>NC_090444.1:612229847-614729847 GCF_031143425.1 Pleurodeles waltl | reverse complement strand
CCTATGCCAAAACAAAGGCATATAGCAGGTAACAAGTAGAGATAATGGCAAAAAAGGGGTAATGTTTACCATTGTCCCTGTGGTGTTGAGTGATGCTAACTCTGGGAATCCTCGTGGGGCTCCCGTCTGTTGGGTCAATAACAGTAGGCAACTCCTGGGTGTTGGTGAGTGGAGTGGAACGTGATGTGTTCAGTTGTGAATATGGGGTGAGTCAGGCAGGTTCCAATTGTGGGGAGCAGCACCTACCTTTTAAGGTTGATCAGCCAACCTCGATGTTGCTGGGTCCTCCGCTCTATCTTGCTGTAGTTGTAGGTGCCTGCGCTCATTGCATGTTTTGTTGGAACTCAGGATATGCCAGGCTCCCCACATGTGTCTTGTTGGTGGAGGGCCCAGTGCAGATTGATCTGTGGTAAATCATGGATGAAGCCCAAGATTTATCTTGTCTTGCTGTCCTTAGTGACCATGTGGGACTTATTTTTGTGAATGTGAAATGCAGGTGAGAAGCATACCCCCAGCAATATGGTATATGTCCTTGGCAGAGAAGCATTGTGATGGCTTTGAAATCCCTGCAGCGCACTAGCATATGAGCAGAGACATCCTGGAATAACAGTAGTTTATCACCTTCAAATGTTAGCGAGACCAGTTTGAGAGTTGACATCAAGATTGTTTCTTTCGTCTTAAAGAAGCAGCCCCTGGTTAGCATGTCTGGGGACAGTTTTTGCTGCTGCTGGAAGGCTGAGTAAATATGGTGCTTGTGGTGTAGAGACTCCAGTGGGGTGTCTGGGAGGATCTATTAGAAAACCACTTGGACGTATTTTTCCAGGTCTTTATTTTCTATATCAGCTGGAATACCTCTGTTTCTAATATTGTTCCTGCTAGAACAATTTTCAATATTGTCTACTTTATCCGTAAGCTCTTTTTGTCTGTTTTGAGAGCTGCTAATTGAAAAGACATCCCATCCTGTTCGTAGGAAGTAGGGGGAAGATCATTCTCAACTTGATCCAAGTGGGTATCCATTTGTTGCAGGTGGTATCCAGGTCAGAGACCCCCTTGCTGAGCTCATTTTCTTCACCTCTCCTTATGGAATTCTTCTAAGAGGATCTGGATGTCGCTTTTTGTTGCTGGTGCTAGCAGGGAATCAAGTGATGTTATGGGTTCACTTAGGTTTGCAGAGGTCTCTGGGGCAGTGCTTGTTGTCTCGCTGTGGGTGGAGCGTCTCCTTGATGGTCATTCCTTCTGGTGGTTTGACTTTATAGGACGTCATGAGCGTAGTGGGTTCAGGCTCCTGGGACTGGGAGCAAACTGGTGTAGAGCGGCAAGATCCATCACCCCTAGGGGTCCTTCGAAAAGTGGAGGGTTAGAGCAGGGTACAAGGCCTTGGAGTAGTGTAGTGCCATGTGGTGCTTGGGCAGTTAGTGCCATATGGTGCTTGGGCAGTTTGTGAGTGCAGGAGAAGGGAGCATTGTCCCCCAGGTACCCTTCTGCCCTCAGGCCAGGGGGTGTATTTTTTTTCTCTCCAGTCTTGGTGGAGTCGTACTTAGGTCTGTCTCCTCTTTATCAGGTACCACGTGGAGGCTGCAGCCTCAAACTCACCTGGACTGGGATTGATGGATCTGGGCTCCCCGTCAAAACCTTGAGGGGCCTGCAGAGGTTTCTTCTCACCAGACGCCTTGGAGGCCTCAAGCCTGTGTTGATAGTGTTAGTGTTGTCCGAAAGGGCCTATTAGTTGCCAGGCTGTAGTAATTGTAGCAGAGCTGCCATTCGGTCTAGTTCCCAACTGCGTTTTCCAGCTCTTTCATCTCTCTGGAATGTCCCCTCAGGCTCCTGGCTGTGTGCATGCCCCTGCTTGACGGACACACTTGCCGATTTTCCTGCTCCTCAGGACTCTTTCCTTGTTGTTATCTGAAGGTGCAGCCATCTTGGTGAGAAGCGCGTGAAGCGTGCATTCTCCCCGGGCTCGCAATTTATAATTCAATATGGGCCGCCGGTCTCCCTGCCTTCCCTGGAGTTTGTTAGCCTGGGGTGTCATCCTGGGGGTCCCACAGCGAGGATACCTTCTGGGCATTGCTAATGATAGCAGCACCCTGTCGGAGCCCAGGCAAAAGACATCTTGATGACTCCTTATCCTGTTACACAAGGGAGAGCGGATGGGAGCAAGGGGAAAAAAACCAAACCGTACTCGACTCCCACATAAACACAATCACAAAAAAGGGGAGTACGGGGTTGTTTATAACGTAGGGGGGTCAGTAGTGTACTAATTGTGACGCTAGACCACTCGTAGTCCTCAACTAGAGGTGAAAATTGGGTGGGCTGTGTAGTGGTGTTCGGTCTGGGGGGAAGGAGAGGAGCTGGGGAAAAAACAAGGAAAGGAAAGTTTCCTTTACGGACTAGGTGGTCTCACACACTATATAGTGTCATGCTGCATCATATGACCACCTAGCCCCACCCAGGTAGGACAGTGCCACCTGGGCGGACTCGACCTCACTGTTAAAAGAACAGGAGGGAGTGCGTAAATTAATCTTATTCCTGGAAGTAGGGATCCAGCTATACTAGGGAAATAAAAACACCTACTCAGGTACCCGAGTAACTTTAATGGGGGTCCTGTGTGGTGTGGTTAAAAAGGATGGGGAACCAGTGTGAGAGCAATGACTCACAAGGTCACCTGTCTAAAATGGGGTAGCCGACATGTTTCTGCCCTTATGGTGGAGCTATGGAGAGTCTCTGGGCATTCATCAGGGCATTGGATCCCTGTAGTGATTCCTACTTAAACACTGTGAAAATAATCACATAGGGAAGGGAGGGCCTACCTTAACCAAGAAAATATCTGGGGAGGACCTAAAGAAAAAGGGATGAAAACAGACCAAAACATAGTGAATAATAAAACACAGCACACCACTCCACACGTGTCAAAATTCATGCATGCTGCAGAAGTGCTGGTTGCAAAATTTTTAATCGCAATCGCATCGGGGTAGTAGGTAATGCACGGTACGCATTTAGAGGGGAAGACAATTTCTTACCCTCACAGTTTAGGCTACTAGCCTCTGGTATCCTGGAGAGGGAGCGTCCCCTTATAGTCAGACTCTAAGGTTCCAGGGGAAAAAAGAGAGAAAGAGCAGAGGAAAAAACGATAATCATAAAGGTAGTTAAAGGAATGCAGGGGAGGGGAAGAGAGGAAAAAAGGAGAGTGAAAAGAAGGGAAAAAAAGGGGGAAGGAGTAGAGAGAGAGGGGATCCAATGACAGAGGAAAAGAGAGAAAAAAAGGAAAATAGAGGCAAAGATTATAGGTCAAGATGGAGAGGAGGAGATAAAAAGGAGAAAGAACGAGAAGAAAAAGAAAAAAGAAAAAAAGAGAATAGGAAAAAGGAAGAGAGGAAAAAGGGAAGAAAAAGGGAAGTGGGAAGATAAAATAAGAAAAATAAATCAAAATAAATTAAAAAGGGAACAGAGATGTCTTATCTGTGTCTCCCACGCTGCTTGACTCACTGCATCAAAGGTGGGCGCTCTCTGTGCGCCTATACCGACCTCTCGTTCAGGACCGCTTGGATACAATGGTCTGGTGGTGAGGGGTAGATATAGTGGCCTTAATTAGGACAACAGGCAGCTGGTGTGAATCACCGTCGCGGCCCAGGAGGGCGGGGACGGAAGTCCGGAGTGATCCCTCCAAATATGGTCATAGCCCGAAGTGGCCCTTAATGGTTTTTAGAGTGCCGGGGGCCGGAACCTATCGAAATCCACTAGGACGTGCGCCGGGGGGGAAAACCTGTCCCCGTAGAAGGAAACGCCGGTAAGGGGGCGAGAGCGCGTCAGCCAGAACTCTGTTGCTGGCGGTGACGCTCGCCCCGCGAGTGCTGTAGGGAAATGTAGTTTCCCGGCAGCACCCGCGGCTGACCAGAATATAAAGAATACCTAACCCAGCAAAAAATAGCCAAATTCCAAAAAGATCTGAATCGTTTTTCCCTGGAAAGGATATATCCCTACACTAAACCTGATTATGTAGCAAAGAATTCCACCAACACTTCTGACACCTCATCCGGGGGCAATATCAGCTCAGACAGTGACAGTAACTCTTCAGGAAACATACGACATCGCCGTGGGCGGCGTGGGCAACGTCGAGGAGGATGGAACTTTCCACCGGTACCTCCCGTTTACCCGCCTTATTTTAACCAACAATGGGGTTGGCCAAATCAATATGGCCCTCCTCAACAATATCAAGCACCCTACCTGCAACACCCAGCCCAATGGTCCTTCTCCGAACCCCCACCGCCTTTTTTAGACAGAGGTCACGGGAGGGACAGGGGGAGGAGAAAAGAGGTACAGTGGCGCCCAAAAGAGGATGCTTTGGAAAATCCACTACACAGGGATTCCGTCCCAGGGACCAGCAAGACAAAGTGAAACTGGCCCCTGAAAAGACAAGCAACATCATCAATCTAAGCAACCGGAGTTTGAGCCAAACCGAAACTCTAGCATTAAACAAAGGTTTGAACTTTGTACCTACCCCGAAGGTTGACTTATTCAGAACTAGAACAGAACTAGCGGGCCTGTTCCGTAAGATCCGCCTAAAGACCTTCTTCCTTGGGAAGGAATATGACACTCCCACACAGAACACGGGACTACGTCCCAAGTCTACTTTCTGTCCCCCGGCAGGGCAAATGCCCCCGGAGGTACTGGCTTTCGAAAAATCTGTATCCCTAAAAATCAATGGTCTCACTGAAGCACCCAACAAAATATTCCACAATATGAGCCAAATCGAAATAGAGTCACTGAAGGGCCTCACAGCTGACCCCACCATCATTATAAAACCAGCAGATAAGGGTGGAGCCACAGTGATTCTCCCACAACAAATGTACAGAGACGAGTGTGAGCGACTACTAGGGAATACCAGACACTATAAACGTTTGGCACGTGATCCTACTACTGATGTCCAAGAAGAAATCGCTTTCCTAGTATCTAAAGGGAAAGAAAACAACTGGATTACAGATCATGAGGCATCATTCCTGATACAGACCAATCCGAAAATCCCATACTTTTATATTTTACCAAAAGTACACAAATGAAAGATTCCCCCCCCGGACGACCCATAGTTTCCGGTCTAGGCTCAGCACTAGAGCCTTTGTCAAAATTCGTGGATTTCTTTCTACAACCACTAGTTAAAAGAATCCCGACCTATCTGAAGGACACCACCCATGTCCTCCTCCTACTGGATTCTATAACCTTTGACAAAACCAAGGAGCTCCTGATTACCCTCGACGTGGAGTCACTATACACCAATATTCCGCAAGAGGCGACCTTGGAAGTGATAAGTGATCTGCTGGAAACTCACATGAATGAATCCCAAACCCCTCCGGGTTTTATCCTGGACTTAGCACATCTCGCTCTCACCAGAAACTACTTTAAATTTGAGGATAGTTTCTTTTTACAGACACAGGGTACATCAATGGGCAGCACGTTCGCCCCTAGTCTAGCATGTCTATACGTTGACCATTTTGAAAGACAAATTGTCTTGAATGAGGAGAACCCCTACCGTGACCAGATCAAACTCTGGAAGCGATACATCGATGATGTACTGCTAATATGGACGGGAAGTAGGGTAGAAGCCCAGGCGTTTGCAGTTTGGCTTAACGGAGCAAACCCTTTCCTCACATTCACAATGAACATAGGCGAAAACAAGTTACCTTTCCTAGATTTACTTATCTATGAGCATGATGGAGGGTTAGCCACTGAGGTATACTACAAACCTACGGACTGTAATAATCTGTTACAATATCAGAGCTTCCACCCTCGAGCTCTAAGAGATAACCTCCCGGTTGGGCAGTTCCTACGGTTAAGACGAAACTGCTCTTCAGTGATTGACTATCGCAAACATGCAGACAAATTAACTGTGAAGTTACACACCAAAGACTATCCCCCACACCTAGTGAGCAGGGCTTTAAAAAGAGCGCGCAATAATAATAGAGACCAGCTGCTACAGCCCCACGCACCGAAGTCAAATTTGGACAAGATCGTTTGTGTGACCACATTTAATCCTTTATCTAATGAAATTCAAAAGATCATAAAAGACAATTGGAAAATCCTGACTTCAGGTGGCTTACCCTTTGATCCACCACTACACGCGTATAAGAGAGGAAGTAATATACGTGATATGGTGGTCCATACCAGACCAAAGGAGAAACGGCGACCCGCACAGACCACACTCTGGCAAATGGCCCCCCTGCTGGTCACCACCCATGCGGCAACTGCAGTGTTTGCCCCTTTACCCAAAAATCCACCACCATCAACCTCAACCTTAGAACCCCTTGGGTGCAAAAATCATTTACCAATTGTAACAGCAAAAATGTAATCTACCTAATCAAATGCCCTTGCCCACTTCAGTACGTGGGGATGACCACAAGAAAAGTTAGCATCAGAATCTGTGAGCACAGGAGCACGATCAGGTGCAAACGAGATGCTACTAAACTTACCAGCCATTTCTTACAAAAAAATCATTCCCCAGACGACATGTCATGGACAGTTCTGGAACAATTTTCCCCCTCGACCACCAACATGTCTGAAAAACTTTTTAGGGCTGAGCAACGCTGGATTTGGAGGTTGCACACAGACACGGTTGGATTAAATGATGAGATACCGTGGTTCTCTCTGCAACCCTAGAACCCACTTGAATTTTTTCTGCCCAGGAATTTTTTTCTGCCCACGGACTTTCTCTTCTCTTCTCTCTCCTTTCTCTCTTTCTCTTTCTCATCTCTTGTGTGTTCCTCTCTCCTCCCCTTCTCTGTTCCCTCCCCCATCCTTTCTTTTGTTCCCCACCTCCCTCCCCTCCTTATTTTTAGTTGCATTTTTAATATTTTTTTATGTTAAAAAAATTTTATATATATTTTTTATCCTTTATTTTTATTTATATATTTTTATTTTTAGTTTCATTTTCATTCTTATTTTTAATTTCATTTCCATTTTTCTCTTCCCCCCCTGCCCTTGTTCCCTCCCCGTTCCCCCTCCCCTTCCTCCCTTCCCCTTCCTTCCTTTTTCCCCCCGCACCCCCCCTTTCCACCTCCCCCCTCCCCCCCCCCCCCCTCTTTTCAGTTTGCGCCTCCTTAGCGCACTCAGCCGCCCGAAAACTCTGTTTCCCGGCGGCTCCCACCGCTGGTCAGCCGCGGGTGCTGCCGGGAAACTACATTTCCCTACAGCACTCGCGGGGCGAGCGTCACCGCCAGCAACAGAGTTCTGGCTGACGCGCTCTCGCCCCCTTACCGGCGTTTCCTTCTACGGGGACAGGTTTTCCCCCCCAGCGCACGTCCTAGTGGATTTCGATAGGTTCCGGCCCCCGGCACTCTAAAAACCATTAAGGGCCACTTCGGGCTATGACCATATTTGGAGGGATCACTCCGGACTTCCGGCCCCGCCCTCCTGGGCCGCGACGGTGATTCACACCAGCTGCCTGTTGTCCTAATTAAGGCCACTATATCTACCCCTCTCCACCAGACCATTGTATCCAAGCGGTCCTGAACGAGAGGTCGGTATAGGCGCACAGAGAGCGCCCACCTTTGATGCAGTGAGTCAAGCAGCGTGGGAGACACAGATAAGACATCTCTGTTCCCTTTTTAATTTATTTTGATTTATTTTTCTTATTTTATCTTCCCACTTCCCTTTTTCTTCCCTTTTTCCTCTCTTCCTTTTTCCTATTCTCTTTTTTTCTTTTTTCTTTTTTCTTTTTCTTCTCGTTCTTTCTCCTTTTTATCTCCTCCTCTCCATCTTGACCTATAATCTTTGCCTCTATTTTCCATTTTTTCTCTCTTTTCCTCTGTCATTGGATCCCCTCTCTCTCTACTCCTTCCCCCTTTTTTTCCCTTCTTTTCACTCTCCTTTTTTCCTCTCTTCCCCTCCCCTGCATTCCTTTAACTACCTTTATGATTATCGGTTTTTCCTCTGCTCTTTCTCTCTTTTTTCCCCTGGAACCTTAGAGTCTGACTATAAGGGGACGCTCCCTCTCCAGGATACCAGAGGCTAGTAGCCTAAACTGTGAGGGTAAGAAATTGTCTTCCCCTCTAAATGCGTACCATGCATTACCTACCCCGATGCGATTGCGATTAAAAATTTTGCAACCAGCACTTCTGCAGCATGCATGAATTTTGACACGTGTGGAGTGGTGTGCTGTGTTTTATTATTCACTATGTTTTGGTCTGTTTTCATCCCTTTTTCTTTAGGTCCTCCCCAGATATTTTCTTGGTTAAGGTAGGCCCTCCCTTCCCTGTGATTATTTTCACAGTGTTTAAGTAGGAATCACTACAGGGATCCAATGCCCTGATGAATGCCCAGAGACTCTCCATAGCTCCACCATAAGGGCAGAAACATGTCGGCTACCCCATTTTAGACAGGTGACCTTGTGAGTCATTGCTCTCACACTGGTTCCCCATCCTTTTTAACCACACCACACAGGACCCCCATTAAAGTTACTCGGGTACCTGAGTAGGTGTTTTTATTTCCCTAGTATAGCTGGATCCCTACTTCCAGGAATAAGATTAATTTACGCACTCCCTCCTGTTCTTTTAACAGTGAGGTCGAGTCCGCCCAGGTGGCACTGTCCTACCTGGGTGGGGCTAGGTGGTCATATGATGAAGCATGACACTATATAGTGTGTGAGACCACCTAGTCCGTAAAGGAAACTTTCCTTTCCTTGTTTTTTCCCCAGCTCCTCTCCTTCCCCCCAGACCGAACACCACTACACAGCCCACCCAATTTTCACCTCTAGTTGAGGACTACGAGTGGTCTAGCGTCACAATTAGTACACTACTGACCCCCCTACGTTATAAACAACCCCGTACTCCCCTTTTTTGTGACTCCTTTACCTGGCCAGGCCCTCCAGTACACATTCTTGATAGGGAAACCATTAACAGGTCCTGGCAGCAGGAAACTACTAGAACGGTCTCAGGGACTTTGGGTAGAAAAATGCCAACTTTCTAAAAGTAGCATTTTCAAAATTAAAATCTAAAGTTCGACCTTACCATTAAAGAGTATGTTAAATTACAAATAATTTCAGTGTAGATATCATTTCTCTCTCTGGTCCCAATCTGAAGTTAGCACTTACTGATTAAAATAAGGTAATTCAGTGTTAACCTATGGGAGAGATAGGCTTTAAAACAGTGATAAATAACCTGAGGTGTTTTTTACGGCTAGGACATGTAAAAGGTAAACACATATGTCTATGTTTTAAATAATTTGTAAATACCATACAACCTACCCTATGAGCCTTTAGGGCCTAACTTAGTGGTGGTGTATAAGTATTAAATAAGAAGCTTTGGGCCTGTAAAAAGGTTTATTTTGCTGTGTGAAAATGGTAGTTTAAAACTGCACTTAGGCTGCAGTGACAGGACATGTTTTACAGGGCAACTTAATTGAGTGGCACAATGCATGTTGCTGCACCCTAGTAGCCTTTAATTTACAGGCTCTTTGTACATGGTGTACCATTAACTAGAGACTTAAAAGTAAATTGAAAATGCCAGTTAGGTGTATGTCACGGTTATCATGTTTTGAGGAGAGAGTGCAAACACTTGAGCACTGGATATCAGTGAGAAAATGCAGAGATTCCCTGAGGAGCATGCCCAACAAGTATAATTCTTTTTATTTCGTTATTGATCTTTCAAGTATAAGACAGTATAGCAAGTTTCACCAAGCAAGAATTACATTGAAAATAGATCTTAGTCACATTAAAGTTCAGTTCTCAGCTATCCAGGCAGGCCAGGTCAGTCTTACAGTGCTGGTATTATGTACCTCTAGTTTGAGTATGGCGTCTGTGCGGGGAAGAGCGTCTTTGACAGGTTTTAGAGGTATTTAATGGTATCTATGGACGCATATCGGCCCAAATCTCTTCTATGTAAAGAACAATATAAGGCCTTTATATCCTGTAACTTAAAATGTCCAGTTTCGAGCGCTGATGCAATCAATAGACGTAGCAATAATTTTGCAAAGCCGCCGGCCAGGTCCCACAAGTATCATCTGCAACGAAACTCTCTAATATGTTTGTGGCTAAGACAGTAGTGCTTCCTTATTGAACTCATGGGTTTTGGCGCCCAGGGAGACAAGTTGTGCTTGGATGTTCTAATGCACAAGGCTATCCTAACCAAGAAACCTTTTCCCCTAAATTAGTCTGGGTGAAGCACAAGTAACTGTTCACAGACCACATAATCAGACACACAGAAGGTGAGAGCAGAGCTAAGAAAACTCTTTTACGGTCCCATGGTTTTCTGTCAACCTAGTTTCTTCGGTGGTCACCAACAACAGCTATTTTTCTTTTCAACTATTGTAACTTCTGTTTGTCTTAATGGCAGCTTAGTCCCTCTCTTGTCTTGAGGCTGTGTCATTGATTCTTTCTCCGGAATGATGAGCATGTCTCTTGAGAGCTGGCTGAAGCTCTCTGGGGACCGAGAAGATAACGTTAAATCCTATTGGGAGGGCCAAACTTTGTACCAGAAACATTTATTGTGTACCTACTACATGGTTGTTACTGCAATAAATATGTCTTTGTGTATGCATGCCTGCCTCCATTTACCTTTAACTATTTCAATAGTGTTAATTCGTTGCATGAACCGTCATGGTTGTTTCTTGGGAAGAGTTTGTCCTCACAATTTCCACTGTTCGTGTTTCACAAGTATTTTCAGATCATGTGCATAGAGAGTATGTATATGATTTTGTTTATGGGAGCCTACATTTTTTGAGAAGACCAAGAGTAATTAAGATACACACTAATCAGTTCCTACATTAGTGGAGCAGTTTAGACACTTGTCACAAGACTTTTCAGTGACTCTGGTATTTGCCTGGACAAAAAAGCCACTGAGACAGCTAATGACAGTTGGCTATGGGATTCAGAAGCGTCCCCTTCCGATCGGTAGTGTGGCATATTTCATCAGTTATGGAAGCATCTGCAGCATTCCAAAAGCATCTCATTAGGGAAATCTGCAAGGCAGCTGGGCTACTACTCACCATGCCTTCTGGTGACACTCCGCCTTGGATCGCAGCTCTCGACCAGATGCTCAGTTTGCTCAAGTCGTTCTCTGCTCCTTGTTTTCCTGCAAGTCGAGGTTGGTATCCTCTGCTGCTGCCACCTCTTAGTATTTTATCTGTTTGGTGACCATATCAAATTAGCAAAAAATCTGAAGTATCCAAAACACCATAATATGGTTATGCAAACCTTTATAGCATTTCGAGTTCATGACTAAGAGCGATTTCATGCTGCCAAAGTATCAAACATTGCTTGATTTTACTCTTTAAAAAAATCGACAGAAATGTGACCTAGTGGACTGAGCTGGGCTTGGGGAACGGGGTTCGAGTCTGGCCTATGCACACCATCCAGTGATTCTGGGCAAATCACCCAGTTTCCCCGTACCTAACAAAAAAGACCGAACCCTTTGTGTAATGTAATTGGGTGTTCATTTAAAGCGCGCAAATGTCCTTTACATGTTTAACATGTCTTGCTGCTGCTATTGGCATTAATGCCCACATACCCTCTAGTCCTTATGTGAAATAGTGTTTAGCTTAAATGACTTGCATCTAATAGTGGTGCGAGTGCTTACTGTGACTTAACAACCCACCCTCATGATTATTATAAACGGTCCATCTGGAAAGGAAGCACGGCCTGGATTTTTTTTTTTATAGGTTTAAGGTATGTTTTACCATTCATACATTTCTACAGTCTTAACTGCTTCACGAGCAAGAGACGTACGATGTTTGGCACATAATCACTTTGTGCCCTTGCCTAAATAAAAAATACTCATCATTAACTTGATTAAGTATTTGGCCTCATCGTACCTCGGTACCTCTCCTAACCTATTTGCACCTAAAAAATAATTACATACATTGTGTGTTTAAATAAATCACAGGTGTTTGCTTCCGTAGTGAGCATCAGTAAAAAGCTATTTTAAAGCGCAGGTGCAAATTGTGCAAAATACAAATTGTGCATGAGCCACCATTGTCGGATGCCTAACCTGTATATAGCCTGGCACATATTGTGAGCCCACTAATTAACGAATGCATTTCTACCTGCTTTTTGCATCCCAAATGGAATTATACCTTCAGTGTCCTCTAAATCGGAACTCGGTCGGATTAATTCCCTTGACACGTGCTAAAGGTTGGGGACAGCGAAATCAGTGGCGAGCGCCAATGAGCAGTTATAATATTGTAATGAAAATGGCAGAGAATTATGGTAAACCCTATTGTGACTACAATAGAACACGCTGTACGGGCTGATGAAAAGTCTATTGCTTTTTAAAATAAGTGAAGTGCTCTGTCACACGTGCAAATTTCCCGTAAAAGGCCCAAGGTTTTCCTCTCCTGTAGCCTTAAATGATCCCCTAATATTTATTTTCATATATTTTTTTTTTTTGCAGATGACAACCTTGTTTGTTGCAGTGAAAAAGCTCCCTTTCCCCGTTCACTGAATAGGCAGTCCGATTATGACGGAGCATGTGGCATTATAATTCAGTAAACATCTATGTTTTTCCATCAGTTCATGTATTATCGAAAAGCGCGCCAGAAAACATAAATCGTTAACTTCTTTTTTTGGCGCGCTTTTCTACTGATCTTCCAGAATGAAAGAAATTAAACGGGCAGCAATAATTGTAGATTTCATCATTTTTAACTTTTTTTTTTTTTTTTTTTTTTGCTGAAAAAGTGGTGGGAATTTGAAAATTAATAATAAAAAAGGCAACAGATGCAGCAACATGCCAGGGGGAGATTAATGTGGAGAGTGAAATCTGTGAGCAACATAACTGAAGCAAACTGAATCAGTGGGAGGTAGTTGTACAATCAAAATCAAGATAAAAGAGAAATTGCAAACAGCCCTGCTCGTGTTAAAGTAATAGTAACGAAATCCAGACTTTGCCAGCAGTGAGAACCTGTGTTAGCACTTTGGGGTAAGGATGGAAGCCGGGTGCCAGGTAGGAGGGCAGCGTTAGGTTCCTGGGCGGCAGCCATCTTGTGTAGAACAGATGGCATGGAAAGCTGGCAGGGGAGGGGCTGTTTAGCAGAACTAATCAGACAGTAACAGATAGGGCAGCTGGGAAGACTGACCACAGAGAGGGAGCATGTTGAGTAGCCACCGAGTTCCATGATGTCTGCAGTGGTGTGCCTACTGGCCTGAAAGAAGACCTTGCCATGCCGTTTTACTGCACAGACACTTCTGAAACTTGTTTTGCTTTCATAGCTATTCTGTGTTTTTTTAAAGTTGAACTTTATGTGCATCTCTTGACTAAGATGACATTGAATCGTGTTTTAGGCCTCCATTAAGGTGACTCTCGTTGCCAGGGTATTTCTATGTACATAGATGGACACAAAAACAATAATGCAACATATGGGACAATTACATTGCATGACAGGCATACGTGGTATCACACTACAAACGCAACGGTAACGTTCATTATAATGTTTGTGTTATTACCCATTATTGAGGGCGCTAACCACGTTGATTATGTGCTTGAGCTAAAGGCATAGGCACATAATGAGGGAAAGGGGCAATTACCAGCTATTCATTCTCTACATTATATTGGCAATAAGGCAGTTAGCACCCATACCTTAATAACTCTTCGAACAGGCAGGAACAGCCAACTCTCCCTGTCTGGTTCACGTCAGTATCACAGACTTTTGCTGTGCTTAAAATGCAGGCAAATCATAGTGTCGAGTGCCAGCATTCAAAGTAATGTGACTCTGATCTGATGGTCAGGACTTTGTCAAGGGGGTTGGTCTAGGACAGTGGTTCCCAACCTTTTAACTCCTTCACTACTGGAAGACGTGGACCCCCAAACAATTTTTACGATTTAAACTTCAAACATTAAAGCAGTAATTCACAAAAATACACAAACGAGTACACACCAAACACATTCTAATGGCTAATTACTAAAGATATATTTATTTTATATTGAAAATATATGCAAAAACTGAAAAATGTTACTGGGAGGTTGGCGCTGCATCTTGGCGACTAACTTTTTAATATTTGGTTTTATTTAGGAAAGTTAAATCCTCAAGTCAGATTCGACATCTCCCAAGTGATTTCTGTTTTTATTTTCTACGTACCTAAGATCTGAGAAAGCTTTTTCACATAATTATGTGATGGGGAAAGTAAGTAAAGCCATTAGGGCCTCTCACCTCTCCATAGACTCTGACACATGTAATTTATTTGTTTTATACCACCTTCAACCCAGTGTAGGGTGTCGGAGAACTTTATAGGGGACTATAATGTGTAGGATTCACATGTCATCCACACTGGTAGGCATTTTCTAAGAGTGCTTGGTCTGGAGAATCACAACTCAGGGTTCAGAACATAACACAGTGGTTAGCGTTGACTTTAATAATAAGAATGTTTTCTACACGAACAAACCTTTTTAGCAGCATAAGGAAAATGAAAGATTGGGGAAAAACATAACTTTCTAATTAGTGCCATGCAGTTTGCATGTAGCTCTTTCATGGTAGTTCATAGGTCACTGTGCTAAATTACAATTATAACTTATGAACTGCACAGTAACAAAAGAATGTCTGTGAAAAAAGCAGTAACTCACTGTGCTACGAACATAAAATACTGTTCTCTGAATGATACACGTTATTTGCAGCAGGCATATTAACCATATGCGCTACCTTAGATGAGGCAAAACTGCCACTAGACAAAACTCCAATCTTTCTCCAGCAGATACATTAATGACCAGTTATCTTGATTTTTATTTTTGCCAGTAAGATGCTGGTTTGTACAAGGAACTTTGTAGTGTTTTTAAAACTGCTGCACAAAGGAAGTAATAAATATAAAAACATGCATGTGTTTCTGCCAGAGGCCCCAGCTGAAGAAGTGCCTTCCTGTTGGCCCAGGCCTGCAGACCCCCAGGGAATGTGTTGCGTACCCCCGGGGGATCGCAGACCATAGTTTGGGACCCACTGTTCTAGGCCATATTTTCTGTATAATGTCTGATCTAGCTTCACCGCAAGAATGTCTCAATTTGCTCTTCTTTCCTATCTCCAGATTCTGACTGCCATCAGTCCCTTCAACCTCCCTTCTTGTCCGTCTTCCATTTTTATTCTCTCTTCCCTTCCACACTCACTCCTACCCTTGTTTTGGAAGTTATGGTAGTCAGGAGGGGTTCTAGCCTGGATTGTTGTAGAGCCAGGCAGTCATTGTAGAGATATGTTGTTTTGTATGATGGGAGTCCACATTGGTAGGCTGAGAAGCCATTTGATGAGTGCATTCTGTATTTATTCTGTGTACTTTCAGTTGCATCAATAGGACCACTGCAAAGAATAGTCCATTGGCCTAGACCAGAGGTCTTCAAACTGGGGGGTGGGCCCCCCTAGGGGGGCCTCAAATGATCCCAGGGGGGGGCGCCAAACTCTGGCCAAAAGAAATATTATACAAATAACATGCCTTTGGTTTAAGCAGAAGCATGTTATTGCAGTTTAAAAAGGTAACAGTACTTAACTGCAATGTTTAAATAGGTTTAGACCTATTTAAATATTTCCATCTTTCTAAAATAATTGTGAAAAATTCTGAGGGGGGGGCCAATGATTTTTATTTTTCAACTGGGGGGGGGGGGGGCGCAGCATAAAAAAGTTTGAAGACCACTGGCCTAGACTGTATGCTACTAGGGAGACTACTAGGGCAATGATTGCCTGAATGTTTTGAGGGACTCAAACGTATGGGAATATTTGCAGAAGACATGTTAACATATAGAAGCATCATCTGGAGACTTGATTTACCTGTCTATAAGCAAGGTATTGAAGTCCCTACTAACCAATATTCCTCGTTTCGGCTGAGTGGAGGTCCTCATGTGCTTCTAAATCTGCACCTGTATCAATGGCCTCTTTGGGCTTCCACATAGGCAAGACAGTCGGCAGCAGCAAGGAAGGGGCAGCAGATCCTCAACTTGGCCTTCAGGCTTGTCCCTAGCCAAGAGAAAATGTGCACCAGACAGCTGTATGCTCTGCAAGCCCCACAGTGCTATAGAGATCATCCTCTTGCTGGTCCACCTTATATATCCAGTTTTGGGCAGCTGGGCATTATTGCAGTCCATCAAACAAATGTGAGGTGGTTTTTGAGAGGTAGAACCGGTGTTTGTACAGATGTTTTTTTAAACATGTCTTTATTAGTATTTGACTCAAAAAATATATGGGACAGCTTGGGCATCGCAGAGCCACACAGGACGTCTACGTGCTCGGCCCTCCCCTACCGTTATTGATTTAGAGAATATGTATTCAAATATATGTTGTACACTACTTCAAGACATTATAATATTATTCACATATGCTTCAAACATTTAAATAAATAACCTTGTAGCAAACACAAATCAGCTTGAGGCAGTTGGACCCAACAAGGTTACCAAGCCCCTCCTCTAATAGCCCACCCAACCACAGCCTGGTTAGGTGAAGGGAATGTTTGTCCGGATGCATAATAGTAACCATGAGTGGGGAAAGAGGGGGGGGGGGAGCGGGAATCAGTGTAGCGTGGCAGAAAGCCAATGCGTTTGTGCAGATAATAGCAAATTGTTACTGCATGCCCTACTCAGGCTGCCGTGCACCACATGTTCCTATTTGAAGGCAGTCCTATCTGTTAGAAAGAATCTTCTTCTGTCACCTTGTGGATTTCAGAAAGATGAAGCTTAGTAAATCTGTAATACAATATCAAAATAAATAATCCACATATGGTGTTTCTATAAGTTGTCTAGAATCAAAAAGGGGTAGGGTAGATGGCACATAAAGTAACATAAATATACTAGTTCCTAGCACTTTGTTAATGCCTTGCCTGCATACCATTTCCACTTGTTGTGTTTTGGGCCCAGCCCCTGGGGTTCATGAGTTTGAAACTGGAGTTTTGGACAGACAGCATCTATGCAGAGAGGCATGAAGAATTAGGTTCCAATTGAATAGTCCTTTGATCCAAAACATATTAAAAATACAACTGTGTTCTCACTTTGAAATCACTCTCTTCCACAGTTTCAAAACAAACAAAGACTTATTAGTACAGGATCTTTTACGAGGACTCTTAGTGGTGGATACTTTTAATGGAGGTTCCCTCCAGCAAGAAAGCAGAAGAGCTACCCAGTAGACAATGTGTTCACATGTGTTAAATATCAGGATGACAGCCTTCCCATCACAAGCCATTTCATTTTTTTTTTTGTGTGCACTAGTGCATTGTAGCAAGAGCACAAAGGTATAGAGGCAAATGTTCTTTGCTGCAACTGCCTAACTCCAGATAATTACCATCCTATCTCATGTACCAGGAAGGATCTCTCTCTATCCTTCAGGCACAGATTGAGAGGTGGATCTCAAAAGTTCACGGCCTTCAGAGGACCTTCACATGCACAATTGCCAAAGATTCTCCTAATTCTGATCCAGATCTTGGTGCTAATATGGTTCTGCTGCTTTTCAACCGCCTCCTTTGTTTATCTTCTGGTTATTGGTGGCTAAGGCACCGTATGAGTCTTTCCAGTACTCCTATGTTCCTCTCTGTTCAATCTGGTCTTTGATAGGGTTTCCTTATTCTGTCGGCATGTCCAAGCAAGTGTTGGACCTATGGATTCTTATAACTAGAATTCTCAATATGTTAGCTTAGTTAAAAAAAATTTACCCAGAAGGACCTGAAGTTGACAAAGACCTATCCAAAGGAAAAATAATAAAGTAATGTATTACATACAAAAGAAAAGCAGCATCCCAATAGATGAAAGCTTTGTTATTGCATGTTAACTCTGCCACCCACGCCTTGCTCAAATCATCCTCGTGCACAAAAGGCTTGATATAGTAGATAGTGTTGAGCACACTGATTAATTCTTTTAGTTTGGCCATCCTTCTGAGGGTGACAACTGGTGTACAGACAAATGTGCTTCTGACAGATCTGTCATGCACGATTTGACACTGGGGTGTCAACAAGAGGGGCACACTCCGCACCCTACTTAACTCTATTGAACTCAGAGGAGTCACCTTTGCCCATTCTGGTCCATATATTGCTTGATCCTTGGAGGAATGTCATACCACTTCTCAGGCTGAGCAGAGGCTGGGAAAAGCTCTAGAATTAATGTAAATTACATTTTAGGAACTCCAGGCAGGAAAAGGTTGCTCTCTAAAAGTTACATTTCTTTAATATTTATTAAAAATCAGGCTCCACCATTGAATTGGATCTTAAATAATTGTTAAAAATATATTTTAATTGTTTTTCTTACCAGTCCTATTCCTGAGATACATTATTAATCTTTAATCTGTACTCTGATTCACCTTGTATGATAACTAGGCCTACCACAGTGAAAATAGCTTGTAGGGTCTTGTCAACTTAGAGACACATAACACTAATTTTTTACATGTCCCACTTTTAAGTACTGAGAGGAATGTGGTATATTATTAGGTATTGGTCTATGGCGTTAATGTGTAATACACTCACAAAACTGTCTTGGGTCAAATCAGGCTCATTTGTAAAACCTGTAGCTCAACCCTGGCTAGCCTAGACTTCGACCAGCAAGGCGTAAACAAAGAAACTACTGTAAAGCATTTAAAAGCATCACACAACAAAATAAGGAAGTCACCCAATGCAAACGAAATCCAACACCAATGTACAAAAATAGATTATATATTTTTGAATTTGTAGATTTTTAATTTTTTTTTAGCAAAATCCACTGGAAGGTTCCAGAGACATTGACAGACATAGTTTTTGAAAGAAAACATAACCCTCAGCTTTTTTGTCCAAAGCACAATCAAGCATTGGTAACTAAATCAATATTTTAAAAGAGTTGTATTCGGCTACTCCAGACGAGGCGACCAACACCAGAAGGGAGAAGGTCAGAGGGCCAGTAACGAGTATTTGGACAGTTACCCGGTCACCAAAGCAGTCTCAAGTCCAGTTCCACACTTTACATCAAGACCGTCATAGTCTTCAGTCTAGTGGTCCTGATGCTGGGGATGCAAGATGCTGAGAATGTTGAAAGTTGCTCTGGGTACTGTGCTGTTGACGGGAGCCTTCCTGGGGTTATTCCTCGGTCCACATTGGTAAGGTAGGTTGATTTTGGCCATAGGGCCGCAGTCCCTCAAAGTCCTTCTTAAACTAGTAGAAGCCCAGCGATGGCTGGCCTACCAGTCTCCAGTCACAGAGAGCCCAGCGGTATTCTTTGATGAGGGCTATTGTCGGTCTTTGGAACCAATCCACATACTAATGACTCGCCCAAGTTTGGCAGACACAGAGGGCAACATTTGCGTCTAGAGTGGAAGTATTGTTGGTTGCATGTTGACGGTCAGCATTTATTCCTTGTGAGTGGCTACTAACTGGCCAGGACAGGTGACTTCAGAATGTGTGACACTGCTGCTGGAACAGGGGGCCAGCTGGCTGACTCTTGGAGTCCCTACATCTGGTTGGGGCTCAGAAGCAACTTTTCCTCAATCTGGGAACCCCAGTCCCAGTCCTGACTTTGCTAGTCCAAGGCACAGAAGGTGCAGTCCACTGACTGGTGCAGCCTTCCTTGCCAGGCCCAGGGGTAAGCAGGCAAGCCCTTCTTCAGTCCTCTCTCCAGTTCAGATATGACCCGAGGTTCAGGGTGCCATATTTATGCCTGAAAGTGTCATGGGGGATGATATGACCACTAGCCAATGGGCTACAAGGGTCTCTCCTGCACTGTGATGACTACAGGCTGTGTGTGGCATCTAGCTATCCCAGAGTGCACTATTCTGCCCACTCTCAAAATGTCTAGATCCTTCCTTAGATGTTAGGAGCTTGGTAGCCTACCCTAGAGGTGTGGATACCTGTGGGCTACACACCCATGTAAAAAACTGTTTTGCAACTGGTGTCCCCTCTTTGTTCCTGCTGCCAGCCCGTCTTCCTGAACAAAGTGGCAGCCCTACCAAAGTGTGAATGCTATTTGTCCACCAAAGGTGGCTTCTCCTTTGAAGCTCACCTTTAGGGCCAACACACTGTGTGGCTTTCTGCAAAGGGGAGGTAACACCTCCGTCTTTGGCAGTCCTCTATTTTTCCTGAGCCTGGGAGCCATTCGCACTACCCCCCAGAAGGGCAGAAGGCTGTCTGGTGGCCAGCAGCTGTGAAAGGCCATTGGATAAACTGAACAATAGAGTGGCAACTTTCTAAAAGTTGCCTTTCCTTAAAAACAACATTTAATTCAACATGGACACCAAGTCGAATTTAACGCCATGATTAATTTGATACCTTGAAATACCCATTTTAGTAGTCCCATTCAGAAGATAGCAGGACTGAGATGTCAACCTGTAACTGATTTAGCCAATGGGGCCACTAAGCTATCCAAAGTAAAGACAACATTTTGGAAGTTTTACTGTTAGGACAAATTAAAGTATATGGCCCACTTAATATATAGGAGAAGTTGGGGTTTAAATGGCAAAGTCTATCTACCCATTTTAAAACTGTTCTTCCAGGCTTCAGTGGCAGGCTGGGAGCCATTTTGTACTTTGTCGCATGCAGGGTGGCAAAATCCGTGCTGCAGCCCTGGGTGGACAACCTAACTTACATATCCTTGTGCTGTTGGTACCATATACTAGGGACTTATAAGTAAGCCAGCTTATGCTAATCCGGGATAGCCAATTCAGCATACTTTTTGTATTGGGTTAGAACACTGTCATTGATGTCTGGTTAGCAGGCCCCAGTGCACTTAATCTAAGTTGAAAAACGAGCAGCATCAATACAAAAATGTGGGGGCGGTCATGCTAAAAGAGGTATTGCCTTACATATACCATGCACCCTTCTGGGTCTACAAAGCCTATGTAGGGGTGACATACTAATATTTAAAGTGAAGATTTTTGCCTATCAAAAATAGTTATTTTAATAGATTGCAGTGCATGTTTAAACTGCAGCAGTCATGCTACAATGGTAGGCCTGAAGCTGTGTTTCCCTTTATCACACTACTGGATGGCACAATAAATGATGCGGTCCACAGGTGACAGTTAACTTTTCTAGTCATTGGTGTATGTTTGAACCATAGCTTATGGCCTTAAAGACAAGTTAAATAAGCCAATCATTATTACCCAAATTTCTGTGTTTCAGGGGTCATAGCACACTGGGCACTAAACAGCAAAAAGGGGTGTTTTTTTACAAGCACCATTAGCATTCTGTGGTTCCGTGCTGTTATCAATGTATACCCAGGCTGGGAATGTAATTCTAGGTACATATCATTCATTTTTATAAAATATGTGCAATGTCCTCTTAAGAATCAATCCTGTTCATTCACAGGAACTTTGCAGAACAAACACCCCCAGTTTTTAGAGTTCCAGATAAATGTTCAAAGTTCATTATTAATCACACAAAACTTCAAGACACTTGTCTGTTTTCCAGAATGTCCATAGTAGAATTCTCTAGGAAAAAAGGTCATGACACTTGAAATCCAACTTCGATGTTGTGAGGTCCTTGCTACAGCAACATTTATGTAGCAGAACAGTCCACCAAGGATGCCGTGCAGAATGCAGTATCCACACCCGAAAATCCAAGAGGCTGCGGAGTCCCCAGACATGCAAGTTCATGGCCTATTGGGAAACATAGTTTACGTCTCTGGTGCTGTCCTGCACAGCGCGTTCTCCGCGTGCGCAGCATAAATCTGGTCGCCACAAGCACTATTCAAGTGAGCACCAGCCTTTCTTTCACTGAAAAGCACTCAGCATGGATGGCTTGTTGCTACCGCTTCCTTGCACTTAGACCAGACTTAATAGTAAGCGGCAATTCCAGTCTGCTTCCTACCACAACAAGGACGGATGTGTAGGTAGAGGCTGTTAAGAGGCCCTTGTGTGTTTTAGAAAAGAGGTCGTCAGGCATAAAGGCAGAGGCTCTGTACAGTGGGGCTGTTCCATAGTGAGGCAGGAAGCCTAATTGGATTAGATTTCTCTGACCCTCGTTTTGACTCATAGACAGAACTCTCTACCCTTTCATATAATGCTTTGTTATGGTAACGAGGTGAGAATTTGTGCATGCTGTGCAATTTGGTGTGCCTGCTTGGATCACCTTAAATATGTTTTGTTGGTTTAGGTGAAAAGATTTGCTACTAAGCCAACTCCGTGGATGCATGTGTGCACCCGTAAACTTGTGATATTTTCCTTAATGGCTGGAATTTGTAAAGACTGAACACACAAGATGTTGCATTGTGAATGGGAAATGCTACCAGGCTACCAATGTGGCTTTTGAGATTGAAGTTTTGGCTTATTTTGGTGGCAGACTTTTGGTGGATTCTGAGTGGAGGGCATAAGGTAAGCATAACTGGGGCTGCCAGTATTTTCATGATTGCAGGCCCCAGGAGAAGGGGGTTAGTGCACAGTTGCACTCCCAATGGCAGTGATGCGAACCGCAATCTATGTGCCTATTGGGTTTGCCTGGTAGAGGAACCACATCATTGAGAGTGGATGGGAATCAAAAAAGGAGAAAAGCAGGACTTTTTCACCCCCAACCACACAGAGGTTAAGTGGTAATATAGAAACTGGTAATGTGACGGGTGAACTTCTTAAGTGTCCTAATGCGATGCTTACAGGACTGAGAGGCATAACAGAACTGCTTGGTAAGGTGAAAAAGCTGTCACTGCAGTGGGCTCTTGGATGACTGAATTGGAGTCTAGAATGAGCAGCATAGAGGCTTCTGCAACTACGATGGGCACCACATTGAGGTCTGTGGAGAAGCGCTTGGATGTGTCTGAGGCATAGGGCCAGGGTCTGTTAGATTTAAAAAATAAAGCACAGAGAGCAGTTCAGCAGTTGGAAAGTACACCTGAGGATTTGGATAATGCAAGAAAAGGATACAACATAACAATCCGATGTATTTGTGTTTAAGCCAGTATTGAGGTAGTCAGGGGTGTTTGATGTTTGCTTGATTGTGCCTGATTGCCCAATGCGGCGTAGACTGCATATTGGCTCTAGAACGAGAACTGAACTGCTGAGTCTTACCTCAACGGTGGTAATATATGCACAGTGACTCTGTGATGCTCAACCATGCACTCAAGGTGGGGTCCTCTTTGAAAGGTGATTTACAGATAGATGGCAAGTGTATTTTGTTGTTTGGAGGCTTCAGTACCGAGACCCATCTCCAGAGACAGCAGCTCCAAGAACTTAGTCGATACTTCTTGGCTCTCGGAGTGTTGGCTTCAATTTGAAAGCCTTGAGTACAAGAAGAGAGATTGAGCTACAACTAATGTCCACTGCTATCTACAATAGTAGAACAACAACAACAATCAAGATAACTGAAATATACAAAATGATATTTATTACATATGTATGTACAACAACAAAAGAACATGATCAAGATTAAATATAAAATATTTACATATTCACAGGGAACGACACATACATTTATATATAGTGAATAGACAGAGACAAAGAATTATGCAAAACAAAAACACAACAAATAATGAAAAATAATAGAAACATAACATTGAAAAAAGGAGCAAAAAATCCAAGTTGTCCAAAATACAATACAATACAATACAATTTAGATATATACTTTCTCTACAACATTATTTTAAAGCCTTACTAGTATTCACAGTTTTAACATGTTAACTTAGAACCAGATCGCGTCTCCACCTAATTCAAAAAAGAAAAATTACTTGGACCCTAAAATTCATATTCCATTAAAACAACTGTAGGAACTAAGCCTACGCGCGTTTCGGCGGTAAACCTCTGTTTTGTAAAGCCGCCTTCATCAGGGCAGTTCCTCTTTGATGTTAGGTAACTGATATCGCAGATCTTTTAGATTCTCGTCTTTCCCATCCGAATCACATCTGATAAACATAAAAAGTAACAATAAGGAATACCATAGTCATACGTTTAATCTAATTCCTTGAGATTCTGCCATCCTACCTACATAATACCACAAACCAAGAATAATCAGAAGGAATACCAAAGTGCACGAACAAAGAAATCAAGTGAAAAGATTCAAAAACAAAAATTAAAGGACAATAGAAACCAAGAAAAGATTCCACACCAAGAAACAGTGCAAGAGAATTCAAACACCCACTACATGCAGAAAACCATAAAACCTATGTGGTTTCCCAAACTACTCTCCACAATAAATGTATTAACAATATTAAATATCAGATGACAATATTGATGCGTTCTCTCATAAAGAGGACACGGAAAGGTTGGTTCTCTAGCTTCAACTTTTTATCACACGGGGCTCCCCATATAGGCCCACAGTCAGATTCACAAATCCATCTCTATTTCAAAACAGAAAACCTCAAATCAATAAAAGAGATCCATAAGTCTAATAGGCCAACCTTGTACCTATAGGAGCAGTAGCTTGTTCCTAAACATACCCAAATGGTCTTCAAAATAACCGAATTCCTAGAAGGATAAATATCACAGCTTCCATCAGTCTTTCATCTATATATAAAAAAAGAAAGAAAAGAACGGAGAAAACGAAAATCACAAATATAACAAAAATAGGATTCCCCTATCACAAATCTTCTCTCTTATCTCTTATTTTATAACATTAACTAGAGTCCCTTATTCTTAATAGTACAGAAAGCAGCTCAGATGTATTTGGAACTTTCTTAGATACAATTTCATCATCCAACTTAATTCAAGATTGAGTGGCCAAAAATCCTCAATGTATACCAGATAGTAATCGCATGCACTGAAAACCTGCTCCTTTCAGATTCAGCAATGTTATAATTCTTGAAGTCAGGCACTGAATTACCAATCGCGGTAGAAGCGCGAAACGACTAAAAACCGCGAGATTTCGTACTAAAAGAGCCTCATGGGATAGCGTCGGCCATCTTGGAACGGTTATAAATGCAGCCTACTGATACGGCAAAAAGACAAAAATTAAGTCAGAGATGGTCCGGATTTCAATGAACATGCCGTCAGAAAACAATATCGGCCATCTTAGAATGGTCATAAATATAGCCAGCTAATAAGGAAAAAGACACCTACCATAATAGGAATATAACATAAAAACTAAAGAATGAAAAAATAATAATAAATAATAAGTGAAAAACGACATAACAAAACATCTATAGAGGATCCTGATCCACCCCAAAAGAAAGTTCAAATTAAGGCATTCTCCCACGGTATACACTCATTAAGACCCTTCTCATATGTGTCCAGGGTAAAAATCCAAAACACTTCCCGCTTCTTCCTTATGTTTTCCATTACTTTACCTGGGACGTCCTTAATCTTTTCCAAGATCGTCCATGTCAAATCGTCAAGGTCATGCTTTTCTTTCAACCAATGTTGAACCAAAGGAGCTCCCTCCCTTTTGTTTCGAATACTCGATAGATGTTCTGAGATTCGTACTCTGATTTCACGTCCAGTTTCTCCCACATACCCCATTGAGCAGGGACAGATGATCAAATACACACAATTAGAGGTTCTACAGTTAGTCATGTCACACAGTTTGTATTTCTTATGTCCCCATACCAATAGATCATTAACAATGGCTTTGGGGCATACTTTGCAGGTTCCACACTGGTGATTTCCGAAAACTGGGACAGCACCGGTAATGGACTTTTGACAAAATTCTTTATCTCTAGGTAGGGCTGTCTTAACTAATTTATTGCGGATGTTCTGATTTTTTTTTAAAGCCAAAAGAGGTCTCTCTAATGGTTGAAGAGTTTGGTCACTATTCAGAATTTGCCAATTGCTATTAATTATTCTCCTGATTTTATCATTCATATTTGAATGTTGAATGCCTTCTTGACTGAACGCGTGAATGATTTCAATGCTCATACATATTCACTATTACTGAGGCAGAAAAATCTTCGGTTAATATTTTTGATAAGCCTTGAGTTGGGTTATTGCTTTCTTTTCCTTGCTTGAAGTGTTCTTGTGGTTTCCTCTTCTGCTGTCTGAGCCCCTTCTCACGGTATCCGGGGATATGAAAGGTTTCTTCATACATCCTTAAGGTGGTTGTTTTCATGCTCAGGATAATGTGGTGCTGCTTCCCTGTGGTTTCCTATAACTCCAGCCCCATATGTATTTTTTTTCTTTCTTAACATTCTTGCTCATCTTTTTCCACTCCGATT
Organism: Pleurodeles waltl; assembly: GCF_031143425.1. Classification (NCBI taxonomy): domain Eukaryota; kingdom Metazoa; phylum Chordata; class Amphibia; order Caudata; family Salamandridae; genus Pleurodeles; species Pleurodeles waltl. Next base: position 614,703,892 of record NC_090444.1, on the reverse strand, counting down.
CCTGGCTATTTTAAAAAAAATCTTTTACTGTTTCGCCAATGAGGGTTTCCTGGTTGATTTCTGTTTCTGTTGGGGAATATATACATATAAATCTGAAAATGGGGGAAGTTTTTTGGGGGCTTTGTGGCCTCACTAGTTGTTTTGTTTTGCGGATGGAGTTTATAACGTTTCTGTGCTGCCTCCATGATAGATGATTCTCTTAATACACTTGTTTCCTTTCAAAAATACTATAAAAAAAAGAGGGATGCATAAAATGTAACAGTCCTTTGGGCATACACCCTCAGACGGAGCAGAAACTGCACTTTTGTTTTAGGCCAGAAAAGGTGCGCCCCGGCACCCAGAATGTAGCCCATTGACGTTTGGTAATTAGTTCATTTTGACGTTTCCTCAAGAAACAGATCACAATCTGTTTCCATTATAGATTGGGTTGTGGACAGGTTTAATGAAGACACCAAGGACAGAGAACTTGTGTTCAGGTAAGTAATAGTTTCTTCTTTTAAAAATACTTTTCATCAGTTTTCATAAACACTTGGATAGAAGAGGAAGCGTCTCTTGTTCCAAAACGGATGAGAGGCCCACAAGGAATGGAAGTAAGAGAAATAGAATAAGATTGAAAGAATACCTGTCTATAGTCCCTGTTTTAGCTGCCTATGCAGACATATCTTTAGTCCTTCATTCAAAAACGGATAGTTTCATTTTTACAATACTAATTAGCATAAATCCATGTAACAGTATTAAAGAAGAAACAATTGAACAAATGTATTTTTGAGGGATACAGCCTTCTCTTACTCTCTACACCATTATTATATGTAGAACCTAAAAAGACTGAGGTTTTCAGCCATGGACTAGTGGAGGTGATAACGACTTTCTTGGTTATTTGTCAATCTTCATCCTTTCTGCTTTACTGTTTGAGAGCCTCATAACGAGTATTATCTCTACTTTTAATGGTCCTGAGTGGTCCTAAATAATTACTGCCACCATTCACACAATTTCTTCTTAAGTTTCAAATCTAGTCCATGGGAGCCAGCTCTAAACACTCCTGTACACCAGCCTTAGTTCGTACTTTCTCTGAACTACTGGTCATCTCCAATTAAGGCTTGTGCTCCAACGTGTTCTAAAGTGGAGGAGATGTTTGTCTCAATTAGCTGCAAAGTTGTCAGCACTTTTTCACATCTTTTTTCCACTAAATGTCTTTCCTCCCCAGAAGCCAGGAAAAACTGTTAGTGTATGATCCTGGAGATCGAGTGATTCCTTTACTGCTGCCTACAAAATGCCTGCTTATCGAGGTGTCCTAGGCTGGATGAAAGCTAGTTGGCTGGCATCGTTCTGCCAGACCTCCACACTTCCTGTCTGAAAGTGGCACAGTGAGCACAAAACCCATGTCTGGGCATACCCATTGCACTTGGGGCATATTAATGAGGAAAACGAAAAGGTGAGAGATGAAATGCTTGCAGAAAGTCCCAGCCACTGCAGACGCTCATGGTGATGGTTTTGATGGTGGACTGGAATGCTGCCCGAGCAATCACTAGTGGCTAAAATTAATTCAAGCATTCCTTCCATCATGTTTGTTGCAGTAGACGCCATGAGGGTATCAGGTATGCCTAGATGTGGGTCCCATCCTCACTGTGCAACAGGACTTGTGCTACACCTCACAGACGAGGCCTAGTTGACTGAAACTAGTGTTGCTTGTCCCGTTCAGAGGACACCCAGCTAAGCAGTTTGAGCTGGACTGTTTCTATCGGACCAGAACTATGGCAGATTTCCATTTAGCTGTTCTCTTTCTGTAGTGGCATTGTGGGTTAAAACGATGGACTGGAATGCGGCCCCAAGCGAATGGCAATGGCTGAGATTAATTCAAGCATTCTTTCCATCACTGTGTTGTATAATCTTTTAAAACATGGAATCTGAGTTTGTGTGTGTTAGTTAAAATAAGGATCAAGGGATCAACTCAAAATGGATCAAGGGAGAGTGTTTGAAGTGTAATTTTGGAATCTGAGTGTATATGTCTAATCAATGATGCTTCTGATACCAACATATATACCTTACGGAGCAGCTGACCGATCCAAAATGGCCAGAACATAGAGAGCGTACCCACTCGGGGGTATAGCTGCCAAATCAAAGATGACATCACAGGAATTCCGACCAGGATTATTATGGATGCATTGCTTATAGAAGCTGCTTAAAAGAATCCGGTAAGCATGGACGTCATTTATGGGCCGCCAGGAGTTGCAGCTGCGGCCCCTGGCTTGCTTCTTGCGACCCCTGGTACTGCCTTTGCGACCTCTGGCCTCAGGAGTGGCAAAGGCAATTCCAAGAACTAAAGGTAAAACGTGATGGGATGGGCACTGTTTACTTTCTGAGGTTCCAGCTGCGACATGAGGTATTAACTCTTAAATCTCTAATGAATTATACAATATCACTTATGCTACCCCTGGCTTTTTGATGAATTGACGCCCATGACGGTAGGGACAATAGAAATGCAAAATACGACCTATTTACGGTTAACTCTTGGAGGAACTGTAGATCATTTCACTATCACTTCTTTTGTGCGCAGGTGCTCTGTTGTTATCACGCGATGACACAGTTAGCTGCATTAATAGAGCAAACACAATGAACTAGGCATAGAGAGAGCATTTTAAATCCCAATACAGTGCTATTTTCTGTTAGTTGCTTGGGATCTTCAGTTGGCATTTCCTCATAGTTTACCTTTTACTCGTCTAGACGAAAATAGTGCAATTGTAGACAAACCGGGAGAAATACCACATCTGGAAAATCTGTCCAAGAGTTAAAGAAAGCAGATGGACACGTTCTTACGCTGATGGGCATTTAGATTCATGTTCTGTTCCAGGCACCTACCGGGCAGGTTTTTAAAACGTGCCACATAAGTGTCAGTTTTTAACAGAGGGCAACAGCAGGGTGTGGCTTCCCGCGGGCCAAGTGACAGTCTTCAACAGAGGACATCAGCGGTGTGGAGCTCCCCTCAGGCCAAGAACAGCTTTTTCAGTTTTGGGCCAAGCTTTCCTGCTGCTCTCCAATAATGGAGTGTGTTCATTCATAACCTATTTTTCGGGGGACCAAGCTTATTAGCTAACTCCATGGAAAGAGGAAAGTAATCTGACCCAGACTTTGTGTGGATAGGCCATTGAAAGTAAAGGCGGCAGCAAATTTAACTTAAAATGTGTTTTTTATAAGTACATTTCCAAGGGTGCTTGCTCACTTGGTGACCGAGTTACATAATTAAAATCAGAATTAAATGAACTACGTTGTTGTAGCCTGTACTACTTATATTACAGTGTGAGAAAGCTAAACCCTAGAGTTGTAGCCTGCACTGCACGGGTCTCTGTGTTAAACAGGCTACACCATCTTTACTACATATTTATTTTGTGACTGCTTCCAGCAGGCATAGTTAAGACAGATCTTGTTTTTCTGCTGAAAAAGTGGTTTTGATTTTTTCCAAGAGTATATTATTTTTCCTCAGTTATATCAGGCATGCAGCATAAGCACATTGAATCAGCGTGGTTAAGATGTGTGCATTACAGGAGCACTTCCTTGTTGTAAACCAGTACCTTCAAAGTCTCGGACTGCATCTGGTGGGGTACTTTGATGGCTCTCAAGGAGGACCATGAACTTCCAAGTTAGAAGGAACGAGCGTCCTTACCTGTAGGTGTCTAAAATCAGTAGGATTTTACTGCCTGGCGAGACTTTGGCTGATCAGTCCTACAGAATTTCCTGGTGTGAGCCTTTCTACAGACCCCCACTAGGTGAGGTGTACTACTGCTGCAATATCTATTCACAAAGGTGAAGAATCTGCAGTTAGAAGTCTCTATCAGAAGAGCAAGTTACTTTTCTTCTGTAATGCCATTTCTAGTAGCGACTCTACATAGCTGCAGATTGCTCACTGATCCACTCTCCTCCAATTTTATGGAGTTGACTCATTCAGACCATTTAAGGATTTCAGTCTGAAAGTCTGCACACTGCCATGTTATAATTTCAGTGAGTCCGCTTGTCAGTGCGGACGGAAATCAGAAGGAAACTGACACCAGTACACCATGGTGGCGCAGATATACTGGCCCCAACGTCATGTCTAAGGTGGGGCAGACCCAGTGTGGAGCTGCCCCACACCACCTGTCGAAACGTGAGGGAAGTACTGCAAACATTTCCAGATCCAATCTAGCACCTGGGGAAATTCCTAAGGTGAGGAATCTGCAGTTAGTCTCTACTGGAAAAAAACATTACTGAAGGTAAATAACTCGTTCTTTTTTAATAATTTACACTTTTGAGTGAGTTTACTACTTTGTGCTATTCACAAAATTAGAGTATAAGTTACACTAAAGAAAAAAAAAAAAAAAACAGAAGCAAGTACAGTACCACACATGGCCAACAACACCCTTCAACCCTTCAATAGAAAATAATGGAGGTAGACAATTAAAATAAAACCCATAGAAAATAATATTAAATTATTTAAAATGATTACAAATATGTTAATATATTTATTATTTAATTATTGAATATTTTAATACCTTATTTTGCTAGGGAAGTTGTGTTTGATTTTGTGAAGTCGATGTGCAGGAAGGGGAAAAGGTGTATGTGACTTAAAGGCACATGGGTTTCTGCCTAGAGGTAGTAAACCCTAAGGCACAGGTGCTTCACATGCAAGTTGGTTAATCAATGAAGAGTCTAAAGCAGGTTGGGCTGAGATTACTCAATAAATGTCTGGTCTTGGTGACTCAAGTGCAATGAATATTTATATCCCTGAAGTAAACTGCATGACTTGCCAATAGTATGGAGCATGGCTTTGGTGGATAATGAAGAGCTCTTGCAGGTCTAGCACTTGCTTCCCACTGATATGGACTGGCTGCTGCAGCAGTGATGAATAAATATGTCACTGTCTTACTCCCCTAAATGCCAAGGCCAAATGCAGAAATGTGAACCGATGCTACATGCTTGTCTGCCACCACCTGCTCCATGTACAAGATCCCCTGCAGAGAACCTTCTGATGAACTTCTTCCTTTGGTAGTGGGTGCCACAAATTTTCTTATAATGTTTCTGGAGAACTGGGTGAAGTCTTTTAGTCCATGAACTTGACACTCCTCTGCAGAGGTTTGTTAGCCCATGAGTAATCTGTTCTATCATGCAGTTATAATGGCTGTCCACCAGTACCTCTTTGAAAAGCTCTGTTTCACAGCAACTCCTCTTGAAGTGTATTATTGTACCTTGTAAGAGACATCTAAAGGCTGTGGCAAAATTATCTGCAAGTGTCGAGGCTCTTTTAGTCAAAACAACCTTATATTATGGTGCCGATAATTGCCTATTTAAAAAAAAAAAACATTTCATTAGTTTACAATAGAAAATTGCAAAATAGCCAGTAGGCTTATTAAACACAACAAGGTTAACAATGGCAAGTCACAGTATTCATTGTCCATATGTAACGTACATTGAAAAAATGTATACATTATTTCATGGTCCATAAGGGGAATGACAGTACACACGTCTGGAAACTCCACTGTGTTCCAGGAATATTCTTATCTCTACGTGTATGGTGTGTTGCACTTGAGCCACAGGTGGTAAAGTTATTCCCCTATAATCTGCTGACCTTTGCCCGATCTTGGGGTGATTTTGAGGGCAGCCTCTTGCTTTATATACGGCTATTTCCATAGCCATGCAGTGGTCCATCCCCTTTTTCCAGACCAGTAGTGATAGGGGATGAGAGGCCCTCCATTCCTGGGCAACATCTCGTTAAGCGAGTGTAAGTCCCACTCTGAGAAGGACTAGTTTGTACCTGTTACCCCCCCCCCCCCGTTTCATCTGTAAGGTGGAGTAAAGCCAATTGGGGAGTCCGGGGGAGTTGCCTAGACAGGACACCTTCCATCCAGACATCGGAACACCCCACCCCAAAATGCCTCAACCATTGGGCAATTTCAAACTATATGAATGAAGGTGCCTTCTTCAGTGTTGCAGCAAAGGCACAGTGGTGAAGCTATCACATCCATCCGCCAGAGCCTATGACGAATCGGGTACTCCCTGTGGGGGTATTTAAATTGAATAAGGTGAAGGCAGGCCGGTATAGCTGCCCCGGAGGACCGAAAGCCTCCAGCCAATCCTCGTTTTCTAGGCTCCCAAATGTGTGTGGTAAGTGCTAGTGGAATAGCAGATAATTAAAGAACTGGCTACGATGTAGTTGATAGTCTGACTGCGAATCTCAAAATTTTAAGTATGGTGACTTGCATGACATCCCCCAGGGTGGAAATGCCAAGTAAGTCCTCATTTCTGGAAACCCGACAGAGTGCAGTCTGCAAAAGGATGTTACCCCATCATAGGGGTGTCTGTTCCATTAGTTTTCTACACCAATACATCCTCTTTAGAGATGTCTGTCACAGGTTAAAGACCGTTCATGTCGCCGGGGGACGGCATGTATGACGGCCCCCGCCATAGAGATAATCAGACAAAGATTTGTCTCCCGTAGCCCATTGTTCCAGCACATATGCGGGGTCACCACCCACGTCGTACCACCAATCATTAATAATCGTGATATGAGCAGCCTCACAGTAGGATTCAAGGTCAGCTACTGCGATGCCACCGTAATATGTGGAGTGAAAACATTTAGTTAGGGCAACTCGTGGGAGCCCCCCAGTCCATAGGAAGTTAGTAAGGATAGAATTGAATTTACAAAACCATTGTCGAGGAATCCCATGTGGGTAATTCTGTAATTGGTTAAGAAATTTGGAGAGAGAGACCATTTTAAAAATTGCAGACCTTCCCAAGAGATAGTAGGAGTATTGACCATTGTGGGAAAGTGCCTTTTTTGGAATGGTTATGCCTCCACTTTTTACCTGATATTGATGGCAACTTGACTGAGAGTGTGCTGGAATTCTGCTAACCAGACCCCAGCACCAGTGTTTTTTCCCAAACGCTGAACCTTTGTTCCCACAATTGGCACACCCCTGGCAGCCAGTTAAGTCCTTGTAAAAGGTACCCATGGTACCAAGGGCCCTGTGGCAAGGGAAGGTCCCCAATGGCTGCAGTATGTATTATGCCACCCAGAGGGACTCCTCACCAAGCACATGCGCACACTGCCTTTGCAGCTTGTGTGTGCTGGTGGGGAGAAAAAGTCAGTCAACATGGCACCTCTCTCATGGTGCCATGGCCACAAACCACTGCCTGTGGCATAGGTACGTCCTCCCTCTAGCAGGCCTTACAGCCCTTAGGCAAGGTGCATAATACCACAGGTGAGGGCATAGCTGGATGAGCAATATGCCCCTACAGTGTTTAAGTTCATTCTTAGACAATATAAGTACAGTGTGGCCATATTGAGTATATGGGCTGGGAGGTTGTCATTACAAACTCCGCAGCTCCGTAATCGCTTCACTGAATATTTGGAAGTTTGGTATCAAACTAAACCCTCACTTATGCCAGTGTTGGATTTATTGAAAAATGCACCCAGAGGGCATCTTAGAGAATGCCCCTTGTATGTTAGCCAAACCGCTAGTGCAGGACTGATTTGTCTGTGCCAGCCTGCCATTTCCAGACGAGTTTCCGACCACATGGGGTGAGAGCCTTTGTGCTCTCTTTGGCCAGAAACAAAGCCTGCACTGGCTGGAGGTATTTCACACCTCCCCCACAAGAACTGTAATAGCTGCGGTGAGCCTCAAAGGCTCAGGCCTCTTGTTACAGTGCCCCCAGGGCACTCCAGCTAGTAGAGATGCCTGTCCCCTGGACAAAGCCCCACTTTTGGCGGCAAGTCCGGTGGGAACATTAGGGAAAACAAGGAAGAGTGACCACCTCAGCTGGGACCAACCCTAAGGTTTCCAAAGCTGAGGTTACTCCCTCATTGCAAAATCCTCAATCTTGGTTTGGAGGACAGGGACCAATAGGGTTGGATCTGTGTCCCCCTCCCCAAAGGGAGTGGACACAGGAAGAGTGTAGCCACCGTCCGTGACAGTAGCCATTGGCTACTACCTTCTGAGCCCTCTAACCTAAATCCAGGGTTTAAGGGCTCTCCTGAACCTAGCTTGTCAGATTCCTAGTGACCTCACAAGAAGAAAGAAGAAAAGAAGAAGAGCTGCTAAGCTGACCCCTAGCAGAGAAGACTGAAATCGCAAACTGACTTGGCCCCGGCCCTACAGGCCTGTCTCCAGGTTCAAAAGAACCTGCAAAAAGGTGACGCATCATGCAGGACCAGCAACCTCTGAAAAGACTCCAGAGGACTGTCTGCACCCCAGAGGACCAAGAACTCCAATGGACAGCGGACCTGTCCCAGAAGAAATTCCATCCATGGACTCCAGAGCCTCCCCAGATCCGCAAGTCCTGTCCACTCTGCACCTGATGCCCACAGCCCATGTCCAGGTGGCCTAACAGATTAGAGCTGGTCCCCAGGCGATTCGGAGCAAGTGTCCACCACAACAACGCTTGCAGCCTGAATCCTGAGGTCCCCCCCCTGACCGCAACAGAACTGGACGGAGATTCCCGACACCAAAAGGTACCCCTGCACCCGCAGCCCCGACCTTGGGGAATCTGACCTTCGGTGCAGCAGCGTCCAGCAGGCGGCCCCCTTCCTTGTCCAGCCTTTGGTTTCCTGGAACTGAACCCCTGGACTTCACCTGCTGTATCTTTGTGGTCCCCGGGGACTCCCATAGGAAAGCATTGGGAGCCGATGCTGTGTTTGCACCCGGCCGCCCCAGCGCCGCTGAGGGTTTGTGTTTGGTGCTGACCTGTGGTCCCTCCAGTGCTCCTCTAAATCCCCCAGGTCTGCCCTCCGAAGATGTGGGTTCTTACCTGCAGGCAGGCTTGATTCCGAGTGTCCCCAGACTCCATAAGAGCCCATGTTAAACCAACCTCCACTTTGACCTCTGCACCCGGCCGGCCCTGTGTTGCTGGTGGTGGTGTTTGGGGTTAACTTAAACCCCAACCTGCGGTCATCCCAACCTCTGGAGACTGGAACTGTACATCTTGTACTTACCTTCAAATCATAGTAACCTTTCTTCCCCCCAGAACCGTTTCTGAAAATTGCACTGTCAGCTTTTAAAACACATTCTTGCTACTTATTCAAAAAACGTATAACTTGCCAATTCTAAACAAATTAGTATTAATACATATGTTGGATACTTATTTGCAAATGTACTTACCTGCAACTTGAATCTTGTGGTTCTAGAAATAAAGTAACAAAAAATAGTTTTACTACATTAAAACCATTGGCCTGGAGTTAGTCATTGAGTTTGTGCTTCACTTTATTGCCTGTGTGCGTACAACAAATGCTTTGTACTACCCTCTGATAAGCCTAACTGCTTGACCACACTACCACAAAAGAGAGCATTAGTATTATCTAGTTAAGCCTCTGTTAAGCGTATGGGTAACCCCTGGAATCTGTGCGCACTATGGGCCAGATGTAGCAAAGGTTTTTACCCATTCTGTGTCTATGGGAAAAAGTGTTCGTACATATGGCCATAAATCTCATTTTTATATAGTATATACAGAGACAGCTTCCTACGACCGTATTTTAATCACCTCTTTAACGCGGTGAAATATGGGCTCGATATTCATGTTCCATGTCACAGATGTATCAGAGGACACATGAACTCCTAAAAACGTAAACCCACCCACAGCATTATGTAATCCCTCTGCCAATTACAGTCCATGAAGCCCCTTGCTCACTTTGTAGACCAGAGATTTAGAAGTATTACCATGAATACCTGATGTTTAACCAAAGATGAGTAGGGTCTGCAGCAATCTGGGACCAGTAGTCTCAAGGGAAGTGAGGAAGTACAGGATGTCGCCTACGTATAACGCAAATCTGTCAGATATGCGTTGCCCACATTTGAAGCCCCTCACTTGTGCATCTATCCTCACCCAAACCGCAAGGGGCTCCATAATAAGGGCAAACAAGAGGGGGGACAGAGGACATCCTTGTCTTTTCCCCCTCTGTATTGGAAAAGCATGGGATCATGTGCCCGCCACGCTCACTGAGGCAGTTAGATCTGTGTAAAGTAGACAGTTAGGCCAAAAAGCGTGGGCCAAAGTTCAAGCGTCGAAGCAGAATGAAGATTTATTCTCAGCTAACTGAATCAAATGCTTTATTGATGTCGGCGAGGAGAAGCAATGCGGGTTCATCCAGCCTGTCTGGAAGGTCTATAGTTTTATAAACCAGGCATATATTATGGCAGTGGCTCTGCGGGCATAAATCCTGACTGGTCGGGGTGGACCATGTTAGGCATGTGGGGGATAAGTCTGTTTGCCATTACCCCAGGTAATGTTTTGACTTCCAAGTTCAGAAGGGGGATAGAGCGATCTAAAGTGATATCGTCTGGGGAAACGTCCCAGCTTAGGAAGGACCACGATCTTGGCGTGATAGGTAGCATGATTTCCGTCTCCAAGGCTGAGACGATTGCCCCCAGGAAATAGTTCTGAAGTTTGGGCAAATATGTTTTGAAAAATTCACACGGGAATCCGTTGGGTCTGGGGGATTTACCAGCAGCCATGCTGGCCACCGCCGTGGCCAACTCCTCCCTTGTAGGTGCGCGTCCAGTGACGTGCTGGCTGAGTCAGAAAGAGTCTTGAGGTGAAGGTCATTTACAAACTCCTCCATCAGAGTATGATGGATGGTGTCATGTTCAGCGTAGACTGTTTTAAAGTGGGTGGTGAAAAATTCCACTATATGGGCAGGATTAGTAATCGGAGTTCCTGTTGATGAAGGGAAAGCATGTTAATTGAATTGGCCCTGACAAAGCCTATGGAGCATACTGCCCAAAATTTGGTTCCCCACTGGTAGATGTGGATTTGTGACGCCTGCCACGCCAGTCGAAGTATGGTGATATAATTGCTATGTAAAATTAAGTTGTCGGGTGCATGCACACCATTCTGCTGGCAGCCCTGTGCGTCTAATCTTAGTACTTCTCTTTCTAATTCTCTCAAATGTTGTCTTGCAGCGTTTCATGTCCGAGCAATAACTAATGTCCGCTGCTCTAAGACTGGGTTTTACTGCCTCCCATAATGTGTATGGGGACGAGACAGAGCCAACGTTAAAGCCAAAGTATTGATCAATGGATTGTTCAATATGCATGCGATATTCTGGGGACTGCAGGAGCCACGGTGATAGGCGCCAGCACAAAGTGTGGCAGCGTGGTCCCCAAAGCAGAGTTAGAGCCACAGAGAATGGTTCAACAACCCCCTTAGGAGAACCTATATACCCTGAATCTTGTGCACGTAGGACTGTGGCCCCAGGAAGTGGTCTTTTTTTTTTTTTTTTTAATCTGTTTATTAAACTTAATATAAAACAAGGTCCAGAAATAGCAGTACATTACATACGATTTGGTGAGAAATCACCCAACTTCATTCCATGTGTTTTTTTTAACGTTTGTACATTACATTGCACAACATAGCTGTATTTTAGTGTACTGGCTTTCCATAAACATTCTATAACTAGTAACATTTGACATGGTGATTATTATTCTTAAATATATACTTTGGCATCAATTATGGTAGTGAAAGCGTATAACTGTATATGCCCTGAGGGCTACATTTCTGTATGTGCGCTTTGGTGTGGGGGAATAGCAGTGTCGTGGAGCGGTCGATGGGTAGATATAATGTGGGCTAGGCCTAGTGGTACAATAGCCTGGATCTGTTTTTGGCAAACTCAATTAATGTGTTTAGGTTTAGTGATAGCGTATCATAAGATTGTTGAAGGGATTAACTCATGGTGGGTATTTGTCATCCCTAGATTCAATTCTAACTACAAAGAGGTCCCAGCTTTCGATCCCACCTCGTGTCTGTCCTCTGTGCTGTGATTGCCTCAGGGTTTGAGATTCTGCCAATGTGTAATCATGTAGATCTCCTAGCCAGAGGGAGTGGGGAGGGGCATTTGGGGCCTTCCAATGTGTAGCTATCAGGCGTTTGTATGTCACGAATGCTAAATCTACAAACTTGTGGACATGTTTATCTCTGTTTGTGCGGTGTCGTATATTAAGTAGACAGGTTTCTGGAGTCTGAGTAAGCAGCTGGCCTGATAGGTCTGCGGTTGTGGTGACAATTTGGTTCGCCCCAGGAAGTAGTCTAAGCGTGAATAAGAACCTCTAGCTGAAGAAAAGAAAGTGTGTCCCCCCGGGGCTGAGTGGTATGCCCTCCAAACATTTATGAGCCCAAGAGTATCAATCAGTGAGGAGAGAGAGTCACTCCATCACCCAGAGTCGTTCTCTGTGGATGCCATCTGTCTAGTCTTGGGGCCACCACCCATTCCACTCACCCCCCAGCACCACAGTACTCTTGGCAAGTCACCCCATAGTCTTCTCAACACTTCCATGAATGATCTTCCCATGGGTGGCGGGGCATAAATGCAGAGCAATGTGAGCGACACTCTATAGAGCATCCCGTCACTGCAATGTAACAACTGTATGGGTCTGACCATGAATGTAGGTGTTGGAAGGGAAGCAACCAGTGAATCAAAATTGCTGTGCCCCGGGAGCCTCTCAGGAACCCAGATTAGTAAACCAGAGTTTACCCCCACTGTTGTAGACATGGGACTTTGTTGCTGCTGAAATGAGTCTCCTGAAGTAGCAATACCATGACCTTCATTTGTTTAGCCTTATGCAAGACAGCGCCCCTCTTGACCCTGTCAAGGACACCATTGACATTCCAGGATACTATACGGAGGTTGTCAGCGGGGCCAATTTGATTCTCAGGGGTCATGTCTCTATGATGATGTAGTGTCTACATAGTAAGTGGACCACATGTGTGACTCGTGACTTGGAAATAGTTGACGAAGAGTGATAATTGCCTATATTGTTATAAAAACATTCACCCAAACCACAGTGTAGGGACATTAATGCATATAAGGACCACATGCCATCACCTAGTACTACCATTTCATTTACACACATATAAGCACAATTGACAGTGTACAAGCGAGATGGGCCTTTTGCATTTAAGGTTTTGGCCAGCCCTCGGCACATCCCAAAAAGCTTTAATATGTGTATTTATTAACAAAAAGGACAACTATCCTCCCAGAACCTCTGATTTACCACAACTTACAAAAACTCCAGACTCTGGTATGCGATAAAGTAGTTGAAACCATTGCAAAAAGATACCAAGCCTGATAGGTGCTACTAGAATGCATGCTATATAACCTAAATCGATCCTTCTTTTTATGATTTTTAGTGATATCTATTGAGTGTACTTTTATAGCCAAAACACCCAACGGTATTGTACAGAAAGGCAGTAGTCAATTTCAAGGTGAAAGGTGATTTATATTTCTACTTGTAGTCCAACTTTTACAGATGTGTGAAATGACTTGTATTTTGAAACTTGACAAGCATTGGAAAGGGCTTTTAAAACTTCTTCCTTGTTATCAAGCATATATACGTCTAACACACGGTTCTCCAACAAGTACCTTTCAAACCATCAGTGGCTCACCAGCTGCTTGTAATGTTTTTTTTTAATTATTTTTTTTTTTTAATGAACATGGTAAATACATCATTTAGATGGGCTGGTGCTGCCTTTCCATGTTGAAGTATTCACTGACACTCAGCACGATGGTGTCTGGAAAAAGAAGGCTACTAGTGGTAGTGAGGGCAGTTCAAGTATTTGTATGATAGTGTTAAACTGCCCTCTTCCTGCTTCTGGACCCTTTAAATACTGTGCGTAATAGAAAACAATTCCCTTCATTATTACCCTTAGCTTTTCATACATCTTTGTTTGTCATAACCCAATACCAGACAACTGAATTTCACTAAAAGCCCCATATGTATTCTTCACCTTTACAACTCAGTTTTGTTTATTGTTTGGAATGGTTAGGTGGCAGAGGGTTGCATGTGCATTGAACTTGCATGTGGGATAAAGTGTAGTAGGGTGGAGTATAGTGTAGTAAATTACACTGGAGTGGGATAGTGTAGAGTGGAGTAAAGCGTCATAGAGTGGAGTGGTGTGTTGTAGACTGTAGTGGCTTACAGTGCAGTAGAGTGAAATGGCATAGCATGCAGTTGAGTAAAGTGTCATAAACTGGAGTACTGTGTTGTACAGTAGAGTGTAGTGGGGTGTCGTGCACTATTGAAAAGTGTTGTAGACTACAGTAGATTGGCATACAATCTAGTAGCTTTTTGTTGAATGTGGTGTACAGTACAGTGTTGTAAAGCGTGATACAGTGGATTGGCATACAGTATTATAGAGTACAATGACAATGAGTGGCATAGAGTGGAGTGGCATACAGTGGAGTACCATCAGAGTTGAGTAGAGTAAAGTGGGGTGCAGAGGCATACAAAGAGTTGAGTACAGAGTTGTATAGTGGACTAGAGTATCATTGATTAGAGGGAGTAAAGTTGTATGCTATAAGGATAGGCAGAAGTGAAGTGTCAGAGAGTGGCCTATAGGGTTGTAGAGTGGAGTTGCATGGAGTACAGTAGTGTGTGAGACAGTGAAGCTTTGTAGAGTGGATTGTTGTGTAGTAGCGTAGAGTGAGGTAAAGTCTCGTACAGTGTGGAGTTAAGTCGTGTAACGTAGTGTGCAGTAAAATACAATAGAGTGTATTGGTGTGTTGTAGAGTAAAGTGGCATGGAGTGGAGAGTACTGGCCTGGTGTATGTCGTAAATGTTATAAATTAGAGTGGAGTCTTGTCCTGTAGAGTGGAGTGCTTTGTTGTATAGAACATTTTTATATAGTGGAATAGAGTGTGTGAAGTGACGTATATTGGAATGCCATGCACAGGAGTGGCGTAGGGTGTAGTACCTTAAAGTGGAGTGGCAGGCAGTAAGCGTACAGTGGAGTGTTGTAGAGTAGAGTGGAGTGGTATACAGTGGAATAAAGTACAGTGGAGTGACATAGAGTAGAATGGCATAGAGTGGAATAGTGTATAGTAGAGTAGCGTCCATTGGAGTGCCGTACAGTGAAGTGGTATAGACTCCACTGAGTGGCGTTCAGTGATGTTGTGTAGAGTGGAGTGGCATGGAGTGCAATAGTGTGTAGTGGTGTGGCTACAGTGGAGCGGCATACGGATGTATGTGAAATTTTGTGCTGTTTTGCGTTACTCCAGATTTACCAATTGATGCAGGGCCATGCATGGGGGCCTTGCGTTCCTTTGTAAATCTGACTTAAGTATTGTATTGCTTGTGTGACACCATGAGTGGCGCATGGGTTTTGCAATCCGATATTACAGCTAGGCCTTAGTTAAATTTTGAGCCATAGTATACTATGAAAATTTTGCAGTATACTGTGGTACGTGGTGAAGATAAGCCAGTATATAATGCCAGTATATATTGTTTTTACTACACTTTGACTGTGTTCAGTATTAGGGCCTTAGATGTAGGTAAGTAGTAGGTCCCTAACTATTACCCCTTTTATTAAGTGGTATTAGGTAGAGACATTTATTTACTTTTTTGAATATATTTTTAAATAAGTGTATGACCATGTACCTTGGTTGTTTCACAAAAAAAATGTGAAATTCTGCGAAAGTACCGTAGTGACAGGTATCGCTAAGTTTAAATGCACTTGCCCTACTTAGCTGCAGTACCCAAAAATCATCATCTCTGTACCATAATGTATAATCCTCCCAAATTTCATGTAAATCCGTTCAGCCGTTTTCACGCTATGTCAAGTACAATAGCCTATGGAAAATGCACTGTTGGAAAAAACGCATTTTAGGACCACCCTTTTATCTTTGCAGTCCCTTAAGGATTCCTCACAAAAATGTACATCATCTCAAAATGTAGAAAATGCTGTAGGTCTGTAAAGTTTTGTGGTAATTCGTCAAACTGGTGTAAAGTTTTTATGAAGCTAATATCCGAGGGATTCCTGTCTTCGGGAATACTAACTATAAGCACAGAGTGGCAAACAGATTTAATGTGATGTCTTTCTTTTTATCTGTGGTATTTGTTATGCATTTGCTTATTGGTTTACCTAATCATGTGACCATAAATATGTCTTTTAGTTCATGTAGTAATTCTGAAATTTTACATGGGCAGTCAAGTTTATTTTTTGGGCTTCATTGCTACTTTTAGTAGCATTGTGCTACATATGAAACCCAAAGCGAATGAAATCCAATCATTGCATAAAGAACACGAAAAAAATGCACTCCGGGAACACATCAACTCCTCCGCTCACAACACGAAGGGGACTCTTCATGGTTATCAACGAATTTACTAATCCCCCTTCCAAAGCCACCAGCATCCCCCATCGCAAGACCTCTGCAACAAAACCACCACCTTCTTCAACTGCAAGATCAAGGACATCTACAACAGTTTCCTCCTGGAGAACCAATCCAACGTTAGATCTGACTACCGACCTACCCCCCCCCCCAGAACCCACCCAAACCATCCACAGCTGGTCCACTCTCACCACTGAAGAAACAGAAAGCATCATGATCATCACTGACTCCGGAGCCCCCACAGACACCTGCCCCCACCACATCTACTTCGGAGCCAGCACATCCATCGCCCCGCGCTTCCCAAGGCAATAAACTGTTCCATCAACACAGCCACTTTCCACGAAGCCTGGAAACACACGGAGGTACGCCCTCTCCTGAAGAAACCCTCGGCTGACCAGTCAGAGCTAAAGAATTTCCGGCCCATCTCACTGTTAACCTACCCGGCCAAAGTACTGGAAAAGGCCATCAATTCACAGCTGTGGCAATTCGTCGAGGACAACAACTCACTGGACACCTCCGAGTCCGGGTCTGGCAGAAACCACAGCACGGAGACAGCTCTTCTTGCAGCCACTGATGACATCCGCACACTCCTAGACTGTGGCCACACCACAGCACTCATACTCCTCTACCTCTCAGCAGCCTTCAACACAGTCTCCCACAGCACCTTATGCACCAGACTACATGACGCAGGAATCCGCAGAAAAGCCCTCCAATGGATCCACTCCTTCAACTCCGGAAGAACACAGAGAGTCAGGCTCCCACCATACACATCCAAACCTACAGACGTCCCCTGCAAAGTTCCTCAGGAATCCGCCCTGAGCCCAACACTCTTCAACATATATATGGCCCCACTTGCAGCCATTTTCAGAGGCCACGAAATGAACATCGTGTCATACGCCGATGACACACAACTCATCATATCCCTCACTGAAAACCCAGAAAAGGCCAAGAGGAACTTCCACACAGGAATGGAAGCCGTCGCCATCTGGATGAGAGAGAGCTGCCTCAAGCTCAACTCGGACAAGACCAAGCTCATCATCTTCGGACACGAGACCCGCCACCTCCACACTCAACCCATCCCTCGTCGACAGTGGAACAAGATCCCCAAAGAGCAACTCTTCTGCACACTCGCTGCCAACCAACCCACCCTCACCACCGACCCCAACGACGCAGCCCTCAGCCTCACAAACTGGATCTCCAACTGCGCAGACAACCTTGCTCCCCTCAAACGCACGCATCGACAGACCAACACCAAAAAACCTCTCTGGTTCTCTGACACCCTCAAAGAATCAAAGAAAACTTGTTGCACCCTCGAGAAGGCCTGGCGCAAGGACCACACCGCCCTCAAGAACGCTACCCGCGAACACCACCACCTGATCCACGCTGCCAAAAGGAACTTTTTCACCAACAGACTGGACAAAAACAGCCACAACATCAGAGAACTTTTCAGCATCGTCAAGGAGTTCTCCAACCCCAACGCCGTCATGCCCTCACAGGATTTGTGCGAATCCCTCGCCACCTTCTTCCATCGCAAGATCAGCGACCTCCACGACAGCTTCGGACACCAGACCCAACCAAACATCACCGAACCCGCACCCCCGGCCTTCACCCTCAACAACTGGACCCACATCAACACTGAAGAAACCAAATCCATCATGAACTCTATCCACTCCGGCGCCCGTTCGGACCCCTGCCCTCACTTCATCTTTAATAAAGCCGACGACATCATCGCCCCGCACCTCCAGGCCGTCATCAACTCTTCTTTTTCTTCTGCTACCTTCCCCGAATGCTGGAAACACGCCGAAGTCAACGCCCTCCTAAAGAAATCTACGGCTGACCCGAGCGACCTGAAAAACCTCCGCCCCATCTCTCTCCTGCCTTTCCCAGCCAAGGTAATAGAGAAGACCGTCAACAAACAGCGGACCACCTTCCTGGAAAACAACAACCTGCTCGACCCTTCACAAACCGGATTCCGAACCAACCACAGCACGGAAACCGCCCTCATCTCAGTCACAGACGACATCAGAACCCTGATGGACAACGGTGAAACAGTCGCCCTCATCCTCCTCGACCTCTCGGCTGCCTTCGACACCGTCTGTCACCGCACCCTAATCACCCGCCTCCGCTCCACCGGGATCCAAGGCCAGGCCCTGGACTGGATCGCCTCCTTCCTCTCAAACCGTTCCCAAAGAGTTTACCTCCCACCGTTTCGCTCAGACCCCACCGAGATCATCTGCGGCGTACCTCAAGGTTCATCACTCAGCCCGACACTCTTCAATGTGTACATGAGCCCCCTCGCCAACATCGTACGCAAGCATGACATCATCATCACCTCCTACGCCGACGACACCCAACTTATACTCTCCCTCACCAAGGACCCCGCCAGCACCAAGACCAACCTACAAGAGGGGATGAAGGACGTTGCAGATTGGATGAGGCTCAGCCGCCTAAAGTTGAACTCTGACAAAACGGAAGTCCTCATCCTCGGCAACACCCCGTCCGCCTGGGACGACTCCTGGTGGCCCACGGCCCTCGGCACTGCACCGACCCCCTCAGACCACGCCCGCAACCTCGGCTTCATCTTGGACCCTCGTCACGAGCCGCCTGGACTTCGGCAACACCCTCTACGCTGGGACCACCGCCAAACTCCAAAATCGGCTGCAACGCATTTAAAACGCCTCGGCCCGCCTCATCCTCGACGTACCCCGCAACAGCCACATCTCCGCACACCTGAGACACCTGCATTGGCTCCCAGTCAGCAAAAGGATCACCTTTCGACTTCTCACCCACGCACACAAAGCCCTCCACAACAAGGGACCGGAATACCTCAACCGACGCCTCAGCTTCTACGTCCCCAACCGCCTCCTCCGTTCCTCTGGCCTCGTGCTCGCTGCCGTCCCTCGCATCCGCCGCTCCACAGCGGGTGGGAGGTCTTTCTCCTTCCTGGCAGCCAAGACCTGGAACTCCCTCCCCACCAGCCTCAGGACCACCCAGGACCACTCCGCATTCCGGAGACTCATAAAAACCTGGCTTTTCGAGCAGCAGTAACCCCCCCCCTTTCCCCTAGCGCCTTGAGACCCGCACGGGTGAGTAGCGCGCTTTATAAATGTTAATGATTTGATTTGATTTCGGAAACTCCATCTCAGCCTGGGATGACTCTGGTGGCCCACATCTCTCAGCGCCCCACCTACTCTGACTGACCACGCACACAACCTGGGAATCATCCTCGACTCCTCCCTACCAATGACCTGACAGGTAATCATGGTCACCTCGTCCTGCTGGCACACCCTCTGCCAGCTCCGAAAGATTTTCAAATTGATCCAAGTGGGCCGCCGCAGGACAGTCACGTACGCCTTAGTCACAACCAGGCTCTACTAAAGCAACACACTCTATGCTGGCACCACAACAAAGAACATCAGAAAACTGCAATTTAACCAAAACGCCCCCACCAGACTCATCATGAACCTCCCCTACCAGGAACACATCTCCAAGCACCTGAAGACCCGCCACTGGCTCCCGGTGAAGAAACAAATCATCTTCAAGCTACTCACCCACACCTACAAAGTCATTCACAACATTGGACCGGCCTACCTAATCCACCACATCTCCTTCCACATTCCCGCCAGACCCCTCCGCTCCGCCCAGCAAGTACCGGCCACCATCCCACGCATTTGGAAACCCCCCGCCTGAGGAAGGTCCTTCACCTACCTCACAGCAAAGAGCTGGAACAACCTACTCCTGCACCTCAGACAAAGCCCATTGCTCACTATCTTCAGGAAGAACCTCAGGATGTGGCTATATGGATAAGGCTCTGTCTGCTCCCACCTCCCCCAGCACCTTGAGACCCTCACGGTTGAGTAGTTGCACTCTACAAAAACTGATTGATTGATTGGAATATATTTTTTTTTCCCCATAATGGCCAGTTATCATGTCCTCCATATAGTAGTTGGTGTAGCTCACTGCCAGGTCACGTTCCCATTTTGTTGCAAAGGAGTACATAAGGAAGATATTTTTTGTTTTGCTTGTTGAGCACGCATGCAAAGAAAACATATGTAGATCAAGATATATTCTATTTGTTAAGTGTTTATAGGTTTCCATTAGCATGTGACCATAAATGAGTCTTTCAGTAGTTCATGTAGTGAATCTAAAACTTAACATATGCAGTCCATTTTGTTTACTTGGCAGATTTTCCCAACATTAAAAATAAAATGCTTTTTAGCCCTGGCGGGGTCCGTAAGGGACCCCTAGACCAAAACTAGGGGCTCAAGGGACCCCTTTTATTTTTTTCCACTTTTTTCTGGAACTCAGCGGAAGCAGAGTCCCAAGATGGCTGACAACACTTCCTTGTTGAAGTGTTGGCAATCAATGAGATATCAACACAGCCAGTTGGATCCAATGAGTATTAGCGTGTCTAGATATCTATATTTTGTATTCTTTATTGTCTCTACTAAACTACTCAACAGATTTACACAAAACTACAAAAAGCATGCTTTCTGATGGATACAACTACCTGTGGATTCCTCACCTAATGAATACTCCCATTGCGCCAGCATTCGACGGAAATCTTCTTCCTAGCTTCTGCACGTCGACGAGGACGTCACAGTTGCCCACGCGACGCTGTCTGACGTCATCCAGGCAATAAGAGGTCCTCGCCGACGTGCTGACGTCAGTTCCCTTTTTTCCGTGCCATTCGAAACGGTTATCTTCGAGGGAGCTACTGTTGCTGTTCGAAAGTTACAGTGTGTTTTTTGGATCTATTTTTTCTTTGCGATTACAATGTCGCAAAGAAAGTCAGGATTCAAGCCCTGCCGTGAGTGTGGGGGCAAAATGTCGGTAACGGACCCACATTCTGACTGCTTGTGGTGTCTTAGTTCCGATCATGATGTTGACAAGTGCGATTCTTGTCAACATATGAATCCTAAGGCCCTGAAAGAGCGCGAGGCCAAGCTTTTTATGGCGAAGTCGAAAAAGAAGGAAAAGAGACATCATCGAAAAGCCTCGTCACCGAAGTCTCATCGGCGTCATCGGGACTCCCGGCGTCGTCGAGAATCACGGCGCCGGTCGAGTAGGGAGAGGTCTCGGTCGAGGTCACCATCAACTCGACGTCGGAAGACTTGGGAAGTCAGTCCCACTGTCACTCCCCAGCCGTCGATGCCGTTGCCTTCTCCAGCTTCACCGACTTCGCCCGTGTCATCGGGCCAACTACCTTCAGTGTTTGAGGTTCCGCAGCCTCAGATGTTTTCTCCATCTTTGCAGACGTCGAGACCGGCGTTGGTGTCGCCTTCGAACCAGTCACCCCAGTACCCCGGCTTTCCCGGCCCCTGGAGCTGATAGTACTGCATTTTTAAATGCGATGTTTTCCATCTTCCAACAGATGGCTCCAGGTGGTGGACCGGCTGGTCCTTCGGGCCCTTTGGCCTTCAACATGGGTGCTCCGGCTCCGCTTCGGCCAGCACCCTTTATGCCCTTTCTCCCCCTGGGGAACGTGGGCTCGGCGCCGGTTTCGGCTCCGGTGGCTCCTGAGGCTTCGGCTCCGACAGCTTCGGCTCCGATGTTTCAGCCAGTGACGCCGTCTAGACCTCCTACGACTCCGAGGCAGTCTTCACTCCATCCGGTTCCTCGTTCGGCGCAGAAGAGGCCTATGGCGCCTGTAGACCCGGCGTCGGACGGATCCGAGGACGCCATGTCGACGCCGAGAATAGAGGAGAGACTGCACTCGAGGAGGCTTGCTCTCCGCCTCCTTGAAGAGCAGGAGTACCAGAGACAAAACCTGGAGGAAGGAGAGATTTAGGACTCTCGTGAGGGTCTCCATGGGCTGGACACTGCTAGTGGCCTAGATACCTCCCCCGAATGGGATTTGTCATCTCCTGGGGAGTACACAGAAGAGGCGGACACTTTTCATTCTGTTATCAAGAAGGCAGCTGGCTTCCTGGACCTCCCTTTGCCAGTGACTGAAGCAAAGCAGAATTTGTTGACAGAGGTGTTGCATCCTGCCTCTACATCGGCAGAACCACTTTTGCCATTCAATGAAGCGCTACTGGATCCTATAATGGAAGTCTGGAAGAAGCCGGTGTCTTCTTCAGCTGTCAATAGATCTGTGGCTAGGAGGTATCGGGTTGCACCGGCTGACCCAGGTTTTCTTACCAGGCATCCAACACCTGAAAGCTTGGTGGTCCAGGCTTCCTGCTTGGCAAAGTCTGCTCCTGGGTCTTTTCCAGCTGTGCCCTCGGATAGAGACTCCAAGAAGATGGACATGGCATCCAAAAAGGTGTTCTCTTCATGTAGCATGGCATTGAAGTCCACCAATGCTACATGTATTTTAGGAAGGTATATTTATGCCCTGATGGACAAAATTGCACCAACGCATACAGAGGTTCCTCAGGGACTATTAAGTCTGGTATCGGACGCTTAGGCAGCTGCAACTCAGGTTATCCAATCTGGGTTGGATACAACTGATTCGGTTGCTATGGCAATGGGCACTGCTGTAGTTACGAGGAGGCAGGCCTGGCTCCGTAACTCAGGATTTTCCTCTGATGTGCAGTCGACCCTACTGGACCTTCCATTTGATGGTGACAAGCTGTTTGGTGCCAAGGCGGATTCGGCCTTAGAAAGGTTCAAAGAGAGTAGGGCCATGGCCAAGTCGCTGGGCTTGCAAGCCACTTCGTCTACTTCCTCCAGATGTTTTAGGAGGTTTCGAGGATTTGGTCGTGGTTCCTCTTCCTCCTCCTTTCGAGGGAAATTCCAGCCACCCACCTCTGCTCTCTCCTATAGATCTTTCAGAGGGAGGGGTAGGGTCCGTACCAGGGGAGCAACTCAGCAGCACTCTGCCTCTTCCTCTTCCTCTGGAGGGGTGCAGCAGGGGAAGCAGCCTTAGGCTTCCACCAATTCCCACTCACTCCACTCCTGTAGGGGGGAGGTTACTGAATTTTCTCCACAAGTGGGAGGTCATAACATCAGACTCCTGGATTACCAGCATTGTGAGAAAGGGCTATACCCTTCCCTTTCGGGAGTTTCCGCCCCCCATCCCGCCCCGCCCATCTTATTGTTCAGAAGAACACCTCCTGTTAGAACAGGAAGTTCAAGTCCTCCTTTCAAAGGGCGCAGTGGAGTTGGTCCCAGAGCAGGAAAGGGGTCCAGGTTGTTACTCAAGGTACTTTCTGATTCCCAAGAAGGATGGTCGGTTGAGACCAATCCTGGACCTAAGGATCTTGAATTGGTTCCTCAAACAGGAAAAGTTCAAGATGCTGACCCTAGGTCAGGTGCTATTGGCGTTGAACAATGGAGATTGGATGGTGTCTGTCGACTTGCAGGATGCTTACTTTCATATCCCGATACTCAAGTCGCACAGGAAGTATCTCCGGTTTGTGGTGGGGTCGCAGCACTATCAGTTTGCGGTCCTTCCGTTTGGTCTTACTTCAGCACCTCGAGTCTTCACGAAGGTGATGTCGGTGGTTGCGGCAGAGCTCAGAAGGAAGGGGATAGCAGTATTTCCTTATCTGGACGACTGGTTGATCAAAGCCAGGTCTCCGGAGCTCGTGTTGCATCACCTGCAGTCGACAACCCAGTTGTTGTACGACCTGGGCTTTTCGGTGAACGTGCCCAAATCTCACCTATAGCCCTCTCAACGCCTCCTGTTCATAGGGGCAGTACTGGATACAACATTGAATCGAGCCTTTCCTCCGCTTCAGCGGATTCAGGACATTCAGGCATTGGTTCCAATGTTTCAAAGTGGAGCGGTCATTCCAGTCCTCAAGGTCCTACGTCTGCTCGGTCTGTTTGCCTCCTGCATACTGTTGGTCACGCATGCTCGCTGGCACATGAGGGCTCTTCAGTGGTGCCTCCGAAGGCAGTGGTCTCAACACAAGGGAGATCTCGAAGGCTTGGTGAGGATCTCCAGAGATGCTGCCATGGATTTGAAGTGCTGGATTGCGGATGGCAATCTTTCCCGAGGAAGGCCGTTCTCGCAAGCTCCTCCAGTGGCCACAGTAATAACGGATGCTTCAACTCTAGGGTGGGGAGCTCATCTGGGGGACCTGGAAATCAAAGGTCTTTGGTCTCCAGTAGAACAGATGTTTCATATCAATCTGTTAGAGTTACGGGCTGTACGTCTGGCTCTCAAGGCCTTCCTCCCGTCCCTTCGCGGTCAGTCGGTTCAGGTCCTGACGGACAATACTATCGCGATGTGGTATATAAACAAACAGGGAGGGGTAGGGTCGTACCTTCTCTGCAGAGAAGCTCTTCGACTATGGTCCTGGGGAAAGGACCATCAGATTTGCTTGATAGCAAATCATCTGGCCGGAGTCTTGAACGTACGTGCGGACAATCTCAGTCGCCATTTCTCGGCCGATCACGAGTGGCGGCTCCATCCAGATCAGGTCCGTCTAATCTTCCAGATGTGGGGGTTTCCTCGGATAGATCTGTTTGCCACCCGGGAGAACTCGCACTGCCCGTTATTCTGCAGCCTCCAGTATCTGGTTCAAGGAGCGTTGGGGGATGCGTTTCAGATGACCTGGTGCGACCAGTTGCTTTATGCGTTCCCCCCCCCCCATACCCTTGATTCCTCGAGTTCTGAGGAAAATACACCAAGACCGGGCCCAAGTCATCTTAATAGCTCCGGATTGGCCAAGGAGGGTATGGTGAACGGACCTTCTCCAACTCTCACTGTGCCCTCCTCTCGCAGTCACAGGGGCAGGTTTTACACCCCCACCTCCAGAGCCTGCACCTTCATGCCTGGAGATTGAACGGGGCAACCTGAGTTCCTTTTCTCTCCCGCCTGATGTAGTGGATGTTATCTTAGCAGCCAGGCGACACTCCACTAAATCTATCTACGCTAATAGGTGGTCTAAATTTGTGGTTTGGTGTGGAGAGAGGCAGATTGATCCCTTACGTGCTCATTTGTCAGATGTATTATCTTTTGCTTTGTCTTTAGCACAGAGGGGTTGTGCAGTAGCTACTGTTAAGGGTTACTTGTCTGCCCTGTCAGCCTTTATTTGTCTTCCAGACCAGCCTTCTTTGTTTAAATCTCCAATAGTGCTTAGATTCTTGAAGGGCCTTATGAATAAATTCCCTCCATCTCCTTTTGTTATGCGTCAATGGGATTTGACCTTGGTTTTAACTTTCCTTATGGGGTCCCCTTTTGAGCCTATGCATTCTTGCCCCATAAGATTATTAGTTCTTAAAACGGATTTCCTGGTTGCAATTACCTCTGCAAGGAGAGTGAGTGAGTTGCAGGCTCTATCTGTAAAGCCCCCTTATACATCTTTTTATGGGGATAAGGTGGTGTTGAGGACCAAGGCTGCTTTCCTTCCGAAGGTTGTTTCACCCTTTCATTTGGCCCAGACAATTACTCTATCCACGTTTTATCCTCCGCCTCATCCTTCAAAGGAAGAAGAGAGACTCCACCGCTTTGACCCAAAGAGGGCACTAAGCTTTTATATAGACAGAACAAAGGATTTCAGGCTGGAGGATCAGCTTTTCATCAGATATGTGGGAAAGAGGAGAGGAAAGGCAGTCCACAAGAGAACACTCTCCAGGTGGGTTGTTCTTTGCATTAAAATGTGTTACTCTTTAGCAAAGAAGGAACACCCTGATGGTATAAGAGCTCATTCCACCAGAGCTAAGTCGGCCTCTTCGGCCTTGGCTAGGGGTGTTCCTGTGGTCGACATCTGCAAGGCCGCAACTTGGTCATCCCTTCATACTTTTGCGAAGCATTACTGCTTAGACTCTGAGGTCAGAAGGGATGGCCATTTTGCACGGTCGGTGCTG
This sequence comes from Pleurodeles waltl, assembly GCF_031143425.1. NCBI lineage: Eukaryota > Metazoa > Chordata > Amphibia > Caudata > Salamandridae > Pleurodeles > Pleurodeles waltl. The sequence continues at coordinate 614,678,007 of NC_090444.1, read as the reverse complement.
CAGGATTTCTTGGTTTGACCATTCAGGCACCCTCCACCGAGTGCGGTACTGCTTTGGGACTCTATTCATTAGGTGAGGAATCCACAGGTAGTTGTATCCATCAGAAGAACGAGTTACTTACCTTCGGTAACGACTTTTCTGGTGGATACATTAGCTACCTGTGGATTCCTCACGGTCCCACCCGACTCCCCGTTGCCTGTCTGGTCTAGCCAAGTAATTCTTGAGTGTGCTCCTCTTGGTTTTGAGGACATGTATATATTCTGTATATATATTCACATTGATATATATTGTTCATATACTGGTTTATTTGTTTAAAAAAAAAAAAAAAAAGGATTGAGTTATTAGAATGATGTAATTATTTGGAATATCATTAAATTTTGCAATTTGTTCTTTCATCTCAATGGCCTATTATTCTCAGGCACGTAAAAAATGTTGGTACTGACGTCGGCTAGGACCTCTTATTGCCTGTATGACGTCAGACGGCGTTGCGTGGGCAACTGTGACGTCCTCGTCGACGTGCAGAAGCTAGGAAGAAGATTTCCGTTGAATGCTGGCGCAATGGGAGTATTCATTAGGTGAGGAATCCACAAGTAGCTAATGTATCCACCAGAAAAGTCATTACCGAAGGTAAGTAACTCGTTCTTCTGGACCAAGACCTAGGTTTCAGCCAAATTTGATTAATTTCTGTCCTCCTGTTCTGGCTGTAGTTGTGTTAAAAAATTTGAAAAATCCCATTAACATAGAATAGGGGAAAAAGTGTTTTGTGGCCCCCCTTTTTTCTCTGCCCCCGCGTGAAGGATCACTCCGAAACTTTGTCTACAGTAGCTGAACCAACTAAAGTATACATTTTGACAATTTCGTGAAGATTCATCAAATGGCGCCAAAGTTGTTGGCAAAACAAAAAACGCTCTGTCAATGGAAAAAATGATCCTAATTGTAACTACCTACTGGTGACTGCCAGTAGGTAATATATATCTGGTTAGGTCTGCTTTTCCATGCATCAAGCTTTTTTTGGTTTGCTAATAACTTTGGCCCCGTTTGATTCATCTTCTCAAAACTTTCCCAAAAAAGTTCATGCACCTCATCACCTTCCTGGAAAGTTTTGGTGTGATCCATCAAGTGGGGGGGGGGGGGGCAAGAAAATATTGGGGGATCCACGCAAGTCACACCTCCCTGGACTCCCTCGGGTGTCTATTTTTTTTTTTAGAAATTTCTGGGTTTGGTGGGTTTCCCTAGATGGTTGCTGAGCCCAGGACCAAAAACGCAGCTCCCCCCCCCCCCCCCCCCCCCAAAAAAAACTGGTAGTTTTGTATTTGATCATTTTGATGTGTCCACGTTGTGTTTTGGGGCATTTCCTTTCGCAGGCGCTGGGCCTACCCACACAAGTGAGGTACCATTTTTATCGGGAGACTTGTGGGAATGCTGGGTGGAAGGAAATTTGTGGCTCCTTTCAGATTCCAGAAATTTCGGTCACCGAAATGAGAGGAAAAAGTGTTTTGTTGGCCAAATTTTGAGGTTTGCAAAGGATTCTGGGTAACAGAACTTGGTCAGAGCCCCACAAGTCACCCCATCTTGGGTTCCTTTAGATGTCTGTTTTTCAAAATTGCACAGGTTTGGTAGGTTTCCCTAGGTGCTAGCTGAGCTAGAGGCCAAAATACACAGCTAGGCACTTTGCAAAAAACAGCTCTGTTTTCTTTGGGGGAAATGCGATGTGTCCACGTTGTGTTTTGGGGCATTTCCTGTTGCGGGCGCTAGGCCTACCCACACAAGTGAGGTACCATTTTTATCAGGAGACTTGGGGGAACGCTGGGTGGAAGGAAATTTGTGGCTCCTCTCAGATTCCAGAACTTTCTGTCACCAAAATGAGAGGAAAAAGTGTTTTTAGGCCAAATTTTGAGGTTTGCAAAGGATTCTGGGTAACAGAACCTGGTGAGAGCCCCACAAGTCACCCCATCTTGGATTCCCCTACGTGTCTAGTTTTCAAAAATACGCAGGTTTTGGTAGGTTTCCCTAGCTGCCGGCTGAGCTGGAGGCCAAAATCTACTGCTAGGCACTTTGCAAAAAACATGTCAGGTTTCATAGTAAAAATGTGATGTGTCCATGTTGTGTTTCCTGTCGCAAGCATTAGGCCTACCCACGCAAGTGAGGTACCATTTTTATAGGGAGACTTGAGGGAACACATAATAGCAAAACAAGTGTTATTGCCCCTTGTCTTTCTCTAAATTTTTCCTTCCAAATGTAAGACAGTGTGTAAAAAAGACATCTCTTTGAGAAATGCCCTGTAATTCACATGCTAGTATGGACACCCCGGAATTCAGAGATGTGCAGATAACCACTGCTTCTCATCACCTTATCTTGTGCCCATTTTGGAAATACAAAGGTTTTCTTGATACCTATTTTTCACTTTTTATATTTCAGCAAATGAATTGCTCTATATACAATGAAAACCCATTGCAAGGTGCAGCTCATTTATTGGCTCTGGGTACCTAGGGTTCTTGATGAACCTACAAGCCCTATATATCCCCACAACCAAAAGAGTCCAGCAGACTTAACAGTATATTGCTTTCAAAACTCTGACATTGCAGGAAAAAGTTACAGAGGAAAACATGGAGAAAAATTGCTGTTTTTTTCACCTCAATTTCAATATTATTTTTATTTCAGCTGTTATTTTCTGTAGGAAAACCTTGTAGGATCTACACAAATTACCCCTTGCTGAATTCAGAATGTTGTCTACTTTTCAGAACTGTTTAGCTTTCTGGGATCCAGCACTGGTTTCGCACCCTTTTCTGTCACTAACTGGAAGAAGGCTGAAAGCACAAAAAATAGTAAAAATGGAGTATGTCCCAGTGAACTGTCAAAATTGTGTTGAAAAATTGGGTTTTCCTATTCAAGTCTGCCTGTTCCGGAAAGATGGTGATTATAGCATCACAAACCCTTTGATGCCATTTTCAGGGGGAAAACCACAAGCCTTCTTCTGCAACCCTTTTTTTTTTTTTTTTTTTTTTTTTTACAATAACGAAATTGTTGCTGTATTTTGGCTAATTTCTTGGTCTCCTTCAGGGGAACCCACAAAGTCTGGGTACCACTAGAATCCCTAGAATGTTGGAAAAAAAGGACGCAAATTTGGCGTGGGTAGCCTATATGGACACAAAGTTATGAGGGCCTAATCTCGAATTGCCCCAAATAGCCAAAAAAGGATTGGCACCTGAGGGGGAAAAGGCCTGGCAGCGAAGGGGTTAAGCTATATAAAGGGGCAGTAGAAAGGCATGCTTTCCTTTTCTTCTAAGTTTAGTGAGGAGGTGTCTAAGGAATAACTATTGTGAAGAAAATAAATGTTTTTTGTTTTAGCTAATTTTTACAATCTCACAGGATCACAAATAGTAAAAAGAGGTAGATGAGTTCTCAATATGTTCCATTAGTAGGAATACATATTCTGGTTCTTGTTTTTGAGCAAAAGTGTGTAGGAGATAAGTGCTATGATGAGTGAGTAGAAGCTTAATTCTTATTTTTAAAAAAGTTAAGATGTTAAAGGACACGTGGGATTGTGAAAAGTAGAAAGGAGTAGGACATCTTTGAATACACTGAGGTATGCACGGTTGCTATTGTGGGAAGGAATGTTACTGGAGGTGGTGTGAGAAAGTAGCCTCTTTCTGGCATGGTTGCCCCCACTTTTGGCCTGTTTGTGAATGTGTGTCAGTGAGGTTTTACTGTCTCACTGGGATCCTGCTAGCCAGGACACCAGTGCTCATAGTTTGTGGCCTATGTGTGTGTGTGATCAGTCGTGCTTAAGTGTGTCACTGGAGTTCTGCTAACCAAAACTCCAGTGCTTATGCGCTCTCTACTTACCAAATTAGTCACTATAGTTTAGTGACTCCATATTCCAATTGGCACACTGAACCCACCCTCCCCCCTTATAAGTCCCTAGTATATGGTACCTAAGTACCCAGGGCATTGGGGTTTCAGGAGATCCTTATGAGCTGCAGCATTTCTTTTGCCACCCATAAGGAGCTCAGACAAACCTTTCTTCAGGACTGCCACTGCAGCCTGAGTGAAACAGTGCCCACACTATTTCACAGCCATTTTCACTGCACTTAGGTAACCTATATGTCTAACCTTCATTTACTGAAGGCTAGGTGCAAAGTTACTAAGTGTGAGGGTACATTTGTAGTAGCAAAGGTGCCCCCACCCTGTCCAGGGCCAATTCCCCGGACTTAGTGAGTGTGGAGATACCATTACATGCGTGCACTACATATAGGTCAATACCTATATATAGCTTCACAATGGTAACTCCGAATATGGCCATGTGAGGTGTCTAAGATCATGGAATTGTTCCCCCTCATTCCAAATCTGGTATTGGGGGGCCAATCCCATGCATCCTGGGGGCTCCACCATGGATCCCCAGTTCTGCTAAACCAGCTTGCTAAGGGTTGCACTACAGCTCCAGCTGCTGCCACCTCACAGACTGGTTGTTGCCCTCCTGGGTCTGAGCAGCTGAGTCCCAGGAAGGCAGAACAATGCATTTCCTTTTGGGAGGAGGGTGTAACACCCTCTCCCTTTGGAAATAGGTGTTACAAGCTTGGGAGGGGTAGCCTCCTGGAGCCTCTGGAAATGTTTTGAAGGGCACAGATGGTGCCCTCCTTGCATAAGCCAGTCTACACTGGTCCAGGGACCTCCAGTCCCTGCTCTGGCGCACAACTGGACAAAGGAAAGGGGAGAAACCACTTCCCTGTCCATCACCACACCCGGGGTGGTGCCCAGAGCTCCTCCAGTGTTTCCCTGGCATTAGCCATCTTGGATTCCAAGGTGGGGGACACTCTTGAGACCTCTGAGTGGCCAGTGCCAGCAGGTGACGTCAGAGACCCCTCCTGATAGGTGCATACCTGGGTAGGTAGCCAATCCCCCTCTCAGGGCTATTTAGGGTCTCTCCTGTGGGTGTCTCTGCAGATTCAGCATGCAAGACTCCTCCAGGAATCCTCTGCTTTAGCTTCTGACTGCAGACTGCTCCAGGAACTACTGCAACAAAGTATCCAGGACGACTCCTGTGACCTGCAACTTCAGCTCCAGCCAGCATTTGCAACAGTTTCCAAGGTGTGCACGCTCTGAGGACTCACTGTCTTCACCCTGCACCAGAAGAACTGAATGAAGCTCCCGTGGAGTGACAGAGTCACTTCCCTGCTTCTGCAGGCACCTTCTGTGACGACGACCGGTTCTCTGGGACTCCTCTCCTGACGACGAGTGTGCCCCCTGAAACGCAGGTTGTGGACCAACACGACCCAGACTGTCCTAAGGTCCAGCTGTCCAACTTTGGTGGAGGTAAGAGCTTGCCTTCCCGGTTTGCGACAGTACCCCTGTGCACCGCGTCATCTCCAGCTCCTTGGGCTTCTGTGCACTTCTTCCACAGTGTAGCCCAGGGTTCCAGCCCTCCATCCTGCGACGCACAACTCGCTGAGTTGTTCTCCGGCAGCCTGGGAACTTTTGTTGTGCTGCACCAACCTCACTCTGCATCTTCTTTGTAGTTGTGTCATGGGACTCCCGTGGGTGCTGCCTGGTCTTCTGTGGGCTCTCTCCAGTGCTGAGAGCCCGCTCACCTCCTCAGTTGGAGTTGAGGCCCCCAGGTTTCTCCTTGGTCCAGGCAGCGCCATTTTGATGCCGACCGCGACCTTGCTTCAACCAAGGCTTGTTGGACGAATCCAGTGATGCAAACAGCCTGCATCCAAAATCTTGACGTGGGACATCTCCTGCACCACGCAGGAACCCGCTGCCACCTTCCTTGGTGCTCTTCTGCAGACTTCTTCTAACTGGAGAATCCTCTTTTGCGCCATCTTCTAGGTTGGCAGGGGCTCCTATCCTTCCTGGAATCTTCTGCGACTTCTGGACTTGGTCTCCTCTCTTCATAGGTCTTCAGGTCCAGAAATCCACCATTTGTTGATTGCAGTCTTGCTTGATTCTTGTATTATCTCCTATCACGACTTGTAGTGTGTCCTGTGGAAACTTGCAGTACTTTACTCCTACTTTTCCTGGGCTCTGGGGAGGGGTACTTTACTTACTTTTAGTGTTTTCTTACACTTCCAGCGCCCCCCTACACACTACACTTGCCTAGGGGGGAATTTGTGATTAGCATTTCACTTTCTTAGTATACGGTTTGTGTTACTCCTCAGCCCATTGCATTCTATTGTATTTTCTACTGTTTGCACTATTCTATGACTATTTACTTACCTGATTTTGGTCTCTAGTGTATATATTGTGTATAATACTTAACCTCCAGAAGTAGTATTGCCTCTAAGATATTTTTGGCCTTGTGTCATTAAAATAAAGTACGTTTATTTTTGGTAACACTGAGTATTGTCTTTTATTGTGTATATGGGTATACCTTTATTTTTGGTAACACTGAGTATTGTCTTTTATTGTGTATATGGGTATAAGTACTGTGTAACTATAGTGGTATTGCAGGAGCGTTGCATGTCTCCTAGTTCAGCCTAAGCTGCTCTGCTACAGCTACCTCTAGACAGCCTAAGCTGCTGGAACACTGCCTACATTTCACTAATAAGGGATAACTGGACCTGGTATAAGGTGTAAGTACCTTAGGTACTCACTACAAACCAGGCCAGCATCCTACAGGTGGTGTTTATCAGAGTCTACTATTTACACCCATCAGCTTTGAAAGAGTTGTGAGTAGAGTATAGTTTCTTCCAACACCCTACTATGCACATCCATTATCAGAGAGAGGTGCTAGCAGGGAGGACAGTCCCAGGACATAGCATACTATGCATAAATGTATTCCAAGGGAGACGTCTCAGCTTAGAGGCCAGTCTCTGCCCTCACATCCTACTATGCACACCTGTCATCTGAGACAGGTCTCAGTGAAGAGGCCAGTCTCTCTCCACACACCCTACTACGCACACCCATCATCTGAGAGAGAGGTCTAAAAGGAGAAGGTAGTCAGTGTTCATTCCCTGTTAAGCACACCCATCATCTGAGAGGGAGGTCTGATAGGAGAGGTCAGTCCATGTACACACCGTAATAAGGACACCTGTCATGTCAAAGAGAGGTCCGAGAGCAAAGGGCAGTACCTCTTCAATCACTACTATGCACTTTTGTCATCTCAGAGAGAGGTCTCAATGTAGAGGTCAGTCTGTCTCCACACACCCTGCTACCACACTTGTCACTTGAGAGACAGGTCTGAAAGCAGAGGCCAGTCCCTTCATACACCCTTCCACGCACATTCATAATCTGAGAGAGCGGTCTGAAAGGAGAGGCCAGTCTATGCACACACTCAACTACACACATCCATCAACTGAGAGAACGGTCCTAAAGGAGAACCCAGTCATCCACTCATGCTACTGTTGACACCCGTCATCTGAGAAAGAGGTCTGAATGGAGATGCCAGTCGATGTACACATCCTACTGTGCACACCTATCATCTGAAAGAGAGGTCTTAAAGGAGAGGCAAGTCTGTGTATACACCCTTCCTTTATATCTTCTATAGAATAGTACACAATGTATTATTCTACTCTAGACAACATGTGTAATGTTACATTTTGTTCAAAATTACAGAAATAAACACTGTAATTAACTCCGTTTTAAATGTATGATCTCAGGAGTGGCTCGTGAAAACCGATCAGAAAGTACAGGCCCCTCAGAGTCTACACAGGACTGTGCATCCGGCCTTCACTTTAAAAAAATATATATATAAACATTCAACCATGTTTTATTCACTACTTTTTTATTGATTAGTATTAAATAAATTAATTTACTTTAAAAAAAAAAAACGAGAAATTCTCTTAAAAAACAAAGGTTAAATTCACATATCTGATAAATTCCTTACCTTAGAAGTTCTCCCCGGCATCAGACTGCATCTGGAGATTTTTTTTCCAGCAGTACCCCTGTGTGCTGCTGGTAGTATTGGTTGACTCCGTGTGTGTCGTTGGCATCATGGTTGCTGTGATGACGTTGCAGTCGTATATAGGCGCCACCCCAGTGCACTGATGTCAGTTCTTTTCTTTACACGCCAACCTACGCATAGATCTAAAAAAGAGCTACCCCTAGTCATTTTTTGACTAACTGTGACTACTGTTGATTACTTTTTGACAAGTTTTGGATGCGTCGAGGAATGTCACAGAAGACCGGTTTAAACCCTGTGACTCCTGTCACTGAATGATGTCGTGACTGATCCGCATCTCGTCTACCTTTGGTGTCTGGAGCACATCGACAACCCAAAGTCGTGCTCCGAGTGTCAAGCCATGAACCTGAAGGCTTTTAGAGAGCAGTCCCTAAAGCTCATGGCTGCCCGGAGCTCGACTCTGTGTTGTCCCTGGTCTCGTTTGAGAGGAAGGTCATGAGGCTGCTCGCAGAGTCATCACCGATCCTCCTTGTCCCATTGTAAGTACTCAGGACGATCGGGTCACAAGAAGAAGGCCAAACGTTCTTCGGCTTCGCCCCATCGCTCGCATGATGTGACGTTTGAAGAGCGTCAACGCTCTAGGCCTCTGTCTTCGGAACCTGTGTCAGCGTCGGCTCCGTGCCTCCTCGACTTTCCAGTAGCCGGTGCCACCCCTGCCCAATTGAAGGAGTTCTGTAATGCCATGGGCCTCATCTTTGGGCTGACCAACCCGTCCTTTGTGCCTTCGGGCCCAGGAGAGTTCTTGAGGGCCCCCTTTTGTTCCGCACCAGCAGCCTCAGCCCCTGTCACACGGGGGGGTTAGAGGGGCTCACCTCCGGATTCCTCACATCGGTACAGAGACAGATGCTACCAGCGTCGATTGAAGGCCCAACTGATGCTGGGAGCGTCAATGTCTGATCCTATACTTATCCCGGGTGTCGCTCAACGCCGATTCCTTTTTTTCATGGGCTCTTCTGGGCCCAGGTTGGATCCTGCCCCTTTTTTCTATGGGTATGCATATGGGGATAGTGTAGTGGGATCGATGGACCCTTTAGAATACCAACTTGACCCTGACATGAACTGGGTTCAGGATTTGGGCGATGCTAGCAGACTAGATACCTTTCCTGATGCTGGCATGCTTTCTCCCCCTACCTTGGAACACAGAGGAGGGAGCTTCATACTCTATGGTGGTAAGAAGGGCTCCTGAGGTTTTAGATCTTGACCTTCCTTCTGTGGAGGTCAGGACTAACCTCCTGACCGAGGTACTTCAGCCTGGGCTTCCATTCGGAACCCCTATTACTCTTCAGTGAAGCCCTTACAGACGTCCCATTGGGTACGTGGTCCAAACCCAGCATAGGTGCTCCTGTTAATATGGACGGTTGCCCGCCGCCATCCGCCTTTGCCAACCGACCCGAAATTCCTGACACAACATCCTACCCCTGAGAGTCTTATGATCCAGGCTTCCTCTTCTTCTGGCGCATTCCTTTCCGCTCCCCCAGATAGGGAATCAAAAAGACTAGCTAACTTTATGAAGAAACTGTTGTCTTCCCCAGTTCAGTATTGCGGTCCGCGAACACTGCATGCCTTTTGGGCTGATACTCCCATACCATCTGGGATACGGTCGCGCAGGTGCTGCCTCGAGTCCCGGAGGAGGCCCAGGCGGTTCTCTCCCAAGCTGTTACTAACTGGAGCAATGCAGCAAAGTTCATGATTCCTTGTGGACTGGATGCCACCAACTTACTAGATCAGATGCATTGACAGTGGCCTTGAGGCGCCATGCCTGGTTGAGGACATCTGGCTTTTCAGGGGATGTCCAGCAATCTCCAATTAACATGCCCTTTGATGGCACCCGTCTCTTCGGAGACGAAGCGGACTCAGTGATCGAGCGCTCTAAGGATTCCCAGGCTACTGCTCAATCCCTTGGCCTTGTATCTGCTTCTCGCCCCACACAGTCCACTTTTCGCCCCTTTCGTGTCCACGGAAGGGGCACCCATCCGCTTCCATTTCCATCCGGCTACTGACCCGCGCATGCTTCGAAGCCTCTGTGCGCCCGCAGGTGCTCATGGATCAGGGAGCCAGCGGTCCACCCAGTGCACCACCCCTAGCCCCCCTGGCTCCAGGCCTTCCTAGTCCATTGGAACATCCTGGACTAGTTGGCAGCAGGATCTGCCATCACTTGTCCCACTGGAAATCCATCACCACGGACAGGATGGTGTTGCAAATTGTCCGAAGGGTCTACTCCCTCCCTTTCAAGACTACCCCTCAGGGCATGCCACTATCATACGTTTATCTGTCGGAGGATTATTTGGCACTTCTCTGGAAGGAAGTCCTGGCTATCTTGGCCAAGGAAGCCATAGAAAGGGTCCCTTTGTCAGAAGTAGGTTGTTGTTGCGATTCCCACTACTTTCTGGTGCCCAAAAAGGATGAGGTTCTTCACCCTATTTTAGATCTCCAGTCCCTCAAACTCTTCCTCAAGAAGAAGAATTTCAAAATGCTAACTCTAGCTCAGGTTCTGTATGCCCTGGAGATTGGATGGTAGTGTTGGACTTGCAGGACGCCTATTTCCACATTCCCGTCCTACTGGCCCACAGACGTTACTTGCGATTCATGGTAGGTCACAAGCGCTTTCAGTTCACCGTGCTCCCCTTCGGCCTTACCAGCACCCTTCGGGTGTTCACGAAAGTGATGGTAGTGGTTACAGCTCATCTGTGCAGGGTAGGGATTTCAGTCTTCCCCTACCTCGACGACTGGCTGTTGAAGGCGAACTCATCCCAGGCTGTCATCTCCCACCTCCAGACTAAGGTAAACCTCCTGCATTCCCTGGGGTTCACTATAAACGTACTGAAGTCACACCTGGCTCCCTCCCTGACGCGCCCTTTCATCGGAGCTGTTCTGGACACAGTGCATTTTGGAGCTTATCCTCCCAAAAAGCGAGTGCAGCATATTCGGGCTATGATTCCTATGTTTCAGCCTCTATCCTGGATTTTGGTGAAAATTACTCTGAGGCTACTGGGCCTTATGGCCTCCTGCATCCTGCTGGTCAAACATGCCATATGACATGTGTGGGCTCTGCAATGGGACCTGAAGTTCCAGTGAGCGCATCATCACGGGAATCTCTCTGACATGGCGCAGAGGGGACTGCACTAGATCTGCGATGGTGGCTGTCGACTCCAGATTGGGTCATCGGCATATCTCTCTCCCTTCCCCTACCAGATCTCACTGTAGTGACAGATGCATTACTCCTGGGATGGGGCAGCCACATCAGCGGCCTCTGGTGGAATTCGGGCTCCAAATCAACCTTTTAGGGCTGCGGTGATCCGACTTACATTGAAAGCATTCCTTCTCTCTCTCAAAGGGAAAGTGGTGCAGGTATTCACCGACAACACCACCGCTATGTGGTACTGCAACAAGCAGGGTGGAGTGTGGTTCTGAACCCTCTGTCAAGAGGGTCTTGGCCTCTGGACATGGCTTAAACACCAGGGCATTTCCTTTGTGGTTCAACATCTGGCGGGCTCTCTGAACGCCAGAGCAGACAAACTCAGCTGTTGATGCATAGTCGATCATGAATGCGTCTCCATCCAGAGGTGGCGCAAGGTCTCTTTCTGAGGTGGGGAGATCCTTGTTTAAATTTGTTCGCCTCCGCAGAGAACACGCATTGTCAGCTGTTTTGCACGTTGGAGTCTTCAAGGCGGCATTCGCTCTGCGATGCTTTTCGTCACGCGTGGAGCTCAGGCCTCCTTTACACCTTCCCGCCAACACCACTTATGCCCAGAGTTCTGAAGAAGATCAGGCACCACCGGGCCTGATGGCTCCAGACTGGGCACGAAGAACATGGTATCCCGAGCTATTGAGCATGGCCCTTGATTTTCCAATCAGACTACCCCTTTGGGAGTATCTTCTGTTGCAGCAGTAGGGAATGGTCCTTCACCTGAATCTGTCCAGTCTCCACCTCCTTGCATGGAGATTGAGTGGTGGTTGTTGGCAGCTTTTGATCTTCCGCCCGAAGTCAGTGATGAGAAGGCTAGACTCCACCATCAGGATCTAAAAAGAGCGTTGGTGTTCTACCTCAATCGTACCAAAGATTTCCGGTTGGACAATCAACACTTTGTGGGTACGAAGAAAGGAAGGGCAGTGCAGAAGAGGACCATCTCGTGATGGGTAGTCCTCTGCATCATGATGTGCTATGCTTTGGTAAAAAAGCAACCCCCTAAGGGTTTGTGTGCTCATTCCACCAGAGCAGCTGCTGCTACCACAGCATTAGCAGGTGGAGTTCTAGTCCTGGATATCTGCCAGGCAGCGGCATGAGCATTCCTGCACACTTTCACTTAACTTTACTGCCTGGATAGTCCGGTCTGCAGAGATGGCCACTTTGGCCGTTCGGTCCTGCAGGACTTTTTGGTGTGATCTTAGTTCGCAGCCCTCCACCAGGGATGGTATTGCTCGGGTATCTATTTTAAGGTAAGGCATCTGCAACTAGAAGTCTCTATCAGATGAACAAGTTACTTACCTTTGGTAACGATATAACTGGTAGAGACATATTCTAGTTGCAAATTCCTTACTAACCCGCCCATCCTCCCCGCTCTGCGAACTGATTTCTAGGGACAGGAACTTTCCTTTAAGTGCCCTAGTTTTGGTGCACCAGTCTCAGTGATCTTCATAGCTATGCAAGAATAGCGTGGAAAGTTATGGAAAGAAACTGATGTCAGGGCACCGGGGTGGCACCTATAAATGACCGCAATGTCGTCATGGTGACAACGACGCGCGAGGAATCGACCGACACCACCTGACAGCATGCAGGGATACTGCTCGATGAAAAATTTCAGGATCCTGTCTGACGCCTGGGAAAAATTCTAAGGTAAGGAATCTGCCTCTAGAATATGTCTATACCAGATATAGTGTTACAGAAAGTAAGTAACTTGTTCTATAGTTTGGTGAATTCCTCAGTGACAACAATAACGTTTTGAGCTTAAAAAAAACAAAAAAAACACAGAAATCTACAAGTTATAGTTGGTAGCATTAAGTGTAACTGCCCCCCATGCACTGTTTATGACCTCGCATTTAACATCACTCATGACATTTTCTATTACATCACAAATTACATCACTGATGACATAATCCATACTTCATTTTCCTGCATAAAGGTGTATAAATTACTACAGCATTAGAAATCTGACAGTAAGTTCAAAATAGCTCTTGAGAAGATCAGGCATCATTTCTCTCAACAGCTCCTTTAGGTGTTGAAAGCAAGCATTATGTGCAGCATTGACCCTATACCGCGCACTTTACACAAACAATAGTCACATTATTAATCAACGGATATATGGAAAACCCTCATTGCACAAGGTGTTCATTATCTATACAACTTTTCAAAGAAGGCTTAAATAGTGAATGTCAATTCAAAAACAAATGCCCTACCAGGGACAGCTTTTATCTGTATCAAGCCTCAGACACTGAACCTAACTTGAGAAATAAAGGTGATATCAGTAGAGAACTAAGTGTAAACATTGTTTACTCTATTAACATTGTACCAGATTGTTTGGAAATAGTGAAACTCTCATTGGAAATAAACCACAGAATATTGAATAGAATCTGTTAAGAACAGTGTACATTCCATGCAACAGTTGTAAAAAAAAAAAGACACTACTTGTTAAAAAAAAAAAAAAAAAAAGATCTGAAGCTGATAATAATCATGCTACCTGCAACCTTCATACTGTATACGTATACTTTACAGATAGGCCATTGTCTTAACCGAAACAAGCAAATGTACATAGATTAGTATCTGGTGCAAACACTTTTCTGGGTTAATCTCAGTTCTCGCTAATAATTCAAGGATGCTTACAAAGTGGGTATCTACTATATAGAGTGTTTCTCCTGTTTGAAAGTTTTTCTGCAGAACCAAAGAGTTGTGTAGACCATAACGACTACTACTCAACTGTTCCTTGCACATTGAGGTACTCGTCAGTGCAAAGGTTTCTAATATGTTCAATTCCTCCACACAACTATGGTGCATTAGGTGCATATGTGTTTTGTATACACTTACAACCATTAACGGGACCTTGGGGCAAAAGTGGAGAAATAACACAACGGGTCAGGATACAGGTATCCTGACCCCAGAGGACAGGTGGAGGAATGTTTTTGGGCCTACATGAGAATCCAAGGATCCACCGCAGCACGCAGCAAGACACCCAGTGTAACTTCGCCATGGATCTGTGGATCCGAAGCACAATGAAAAAGAAAATACACCTGCTCACACACTAAACACCCACCTTACACAACCAAAGGCCGTGCTCGGTGTGTTGCTGGCTGCAGGCTGGGGGGCTCGCAGCCGGTGGGCCAGTTTCCTGCCACACATGGCCAAAGTCCAACCTCTGCAGCCAACACCTACCACGTACAGCCTTTGGCTGTGCGTAGTGCTGGTTAAAATAAAGTATGGTAATTATTTATTACTTTTGCTTTTTTCAGTGATTTTTTATGTTTTAAAAAAAGTATAAAGTTACTGGGAATTTAGAGTTAGGTTTGCATTTTACACACACAAAACCCCCAAAAATTCAGCAGTTATAGTTATACTTATCTGAAGAAACTATGGCTTGTGATGTAACTTACCTTTAGGATACTAGTTTCTTACCGAAGGTATAACTGTAAGTATAACTGTAACTGCTGAATTTCTTTGGTTTTATGTGTGTAAAATGTGACCCTAACTATAATGTCCTTGTTACCTTTGTTTTTTTTCAGTGAATATAAATATATATGTATATGAGAGAGATACACGTTTTGGCTCATACCTTTGCCACAACCATATATATATGTACAGGGAGTGCAGAATTATTAGGCAAATGAGTATTTTGACCACATCATCCTCTTTATGCATGTTGTCTTACTCCAAGCTGTATAGGCTCGAAAGCCTACTACCAATTAAGCATATTAGGTGATGTGCATCTCTGTAATGAGAAGGGGTGTGGTCTAATGACATCACCACCCTATATCAGGTGTGCATAATTATTAGGCAACTTCCTTTCCTTTGGCAAAATGGGTCAAAAGAAGGACTTGACAGGCTCAGAAAAGTCAAAAATAGTGAGATATCTTGCAGAGGGATGCAGCACTCTTAAACTTGCAAAGCTTCTGAAGCGTGATCATCGAACAATCAAGCGTTTCATTCAAAATAGTCAACAGGGTCGCAAGAAGCGTGTGGAAAAACCAAGGCGCAAAATAACTGCCCATGAACTGAGAAAAGTCAAGCGTGCAGCTGCCACGATGCCACTTGCCACCAGTTTGGCCATATTTCAGAGCTGCAACATCACTGGAGTGCCCAAAAGCACAAGGTGTGCAATACTCAGAGACATGGCCAAGGTAAGAAAGGCTGAAAGACGACCACCACTGAACAAGACACACAAGCTGAAACGTCAAGACTGGGCCAAGAAATATCTCAAGACTGATTTTCTAAGGTTTTATGGACTGATGAAATTAGAGTGAGTCTTGATGGGCCATATGGATGGGCCCGTGGCTGGATTGGTAAAGGGCAGAGAGCTCCAGTCCGACTCAGACGCCAGCAAGGTGGAGGTGGAGTACTGGTTTGGGCTGGTATCATCAAAGATGAGCTTGTGGGGCCTTTTCGGGTTGAGGATGGAGTCAAGCTCAACTCCCAGTCCTACTGCCAGTTCCTGGTAGACACCTTCTTCAAGCAGTGGTACAGGAAGAAGTCTGCATCCTTCAAGAAAAACATGATTTTCATGCAGGACAATGCTCCATCACACGCGTCCAAGTACTCCACAGCGTGGCTGGCAAGAAAGGGTATAAAAGAAGGAAATCTAATGACATGGCCTCCTTGTTCACCTGATCTGAACCCCATTGAGAACCTGTGGTCCATCATCAAATGTGAGATTTACAAGGAGGGAAAACAGTACACCTCTCTGAACAGTGTCTGGGAGGCTGTGGTTGCTGCTGCACGCAATGTTGATGGTGAACAGATCAAAACACTGACAGAATCCATGGATGGCAGGCTTTTGAGTGTCCTTGCAAAGAAAGGTGGCTATATTGGTCACTGATTTGTTTTTGTTTTGTTTTTGAATGTCAGACATGTATATTTGTGAATGTTGAGATGTTATATTGGTTTCACTGGTAATAATAAATAATTGAAATGGGTATATATTTGTTTTTTGTTAAGTTGCCTAATAATTATGCACAGTAATAGTCACCTGCACACACAGATATCCCCCTAACATAGCTAAAACTAAAAACAAACTAAAAACTACTTCCAAAAATATTCAGCTTTGATATTAATGAGTTTTTTGGGTTCATTGAGAACATGGTTGTTGTTCAATAATAAAATTAATCCTCAAAAATACAACTTGCCTAATAATTCTGCACTCCCTGTATATGTATGTGTGTGTGTGTGTGTATTCTACTTATGGTCATCCTTAGCATTAAGGTGGCCATCCCTCGATCAATATACCTGTGTCCTGTTCATAAGGGTGGTGTGAGGAAGGGGAAGCCCAACACTTACCTGTTCACAAAGATCCTAGGGCTCCCACTCGTCATTTTCTAGAGATTAGCCCTCCTGGAAAAGAGAAAGGAAGTCACGTAATTATGAAGGAAACGAGAAGTGAGGTCAAGGTCAGGTGGATACGGGGACAAGAATGGAAAAAAGACACACAGGAAAGGGGAAGAGGCTAGATAATAAAAGGAGAAGAAAGACACAGAAAAAATACTTTTACTCCCTCGCTCAGGACCTGAAAGAAACAGTGAACCCAACTCAGGAGAAGGAAAGCAACACAATTCTGAAGGAGTACTGGTGCATATCTGGAGAGTACAAAAGAGCAGACTGGTTGAGCAAGGAGAGAAGATTGAAGGCTGGCCCTTGACCAAGGGCAGACAACAGAGGAGGAGAGGTTATCAGCCTGTAGTGAACAGGACTGTGCAAGACAGGAGCACGTTTGTCAATTTTAGGAAGTTTCCTGCCCCTGCCATGTCCCAGGAGGATCGCAGCCTAATGTGTTTCATGTTAGGAAGGGGCAGAGTTGCTTTAGTGGAGGAGGAGGGAACTAAAATACAGTGCAATAAAAAAAAACAGTTGGAAGCACAGCTAAAGACACTTGAGTGCCTGAAAATAAGGGCACCTGGATTAGAAGGGGGTCAGATATTGGTAAAGGAAAGAAACAGGGAGTTCTACTGACATTTGTTGACTAATAAAAAGGAAAGCCTTTAGAGGATTCTTTAGGTTGAGTTTTTTTGTTGTTTTCCCTTTTGGATTACTTGATTTTCTTGCACTATTGTAAGATACATATCGCCCTTCAAAGAGGCAGACCATGGAAAATGCAGTTAAGCAATACAAGGAAAGCTGCTTCATGATGTATCAGTGACTAGAGTAAGTGCAAAGCTGAGAGAGGAATATAATTAAAGAGTCATGAAAAGGAACGAGAGGAGAAAGTAGAAATTTTAACTCCTTATTTACCTGGCCTATGGTCTTCTTTTCAGGGGGATGCTGGTGAAGGAGACAGCATGTAAGTGACTAAAGGGCTACCGCATTAATCTACAGAAAATACTAGAAAGGAAAACATAATAAGGACAAAACGGAAGAGTAAACAAGAATGATTTGTAAATAACGGACAAATCTGATGAGGAAACAAAATCAATCAATCATCGTATTTGTAAAGCGCATTTATCACCGGTGAGGGTGTCGGGCTCTGTAATGGAAAAAAACGACTGGAATAAAAGTAATACAAATGCTGCCATGCTAGATTATAATTGTTTGTACCTGTTGAGACCCACAACAGTAGTCTATACTGGTAATCCTGCATGAAACAGTCACTATTTTTAACTTATCTGATCATATTACTAGTATTGATATTTATCAGTAGCTCTGGTTTAGCCAGACTAGATCCAGAAGTTTTCGTAGCAGTACCCTTATGCACCACTAGGTGGCACCATGTGGCTGGGGCTTGCCTTTGTTCCATCCCAGAAGCAGCTGAGCATGTAAGCGCCACTCCTGCACAGGGACACCGATTCCTTCCTTTCTAAGCCTTTGAACAAGTATCCGGAGTGCCACTCCCTCTTTTTTTTCTCTGAGTTTTCAAAAGCTGAAATCCAGTATGCAAGCGAACTATGTCAATGGCTAAAACTACATAGTTGAAACTATGCCATGACTGTCATAAACAGATGTCGGAGACAAGCCTGCATGAGGTGTGCCTCTGGGGGAGTTAGGGGCACGACACCATTCGTGTGAGGAATGTGCCCTCATGCACCAGAATGTAATTTGAGACTGTGAAGCCAAGCTTTACATCGATGAACATCAATAAATACCACTCAGGTCTCACTCTCACTCTAAGCCCAGTGTGCGGACCATTTCCCACTCTTGAGAAGGATCTTGTGACAAGTCCTCGTTGAGGTCACCTTGTAAATCAAAAGCTACTTCAAAGCAGCAACCCAAGCAAAGCAGGACTCAATCCTTTTCTGCCTCTCTAGCTAAAGAAAAGTCACAAGGGCATCAAAATGTCACTCGGTCTCACTTCCGATTTATGATTAAGGAGCCAATCTCACAGTTAATCATGAATCTCCTAAGCTCACCAAGCCTTTGGCGACACAGCAGAATGTCAAGACCATTAGGGAAGCTATTCTGCATATTTTTTGTACTTTTCGAGTTCCTTTGTGCGCGCCTATGGGGCCCCAAGGATCATTAGTGGCATCTAGTCACATTACCACCAGCACATCCATCCGGAGTGTAGTTTGAGCCCTTGAAACCCATCTCTGGTTTGGGGCTGACTCCAGGTTCGACTTCCATTCTGACTACAAGTCCTGCGCCAATCCCTTCTTCGTTGATGTCTCAAGAGGTGGATTCTTTGCCAGCTCCATTGTCCAACCCTGAGTTCAATCCGCCTTGACCACAACTGAAGTCCCACTCGGACTCCACTCCAGTGCACCTGTTCCTGTAAAATCTGATTTAGACAAAGTCCTTTCATGTACCACAGAGGTGTCCTCAGTTGCTTCCTCAGCTTTTTTGACCAGACTTTGCCACCATTTGGTGATAAGAGTGGAGATGATTGGGATGATTTACCTCCACATCATGATGATGACGGTCTAAATGGATCTACAAGAGGCTAGTGGGCTTGATACTTACCCTGATACAGTGTTGATTTCCCTCCTTGGGCTGCCAAATGAAGAGTGTTTCCTTTACTGTAGTTATCAGACATGCTGCTGAGGTCCTGGATTTACAAATTCCTTCTGGTGAGGTTAAAACAAATGTGCTTACTGAAGTTCTTCATCCTGGCCCATCTTCTTCTGAGCCCTTACTACAATTCAGTGAAGCCTTAACTGACGCCCTTTTTTGCACTTGGTCTGAACCTTGCTCTTGCCCACTAGTGAGCAGACAAATGGCCGGATGCCAGAGACTGGCACCTGCAACCTTGATTTTCTTACATAGCATCCTAGAGCAAGAGTTTGGTGGCCCAAGTTTCCACCAGCAAGGTGAATCCTAAATCGTTCAGCATAGCCCCCCCCCCTAGAAAGTGAGTTGATAAAGATTGAGGTGTATGTTAAACAGATGTTCTTTGTCCAGGCTAGCTTTGAGGTCGGTCAATCCCAGTTGCCTACTATGCTGATATATGAATACCCCCCTGGGACATGGCCAGCGACATCTTGTTACAAGTCCCAGAAGGGTTCAAGGGATCCTTGGTTCGAACCATTCAGGATGGTCAAGATGCAGCCAAATATATAATTCGGGCTGGCCTTGATGCTACCATTGTCTTGGGCGAATAATTGCCACTATTGGGGTGCTTCGTTGCCACATGTAGATGAGATCCAGAGGCCTTTCTGGAGATGTGCAGGCCTCCCTCATGCATATGACTTGATGGATCCCAACTCTTGGGCTCAAAGAACTATTCTGCTCTGGAGCGACAAAGCAGGGCCTTTAGGCTTTTTGGCCCCTGCCGTTCAGTTCCCTCATCAGTTTTGGTCCTTCTGAGGCTGCTCCAAAGGTTTGGCCTAAAGACACAGCCAGGCCCTTCCACCCCTGCTGCAGTCACTTCAAGCCTTTCGTGGCCAGGGATCAGGCAGACACCATGCATGCCACTAGGGGCAAGAATCCTCCATGGCATCATCCTCCAAGCTGCTTTAATTTACCTTTAATGGGGCAGAACCACCCTGTGGGACCAGGATCTAACATTTTCTCCCACTGTGGCAATCCTTCACATCCAGTAGATAGGTCCTCCATATCATCCAACAGGGCCATGCCTTTCTCTTTATTTCCGACCTACCCCAGCTTTAGCCCACATAAGAGCAGCACTCAGAAGAGCAGCTATCCATCTTACAGCAGAGGTGTGAGGTATTCCTTCCAAAGGGGCCATCAACAGAGCGCTGGCCTCAGAAATAGGAACTGATTGTTACTCCCATTATTTCCGCATGCTGAAGAAGAATGGAGGACTTGACCCTTTTTTAGATCTCCATCCTCTGAATGTCTTCCTATGGAAGGGCAAATTCAGAATGCTCTCTTTTGCCTAAGCACTGTCTACCCTGGATCTGGATGTTAGCCTTAGACTTGTCGGATGTGTACTTTCCTGTACCTATTTTGCAGTCCCACAGACATTACCCTTGCTTCAGGGTCTGCTAGGAACAGATTACATTTTCCATGCTCCCCTTTGGCCTACAATCATCGCTCTGGTGTTCTTGAAAGGGGCAGTGGTGGTAACCACACATCTTCAGAGGTTGCAGATATCAGTTTTCCCCTACCTTGACAACTGGTTGTTGTAGCAGGCTTGCCACCTTTAGCTATAACCACCTCCAGACAACAGTGCACTTCCTGAAATCGTTGGAGCTTCTCTTTCAACAAGCTGAATTCACACCCTTCTCCTTAGGAGAGGCTTACTTCTGTAGGAGATGTTCTGTATACATTGCCGTTCAGGGCCTTTCCTCCATCTCAGTGAGTCCAGGACACTTGGGCTATGATCCCTGTGTTTCAGCCTGTGTTTGGGATCTGGTTAGAGCATCTTGGAGGCTTCTCTGCCTGCTAGCCTCATGCATCCTGCTTGTTCACTTCCTCAGGTGACATATGCAGGCTCTTGGACCCAGTACAGTGGGAACCTGGTGGCCTTTATCCAGGTTTTGGAGGAGACTGCAACAGATCTGCAGTGGTAGCTGCTCGACCACAGCCTGACAGCAGACCCATCTTCCTCTCCTTAACCAAAGCTGATGGTGGTGTTGGATTTGTCACTGCTGGGGTGATAAGGCCATCTTGGTGAGATGGAGCTCAGTGGGCTCTGGTTTCCAGCGATAACCCAGCTCAACATATATCTGTTGGAGCTTTGGTGTTGAAGGCCTTCCTGCTGTTCATAAAGAGGTCGCTAGTGCAGATTCTCACCAACAATACTACTGGCATGTGGTACTGCAACAAGAGAAGTGGAGTGGGGTCATGTGTCAAGAGACTCTGTGCCTCTGGACTTGACTGGAGCATCAGGGCATCTCCCTAATCTTGAACCACCTGATTGAAACTTTAAATCCCATGTGGAGGAGCTCAGCTGGGTATGCCTGGCGGGTCACAAATGGAGGTTGAACACTGAGGTGGCACAGGACATCTTTTGACAGTGGGGCGAACCTTGGCTTGAATCTTTTTGTCCCGTCAAGAAAAAGCAGTTTCAAAACGTTTGCATGTTGAAATTCCCACAAACCCTCTCCGTAGAAGACGCATTCATGCTAGAGTGGAAATTGGTATTGCTGATGCTTTTTGTCCACTGCCTCTCCTGCCCCAAGTTCTTAAGAAGGTCAGGAACGACGGGGCCCAAGTCAACCTAGTGGCTCTGAATTGTGCCAGGAGAGTCTGGTACCTGTATCTTATGGGCATGAGCATCTGTCCTCCGATCAGTCTGGAGGATCTTCTGTTGCTGCATAGGACACGGTTCTGGATCAGAACCTGCACGATATACACCTCCATCCAAGGAGACTGAGCTGCAGCAGTTGACTGCGTTTGATCTGCCACCTGAGGTTCTGGATGTCATCCTTGCTGCCAGGCGCGTCTACAAAGACCAAATATACCAGGTGCTGGGACTAGTTCGTGGTCTGGTGTGAAGTCTGCAAACCCGATCGTTTGCAGGCCAAATTGTTGGATGTGTTATTGTTTGTGTCTTTAGTTTATCAAGTTCTTGCAGTAGGCACTATTAAAGGTTATCTGTCATCTTTTGGCCTTTTTGCATTTGCCAGACCAACAGTCTTTGAGTCACCAGTTCTGAAATGGTTTATTAAAGGCTTGAATCATGTGTCCTCCAAAACCGTTTATGATGCCCCACTCTGTACTGAATTTTTTCCTGACTTTCTTCATGTGCACTCCCTTCAAGCCAATACATTGCTGCTTGCCGCTTCTTCTGACTCTCAAAACTGTCTTCCTCACTGTGATCACTTAAGTTTGTCGCATGAGTGAGCTCCAGTTTCGCTCTGTGCAGCTGCCTCCATCACCTTTTTTTCGGACAAGCTAGTCTCTTTCAAGTCAAAATTAAATCAACATTGAGCCGCATGACACCACCTGGTGGTGCTCAGGAGCCCTGCTATGAACATTTCTGGATCTATGTGAATCTCTGTAGAGAGTGAAAATATTGATGATATAGTAAGAAATAGTTACACAGTGGGCATAACCTTCAAAAGTGACCCTTGACTTTTGAGAGAGACAGTTATGAGGACGTACGAATGGTATTAGTGCTAGGAATGATGGCCTCGAGTGTGTCCTAATACATTCATGGTATCGAAGCCGTGATAAAAGGGTGTATATGATTAACCATCATTTAACTATTTCATTGTGTTTCTTTCATTTCCTTCTTCATTCCTCCAAATGAACTACTATAATTCATGTGTCCTTCATGCAGGTTTCATCTTCCTTTACATTACTTTAATTTAGTGTGAATTTGTATTGCCTCAGGGAAGGTGGGGATACCCACTAAGTTATAACTTTGTGTATATCCACAAACCTTCCTAATGCTTTCTTCCTCCCCATTTACACATTTAAATTTACGTCCAATAAAAGAAAGTAATCTAAATCAAATGTAACTGTTCCCTAAGTAACCCTTGTTTCAGGGGGGTTAGAGTGAGAAGTTGTCTTGAACAAGAAAAAATATCTTGGTATCGCTAAAATATATTTGAATATGCACACGTTTGCCTACTAGGCAGACAATAAGCGTGAATTGGTGTATGACTCCAAGAGAATGTATGGATTCCATGTCTTCGTAGATAATTAGGAGCTTTCCTGGGATTTTTTGTGAATTTCCAAAAAGTATTGGATTTACACAGGCACGAAATTTCGATGAGTAGATATCTGACTTTTCATAATAGCTTTGTGCATAAACCTCCATTAAATGAATTAAAAATCCCTGGGTCTTAAAATCTTCTTATAAGTTTGGTTTTCATTTTACACTGCCATTTGGGGACTGTTACTTTAAGAAATCCAGATTTCATGCATCTGTTTTTAAACTGTTTTTTTCTCACAGCGCCTGGCTCAGTTGTGCACTTTGGATGTGGTGGAGGAGAGAACATTATCAGGATCTGAACTAGGTGGCATTGCCTAGCCATATGCTATTTATGCGTTAGTTTCTGCAGTAAAACTAATTTGGTGCTTTTTGAAATAAATTAGACTTATTTGATATAGCAGCACATTAGTGGATGTTGCGGCTGTTCTGGAGGCTTCCGTTTAGCCGGTTTTCCTGTTTAGTCTTGCAAGGCAGTTATTTTCAGCGACTGTATGGAAATGTTTTCTCAGTTCATCTCCTCCAGCACAGCAGTAATTCGAAAGAATTGATGAACCAGTGGTGTAACGTGTTGAAGCAAAAGGGAAAATGGGGGTGGAAGATGAGCTCATTTTTAATATCGGAGTATGCGACTGCATTTCTCAGCCAGCAGTATATTTTCAATATGTATATGGCACCCTTTTCTGAATTCATTATTTCATTTCTATTCACACTTGTTCCTGCGCACTAGATAGTACCGGATCACATCTCTTAGATAAGCCTGAGCTACGTTTTTCATCCAAACCCCAGTTCGGTTGAATTTTCAGATGATTTCAGTATTTGAGGTCTGCCAAAAAAAATTCAAAGTTCAGTAGGTGGTGTTCGCTGCTCACTTTTCTAAAATAATTTTGATAATTAATAATAATTCGTATCTCACAAGAGAGAACAGGCCACCACCTGGATGTGCATAGTCTTGCCCTCACTTGTCTGTGCGCTCATCACCTCCCCGGAGAGGCAGGCTCACCGTATACACAACTTTAATTCTATCATTATAATGGCAGTAGGACTACATTTTGGACTGCAGTAGACATAGCTTTAATATCTATACTGCTATAGAAGGAATGGAAACACTGCCACATATTATTAGCATTATTTCCATTATTGCCATGACACTGCTGACAAGATAGGACTGTCTTCTGCAGTGTAAAGTGTCTATAGTGCACTAGGCTTAATTGAAGGGCCACCATCTGTCATTAAACATCTAAGCAATCTATTATGTGTGAAGTGTGGTGATCTGGCTGTGCCGGGGCTGTAAGTATGTGTGGTGAGTGAGGAGTGGAGGGAACTTTACTACGACCCTGCAAGGCCTAATTCCGCTCTAGTACATTTAAATAGTAATAACAACATTATGGGAGGTGAGGGGGTTTTGAATGTTCAGGGCCAAAAATACAGCTAACTGCAAGTCATCCTGATTTTGAAGTCCTCACCACAAATGTTTGCAGGTAAGATTTTAACATGTCATCATAGCAGCAATCCGTAATTTGTATTAACTTAATATATTTTATTGCAATTAATATATTTTCAAGTTTGGGATCCCTGCCTTCTGAACTCTTTAAGTTTGAACTTGAAACATATAACTTTGAGTCTAATGTCAGTGGCATTGGATATAGGACAGTTTAGTCAGGGATAGCCATAGATCCAACATTTTCATTTGTTAATGTAATCCTTCCAGTGAACATTTCTTCAGCAGACATTTTGCTACGTTCCTAGTGCCTATGTTTTCGCAAAGATCTGTATTCTTAAGGGTAAACACGTACAATGCATTAAGAAATAACAGTGTGTCTGCAGACTAGACATGCCATACATTGTATGCCCATTGATGTAAAACCATTTCCAAAATATTTTCTTGTTAAGTTTCCCAAAATAAGAAAGCGGAGATGGATGTGAAGACTAGGAAAGAGATGATTTACAGGCATCTTCGCTGTATGTGTGTATTTTGTAGATTTTCTATGAACATTAGAACCAGGGAAAGTGAATTGCAGTGAACTGAAACGTTGCAGAGTACAACAAAGAGAAAGTGAAAAGGCGCATATTTTGGAAAAGTACAGGAAGGAAGGGAGAACTAAAGCAGACATCTTGTGTCCCAATGCCATGAGAGTCATTTGGTTTATTGAGATTAGCACTTTGCAATGGATGTCAGAGAAGCTGAGTACATATGCTGTGATCACTGATAGAGCTTTTATAAAAAAAGGAATGCCAGACATTAGCCTTTCCCAGTCCTGGTAATAGTATCTTGTAGAGTCGTGGCTTGGATGTCTAGAGCATTTTATAAAGTTTCGATGTTGTGTGCTGACACATAGATGGGTTCCTCTTACTTTAAAAAAAATGTCTGGCGTTTTTAGGGCCAAAGATGAGTTTTGATCTGTGGCGGCTCCTCCATAGGGGCGGAGGAGCGTATCCTTAAGACCACTGCTTTTATCATCAAAACCTTGATCCAGAGGACGCCAAAGGTTTACATTCAGAATTTGTTTAATTTGGGGTG
This sequence comes from Pleurodeles waltl, assembly GCF_031143425.1. Classification (NCBI taxonomy): domain Eukaryota; kingdom Metazoa; phylum Chordata; class Amphibia; order Caudata; family Salamandridae; genus Pleurodeles; species Pleurodeles waltl. The sequence continues at coordinate 614,652,395 of NC_090444.1, read as the reverse complement.
TATTTACCTACAAAAAAGAGCATGCCTACAAATCCTATTACAACTGCTTAATCCATGTTTCCGGCCTTAGAAAAGGAAATATTAACCTTTGTTTTAAACTTGGAGTGTATCCTGTTTGTTTAAAATGACTACCACTATCTCTGAAGAGGCGGACACACATTTGACCTGTGTCATGTGATGACAATTATTCTTCCAGCACTTACTCCAATGTGCCTTATAAATTATGGCAGTATTCTTATATCACCTGTACTATAAATCCTGAGCAGTAACAGTAATTACTGCACCATTTGTTAAATTACATTTGTATTATATCAAAGAGTGTCATATGCTTCCTCTAGAAAGAAAATCACTCAGTAGAAAACAGTCTTCAAGAAATTGTATTACTTAGGGACACACAGGAATCCACATTTAAAATGCTTGCACTAGATGTATGAACACGAAAAGAGGTGGGTTAGTGCTAAAACTACAGTACCCCCAAAATACGTGCAAACAATCAGAAATCAGTACTTGAAGGTGCACTGAAGAAATACATCCTTGCAGAGTGCTTGCTGAGGGTGGTCAGCTCGGACTTAGTGAGATGCCTGCCATCAACTAAGGCTCCACCGAGTCTGATGCTTCCCACAAACTACGGGAGTGAGAGAAGCAGTTTCACTCTTACCTAAGATGTGCAGTGACAGCAGAAACGCTGAGTAACCCAGTTCTACATCTGCCACGATGTGAGTAGTGATTTTATCTAAACTCGAGGTGTCCCCACATCGTCTACACCAATTCCCACAGAGCAGACGGTGACGTGGATGTTTGGTCAGTGTGCGTGGTGCAGAATGTCAGTGGGCCTAGGAGTGCCTTCGGCTTTAAATTTATCTCAGTGGTGTAAGTTTTATGAACACAAATTGGGGTTCACTGTGCTTCCACTGCTCTGAGTGGGGACAGCTTCCATGCATTAAACCTCTTGAAACCCCTTGAGACACCCCTAACCTGTAGATGAGAAAATAATACACGTGCAAACTAACAAATGCTTTTCCTGACTCTGTTTTACCACCTATTATTGAAACACTGTGGTGTGGTGTTGTATCCAAAGTCACCTATTTAATTGAGAAATGGCATCATAGTATCAAATGTGCAAATTTTATTTCTGCAGTGAAAATGAACGTTGTGGTTGGTGTTACAGTAGTTGAATGTTTCACAGTAGACTCCATCCCTGTTGAGCCCCAGGATTTGAGAGAAGAGCTGAAAAGGGTTTCTACACTTAAGCAGCACATCCCGCTGACGCAAAGTTGTTAATTCTCTACCCATTATGCTACTGGCTACAACATGACTTTGGCACTTTCGACACTTGCTAACTAGGTTAACTGAACAGTGATAATAAAACACAGTGTGTCTGACACAGCAATCAGTATGTAAACCTGTAGAGTGTCACACTTCGAATTTTCTGAACGTACCATTATAGCATAACACAGACCTCCCTATTGAAAAGAACACATTTCACTGACCCTTGGGGAAATCAGATAGGATCGTATCAATAGGCCAAATAGATCAAAGCTTATGAGACTATTGCAACATTGTTTATAACATCGCCTAATTCCTAAGAGCATATTGTACAGCCCTCCTCTCATACCTGCCCTTATGGGGAAGGTTTAAATGAGTCACTTCGGGCTTTTATGGCAGCATAATAAGCAAACCAAAAACTAACCATGTTTTATGTGGTATAAACTGTAAATCCAGTTTTTGGAAGACTACTAGTCTAAGGTACTTTCTCTCCATGATCACGACCTGTGAGAAACTTGACTAAAATTAAACTTCTTCGTGGTAATTAGAGGTTTTCAGGGGGCACCACAGTGACTGCATAGAGAAGGACTAGCCCCACTCTCTCAGTATTGGCGTTCTAAACAACCTGACTGGAATATTGTTCATATTTTATGGTCATGTACTGCACTACAAACTTACTGGAAACATATATCTAAGTTGAACTCAAGAGATCTGAGCGTATAATACAGTGCCTCCTTAGCTATACTTCACAACATGTGTAAGATACAAGGTTTTAATAATCGTAAAATAAGATACTTCATTACTGAATTGGCAGTTGCAAAAATGTGTTCCCTGTGAGAATGTCAATCAGCCACACCAACTTTTGCAGAATGGAGGATAGAATTGATCGGTTAGCCATATTTTAGAGGCTGATATACAGATTAAATCATAAAAAACTGCACACATTTGTGGAAATGTGGGGTGCATTAATATTTGAATAGACATCTTTGAAGGTCCATATTTCTTTATTTAAAAGTGAACCACGAAGATGGAACCTGTTATTTCTTGTATAGTGCAATCCTAAGAGTTCTATATACTTTTGAATGTCTGAATGTGACAACGAGTTTGTTGAAAACTCTGCATAATTTTTCTTCTTACCTTTTGTTTCTGCTGAGATTTGTGGGATTTACTTTTTCCATCACTGCTCTTTTGTATTGGGTTGTATTATTTTATCTTTCAATTATTCCATCTTTTCATAAACCTTATTTACTATCACAGATCAAATTAGGAAACTGGATTTTGAATTAAGGGAGTATCACCACTCAATTTATTAACTATCATTACACTATTGAAAGACCTTTTACTGATACTTCAAGGAAAGATGTTTGATCAACCAGATCAAAGCTGCCTGTCTTGAGTGGAAAAGACAAGGCACATCATTAGTTATATGGGTTACTTATAGTTTATCCCTTTTCTATTCCTTAGTCCCGTTGTGTCTATTTTATTTAATTCACTTACTGTTAAGTCATGTTAACTTGTCACCCATTACTTTGTCACAGAGCAGATTCTGGTTATGCCACTTCCATCCATACTGCATTCTGTTGTTCTATTCTTAAAATTGTATTGCTGTAAACGAACTCGAAATCAGTGAACCAGAACTCAGGCCTGTTCTAGATGCGAAAGACCTTCATTTTGTTGACCTTTAGGTCAGTTCAAATCTAGTGGCTTACAGCAGATGGTTAGCCCCTCCGTTTAAAGGTAGTTTGTCACCCAAACCCAAGAAAAGCTCTATATCATCTGCAACCGATTTGGCTGGAGGATGGCCATGCAGGTATCAGGGACAGGAAACAGCTCTAAGCTTCTCAGTAAAGAACTTGAATTATGAAAGAATTTGAGGAAGAGCTAGTCACCATCTTTGTAGGATCTGACAGTGAGACTCTTTACCAGCCTAGAGCATGCCCACTGAACCTAACCAACTGCAGTAAATCGAGGATAACTAAATAGCCAGTGTTGTCATATGCCAATGTAAGATCCAGTACTCGTAAGGCCCTGACACTGGTGCAATGCAGTTTTCTTGAAGAGGCATCAGGAGCGCTAATTGGTAGCCCTGCTGGGCTGAATTCATTCTAGAAAATAATGAAGAAGTCCTTTTAAGCATTAGCATAGCCAATAGGTCTCACATTTTGGATGTGAATGCACTATTTTTGTGTTTATATTGTGTTATTGTTTATCGTCTTGCATTGCCACTACAAGCGAAAAAACGTGTGTGACGCCGTACTCACACACATTGAAAATTTTAAAGGACGGTAGGGGGCTGTGTTCAGAGCATTAGCCAGCTCCTTGTATAAGACTACCGATATTCTTTGTGAATGAGATGCAACCGCCCACTATGTCAGAATCAATAAGTGCCGGGGTGAGGGGAACAAGAGAGAGAGCGAGAGGTGTAGAGGTACAGGGCTAGAGGTAGAGAGGTGGGGGGTAAAGTGAGAGCAAGAGGTATAGGTAGAGGTATAGAGATGGAGATGGAGAGGTAGAGTTGTAGTGGGAGGTAGAGGTAGAGAGAGAGGTAGGAAGAGGTAGAGAGAGAGGAAAGTGGTAGAGAGGGAGAGCTAGAGGTAGACAGGTAGAGAGAGGTAGAGGTGTAGATAGATAGAGATTAAGGGGTGGGGTAGAGAGAGGTAAATGTATAGGGTGGGGTAGAGAGAGGTAAATGTAGAGGTAGAGAGATGTAGAGGTGTAAAAAGGTAGCGGTGTAGTTGGAGGTGTAGGGAGAGAGGGGAAGACAGAGAGGTAGAGAGAGTGGTATACATAGAGGTTTAGAGAGGTAAAGGTGTAGAGATAGAGACGTGGAGGTAGAGCGGTAGAGGTAAAGAGATTTAGAGAGAAAGGCAGAGGTAGAGAGAAAGGTAGAGAGAGAGAGAGTGGCAAGAGAGGTAGAGCGAGAGGGAGGGATGGAGGGGGAAAGAGAGAGATCCAGAACCAAAGTTGCATCACAAACAAAACTTGAAACCTTTGGTGTGTTTTCATTGGTGTGGTGTTGAGATATAACTATGGACAACCAACTAAGAACACTAAGGCTGCAATGCCCAGGCGGGAGGAGGGGCCATCACACGCTATAACAGGAGGAAGTGTGAACGTAGTGTGATGGCCAACAAAAATGTTCTCTTAGTGAAATCGCCTAGGAGAGAACTAAGCACACAAAGGAGGGACATTTAGAAAAGTGCACCAATAAAAAGGAAGCATTTTAGACGAGCACAACAAAGAACGAATGGCAATAGTGGGCGTTGTTAAAGCCCATAGACTGAATACAGCAATGCTTGCAGACAGCGCATACGCACTGCCTAGGCTCCACCTAAAAAGAAGAACTGCATGTTTAAGATGAGTAGACATGTTACCAGTTACCATTTTGTGGAGTTGAGTACCACACTTGTCCTGCGTACAGCAATGGTTTCAAACAAATCATCCAACAGTTTTGATTCTCCACATAAGCCAAAGTAATGACTTTTTTTAACTGATGAGCAGTAAGTTGGTTGAAATAAAGTCAGGTGCCATGGACACGTATGAATTTTTCATTTTTTGGGTGTAAAACTGTGTCACGTTTAGCTATATGTAGGCATATAAACAAGCAGAAGTAATAGCAGAGGAGTAGGTTCAATCTGGTAGTACCTGAAAGAGGGTCTGGCCAGAAGTCATCCACCACCCAGCCCTCCTCCTCCACAGCCCCATGTCCCCCTAGTGTGATTCTGCAAGACCACACGTGTCCAGTAGGAGGGAGGATTCAATTTCATCTCCCTCATTGGCAGTCCATGGGTCTTGCAGATCATACAGAAGGGCTAGTCCCTTCCCTTCCAGTCTTTCCCTCCCTCTATGCCTCCATTAAAAGAACGACTGATGGAGGATCACTTAGTCTTGCCACAAGGAAGTTATGGCTCTCTTGGCCAAGGGAGCCATAGAAAGGGTCCAGATGTCAGAAGTAGGCAGTGGTTGTTATTCCCACTACTTTCTGATACTCAAAAAGAACAAGGGTCTTCGCCCTATTCTAGATTTGCTGGATGTCAGTCTCTTTTTCAAACGGGAGAAATCCAGGATGCTCACTCTGGCTCAGGTTTGTATGTCCTAGACCAAGACACTGGATGGTAGCATTGGACTTACAGGATGTGTATTTTCACAACCCCAATCCTGCCTGCCCATAGGTGCTACTTGCTGTTCAAAGTAGGCTACTAGCACTTTCAGTTTACTGTGCTAACCTTCATCCTTACTAGTGCCCCTCTGGTGTTCACCAAGGTGATGGCGGTGGTCGCAACTCATCTGTGCAGGGTGGGGGTTTCAGTCTTCCGTTTGTCACCCACCTTCAGACTACGGAGAAACTCCTGCATTCGCTGGGGTTCACTATAAACATGCCAAAGTCGCACCTGACTCTCTCTCAGAAGCTCCCTTTCATTGGAGCTGTTCTGGACACAGTGCAGTTTCGGGCTTATCCTGCCGAGCTGTGAGTCCAGGATATTTCAGGTAATGATACCAACGTTTCGGCCTCCATCCTGGATTTCGATGAGACACTCTGAGGTTGTTGGACCTTATGGCCTCCTTCATGCTGTTAGTCAAATACGCCAGATGGCATACGAGGGCTCTGCAGTGGGACCTGAACTTCCAGTGGCACAGCATCAGGGGAATATCACCGACACAGAGAGATCTGCAAAAGATCTGCAGTGGTGGTTAGTGAACTGCAATTGGGTCGGAGGCAGACTCCTCTCTCTTCCCCAACCAGATCTCACAGTAGTGACAGATGTGTCTCTTCTGGGATGGAGCAGCCATCTGGGAGAGGTGGAGATCAGAGGCCTCTGGTCTCTGGCAGAATCTGGACTCCCTATCAACTTACTGGAGCTCCAGGTGATCCAACTGGCATTGAAAGCATTTCTTCCTGTTGTAAAAGGGAAAATGGTGCAGACAACACTACCCCTATGTGGTACTGCAACAAGCAGAGCGGTGTAGGGTCGAGGACCCTTTGTCAAGATGCTCTGCATCGCTGGACATTGCTGGAACAACCGGGCGTAACCCTGGAGGTTCAACACCTGGCAGATTCTCTGAACGTCCGGGCGAATCACGAGTGGTGTCTCCATCTGGAGGTGGCACAAGGACTATTTCTGCAGCGGGGAGAGTATTGGTTAGATCTCTTCGCCTCCGCAGACAACACGCAATATCAGCAGTATTGCCCATTGGAGTTTCCAAGGCGGCACTCGCTCGGAAACACTTTTCGCTGCAAGTGGAGTTAAGGCCTCTTGTACACCTTTCTGCCCATACCACTTATGCCCAGAGTTTTCATAAAGATCAAGAGCGACTGGGCCCAAGTAGTCCTGGTGGCTCTGGATTGGGCACGGAGAGTCTGGTATCCTGAGCTTCTAAAAATGAGCATCGGTCCTCCAATCAGGCTGCCCCTTTGGGAAGATCTTCTGTCGCAGAAGCAGGGGAAGGTTCTCCACCCGAACCTGTCAACTCTGCGCCTTCATGCGTGGAGATTGAGCAGCGACAGTTGACAGCCTTTGATCTTCTTCCCGAATGTTGTAAAGTTATTCTGGCAACCAGGTGTCTCTCCACTAAGATGGTATATGCCTGCCGTTGGAAACACTTTGTATATTATTGTACAGAAAGATCTATTGATACTCTTTTTGCTTCTCTCTCTGACATCCTTCTCTTTATCTCATCCCTTGCCCAGCAGGGTTCTGCCTTGGACACTCTCTAAGGCTATCTTTCCACCCTATTGGTGTTCCTTCAGCTGCCAGATAAGCGTTAATTATTCAAGTCACCTATTGTACATAGATCCTACATATGTTTCCCCCTACGCCCTCTAGTTATCACGTTTCTGATGTGTGCTCCCTTTGAGACATTACATAACTGTCCCCTTCGGTGGCTCACCATCAAGACAGCCTTTTTTGTGGAAATAACGTCTGCCAGGAGGGTGAGTGAGATGCAGGCTCTCTCATCCAAGCTGCTGTATCACACCATGTTCCTAGACTAGGTGGTACTCAGAGCTTGTGCCTCTTTCCTCCCCAAGGTCGTGACTCCATTTCACCTGGGTTAAAACATCACCCTGCCCACCTTCTTTGCTCCACCATATCCCTCTAAAGAAGAGGAGCGACTCCACTGACTGGACCAAAAAGAGCGTTGTCATTCTACCTTGACCGCACAAAAGAGTTCCAGGTGGATGACCAACACTGTGTGGTACGTGGCTGGGTCGTTTTCTGCATCAAGATCTGCTACACACTGGCCAAGAAGCAGCCTCCTGAGGGCAGGTCTGCTGCCACTGCACTAGCACAAGTGGTTCCAGTCCTGGATATCTGTCAGGCAGCAACGTGGGCATCGTTGCACACGTTTGCAAGACATTACTGCCTGGACAAAGGTCTGTAGAAATGGACACTTTGCCCATTCAGTCCTGCAGGACTTTTTAATGTGAAGAAGATCAGTCCTCAGGCCACCACGAGGAGGTTATGGCTTGGGTACCCATTCTAAGGTAAGGAATCTCCAGCTTGAAGACTCTGTCAGATGAACAAGTTACTTACCTTCGGTAACACATTATCTGGTAGAAACTTTTATCTAGCTGCAGATTCCTTTCACCCACCTATGCCTCACTGCTCTGCGAACATGTCTGATAGGGTCAGGGATTGTCCCTTTCAGGGCCCTAGGTTTTGCACAGACAAACTGTTGTTTCTTTCCATGGCGCTGTGCTTCTGGTGTGGAAGTTTGTGGAAAAGGAATTGATGTACGCATGCCTGGGTGGTGCCTTTAGAGATGACTGTTACGCAACAAACGGCTCCAAAGACGCAGACGACATCACACGGATCCGAATGACTCCACCTGATTGCACGCGCATGGGTATTGCTGACGTCAGGAATGGAACTTGGGTAATGGAGTGTGCAAGATGGAAGCACTGTGTTTTGATTAATCATTTCCAATGTTCTGAAAGGACGATGTCATGTAGTGATGTCTTCTTCCCCTCTCCCTAATTCCCCTAAGATCCTACTGGAATTCAGAGGACACATCCATTTGCACAGCATTCGTCTATCTGCAACATCGATTAAATGTGAGTGGATAGGGTGAACCTCAAAAGAAGCCCAAGCTTTGCTATATTGACAAGCAGATATTTGTAAGTTTAGTTAGATACAAGAAAGATAGCTGAAGGGCAACATCAGTGCCTATCAGGCTCCTGCGATACTGCTACCAAGCGGTGCTCCTGACGTGTGTTTACTACAAAGCATTCACCAACACTTTTCAAAATGTGTTAAACTTTTCACTTCCTTCCCAGTTTCCACACTACCATATTGATGTTTTCTGGTTCTTATATTCCTTTTACTTAATCAGATTTTACTAATATCACATCCTAGAGATGAAGGTTTGTTTGTTCAAGTTCCTTCATATACACTGAAAGATGTATCAATTTACCTATTAACTAACCCCCTTGAACTTAGTTACTCTTGTTCTTAAATCCTTGCTTTCTGCTCTGCTTTAAGACCAGTTTCTTGCTTGTGTGTGCATGTTTCTAGTTTAATGTATTTGCCCCTTTAGTCTTGCAGATTCCAAGTTCTGTTCCTTGTTTCTAGTATTTTTCTCAGTTTTATAACTGGAATTCTACTCTACATAGGTTTCTTCTCTATATTCTTCCGCCTGTAGGTATTACTCAGCTGTTGTCTGACTTAGTCCACTCTTCAGCTCTAACCTGGTCTTGACTCTTAACTGCTTTAGATATTGACTGGTAAATGCTACATTCCCACTTCCCAAATTCCTTTATTACGGCAGAGAGCACACTGTCTCTATTAGCCTATCCAGCCACAGACCAAGGAGGGGTTTTTGACTGTGTGATAAAGTGAGTTACTAGTTGTGGTCATCGGTCATGTTGGCAAATGGGCATCCTGGTATACAATTCATCAAGCATTACTGATGCAGAGTCTGATGAAGACTGAACTAGATTGGCAGTCACGTAGACTGTTCTGGTTTTAGCTTTGTCTGATCCATCAGCCCCTTGGACTGACATGTTTTTTGAGTGCTATGTTCAAAGTGTGTTACTAGAGGATTCAATTTTGAGCGGGAAAATAATTAGAAGAGAACATTGCTTGTTTTTTTATTGATGAATACTATTTTCCTCCTTGTAAGGAAATGCTTCTGTTTTTTATGGTCAGCCCTGTGTTTTTGGACTGATGCTGTTGGTTTATCGACTGAGAGTGCACTTAGCCCTGCTAACCAGATCTCAGTGCTTGTGCCCTTACTCTTAAACAGGTATGTTGAATTGGCTCATACCCAGTTGGCTAAGTTAACTTCCCTGTACGCTTCTACTCCCAGGGACTTCAGCACTGATTGTGCCACCCTGGATGTGACACAAATAAAATGAGACACCCAACTCATCATTTGCAGGCTGGAAAAATAGTTTAGGCTACTAGCCCAACACTGCCATTTAAAATAATGGCAAAGCCAGACTTCCCTGTTATATGTGTAAGTCACCCCTGTGGCAGGCCTATTTAGTCTCAAGTCAGGGTGCAACATATCTCACACGTAGAACATGTATTTTACATGTTCTGATATTAAAAACATGAAACTGGTGTTTTTGCTGTAGAAAGACTTGTTCACCGGATTGTGGAGTACAGAGTTGCACACTGACCCCTCAGCTCTGCTAACTCTATGATGGTGCAACCAAAGTGGGTCATCCAAGGTATCAAACAACTTGTTACACTAACCCCGACATGATTCTCAAGCTGAAATTAATGGTACAGGTCGCAGTGTGCAACTTAAAAAAAGTTGTCACTCGGTTGCCTTTAATCCATTGTGCTCATACCGGTTGCATCCAGGGTCCTGTCGCAGAGACAGCTTTCTGCTCTCCTGGGGAGACATGCTAACTACTCCTTGGAAACTATACAAAAGGGGTCTTCTCTGAAAGGAGGTGTCCGTTCCATCCTGAAGGAAGCTTCCCAGGTGTTGGCCTAAAAGTCGAGCTTCAAAGACACCTTCTTTAAAAGGGAAATGAGTAACACTTTGGAAAGGGGCTGCTCCATTGTTCAGGCAGAAAGGCTGGCACTAGGGATAGGAGGTGGGAAACCAGTTGCCAAACTGGTTTTCTAGTGGTGTGTAAACACACCCCTAGTAATCACACCTCTGGGTTGGGCTTGGGAAGCCCACACACAGGGAAAGAGGTCCTGCCATATTGTAAGGGGGCAGAATGGTGCATCCTGGGATGCCCAGATGCCACACTAAACAGGAAGTGATCATCAGGTGGGGGAAACCTGGTAACCCAATGGCTGCCAACTGCATCTCGCCCTGAGGGCATTTTCTGAACACAAGTAGGGCACCCCGGGAACCCTGAACTCAGATCTTGACTGGACTAGAAGAAAGGCAGAGGAAGGACTGTCCTGCTGCACTGTGTCACAGTCACAGAGAGATTGCACTGTCGTGGACTGCACCTGGTGGCTGCAAAGGAGAGGGACTCTGCCTGTCATGTCCTGCGCAAGGTGAAGTCGTCTCTAGAGCCCAGCCAAATCCAAGAGATTTCAAGGCTAGCTTACTGGCCTCCTCTTCACAGCACGGGGTCGCAACAGCTGAAGAAGCCTGCTGGAGCAAGTTGGTAGCCCAAAGTCTTCAACCCACCACTGTTCAGCACCATGGACCAGAATCTGATGCACAAAGTTTCACCTGAGTCATGCCCGAGTGCAGCTGGGGCCTCCAGAGGATGAGTTATCAACCCAGGAAGGTTTGTTCTGTGGCTGCAGTACTAGGCAACTGGTAGTCCACTGGCAATTGGGCTTCTGCCAGCACTGAGAGGACTTTGAGAGACTTTGACCCTGTGACCAGGATCACCTCACCCCCCTTCTTTGACCGAGGAGTTGTTGCAACAAGACCCCCTTCGACCGCATGGCATCCACAGCATCCTTTAGGGATTTTGAGCATCCTTCCTTGCAATCGGACCACTCCTAAAGGAAAGCCTTGCAAGGGATAAAAGTGCCTTGAACTGCCTGAAGACTGCTTCACCCGCTGACGTGACTGTTTCTGAGGACCTTGCTGGTCCCCCCTGACTGGCTCCCTACTGTAGTTGGCCACTTAAGTTGCTCTGAGTGACTGTAATACAGATGGCTCATCTTTTTGCTGACAATGTTTCTAAGTGTCAAAATCATTGAATTTGCCTTTGCTTTTTCACGGTTAAGTTTACTATACCTTGAACATTTTATATTTACAGAACCCGCCAATGGGTCTTTTTTTGTTGTGGTGTAGAAAAACACATAAAAATGCCAGTAAATTTTTGAAAATTGATGTCGGATTTCTTTCGATTCATTTTTTTCTTCAATTGTTTTGATGCTGTTTAAATGTTTTACACTTCCTTTGAGTAAGCCTTGCTGCTCAGACCCACAGCCACCCAGGGTTGCGCTGAAATTTTGACAAATGAAACCTAAGAGTCCTAAAGCAGTTGGTCAGTGTATTACACCGTGGGGTCACATGACCACAGCATAAAATATACCCGATTTCCTTCCACTCCCACTTATTCAGTGCTACTCTAATGCCTTTCCTGTGGGCTCTTAGACTTAGGGCACTCTTGATATCTTTTCCACTGTCTGTTACTCAGTTTACCCTTATCTAGCAGTTGAGAAAATGTTTTGAAATGTTAACAGGAGACTTAAGTGTCTCTTTTATAGGACAATGCCTCTTCCAGTACCGCCAATGTAGTGCCATGTTGCATCTCTAGTGATCCCTACCAGCTTTCTGAAATATCCCTAGAGTTATCTTTTACTGGATTAAAATATTAATTAAAAAAATTAATGCTACTCAGCATCCAGATTTTTTCAAATATTTAGAAAAGAGGGTGAAGATTTCCACCCCCATACTTTATTTTAAACAAGGGAATCTGGGTATGCATATACTTTTACACAACCACGCATCTTCCATTCTTTCACCCTACATTTTCACACCTCTGTTGAATTTTTCTTATTTTGCCCTTTCACAACCGATACAGTCATGGGTCAGCAGAAGAAATGCAGGAAATACAGGACTGTATATAGCTGGCCAGTGGTTGCTCATTATTATTATTTTTTAACCTTAGACTCACACCAAACTTTATAATGTAATCATCGATGTGGGCCTTACTGTACTCATTACCTAGCTTCAGTCTGTTCAGTGAAAAATCGGCAGAGTAAAGCATGCATTAGTAATTGTTTTCAGGCATAAGCGGTTGATTCGTGACTACTCAAACCCCTCGGTCGAAGTAAGCGTGTTAGAAATCAGAAGCAGTGCATTCTGCAAATGTGCTTTGAGAAGTCTATTATAGAGTAGGAGAGATTACGGAACTGGTATTCTTAAGGGAGATGTTGTTTTCAAGCTCCTCAAGAAAGGAATAACTGGGTTGTGTAAGGATTTTGCAAATCAGGATGTTTAAGTCTCCTACTAAGTAAGTATGAATCATAATTCTGTTGTTCTCAGCCTGCTGTGTAGAACAACCACGAAGCATGGAAGTATCAATCACATGATTTTATTAGAGACATCAAGCAGGAGTCTTTGTTGTCTACAGTCTCCTTCAAAACCCGCACCCCCTCGAGGTGAAAGCTTTGCCAAGGACTGCTCCTATGAGGTTAGTCCTTTAAGAAGGAAGTTCCACTTGAATTTGGAGAGACACTGTCTCCATCACTCAATGAAGAGAGTGTTTCAAACAAACCAAAAGTTAAATAATGACTGAATTTGTGTAGGAACTGTTACACAGTGATCCAGGAAAGGACATAATTGAACTTTCAGAATGCACAAGAGGGTTGCCACAGCAAAAATAACCCAAGTGGAGTGACTGATATCAAACTTCTGAACAACCACACATTTTTCACTTTAGAATATAACTCCCCAGTAGCCAGACTAGATCTGGAGAAATTTGCAGCAGCAACCCACATGCCAGCAATTGGTGCAATGTGGTCTCCACTGACTCCATGCTCTTCTGGAAGTGACAGAGTGGAGCTGCAAATAAGCCCCACCTCTGCTTACTGATGTGAGTTCCTTTTTATCCATGCCTTCCAGCGCAGTTTCTGCACTCCACTTTGTCAGTCTTCCAATGACTTCTAAAAATTATCCTTGAACAGTGTTCTAGGGAATGATGTTCCCACTGAAGATTACAGGATTCTAGCTGTGACACGACTGAACAAAGCCAAATAGTTGATCACAGACCCGCACTTAGTGTGCCTTTGGTGCATCAACTCCAGACATGAGTCAGAATCGTGTTATAAATGCACCCTAATGCACCATAAAGTGATTACAGACTAAGACAAAGTTGTACGTCGCCAAACACAAGTAGTTCCCGTCTTCACTCGGTTCAGCTTCCCTTTCAAGCCACATGGCCATTGCTGCAACAGGTCTGCTTTCCAGTTGAAATCTTCAGGTAATCAAAAGTCCAAACCCAAGGCAAGCATAGGAAAGTGTAGCTGGACTCAACTTCATCCCACCACTTTCACACCAAAGATAAAGTGCAATAGTGTCAAGATTTAAGATGCACTTAAGCAATGTCACCCGACACAAAACTGATTTCTCAGCTGGTTGCAAAACGCTTAGCGTTCTCTGGGCTATTGTAGACCCAGTAGCAGATCAAGGCCTTCAAAAAGGCCATGCTGCATATCTTTAGTGCGCTTGCGGCTAAGTATAGTGCACCTTTGGAGCCCCACGGATCTACTGGCATCACCAGTCAAGTTACCATCAGCAGGACCTGCCCTGGCGCCATCAGCCCCCCCCAACCTGCCCCCCCCACAGCCTCCCCCCCATGAATCCATAGTGGACTCCTACTGAAACCAGTGCAGACTTCCACTCTCACTCCGAGATCCAAACCAGTACAAATTCCACCAGTGCCATTTGATGATCTGGTGGAGATGGCCATGTCAGTCTAAGCTTGCCTAATGTGAACTTTGAAATTACAAAAGTGCAAGCAGTTATCATGAAGCATGACAATACCCAACCACTCTATCACATCACAACTATCAGCAGAGGCTTTGTTTTCTTTTGGTACGGACTCTAATTCTGTGCCAGAGCACTGTTCAACTCAAAATATTGATGATGATGTAGGTTAGATGAGTGGCTTGCTCCACCCTCATTATACTGACAATGCCTTATATGTTGATTTACAAAATGCCAGTGATGTTGAAACTTTCTCTGAGACAGAGATTGACTCATCAAATAGGCCACCATTAGAAGGAATGCCTCTTTTGTAGTGATGGTTCACAGGGCAGGTGAAGTACTAGAATTACAGCTTTCTTTCACTCTGGGTAAGGCAAATGTTTTGACTGAAAATGTGCAGCTTGGAACAGCAACATCGTAGCATTTTGTTCCATTTAATGACACCCTCACAAACACTTTGATGGCTGCCTGGTAAAAATTGTTTTCTTGCCAGCTGACAAAAGCATGTGCCAGGTTTCTCAAACTGTACCCTACTCTGGACAGTCTCATTGTACAGGCTTTGACCTGTAAGGTGAATACTATTTAATTTCTGACCAATACCCCGGTTCGAGAATTCAAAAGGATTGATGTCTTTGGTAAGCATATGGGTTTTTTTTCCGGCCAGCCTGCATTGAGATCTGTAAATTTAGTTTGTCTGTTAGGCCAGTTACACATGATCTTTGTGATATGGCCACTGAAATCTTACTGGCTGTCCTGGAGTACCATAGGGCCTCCTTGGCTCAGGCAATCCATGAAGGCAGAACATGGCAAAGTGTGTCATCCACGCAGGCTTGGATCGCTTGGACTACATTGGCAGGGCACTTGGTACCAATATTGTGTTTAACAGACACACCTGGATGAGATCACCTGGATTTTCCAGTGATGTTCAGGTATCACTAACAGATTTGATGGGTCTCACCTTTATGCAAACAAGGCAGACTCTGCCCTGTAATACTTTAAGTATAGCAGAGCTGTAGTGTAGTTCTTGGGGCTGTTGACCCCTGCAAATCTATTTCAACACTAGTTCTGAAAATTTAGGGTCTATTCCAGGCTGCTGCATTTAGGCTGCAACAGACTGACTGGTCCTTTTGTGGAAGTAAACACAGAACCGGCTGACTACACACAGGCTTGCAGGTGTACTAGACCTCTAACTACACTCCCCTGCTATGACAGCCACCAAACTACTTTAGTTTCTCCTCAGCGGATCATGCCCAACTGGTAGGGGAGAGGATTCAACACTTGTCTAATAGATGGATCTTACTGATTGTTCAAAAGGGCTATGCTGTACCTTTTATCTCCTCCCCACCTGATATTTTTCCCACACAACATATTTTGGAACAGCAACGCTCCATGCTGCTGCAGGAGATGCACCTATTGCAGTCCTAGGGTGCCATTGGAAGGGTACTGGATTCGGTGAAAGCAGGGGTTGTTGCAGCCACAATGTCCTCATCCCAAAAAAGGACAGAGCCCTCAGGCCTATCTTGGACTTTCGACCCCTAAACACCTTCATGTGAAAGAACAATTTCAAAATGCTCATATTTGCCCAGTTGCTTTCTGCCTTGAAACCGGGAGGTGATGGTGCCCTTCGACCTACATGGTGTGTATTTTCTTATTCCTGTCCTGCGGTCCCACAAACATTGCCTGTGGTTGATGGGGGCAGTATTATTTCCAGTTTGCTCTTCTTCCCATCGGCCTCAGCCTCTCCCTTGGGGTGTGGAAGAAAGTGATGCCAGTGGTTGCAGCCCATCTTTAGAGGTCAGGAGTTCCTGTACTTCAATGACTTGCTGCTGAATTTAGGCTTACTGCAGTCAGTCATAGACTGCCTACGGCCAAAAGCAGATCACCAGAAATTGTTAGTGTTTACCATAAACAAGCTGATTGGGGTGATCCTGGACAAGGTGGAGTGGAGTGCACAGCTTTTCCTTTGCTGCAATGAGTGTGGGACATAAGGACTATGATTCTAACATTTCAGGCTTGATCCTGGATCCCAGTGAAAGTGGCACTGAGGCTTCTTGTCCTTTTAGCCTTGTGCATCCTCCTTGTCAACTATGCCAGCTGGCACATGCTAGCTGAGTAGTGAAACCTTACATTGCAATGGGCCAAATATCAGGTCTTCACTTCTGACACGCTCCAGGTCTCAGAGGAGGCAGCTCAAGATCTTCAGTGTTAGTGACTGATCACAATCTGTCCTGAAGCAGAGCACACTTATTCTCTCCCAGCCAGAGCTGACAGTAGTGACAGATGCATCACTACTGTTTGGAGGTGAGGGATCGCCAGGGAGAGATGAAGTTCAGACTCGGGACCTCCAATGGAAGGCCCGCTGCACATCACCCTGCTGGAGCTATGGCACATCGATTCTGCCTTGAAGCCTTTCCTGCTGTCCATCAGGGGGCATCTGGTGCAGGTTGTCATGGGGAACACCACTGCCAGCGTGATACTGTAAGAAGGAGGTTGGAGTTGGATCCTGTATCAAGAGACTTTGTGTTTCTGGCTGGAGTGCCAGAGAGGTGTCCTGCTCGCAAACCATCAAGCAGGGTTCCTGAATGCCAGAGAGGCCTAACTGAGCAAACGAGGTCTAGCAGATCATGACTAGCATCTACATCCTGAGATAGCACAAGGAGTATTGTACTAGTGGGTAGAGTCCAGGTTAGATCTTTCCACCATCATCAAGAACTGTCAGTGTCAACAGTTTTGTGCATTAGAGTTCCTGCTAAAGCACTTGTTAGGAGATACCGTCTGGCTGCAATGGAACAAGGGACTCCAGTACACCTTTCTGACAATACCTCTCCTGCTCTGAGTTCTGAAGAAGAATAAGAACGACTGGGCCAAGTCATCCTTGCTGCCTCTGGTTTGCCAGTAGAATTTGGCACCTGGAACTCCTGGCCATCTGCCCTCTGATCAGGTAACCACTTCAGAAGGAACTCCTGTCTCTGCAACAGGGTAGGGTCTTCCATCTGATACTCTGCAACTTTAACCTCCATGTGTGGAGACTGAGCAATGGTTACTGATTGTATTCGATTTGCAGTCTCAAATTGTAGATGTAATGGTTGCTGCCAAAGGCCCCTCTACAAAATCCATCTAAGCTGGGTGATGGGATATGACTCAGCCAGAAGAGAGATTGATACCAGAGTCTATCGATTTCTGTTCAAAGAACCTCCATGAATTGCCATGAACTGAGAGAGAAGTTAATCAGTGTCGAATTATTTTCTGACAGAATGATGAAACTGATTTTTTTCTTTTTTTAGTTTTGTCTCTCTGCATTTAAAAATATGCCTACAGTCATTTTAAACTTACATTTTGGAGATTTTTTGAAAATTGTTCACCTTGTTTTTGAGATACAAATGTTATTGAGGCAGTTGTATAGAAGGAAGATGGCTACATGTTAAGAAATATTTTTCCTGGCTGTAAAATATTTTTTTAATGATTTTTTTATTAGTATGAATTGATATTTTATTGAGTATGTGTGCCCTGTTGGAGATGCTTCCATTCATCAAAATATAATACTACTTAAGATAGAAGATTAGATCATTGGGGTAATGCTAGTGGAAATTGTGAAGAAAATACTTATGCAAATCTGCTAAATATATGGTATGTATGAATGTATTTAACTGTTATGTTTGTACTTGCCCTCTTCTGTTCAGAAGGTGTTACAAATGTGCAGTTTCCTCTTTTCTATTGTCTTTCTTGTAGTGTTTATTTTGCTATTTTTTTAAGACCAGTCTTCCTAGATGAGCTCAAAGTAGATCATAATCTTGCTAAGGATACATTGCCTGAACTTGAAAATGGGAATGTTACTAATAAACATAATATGCCTTTTATGTTCCATAATTCTAGCAGTAATGAGTGGACTGTGTTTAAATTAACTGATGTAGAGCTTAATTCTATTAGTGAATATAATAAACTTGATGCGAATGCTGCTGAAGAAACTTACACATGCATCCTAGACTTTGGATTTTAAAGGAGAAGAAAGGAGTTGTGTGTATGTTGCGAGAGAAATATGACACAATGGATGCTTCAGCCATGATTAGAATGAGTGAGTATAGTTATAAATATATAGTTGATAAAGGTTTTATGTTAGGTGGCAACCCCATATTTAGAAGTACTTATCACATCTGTGGTAAAATTTATTATTTTAGTATTCCAAGAGATTCTTGTTATCTAGCAGTAGTGTCTCCAACATAAACATAATACTAGTGAGTTGAATGAAATGAGTGAAGTGGATATTAAAACAGTAAAACATGAATTTAGTCAATGTGCATGGTGTGTTGATTCCTCCTATTGGTGTAGCTTCAAATTATGTGAAGATTAGGAAATGGACTACTTTACTGGATGTTTTGGCAACTAATACTGCGTGTGCATTAAATAAAATTAATTAGGAAATGGTTGCTGTTAATGTAATGGTAATATAAAATGAACTAGCTTTGGATATTTTTGTTGCCTAAGGAAGGTGTAGTGTGCCATGTAATAAAGACCCAGCAGTGCTGTACGTTTGTGTCTGATAACTGCATTTAAATGAATAAATATCTTAACATATAACTAATATTGTGATTGAGGCTAAAACCTTAGGAAAGAATTGTGTGTTGTGAACAGTTCTTTCATGGTTCCGTAAGATTGGAAAGGGCATTTGAAAAATTGGTGAATGGTTTGGTGATGTAGGTTGATGGCTTACAACTAAAGAAAAAACGAATACCATTAATAATATTAACACTGAGTAGTATGGGTTTAATTCTAGTATTAAAACTCTTAAGAAGGGCATTACAAGAAAAAGAGAACATATTGAACTTGATGATCTCAAAGCCAGAGTTTATTATGAATTAAAGGCCTTGCAAAAGACAAATCGAAGAAGCCAAGAATGATTTGATGAAATGTTTAGTATAGTGTAGAGTAATTTGGTGATGTTTCAGAATTCATTGGTGGGGGTAAATGTGACTGTGTGCTTAATAGAAAATAATGCTTGATTTAAATGTGTTTTTGTTAGCATAACCAAACTTTAGTTGACATGATTAGGCCAAACAGAGGGAAAAAAGTGCTTTTAAAATCACATGAACTATTTGCCTATGTGAATTTTTCTATTTTGTCTTCCCATTTCAGAAAACAAGCAATATAGAATTCATTTGATGGTGCTGTTTACTTGTTGAGATGATATGTATTCATTTGTGTTTCTTGAGAAGGAAGCCATGTACAGAATGTTTCTGTATTTGTAACAAAGTCAAGGTTCTTTACCCATTTGCATTCATCAGACTGTCTATACTCAGAAGTTTGCTTACTTCCACGAAGGCAGGCTCCATGCCAGTCTGTCTATACTTAAAATGCTCTTGCCTTACAAACTGAGTAGTCTGTTATTTCTCACTTTCTAGTAAGCAGACTCTACTTAGGTTTGTCTGTTGATTTATACTTAGACTTCCTTCGCTTTTGAACTGAGCAAATTTTGGATTAGTCCTCTTGCTGGGCTATGCTTTGGTTCAGGCTATTTACTTGCTTTGGAGGGGAGCCTTATGATGATCCTTTCACATTTTGATTATTTAATGCATTAACGATGTTCAACTGAATTTGGAGGACTAACTAAATTTTTACCTTCTGTAATGATTTTTAAATTTGAATAAATCTTTTACTTTGAATATTGCCCTGTGAAGGTTTCTTTTATTTGCACAAGGGCCATCTTGTGAGACTCACACGGCCCTATTCCTGCATCTCAACTCTTTTGTTTTATGAATTAAAATATTAATAGTGGCCTCTTGTAACATCGAAAAGGTCAAAAAAATTAGCACTCAGCACACTGTTACCATCAGTTGTTCATGCTATATGTCGGAGGGCATGGAAATGGAAAATTACAAGAATCAGGCATCAGAGTGCAGGGGGAACACTTATATCCATCTCTGCTCTGTCACTTCTGGGGCATTAAGGAGTCAGCACAGCGCGACAATGCCCCACCTGTCAAGGGGTTGGAGCAATACTACAAAGTTCTTTGGATAATGTCTGTTGCCAGAGGGATATTCTAAGGTGAAGGATCAACAGTTAGATAGAATACACACCAGAAGGAATGTTAACAAAGGTAAGTAACTGGTTCTTCCCGAGGATTTGTACCCATGTGTTTTACCTCTTCTGCCCTCTCCGCCTCACCTTTTTCTATACTTCCCCTTCATTTTTCTCCACTTCACCCAGTTCTTCCACTCACCTCTTCCCCTGCTTACTTCTGATTCGCACTTTTCACACTCTACCTCACACTCCCCTCTCTCTGCTCCAAACTCCTTTCTCTTCATGTCATCCTCCCCTCACTCTCCACCTTGTCATCCTGTCACTATACATCAGCCTTCATTCCAGCTCACCCTTTTCTGACTGGCTCATCGTCCACTCATTTGCTGCCTCACCCTTTTCTGTCTTTCAGACTCACTCCTTCTACCTAACTGTCCTTCCTCACTATCTCTCTCTACCTCGCCCTCCTGTCTCTCCTCCTCACTCTCCTCTCTAAAGCCTCTCCTCTTTCTGCTTCACCTTCCCGTCTCTTCACCCCCACGGCACCCCTTCTATTTCTCATGTCACCCTTAACTCTCTCTGGCTCACTCTCATGTAGTAGCCTCACTTACCCTGCAGCTGCCTGTAGGATAATTGATACTGTGCATGATAAAGGAAGCAAGGGAGTGCGCATGTGCTTTTGAGGGTGTGCGTCATTGCATCTTGCACTCCTGCAGCACTGTGCCTGTTTTCACTTCCAGCAGCATGAACAGTAGCATCGCCAAGAGTGCTGATCAAGCACAGGACCTATAAAGATGTGGGATCAATGAGTGTTTTAGAGATAAGAACTAGGCAACTTTTTAAAGATGTGGATAGTGCCTACTGCTGTACATTTACTCCAGAAAAGCGAGATACCAGTTGGAAGAGCGATCAAGGTTGGAAGCCTGAGTAGAACTGACCACATATCAGATGTGGGCCTGTTTGTTTCTACCCCTAGCTGCCCAATGTGCCCGGAGTACTACTTCCCAGATTGACAACGGGACTTGTATTTGGTGGATAGTTTCTCATCCAATATTTGTCTGTCAGACCTGTGAGCAGAATGTATTTTAAGGGGAAAAAAGAGGAAGCGTACAATTTATGTGAGTGACTCAGAACTGAACTGTCTCTCATAAATATTAGCTGTCATGTTCCCTCCTTTCCCCTTCTTTTCCTCTCTCCCACTAATCTGTCCCGTTACCATCACCCCCTGTTTCTCTGTCTCAATGCATGCCCATCACTCTCCTCTCCCTTCTGTTCTCTTCCAGTCTCTTCACTCCTTTCCTATTCTCTCTCCCAGTACTTATCATTTGCTCATAACCCTCTTCTCTGACCACTTTCGCTTGTCATCATCCTCCCTCTTTGCCATTCCCTACTTCTCTCCTTCTCGGCATTTCTCATCAGCCTTAATGTGTACATACATGCCTGCTCATTGCCCTACTGTAATCACCCTCTTTGCTTAACATTCTTGTGCTCCACCTTGCCTCATCATCCTACTTCTTCAGACTCCTCTGTCATCCTCCTCTCACGCCATGTTTATCTTCTCTACTTTGACACTCTTAACCCTCCTGATCCTATCCAATTAACCTTCTTTGCCATCTTTGGCTTCCGTTCAGCTCTGTGGTTTACTCTTATTGCACACCTCTCTTTCCATAATATTCTCTTGTCTTATTATTTCTTTTTCTCCTTGCTCTCCTCTTTTAGATCCTCACTTTCTCCTCTAATCACCCTCCCATTTCTCATCTCTTTACTCCATCTCCAGTTTCTCTTGCAAAGACTGTGTGATTTTTTCATAGTTTGCTACTCTTTTGAGCCACAGTTGTGAAACCTTTGACATTGGGTTTTCAGGACTTCTGATGAAATCAGACCACTACTTTTATATCTATATAAGTTGATCGATAGCTAATAACATTAGTAGTCTAAGTGAATTATATACTCCACTTTTCAAAAGGCCCCAGAACATCATGTTTATTTGAGGCGCAAATGTGTTGTCCATTCAGATCAGGTACAGCCAGCAGCTCAGAATTTTAATATTAATGGGGTTTTTACAATGCTTGCTGCCCCGCTATTGTTTCAGAAATTAAAGACCTTTTAGCAAGATTTGAACTTGTGAAGACTCCGATTGCAGGACACATCTGCAGCAAGTGCATTATCCCACTATATTATCCCCCACTGTGTTATCTTGGATTAGGACCTGACTGCGGAAAGCAGTGCTACAATCCATTTCTATTTAGTCTTGTGACGCAAAGAGAGAATTTGTTTGGAGAGAATAGATGCAGTCACCAGCACCCAAAAGTTTTATTTTTTCTCTTCAGAAACGTCAAAACGTTCGTCATTGGCGATATTATTTTCCTGTACTTCCTCAAGCAAGGAATAGCATCTAAGCATTATGAAAATGAAACAAACCACTAATAAGATAAATATCTTGATTGTATGCACTTTTTCAATTACTTTTTTTTTGGGTGAGGTGAGAAATTGACTTGACATAGCGGGAGCTCCTGTGCTGTTCATGTGTGCATGGTAACAACCACCTGGTTGTCCATCCCTGGCCCTCCTTTCGGACAGGGCCTTGCTCCATTACCACGTTTCAAGTAAGTCTTGAACTCACTGATGTTATCAAAGAAATCCGAGCCAAAATGTTGTGAAAGAAACTTACCTTCTAGGCATCTAAGGTGGTGCTGCTGAACAGAACTGGCAGACTGAAGACCTTAAATCCAGCTCTTACATCAGTTTAGAAGAACACATGGGGAAAATGCTTATACATTTTAAGAAAGTTAATGGATAGCGAGGGCTGTGAATTTAGTACACTTGTGATGTTCCTAGCCGTCTTTGTTCTTTCTGTCTCCTCCGTGTGTATGGTTAGAAATGTGAGCTTGTTGGGTAACTGGATGTTCTGGAACTTTTTGGTTTTGTTGATGAGTATTCTTTGGGCTTGATTCTTCAGTGTTTTGTAAATTCCCGGCATATTTTGTCCTTTTTATGCATGCTTTTATAAAATAATTGAGTACTAATTAAAAAGTAAACCTTCTTTATCCATCATAACTGTGATCTTTTCATTTTATAATCCAGTTAGTTTAACGTAATTTATTATTTCAAAGTCCATGTTGGCCTTATGTTTAACTGGGTAACGTCATTGACGTGATTTATTTAGTGACCCTGTTTGTTCTAGCATAGGGTGACCAAATGACTCCACGTCATCGGCAGGCCAGTTTTCCAGTCCTAGGATTGAATTTACCAAATAGTTTCATTCTGGACAGGACAGGATAGGTTTGATTCCATTTAGCCAATTTAATTAACACACCTGACAGTAAATACTGGTAAAATGAAAGCCCAGGATTGGAAGACAGTTATCGTTGTGACACGGAGTCATCTGGTCACCCTATTCTAGCATATGCTCTTAAATTAAAAATTACTTAAACCATGGATGTTCCCAGGATCCTGACGCACTTGCTTTACACGTGGTTTAGAGCACCAATCGGAACCCACACTTGTTCACTTCCACTGCATGTACCCTGTGGATGGCTGGAGTGTGTGATAAGGCTGAGTTCCGTTGTTTTTGCTGCTATCCATAACTTTTAGTTGCTGTCTTAGTTCCTCATCCTTGATTCTTTTTGACAGTTTGTTTCATATGCGTATATTTCCATCCTTTCTAAGGGTACTTGTATGGTGGCTTGCACTGTTAAATATTAAATGGTCCTCTGTCATTATCATGTCTCTCAGTCTCTTATCTTTTTCACCTGCTGTTGGTGATGGTGAAAGGAGGGTGTGTTGTTTCATGGGCATGTACTGGCAACTATGTTTTTTTGGGGGGGTTTTGTACGTAAATTGTGGATAAAGCTTTACATTGAGTTGACCAAGCAGCTTTAGCATGGCAAGATAGAGCCCCGAGTTAAGCAGTCAACTGTTGAAATCTGCTTTGTGCTCCTGGCACGAATTTGAATTCTGCCAAGGCCAACTCAGCCTTCCTTCCTTCTGATATTGGTAATTTCAGAGCCATTTAATTGTGTAACAATAATACCATTATTTATGGTATGCGGTGAAGGCAAAATCTGTGCTATGAAACACTTTTATTATCTTCTGGAAAGGTTTTTCCAGCAGACACAGACCGTGCAACTATTGGGCATTTATTGTATGGCTTCCTTAGTTTAAAAAAAGTAACTCTAGTTAACTCCCCGTCCTCCTTCGTTGGAGGGGGTGCGGTCTGTTGGGTGACTTTAGAAATATTTGGAGGGATTGCCCACACATTAAACCCTTCTGGACTGGAATATTGTATGTGATTAAATTAATTCTTGGTTGTCCACTGCTGACCGACTCTGCTTTTGTCTAACTGTCTCTTCCCTCCCTGGCTTAGCCTATCAGAGCAGATCAGATATTGATGTGGAGCTGTTTAGGGATGGCAAAGGCTACTCCAGCGGTTCACCAAGGACAGTGGTATCCTTCACTGCTCTTGCTACAGTATCTTCATATCTGGAATATTGTGGTAATCGAAAGACTATCGAAAGCATCTGGATATTACTATAACATTTGAAATGGTTTAGAGCCCTCTAATTGATTTTCCTTCAAAGGGTTTTCCAATGAGTTCATGACCTGTTAACTTTGAATCTGTTTCGTTATTTAGAACACATTTTGTTAGAGTTCTTCCGTTAAAAGATAAACCCTCGCATCCTGCCTTGGCTGATAAAGTAAAATGTATCTCTAATCTGAATCCCAGATGGTTTGCCCTCTGTGACAGTGTTCTAATACGTAATCCAGTAGGGGAACGAATGTATCTTTTTCCTGCTTAGTCTGTGTGTGTGTGTGTGTGTGTAGGGGGGGGGGAGGGGGGAACAGAGTTTAACCTTATTACACAAAATGTATTGGATTAAGTGATGTTCACTGTATGTAAATGTACTATATACTGACACCTTGCCTGGTCTTCTCTATGCTAACACTTCTATTACGTGTGTTTTAAAAATGAATAGAGGTGACAAGTTTTAAACAACATAAATGTATCTTATTAGGGCTAGATGATTTAAAAAAAATATATATATGATGGCCTTTCAGTCGTAATCTGGCTTCTCCCTACCATAATAAAGACCCGAGTTGTATCGTTTACTCTTTAAAATAATTATTGATTTGTTAAATACCACCATTCAGTATGAAGAACCTCCTCCCCCCCCTTGTTAATTTGTTCAGGGGTAAAAAGACAGGTGATTCATTTGTAAATCCGTATGTATTTCTGAGGCAGGGGTAAATTTGATAACTGCCTGCAGGCGACGTTTAAGCGATTATCATTGTAGGTAGTTGTCAAAATTGAGGCATGACACGTGCTTTTATATATTATATTAAGGGGTTAGCATGTATGCATATATTATGACAATGTTGTCTGGGAGTGATGGGGACTCGTAGAAAAACATTGTGTTTTTCATATAACAATGTTAAGCGGTGCGAAGATCACAATGATTTGTAAATGAAACGTCAGTGTGTCAGAGCCCACTTATGCGGAGATCCTTATTCATCACCCTATTAGGCTGGCTGGGAGGTTTAGTCGTTAGGTGTAAATGTGCTTTCTCTTTCATCAGCCCGTTGTGAAACCGGACGCTCTGTGTGCACCTCTGCTGATTTGGAGGGGCATCATTATGTTTATCTGGAATTATGGCTTCCTGCGTACCCAAGCACAATTATTCGGGCACGTGCCAGCCTTGGCAGAGGGAAACCAGACATGCAGTAAGAAAAGGCAGCTCAGCTGTCTGATTTTTTTTTTTTCGTTTTTGTTACAGATCATCATTAAAAAGCTCCCGGGTTTCGTCTCCAAATGATTGCTTTCTGTGGTACTCAAAAGTGCTGTTCGCGAGCGCGTCTCTGCGCGGAACTTTCTCGCGCACCCCTTTGCAGGGGAGAGCGCTCAATCCGCACCGAGTTCATTTGACAGTGACCTTGAGGAGATCTCACTTCTTGAGGAAGAAAGCAGAAGCTCGCGGTAAACAAAGTTCACTTCTGACAGATGGATTGAATGACAGAAAGGTTGTGAGTGCCAGAATAGCCCTGGCAGAGGAGGAACTGTTCAGTGGAATCCAACAGGAGAGGAGGTGTGAACAGGTGCGGGGTTGCTGACGGAAGGGGAACCAGATGGAATGAGCCAGAGCCAGTTTATTTAAAGGAAAAGGCAGAAAACATCGAAAAGCTGTGGGATCAGTGGTTAGAAGTATTCATTGGAGGAGATGAAAAAATGCACAAAGCAGTACTGCACAGTGGGGTAGCTTGCATTTAGCATAATGGTGCTGCAGCAGTTAAGCAATTTTATTGTAAAAGTTGCAGGTTGTGATTGTTTCGGTGAACACTTTATCGCTAAAGAAGTGTGAGTTTCCTAACGTGACCAGCCTTAATATTTAAGTAAATATAAACAGAGGTGACCACTTACATTCTAAGTGTACCCTTCTCCTCCACACGCATTATGTACTTATGTCAAGGATGCTGAGGACTATAACTGGGTTTATATTATTACCATACAAATTGGATGAATGCTGCGTCTGCCCTTGTTAGTGTCTGAACGTGGGTTTACGCTGTAAATGGGGTGAGCGTAACATCTTCCAATTTTTGATGTATGTACCACACCTGCAAATCCTCTTAGTTACATACTGAGTAATGATAGTGCTTCCTGTGGGGTGAGCTACACATGATTCTACAGACCTGAATGATGTGACCTGTAGTGGTGGACACTGGAATACTTGTAAAAAAGAAACGATGTTGCCACACATGGCTGTCTGCATTATGCCATTGTCACCAGAAAGGCCCTCCTTCATATTTCCTGGGGTATTGTTACAATTTACGTTGCAAGTATTACGTCACAGGAAGTGACGGATGACATGTGGCACTGCGAGGAAGCCACTGAGTAGATAGGCATGGGAGAGTGAGCCTAACCTTAGTGCAGTAGGTGGGATGCATCAGGTCATTAATTCAGGGCAGGCTGGAAAAAATGGAGCCTATCTCGTGGGGGACATATGCAGGCTGATAATGGCGGCTTGATCTTTGAGGAAGGTCGATATTCATGGAGGCTGTTAATGGCAGAGGAAGGATGCTCTGAAGCTGGTCAAAGGAGTGAATGTCATTGGGTGAGGCACCTGGAGGTTAACTAGAGGTGGCTAGTACTATGGAACTGGGAATCCTGGAGGTTAAAAATGAAGCATATTAGTAATGGAGACTGCAGGGAAATGTAGAGGTGGAGAGTGTCTGATAGCGCAGGAGTTGACAGATGCAGGGGTCAAGTAGGTTGCAAGCACTGAGGGGTGTTAGATGTTATTAGATTCTCCTAATGTGAACCTGTTGGGAGATGGTTACTAGTGGGGTGAAGTGTGCCTGAAGGTAGGAAATTGGACTGTTATTATCTATATCGCATTCACTTTCTCTCTTTCAAACTTTCACTTTATCTTTCTTCACATCTCCATTTGTTTATCAACAGTTTCCTTCCTTTACTCCCTCATTTTTTAAAACTAGCCATATACTTTTTTTTATCTACCTCACTATCTCGGACTCTGTCATACCCCCGGCTTCCCCCCTTCATTCTCCTTGCCCTACCTCCTTCTAATTTTCTCTTAATCTTCCCACCTCTCACCCTAACCTCAGCGAAATCATCAGCACATACCACTTTAATTCTTGTTTTCCTTTGTATTTTGTGATTTTTTTTTTAGTCATGTGTTTATAACGAAAATGTAAAACTAAGTGCCAGAAAACAAATACAAATGTGTACTGAATACGTTCCACACACTTCACTTGAGACAACCTCAGATTGTGGGTCCTTCCTCTGTCTCCACCTATCTACCCATCCTCTGTCCACTTTCCATATACCTCTATTCCAGTTTTCCTTCCTTCGCCACTCTACGTACGTTTTGGTATCTCTCTCCATAATTTTGATTGTCTCACTGTACCCCCTTTCTCCAAGTTCCTTTCTATTCCACTTTAGTAATTCCCCTCTCTTGCTCCATTCATCCAACATTTTATCACCCTCACTCTTCCACACAGCAAGCTTTCGTTCCCTCCCCCTTAAGAGGTTTCAAGTTACCCGAGGTTGGGTGTAGGTAGATCATCCAGTCTTCTGTTTTCTTATTGTTTTGTGGTTCTTGTAGTTTTGTTTGTATTAGTGCAAAAATACACACACCATAAGACAAAGCTAAAACCAGGACTGGGTGAGAAACTCACTCTTGACTTTGAATAACTGCAAATGTCTTCTCAATCCAACCTGTGCTCTGTTCCCACATCTATTTTATTCCAGATGTCTCATATCTCCCAGTCCTTTACCTTGCACCCTGTGGTGCAAGGTAAAGTCTTTTCTCTTTTCCTATTCAGTAAATATTTGTTCTTCCCAGTTTCCCCTCTATTCTTGGGTCTCCAGTACCCCCCTTTTCACTCATTATCTTCATTTCAGATTAGGTTCCCCTCCACCCCCAACTATCCTCTCTCATTCCAAAGTAAACCGCAGACTCCAGGTAAAAATAATTGCTGCAGACAGTTTATTTAACTTCACGTTATTTATTTTGAACAACTGGGCACCGCTTGACTTTTAGGAGCCTAGACGGCTGCCCATTTTCCCCATGTCCGAGCTAGCTCTGCCTAATTCATCCATTTCTTCTCAGGAAAGTAAAGTATCTCCACTCCTCAGACGTTTTCTTGGGGGTAAATGGGCAACATTGAACTAAGCTGCCAGATCCTTCAGAAATAATCCTGTTGTCCACCGTATTTCGGTTTCTGACTTTTTCGGTTGACCAAGAGAAAACGCCCCTTCTCCAAAGACTAAAGCCCAGGGGGATCTGTCAGATCACATGGCTATATCTCATTTCTCTTATTTTCCAAAATTTCAGCGATGCTTTTGCCAAATAGAGGGAAGACAGGCTGTGTCTGTCATACTTAGGACAGACACTGCACTTTTGTTTGAAAACATCGTTAACAGTTCCTTTTATCAATAATGAGGACTTAAATTTGCCACACTGCCATTTTTAACTGATGTGATTTTGGCTTTGTCCGCTACATATTCTTTTTATTTTATGTTTATTTACTTTCTAATGGTTACTAACATAGTTTGCAACCTGCAGTTCTGCTTCTGAAACTCACACGATCTGCCTCCCTTGGGTGGGAAACGTGGGCCTGTCCTAATCTTTTGTGTATTACCAACTAAACATTAATAACTAATCTTCAGTTACGCTAGACCAAGGATAAGTTCATCAATAGTCAGTATGTGTGCTCTGATGCATGATGAATGGCACCCATTTCAGGTTGGACAAGATCCAAAGGTTGAAGCAGTATTTGGAAGAGGCTAGTAGTACAGAGTAGTGGGCATCCTTGCACCCTGCTACCCTCACAGATGTTAAAGAGGTTCCCCACCTATGTCCATATTATTTGTTCCTCCTAAACTAAATTCACAAAAAGGCATGTCTTTTGATTTATACTTCTTTAGACTAAACAAAAAAGATCACAGCACCAAGGAATACTTGGAAACCCTGTGTTTTCTTTGGCTGTGGCCAGATTCTTTGAAACACGTGGAAAAACTCAGTCTCATGTAACCATGGTCTTCAGTATCATTTTTCATTTGGTGGGCTAGACTATCTACCAAACCTCTCCATCATTGTTTCTCTTTCCCTACACACTGGTTATTCCCAATATTATTGGGCCCTGCTTCAATAATCTAGTACTGTCTGAGGTAGCACCCAGGTGCACCCACCATTGATCGTGGACAGACTGTATGCATTAATATATTATTTCATTTTATATTTTAAGAACATAGTTAAAAACAGTGGAATGGGGTGCAGAGAAAGAGGGGATACAGTTCAAATGTGCTAATGGGTGAAAAGTCTCATGTTCGGTTTTCAGATGAGAAAGCAATGTGGTAGTTCGTTGTCAAGTGATTAGATGCTGGGAGTTTACATGACAGCAAGGTGTGGTTTGAAGAGTAGCATGTTGAGCTTTCAAACTAAACGTGGAGGAGAGATGGTGCTTGAGAGACTTTGATAGGGATAGTATTCCACATGTTAAATGCATAACATGAGAAGGTTTAGTATCTGGCTTCTCTTTCTTGCATTTCTTGGCTGAGAGTCTTGTAATGTTACTGTTGTGTTTCTTGTGTTGGCGTCCAGAGGTCTTGATCTTGTCAGCTTGGGTATCACTATGATTGACTTTGTAGATTATGCAGCAGGTGTTAAAGTTGATGTTGTAGGAAGAGGGTGCCACTGGAAATCTTTGAGCAATCGATTTAGTCTGACACATTTCTAAAGGCTGTTGATGAACTGTGCTGCTGCATGTCTGACACATTTAGTGGGATGAGATGGGTTTCTAAAATTCTGAAAAGTAGAGTGTTCTTTCCATCTTGGTGAGGCTAGACTAGGGCCTTGACGACTTTTCTGAATTTTTCATCAGGGAGGAATGGTTTCACTCTCTGGAGCATAGTCACTTTATGCCAGTTAGTCCTTGTTGAAAGAGACATGGCACTGTAGACAAGCTATTGTTTGAATTTCTCAAATTCATCACGTGTAATCTTTTTTGTGCCAGGTGATGCTTGATAGAACAAGCTCCAAATTGGCGCAGTTCAATTTGAGGCATGCTTTGGAAACACCAGTTTGGATGGTAAAGACAGAAGTGACTCATCTAAAGCGGGATATCATCCATATATTGTCACCGCTTGTTCATATTGCCTTTAGTATTGTCTGAAGAACTGTCTACAGATTGAAAACTAACAGTGAGAAGATGGAACTTTCAGGGCTTGTTACCAGACCTCAGGAACAGGGTAGGTGGGAATGGCCAGGGACATCCCATTCTTTTAGTAACTGCATTACCTTTCATACCTCTTTCTCTGGCTCGTTGTATCCCCCTGAGTCCTGATGATGAGCCCAAGATTTTTACTGGGATCAAAACACCGTGGATTTTAAAAACACAGACCCTATATGATTATTGAGAATTTGCTGTAAAGGGCCGTACTGTTCTTGCGTATGTTGATACATTTCTTAATCACAATTTATCACTTGATTGTATCACCTCTAACAAGAGCACCAACCATGTTTATTTTGCACCAATATTCACTGTGCCGCTATGTGTCTTGAAATTGTTTTTCATAAATTCCTTTGAATAAATGTTATCTGATAGAGACGTCTAGCTGCAGATTCCTTACCTTTGAATTTCCTAGGCGTAAAAGTGCACCTGGAAACTTTTGTGTGAGCAGTACCCCTTCACGGTGTGTGGTGGATTTGTTCGGTTCTGTATGGCATCATCGGCGTCATTGGTGCTGGAACTGACGTCATGGTCACCTATATAGGCGCCACCTAGGTGAATGGACATGCGTGGAGAAGAGCTACCCTTCTGTCTCTTTTTAACATGTTTTTTTTAGTGTATTTCAGCCAGGCTATGGTGCTGAAAGCTTTGAGGGAGCGGTCTCTAAAGCTACTTGTGGCCCGCGATCGAAGCCAGTTTGTGCAAGTCCTAGGAGGTCTTGGTCCCGATCAAGAAGAAAGTCGCAGACCGCTCCAGGAGCCCTAAGTCCTCTTCCTTGCACTTGAGGTCCTCAGGACACTTGGGGAACAGAGGCACAAGAAGAAAAAGAAGTCAAAGCAGTGTTCGACTTCACCTTGTCCGTCAGATGACATGACAACTGAGGAACATCAGCGTTCCAGGCACAGGTGTACAGAGCCATTGGCAGGTCGGACTCCACACCTCCCCCCGTGTCCAGAAGCGTGAGCGATCCTGCTCAAATAAAGGACTTTAACGAGGCCATGCATTGCGTATTCAAGTGGGCTGACCCCTCAGGAGTGCCTTTGGGCCCAGGGGGGTCAGAGGTGGCCCCATCAGGTTCCATGCCAACAACATCGGCCTTGGCTCAAATGGGGTCTCACGGATCCGATTTCGGTTTTAAGTTGGCGCGGGTAATGCCAGTGTGACCTTCTCTGGTGCCAAACCCGATGCTCCAGGCTCCACCGGGGCCCACCAGTGGCAGCAGCCCCATTCTCATTCCTGCTGATTCTGAGTCGGAACAGTGTCGTTAAACAGCGATTCCAGCACCAGCAGGGCCCTCTGGTCCTAGGTCGTTGCCTGAACGTTTTGTGGAGCAGCCAGGCATGAGAGAAGAGTGGGAGAGGTCACTGGACCATTTAGTCGTACAGATACCAACTTCATTGGACTGGTATCAGGAACTAGGCGTTGCCAGTGTACTGGACACCTCTCCAGATACTGACTTGCTCTTGTAGGAAGGTGGCCTGGTGTGTGGTGGGTACCTAAGTTACTTACACCTTATACCAGGTCCAGGTATCCTCTATTAGTGTAGTGTAGGCAGTGTCTAAAAGCCAGGCTCTCTAGAAGTAGCTGTGGATGAGCAGCCAAGGGTTATCTTGGAGACATGCAAAGCTCATGCAGTACCACTGTAGTCACACAGCACTTACACGCATGAAAGAAAACACTCAGGGTTACAAAAATAAAGGTACTTTATTTTAGTGACACAATTACCAAAAAGTACTAGAGAGGCAACCCTCCAATAGGAGGTAGGTAACACACTAGGTATGTACACTAGTAAACAGAAATAGGCATAAAAAGCAGTGGAAACCAGTGCAAATAGCAATAGACAATAGTGACCCTAGGGAGAGCCCAAACCACATACTAAAAAAATGGAATGTGAATGCAGGACCCCCACCCAGGTAAGTGGAATCTGTAGAGGGGAGCTGGAGGAACTAGGAAACACCAAAGGTAAGTACCACAGTGCTCTCCAGCGACCAGGAAGAAAGGAGTAAGTTACTCCTGTGGGCTCCTGTGAACAGGACAATTGCCCGCTGCCACCACCTTGCCCCAGGTGACCCTAGTTTTCTCACCCAACACCCCGCCTTTGAGAGCTCGGTAATCGAAGCCTCAACTTTCCATGGCAGGTTCTCTGCTGCTCCCCCGGGCAGGGAATTCAAGAGGTTGGATAGTTTAGGCAAGAAACTTTTCTTCTACTAGCCTAGCATTGCGGTCGGTGAACACCGCATGTCTGTTGTGCCATTATTCCCGTACCTTGTGGGATATGGTTGCGTAAGTGCTATCAGAGATTCTGCAGGAGGCCCGGGCCATTCTCTCCCAAGCAGAGAAAGACTGGACTGATGCAGCGAAGTTCACCATTAGGTGTGGTTTGGACACAAATGACTCTCTGGGCAGAGCAGTTTCCTCAACAGTGGACTTGAGGCGCCACGTCTGGCTGAGAACATTCGGCTTTTCATGTGATGTCCAAGCCAACCTCAAGCACATGCCCTTTGATAGGACTCTTCTCTTTGGAGAAAAGGCGGACTCTGCACTTGAGTGCTTCAAGAAACCTGTCGGCTACGGCCAAGTCATTGGGCCTCTCAGTGACACCTCACCCCCAGTTGGCCTTTCGCTCCTTTCGTGCCCCCCCCCACACCAATTTCCCAACACAAGAATGATTGGCAGAGGATCATCTGTCTTTACTCCGAGTGGAAGTTACAGCTGTCTTGGCCAAGGGAGCTATAGAGAGGGTTTCAATATTAGAAGTAGGTAGTGGTTGTTATTCCTGCTACTTTCTGATTCCCAAGAAGAACAAGGGCCTTTGCCCTACTCTAAACCTCTGAAGCGTCAATCTCTTCCTCAAAAAGGAAAAGTTCAAGATGCTCACTTTGGCTCAGGGCTCGACTTGCCCTAGATCAAGGAGACTGGTTGGTAGCGTTGGACTTACAGGATGTGTTTTTTCACATCTCTATCCTGCCTGCCCACAGATGTTACCTGTGGTGCACTTTCAATTCACCATATTCCCTTTTGGCCTTACCAGCAACCCTCGGGTGTTCACTAAGATGATGGCGGTGGTCGCAGCTCATCTCCACCGGTTGGGGGTTTCAGTCTTCCCCTATCTCGACGAATGGTTGTTGGAAGGCGGGTTCGTCCCAGGCGTTCGTCTCCCACCTTGAGACTACGGCGGACCTTTTGCATTCGCTGGGGTTCACTATCAACATGCCAAAGTCACACCTGACTCCTTCTCTGATGTCCCTTTCATTGGAGCAGTTCTGAAACCAGTGCAGTTTCAGGCTTATCCTCCCAAGCAGCGAGTCCATGATATTCAGGATATGATACTGATGCTTCAGCCTATGTGCTAGATTTTGGTGAGAATGAGCCTGAGGCTGCTAGGCCTCATATCATCCTGCATCCTGCAGGTCAATCAGGCCAGATGGCATATGCGGGCTCCCTGCAATTGGACCTGAAGTCCTATTGGGTGCACCATCAGGGGAATCTCTCCGACAAGGTCCAGATCTAGGAGGGACTTGCAAAAGAACCGCAGTGGTGGATGATAAACCGCAGTTGGGTCAAAGGCAGACTCCTTTCCATTCCCCAACCAGATCTGACAATAGTGACAGATACATCACTTCTGGGGTGGGCCAACCATCTGGGAGAAGTGGAGATCAGAGGACTCTGGTCCCTGGCGGAATTCGGACTTCACATCAACTTCCTGGAGCTCTGTTCGATCCGGCTAGCATCAAAAGCATTTCTTCCCTCTGTCAAGGGGGATGTTAGAGCAGGTGTTCTTAGACAATACCACCGCCATGTGGTACTGCAACAAGCAGGGTGGGGTGGGGTTGTGGACATGCTGTCAAGAGTTCCTCTGTCTCTGGACATGGCTGGAACAGCAGGGCATAACCCTAGTGGTTCATCACTTGGTGGGTTCTCTGAACCCGGAGTGGACAAACTCAGTCCTCGATGTCTATCGGATCAGAAGTGTTGTCTGGCCTTGGTTAGATCTGTTTGCCTCGGAAGAGAACGCGCAATGTCATCAGTTTTGCACATTGGAGTTTCCAAGGCGGCTATCGCTCAGAGACGCTTTTAGTTTTGTGTGTGGTTCAGGCCTCCTGTACGCTTTTCCTTCCATACCACTTCTGCCCAGAGTTCTCAAGAATATCAGGAACGACCGGGCCCAAATTATCCTTGTGGCTCCGGACTGGGCATGGAAAGTCTGGTATCCTGAGCTTCTGAAAATTAGCATTGATCCTTCGATCAGGCTGCCCCTTTGGGAGGATTTTCTGTTGAAAGGGAGGGCTCTGCATCTGAACCTGCAGACTCTCTGCCTCCTTACATGGAGATTGAGCGTCGACACTTGATAGCTTTTGACGTTCCTCTCGAAATCTGTAACATTATCTTGGGAGCCAGGCAATCCTCCACTAAAATGGTATATGCCTGCAGATGGCAAAAAGTTGTAAAATATTGTACAGAAAAGTCAATCCACTTTCTTTCTGCCTTTCTTTCTGATATTCCGCTCTTTATTCGTACCCTTGCCCAGCAGGGCTCTGCTCTGGACACACTTAAGGGCTATCTGTCAGCATTCCTGCGACTTCCTGATCAACCTCTTTATTTAAGTCCCCTATTGTAAATAGGTTTCTCAAAGGGCTTGTACAGATGTTTCCCCCATGCCCTTTATCATGCCTCAGTGGGATCTTAATTTAGTTCTTACGTACCTCATGTGTACTCCCTTTGAGCTGCCGTACAATTACCCCCCCTTCACCCACCCGGCTGTTTACCTTCAAGACAGCCTTTCTAGTGGCAGAGGCTTTATCATCTAAGCCTCCCTTTCCTACTTTGTTCCCTGACAGAGTGGTACTTTGCACCCGGGCCTCTTTCCTTCCAGAAGTAGTGACCCCATTCCATTTGGGACAATCTATTACCCTACTCACCGTTTGTGCTGCTCTACATCCCTCTAAAGAAAAGGAGTGACAACACCGTCTGCACCCAAAAAGAGCATTGTTGTTCTACCTCGATTGCGCAAAAGAGTTCCGGGTGGACGACCAACTCTTTGTGGGCTATGTAGGAGGTAAAAAAGGCCAGACAGTACAGAAATGAACCATTTCATGCTGGGTCATTCTCTGTATCAAGATCTGCTATACCCTGGCTTAAAAGCAGCATTGTGAGGGCTTAAGGGCCTATTCTACCAGAGGAAAAGCTATGACCACAGCGTTTGCTTGTGGAGTCCCAGTCCTGGACATCTACAAGGCAGCAACGTGGGCGTCCCTGCACATGTTTGCCAAACACTACTGCCTGGACTGTCAGGTCTGCAGGGATGGGCATTTTTCTCGTTCGGTCCTTCAGGAATTTCTAGTTTAGAAAATGTGTCCGCAGCCCACTGCCAGGAAGATATGGCTTGGGCATCTATTCAGTGGTAAGAAATCTACAGCTAGAAGCCTCTATCAGATGAACAAGTTGCTTACCTTTGGCAACGCATTATCTGGTAGAGGCTATAGCTTGCTGCAGATTCCTTACACAGATTTCTAGGGTTAGGGTTAATCCCTTTCAAGGCCCTAGTTTGGACACACATTTGTCAGTTCACTTCATGGATCTGTTCTCCTGGCGTGGAAAGTCCTGAAAAGTAACCGACATCTGCGCGTCTGGGTAGTGCCTATATAGGTGACCTCAATGTGACTTCCAGCACCGACGATGCCACGTGGAGCCAAAATCGAAGCCACCCAATGGCACACAGGGCTACTGCTCATGCAAAAGTTTCCGGATCCAGTCTGACCCCTGGGAAACTCAAAGGCAAGGAATATGCAGCTAGATATAGGCCATCATTACGACCCTGGCGGTTGGCAGTAATTTGGGGAAAGGTACTGCCAACAGGCTGGCAGTACCTTTTCCCAAATTATGACATTGGCGGTTTGGCTCAAGCCAAACCGCCAATGCACCACTCTATCCGCCAGGGTGGTAACGGCTGCTGGGCTAGAGACTTCGGTCTCCAGCCAGGCGGCCGTCACAATCCCACCCTCGGGATTATGACCCCACCTACCGCCATGGTTTTTGTGGCAAGCGTACCACCACGAAAACCATGGCGGTAGGCACTATCAGTGCCAGGGAAATTCTTCCCTGGCACTGATAAGGGTCTCCCCCACCCTCCACCCCTTACACATAGACCTCCCCCCGCACATTTACACGCGCACTCATACACACACGCATACCCACATCCACCTACGCATGCACACATACATACCCACACACTGCAACACACACCAACATACATTGTCGCACACACGCATTCACAACATACACGTCCACTCACATTCAGTCATTCACACACTCATTCTACGCGACTCACACCCGCATGCACGCATACAAAAAACAGCCACCCCCCCCACCCACACCCCCCCCCCCCCCCGCTCCTCTCGGAGAACCCGACTTACCTGCTTGCAGGGGGTCCTCAGGCAGGAGACGGGACACAGCGTTGCTGCCAGCAGCTCATGATACGGTCAGTGGTATTTTGCTGCTGTGGCGCTGCTGCTGACAGCAGCGCCACCTTACCATCGTCCGCCGCCATGACCATCGACGGTATTCCACCAGCCTTCTGGTGGAATTCCGTCTACGGTCATAATGCAAGTGGGTGGCTGGTAGCCATGGCGATGGTATGTTGGCTGCCGTTGCCGTGTCGGTAGGCGGTCAATACCGCCAATGTTGTAATGAGGGCCATAGTCTCTACCAGATACTGCGTTACCGAAGATAAGTAACTTGTTTGTTTGGTTCTTTGCATCAAAAGTATTGTTACTGAGGACCAGTGTGTTTTTTGTTATCGTCATGCACAGAGGTGACAAATTATGGCACCATTCTTCTTGTATACAAGCTCTTCTTATTGCCTGTGATTATGCCAGGACTTGTGTTATGTCAGGGATTGGATTCCAGCAAGTTCGGGATTTTGCCACCTTTTTGTAAACCTAAACAATCCCCAATTAGAAGTTAATCGGAGCTGAATTCTTGTATAAACTTCCACTCCATTCAATCATGCGTGGGCCATTCTTCTTGCACCCAAATTTACCAGGCATGCGAACAAAAGATCCACTTTTACTGGCCAGAGAATGTGGCAGTAACATTGCTTTCAAACCAGACTTGTTTTCCCCCCAAACCTCAGCTATGGCACATGGGGACAAGGCTGCAGTCTTTCCAGCCTTTCCACAACTCGCTCTCACTCCATAGCATCCCCTACAATCACATTTATAACCTGCCCAGAGAAGGTGTGAATGTGAACAGTGATACCACAGAAAGGGATACCTTGAATAATACTGCAGTTATACCCCTTTCCATGAGCACGTAATCATAATTGCATAGTACTGAGAGGGTGTTACCTCATGGCACTGTTTTTTATGAGTACGAATTTAGTAAAACATCTTTTTTTTTATTTTTTTAAAGTATGTTGGGAAAGTCAATTAGCTTTTTGGCCTGGTATCCCTGAAGCATCGGATAAAGAAGGATGTCCAGCTCTTCGTTTCGGCTCTCAGACTACCATTTCAGAGAGACTTTAGAACTGCAGAGGTTCCGTTCGGCCCTTCAGGACAAGCGCAGACAGTGGTAGATACAGGAGGAGAAGGTAGAAGGCACGTTGACAGGAAGAGGTGCGAGGGACAGACAACCACTTAAGCTGGGAGACCAAGGGAATAGAGAGGCCGCAAATGAAGAGCGAACACCTTGTAGGGAGCAGACTGCTGTGGAAGTCTAAGTGTTAAGGCGAGAGAGGAGTTCTGACAGCCGCAGCTCAACCCTCAGGCAGCGGCCTAAGGCAGGTATTAAATTCTCCTGTTTTTGCATGCCTGTGGGGTTGGTAATGGTTAACGGGACTCTTGCATAGAGCGGTGATGCATCTCACTACCACTTACCTGTATGCAATATTTGCTGATGCAAGTTGAGCACTGTTTATCAATACATTACTAGGACACAAGTCACAACGGTGAAGTGGTCAGCTTCAAACATATAGAGTGGAAAACTCAGGGCCTTTTCTGTTTCTTTCTAGGGCCAGTCTTACAACATCCCAGAACACCAGGAAATAGGAACTGCCACTCAGAATACAAGCCAAAGATTCTATTTTTCCTTCCTCCCCTTCCCTGCAAAGACTGTTCAATCAGTAGGAAGGACAGCCGCAGACACCTCAGCCAGCTCCTTCCAGGAGCAACACAAAATGAGAGCAATGCATGCGCTGGTTGGCCAGTAGCTGCACTGTCCTGAAGAAGCAGCAAGTGGGTTGGTAGATTTATGCAGCGCCCATCTGTTAGCTCTGCTGTCCAACACAGAGTGACAACATAGCCTGTACTGGGGTACTGAGCACCTGCCCAAACACCTCAAGCCCTTCTCGCTGGGTGATAGCCAAAAGGTTGGAAAAGTTTGTGGCTAGCAGTTATTTCAACTGCATAATCAGCATCAACTACATTAACATCAGCCTGGCTGCCTTATCAAGAACCAGCCTTATCAAGAACCAACCATTTCAGGAAAGTCAGGATCATGAGGAATTAAAAGCCAAAAGGGCGCTAGGGTAGCGCCTGGAAGGAGTTCAATCCACAGCAAGTGTAGTGGACATATTGGTCCACTGCTGAGAGTGAGCCCAGGCCCACTGCAAAAGCGGCCCGACCAGGTTCGGGTGTGGCTTGCTGTGAGGCCTGTGAGCCCCTCTTGAGCTAAGTAGCCTAGCACTATCAGAGGCCCCCAAGAGGCAAGTTCCGGAACACTTGTCCCTGTGTGTTGAGTGTGGAAGTGGTGGGACTTCTTTGGAGGAACTTCAGGTGTAATTTGGAGGGATTTTGGAAGCTGTGGATTGCGGAAGCGGTCCCTGATTAGGGGTGCGGCTTGCAACCAGGAAGTGGTGACAAGCCACAGTAAACTACAATAAACTATAAAATATTTTCTCTCTCCGCCTTCTTTCCCCCTCCTCCCCCCACTCCCCCCCCCCAATTAATGGTCTCCTGAGTGCTCGCGCCCCTTGATTGTCAAGGTGTGGCGGCACGTTCCAGTTCATTCTAGTACTCCTTATCAATCAAGTATTCCTCCAAGTCTGCAAAGTTAATACAAGTGGATATCCCAGTCCAAAGGAATTACTTATTCTTCGCAAGGGGGAATGCATTCAGGAAAAGAGAGGGCATCTCTTTCACAAGCAAAAAGAAGCAAGAGGAAACAAAAATCGCCTACCATGTGAAGTCAAAGCGATTTAAAAAAAACTCAGAGAAAGAGAGTGTGACTCTGATATTCCCCATTGCTCATATGTTTCAGAAGGGAGCAAAACCGCTGCATAAATTTGAGTTTTTGGCTGACCCGGAAGCAATTTTTTTTCCTTTACCAAAGGCCAAACAGCTCTCCTGTCTCCCATTTCTCCAACAAAAAGCGAAAGCAGCATCATAATTGAAAAGGGGGCTAATGGTGGGTTAGATGCTGGTCAAATGGTCCCAACAAATGTCCAGGTTGATTTTGCCTCTCTTCAAGCTCCCGAGGGTCATCTCATATTTCGACCTCATTGAAATTGAGTGAATCTACTGGGAGGAACTCAACAAACTTTTACAGGAATCAAGTCGAAATAGAATTAGATGAGGAAGGGGTAAAAAAAACTCCCCGGTTAATATTAGTAATTCATTGGTTGATAAAGGAAATGACTGTGGCTCGATTACTGATTTGGAGCTACTGACAATGAGATCACCCTATCCTCCACCATCACCATCTCTCGATAGAGCCAAAAACCTTTTGCAGACCAAAGGTTCTATCCCTCTAGAAGTAAATGTCTTCATCAAGAAGACTACAGCTACAGAATACCCCAAAATGTTGGGTAGTAAAGAGTCAATGAGAGGCTCTCAAAGCTACTCCGGCAGTCAGCAGCAAACTGTCCCGCATTCCACAGAAACAGTAGCCATTAGTCCCATTGTGGGAGATTATGTAACGAATGGCAGCTATGTTCCCATAAGGTCAAAGTTAACTGATTAACAAACAACTTAAAAAACGATTCCATATTAGAGTCTGTGGATGTGCTGCATGTAGCGCAGGTTACTGCAACCAATTATCAGTCCAATTTGTCATCACAAGGCAAACTGGGCCTAAAGGAGAAGGACCCAATGCTAGCTCAACAATATGATTGTGCCACTCTTGAAGAGACCCACGAGGGTCCTTAAGACAAAAACAAAGTTTGGGACATCATCTTTAAACTTCACAATTAACTTTGGACGTTTTATCCTATTGATCTACAAAGATGGATGTGCAGGTGGACTTAATGAACATAATGGGGCCTTCGTTTGCTGGGATTGATAAAAAACTGGCAGACTTAAATGCTTTGATCAAACCAGCCCAGACCTATGCCACAACAACCGAGTATGATCTCATCTGCGGCCCAATAATCAATAAGTTAGCGTCTCTTCCTGAGGTTATAAACTCCCTGATGACTGATTATAAAGTTAATCTGGCCACATAAAAAGCTATGATATGTATTTAAAGTTAAATATGGGTAAACGGGTCGGTGTTGGAAACAGTGAAGGGGAAGAAGGGGGTGAAATAAGGGTTGGTAAACAAAAGGTTTGTCATTGCCCTGGTAATGAAGGTTTTACAGAGTTATTTGGTATAACAGGGTATGGTGAAAATAAGGATTATCATAGTCCTGTTAATGAATGCATTACAGTGCCACCAGTAAATGAGTTAATAGGAGCACGGGGAGGGACATCCAACCATTCTCTTTTGTCCCTCTCTTCTTCCTCCTCCCTGCCTATAAAAACCCAGCTTCGACAGCTATCTAAACCACCAGAAACTAAAAGGCAAAGAAGAAAACAAAGAAAGGCTAGGAAAAGGTTGAAAGGTCCCCTTATGACTAACGACATAGATATGCAAAATATTCAAATTCCTGCAAGTATCAATACCGAAAAAGGGGAAAGTATTAAGGACAACTCAAATATTTGGAGTAGTCTCTTAGCCACCAAGGTGTACCCTTTATTCAACATTCAAAAAGGGGGGGGGTCTTTCACTTTAGGTTCAAGTTTGTCCAGTCCTTGTTTAGAAGAGGCAGAGGCTATATCAAATATGAATAATCTATGTTATGGGGAAGTAGAAGCCCAAGTGCAATAAGATGCAGGGTGGAATTATCAAAATGTAGGTCCCTAATCAGAACTCAAGAAAAAGAAGGTCTAAGTAAAGAAGGAAGGCAGATAAAAAAGCTTCAGAAAATGTAGCTCCTAAAATTGAAGTTAACGTAAAGGGTAATAGTCTAGTATCAAGGATTTCGCCCCTGTTGTGTCCAAACCCCTGGGTGGGGCGGGCTTATCGAGCCCTCTACAGAGCCGATTACGAATGTCAGCATAAGAATAGATCTTGATCATGGCAAATTGCCACTGAATGGTAGAGAGTGCCCCTCACATACTTCTATGAGTACCCAGCATGGACTGTACCGTGAAGTAGGTCTGGACCCAATAACAGAGGGTTACCAGCAGAACCCAGCCGGGGGTGGAAATAAGTTGATTTTTCTTCAAAATATCAGACTGGGGGTTCACAAGACATAATAAATTGTGGGAATAGACTAAAACTCTTGCAAGCCATACCCCCACTGGAGAATATTCAATCCGCAGACATACAATCCATA
Source organism: Pleurodeles waltl (assembly GCF_031143425.1). Taxonomy (NCBI): domain Eukaryota; kingdom Metazoa; phylum Chordata; class Amphibia; order Caudata; family Salamandridae; genus Pleurodeles; species Pleurodeles waltl. The sequence continues at coordinate 614,609,911 of NC_090444.1, read as the reverse complement.
AAAATTTTAACTGGGGAACGGACGCTAAACAGCCCCTACCAAAAATCCACCCTGGTGACCTTGTTTTCTGCATCTGTCGCCAAAAGGGTTCGTAAGGAGGAAAATGTATTTTATAAATTAGGAATTGAGCTTAAAACTCCCTAGCTGATCGGCTATCCAGAACCCTTGGTTTCAGTTAGCCATATGGTAGATTCCACAGGAAAGAGTAAACCCTTAAAACCTTATTGAATTTTGAGGACAGCACCTGGAAACCTTACACCGACTAATTATCACCCAATAAATTACACACCAGGTAATGGACATGACCCAGGGCAATTAAGTATATGATGGCTTTCAGCGGCTCTCCACCACGGTGTGAGCCCCTGACAAAATTCCTCTCTATTTAGATCTCCCAAAGTTAACTGTCATCATAACTCATTATAAATCTGTTCCTGGAACATAAACGGGATAAGTGCCAAAAATCAGCAAAAAAGCCTAGTAGCCCTGTTAAAAGACTTTCAAATTGTGCTTCTTCAGGAGACCTGGGCATTAAATCCTTTCACAATTGATGGCTATTTGGGTTTCTTCGCCCCAGCCTATAAGGTGAAGAAATTTGGGCAGCCGAAGGGGGTCTGGCGACCTTTATAGCAGCTGGACTGAAGGTAACCTGTATACAATTAAAAGAAGACTATGCTGATATTTTGGTAATAAAACTGCTACATTGGCTTAAGACGTTAGGTAGACCTCTGTAGGTAATAAATGTTAATATACACCCAGATGCCCACTCCAAGAAGCTACTGTCCTCTAAACTTGTTGAACTAGTATTAATGGGAATGCAAGAACCCAATGTCACGGAGCTACTAATAGCAGGAGATTTTAACATGAAGTTACTGCAACCATATGACAGAGAGGAACAGAGGGTAAATCAGGACTTTATATGGTTCCACAAAAAACTTTGGAGAATCAAGTTAGGGGCAGGGGAGAGGTTAAAGCAGTTGCTTTCGTTAAAGATTTGAAGGCGTCCGGCCTCAGAATCTTGACTGGGAGATACCAACAGGACACCCCTCCTGCTCCTACCTGCTATGCTTTGGGACATCAGCCCTTAACTGATTATGCAATGGTTACTCTGCCACTTTTGGCGTTAATCACATCTTATTGTATTGTAAGGACAGACTTAAGTGACCACGGGTTGCAAAGTATTGAGATAAATTATTGCGTTCCTAAGCATAAACCAGCTATTACCTTTCCTAGGAACCTTATCTCAACTAACTACGAGAAGCTTCAGTGGAGTGGGGACTCAATCGAAACTATTGGGGAAAACGTCTGAGGAGCTACTTAACCAAATTAGGTGTGATTCAGTTGATGAACCAACAACCCTCTGGTCATTATTCCTGGAGAAGTTTGCAGCTAGCTTTCTTTCTGACCCCCTCTGCTCCCCCCTGTCCCCCTGTAAACCTCACCTGCACTATGAGTTAGAGAAGGTAAAAAAATAGAGATAAAATAAAATTAAATAGTCAATATTGTAAACAGATGTGGGAAGAAAAAACAAAGAAATGGCAGGACTTCTGGGCAAAGGCCTATTTCTTAAGTAAACAAAAGAACTCTCAGGCCTTCTTGAAAATGATTAATAACCTAAACAGGGCACCTACAGTTTTATCAAGTTCAGATATCTCGGAGTTATCTTGGCATGATTTTCTTACTCAGAATTTTAATCATGATAAACAAATTAAAGAAGAGGCGCTTTGCACAGGGAGTCTATCAGTGACTCATGGGCTGCAATTGGATAATAATTCAGTCAGTTACAGACCTACGGATGATAATGACCAAATGTTCTCCGTTCCTCATATAACAAAACTTATTAATAAAAGCAGGCAGTGTGGGGCTCCAGGCCCGAATGGGAACCCAAATGCTTTATATAAAACTAATCCAGGCTTCTGGGCAGAGAGGCTGATCACGATCTATAATAGTGCATTGGAGCATGAAACAATCCCATGCTATTGAAAAGGTGCCATTATCCACCCGATCTTTAAAGGAGGGGACCGTGCCAACCCTGAGAATTATCGTTTAATCACCTTAACTGACACTGAGGCTAAATACTATGCGGGCGCCTTCTTGAAAGGCCTACAGACGTGGGCTGCTGAAAACAGTATTCTGATCAACCAGTCAGGCTTCATAAAGGGGCCTGGAACAGCAGTAAACATCCTATCCCTCACTACTATTATAGATAAATGTAAACAAAGAAAACAACCTCTCTATGTACGTTTCGTGGATTTTAAATCCGCTTTCGACTCAGTACAGCATAGCCTGCTGTGGGCAAAATTAAACTACTGGGGTATCCTGTTGAATTTATTAAAAGCAGTGCAGATGCTGTATTCTGACACTTGGATTAGAGTGAAAATTGAGGATGGTACCTTTATATCAAGGAAGGTGGGGACTAAACGCGGTCTTAAACAAGGCTGCGTCCTAGCGCCCTATCTTTTCAATCTTTATCAGATCTGTCATATATTAAATGGGGTAAATGTGCACCCCCCAAAGATTGGCGATCTCTTCATCTCAAATCTGCTTTATGGTGACGATGTTGTCCTTTTAAGTTACACGAAATTTGGATTACAGTGTTTGGTAATGAAATTGGCAGATTTTTCAGCACAAAATGGTTTAGTTATAAATGAGAAGAAAACAAGGATTATGGAAATAAGCAGCAGAAGACAGAAAACATATAAGTGTTACCTACAAGGCTCAAAACTTGAACAAGCCAAATTATACAGAAACTTGAGGGTATTATTAGATGAGAGCGGGACATTCTCCCCCCAGATAACGGATTTAGTACGAAAAGGAAATACCTTGCTGCTTGCTTTTCGTTCCTTAGTAAAAGTGCTAGATGGCCTCAGTTATAGGCCTCTGTTACAAGTAATAGCCGCCAAGTTAATTCCAAGTGCTACCTACAGTAGCGAAGCCCTGAGGGGTAGGGAAGCAATTACCCTGAATGGGATCATTGGGAAAGTTTTTTGGATCTCTTTTCCATCTTCCCAAGAAAGCATCTAAGGCCCAAATTAGGCTGTAGTTCGGGTATGTGAATCAAGTGATTTCAAGACAGGGTGCCTACATTAAACTCTGGAAAAGCGTGCAACTTGCAAACGAAAATGAGTTGAGCAAAGCTCTCTGGAAAGAGTTAGATCTGAAACCGAGTTCCTCCTCATGGCTATATTTTGACCAGTCTTTGGATGATCGGGTGCCCCTTCATTATGGGATCAGAGTTTGCCAGTGGCCGCTTAAAAAAATAAAATCATTAATCGTATGGTAAAGAAAAAGTCCCTGGTTGTGGATAAGAGTCTCCTTGTTGGTAAATCCCATTCATAGTTTATAATCAAGTAATATAAAATGCTAAAATGCCAGTTGTATCTTGACAGGGGTTGGTAAAAAAAAAGAAGATCTATTTATTAAATACAGATTTGGTCAACTTCCAGGAGGTCAAGATTTTGCACAAAGGGCTGGCTCAGGATCAACGTCATCTTGCTCTCTATGTGGGAGTGGAGTTGGGGATCTGTTATACTTGATTTGGATATGCCAAAGCATAGGGCAAGAATGAAGAAGGTACCTCAAGGTCTTGTTCAATCAGAGACTCATACGTAGTAAAGTTTCTAAGTTAGGCCTAGAAAAAACTGGTAGCTCGGAGTATGATAAAATCAGTAGTGTGTGTGGAACGAGTTTGAGTTCTGGTCATTAAATTAAGTTTTATCAGTTTTAGAGTCATAACTGACAAGATATCAGCCAACATACAGCGGTTTTAGTCTGTAGGGTCTTAGCAATGTGATATTGCTATGCTAGAACATTTATGTTAATTAATCAAATTAACGTTGGACTGTTTTAGGTAGAATAAATAGTGATTGTTTTATTTTTATATGTATCAATAAAAATGTAATGGAATTTTATTTAGGGTCTTAAAGATTGTATAAATTATTAGGTTTTATATTTAAAAAAATAATTTTGACATTGGGTAGGGTTTGGATATGAAATTGTATTGTGATTAATGAACATTATGGTCTGTGTAGAGGGTTTAATTAACTAAGCACATTAATAAATAAATGTAAACGTACAATGAGCTTTTCCTCAGCAGATTTTTCCATGAGCAAATAAATATTTCTCTAGGAAAGTGCCTCTTTTGACATTGCACCCCCACCACGAGTCCCACCCCCAAACACACTCACACTTTTTGCCTGGTTTCTGGTGCAATTTCGACTGAAAGTGCACTGGGTCCCTGTTAAACGGGTCCCCAGTGCTAGTTTTCTTTCTCCCAGAACTGCACAGTTGTTTTTCCCAATTGGCAAACCTGTAGCTACCACTGTAAATCCCTAGTAATGGTACCCCTGGTACCTAGGGCATGGGCTACTAAAGGAAGGCCCCTGAGGGCTGCTGCATGAATTGTGCCACTCTCAGGGACGCTCTCACTAAGTGCACACAGTGCTGCTTTCACAGAATGTGAGCCTTGGTGCAGAACTAAAATGAAAACACAACATGGCACACAGCCTGTGTGCCCTGTTCCGTTTACACTGCATGCAATAAAGGTAAGTTACCCCTCTGGCAGACCTTCCAGCCCTAAAGGCAGAGTGCATTATATTACTTGTGAGGGCATATCTGCATGAGCTGATATGCCCCTGCTAGGTCTTTGTCGATTCTCAGACATAATAAGTGAACAGGGAAGCCTTTTTAAGTACACGTGCTGGGCACTGGTCATTACAAGTTCCCCAGCTCCATGATGGCTTCATTGGAGATAGGGATGTTTGTTATCAAACATCTTGTATTAATAAACCCTCACTGAATCCAGTGATGGATTTATTAATATATGCATTCATAGGGCACCTTGGAGGTGCCCCCTAAAAACCTACCAACTCCTAGCTTGGACACTGACTCAAAACCATTGCAGCCACCTTAGACAGACTTCTGGTCCCCTGAGGTGAGAGCCAACACTCTTGAGGGCTCAGAACAAAAGCCTGCTCTGGGCAGAGGTTTTACCTCCTCTCCCAGGTAGGAAGACCTTGCCGCCTTTGTAATGTGACCCAGGTCTCTCGAGATGGTGGAGATGACCAACTCCCCTGTCCTGACTCCACTTTTGGCTGCAGGATGGCGGGAAAATTAGTTAAATTTGGAGGAGTGCCCACCTCATACCAGTCCTGCCCCTTGGGTGGATGAGATAAAGTGGATGCAACTTTTTAAATTCCTCCATCTTGTGTGGAGGGAAATATGCCCACTTTCCAACGGAAGTGGTCATAAAAAAGGTGTAGTCACCCTAATTGTGAGTTGGCCATTGGCTACCACCTGGCACTCCCTTCACCGTCCCTAAATTCAGTATTTAGGTGGCAGCCCTGAGCCCTAGAACACAGATTCCTGATGACCTACCAAGAGCCGTACACTACAGAGTCGCACCAGCAGAGAAGACTGCAGACCCCAACTGACTTGGCCCCAGCCCAACGGGTCTGTCTGTGGTCTCTGACGATCCTGCTCCAAAAGACCTGTCCTGCAGCCCAGCGAACTCCAGAGCCTTGGGAGGACTACCTGTCTTCGACACAGATCAAGATCTCCCGAGAACAACGGACCTGCTCAAGAAGAAACCACTTTAAAAGAAAAGAAATGTGCCATGAGGAACCGCAAAACCGCCTCCAGACCCACCTATGCATGTGATGCCCACGGCACAAGCCCAAGTCACCCACCGGCCCTTTGAAGGTTCCCCAGCGATTCTGAGCCTGTTCATTTTGGACTGACCCCTGCTGGACTCTGCCTCAAACGCAAGACATTCCCTAAGCACGACCTGCTTGGTAAGCTGTTCCTAACGCCAAAGGACACCCCTGTACCCAGAGCCCCTGGGCCTTTGGAGCTGGAACGTGAGTGTCCCTACACCCTTAGCATCAGAACTTATCTGGGCACCTGTGGGTTTTCTTCATTCAGTCTCCTGGCCCAAGCCTGCAGCCTTTTTCCAATATTGATCTGCCCAATTGGTTAACATTGGGCACCCAATGCTGTGTTGGCACTCTGCACCCAGCTGCCCCTGTGCCGCTGAGGGTGTAAGTTTGGTGCTGCCTTGTGGCTCCCCTTGTACTTACCTCAACCCCAGGACATTGACCCCTGACACCACCTTACTCACCTGTGAGCAGTGCATCTTCGGTTACCCACAGTCCCCATTGGTTAACATTGGGTACCCGATGCTGTGTTGACACTCTGCATGCAGCTTGGACCAACCGTAACGTGTCCAGAGCTGAAATAACCCCCTACTTGCAGAATCCTCTATCTTGTTTTGGAGGAGAGGGACCAATACGGATAGGAATGTGTTCCCGTCCCCAATGAGAGTGGGCACAGGAAGGATGTAACCACCCTCAGGGACAGTAGCCATTGGCTACTGCCCTCTGCCCCCGTAACGTCCCTAAATCTAGCATTTAGGGGCACCCCTGAACCTTGCTCACCAAATTCCTGGTGAACTCAAGAAAAAAAAAAAAGGTCTGCCGAGCTGACCCCCATCAGTGAAGACTCCACATGACAACTGACTTGGCCCCAGCCCTACCAGCCTGCCTGCAGCTTCAAGACTCTTGCTAAAAAAGGCAGCTCATCCTGCAGGACCAGCGACGTCTACAAACCCTCAGAGGACTGCCTGCTCAGCAGAGGACCAAGAACTCCAGAGGGCAGCGGCCCTGTCCAGAAGAAACCTTCCAAAAGGACTCTAGAACCGCCCCAGATCCACAAGCCCTGTTGGCTCTGCAACCGACGCCCATGGTCGGAGTCCAGATGGCCCACTGTTCCAGAGAAGGTCCCTAGGCAATTCTGATCTCAAGTCCACCCAGGGTTGAACCCTCCTGGTGACCACAACAACACCTGTAGCCTGAATCCGGAGGTCCCCCCCTGACTGCGACCGGATCTGATCAGGATTCCCAACGCCCAAAGGTACCCCTGCACCTGGAGCCCCCCTGGCCTTGGGGAATCTGGCTGACGGTACAGCAACGTCCAGCGGGCACCTCTCCTTCCTGTCCAGCCTTGCGTTTTCTGGAACCGGCCCCCTGGACCCAGCCTGCAGCATCTTTGTGACCTCCCTGTGATTCCCCTAGTGAATAGCATTAGGCGCCTGATGCTGTGTTTGCACCATGCACCTGGCCGCCACTGTGCCGCTAAGTGTGTATGTTTGGTGCTGACCTGTTGTCCCCCAGTGCTGTCCTAAACCACGAGGCCTGTGTCCTGAAACTGTGGGTACTTACCTGCAATCCATGTTCTACTGAGCGCCCCCAGTCCCCCATAGGATTCCATTGAAAATCCGACACCAACTTTGAACTCTGCACCCGGCAGCCCCATGTACACTTTTGGGGTCAACTTGAACTTTGACCTGTGAACACCCATCTCTCCCCCCTTAAAGACTGGGACTGTAGGTTGAGTACTTACCTGTAACTGTGCTAACACTTTTTCTCCCCCTAGGACTGCATTGGTTCCTATGAGAAATTGCACTGTCAACTTTTAAAATTGAAAAGTGTTACTTGTAAACTGTTTTATCTGCAAAACCTAAACAAAGTGCATTTGATAGATATGTTTGATACTTACTTCCAACCGTACTTACCTGCAACAAAGACCTTTTGGTTCTAGTAATAAAGTAACAAAATATATATTTGCTATATAAAACATTGGCCTGGACTTAGTCATTGAGTGTGTGCCTCATTTCTTGACTGTGTGTTTACAACAAATGCTTTGCATTTCCCTCTGATAAGCCTAACTGCTCGACCACACTACCACAAAAGAGAGCATTAGTATTATCTACTTTAGCCTATGGGGGAACCACTGGACTCTGTGCACACTAAACCTTATTTTGGAATAGTATATACAGAGCCCGCTTCCTTTACCTGATATTTTTTTTCCAAACTTCTCATTATTTCACATTTACATTGAGGCAGAGATAAATGGCCAAGAATGAACTTAATTACGAGATTGCCAACAGGTGTTAAAGAAAGCGGGTGATCCCTTGACTGTTTCCTAAAAGCTTTTACCTGTATTCCAGTTTAGAGGTTAATACCTGATAGAGATTTTTAGCTGCAGATTCCTTACCTGTGAATTCTTATCAGGCTTCTGAATGGATATGCAAGAATTTTTGTGAGCAGTACCCCTGCGCCGTAAGGTGTCGTCGGTTGGCTTTGTGTTAAACGTTGGTATCGTCCGCATCGGAAGTGATTATGCGGTTTCTATAAAGACGCCACCCATGCGTGCCAACGTCAGTTCTTTTCTTTCCAGGATAGCCAGGGCTGATCCAAAAGAAGAGCTACCACTCAGTCGTTTTCTGGCTGGCCTTTTTGGACTTTTTGTCAAACTTTTTTGAGGTATCACCTCCTCCTGTATGAAGATGTCATCACAAAAGACACGTTTTAAGCCCTGCTGGTTTTGTCATCGGGTGATGCTGATGACGGATCCACACCACGTCTGTGGTGTCTGGAGCGCAACCATGTCCCAAAGTCATCTCTGAGTGCTGGGCAATGTACTCAACGGCTATGAGGAAGCGGTCCCTAAAGCTGATGGTGGCCCGGCACACAACTCCACGCAGGTCGAGGTCAAGAGGAAGGTCCCAGGACCAGTCACGGAGTCTGAAGTTATTATTGTCCTGCTCCAAGTCCTCGGGGGGGGTCGGGTGAGTTGAAGTGCAAGAAGAAGAGCAAAAAAGTCAAACCGGTCTTTGATTTCTCCTTGTCCATCAGTCGCCGCAACGAGTGGGCGTCGTAATCCTAGGCTTCTTTCTTCGTAACCTGTACCTGGGCCGACTCAGTGCCTCCCCGAGTTTCTGGGAGCCAGAGCGATCCTTTCCCAATTAAAAGAATTTTATGAGGCCATGCGCCTCATTATCGAGGCACAAGAAGAAGAGCAAGAAGTCAAAGTGTTCTTCAGCTTCTTCTCATCTGTCGGCCAACACGGTGAGGGAGCGTCATTCTAGGCCTTGTTCTTCGGAACCTGCACCTGGGCCAACTCTGCGCCTCCCGGAGCCACTCCTGGCCAACTAAAAGAATTTTATGAGCGATGTGCCTCATTTTTAGGTAGTCTCACCCTGTTGGTACGCCTTTGGGCCCCCAAGGGTCAGATGGGCCCCGTCTGGATCTGCAACTGCGCTTCGGCCTCAGTGCCGATGGGCTTTCATGGGGCCAGTTCTGGATCCAGACTGGCGCTGGTCATACCACCTCAACCTTCCTTGGTGCCGACCCCGTTGCCTACATTCCTTGTGTGGCCGGCACCCTCTGGCAGCACCATCCCCATTGTCCTCTCCAACTCTGACACGTCGCTGATGGGCATAACCTGACTCCAATGCCAGCAGAAGCCTTGCCTCCCAGATCTGATGCTGACCCCTATTCTGCTGGGCAAGGTCTCAGAGAAGACTCAGAGAGGTCACAGTACCCTTTAGAATACTAGCCGTTTGAGGAGGAAATGGGCAGGCGTGAGGACTTGGGTGAATCCAGTAGACTAGACACATCTCCAGATACAGGTTTGCGGGTATGCTTCTCCCTCTGCCTGACTACGGAGGAGGGAGCCTCTTACGCAATGGTGGTGAGGGGGGTGGCTGAGATCCTGGACCTACAGCTACCCTTAGTGGCAGTCAAAATTAATCTCTTGACAGAGGTGTTGCAACCAGGAGCTCTCAAATCTGAACCTCTGCTCCCGTTCAATGATGCTTTCATTGAAGTCCTTTTGGGTACCTTGTCCTAACCCAGCATAGAGACTCTTGTGAATGGAATGATTGCCTGCCATCATCGCCCCGCACCTGGGGACCCAACCTTCCTAAGGCAACACCCCACTCCTGAGAGCTTGGTGGTCCAAGCCTTGACACCGCGTTCCCTACCACTCTCCCGGATACGGAATCCAAGAGGCTGGACTCATTTGGAAAGATTATGTTTTCTTCTTCCAGCCTGGCATTGTGGTCCGTGAACACTGCATGCCTTCTGTGCTGTTATTTCCACACTCTGAGGGACACGGTTGCTCAAGTGCTGCCACAGGTTCTGGAGGAGGCCCGGACTGTACTCTCTCAGGCTGTTGCCAATGGGAGAGACGCAGCAGCAGTAAAGTTCACAATCCGTTGTAGACTAGACATGACCGACTTGCTAGGCAAAGCAGTTTTGAACAGCAATGGCCCTGTGACGCCACCCTTGGCTGAGAATGTCTGTCTTTTCAGGGGATGTTCAAGCTTTCCTTCTGTACATGCCCTTTGATGACATCCATCTCTTCGGAGACAAGACAGATTCAGCACACGAGCGCTTCAATATTCTCTGGCTATCTCCAAGTCCTTGGTCCTCACGGCAGCCCCTCATCCCCCCCAAATCTGCCTTTCGCTCCTTCCGTGGCTAAGGAAGGGGCTTCCAGCCACACCAATTCCTGGCCAGCTGCTGTGCCATGCATGCTGCCCAGCCTCTGCATATACGAGGGTTGAGGACCCACTGACCTTGTGAGTCAAGTCACCAGTGGTCTGATCAGTCCACCACCCCCCCCAACTGCAGCAGCCTCCAAACACTCCTAGTCTGCCTCTCTGTCACATGGGCACCCAATCGGTGGCAGAATTCGCCATTACCTGTCCCACTGGTAGTCCATTTCCTTGTACAAGTGTTTTTTGCAGATCGTCCAGAGGGGCTACTCTCTCCCCTTCAACACTACCCCTCCCTCTATGCCACAATCTCACAACAGGATGACAGAGGATCAGCTGCCCCTTCTCCACAAGGAAGTTGTGGCTCTCTTGGTCAAGGGAGCCATAGAGAGGTTTCTGGTGCAAGAAGTAGGCTGTGGTTGTTATTCTGCTACTTAGTGGTTCCCAATAAGGACAGGGGTCTTCACCCTGTTCTAGAACTACGAGCCCTCAATCTCCTTCTCAAGAAGAAATTCAAGATGCTCACATTGACTCAGGTCTTGCCTGCCCTGGACCTAGGAGCTGGATGGTAAGGTTGGACTTGCAGGACGCTTATTTCCAGATCTCAGTTCTGTCTGCCAACAGACGTTACGTGCAGTTCACAGTAGGCCATGAGCACTTTCAGTTCATCGAGTTTCCCTTTGGCCTTACCAGTGCCTGTTGGGGTTCACCAAGGTGACAGCAGTGGTTTCAGCTCATCAGAGGTGTCAGTCTTCCCCTATCTTGACGACTGGCTGTTGAAGGTGGGCTCGTCCCAGGCTGTCGTCTCACACATTCAGACTACAGTAAACCTCCTGCGTTTGCAGAGGTTCACTGTAAACGTTCCGAAGTCACACCTGACTCCCTCTCAGATGCTCCCGTTCTTCGGAGCTGTTCTGGACACGGTACAATTTTGGGCTTATCCTCCCGAGTGACGAGTCCAAGATATTCATGCTATAATACCAATATCTCAGCCTCCATCCTGGTTTTCGGTGAGACTGAGGCAGTTGGGACTCATGGACTCCTGCATCCTGCTGGTGACACATGCCAGATGGCATATGCAGGCTCTGCAGTTGGACCTGAAGTTCCAGTGGACGAAGCATCAGGGAAATCTCTCCTACGTGGTCCAGATCTTGGAGGGAACCACACAAGATCTGCAGAGGTGGCCAACGAACCGCGATTGGGTCAGAGGCAGATCCCTCTCCCTTCTCCAGCCAGACCTGCCTGTAGTGACTGATGTGTTGCTCCTGGAACTGGGCTGCCTTCTGGAAGAGGTGGAGATCAGAGGAATCTGGTCTATAAGGAAAGCAGGACCCCACATCACCAAGCTGGAGCTCCGGACAATCCGACTTACATTGAAGGCCTTTCTACCCTCCAAGGCTAGTGTAGTTGTTCATGGACAACACCTTCGCCATGTGGTACTGCAACAAACAGGGCAGGGTGAGGTCATTGACCGTTTGCTAGGAGGCTCTACGCCTCTGGGCATGTCTGGAACAGCAGGGCATATCCCTGGTGGTTCAACACCTGGAAGGCTCTTTGAACACCAGAGCAGACGAACTCAATTGAAAATGCCTACCTGGAGGTGACGCAAGGTCTCTTTCAGCAGTGAGAAGAGTCTTGGTTAGATCTGTTCACCTCCACTGTCAATGTGCAGTGTCTGCAGTTTTGTGCACTGGAATTTCCAAGGCGGCACTCGCTCTGAGATGCTTTTTGTCTTGACTGGAATTCAGGCCTCCTGTATGCCTTTCCACCCATACTGCTCCTGCCCAGAGTTCTCAAGAAGATCTGAAATGTCCTGGCCCAAGTAATCCTTGTGGCTGTGGGCTGAGCACGGAGAGTCTGGTATTCTGAGCTGTTCAGCATGTCCATTGATCCTCCAATCGGACTGCTCCTTCGGGAAGATCTTTTGTTGCAGCAGCAGGGGAGGGTTCTTTGCCCGATCCTGTCCATTCTCCTCCTCCTTGCATGGATATTGAGCGATGGCAATTGACAGCTTTTGACCTTCCTCCTAAGTCTGTAATGTCATTCGGGCAACCAGGTGTCCCTCCACCACAACGGTATATACCTGTAGTTGCGAGAAATTTGCAGCATGGTGCACTGACAGGTTTATTGATCCCCTTTCTGCACCTGTTTCTTAGGTTCTACTGTTAATTCTTTTCCTTGCCCAGCAGGGCTATGCTTTGGGCATTATTTAGGGCTATTTATCTGCCATTTCTTCCTTGTGGTTGCCTTATCAGCCCTCTTTGTTTAAGTCTCCTGATGTGCATAGGTTCCTCACTGTCTTACTCATCTCTTCCTTTCTTCCCCATTCATTATGCCCCAGGGAGATCTTAATTTTGTTCTGTAGGAAGCTGGCTCTGTATATAGTATATCAAAATGAAATATAGTGTGCACAGATTCCAGGGGCTTCCCAGAGGTTTAACAGAGGCTAAAATAGATAATACTAATACTCTATTTTGTGGTAGTGTGGTCGAGCAGTTAGGCTCATCATATGGTAGTGCAAATCATTTGTTGTACACACACACAGGCAATAAATGAAGCACACACTCATTAACTTAAATCCAGGCCAATTGTTTTTATATAGCAGAAATAGGGTTTGTTATTTTATTTCTAGAACCACGAGATTCATTTTGCAGGTAAGTACATTTGCAAGTAAGTATCCAACATATGTATCACTACCACTTTGTTTCAGTTTGGCAAGTTAAATGGTTTTCAAGAAAATAGCAATTATCTGTTTTAAAGTTGACATACTACAGGGTGAAGAAAAGAAAGTACAGTTTTTGAGGTGGTAAGTACCAGACTTATAGTTCCATTCTCCGGGGGTCAGGATGTTCTTTAGTTGGGTTCGAGTTAACCCCAAACACCTACCACCAGCAACACTGGGCCGGCCAGGTGCGGAGGTCAAAGTTGTGGTCGGTTTAACGTGGGCTCCTATGGAGACTGGGGGCACTTGGAAACAGGCTGGCTTGCAGGTAAGTAAGAGGAGCCCCAGGGTGTCCACAGGTCAGAACCAAACGCACACCCTCAATGGTGCAGGGGCAGCTGGGTGCAGGGTGCAAGCACAGCGTCGGGCTCCCAATACTTTCCTATATGGAGACCCCGGGGTCACAAAGATGCTGCAGATGAAGTCCAGGGGGGGAGTTCCAGTGAACCAAAGGCTGGACAAGGAGGAGGGGCCGCCTGCTGGACTTTGATGCACTGAAGATTGGATTCCCCAATGCCAGGGGGCTGCGAGTGTAGGGGTACCTTTAGGCATTGGGAATCTTTGTCTGGTTCTTTCACAGTCAGGGGATCCTCCGGATTCAGGCTGCAGGCATCTTCGTGTTTGACAGGAGGGGTCAACTCAGGGTGGGGACTTGCTCAGAATCGCCTGGGGATCAGCTCCAGTCAATTGGGCCACGTGGACAGGGGCTGTGGGCGTCAGGGATGAGTGGGTAGGTCTTACGGATCCGGGGCTGTTCTGAAGTCTTTGGATGAAGCTTCTTCTTGGACAGGGCCACTGTCCACAGGAGTTCTTGGTCCTCTGGGGCACAGGCAGTCCTCTAGAGACTTTTCAGAGGTTTCTGGCCCTGCAGGATGCGTCTTCTTCTTTTAGCAGGGCTTGAGTAGATGGAGACAGGCCAGTAGGGCTGGGGCCAAGTCAGTTTGCATCTTCAGTCTTCTCTGCTGGGGGTCAGCTTAGCAGTCCTTCTTCTTTCTGTGAGATTGCCAGGAATCTGACGAGCTAGGTTCAGGGGAGCCCTTAAATTCTGGAGTATGGGGTGTTACAGGGGTCAGAGGGCAGTAGACAAAGTCTACGGTCCCTGAGGGTGGCTACACCCATCCTGTGTCCACTCCCTTTGGGGAAGGGGACACAGACCTAACCCTATAGGTCCTTGTCCTCCAAACCAAGATGGAGGATTTTGCAAGGAGGGCAGTCACCTCAGCTCTGGACACCTTATGGTTGGTCCCAGCTGAGGTGGTCACTCCTTGTTTTCCCTAATTTTCCCGCTGGACTTGCCAGCAAAAATGGGGCTTTGTCCAGGGGGCGGGCATCTCCACTAGCTGGAGTGCCCCCAGGCACTGTATCAAAATGTCTGAGCCTTTGAGTCACTGCCAGGTGTTGCAGTTCCTGCAGGGGAGAGGTGTGAACCACCCTGTGCAGGCTCACTCCATGTGGTCAGAAACTTGTCTGGAAGAAGCAGGCTGGCCCAGACCGGTCAGTTCTGCACTAGAGGTTTGGCTAAAATACAGGGAGCATCTCTAAGAGGTCCTCTGGGTGCATTTTTTAAAAAATCCAACACTGGCATCAGTGTGGGTTTATTCTGCTGAGAGGTTTGGTACCAAACTTCCCAGACTTCAGTGAAACCATTATGGAGCTGTGGAGTATGTAATGACAAACTTCCAGCCCATATATGTTATATGGCCACACTGCACTTACAATGTCTAAGGTTTGGCTTAGACATTGAAGGGCCATATTGCTCATGCAGCTATGCCCTCACCTGTGGTATAGTGCACCCTGCCTTAGGGCTGTAAGGCCTGCTAGAGGGGTGACATACCAATGCCACAGGCAGCAGTTTGTGGGCATGGCACCCTGAGAGGGGTGCCATGTCGACTTTGTCTTTTTCTATCCACCAGCACACACAAGCTGCAAGGGCAGTGTGCATGGGCTTAGTGAGGGGTCCCCCAGAGTGGCATAATACATGCTGCAGCCCTTGGGGACCTTCCCTGGCCACAGGGCTCTTGGTACTATGGGTACCTTTTACAAGGGGCTTAACTGTGTGCCCAGGGTGTACCAATTGTGGAGACAAATTTACATTTTTGGGAAAGAACACTGGTTCTGGGGCCTGGTTAGCAGGATCCCTCATACTCTCAGTCAAGTTAGCATCAATTTCAGGTAAAAAGTGCGGGGGCAATCATGCCAACAAGGGCACTTTCCTACAGATTCAGACATCTTTTGATATATACTCCTTTCGAGCTTCTCCACAACTGTCCTTTCAGGCTTCTCACATTGAAGACAGCCTTCTTTGTGGCAATTACATATGTCCGCAGAGTGAGTGAGCACCAGGCCTTATCTAAGCCACCCTACCTCTCTATTCTGAAAAAGTGGTGCTGCGCACTAGGGCTTCTTTTCGGCCAAAAGTGGTCATGCCTTTTCATGTAGGTCAATCAATCACCATGCCTACTTTTACGCACTCCCACATCCTTCTAAGGAAAAGGAGTGACTACCTTGATCGTACCTGTGAGTTCCAGGTGGATGACCAACTACTTGTGGTATATATGGGTATGAAGCAAGGTCTAGCTTTGCAGAAGCAAACCATCTCTCGCTGGGTCATGCTGTGTGTCAAGATCTGCTATGCACTGTCCAAAAAACAACCTCCTGAAGGCCTGTAGCTCATTCTACCTGAGCTAAAGCTACAACCACTGCGTTAGTTCTGGTTCTGGACATCTGCAAGGCAGCAACATAGACATCTCTACACACGTTTACAAAATACTACTGGCTGGACAGTGAGCTCTACAAGGATGGGCACTTTGCCAATTTGGTCCTGCAGGACTTTCCCGTTTGAGATTGGTTCCCAGACCCACCTCCGGGGAAGGTATTGCTTGGGTATCTATACACAGGTAAGGAATCTGCAGCTAGAAGTCTCTATCTGATGGGCAAGTTAATTACCTTTGGCTGTATCTTGTAGATACTATATCTAGCTGTATATTCCTTACCAACTCATTCTCCCTGCTCTGTGAATGGAATTCAAGGGGCTGGGACTTCCCTTTCAGAGCCCTAGTTTTGACACACCAGTGGTCAGTGTTCTTCATTGCTCTGCACCTCTAATGTGAAAAGTTGTGAAAAGAAGCTGACGTTGGTGTGCTTTTGTGGTGCCTATGTAGGAACAGCAACGTCATTTCCGGTGTAGACAATGACGGAGGAAGCAGTCGATCAACGCCACCTTACTGGCTCGCAGGGGTACTGCTCATAAAAAATCTTTCGGAACCAGTGTGACGCCTGAGGAGAATTTACAGGTAAGGAATCTGAAGCTATATATAGGGAGTCATTATGAACATGGTGGTAAACACCGCCGTGTTCATGCTAGCGGTCTTTCCATAGACCGCCAGCCCCCTTGACACCCCACCGGGCGCATTACGAACATTCCGCTGGGCCAGGACATTGCCGATGGCTCCACATGGAGCAGTCATCAATGCCTCAGTGCGGCGGGTGTAGGAGCACCCGTCGCGCAGATCACTGCCCGTAAATCGGGCAGTGACCTGTGCGACAGGGCACTGCACGGGTGCCCCTGCACTGCCCATGGGTAGTGCAGGGGCCCCTAGAAGGGCCCCAGAGCACCCCTTCCGCCAGCCTTTCAGGGAAAGGCTGGGGGAAACAGGGTACATTATCCGGAGAGTGCTGCCCTGTCGGAAAATGTAATCCACCATTGTCAGCCTGCCTGTTGGCGGTAGCCTGGCGATGGCGAACGGCCACCACAGACGGCCCTCCCTGTGTTTATTGTATGGCGGTTCAGATCGCCATGCCGGTGGCTGTCTTTTCCGCCGGCATGGCGGTGTGAACCGCCGTGTTCGTAATGAGCCTCATAGTCTCTACCAGATAAGGTGTTACGGAAGGTAAGTAACTTGTCCATTAAACTCTAACTTAACAGTCACTGGTTGTTGAGGGCTCTTAAATGACCCTTATTCACAGCTAGTGAATGCAGTGTCATTATTTATTTTTTAAATATAGTTTTTATTGATTTTCATCATTTGTGACAAGGTTATTTTATATATATATATATATATATATATATATATATATATATATAAATTTAATATAGCTGTACAGCACAATACAGTTTTTACAATACGTCTTTTCTAGTTTGTTGGTGTATTAACAGTTCAATTACTAGAATCCACGTATTGCATACAAATTAACAAAAACAATACAGTAATTCTACAAGTTAACCAACAGAATATCTAGAACCCATTTGGTCTAATCAGGTATAGTTAAACAGTAACCATTTTGTTCATTATGTGTATTTGTGCTTGGTGGTTCCTTACGTTCTAAAAGGGGGATGCATAAGATTTCAGTTTATATATCCTACATGGTGTGTTCTTTCTGAACGTGGAAGGGATACAGCTTTGTCTGACTTTTTCTGCAACCACCAGTCTGCTTCCTGCTGATCCCCCTCGGAGAGGTTTTCCACCATTGTAATTGTTGTAGTGTAAGCCTGTCATTACGACACTTAGGTAAGAATACTACCCTTTAAAATGCATTTACACCTCCCTTGCTTTCATAAGGAGTGCTGTTTCCTTATTGTTGTACATTTTCGAAATCAGGATATGTCATAAATTCATATTTAACAAGAAGGACATGGTTTGAAGTTCCTTTTCTTGATTTCCGTCTACTCTAGTCTTTTTTTATTTCAGTGGATAAAGTGCGTGGTAAACTTAATCATTTTATAATGTTAAATGATTAGTTTCTAGCATTACAACTGGCTGAAATATATCAATTCGAGAATAACAAGCATGCAGATTGGAATAAAACCTGTCCATATTTTCTCCTCTAGCGTCTCTTGTAACCTATATTTAATGTCCCACAAACACCTCAGAAGGAGCTCGATGACACATGTTATGGGATTTTTATAGAGAATTTGTACACCCATAGGCGTTTCATGGTGATAGACTTCTACCTCTTGCTTCGTCTGATTCACCCCATATGTGCCGTTAACATGCCAGTTCAGCAAATAATTGTCTTATTATTGTTAAGTTTATCTTTTTCTAACCCTTTCTTCTGTCATACATCACACGACTATTAACAAGTTGGCCTTCTTAACTTGCCCCATGTCTGCCTTGGATAATCACTTCCCTCGCAAACCAACCTATACCACAGCCAATAAGGATCACAATCCTAAGGGTTATTAAATAAATTAATATAAATAAACATAGTTGTCCGACCTGCTTCTCGTTGTTTTTTACCATTCTTGTTCTCAGCCTTTATTATACCTTTTTCTTCTTCTTAGAGACCCTAGATTTATTTTTATATTTGTGTTCAGATAACTTTTAGAGCCACTGAGATTTCATAGAGCACAAATCCTGGTCCTGGAGCAAAGGTATCGACGTTGAATGTCAATTTTGGCTTTTTTCTGTCTGTAATATGAGCTAGTCCTTGTTTTGTAATGCATTCCTCACCCTAATTAAACAAGCATTGGCATAGCCAATAGGTCTCGCCTTTGGGACCTTATGAGTGTTTAGCCTTGATTCTCACAAGCTGTGAGTTTACAAACATCACAAAGTAGATAGAGCAACCAGTCACATTTCATATAACATCAATAGTTGTGCTGGCCAATTTGTTTTAGTTCATATGCTTGAAGCTTTGTGCTTATAAATGGATTTAAAAAATAAGCACTGAAACGTTATCTGACTAATTTTGCGCTATATCTATAAACAATGCAACATGACGCAACATAGAGATCTGCCGACTTTGGGACTGGAGAAGCGAGTGCGAGTGTGGGGTCGGCTGTATTAAAAATTCCGATTGTCAAAATAAACTTGGAACAAAATAAAACAATGGCAGTCGAAAGGCAGAGTATGGATACGAGGTAAAAAATGTAAGGCTTTTGGTAAGTTGCTTACTTTTGACTGCAGCCACATGATTGTTGCTGCTGACAGCCTAACAGTTTAGGAAATAGTAGGTTAAGAGGTCTTGCCCGATACCCCACTCACCAGTCTCTCTTTCTTGGACACGCTCCCTCTCCCTGTCAACCTATAGCTCAATGTGGTGGCCATTTGTACAGAAATAATACAGCTTTTGTAAGAAGTGCTTGTTGTTAATAACAAGTTAGCAATGTGGCATAACATACAGAGCTGCCGACTTTGGGACTGGGTAACCAGGTTTGAGTCTGGGGTCAGCTGTATTAAAATAAATGCAGATCATAAAAATAAACCCATAACGAAAATTGCATGAAGCGCAGTCCACAAGCTAAGAATAGGCTTGAGAAGAAAATACCTACACACGGGGTGCGGAGACTGAAGGGGCACATGTCATGTAGCAAGGTGTGGGGAAACCCACTCAGGGAAATGCGTGTGCGTAGACTCCTGGGGCTGAGGCCACCAATAAACAACATTCCCAAACCCGAAGGCAAAGCGAAAGAAAAAAGCAGTGCACCAAAACTAACGTATGTGGCAGATCGTGAGATGATCCATGTAACAGGGGCAGTCTCCAGGGCGTCACGAAAACAGCAAAAGGAGGGACAAATATAACTTATTCATCAACCAAAACAAGGGAATTTCAAAAGCACATGAAGGAGCCAATCACAAGTGATGGGGTGTGCTGAAGCCTCATACAGCATGCGTATGTGCTGCCTAGGCTCAACCTAAAAAATGGTAACTTTTGTATAAACCCATGTACACTGGAGACACTGGGTCACAATACCATGGGGGAGTAACTTTTGTTTTTTATGTTTCATGGAGGGCCTCTATGATAACTTCACATTTTTCTTTCAGGAGGTCTTAGACCACTGAGGGTGCTGGGAGGGTCTGGGCACAAAAGTGCTTGCTCCGTCTTGTTGCCATTTCTCAGTGTATTGACACTACTGGCCTCACCTTGAAGAAAGTGGGCATCATGGCACTGAGGCAGAGATAAATAAGATTGCCAACAGGTGTTGAAAAGAACGGTTGATCCCTTTGAGGAGTCCTCTCACCACACTAGTATGCAGAGGAAATTTGCAGTGATCTGTACTGCAGGTGGTTCTACCATAGAAAGACAAGGTGATGTTGCTAGAATTACAGGAGATAAGCAATACATGTGGAAGACATAAGACAATATGTATGTGAAACCAATCTTGGCAACCAGTGTCCTATCATGTCAGTCTAACACTACGGTTTATTTACCAGGACAGTGGTTCCCAACCTTTTAAGTCCTGTGGACCTCCACTTTATCATTACGGTAACCCGGGACCCACCCACTGAATCATTATTGGAATCCGGGGACCCCCGCCCCACTGAGTCATTACTGGAAGCCGGGGACCCAGGACTATACGTTGTTGATGATTTGAACCACAAAACAATACACATAAAATACAGAAACAAGCAGTCCATCAAACACATACACAAAATATAACACCTTTTATTTAATTTGCGAACAAATAAAATAAAAATAAACATTTTAAATTAAATAGGAAGGCTGGAGCTCTTCTAAATTCAACTGAAGCCACACATCGTCCATACTATATTCTGTTCTGTTTGATGCACCTACACTGCTCCCACAAATCAATTTGAGTATACTAATTTAATTTTTATCCTCGTATTTCAAAGTCTTTGACACTTACAGTACATTTTAACATTTTCAACTGTACATTTAGCCACTTTATTTCTATACACCCTCTTAATCTGTTAAAATTTGTTAATTTTCTAAGCAATCACGGACCCCCTGAGTAGGCTTCACAGAACCCCAGGAGTCCCCGGACCACAGGTTGGGAACCACTGTACTAGGCTTTCTCATTAAACCCTCATAAGTGGTAGCTCGCTGTTGGGGACAATTTAATAAACTGAACTAGAAATTCAGACCCAGTTCCATAGTCACACACTATGTACCCTACCACTGTTCTGCACAAACCATTGCCTATATACCAAGTAAAATGCATGTATATACAATATGCACTGTTGTCTGAGTTAAATATGTTCATAAGGTTGTTTAGACTGCCTTGCTTGTGTGGTTTAGAACCTGAGAATACCATCTAGGAAACCGAAGTAGAGGCTTCATGGCTGAGAAAAATAATAATTTAAGGGCAAAGGACATGTGAATTGAGCTGAAATGCAAGATGCAAAGTGTTGTAGAGATCTCTTTTTTTTAAATCTAGATCATTGCAGGGATAGAGGGCACTAAAGGGGCGATATCAGACACCCTACAACACTTAAATCTCAAGTCATCAGCCTGGCTTCAAGCCAGATTAAGAGTAATATACAAGTTAAGATACTCCAGTTATCCACCTACCTTTACAACGAGAGAATGTGCCACACCTGACCACCTACTGATGGCCTAACCCTTAATGCTTGCTTGGTGAAACAAACTTTTCTTGGGCAAAATGTGCAATTACATAATCCCTTGGCTGCAATGAATTTGAAATCCACTCTTATAGCATATGGAAAGCATTGATATCATTGGTCAAATTGGATAGATAGTACACAGCATTCAACAACACATGGGGAAGCCTCAGTCCGTCAAAAGTAACACATTTCCTTGACCAGGCACACCTGGGAAAGTGAAGATTGCAATAGAGCAACCAATGTGATGCTTTAAAAATAGGCACCAGCTTCATCAACCTCTCTCAAAACACCCTTATCCAGGGAAACCTTTTGACCTGTGCTAGAGACCTACTTAAGAAATCGTTTCCAGCTTCTAGGATTCAGTCAGTCAGTCAATTTGTAGATTTGTTGAATGCTGCTTGTCACCCCCTGAGCGTATCCAGATGTTGGCAGGGTTCATTTGATAAGCCAAATAGCCAGGTCTTCAGGGACTTTCGGAACTCTGGAAGAGATAGGGAAGTCCGTCCATGAAAGTGTAGCTCATTCCATGTCTTTGCTTCTAGGTAGGAAAAGGAGCCACCTCCGCATCTCCAATGTTGGATGCAGGGGGTGAGTGTTAGAGACAGGTACGCGCAGCTGATGTGTGTCATGGGCTGATGGAAGCTCAGGTTCAAGTAGGTGGGTCCGCAGCTGTGTTGGGCCTTGAATGCATGGGTCAGGAGCTTAAATGTGCATTTTTTCTGTACAGGGAGCTCCCTGAGGTAGGGAGTGATTCAAGACGAGTCTGGCTGCAGCATTCTGTATGGTCTGTAGTCGTTGGAGAAGGTGAGCTGCGATCCCTGCATAGAGAGCATGAAGGATGAAGAAACAGGAGTAATAGACGTAGTTGACCTGAGCTATCATGGTTAATTTGTTGTCCAGAATGATGCCTAGGTTCCTAGTGTGGTCAATGGGGGGTAGAAGTAGGTCCGAGTTCTGAGGGCCACCAGGATTCGTCCCAGTGGGAGTTTTTGTTTCTGAAAATCAGTACCTCTGTCTTGTCCGTGTTAAGCGTCAGGCAGATGCCCTTCATCCAGTTGGCGACATCTGTCGTGCAGTTGTGGAAGATGGTCTTGGTGTTGGTGGTGTCTTGGGAGAGGGAGAGGACGATTTGTGTGTCATCAGCATAGGATATGCTGTTGAGCCTGTGGCTTTTGGCAGTGTTGGCCAGAGGTGTCATATAAGTGTTGAAGAGGGTGGGGCTAAGTGAGGATCTTTTGGGTACTCCACAGATGATTTCCTTGAAATCGGAGGTGAAGGAATGAAGGTGGACTTTTTGCATTCTCTCGGTGATGGAAAAGGAGATCCATCTGAGGGCGGCACATTGAATGCCTATGTTGTGCAGCCATGTGATGAGTGTGTGGTGGGAGACCATTTTGAAGGCTGCTGAAAGGTCTAGGAGGATCAGAGCCACAGTCGAGTAGGGCTTTGATGTAGTTGGTAGCTGCGATGAGGGCCGTCTCGGTGTTGTAGTTGCTGCGGAATCCAGATTGGGTGAAGTTGAGTAGGAGGTTCCTTTCCAGATGTGAGAAGAGTTTTTGGTTGATGGCTTTTTCTAATACTTTGACTGAGAACAGGAGCAGGGACATCAATCGGTATTGGTTAAGTTCACCGGTGTCTGCCGATGGTGTCTTCAGGAGTACGTTGACTTCTGCATGTTTCCAGTCCTTGGGGGGGGCGTGGCCATGGCAATTAAGGTGTTGTGATGGGCATTGCAGCCGATTCACCATGCACTTTGCACATGTGTATTGATGCTAGAGAGGTCACTCCAAAGGTCTGGGTGGGACAGGATGCACCCACCAAGAGCCTGGCCTGCACTTACGACTTTGGAATCACTGTTCCGGTGGTGTGCAACCCTCAACCATCATACCAGACTAATGGGTGGGTCTCTTCTCTTCTCTCCTTCCTCTGCTACCTGTGCCTATTCTGCTAATGCATAGCATCAAGGGTTTGCTGCAGCACAGCCAACTTCCACATTGTACTGCCTGCATCTTGTCTGTCGTCTGCACATTTTCCTTCATTACCTTGCTTGTAATGGTGTCCTTTCTCTTTCATGTGTGCTAAGACTTGTAATTTTGCCCACTGTTGCTTTTTTGGTTTTCTGCAAACTCATGTCTGTAATATAGGACAAGTTACTGGTGTGTAATAATATTTAGCAGCCTCTGTATCTAGGTGGTCACTGTTGCCCTATGTCTTGGTTTACTCATTATTCTTTGGTTTACCTGCATGCTGTCATTCGCCATCGCCTTTGTACGTCATGCTCCAGGCACAAACTCTCATACAAATGAGTCAGTGGTGTTTTCTGTGTGTCCAGCCCTTTTCATGTCCGGAAGTGACAAAGTGAGTGAATTGTCAAAAGATACTAGTCTTCCATATTGAAAGATGTGCTGTAAGAGATATTCCATCTGGATTAAACATTAGGAAACAAATATGGTTTTAAGCCATTCTTGAATGGGGTGATGGAGGGAGCTATCTGTTCAGGAGGATGTTTGTTCCAGTCTTAGGCTCCCCAGACCGGAAAGCTACTATCATCCATCTGAGAGAATCAGATTTTGAGGATATTTAGCAATTTGCCTTTTCCTGAGCCAGGGCTTCAAGAAGACTGAACTACCGGAAAAGCCTCCAAGATGTGTAAAAATGGTTGACCCTTAAGACATCTGAAAACCCAATTCAGATCTTAGAGACCAGAAGTATGCTTTACTGGTTTCAAGTTCAAAAGCAAATTGTTCTCAGTGTCATAATAATTTTTCCTTTATCCAGTTGCTAATTTGATAGCAGCATTCTATATTTTACTAGGCAGGATTCATATAATGTATTACTGTATTCAAGATTTGAATTGTCTGTAGAATCCACTGACATTGCAGTAGCTTATTTAGGGGTGAAGGGAATAAAGTAAGGTTAAGCAAAAGGATGTAGCAAATAGTGCAATGTATTATGCGTGTCCTGAGGAATACCATTTCTAACTACCTGATTTACTTGAGGGCCCAAAGTTAAGATAATGTCCAACATGAACCCTAAACTCCTAAATTTATATTGAAGGTTGTTGGATTCATTTGCAATCTACATAGTATGTTCTTGCCCATTGTCCTCTTTTACCTGTCCCATCGGCAGAATAACGGGCTTGACATTTTTTATTCAGTTGAAGACAGAAATCCATCATCCAAAATTGAATTCATAGGTGGCAGATGGGCAACTTATCACCCCTTCCTTTTTGGACTTTTGATGAGTTGCAGTGTTCAGTGTCATTTGGGTAGGAATGGACCTTTTTCCAATTCTGTATGTTTGCTGGGTGTTTGCATAAAGTCAAGAAGATAGGAAAGATAGCTGTGCTGTGGACAGTTAATGCATTGTGATGTGGGGTTCTCTAAAGTTGTGAGTCTTCAACTCATTCGTAACTTGAAGCAACATTGGGGTGGTCCTAATGAATAGAGAAAATGAGTCTAGATTCAGGGTATATAGATGGGAAGGGCCTGCTCACTTTTTTTTTCTATAATGGGATAGAACTCCAAGGCGTATGAGGAATCCCATGCCATACCCCTCAAGACCCTGAGGGAGCAATCCCTCCAGCTCCTCGCCACCTGACTCAAGGTCTCGTTCACATGGGAGGTCCCAGGACCATTCGCAAAACCCCTCCTGACGTTCCATTCGAAGTCATCAGGAATGTCAGGTATGTCCCTCAAACACAAGAAGTCGAAGAAATCCAAGTGCTCTTAGACTTCACCGCGTCCGTCAAAGTTATCCAGCGTGATCAGATAGCATCATCACTCCAGGCCCCTCGAGTTGGTGGGGCCCGATCCTGGGTCCGTTCCATGCTTCCCTGATTTTAATCTGAGTCAGAGCAACCCCCACCCAACTAAAAGAACTTTATAATGTCATGTGCCTCATCTTTGGGCGGCCTGGCCACTCTGGAGCACCTTTGGGTCCCATGGGTGTGTGAAGGGCCCCAACTGGGACCAGACCAGCCGGCTCATCCTCTGCATTCGGGTCTGAGGGATCCCTTGCTGGCTATGGAGGACAAAGCCTCGTTTGCAATGGTGGTGCGCGGAGCGGCTGAGGTTTTGAACCTTAACCAACACTCAGTGGCAGTCAAGACAATGTCTTGACAGAGGTACTTCAGCCAGGAGTCACTCCGTCAGAACCCTTACTCCCATTCAGCGAAGCCCCTACGGACATCCTACTTGGGGCCTGGTCCAAGCTCTGCACAGGAGCTTCTGTGAATAGGACAGCTGCCTGCCACCATCGACCCACTGCTGGTGATCCCAGTTTCCTTACCCAGCACCCCACCCCGGAGATCGTGGTTGTCCAAACCTCCTCATCCTGTTTCCAACCTTTCGCATTCCCTACCACTCCACTGGATAGGGAATCCAAGAGGCTGGAAACCTTTGGTAAGAGAATGTTCCCTTCCATCAGCCTGGCCCTACATTTTGTGAACACAGCACGCATATTGGGCCGTTATTCCCATACACTATGGGATTCAATTGTGCAGTTCCTGCCTATAGTCCTTGAGGAGGCCCGGGTCATTCTCTCTCAGGCTGTTGCCGATAGGAGGGATGCAGTTAAGTTCACCATCTGATATGTACTTCACAAGACCGACTCACTGGGCAGAGCAATTTCATCATCATGGCCTCGTGGGTGCTACCACACCTGGCTGAAAACATCTGTCTTTTCAGGGAGTGTCCAGGCTCCCCTCATGGACATGTCCTTTGATGGCTCTCGCCTCTTTGGATTCAATAAAAATTCAGTACTGGAGTGCTTTGAGGGTATCAGGGCTACAGCCAGGTCCTTGGGCTTGTCTATAGCCCCTTGTCAACCTCAGTCCCCCTTACACCCCTTTCATAGCCATGGAAGGGGTCTCCAACTACTCTAATCTCCTTTCAGCCACCATAGCCAACATGCTTCCTAGCCTTTTCATGGCTGACAGTGCAGGTCCCAAAGACCACATGGGACAGGTGTCCAGCAGTCGGGTCAGTCCAACACCTCCCTGGCAGCCACTGCCTCCAACCCTCTCTAGTCCACCCTCAGACCATCATGGGCATCCACTGGAAGGCAGGGTATGCCATCACCTCTCCCACAGGTGATCAGTGACATCAGACCATACGGTATGCCAGATAGTCCATAGGGGCTACTCCCTACCCTTTGTGACAACCCCAGCACCCATGCACCCACTTACGAACAGCTGAGAGGACCATCTCTCCTTGCTCAGTCAAAAAGTCCAGGTTCTCTTGGCCAAGGGAGCAATAGAGAGTGTGCCGATATCAGAGGTGTGTTGTGATTGTTATTCCTGCTACTTTATGGTGCCAAAGAAGGACGGAACACTTTGTCCTATCCTGAATCTGTGCTTTCTCAACCTCTTCTTGGAAATAAAGTAGTTAAAAATGCTTGCGCTCGCCCAAGAGACTGGATGGTAGCATTGGACTTGCAGGGCACTTATTTCCACATCCCTGTCCTGTTGGCCCACAAGCCCCATCTGCTGCTCATGGTGGGACAACAGCACTTTTAGTTTGCCATACTACCTTGTGGCCTTTCCAGCGCCCGTCGAGCATTCGCTCACCTGACTCCCTCTCAGACACTCACTTTCATTTGGAACTGGTCTGGACGCAGTGCCGTTTTGGGCCTGTCCTCCTGTGCAGGGAGTCCAGGGTGTTCAAACTATCATTCCAATGTTTCAGACTCTATCCTGGATTTCAGCAAAGACTTTCTCTGAGGCTATTGGGCCTCATGGCCTGCTGCATCCTGCTGGTGACACATACCCGCTGGCATATGCGGGCTCTGCAGGGGAAACGTCCTTAACGCGGACATTTCCCATGAATGCATAACTACACTTGCTGGAACAATGCATGGCTTTATCTGTGCCTCAACCATGCATGTGTTAAACTATGCATATGCATGGTTAAGGCACAGAAAAAGCCATGCATTGTTTGGGGGAGGTCACGGTGAGGAAAGTGGGGCTGGGGTGGATTAAAGCCTTGGGTGGGTAGGGAGTCAGGTGGGTTATTTTTGTTAAGGGGTGGAGGTGGGGGGGGAGGGTTCACGTATTT
The DNA here is from genome assembly GCF_031143425.1 of Pleurodeles waltl. Classification (NCBI taxonomy): domain Eukaryota; kingdom Metazoa; phylum Chordata; class Amphibia; order Caudata; family Salamandridae; genus Pleurodeles; species Pleurodeles waltl. Next base: position 614,582,491 of record NC_090444.1, on the reverse strand, counting down.
TTTTTTAGGGCTTAGGGTGGGGGGGTCAGGCTATTTTAGGGCTTATGGTAGTTTATTTTTAAAGGGGTGGAGAAAGGTTTAAGGAAGGGAGGGACGAGAGAAGAGGAGGAAGGATCAATAGAAGACGCGGTGAGGTAAGTGGGGTTGGTGGGTAGTTTTTAGCGGAGGGGTGGATTTAGGGTGGGTGAGGGTGTCGGGGTACTTTAGGTTTTAGGGGCAGGGTGCGGGGGGTTTGGGTAGTGCTTTTTAAGGGCTCAAGGTGGGTGGGGGTTGGGGTAATTTAGTTTTTAGGGGCAGGGGTGGGGGGGTCAGGATAGTTTTTTTTAGGGCTTAGGGTGGGTGGGGGGGTCTGGATAGTTTACTTAGGAGGGGAAGGTTTTAGTGCTCAGGGCGGGTGGGAGTGTTGAGGTAGTTTTAGTTTTTAGTGGCAGGTTAGTTTTTTTTTTGGGTGGGTGGGTCGGGGAGGTTTAGTTTTTAGGGGCTGGGCGGGTGGGTCGGGATTGTTTTATATTTTTTAGTGCTCGGGTGATGTGGGGGGTAGTCTAGTTTTATGGGGTTGGGTAGATTTTTTTTTTTTTTTCTTTTAGGGTTCAGGGCAGGTCGGGGAACTTTAGTTTTTAGGACTGGGGGTCGGGATAGTTTTTTTTTTTTTTTTTTTTTTAGGGCTCAGGGTGGGTGGGGGGTGTCAGGATAGTTTAGGTATTAATGGTGGGGGTAGTTTTGGGACTCGTTGTAAAGGCATGTGTGGTAAAGGCATGTATGGAAAAGATGTGGTCATGATTCCGACCACGTTGTTGAGGCATTCGTTGTTTCGGCATGTGTGGTTCCATCATACAATCGCTCTGCAGTAGGCCCTGAATGCACAGTGTACACAGCATCAGGAGAATCTCTCCAACTTGGTCCAGATCTCAGAGGGAACTACAAAAGACCTGCAGTGGTGGATAATGAACCACGAGTGGGTCAGTAGCAGACCCCTTCCCTAACCGGATTTAACAGTAATGACAGATGGCGTCACTCCTCGGCTGGGGCGGCCATCTGGGAGAGGTGGAGATCAGAAGACTCTGGACTCCGGCAGAGTCCAAGCTTCACATTAACCTGTTGGAGCTTCTGACCATTTGCTTGGCATTAAAAGCTTTTTTTCCTTGATCAAGGGAAGGCTGGTACCACGTGGTACTGCAACAAACGGGGCAAGGGTGGGGCTGTGGACTCTGTGTCAAGAGGCCCTGTGACTCTGGGCATGGCTGGCATGTCAGAGCATTTCCCTTGTGGTTCAACATCTGGCGGGATCACAAATGGCGTCTTCATCCGAAGGTGGTGCAATGTCTCTTTATGCAGTGCCAAGACCCTTGGTTTGTTCTGTTTGCTACCTCTGAGAACGCTCAATGTTAACGGTTTTGCACGCTGGAGTTCCCAAGGTGATTCTCACTCAGAGACACTTCATCTCGAGTGGAGCTTTGACATCCTATATCCCTTTCCACCAATACCACCCCTGCCCACAGTTCTCAAGAAGATCAGGAACAACTGGCCAAAATGATCCTTGTGGCTCTGGATTGGGCATGGAGAGCCTGGTATCCTGAGCTGTTGAGCATGACCGTCGGCCCTTCATTCAGGCTACTTCTATTGGAGAATCTTCTTTCGGAGCAACAGGACAAGGTTCTGCACTCTAAACTGTGCACCCTCCGCCTGCATGTATGGAAAGTGATCGGCAACAGTTGACATTGTTCGACCTGCCGCCCAAAGTCTGGGTTGTTAGTCTCGCAGCTAGGCATCCCGCCACCAAGTCTCTATATGCTTGCCGTTGGAACCTGCACCTCTGTTCAAGATTCTTATGTTTGCCCTATCTTTGGCCCAGCAGGGCTCTGCTAGTGGCAGTGTTAAAGGGTGCCTTTCTGAAGTCTCCGCTTTCCTACGATTGCTGTACCAACCTCCTCTTTTCAAATCCCCTGTTGTAGCCAGGTTCTTAAATGTCTGCAGCATGTTTTCTCCCTTTCCATTTATGATGCCTCAGTGTAGTGGGACCTCAACCTTGTTCTCACTTTTCTGATGTGTGCACCATTCGAACCTTTGCATAGTTGCCCTCTTTGACTGCTGACCTTTAAAACTGCCTGTTCGGTGGCCATCACATTGGACAGGAGGGCCACTAAATTGCAGGCCCTCTCTGTGCACCCTCCTTACACCTCCTTTTACCCAGACAAACTGGTCCTCTGGATACATGCCTCCTTCCTTACAAAATTGTCACTCTTCCATGTAGGCCAAAGAATGACCTTTCCTGCCTTCTTGCTGTGCCTCATCCCTCCAAAGAGGAGGAAAGACTCCACCATCATGACCCAAAAAGAGTGTTTTCGTTCTCCCTTGACCGTGCAACAGAGCTCCTTGTGGAGGATTGAAACTTTCTGGGCTATGCCAGAGCTAAAAAAGGGAAGGCTGTGCAGAAGCCAACCATCTTCAGATAGATTATCTTGTGCATTAAGATCTGCAACACACTAGCCAAGAAACAGCCCCCGAGGGCTTGCAGGCTCACTCTACCAGCACCACGGCTGTGACCACTGCATTGACATGCACGTTTCTCTCCTGGACATCTGCCAGGGGGTGACGTAGGCATCACTGCTCACATTCACAAAACATTACTGCCTAGACAGTCAGGTTCGTCATAACGGGCACTTCGTCTGTTCGGTCCTGCAGGACTTTTTGGTTTAATCGGAGTCACAGACCCACCTTCAGGGAGGAATTGCTTGGGCATCTATTCTAAGGTAAGGAATCTGCAGCTAGACGTCTCTATCAAATGAGCAAGTCACCTATTTTTAGTAACTCCTTATCTGGTAGATACTCTATTTACCCGCATATTCCTTTCTGACCCTCCTATTCTCCCTGCTCTGCGACCTAGGTAAGGTGTAAGGAACTCCCTTTTCAGGACCTTAGTCTTTTCCACACCAGTGGTCAGTTCTCATTGTGGCTCCGCACCCCTGGTGTGGAAAGTTGAAAAAGTAACTGACGTCAGCACAGTGAGGTGGCGCCTATAGGTACCGCACATGTCACTTCCAGAGCTGACCATGCTAATGCGGGATGATTCCACCTACCGACACACAGAGTTACTGCTTGAAAATCTTCCAGATCGAGTCTGATGCCTGGGAATATTCTAAAGTAAGGAATCTACGGCTAGATAGTCTCTACTAGATACGGCATTACCGAATATACTGTAAAAAGTAGACCGCGGACCATAGAATACCACACCTAACCTGTGTTCCAAAAATTGTAAATCTTTAACCTTAAAATGTCTGGTTGTGTGCACTCACTACAAATACCTGCTGCCAAGATTCAACCCTTACAGAGGGCTGGAACAACATGCTTCCTGTGTGTCATAAAACCCCACATCAAACTGTAATTGTGTGGTAGATGCGGGCCAATTTTGCTGGATAGTGGCACTCTAGTTGGTGCCAGAACCTACGTACACCTGTCTGCTTCCCCTCTCGTGAGGTAAGAAAGCTGAGACAGCATACAAGAAGCATGGGAAGATTTGAAACTAAGTGAATAACTTTGTAATCGTGATGGATAACGATGAATTGAAGAAGGGAACCCACTAAGGTCATACATCAAGCCCACTATACGTATCTGACTTGGAGAAATGTTCATTTATAGTGTGCCTTGAAGACGTTCTTTTTTAAGGGATGAAACGTGTTGGCTCTTTCCAATGTAAATGTGGAACGATTTTAAGAAAAGAAAATAAAGACAAGAATCTGTAGGAAAGTACCCTTTTTGACATGGTTGGCCCCCACTTTTGCCTGGTTTCTGATGTGGCTTGACTGTTAGTGCACTGGGTCCCTGCTAACCAGCTCCCCAGTGCCTGATCTCTTGCCCCAAAACTGCACAGTTATTTTGCACAATTAGCAAACTCTTTATCTGTCACTGTAAGTTCCTAGTAAATGGTACCCCTCTTACCTAGGGACTGGGGTACTGAGGAAGGTCTCTGAGGGCTGCAGCACCAATTGTGCCACCCTCAGGGTCTCCTCACTTACCCCACACAGTGCTGCCATTGCAGACTGCGCATATTGGTTCAGGCTAAATTGAAAACATGACCTTTCACTCCCATGCCTGTGTGCCAGGTGTAAGTCACACCTAAGGTAGGGTGCACCCAGGCACATGTGAGGGCATATATACATGAGCAGATATGCCCCTGCTATGTCTCTGTCGATTCTGAGACCTAGTAAGTGCACAGGGAAGCCATTTTTAAATGCATGTGCTGGACACTGGCCATTACGAGTTCCCCAGCTACATGATGGCTTCTCTAAATCCTGGGATGTTTGGTATCAGATTTATTAACAAATGCACACAGAGGGCACCTTAGAGGTGCTCCCTGAAAACCTACCAGCTACTAGTGTATTGACTGACTGGTCCTGACCAGTTCAGCCACTGCAGATTCTTTTCTGGACCCCTCCCCTCTGGCCTGCCTGCTGACTTTGAAAGATCCTGCACAAGAAGCCAGGTCGTCTAGCCTTCAAAAAAGACTCAAGACTCCTGTGGGCTCTGGACTTACCTTGCATCAAGAAACTCAAAAGAAAAGACTCTGCAGCTACTGGAACCCTGTAATCCCAAAACCAGAAGTGACCACTGCACCTGACTTCTACGACCCGAGGTGAAGCCAACCGACGGTGTCAGCGTGGGTCCCCAGCTGCCCAGAGACCGAGTCAAGTGTAGTCTCACCCACCTTGGACTCTTCTGAGACTCCTGCAGCCCCTGCACGCAGGCCCCCTCTCCCACAGGCTTGTGGCGAGAGAACATCTGACAGCTACAGCAACCACTGCACCCGTGACCCCCGACCTCAGCTGAGGTGGGTAACTGGTGCCAACAACGTTTACCAGCTCCTAAGAGCTCGAGTCCACACTGGGTCCACCCCTGCCAGACTCCCCCACAGTGCCTGCAGCCTCAACACACAGGACCACCTGAGCACAAGTGGTCCTGGACGAGAAAACCCAATGCCTAAAGACACCCCTGCATCCATCGCCCCTGAGCACAGGAGAAGAAGATCAAAGGTGCGCCTATGTCTCTGGGCACCCCAAGTCTACTACCTACCTACCTGTTTGTTGTCCCCCACTGGCTTCCCAGCCAGAGCCTGCAGCCTGTTTGTCACAAGGTCAAACTCCCATAGCAAGCCATTGGGCACCCAATACCTTACTGCACCTCTGCAGCCGTCTGCCCCAATGCCGCCCAATGTGACCTATTGGTCAGGTTCTGATCAGTGCCCAGTACTTACCTGAACTCCCTGAGATTGGCTTTGTAAATTGTTGTTAAACCTGTGTTTGCTGAATATTGTTTTTCCTTCAAAGACCAACATTAAGAGAACTCTGAAAATTTCGCTGTCTATTTTTGAAACTGCAAAGTATTTATGCTTAAATGTCTACTTACCTGATTACAAAGTTCTTGGGTTTGAAACATATATGAAAAGAATTGCTATTTTTCTAAATTGGTCTCAGATTTATTAATTGAGTGTTAATCTCATTTATTACCTCTGTGAGTACAACAAATGCTTAGCACTACCCTCTGATAAGCCTAACTGCTCGCCCACACTGCAACAAAATAGAGCATTAGTAATTTCTACTTTTGCCTCTGCAATGCCAATCGGGGATCCACTGAACTCTCTGCACAGTGTACTTCATTTTAGTGCATTATATAAAGAATCATCTTCCTACACAAGTTTACATATATGTGTGCTGTTAATTTTGATGTGGTGCACCTGTCCATTTTATATTAAGGCATTACCAAAGGTAGGTATCTTGTTCTTTAGTGGATTTGGCTGTAGGAGGATGCAAAATTTCCCATGAGGGCTAAATGTAAATACACATTTTTTCGTAACATTTAACATTTTTCCCCCTGCACAAAAATAGCCATACAGGACCTTAGATAACTACGCCAAGCAATTGCCAATTTTGGAGCAAATCCGTCCTGAGGTTAAAACGTTATAGGCATTTCAAAATGTTCTCTTCAGTGAAAGTGCATTTAAACCATACCCACGCAGAGGTGGCCCTCCATTAATAAGTATATGCATGTGTAATTTATATTTTTGTTACATGTGCAATTTGTTTTTACCTTTTTGGGAAGGCACAATCCTTTTCTGTTTGTTTCTGTTATGTCGTGGCGTTTGCCTTTCAATCAACTTTTGAAAGAGAGTTTGCATTCTCTTTTATTTTTTGGAGTAAGAGTGTTATAGGACACCCTGATGTTTTAGTTGTGAATGAGTTATGTTAACTTTAGCTTATTTCCCTCCTGACTTCACTCCTTGCCACCAAGTCATTGCTGGATGTTATCAGGCACGTGATGTGATTATAGTGTGGGCATACAACTAGAACACTTGAAACATTAAACACGGACACTCTTGCACTTGTGGATGCGTCCGGCGTGGGCCTCTGGGCGCCATTGCGAGGCCTGACCCTCCTGAACTGCCCTGGGCTCTAGAGCCTTTTATATTCTTCCCACAGTGAAAGAATGAGCTACGGTATAACAAAATCATAGTACCTAACTTCAAAGCGCTCTGTGGTCCGAATGCCCTTAAAATGGCCGACGCGCTGTCTGATTTAACTTGGTTGGCCTCATTGTGTGATGGGTGGCTGGTACCAGACTAGCGACAGAACCCAACAGTAGCCACAGCCACCAGTTACAGGCGTAGATAGTACCTACGACCAGTGCTTAATTTGTAAATAAAGACGTGCTGGTGCCCAAAGCCCCCCTCTTAAAACACACAGCTGCTTCATTTAAATGTGCGAGCACGGAATAATGAGGCAGCGTAATCCTGAAGCCATCTCGGGCCTCTTCAATCAATTTTAAGCCACTCCGTGCCCGTTCAGTTCACTCTTGCAGCTTACTGCTTTCTCCCATTGTGACGCTTTTTCGTTTTTCTCTTCCTCCGTCGTTCCCATATATATCTTTTGCTCGCAGCAAATGGTTGAGGCAGAAGAATAAGCCCCAGCCCTCGCAAATAAGTGCCGGTGGTCAGCACCGGAAACAAGCACAAATTAAGCACTGCCTACGACAATAAAATCTCCTCTGCTACGTTACTTTCTGCAGTACACTTATCACTGACGGCAGGTGCATTTCTGGTACTTTCCACATCTCGTTATATTAACCTAAGGAAACGAAGCATAACTTATGGTGTGTTCCTACAAATAAAATGTTAATGGGTCTCGGGGAATGTACAGCCCTCCTCATAATATGCATTTATGGTTCCAGTCATCTTTTTGATTACTTGTTTCCATTTTAAAAATCCTAGAAAAAACATTAAGAGGTACTTACTTCAGCTACAAGATAATGTGGCTCGCCTTTGATGAGATTGTCAGGTTCTCGTCAGAAATGAGCCAAAGAGATGCTTGTCCCGCTGTGTTCTTTTTGAGTTACTAAACCGTACGACGTGTAATCTTAGTAACTGCATTGATGTCTGATTAACACCCGCTTTCCTTTTGTTTCATTTAAAGGTTAGAAAGAGACGGTATTCAGCAAAGCCTCAGCAGTGATGCAAGGGCCCTGGCCTCGCAGGCCCAGCAGCGAGAGCAGGAGCTGACACAGAAGATGCAGCAAATGGCGGCGCAGCATGGCAGCACTGGTAGGTGGTCGGCAGCGATTGGAGCCCGGGCACGCGCTCACAGTCCAGGCCCACGCCTAACTGTGAAATGACATCAGGAACACCTGTAACCTTTGGCTGGCCGAAGGGAGCAGATGCTAACAGCACCGGAGATTCCGAATTACATATTAGTTAGCATTTAAAAGAGAAAATGGCGAGCATTGCCCACTGTCTGTTGATTTCGGAGTGCTGCTCTCACATCTGTTGCACCATCTGGATTATGAGTTTATTTACCTGTGTGCAAGAAACGCAAAGCTGAGAGAGGCCACTACAAAGTGAAAAAAACAAAGGCCTTCTTTTTGGCAGGGGTTTCCGGCGCACGTTATATGAAGAATATAGCTTCAGAAGCTCTGCGGGAAACGCTCATAGTGTGTCGTTAAAGTCTCCGGAATTGCACTGTGCGGTTCCCACAGTACACACATTATGGCTACTCTAAAAACCTAATGAGGTGGATTCAGCATCCAACCCGGAGAACGCGTCACCCATTAATCGGTTCTTAATTCTCTGTCGCAGCTGGATCTAATTCACTAGCTCTAAATTGATGTGTAGTTTTATATCTCATTGCAGCCACAAATAATATTTGAATAAAACAAATGATTAACGCAGAAATGCAGTGGCACACCGTTAACATCTTTCTGTTTCGCTCTCGCTGTCAGATGTACTATTAATGAAGCAACGCCTGCAGCTGGCAGCACAGGCCAAAAATGGCATCTTTCATCGCACTGGCGCAGTTACACAGTCTCACTTGGCGTATAAATTCTCAACTTTAATCTGTAAACGAAGAGCGTTTCAGATTCACAGCTCAGTGCGCACAGGGTCAAAATAGTGTGCAGATTATCTCTGCAGTAAAGCTTCGCGGTCGCTTTTCGTCAGCCAGGTAACTCGTGGATTCACCCACTGCGGAAACTGTGTGCAGTTAGTAATGTTGGAATTTCAAGAGGGCCCCCTTGCTTGTCAATTGATCTTTCAAATGAACAGTGTAATGTTGTTTCTTAGTTGCCATAGTTGAGACTGGGGAGAGCGGCCTTGATTCCAGAGGCGTTTTAAGGCGTGGGCAAAGTGGACAGTTGCCTAGGCTACCCCGGAAAGTGAATTTTCTTTCTATTTGACATGCCTATTCTATTACCCTAGCTAAACTTAGCTCTCTTTCTGCCTAGCTCTGCTACTGGCACTGTTTCTCTGCCCTCGTTATTTTAAGGAATCTTGGGGTTCCAAGCAAGACCGCAACTGTTTTTGTGTGACCCTGTTAAAGTTTAACATATAATTTAGTATTGTTTGGCATCATAGGGGCTTGAGTTAGTAGGCAATGGAAAGTAACTTTCAAATTTGTTCCATACAGGGGCCCCAAAATCTTCAAGATGACACGGCTTGATTCACCAGAGGCAAAGCCTCATCAGCAACTGTACTAAATAGCATATACGCAACGGGTCCGCATATATGGTTCTTGTCACGCTATATCATCTTCTGTAGTAGCTAAAAATAAAGACATTTCTCTAGGTAAAGTGTGTAGGGTGAAGTGTATCAGTCTACCTGTACTATGATAGTAGCATTTAATTTTCTTTTATAACATTTAAAGGTTTACAGCTGATCAAAAAACGTGTTTTCATTAGGTCACTTTCATTTTCAGTGGCATAGCATATATACATATATATAGCTTATGTTTCTATTTATTTATGTATATGTACATTCACTGAAAAAAACAAAGTTTACAGAGACGTTACAGTTAGGAAATAGGATTAAAAAAGAAAAACAGAAATTCGCTTAAAAAAACAAAGGTATAGTTAGGCTCACATTTTAAACGTACAAAACCATAGAAATTCACTATTTATAGTTAGATTTACGGCAGGTAACTATAACTCACGCCCTCGCCATGCAGTTTTTCATCAAAAGTGCTACTGCAAATATTACATTGAAACTATCAATGATGTTATGAAAGATGTAATGAGTGCCGTAAATTGTAGGTTAATTAGCAGTGTATGGCGAGGGCGCAAGTTATAGTTACCTCAGGGCAAGAGTACTTTGCGTCTCTATATATACACATTTGTTTTCTCCGTAATTGCTCAAAAACTACTGAATGGAATTACACTAAAACAAAAAAGGTTGCATTCTGGGCCAGGACCTACCTTTCTGTCAAATTTGGGGTAATTCCACCCAGTAGTTTTGACGCTATCGCTATTCATAATCCCTATGGAAAAATGGATAGGGAAGATGTGTTTTGGGACCCCCCCCCCCTTTTTTTTCTCGGTCCACCCTGGACAGATCACCCCGAAACAGACAGCAGCTGACATGACTGTCAACATTTTTTGGAAAGGTTTGTGAAGATTCATCAAAGATATAGGTAAGATATAGGCAAGTAAAAAAAAAAACTTTTTATATAGAAACTAGCTCCTAACTATAACTACCTAGTGCCAACCACCACTAAGTAAAAAAAATAATAACAAAAAAATATATATATATTCACTGAAAAAACCCAAAGGTTATAGGTACGTTATAGTTAGGCAATAGATTTTAAAGAAACATAGAAATTCACTCCAAAAAAACAAAGGTAACAGGGTCATTATAGTTAGGCTCTGAACTTACTTGTACAAAACTTAAAAAATTCAGCATTTATAGTTAGTAATTTCAAGTAACCACAACTCGTGCCTAAAGGTAACTATAACTCGCGCCCCCCATAATGCACAGTAATTTTCTTTATTAATTTGACTGTTAATGCTTCATTTATATTTTAATAACATTATAGAAGTTGTCATGAGTGCTGTAATATCTGGGGTAATTAGCAGTGCATTTTGAGGGTGCGAGTTATAGTTATTTAAAGTAACTCTAACTATAACTTCTGAATTTCTAAGGTTTTGTAGGAGTAAATTCAGAGCCTAACTATAACGTCCTGGTAACCTTTGTTTTATTTAGTGAATTTCTATGTTTTTCAAATTCTTTTAATAATTATTAGTTTAACCCCCAACAACAATCCACAACTCCACTGTGCATTACTCAATGTCCGATCGCTCTGCAAGCATGCCATAGAGATCTGGGACACAATCACCACCCTCTCTCCTGGCTTAATGTTCATCACAGAAACCTGGCTCACCCCTGCGTCTACTCCAGACATCGCCACGCAACAAGGACCGGTTTTAGCGCTGGTGGTGCCCACTGCAGCAATCTTTTTTGGCGCCCATCCCATGACCACCTCCTCTTGGTCCCTCACTGCCACCCTGCAAAAAGTGCTCCTGATCTCTCCATAGCCCTGATCACATACATTTAATTTGTTTTAAAGCATTTATAAAGGCTGTCTTAACTAATCCACTCAGCTATCCACATAAAACATAGTTCTGTTCTTTACAGCAGGCATATTAACCCTCTGTGCTACTTTATATTGAGTCAAAACTGCCACTGGACAAAACTCTGATCTCTCTTTCTCTCTCTCTCTCTCTCTCTCTCTCTCTCTCTCTCTCTCTCTCTCTCTCTCTCTCTCTCTCTCGAACATTAATCACAAGAGTTATCTTGGCATTTTAATGCTTCCTGAAGGCTGGATGCACAAGGAACCTTTCATCAGATGCTTTCAAATCGCACGTTTTGTAAGTTATTGCTAAACACAGCACCACCCCTCAGGTCAGCGCCCCCCCCATCCAGGTCAGCACCTGGTGCGGCCACACTGATCACACTGCCCTAAAGCCAGCCCTGACCGCAATGCCCCTGGTTACAAGATGATCCACTGTGACTGTCCCAAAAGACACGGCGAAGGCATCACGACTATACACAAAGACGCCCTCCATTGCACCTCCTCAGATGACAAAACTACACCTATCATGGAACACCTCAATTTCTAGATCAAATCGGACACCAACACCACCAGAAGAGGAACCCTCCCCTACAAACCTCTAGGCCCTGCCCAGTTTCTGCAGCGACATACCGGACTTCATTACCCCCTTGATAGTCGACTCCAACCACTACATCTTCCTAGGGGACCTGAACTTCCATCTAGAAGACAAGAACAACTCCAACTCTCATCTTTCTCCTCGAAAATATGAGCATCATCGGCCTCACTCAGCTGCTCACCCCTCCCACTCAAAGTGCAAGACACACACTAGACCTCATCTTCTCCACCAGCGACCGATCCAAATTTTCCCACATCACCGAACTTTCACCATCGACCTACCACACAGCGTCTCAATGGGAATCCCTCTCGCCGCAACTGGGGTGAAGTCACGCAAGCCCCCTGGATCACTGCCCTCAAGAGCACCGCATCAAGCTCACCTCTCCAACTGGCTAACATCAGCCGCGACATCTGGCCCCTATGAAAAGTACCACCAGCAACAGGCCCACCAAGCAAGCCACATAGTTCTTCCCAGAACTTCAGGCTCTCAAACCACACCAACAAGACTCCCGCCAACCTCGACTCCTTCAGATCTGCCCTCAAGGCCTACCACCTCCGACTCAGGGGCACCAAAAAAGAAGCACTCAACACCCGCATCAAAGCCAGCACCAACCACGTTAGAGAACTCTTCAACATTGTCAGTGAATTCTCCTGCCCATCCGTCACGATGAACACTATCCACCCCTCCCAAACCCTCTGCAACAAGTTATCGGACTACTTCCACCACAAGATCTGACATTTACAGCAGATTCAAGACCCAGCCCTCTGACCTCGACCCCCTTTCCCTCACGCCAACCCACACCACCCTCCCTCAGATCTCCAAATGGAAGCAGCTCTCTACAGAAGACACCATCACCATCATGACCTCCATCCACTCCGGATCCCCTACAGACTGGATCAGCGCTCACGGAAATCCTCAACACCTCCATCACCACAGCCACTGTCCCCAAAGCCTGGGAACATGCCGAGGTCAAACCACTATAGAAGTCATCAGCTGACCCCAACAAGCTCAACAATTACCACCAAATCTCGCTTCTCCCATTTCCCGCAAATGTACTGGAAAAGCTATCAACTGCCAGCTCACGGACTATCTCAAACATAACAACTTTACTTGACCCATCCCAATCTGGCTTCCGACCAAATCTTGTGATCACAACAACAGATGACATCAGATGCCTCTTTGACCTCAGGGGTACAGCGGCCCTCATCCTCCTCGATTTATCCACTGCATTCAACACTGTCTCCCACCACACCCTGATCACCAGACTCCACACCATCGGCATTCGAGACAACGCACTCAACTTCATCTCCTCCTTTCTCACTGGTCGAACAGAAAGGATCCTCCTCCCAACCTTCATGTCCACCCCCAAAGACGACATCTGTGGCAATCCCTAGAGCTCCTACCTCAGCCCTTCTCTTCAATGCCTACATGACACTGCTGATCAACTTTCCCCGTACCCACGGACTCAACATCATCTCATATGCCGATGATACCCAACTCGTCCTCTCCCTCGCAGACAACGTCACCTCCACAAAAAACAACTTCCAAATCACCAAGACAGCCATCGCCACTTGGATGAGGTCCAGTGCCTCAAGCTTAACTCGGACAGAACAGAGATCTTCATCTTCGGAAACAAGCCTTACCCCTGGAAAGACACATGGTGGCCCACCACCCTCAGCCCTACACCCGCACCTACTAACTACGCATGCAACCTCTGGATCATCCTAGACACCCATTTGACCATGAAGCAACAGATCAACGCTTTCTCCTCAGCCTGCTTCAGCATCCTTCGCACACTCCGCAAGATCTTCTGTTGGATACCCATCTCCACCAGAAAGACAGTCACCCAGGCCCTCATCTCCAGCTGCTCGACTATGGTAATGCACTCTATGTCGGAACCACCAAACGGCTCCTAAACGTCCTGCAGATCATCCAAAATGCTACAGCAAGACTCATCCTCAACCTCCCTAGAAAGGCCAGCATGACACCCCATCTCAGGGCCCATCAATGGCTCCCCGTACAGCAAAGATGCTTCTTCAAACTCCAAACGCACGGTTACAAGGCCCTCCATGACTCTAGACCCCCACCTACATCAACAACCACCTAAATCTCCACCGACCAACTATAGAGCTATGCTCTGCCACCCTCGCACTGGCTCACATCCCCGCATCTGCAGCGCACACTTTGGAGGACGCTTCTTCTCCCACCTCGATGCCAAGTCTTGGAATGACCTCCTCCTCCACCATCACATTTCCCCCTCCCTGAAGGACTTCAGAAAACAGCTGAAGACTGGCTCTTCGACCACCACCTCTGCCAGCCAGGCAAGTCCCACAGCACCAAACCAGCACCTGGAGACCCCTCAGGTTGACAAGTTTGAACTCTAGAAGAACCCCCTGATTGATTGATTGAATTCTGTTTCCTAACTATAACATCCCTGTAACCTTTTTGTTTTTTTCAGTGAATTTCTATGTTTTTTTAACATAAAGTAATTTTAATTACTATACATTAATCCAACCATTGCCGTGCATGGCCTTCAGCTGTGCCCAACTGGGGTTGGGTGCAGGGCCTGGCCTGTAAACAAAACACATGGAGAGAGTGAGGGAGAAAGACAACTAGGAGGAACACAACCGTACTACGCTCCCTATGTATATAACCAGAAATCACACAAAGAAGTACGGGGTTCACTAATAAATCAAAGAGCGAAAGTCAGGGGTATACTTGTGCTCCCGGCTACTCGAAGTCCTTATTAGGAGAATGAGGTCAGTATGATGCTGTGGAGTATTGGAAGGACACAGGGGAATTCCCTTTACGGACTAGGTGGTCTCACACACTATATAGTGTCATGCTTCATCATTTGACCACCTAGTCCCACCCAGGTAGGACAGTGCCACCTGGGTGGACTCAACCTCACTGTTAAAAGAACAGGAGGGAGTGCGTAAATTAATTATTGGTCTGGAAAGATTTGGGATCCAGCTAACCTAGGGAAGAAAATGGCTACCAATTTTTAGATAGGTGACCCTGTGAGTCCTTGTTCTCACGGAGTTGGCCCACTTTGTTTTTAACCACACCAAACAGACACCATTATTAAATTGTAACTTCGCACAGGTGACTGGTTAGGTGTTTTTATTTTCCCTAGGTTAGCTGGATCCCAAATCTTTCCAGACCAAGAATTAATTTACGCACTCCCTCCTGTTCTTTTAACAGTGAGGTTGAGTCCGCCCAGGTGGCACTGTCCTACCTGGGTGGGACTAGGTGGTCAAATGATGAAGCATGACACTATTTAGTGTGTGAGACCACCTAGTCCGTAAAGGGAATTCCCCCGTGTCCTTCCAAAACTCCACAGCATCATACTGACCTCATTCTCCTAATAAGGACTTCGAGTAGCCGGGGGCACAAGTATACCCCTGACTTTCGCTCTTTGATTTATTAGTGAACCCCGTACTTCTTTGTGTGATTTCGGGCTTGGCCTGTAGACATCTCCCATAGCCACTCAACTCCAAGCAGCGCACAGCCTTTGGCTGTGCATGGCAGGGTTTGGCCGCAGGGCCTGTTTCTCTGGGTGTGAGAGGGAGTCTCTGGGTGTGAGAGTGGATATGAGAGCATCTGTCTTAGTGTGAGAGTAGGTGTGAGAGTATCTGGATGTGTGAGTGTCTCTGGGTAGGAGAGTGGATGTGAGTGTCTGTATGGGTATGAGAGTAGGTTTGAGAGTGTGTTTCTGAGAGTGGGTGGGAGAGTATCTGTATGGGTGTGAGACAGGGTGTGAGAGTGTCTCAATGTGAGAGTGGCTGTCTTGGTGTGAGAGTGGGTGTGAGAGTTTCTTTATGGGTGTGAGTGTCTGGGTGTGGGACTCAGTGTGAGAGTGTCTGTCTTGGTCTGAGTGTGGATGTGAGAGCATCTATTTTAGTGTGAGAGTGGGTGTGACAGTGTCTCTCTGGGTATGAGAGTGAGTGTGAAAGTGTTTGAATGTGAGAGTTGAGGTGAGAGTGTCTCTGGGTATGAGAGTGGGTGTGAGAGTGTCTCTGGGTATGAGTGAGTGTGAGTGGGTGTAAGAGTGTCTGGGTGTGAGAGTGAGTGTGAAAGTGTCTGTCACAATGTGAGAATGAATGTGAGACTGTCTGTCTTGGCGTGGGTGTGAGAGTCCATGGATGTGAGAGTGGGTGTGAGAGTGTCTCTCTTAGTATGAGAGTGGATGTGAGAGCATTAGACTTGGTGTGAGAGTATCTCTCTGGGTATGAGAGTGAGTGTAAAAGTACCTGAATGTGAGAGTTGGTGTGAGGGTGTCCCCCTGGGTATGAGAGTGGGTGTGAGAGTGTCTGTGTGAGAATATTTGGATGTGAGACTCATTGTGAGAGTGTCTCTCTGATTGTGAGTGTGGATGTGAGAGCGTCTGTCTGAGTGTGGTTGGATGTGAGTGTCTGTATTGATGTGAGAGTGGGTGTGAGTGTCTGCCTGGTGTGAGAATATCTGGATGTGAGAGTGGATGTGATAGTGTCTGTGTGGGTTTGAGAGTGGGTGTCAGATTATCTTAATGTGAGAGTGGGTGTGAGAGTGTCTCTCTGGGTATAAGACTGGGTGTGAAAGTTTCTCTATGGGTGTGAGAGTGGGTGAGAGAGTATCTGTATCGGTGTGATTGTCTGTCTGGTTGTGAGACCTGGAGTGGAAGTGTCTGGATGAGAGTGGGTGTAAGAGTGTCTGTCTGGGTATGAAAGTGGGTGTAACAGAATCTGGATAGGAGAGAGGGTGTGAGAGTATCTCTCTGGGTATGAGACTGGGTGTGAAAGTGTCTTTATGGGTGTGAGAGTGTTTGCCTTACTGTTTCAGTGAGTATGTGATAATATATCTATATATTATTATTTTTTGTCAGTTTTTAAGATACACAGATCCACCCGTGGATTTACACCAGGGACCGCGGATCTCGAAAACTGCCCAAAAAATAGTTTCTGCGCATTTCCAGCACATTATTTGGTACTGTATCACATTTACATCACTCCCATGGGGTCAGGGATGTACATTGCCCCTCACATTTCAGCTCCGGGGACCGGTTCCTGACACAACAAAATGGCGGCTGCAGCTTCCCTGTCAGGTTGCAGCCAGCGGATCAGATTCTTCCTGTGGCTTGTGTGTCTGCGGTTCGACCTGTGGTGGATCCGCGTCCTTAAATATCTATATTTTTTGCCCTTTAATATCTAAAAAAAAACACTGAATGGATTTACACCAAATCACAAAAAAAGCTTTCTGTACCAAGAGTTAGCTTTCTGCCAAATTTGGTGTCTATTCAGTGTTTCAGGCTGTAGTTGTGCTCGAAATGCCTATGCGAAAATGCATGGGAAAAAACATGTTTTGCCCCCCCCCCCCCCACCTTTTTCTTGGCCCCCTCTTGATGGATCACCCCAAAACTTTCAAGACGTTATAGTTAGGTTCTGAATTTACTCATACAAAACCTTAGAAACTCATCAGTTATGGTTATGGTCATGGTTATTTCGAATTACTATAACTCATGCCCTAAGGTAACTATAACTCTTGCTTCAGAACCTAACTATAATGTCACTCTAACCTTTGTTTTTTTTTCTGTGTTTTTTTTTTTTTTTTTAACATAGTCATTTTCATCACTGTACGTTAATCCAACTACCGCCACGCACAGCCTTTGGCCCTGCGTGGCAGGGATTCACCACAGGGCCTTTCCTGCTGCCAGGACCTGTGACCAACCCTCCATAATGACCCAAACCGGTTGGCTGCTGGGACCATACATATATATTTACTTACTGGTGGTCGCCATTAGGTAGTTATAGTTAGGACATGTTTCGTAGATTGTGTTTTTGGTTATTTGGTGTAAATCTGTTCAGTAGTTGTTGAGAAATTTAAGGAAATCCAAATTTGTATATCTGTGGCAGTGACTACTTTGTGACTGATAATGAGCTTGTGCAGAGATCTGCAGAGCTCCGATTGGCAGCCAGCACTTCAAGCAGGAAGTGTTGGCAGCCACCTTGGAACTCGGCTTCAGCCAAGTCCCAGAAAAAAGTGAAAAAAAACAGAAAAGGGGCAAGGATAGGCACATTCTGACCCCTTAGCTCCGGTGCTGGCATCTCAGAGGGACCCCGCCAGGGCAAAAAAGCACTTTTTCATTTTTTTTATTTATATTTTGCTGCAAATTTGCTACAACATCACAAATCAAATTCACAGCAAACATTTTTTGCAAAAATGTGTGGGCTCCCTGCGCCTGTTTTTATGAAGCCCCACAGGTTCCGGGGGGAGGAGGGCTCACGAGGCCCTCTTCCTAGGTCAATTTTATGCCCCAGGGACCTCCAATTCCCTGCGGCTTTGATCAAAATGAATGTGGGGGCCCGTGCTGCCCCCTACAACCCTGTGGACTGCCACCTCCTCGGGGCTTTGATCATAATGCGGGGGGCCTCAGTGTGGCCACAAGCCCCCCTCCCCCGGGGACCACCATCTCCCCATGGCTACTTCCGATTGGAGGGGGTCAAGCACGACCCCCCCCCTCGTTGAGCCAATAATGGCCCTGGGGACTGCCACCCCCCAGGCCGGCTCCTGCTATGTCCCGGGGTGCCCACCCCGAGAGCAGAGCTGTTTCCTCTCACTTGGCTGGAGCTTTGACCGCTCCCGCCATGTTAGAGCAAACGCTTCGCTTTCTGCAAGTGGTATCTGTAAAACAGCTCCTGCTTGCAGAAAGCAGAGTTTTCATCTGTTTTCCTGCACACAAATATGCATGCAGGGAAACAGATGAAAACTTTGCTCCTGCAAGCCGGGAGCTACTATATAGCAGCTCCTTGCTTGTGAGAGCAATGCCAGCTCCCACAGGATGTGGGGAGCCGGCCAGTACCGCAGGGCCTTCCCACTAAGTAGAAAATAATAAGGTATTTGAACTGCCTGCTCATACCTGTGTGCAGTTGGAAGGAACTTGCTGAGGGGTCTACTTGGGGGAGATATTGCACTTGTTTTGCATTTGTTGCACTAAGTGGGAAGGGTATGCACAGATGTGGGTCCTATGCTTGCTATGCCACCAGATTCAAGTTAGCCTGGCTGAGGATGGGTGATACTCCTAAACTGGTCCCTGGATGCTTGTTTCTGGTCCAAGAAGGACCTGGCGTGGCAGTTCGGGCTGGACTGTTCCCATGGGAACTGGAATGGCATAGCAAGCAAAAAAATTGATGGATTAAACCCAGAGCTGTGACTGGGGGTGAATGTTTGATTCGTACTGCATTCCGTCCATCATCTGTGTTTTTTTTTGTTTTTTTGCACCGGATTGGTTTTAAATTCCGGAACAAGAGTGCGTCTGAGCACTTTGAATGTTATATTTGTGTGTGTGTGTGTATATATATATATATATATATATATGTATATATGTTCGATGGCATGTGTAGCTGCAGATACACATGCTTTGCACATCCCGCCATCTAGTGTTGGTCTCGGAGTGTTACAAGTTGTTTTTCTTCGAAGAAGTCTTTTCGAGTCACGAGCTCGAAGGACTCCTCCCCTTTCAGCTCCATTGCGCATGGGCGTCGACTCCATCTTAGATTGTTTTCTTTCCGCCATCGGGTTCGGACGTGTTCCTTTTCGCTCCGCGTTTCGGTTCGGAAAGTTAGTGAAAATCTCGGAAATTTCGACGGTATTGTTTACGTTCGGTATCGGGTTAGTTACAACAGATCGAGACCGAATTTTGAAGAGCTCCGGCGGCCCTTCGGGGTTTTCGAATCCCCGGCGGGGCCTGGTCGGCCCGACCACGTGCGTCTTCAAGGCTAATGGAACGGACCCCATTCCGCTTCTGCCCCGAATGTCACAACAAGTATCCTTATACAGATCAGCATCTGGTCTGTAATTTGTGTTTGTCTCCAGAACACAAGGAGGATACCTGTGAGGCCTGTCAATCGTTTCGGTCCAGGAAGACCTTAAGGGACCGAAGAGCAAGAAGACTACAGATGGCGTCGGTGCCGACAGGACAAAAACACATGGAGGAAGAAGAGGAAGCCTTCTCCATCGAGGATTCGGACTCGGAAGAGGTCGATCCTGAACAGACGGCGAAAACCGTGAGTAAGACGTCGATACACAAAACTCACGCAAAGACCACAAAAGCCCAGGGGACGCCACCGCCGGCAGGCCATGGCTTAACCCGAAAAATAGGTGACCGAGCATCGGCACCGGAAAAGGGCATGCATGTGTCGAAGTCATCCGACTCCGGTCGAGATACCGGCACAGAGCAGACTCGACCCCGAGACACCGGGTCAGAGCAATCTCGGCACTGAGAGAGCGGCACCGAAGCAGGTTGGCACCAAGAGATCACTACGCCGAAGAGCAAAAAAGTGTCGTCGGAACCGAAAAAAGCAGCCGAAAAGGTTTCGGTACCGAAACATCCGGCCTCAGAACCGAAAACAAGTTCCTACACAGATGAACAAGGCCTGTCCTCACAAATGCAAACACATAGATTTGGACAGGAGCTAGAGACAATGAAGCCAGATTACACACAAAGAAGGCTCCACATTCAAAAGGAGACAGGGAAGATCAGTACTCTCCCTCCAGTACGAACGAAACTGAAAATTGCCTTCCAAGAGAAAGACAAGCAGCCACAGGCAAAGGTGGCAAGACAAGTAACCCCACCACCATCTCCACAACGCTCACCACAACCATCACCGGTAGCCACTCCACCAATGATGCAGTCCCCAACTCATACAGGGATGAGTCGGGATGATCCAGACGTGTGGGATCTTTTTGATGCACCAGTGTCCGATAACAGTCCCGACTGTTATCCAGCTAGACTGTCACCACCCGAGGACTCTACCGCCTACACACAGGTGGTGTCAAGAGCATTGGCATTTCATAATGTCAGCCTGCAGGCAGAGCCAATTGAAGACGACTTTCTATTTAACACACTGTCGTCCACACATAGCCAGTACCAGAGCCTCCCCATGCTACCTGGAATGCTAAAACACTCCAAACAAGTGTTTGAGGAGCCTGTCAAAGGAAGGGCCATAACACCAAGGGTGGAGAAAAAATATAAACCACCACCAACAGACCCTGTGTAAATCACACAACAGTTAACACCAGACTCAGTCGTAGTAGGTGCAGCACGCAAGAGGGCGAACTCACACACCTCAGGAGATGCACCACCTCCAGACAAGGAGAGTCGTAAGTTCGACGCGGCTGGGAAAAGAGTGGCGGCACAAGCAGCCAACCAATGGTGCATTGCCAATTCGCAGGCCTTGTTGGCGAGATATGATAGGGCTCATTGGGACGAAATGCAACATTTTATAGAACATTTGCCCAAGGAGTCCAAAAACGAGCACAACAAGTGGTGGAGGAAGGACAGAGTATCTCGAACAATCAGATACGGTCAGCAATGGATGCAGCAGACACAGCTGGTAGGACTGTTAATACAGCAGTAACAATACGGAGACACGCATGGCTGCATACATCTGGATTCAAGCCGGAAATGCAACAAGCCGTGCTGAATATGCCATTTAACGGACAGCAGTTGTTTGGGCTGGAGGTGGACACTGCTATCGAAAAACTTAAAAAAGACACTGATACGGCCAAAGCCATGGGCGCACTCTACTCCCCACAGAGCAGAGGCACATTTCGAAAATCGCAGTTTCGAGGGGGGTTTCGAGGACAAAGCACTGAACCCACAACCTCACAAACAAGGCCCACTTATCAGAGCCAATGCCAGCGGGGAACTTTTCAGGGACAATATAGAGGGGGACAGTTCCCAAAGAGTAGAGGGAAGTTCCAAAGTCCCAAAACTCCACAAAATAAACAGTGACTTCGATGTCACAAATCCCCAATACATAACACCAGTGGGGGGGGGAGACTAACCAAGTTCTACAAAAACTGGGAGGAAATAACAACAGACACGTGGGTCCTAGCCATTATCCAGCATGGTTGTTGCATAGAATTTCTAGAATTCCCTCCAAATGTCCCTCCGAAAACACACACCATGTCAAAACAACACATAGATCTTCTACAACTAGAAGTCCAAGCGTTGTTGCAAAAAGATGCAATAAGAGTTGGTACCAATTCATCAGAGAGGAAGAGGAGTTTACTCACTGTACTTTCTCATACCCAAAAAAGACAAAACTCTAAGACCTATATTAGATCTCAGAACATTAAATATCTACATCAAATCAGATCACTTTCACATGGTGACACTGCAGGACGTAATCCCATTGCTCAAACAACAAGACTACATGACAACACTAGACCTAAAGGATGCGTACTTCCATATACCGATACATCCGTCACACAGAAAGTACTTAAGTTTTGTATTCCAAGGGGTACATTACCAATTCAAAGTGTTGCCATTCGGGATAACAACTGCGCCAAGAGTTTTTACAAAATGCCTGGCAGTAGTGGCTGCTCATATCAGAAGACAGCAAATACATGTGTTCCCGTACCTAGACGATTGGTTAATAAAAACCAACATGCAGGAACGGTGCACACAACACACAAAGTATGTCATAGAAACCCTTCACAAACTAGGTTTCTCACTCAACTACAACAAGTCACACCTTCAGCTGTGTCAAATACAACAATACTTAGGAGCGACAATCAACACAAAAGAAGGGATTGCCACTCCAAGTCCACAAAAGGTACAGGCATTTCACAATGTAATACAGGCCATGCACCCAACACAAAAGATACAAGTCAAGACAGTGATGAAACTACTAGGCATGATGTCCTCATGCATAGCCATTGTCCCAAACGCAAGATTGCACATGCGGCCCTTACAACAGTGCCTAGCATCACAATGGTCACAGGCACAGGGTCAACTTCAAGATCTAGTGTTGATAGACCGCCAAACATACACCTCGCTTCAATGGTGGAACAATATAAATTTAAACAAAGGGCGGCATTTTCAAGACCCAGTACCTCAATACGTAATAACTACGGATGCCTCCATGATAGGATGGGGAGCTCATCTCAATCAACACAGCATCCAGGGACAATGGGACACTCAGCAAAGACAACTTCACATAAATCACTTAGAACTACTGGCAGTATTTCTAGCGCTAAAAGCATTTCAACCCATAATAAGCCAAAAACACATCCTTGTCAAAACAGACAACATGACAACGATGTATTATCTAAACAAACAAGGAGGAACACACTCAACTCAGTTGTGTCTTCTAGCACAAAAAATATGGTATTGGGCGATTCACAACCACATTCGCCTAATAGCACAGTTTATTCTAGGGATTCAGAATCAGTTAGCAGACAATCTTTCTCTGGATCATCATCAGATCCACGAATGGGAGATTCACCCCGAAATACTAAACACTTACTTCCAAAGATGGGGAACACCACAAATAGACCTATTTGCAACAAAAGAAAACGCAAAATGCCAAAACTTTGCATCCAGATACCCACAAGATCAGTCTCAGGGCAATGCGTTATGGATGAGTTGGTCAGGGATATTTGCAGACGCTTTTCCCCCTCTCCCACTCCTTCCATATCTAGTAAACAAATTGAGTCAAAACAAACTCAAACTCATACTAATAGCACCAACTTGGGCAAGACAACCTTGGTACACAACACTACTAGACCTCTCAGTAGTGCCTCATGTCAAACTACCAAACAAACCAGATCTGTTAACTCAATACAAACAACAGATCAGACACCCAAATCCAGCATCGCTGAATCTAGCAATTTGGCTCCTGAAATCTTAGAATTCGGACACTTAGACCTTACACAGGAATGTATGGAGGTCATAAAACAAGCTAGAAAACCAACCACTAGACATTGCTATGCAAATAAATGGAAAAGATTTGTTTATTATTGCCACAATAATCAAATCCAGCCATTACACGCATCTGCTAAAGACATTGTAAGCTACTTACTACATTTGCAAAAGTCAAAGCTAGCTTTTTCATCCATTAAGATATATCATACCGCAATTTCATCTTATCTGCAAGTTACACACTCAACTTCATTATTTAGGATACCAGTCATTAAAGCATTTATGGAAGGCCTAAAGAGAATTATACCACCAAGAACACCACCAGTTCCTTCGTGGAACCTCAACATTGTCTTAACTTGCCTCATGGGTCCACCCTTCGAACCTATGCACTCATGTGAAATGCAATACTTAGCAATTAGGAATGCAACCTTCCATGTTATCACATCTCTAAGAAGAGTAAGTGAGATACAAGCATTTACCATACAAGAACCATTTATTCAGATACACATGCATAAAGTAGTCTTATGAACAAATCCTAAATTCTTACCAAAAGTCATATCACCGTTCCACTTGAACCAAACAGTAGAACTACCAGTGTTCTTTCCACAGCCAGATTCTGTAGCTGAAAGAGCACTACATACATTAGACATCAAAAGAGCATTAATGTACTACATTGACAGAACAAAACTAATTCGAAAAACAAAACAATTATTTATTGCTTTCCAAAAACCTCATACAGGAAATCCAATTTCTAAACAAGGCATTGCTAGATGGATAGTTAAGTGCATTCAAACCTGTTATCTTAAAGCAAAAAGAGAACTGCCTATTACACCAAAGGCACACTCAACTAGAAAGAAAGGTGCTACCATGGCCTTTCTAGGAAATATTCCAATAATCGAAATATGTAAGGCAGCTACATGGTCTACGCCTCATACATTTACCAAACACTACTGTGTAGATGTGTTAACGGCACAACAAGCCACAGTAGGTCAAGCAGTACTACGAATATTGTTTCAAACAACTTCAACTCCTACAGGCTGAACCACCGCTTTTGGGGAGATAACTGCTTACTACTCTATGCACAGCATGTGTATCTGCAGCTACACATGCCATCGAACGTAAAATGTCACTTACCCAGTGTACATCTGTTCGTGGCACTAGTCGCTGCAGATTCACATGCGCCCACCCGCCTCCCCGGGAGCCTGTAGCCGTTTAGAAGTTGATCTTGAACATTTTTAAATTTGTAAATATATTACTTTAAACTACATTATGTACATACGTATTCACTCCATTGCATGGGCACTATTACTAGCATACACAACTCCTACCTCACCCTCTGCGGGGAAAACAATCTAAGATGGCGTCGACGCCCATGCGCAATGGAGCCGAAATGGGAGGAGTCCCTCGATCTCGTGACTCGAAAAGACTTCTTAGAAGAAAAACAACTTGTAACACTCCGAGCCCAACACTAGATGGCGGGATGTGCACAGCATGTGAATCTGCAGCGACTAATGCCACGAACAGATGTACACTGGGTAAGTGACATTTTCCATATATATATATATATATATATATATATATATGTAAATATATATATATGTAAATATATAAATATATATATATATGTAAATAATAGTTAGCAATGAAATGAGGTCCTACACTGCCATCAAAGGGTTCTGATGACATCATAAACCACAAGGTTAAAGGCTGAGTGCTTTATAAATGTTATCAGAATATGGAGATGGCAATTGATCACCATATTACATTTTTTCCAGTATGTATTTTGTTTTTATCAGATGTTTATTTTGCAGTAACTAGGTTGAGAAAAACCTGTATCCTTCATAGTGTAGTTAACAAAGGGTACTGACTAGGATTAGAATGCTTAAGTTTACCTTTTATGAATAAGTTGTTGATAAAAAATTAAAAAAAATGGGCAGTTGTGAGGATCAGAGGATGTCTTTGTGATTCTGTGTTTGTTATGTATTTATATTTCATGTTCATTTTGGGCCAGTTAGTTTGGGACAGAAGCAGTCATCTTCCTCAATTTTTGCTCAGGAGCAAAACACTTATTGTTAAAGGGGTGATGACTGATGTCTTTTTGTTGATGGGGAAGCCTAATTCTTTTACACTTGTATTAGCTATATTGAAAGATGTTGCTGCAAAAAACGCAAGTTCTCCTTGCTGTAGAGTGTAGGCACCTGCCTCCTACATTCAGATAAACCACATATGGTTTTGCCAGTTTAAGAGGATGTTTTTGAGCTGAAGCAGATTTTGCTGAGCATGTTTTAATTTGGGTCAGAAGTCATACAGCTTCTTTTTCCAGAGCTATATACTCCTTCTCTAGATCGTTTATTCGGATGGAACTTGTTGCCAGTTTTGCATCACTGATAATCTGTCCTCCCAAATATGGTGCTAACTAGGAATAGAACTTGTTATATGTTATGTTATATTGATTTGTATACCGCACTAATCACCCATGAGGGTATCCACGTGCATGTGTGTAGTTTTATCGTCTCCAGGGTGCTTATACGAAGAGCCAATGTCTTCAGCTTCTTGCAGATCTCAAGTAGTGAGGACAAGGCTCTGATGTGTAGAGGGAGGTCGTTCCATGTCTTGGGTGCGATGTAAGAGAATGAGTGACCTCCAGTTTTGATTTTGTGGTTGTGGGGAATGTGTGAGAGTGAGGCAGAGCATTGGTGTCTGGTGGGCTGGTGAAAGTGAATGCTGCAGTTCAGGTATTCTGGGTCTGTGTTGTGTAGGACTTTGTATGTATGCGTTTGAAGTTTGAATTGGCTGTGCCTGTGAATGGAGAGCCAGTAAAGCTTCCTGAGATGCGCCTTGATGAGAGTGCAGCTTTGGAGGTCGAGTATGAGTCTTGTGGCTGTGTTCTGGATGGTCTGGAGTTTGTAGGAATTGTTTGGAGATTTCGGCGCAGAGGGTATTGCTGTATTCCGGCCTGCTAGTGATGAGTGCTTATGTGAGGTTCCGTCTAGTGTATTTGAGGTAACCATTTGAAGATTTTTATCAGCATGCATAGGAAGTGGAAGCAGGAGGTGCACTCTGCATTGACTTGAGCCGTCATGTTGAGCTTGTCATAATGATCATGGATTTCTTGCGTGGTCTGTGGGTTTGGGTGTCCATCCTAGCTCCGAAGACCACTGGGTGGAGTCCCAAGGATAGGTCTTATTGCTGAATACCAATACTTCTGTCTTGTCAGAGTTGAGCAACAGGCAGTTGATTGCATCCAATCTGGTCATGCAGTTGGTGAAGTTGATTCTGGCTGTGGTTGTTTTGTCCATCAGGGAGAGGATGAGTGGGATTTCACCGGCATAGGAGATCACAGTGATGTCTTGTGATTGCATGATGTTGGCGAGCGGTGTCATGCATATGATGAAAAGGGTGAGGCTGAGGGATGATCCCTGTGTGACTCCGCATATCAATTTCTTAGTCTCTGATGTGAAGGGTGGCAGCCTGACCCTTTAGTTTCTTCCTGTCAGGAGGGAACAGATCCATTTGAGAGCGGATCTCTGTATGCCAGTCTTGTGGAATCTTATGATGAGGGTGTCATGGGAGACGGTCGCAGAGAGGTCGAGCAGAATGAGGGCCGCTGTTTCTCCTCAGTCCAAGATGATTCGAATGTCATAGGTGGCCGCAATGAGTGCTATGTCGCTGCTGTGGTTCTTTCTGAATCCAGATTGAGTGTTATCTAGCAGATGGTGTCTTTTGAGGTGGGTTGTCATTTGCTTGTTTATGGCCTTCTTAATCACTTTAGCTGGGTAAGGAAGCAGGGAGATGGGTCGGAATTTGCTCAGTTGATTCGGGTCAGCTGTTGGCTTCTTGAGGAGGGTGATGTCTGCAAGTATGCATTCCTCTGGGAAAGCGGTGGACGTGAAGGAAGTGTTGATGATGTGGGTCAAGGTGGTACTGATTGGTGATGTTCCCAGGTTGTAAATGTGGTGGGGGCATGGGTCCCGAGTAGATGGTCTGCATGACTGCCTCTTAGTCATTTCTGGTGAGGGTTGTCCATTTGGTCAGGTGGCCACCTTAGTTGGTGGTGTGTAGGCTAGTAACAAGTTCTCTGGGGTTGGGTTGGTGTGCGAAGTTGCTGTAGATTTTTGCGATTTTGCTATGGAAGAAGTTGAAACGGTTGTCGTAGAGCTGCTGGGAAACAGCTACGTTGGTGACAATGGTTGAGGGAGAAGTGAAATCCGGTCCACTAGTGTTTTTTTCTTGGTGTCTCTTATTTGCTGGTGATAGCGTCTGAGTGCAGCCTTATAGGTAGTTCTGGTGGTGTCATGTCTAGTTCTTTGTTTCCTTTCTAGATGTTTTCACTGTTGTTTGGTGTCTCAGTATCAGTGGCCTGCTTGTGGGATCTGCAATGCTTGTTGGGTTTGATGGGTGCGAGGGAGTCTGCTCAGTTCTTGAAGTGTGGAACAACTTCCCACTCCACATGAGAGCCAGATCCTCTCTTCTTGAATTTTGAAATTCGCTGAAGATCTGGCTTTTCAATTACCCATACTACCCCAGGCAGGGCTAGGCACACACACTTGCTCTGAGTCAGGATGTCCTCATGGCCGATAGTGCTCTTTACAAATACAAAAAACAACATTGGTCCTTTTTAGAAGTTGAATTGCTCCATGAGGATTTTACCTGCCTGCCATACTAAAAAGGCTTTCAGTAGTCATATTTCTCCTTAGAATCGCCATGTACATAATGTATTCCCAAGCTGTTGAGGGAAGAATTATAAAACTGCATGTTGTCATGTTGTCATCCTTGGAATAAATAGCAGCTTGGCAGGCACCACTCTTACTGGTTTGGTTGCTGTGCTTACTATTTCTGTGACAAAGTCACCAAACATTTGTGGCACAGTGCCTCTGAAGTGAGACTTATGGTAGATCTGAAGACAACAGTGCCATACAACTGGGTTGTCAAAGAAAAAGCGCTCACCACAGGAATTCTGGCATCAGTGGGATGGGTTTTGGCATCAGCTGGATCATCGTCGGTGGTGAGGTCCTGACGTTTATCATCCGCTTTCTCTTTGTCAAAACATTCAATAAAGGTGTACTACAACAAGCAGATTCCTTGTTGATGTTGACAGTGAATGGTATTTAACTTGGTTGTCAATGATCAAGTCGTCAAGTTGGTCATCATCATCCTCATGGAACTGATTCTGAGGATAATGGAGATGACAGGAAATTCATACAAGTTCTGTTTTTTTAATTTGTCAGATTAAAACACCAGAGGCAGGAGTCTCTGCCATTGGAACAGGGTCAGAAAATCGTTTGGTGGGACTCAAATGAGTGACAGATGAAGAGACCACTGCCAGTTCCTTAGAACTTAGAATTTCTAATTTGCACTTCTTTGACTTAAAAGAAAGCATTGTGACACTTCTCTGATGACTTGTGAGAAGAAGTACATTTCAAGCATGAAGAAGGCAACTCTTCCCATCAGTGAGGCTCCTATAACTGAAAGTGCTACAGATGCTGCAGTCCTTTGGCGGATCATGCCTTAATTTATGGAATCAGTAAATACATTTAGTATCTGGGGTTTCTGAATAAATCTTCCTTTCCTCACAAGACGAACAAGGTCTTTAGAGAGACCATCAGTGGTAAGGTGTGCTGGTCATTGTGTGTTCTTCCAGTACTCAGCCGTACAGGCACAGAAGGCACAGAAACTGCTTAACTCCTGTAGAATGGGAATAAGAAGACATCCTAGAGAGAAGACTGGCCTGAAACAAATAGCTGTAGAAGAAGAGAGCAGAGCTCAGGAGGTGGACTGCTGCTGTCTGCTAGACATGCATTAAAAAGTGTGATAGGTGATTTTACCATCCTTGTCTGCTACTACTCCCCTCCTTCACTCTTCTGTTAGCCCCCCCGCACACTGTACTTTAAAAATATATATTTTTATTTACGTGTCTGCATATACATCGTAAAGTGTTTTTATTTTTTATTTTGCAGGTGATGTCCTGCATTGCCAAAGCCAAACGGGTGGCATTGGGAAAGCCAAAAGATGAGACCACTTTGCTTTGCCAATGCTTGTATTTCATCTCTTTGAAATAGGAAGATGTGTATTGTAAGCAGTACTGAGTAATACTGTTGTGTGTTCTAGTATACTAAACTACTCTATAGGCTTCTCATTGTTTGGATTTAGTAATACAGTGGGATACCACTCTTGTGGGATAAAATCTGTGAAATACGAGTTTCTGTTAGAGACTTCTAACCGCAGATTTCTCTCCTTTTAAATATTTGCCCAGACATCAGACTGGATTTGTTAGCTTTTTAGCAGTACCTTTGCACACTATCAGTTGGCGCTGCACTGCTCTTCAATAATGCTGTTCCACTCTGGAAGTGACTTGCAGAGCCAATGTCGGGACCACTCCCACACCCAGATATCAGTTATTTTCTTTCTGCACCAACAGATGCAGATCTGGAGCTACCTCTCATCTCTATCAAGGCTTGTTCAAGTCAGTTTTACACAGTGTGCACAGGAAATATCACACCCAAGGTGACTATATTCAAACCTTGTGAGGACTGATGCAAACAGATGTCTGTGACATCTGAACATCATGGCTGCCTCTGGTGCTTGGAATTGGGCAATAACTCTAAGGCCTGCAGTGACTGTGTTGATGATTCCGAAGGCCATTCAGGACTGTGAGGTGAAGCTATACATAGCCAAGCATCAGAAGACTCTATGGCAAGAATGGTCCAAGTCCAAAGGTCGGTCTCTGTCCAGTTCCTAGTCCGGAAATCATTCCCTTGTTCAGTCAGCTCGGCGCTCTAGCTCTATGGGCTAGTTGCAGAAAAAAACATAAAAAGTAATAGTGACTCCGCTCCATTCCGCTACTCTCGTACACCTGAGAAGGTGTGAGGGCATCATCATCCCTTTTGAGCTCACTCCCGAAGTTGGTTGATGTCAGAGACAATCCCGCAACTTGTCCCTGCACAACCTGAGTTTCCTGTGACACTGAGGCAAATTTAAGAGTTCCACGAGGCCATGTTGCATCTCTTTGGGCACTCTTCAACTTTCCTGGGTGCCCATGGAGCTAAGAGGTTCCTCCTTTTGTGACACTGCTAGCAGGGTTCGCCCTTGGTGCCAATTGGACCTTCTGACACCTTTGCCAGACCTCCACCAGTGCCTTTGCAGATTCTGGCTCTTCATGGGTCCCCTTAGCACTGACATCAGAGGACGATGCACAACCCATTATGCTTTCCGTCTCTGTGTTGCTGCTCGTCCAAACACGCTGGGTGTCTATTGAAATAGAATCTTTCCCACTCAATCTGAGCGGCCAATAGTCCCAGTCTCGCAGGGAAGGTTTCATACATTACATTCCTTATTTGAGATGGACTCTGAAAACAAGCATGATGCAGGAGATGAATTTGGACCACCATACCACCAAGAAAACTGATATGAAGACTTCCAGGATGCCAGTGGCTTTGGGACTTCTTGTGACGCTGACTTTGTCTGAACCCAAGACCCTGCCACTGTGGAAAGTTCCTCCTACGTGATGGTTGTGAGGAAAGCGGCCCAAGTTCTTGACCTCCAGCTCCCCATCTTAGAAGTTCAAACCAAATATTAGCCCCTTTGCACTTTAATGAGGTAGTCACCGATCCTAAGGGACTTGGGCCAAAACCTTCTCTGTTCCCTGGTGAATTGCCAGATTGCGCTGCATCATTGTGCTGCCCCCAGCGATCTTGCTTTCATGACTCAGCACCCTTCACTGAGAGTTTGAATCTGCAATCTTCCACAGGGTGGACAAACTAGATTTCTTATCCAGGTAGGGAATCTAGGAGTGTGAAGATCTTTGGAAAGCGTGTATTTTCTTCTAAAAGTTTGGCTCACCAGTCTGTCATTGCCAGTTGTCTTTTGGTGCACTATCCCCAGGCTCTCTGGGGTTCTGTAGTTCAGGTGTTCCAGAAGACCTTCACCGTGTACTGACGCAGGCTATACAGGATGGCCACAGCGCCACTAAATTTACCACCTGTGTGGCATAGATACCATGGATTGTATTGGACGAGACAGTGCTCACAGGCAATACCACTGCCATTTGGTATTGCAGCAGAGAAGGTGTGGAGTCATGAACCCTCTGAGGCAATGAGCCTCTGGAAATGGCTGGACCATCACAGAATCTTCCTTGTGGTGAACCACCTGGCAGGATCTTTGAACTCCAGGGTGGACAAACTCAGCCGTTGATGCCTATTGGATTTGAGTGGCAGTTACACCTAAGGTGGTGCAAGATCTTTTTAGTGCATGGGGAGAACCTTGGCTTTATCCCTATGCCACTACTGAGAATGTGCAGTGTATATAGTTTTGCGCACTGGAGTTTGCAAGGTGTCACTGTTGGAGTTGCAGTCTGCCTGCTGTGGGACTCGGGCTACTGTATGCCTTCCTGCCGATCCTTCTCCCCTGAGCTCTGAAGAAGATAAGATCGACCAGGCCCAAGTCACTCTAGTGGCAACAAATTGGGCATGGAGAGTATGGTATCCAGAGCTCTTGGGCATGAGCATCCATCCTCTGACCAGGCTGCCCCTTTGGGAGCATCCGCTTTTGCAGCAACAGTGCAGGACCATGCACCCGGCCGTCCACAGTCTCCACCTTCATGCTTAGAGATTGAGCACCAACAGCTGAACACCTTGGACCTTCCTTAGGAGATGATTGATGTCAACTTTTCACCGAGGCATCTCTCTACAAAAACTGTATACATCAGTTGTTTGGATTCACTTGTGGATACGTTTGTGGTTCAGTACGGTGCTCAACAGTTAAACCCCCCTTTAAGGCCAAGTCATCCGATGTATTGTTGTTTTTACTGCCCCACACCTGGCAAGGCTTTGCTTTGAGCACAGTTAAAGGGTACATTTCTGCTCCTTCAGCCTTCTTATGGTTGCCAGACCAGCCCTCTTTATTTAAATCACCTGTGAGGATGCATTTTTTCACATTTGCATTTCAGCATTCAGCCTTTGGTTTCCCCTTTCTCCCTTTGTTATGCAGCAGTGGGAGCTTAACTTGGTCATCACATAATTGATGTGCACTCCCTTTGAGCTGCTGCTCAGTTGGGCTTTTCAGTTTCTCACCCTTAAAATGGTGTTCCTTGCTGCCATACCATCAGCACAGCTGATGAGTGAGCTCCAAACTCTGTGTCAACCTACCATATACCATCTTCGAAGAGAAACTGGGTCTGCAAATTCGGGCATCCTTTCTTCCAAAACTAGTGATGTTGTTCCACGTCCGTCAAACATCACTTTGTTGGTGTTCTATATTCTGCCTCACCCTTCTGAAGAAGAGGACAAAGTCAATTGCCTAGATCCCAAGTGAGCACTGACTTCTACATCAATCATACCAGACAACACAGCATGGACGTTCAGTTTTTCGTTGGGTTTGCAGGACCCAAGAAGGACAAAACCATTCAGAAAAGGACCATCTTGTGCTGGATCGTGCTCTGCATCAACAGCTTATAAAATTCCCCCAGAAGGGTTAAGAAGTCATTCCATCGGAATGACCTGAAAAACAATGGTTGGTCAAGCTATCCTACTATACTAACCCCTCATCCCCCTTTGGTAGTATGTGACTGTGGCTCAGCCCAGTAAGCACTGGCCACAGGTTATGGCTTGAGCTCAGGTCTTTGCAGTAGCTCCTCGCTAAAGCCTGCAGTCATGCCCATTGAGGACTGTATGTGGTCTGCACATGTGTTCTGTTCCATTGTTTGTAGTCTCCACTGGGCACCCTGCTTGGTGCCATGACAGCATGAAATAAGTTCAGATATGTCAGCCTGGCCACAGAAAAAAACACAGTATCCATTAAGAACCAGTGTTCACCGTTCAGCTGGGCAAACTGACCAGTGGTGGACTATGACAACAAATAAAGCATCACCACATAATTTCCTGTGAACTTTGATATGAGAAAGCTTGTCCCTTAAAGAAGAGGATAGCTGCACTTATGGAAAGGGCAAAGACATAAAATAAGAATGAAAGACTATCCTGTTAATGCAAAAGTGGTTGGCTATCAAACATAAGACTGGGCAATAGGATACCTGTCTGGTTAGGGCTCACTTTCTTGCAGTTAAAGTAGATCTGGCATGAGGCGGCACAGATGATGTGGTTGCATAGCACCATCAGGGTTCTGGTGACAGTGAAAATTGCAAAGTTGCAACTCTGCAGGTTAAAATTCTCCTAAGTCAGTCATTCAAGAGCATATCCCACAACACCTATGTGCTGGCTCTTCTATTGACGCAATGAAAAATTTAATAAAATACTCTGTTCTACAGGCCAGCAAGATATTTAATTTCAGGTGACTGTGTCTCCAGCACATATTTTTCTGTGGAAAGCAACGTTTTTAGCCTCCTGCAGATTTCAGATATTTTGCTAATTTTCCACCAATGCTTTAAATTCAGAAATTTCCAGCAAATGTTCTGTATCTACCTAAATTTCCAGGCAGAGTGCACACTTGTGGAAACCGGAGAAAGAAGAAGAGTACAGTTCATAAGTTTAATTGTGGCTCAGTCAACCTTAATGCATGACTATATTTGTATCCTGCTGAGCCCAAGTCAGTAGGTCACCAGTGTCTCCTGTCCATCTGAAAGCAGAGCCAGTGGTGTTAACACATAATGTTGAGGACCTCCTGCAGAATGTTGAGGGCCTCTTAGATCATTGGCCTTTGGCTGGATGGAGGCCCCCTGAAGGGTTGGGGGGCCCCTGAGCGGTTGAGCCCACCACCTGTGCTGCAGGATTCTGCGTTATGCTCCTGATGTGGAAGTTTTCAGGTGTAGAAACATGCAAAAAGGTAGGATGAAAAAGGCAAAAGGCCTGATGAAAGGTATGTGAGGGTGCAGCTGGCCTTGCACCAGGACCCAGAAACACTGTTGAGATCTATTTGCCAATCAAGAGTTGGGCCATGGATTTAAAAACTGTAGCTGAAGGGAAATGTGCAGCCAGGCGGAGAAAGTTCCTATATATGTTAGTTATCTTGTTATCAAACCATTCAAGGATGTTGAAAATAAGTATGAATGCAACTTAATGTCTGTTCTGATGTTTGGCATGAGTATAAAACACATTAGTGTGAATTAATACCATCATACATTGTTTTCTCATTTTACATCCTTTTCTGCATAATTTTCAAATACTTTCTGCAGATTTTCACGGCTCTTTCTGCAAATTTAGATGGCTGTTGGCATAATTTTAAATCTGATCACAGTGTCAAATCAGCCTATCTGAAGCAGGGGAGATCGTAAGAGTTGTAAAGAACCTTGGATAGGCCAAGAATTCAAGCGCCTGTGTTGTTTGGTAGGACTGTTTTCTTGCCCAAGATTGAAAAAAATGGGCATTTCATTTGTCGCCCTAACTCTGTTACATGCGAAAATGGACGTAGCGATCTCATGCGGGTTGCCTGCGGCTCCTGCTATCCAGCAGTGGCGAACTCAGGCTGGTTATGGGCCAAAGGATAGAAGCTTTGCTACATAGAGAAAAAAAACTGACCAACGCAGGCACTTGAAAGCGTTATGGGTTGAGGTCCTGAAGGGCTTTACTACAGGACAAGGTCCACCAGATGATTAATGTAGATTTTCCTAGTAGTTTATGAAGGAAAGTCTTAATTTTATTAAAGACACGGAGGAGAGTGTTATGCTTTACTTTTCTTGCTTTGATTTCAACAGCAGCAGTCAAATGATAAAACTACAAATCCCAGATGGCAAAAGAAATAAGCCAATGGGAAGAGAAACATAGTCCTCCAGATACAACTAATCAGCAATGTATGCACCATATAATGACCTCAATTGACTGCAAACAGCCCTCTTTTCTTTCTCGAGCTGCTAAGAACGAAATAAAGGTAAAACAGATGACAAAATCAAAAGAGCCATAATAAGAGAAAGCAGTTCATGACAAAAGTTCATCAATCCTGGAAATGGTAAGATGGGAGAAGGGACAGAACAGGGTCATCCGTGTAATGATGTTGGTTGTGCTGGAGTCTGAGTCGCTGTGAGGGTGGGAAAGAACAATAACGTTAGAAAAATTGTGGAGGGATAATACTCGCCTCTGTCTTTAATAAAATTAAGACTTTCCTTCCTAAATTACTAGGAAAATCTACATTTTATGTCAAGACCGGAGGCTTCTATCATGCTTTTTTAAAGCACATTAATAACAGTTAAAGATGGATTGTCAACAGGTTTACAATAAAATTTAAAAAAAACTCTAAACACATAGTCATTAGACCAATCAGCTGATCTAAGAATGTCCTCTAAACAGGAACCAGCCCAGAAAGCCTTGGAGCCAGGGCTCCCCTGGTGGAATATGCCCCAAAAGCTATAGTATCAGTACCAGCAAGGGACATGATCCATTTGACCCATCAAGCCAGAGTAGGAGAAGACACTGGTTTGTAACGTTTCCTAAAAGATATGAGAAGTTGAGAAACCGAGGACGTTCTTAGATCCGCAGTTTTTTGTTCATAAACTTTTAAACATTGCCCAACACACAAATTAGGATGATCAGGAAAATAGGGATAAAACACTGATGTGAGATTTGTTTTAGTACGTCGAAATACAGCGAATAACACACCTGATGGAGTAACTTGGCAAAAGGAAATGTCTAAAACTCTAACATCAAACAATCTTTTGAGCAAAATGAGACATAACAACATTGTTAATTTTGCAGAAAGCATTTTTAGGGAAAGAAGAGCATTATCAGGCCATTCCAAAAACAGATTCAAAACAACATTGACATCCCATAATTTACTGTATTTGGGAAGATGGGGATTAGAGAATTTTACTCTCTTCAGAAGTTGGCAAACGAGAGGATGTTATCCCACTGGTTTTTCGTTGATATACGAATGATTCGAAGAAACTGCTGACCTTTAAAGATTTATAGTACGAAAATAATTTCCTTTGCTAGCTTCTGATGCGAGAAAATTGATAACAAAGACTACATCTGCTGAAAGGGGATTGATATATTTTCCCAAACACCAGCTGTGCCATAAAGACCAAGCTGACTTGTAGGTTTTTTTAGTTCCTGGAGACCAGGACTGAGTGATACATTTTGAAGCTTCTGCCGAAATGCAAAGGAGAGATTGGTTACTTTGGAAATCTTCCACGCTGAAAGGGTAAGAAGATTGTCTAAAACCAGATTATGAGGACGACTCAGGGGGGTCCAAAAGGAGATGGGGAAAAGAAGGAAGGAGAAAGGGAAAATCTATGAATAACTCTAGGAGGGTTGGGAACCATACCTGGGACTGCGAAAATTGAGCTATGAGCACTAGTATTGCTTTTTGACACTTGACCTGCGCCAGTAATCTGCTGATCAAAAGAAAGAGGGGAAAGCATAAATTAGGGAGAAAGACCAATCCTGTGAGGAGGCATCTGAGGATAAGGCCAGTGGATCAGGGTGCCAACTGTAAAATTGAGGAAGTTGGAAGTTGAGGCGAGAGGCGCAAAAATCTATTATCAGTAGAGCCCATTTGTCCTGAATAGAATGGAAAATTGGGGGATGCAGTTTCCATTCACTTGAATCCCGAAAGTGTTGTGAGTGCCAATCCGCTACAGAATTGAGATCGCCCGGGAGATATTCTGCACAAGCCGAAACTTGGTTTGAAAGGCACTATTCCCAGAAGGCTTTCGCTAGTTCCACTAAAGGTTTGGATTTTGTACCCCCTAGATGGTTTATATATCTTACCACTGAAATGTTGTCCATCCTGAGAAGGATAGCACAGCAAACTCTGTTCTTTGCAAGGCTTCTGATTGCAAAGGAGGCTGCAAGCATCTCTAAACAATTTATATGCAATCTGGACTCCTCAAGTGACCATGTACCTCCAGTCGATATTGGACCCCAGCGGGCCCCCCAACCCGAGAGCCTTGCATCTGATTCTAATACAAGATCTGGGGCTGATGCAAATATTGTTCTGCTGTTCCAGGCATCTAAATGGAGGATCCACCAATGATGTTCTACACAAGACTCTTGATCTAACACAATGAAGTCTGAGTACGCGAGGCCTTTTCTTAAATGTTGGATTTTTAATCTCTGTAGAGCCCGATAATGCGGAGGACCTGGGAAGATGGCTTGGATAGAACAGGAGAGAAGACTTACCATTTGAGCTTAAGATCTGAGCGAAATAAAAGAATTGCAAAGAACCTGAAGGATTTCTGATTTTATAGATGTTACCTTTGCTGAAGCAAGATGAAGAGTGGCAGAAACCAAATTTATTACAAAACCCAGGAATTCTATGTGTTGGGTTGGAGACAGGAAAGAGTTTTCTTTGTAGAGAACGAATCCTAGATCCTATAAAAGGGAGCGGGTAAGGGAGATGTGGGATTGGAGAGATAGAATACTCTGGTTCATTATGAGTATATCATCCAGATAAATTGAGTATAATGCCCTGAGCTCTGAATAGAGCTACCACTGGTTTCATTAACTTGGGAAACCACCAAGGAGCTGAAGAAAGACCGAATGGAAGGTATGCAAAATGGAAGAACTGATCTAACCACTGAAACTGAAGATATTTTCTGTAATTTGGATGAATAGGGACGGTGAGATAAGCATCCTGCAATTCCAAACAAACCATCCAGTCGTTTTGAAGAAGGGTGTCCCTGAGGTGAAGAATTGTTTCCATTTTGAAGTGGCCGTAAACTACAAATTGGTTGAACAACCTGAGGTTGATTACAGGCCGCATTTTTTTGTTTTTCTTTTAAACTAAAAAGATGGAGCTGATAAAATCTGCCGAATTGGGATGACAACGACCAATAGCTTGTTTTTGGAGAAGGGACTGTAATTTTAAAGAAAATAGGTTGAACATTTCTGTTGAGAACTTTGGAGAAAGTAGAGGGGTGGACTGAAAAGGTTCTGAGTAGAGTTCGATAGCATAACTTTGAACCGTGTTTAAAACCCAAGGGTCTGCTGTGATTGGTAACCATTTTGGAAGGAAAAAACGCAGACAACCCCCTATAGGAAAAAGTCCTGAATGAACGCTCACCTTTGTGGAACCTCTGAAGCCTCTGCCATGGAAACCCCTGCTTCTTTGTGGGTAGAAGTGAAGTTTATATTCCTGGTAGGAGCTATAGTAAGATCCTCTGGAACCTTGGTTGTTGTAACCCCGGTCAGCAAAGCGGTTCCTTCCTCTGCTAGCCCTAGCAAAAACCCATTGAGAAAACATTTTCTTCGGAGATTGTTGTGCTTTGTCAAGTGATGTGAAAGTAGAGACATATTTACTCAACTCTTTGACAAAAGAGTCGCCGAAAAGAAGACCTTCCGCCTTGATACTGGGATCCACAGTTGCAAGGTTAACCAATTTGGGGTCCAATTTGAGCAGGAGCTCCTTTCTGCATCCATGTGTGAGGGCAGAATTAGCATTGCCCAGTAGACAGAAAGCACGTTGGACCCAAAGTGAAAGCTCTTCAGGGTCTGTGGCCAAGTCCTCCAACCTAGCAGCTTCTGCCAGGTCAAAAATTCAAGTAAGTGGTCCAACCACATCCAAAGGTTTGTCCTGGCAAGAGAACCAAGCTTTGTCTACACCTTTGCGAGGGTCCTTGCCATATTTAGTAAAAAATTTAATAAGTACTGGGTCAATAGAAGGAGTAACCAAAATATTTTGAGGAAGAGAAGGACGGGGCATTCGGATCTTAACGTTGATCTGGTTTGTTTGTCCAAGGGAAAATATAATCTGGAAGATACATATTCACCAACATGATCCGCAGGGACCCACTCTGTAGAATTTGGATGGTGAATATGAGAGGGATCAAACACAGGGACCCCGTCCGAGTCCATTATGACATTAGGTTTGGGAGCATCCTGATGGGCAATTTTTGGTTTCTTTGCAGGAGG
This sequence comes from Pleurodeles waltl, assembly GCF_031143425.1. Classification (NCBI taxonomy): domain Eukaryota; kingdom Metazoa; phylum Chordata; class Amphibia; order Caudata; family Salamandridae; genus Pleurodeles; species Pleurodeles waltl. The sequence goes on along the minus strand of NC_090444.1, from coordinate 614,543,536 downwards.
TGATAATAATCCTCCATTATCATTGTCAGATAAATCATTATCTGAGTCCACATTAGCCAAATCAACATCTGAATCCGGAATAGAGGAAATCAAAATGGGGGAAGAAATATGTTTAGATTTTGTTGTGCATTTGGCTGAAATCTTCTGTTATTTGTGCATATTTCTCTCCTTTGAAGGAGGCCTGTGAGGAGCCACGTCATCTGCCTTGTGTGAGGAAACCTCACCAACCGATAGCGCCAAGTTATAATGTTTTTTAGGTTGTAAATTAACTGAAGGGCGCTTTCTGCCTTCCCCCGCAGAGGGGCCAAAATTGTTTTAGACATCATGTTAGAAACAGAAGTTTCTAAAAAAAAAAAAAATGTCATTAATTGAGGCAGAAACTGCCTGTTGTACAGAGGATTGCATAAAATTATTGAATTCCTCTTTAATGTTATTTTCCTCCTCCGGAGCCTCCTGAATTAAAGGAAAGCTATTAATCTCCATTTCCAAGTTAAACTTGGTTAAAATAAGCAACAATTCAGTAAATAAAGGTTTAAAACCCAAGGGAGTGCACTTAGCGGAATAAGCCCCGCCTATGGGTGTGTATAAAGGAAGAAACGGGAGTTGGAGAAGGGGTGACAAACAAGCTCTTACTGCAGGGAGGAAAGCAGGAGGCTCAACAAGCAAAACGAATAAAACCTGAAGCAATGCACGTTCAACGGTGCGTAGTAAGTAGCGAGTAGTAGTTCCTCAGAAGTGGCATAAAATGGCGGCCGCTATCTGAGGAACAAAGTCCAACTGTCAAACGGAATGAAGCACGAGGGTGAGCTCGCTCGGGGTAGTGCGGCAACGTGAAAATTGAAGGGCAAAAAAAAAACGCGTAAAGCCTGTAAATATAAAGAAACGTCAAATGGAAAACAATAACAAAGAGCAATGCCACTGAAATGAATAACAACGAGGAGAAGTACTTAACTTGACTGCGAGCGGTAAGAAAAGAGGGCTGTTAGCAGTCAAGTGAGGTCATTATATGGTGCATACATTGCTGATTGGTTGTATCTGAAGGACTACGTTTCACTTCCTATTGGCTTATTTCTTTTCCATCTGGGATTTGTAGTTTTATCATTTGACTGCTTCTGTTGGAATTAAAGCAAGAAAAGTAAAGCATAACAGGAGCCTCCGGTCTTGACATAAAATTACAAAATATGCTACGTATTTAACTGTGTCGCAAATTCAAGAGGGAACATTGACACTCGACCCCTACACACCATTGTAGATATGAGAGAGAAAACAAACACAGATATCCTGCACATCCTCCTGCTATCTTGCATGTTCACCAGTGTCGTAATGCAGAATGACGGGGCCCGCCTGAAGAATGTGTTGAGGGACTCCAAGAAGTCACACGCTTGCATACTCCTTAGGCTGTAGGAGGTTTCCGTGAAAGGTGGGAGCATCCCTGCACCGCAGGGGCTTGTGTTACATCCCCAACGCCCGCAAACCAGAGATGTCAGCGGCCTTTCACCTTAAAGGTCAGCCAAGACTACTCCCGCCATACGAAATGGTTAGAACCCTGCAATGTCTGACCTGGGTAAACAGATCCCCAAGGGACAAGAGACACCAAATCCAATCAGAACGTTTCTAGTTATGGTTTTGTCATCCCTTGCTAAATGCTGGCAATGTAGAAATGTATGGAAATGTATATAAATACTGTTGCAAGCACAGACAAAAAGATAAATGGCTGTGCCAATGTGGTATGATATGCTAATACATATTGTTTGTCTTATTGAAAACAATAACATTGGATTTGGAAGAAAAAAAAAAACATTTAGAGGTCGACAAAATGAAGTTTGGTAATTCATCTGCTGCTTACAGGGTTACGAAGCTCCAGATCGGCGACGGCAAGTGCTATGTTAAAAAGGTATATACTGCTGGTAAAAATGCTAGCTCACTGAGTGAGACGACTTGTCCCAAGGAAGGATAATTTTCTCTCTGATAATATTGTACCCGTTTGTAAATAAGATAAAAATGTACAGTTACGTCTAACCGTTCAGCAGCATCGGCGCCCCCACCCTTTGTTTGCAGCCTCTGTATTTCTTTCTGCACCTCGCGTCCCTGAAAGCGCACCATTTTTACTTGAAAATAAATGGAAAAACAGCTAATTAGGGGTGTTATGTAAATGGCATATGCGACTACCAGGAGTCATTTTCGCATTTTGTATCACTTGCGAAGAGACAAGCCTGTGACTTGGCAACATTGCAACACTGCCGCGCAGAAGACTCTGGCGCCGAAGGGAGAGAGGCATCTGTACACGAGCCCAGGCCTGCCGTCCCTGGAAGATTCCACCGTGGCGTCGGACCCAGCCCCTGAGGGCGTCACTTGCTCACCTTCCGGGCAGATGTCGCCGCTTTACAGCTTGGTTTCCGGGGAGAGACCCGATTGACACACTAGAAACAGTTTATGAAGAATTATTTATATATGCATATACGTTCCAAACCAGAAGTGTTCGAAGGGGTACTCCGAATCTGAAATCGATAATCGTAACTATCATATTGTTGTGGAAGTTAGGTGCAGCGATTTTATGCAATACCTGGGAGAGTTAAGGAAGGCGAGGGAGGAAATGATATGTATAAAAAGAAAAAATATTTGGGGGATTATTGTTGTTTTCGAAGTTGTTAAAACGTGCTTCTTTTTTATTTATGTATTTTCAGTAAATGAAATAGATTCGCTGCTGACGTCTCAAAACGCCTTAATTGCAAAGTTAAAAGATGAGTGCCGAACACTCGCTGTAAAGCTCGAAGAAGTTGCCGAAAAAAACAGGCAAGTGACACCGTTTGGAACATTAAATAGTTTTATTTTTTTTAAATATACAGCCTACCTGGTATTTTTTATATGGCTTATTCTCTATTTTAGACTGAAGACTTTTGTGCTTATTAAGGCGTGTGCATATCACACACGAACATTGCACAGATATTGATACCAGTATGTGTAAAGGCAGGGGTTGGATTGGGGCCGCAATTATGCCCTGGCAGCTAAAAAAAAGCATGCCACATTTGCAGATCGCAACCTTTCGCAAAACACTACTTGGGTAGGATCTCGGAGGTAATGTTGGTTAACATTTGCGTTTATAATTTTTTTTTTCTTTTGGGTCCGTGCAATTTGTCAAGACTGGTAGCAAAATTATTCCATGGCATCACACCCACAGATTTCCTGGCGCTCATCTTCAGAGCTATAAATCTTGCTGTCGCCCTGAGGTCAATTAATTTTCACCTCAACCTTGGGTCCTACAGCCCTGCTCAATCTTAGAGATGATGTGATGGCAGACATCTAATAAGCTAACATGAATATTATGAGATACATTTTCATATTTATATACTTATCTCTGCAAACGCTTAGTATACTGACATATTGCCATACATGGGCTAGAATACCATTGCAATGCAATTGCTAACATAACGACATAAACAGAAGAACAACATTGAAATACATAACTGTCCGCTAGCAGTGTCGAATAGGAACTCCGCTGGCATTTTTAAAGGGGACGTTGTCCTTCGTTTTCCTCTTTGCCCTCCTCTAAAAGTTCCTGTGAAGATGGCGACGCAGGACATCAAGCAGGGGCCAATCAAACGTCTGACAGATGTATCCATGGCTTCCTGCCCTCCACTTTCACTGCTGTGGGTGTGCTCTTGGTAGCTAAGTAGGGGGCCCTCGAACTTGCTGTCCTTCCACCATCATACAAAATAGTAGATGTACACTTGTTGGCCCACGGAAATTGGACTGGTCTGCTGGGCTGCGGTGGTGCACTTCTCCTGTCGTAACACCTGTTTAGAGAAGAACTTGGCAGACTTCAATAACTGAGATACATAACAACTCATTTCCTATCCTAAAATCTCAAGTGTCTTTTGAGCTTCTGTCGAGCTGTTGTTAAGGGAGTCGGCATAGGAAGCCCTGTCACTATCTGGTGAGGGGTCAAGTGATGATCACTTACTGGTTGATTTCTGAGGACATATAAAGCTAGTGGAAGGCAATATAGCCAGTTCTTCTGCAGTGTAGCACATAGTTTACTGATTTTGTGTTTTTAAAGGCCATTAAGACGTTCCACTATACCATTATGTTGGGGGTGATAAACAGATGACAATTTATGTTTTATTCCTAGAGAGGTGCAGATGTGCTGAAACATTGCATTAACGAAGTGGGTGCCGTTATCGGAGCCGATCGCTTCTGCGATTTCCCCACCGAGGTATCACCTCTTTGATCAGAAAATTTGGCTGCTGTTTTAGCATAATTATGTACACATGATCCTGCCTTGATCCACCTCTAGAAAGGGCAGACCACCACAATAAGGTATCTGTAATTGTTACATCTCTTAATCATGTTGACAAAGTCTAAATGTAGATTTTTAAATGGGCCGGTTGGATGAGATATTGTTGAGGTAATCACTTTTAGCTTGGGTCTAGGGCTGTATTGTTGGCATACTGCACATTCTGCAATATACATAATAGTCATTTCAGATAATTGTGGAATGAACCAATCTGTCTGTAACGTAGCAAGAAGATATTCCTTGGTAGTGTGTGCAGGGAGGTGTAGTTGCTCTGAGGATGTATATAACAGGGCTTGTGGCATTACTGGTTTACCTGTGCTTTCTTGCCTATAGATGAAATCTTTTGGTGACTGTATACACCCTCGCTGTTCCCACTGCTCCCTTTCATTAGGTAGTGCTTCTTCTTGCAATTCACATAAATGTAATTGTGGTGTCTCTGTATATGGGGGTGGTAATTCAGTAGCATTTTGTAATCTGCTTGTCATCATCCCTAATGTGTGTTCATCTTGTTCACTATAATTTGGAGATGTTTTAGCTGCTTCTTTTGCAGCCCAGCCTGCCAAGGCATTACCCCTGGAAACAAGGTCTTGCTGATTAGTGTGTGCTGCACATTTTATAACTGCTACCTTAGATGGGAGAATTAAAGCCTTTATCAATTGTGCTAATAAATCTTTTTGAATTACAAGGGATCCATCAGGTTTGGGAAATCTCCTCCTTTCCCACCTGTGAATTCTAGAATGCACAGTGGTGGTGACATATGCTGAATCTGAATAAATGGTAACCTCTAGTCCTTCGGCTTGCTGCAACGCTTCAATGATGGCCACTAATTCTGCAGCCTGTGCTGAAAAGTGGGAAGGGAGTGGTATTTACATTATTCTATCTGTAAGGTGCCAGATGATCTCTGCTGTTCGGCTCTTACAACGGCTGCTCCAGGGTTCATAATCCCTGTTTCCTGATCTGTGAAAGAGGACCCATCAACAAAGAGCAACATGCTCCCAGGGATGGGGGTCTTCTCTCACCTTGCTTCCTTCTTCTGGTGTGTAATTGGCACAGTAATGTACATGTTCATTGTCAGAAATTGGGTGTGCAAAGAACATTGCTGGATTAACTGTGACACATCGAACCACTTGCAATGATGGTATTGAAAGTATTACTTCACATCCAGATACCCATTGAGTTGTAAGGGTGCTCTTGCTTTTTTGCAAGATGGCAAATACCGCATGCTCTACATACACTGTTAAAGGTGATCCCATCAATATTGTGATGCTTTTCTGGACTGCAAAAACTGCTGTAGCCATTGTTTGCTCACATGGATAATGCCCTTTCATGACTGGATCTAGCAGCCCACTGTAGTAGGCAATTGGCTTGTGTCCCATGGATGTCTTTTGAGTAAGTACCGCTGTCATCCTCATTCTATTACAGTGATAAAAGAGGTAGAATGTTTTATTATAATCAGGTGTACCTAACATTGGAGCATTTGTGATTGCTCTCTAGCTCCAGGAAGGCTGTCTCCCTTTCATCAGTCCAGTCGATTTTGTTTGCATTTGTGTGGGACTCCTTTAAGGCAGTTAGAAGTGGTGCGGTCAGAGCGGCATAATCGAATACCCACTGCCTCACATTATTGCAGAGTCCTAGAAACTGCTGCATTTGTTTTGTGGTTGTGGGCATAGGCTTCCTGATGCTCTCTACTCTGTCTGCTGTCACCCTCTTCCCATCTTTGGATATTATCTGTCCCGAATAGTGGACCTCTTAGTAACCTTTTTCTGCAAGCATGCAGAGGAGACCAATGGTATTGTCCCTACGCATGTCTTCAGTAGCGCTACAAACCATGATATCATCCATGGATTGTAAAAGAGTACTCTTGCATTTTATGTTTGCTAAATCCTTTTTCACTGTCCTTTTTAAAATGGTCTGGGACTCACAGAAGCTTTGCGGGAGCCTTCTGTAGCAATATTGCATGTCTTTAAATGTAAATCCTGTCAAATATTGACTCTCAGAGTGCAATGGAATGCTGAAAAACGCATTTTTCGAATCGATCACTGAAAAATAAGTGCCATCTTTTGGAATGTTTGTCAGTATGACTGATGGGTCAGGTACCACTGGAAATGTTGGTATTACTACATCGTTTAGGGAGCACAAATCCTAAATAATGCTCCAAGTTCCCCCCTTGGCCTTGCGTATCAGAGAAATTGGACTATTGCACGGTGTCGACCTCTCATATATTACTCCCTGCTCAAGTAACGCTTGGATGGTAGGTAGGATGCCTTCTTCTGCCTCTTTGGACAAGGGATTTTTTATATATATATTTATTTATTCATTTATTGTAACAACAGACAAACAAGGTTGTCCCTTCAGCCCACACAGTATAGGAACAAATGCATTTACAACTTAATTTAACCACAAAGTCTCGTCAGGCACAAACAGTGCCAAATGTCTCTAAGCATCCATGAGGTTCAACAGGCAAAGTCCAGCAGCGATATCAAACGTCTATGTATATACAGCCTACATCCGAACCAGCCTCAGCAGACCGCCAAGCCCAAGGGGCAAACCCAAAAAAACAATCAACCTAAAGAAAAAAGAAAAAACAAACGAGGAGGCCGGGAGGAACCAGTCAGCACCATCAGCAAGCATCTCACTCAGCAGCAACACACAGAAGCGAGGACCTAACCAATGTATCAGGATATCCAGTCAGCAGAAAAGCTCCTCATTTAGACACAGACGCAAGATAGGATCGGAGGGGCACCCAAATATCTTGTGGTCTAGAGCCCTCCGGCGCCAGGTCCCAATAAATTGTCAATTGCTCCTGCCAAAATGCAGCATCCCGCAGCCAGTCTGAAATTCAAGGTCGACCCCGGCCCCATCAAATTGCCACCCGCGCTTCGCCAACAGTAACAGCATACCGACTACTCGCTGCACCGTCAACGGCACCCCTCTCACCTTACCCAACAACACCACAACAGGAGACTGAGTTAGCTCCAGTCCCGTCATCTCGGCAAGCACACAAAAAACCTCCCTCCAGAAGTCATGTACTTCCGCACAGTGCCACGCTAAATGGAGAAAATCAGCGGCCGGAGCCCGGCATCTTACGCAGGCGTCCTCCGCTCGCAGCCCCACAACGCACAGGCTTCGAGGGGTATAATTCAAGCGGTGCAGAAACTTAAAATGAATAAGGCGCAACCTATAGTTGGGCGATAGTTCCTTCATATGCGCACAGCACGCCCTCCAGACATCCTCTGAAATGTCCTCCCGCACATCAGCCGCCCACTTCGCCCTAGCAGCTAGCCCCAGCCCTCCCCTGCTCCTGTATACAGCCATACAATTTAGTAATAAGCTTCTTCGGCGACTGTACACTCCACAGCACCTTAAGTCGGCGGAATCTCAGGAAGACTAGGATACTGCGCGAGCAGCATAGCGCGTATCCGCAGCACAAACAAGTGATGCAGCGCGTTAGCAGGTCCATCCCCCAGTAGTTCCCCCGGGGACCTCAGCCTCCCATCAGCAAACCAGTCCTCCAAAGATACCAAGTCAGAAGTACGGAAAAAATTCTGCAGCTGCGAATCATGGAACATCGCCTCATCCGCCACAGCGGTCACGGACACAGACGGCGCAAAAGGCACACACACAACAGATCGCTTCAGCAAGACTGTACAGGCCCTAACGTTACAGGCCACCGTATCCACACCCTGGGAGCGAGCCCTCCATAGATTCCCAAACACTCGCTCAAGCCCGTCCTGCCACACCGCATCACTCTCCGGGGCAAGGTGCGGCAAATAACGAATCAGCCGAATCCAATAATACACAAAGTGAGCCTGCGCACAATGATAATAGAGCTCCAGATCATGGGCTGCAAGGCCACCCAACTCAAACGGTAGCACCAATTTTTCCCATACGATGCGAGGCTGGCCCCCAGCCCAGACCAGGCAAACCATCGCAGAACGGAGCCGCTGCAGAAAAACAGCCATAAGCACCAGAGGAAGATTGATAAACAAGTATACAAATTTGGGCAATACCAGCATCTTTGCCACTGCAATCCGTCCAGTTAAATACAAAGGCAAAGAACGCCACGGCACAGTTCTATCCTCCAGCCAAGACATGGACAACCATAATTGGCCAGCCAGAGCGTCTCAACATTGCAACTTAACAAAAGTCCCAAATACCTAACCGGGCCATCCGCCCAAACAAGAGGATAGCAAAACCGACAAGCCACCTTTCCGGACGAAAGAGGCAACACCACAGACTTAGACCAGTTTATCGTTTATTCCAGAGATTCTCCCGAACAGGACAATCTCATCTAACAGCAAGTCCAAGTTTTGCACAGGCTCCCACACATACAGCGCAACGTCATCCGCATACATAGATATTAGAATTGATCTCTGACGAAACGGCAACCCTCTAGCACCATGGTGCTGTTGCAGAAAGGCCGCCACAGGCTCCATCGCTATCGCAAAAAGCAGCAGGGACACCCCTGTCTGGTTCCACGCTCCACCACGAAGGGCTCCGACACACATCCATTCAGCCGGAGACGAGCCACCGGTTGCGAATATAACAAACGTATCCAAATCACAAAGCACACATTCATTCCCACTCTCTCAAGGAGAGCAAACAGATACTGCCATACCAGTGAATCAAACCCCTTTGTAGCGTCTAAAAACACCGTCACAGCCTCATCATCGACTGAGCCTGCAACGGCAAAGAAGGTGCGTAAATTGTGCGCCGTGGACCGTCCCGGAATAAATCCCGACTGATCCGGCAACGCCAACTTAGTCATCAGCAGCTGCAACCGTGCCGCTACCGATTTTGCCAATATTTTGTTATCTATGTTAATCATAGAGAGCGGGCGATACGAATCGCAGCTGTATGCATCCTTCCCAGGCTTAAGAATCGTAACGATAAGCGCCTCACGCAGAGAAGCCGGAAGGACCCCAGCGCTCAAGGCATCTGCATACACCTCCAACAAATGGGGCGCCAAGATATCAGTATATTCTTTATAGAACGCTGGGTTCAGCCCATCCAAACCAGGGGCCTTATCGCCAGGCAAACTACAGTTCGCAGCTTTAACCTCTGCCTCAGTAAAAGGAGCATCAAAATATTCCCTGTGCGCTCTATCAAACCAGAGGAGACTAATCTCCGAAAAGTAGCCCTGGACCACTTCCTCAGGCAATACAGTAGGAGCTGAGTACAGGTCCTGAAAAAATGTAGTAAATACCTTTAGGACTTCAGTCGTTCCCACGACCCGCTCCCCTCTTGAATTGTTCATTTCAGTCACATAACTGCTGGCCCATGGCCTGCGGAGCAAATTCGCCAATTTGCGCCCAGCTCTGTCGCCCTCTCCGTATTGTCGTGCCTGCGCAAACTTCCCTAGGAAGTGTATCTCCCTCAGAGACGCCTCTTCGTACGAAGATACCTCAGCACGAAGAGCTGCCAGCGTATCACCAGACCAATCCTGCACCAGACGAGACTCCAGCTCCGCAATCCGAGCCTCTAGCTCAGCCAGCTCACGTCGCAGCGCACGCAACACACTGTGTTGCTTCGAGATACAGAGCCCGCGAACGACCACCTTGAAAGCCTCCCACAACGTGCCAGCCGACCGCACCATGCCCTCATTTTGTTCAAAATATAAAACAATATCGCGGCGTATCTCCTCGCGGAACATCTCGTCCCGGAGCGCCCCCTGAGGCAACCGCCACATAAAAGCCCGCGCAGGCCCGCCAGGTACCTCCAGCTCCAATCGAACCGGTGAATGACCCAACAGCGTGCGGGCCAAATGGTCAGAGGATCGGGTCCACAGAGCCACATCCCGCGAACCCAGCCAGCGGTCAAGACCCGACCAACTACTATGCACATAGTTGACGCAAGTGTCCTCCCTCGCCATGCCGTGCTTCATCCGCCACAAGTCCACCAGCGTCGCGTCCTCCATAATTGCAGATAAAACACGAGCAGCCGACGGATGCTGTACCCGAGACGCACTCTCCCTATCTAGAATGGGGTCAAGAGTCACATTAAAATCACCCCCCACCCCCAAAGCACCGCACCTCCCCCCAGCGATTCAGTCAGTCACCAGACTTCACACAAAAACTCCGGATCATCTGAATTAGGTCCATACACTGACACGAGATGACACGGCCTGTCCAGTAGCGTTCCGCTGAGTAAAACATAGCGTCCGTGAGGGTCAACAATAATCCTACGAGTACGCCACTGCAGCCCCTTACGTATTAGTCTCGCTACTCCCCTGGCATAGCGCGAATAAACAGAGCCGTGACATTCCCCAATCCACCCCGCCTTTAAATAACGCAGAGTAGCCGCCACTAAGTGCGTCTCTTGTAGCATGCATATATCTACATTCTGCCTCTTAACATATGCTGACATAAGTCGCACCTTTCATCTGTCATTCAGGCCTCGCACATTCCAAGTGAGACAACGGATCAAAGTCGCACCCACCGATTTCATCCTCGCATCGCACCAAACACAAAGTGCGGTACTGCCACTCTCCCAGCCCGGCCAGCCTCGCTCCACCACAAAACGCATTGAAGAGAAATCAAATAAACATAGAACAACAATCCCAAAAAATCCCCTAACCACCACCCATGCAGATCCCCCAACCGAGTCAAGTCAGAAGCCCTCCCCCCATGAAGCACATATACCCAACCAAGCATAGAAACAGGACTCATCCAGCGGGCGGGAAGCTAGCCACCCAACCCGTCCTCCTAACCAGGACAGGGAAGGGCAGGCATGGGGCCCAACAATAAGGAGCATCATCAGGACGGAAAACAGAAAAGATTCCGCAACCGGATGCAAGCGGCACACTCAAATGTCCAGATAGGCAGGTGATGTCCATGGCAGTCGATCATTATCACTTAGGGACTCACTCTCCACAGCACGATCATCCGGGGCCGCCACTACCGATTTCCGAGGGAGAGTCTTGGCAAACTTCGCCGCTAGCTTCGGATCCGTAAAAAATTGAAGGGTCCCACCATGCTGCACTTTCAGTTTCGCTGGGTAAATGAGGGAGAACCTAGCATCCATTTGGGCCAGAGAGCGCTTCACCGGCAAAAACGCCCTGCACGCAGCCTGCACGCCAGGGGTATAATTCGTAAAAAAAATTCAGTTCAGTATTCTTATAAATTACCGGCCGGCGCTCCCTAGCCAGTCGCAGAATCGCATCCCGATCACGGTAATTCAGATGCCGAATAATGACGGGGTGCGGAGGGGTCCCAGGAGGGGGCCGGGGACCAAGCGACCGATGCGCTCTCTCCACCACCAGCAGGCGGGAAAGCTGGCCAGGGAAAAGGTCAGAAAGCATTCCCTCCACAAAATCTTCCATTCTGCCCATATCAGTGGACTCCGGAAGACCAACCAGTCGGAGAGTATTACGACGCGATTGAGCCTCCAAATCTTCGTTTTTAACCCAGATAACCGCCAGCACCCTCTCCATACGCAGCAGATGGTCACGCTCGTCTCGCTGTGTGTCCTCCAGCCCAGAAGTGCGTGTCTCCAACTGGTCAATGCGGGAATCATGATCATCCATCCGGGCTCGGATACGATCAAGCTGCTCCGTTAGATGATCCAGCTTCCCATCTATTCCAGCCAGGCTAGTCTTCAAGTCCAAAAACATAGCCTTGACCGACCCATCCGAAGGCCCCTCTCCCATCACCAGCTTCTCAGGATGAGCAGTAGATGCTCCCCCTCTCCGCCGGCCCCCCTCAAAGGAGAGCTTCGCTTGTTTCTGCTCTGCCTTCCCCATCACACAAGTGGCAGTCCATCACCAGCCACATGCCCCCAAAGTCCGTAATCAACTGGCCACCGCAAGTCAGCTACCAGTCCACCACCACAGGCTCCACCAGTGTCCGCACCAACCAGCCCCCTCCGCCACTGACAATGACGTCCATTCTCCAATATGGGCTCAGCTCCAGACCAAACTACCTCACCGAGGGCACGGAGCCGGATCCCTACGGCACCATCCGTCGATCACAGCTTCACGGCCTGTGGAGCCAGTTCACCGCTCCCACAGCAGGCAGCCCGGCCACCCGCCGCTCCGCCGGCAAAGGCACTCGTCGCACCCCACCACCCCCTGTCGCTCACCAGGCCAACCGCCACCGCGTCCAGACCCCACTGCAGGCCTCTCTACACAAGAAGCCTGGTGGCAGCCACAGCAGGGAGTCGCCGCTCCGCCAGTGTCTTCAGCCTCCAGGCCCAAAAGTCTCTAGGGGCCGAACTCCACAGATCTGAGCCCTACTCCTTACTCCGCCTCAGGCCCTCTCAGCAGCCGCCCAACAACGCGGTCGGCACTTGGCCACCCGACCAGGGAACCGGAGAGCCAGGGGCCGCGGTTCGACCCGACCGCCGATTGGCCCCCAGGCACGTCCGTTGTCCAACAGGGGTCTTCAGCAGCCGCGGCCGCGAACACAACCAGCCCTTCGCTCCAAAAGACCCACAGGGCAGCAGCACTCTGAACAGCTCCGCACAGCCACTTGCACGCCCAGGCTGTGCTTCGCCCAACCCCCGCCGAGCGCTGGCAAAGCCCGCGGGCACAGCAGGGAAAAAACACAGGAGGGTCGCAGTCCGAAATGACTGCCGATCGGGCCCCCCGCTTATCCCCCCAGATAAATGGCGGCGGCGCCGCCGCAAGCGACTCCGCCCCTGCCAGAGCAGCACAGTCCGAACACCAGCGGCACGCGCCCGCAGCTCACCAACCCGCCACGCCACGAGGCAGGCCGCCTCCACCGCATTACTTCACAATGCCACCGCCTCCACCAACTATTTCAAGCGCAGACGGAGCAGCTCCAATATAGGCGCACCCCCGCTGTACCGTCACCGAAGCAGCTCCGTCCTGAACGGAGAAATGATCAAAAAGGCCCCCTGCCTCAGTGGAGCCTCACAGAGTGCCGGCCATCTTGCTGACTGGCTAGCTCCGCCCCCTTGGACAAGGGGTTACTTACATATCCTGTGCAGTATTGCTCCAGGTTTCAATGTAATTTTCACATGCTCAGCCGTTTTGATCAGTCCCACATCATGTGGCCCCTTTGTCCACAACACTTCTGGTACTTTTGCCAATCTTTTTCTATTATTGTTCTGTCTTGTGTGTATCTGGACCGTGTCCTGTATTGCAACTGCATTCTAATATCAATGTCCATCTCAAATACAAATTTCTCAATTCATGGGCAATCATCAAATACTTCTTCGTCTGATATATTTCTTAATTTAACCCCGGGATCTGTGAAAACTATTGATGCCCACATTTCCTGTCTCCTGTCAACTGCCATTAGCACGGCATATGTTGATCTTTTTTCAAGGGTGGATATTTCCAATATCATTTCAGGTTCAACTATGGGATCCACTGGCTCGTAAGGTCTGAATTGAAGTTCCTTTGGTAATTGCGCTGTTTTCCCTTGAATCGCTGGTGTGTGAGCAATCAAGGCATATATGCCACGCAAAAAAGCCTCTGTGTCGACAGGAACGGCTCTGACCTGCTGTCCTAGCTCCTCATGAGCTACGAGTGACAGTATTCTGCTCGGTGTGACACCTGGTGTGTAACATACCATTGACCCATCCTCTAGGAAGTAGATGGTCATGTTCAACTTGCTCATTAGGTCTCTCCCAAGAAGATTGACTGGTGACCCTGGGGAATATAATAGTGGCCCTTCAATTTGTGTATCTCCCACAATCATGCTCACTGATTTGGTGAAAGGAACCCCTTCTTACAGCACCAGAAAACCACTGTGTGTCCATTGAGTTTTAAGAAAATGGTAGTGTTCCTTCCTTCAGTTTGGTGGCCCTAGTGTTGATTAAAAACCTGTAGGGGCGACCATCTATGGCTACCGTCACAGTAGGTTCCTCATCTGATCTGTGGGTTACCAATAGTATTGGACACATAGTGACCATCTGCAGGCTCTGTCATTGGGTATAGTTGTGTGTTGGCGTTCCCCCAGATATTTGGGGTGGTACATAAAATGGGTTGCCTCCTTGCACTGTTACCCCCCTCCACCTGAACCTGTGCTTGTCCTCCCATAGTGTTACTGACACCTTGGGGCCCGCTCTGCGACATTGGCCCTTGTGGTGCAACCCACTGGACCTGAGGGCCCTGCAGGAGCTCCTGTATTGCTTGCTGGTGGGGCACTCATTGCACCTGTTGTGGCCTCATCTACCCTGCCGGTAGTCCAATCTTGTGCTTTCTCATAGTTTTTCCTGGCCCTGCATTCCCTTGCAAAATGGCCCATCTTACCGCAATAATAACATTGTTTTCCTGCCCTATAGCCTCCTTGTCTTCTCCCTTGTGTCGACCCTTGCTCTCCTAAAAAGCTTCCCTGCCCCTTTCTCGTATCACTTATTGGCTGTCCTGGCGCCTGTACCTGCACTGGCGTTGCAACAGTTGTTGATGGCGCAGTCACAAATGCCCCCTCTGTACTCGGTTTCTAAGTTTTTGTTGCACCAACTTAGCTGTGGCCCTTTCTGCCTGTTCTTTCCTTGTCCTTTTCTTGTTTTCGTTTAAAATAATGTATTATATGGGCCTGTATTTCGTGCCATGTTTAAGCTTGCGTGTATATCGGTGGGAAGGCCTCGCTTTAATAATTATAAAACAAAATTGCATTTCCTCCTGTGTTTTCCCAGTTATATCCTACTTCCTGCACCCATCGTTCCTTCATTCTAGTAATAAATTCTGCAATATCCTCAGACGGCTTTATACTTTCTGCCATAAGGGCTCCAATGTCGGGTCTATCTGGATACGTCCGCCGAAGTGCATCCTAAACATGTTGGTGGACATTGTTAAAAGATGATCCATCAAACTGTGTATTTATCAATGTCACTTGAGGGAACCCTGCTCTAACAAAAATAGGCCCTCATTACGACCCTGGCGGTCTGCAGTTATTTGGGGTATGGTACTGCCAACAGGCTTGGACGTACCTTTTCCCAAATGAACATTGGCGGTTTGGCTCAAGCCAAACCACCAGTGTACCACTCCATGCCGCCAAGGTGGTAACAGCCGCAGGGCTGGAGACTTCGGGCTCCAGCCCAGCGGCATCACAATCACACCCTCGGGATTATGACCCCACCTAACGCCATGGTTCCTTTCCTGGCACTGATAAGGGGCTCACCTGTTCCCCTCCCCACCGTCCTTCCCCACCTGCCCCCCTACATTTACACACCCACACGCGCACACATACACACTTATACACACCCACACACCGCGACACACACCAACATACATTGTCGCACACACGCATTCACAACATACACGTACACTCACATTCAGTCATTCAGGCACGCATTCAACGCAACTCACATCCACATGCATGCATACAAAAACAGACACACACACCCCCACACACACAACACCCTCACACACGCATCCCCTACTCCCCCTTCATGTTGGAGAACCTGACTTACCTGCTTGCAGGGGGTCCTCCGGCAGGAGACGGACGGGGTGCTGCTGTCAGCAGCAGCGTCCGCCAGCAAAACACTGCAAGGCCGTATCATGGCTCATGATACGGTAGGCGATGTTTTGCTGACGTGGTGCTGCTGCTGACAGCAGCGCCACCTTACCGCTGTCCGCCACCATGACCGTCAATGGTTTTCCACCAGCCTTCTGGCGGAATTCCGTTGAGGGTCATAATGCGGGTGGGCGGCTGGTAGCCACGGCAACGGTATGTTGGCGGCCGTCCCCGTGGCGGTAGGTGGCATTTGCCACCAATGTCATAATGAGGGCCATAGTGTTTACTTCGTCTCCCACTAATGAACTGAGCATGCTTTTAACATCACCTAAAGCGAGGTTGACCCCGGCAGTATGTTTTTCAAAGCATCCTATCCATTTTCCCACTCCTTGAGACAGCGGGGGCAGTGCTCTTTTTAAATTCTTTGTCCATCTGAGGCCGAGGCACGTATGTTGGTACCTGCCCTCCCTTAAAAATAAGGGGCAACTGAGTTAGTGGCCAAGGGCTTACTGACCTGAGGCTTAACCTCGGATGTGGTCAAGTACAGTGTGTCACTTTAGTTGGTTTGTCTATAGCATACTGCTCCCAGACTGCAAGGCATTCTTGCATGTAGGGGTAGTTCCAACCTGGGTCACCCCGTCCCTGCCTCATGCAGTCTTCTGCAGTCGCTAAGTCAAAGGGTTGAAAATACCATTGTCAGGGCCACGGCTTTCTTCCTTCCTTTTTGGTCCACCTTACCAATTCAGAAGGGTTGACAAAAATAGCTACCCTACTTTTGCTCTCTTGTCTTTATGGGTGTCAAATCTAACCTACTTGATTTTAGGATTGACCTCCTTTTTGTATCTGTGGTACCTCTTGCTGTCATTAGTAACTCTTGTGTAGGGCGCGGGTGAAAATTATATAGCCTTCTCTTAACTCCTTATTAGTGCACACGCCTATTAAACCCACCGTCCCAGTCCTCTGCCCCTGTTGCACCCTGTAAGTCATACCAGGCTCCTCATATTGTGGGGTCTCCACATTTCTCTCGAATTCCTCTTCTCTCCATTCCTCTGCTGCCTCTCTGAGTGTCTGCAGATGTGTCTCCAAGCCTAAGAATGACATGCCCTGTAGTCCATTGCCCCCGGAAGGGGGGGCAAGGCTCCTAGACTGCTCTTCCTGCCTCACCGTATGCTGCAACTCACCTATATGCATGCTTCTCCCACTCTGTTCTGGGTCAGCTTGAGGAGCTGATGGGACGGGAGCAGGGGTCGCCTCAGCTTCCTGCGTGTCTAACCTCCCCTCCTTAGGCTCAACCTGAACTGGATCCTGCATCTGGCAGGATAGGGTAGAGACCATAAGGTGGGGGTTCCCCTAGAGACTTTCCTGGGGGTTCTGGTTGTGTTTGCGACACTACCTCATCTGGCGCGGTTGACTTCACATTTGTCTTCTCATGACAGAATACAGTTTTCTGTCTCTTCTTTTTCTTATACGTTGAGCGAATGTAAGTCAATGTGTGTTCAGCTATGTCCTCGTCAAATGCCCCTTCCTTTGGCCATGGTTGGGCATGATCCTTAGTGCCTTAATGCCACTGCTTATAATATTTTAGTATTCTTTGTTTATCTACAGGGAATTGTTTTTATTCTGTGTTCCAGAGGGGTGTCCATGGTCCCCACAGGATGTGTCTCTTTTCAGGCCCGTCTCCTACCTTAATATGTATTTGCCTTTACCACTGTTGCTGACCTATAGCAGTGATATGCAGGGATACTCTTACTCAGTATTACCTAACTTTACATATATTGTTGTGAGACCGAATTGGTGAATGTCAGCCATACTTATTGCTAATCTATGCAACACCTCTTCTATGGTGATATCTGGGGCGGGTGAATTCATGGGGGTTCTGAGTGGATTGGTACCTGACCGCAATGCATGTTATAACGTTGTCATGTATTTAAATACCTACTTGTGGTGCTCAGGGATGTATTAAGCCATTCATTGTTTAAGGTTGTGAAATTACGAATATCTGTGAGAAATGCATCAAGAAGAGCCTCTAATATGATGGGTGATAGGGTTATTATTTCAAACTGCGGGGTGTTGCATGGGCATGGGGATTGCCCGTGAGCCCATTTAGATACTACTTTTAAGTCAATAGTATCTGTTTCCTGCCACAGAGAATCAACCTCTCTCATAGGGATTTATTATCAAACTTCACTTACTTTGGGATGTTTTATTCTGGTCCCCTTGTTTTTTATGTACAACGATTATTCCCCACTTACGGGTCACTTGAACAATGTCTATTGGGATGTCAAAAATATAGCAGAGATCTTGCGCCCTTTCCTCCTCACTTATATCACTGCGTGACAACTGGTGGGGACTCCTGCCATTCCTCTATAACTTGACCCTCATGATTATAAAACACTGTACTCTTTTTGTCCTCCTTCTCACTCATTACTCATAAAATGCATCCACTTGTTATTGTTGCGCTTTTCA
Source organism: Pleurodeles waltl (assembly GCF_031143425.1). Classification (NCBI taxonomy): domain Eukaryota; kingdom Metazoa; phylum Chordata; class Amphibia; order Caudata; family Salamandridae; genus Pleurodeles; species Pleurodeles waltl. Next base: position 614,525,350 of record NC_090444.1, on the reverse strand, counting down.
GGTGTACAACCAGGGGTCTGACCGTGCTCAGGGCAAAGTGAACTGACACCAACCATCTGGTTCTCCCCTTACCTAAACGTCAGACTCCCCACTGATGCCTCAGCCTTGGTCGCTCTCCCTCAAAGACGTCTTCCTGATGTGTTAAATCTGGGAATTTGGCGAGCTGAGTGTCTGACTCATTCAGAGCAAGGCCTGCCGATAAAGTGAGCATCTCTTACCACGTCAGACTTCACACTTGTTACCCGGTCCACCTCACTACTTCTACTCTGATGCTCTGGATCTAACCGGTATACCTGCTGGGCATTCCCATATGAATACCCCTTCCAGGGGCTGCTCCATGGGTAATGCACTGCTACTTGTCGTCCCTCCCTCTTATCACAAAAGGGGATTCATACTAGCTCGTCTTCCGGTCTGACCGGGAAATCACAATTCATTTGTAGCATAACAACATAACATTGCATTTAAACCCCACATAAATCATGCATGCATTCCCTCATATTAAAGTTGCCAAAAAGAATCATGCAATTAGAAATAATAAGGTACGAAGCCCAACTTCTCCTCACTCTTTAGGACAGCAACATCTGGAACCCCGACTGCCTGTTTGAATAGGCAGGTGTATACTCATCTGATTTGCGTGCAGTATTCAATTCAAGCAGTGCAGGCGGTGCCTCCTTCAGCCGCAGTCCAGGGAAGAGAAGACGGCTCCTGGCTGGATATGCCAAATGTTGTTGAGTCTGGAGATGAAAAAACGACACAACTCTGTTTGGCAATGTAATATGGGCTTTTATGAATTACGGCGGGGAGGGCAGCTCAGCTCAGCAACTGATACCGCACTCAACTTCGTCTTCACAAACAACATCTTTTATAGTCTTGGAATTCCTTGTATGCGTCTTATCACTTGTCATGCATATTAATTTAAGCGCTTACTTGGTACATTGTTATATCTACTTATTTTCACACAAAGCAATATTTCTCCTTGGGAAAGCATCTAATTATGCGTTTACAGGAAAGCAAAGGTTACACATCTGTCATGGACACATTTGCTAATCACAGTGCTTTTGATCTCACATTTTGAAACCTATCAGTATGTCCTTCCTCAGATAGCTCCATGCTTAGAAACATTCTGTCTATCCTCCCTTGCACAGCTGCTGGCCTTCAAGTACCGAAGATTATCGTGTTCCCTTTCCAAAACCACCATGATGTACACTTTTCCCTTGTGAACATGGATCAGAATGTACGCCCTCCCTGTGAGCGTGTTACAGGTTATGGCTCAAGCGTTCGTGTTGTGGCCTTCTACTTCCAGCTGCATTATGAATACATTTTTCTGTTCGCCCCTGTCCTTGCACTCCCAGCATCCTCTCTGTCCTTGGCTCTCTATTTGGACATCATGAGCATTTTAGGCCTATACTCTTTTCTAACAATGTACGATTCTGCACATTTTCCTCCTGATTCATGCATTTAACTAAAGTGGGCCTTCTCCCTTTTCCATATTTTCAGTAACAGTTCTTTAAGGGGTAAAACATAATTTTTGCTTTTAGGTAATGTTATGTTGAATTGCCTGGGCCCAACAGCTCCCCACAATAGTGTTTTACAAAAACTTTTGACAAGACAAAACAAGCATTTACAAAGCCGAAAGGGTGTCAGCAAGGTGTCAGATCTTTTGGTTAGTCCAGTGCTTGTGTGATATATTCTCTTTACTTTCCTTTGTTGTGAAAGACTGAGTGCATTACATATGTCATCATTCCGGACTGGGTTTATTAAGTCTCTGCCTTCATACAATATAGTCACAAAAACGTATGTATCGCCTTAAGAGTAGTACATTTATTAACATGAGAGATGAGTGTGTGTATATTGTTTTGTAAACGGACACATCCACAATAACCTCCTCAGTTCCTCAATTGGGTAGAAAAACAGTGTGTGTATTCAGAGTAACTAAAACTCTGAAGTTATAGTTAAAGAGACCAGAGTTAGGGATTTTTAGGATTTCTGTCCCTTAATAACTTTGCACCTATTTGACAAATATCCACAAACTTTGCAGACCTGCTGCCCCAATTATATTGTCGGAGTGCTGAAAGGTTTGGGGTGTTTGGTCAAAGGGGTGCAAAGAGAAAAGAGGAGTCTGAAGGCGGGCTTGAAATCCAATGCATTTTACACAGACTTTGATGTTGTGCTTAGCCCAAAAATTAGCTAGTTCGAGTTTGCTGAAATTTGGTAGCATTAGATATTAGAGTGCACAGATGACTCTTTTAGGTATTGCAGGTAAATATATTAAGCATTTCCTAAGTTATAAGGTTTTTCAATTTAGTGATATGGTATAGCACATTAGTTCTAAAAGTAGTAAAGATGCCCAAAAAATTTACTAGACTGCATATGTAATGTTTCAGGTTTACTGAATGAACAATTGAAAGACACATTTATGGTCACATGCTAATGGAAACCTACAAACAAATGTATATGTAATAGAATATATCTTAATCTACATACGTTTTCGTTGCATGCTCTCTGGCTCACAAAATAAGTGTCCCAACAAACCAAACAAAAACACCTTTCTTATGCACCCTGTGCAACAAAATGAAATAGTGCCCTAGCAGTGGGCCACACAAAATAGTATTGCCCAATGTGACACCCTGAGTGACACAAGGGTAGTGCAACCCAGTAGTACAGCCAGGCCTTAGTTATATTTTGGGCCATCGTATACCATGATTAACATTGCATTATACAGTGGTACATGGCGATGACAAGCCAGTATATAATTGGGTAATTGCTGTTTTTTTTTAGAATAAAAAGGCAGCTATATTGTTTTACTACACTTTGGCTGTGTTGAGTGTTGTGGCCTTGGACATAGGTAAGTAGTAGGTCCCTACCTATGACCACTTTATTAAAGTGGTAATAGGTAGGAAAATGTATCCATATATTTTATATATTTTTAAATAAGTTTATGCCCTGTAGCCCTGTACCACAGTAGTTTCACAAAAGTTAGTGAAAATATTTGAAAGTACAGTAGTGACAGATGTAACTAAGTTTTAATGCCTAATAGCTTGAAAATACTTATCCTACTTAACTGCTGTATTGAAAAAGCATAATCTCTGCACCCTAATGTATAATTCTGCCAAATTTCATGTAAAACCATTCAGCCATTTTCACGCTACGTCAGTTACAACAGTCTATGGTGAATGCATTGGTGGATAAACACCTCATGTTATCCTTCCACCCCTTAACGATTAACCACAAAAACATGCATCATCTAAAAAAATTTAGAAAATGCAATTGGTCTGGAAAGTTTTGTGGTCATTCGTCAAATGGGTGGAAAGTTTTTAGGGTGGTATTAGCTGAGGAATTCCTGTCTTTTGAAATACTAACTGTAACTAAAGAGTGGCAATCAGATGTAGTATGATTCCTTTTGTCTTATCTGTTTCATGTATTTGTTAAATGTATCTTTTAGTTGTTCCTGTAGTAATTAATGGAAAGAAAACTTTTGTAGATCAAGATATATTATATTTGTTATGTATTTTTTTATAGGTTTCCATAAGCAACTTACAATAAATAGGTCTTTCAGTTGTTCCTGTAGTGAATCTGAAACTTTACATATGATGTCTAGTTTATTCTTTTGGCTTCCTTGCTACTTTTAGTAGGATTGTGCTACATATGAAGGCCAAAGTGAATGAAAGGCAATAATTTTTATTGTTATGAAAATTGAGATTATTATTTTTTGCCAGTGACCAATTATGTCATCCAAACAGTAGTGAGTGTGGCTCACTGCTAGGGCAATTTTTCATTTTGTTGCACAGAGTGCATAAGAGATAGTTTTTGTTTGGCTTGTTGGGCCACTTTTATTTTGTGAGCCAGACAGCATGGAAAGAAAACTTATGTAGATTAAGATCTATAACATTAGTTATGTATTTGTTTATAGGCCTCCATTAGCATGTGACATAAACAGGGCTTTCAGTTCAAATAGTAGATCTGAAATTTTACATTTGTAGTCTAGTTTATTTTTGGGGGGACTTCCTTGCTACTTTTAGTAGTAATGTGCTACAGGATATCACTAAATTGAAACAACCTTATAACGTAACATTTACTTGTTCTACTTACTTGCAGTACCCCTTGTAATTATCCTGCGGCCCCTAATATGTAATACTGCCAAATTGAAAAAAATAAAAAACTGATGGTTTTTGCACTATGCAAAATACAAAAGTCTATGGAAAAATGCATTGGATTTGATGCCCATGTTGGGACCTCCCTTTTTTCTTTGCATCCTCTTGACCAAACTCTGCAAAACTATCAGTCCTCCCAGGATGAAACGAGAGCGGCAGCTCTGCAAAGCTTCACACACATTCGTCAGAAGGGCGCAGAGTTATAAAGGGACAAAAGCCTGAAAAATTCCTATCTCTGGTTACCCTAAGTACAACTACAGAGCATATATAAATACATTTTACTGTGTGGCTGTCGCCACTGGGTAGGTATAATTAGGTCAGCGTTTCCATCGGAAATGTTTTTTTTTGTTTTGTTAATAACCTTGGTGCCATTTGACAGATTTTCACAAAAGGTTACTGAAAAGTGTTCTTTCTTTGCTGGTTTGTGCATGGAATGTGTCGGGGTGATCCATTGAGCGGGGGCTGAGAAAAAGAGGGTGTCCTAAAATGCAAAATCCTCTTGCATTTTCCATAGACTATTTTAGACAGCGCTACCTCAAAAACTGCCGAACGGTATTACACCAAATTTGTCAGGAAGCTAGATCTTGGTCCTACCTTGTGATATGGTGTAAATCTGCTCAGTAGTTTCTGAAAGATCCAGGTTAAAAAAAAATTGTATATCTGGATGGTTGGTCTCCTGCAAAAAGACAGCATTAAAAAAAAACGGAAAATGTCAGCCGGTGTTTAATTTTATTTTAAGTATTAGACAGCTGGTTTGGGCCATGGCCTGGAGGTTTTAATTAATATGTGGGGAAGAGGGCATGAGTGGGGCTTTCCTCCCTGAGTCTCTGTTGGGCCCTGGGACCCCATCCCTAGGGGATGAATGAGAATTTAATGAGAGGCAGGCTAGCACCACCCCACCACCAAACACACACAGCCACTAATAAACCTTAGGACCTAATTACCGGTGCCAGACATCAAATAAAGGGGAGCGGAGCATGCAGCCTCTATCTTTGAGCTACTAATTGGCCTTGGGGCCCCATCCACTGGTGTCTGAGTATTAAAAACATGGGAGGGTGGCATGTGGCCCTCCTACCCCAACTGGTAAATGCCCCAGGGACCCAACCCCGCGGGTGCCGAAGATTAAAAACAGAGAAAGGGGGCATGTAGCACCCTTCTCCGAGCCTTGGCCCGGAGACCCATTCCCCAGCCCTGGCTCACTAACTGTGTCCTTTGGACACAGGAGTTTCCCTGCCTGCAGGAGTGTGGTTTGAAAAACATGTCTGCATCCACCCTGCGGAAGCTTTAAAAATGCTGTCACCAGATGGGAGAAGACATGTTTTCCCTGCCTTCGCCCTTGTGGGCAGGAAAGCTCTGATTTCTCTTGGCCAGAGGGAGCAAATAAAAACAGTTGTTCCCTCCAGGCAGGAGCAATGCCGGCTCCTGATGCACCTTGGATGGGTGAATGCGGGGGGGGCTGTGTTACGGGCTACTCGTTGTTTGTCTTTGGCCCACTGGAACTGCAGAGTGGTCTTGATTCTTGTAGGTTCTGCCTTGACCAAGGTAAGGGCAGCCCTTTCTGATAGCCACGGTGCTGCTGACGAAGGAACGCCAAAAGGCAGTCCGTGCCCTCAACAGGGAGTCCCAGAGGAAATACCTCAAAGAGAAAAACCTCTATAGCAGGAACAAAAAAGAAGCAAAAAGGTAAGTCTTCCAACAAGAAAAAACAATAAAGGAAGAAGCTCGAACAAGCAAGGGAAAAAACTTGAGAAAAATTAACAGGAGCGAAGATCAACGAAGTGTTGCAGCGCAAGGAGAACAAGAATCACACACCTTATATACCCTAAAACAGGAAATGACCAACAGGAAGAAGAAAGTCACCATATTGGATTGAGAAAGAATCATAGGAACATATAGAGAAAAGATGCCATTTTGAAAAAAGGTCCTAAGGCATGCAGGGAAAAAGAAAGGCATGGTGGGAGAAAGAAGAACATGGCTGCTAAGTGTGAAAATAAGAACAAGAGGAAAAGGAGAAAGAAGAGAAAAAAGAAGAAAGGAACAGACTGCACCATGTAAGTGAGGGGCTGAGGGAGAAGATGCTGTAGGAAGTTGTCTCTGTATATACTATCTCAAAGTGAGAGATAGTGTGCACAGAGTCCAAGGGTTCCCCTTAAAGGTTGATAGTGGCAAAATTAGACAATAGTAATGCTCTGTTTTGTGGTAGTGTGGTCGAGCAGTAGGCTTATCAGAAGGTAGTGTTAAGCATTTGTTGTACACACACAGGTAATACATGAGAACACACACTCAGACTTGACTCCAGGCCAATAGGTTTTTATATAGAAAAATATTCTTTTCTTAATTTATTTTAGAACCACAAGATTAAAATTTTAGCTAAGTACATAAATTGTAAGGTACTTCACACAGGTAAGTATAGAACTTTGATTTAAAACAGTAGAATACACAGTTTTGATGAAAATGGCAAATAGCTATTTTAAAAGTGGACACTGTACAAAAATCAACAGTTCCTGGGGGAGGTAAATATTGGTTAGTTTCTCAGGTAAGTAAAGCACTTACAAGTTCAGTCTCCTGGGCATAGGCAGCCCACCGTTGGGGGTTCAAGACAACCTCAAAGCCACTGCACCTGCAACACAGGGCCGGTCAGGTGAGAGGTCAAAGGAGGGCCCAAATAACATAGGCCCCTATGGAGAACTGGGGTGCTCCGGTTCCAGCATGCTAGCAGGTAAGTACCTGTGTCCTCGGGGAGCAGACCAGGGGTGTTTTGTAGAGGACTTTTGGGGGGGGGGGGCACACACAAGCACACACAACACACCCTCAGTGGCACTGGGGCGGCCAGGTGCAGTGTGCAAAGTAGGTGTTGGGTTTGTCGTAGGAAACAATGGAGGGACCCGGGGGTCACTTTGGCGATGCAGACTGGGCACAGGGGAGGGGCTTCTCGGGCCAGCCGCTGACTGGGCTATGATGAGGGCCGCCTGCTGGTCACCCCTGCACTGGTAGGTGGTTCCTCTCGGTCTTGGGGGCTGCGGGTGCAGTGCTTGGTCCAGGCGTCGGGTTCCTTTGTTACCAGGCAGTTGCGGTCAGGGGAAGCCTCTGGATACTCTCTGCAGGTGTCACTGTGGGGGTGCAGGGAGGTTGACTCGGGGTGTCCACGTCATTGGAGTCGCCTGGGAATCCTCTCTGCAGTGTTGGTTGTCCTGAACTCGAGCCAGGGGCGTTGGGTGCAGAGTGTGAAGACTCATGCTTCTGGTGGGAAGTGAGAGTATCTTTAAAGTTGCTTTCTTTGTTGTTGTTTCTAGACAGAGCCTCTGTCCTCAGGAGGTTCTTGGTCCTTAAGGTGCAGGTCAGTCCTCTGGGTCCTTAGAGGTCGCTGGTCCCACTGGATGCGTCGCTGTGCAGGTTCTTTGAGTCTGGAAACAGGCCGGTAGGGCTTAGGCCAAGTCAGTTGGCGTCTCCGTTGTCTCTGCGGGGCTTTCAGGTCAGCAGTCGTCCTTTCTTCAGGTTTCAGGAATCTGATTTCCTGGGTTCAGGGTCACCCCTAAATGCTGAATTTACGGGTGTGTTTAGGTCTGGGGGACAGTAGCCAAAGGCTACTGTCCTGGAGGGTGGCTACATCCTCTTTGTGCCTCCTCCCTGGGGGGGGTGGGAGGGGGCACATCCCTATTCCTATTGAGGGAAATCCTCAAAACCAAGATGGAGGATTTCTTAAGGCAGGGGTCACCTCAGCTCAGGACACCTTAGGGGCTGTCCTGACTGGTGGGTTACTCCTCCTTGTTTTTCTCATTATCTCCTCCGGACTTGCCACCAAAAGTGGGGGCTGTGTCTGGAGGGGCGGGCATCTCCACTAGCTGGGATGCCCTGGGGCACTGTAACAGGCATAAGCCTTTGAGGCTCACCGCCAGGTATTAGAGTTCCTGCAGGGGGAGGTTAGAAGCACCTCCACCCAGTGCAGGCTTTGTTACTGGCCACAGAATGACAAAGGCACTCACCCCACATGGCCAGAAACCCGTCTGGTTGTGGCAGGCTGGCAGGAACTGGTCAGCTTAACACTGGTGTTTGGACTGATATACAGGGGGCATCTCTAAGATGCCCTCTGTGTGCATTTCTCAATAAATCCCACACTGGCATTTGTGTGGATTTATTGTGCTGAGAAGTTTGATGCCAAACATCCCAGATTTCAGTGTAGCCATTATGGAACTGTTGAGTTCGTGTTTGACAAACTCCCAGATCATATACTCTTTATGGCTAACCTGCACTTACAATGTCTAAGGTTTGGCTTAGACACTGTAGGGGCGTAGTGCTCATGCAACAATGCCCTCGCCGGTGGTATAGTGCAACCTGCCTTAGGGGTGTAAGGCCTGTTAGAGGGGTTACTTACTTATGCCACAGGCAGTGGGATGTGGGCTTGGCACCCTGAGGGGAGTGCTATGTCGACTTAGTCATTTTCTCCCCACCAGCACACAAGCTGTGAGGCAAGTGTATATGTGCTGAGTGAGGGGTCCCCCAGGTTGGCATAGTACATGCTGCAGCCCTTAGTGGCCTTCCCTGGCCACAGAGCCCTTGGTACCAGGGGTACCAGTTACAAGGGACTTATCTGTGTGCCAGGGCTGTGCCAATTGTGGAGACAAAGGTACAGTTTTGGGAAATAACATTGGTGCTGGGGCCTGGTTAGCAGGATCCCAGCGCACTTTCAGTCAAAACTAGCATCAACAAAAGGCAAAAAGTTAGGGGGTAACCATGCCAAGGGACGCATTTCCCTACAGGTGCCCATAGTTAATATTGAGGGCGCACCGCGCCCAAGAATTGCCGAGGCCCCATGCCCACTTTGGGGCCTCATGCTAGGAAATAAAGAACAGAAGGGGCATGGCACGCCGCCGCGCCCCAGAGCCAAACAGTAGGCCCCTCAGTGCCCCGGGTTTGTGTGGATACAGGTGAAAAAAACAACGAATCCAAAGTGGGGCGTGAACAGAAGAAGGATCTTCCCAAGAACATTCAGTAAGAGGATAGCCTTTCCAATGAATAAGATACTGAAGATGGTTTTGGAATATGCGAGAATCACATATTTCTTGAACTTCATATTCGGGTTCGTCATTCACCAACAAAGGGGGAGGACATGTGAATTGTCTAAGAAAAGGGTCAGGCTTATAGGGTTTCAATTGAGAGACGTGAAAAACTGGATGGATTTTACCTGTTCAACGTAAACAGAGACGGAAGGACACTGGATTAATTTTCTGAAGAATTGATAAGGGTCCATAATAATGGGTTTCAAGTTATTTTGGGATAGACTGAGGGGCAAAAATCTGGAAGAAAGCCAAACTTGATCTTGGATGTGATAAGATGGAGCCTCTCATCGTTTATTATCAGCTATCCTTTTCATGTGCTTTGTAGTTAACAAAAGATTAGACCGAATAAGATGTTGAATTCGATGTAATCTTTGGGAAAAGGAGGTGATTGCAGGAAGTGTAGAAGAGGTCTTAGGAGTGGCAGGAAAAGATTTGGGATGAAACCATATGAGCAGAAAAAAGAAGTGGCTTTTGAGGCACTATGTATGGTATTATTGTACGAAAATTCAACAATGGGTAAATATGTGGTCCAGTTACTCTGAGTGGTATTACAAAAACAGCTGAGATATTGCTTGAGTCCTTGATTCAGGCGTTCCGTCTGCCCATTCGTTTGAGGATGTAATCCAGAAGATAAGGCTACATTGATATTTAGGGTTTTACAGAAGTGCTTCCAAAACCGTGATATGTATTTAGGGCCCCGATCTGAAACAGTAACTTGAGGAAGGCCATGGAGACGAAAGATTTCTTGGATGAAGACCTGGCTTAATTATTTAGATGTAGGTAGCTTCTTCTGAGACAGATAAAATATTGGATGTTCTAATCCGTCATCGTCCTGTCTTTGTAATAATGCTGCCCCAATAGCTCTTTCTGAAGCATCAGTAACTGCAATAAATTGTTTGCTGGTGTTCGGATGCCGTAGTATGGGTGCTTGGTTGAAAGCTCGTTTTAGGTTTTGGAAAGTGTTTCCAGCCACATCTGTCCAGATAAAACTGTTTCGCAAACTCTTTTTTTAAGAGTCTGTGTGATTTGACTAGTTTGTTGAGCAAAGTCCTAAATAAATTGTCGATAAGTTGGCCATGCCAACTTTGATGGATGAGGGGGATGGGCAATCTAGAATGGCCTGAACTTTCTCTGGATCCATGGAGATACCGACCTGACTAATGTGATATCCTAAATATTTTACCTCTGTCTTGTCAAATTCACATTTCTTGGGTTTTTAGTAGAGCTGATGTTGCCTAAGTGTAAGGAAATGCCTCCTTGGCATGGTTACCCCCTGACTTTTTGCCTTTGCTGATGCGAAGTTATGATTTGAAAGTGTGCTGAGGCCTGCTAACCAGGCCTCAGCACATTGTTCTTTCCCTAAAACTGTACCTTTGTTTCCACAATTGGCACACCCTGGCACCCAGGTAAGTCCCTTGTAACTGGTACCCCTGGTACCAAGGGCCCTGATGCCAGGGAAGGTCTCTAAGGGCTGCAGCATGTCTTATGCCACCCTGGGGACCCCTCACTCAGCACAGACACACTGCTTGCCAGCTTGTGTGTGCTGGTGGGGCGAAAATGACTAAGTCGACATGGCACTCCCCTCAGAGTGCCATGCCAACCTCACACTGCCTATAGCATAGATAAGTCACCCCTCTAGCAGGCCTTACAGCCCTAAGGCAGGGTGCACTATACCATAGGTGAGGGCATAGGTGCACGAGCACTATGCCCCTACAGTGTCTAAGCAAAACCTTAGACATTGTAAGTGCAGGGTAGCCATAACAGTATATGGTCTGGGAGTCTGTCACACACGAACTCCACAGCACCATAATGGCTACACTGAAAACTGGGAAGTTTGGTATCAAACTTCTCAGCACAATAAATGCACACTGATGCCAGTGTACATTTTATTGTGAAATACACCCCAGAGGGCATCTTAGAGATGCCCCCTGAAAACATACCCGACTTCCAGTGTGGGCTGACTAGTTTTGCCAGCCTGCCACACAGCAGACATGTTGCTGGCCACATGGGGAGAGTGCCTTTGTCACTCTGTGGCTAGTAACAAAGTCTGTACTGGGTGGAGGTGCTTCTCACTTCCCCCTGCAGGAACTGTAACACCTGGCGGTGAGCCTCAAAGTTTCACCCCCTTTGTTACAGCGCCACAGGGCACTTCAGCTAGTGGAGATGGCCGCCCCCCCCGGCCACGGCCCCACTTTTGGCGGCAAGGCCGGAGGAGATAATGAGAAAAACAAGGAGTCGTCACTGGCCAGTCAGGACAACCCCTGAGGTGTCTCTGACTTTTAGAAATCCTCCACCTTGCAGATGGAGGATTCCCCCAATAGGATTAGGGATGTGCCCCCCTCCCCTCAGGGAGGAGGCACAAAGAGGGTGTAACCTCCCAGACCTAAACACATTGAGTATTTAGGGCCCCCCAGAACCAAGCAAGATAGATTCCTGCAACCTGAAGACGAAGAAGGACTGCTGACCTGAAAGCCCTGCAGAGAAGACGGAGACACCAACTGCTTTGGCCCCAGCTCTATAGGCCTGTCTCCCCACTTCAATAAAAACTGCAACAGCGACACGTCCCTCAGGGTTCAGCGACCTCTGAAGCCTCAGAGGACTACCCTGCATCTAAAAGGCCCAAGAACTCCTGAGGACAGCGGCTCTGCTCCAAAGAAGAAACAACTTTGCAACAAAGCAACAACTTTTAAAGGACTGCACGTTTCCCGCCGGAAGCGTGAGACTTTCCACTCTGCACCCGACGCCCCCGGCTCAACCTGTGGAGAAACAACACTACAGGGAGGACTTCCCGGTGACTGCGACCCTGTGAGTAGGCAGAGTTGACCCCCCTGAACCCGCCCAGCGACGCCTGCAGAGGGAATCCAGAGGCTCCCCCTGACCGCGACTGCCTGCTTCTAAGAACCCGACGCGTGGTAAAGACACTGTACCCGCAGCCCCCAGGGCCTGAAGGATCCAACCTCCAGTGCAGAAGTGCCCCCCAGGTGGCCCTCTCCCTTGCCTAGGTGGTGTCTACCCCGAGGAGCCCCCCCCCCTTTCCTGCCTGCTTCGCTGAAGAGACCCCCGGGTCTCCCATTGAACTCCATTGCAAACCAGACGCCTGTTTGCACTCTGCACCCGCCCCCCTCGTGCTGCTGAGGGTGTACTTTTTGTGCTGACTTGTGTCCCCCCCGGTGCCCTACAAAACCCCCCTGGTCTGCCCTCTGAAGTCGCGGGTACCTACCTGCTGGCAGACTGGAACCGGGGCACCCCCTTCTCCTTTGAAGCCTATGTGTTTTGGGCACCACTTTGACCTCTGCACCTGACCGGCCCTGAGCTGCTGGTGTGGAAACTTTGGGGTTTCCCTGAACCCCCAACGGTGGGCTACCTTGGACCGAACTTTGAACCCTGTAGGTGGTTTACTCACCTGCAAAACTAACAAATACTTACCTCCCCCAGGAACTGTTGAAATTTGCACTGTGTCTAGTTTTAAAATAGCTTATTGCCATTTTTGCCAAAACTGTACATGCTATTTTGCTGATTCAAAGTTCCTATGATACCTAAGTGAAGTACCTTTCATTTTAAGTATTGATTGTAAATCTTGAACCTGTGGTTCTTAAAATAAACTAAGAAAATATATTTTTCTATACAAAAACCTATTGGCCTGGAATTGTCTTTGAGTGTGTGTTCCTCATTTATTGCCTGTGTGTGTACAACAAATGCTAAACACTACCCTCTGATAAGCCTACTGCTCGACCACACTACCACAAAATAGAGCATTAGAATGATCTATTTTTGCCACTATCTTACCTCTAAGGGGAACCCTTGTGCATGCTATTTCTTACTTTGAAATAGTACATACAGAGCCAACTTCCTACATTGGGGGATCAGCGGTGGGGTACAAGACTTTGCATTTGCCGGACTACTCAGCCAATACCTGATCACACGACTAAATTCCCAAAATTGTCATTAGAAACTGATTTTTGAAATTTGAGCTATTTTTCTAAATTTAAAATAAGTCCTGCTAGGGCCTTGTTTTAGTCCCTGTTAGCATTTCTTTTAGAGTTTAAAAGTTTTGTAAAAGTTTGAATTAAGTTCTAGAGATAGTTTTAGATTCTTAAAAAGTATTCCAACTTTTAGAAACATAATGGGGGTCATTCTGACCCTGGCGGTCATCGACCGCCAGGTTCGACGACCACGGAAGCACCGCCAACAGGCTGGCGGTGCTTCCTTTGCTATTCCGACCGTGGCTGTAAAGCCGCGGTCGCTCAGCCGGGTCCGGCGGTTTCCCGCCGGATTTCCCCCGGCTGGGAGAATCCTCCATGGCGGCGCTGCTTGCAGCGCCGCCATGGGGATTCCGACCCCCTTCCCGACAGCCTGTTTCTGGCGGTTTTCACCGCCAGAAACAGGATGGCGGGAACGGGTGTCGTGGGGCCCCTGGGAGCCCCAGCACTGCCCATGCCACTGGCATGGGCAGTGCAGGGGCCCCCTAACAGGGCCCCAGCAGGATTTTCACTGTCTGCTTTGCAGACAGTGAAAATCGCGACGGGTGCAACTGCACCCGTCGCACCCCTGCAACACCGCCGCCTCCATTCGGAGCCGGCTTCAATGTTGCAGGGCCTTTCCCGCTGGGCCGGCGGGCGCTCTTTTGGCGGTCGCCCGCCGGCCCAGCGGGAAAGTCGAAATGGCCCCGCGGTCTTTTGACCGCGGAGCGGTCTTTCGACGGGGGAAGTTTGGCGGGCGGCGGTTGCTCGGAATGACCCCCAATGTCTGCTGCAGAAGAGATAGTGATGGAACTCAACCTCACCCCTTACCTGCATCTTAGGATGTCAGAGTTAAGGTCTCTCTGCAAAATCAAAAAGATAAAGACTGGTTCAAACCCTACCAAAGTGCAGCTCCAGGAGCTTTTGGCAGAGTTTGCTAAAAACAACCCCTCTGATGATATCTTCACAGGGGGGAAGCTAGTGATGAGGAGGGAAATTTCCCACCCCCTCTCCTAGTTAGGGAGCCCAGGGTTTCTCCAACCTTGACTCCAGAAGTGATAGTCAGAGATGTTGCTTCTCTCGCAGGAGAGTCCAACAGCTCTGCAAGCATTGAGGGCAGCCTCAATGAAGATGACCTCCTGCTAGCCAGGTTGGCCAAAAGATTGGCTTTGGACAGACAGATCCTAGCCATAGAAAGGGAAAGACAAGAGATGGGCTTAGGTCCCATCAATGGTGGCAGCAACATAAATAGGGTCAGAGATTCTCCTGACATGTTGAAAATCCCTAAAGAGATTGTAACTAAATATGAAGATGGTGATGACATCACCAAATGGTTCACAGCTTTTGAGAGGGCTTGCGCAACCAGAAAAGTAAACAGATCTCCCTGGGGTGCTCTCCTTTGGGAAATGTTCACTAGAAAGTGTAGGGATAGACTCCTCACACTCTCTGGAAAAGATGCAGAATCCTATGACCTCATGAAGGCTACCCTGATTGAGGGCTTTGGATTCTTAACTGAGGAGTACAGGATTAGGTTCAGGGGGGCTCAAAAATCCTCGAGCCAGACCTGGGTTGATTTTGTTGACTTCTCAGTCAAAACACTGGATGGTTGGATTCATGGCAGTGGTGTAAATGATTATGATGGGCTATACAATTTATTTGTGAAAGAACATCTGTTAAGTAATTGTTTCAATGATAAACTGCACCAGCATCTGGTAGACCTAGGACCAATTTCTCCCCAAGAATTGGGAAAGAAGGCGGACCATTGGGTCAAGACTAGGGTGACCAAGACTTCCACAGGGGGTGACCAAAAGAAATGGGTCACAAAGACTCCCCAGGGGAAGAGTGTTGAGACATCCAAGGGAAAAAGTAAAGAGTCTTCTATAGGTCCCCAAAAACCTGCTCAGGAGGGAGGGTCCAAAGCCTCTTCACAATCCAATTTTGGGTACAAGGGTAAAAACTTTGATCCCAAGAATGCCTGGTGTCGTAGCTGTAATCAGCAGGGACACCAAACTGGAGACAAGGCCTGTCCCAAGAAAGGTTCCACTTCAAACTCTACTCCAGCTAACACTGGAATAGCCAGTCTCCAGGTGGGATCAACAGTGTGCCCAGAGCAAATCAGGGTTCACACTGAAGCTACATTAGTTTCTGAGGGTGGGGTGGACTTAGCCACACTGGCTTACTGGCCCCCTAATATGCAAAAATACAGGCAGCAACTCTTGATTAATGGGATTAGTGTAGAAGGCCTGAGGGATACAGGTGCCAGTGTCACCATGGTGACAGAGAAACTGGTTTCCCCTGGTCAATACCTGGCTGGACAAACGTATCCAGTCACCAATGCTGACATTCAGACTAAAGTACATCCCATGGCAATGGTAACTTTAGTGTGGGGAGGGTGGTGGTCTCCTCAAATATCCCTGTAGACTGTTTGCTTGGAAATTACCTGGAGTCCTCAGCATGGGCTGAGGTAGAACTCAAAACCCATGCAGCCATGCTGGGTATCCCTGAACTGGTGTGTGTCAAGACAAGGGCACAGTGCAAGGCTCAGAGTGAAAAAGTGGTGTTGGAACCTGGAATGATGGCCCAACCCTCCAAGAGGAAAGGAAAGAAGACTGGGGAACCAGCTTCAATACAACAAAAGAAAAAGAACCTCTCTTCCCAGGAAGAAGTTCTGCCCTCTGAGGGAACTGAGCCCATGGAGTTGGAACCTTATCAGGTTGAACTCTTAGGCCCAGGGAGACCCACAAGGGAACAGTTGTGTAAGGGGCAAGAAACATGTCCCTCTCTTGAAGGCCTTAGGCAGCAAGCTGCTAAAGAGACCAAAGGAAAAATCATTGGAACACATAGGGGGTTATTACAACTTTGGAGGAGGTGTTAATCCGTCCCAAATGTGACGGATATACCACTAGACGTATTACAAGGATATAATGGACTCGTAATACGGCTGGTGGTATATCCGTCACTTTACCGTCACTTTTGGGACGGATTAACGCCTCCTTCAAAGTTGTAATAACCCCCATAGAATCTGTTGGGAAGATGGACTCATATTACACAAAGGGAGAGTATATGGGAGTGAGGAGGACACACACCATACTCGGCTCCCAAAACACAATATTAAATCACAAATGAGAGTACGGGGTTCTTGTAACGTAAGTAGGTCGATAGTGTAACAATTATGACACTAGACCACTCATATACCTCGACTAGAGGTGAAATGTAGGTGGGCTGTGGAGTGGTGTAAGGTCTGTACGGGGGATTTCCTTTACGGACTAGGTGGTCTCACACACTATATAGTGTCATGCTTCATCATATGACCACCTAGCCCCACCCAGGTAGGACAGTGCCACCTGGGCGGACTCAACCTCACTGTTAAGAGAACAGGAGGGAGTGCGTAAATTAATTTAATTTCTGGAAAAGGGGATCCAGCTATGCTAGGGTAATAAAAACACCTACTCAGATACCCGGGTGAGTTTAATAGAGGGTTCTGTGTGGTGTGATTAAAAAGAAATGGGAACCAGTGTGAGAGCAATGACTCACAAGGTCACCTATCTAAAAGAAGTAGCCGACATGTTTCTGCCCTTATAATTGAGCTGTGGAGGGTCTCTGGGCATTCATCAGGGTGTTGGATCCCTGTTGCAAATGCTTATTAAGCGCTGCAGAAATTATCACAATAGAAAAGGGGTTGAGGACCTATAGTAAATAGGATAAAAACAGACCAAAATTGATAGTGAAAGGTAATACACAGCAAACCACAACACACGTGACATAATTCATGCAAGATGCAGGGGTGCTAGTTGCAATTATAAATAACAGTCGCATCATTGCTAACTATGCAAGGCGGACAATAGGCAAGGGAAGCGAATGTCTTACCCTAACACTCAAGGCTAGTGGCCTCTGGTATCCTGGAGTGGAAGCGTCCCCTTATAGTCAGACTCTAGGGTTTGAGGGAAAAGGCAGAAGGGAAGAATACAGATGAAAATAGATGGAAAATACAAAGGAAAAGAAGGGGGGGGTTTCAAGTGAGTAGAATCGAGCGGGAGGGGAATGAGAAAGAGAAAAGAGGGTGGTCCATAATGGAGGAATAGAAGAAACCAAGACAAGAGTTAAGAAAAAGAAAAGAGAGAAATCAGAGAAGGAGGTGAAGCAAGGTCACTGGAGTGGGGGAAGAAGTGGGGGGAAAAGAAAGGGAAAAGAACACAGGGGGAAAAGGGGAAGAATGGAGAACAAGGAGAAAAAATATATATAAAAAAGAAAAGAAAGAAAAACGAAACCGAAAAAAGAAAGCAAGAGAAAAAAACTAAAGAGAAATATGGAGAGGTAGAGAAATAGGAGAGGAGAGATCTCTTATCTGTGAATCCAACGAAGGCCGACTCACTGCATCAAAGGTGGGCGCTCTCTGTGCGCCTATACCGACCTCTCCTTCAGGACCGCTTGAATAAAGTGGCCTGGTTGTAAGTAGTAGATATAGTGACCTTAATAAGGTAGAATAAGCTGCAGCTGCTGATAATCACTGTCGCGGCCCGGGGGTGGGCGGGACCGGAAGTGCTGCGAACTGCCTTCGTTAGTGGCTGTCGGCCAAATGTGCACCGGCCACACCCGGACATGCCGGGCCGGAAGTGGCCATCGGCGAAGGGGAGCGCCCTGAGGTGACGCCGCCCTCGCCATGTAATCCAAGGGGATCAGCTGAGCTGCCGCGTAGGGCGGCAGTAGCCCAGGGAGATCCCTCGCGCTGGGCGGTGACGCCCAACCCGCGAGTGCTGCCGGGAAACGTAGTTTTCCGGCAGCGCTGCAGGCTGCCTACAAGGAGAGTCGCTGGGAAACGTAGTTTCCCGGCGGATAGAGAGGCTGCCTATAGTGCGGCAAAGCCGAAAGAAGGAGCGGGGAGGGATAAGAGGGCGCGGGGCAGTGGGGGGAAGAAAAAGAAAAAGAAAGGAAGGAAGAAAGGAGGAAACCAGAGGGCATAAGGGAAAGAAAACAGAAAACAAAGAGGGAGAGAAAAAAGAAAAAGGAAGAAAAAAGAAGAAAAAGAAAAAAGAGAAAAAGAAAAGAGAGAAAAGAGAACAAGGACAAAAACGGAAGGGGGATGACAAAGACGGGGGAAAACGAGAGAGAGGGGAGGCAGGTGAGGGGGAGGGGTGGGTAAGGGAGGGAGATGGAGGTGGGGGGTGGTTTGTTTGTTGGGGGGAAGGGTACGGGGGAAGGGGAAAAGAGGGAATAAAGGGGCGCCAGGGGTCGAGGAGCAAGGGGACACCAGAAGGTGAAGTGAGTGATGGGGTGTGAAAGGAGGGAAATAGGGGAAGGTAAAAGAAAGAGAAATAGAAAGGAGAAAGGCAAAGAGGGGAAGAAAGGAAAAGAAAAAGAAAGGAGAAAAAGGCAAAGAAGGGAAGGCAAAAACTAATCATGGTAGGGATAGCGGAATCTAATAGGTGAACGAAAAGGGGGGGGGTTTGAGGAGCAGGGGGGGGGTGGAATTTACAGACCTTACACCACTCCACAGCCCACCTACATTTCACCTCTAGTCGAGGTATATGATTGGTCTAGTGTCATAATTGTTACACTATCGACCTACTTACGTTAGAAGAACCCCCCACTCTCATTTGTGATTTAGGGAAGATGGACTCCTCTACACTGAGGCAAGAGATCCCAAACCTGGTGCCACTAGGAGAGTGGTAGTGCCTCAGGAGTTTAGGGAGTTCATTCTAACCTTAGCTCATGATATTCCACTTGCTGGGCATTTGGGACAAACTAAGACTTGGGAAAGGTTAGTTAACCACTTCTATTGGCCCAACATGTCCCAGAAGGTCAAGGAGTTTTGTGTCTCCTGTGCCACCTGTCAGACCAGTGGTAAGACAGGTGGACACCCAAAGGCCCCCCTCATTCCACTTCCAGTGGCGGGGGTCCCCTTTGAAAGAGTGGGTGTGGACATAGTGGGTCCACTTGAACCTCCCACAGCCTCAGGGAACCTTTATATCCTAGTGGTAGTGGATCATGCAACTAGGTACCCTGAAGCAATCCCCCTTAGGTCCCCTACTGCCCCTGCAGTAGCTAAAGCACTCATTGGTATCTTTACCAGAGTGGGATTTCCTAAGGAGGTGGTGTCTGACAGGGGTACCAACTTCATGTCAGCATACCTGAAACATATGTGGAATGAGTGTGGGGTGACTTACAAATTCACCACACCATACCATCCACAAACCAATGGCCTTGTAGAAAGATTTAACAAGACATTGAAAGGAATGATCATGGGGCTCCCTGAAAAGCTCAAAAGAAGGGATGTCCTCTTGCCATGTCTGCTTTTCGCCTAGAGAGGTGCCTCAGAAGGGAGTAGGGTTTTCCCCCTTTGAACTTCTGTTTGGCCATCCTGTAAGGGGCCCATCAGACTCTTGTAAAAGAAGGCTGGGAGAGACCTCTTCATGAGCCTAAACAAGATATAGTGGACTATGTACTAGGCCTACGTTCCAGGATGGCAGAGTACATGGAAAAGGCATGCAGAAACCTTGAGGCCAGCCAACAACTCCAGAAGATGTGGTATGACCAAAAGGCTGCTATGGTTGAGTTTCAGCCAGGGCAGAAAGTCTGGGTTCTGGAGCCTGTGGCTCCCAGGTTACTTCAGGACAGATGGAGTGGCCCTTACCAAGTGCTAGAAAAGGAGAGTCAGGTCACCTACCTGGTAGACCTAGGCACTAGCAGGACCCCCAAAAGGGTGATCCATATGAACCACCTCAAACTCTTTCATGACAGGGCAGATGTGAATCTGTTGATGGTAAAAGATGAGGACCAGGAAGCTGAGAGTGAACCTCTCCCTGATCTCCTCTCCACAGACCCTAAAGATGGCTCAGTGGATGGAGTGATCTATTCAGACACCCTCTCTGACCAACAGCAATCTGACTGTAGGAAGGTCCTACAACAGTTTGCTGAGCTCTTTTCCCTAACCCCTGGTCACACACCTGTGTACCCATGATGTGGACACAGGAGACAGCATGCCTGTCAAAAACAACATTTTCAGACAGTCTGACCAAGTTAAGGAAAGCATCAAAGTGGAAGTCCACAAGATGCTGGAATTGGGAGTCATTGAGCACTCTGACAGCCCCTGGGCTGGCCCAGTGGTCTTAGTCCCCAAACCTCACACCAAAGATGGAAAGAGAGAGATGAGGTTTTATGTGGAGTACAGAGGACTTAATTCTGTCACCAAGACAGATGCCCATCCCATTCCAAGGGCAGATGAATTGATTGACAAACTAGGTGCTGCCAGATACTTAAATACCTTTGACTTGACAGCAGGGTACTGGCAAATCAAAATGGCACCAGGAGCAAAAGAAAAGACAGCATTCTCCACACCTGATGGGCACTATCAGTTTACTGTTATGCCCTTTGGTTTAAAGAATGCCCCTGCCACCTTCCAGAGGTTGGTGAATCAAGTCCTTGCTGGCTTGGAGACCTTTAGTGCAGCTTATCTTGACGATATTGCTGTCTTTAGCTCCAGCTGGCAGGATCTCCTGGTCCACCTGAAGAGGGTTTCGAAGGCCCTGCAAGCGGCAAGCCTCTCTATCAAGGCATCCAAATGTCAGATAGGGAAGGGAACTGTGGTTTACTTGGGACACCTTGTTGGTGGAGGCCAAGAACAGCCACTCCAGCCCAAGATCCAGACCATTCTGGACTGGGCAGCTCCAAAAACCCAGACTCAAGTCAGGGCATTCCTTGGCTTGACTGGGTACAACAGGAGGTTTGTGAAGGGATATGGATCAATAGTGACACCCCTCACAGAACTTACCTCCAAGAAAATGCCCAAGAAGGTAAACTGGACTGTAGAATGCCAACAGGCCTTTGAAACCCTGAAACAAGCTATGTGCACAGCACCAGTTCTAAAAGCTTCAGATTACTCCAAGCAGTTCATTATGCAGACTGATGCCTCTGAACATGGGATAGGGGCAGTTTTGTCCCACACAAATTATGATGGCCTTGACCAGCCTGTTGCTTTCATTAGCAGGAGGTTACTCCCCAGGGAGCAGTGTTGGAGTGCCATTGAGAGAGAGGCCTTTGCTGTGGTTTGGTCCCTGAAGAAGCTGAGACCATACCTCTTTGGTACTCACTTCGTAGTTCAAACTGACCACAGACCTCTCAGATGGCTAATGCAAATGAAAGGTGAAAATCCAAAACTGTTGAGGTGGTCCATCTCCCTACAGGGAATGGACTTTATAGTGGAACACAGACCTGGGACTGCCCATGCCAATGCAGATGGCCTTTCCAGGTTCTTCCACTTAGAAAATGAAGACTCTCTTGGGAAAGATTAGTCTCATCCTCTTTCGTTTGGGGGGGGGTTGTGTAAGGAAATGCCTCCTTGGCATGGTTACCCCCTGACTTTTTGCATTTGCTGATGCCAAGTTATGATTTGAAAGTGTGCTGAGGCCTGCTAACCAGGCCCCAGCACCAGTGTTCTTTCCCTAAAACTGTACCTTTGTTTCCACAATTGGCACACCCTGGCACCCAGGTAAGTCCCTTGTAACTGGTACCAAGGGCCCTGATGCCAGCGAAGGACTCTAAGGGCTGCAGCATGTCTTATGCCACCCTGGGGACCGCTCACTCAGCACAGACACACTGCTTGCCAGCTTGTGTGTGCTGGTGGGGAGAAAATGACTAAGTCGACATGGCACTCCCCTCAGAGTGCCATGCAAACCTCACACTGCCTATGGCATAGATAAGTCACCCTTCTAGCAGGCCTTACAGCCCTACGGCAGGGTGCACTATACCATAGGTGAGGGCATAGGTGCACGAGCACTATGCCCCTACAGTGTCTAAGCAAAAACTTAGACATTGTAAGTACAGGGTAGCCATAAGAGTATATGGGCTGGGAGTCTGTCAAACACGAACTCCACAGCACCATAATGGCTACATTGAAAACTGGGAAGTTTGGTATCAAACTTCTCAGCACAATAAATGCACACTGATGCCAGTGTACATTTTATTGTGAAATACACCCCAGAGGGCATCTTAGAGATGCCCCCTGAAAACATACCCGACTTCCAGTGTGGGCTGACTAGTTTTGCCAGCCTGCCACACACCAGACATGTTGCTGGCCACAAGGGGAGAGTGCCTTTGTCACTCTGTGGCTAGTAACAAAGCCTGTATTGGGTGGAGGTGCTTCTCAACTCCCCCTGCAGGAACTGTAACACCTGGCGGTGAGCCACAAAGGCTCACCCCCTTTGTTACAGCGCCACAGGGCACTTCAGCTAGTGGAGATGCCCGCCCCCTCCAGCCACGGCCCCACTTTTGGCGGCAAGGCCGGAGGAGATAATGAGAAAAACAAGGAGGAGTCACTGGCCAGTCAGGACAACCCCTAAGGTGCCCTAAGCTGAGGTGACTCTGACTTTTAGAAATCCTCCATCTTGCAGATGGAGGATTCCCCCAATAGGATTAGGGATGTGCCCCCCTCCCCTCAGGGAGGAGGCACAAAGAGGGTGTAGCCACCCTTGGGGCTAGTAGCCTTTGGCTACTAACCCCCCAGACCTAAACACACCCCTAAATTGAGTATTTAGGGGCCCCCAGAACCAAGCAAGATAGATTCCTGCAACCTGAAGACGAAGAAGGACTACTGACCCGAAATCCCTGCAGAGAAGACGAAGACACCAACTGCTTTGGCCCCAGCCCTACAGGCCTGTCTCCCCACTTCAAGAAAAACTGCAACAGCGACATGTCCCCCAGGGTCCAGCGACCTCTGAAGCATCAGAGGACTACCCTGCATCTAAAAGGACCAAGAGCTCCCGAGGACAGCGGCTCTGCTCCAAAGAAGAAACAACTTTGCAACAAAGAAACAACTTTTAAAGGACTGCAAGTTTCCAGCCGGAAGCGTGAGACTTTCCACTCTGCACCCGACGCCCCTGGCTCAACTTGCTGAGAAACAACACTACAGGGAGGACTCCCCGCGACTGCGACCCTGTGAGTAGCCAGAGTTGAACCCCCCCCCCCCCCCCCCCCCCCCCAGCGACACCTGCAGAGGGAATCCAGAGGCTCCCCCTGACCGCGACTGCCTGCTTCTAAGAACCTGACGCCTGGTAAAGACACTGCACCCGCAGCCCCCAGGACCTGAAGGATCCGACCTCCAGTGCAGAAGCGCCCCCCAGGTGGCCCTCTCCCTTGCCCAGGTGGTGGCTACCCCGAGGAGCCCCCCCCTTGCCTGCCTGCTTCGCTGAAGAGACCCCCGGGTCTCCTATTGAACTCCATTGCAAACCAGACGCCTGTTTGCACTCTGCACCCGGCCGCCCCCGTGCCACTGAGGGTGTACTTTTTGTGCTGACTTGTGTCCCCCCCGGTGCCCTACAGCACCCCCTTGGTCTGCCATCCGAAGTCGCGGGTACCTACCTGCTGGCAGACTGGAACCGGGGCACCCCCTTCTCCATTGAAGCCTATGTGTTTTGGGCAGCACTTTGACCTCTGCACCTGACCGGCCCTGAGCTGCTGGTGTGGTAACTTTGGGGTTGCCCTGAACCCCCAACGGTGGGCTACCTTGGACCCAACTTTGAACCCTGTAGGTGGTTTACTTACCTGCAAAACTAACAAATACTTACCTCCCCCAGGAACTGTTGAAATTTGCACTGTCTACTTTTAAAATAGATTATTGCAATGTTGGCCAAAACTGTACTTGCTATTTTACTGATTCAAAGTTCCTATGATACCTAAGTGAAGTACCTTTTATTTGAAGTATTGATTGTATATCTTGAACCTGTGGTTTTTAAAATAAACTAAGAAAAGCTATTTTTCTATACAAAAACCTATTGGCCTGGAATTGTCTTTGAGTGTGTGTTCCTCATTTATTGCCTGTGTGTGTACAACAAATGCTCAACACTACCCTCTGATAAGCCTACTGCTCGACCACACTACCACAAAATAGAGCATTAGAATTATCTCTTTTTGCCACTATCTTACCTCTAAGGGGAACCCTTGGAATCTGTGCATGCTATTTCTTACTTTGAAATAGTACATACAGAGCCAACTTCCTACACTAAGTCTGTCTAATACTTGCTTTACGTGTTTAGTGTGGAGTTCAGGGTTTCTGGAATATATGAGTATATCCTCTAAATAAATCACAACGGTGTGATTCAACATGTCAGAAAATACCAAATCCATGAATCTTTGAAAAACAGAGGGGGTGTTTGTTAAACCAAAGGGCATTACCCTACATTCGTAATGACCAAAAGGTGTACGAAAGGCATGCTTCCACTCATCACCTTCCTTAATTCTTTAGAGACGGTATGCTCCCCAAAGGTCTAATTTTGAAAAGATCTGTGCCCCCCTAACTGCTCCCAATATGTCTTTGATGAGAGGTAGTGGATATTGGTCTTTTATAGTTATTTTATTTAATCCATGAAAGTCTATACAGGGATGTAGATCCTTCGTCTTCTTATGCACGAAGAAGAGGGGAGCCCAAGCAGGAGAAGAGGATGGTGCAATCAGACCACTCTGTAGATTTTCTTGCAGATAGTCCTTGAGTATCTTCTTTTCAGGTTCCGTAAGAGAGTACATTCTACCAAAGGGCACAACCGCTCCAGGTTCCAGGAGAATGGTACAATCGGAGTCTCGGTGTGGAGGTAGTACTGGTTTCAAGTGTTTTTGGAACATGTCTATATAATCTAGATAGTGACTAGGTACCCCTTGAATAGAGTTTATGGAACACCCTAATTCAGGTTCTGTGGATAACATCTTCTTTGGGAACCAATAGGTTTCGGAGGCATAGCAATGGTCTTGACAGAATTTGGAAGACAGAGAAATATTTCTGGTTTCCCAATTGATATACGGATTGTGTCGCATAAACCAGGGTATTCCTAAGATTATTGTATGATTAGGAGAGGAGAATAAATCAAAAGAGACATGTTCCTGATGCTTTCCAAAGTGTAGACATAAGGTAGGAGTGGTACTGATGACGGGACCGGATGCTAAGAAGGATCCATCTTCAGTATGCACTTGGATTGGGAAGTCCTTTGGTAGTCGTGGAATTTCTTGTTTCTTGGCCCTGGTCTCATCCATATAAATTCCACTGGCTCCAGAGTCTAATAATGCCAAAGCTCTTTCTTCCCGACCGTCAGGTACCTGCATGGTAAAAGGTAACAAAAACAGGACAGTTGCATCTTCTTTGGAAGAACTGATTGAAGGTATCGCAGAGAATCCCGTCCTCTCCCTTCTCACAGGGGATTGGAATTGGCGTTTCCCGAGGACTTCATAGGACAGACAGGGCAAGTACGGAGCAAGTGGCCGGCAGCTCCACAATATAGACATAATCCTTTTCTCGTTCTATTTTCGTGCTCACTAGCAGAGAGAGGGCCACGGGTGGTGTCTATTTGCATTGGTTCCCCTTCTGCTGCCTCTCTTAACTTAGGTCGAGACTCTTTGGAATGATGGACAATTGTACATGGGTTTCCTGCATGAGAAGGTCCATGTTTTTTCCTCTGTTCTAGACGGCATCCTTGTAGACAATACTCTATGGAGAGCGCTAAATCCATCAATCCTTGTAAATCTTCCACTCTAGCTGAATGTACTAGTTTGTCTTTTATTTCGTCTCGTAGACCTCTACCAAAAAGAGTCACCAGAGTACGTTCTACCCATGTCATCTCTGCTGCCAGTTGTCTAAAGCGTGTTATATATTGGAGAACATCATGGGTACCTTATTAAATATAACATGAAGCTTCCTCTGCTGACGCCTCCAATCCCGGGCGTACAAACATTTGTTTAAATGCAGTGACAAACGTTGAATAGTCAGGCAGCAGAGGGTCATTGGAGGCCGTTAACAGAGTTGTCCAGGCCAAGGCAGGACCAGACAAGGCACTGATGAGGTAACCCACTTTTGTTTTTGCGCAAATTGTGTTGGTCGAAAGGCAAAATAGACAGTCAGAGCATCGAGGAATTCTCATAGCTTATTTGGATCTCCTGAGAAACATGGCGTAGTAGCAGGGACAGTGGGAACATCTGTGGTTTGGGATACCAGGGCTTGTCGTAAAGCTGCATTTTCATTTCGTAATTGTTGCAGTTCCTGGGCTTGCTGTTGAATGATTAATAATAGCGGCTGGTTGGTTTCTGCAGCTGTGATTGAGGTATTCTCCATACTGCAGACGAAGTCTGGTTCGTTTGGCGCTGCAATCTGTTACGGGCTGCTCGTCGTTTGTCTTTGGTCCACTCGACCTGCAGAGTGGTCTTGATTCTTGTAGGTTCTGCTTTGACCAAGGTAAGGGCGGCTCTTTCTGGTAGCCACAGTGCTGCTGATGAAGGAACGCCAAAAGGCAGTCCGTGCCCTTCAGAAGGAGTCCCAGAGGTAAAAACCCGAAAGGGAAAAACCACTATAGCAGGAACTCCCTCGAAAAAAAAGAAGCAAAAAGGTAAGTCTTCCAACAAGAAAAAACAATACTGGAAGAAACTGGAACAAGCAAGGGAAAAAACTGGAGAAAAAATAACAGGAACGAAGATCACCACCAAAGGAAGTGTTGCGGCGCAAGGAGAACAAGAATCACACACCTTACGTACCCTAAAACAGGAAATGACCAACAGGAATAAGAAAGTTACCATAATGGATTGGGAAAGAATCATAGGAACATATAGAGAAAAGACGCCATTTTGAATAAGGATCCTGTGGCATGCAGGAAAAAAGAAAGCCATGCTGGGAGAAAGAAGAGCATGGCTGCTAAGTGTGAAAATAAGAACAAGAGGAAAAGGACAAAGAAGAGAAAAAAGAAAAAGAAGAAAGGAACAGGCTGCACCAGGTAAGTGAGGGGTTGGGGGAAAGGTGCCCATAGTTAATATTGAGGTTGCGCCGCGCCCAAGACTCGCCGAGGCCCCATGCCCACTTTGGGGTCTCGTGCGAGGAAATAAAGAACAGAAGGGGGGCGGCACGCCTGGCCGTTAGGAATCACGCCCGAGCCGAACGCTCAGCTCGCGCGGTGGTCCGCTGTGACACAACACGCTGTGGTCCTGGGGATTGCCCCTCTGCCCCAGTAGTGTGTGATGTGGTTTCCCTGGGTGCTGCGTGCCCCACTCCCTAATAATTTAAAGAAATAAAGGTGTCCTGGGTGGACACCAAAGTAATTACAAAATGAGTGACAGGAGCCACTCATTTATTAATTACAGTTCTTTCTAGGCGAATGCCCTGCATGGGCCTTTTTAAAATTCGTGGTTAGGTCGATCCTAGGCAGCGCACAAGCACTGTCTCTCGACATGTTGTTCTCTACATCTGTGGGCTTGGAACACGCTCATCACTTTCATTCATTTCTTAGTCTGCCTTTCAAAGCTCCCTTGATTTTGTAGGTAAACCCTTT
Source organism: Pleurodeles waltl (assembly GCF_031143425.1). Taxonomy (NCBI): domain Eukaryota; kingdom Metazoa; phylum Chordata; class Amphibia; order Caudata; family Salamandridae; genus Pleurodeles; species Pleurodeles waltl. Next base: position 614,497,892 of record NC_090444.1, on the reverse strand, counting down.
ACGTTTGTCCTGCCTTGAGGCTGCTTTTAAAAAAATACAATTTTATAAACCATTTTATTCATTTTTATTGCATCAATAACATACCAGGTCACAAATGCACCACAGGAGCACAACATTATACACTTAGTTATCTCATTGGGCCTCAGTTGAGCATATCACTAATATATTAGTTTGTCCGCAACTATATTCGCTTAGTCTTGCCATATGTTAAATGACTCCACAGTATACATCACATTGACCCTCTCCATTTTGCCTACACTTTGTTATATCTGTCCAGGCATCCTTTTGATTCATATACTAGTTCCTCCTGCTGGTCACAGCAGTCGACCCCCCTGCCTCCATTGGGTAAGTGTTGGCGCCGCTTCCACGTTCCAATTTGCAGCTGTGTCACACTTGGCCACCAAGCATGCCATCACCAGGAAACCATGATCTGCCCTGCTATTTCCTTCTCCCTCTAGGACACCCAAAAGGATTGGTAATGTGGCCATATCTACATCTATTGCCAGCACCCCAAAGAGCTCCATGGTCACTGTCGCTAGTAGACCGCTATGCGCAGGCAGGCCCAAACCAGGTGATTAAAGTCTGCATTGGGACATGAGCAGCGGGGACAGTCAGCATGCAGTCGGAAACCCACTCTGTACATTCTGTCAGGGGTAAGGTATGCGGTATGCATGTAATATGTCTGCAGTAACCGGAGGCGGGTAGTTATAGTCAAACGTCTGGGGGCCATCAAGGAATCGCGCCAGTCCTCCAACAGACCCAGCCAGCTCTCCCAATGCTCTCTGAGGTTCGCTAGCTGCTTCGCTGTGTTGGTGACTAAGGTACAATAAATCAGAGATACTCCACCCCTGCCTAAACCACCCATCATGATTTTTGCCTCCACTGGACTAAATTTGGGGAGGACCGTACCAGCCCGGACGTGGGCTCCCAATGCATGCTGCAACTGCAAATATTTATGAAACTGGATCTTGGAGAGGGAGTACTGCCCCTGAAGTTCCCAGCAGCACAGCATGTGGGAGCCCCTCAAGACCTCCCCCAACAGGGAAATACCTACGTTGTCTAACTTGTGGAACCCCTCCAGTGCAGAAACCTCACGCAACCATGTTTCCCCCCCACAGTGGAGTTTGCTGAGTTAGACTCGTCCACCACCTGTCCCTCTCTATGCTGCCCTCCAGCCTACAAACACTATCCTTGTAATTTCAGGAACCTTTCGCTGGAGGGGGGCACCATACAGTAAGTCAACCATTTTGAGGAAGCCCAATGTCAAGAGTTCAAGTTGATCTGCTGGGTCTGACCACCCGCTCACCAACCAATCATTGATCACTAGGAGCTGCATAGCCAGATAATATAGATATAAATTGACAGTCCTAGCCCCCCCTCTTGCACATCCCTCTGGCAATTGTGTAGAGTGAGTCTGAGGCAAGAAGTATGCCATAAAAATTGTTGTGCTATTACATCCATTTTCCTAAACCATCCCTTGGGAAGCTGGTAGGGGTAGTTCTGCAGAAGATAAAGAAAGCAGTGTAGGGTCATAATTTCATACAGCACGATTCTTCCCAGGACATTAAGCGTCAGGGTCTGCCATCTTTTGAGATCTTCCCTGATTTTTGCATGAGTGGCGTGACGTTAAGTGCCCATGCCAGCTCAGAGAAGAAAGCCACAGTGATCCCCAGGTATCGGAAGCTGTTGCGTCTAATGGGGATGTTATCCTTCCAATAGTAGCAGTCTCTGGCAGGATGCAGTGGGACCAACTCCGACTTGGCTGGGTTAATTGTCGGGCCTGAGGCCTCGGAAAAGAGCTCCAACAACTGCAGACATTGGGATCCACTACAAGCTGGGGAAGATAGGTAAAAGAGTATGTCGTCTGTATACAAAGCAATGCGGTCCTCCCATCTGAAGGACCAGGCCCACCCCTGATGATCGGGTCTTTCCTTATGATCTTCGCTAGGGGCTCGATCGCAAGGGCAAAGAGAAGCGGGGATAGTGGCCATCCCTGACTGGTTCCACAGCGGATGCGGAAGGGTCCAAGATCTCCCCGTTGACCTGCACTCGAGCTGTCTGGTTAGAGTAGATGAGTCGCACTAGCCCTCGAAACCTAAGCCAATCCCCGCCTTTATGATCACCTGAGAGAGATACGACCAGTCCACCGTATCAAACGCTTTCTCAAAGTCTATAAGGAGTAACGCTAGATGCGGGGGCAAAGAGTGGTGATGGGACAAAGCTGCATGGGGCTGCCTAAGGCAGTGCCGGGTACTTCTGCCTGGCATAAATCCACATTGGTCTGGGTAGATCAGGGAGGACAACTCCTATTTCAACCTACTAGCGAATATTGTAGAAATAATTTTTACTTCAGTGTTAAGGAGCGAGATGGGGCGGTAGACCGCACAGTAGGTCGAGTGCGGCTGGGACTTCAGTAGCACTACAATGGTGCCCCGATCAAGGTTCAAGGGGACGCTCCCAGTTCGCTCGGCCTCAGCATACAGATTCAACAAGTGAGGGGCCAAGAGGTCACCGCACTTGCGGTAGAGTTCTGCCAGAAATCCGTCCGGGCCCGGGGATTTTCCCGAGGCTAGGGCTGACACTGCCTCCCTTAGTCCTCCACTGCTATAGGTTTGTCTAATTCCTCTTTGCGTGCTACAGAGATGCTAGGAAATCCCTGAGCAATATCGTGGGGCGACTTGCAGTAGACACCGGAGTCGTTAATTATTTCAGGGACAATTCTACCAAGCAGAGGCTGGGATGCCAGCCAGTGTAGTAGCTTACCATTCTTATTGCTCCACCCATATACGCGCGCCACTGAGGCATGCCACATGTGTTTGGCATACTCATGTGTAAGGTGACAGATTTCCTCCAGAAGCAATCACAGTTGCCTGGTGGTGGCCGCCTGATTAGTTGATGAGAGTTGCATTTCAAGACGCATTACCTGAACCTCAAGGTCGGTCACCTGCTGGTTCTTCACCAGCTCCTGCACTTGGAGGAGATGCCTGGCATGCCCTCGAAGGGTGGCCTTGCAGGCGGCCCACTGTGCACCCGCCGAGCGTACGAAGCCCGTATTTTGCACAAAATATCTCTCTCAGGGCCTGAACATAAGTTTTGTCTTGAAAGTACCAGGCATTTAGTCACCAGATAGGGCACTGGGTCTTGCCAGGGTCCTTCATCTGCTTCTTAAGTGGTGCATGATCTGAAATCCCACACAGAAGTATCTTCATGGGGGGGGACCCTAAGGATTTCAGAAGCTGGCATGAAGAGCAGGTCTATTCTCGCGTGTGTGTGATGCGCTGCTGATGTATGTGTATACTACCGCATTCTGGGGTGCCATACCCGCCACACGTCGCAGAGACCCAACCCCTCCGACCAGATGAGCAGCTGTTTGGCCCGGGCCATACGGGTCACTGAGAGTGTTCCAGTGGCGTCAATCTCTGGGCTCAAGACAGTGTTGAAGTCACCTCCCAGGATTGTCAAACCAGGGGGAAGTGGCTCCACCACCTCTTGGAGGGTCATTAGAACGTGCTTGAGTGCCCCGGGGGCATATACACGCAGGATGTTAACTGATTAGCCGCCAAGTGTGCCAGACACAGCAATGTAACAGCCCTGTGGGTCTCTCTTGGTTGCAGTGATCACAGTGGGTGCTGAGCCACTCCCCTAGTGCCTCTAGTGAAGCCTGCGTCGTATATCTTATCATAGCCACTGGGTGATAGCTTTGGGCAGTGTGTGCCCAACAGGTGCGTTTCCTGAAGCAACGCTACGGAGGGGACAAAGCGGCAAAGGTCACTAAAATCCGCGGATATCTTAATCTTGTCGAGGATTCCATTAACATTCCACGAGAGGTGTGTAGAGAAACTGTATTTACATGCGTTTAGGACTTTATGTGTGCTGGTGTCCCAGTGAGGGGGCCCCATGGGAGGAAAGTCCACCCAGGGGGACATGCTAGTGATGTGGATCTAGGGGTATGATGCAACCACCTGTAAAAAAAAAAAGAAAATAAAAAAAAAGGTTAACATAGCTAAACACAGCAAGAACAGAACTTTAAAACCAATTCCCTCAAACCCCCAACTGCCTCACACACCATACTTCCATCCCCGAAGCATCTGTCACCTAAGAGATAAGAGACCCCCCAAACCAAAATGTCCGTATTGGGTGTGGAGTGGTGGACCCCTCCATATAGTCTGAGTTCTGCAAGAATGCCCCTATCCCGCTTCTGATAGTGGCCCTGAATTCTTAGTTCTCCCCCTCAACACCTCATAGCATATCAGGAGAAACATTTGCACTGTATTTCAGGTTAGAGAGGGTGTTTGGCTCAGGCGGTTATCCTTCTGGTATCGGCAAGTCCTGCACTTGCTCCAAGCGGACTTTTTCAATTGACATCAAGTGAGTCATGGGTCCCTCAGGGTCAGCCTCGGATAGTTTTGGCTCTGTATTTTGTTTCCAGCGGAGAGACCTTTTGCGCCTCCACCGATGCTTCAGACCCAAGGAGTTGTCCCACCTGAGTGGCTGAGAGTCCCCCAACTGAGGGGGAGGTTCCCGTCTGGTAACTTGGTGCACTTCCGTGAGCCATTCCCATGCAGTTTCCGGTGTCTCACAAAAAAAAAAGGAAATAAGGCTTTGACATTGGATATTACCTTGAGGTGTGCAGGGAGTAACAGCATGTATGACAGTTGCATATCTCTTAACAGCTTCGAACGAGTGGCGTTTGGTTTGCACCTCTCTTGTGTAGTCTGGAAAGATAAGAATTTTGTAGTTCTCCCACCGGACCTCAGGTTGCTTTCTCGCTTCACCAAGTATAGTATTTCGGTCTTTGAAATGTCAGAATCTTGCAATGATCGACCTCCTTTGACCTTCCCCCCACCCGGCGGAGGATTGGGCACCAGTGATCAGTGTGTTCGCTCAATCGCAAACCAAGGGGACAGTTTTGACGGCGGCAGCTAGCCTCAAAGCCACGCCTCCAAGAATTTGGCTGCTCGGTTGTCCTCAGCGTCTTCTGGGAATCCTACAAATCGCAAGTTGTTACGCCTTCAGCGGTTTTCTGCATCTTTGGCGCTGTGATGGAGTTCTCCTGTGCATGTCAGCAACTGAGCCACTTTGGATTTAGGGTCTACTAGTTCATCTTCAATTGTGGATACACGGTCTTCTGCTTCCTTGATACGACCTAATGCCGTCCGGAAGTCCTGCCAGATCAGGCCAACATCCTCACGCACAGTGCCAATTTTGGTCTCAACTGCCTGTTGTGTGGATTGAATCGCTTGTAGGATAGTGTCCAATCCCTCCACCGCCGAAGTCCCAGAGGTTGGAGCACCGCTCCCCTGGGGGTTCGAGTGGGTGACATTTTGATCAATGCGCTGTTGTGATGTGAGGTGTTGTTTAGCACCTTTATCTTTCCCTATAATAGGGCTGGTAGGGGGCCCATAAGAACTCCAACGACTCCTCTTCCCCTTTGCGTGAAAGACCAGCAATTGTTCAGAGGGTGTAGGCCAAGCACCAGAGTCAGTCACCCAGCTTCCCAGCCCCTCACCCCTTCTGTGGACATTGTCGCCAGGGGTCGCCCAAATCTCAACTTCTTCCTCGGTCACTCTGGTCTGTTTACCGGGCAGCCCTGCCCACACGGTGCACAGCTCGGTTTTCAGCCTCACTTGTGCTCGCCCCTACCTGTCCTCTGCGCCCCTGTGGTGTCGCCGCGAGGCGGGCTGACTTAGTCACCTCCTCCAGGTGTGGGCCCACTCATCTCAGCTCGACCCCTCTTCCTTTCGACTCGGATCACTACTTGTTGCATTCCCCGCTCAGGTTCTTGTTCTGGGTTCCAGATGGCCCTGGTTGTCCCAGCCCCCCCCCCTTCAGCCCCTGGTCACACCTCACCCCAGGCGATAGTCAGTGGATTGTTGCCACAGCCTGTGCCCATCTCACCACCCCGTCCGGGACTCAACTGCTCCTCCTTGTTTGTCACCGGACGGGGATTCAGGCCTAGCCCTTCCGCACCAGGGCCCTGGAGGTCTCTCTGCAGGCACTGCTTCGCCACCAGATCTCAAAGTCCGGCGCGGCACTGGCCCTAGTCTTAGCCCTGCTCTCCTCGTTCAGCAGGCAGGGGCCGCACCCGTAACTCCGTGCAGGGCCTTCTCACTTAGTTGGCACCCTCCGGGGTCTACCGCTTCTTCCAGGCCTTCCTCGGACGATCCAACCTCCTGCTGCCGGGTCACACACATGGCGTGTCCCGCCCGCCTCTAGGGAGGCCTATGGAACCACTGGGCGCCCTAGAGAACCCCCAGGCCTGGCAGGCACTCCCACTGGCACGGCCAAGGCTGATCTCCTTGGGACGAGGGGCCTATGCTGCACCCCCGACCACCTCAGACGTCAAGCGTAGCAAGCTGGTCAGGCCCCCTCTCCAACAGTCATCTGTCTCACTGGGGGCCCCTTTCCCAGCTCACCACTGCCATTGGGCCTGCTCCTCACTCCGCGGCCCGGGCTGATCTCCATGGGCCAGCAGGCCTACTTATTGTTTCCGCCCACCACCGGCCCTGGGCTGAGAACGCCACCCTGGCCCAGGCTCTACCAATGACTTTTCTCGCCGGGGCCTCCTCTCCAGCTCACCCCGGCCAGTGGGCATACTCCTCTCTCACCGGCTGCTATTCAAGGTCGTGGCTGCTGGCGTGGGAACTGCCTGCCCGGGCCCCCGCTCCAACCAGACGCCGCGGGTCGGCCTGATCCGCACCACTGCATCTCGAACCCTCCAGCCATTGCGGGTGCCTCCACTGTGTCCATGCACCTCTGGGGTGGCCCTGCTCCACTCTCTGTGGCCGCCATGCATAGCAGCTGTCCAGGCCGATCTCCTCAGGCCGACGGGCCTAGTTTGCGTCTCTGCCCACCTCAGGCGTCAGACAGAGCACACCGCCCAGGCCTCCGCTCCATCAGTTGCCCCTCTCGCCGTGGTCTCCTCCCCAGTGCACCACGTCCACCAAGTGTGCTCCTCTTCCTGCGGCCGCCGCTCAAAGGCGAGTCTGCCTGCGCAGGATCTGCCTCCTCTGACCTTTGTCCTAACAAGGCATCACGGGTCGGCCCAATCCGGCAGTCACCGCTCCCGCCACCCTCAGAGTCTGCTAGCCGCCGCCAGCGGCAGTTTCTTCTCTACACCTCTGGGGGTGGGGACCCTCAATTATCTTCAACAAAGTTAGGCCGCAGAGTAGTGGGGCTTTTACAGGTGGATGACGGAGGGATCCAAAGCATTCTCAGATTGCGACCGCCATCTTGATGCCCGAAGCCATGCCCCACGAGGCTGCTTTGTTATTGCCTCGGAGACTGACCCTTTTACATGAATGATGGCACGATCAGCCATATACCTTAGTGTGGCGCACTACTTTTCTCTTTTGCCTCTCTGCTTCACTCTGCGTCGTCATACGTTGTTTCTTCCTTGTTTTGGCCATGCCGCTGTTTCTTTGTTGTAAATGTGCGTGGAGTTTCATTTAGCGCAACCTTGATCTGAGGAGCTCTTTACAAGAGTACCACTGAACAAGTTTAGCAATTTAAAAACAATATACAAACAGGAGCATTTAACACAGAAAAAAACACAGAAATCCTAAAAGCGGCTCTCCTGGCACAGCAGGAGAGCCGATAATACAATATTCACTGCACTCTGGAAAGTCGCCCCATAATGCTTTGTGGGGCATTTCTTTTTCGAACATATTTTTGCCCATAACCCAGCCTGTGGTGGTCTTACGACAATGGGACCACCACCAAACTGTTCATCATGAAGCCCTCTATTTGGCTAGGTCATATCTGGGTCCACACAAGAGGTTGGTTGGACCCCAAAATAGTAACCTCTTCCACCATTCAATGTCTTTCTAAGCTCTTTCATGGCTGGAACTTTTGTTCTACAGCTGGGAGTAGTTTGTGTTTTAAGGGCCTTGTTTGTAATATTATTCTAGTAGGGCTGCTCTGGCTGAAAATGTGTAACGCACTATGCTCTCTAGGGGCTAAATATATGGTTAAACTGTACTACACTCTGCTATTCTGTTTTCAGGTGGTTATGCTCTCTAGGGTCTGACTATATGGTTACATGACCAAATTCTTACAAATGTTATTTTTATGGTGGTGCCCTGTAGGGGATGTTCTGAGTATTACAGTCAAGATAATACAATATTGGCTGCACTCAGAAACTCACCACATAATACTTTGCAGGTCATTCTTTTTACAAAGCATGTTTGCCCGTAACTCACCATACAAAGCACTCTTTCTGGCTAGGTCATCTCTGGGTTCCACACTAGGTTGGGGGGGGGCACAAAATAATATAAAAAGATATAATAAATAATGGCAGTATTTTCATATTTTGCTGCAGCTAGAGGAAGAAGGTAAATGGAAGTGATTTAGTTATATGCAGGGCCACTGGAATTATGTGGCAAAGAGGGCCAAATTATGCAGCAGGGATGACAAATTTATGTGGCAAGAAAAGTCCAGTTAAGCATTTACAGCGCCTATAACTCTGACTCAAGCAAATGTAAGACCTATTGCATTGGTAATGTTTGTTTAAGCTGGGTGGTGCCCCTACAATTGAAAGAGGCACCACCAAAAATGTTTGGGGTGTTGTGGAGGCTGTAGGAAGTGAGGCAGCACTTCAGCAACATTAAATAATAAACAAAAGTAAGTCTCCCTTGTCATTAAAACTGATCCCAGAAGAGCGTACCATATTTATCCGAAGCACTCCTAGCTTGAGCTCTATGCTAGTCAGCTGGAGTGCTAGGTCCTCTTCTGGTCGCTTTTATTATTCACTTTTGTGGGCTGTAAAATGTTAAAAGAAAGACTTAGAGGCATCTTGGTTTTATTTTATTTTTATAAAAATAAAAGCAATATGTTGCTAAGTCTTTATTTCTTTTAAGATTTTTCAGCCCACAAAGTACAGTAATAACTAAATGTTAAAAGAAAAACTCAGTAATTTTTTTCATTAAAACTGTATTAATCTTTTTGTGATAATCACTATAATTACACATTGCATTGTGTGAATTACTGAAATATACACTATAAAATCCTGTGATTTATGGAGGAAAATGATAATACGGTCGCTTTTTATATTTTGGTGTTGTGAGACTTTGCAAAGTTAGTAAGTTTACCTGAGTGCAGCCAGGACCTGCAACACCAACCGCATGCGGCACATGCCAGAAGGTCGTGCATGGCATGGGGTTGGCTACTGGTGGAAGGGGGGGGATTTGGACACAGGGTCTGGCCGCAGCAATGTTGTTATTGTGTTCCAGAACAATGCGAGGGGGATCTCTGAGACAATTGAATAACAGTGATTGCTGTGAATTGATTAATAACCTTGAGTACAATGCGGGTATTGTGACATTTCAGTATATGTTGGATGATTGAAAGGATTGAGGTCTTCTTCATTATGCAAAAATCTTATTCTTTATTTAGTTGTTTGAGACACAAAAAGGGACTAAAAATCAAACTTTTCGAGGTGAGCATGATGTTAAGCCAAAACATGCCTGTTTCGTCTGCACTGCTGGATACATAAATGCACTATGAAACTCCCCAGAGTGCCTGTGATGTGTTTGAGAGCTTTAATTGAATACACAGAATTTCATTCCAGTGCTCGGAGGCACACACCATGCTGGGAGGTCCGGCAGCAAGTGGGAAATAATCACTTTGTTTGTGTGTATATTCTAATCGCTTCCTGTTCTAGAAACTATGGGCCAGATGTACAAAGCCCTTTTGCATTTCTTAATGGTCCAAATAGGTATTTTGGGACAGTAAAATGCAAAACTGCTTTTTCTTATGTACAAAGGCCTTTAAGAAATCGCAGATTGCAATTTCTACACTGGGAATAGGGATTTCCTGTTTGTGATTCCTATTCTGATGTACAAAGCACTTCCTAAATGCAACTTGGGCATTTAGGCGATTCAATTACCACCGACTTTAAGTCGGTGGTAACCAGATGCAGTTCCAAAAAAGCACCCCAAGATACTTTTTAAATTTCAATAGATCACACACATATGCTCCTTAAGCATATGTGTGTTCTACAGGTGCACCTCTATTTTTGGGGTGCACCAAGGGGGGACGGGGACTTTTGCCCTATGCCATCCCTGGTTTTACATTTCCTAAATAGCAATTTCATAATAAGAAATCGCTATTTAAGAAATGCAAAACCAGACCATTGACTAAAATGAAATGGGATTTCTTAATACCGATTTCCTCACTATTATGAAATCGGTATGTCTGTACATAGCAGTTTGCCTTTCTTGAATAGCGATTTCTATGAAGTCGCTATTTAAGAATTACAAAATTGCATCATCCGGCCCTCTAACTCAAAACCCTTGCCATGCACTGCTTCTGATGTCACTTATTACAACACTCATGACATGTTCTTTGGTATCATTTAGAACCTCACTGATGATACTGAAATGACATCATTGGTTTAACACTGTGCATGTTAGGGGCACCAGTAGTAATTTCTTGAGTTAAGTATAATTGGTGAGTTTGAGTTTTTTTTTTTTTTTTTTTTACAATCTAGTGTTTAAACTGGCATTTTCATTTAACCATAACATCACTTTAACCTTTGATTATTTTCAACCAACTACATATATATATATATGCATATATGTGTATATATATATGTGTGTGTATATATATATATATGTGTGTGTGTGTATATATATATATATATATATATATATATATATGTTTAACTGCTTATAGTGTGCACACAATGCAGTAGTATGAAAAGCATATTTCTGATGGATACACCTACCTGTGGATTCCTCACCTAAAGAATTCTCCCCTCGCCCCAGCCTCGACGGAAATTTCTTCTAGCTCTGCACGTCGACGATGACGTCACAATCGCCAGACTCCACGCGATGATGTCATCTAGGCAATAAGAAGCCTCCGAATAACGGTTTTTCTTCGAGGCTCACAGGGAGCTACAGATGCGTATCAACGGTTACAATGTCGCAACCAAGAAAATCTGGTTTTAAGCCTTGTAACCAGTGCGGGGGTCGAATGTCAGTTACTGATCCCCATGAGAATTGCCTCTGGTGCCTTAGTTCCGACCATGAGGTCGAGTCATGCGGCTCCTGCCAGCGCATGAACCCTAAGGCGCTTAAGGAAAGAGAGGCTAAATTATTCTTGGCCCGTTCCAAGAAAAAGAAGGAGAGGCATCATCGGAGAGAGTCCTCTTCGAGATCTTCGAGGACTCATCATCGCCATGGAGACTCTCGGCGCCGTCACGACTCCCGGTGCTGATCGAGTAAAGGACGGTCCAGGTCCAGATCGGCATCTCCGTCAGCTCAGCGCCGTCCGACGTGGGAGATTAGCCCGACCGTCACTCCTCCGCCTCCTACGACTCCGACTTCACCTGGGTCGGTTTTCGAGGTAGAGCCTCTTCAGAGACCAGAGGGTTCTCCTAACCAGAAGTTGCCTGGCCTGTCTTCGGCTTCTATGCCGGCGCCGGTGCAACAGCAATATCCGGCTTTCCTGGCGCCGGGTACGGATCCTGCGGCTTTTTTTAATGCCATGTTTAAAATGTTTTCCACCATGGCGCCGGGTGGAGGACAAGCAGGTCCGTCAGGCCCTTTGGCCTTTAATTTGAGTGTTCCGGCGTCTTATAAATCGACGCCTTTCATGCCATTTTTGTCTGCTGCAGCTGAAGCGGCGCAATGCCCTTGACGTCGCCCAGGAGACCTGCAACACCTGCTACGGCGCCGATGGATTCGCCTCAGATCCAGTCCACAGTCAAGGTTCCTGTGGAGCCAGAGGGTCCGGCGTCGGATGGATCTGAGGTTCGGCGCCAACGAAGATATTCGGCGTCGCCCGACACCTTATCGACGCCGGGTCTCGAATCTAGACTTCGATCCAGACGTCTGGCTTTGCGCCTTCTGGAGGAGGAAGAGTACAGTAGACAACACCTGGAAGAGGGTGAAATCTTGGAGCCTTCCAGTGACTTTCAAGGACTGGATACTGCGAGTGGCATCGATACTTCCCCTGAGTGAGATCTGGCTTCCCCTGGGGAGTATACTGAGGAAGCTGCATCTTTTCATGCAGTAATAAGGAAGGCTGCAGACTTCTTAGATCTTCCTCTTCCGGCTGCGGAGGTGAAGAGGAACCTTTTGACAGAGGTGCTACATCCGACTTCTGTGACAGCAGAGCCTCTCTTGCCTTTTAATGAGGCTCTTCTGGACCCCATCAAAGACATTTGGAAGAAACCTGTGTCTTCTGCAGCTGTCAACAGGGCGGTAGCACGACGCTGTCGAGCGGCACCAGGTGACCCTGTCTTCCTCTCCAAGCACCCGACACCGGAGAGCGTAGTAGTTCAGGCCTCCTGTTCTTCCCGGTCCTCTCCTGGCTCGTTCCCCGGAACCCCTGCGGACAGGGAATCGAAGAAAATGGACCATTCTGCCAAAAAGGCCTTTTCTTCATGTAGTATGGCCTTGAAGTCAACCAACGCAACCTGCATTTTGGGACGTCATATTCATGCCCTTATGGAGGAAGCAAAAGGCCATCTGAACTTGTCACAGGAAGTGTTACAATTGCTGACGGACGCTCAGGCGGCGGCGACCCAGGTGATCCAGTCTGGGTTAGACACTTTGGACTCAGTTGCAAGAGCTATGGGCACATCCATAGTTTCAAGACGACAATCTTGGCTGCGTTCGTCTGGCTTTTCAACGGATGTGCAGGCGACTATCCTGGATCTGCCATTTGATGGTGAAAAACTCTTTGGGACAAAGGCAGATTCTGCTCTTGAACGATTTAAAGAGAGCAGGGCCACAACGAGGTCGTTAGGACTTCAGTCGGCCTCCTCCTCCTCCTTTAGGTCTTATAGGAGGTTTAGGGGTTTTGGACGTGGCTCCTCCTTTCGTGGCAGATTCCAAGGACCACAACAATCTGCAAGCTCCCTGCCATACAGATCCTTCAGGGGCAGGGGCAGAGTCCGTACAAGAGAAGTCACCCAACAGCACTCTTCCTCTTCCTCTGGAGGGGTGCAGCAGGGAAAGCAACCTTAGTCCTCCACCACTCCCTGTTCACTTGTCTCCGGTAGGGGGGAGACTTGCCCAATTTCTTCCAATGTGGGAGATTATAACAACAGACTCTTGGGTCATCGACATTGTGAAGAGGGGGTATGCTCTTCCCTTTCGGGAGTTCCATCCTCCCTTCCCTCCCCGCCCATCCTTCTGTTCGGAAAACCATCTTCTGTTACTACAACAGGAGGTGTTATCCCTATTGGCAAAATGCGCAGTAGAGTTGGTTCCCGAGCAGGAGAGGGGTCAGGGCTTTTATTCAAGATACTTCCTGATCCCCAAAAAGGATGGTCGGTTAAGACCAATTCTGGACTTGAGGATTTTGAATTGGTTCCTCAGGCAGGAAAAGTTCAAAATGCTGACCCTTTCACAGGTTCTTTTGGCGTTGAACGAAGGAGATTGGATGGTGTCTGTCGATTTGCAGGATGCCTATTTCCATATTCCGATCCTCAAATCACACAGGAAGTATCTCCGGTTTGAGGTGGGATCGCAGCATTATCAGTTTGTGGTCCTCCCGTTTGGTCTTACTTCAGCACCTCGAGTCTTCACAAAGGTGATGGCGGTGGTAGCGGCAGAGCTCAGAAGAAGGGGGATTGCGGTGTTTCCCTATCTGGACGATTGGTTGATCAAAGCCAAGACTCCGGAGCTCGTGCGGCGTCATCTCCAGTCGACAACTCAATTGTTGTACGACCTGGGTTTTTCAATCAATGTGCCCAAATCTCACCTGGAGCCCTCTCAACGCCTCCTGTTCATAGGGGCAGTATTGGACACGACATTGAATCTGGCCTTTTCTCCGCCCCTGCGGGTTCAGGACATTCAGGCGCTGATTCCAATGTTTCAAAATGGAGCGGTAGTTCCAGTCCTCAAGGTCCTTCGTCTGCTCGGTCTGTTTGCTTCTTGCATACTGCTGGTCACTCATGCACGCTGGCACATGAGGGCTCTTCAGTGGTGCGTCCGCAGGCAGTGGTTTCAGCACAAAGGGGATCTTGAGGAATCGATAAAGATCTCCAGAGACACTGCAGTGGATCTTCAGTGGTGGGCAGCGGTCGACAACCTGTCACAAGGAAGGCCGTTCTCGCTACCGCCACCAGTGGCCACAGTGGTAACGGATGCTTCCACTCTAGGGTGGGGAGCTCATCTGGGGGACCTGAAGGTCAAAGGCCTTTGGTCTCCAGTGGAACAGAGAATTCACATCAATCTGTTGGAATTGCGGGCAGTACGTCTGGCTCTCAAGGCCTTCCTCCCTTCCATTCGTGGTCAGTGAGTCCAGATCCTAACGGACAATACTACCGCGATGTGGTATATAAACAAGCAGGGAGGAGTGGGATCGTATCTTCTCTGCAGAGAAGCTCTTCGACTCTGGTCCTGGCTTCAGGAACACAAGATCTGCTTGGTAGCCCATCATTTGGCCGGAGCTCTGAACGTGCGTGCGGACGTTCTCAGTTGACGCAACTCGGTCGACCACGAGTGGCGTCTTCATCCAGATCTGGTTCTGTACATCTTCCAGATGTGGGGATATCCGCAGATAGATCTGTTTGCAACTCAGGAGAATGCGCAGTGCCCGTTATTTTGCAGCCTCCAGTATCCGGTGCAAGGAGCTTTGGGGGTCGCGTTTCAGATGTCCTGGAAGGTTCAGTTGCTTTACGCGTTTCCTCCCATACCCCTGATTCCTCGAGTTCTGAGGAAGATCCGCCAAGACCGGGCCCAGGTCATCTTAATAGCTCTGGATTGGCCAAGAAGGGTGTGGTATTCAGACCTTCTCCAACTCTCTGTGCCCTTCGCTCCGTCTCCCTTACAGGTGGACCTCCTCTCGCAGTCGCAGGGGCAGATTCTACACCCCCACCTCCAGAGTTTGCACCTTCATGCCTGGAGAGTGAACGGGGCAATCTGAGTGCTTTTTCTCTCCCACTGGAAGTGGTGGATGTTATTTTATCGGCCAGGCGACACTCCACCAAATCGATCTATGCAAGTCGTTGGGCTAAATTTGTATGTTGGTGTGGAGAGAACAGAATTGATCCCTTAAAGGCTTGTTTGTCTGACATATTGTCATTTGCTCTTTTTCTGGCGCAGAAAGGTTGTGCGGTTGCCACAGTCAAGGGTTATTTATCTGCACTGTCGGCTTTTCTGTGCCTTCCTGATCAGCCTTGTTTGTTTAAGTCTCCTATTGTTTTAAGTTTTGTAAAGGGGCTTACTAACAAATTTCCACCATCACCATTTGTTATGTCTCAGTTGGACCTTAATTTAGTATTAACATTTTTAATGGGGTCTCCATTTGAACCGATGCATTCTTGTACTTTGCGGTTGCTAGTTCTCAAGACTGTTTTCCTGGTGGCCATAACATCGGCCAGAAGGGTCAGTGAGCTTCAGGCTCTTAGTGTAGAGTCCCCATACCTTTCTTTCTTTAGAGACAAAGTGGTGTTAAGGACCAAGGCGGCTTTCCTCCCGAAGGTTGTTACACCCTTTCACTTGGGGCAGTCTATTACTCTCTCTTCCTTTTACCCTCCACCTCATCCATCCAAGGAGGAAGAGAGGCTCCACCGGCTGGATCCACGAAGAGCGCTGAGCTTCTATGTGGACAGGACGAAGGAGTTCAGGCAAGATGATCAGCTCTTCGTTGGATACGTGGGGAAGAGGAAAGGTAGAGCAGTCCACAAGAGAACGCTATCCAGGTGGGTCATTCTATGTATCAAAATTTGTTATTCTTTGGCGAAGAAAGAACCACCTGTGGGGCTTCGTGCCCATTCCACCAGAGCTAAAGCTGCTTCTTCGGCTTTGGCTAGGGGTGTCCCTGTGGTTGACAACTGCAGGGCGGCGACTTGGGTGTCCCTCCATACTTTTGTCAAGCATTATTGTTTGGATTCTGAGGTTAGGAGGGATGGCCATTTTGCTCGCTCGGTGCTGCAGGATTTCTTGGTTTGACCATTCGGGCACCCACCTCCGGAGGTAGTACTGCTTTGGGACTCTACTCTTTAGGTGAGGAATCCACTGGTAGGTGTATCCATCAGAAGAATAAGTTACTTACCTTCGGTAACGCTTTTTCTGGTGGATACAGTAACTACCTGTGGATTCCTCACGGTCCCACCCACCTCCCCGTGGCCTGACTGGTCATACCATGAAATCCATGGGTGAGCATCCTTTGTCTTGTATATATGTATATACCTGAATTATGTATATAGTTGGGGCATGTATATATGCATTTCTTTCACCAATTTAGTTTGTTCAAGGAAAACATGTTTGGACTTGTCTCACATATTTTACTTTCATATAGAGCTCTTATTGCTGTTACCTAATTTTATCTTTGTTGTAATAAATGTTGTGATTTCATTCCATTTGATGTGACTATGTTCTCTTTAAGGTCAATGTTCACCTGTTTGCCTCTATGGCACGTAAAAAATGGGGATAACTGACGTCTGCACGTCGACGAGGGCTTCTTATTGCCTAGACGACGTCATACAGCGTCGCGTGGAGTCAGGCGATTGTGACGTCGTCGTCGACGTGCAGAGCTAGAAGAAATTTCCATCGAGGCTGGCGCGAGGGGAGAATTCTTTAGGTGAGGAATCCACAGGTAGTTACTGTATCCCCCAGAAAAAGCGTTAGCGAAGGTAAGTAACTTATTCTTCACAGGGAACTGTGAAGTTGGGTAAATATTACATGGTTCCTTGTGAAATGTGGATTTCATAATCATAGTACTGGACCCCATACCACTGCAGAATTTACCATCATCAGGACTTCATGGATGTGCAGGATGGATGACCAAATTATTAGGCAGGATTATCTAAATTTTGCAGCAAGTTATGCAGCACATTCTCTCTGGTGGTATTATTTTAATTTGAGCTAGAAACAACAGGTTTTGTCAGATCTAAAAATGATGTGGTAAATTGCCTGGCAACTGCGTAAATTCATATGTATACTGTAAGTGCTGTGGCCACAAAATCACATACATCCACTGGTCATCAACATTGTCTTATCAACAATTTATTATTGAAAGGTAAACACATTGTAAACATTCTCATTCCAGTCAGTGCCAAATTGTATTTTGAAGAAAAACAGGTTTTCCAAGCTATCTCAAAATAAATGTGTAATATAAAAAATACATAACAGTAGAATATGTAATACAGACTTACATAAACACCTCGGGGCTCTAGGGACGTTTGCAAACAGCGTGTCACCTTTTTGTGGCTAACTCCTGATGCGTTTGGCATTTGGACGAGCACAGTGGGGGTTCTTCCCAGGGCTTCCCTTCAGAGAGTGCCTATGCCCTACTGCCCACAGGCTCTTTAATGATTTTTTAGGATTTGTGGATGCTTTCATAGGCTTTGTTCATGTTGAACGGCTCAAAGACCAATGTTCTACCTTTAGTGGTGTGTGAGAACCTGATTTTGGGTTTGTGGCCATCATGTCTCCATGAAGCTTGATGTGGGGCCATGATTCTTTGCCCATGAAGCTTACACCAGTTTGTGAACCCCATAGCTATTATTTGCGGATATCTGGTGCCATGCTGGGGGATTGTAGGAGGGTGGGGAGGAGGAATGGTGGGGGGCAAGGGTCTCAACCGCACCTCCCAGAACCCTTGAAGACTTCAACAAAAGCATTGTCCACCCCATAGCCTGCTTCTGGGTCGGCTCCGTGCCTCCCTGAGTTTCTGGGAGTCAGAGCCACCCCTTCCCAACTCGTGGACTCTTATGAGGTCATGCACCTTATATATGGGAAGACCGACCCTCCTGTGATGCTTTTGGACCCAGTAGGGTCAGCGGGGGCCCCCTCGGGTTCGCACTAGGAACTTCAACCTCCGCTCCACAGGGCACCCTAGGATTTGTTTCCAGATCCGAGCCGATGCCGGTCGTGCCATTGTGACCTTCCCCGGTTCAGAATTAGACGCACCCAACATTGGTTGGGCCCATAATTGACATTGATTCTATACTCATTCCAGACTCTGACTCAGAGTAGGAATGATGTCGCCTGATTCCGACTTTGACTGGGACATTTCTCCCCAGGTTGGATCCTGACCCTTATACCTATGGGTATGGTGAGAACATGGAGGGGTCTCTAGACCCTCTAGACTACTAGCTTGAAGACCATTAAGTAGACTTGGCTCAGGAATTTGGTGAAGCCAGTGCATTGGACACCTTCCCTGACTGTGACATGCTTTCTTCCCCTACCTTGGCTACGGAGGAGGGAGTCTCCTACTTGCTAGTGGTGTGAAGAGTGGCCGAGGTCCTGGGCGTCAAGCTGCCTTCAGTGGCAGTCAGGACTAACCTTCTGACTGAGGTGGTTCAGCCCGTGGCTTCTACATCTGAACCCCTATTGCCCTTCAATGAGGCCCTGACTGATGTCCTGCTGGGGACGTGGTCTAAAGGGGCTCCTGTCAACAGGCCCACCGCCATAGGCCCGTGCCTAACAACCCTAAATTCCTGTACCAACACCCTACGCCTGAGAACTTAGTCATTCAGGCTTCTTCCTCAATGGGTGCATTCCCTTCTGCACCCCCGAAAAGGGAATCAAAAAGACTGGACCAACTTGGGAAGAAAATGTTCTCTTCCTGCAGTCTGGCATTGCAGTCTGTGAACACTGCATGCCTTTTGGGCTGTTACACCCAAACTTTATGGGATGCGGTCGCACAGGTGCTGCCACAGGTCCTGGAGGAGGCCCGGCCCATCCTCTCCAAAGCTATTGCTGACAGGAGAGACGCAGCCAAATTCACGATTCGATGTGGACTGGACACAACTGACTCACTGGGCAGATCGGTTGTATTGAAAGGGGCCCTTTGGCACCATGCTTGGTTGAGGACGTCTGGCTTTTCGGGGGATGTCCAGCAGTCGCTTCTAGACATGCCCTTCGATGACACCCATCTCTTCGAAGACAAAGCAGACAAGGGCGCTCAAGCACTTTAAGGAATCCTGGGTTATGGCTCGGTCTCTTGGCATCGCAACTGCTCCTCTTCCCCTCGGTCCGCTTTTCGCCCCTTTCGTGGCTATGGAAGGGGCGTCCATTTCCCTCCAGCCACCATGCAGTGCATGCTGCCCACCTCTGCATGGCTGAGGACGCCGGTTGCAACATTCCCCGTGGATCAGGGGGCGAGTGGGCGACTCAGTCAACCCCCTCCTCCTGCTGCAGCCTCCAAACCTTGCTAGTCCATCATCCCATCGAGGACTAGTTGGACGCAGGATATGCTATCACCTGCCCCAATGGAAGTCCCTCATGACTGACTGGTGGGTCTTGTAAATAGTCTGAAGAGGCTACTCCCTTTCCTTTGAGGCTACCCCTCCTGCCATGCCACCATCCTATGATTGGATGACAAAGGATCACTTGGCACTTCTCCACAAGAAGGTTACGGCTCTCTTGGCCAAGGGAGCCATAGAGAGGGTCCCTGTGCCAGAAGTAGGTTGTGGTTGTTATTTCCGCTACTTGCTGGTGCCCAAAAAGGACAAGGGCCTTTGTCCTATCCTAGACCTCTGGGCCCCACAATCTCTTCCTAAGAAAGGAGAAGTTAAAAATACTCACTCTGGCTGAGGTCCTTTCTGCTCTGGAACCTGGAGACTGCATGGTAGTGTTGGACTTCCAGGACGTCTGTTTTCATATTCCTGTCCTGCCTATCCATAGACATTACTTGCGGTTTGTGGTAGGTCAGGAGCACTTTCAGTTCACCATACTCCCCTTAGGCCGTACTAGCGCCCCTCAGGTGTTCACAAAAGTGATGGCGGCAGTTGCAGCTCATCTGCGTCGGCTAGGGGTTTTAATCTTCCCCTACTTCCATGACTGGCTTTTGAAGGCGGGCTTGTCCCAGGCTGTTGTCTCCCACCTCCAGACTATGGCGAACCTCTTGCATTCGCTGGGGTTCAATATAAACATGCCGAAGTCACACCTGACTACCTCTCAGACACTCCATTTCATCAGAGCGGTTCTGGACAGAGTGTAGCTTCAGGCCTATCCTCCCGAGTGGTGAGCCCAGGATATTCAGTCTATCATACCAATGTTTCAGCCTCTATCCTGGGTTTTTGTAAGAATGACTCTGAGGCTGCTGGGCCTTATGACGTCCTGCTGGTCACACATGCCAGATGGCATGTGCAGGCTCTGAAGTGGGAGCTGAAGTTCCAGTGGGCACATCATCAGGGGACTCATCAACATGGCCCAGGTCTCGGAGAGAACTGTGCAAGATCTGCACTGGTGGCCAATGAATCAAGATTTGGTCAGAGGCAGATCCTTCTCCCTTCCCCAACCAAATAAGACAGAAGTGACAGATGTCACTCCTGGGATGGGGCGGCCACATGGGAGAGGCGGAGATCAGAGGTGTCTGATCTCCAGCGGAGCTTGGGCTCCACATCAACCTTCTGGAGCTCAGGGCGATCAAGTTTGCTTTGAAGGAATTCCTTCCCTCTCCCAAAAGAAACGTGCTGCAGGTGTTCATGGACAACACCACCGCCACGCGGTACTGCAACAAGCAGGGAAGAGTTGTGGACCCTTTGTCAAGAGGCCCTGCGTCTCTAGACATGGCTGGAATGTCAGGTCATATTCCTGGTGGTTCAACATCTGGCTGGTTCTCTGCACACCAGAGCAGATGAACTCAGCCATCAATGCATGTTCGATCACAAATGGCATTTCCATCTGGAGATGGTGCAAGGTCTCCTTCTGCAATGGGGAGAGCCTTGTTTAGATCTGTTAACCTCCATAGAGAGCACGCAATGTCAGCTGTTTTGCTCATTGGAGTTTCCAAGGCGACCCTCAATTGGTGATGCTTTTCATCTCAAGTGGAATGCAGGCTTCCTGTACACCTTTTCTCCAATACCACATCTGCCCAGAGTTCTCAAGAAGGTCAAGAACGGCTGGGCCCAAGTAATTCTTGTGTCTCTGGACTGGGCATGGAGAGTATGGTATCCGGAGCTTTTGAGCATGGCCTTTGATCCTACATCAGACTGCCTCTTCTTATGTTACAGCAGCAGGGGAGGTTCCTCCAACCAAACCTGTCCAGTCTCCGTTTTCATGCGTGGAGATTGAGCGGCGACAGTTGACAGCTTTCGGCCTTCTGCCTGAAGTCTGTGATGTTATCTTGCCAGCCAGGCGTCCCTCCACCAAAACGGTATACGCCTGTCGTTGGCATAAATTTCTCTCTCCAGCCTGGCACTGTATTGCCAGGCTGGAGAGAGCAGGCACAGGCTCCCAGCCAATCCTAACACTGCTCCGAGCAGCATCAGGATTGGCCGCATGGCAGGCTGGGAGCCTGCGCTTGCTTGCTGCTGAGGAGACAGAGGATCGGTGGCATGGCATGCAGGTAAGTTTAAAAAAAAAATATTTATGAATATTCTCCCCTCTCCCGCTGCCACCATCCCTTCCCCCCACCCTGCCCTGCCCCCTGTATCCCACACGAGCCGCAACTGGTTGTAAGACCATACTATACACTATATTGATCTGGCTAGAGCTGTCTTCCCAAAACTATTGCAGCCCGGGCGTAAGATAGACAAATGGAGATCAATCTGTTGGTTTGAAGAATAACGATTGTGGTCCTCTAACTTCAGCTTGAATACTTGTGTTGACCAATATGACTTCTGCAGAATCTTCAGAGTTTCTTTGGAAACGTCTTTGCCAATCTCTACCACCCAGTGTGATTCTTCTCACATAATGCCCCATTGCATTTGGGGTTATTTTAGGTTGTAGATGCCCTGTGGTGATCATTAATACATTCCCTCCTGGGAGCTACGAAAAAAGAATCAAGACGTGTCAACCTTTCCCCTCCTGAAAGATGGAATTGTACACCACCTGTAAGCTTTGCTGTGCCATTATATATTTTCCATTTTATGAAGCCTCCATAGTTGTTGTCTGATCTACGGATATCAAAGGTGCACATTGTCCTCTCTTTCTTTGCGTGCTGAATCATACGTATTCACCCCCATATGCCCACTTGTCCATTTGAACTACCTGCTATCCAGCTTTTGGCTGCAGTTACTCTAAATCGGAGATTCTACTTATAATTCCTGTGGAAAATTAATTTTCTTTGGCAAAATAAATATTCCATTAATTGTTTTGCCCCTTTTACTGTCAGTAACTATACTTTTCTGTGGCCTGATATAATACAACAAGTAGAATACAAATAGGCACTTTGGTCCACACATTTAGTATACGAGTAATCCCATTTGGGGGTTTCCATGTCATTGAGGCAAGATGCATTCTTGATTTGCTGCAACAAATTGTAGTATTTTTGTATTTCAGGAAAGCTATATTCTACTGTTAGACAGGTATTCCTCATTTTAGATTGTGAAATTATTTACTTGACTCTTCCTATTAAGGGAAAAGAGGCCAGCAAGTTGTCAATCTATCAGTAGCACACTTTACTGTAGAATATAGGCACATTTTTCCTGATATAAAATCTTCTTCAAGTCCATCATTTGTATTGTTCTGACTGTTCCCAAGTGCTTAATTTGTGCTGGTGGGCACTACTGGCCCTAATCTTAAAGGCACCAGCACTAGCCCCACCTTCTTGCGGGTGAAGTCGTGATTCTGCTCGGGTTGCTGTTGGGGCCTGCAGTGCTGGTCTGCTTGATGCTTTTGGCTGCATCATTGTCCTTCTTGAATGATCTGCTTTTGGCTGTGGCTGCTGCCTATTTCTGCTTCTGGAACTTACGCTGCTGGTTCTGAAATCAGACCCGTTCAGAGCAGAGAAGTGAAATTAATGGAAATATAAAAGAATTGGAGGATGGAGAACAATTGGAAGGGAAATGAAAAAAGAGAATGAACTGGATAGAAAAATGAGAAGGGGAAGGAAGAAATAAATGTAATGGGAAGGAAGTGTAGATGAAAGGAGGATGAAAATGCTGCACAACTAAATGACAAATTACACAGCAGAAAAAACTGAAGATGTGCATAAATGAATAGAACAAGGTGTAGGAGCACCGAGCTGTGGGATCCATCTAGAGACGGAGGGAGTGGCAGAGTCCTACATGGGGCATTAGATTAAAGCCCAGAGTGGGCCTGGAAAAGGGAGCATTAGCCTCCTAAGAAAATGTGGCCACTATGGATTTATTTGTTTAGTTGTTTGTCACAACTTAAGAAATGCTCTGCCACTTATTCCCAAATTCTGCCAGTTATTTTTGAATTTTGATATCGAGAAATGCACTTTCAACAGAAACTACCAATTTGCAAATATTTGACGTTACCTTCCATCCAATATAGGTCTTCATAATCGGTTTTGAATGTGCAGCATGACTGTTGAGGAGATGCAATGCTTTTTTCATTTTCTATTGCATGAGTGTAGCTACCAATGGTGGAGCAGCTGCCATTTGTACCATTTGTCTCTGAGCCTCAGTTACATCTGTTGTTTACTGCACCTCACTTTTAACTGTTGTTTGCTACCCAGCTCATATCACAGGCCCATTTCCCTTGTTTGTTTTTTGGATCCATGGAGCTCTTGTTGTGCTCTATTATTTTATTTCCAAACAGTTTGGCAAAGACCATTAACAGACCAAACAGAGCTGATAGTACCTTTGAAGGATCTAACAGAGTAACGTTCATTTCATCAGCATTCATTTGGCATTTCAGTTCCATATTATCATACTTCACTCCAGTAATCCTGGCAGTTTCCAGTTAGAGCAATCATCATAGGCTACAAAGTTTCAGCAGACAGAAAGGAGCAAGCAGTCATCCCTGCTTAGCTTTTTTTTAAAGTCAGACCTTGGACGGGAAGTATGACATTGATGCATATCCTCATATGCCTGCCCTTGTATAAAGCCTCCAAAAACCTTCACAAAGGCTTATGAACACCTCGCCAAGGTTCACGTTAGGGTAAGTGTTCCATAGGTTTATCTCAACTATCCTTTCAAAGTCCCACACTTGAGTAAACTTTTGTAACCTGTATTTATTTCAGTCCTATAAACTGGCACTGTCTAGTAGTTTGTTTCCGGATTTAGAAATAAGGATTAATGTTGAGGTTTTGATAAAATCTGTTTTTTTTCTCTCGTATATTGGTATTGTAGTCATTGACCAGCAATCGTTGATTTTAGAGATAGGCATAGTTAAAAAATAAACCCTTTATTTTTTTACTTCATACTGGTTAATATCCAAATGTATTAGAACATGCTCTAACGGTGCTATGCTGTCTGCTTTTTTTTTCTACCAAGTCATTCCAAACTAAAAGTGATCAATTCGATGATAACTGAATTGTATCAGCATAATAATAAATCACCAAACAAGACCCCAAAGCTTTATTTTAGGCACTTATTGCACTACTGGAAAGTGTATCTTGAATCAAACCAGTTCTAGTCACGAGCATAAGAGTTTTCTGAAGCTAACGTATGTAGTTCCGGTGGTGGTGGTTTTCTTTCCAGCAAATCGCCAGCATTTGTTGTCAGCATAGCTCAATGTTTAGAAAGAGTGCAACATCCGAGATCTCAAAATTAGAGAGGGGTCTCCGCTTACATCCCACCCTCTCTCGTATTGGTGAGCTCTTCTTTCATTCCTCATCCCACACCCCTTCTTGTTCGCTGATTTATACCTCCTGTCTGGAAAGGATATCTGCAGCAGCCTTACACCCATCAGAGTCTTCAAGACTTTCCCATCAGTGCCTGTAAGCAAGACAAGCGACTTTGATGGTCAAGAAGTCTGATGGGGTGTGGATGGGAGCTGACAAGAGCAAAGGAGAAGTTAGAAATGGACAGCTTTTGGCAGGAGGCCAGTGACTGTTCAGGGAGAGCCAGGGATTTTGACATGGGTGGGACCAGCAGGAACAGCCACAAATAATTTGAACTACCTGTGGCAGGCACTTGAAAGCTGCTACATATCACTTAATCCTAAGTACACCTTCATGTGCATCAGGGATCCTCCCGTTTTGACAATGAGCAGTGAGTGAGTTTGTTTGTTCAATAACCAGAATAGTGATAAACTGAAGATTTGTTCCTTCGGTATCTTGTACTTCCCGAGCAAGCTCATAAATGACTGGAAAAGCATTGTAACATGCTAGGTAAACACTTCCTAAGAGAATTTCACCATCACTCAAATAACTTTATCAGAATCCACCTTCAACCCACATGACATGCAGAAGCTTGACATGAAGTATTTTTGAATAAACACACAAGCACATCTTACCCTGTCTAAAGCATTTTGCTTGGGCTTCAAATCCAGCCTGTTTTTTTTTCTATTTTCAAGACTGTTCTTCTTGTAGTTGTTTGTGACTTCTGTGCCGGTATGAATTATGGCATTAGTGAATTCATGTGTAACGTCAGAAGTGATGTTACTGATAAACCCATTGGGGATTTTATCTATGATGTGATAAGTAGTTTATTTTGGACCATTGCATCCTTCATCTGACGTTTTTGAGGGAATTTGTATTTTTTTTAACCCCTTCGCTGCCAGGCCTTTTCCCCTCCTGTGCCGAGCCTTATTTTGGCTATTTGGGGCAGTTCGCGCTTAGGCCCTCATAACTTTTTGTCCACATAAGCTACCCACGCCAAATGTGCGTCCTTTTTTCCAACATCCTAGGGATTCTAGAGGTACCCAGACTTTGTGGGTTCCCCTGAAGGAAACCAAGAAATTAGCCACAATCTAGCAAAATTTTCGTTTTTTTTTTTAAAAGTGGGGAAAAAAGTGCTGCAGAAGAAGGCTTGTGTTTTTTTTTCCTCCTGAAAACGGCATCAACAAAGGGTTTGCTGTGGTAAAATCACCATCTTCTCAGCTTTCAGTAACAGGCAGACTTGAATCAGATAACCACATTTTTTAACACAATTTTGGCATTTTACTGGGACATACCCCATTTTTACTATTTTTTGTGCTTTGAGCCGCCTTCCAGTTAGTGACAGAAATGGGTATGAAACCAATGCTGGATCCCAGAAAGCTAAACATTTCTGAAAAGTAGACAAAATTCTGAATTGAATTCAACAAGGAGTAATTTGTGCAGATCCTACAAGGGTCTCCTGCGGAAAATAACAGCTGAAATAAAAAAATATTGAAATTGAGGTGAAAAAAACAGCCATTTTTCTCCACGTTTTACTCTGTAACTTTTCCCTGCAATGTCATATTTTCAACAGGAATATACTTTTACGTCTGCTAGACTCTTTTGGTTGCGGGGCTATATAGAGCTTGTAGGTTCATCAAGAACTGTAGGTGCCCAGAGCCAATCAAGGAGCTGCACCTTGCAACGGGTTTTCATTGTATACCGGACATACAGCAATTAATTTGGTGATATATAAAATGTGAGAAATAGCTATTAAGAAAACCTTTGTATTTCCAAAATGGGTGCAAGATAAGGTGTTGAGAAGCAGTGGTTATTTGAACATCTCTGAATTCCAGGGTGCCCATACTAGCATGTGAATTCCAGGGCATTTCTCAAAGAGACGTCTTTTTTACACAGCGTCTCACATTGGGAAGGAAAAAATTTAGAGAAAGACAAGGAACAATAACACTTGTTCTGCTATTCTGTGTCCCCTGAAGTCTCCCGATAAAAATAGTACCTCACTTGCGTGGGTAGGCCTAATGCTTGCGACAGGAAACGCAACATGGAAACATCACATTTTTACATTTAAATCTGACGTGTTTTTTGCAAAGTGTCTAACTGAAGTTTTTGGCCTCTAGCTCAGCCGGCACCTAGGGAGACCTACCAAACCTGCGCACTTTTGAAAACTAGACACCTATGGGGATCTAAGATGGGGTGACTTCAGGGGCTCTCACCAGGTTCTGTTACCCAGAATCCTTTGCAAACCTCAAAATTTGGGGGGAAAAACACTTTTTCCTCATATTTCAGTGACAGAAAGTTCTGGAATCTGAGAGGAGCCACACATTTCCTTCCACCCAGCGTTCTCCCAAGTCTCCGGATAAAAATGGTGCCTCACTTGTGTGGGTAGGCCTAGTGCCCGCGACAGGAAATGCCCCAAAACACAGCGTGGACACATCACATTTTCCCAAAGAAAACAGAGCTTTTTTTTGCAAAGTGCCTAGCTGTGGATTTTGACCTCTAACTCAGCTGGCACCTAGGAAAACCTACCAAACCTGCGCATTTTTGAAAACTAGAAACCTAGGAGAATCCAAGATGGGGTGACTTGTGGGGCTCTCGCCAGGTTCTGTTACCCAGAATCTTTTGCAAACCTCAAAATTTGGCAAACAAAAAACACTTTTCCCTCAGATTTCGGTGACAGAACGTTTTGGAATCTAAGAGGAGCCACAAATTTCCTTCCACCCAGCATTCCCCCCCGAAGTATCCCAATAAAAATGGTACCTCACTTTTGTGGGTAGGCCTACTGCCCGCAAAAGGAAATGTCCCAAAACACTATCTGGACACACCAAAATGACCAAATACAAAACTATCTGTTTTTGCCGGGGGCGGGCACCTGCGTTTTTGGTCCTGGGCTCAGCAGCCATCTAGGGAAACCTACCAAACAGACATTTCTGAAAACTAGACACCCGAGGGAGTCCAGGGAGTTGTGACTTGCGTGGATCTCCCAATGTTTTCTTACCCAGAATCCTCAGCAAACCTCAAATTTGGCTAGAAAATCTAATTTTTCCCACATTTCCGTGTGGGATCACCGCACCGGGACAAATTTTCCTTCCACCCACGTTCCCCTCAACCTCCTGGTAAAAATTATACCTCACTTGTGTAGGTGGGCCAAGTGCCTGTGACAGGGAAGAGCCAAAAACATGTCAAAATTGAGGAAGAACCAAAGCGGGTCCAAAAGGGCAGTTTGAAAAAAACATTTTTAGGGTGCCAAGTGCAGCAGAATTTTTATCAGTATATATGAGACAATGCTGGGTGGTAGGAATTTTGTGGATTACTGCAGATTCTGGAAGGTTCCATCATAAAAATGTGGGGAAAATGTGTGATTTCCTGCAAAGTTGGAGGTTTGCAGGGCAATGTGGGTAAGTAAATGGTGCTGGGTGCATGTGAAGCACACCACCCTGGAATCACCCAGATGTTTAGTTTTCAGATGTGTCTAGGTCTTGTGGATTTTTCTACATGGCAGCCTCCCAAAGTCCATAAAGTGCAGCCCTCACCATTCCAAGTGGGATGATCTTGAGAGTTAGCCACGCTCTCATGTCCCAAATGTAAAACCAAAACCCAAAATAATCAAATGTCCTCTTGCTTGCCATGGGATAAGGTGTTTTAGTGTGCGGGGGAGAGCTGAAAGACTGTTACCCCCTTCAGTTGGGGTGGGGGCATAACCAGACCCATACTGGTTGGTAGCCACCACCCCACTATTATTATTTTTTTTTAATTCCCTGGCACCTAGTAGACTTTCTGCCCCCCCCCCACAGGGGTGTGGATCGAGGGGAAATTGCCCCATCTGCCCACTGGTAGGCAGAACAACTTTGGCCCCATTTACTTGGGGTGGTGGTATGGCCATATCCCCTCATAGTTTGAAAAGAAAATCTTCCCTGGTCTCTGGTGGGCTTTCTGCCCCCCATGGGGGCAGATGGTCTTTCCAAAAATAGGCCAATCTGCTCCCAAGGCAAACAGTAATGTGCCTCCATGGGGAGCGACCCTTGCCCAAGGGGATGCCCCCCCAAACAAAACACACACATACACACACAAAGTGCCTAAGTGGCTCCCCCCCCGGCCCCCCCCCCCCCAGGGCAGGTCAGCCTAATAGAAATAGGACGATCTGCCCCCAAGGGGAGCAGAAATGGCCTAAAATAAATTGCCTAAGGGGTCGCGACCTTTGTGTGAAATTGGCTCCAAAAAAAAATCACTGGTGCCTAGTGGTTTCTGCGGGGGCAGAAATGGCCTAAAATAAATTTGCCCCCCCCAGGGGAACAACCCTTGCTTGCCTAAGGGGTCCCTCCCCTACGTGAAATAGACGCAAAAAATAAAGATCCCTGGTGTCTAGTGGGTTCTGCCCCCCTTGTGGGCCGATTGGCTTAACAAAAATAGGCTGATCTGCTCTTAAGGGGGGCAGAAATGGTCTAAATACAATTGTCCCCCCAGGAAAGCGACCCTTGCCTAAGGGGTTTCTCCCCATATGTAAAAAACAAAAGTAAACATAAACAAAAATATATCCCTGGTATCTATATCGGCCTAATTATAATAGGCCAATCTGCCCCCGGGGGCAGAAAAGGCCTAAACATATTTTGCCCCCGTGGGGAGCGGCCCTTGTTCAAGGGGCTGCTCCACTTATGCGCAAAAAAAATCCCTGGTGTCTAGTGGTTTCTGCCCCCTTTGGGGGCAGATTGGCCAAATACAAATAGGCAGATCTGCCTCCGAGTGGGGCTGAAATGGCCTAAATACAATTTGCTCCCCAGGGGAGCGACCCTTGCCTAATCTGTAAAAGAGAAAAAAACTCCCTGGTGCCTAATGGTTTCTGTCCCCCTTGGCAGCAGATTGGCCTAATTAAAATAGGCTGATCTGCCCCCAAGGGGGCAGAAAGGGCCTGAAATAAATTTGCCCCCTGCCCCGGGTGCGACCCTTGCCTAAGGGGACGCTTCCCTTGCGTGAAATTTGCCTTAAAAAAAAAAAAAAAAAAACCTCCCTGGTGTCTAGTGGTTTCTGCCCCCCTTGGGGGCAGATTGGCCTAATAGAAATAGGCCGATCTGTCCCCAAGGGGGGCAGAAATGGCCTAAATATAATTTGCCCCCTAGGGGAGCGACCCTTGCCTAAGGGGTCGCTCTCCCCACCTATAAAAAAACCGAGAGAAAAAACAAAAAATGATTCCTTGCGCTTGTCAGCGGGGTTACTCCATTTTAACAGTATCCCGTCCACCGAAATATAAATCCCATAGGATAAAATGGGATTTATACTTCGACAGACGGGTGATCCGTTACCGTTGTTACGGAGTAGCCTCTCTGCCAAACTCCAAATTGGGCCCCAAGTCTTGAAGTTCATAAACTTGTTTGTCAACCTTTTCCCAGATAACACACTGTGCTTTCTGGTTCGTAATCTGTACAACCCAATACTCACATTTTCAAAAAGCAGTTTGCCTTATAGATTTTGGACTATTGAGGGCTTAGAACCTAAGGAAAATCAGAAAAAGACAGGGAGCTACTACAGTGACCACCATATTTCCTGAACTGAACAGTTCCACTTGCCCTGCTGAAGATATGAAAAAGTTAGGCACAGGGTTTAATTTGAGCTGGTGATTGCCGGTGCTCGGCACTGGCATGTAGTTCACACCAGTGGCACTTCTGACAGTCCATCACATAGTGGCACTGTTTGGCTAATTTTGAGATGAACACAAGTAGAGTGTTTACTAATTCAGTATACTTTAAAAAAATGTAATACCTGCCGCCCAGATCATTCTTAAAGTTTGGGTGGGGTGGAAAAGTCTGAATTGTCACCCTTATAGGAGTGTGATGTTTAGTAGTTATGTTGGTACTGCCGTTGGCTGCACTGGTAGGAGCAATGGCTGAAGCAAGCTGCAGTGGCCTCCTGAGAAGGGCCCTTGCATTTAAGCACTGGTTAGACGTTTCAGCGAGTTAAACTCTTGTTAGTGTGTAGCCAGTGTGTGAACTGCGACTCTCATGTTCACAACCTATGAGGGACTACTCTTCCCTTATTCCTTCCTAGATTGGTACTAAAGGGACGGTCAAGTTGGGTAGCATTAAGTCATGCTGTGTACAACAAACACTGTCTACTGCTCGTTAAATAATACATGGGAGCCTGGCCTGCAAACCTTGTACTAATGCTTGTCTCTAATTTCTTTATTACTGGCTACTTGTGTTCTCTCGTCGCCTGTAATAAAGAGATAACATAACCAACTGCTGTAACAACTTATTACAGTTGAGTTCTGACGTTATAATGGATGCACCAAGAGCCAGCAGCCAATGGGAAAGGCAGGACAGGGCGGATATATAAAGCTGCAGTGTAAAAAAATAAATGAAAACGAAACCTGTCTTTTTCTGTTTCTGGTCTGTTTTCTAGACGAACAGTAATAAGCAGAAAGATTTGTACCTCAAAATATATATTTTTTTCACCTTTCGGTAATTATAGAAAAGATTAAATCAGCATGTTTCTACACACTCTGATCTACAGCTTTTTTTTAAATCTAACTTGTACTAAACTGATTATAAAATATTTTTGCCACAAATATATAACTGTGTTTTTGTGTGTTTGATTTTGCACTGGAGAGTTTGATTTGATTCTTCATGTTTGCATGATCTTCATGATTTGCATGATTACATGATCTCTTTCATGTGAAAGAGCAACAAACCAAGGAGTGAAGCAGTTTGCTGAAAAGGGTGATGGCGTGACCATGTGATTTAAGGAATAAAGTACCCCCTGCTGTGCATTAAAAGTCACATTGGAGTTCCATGGCCTGATGAAGGAACTTGGCCTTCAGCTTCGTTTCTCTTTATAGTTACAGAACACCTTGGGGACTTGCAATATCCTTCTAATGTACAGCAGGGGGTACTTTATCCCATGTATAGAAAAATCTATAGTGGTTATCATATGATGTGCAGAGGTTTGCATCATTTTATTCCGTGGGTCTGGCCGTTTTTGCTCCAAGCTCCACTACAAAACTCCTTGTACACGATGAGCCCAGAAAGCAAAACCCTGTCTGCTTGTCCTCTCTATATGCGCTGTTTAATTTACCACCTGATGTCCCTGCCTGCCCAAGTGCCACGGCGCCTTTGAAGACAGAAGAGTCGTGCATTTTTTAATTTACTTACTTGAAACAACTGCATGTGTTCTATACGTTTATCACGTATGTAACGGAATCTGAGGAATCAGAGGTACACGATTGGTTGGAATGAGACTCTGCTGGTGGTTTTGGGAATGCCGGCCTTACAAGGAACACTTGGAAGACGTAGGGATAGCAGAGTTTTTACCGGTGACGTGGTAAAGGTGCCTGTGCCTTCACGCAAGCAAGGAAAATGCCTCACACAGCAATTGTTTTGTAGAGAAATACAGCCACGGTTGAGTAGCGAGGACCCCTCGTTCTTCTGGGCCTCGGTGCAACTGCATCTGCTGTTGGAAATTACGTGTGTGCGTTTTTTTAACAGTGTAAGACAAGGTTTGTGCAGGCACAAAAAAACAAACATGACAAATGTCCCAAACCTTTTTGTGTTATTTAGTATATTAACCTGGTTTCATACGAAGCATTTTGTATATAATATTTTCTGTGTAACACTGCATGTAATGAGAGGCGCTAGAATGCATCTTTGTGTACGAAGGACTGCAAACAAAGTAAGTAGTGTGCAAACAAGGAAAAGGTACATTGAAAGAACACGATAACAGGTTACGCGCCCTGATTGCTTTTTCTGGTCCAGCTTTGATAACAAGTGTTGCCGTTTTTAGGTCTGGTCGGACAGCGTTCCGGATTCCTACTGTTAGAATTTATTTAAAATATATTTAGAATGGCCCGTGCCTCTACGCAGTGGAGTACGAGCCTCAGTTCATGTAGTGGATATTTTCAGCACAATTCTGCCTTCCATGGAGTGATTCCATTTCTATACTCTGAATCATCAAGCATTAAATCATTTATCTTAAGGAGGGATGAGGAAAGTAGTCGTTTTTCTGTTTAGTTGTTTTCACGGTACCAGGTATTTAATGTTTTAATTACGACTTAAAATGCAAACCAGGCATCTTTCCTTTGCTAATTGTTATTAATGTATTTTTATCCATATGAAAAATCGTTTCCCGTGATGTATTTAATGAGGAAACTGAACCTCTTCACGTGACCCCCAAATGTCGTTCCGCCTCCTTTGTAATGTTGTTAGATATAAGTGCTACACAATGTAATAAATTTGGCTGAACTATGCATCTGCCCGGAAGCCGAATCACCCCTGGTGCAATGTTTTTAATAGACTGGAGTTGAAAATAATGGGTTAAACCCGATCTGCTATAAAGGACTGCAAAAGACCAATGAGTCAGAGATAATAAAAAAAAGATTAATTTACGAATTAAGAAAATGAGGGACTAAAAAATAAACATAAATCCTACCAGATATTCAAAATGAAATCGAATACTGCTCATGTGTCAGCATATAAAACGGTTATTAAATGTGGACACTTTCATTATGTTTTGACTCTGGATTATAGGTATTTTGTTGATGTCTTAATATATTTTTTCCAATTTTGCCTGTTTCTGCTTTGCTGTGCTCCCAGGCTTGCGAATTGATGTTTAACACTGCCCATTGTGTATTTGTGATTTGCGTTTTGTAATTAAGGGGGAACAATGGCAGCCCTTCGGGCCTCGTTACAGTTAATGGCTGGTTTAATTTGTTCCACTTCTATCTTGTTAATTGTAAATTGATCATTAAGATTTGAATTCTAATCAGTCACAGGGGTTGGAAACAGTGAAGCTTGAGCATAGTCCCTGGTTTAATCACTGATGATTAGAAGCACATTTGTTAATTTTGGTGCATCTTGCAGTTCATATATTTCAGCGCTGGGTTTTATGGTGATGCACATATTTTTAAATTACTTAGTATAGTTTTGCACAGAGCTGACAATTATGTATAAATCATTTTGCAGCTTTGGCAGCAGCACCCAACCACCTGTTTAGAGTTTGATTGCAGGAAAGAACATGTCCCATGTTGAACTATTTTGTTTGCATGTTTGTTTGATGTTCATTTAGTAGAGGATCCGAATGACTGACACTTTGCAAGCGAGATAGTGCTTCAAATATACTAGGACGTTAGCAGAATCAAAAGGCTGGCCTAAAGTTGCCTTGCAAACTAACTCCAGTTTATTTTCTAATCATAAAATCTGCTTTATGTTTATTTTCCGAGTCTTATTTTTTGAGTCAGACCGTGAATGTACCATCTCCTGCCTTAACACACCACTAGACCCGTTCCCTCTAGTGCAGTGGTTCCCAACCTATGGTCGGGGGACCCATGGGGGTCCGCAAAGCCTCGCCAGGGGGTCCGCGACTGCTTAGAAAATTAAATAATATTAATAGATTAGGTCCCCATCTTTCAGAAATGACTGAGTGGAGGGTGGGGGGGGTGTTTGCTGGATTTCAATAATGATTTAGTGAGGGTCCCCGGGTTCCAGTAATGACAAAGAGGGGATCCCCAAAAGTCAAAAGGTTGGGAACCACTGCTCTAGGGAGGACCCTTCTGCTGCATGGATGGCATTCTCCTATCCTCATATGGTTTCAAAGTATGTGATACAAACAATACCACCATCCGTTGTGTAGCAGAGTGTTCTGATAGTGTTGTCCTTGATTAATTCAAGCATTTCTTTCATCATTTTATTTGTTGTTGTCCTTGGGAGTGGCATGGTGGTGGTGCCTTTTGCTTATGGTCCTAAAATTGATAGTGAAGAATTTGTAGGGCATATAGTTCAAAGGTGACCTACTTCTAACAGTGTATTTTGAGGGTGCTCTTCCCCTGAACTGGAGACCAGCAAAGGCAATGTACACTCAGGGACGTTTCGTCCATAGGTATGGAGGCATTGACCCCCTGACCTCCCCACTGAATCACAACAGTTCATTGAGGTGACCTGAGGCTGTGTCATCTGAACTGTGCATGTCAGATCTGCTAGTGTTTTCAATTTGGCCAGGTTGACATGCGCAGTTCAGTCTTCTGCAGTGTACAGCTGAAAGGCAGCTGAGAAGTAGAGGCACAGCTCGGTAGGTCTCCGGTGGAGTGCTGTGTTTGCCTGCTCCACCCAATTCTAGCACTGCTCTTATGCTGTTTAGCATTGTAAGCAGCAAGACAGCAGTACGTGGACTGGCTTGGATGCTTGTTTCCAGCAAGCAGTGCAAGGCAGGAAGAACTTTTGGTGTATTTGCAGCTGAGCCAAATGTGTGGTGTCCTGCAGAAGATGATCAAAAGTAAGTTTATTTTTAAATGGTTTCATGTAATTTTTGATGTACTTCACCACTTTTAAAACGTAGCAGCCACCACTGTGTACACTTCTGCCCTTCTCCATTGCTGCGCTAATAAGGACACTGGTTCGTTACTTTTAAGGAGCCTCTTGTCATCTATGAGGCTGACAGCCAGTCCTGGATTTTTAGCGGAGTTTATCTTTCTAGAACTTGTGATGTTTTACAGTTCAGATTGTGCGTATGGGCCTGCATACCTTTGACTGTAAGCTCAAGACTGAAGCTGTTGACAGTGCTAATGTCCAATATAATATCTCTGGATCATTGTTTTTATTAGTGTGTAATGGAAGACAGTGTTTTTGTACAGCCCAGCAACAGCAAAATTATAGGAGGCCATTGGGAGACACCAACTGTGTTGGCCCTGTGGCTGCAGTGCTTTGAATGCAGGGAATGGGGGCTCTTGTCATGGCAGTGTCTCCAACAAACCCTAAAGGAATCAAATGTGACCACTGTGGGATTAACAGTCACATCAGAAAAGTTCCTGTCCCTAATCACGATCGGTGTTAAAGTATATTAGTCACTAGTGGAAACGGGCACAACCCCGAGTGCAGCCAGACTTAACTGAGGGAACAATCCATTCAGGAGCGACAACTTCTTACACATTGTATCTAAGTAGGCTGTAAAATTTATCTACAGGTTAATTTTAAGTGGCAACACCTGAGACCCTTTGGTATCTCAAAACTGTCTCCATCCTGCTCCTTCCTTACAATGTAGCTGAAAAACATCCCCTGTGCAAAGTGCTTAGGAAGATGCAAGATCTAAAGATCCCTACTCCTAGTAGGTACACAGTGCTCGATTTTATAACAGCAATTTATGTCTACTGTAGGAAATGACCATCTTATGTGTGGTGTAACCCCAGATTTTTGCTTGCTATAGAATTTTGAACTTTACCCCTGCTAATCAGCGGTAAAGTGCCTGTGCTGCTCTTTTCAACAGGATGAAATCATATTCCCCTTACTGGCATATTTAACTTACCTATAAGTCTCTAGTATATGATGCAAAGTGTACCCAGGACCTGCGAATTAAATATCACTAGCCGACTGCAGCACCCACTGTATTATCCACTACAGTGACAGCGTAAAACATGGTTTCTGGCCTACCTGTATTTCCTGACTAAAGCAGCTTTTAAACTGCAATTCAACCTGTCAAATTAAACCTTTTTTGCAGATAACAAATGTCCTTTTAAATATTAATAAGACAGCCGTAGGTAGACTTACTACCCATAAGACAAGGCATGTGGTATTTAAAGGTAGGACTTGTAGAAAGTTGATGTTACACATGTCCTTGCAGTTAAAAAGCCCCAAAAGCTATTTTCTGTGTAGCAAGGCTGGCTATTCCATAGGTAAACACTGAGTTACAGTATTACATTTAATGATGCAAATTTTGGTTAGGAAGCAACTAGTCATGTGATTCAAACACTTTTAAATAGGTATTCAAGATCTAATGTAATAGTAAAATTGATTTGTTAATAACTATTAAGGAAAGGGTACTTTTAGAAAGTTACCTTTTCACTCACTAAAGCTCCTGGAGGCCCATTTGCTGTCACCTGGCAGCTGAATAGCCCCTTTGGGGTGTGAAAACTTCCCCAGGAGCAGGATAAAGGCCTTTGGTACAGAGGGGTATTTCTGTTCCTATGGCAGGATGAATATTTAGGCTGTGCCCAGAAGCTTGATTGACTTCAAAGGGGCCTACTCTTTCACAAACAAATGTTGGCTGACATCTGGGCAGGTACTACCTTTGTTCCCCAGTCAGACAGGTACCAGTCCCAGTGGGAGAGGAGCTGCCCCCGGGGATGGTTTAGAGTCACCAGAGAGGAGGATTTGTTTCATTTCCCAACTACTACTACTTGGGGTAGGCACACAGGTTCTGCACATGAAAAGAAAGGTGTTACCATCTTGGTTTTAGGACGAAAGGGGCTTTGTGGGATTGTTTGCTGTAGGGCACATAGGAAGTGTTGCATAAGTGGGTAGGGTTACCTCTGGTAACTTTTACCTTATTGGTTAGGAAGGGGGCTGGACTCACTCCCACCCACAGGTTAGTACCAACCATAAATGTGGCACCCACTGTACCTTCCTTAGAGCTCTTCTAGACCTGTGGATCAGAAGAGGACACTCTTCTGTCTGAGACCTGAGAACAGCCTAGAAGACAAACCTGCTCTCCCTCTTGTACTCATAGCCCATTGGGTCATAAGACTGATCTCCTGTTCAAGTTACAGGGTCATAATAAGCTACAAGAGGTCTTTCCTGCAACTGCCTAGCTGACAAGGTCCAACTGGACCTTCCCTGCACCCTGCTGGTGGCTTCTGCTGGAGTGAGTCTTGCCCCCACGTGCTGTTCCTGAGGCCCTGGAACCGTGGGCTGTGTCAAAGTGTACTCCTTTTAAGGTCTTATGAAATCTGGACTTAGATAAGTTTTGGCACCAAAGACCTCAGGACGGCTGGTACCAGCGTAGCAAGTCGATCCGATGATGGTGCTTAGCCCCTGTGCTGAGGATTGGGTTTGCTCTCATTCAAAGCTTTCCCACAGCAGCAAATCCAGTTCAGCAGGACCTCCCCAAGAAAGTATCCAACCTTGTGGACCCCTCTTCGGTTACAGCCTTCAGCCTTGCCAAGCCAGAAGGATCTGAGCTCCAAAAAAGTGACTAAGGCAGATTGTAGAAATCTTCACTGAGTGAAGGCACCAAAATTATCCGGCAGGCAAGGGACCTTCTTTGGGTGTAAAATTCAAATTTCTCTTTTTCTGAGCTTTCCTGCCATAAGTCAATGGCCTCACAGGGACCACCTCCAACAGCTATCCAATGTTGTGGAACCCTCTACAGCCTTGGCCTGCTGCCTTGCCCTGCTGAGACTTTTTGACTTCCTTTTCAGAGACTAAGCACAAAGAGAAAATTTCTACTGAGCCAAACCTGGTTTCTGTATCCAACCCTCACTTCATCATAGACAGCCGTAACTCTCGCCTTGGTACTGGTTAAGTGCAACCAGATGAATGTGGTTGGACCTTGATGCTTTTTGGTGCAATTCTGAAGCTTAACCTTCAACAGTTCATAACTCTGGGCCCCCTTATAGAATGTTTGGTATTTTGGGATCTTTTATTTATTATAATTTCCACTTATTTTTCTAAATTGATTCGGGATTTTCCTAGTGTTGTATTTTGACTTTATCACTGTTTTGATAATGCATAAATACTTTAC
This sequence comes from Pleurodeles waltl, assembly GCF_031143425.1. Lineage (NCBI taxonomy): Eukaryota > Metazoa > Chordata > Amphibia > Caudata > Salamandridae > Pleurodeles > Pleurodeles waltl. Next base: position 614,459,978 of record NC_090444.1, on the reverse strand, counting down.
ACCTCACCTCTCTGTTAAGCCTCTCTACTCTGTGTCATAGTTAGTAGGGGTGTTGAGTTCAGGTTAATTTAGTGACTTTAGCAATTCACCCTGACAAGGATTGTGGTTGTTGCTCATGGTGAATCATCACCCCTCTTGACCAATATCCATAATGCTTACTGCACTCCAAAACACTACATAGTTTGTCAGATCCTATAAGAACCCGCCAGGAAGCTGCCTTCGGAGTTTAGTCATTGTTTGTGCTGTTGTCTTGCTATGAATGGAAGCCCCTACTGCAGAGAAGTACCAAACCCAAAGCAAATACTAGATTCCTTTACTGGGAACCCTTGCAGGCAAAATACATGCTATCAAAAAGCCATTGGAAATCACCCCAGACAAACTCTGCATTTACATACACGAGTTCGTGAGCTGGAACAACAGTTTGACAACTGAAATCCAAAGTACTTTTGCCTACTAAGGGGATAGTTATGACCCTTGTCATACGTCAGGTGAAAATCCTTTGGTGAAGACATTCAAGGCACACCAGATGTGGTTACATCACACTGCAGGTCATCTTATCAGGGGTACAGCATTACCCACTCTCCCCACTGTGGTGTGCACATGCCCCCCCTGCATCAGAAGCTGCTAGAAGTCTTGCTTCATTTGGACCATCAGGCATCAGATACCGCTCCACACAGGAGGTCAGAGAGGCAGAGCAAGGGGCAAGAAGCTGAGAGCCTCACATGAGTGCAGATGGGAGCGCTTAGGAGCAGCTTGTGGAGCCAAGGAGGGAGGAGCGTGAGGTAGGTCGATGTTCTGTCTGCCCAACAGCTCAGTCTCTTAGGCACCATCGGGGGACTCTGAGCAAGGCGATCAACCCGGGCTGGGGTCAGCCATCCTTAATCCCCTGATTCCTTACTATTACACTTCCAGGAGTGGGGCCTTACTTCTAGTGCTCTGCATCATGGTGGTACTCCTATCAACAACTACGATCTAACGAAGTTGAGAAGGCACTTGAATGACGAAACAAGGGAAGGTAAGTCAACTTCAAATTTATGGATCTTGAGACTATGATGCATTAAACAACTTGGTGAACAGAAAGTAACATGATCTATTGACTCACTGAAACACAAATCAACTCGTATATGTATTGACTTGTCCCCTCAAGCTAACAGGGTGTTTATACACAATTTTATCACAGACTACTAAACTTCAGATCTGATTGTGATCCCTTAAGGTCCACCTACTTCTCTTCAAAGCCTCACTGCAAACCCAGAACGTGACCTTATCTTGACCACATGCAACACAGACAACACATTGAAACAACACTCAATTTTGCAATGCTTGGAATAATCAAAACTACCCAAGTGGGGAGTTTGAGACGAAAATACAACGTGTGGAAAAACAATCACTACCACCACCCTAGTAATTATTCTGGATCAAATTGCTCCTTCATTTGGGTCAGTATTGGAGTCCTATTCCATATATGGCCATGGCTCATCAGGTACAATAAACAAGGATGAACTTAAAAAAGGCCAGGATACAAGAGACACTGTAGACCATTCACAAGTTTTCACAGAGATAGACAACATTATTTCCAGTAATTCACCCTCTAAAAGGCAACCTAGTAATGAAAACATCAGAACTGCAGATCACTTAAATAATTTTCAACCCTTCTTTGACAATACAGCTGACAGTGTAGAGGGTCATCTTGAGGAACAATACTGCGGTAGCTTGTTTTAATAGCCATGGGAGCAACCACCACTACACTGACAAAAATATCAGTGGCATTATTATGTTTAAGGATGATTTCAGAAAACTCATGTAAATTAAACTCCCTTCAAAACTTACTTTAACTCAATCAGTAATAATAACATTGAAAATAACCTGACGCTAGTTGCTGGAATTGATATCATTTAGCTGCTTCCAATAAAAATAGGATACCTAACAACATTATAAAAAAAAGACTGTAAATACCACTATCAACCCAATTACCAGTGCATCCACCAATGTACCTGCAGGAAAGTATTTTCTGCCAGTAAATCAAGATGACAACACCTATCCAGCTGTCCCTGCAAGGAAAAGCTTTTCTAATCCCCATGTTACAACAAAGTGATAAACATCTCAGCATTGCATCGTCTGGCTAGTAATGAGAAAGAAAAACCACATTATGAGTGTTAATAACAAAAAAACGTCCTGTTTAAAAGATGATAGCAAAAAAGACAGTCTAGAAATCAACTCAGAAGGACAAGGGATGACAACCATCATAAATACCATGACACCACTGCCAACAATTCCTCCATTATCCTATTCGAAACATCAACTAGGGATGAAATTTGGCCATATTTAAGAAACAGAACAAATTGAGGAAACTTATACTCTACAATGGCAACAACAATATACACAGTAACAAATAATAGCTTAATTTTTTCAGCAGGTGTAAATGTAAAGAACCAAATGAAAACAATAAGCAACTTCAGAGATCAGCTCCACTCTAGTAGTCTTTGGTGCCTACTGGCCCAATAATTAATCTCAACGCAGTACCCACAACAGCATCTAAGCCCAGTAATGATGAAGGATTAAATACTAAACCCACATGAAAAACCTTGAAGCCCCCCATTGAAGTACTGTCAAATTCAGAGGGGCAAATAAATCAACATCCGAGGTTCCAGCAGACAATAGAAAACTTGTTGTGCAGGGCCTTGTGGAAGGTCTTAATGTTATTGCTAACGGCATACAGATAAAATTCCAGAATCACACATTTCAACCTATCAAGCGATATTTATGTCCCCTAAAAAAATACAGGAGCAGTATGGCCTCCTATGCATGCATTTAGATAAGGTTTTACTGCTCCATCAGTATCTGGCCTGAATACCAATCATTATACAACAACTCATTCACTGATGTCTTTGATACATAAAGGATCAAGTAAATATAGTTAACAAAATTTCTACCAGCAGTTTATAACATTGCTCAGTCTGAACCACTTAACTCTTTAAATCGGACAAAAATGCATATTCTGAACTCAGTTTTCTTCCAACATATCAATCTGAAAGCATACATGATTGCTTAAATCGTCAAAATATATGAAAAATACTTGGACAGTTTCCAGAAGTTAGTAACCTCATCACACAACATCTTTTAAGTGTAGAATGCATTGCAACAAACAGTTGAAATAAAGAACTGCCTCCTGCAGCACGGTCTACCTCTGAATGGCTAAACAAGATCTACACCAGGCTGAAAAAGCTAGCTGAATGATGTGCAATTTTTCAACCAGCACCCACCCAAAATATCTCTTGTCACTAAGGTATGGCAACAAGAACTCAAAAAACTTCGCTCCAACAAAATTATCAAAGAACCAAACTGCCTGTTTAAAGGACCAGACACTCTGAAACAGAATGTAATGTATTAATCTAAAAATAATGTTTCAAAATGACCACAGCTCAAACGGATTCATATTCCATCCTTCCCATGGAAAGTGGCAGAGAACAACATTTTGTTTAAGTCTAACAATCCCAAGAGTTACCTCAAAGAGAGGAAACATACCGATCTGTTCTTGGAACACAGCTGGTATTGACAGACACATCATTGTTGGGGTGAGATAAGAAGCTTCCCTAAGCAGCACTACAGTATCTGCATTCAAGAATCATTGTGGACTTCAAGCTATACTTTAAACAACCATAATATCTATGAAATTCCTGCGAATAAAAATTCAAAGAATGCCCAAAATGTGGCCTCCTAGCCTTGATGACTAACAAAACAGACGTGGAAGGAATCATAGTAGAAATAACTTTGCCTCATTTCATGGTGACACGTTTAAAAAAAAATAGTTTTTGATTGTAAACGTTTTACTTCCCACCAAAACTCACCTATGAAGTTACAACAATCAATACTACTCTAAATGAACTATTGCATATCATGGACTCTATCTCTCACCTTTAAATCTTAATAACTGGAGAACTTAAACAGGTGTCAAACTTTTAGTTTGCTTGCTCTTCACTTAAATATTACTCCAACACAGACTAATGTAAATCTCCCCAAATTCTCAGAAAAAAGAATCTATATCTTCTTCAACCAACTTGTGGTTTAGAACACTAAATAGCCATACCTCCCATGATTGTCCTGCTAGCCTAACCTTTATAGTAAACAACACAAATTAACTATCAACTTTAGACACTCATATGCAGCAGACTAACGTGATTGGACAAGTTTAAAATCATCCTGAGCAAAGAGAGTGATCACAATCCTCAACATGTTGATTGCTGTCTAGAAAAACTGCTGCTACAACAATGCTAAATCATTTAGTACTGAGGATTACCTTGTTTCTTCTGACCATAAGCTGGAACACTTTAATCAGTAATAAATCTGCCCAACTTTACTTACCATTCTTTAGCAACATGATGATTTCCATTACTATAAATGGAATAAATAGCTCTAAGTGAATCTCTGTTTTTGAACTCCTCAACAAAACTTTCAATTTATTTCAAAACTGCCATAATCAGACTACTTAAAACAGATGCAGAGCAGATACAGCACTTTTATACTAGCAAATAAAAAGAACTACAGGAAATATGTAGGAAAGCGGACCAAAGACTCGGACCAGCATATTCAAAACAACCTAATAAAAATGTAAGCGTCACCTATGGGCAGCCTTATGGACATTAATTAACCAGGGTTAGGCAATGTACAAGACTTCATTTAACTAGAACATCTCTTATGGAAAGCAGAAACAATACATCATGGAACTATACGCACTGAGTAAAATTTGTGCATACCACATTCCTATCCCCTTTTCAAGAAGCTTTCCAGTTTTTTGTAAAGATACAGCCAAAATATTCCGCAGTGCAGGCCTTCTAAAGCTCCTGGACCAAATGCAATTCTAATAGTGATTATTGAGCACATTCTTCCAGTATGGAGTAAAGTATTGAATGGTTAGTTTTCAAATGCCTTAAATATGGTTCACATACCAGAATCTTGTAAAGGGTCGCTTCTCCAGCCAGTCTACAAAATGGACCTAAATGTGATCCCAAACATTATTGTTTAATATCCGTTGTTGATGCTTATGTGAAAATCTTTGTGAGGATCCTACAATAAAAGGTGATAGATCAGGCAGAAGAAAATAACATAGTCAAAATTTAAGAAACTGGTTGCAGATCAGCTTGCAAAAATATTAGACAGTATATTGGCCTTAATTCTTATCCTTACCTCCAAGTAACGATAACATGAGAGGGTCGCCTTGAGAATGTGAAATGTAAGTGTAATGATGTTACCATTGTACTAAAACAGTTTTCAACAAGATACGGAGGCAGAGCAACCAGCCACAAAGTTTCAGTTGCTAATATGAAATTGATACCCATATTACTTTATAACCATCCAGTTTTTCGATCCAAAGCCATCCGGGATCATGACTTAATTTTTATTAAAAACATACAAAAACATTTCAGCCTGAGAGCTTCAGTACCACGCTGCAGAATTAGACTAGAACTAGGCCTAACATCACCACAACAGCAAGTCACATATCTCTGATAGATTACCTCTGTGATAGCAAGACAGGAGCAAAACATACTCTAAAAACTGTAATCATGGTTGAAATTCAACTGTGCAAATCAAACTACTATAACATAATAGGAAGCAAGATTGCCTCAACCATGACCGACTATGATTCACCCTCACTATTGTATCAAAATTTATAAAGGCCAATCGACCAAAAATTAATTTGAAATAAATTAGGAGGAAAGTCCCACTTCAGCAACCGACAGTTGCTTCTAACCATAAAAGTGCACAATTGATTAACAAATCTTACATAACGGAAATACATCTATGTATGGTTTCAAACATCTCACCAAGTATAAAGAAATATTATAATTAAGGGTATCTGTATAACTCCAGGTAACAAACAAATGAAATATAAGCAAATTAAACTCTGAAGCACACAATTGTCTTATGACCAGAACAAATTTGGTAAAACTAATCTGATAGAGACTTCTAGCTGTAGTTTCTTTACCTTAGAATATTCCCCAGGTGTCAGATTTGATCCAGAAATTTCCAAGCAGTACCCCTGCACTCTGGTGGGTGGTGTTGTTTGGTGCCTATATAGTCAGCACCGATCCAAACAGAGTTACCCCCAGTCATTTTCTGACCTGACTTTTTTCAAGACGTATATCTCCTGGTGTTTTAGGAATGTCTCCTAAAAAGCCAACAGGCTTTAAACCATGTGGTGCCAGTCACAGGCAAATGTCTGTCAAATGTCTGACCCTCATTTCGTTTACCCTCGTGCTTGGAGCAGGATCATGACTCCAAGACCTGCAAGGACTGCCATGCAAGTTGCTGAGGGAGCGGTGCCTCAAGCTCCTCACTGGCTGATGTCTTCAGAAAACCCTGCAATGCTCTCGATCCCGGCCACGCAGAAGGTCCAGGGACCGCTCACATAGCTGCTCCCAATGCTTATTGTCTCAATCTAAGTTGTCAGGAAAGTCCTGTAAGAAGAAAAATCGAAGTGTTCTTCAACTTCTCTGCACCAGCCCAGATATTCGGACCTGGCGGAGCGACGCCAGCACTCTAGGCCTCGCTCCGCAGTGGAGCCTGTGCCAGGGTCGGTTCCGTGCCTCCCAGAATTTCCCAGAGCTGGGGCAATTTCCACCCAACTCGAGTTTTATGAAGCTATGCACCCACAGGTAGGGAAGGACCCACCTTCGGGCACAGGAGGGGACTCCCACTGGTTCTCTGCTGCCTAGTTCACCCTCAGCGCTAAAATACAACTACAAACAAGGGGTAGGTATTGGGAGAAAATAGTGCTCACCACAATAATCACTTTTTTTTTTTTTTTTGCAACATCTTTTTATTATTTCAAAACGACATACATAGTGGGGCACCACTAAATTGGCCATTCAGGTACATGGAAAAAAAAAAATACCATTTATCATAGAAAGAGAGTTACAAGTACAACTTCAACTTTGAACGATAAGCTATGCCACGTGACAGTTAATCTTCGCCAGTGAGACTGGGGAGGCATATGCGATAAAATCCAAGAAGGGGGGGGGGGGGAACGAGGCGTCCAAGTACATTGTAGGTATATATTATACGAGTGTGTAGGTGCATTGGGGTAGAGCATAAGTAATTCAAACTAAAAGGTGGGATGAGCCAGGACATGATAGATAGGGTCACAGGATGTCAAGGTTTTCTATGACGCCGATAAATGGGCAGCGCTCTCTCCTGCATGGGAGCAACAACATCCGCAACAGTCACTCACAGAGCGGGAATAAATCCGAGGGGGAGCGAGTAATCAGCCTGTCTCAATGTCTGTAGAAGATCTAAGGTGGGCGAGTGTCATCCCTGACCTCTATCTCAACTATAAAGGTGTCCCATATGTCTGAGCCTCACTGCACTAATCCTCTATACTGTAAACTGTGCAGTGTCTGAGCCTCAGCTTGGGACTGCTGCAGCAATATCCGTAACCACCCATCCTGATCAGGGGCGGGTGGTGCCTTCCAATTAATGGCTATTTGTCATTTGAAAACAATGTATGCCAAATCAATAAACCTATGTATTTGCTTATCCTTGCTGGAGCGACGTCTCAGTCCCAATAGACAAGATTCTGGTGTTGGTTGCAGAGCGTGGGTAGTGATGTCAGACACCACTGCAGTGACGTGCTGCCAAGCCACAGCCAACGGGGGGCAACTCCACACCATGTGTTAAAAATCTGCCAGGGGGCTCGCGCAGCGAGGGCAGGCTTGATCTGACGCAGGGAATGTGTGTTTTATGCGGAGAGGAGACAGGTGGGAGTAGTGTATGTAGTTAAATTGGGTGTAGCGGAGTCTAGCATTTAGAGAAACAGCTTTAACAGAGGAGAGCGCAGATGACCACGCCGCCGAGGACAGGGGGGTGGGCAACGCCTCGTCCCAGCGAGACTTTGCATGATCTAGGTCCTAGAGTGCGTCCAGTAGTAACACGGAGTACAGTCGTGACACCGTTCTCCCGACTCCGCCCATTGAAAGCAGCAGAGTGAGGATCTGCGACGTAGGAGGTTCAACGTCCCCCAGACCCCATGAAATATGAAGGAGGTGCCGTATAGTGCAGTATGCTAAGAAGTTAATGGCCGGTATCTTTGTGTGGGTCGATAATTCGTCAAACGTTAATAACGTACCCTCAGAGTAAAAGTCTCCAGCCGTGACAAGGCCTGCAGCCCTCCACAGAGACATATTATGATGCGCCATCAAGGTCCGTGCTTCAGGTAGAAGTGTCGGAGGGTATATGGGGGAGTATGGTGTGCGAGGTCCCCCGCCATGGACATAGCGTAGCCAGCACAACTTCGCGGTAGTTAATACAACATTGCCGCGTATAGGGGGGAAGATTTGTCTGACAGCCAGGTCAACAATGGTGTCGGGGCCAGGGCACTGAGCAGGACCGATTTTTCACCTGAAGAATGTTCGCCCAGCCAATCTGCTGGCCACTAGCTGGGCCGCAGCATATTACACTTCAAAGTTGGGGACACCCAATCCACCCCCAACCTGCGGGTGCTGAATCGGAGACGAGGCCGCACGGCGCCTGTCTTTACCCCATATGAAGTCCGTCACCATGCCCTGTAAAGTCTTAAAGAATGTGCTTGGTAAAACAGTCGGGAGCGCTGCAAAGTAGTAGAGTAGACGAGGTAGGATGATCATCTTAGTGATAGAAACCCTGCCCATAGGGGACAAGGAGAGTGCTCCCCAAAAGGGCAGAGAGCCCCTAATGGAACGAAGAGCTCTGCCCAGATGGCCCTCCCTAAGGTCCTCGAGAGAATGGTATACCTGCACGCCCAGGTATTTAAAGGTGGTATGACACCATGGCAGTTGATAGTTTGGCAGTGCCGACTGGCGTTCCGGGGGCACTGGAGATAGGGGGAAAATACAGGATTTAGTCCTATTTACCTGCAGGCCGGAGATATCCGCATAGGAGTCCAAGGCCTCCAGTACCTGACACATAGATGTCGTGTGATCAGAGCGTCGTCCGCGTACAAGGAGATTACATGAAATGTATGTAGCCCTGTGAAACCCCAACATTGTGCTTGTTGTCTAAGGTGAGCGGCCAAGGGCTCCATGGCTATGGCAAACAACAAAGGAGACAAGGGGCATCACTGTCTGGTGCCCCTGAAGATAGGGAATGGGTCTGAGATAATTTGCCCCGTCTTGACGCGGGCCGACGGATTAGAGTAAAGGATCTTGATCCATGTTATGAGTCGTGCACCATGCCCCATCTCCTGATATTCAGGAAAGTATTCCTGCCAGGTATTAAACCCGATTGATCCTCGTGAATCAAATGTGGGATATACGGGAGAAGCCGGTTGGCCAGAATTTTCCTGAGTATTTTGCAGTCTGTATTTAGCAATGAGAGAGGGCGATACGAGCGAACATCTAGGTTTCGGGAGTACCGCTATGAGGGCCTCCCGCATTGAGGCAGGTAGTAGACTGCAGGACTGCACCTCATTGTATACCTGAAACAGGGGTTGCAAGAGGTGGAGTGCTAACAATGCGAAATATTCAATTGGGAGACCATCTGAGCCGGGAGCCCTGCCACAGGACATTTGGGATATCGCGAGGCGCATCTCTTCCACCTCAATGTGTCCGGCTGTTCCGGGAGCAGGCAGTGGAGCTGTAGGGAGTCCAGAAAGCTAGTCATGTGTTCCCTTGGAGGGGAAGGGGGAATGCGTATAGTGTACAATAGTCGGAATAAAAAGCTGCATTGATCGCCCCCTGAGTATTCACTACTTCACCAGTATCCAAACGAATCGCTCCAATAGGCGAAGATTGGGGGTTATAACGTGCTAGCCAAGCCAGCAATCGGCCTGCTCTAGCACCCACCGCGTACTGGCGTGTAGCGTAATGTCGGTAATCATGTTTCCTGTGGTCTGCGCGTAAGGATATAAGTGCTCGCCGCTCTCTCCCCTCTAGCCACAGCGATCTCTTCCGTACGTAGTTTAGTTTCTAGCTCAGACAGCTCCCTGACCAGGACCCGACGGACCCCGAAGGAAGCTATATTACCACTTTGTGAGCGTCCCACTCCGTTGCCCTATGCAAGGTTGTGTTATGATTTTGTGAGAAATAAGTGACCCGGCACTGAGCTAGTTCCACCTAAAAGGGAGGGTCTGTCAAGGCATCTGGTTGCAAACGCCACGTGGGTATCCGAGCCCTCGGACGGCCCCAATCCAGGACCACCTGTAGGGGGCAGTGATCCGACTCAGTTCGTGCCAGGTAAGTGGCGGTGTTAACCTTAGGTACCACTGAAGGAGGGACAAAGAACAGGGGGAGTTCCCCAGCACCAACCACCCATTGTTTGTGGGACCCCAATAGGCTCATTGCCCCAGACATAATCGGGAATGCCAGTGGAACCTCGCACCCCTCCTGTGACTACCAGCTGTGGCATTGGTGGAACAAACGGATGGGAACACAAAGTAGAAAATCCCCAACAGAGTGGGGGTGGGAACTGAACATAGCACATATAAACTACACACAAACATAGAACTAGGTCTGCAAGCAGGCATAATAGAAAACTGGTCCATATGGAGCGGGGCACGGTGTGTGAGTTCAGATTGCGGAAGTCTGTCCCCGGCCTCCCAAGCAGCAGCACAGGCCACTACCACCTCAGATCCCATACTGGTCCTGTCACTTGTGTGTCCCAGGACCACGAACATTAGCTCGCCGGCACGGCATATCGTACTTCGGGTAGTAGGTCCAAAGAGGTGAAAGAGCGTCTTGGGGCCCTCCACCGTGGATATAGTGGTAGCACGGGTCAGATGACATCCGCCGATCACGAGGTGAATAATGGGCCCTGATGGGAGTCCCCAGTATCCGAGGAGTCAGCCCGGTTAGTTTCGGCATTGGAATCAGTCAGTGCATTCAAGGCCAAGTAAGGATTAGAGACAAATTGCGTGGCTTCAAGCAATAGGCAGGTGCGTTCCTCCGCCGACTGCACCTTGGTAGGTTTGTTCTCAGAGCGAGTCTGACGTCCGCATTTCCCTTTAGGGAGAGCCCAGACCTCCTCCGAGTTCCCCTACCATACAGGTTGGGCAAGCCCCTTAGCATGAAGCCAGGTCCAGACGTCCTCCGAGGAAGTGAAAATATGCACTGTGGAGCCATCCTGTATCCGTAGCTTTGCAGGGAAGAGAAGGGCATATTTAATGTTATGCTCACGGAGACGTTGTTTCACTGAGTAGAAGGAGCTACGACGTTTTTAGACTTCAGCAGTGAAATCTGGATAGGCAGATATTGATGTATTCTCAAATTTGTGTGGGCCCTCCTTGCGGAACAGTTGAAGCACCAAGTCTCTGTCTCGGTAGTTAAGGAAATGGGCGATCAATGGATAGGGATGGGCGCCCGGTGGTGGAGGTCTGCTCTGTGAGCCCATTCAATCGAGAAGAATTTCGGCACGTTGTTCCGTAGGATGGTGTCCGTCAGCCAGCCCTCCAAGAATAATTCCGCACTGGGGCCCTCGGCCCTCTCTGGGAAACCCACTAGGCGTATATTATTGCACCTCGATCTTCCTTCCGCCTCTTCAGCTCTGCGTCGAAGTTCGGCCACCTCCGTGGATATGTGGGTCATCTGCTCCTGGAGGGTCTTTACATCCGGGGACAGCTGTGCTATGTCACCTTCCGTCTCCTACACTCTCTCCACTACTGCCCGGTGATCAGTCCGTAGTAGGCTGACATCCAGAGTACCAGCATCAATCTTCGTTTCAAGGGTGGTTTTGGTGTCCAAAATGGCCTGTAACACCTTCTCGAACTGTGAGGTGTGGCCTTGCAGGGTGGCCTCCAACTGGCGCAACGCCTGGGAGGTCGAATCTAGTCCCCCAGGTGGCGTCTCCGCCATCTCCACAATCGTCCCTGGCGTCTTAGCGGGTCGTGTCTTACCCATCCGGTTATCCAGGTTCCAAGCAAGCTTCAGGCGAGAGCGCTCAACCAGGTTCGCACCTGCTCTGTTCGTAGCCGTGTGATGTGTCCAGAAAATTAAGGGGGGGGGAATGTGGATGCAATGCCGGATAGTTAAAAGGTAACTGGCACGGTATGAACGGTAAAATGACGCCTCAGAGTAGTAGAAGAAAAGGTTGAGCCAAGAGCGGGTGTTGCCCGCCACGGTATAATGTAGAGACAAATCAGGGAGGCACCAGGAGGGATTAGTAGTCCACTGATTCAAGTGTTCATATGAGTGGACCAAGTGGCTAAGCGGTGTGTTCACACAATCTGAGCAGCGCGGGCCAGGGGGTCCACGGGTCCAGTAGGTTCCAGTAATATCAGAGGGATGGCCCAGGTAAGAGGCAATGCGGTGTCTGGCAAACTGGGGTCCCAAGGCTAAAGGTTCAGAGCGGGGGTCAAAGTCCCGATACCTAGCCGACACCGTAAGGCGCTAAGCAGCAGGAGTGAAGATCGGTATCAGCGATCACGCTGGCAGGGGCCCGTGCGTGGTCGCAATGTTTGTAGGGATCTCCTAGGATGTATGTAGAACGAGTCGTGGCTCGAGGAGTGCCACTGAATCACTTCTTCACCCCTGCATATTCCCTGATCTCCGATCCTTGAGATCATGTAGCAGTCCCGGTATTCCCCCGTCGCGGGGGCCGAGGTAGATGTTCCCCACGGTATACAAAGGAGGAGGGGGCGCCTGGGACCCGGTAGCGCACTCACCCTCAGTAGTGCCCAGAGCTCGAGACCCCAGCTTGAAGAGGAAAGGAAAATCCTCAACTCACCGAGTTGGGTGGTGTGAGGAGAAGCGGGGATCGTAGGGGCCTCCCAGGCCGTGCGTGTTGACAGCCAGGTCTTGCAGGGGCTCCGTCACGGCGGTGCCCGCGTCCGCTCGGCCTGGTGGTGGACCCGGATCCTCCGAGACTCCGTGGGCGTGCCTCCAAAGTGCACCCAGGGGACGTCCAGAATCCGGGATCGCCCACACCCCCAGCACCGGGTGAGCGCAGGGCCTCCGCTGGGCCACACAGGTCAGGCCGTTCCCTCCGCACGGTGAAGCTATCGCATGTGCGAAGCGGCTCGCACATCTCCAAAATTCAGGCAGATACTCCCCGGGGGCCCCTCAGAGTAGTGCGGGTGGAGCCTGGATGCAGGCTTATCGGGTGGCTGGTAGCGGAGCAGCAGTTTATGCTACTGCTCCGATCGCCATCTTGGACACGCCCCACCACAATAATCACTCATTAGTGCCTGAACGGTGCTTAAACAAGGTACCCCCCCTACAAAACCTTGTATATGGACAATCCAAAGATTAGTCATATCATATAAATCAACAGAAAGCACTCTCATTCATTGAAAAGTATAATGACAATGAATCATATCAAATAAAAAGCCCCAAAATGAGTATCCAATGAATTCTTCTTTACTGTTTCTTCACAGACAGATGCAGCCAAGCCAACACGTGTTTCATCTGGGTTAAATCTCCCCCATTGACTTCCTCAGGGCTTCTTATGGCTGTCAATAACATATAACTATTTTTTATATAAACATTCTTATTCCAAGTCCAATTAATTCCCTTATTCACAAGACATATATTGCACTTACTGTACTGTGTATCTATATATATTCATTATCAACTCAGTGGAAATCTCCATAAACTATAAACTCTTATCCATCTATCACCTCAGTGACGTATTGTCATTCAATGTGTTACAAACATGCACACACAAGTGAAGTCCCTTGTTCCTCCATTAATAGTGTACTTCTTATATAATACTCCTTGAAAAAATACCTGTTATCCAACTTTCCAGAAACCTCTCTTCCAGACAGTCCCAATTGAACCAAATGGCCGAGTTCCTATATCTTAATAAACAATAAAATATCAGTATATCTAATGAAATATCCGTGCTACCATGTGATTTCTTCTCACTGCCCGAATAGCGTACCTCTTCATTAATAACTCAAATAGATTAGGTCTTCGAAAACTCAAATATAATAGAGCAAGTGTATCTGTAACAAAGGTATATAAGAAACATTAGTATTTGCAAAGTTAGTGACTCGTATGTAACTCTCAAATTTACTAATCTTAGTGCCCACTCACCTCCAATTCGGATCAACGCTGCTTTCGTTTTGACGCGAGTACTCATAAGAGTGTGAAATAAAGCCCCACCTCCTGTTTACTAGAAATCAAAAGCGGACTTACTCCAGTAACCTGCGATCTTAAAGATTCATTACAGTCAGTTTTCTCAACCTCAATCCCCATATAAGGATATTGAAAGAGGACTCTCTCTCCTATTAGTACTAAAAATAACTCACCCAATCTAATGTTCTTCAAAACCCACCAGAAAAGGACTAATAGCCTTAGCCAACCGCAAAGGAAGAGACTATACGAATTCCATATTCTTAAGACTACTACCTTTATTAACGAATACAGAAAGGGAATACCCTTTATATTCACGATAAATTGAAGCACCCAAACTAGTAAATATAGCGCCTCAGCGCTAGTTGGGACCATTGAATCTGGTGCGGGATCCGGTGCGGAGGTGCCTGCAAGACCGAGACCTTCATTGGTGCCTGCTCCAGTGCCATTGCTGCAGATGCTGTCAATGCCCCACAGCAGTGACAGCCCCATTGTTATACCAGACTCCGACACAGAGTCGGATGGGTATTGCCTGACTCCTGCGCTGACTGGTATCATGCCATCCAAATCAGAGACAGTAGCATTTTCTTTTGACAGGCCTGCAGAGCAGGGGGTATTCAGACTGGGATACCAGGGGGGCGCCAGGCTCTGGATAAAAGAAGCACCATGCTGATAAAAGTGCTTTGTTTAAAGCAGAGACAAATGAGCAGCAGGCAACCACTCTAATGGGCCATTGCTAACGTCTTTTGTCATTTATATCTGGCTGCGAGTATGTGTCAAAAAGGGAAGGGACTCCAGTCTTCAAAACTCCTCGCCCCCATTTCTGAGAATCACATAATGTATACATTTAGACATTAGAAAAGCCTAGTTAACTAGAGTAGTATGCTTGGCAATCATGCATGTGATTGCATTTTTAAAATCAATCAAAAAATTTATAGAGCCCGCTACTCACCCGTGAGGGTCTCAAGGTGCTGGTGGAGGGGTGTGGGGGTTACTGTTTGAACAGCCACGTCTTGAGTTTTTTCTGAAGAGCAGAAGGTTCTGAGTCTTGCAGAGGTTGGTGGGGAGGGAGTTCCAGGCCTTGGGGGCGAGGTAGGAGAAGGATCTGCCTCCGGTGGTGGCGCGTTGGATGCAGGGCACTGTGGCGAGTGCGAGGTCGGTGGAGCGGAGGTGGCGAGTGGGAGTGTGGAAGTTCACTCTTTCGTTGAGGTAGGATGGTCTGGTGTTGTGGAGGGATTTGTGTGCGTGGATGAGGATTTTGAAGGTGATCCTCTTGTCGATCGGAAGCCAGTGAAGGTATCTGAGGTGTGACGAGATGTGTTCATGGCGTGGGAGGTCCAGGATGAGGTGGGGGGCTGCGTTCTGGATTCTCTGGAGTTTGCGTTTGAGTTTGAGTGTGGTGCCAGCGTAGAGGTCGTTGCCGTAGTCCAGCCTGCTGCTGATGAGTGCGTGGGTGACGGTCTTTCTGGTCTCTATGGGAATCCATTTGAAGGTTTTTTCACCGCATGCGGAGTGTATTGAAACAGGAGGAGGTGACGGCGTTGACTTGCTGGGTCATGGAGAGGGAGGGGTCCAGGATAATGCCGAGGTTACGTGCGTGTTTTGCGGGGTTGGTGGGGGGCCTAGGACATTGGGCCACCAGGAGTCGTCCCATATGGTTTTGTTGGGGCCGAAAATGATGATTTTGGTTTTGTTGGAGTTGAGCTTGAGGTGGTTTGCTGTCATCATGTGGCGGTGTCAAGGAGTCCACGTGGAGGTTGATTTTGGTGGTGGTAGGGTTACGGGTGAGGGAGATGATGAGCTGGGTGTCGTCTGCGTAGGATATGATGGTGATTTTGTGTGGTTGGAGGATGTTGGCGAGCGGGGTCATGTAAATGTTGAAAAGGGGAGGGCTGAGGGAGGACCCTTGGGGGACTCCGCAGATGATTTTGGTGGCTGTGGAGTGGAATGGAGGGAGGCAGACTTTCTGGGTTCTTTCGGTGAGGAAGGAGGTGAGCCAGTCTAGGGCCTTGTGTCGAATCCCTGCGTTATGGAGGCGTGTGCAGAGTGTTTTGTGGCAGACCGTGTCAAAGGCAGCCGAGAGGTCCAGGAGGATGAGTGCTACGGTCTCGCCTTTGTCGACTCTGGTCCTGATGTCGTCAGTACATGCGATGAGGGCGGTCTCACTGCTGTGGTTCTTGCAGAACCCAGACTGGGAGGTGTAGAGTGTGTTGCTTTCCTCTAGGAAGTGGGACAGGCGGGTGTTCACTAGTTTCTCAGCGACCTTGGTGGGGAAGGGGAGGAGTGAAATAGGGCAGTAGTTGGTGAGTTAATGAGGGTCAGCTTTGGGCTTTTTCATTAGTGCAGTGACTTCTGCATGTTTCCAGGGGTCTGGGAAGGTGGCGTCGTCGAAAGAGCTGTTGATTATGTCGCGAAGCTTGGGGGCGATGGTTGGGCTGGCTTTGTTGTAAATGCGATGGGGGCAGGGGTCTGAGGGGGAGCCTGAGTGGATGGAATTCATCGTTTTTTCAGTTTCTTCGTCGTTAGTAGGGGCCCAGGTGAGTAGTAGGTTGGGTGGGTGTGTGGAGGGTCTTTGCTGGTCGAGTCAGAGGTGTGTGTTGCGGGTGCGTGTGGTTTGAAACTGTGGTGTATATCTAAGATTTTGCAGTGGAAATGGTTGGAGAGGGAGTCGCAGAGGAGTTGTGTGTGCGTGGGGCCTATGTTTCTGGCTTTGGGTTTGGAGAGCTCTTTGATGATGGTAAAGAGTTCCTTGCTGTTAGAGTTGCTGTCTATGCGTTCCTTGTAGTATGCTCTTTTGTTGGTGCGTATGAGTTGGTGGTGTTTGCGAGTGGAGGTTTTGAGGGTGGAGAAGTAGGTGGTTGAGGGTTCCTGTCGCCAAGCTTTCTCTGCTTTGTGGCATTCACGCTTGGAGGTTTGGAGTTCTGTGGTGAACCAGGGGGCATTCTAGGTGTTGCGGGTGGTGATGTTTCCTTTGAGAGGGGCCAGTGAGTCTGCGCAGGTTGTGAACCATTGTGTGAGGTTATGAGCAGCAATGTTGGGGTCGTTGGTGTGGGGGGGTTCTGCGCAAGTTGGGAGTTCAGGTATTCTGTGGGGATCTTGTCCCACATGCAGTAGGGTGTGGTGTGTTGGTGGTGGTGTGTGGGAGGTTTGGAGAAGTGGGCACAGTGGTCGTCAGTCCAGTGTAGTTCGTTGGTGTGAGTGTAGGTTATGTGGTTGCTCTTGATGAAGAATGCGTCTAGTGTGTGTCCTGCTGAGTGGGTGGGTGCTATGACCAGTTGTTTGAGTGACATAATAGGTGACATAACTTAAATGAAATGTTTAAATAAGGCTAGTCATATTTAAACCTAGTCAATTTAATAGAACAATTGGGAAGAATTTTGGGGAGCACCAGTGGGCTTTTTACACTTGGGAGGGGGGATTGTAAAACGTTTGAAGACCGCTGCTGTAGAGGCTGATGACAGGAAGGGGTCAGAGGACCATTATGGTTTCCATCTCATCCTTGATAACAGAGTATATCTGATAGGAGGAGCTGGCCACACCTCCGGCAGCTGCAGTCTCCAAACCAGTTGAGCTTCCCCTTATACTGCCATGGGCACCCAGTGGTAGGCAGGATTCACTATCACCTGCCTCAGGGAAATTTAATAACATTTCACAAGTGGGTTTTGGGAATAGTCAAGAAGGGCTGCTCCATCCACTTTCTAGAATCTCCTCCAAACTTACGATAGGCTGATGGAGAACCATTTCTCCTTGCTCTGCCAGGAAGTGTTTGGCCAAAGGAGCTATCGAGAGGGTACCAGCATCAGAAGTAGATCAGGGTTGTCATTCGTGGTACTTACTGGTACCTAAAAACAGTGGAGGCCTTATCCTGGACTTGCGCCTTCTCAACTTCTTTGCGAAAAAGGAGAAGTTCAAAATGCTCACCTTAGCTCATATCCTGTCTGCCCTGGAGACTGGACAGTGGCATACTTGCAGGACTCATTTTCCATATCCCCGTCCTGGCATCCCATAGGCAGCGCTACCTGCGGTTCACAGGAGTTCTAGAACATTTACAGTTTGCCGTGCTCACCTTTGGCCTCACCAGTCCCCTATGGTTGTATACAAAAGTGATGGTGATGGTTGCAGTACATCTGCAATAATCAGGGGCCCCAGTCTTTACTCACGTAGATGATTGGGGGTTGAAGACTGGCTCATCCCAGGCAGTCATCTCTACTCTAGATTACAGTGGACCTCCTGCCTTCACTGGGGCTGTCTATCAACTTGCTGAAGTCACACCTGACTCCCTCTCAAATGCTCCCTTTTATCGGAGTCATTCTGGCCACAGCACATTTTCGGGCCTATCCTCCTAAATGGTAAGTCCAGGATATTCAGGCTATGATTTGGATGTTTGTCTCTGACTTGAATTTCGGTGAGACTGACTCTGAGGCTGTTAGGCCTCATGGCCTCCTGCATCCTTCTTGTGATACATGCCAATTGGAATATGAGGGCTCTTCCGAGGGCAAAGCAAAAGACCTGCAGTAGTGGTTAACAAACTGTGATTGGCTTAGCAGGGGACCCTTCTCCCTTCCCCACCCAGAGTTGATATTAGCAACAGATGTGTCACTCCTGGGTTGGGAGGCCATCTGGGAGAGGTGGAGATCCAAGGTCTCTGATGGAGTGCGGGCTTTACATCAACCTGCTGGAGCTCTGGGTGATCCACTTGTCATTGAACCCTCATCTTTCTTAATCACTGACAACACCACCCCCCATGTGATACTGCAACAAACAAGGCAGGGTGTGCCTCTGGACATAGCTAGATTGTCAGGGCATTTCCTTTGTGGTTTAACACCTGGCAGGCTCTCTGAATGCCAGGGCAGACAAATTCAGCCATCAATGCCTAGCAGATCACGAATGGCTTCTCCTACTAGAGGTGGTGCAAGACGTTCTTGAAAGATTGGAGAGAGCCTTGGTTAGATTTGCTCACCACCACAGAGAACATGCAATGTCAGCAATTTTGTGCACTGGAGTTTTCCAAGGTGGCTGTTACTTCAAGATGCATTTAGTCTCACTCAAGTGGAACTTGAATGCTTTTCTGCGATCCCGCTATTGCCCAGCGCTCTTAAGGAGAGGAGATCAGGAATGACCAAGCCCAAGTCATTCTTGTGGTTCTGGATTGGGCATAGAGAGTTTGGTAGCCCGAACTTCTGGCCATAAGTATTGGTTCTCCAATCATGCTGCTGCTTCAGGAGGATTTTCTGCTGCAGCACCATGAGAGAGTTCTGCACCAGAACCTGCCCATCCTCTGCTTTCATGTATGAAGATTAAGTGGCAACATTTGACAGCTTTTGACCTTCCTCCTGACGTGTTGTTTTTCTAGCAGCCAGGCATCCCTCCACCAAGATGGTATTCATCTGCTGTAGGGACAAATTAGTGGCATGGTGTGCATCCAGAGACATTGACCACCTTTCTGCACCCTTATCCCAATTCCCCTATTTGTTCTTTTGTCTGGCCCAGCAGGGCTTTGCTTCAGTCGTGGTTAAAGGTTATGTGTCTGCCAGTTCACCATTGTTGCAGTTGCCGGACCAACCTTCTGTTTAAATCACTTTTTGTGACTAGGTTCCTACAAGGATTCATCATGCCCCGGTTGGACCTTAACCTGATCCTTACTTTCATCATGGATGTGCCCTTTGAGCCACTACACAACTACCTGCTTTGTTTGCTGACTATCAAAACGGCCTTTCTAGTGGCCATAACAATGACCAGGAAGGTAAAAGATCTGCAGGCCCTCTCTGTACATCCTCTTTATACCACCTTTTACTCATACAAGCTGGTTCTGAGGACCCATGCCTGCTTCTTCCCGAAGAGTATGACACAGTTTCTTAATGGTCAAAACATCACCTTGCCTACTCTGCTTGCTCCGTCTCATCCTTCTGGAGAAGAGGAGAAACTCTGCTTTCTGGACCTTGATTGCACAAGAGAGTGCCAGGTGGATGATAAACTCTTTGTTAAGTATGGCTTGCTTATGAGCACTGAAGCAACACAAGCCCTATGTCGTACGGCTCCAGGCCATCCTCCGCACCAGTGCTTTTGTGCTGAGGGTGGTGTTCTCCGATATAACGATCGGCGCGTTTGGCATGCTGGCGTCATGTCAGAGAAAATTAAATGAGTCCATCTGCTCAGGTCACTTTCACTGCTTTGGTGCTTAGAAGTGTATCTCAGCCCCTCAAGCAGCGAAGCAGACAGGAGAGGTATCACTGCCCCCAAGCAGGGATCTTTTCGATTAGACATTAGGGACTCTTTTATTGAGGGAGGGGATCTGCCCTCTCTCAAGTCTAGTGATTCTCCTCCCTCCCCCCAGGCAAAAATGTTTTTGGCCCCCTCGGGGAAGATTGGAGATTCTTACCTTCAGTCTGCCCACCCTCCCCTGTCCAGGATTGATAGGAGTCATTTTCCTCCAGTCTGTAGCTGGTGCAGGGGGTGGATGTGTTTTGGAGGGGGGGAGCAGAAATCCCAGTAGACCACCAGGCATTTTATTTCAGGGGAGGGCAACTTCTCTGGCAATGGGCTAGTGCTCCACCTTTCCCAGGCCCCAAAGTCTTTCTCTTCATCCCCGTCCCCCGTGGGCTGATTTGACCTCCAGTCTGCCCAGGGGAAGGCAGAAAGCCCAAATGGGTGGCGGCGGCCCTCAGGCATTGGGACTAGCTCCCACCCACCCACATAACCCCCAGGAGTCTTTCTGCTCCCAGTCAGGGCAGATAGGAGGTGTTTCCTTCCAATCTACCCCCTGCAGGGCAGAAAGCCAGCTAGACCACCAGAGATTACATTGGAAAGGTGACAGTGACCCCTCTATCAATCCGCTAATGCTCTCCCCTGCCCCAGCCCCAAATGCCTTTCTGTCCCCCTCTTGGGTCGTTTTGGAAGTTGATGCCTCCAATCTGCCCCCATTGGGGTAGAAAGCCCACTAGACACCAGGAAGTCATTGTTTTGTGGAGGAATAGGTGGGGGCTGCCCACCTAGTCATTGGGCGTAATCCCACCCCTCGAATGACCTGCATCAATCTTAATGCCTTGCTTCCCTGGGGTTGGATAAGAGGCCTTTACCTCCAATCTGGCCCCATCAGAGGGGCAGAAAGCCCACTAGACACCAAGGAGTATTTTTTACTGCTCCAAGGTGTGGGGGTGCCCTTCCCACACATTGGGCCTAGCCTCCACCTCTAGTATGACCCCAAGAGTCTTTCTGTCCCCCTCCCTCACCCAGACTAACGCATCCACAGCTTTTTGGCAAGAAGGGAAATTTTGATTTTGGATAGTTGAGCTAAGTCCCAATGTAGTCCTACTTCTATGTTGCAAGACTGTACTTTTTGGGCTTGTTCAGCTGCCACCTTGGCAAACCTACCAAACCCAGACATTTCGTAAACCTAGACATCCGGGGAGTTCATGGTGGTATGTCTTGTGTAGATCCCATTCAGTATTCCTACCCACCGTGCTCTGCAAACCTCAAACTTTACCTAAAATTGCACATTTACCTTGTATTTCTATGATGTAAACCTCTGGAATCAGTATGAATCCACAAAATTCTTACCACTCAGTTTTACCCCACATGTCCCAGTAAAAATGCTAGCACATTTGTGTGATTATGCCTAGTGCCTCCGACAGGTACAAATCAAACCATAGACAATTAGAGTCGTCTGACAAGACTCCCATTGACCTTGGTTTGATGCTTGCCTGTCACGTGCACTAGGCCCAGTCACACAAGTGAGGTAGCATTTTTATCAGAAGACTTGGGGGAGTGGTAGGTGGCAGGAAATGTGTAGCTCCACAGGGATTCCAGTTTCCATCACATCACAGAAACGTGAGAAAATATGTGCTGAGATTTTTTTAGTGAATGTTTGAGCTTTGCATCAGACACCCTTCTAAAAGATATTAAACACAATGACATTGCTAGTTTGAAAGACAAGTCTTTTAAACTTACGGTTTCATTACTTTCCCAGTTTTGAGAAACCTCAAAACCTTGGAAACATCCCAAAGGAAAGTATATCTAGGACCTGGAGATTTTGTGATTCTAATTCTTCACAACAGTCTTCTGACCATAATGTCCTGGCCTACCGATAACCCATTGACCAAGGAATGTCCCGTATCAATAGCTGACCTATACATGTATACTGTTCTGTAAGCCAAACCTTTCTGATATAACTCCCTAAGAAAATTAATTACCTGAACTACATCCACTGAAATTGGATCCAGATCCCTCTCCAGACACCAGCAAGCCCACTTATTCAATGCCAATCTATATGCCTTTGTAGTTCCTGGTGCCTAGGATTCCTCGATAAGTTTAGTAGCCTCTGATGAAAGACCTGGAATTCTTCACACTCTCCTGAAAGAGTCCACACCACCAGATGCAGCTAATCTGAGATTACTAAATTGTGAACCTCTCCTTGAGGGCCTTGTAAGATTTCTGGGTAGTGAGGGAGCAGTAGAAGGTATTCTACACTCATCTCCAACATGATCGGGCACCAAGCCTGAGACTTCCACAACAGGGTCACCACCACCACTCTCTTTCCATCTGCGTATCAAGGCTGCTACCCTGCTTATCATAGCAAAGGGAGGGAAAGCATATGGATGAAGACCACTCCAATCCTGAAGGAAAATATCTACCCCTTCTGCCTCTGAATCTGGTCTCCAAGTGAAGAATCTCTTCAGTTGGGTGTTTATCCTGTTCATAAAGAGGTCTATCAGGAGCGGGCCGCTCCACCTCACTAACTCTCTGAAAATTCTTCGGTCTAGCATCCAATTGCTTGAATCTAAGAAGTTCCTTGACGACCAGACTGCCTCTGCATTCTTTAGATCTGGGATTTGCTCCGCCTGAACAATCAGACCCTATTGAAGACAATACTCCCAGAATATTTTCGCTAACTCTGCTGGGTTTTTTAACATGTGCCCCCTAACCTGTTGACATACCTCCTAGCAGATATGTTGTCCATCCTCACTAAGACTGAACACTTGACTTTTTTTCTGTGAAGCATTTCACAGCGAAAGACCCAGATAAAAGTTCTAAACAATTTAATTGTAGCCTTTTTTCCTGCTCTGTCCAACGACCCCCGTACAATCTAATCCAAATCTTGCACCCCATCCTTCCAAACTTGCATCAGATTCCACAACCAGATATGGATTCTCTCCAAAAATCGCACACCCATTCCACGCCTCGGTTTCTCAGCCACCACGTCAATTCCTCCCTTGCATTTAAAGTTAGACAGACTGATTGGGAATAACGTAAACCATCTCTGTTCACTTTGTCTCTGTTAAGCCTGATAATTTAAAGGACCTGGAAAGATGGCTTGAATTGTGGACTACAAAAGGCCCACAACGCGAGCCAACATTCGTAAAGAAACCATATTCATTTTCAGAATATTCCTTAGTTCTCTACTTATTCTCTTCAGTTTCTCCTTTGGTAACTTTAACATACCATGTACTGTATCTACAAAAAAAAACAAGAACTGAGTTTGTTGTGTAAGTACCAAGTCTGATTTCTTGTTGTGCACCACAAATCCCAACTTCAAATACAAGTACTGCTTTTTTGTATGTGCAATCACCATTTACCTGTCCTGAGCCATGGTCAATATATCGTCCAGGTAAATAATTAGACAAACACCCCTTTCTCTGAGATATGCCGCTACCGGACGTAGTACTTTTGCAAAGCACCACAGAGCTGAGGAAAGGCCGAAAGGGAGACACCCAAACTTCCACACCTGTTCCTTCCAAACAGACCTCAGAAATCTTTGATGACCTTCCTAAACTGGAACTGTTAGGCATGCGTCCTTCAAATCCAAATGCGTCATCCAGTCCCCTTTCAATAAAATATCTTTCAACAAATGGATGGCCCTCCATTTTGAAGTGATGGTAGACCAGCCAGTTGTTTAAGTCTTTTAAACTTATGACAGGTCTCATACCCTTGTCCTTATTTTCTACCAGAAAGATATTGCTTATAAAACCTGAGGACAGGATTTTCTGCAGGACTACAGCTCATTTTTAAATATTTTTTTTAACTTCCTGATTTATTAAGTTTGTCTGATCTGAACTGAAACTTAAAACACTTGGAGGATTGGTTTGGATTGGGTCTTCCTCAAATTCTGTCTGAAACCCTCACACCATCTTTAGAATCTATGGATCCTTTGTTACTTTCACCCGAATGTGGCAAAAAAGGGAAAGTCTGCTGCCCAATTTTACTGGTGTTACAAAAGCGTCTACACTTACCTGTTGCACCTCTGGACCTTTTCTCTCCACGAGCACCTGTTCTCTGTCTCTGAGGGTAAAATTTCCTGTTCAATAACTATTTGGCCTTGGTTCCTTCAAAAGCCTTTTGTAAAGAAGCCTCTATCGATGCCATAGCCACGGCTGGGGAGCAAACTCCACATTCTCCCAGCCAAGCCAAACACATGGTCCTGAAAGATCTTTTTAATGTGCTGGGATTTTTGTAAGGAACAGAATACCCCCACGAATTTGGATAAGTCCTTGATGAACGCATCACTATATAGTAAACCCTTCACAGAGTGTCCCTCCTCTTTGCTAGCCAAATACGCCAGCTTTGGGTCAATCTTAAGTAAGAGGCCCTTCCCCCTTTTGACTGAGAGGGCTGTGTTTGCATTGCCCAAGAGGCATACAGCTCCCTGGACCCACTGCTGAAGTTCAACCACGTCAATTATTTTATCAAGCATATATGCCTCTTCTGCCATGTCAAAAATTGTAGTTAATGGACCAACAACACTAACAATCTATCCTGACAGGACCTTAGACCCTTATTCAAGCTCTTCTTGGGTTCTCTTCCTCATTTCCCAAGAAAAGCAATAATCTTAGGGTCCAGTTCTGGGGTAACCAGGACTCTATTGTCAATGAAGGGTCTAGGACATTCAGATCTTAGCTTGACCCGGACCTCCTTCGGAATTGCTCTTCTGATCCAGAATTTGATATACTCTGCAAGATGGGTCGAAGGGTCCACTCCGAGGAGGGAGGGTGTTTCAGAAGAAGAGGGTCAAACATAAAATTACCCAGGGAGTTAGTCAATACATCAGTATCCTTAGTTTTGGGATGGCCATGGCCATTTGTCTTATTATAATCAAGTCCTTCATTCAGTTGAACAAAGTCTTGAGATACACCCTCAGAATCAAAATCTGATGAGCAGCTGATCTCAACATCCGTGCTGCTTAATAACCCATCACAAGACAACGTCCTGTGTCGCTGACCCTTAGATTTCTGATTTCTTGTCTCATTTGGGCCTTTGTTGTGCCCTCCATGTGTGCCCCGGGCACTATCAATTTGTCTGTCAGCACAGGCATCATATTCTGCCTCTGCAGACCTCTTCTTTTTATTGGCCACCTCAGTCTCAACATTCAGGTGTTTCCTTTTCCTAGCAACTTTAGATACACTTTAGCTGCATCTGCTGACCAGAAACATTCTTCCTCAACATATTTGGCATAATTAAAATACAATTCCATCGTACGCTCCATCCTAGACGAAACCTCAGTGGTAATTAAGTCAATAGAGATAAACTCTGGGAAACCTCAGCCTGCTCCGTCATTTCAAAATACAGTAGGCGTGTGATCAAGGCTAAAGAGCAAAAAACTGCACTCAGAGCACAAAATATATTTCCCCAAACTCAGCAACCTTCAAAATAGACAGACTGACAGTGAAAAAACACTAAAAGGGTTAAAGGGTGGTAGCGCTCTAGTCTTAATTAAAAAAAAAAAATATGTAAAACAATGTACGCACACAGGCCAAAGCAAAATGCCATACACAGAGGTGAAGAGTTTGTCAGCTGAGGTGAAGTCTATCAGCCTATTTCAACATTTGACTGTTGAGAGGTGAGTTAACGTTTTAAGACTGCGCGTGCTCTGTCAAACGTAGATGTGCATTGCCATAACAGACGGAGATGAGACGAGAGGCGCGCAAGGACTTAGGAGACCTTGCGTGCCTTCCTGGTTAAACAATACCATGGGCTGTGACGGTAAGGTGAAAGGAGGAGGTACGCAGGACATCACACCTCATGCGCTGACCTCGCAGCATAATTAAAGGCCGCCGCTAACCAACACCCCCCCCCCCCAAGTCGAAATGGGAAGGAGCAAGCAACTGATAGACCGCCAGGTTGACAAAAAAGGAGGTTTGGGGCCGCCCCAGGGGAAACGAACGCAAACAATGCAGAAAGGGACGAAGGAAATCGTGAGGATGTTAAAATATTATAAAGTTAGCAAACAAACCTAAAAACGATATGCTACCTAAAGCAAGAAGCTAAATACAACACATTCACTCTCAGTAAGGAGTGGAAACATTCATAAGTAAATATGAATAAAAGACGATTAGAAAAAGAAGAGTTCTTACCTCTCTGAGCAGCAGAAGTAAAAAAAAGGTAGTGAACTGTGTGTCATGTAGTTTTATAACCTTTTGGAATGTTAAAGTTTAGTGTTCTGGTGACTTCTTAAAGGCTGCTGAGTGGCAGCAATAAAAGAATATTGCATAATCTTAGCCTCCAGTCTTGACATAAAATCAATACAATGACATAGTTGGACCAACTCCTTTTAGAGAGGTGCGTCATTAACTTTAACAGTATTAAATCATATATTTGTTGTACAAAACACATTTAGGGTTGGACTGGAACAGATAAATAGACCCAGGCACCAAAATAAAAATTACCCCCGCTTAGTGTCATTTATGGTGAGTTGGCATTTTTCACCTGCTTTAAATAAGCAGCTATCAGAATAGCATTCTTACCCAACACTGTTCAGAAGTCTTTCCCTGTGGATCCCAAATCTTTTCCCATTAATTTGGGCAGCCTTTCTTTCCCTTCATAAATGTACTTTTCCTCCGGTACTGCATCACTCTGCTCTCCTGCTCAAAACATCCAGAAGGGTGTTTTCTTGTCACATCATTCCCATCAATATCAGTACAGGCAACCATCAAACTCAGATCTATTGGATTAAATTATATTTGGGTCATTCAAGCACTCTATTACTAGCAATGCTGTATTGAATCTAAGCACAACCTGGACAGGTAAAATCCATTTAAACTCTAGATGGACCCTCATCCAAAATGTTTGAATTTGGAGAATTTACAATCAGGTGACAGAATGCACCGTTTTTTCTGTACATTTTGTAATACATGCTTTTCCATCAACCCATTGAATTAAGTCTGACCCTATGTTAATATTGTCTAGGTAAAATCTTCACTTGAATAAGTTTGAAGTTGGGTTGAATAGCCACATCCCTGGTACATGATAGTGCCTCACCCCAGCACCACTTGTAAATTGTTCTTTATGGTTGGTATATATTGCAGAAAGATTAACAATTTATCTATCAGCTCACGGGCCTTCAATGGAGAGCGATGCTGAACTTCCATCCAAACTGTTTTTTTATTTTAACTTGTGTGCTGATTTATAGGGATTGAAAGTTCTGTGATCTATGTAACTCAAATTCTAACACCATTTGATGAACGACTTCACTCCATTGTGCCCCATTGTGTTGATCCATATGAAATGCTAGTGAGATCCCATTTCAGTGCCACTTCACCCTCACCACCTCACCCATGGTTGTACCTATTAAAAGCGGGCTTCTTTCATCATTTTGCTTTTCTATCCCCCATGTTAGTTGCAGCAGCTAATGCTTTAAGAACTGTGACACACCAATAGGGCTTTAAGATGTAATCACCCTATAATACAGACACATAGCCATGCTCACGATCATATACCTTCTTATATCCTTACGGTATGATGGAGGATTCTTTAGTGGCCCATAGGCCTACTCTTTCAGTACAATTAGGTGGGCTACCCAGTAATAACCTCTCAAATATGAGAGTGCAATGTCCCCCTCATATGTCAGTGGATACAATATGTAAGTGGGATTCAACAGTGTTGAAAGAAAGCCTCAATATCCAGAATGAAGTGTTTTGCATAATGTAAATGAATGTAGACAGAAAGGTTATTTTGAGCAAGGTAGCCCTGCTGAAAAGCCCGACAGAAGCCTCTCCCAGTGGATCACATCCTCTTTGATACTCAGAAGCAGACGTGTTAATTTCAAATCATGAAATCTGTCTTTGTCCCCAGTAATCATAGTGCCCTAGTGTTGGCATTGTTGTTGCTGCGCAGTAGGATGGTTATTCACTGAAGAATCCCAGGAGCATTGCTACACCAGGAAAAGGGAGGCTTCATTCTCATTATTAGGAAACCCTAAGTACCACCCGTATTCTTCATGCATATCTCATAGTCAAGATATATTAGTGCAAGGGTTCACTATGTGTTATAAGATATAAAAAATTAATAGGGATGCACAGCCTTCCAAGCCATCTCACCACTGAACTCCACTCACCCCAGGGGTCCTCCTGGACCTAAATCCAGCAGCTCCATCACTAAAGTAAAGAACACCATTGATAGAGTGCAGCCCTGCTTTGTTAAAACCTAATTGAACAATTCCAGTTCACCTTTAATGTGGCAGTTGATGTCTGGTACAACAAGGCAATTCAGAGGATAAACACAACCTTTCAATCTCAAGGCGTGCAAAGCACCTTTCAGTAGAATCATATGCCCTTTCACCTTAGTCCAAAGCACCAAGAGGTCTTCCAAGTGTGAGCTTTTAGTCCAAACAGTTCTGGAATACTTAATTGTGTGTGTGGCATAAAGTCTGACGGCCTGGGTGAACCAGTAAGTTAATTAACAGTAGAAGCCTATTTGCCAGTAGTTTGGCTACGATTTTAGATTCCATGTTAAGGAGGGAGATAGAACTGTAAGATAGACATTGATCTTTAGGCTTGACCTTTTAGTATAATAGCACAACATAAGCATGACCCCTATCTTTTGACTTTGACCTTTTACCTCTAAAAATATTCAAGAGATGTAGCAATTTGTGGCTAAGCACACTGGCTAAATGTTTGAATAGTTCTAGAGGAAGACCATTAAGGCCAGAGGTTTAACCCAATTGCATCTGAGTTATGGCCTCTCAAACGCTTCAGCTGTCAGTCTGCCATCCAGTTTCATTCTTTCATCATCCAACAAACTGAAAATGTTCCATTTTTCCAAGAAACCTGCTATTTTGGCATCACCAACCCACAGATGAGAACTGTACAGGGACTTGTAATAAGCTCTGAAACCCTCTAGTTTGCCCACATCCTTGGTCACCAACTTTGCTTGACCGTTCTAGACGCCATATCCAAGTAGAGGTTTACTGCAGGTTGCTCAATCATGATAGAAGTTTCCCTGCCTTTGTACTTGACTTTACAATTTTGTTGCCTTCCAAGTAGTGATTTGGGGCAACATTTGTAACTATTTCTTTGTATACTATCACGAGATGGTCTGATCTATGTCTGTCTTGTTGACCAGGTGCTTGAAACCTTTCCTCTCCATGTTTATAACAGGAGAACATTGGCATCTAACCACAAGTTCCATCAGTCCAATTATATGGACAGGTGTTCCACTTAGCACTTCCATCTGAGAAGTGAGGCTTCTGTTCAGAAGGTGCCCACACTGTGCCCCCCTCCATCTCTTCTGCTTCTGAAGACATGCATGTTCACACAGGATCAGCCAGTAATAGTTAGTTCTTCCCGCGCCACATCCTGGCAATACAGTACGTTCAATGATAAGCTCATTTGGATAATTATATTTTAGGCAAACCTCTAGAAAGATTAAAACGAAGAAACAAACATGATTCTCAATTCATAAAAGGGAAAGCAGATTTGACTTTGCTATGCAGTTTACAGAATGCAACCAGACACTGGTACCATTGAGATTTCAGGTTTGTGAGGTTTTCTGAAAACCCAGAGGAATAATAACACAATGAGATGAAGCCTAAATATCGAATATTTTGCAAATAGAATTTTACAGTCCATAGCTGTGTTTGGATTGAGAGGAAAAACAGGTCTTGCATGCTGGCTGTGAAATTGCATTCAGAATTAAAAATGAAAAAAAGATTATCACAACAATTACTCTGGAAAATAGACTGCTGGATAAGGGATATCAAACATGTTACTTCTGGTCAGAAAACAAAAAAGAAGCTATTGTAAGGGCGTCCATACTTAAGTTACAGTGGCAGTGTTGCACAACATGGGCCAAATCATGATATTTGATTACCTTTCAATTTATGGACTGACTTGAGGATCTCTGGGCAGATTGAAGTGAATTAAGAATTATGGCTGACACATATATAACAGTTTGTTTTCTAACTGTTTAAATTTAAGCCTTCAATGCAAAGCTTAGTAATAAATAAACGATATTGAGGTTAGGGCATTAGGATTACCATGGCACGCTCTCCACTTACACATCTAGCCCTCAGAGTCCAAATTCAGAGTGGCCAAAGACTTTTGCCATCTTGAGAAAGCCCGAACTGGGTAGACTCAGCCCCACTTGAACTTTTACTCCTTTTGTTTTGGCATGCCCTTTAGCTAATGCCAGGCATAAATTGTGGTACCTCCAGGCATCCAGTTCAGAATTTTTGTTGGACCTGTGGAAGTTCAGAATATGGGTGGACCTGCTGTCTGTGATCTGAGAGTCTTCAGTCTACTTGCAGTTTGTTGTGGAAAGAGGTGTGAAACCCATGAATGATCCCTGAAACATATATATTTCTACATTTCTGGAAAATAGACTAAGTTCTCAATTCAGGAATGTAGATTTCCTCAAGGGTTTCCCAAACAAACTAATCATTGACATAAAAAATAATTAAACTTAAGTAGAAAAAAGTAGCCATTGGTGCCAGTGTTTTCATCTGTAATGTTTTGTAACAATAGCCGAATTACGGAGCTAAACCAATATATCGCTACGTCTGATATACCCTTCTGGTCAAAGGGATATAAAGGGTTTGTAGTTTCTCTAAAAGTACACAATGTCTATGTTTGAACATGTTAGTGCTTGTGAAGGGCCCATTTGTCAGGCACCACATGCCCCTCAGTACCACAGCCCTCTCATCATTAAGGTCATGTGCCTCCTCTTCATATCCCAAGGCACCATCTCACTACCTCATATACTTGCAAACATTGCAGTCCTCCGCACATGTTATACACTCCCAACCCAAATAAGCTCATCAGTCTTTCAATCAGCAGTACGGACAACACACAGAACTCACTTCATTCTTCAGGCTGCTCAGTGTATTACGCCAAATATCCTTAATGTCCTCTTTTGTTACAGAAACCTGATTTGCGCCAACCACCATCCATATCCTGAATAGCCTCACCCAAGTACACTACCTCAACTAACATAGAGATCTTCCGAATTACATAGGAGTGGAACATTGTCATTAACAATTGTTCATTTTCCTGTACACCACCACCCCTAAATCTCCAACTTCTACTGTCTCCTCTCTTGCATAGCAAAACCAGTGTTTTTAAACACACTCTCAAAACAACAGCAATGGCCTATGCCCTGATCAAATTCTACTCTGAACACCTAGCTCTCTACACCTTGACAGTGCTCTCTAGATCGGTAGTGGCAAATGAGTTATCAAGTAACAGTCGAAACAATGCCAAACATAGAGCCAAAAAAGACCTGATGACTCTGTGCTACTCTGAAGCAGCTCATCAGCCAAGGCCACCTGCTGCAAGACCACCATCAGAGGGTTCTCTAATAAAAGCAGGGCTTGCCTCAAGTTGATCAACCACTGCGTAAGCCCCACAAAAAATCATCCTTTTGACTATAATTCAGCTGGTGGTTGAATTCACACCCACCCGCTGTTGTGTGCTTGTGTCTCTCCCCGGTTGTGGTTCTGCAGACTCAGCGACCTCAGTGGCTCAAGACTGTGTTTTAAGCTTTTAAACATTCAGCGTGGACTGTTTTTCTTATTCTCTGTAGTAAAGGCTTGGGCTCTGCATATGTGGGTACCAGACGAGATGCTTAGGGTTTGGAACCAGGAGAGCAGAGACAATTTCAGCCCAGCCTTTCTCTGAGTACAGAAGGTGGCCTTTAGAAGTGGTACCTGGAAGGAGCTGAGAAGGAAGGAGGTGGGTGTGGCAGGTGGGACACCAGCACTTCACCACACTGTTGTTAGTCAGTTCTGCCCCAAGCCCAATGACTGGAGCTACCGGCAGGGGTGAGGGCAGGTAGACGATCAGCCCAGTCGCTGCTGCCACTGCAGGGAGCGCTTTCCTCCACCTGTTAAAAGCGCACATTCAAAGAGCGGGCTTAGTAAACTTACTTGCGCCCAAACCCTATAATCAGCCCTGCCAAACTGTTTCAGGCTGTAAAGAGGTTTTGAAATGTGTTGTTTTCATGCACAACCAGGGAGGAACTGTGGCAGCTAGCAACAAAGTGAGTAAATAGAGGGTTATTATCTTCTTTCCTTAAAAATGATTGATGAAGACCTGAGTAGGCATTACATTTGTTTAATAAGTCAACCAAAACAAGGGAGAAAGGTGTGGACTGTTTAAATCTTGTAGCCCAGCCGTTACTCCAGTATTGGAACTTTCATAGATTCACATGCTTGAATCATTCCCCGTCGTCGAGATGGGAGTCCCGGTACAATTTTCACAAGTAATGTTAAAACATATTGAAGAGAAAAAGGCCCTAGGCCTCTTCAATTTCATAGTCTATCAGAGTCATTTTGTGAAAAGGACCAAACCTGATCCTCCACCAATCAGGCGACTGAACCCTTCAGAACCTCCTGAGAGAAGCTCTAGCACCTCAGATTTTCTACCGCACGTCCTGCTAGGGAGTCTCCTCAGAGCTCTGCTCTGTCTTCACACCTCTATTCAGCTATTTTCTCTCTGAGAAACTCATTTATTTGGATTTGTCAGCTATTTTTCAACTATGTCTGACAAGGAAAAGAAGAGTCTCTTCAGAGACTGCAAGACTTGTGGGAAGAAAATACTTAATTCTGAAGACCCTCATCAAGACTGCATTTACTGCCTGTACCCAGATCATTCAGCCAAAGACTAAGATTTGCCGTACTTTTTATTTTAAAACCTTAAAAGATAGAGAAGGCAGATTATTAATATGGCTGCAGAAACTAAAACATAGGAAGGATCCAGTTTCTGGTTCTGAGAGTGAGGAGTCCTCAACATCTAAGAGATCAGCTAAAAGGGCAAGATCACGCTCTAGATCTCCCTCACAAATCTCAAGGAAAGCCCTCAAAAAGACTGCTTCAGGGTCTTATAGGGGTCGCAGTCCATCTTCTTCCCCAACTAAACTCTCAAGTAAAGAGGGGAAAAGACACTCTTCCAGTTCTGAGAGGCACAGGAAATCTTCATCTGTTCCACCATCTGTGCCTTTCAAAAAGCCATCCTCTGTGACTGGAAAAAAGGCCTCGTAGACGGATTCCTTGTCGACGGCACCGTCGGTGACTGCATTGCCGACGACAACAGCTACTTCGGGATTTCCATCGTCAACGGCTCCGCCGGCGACATCGTCGACGAGAACAAGTACACCACCGTCGACGAGAGCTGCAACGACGACATCAGCGTCGACGACCGTCTACACCACGTCATCGTCGACGGCGCTGATGTCAGTGACAGCCCTACCGTCGTCGACGAAGCTTTCTGCTATTAAAATAACTGTGCGTCCAGCGTCGACGGCATCATCCATGACAGTCGATTTACACATGGGAAAAACATCAAAAAAGAGGAGAAAAGTTAACTCCAACCCACACATCACCTAGTAAGGTATCCTCCCTGGTGCCAGTACATCTTTTGGAGGGAGATGACGATTCAGATGAAGACGGGCCTTTTGGAACAGCCCACACTCCTTCTGAGTTGAATGTAAAATACCAGGAAGAGGAGGAATATGAGGAAGCTTATGATCCCCAGGCTTACTCGGAGCATCACCAATATCAACAGGGAGCGTATATTCCTTCCGACCTGCTTACTGGCTTTAGAGCGATGTTAGTGGATTACAACAGAAGGTTTCCTCCTCAAGGAGAACAGCCTCCTCCATCGCCTATTTCTGGTGTTTCTACTCCATATCAAAGACCAACGTCTTTGCATCTCACAGATGTGGCCACTCCGGACATGACAATTCCCCAAGACACCGACATCTCAGAAGGGGATCAGGAAGAATGAGAGCTCATAGACAGTCACTCAGAGTGGGACGAGTACATTATCCCTGCTCCATCTTCTCCTTCTCATTCGAAGGTGGAATCCCCACCTGAAGACATTGGAGGTTTTCACAATCTCCTAGAGAGGGCAGCCAAGCGTTTTGCTTTACCGCTACCTACGAAGCAAACAGACTGTTTCCTATATGATTTTAAAGAGCCCTTTCAAAAGTCTGTGCGCTCTATCCCGATGGTGAACTACCTGTGGGAAGAGGGCCTTAAAGTCATGAATAATCCGGCAACAGTCACAGCAGTTTTGCCACGTCCGGATAAAAAATACAAAGCCCCTGATGATGCACCAACATGCTTAACAGGACATCCTCCGGATTCAGTAGTAACTCAGGCAGCTCAGAGAAGATCAAAAAATCCTTCTCCGCCGTTTTCCGCACCCCCAGACAAGGAGGGTAGGCGGCTAGACAACATAGGAAAAAGATTTTCATCTATGGCCAGCCTAGTGCTTAGAGCTGCCAACTCCTTGGCTATTTTGTCTCGATACGACAGACAGCTTTGGGCGGATATTGCACCTTTTATTAACCAACTGCCAGAAGACGCAAAATTGGAGGCAAATAAAACTGTACAAGGTCAACGCACGTCTGCAGAGCTTATAGACTGCGCAATGGATATAGCGACCACTGCTTTTAAACAGCGTGCAGGTGCAGCCGTATTAAGAAGACAGGGCTGGCTTAAAGCCACCTCATTTCGGCCAGAAGTCCAGAATAAGATCCTAGACTTACCCTTTGATGGCCAAGCGCTATTTGGGAAACATGTGGATGAAGCCCTACAGTCAATCAAGACGGACACGGCAAGGTCATTAGGGACCCTGCAATATCGAAGATCGTCCTTTCGTCCGGGGGGGCGTGGCCAACCCTCTTACAGAGGGGGATATCAACAACAGAGATATTCTTCCTATCCCTCATCCTCACAACAGTATCGTCCATACTACTCCCAAAGGCAACCGACTCAACCAGCCTATAGTAGACCGGTAGGCCGTGGACGTTCAACCCACCCGGCCAAAGATTCAGCTCGTAGAACCTGATGTTTTCGAGGCGCCGGCTACGCTCAGTCCTCCTCCTGTCACCCTGGGCGGGAGAATTTCCTTATTCCTCAGTCAATGGCAAACCATTACGTCAGACAAGTGGGTCCTACAATTAGTGGAACGGGGCCATACTTTAGAATTTATCCAGATACCTCCCTCCAACCGTCTCCGGCTGGACTCCTTCAAGATATCCTCAGCAACTCAAAGAAGAGGTCGACAAGCTGCTTCTCAAGGGAGCTATAGAGAAGGTGCCTTTGGCTCAACGAGGAACAGGATTTTATTCCAGGTTCTTCATCATTCGAAAAAAGTGGAAGGATTGGAGGCCGATCCTCGATTTAAGGGAACTAAATGTATACCTAAAAAAGCAATCGTTTCGAATGATCAGCCTGCGAGACGTCCTTCTGCGTCTCAATCAAAGAGATTTTATGTCATCACTAGACCTCAAAGACGCATACTTCCACATACTCATCCACCCTGCCCACAGAAAGTATTTGAGATTCACCGTAGCCGGGAGCCATTATCAATACCGCGTCCTTCCCTTCGGACTCAAATCAGCCCCAAGAAAATTTACCAAATGCCTAGCACCAGTCGCAGCCTTTCTCAGGAGAAGAAAGCACCAGGTTTTTCCATACTTAGACGACTGGTTAATAAAGGCAAAGGCGTACACAGGAGCACACAAGTCAACAAGAAAGTGCGTTTCCTTACTGACCAATCTCGGATTCACAATCAACTGGGAGAAGTCCAGCCCTCTACCAGTACGCAATATTACTTTTCTGGGAGCAAAACTGAACACAGAATCCGGCATGGCATGTCCCACGTTAGAGAGACAACAAAGATTACTGACCCTAGTGAGTTCCATACAGAGAAAACAAAAGGTTACTGTTCGTCTCTTCAAATCACTGTTGGGCATGATGTCTTCATGCATACCTCTTATCCCTCTGTGTCGGCTAAAGACGCGCCCTTGCAGGAGCAGCTAAATCGTCAATGGCTCCAAGTATCAGGCACTTTCGAAGACCAGGTACAAATAACTCCGATAATGATCAAAACTCTCAAATGGTGGTCTCAAAAGCATCATCTGTCAGTCGGCCTCTCGTTTCTTCAACAGCCAGCCCCGTGGACTATAACAACGGATGCCTCACTGGAAGGCTGGGGCGCAGTGTTACAGGACCTGAAAATAAGAGGCAAATGGCCAATCCATCTGGCATCAATGCATATCAATTGGCTAGAACTCAGGGCAGTGCACTTGGCCTTACAAGCGTTTCTCCCAAGAATCTCAGGATCGCGAGTGGTGATAAGAACGGACAACACCACTACGATGCACCATCTCAACAAACAAGGAGTTACAAGATCTCTCACCCTCTCCAGGGAAGCCCAAGCGATCTGGAACTGGGCCTCGCAGCAAGGCATCACACTATCAGCAGTACACTTGCCGGGAATAAACAACAAGACAGCAGATGCACTCAGCAGGCAGAAATCAGACTGCCACGAGTGGGAGCTAGATCAGACAGTACTGAACCAGATTTTTTCCCAGTGGGGAACACCAACAGTGGATCTCTTTGCGAAGAAGGGCAACGCCAAATGCCGGTTCTTCGCAAGTTGGCATCACCAAAAGGGATCTTGGGGGAATGCGTTTTCGATAGTCTGGTCAGACATCTTTGCTTACGCCTTTCCTCCCATTCCGTTGATCCCAAGGGTCCTCACGAAGATGAAAACAGAACCGTGCACTCTCATACTGATAGCCCCGTACTGGCCGCGCCAACATTGGTTCACGGAGCTCCTCATTCTGTCAGTCAAACCTCATATTCCACTGGAGCCGTTACCTCATTTACTAACAATGAACAAAGGCCAGGTTCGGCACCCCGATCCTCAGTCAATGCGGTTATCAACATGGCTCCTCACCACAGAGAGTTTGCGCATTTGAACATCCCGCAGGACTGCAGGGATATTTTGTCGAAGGCCAGAGCGGATAGCACTAACAAGACGTATCAGTGTAAATGGAAAAGATTCTGTGCCTGGTGTCATCAACGACAGATCGACCCTCTACTCTCACCACCAGAAAAAATATTGCCGTATCTCTTACAGCTAGCTCAGTCTGGCCTAGCACACTCGTCCATTAAAGTTCATGTAGCAGCTATAGCTGCATACAGACGTTCAGATGACACACCCTCGCTCTTCTCTTCTCGGCTGATAAGAGATTTCTAAAGGGGCTTTTCAGGGTTTACCCTCCTTTCAGATCACCACCTCCTTCGTGGAATCTAAATATTGTTTTGCCACAACTGATGAAGCATCCATTTGAACCGATCCACCGTGCTTCCCTCAAACACTTGTCGTGGAAGGTTGCCTTATTAATAGCTCTTACATCAGCTAGGCGGGTCAGTGAGGTGCAAGCGCTGTCCATCCAAGAGCCATTCTTGCAGCTTAAACACAATAGACTATTAATGCGTACTAACCCGCATTTTATTCCAAAGGTTCCGTCAGACTTTCACATGAACAAACTTTTAGTCTTCAAGTCTTTTTTCCCTCATCCATCTTCTCCGGCGGAGAGGGCATTACACTCTTTAGACGTTAAAAGATGCGTTCAATTTTATTTGGACAGGACTAAATCTTTTCGGCGCTCTAATCAATTATTTGTGGCGTACAGGGCCCCTAGGAAGGGGTGCCCACTATCCAAGCAGAGTATTTCTAGATGGATCGCCTCTGCCATTCGATTTTGCCATCAGGCAGCGGGCAAACCTTTGCAGTCATCTGTCCATGCTCACTCGACAAGAAAAGTATCATCGTCAGCGGCACTGTTTGCCGGAGTGCCACTACAAGACATATGTAGGGCAGCAACATGGAAGAGCTGTCATACCTTCACTAAGCACTACTGCTTGGAGTCCCTCTCTCACGGAGAGGTGGCAGTGGGCCAGGCGGTTCTCAGGAATCTCTTCAGGTGAAGATGAGCCATTTCTCCTACATCCTAGAACAGGTATGCACATTGTTTACATAAAAAAAACAAAAAACTGAAATGTATATAAGGATAAGAGAACACTATCACAATCACATAAGTAAGCGGGTTTACAGACATTGATCATGTTACAGTAGTGTCTTATGATAATTTCTATTACTGTTTTCTTCTTCGAATTTCATCATGTATCTTCACAGGTATATCTGTATATATATTAGAGATAAGTAGATGGATATCTTTATATGTATATATATATATATATATATATGTATAGATTTAGCCATATGTCAGTATACTTATATACTTCAT
Source organism: Pleurodeles waltl (assembly GCF_031143425.1). Classification (NCBI taxonomy): domain Eukaryota; kingdom Metazoa; phylum Chordata; class Amphibia; order Caudata; family Salamandridae; genus Pleurodeles; species Pleurodeles waltl. The sequence continues at coordinate 614,421,627 of NC_090444.1, read as the reverse complement.
CATTTTAGGCATGATGATAATAAGGTTTTGTGGTTCAAGATATTTTGTTTATTAAAAGTGTTGTAATTTTACAATGTGCATAGTTATTGCTTCTACTCTGATTCAAGCATGTGAATCTATGAAAGTTCCAAAACTGCAGTAAGAAAATAAGTTACTTACCTGTAACTGTAGTTCTCCAGTATTGGAATCTTTCATAGATTCACATGCGACCCACCCGCCTCCCCGGAGAAGCTCACTTCACCTCTTTCTTTCTATTTATATATATAGTCAACATAATATACGCACTTGTGCTTGGAAAATCTGAGGTGCTAGAGCTTCTCTCAGGAGGTTCTGAAGGGTGCTGTCGCCTGATTGGTGGAGGATCAGGTTTGGTCCTTTTCACAAAATGACTCTGATAGACTATGAAATTGAAGAGGCCTAGGGTCTTTTTCTCTTCAATATGTTTTAACATTACTTGTGAAAATTGTACCGGGACTCCCATCTCGACGACGGGGAATGATTCAAGCATGTGAATCTATGAAAGATTCCAATACTGGAGAACTACAGTTACAGGTAAGTAACTTATTTTCTTCCTCCCCAACTAGTAAAGTTTAGTAGAAATTTTGTGAGAAAACACTTTAAACCAACGAGAAACGAAAGTCCCCAGTTCAGTCTTATCACAAAGGTTAGGGACATGTTGAAGGATGTTTCACCACTGTTGGGCATAATATTTTCTCAGTCTCTTTCGAACTTTTACAGGCTTTGTAGAGCCTTGTTTATTATCTTGTCCACAGATGGCTGTACCACACCACAGCGCATAGCTTTAGCAATGAGTTCATATAATTGTTTACACAATTAAACCGGTACTTTACTTTCCACAGTAAATCAAGGAGATTCTTCAAGGTTGGAACTTTACTCTCATTCTTGTCCATTACAAACCTTATCTGTTTTAAACCATTTGAAGAATTCACTTTTAACAGGGGTAGGGCTGGTGGCGTTTGGGGAACATCGGCAATAGTGGAGACTAATTTAAGGGCCTCATTTTATTTAGCCTTTTGCCTGTTTTTACCGAATGAAAATAAACCCAAAGGCTTTTATCTAATATTGTTTTTTAATGTATATTATGCCCTGGCTTACCTAACATCTTTTTCAATGTGACAGAAGTAGCAATGCCTCCTCTTCTAGACGTCCACACCTTTCCACTTTATGGGTATCCCTACAGGGGATGAGTTACCTATCAGTGAAACTGTAGGGCTTTTATGGTGTTTTTCACAATAATATGTAGTGTGACTGGACCTAGTTTTAGGAGACTGAACGATCTAGACGCTTTTTGTGATGACATCAACGTCAGAGACGAGCTTCTAATCTTTTTTTTTTAGTGGAATGTTACCATTTCCGAATATCTTAATCCTTTTCTTTAAAGGTTCTTCTGTAATCACATTTGGTGAATGATGTACTATGTAAAATGGAGCACAGCCTCCTGTCCCAAGGTATCAAAATTGACTGGATCTATTAAATCTTCACTCAAGCCTTACCCCCTTCTGTCCCCACCTGAAAAAAGTTGTTGATTTCATTGAGGCTATATTAAGGATATTTGTCCCAAGAGTTGGTACAGTATTACAGGAACATAACTCATTGTGAAAACTATTAGGCATGTTTGGGTTCAGACAGGCAATCATACCTGAAAATTCCAGATTAAGTGAGATAGATCAGGATTTGGGTTATTCGCATGACCTAGTTTTGTTTTTATAGAATATTTATGGCTTAAAAATCCTTAAAGAAAATCTTATCAAAAAGTGTCTCCAGGAGACCTGGTTGTGCTAAGATATGCCGATTATTGAAAGGGTTTATGCAAATGCATCAATATACTTTTGTTGACTTGTCACACCGTGTCTCAGGGAGTTTGTTAAACTTAGCACTTACAAAAGTGGACTGAAATATAATTATGAAAAACTAAAAATGGGAACTTTGACGCTGTTGGAGACTCCAAGTTCCATAATCACTTCTGCCTGTGGGGGAGGAGAGTGAGGAAGAGATGGACCTTCAACTGACATCACACTATACAGGTCTACTGCCTGCCCCGCTGCGTGGGAGAACCTGGACGCTGTTGGGAGCCTGCAGAGAAGGAGAAGGGCTTTCAACTTACACCACACTCTAAGATTTCTGCCTACCCTCCTCTGCTAAACCTGGTCACTGTTGGGAATTCAGGTCCCACAATCACCACTGCTTGTGAACGAGAAGAGTTTAGAGGAGGCAGGAGCTCACCTGACATTGCGATATTTAGTGCTACTGCCTGCCCTGCTCTTCAAGAAGTGCACAGGCGGCACCCTGGCCAAGAGCGGGCCTTATCATGGAGCAACAGGAAGATGAAAGGCAGTGCCATCCCCTTGGCTCACCTTTTAAGGTAGCTCTATCTGTTTCCTCAGTCTTTATCTTCATCCTATGAATACCGGAGTGCCACTGTTAGTTAATCTAGCCAGGAGGGGTGTTTTATAATGTGGGTGGCTCTTTCTCCTGTGAATATTCTATCTTTAAGGATTGTTTCAAGTAGTAGGTCGCATTTGCCGACCTACTTAGATGCAGCATAGCCAGTAACAGCATATTGTGTTATTAGTAATTCAACCATTTAAAGTAAATGTTGCCTTTATAGTCCAGTTGAAGGGTACAGCTAGGATATATTGTCAGTCACTGGGAAAAGAAAGGTGCCTGATCCAATTCAAGGAGCGAGTAAACAACCAAAGGCTGCCCGCCTTGTGGCAGAGAACTGTATACTTAAAAATATAGAAGTGTTCATAGAGGAGGTCAAGACCATTCTCAGCGCTGAAAAGAACAAAAGTACAATCCTGCAGCTAAAATAACCAGTTTTATAGGAAAAAGACATTTAGCAATGAATATAAGAAGGCTTCGGATCTTGTTGAAACAACGTTCCTCCACTAATGCAACACACCTCACCAGATAGGGCCCAGGGTTCCACCCTGGCTGATTTGCCTATTTCCCATACTCATGTTATCCCCAAAACACGGGTGTTGTATGCTAGTCCAGGAAGTTCATCCCCAAACACTATGAGCATTCCATTACTTGCAGTAACCGATTTCCCCCCTCTACTGAGCCTGCTCGGTCCTAAACCAGTTGTATCTGAAGTCATACAAACCACAAGTGAGATCAAGGAGGTTAATATAAGTAGGATAGATTTATTAACTAAGGAACTTAAAGAAGTGAAAACCTTAGTGCACACACTAGTCTCCAGGCTGCAGGACCTCTTAGATAAATGTCACATGAATAAGGCCATTGGCTAAATTGAAGAACGAGGAGTTAGTATAAAACATACCTGCCAATTTTCTCTGGTTTCAGACCAAACAAACCGTTACTATTCTATAACCAAATAGGTGGGGCTTTAAAAGAGGACAATGGGAACTACCCTTGTAATTGGGACAGTTGCATCCCCAGGTTAGGTTGGTGAACACCCCTCCAGAAAGGACGCTGTAGTTTACACTATTAATGTCCAGAAACTTAGGGAGAACTCAGAAGAGAGCACAGATTTACATATTAACAAGTTGATTTGTTGGGTATGAGATCGTCAACAATGCCATTCGTTATTTGAACAACCATAATGTTTGCCCAGCGATTTACACAGACCGTAAACTGGCTTGACTGTATCAAACTGATATTTTGTAAAATGGAACATGTTGAGAGCCTGATGGCTTTGGATGCACGTTCAATTCCTTATATTCAAATACAGGAGAGGCTTCAGATCTCCTTCGTCCATCTCAAATGGTCCAACTTAATAGTTCCATCGTACGTAGCCCAGTAGCCCGCACCCTGAAAAAAGTGGGCTGGCAGCCTAATTCACTGCCTTGTGTGGCAGTTACTTTAAGCCTTCCAAGAGACTGATACAACCTTGACAGTTGGCTAGCATTGATTACTGAATCAAGCATAAGAACCCTTAGATGGAAGCAAACCAGCTGTGTTTTTAACTGTTTGTAGGAGGGATGACACTTGTTTTCTGGAAAGTACCCTCTCCTCTCCAAGTCCAGACAGTATAAAGTTCTTGTCATGAAACGTAGCAGGGATACAATCTAAACTGTTGGCCCTGAGTGGGCTGATTCTACTGAGCATTACCATCGTATGTTTCAGGACACATGGGCAATCAATACCATCTATAGGCAGGTTTATATAACATATTGCATTGTAGCACCAACCTCAGAAGTAGATCAAGTGTCTGGTGGGTTGATTACATGGATAAGTCTCTCTGAATTGCACAGTTAAATAAAGTTCCCCGAAAGTCTTGATTTGAGCATGCCTGCAGCAAATGGGTTCACATTGAACATGTATAACATCTATATATGTGCCACTCCCAAGAACAAAGAGTCACACATTTTAACTGTTTTGGGACACCACTTAGCAAGTCTTGAAGACAGGCCTCCATATACAGGGAGTGCAGAATTATTAGGCAAGTTGTATTTTTGAGGATTAATTTTATTATTGAACAACAACCATGTTCTCAATGAACCCAAAAAACTCATTAATATCAAAGCTGAATATTTTTGGAAGTAGTTTTTAGTTTGTTTTTAGTTTTAGCTATGTTAGGGGGATATCTGTGTGTGCAGGTGACTATTACTGTGCATAATTATTAGGCAACTTAACAAAAAAAAATATATACCCATTTCAATTATTTATTATTACCAGTGAAACCAATATAACATCTCAACATTCACAAATATACATTTCTGACATTCAAAAACAAAACAAAAACAAATCAGTGACCAATATAGCCACCTTTCTTTGCAAGGACACTCAAAAGCCTGCCATCCATGGATTCTGTCAGTGTTTTGATCTGTTCACCATCAACATTGCGTGCAGCAGCAACCACAGCCTCCCAGACACTGTTCAGAGAGGTGTACTGTTTTCCCTCCTTGTAAATCTCACATTTGATGATGGACCACAGGTTCTCAATGGGGTTCAGATCAGGTGAACAAGGAGGCCATGTCATTAGATTTCCTTCTTTTATACCCTTTTTTGCCAGCCACGCTGTGGAGTACTTGGACGCGTGTGATGGAGCATTGTCCTGCATGAAAATCATGTTTTTCTTGAAGGATGCAGACTTCTTCCTGTACCACTGCTTGAAGAAGGTGTCTTCCAGGATCTGGCAGTAGGACTGGGAGTTGAGCTTGACTCCATCCTCAATCCGAAAAGGCCCCACAAGCTCATCTTTGATGATACCAGCCCAAACCAGTACTCCACCTCCACCTTGCTGGCGTCTGAGTCGGACTGGAGCTCTCTGCCCTTTACCAATCCAGCCACGGGCCCATCCATCTGGCCCATCAAGACTCACTCTCATTTCATCAGTCCATAAAACCTTAGAAAAATCAGTCTTGAGATATTTCTTGGCCCAGTTTTGACGTTTCAGCTTGTGTGTCTTGTTCAGTGGTGGTCGTCTTTCAGCCTTTCTTACCTTGGCCATGTCTCTGAGTATTGCACACCTTGTGCTTTTGGGCACTCCAGTGATGTTGCAGCTCTGAAATATGGCCAAACTGGTGGCAAGTGGCATCGTGGCAGCTGCACGCTTGACTTTTCTCAGTTCATGGGCAGTTATTTTGCGCCTTGGTTTTTCCACACGCTTCTTGCGACCCTGTTGACTATTTTGAATGAAACGCTTGATTGTTCGATGATCACGCTTCAGAAGCTTTGCAATTTTAAGAGTGCTGCATCCCTCTGCAAGATATCTCACTATTTTTGACTTTTCTGAGCCTGTCAAGTCCTTCTTTTGACCCATTTTGCCAAAGGAAAGGAAGTTGCCTAATAATTATGCACACCTGATATAGGGTGTTGATGTCATTAGACCACACCCCTTCTCATTACAGAGATGCACATCACCTAATATGCTTAATTGGTAGTAGGCTTTCGAGCCTATACAGCTTGGAGTAAGACAACATGCATAAGGAGGATGATGTGGTCAAAATACTCATTTGCCTAATAATTCTGCACTCCCTGTATGAAGATCGGCAATTTTAATATCACTTATAAGCCCCTAGCCTGTATGCATTTTATCAGTGAAATAGAGGATAAGGCCTCGCGCATCTCTAGCTTAGATGCGGCCTTAATTAATTGTTGGCGGGTGGTGACCGCCCAGTTAGCTTCCTTGGCCTATAAAGGACGATTTATCTCCCAAAAAATATTTATTACATACATTCACAAGAGGGAATCAGAGAAGCAGAATTGATTACATTATCATGGATGTATTTATCGTTCTTAGACTTTAAAGTACTGCTTAGAATGGAGAATTCCCACAATGTGTAACATTTAACAGCACATCCATAGATAATACAAATCTGTCAGTTCTGCTCAGATCACCCTAAATCAAACCCCTTATAGGTGATAACTGTAGATCAATAATTTGACCTAGAGTTGTACCAAAACCTATCGTCTTAGTTTTTTATACCATTCTTTCTCCTTAAGCTCAGTGTTCCAGCTGTGACATTCCAATCTCTGAAATCCATCACTCCTTTGAGTCCCTAAAATAACTCTTTCTAGATGTTCCAAAGGTTCTCGTACATAAGAAAATAGGACGTAATTTTGGTACACAACTGAGTGCCACAAGCTAAAATCACAGTTGATACTAGCAATAAAATCACATAAGCCTACTCTCATCTGTAGTGCAAGAGTTTATTATAATCAGATTATAGACATCAGCAAAAGGAATTGGGAGGAAGCAAACTGGGGAGATCTCTTACAAGCTTCCAAAAACAGGAACACCACATTATTGTGCATCATTACTCATGGGTGTTCAGAGAGTGGCACTTCATCTGACCATTTTATACAACCAGAAGTATGGGTAAAGCATTTCATTTAGGAAACGTATAATCTATACATTGCCTTAAGGGCATCCAGGCTACACCAAAGTCCCAAGACCTTTTAGTCCCTATTACGTTGAGGACCTATAAACTTGCTTTCCCTCTTTACAATACCGAGAAAGCTATAGAGTTCCTGAAAACTGGAAAAGCCCTCTGACCCAGGCAAGATCCCAGGGGATCTCCACTACTCCAGAATTACAGCTTGGGCTCCATATAGCAGTCTATTGTCTAAAGCTATAGTGAATGGAACTGTTATTCCAGAATCCTGACATAAGGTGGAAGTAGTCCCCATCTATAAAAAAGGAAACAGAACTGACGAGTAACTACAGGCCTACTAGCTTATTAGCTCACCTGCAGAAGGTCTCCTGCAGTCATTTACTCGAACGTTTTCACATATGCAAGAGTAAGACTCCGATCTTTTCCCCATTTCAGGTCGGCTTTAGAGCAGAAGCCAGCACTATAGATCAAATATTCAGACTTATGTGAAAATACATCAAGGTAAATAAAGGGCATCTTTATATCACCTGTGTAGACTTGAGGGCAGCCTTCGATCTTGTTTCCAGGCATGGTCTGTGGGAAACCCTCAGTTCCCTGGATTTTCATTCAGAATTGCTGAATGTTACGATAAGGCTGCACAAAGATGACAACACCCAAGTATTATGGGGCAAACAGGGATTACTGAATGTATTTCTTTCCACAGAGGTGTGTGCCATGGATGTATGCTCACCCCAATATTATTCTCCTTATACATTAACAACATAATTGATTTTCTTTGTGAATGTATTTACAATGCCTCTAAATTGAATGGTACATCAATCCCAGCCATTGGCACAGATCCGGAAGAGCCACCTCACTCATTTTTTTACTACTTTTTCCAACTTTGTGTGGAACTCTTTGAGCTTTAATTCCCCAGTGTGCTTTAGGGATGTCCTCTAAAAATCCTGTGAAGGACGATGGCTTGCCGCTGCTCCACTCCTGGGGATCCAGCTTTCCTCACGCAGCACCCCACCCCGGAGAACCTGGTCAAGCACGCCTATATGTCCAAAGTCTACCCTGGAGCACTCCCTACCTCACCTCCAGGTAGGTAACCAAGAGACTGGACATCTTTGGCAATGTTGTTCTCTTTTGCCAGCCTTGCGCTGTGGTCTGTGAACACCATGTGCCTCTTGGGCTGGTATACTCACACAGTGTGGGACTCGGTTGCAAAAGTGCTGCCCATGGTCTTGGAGGAGGCTCGAGTCATCCTGACCTAGGCTATTATCGATGGCAGAGACACAGCAAAGTTTACTATGCACTAGGAACTGGACACAGCAGACTCGCTATGTAGAAAAATTGCTTCAGTGGTTTTATTTGGCACCATGCCTGGCTGAGGTCACCTGGATTCTCAGGGGATATCCTGGCATCCCTTATGGACACGCCCTTCAACGACACTTGTCTCTTTGGCGATAAGGCAGATTCAGAGCTCAAACACTTCAAGGACAGTAGAGCTACCTCTTAGTCATTGGACACTCCATGGCCCAACATCTGCCCTACTCTGCTTTCTGCAACTACAGTAGGGGCTTCCAGCCATGTCCATTTCATTCCAGGTGCCACAGCTAGCTGATTCCCTGTTCTTACGTAGCGGTGGACCCGGCTCCCACAAGCCTCATAGGACCCTAGGCCAGAAATCTGCCCAGTCCACCATGCCTCCAGCAGCTGCAGCCTCCAGACCCTTTTAATATGCCCTAGCAAATCATGGGGAACAGGTTGGTGGCAGTATGTTTCCTCCGTTCTCTTCATGACTCCCGGCAGCAGACAGTCTCCCATAATCCCCTAAACCAATCACAACGTTGCTGTCACAGTGGCCTGGTTCAGAGCTTAGACAGGGAGTGGGAGCCTGTGCATGTTCTCTACTCGGCTACTCTGACAACAGGTTGGAGAAATGCTAAGTGCACATGTCTGTTTGGACAGCACAACACGGCCGGCCAAACCGTCATGCGCACTTATGGTGCACATACCTCTCCTCCATGTGACACAGCCCAGCACCATCCTGCCTTGACCTGGTTCCAAATGAAAAATAAAATGATAATAACATTGTGTTATCATATTTTTCCTTTTTTGCACTGCTCACTCAGAGCAGTGGGGTGCTGCTCCTCCACTTTAGCGGAGGAGCCGCCACTGCCGCCCATACCATCCTCATATTGGCTGACAGAGGGCCACCCTGCTGCATCAGTAAGTGCAGGCTCTTTTGGCCAAAGGAGCCATTGAGAGGTTGCCGATGTGAAGCCAATTTAGTTGGGTTTTTGGGCACATTATTTTAGCAAATAGGCCTGCTGCCTATGCCCTTTAGACTAGTTACATTTCATTTTATTCTTTTAGAAACAATCACTTCTGTGGTGATGTTTTATTTTCCTCTGTCTTTCTGTTTTCGCCTAGGAATGCACTTACATTTCTTTCACAACATTCTTTCACTCTGTGCTTTTTTCAAGGCTTCGACAAGATAGAGTTGCCGGCACAAAGTGGTACATTGCGTCTCTAACATTTCACAGACCCATACCTATTTTTACTTGAGGACACTTTTCTCAGAACACTAGCTGTTTTATTAAAACACCTCTCTGACCCCTGTGTATGTTAGAGGGAGGTTCCAGTCAGAGGGCTACCACTGCATTCTGTTCGCTACAGCTGCTTGCTGAGACTGCCGGTTCCCTGTCCTGCATGGGGAAGGTGTCTCGATGGACAACAGGCTTCTTCACTACTGTCATACTCAGTTATGGGGGTGATGCCTTCGCGGGGTGTCATGAAGGGCGGATTAGGGCTTATCCTGCTGTGCTCTAACATTGAACATTAGTGGCATAGGTAGAAATCATACATCTTCCATATTGACAGTATGGTGGACTTTTCTTGTGTGTCACTTTTCTTGTCACCATTCTGTTTTTAGTATGTTTTATCATTCCAATTATTGCAGTGGATGTCTTTTTATCTAGAACGCAGCTGATTCAATCAAACTTATTCAACCATTTTCTGCTTCTGTTTGTCTTGCATTTGTGAGACACATATAACTGGGAGAAAGGGTTAAGATCTGATCCACCACGATTCCCCGGAGAGGTCACAATGTAATGCATCCGGCTGCCACAGATCACCCTTGCTCTTGGGCATAGGTGAGGCTCTGCTAGCTGGCAAGAAACAGATTGGGCCGACAGTTGTCACATGGTGTGGGATCGAACTCAGTTCCCCACAATTCAGGGAATGCTGCCACCAAAAATCCTGTAGCCTCTTGGTACAATGAGAGCCAACATGACACCGACATCAGAATTAGGTCATGGTTGCTATTCCCGCTACTTTCTGGTACAGAACAAGGATGAAGGAGGCTGTCCTATTCTAGACTTCTGTCCTTTCAACTACTTCCTGAAAAAGGAGGAATTCAGAACCCTGATGCTGGCTCAGGTCCTGACTTCCCTAGAGACTGAATGGTAGGGTTGGACTTGCAGGGGAAGCATATTTCTGTATACCTGTCCTGCTGGTACAGAGACTTTACTTGCGGTTCACAATGGGCCATAAGCACTTTGAGTTTACGTGCTCCCTTTTAGCCTTACCAGCGCTCCTTGGGTGTTCACAAAAGTGATGGTGGTGATTGCAGCACATCTGTGGAGTTCAGGACTTCCATTCTTCCCCTAGCTTCACAACTGACTGTTGAAGGAGTTCTTTCCCCAGGCAGTTATGTCCTACCTCTAGACTATGACAGACCCCCTACATTCACTGGGTTTCTCTATCAACATGCCAAAATCACACCTGACTGGAAACCTGTCCTTGAAAAAGTCAACAAGTTTGACTACCTGGACATTAGGGTTGATAGCTCATTGACTTGGTCGTCCCACATCGCAAAGAGTTGAACAATTATTCTCCACAGTTCTGTAGCCATTTTGAAATTACACAAAGCAAAATGATATAGATCAGTCTCCACAGTGTGAAAGGTTTATAGATCAAAGGCCTAGATAGTGACTCTGTACAGAGCAGAAGTCTGGGGAAAGGATAATGTCACTGTACTTAACAGCGGAGAGATTCATATTGTTAGATTCTTCCTTAATTTACCTCAAAGTACTACTGTTTTACTATCTTTTTTATTGGTCTCAGGAGATCAGAGAATCTGGCAAATTTGGGACTGCTTATGTACTGGACAAGGATTTGGTCGACTAACGTGTTGGAGTCCTATGGGAGTAGACTAACCGATATTAAAATTACATACTACTTATACTTTGCTACGGCTGTGAGATAAAAAGACATGGTTCTGTGTTTTAGGATGAAAGAACATGTAATCTGACCCAGCTTCTATCAAACTGACTGTAAGACGGAGTTTAAAATCAACTTATTACCACCACATGCTTTTAGATGGATACCGAAACCGAGAAGTTGGCATCTCTCAGATTGATTCTTGGATATTAAACTGCCCTTGCATTTTGAACCATATATGGATGAAATACTACACCGGATGCTGGAGCATGGCTTGGACGGCGTGGTGAATAGTGGAGTGATTCTGCTGCTCTGGCCGTCATGGACTAACGTTGATTCCGCACTCTGTGGACCCCACAATGTGAAACCAAAAGCAGCTCCATGAATTGGAGTCTCAGGGGGACCTCTGATCTTAACTGGGCACACAATTTAACACTTACCAGCATTACTTCACCACGCTCGTCACAGCAGCATGCACCCTGGTCGAGGCCTCTCCTGACTCCCTGCGGTTGCTTTCCATTCCTCAGCGTGTCTTCTGTCACCTTTGACCTCCCTGGAATACAGCAGGTTTATCGGAGTTTGCTTCTTACAGGGGGAGAGAGCTGCGTTGAAGACAGGTGAGCCTCGCCCTCTGGGGGGGGGGGGTTGGGTAATGTCACCTCCCTCCCACGCCAATTGCACCTCTAGTCTGTTTCCCTGGTCTTTTCAAACTTTCCGTTTTGTGACTCCCAAGGCTGCGCCTGCTTTGCTCAGTGGTTTCAGTAAGCCGTTTGTTTCAGAGTGTATGCCAGCTGTGAAAGTGCTTTAAAAACCTTTGGCGACGCGCTGGTGCCAGCAGTTTGGGGGTCCTGGAGATCTGAGCTGGGGTGGGACTACGTCCCCCAGGTATAGTTGCAGCTGGACTTGCGCTATTAAGCGTTGCTTCCCTCACACAGCGCGGGATGCGCTGGTGCCGTCAGTTGGGGGCCCTAGAGATCTGACCTGGGGTGGGACTAAGTCCCCGAGGTACACTTGCAGCTGGAGCTGCACTATTAAGCACTGCTTCCCTCATGCAGCGCAGGACGTGCCCGGGCAAGATCGGGCCAAGACGGGTCCGTCTTCGCCCATCATTGCCTGACAGATGCTGGGCGTCATTATCATCTAAGAAGTAAGTTGGGAACTTATTATTCTGAGACTGATTAGTTTGATTATATACCCTGCTGTTTGCTATTGTGCAACGTTGAGATGGGGAAACAGAAGGCTGTGTATATTCCCACATATGCCAGTAGGCCAAAGAAATCTAGGAAACGGCTCACAAATAAAACAAGTATTATACCTAACCAAGGAAGCCATTCCCTAGAAGACATAGATATCCTAATAGAAGAAGTGGAGGCTATATTAAGAGATAACTCCAACTCTTTACCTTTACAACAGGGTCCCCCTGTTATAAAAATACCAGACATATTTAAGAAAAAACAGCGGCAACCTAACTCCGCCAAGGATATTGTACCAAAAAGGACTATTGCAACAACTGGGTTGGAATCACCCCTAATACCCTGTAGTGGGTCGTATACAGTGGTGAACACTACAGGTGACCTCCCAGTAGGGGACGAGGCTCCCCGTTTACCCCTGAGGTTATGGTTATACCTATGATTTCATGTTCTAATCGGTTTGGGCCCCTGGGGAATGATGAAGGACTCTGTAATGTTATTACACATAAATATACTGGGTCATGCACGGAAGGCAGTGTTGGAACTAATCCGCCTCCGGCCTTGGACAGTTCGTTGAGACCGCATGACAACCTTGACTTGTCCTCTGTTCACCATAAATTAGATGAGGTGAAGAATTTGGTGCTGTCATTGACCAAATTATTGATGAGGGATCCCAGGATGGCATGTGGTTGTAACCGTCCTCGATCAAGATTGGATGCACCCTATTCTGTCACGAGAGGCACATCCACTATTGCAGCTGAATGTAACTCTCGGCTTCAAGTAGATAATCAATCTTTACAACCGAGTTTTATTTCCACCTCTATTCCACCAGCTCCACATATTGAAGGATGACAGGCTTTTCCCGAGGTCATTCAGCATAAACGTGTGACCAATGTTAAAGATCAGGGTTCTAGAAGACTTGGCAGTTTTGGTAAAATTACATCTAATGATAACAATAAGGACCAATTAGGGGAAAACTCGCCCACAGGTTCTGAGTGGAGCAGCCACTTCAACAACTCATCATTCTAAATTACCTTATGATGCTTCACAGTTGGTTGGGATGAAATGGGCTGCACCCAAGAAGCAGGTCCAAGCTTCTGGGAACCGAGGAGAGACATTGTTTTTGGTTAAAGTACCTAAACTGTCTCAAGGGGTTGTGGAAACTCGGGATTCCCTGTTAAACAAGGTTATTTATTGGTTGAGAATCCAGCGGAAATGTCTTTCTGTTATCTGTACAGATATTGTGGAGGTGGACCAACGTTGTCAACCTGGATCTAGATTTGATTTTATCTCTATTCGTTTTGTGGACAGGTTGTTAGTGAATAATCTTATTGACTTTGAACTGCATACTTGTCATTTTAGAGAGTCCAGTGAAGTTGGTATTAGACTCAAATCCTCTCCACCCTCCGTAGGCCCACTCACAAATTATGAAGATGCAAATGGCAGGAAGGCTAACATTAGCCGCAGATGTGATCTGACTCCGACAGGAAATCACTTGGATTTAATTCAGGGTACTGACTGACTATCCACCGAAACCAAGATAATAACATCTACTTGGAGCTCGGTGGGTGGGCTGGGGGTGTCTAATAAGCCCAGTGTCCTGGCTTTGACTGGGTCGCTCCTAGTAGGGGTCTGGCGGGTTGGTTTGAGGTTTTGAGTATTGAGTCTGATGACCATGGGGAAGTTCAAGGCCTTGAGCTTAGCGATACGGGAACCAAAGCTGAACTTTCTATTATGTCTTGGAATCTGGCTGGGCTGGGTAGGAAACTGTTGGATCCCGATTGGGCTAATTATATAAAGAAACAGAATATATGCTTATTCCAGGAAACATGGGCTATGGACCCTGTTTGCCTGGATGGGTTCCTATCTTACCAAGGGATGGCCCTACCTGCGGATGGAAATAGTGGTTGTGCCAAAGGAGTTTTATTGGTACTTCTTAATAAGAGATTACGGTGCAGCCATTCGCTTTTAAAAATTGACTCCCCGGATTTGTTAGTTGTGCAGCTTGCATTCAACAGATGTCTTAAGATTGTGATAATTCACATTTACGCAAGCTCTGTGCCGCGGGTACAGGAATCTCAGACTATAACTCAGTTATTTGAATATTTAGATAATCTGCCACCTAATACTAAGGTAGAAGTTGCAGGAGATATGAACTGCACATTCAAACCCTCCTATTTGAGTAGTTACCTAGCTGATGAAGAGGACGAGCAATGGGGTATTCCTCGTTTGGTTAATGAGCAATTTTGTAGTCATTCTTGTGTGGCTTTACAGCTGACTTCATTGTGTCTTAAGTATGGTCTAAGGACGTGTAATAGTCGAACATCTTCCGATCCAAACATTGCATTTACCTTTAAACAAGGGGAATCGTCTAGTGTTATTGATTATTTTCTACTGGACGTCAGGTTATGGCCATCAATGGAGGATATGTAAGTGGAATTCCGCCATAGTGATCATAATCCTCTGCTTCTTACTTTATGTAGTGTTGATTTCAGGAGGTCTCTAAATACCCATCATAGTGTTGTCCCCAAGCCACAATTGAACAGTAGTCTTACCCGTGTTAGCTGGCCAAAAGTTCTGTCCAACCCATATATGATCAGGGAGATTTATAAATTGTTCATTGGTGTTATGGCAGATTATGAGGGACACAAGGTTGCTGATATTCCAATTCTTACCATCCATGAGGTATTGATATATAAGCTACATATTTTTTTTTTTTTTTTTTTTTTTTTACAAAATAACTTCCACTAAATCATTTGGTCACATATTAAAGAATGGTTTAACAAAGATTGTTCAAAGGCCAAACACCTATTGAAACAAGCTATTGTGTCCCGCTCTCAGGGGGCGATTAGAACAGCCAGATCAGCCTATTATAAAGCCATAGCTCAGGCCAAGAAAAGTCAGGACAAATTAATTTGTCAGAACTTATTGAATGCTGCCAGACTGAATAATAAAATGTCCTTTTGAAAAGCACTATCTGATAGAGAGGGGTCAAGAATATAATTTGCACACACATTCAACCTGAGAGCTGGGTCAACCATTTTGCTAAACTTTATGCTATGCCATGTGATTCTTCTCTTGCTGTAGTGAATTAAACATTCAACAATCTGGGGATGGTTGCGTGTAAACAAGATGACTACATAGTCTTTACTTTAGAGGAGACATTAGCCGCAATTAATTCTTTGAAATCCTCCAAAGCTCCAGGCCCAGACAAGATACCAGGGGACCTATATAAGTCTGAGTCGGTGATTTGGTCTAGTTATATAAACATGTTATGTAACGCAATAGCAGCGGAGGGCTTAATACCCAGTACGTGGAAAGGGGCCGAAATAGTTCCTGTCTATAAAAAGGGAGTGGTGAGTTCACCTGCCAACTATAGACCGATTAGCCTTATTGATAACCTTCGAATTTTTTTTGGGCTAAACAACTTCTGTGAGGGCTTACAGATTAGGTTGATTGCTGTTACGAGATGTCCCCACTTCAGGCAGGCTTTCGCCCCAAAACTAGCACTATGGATCAAGTTCTTAGATTGGCCTTCATATATTGGAAATGTGTAACGCTTGCCAAACAAAAATTGTATGTTGCCTTCGTAGACCTTTGGTCTGCATTTGATATGGTCCCGAGAAGGAAATTATGGGATGTTTTATACAAAATTGGTACTCCACCAAACATAATCCACCTCTTACAAAGATTACACGAAGGCACATATGCTCAGGTGAGGTGGGGCAACCAGGGTGAATTGACAGACCATATTGCTATTCAACGGGGTTCGTCAAGGGTGTGTTTTGGCATCCACCTGTTTTACTTTATATATGTAGGAGGAAGTACAAGTTGTATCCTTTTGCCAAAAGACGCTCCATCCTTGAATAATCAGAAGATTCCTATATTGCTTTTTGCAGATGACACTCTCCTTATTTCTAAGACCCCAGTGGGTCTCCAGATCCTGGTGGATACGTTCACGACCTTCAATAGATTACCTGGGTGTGAGCATCTCTAACAAACTGCTTTGGGAAGATCAGATCAACAAGAGTGTATCCCTTCTTCAACATAGATCTAGGGCCATTCTGCGTTTTTATAAGAGCATAATTACAAAAGCGGTTTCTCCGGCCATTAAGATTTATATAGCCAAAGTACAGAACGCTGCTACTTATGGCGCTGAAGTGTGGGGCTCTTGTAAGACTTTTATATTGGCAGTGGGTGAGAACAATTTTGCCAGAGCATTACTCGCGTGCCCGGGCAGTACCCCCTTGATACCCATTTTTTTGGATCTTGGTTTCAATTGCATCTCTGACATGATAGCTTTGAAACCACTACTCTTTTGGGTAATAATTTGGACGACTCCCCAGCTAGTTAGCTACAGGGATTCTCTTTCTGATCTTTTAAACAGACCCAATGTGACATCAATCCCATGGTTCATGCATGTTTTGTAATGGTTTTGTACCCTGGGCCTTAGGAATTATTGGGAGAATGCACAGGATTTAGAGAAGGCCCATTAATTGTATTTGAAAAAAGCATACTGGTCTTATCTCAGAAATAATCATCCTTGGTTTATCACACGGACGATTGGCCAATACCTTTTTTGGTTTTAAATGATACCCTGAGTTTGAGTCCTTTTTCAATCTCATCCCCAATATTTTGGGGAAGAGTTTGTATGTTCGTTTCTGTTATGGGTGTTTACCGCTACTGGCTTTTGTTAATAGCTGGAGGCTATAGACGGAAACTAAATTATGCCCATGTTGTAAATCTGTTCCGGAAACAGTTGAACATTTTACGTTCTTCTGTTCAGCGTACACCCTTCCTCGTCGCAAGTGGATTCGCCCAGCTTGTCAGGCGTTGGGTTTTGGGCAATTTGTCACAGTCCTCAGGATTTTAAAGAGCGATACTTCTGTTACTCTGATTCATACAGTTAGCAAGTTTCTTGCGGCCGCATGGTATATATGAATGCATTTTTTTTAAACTGCTGTAGTTTTATCTTAGGTATTCTCTGGGTAACGCGCTGATAGATTTTATTGGTATTTATTGTTAATAATGAATGATGTTTTTATTGTTACATATTTTTTATGGATTTTACTGTACATTTATTTATATGAATTATGTGTTTTCTCTTTGCTTTCATGGCTTACAACCGAATAAAGCTTGTGTTAAAATAAATAAAATAAATACTACACCCGAGGCAAGAAATTTGCATATACAATTCAGATTCTGAATCCAAGGTGTACATAATTGTACATGTATCTGGAAATATGACCTAGTTCATGAAGGGTGTAGGAAGCTGGCTTTGTATATCCTCTACCAAAGTAAGGTATAGTGTGTAGAGTCCAGTGGATCCCCAGAGGCTTTACAGAGGCTAAAGTAGAAAATAATAATGCTCTGTTTTGTGGTAGTGTAGTCGAGCAGTTAGGCTTATCAGAAGGTAGTGTAAAGCATTTGTTTTACACCCACAGTCAAGAAATGAGGCACACACTCAGTGACTAACACCAGGCCAATGTTTTATGTATCAAAAAATATACTGTGTTACTTTATTTCTAGAACCAAAAGGATCTTTGTTGCAGGTAAGTACAGTTTCAAGAATGTATCACTTTCAAGTATCAAATGCACTTTGTTTGGAATTCACAAGTAAAACAGTTTACAGGTATGTAGTACTGTTCAATTTCAAAAGTAGACTCTTATTGCAATTTCTCATAGAAAGCAATGCAATCCTAGGGGAGGAAAAGTAAAACACAATTTGCAGGTAAGTACTCTACTTACAATCCCAGTCTGTGGGAGTTAAGTTGTACACAGGGCAAAGTTTAGGAAGACACCAAGAGTTCACCACCAGCAACACGGGCTGGCCAGGTGCCAAGGTCAAAGTTGGGTCAGGTGCCCAATGGGATCTCATGGAGCGAGGGGACCCTTAGAAAGAAAGAAAGCTTGCAGGTAAGAACCCGCAACTTTAGGGCACAGACGTGGGGGTTTAGATCAACACAGAGGGGCCACAGGTCGGCACCAAACATGCACCCTCAGGGGCACAGTGACGGCCGGGTACAGGGTGAAAACACAGCATTGGGCGACCAATGCTTTTCACTGGGGAAATCCCTGGAGTCACAAAAAGGCTGCAGGCTTGGTCCAGGGAGTCAGCTGAAGAAACCCAACGGCTGGACAGGTAAGTAGGGAGCCCACTGGACATTGCTGGACCTTCAGTTGAGATTCCCAAGGCCAGGGGGCTGCAGGTGCAGGGGTAAATTTAGGCACTGGGAAATCTTCACCGTATCTGGTAAGAGGGTTCTCTGGATTTAGTCTGCAGGCGTCGTCATGTTTGTCAGGAGGGGTCAACCCAGGGTGGATTTGAGGTCAGAATCGCCTGGGGACCTTCTTTGGACTGGTGAGCCACCTGGACATGGGCTGTGGGCACCGGCTGCAGAGTGGGCAGGACTCACTGATCTGGGGTGGTTCTGGAGTCCTTCTTGGAGGTTTCTTTGTGGACAGGGCTACTGTCCTCAGGAGATCTTTGTCCTTGGGTAGGCAGGCAGTCCTCTGGGGGTTTGTAGAGGTCGCTGGTCCTGCAGGATGCCTCACCTTTTTGTAGCAAGAGTCATGAAGCTGCAAACAGGCTGGTAGGGCTGGGGACAAGTCAAATGCCATCTGGAGTCTTATCTGCAGATGCGGCTCTTCGTCCTTCTTCTTTTCAGGTCACCAGGAATCCGAAGAGCATGGTTCAGGGGTTCCCCTAAATACTAGATTTAGGGGTGTTACAGGGGTCAGTGAACAGTAGCTAATGGCTACTGTGCCCAAGGGTGGCTACCCTCTTCCTGTGCCCACTCCATCTGGGTAGGGGAGCACATTCCTAACCCAATTTGCTAACACCCTCCAAAGCAAGATGGAGGATTCTGCCAGGGTGGTCCCAGCTGGTGTGGACGATCCTCCTGGTGTTTACTAATTTTCCTGCTGGGCCTGCCACCAAAAGTGGGGCCTGGTCCAAGGGGCAGGAGTCTCCACTAGCTGGAGTGACCTGGGGCAGTGCAACAAAAGGCAGGAGCCTTTGAGTTTCACCGCCAGGCTGGCACAGGGAAGCCTCACACTAGAGGTTTGGGTGAAATACAGACTACCTCTCTAAAATGCCCTCTTTGTGCATTTTTTAATAAATCCAACACCTGCATCAGTGTGGGTTTTTTGAGCTGAGATGTTGATACCAACATTCCCACTCTTCAGTGAGGCCATGATGGAGCTGTGGAGTTTGTAATGACAACCACCCAGCCCATGTACTCTATATAGCCACACTGCACTTACAATGTCTAAGAATGGACTTAGACACTGTAGGGGCATATCGCTCATGCAGCTATGCCCTTACCTGTGGTGTGGCGCACACTGCCTTAGGGCTGTAAGGCCTGCTAGAGGGGTGATTTGCCTATGCCACAGGGCATGGTTTGTGGGCTTGGGACCCTGAGAGGGATGCCAGGTCGACTCTACCTTATTCTCTCCACCAACACACTCAATCTGAAATTGCAGTGTGCATATATTTGGTGAGGGGGTCCCGTAGGGTGGCACAAAACATGCTGTAACCCTCAGAGACCCTCCCTGGCCACAGGGCCCTTGATACCACTGGTACCTTGTACAAAGGACTTAGCTGTGTGCAAGGGGTGTACCAATTGTGGAAGCAATGGTACAGTTTAGGGAAAGAACACAGGCGCTGGGACTAGTTAGCAGGATCCCAGCACAGTCAGTCGAGTTAGCATCAGGCAAAAAGTGTGGCGGAGTACTGCAACAAGGGGCCAGTTTCCAACAGAGAGTTCTGTAAAATATGTAGCAGGGTAGAAAACATTGAACATATTTGAAGCTTTTGTCCAGCTTCCTCAGCTGCAAGATAACAATGGATTCAGTCACTACATGCCAATTTGTATTTTATATATTTTGCAATAGCATAAAGATATTAATACACTTATTACATTTGGGGTAAGTACATTTTTATATATGGTATACATGGGAAGGAAGTGGTTAGTGCTTGCTTTCTGATTTATGATACTCATGAATTATGTGATACGTGGAAAAGCACAGTTGGAAATTCAAACATTTTCTTTTTTGTGTAAATATGATAGATATAAACTATGCTTTATTTGAAAAAAAGGTAGTTTAACACAAATTATATTATTGTAAATATTTTAAGTGGGACGTGTTGCTATTTTAAGTGTTTTAAGTGATATTTCACCTGAAAAAAATGTTTTCGAATTGAATTGAACTCAAAATGTAATTAATCGGGCATTGATTACTTTAGTCAGTTTACATTAAACGTTTGTTAATATACAATCTATGTTTGTGATAAATATATACATGAATTTGATGAACATTTGTCTTAGGTAAAAGTCTTTTTTGATGATCTATGTCAAATAATGTACAACTACCCAAAATAGCACATTTGTAATTATGGGTGATTTTTAACCTACGATTAAACCCTACAAAGAATGACTTGCAACATGGTGATCTGTGGTCAGCCTTCCTATTAATCAGTTATGAGCATTTCCTACCTCCATCACAACATCTTGAGCTCTGGATATTCTAAACGTTTTAGTGTCTTGGGGCATGATTTGCCTATGCTGATGTTGTTTATCAGATTCTGTAGCTGCACAAACATTTATTCAAGGTAATTAGAGATGTCAATTGATTGTATGTTCCTGCAAGCATGGTATTTTGATTTGATCAGTGATTTTTCAAGTATTACAAATTGATGGTAGCAATCATTGAACGTTGCAAGCATTTTGCATGCTTCCATGTATTTAAAGTTTGACAATATGTTCTCCCCCTAAAGTTGAATTTCCAAAGGAAACTCATTACACTAAATAATGGAAAGCATTTGATATTACCTTCTGACTACTAGCAAAAAGTGAGGACATTACTGTGGGGGTATTGAGTAGCAACATAATAAACTTGTATTCCAGTATAATAAAGCAGATTTTACAGTGCCTAAAGATTAAGTAAAAAAAATAAAAGATGATTTGAGAAACGTAAATCCATATATTCAAAGTAAAGATAGAGGGTAGGTTGACATGGATTGCCAAGCCCACAAGAGCAAGATGAGTAAGCAGTAACAGAAAATCATGAGGGCGAAGATTGATAATACTTACGCCAAGCTGGAGTTTAGGGTTAGAATACAAAGATAACCAAAGATGTCCAATTCACTATATGTTCTTGCCAGCATGATATTTTGATTTGATGAGTGATTTTCAAGTACTGCAAATTGATGGTAGCGATCATAGACCTTTGCAAGCATTTGTACGCTTCCATTTCTTGAAAGTTTGGCAAAAGGTTCTCCTTCTGGAGGTGGATTGCTCAAGAAGACTCGCTGTCTGCAGTAACAGTTAATACTTTGTGACTACCAGCAAAAATGTTGGGACATTACTGAGGGGTTATTGAATAACACCATAATAAAGTGGTATTTTAGTATAATAAAGCGGAATGTAATTGCCAAAAGGATAAGTTAAAGACAGGAAGATGATTTGAGAAAAGTAAACCCATAAATGCCAACAAAAGATAGAGGGTGGTTTGATTTGGATGGCTAAACCCCCAATAGTCAGATTAAGAAACAGAAAGAGAAAATCATGATGGTAAATGGTGTCTGCCTACTCATACCTTAAAAAAAAATTACAATTTTTGCCCTGCATTTCTCAAGAACCAAAAACTGTGTTGTCCTTCCCACCATAACTATACAGTCAAACACAGTGCGCTGTGCTAAGTTATTTTCTTTAGTTTTCCAAAGAATATTGTGCATGAGAATTTTCCCAGAAAGTTGGAAAGAGGCGATTATAAAACCATTCTTCTAAAAAAGATGACCCGTTGTTTCTTAAAAACTATAGATTGATGAGCCTACTAGAGATTGGGGCTAAAATAATACTTTAACATTTCAGGACTGGACAGAGAACATAGGCTTAATCCCTGCAGAGCCTGGTGGATTCAAAGAAAGTCATTCCACCATATTCCATTGTTTCAGTGTATGGTTTCTAGCTCAAAAATCCATAGACCAAAGGAGCAACCTTTTTTTCTTGTTTTGTTGATGTGTAAGCAGTCTTTAACTTGGGTAATCCCAACTCTTCTTGGAACTCCTTATTAAAATGGAAATACTAGAGTATTTGCCTGGTATTTTGAGAGAGTTCCACAGAAACTGTGCTATAGTTTGAATTGACACTGATGGTTCACTCCTAAAAGGAAATTCCCATTAAAATGATTTGGGAAAGAGCTGTATGTGAGCTCCAGCCTTGTTGCTCTGTTGCTGCCAGACCTTCCATCCACTTTATTGAAAATAGGTTAATTCTCTCCCAAGTTGGGTGGTACACATGCTTCTTGTCTTCTATTTCCACATTACCTACAAATAATGAACATGACTCAGATTGGCTTACAGAGCAAACTAACAGAGTTCTATAAATATTGTGACCATAAGAAGATAGTAGGCAAAATCGAGAAAACAAACGTCTTGGGGCCAGATGTATCAAAGTACTGTTTAGCATTTCCTAAGTAATGCATTTTAGGAAATCTCTATTTGAGAAATGCAAAACACTATTTAAGAAAATAGCGATTTCTTTAAATTCGTAATCTCTATTAGGGAATTGCTATTAGGGAATGGGACTTTGGTCATCCCTATGGGCCTGAAGGCCCATAGGTGTGAATGGTTTTGCATTTCTTAATTTGCAAATTCCTTTTAGGTATTCGCAACTTAAGTAATGTAAATCCAAGGGTGCTCAGGGCCTAAGGCCCCCTTTGATGCACCCCTATAAAAAATAAAATGTGCACATGTAAAGTGCTTACATGCCCTAGGGACATGTGTTCACTACATGGCACTTTCAAAAATGCATTTTCAACTTAGAGTTGCTTGTAATTGTATTTCCTAAATGCCCACTTCGCATTTAGGAAATGCACGATACATATGCATAGGTAATTGCAAATAGGTATTCCCTAATTGCGATTTCCTGTTTAGGGAATCAAAAAATTCGCAAAACTGAGTCACAATTTTAGGGAATCGTTATTTAGCGATTCCTTAAAATTGCACTGCGAATACCTTTCATAAATCGTGAAAGGCAATTTTGCATTCACAAACGGTGGAATTTTGCTATTCTCCCTGTTTGCGAATGCAAAATAGTTTGATACATCTGGTCCTTGGTGTTTTGACGCAAATGTGCACCCTTTTCATGGTGTTGAATAAGTAGATTCCTATAAAAAACATTGTATGGTGTATCCTAAAAAACACAATTTGAACAACATAGACTCTTTAAAATCAAGAACCTAGACTTCAGTGGTGAGATTAAATACATTTAGTAGGCATTTTGATGGGCCCATATGTAGAATCTTCTTAGCAGCCTCTTCTGCAATAATTCATCTTGAGATTTTATATGGGAAAGTAATTCTCTGACTGTACTGTAATTATCAGCGAGACCAGATAGAAAGATGTTCAAAATATCTGTTGTGCCTACCTAAAGCATCTATAATCCAGGTAGTTAGAACAGAAATAAACTTGACAGGCTGGTCTTTCTTTGCATGGTAATTTGGTCTTCTCTTTCGGATTAAGCTTGGAATATCAAAACACTGCAAAATCTAAAACATTTGTCATGAGGAGATTGTAACAAGTGTACTAAAATGGGGTCAAGACATAAGAAAGATCTTAACAAAGTTATATACGTAACTCTCTATAGATCTTCTTGCTCCAAGCCTATCCTCAAGCCTGTCAAAATCAGTTCCGATCACTGATACAGCATAACTCTAAGAAGAGGGACATAAAGTATTGCACTATAAGATTTCAACCTTGTGAAAGAGAATTCTGTCAGGAAGAATCTATTTATCCCTATAGTGATTACCTACTGAATCTGGAGATGAAACTGCCTATTTTAAAATTTAAAAAAGGTATAAATCGTTTTCATTTGGGGGCAAAGTTATTTGGTTTAATTCAAGAAAAAGAGGGTTGAGTGTAATACACGTGGTTTGCCAATACAGTAGGATAATGCCTTCATCTTTGATTGTCTGTTGTTATAGCAGTTAAGTTGGAGAAATTTAAACTTTAATTTTTATTGCACATGGAATTAGAAACCAATTTCAAGCTATGAATTTGTTTTTGGATGTGTTTTTAGATGTGATTTATGTAGTAGAAATAACATTTGTTTGTATGTTTTATGCATTTTTATATATCAGTATCACCTACTTTATTTGAATGTTAGATGAAATATAAGTATGTTGTTTAATATTAAGGTCTCAATAAACTAAATTTTTCACTGAAAACTGTAAGAAATGCACATGACAATCAGTAACGTCTTCAAAAAACAGAATGACAATATCTTCCAATACTACCCTGCTTAATATCACCACAACGGACCCACCATGCAACACACCTAAGTGGACCACCATAATCTCTCCCCTCTGATGAACAGTTAATTCTTATACAATATATGAAGGCCCCTGACACCGCTGCTAGCTCTCATCACCTTCAAGACCGGCAGTATTATCAACAAGGTAGTTCGTTCTGCCACACCCCTGTAGCAAGTTGGTTTCCAAACTCAAGACCCTTGATTGAACACCAGTGCCACACAACACCTGCTTCGCCATGCAAGAGGGTGAAGATAGGATGCCAGCTGTTATTCACCTATTCTCTGACACTCTGGAGCATCCCAGTTCAGATCTACAGGCAGTATCATTTACCCACTTTCACAAAAAGCTGAAAACCCATTTTGTCCACGCAGAACCTTATCACAGTGTGACCAGTCAGTTACTGGACAACACTTTACTAGTTTTGCATCCCTTTTAATGCCAACTGTCCAGTTCTCTAATGGGTTTCCCTGCTGTCCTTGCCCACAGGAGTCCATCATGTCTAGTCCCACCTCCCTTCCTCTCTTTTCTATTCTTAATCCTGTTCTTGCATCTGCATTCACTTCCCACCACCCTCAATTTCAAGGGTAACCCACTCCCTTATTGTACAGCGCTTTCAAGCCAGGCTCACTTAATACAAGTAGCATACATAAATACATCTCAATTTATTGGTGGGAAAATTAAACATTTACTAATTTGAATTTGATTGTCAAGACCCCCTCTTTCATCTTTACAATCGCTTTACAGGCTGGAGGTAGGAAAGCTTAGTCAAGAAAATGAGTACATGAATACCAAGATTGTCAAGCTGCAGAAACGAAATGACGAGTTGGAAGAGCAGTGCATCCAGCATGGAAGGATGCATGAGAGAATGAAGCAGAGGTAAGACCTTTCAGGCATACATTATACATGTATGCATTAAAAAAAATGTATATATCTGCTGCATTTGTCACCTATTACATGATTCTACAGTGAAGCACGATTATTTCTCAGGGAACGCACACTTTTCATTCACCTTGTCTGGTTATGTAAACACTGATCTGATAGAGACTTCTAGCTGGAGGTTCCTTACCTTTGACTTTCCCAAACTTCAGGCTGAATCCAGAAACTTTTGCTACCAATACCCCTTGCACGCGCTGTCAGGTGGCTCCATTCGCCTCCGTGTGGCATCGTTGGTGCCGGACGTGATGTCACGGCCATATATATAGATGCCACCCAGGCACACAGGCGTCAGTTCTTCTCTTTGTGCACCAGTTAGCGCAGATTTGGAGAGAGCTACCGGTCTTTCGCTTTTTGACAGGCCCTTTTTTGACTTTTTATTGATTTTGTTGCTTTTTTTTTTTTTCCGTGTGTTAAGATGTCTTCAAGGAAGGCTGGGTTTAAACTGTGTGGCGCCTGCCACTGCGCCATGTAGGTCACTGACCCCCATCTGGTTTGCCTCTGGTGCCTTGAGCGCGACCATCACTGCAAGTTGTGCTCGGACTGCCGAGTATGGAGTCGAAGGCTTTGAGGGAGCGGTCCCTAACATTGCTTGCAGCCCAGCAGTCTGCAACACCGGCAGGTGAGACTCCGAGAAGGAGGGTGGGGGACTGATCTAGGAGCCCCAAGTCCCCTTCTTTCCATTCAAGGTCCTCTGGACACTCGAAAAAGAGGCATAAGAAGAAGAAGTGCAATAGGACTTCCACTTCACCTCGTCCGTCAGCCGACGAGAAGAGCGGGGAACATCGGCGTTCCCTGCACGGTTCTGCATAGCCGGTAGCCAGTTCGACCTCCCACCTTTTCTGGTAGCCGGATCGACACCCGCTCAAATAAAGTAGTTCTGTGAGGCCATGCACTGTGTATTCAAGTGGCGACCCCTCTGGCATGCCTTCAGGCCCGTGGGGTCAGAAGAGACTCCAGCCGGATCAAGGCCGACGGCTTCGGCCTCAGCTCAGGCAGAGTCTCATGGATCCGAGTTTGGATCCAGACCGGCGCCAGTCTGACCCAAGGGCTGTCAAGACAAACTTCTTGACTGAAGTGCTTCAGCCTGCAGCTTCTACTTCTGAACCCCTTTTGCCTGTCAGCAAAGCACTTACAGACGTCCTGCTGGGAACTTGCTCCAAGCCCAGACCAGGGGCTCCTGTACATAGTACGATTTCCCATCAACCACTCTGGGCAACCCTAGCTTTCTCAGCCAACACCCCACCCCTGAGAGCTTGGTAGTATAAGCCTCCGTGTCCCACGGTGCATTCTCTTCTGCTCTCCTGGATAAGGAGTCCTAAAGGCTGGACCATTTTTCTTCCACCAGCGGGGCACTGAGGTCGGTGAACACCTCAGGCTTATTGGGCTGTTTCTCCGATACCATTTGGGACACGGTTGCGCAACTGTTGCCTCCGGTCCCAGAGGCGGTCCGGGCCATACTCTCCCAAGCAGTGAAAGATGGGAGAGACGCAGCTGAGTTCACCATCCAGTGTCGCTTACTGACTTGCTGGACAGAGTGGTTGCGTCGACAGTGGCCTTAAGGTGCCACGCCTGGCTGAGGACATCTGGTTTTTCAGGGGAACGTCCATGCGAATCTGAAGGACATGCCCTTCAATGGCACTTGCTTGTTTGGTGAGAAGGCACATTCGGCGCTGAAGCGCTTTAAGAACTCTCAGGCTACGACCAAGTCCTTGGGTCTCTCAGTGACCCAGCGTCAACCATCCGCTTTTGCTCCTTTCGTGGCTACGGTAGGAACGTGGCACCGCACCAGACCTATGCCAGCCCCTGTCCTATACAGCCAACCCAGGGTATGTGAAGACCTGGGTGTGGTGTCTTCAGGCCTAGAGAGTCTGCAGGCCAGAAGTCATCTGCCATACAGCCCCCAGCAGCTGCACTCTCAAAGCCCTCCTAGTTAGGATCTGCAGGAGCGTGCTTGCCCAGTTGAAGGGAGAATACACCATCATATCTTCCACTGGAAGTCTATAACATCAGACGCAAGGGTATTGCAGATCATCAGGAAGGGCTATGCCCTGCCTTTTCAATCCTTTCCTCCTCCTGTTACACCAACATTTGAATGGCTGGCAGAGGATCATTTGTCACTACTCTGAGAGGACGTTACAGCTTTCTTGGGCAAGAGAGCCATAGAAAGGGTCCTGATATCGGAAGTAGGCAGTGGTTGCTATTCCTGCTACTTTCTGATGCCCAAAAAGAACAAGGGTCTTCTCCCTATTCTAGAGCTTCAGACCTTAAATCTCTACCTCATGTGCGCTCCTTTCGAGCCATTGCACAATTGTACCCATGGTTGTAGAAGACAGCCGCCTTAGTGGTAATAACATCTGCCTGGAGGGTGAGTGAGATACAGGCATTATCAAATGAGCCTCTATATTTAACAGTGTTTCCAGAAAAGCCAGTGTTGCGCACATGTGCCTCTTTTTTTCCTAAGGTGGTGACCTCATTCCGTCTGGGTCAAACTGTCACCTTGTCCACCTTCTTTGCTCCCCCACATCCCTGTAAGGAAGAGAAGCAACTCCATCAGCTGGACCCAAAAAGAGCATTGTCCTTCAACCTTTATCGCACAAAAGAGTTCCAGGTGGATGACCAACTATTTGTGGGGTATGTGGGAGCAAAGAAGGGACCGGCAGTACTTCAACAAAACATTTCGCACTGGGTCGTTCTCTTTATCAAGATCTGTTATGCCCTGGCTAAGAAGAAGCTTCCCGAGGGCTTTATGGCCCCTTCCACCAGGGGAAAAGTTGCGACCAAGGTGCTAGTATGTGGAGTCCCAGTCCTGGAGATTTGCCAGGGAGCAACGTGAGCATCCTTGCACATGGTTGCCAAACACTAATGCCTGGACAATCCGGTCTGAAGGGACAGGCATTTAGCTCATTCGGTCCTACAAGACTTTTTAGTCCGAAACATTAAACGCAGCCCACCACCCGGAGGGTATGGCTTGGGTATCTAATCAGAGGTAAGGAATCTGCAGCTAAAAATCTCTATCAGATGAACAAGTTACTTACCTTTGGTGATGCATTATTTTGTATAGAGAATCTATCTAGCTGCAGATTTCTTATACCCACCCATGCCGCCGGCTCTGTGGACTTGTTACTAGGGTTAGGGTGCTCCCTTTTTCAGGCCCATAGTTTTGACACACATTGTGTTAGTTCTTGTTATGGCTCTGCGCTTCTGGCACGGAAAGTTATGATAATAGTTACTGACGCCCGTGTGCCTGGGTGGCGCCTATATAGGTGGCTGCAATGTCACTTCCAGCACTGACTATGCCATATGGAGCTGAATCGAGCCACCTGACGGCACGTGCAAGGGGTATTGCTCAACAAATGTTTCAGGATTTAGCCTGACGACTGGAAACTTTTAAGGCAAGGAATAAGCAGCTAGATAGAGTCTCTACCAGATAATTAATTACGGAAGGTAAGTAACTTATTCTTTACTTCCATGTTTTCCCACTGGAGAGTTTATCAGCCCAAAGAGTTCTGCATAGCTTACTGTTAAATTTACATCTTACCATTGCTAAGGTCATTGGTTACCATCCACATTTAAGACTCAGAGGTAGATGGAGTATCCAGAATTGGTCTTGCTGGCTTACTTCCTTATCAGGAGTTCTGAGTTAGTATTAGTTACACTACTTCCCATTTTTCTCTGTCCCACAGTCACTGAAGGGAAAGTAATCTTTACTGCACCAGTGTTTGCATCAATTGTATTCTTTGTTCCTCCTGCACTCATGTAGTAGGTTTCAAAGCCCTCCACATAAAATGAATATTTAATCACAATCAAGCACTGAAATAGTTTCTTGGATTGAGCCAGGACAGCATCCTAGTCTATATGTGACAAAGCTATCCAGATAGAAATGTTTGTTCTTGCAGCATGCATAATTATCACCAGTGTGGCAAATTTTCTTTCTCAATAAACACAATTCTAGGATTAGAAATTTCTAATTTATCTTTATTTATTTTCAGTAGATAACATCATGGTATGTGGCATTGGCAAGGGTTGCATATTAAGCAATTTTTACATTGTACATCTCAGTTTTAATTCTGGATTATCATTCTACACAGTGTTGCATTGTTTTCCTGTTTCGCCATATGTCATCTTCTGTCTTAAGCATGCATTTATATTATTTTGATGTATTAATCAAGAAACAGAACCATTGAACAACCAGTGAAACCTTTACCCAGTATTTTTAATTACAACTGTTCTAAAGCTCTGTAACAATCAGTTTTGCATGAGGGCGAGTCGGGATGAAGTGGGTGCTTAACTACCGGGGCCATGGGGTATCTGGAAATTAAGGTTTCTCAGTTTTATCTGCCTGTGTCCCAAGGGTTCTTTCTCATCTCTGACATATAGCATATTCTGGTTTCCACTTCACTTGACTGCATCATTCAGTTCACCAGCCAGCAGAGCACTCCAAACAAAGTTATTACTGCCGCCCAAGCTCCATAAAGCTGGCAACCACCTCCTCCCATAAGTCCGCTAGCAACTGCCTGCGCAACCTTCTGTAGTCTTCGGCTTGGCGCGCATTCTCCTCAGCTGTCGCCTAGCTTCGCACCTCATTCCACCGCCAGCTATGAAGAGATCCATGGACTTCCAATGACAGACGATATCTTTTCTTGCTGCCCCCTGTGCCAGATCCAGGAATCTGTTGCCTACTTTTTGCTAATTGCGTCTTTTATATAATCCAAGAAGGCAAAATTCTGCTGTGTGCAGATGCTCACGATTGAGGGTGCTCTCCAGATTCCTTGCGGCATGTAACCAAAACTGCACTACGAATGGACACCCCCAAACCATGTGGAGAAATTCTGCATCAAGCTCAATTCTTCTGTATGCAGCAAAATATTGAATCTGTGAGAAATGAGATACATCCAATGCAAGTAATTAAACTGTGTGTATTTAAATCTGGTGTTACATGTGCAGGAGTAGGTACGTTCAAGAATGTGGATCCATTTCTTATCCAGTATTGTATCTTTCATAAATTAACATGCTTGAATCGTCCCCTTCGTCGAAGTTGGAGTCCCATGTTACTTGAAAAGCAATAAGCACCAAAAATAATTCATAGGCTATAATGCTAACCCAAATGACTCATATAGCCTATCTCTGTCCTTTTGTGAAAAGGACCCAAACCTGGCTGCTGGCCAGTCAGGCACTAGAACCCTGTAGAATACTCCCTAGAAAGGCTCTTTCCCTCAGATTTTCTACTGCACGTCGTGTGAAGCGAGTCTCCCTGAGCTCTGCTAAGGTTTTCTACTTCTTCAGGAAGATTTTCTTTCAGAAAACCTCAAAAAGATGTCAGATTCTTCTAGGAAGGGCCTTTTCCGCCCTTGTAAGACCTGCAGCAAGAAAAGGCTGCATGTGGATGATCCACATAAAAACTGCTTATACAGCCTGTATCCAGAACACCAGGTGAAAGACTGCAAGATATGCCACACTTTCTCTGCAAAAACCCTCAGAGACCGAGAAGGTAGACTTTTAATATGGTTACAGGCAAAATCCTGTACTTCAGGTGAGGAGAGTGAGTCAGAAAGACCACATAAAAGGTCCAGATATGAGGACCTGGGACAGGCTGAAAGATCTACAAAGCGTAAATAAATGCATCATAAAGAAGGTGCTAAAGGCGTAGAGGGCTCAGTTTCATCTGAGCCATCCTCTCCTCGTCGAAAGAAGGAGTCATCACACCGTTCTCCTTCATCTGAGCTTTTCACCTCTAGAAAGTAATCTATCAAGCTTAAGTCGACAACGACGGTTTTCACATCTACCGTCTCCACCACCTCGTCAATGAGACTGTCGTCGACTACGTCGACGTCCGTGGTAAAGGCTCCTATTCCTTCCATTAGACCACCGTCGACGAAGGCTCCAGAAAAGACTTTGTCACTGAAGGTAACGTTGACGCCATCAGCGACGAGAACATCGTCGTTGACGACAACGGCCATGAAAATTCTGTGGACTGCAACACCGTCGACAAGAGTACCGTCTGCGACATCACCATCGACGAGGCCATCGTCGAAGAGACCACCGCTGAAGAGGCCATCGTCGATGACACCACCATCGACGAGACCGTCATTGATAGAAAAATCGTCCACATCAGTTCCGTGGATGGGACCACTGTCGTCAACACCATCGACAATGCCAATGGTAGCTGTGAGTCAGGATGTTATTCCTGTTTCTTCTGGGTCTCCTGATCTTCGCGCTACAGTTAAGATCACAGCAATGTCTAGGTCTGTTATATATCCTCAGGATACTTCACCAAGTAAGGTGACAACTTTGCTGCCTATTCATCTGCTGGACTGGGCAGAGTCCGATTAGGGGCCCATTTGGTGATGCACACAGCCCATCCCAATTGCATGTTAAGTATCAGGAGGAGGATGATGATGATGATGAATACGATCAATACCAGCCTTATTACTCTCATCAGGGGCGCTATTATGAACCTCCGCCTCAACCTAGAGACACTGTGCAGATGCCTGCCTCCTTTATTCAGGACTTGCAGTCAATGTTGCAGGATTATAGGAGGAGGTTCCCAGCTACAGCAGAGGAGCAACCGCCGCTTCCAGTCTCACCAAGGAATATACCTCCACCTCCAGCAACTCCTAGGATGACACCACAGTCTACGTTAGCCGCTCCCCCTAGAGATGAGGTTTTGACGTCTGGGGATGAGGAAGAAGGTGAAATTTCAACACCACAGCATCCTAGTGAGGAATGGGATGACTATCTAGCCCCTACTCCTTCTCCACCACCTCCTCGTCCTTCAGATTCTCCACCGGAGGATATAGGTGGTTTTCACAACTTGATGGATAGGGCGGCCACACGTTTTCACTTGCCAACGTCTGTCTCAGTCGGAATGCTTCCTCCATGACTTTAAGGAACAAGCTAGAAAGTCTATGAGAGCTATCCCTTTCATAGACTTAATTTGGATTGAGGGGATCAAGATCATGCAGAACCCGGCAACTGTTCCACCAGTTCCACAGAAGCTCGACAAAAAGTATAAGGCGACACAGGACTCTCCGGCATGTTTGACCGGTCATCCAAAACCTGACTCCGTCATCTCCCAAGCTTCCCAAAGGCGTTCTAAGAACCTGTCCGCACCTATAGCTACTCCTCCTGATAAGGAAGGAAGAAGACTGGATAATGTGGGCAAGAGATTCTCGTCCATGTTGGCCATAACTGTTTGTGCAGCAAATTCCCTGGCTATTTTGGGTCGCTATGATTATCCGATGTGGCCGGGTATGAATGCTTTCATGGATCTCATCCCGGAAAGAATGCAGTCGGAGGCATGAAAGATCCTTCAGGAAGGAGAGCGTACGTCTGAAGAAATAATTGACTGCGCCCTGCACATAGCTTCCACGGGTTTTCGCCAGCTGGCGGGAGCGGCTGTATTACGCTGCCAAGGTTGGTTAAAAGCGACCTCCTTCAGACCAGAGGTACAGTCTAGAATTCTAGACATGCCGTACGATGGAGAGTCTCTCTTCGGTAAACACGTGGACGACGCATTACAGGCCATCAAGGCTGACACAGACACTGCTCGGTCCCTGGGTACTTTGCAGTACCGGAAGCAGCCCTTTCGAGGGTGTAAGAGGTAGGGGTTTTACAGCATTTCGAGGTTCCTACCACAGGCAGTACCAACAGCCTCAGTATGGACCAACATACCAAGAGCAATATAGGCAACCATCCACTGCCTCATACGCCAGACAGGGAGGAAGGAGAAAGCAGAGTTCCCAATCCCAGGTTCAGCCTTGAAAGCAATGATTCTTGTCAGGCACCGGCTACGCTTCCACAGCATTCACAGAGCCATCAAGTGGGAGCGAACATCTCCAATTACCTCCAGAAGTGGAAAACAGTAACATCGGACAAATGGGTGCTAGATACAGTGTCTCGAGGTCATACGCTGGAATTTAAACAAAAACCGCCACACCATCCGCCAGGGAAATCCAAACTGCTTCATCTTCACTTGCTTCAGCAGGAGGGTTCCCTAATGCTCGCCAAGGGAGAGATATAGGAAGTTCTGGTTCAGCACAGAGGACTCGGGTTCTACTCCTGGTTCTTTCTAATAAGGAAGAGGTCAGTGGAATGGAGGCCAGTCCTAGACCTCAGGAAGTTGAACAAGTTTCTGCGGAAACGATCCTTTCGTGTGATCACGCTGTTAGATATCCGGCACCTTTTAAACCCTGGAGACTACATGACAACAATGGATCTCTACGATGCTTATTTCCACATACCGATACATGTAAAGCATCGCAAGTATCTCCCCTTCACTGTGGCCGGTGCCGATTATCAATTCAAAGTCCTCCCATTCGGCTTGAAGTCAGGACCACAAATGTTCACAAAATGTCTTGCCCCAGTAGCAGGCTATCTCCGCAACAGGGGTTTTCAGGTATTCCCATACCTCGACGACTGGTTGATAAAAGCACCTTCATCGCAGCTAGCGTCCAAGGCTACCAACGTCTGCCTAGAACTATTTCACAGTTTGGGGCTAACGGTGAATTTCCAAAAATCAGTCACTCTGCTTACATGCAGGATAGTCTTTTTGGGTGCAGAACTCAACACCATTGAAAAGAAGGTGTACCTCACACAGGCACGGCAGCAGAAACTAGCCAAATTGGCTGTCAGGATCTCAAGAAGAAAGTCAGTTTCAGTACGACTATTCAAGTTGCTCCTAGGCATGATCTCCTCATCCGTCATCCTAGTCCATCTGGCAAGGTTGAAAATGAGACCTTTGCAAGAAGAGATTCAGCTGCAATGGACCCAATGACAAGGATCCTTCGAGGATTTGATAAATGTTCCACCGAGGATAATAGAAGCATTGCGATGGTGGTCTCAAGCCAACTATCTTTCTCAAGGACTGACCTTTCTCACTCCAATGACAGACTTCATCATCACAACGGACGCTTCATTGGAAGGTTGGGGAGGTCATCTACAGGACATGCGCATTCAGGGAAGACGGTCTGACGCGCAGAGAAGAATGCACATAAATATGTTGAAATTGAAAGCAATTTTTCTCACGCTCAAGGCGTTCCTTCCACGGATTGCAGGGTCGTCTGCATTGGTCCGTACAGACAACACATCAAGCACGTTTCATATCAACAAACAGGGAGGAACAACATCTCTCCCCCTTTCAAGAGAAGCTCAATCTCTTTGGGACTGGCTCACTCTGCACAACATTTGCCTCAGAGTGTAGCACCTGCAAGGTGTCAACAACGTCCTGGTGGACTCTCTCAGCAGGGCGGACAACAACTGCCACGAATGGGAACACGACCAGAGGGTACTGGATAGCGTCTTTCGATGCTGGGGACGGCCGATCCTGGATTTATTTGCCACCAATCAGGATGCCGAATTCCAATTCTATGCCAGTCAATACCCACTCCCGGGGTCGTGAGGAAATGCTCTTTCGATTAGATGGTCCGGGATCTTTGCATACTCTTTTCCCCCATCCCATTGATTCCCAGACTCTTGGGGAAGATGAAGTTAGAGGATTGCAAGATGATACTCATAGCGCCTAGGTTGTCCAGGCAGTATTGGTACATGGAGCTTCTGCTCCTGTAGGTGACCAATCCCATGCATCTTCCCTGCAACCACAACCTTCTCATGAAGACTCAAGGTCAAATTCTTCATCCAGATCCAGCATTTCTGCAATTGCACGCTTGGCTCTGGAGTCCCGTGAGTTCCAGGGAATGAACATTGATGACGAATGCAAACTGATTTTATCCAGGGCACGAGCAGACCGTACAAATAAGACGTACAAACTCAAATGGAAGAGATTTTGTGTATGGTGCCTGTAGAACAATTTCCATCCGTTAAAGATTGAGCTGGAGCAAATTCTCTCATATCTTCTCACCCTTTCAAAGGCTGGGCTATGTCACGCATCCGTTAAGATCCATTTGGCAGCTATAGCTTCTTATAGACGCTTAGCGGATATGCCCTCACTTGGCTCATCCAAACTTATTAAACAGTTCGTGAAGGGCCTCTTTCTCACTTTTCCTCTGGTGCGTCCACCTCCGCTAGAGTGGCATCTGAATATAGTTCTGTCCCAGCTAATGAAAGCCCTGTTCGAACCTATTCACACAGCGGAACTCAAATATATCACATGGAAGGTGGCAACTCTGCTTGCTCTTACATCCACCGTAAGAGTCCGCGATATACAAGCCTTTACCATTAAGGAACCCTTTATTATCTTTTCAGATGACTTTGTTCTTCTTAGGACTAACCCGAGGTACATTCCTAAGGTGCCTTCATCCTTTCACCTGAATGAGCCGGTAATATTAAGAACTTATTTCTCAAATCCATCTACAATCGCAGAAAAGACTCTGCATTCATTGGACATCAAGAGATGCCTTAAATTTTACCTTCAACGTACTAAGCAGCTGTGGAAGACAGATCAGCTGATAGTATCTTATGCTCAAAAGGACGGCAAGGGGCAGGGGTCACTAAGGCCGCCATAGCCCGTGGATTGCATCTACCATTCAGTTTTGCGACACGAAAGCAGGAAAACCATTGACTAAGCGCCCAAGAGCGCACTCCACAAGAGCAGTCTCCACATTGGCTGCTTTGTTTCAGAGCATTTCTTTGGATAAAATATGTCAGGCTGCGACGTGGAAGACTATACACTCCTTTGCGCAGCACTACTGTTTGGCTTTGTCTCAAAGAACTGACTCTCGTTGGACAAGCGGTCCTACGTCATCTTTTTCATTAAGGTGAGATCTTTCCTTTAATGTGTAGACATAATTCTATATGCGATAGTCTATAATTACTATGCAATTTTGTTTTATATATATATATATATATATATTTGTTTTATGCACATAGTACAAGATGTATAAGTATGTTATTTGGTAATATGTTTAGAGGATTTCTATGCTCGCACCCACCATCCACGGCGGGCATGACATTTATTGAGAGTACTGCTGGCTATTTAGATTCAAGCATGTGAATTTATGAAAAATCCAATACTGGATAAGAAAACAAGTTACTTACCTGTAACTACAGTTATCCAGTATTGGTATCTTTCATAAATTCACATGCGACCCACCCTCCTCCTGTCGCGCCGCACCGCGCGGCACGAGCCGAGAGCTCGACTTCTGCTGGGCGTTCGGCTCGGGCCGCGCACCGCGTTATTAAGACGCGGCGCGCCCCCAGCCTCTCCTGCGCGTTTCGAGGCCCCAGATTTGCTTGGGGCCTCGTTCTTCCTTCTGCCTTTCACTGTCCCAGGGGTCTCTGAACCCTCTTACCTGTTTTTCTTCGTTTCTTTGTCCTTTCTTCTTTTGCAGTCTGTTGTGTGCCTTTCTTTATGTTTTTTCCTCCTTCCCAGATTCCTGTGCTTTCCCAGCATTCCTTGTTCCCTATTCTCTATGGTTCCTCTACTATTCTGTTCTATGTATTGTTTCCCTATCTAAGATGGTGTCCTTTTACTTCCTGTGGGTCACTTCCTGTTTTTTGGTATATAAAGGCTGTGTTTTTCCTCTTTCCTTGCGCTGCAACACTTTCTGCTCAGTTAGTGTCTCGCTCCTGATTTCCTTGCCTTTTGGTTTTGGATTCAGCATTCTGTGTTTTCTGATTTTTGCTCCTTTTGGATTCCTGTTTGTTTGTTCTTGTTTTTCTCCAGGAGTCTTCCTGTTTGGAGGTTTTTTCCCCTTTTTAAGGGTTTTTTTCCCTCTGGCGCTACTTTCTGAAGGGCACGGTCTGTTCTTGGTGTCTCCATTGCCTACAGCACCGTGGCTACCAGAAAGAGTCGCCCCTTTTTGGGCCAAAGCCGAACATTGAAGATTCACGCCACCAGATCTGCAAATTCCAGGCGCAAGCAGCACGTGAGTCGTGACAGATTGCAGCGCCAAACCATTCCGACGTCCTCAAACACCATGGATAATACAGTGGCGGCTGCTGCAGATCCGGAGCAATCTCTGTTGACCACGATTCAGCAACAAGCCCAGGAATTGCAACAACTACGTAATGAAAATGCTGCGTTACGACAGGCTTTGGCCCTCCGCACCAGTGATGTTCCGACAATCTCCGCTTCTACCCCTTGTTTCTCTGGTGAACCAACCAAGCTTCGCGAGTTCTTGGATGCTTTAACGGTGTATTTCGCCTTCCGACCTACTCAATTCTCCCACGACAGGACCAAGGTGGGTTATCTTATCAGTGCCTTATCCGGTCCAGCCTTGGCCTGGGCAACCCCGATGGTGTCCTCCAACGACCCTGTATTGTCAGACTATTCCGCCTTTGTGAGTCGCTTCAAACAGATGTTTAGCCGTCCTGGATTGGAAGCCTCCGCTGAAGAAGCCTTGTGCGACATCCAACAAGGCTCCCAAGACGTCCTGCAATATATAACCCGTTTTCGTCAGCTGGCGGCAGAGACCACTTGGGTGGAACGTACTCTGGTAACATTATTTCGTAGAGGACTCAAAGAAGAAATAAAGGATGAACTAGTGCATTCTACCAGAGCGGAAAATCTTCGTGGCCTGATGGATCAAGCACTGTCCATCGAATATCGTCTTCAGGAACGGAGATCGGAAAAGAAAAGGAGTAGAGGGTTTGCCCAGCCAAGTAGCTCACGTGCATACCTGCAGCGTTCCGAGGAACCTCGCACTCCTGCTAGAGACATCGAAGGGGAACCCATGCAGGTGGATACTACCCGAGGTCCGCTCTCTGCTAGTGAACGGGAAAACAGACGCAAGAGAGGGTTGTGCCTGTATTGTGGGTCTGCTGGTCCCATGCTCCGTACCTGTCCAGTACGTCCGTCCAGGCCTTCGGGAAACGCCACCTCCCGTCCTCTGTAAGAAGGGAGGGGACGGGATCTACAGCTATACCTTCCATCAGCTCCTTTAATGACAATACAACTGCCTTGTTCATCTTTCCTGTCCTGTTACAACTTCCTGACGGTCGTCAAGAAAAGACTATGGCATTACTAGATTGTGGTGCTAGTGGTATATACATGGACAAGACGTGGGCTGCTGCTAACCTAGTTCCTACTCAAGCTAAAGAAGTACCCGAACAGGTACACACTGTGGATGGATCTTTGATATCCTCTGGTCCTGTAGACACCACTACCCTGATGTTAAGTCTACAGGTGGGAAACCATCAAGAACACATCTCCTTCGATCTTATTACGTCCCCTAACCATACCATCATTCTTGGAATTCCGTGGCTCATCAGACATAACCCATATATAAATTGGGTTACCCGGACAGTCTCTTTGTCTTCGCAATTTTGTCATGAGAATTGTTTTACTTCCGACAAGTATTGGTCTCCGAAAAGATCCTTAGCTACTAAAGGTGCCACTGGTATGTCCATTAATACGGTCCAAGGGGTCCCAGACCACTATTTGGAATTTCAGGATGTTTTCCAAAAACCGTCAAAACCTGTGCTACCTCCACATCGAGAATATGATTGTGCAATTCCATTGGAACCCGGCACAATTGTTCCTTTTGGGAGGATGTACTCCCTCACGGAACCCGAAAAGGAAGTTCTAAAGGAGTATCTGGACGAAAATATACAGAGTGGTCTTATTGTTCCATCGTCGTCTCCGGCTGGGGCCCCTCTCTTTTTTGTGCCCAAGAAGACT
Organism: Pleurodeles waltl; assembly: GCF_031143425.1. Classification (NCBI taxonomy): domain Eukaryota; kingdom Metazoa; phylum Chordata; class Amphibia; order Caudata; family Salamandridae; genus Pleurodeles; species Pleurodeles waltl. Next base: position 614,382,571 of record NC_090444.1, on the reverse strand, counting down.
AAGGATCTTCGTCCGTGCCTGGACTTTCGAGGTCTGAATAAAATTACCATTAAAGATCGTTATCCTTTGCCTCTCATCAGGGACATACTGGAAGCGATCAGAGGGGCCCAACGTTTTACTAAATTGGATTTACGAGGAGCCTACCACCTTTTACGCATAAGAGAAGGCGACGAATGGAAGACAGCATTCAGGACCCCATTTGGCCATTTTGAATATAGGGTTATGCCGTTTGGTCTTACTAACGCCCCCGCAATCTTCCAGAGATTTATGGACTCAGTGTTTTCAGACCTACTGAATCAGACAGTCGTGATCTACCTAGATGATATTCTTATTTATTCTAGAAATCCTGAACTCCATACTTCCCATGTGAAACAAGTTCTTCAAAGACTTCGTGATCATCAACTATTTTGCAAACCAGAGAAATGTGAGTTCGACATGACGGAAGTCAAATATCTGGGCTATCATTTAAGTCCCACCGGCATAGCTATGGATCAAGAAAAGGTACAAGCTATCCTAGAGTGGCCTTCTCCTTCTACCATAAAAGAAACACAATGTTTCCTAGGTTTAGCAAACTTCTATCGACAATTCATTCTAGACTTTGCCAGTCAGACTAGCCACATAACTCACACCTTAAAGAAGGACAATTTAAAGAAGGGGTTTGTCTGGACTGAGGCTGCTGAAGCAGCCTTTCAAAGCTTAAAGAGAGCCTTCACCCAAGCCCCCATCTTAAGACATCCAGATACCACCAAACAATTTATAGTAGTAACTGATGCTTCTGAGAGAGCCATCGGAGCTGTCTTACTCCAACGACAAGAGGATGATGGCCTTGAACATCCTGTTTTCTATTTGTCTCATATCCTTTCCACGGCTGAACAACATTATTCCATACTTGAAAGGGAATTATTGGCTCTGAAAACAGCCTGCCTTGAGTGGAGACAGTTTCTGATGGGTTCCAAGGAACCATTTGAGGTGAGGACAGACCACCGTAATTTACAATGTTTAAGAAACTTTGTATGCCAGAATAGTCGTCAGGCCCGCTGGGCCTTTTTCTTCAGTCAGTACGATTTTTATATTACATATATTCCAGGATCTCAAAACATTCTGGCTGATGCTCTGTCTCGCCGATATCCAGAGTGTTCTCCTTCCTCATCCCAGTATCTTCTAGAACCCAGTAAGATCATTGGAGTGGCTCAGTCTTTCCTGGAAGAAGTACAACAAGACTACGCCAACCTACCGGACCATGACATAGAAGAACTAAGACCATTATTGTACAAGAAACAAGGATATTTTTATTACCAAGACCTGATATTTCTCCCTACAAACAAGGTGCAAAAGAAAGCATTACAAATGTGCCATGATTCCCCTGTAGCTGGTCATAGAGGCATCAAAGCCACACAAGAACTACTTTCACGATTTTTCTGGTGGCCTACCTGGAAACTGGATGTGGAAAAATACGTTAAGGCCTGTCCCATATGTGCCCAAGTCAAAATACCTCACACCAGACCGGCAGGATTACTACAGCCTTTGCCTGTTCCATCGGCCCCATGGCATACTATCTCTACTGATTTTATGTGTTCACTCCCACCATCAGCAGGAAACCGGGTTATCATGGTCACAGTGGATTCTTTCACAAAGATGGCTCATTTCACTGGCCTAAAAAAGCTGCCTACTTCTCAAGAACTAAGTCAAATATTCATAGATCATGTCTTCCGTCTCCATGGACTTCCTCATACCATAATATCTGATAGAGGACCTCAGTACATCTCCCGATTTTGGAAGCATTTTTGTAAAACACTGAATATAAATAGAGCCCTGTCTTCAGGGTTCCATCCTCAGACCAACGGACAGACTGAGCGTCTGAACCAAGGACTAGAGCAATATCTTCGATGCTTTTGCAATTCTACCCAAAGTAACTGGAGCACTTACCTCTCTTTAGCCGAATTTTCCTACAATAACTCAGTCCATAGTGCCTCCAAGGTCACTCCCTTTTTCTGTTCCTATGGTTTTCATCCTACCTCTTTCCCTACTTCTCCACAATCCAACTCTCCTCTACCTGCTATTACCTATTTCTCCAAACGCCTTCTCCAACTCCATAAACTAATTCGATCTAATTTGTTACATACCAAGAGGTATATGAAGAAGGCTGCAGACAAGAGACGTACAACCAATCCAAATTATCATCTGCAAGATAAAGTCTGGCTCTCCTCCAAATTCTTGCCCTCACGTCTCTCTCAAAACAAGTTCACACCTCGTTACTATGGGCCTTTCCGTATTCTCCAGTTGGTCAATCCTGTCACTGTCCGTCTTCACTTACCCCATACATGGAAGATCCATCCGGTTTTTCATGTTTCTCAACTTAAACCTTATGTGCCTGATCCTTACTCACGTCAGTTTCCTTGTCCACCTCCTGTCCTTGTGGATGATGTTCCTGAATATGAAGTGCAGGAAATTTGTGACTCTCGTCTTTTTCATAAACGACTTCAGTATCTGATTCATTGGAAGGGTTATCCTCTCAGTGAATGTTCATGGGAAGATGCCTCTTCCGTTCACGCTCCTCTCCTGATTCAACGCTTTCACTGTTTATTCCCTCTTAAACCTGGGCCTTCGGGAGGGGGACCTACTGTTGCGCCGCACCGCGCGGCACGAGCCGAGAGCTCGACTTCTGCCGGGCGTTCGGCTCGGGCCGCGCACCGCGTTATTAAGACGCGGCGCGCCCCCAGCCTCTCCTGCGCGTTTCGAGGCCCCAGATTTGCTTGGGGCCTCGTTCTTCCTTCTGCCTTTCACTGTCCCAGGGGTCTCTGAACCCTCTTACCTGTTTTTCTTCGTTTCTTTGTCCTTTCTTCTTTTGCAGTCTGTTGTGTGCCTTTCTTTATGTTTTTTCCTCCTTCCCAGATTCCTGTGCTTTCCCAGCATTCCTTGTTCCCTATTCTCTATGGTTCCTCTACTATTCTGTTCTATGTATTGTTTCCCTATCTAAGATGGTGTCCTTTTACTTCCTGTGGGTCACTTCCTGTTTTTTGGTATATAAAGGCTGTGTTTTTCCTCTTTCCTTGCGCTGCAACACTTTCTGCTCAGTTAGTGTCTCGCTCCTGATTTCCTTGCCTTTTGGTTTTGGATTCAGCATTCTGTGTTTTCTGATTTTTGCTCCTTTTGGATTCCTGTTTGTTTGTTCTTGTTTTTCTCCAGGAGTCTTCCTGTTTGGAGGTTTTTTCCCCTTTTTAAGGGTTTTTTTCCCTCTGGCGCTACTTTCTGAAGGGCACGGTCTGTTCTTGGTGTCTCCATTGCCTACAGCACCGTGGCTACCAGAAAGAGTCGCCCCTTTTTGGGCCAAAGCCGAACATTGAAGATTCACGCCACCAGATCTGCAAATTCCAGGCGCAAGCAGCACGTGAGTCGTGACACCTCCCCTTAAACGCTCGCACGCATCCTCGTGGTCAGCGTTGATTTATATATCCACCAGAGCAAATGCCTGATTCTACCAATCGTTAGGATGTTCTGGAAGAGGTCATGTGTTGGGGGGTCTGGATCAAGTGCCTGATACAGATGGCTCACAGATCGGGTCATCGCACCATAGGTTAAGAACTGGGTTCCAGGCAAACTTTCTTCTGTCACTACAGCCTCCAAGGTCCAATCTGGCAGCATGCTTTCCTCCAGCATCTGAAAGCTATGCATAGAAGTCTAGGTTTATGGGGTGTAGAAAGTTTAACCACCAGTAGCAGTACCAATAATGCTCCTTCTCTGCATGGGCCACCCAATACTCCCATTTTCGCCAGGTTTAGTCTCGTCAGCCAGTGAGCCAGTCACAGCAGTTGGGCTATGTACTAATATAGTCCATAGTCAGGAACCACCAAGCCGCGTCTGAGCATGGGTTGTTGCAACGTATGTGACGATACACATGGCGACCCCCATCCCATATAAGTTCTTTGATCAGGGTATTAGGAGATCTGGACAAGCCCCTCTGCTCCCAAACAGACTAGCAAAATAATACAGGACGTGTGGTAGTATTACCATTTTCGTCGGTGCTAATCGAACCATGGTGGGAAGTTGCAAGGTCCACCAAAAGGTCACACTGTTCTGCAGGCCATGCATCCACCTTAGTATTACCCTCCTTTATGTCAGTATCAGTGTGATACACCTTGACCCCTAGTTATTTGAGGACCATGGGCCTCCATCGAATTCTAGCAAGCAGCACTGCTGCCGGTTGCCTCTAGAGTCGCATCGACACCAGGAAAGCACATGATTTTTGCCAGTTCATGCAGAGGCGAGAGTCCTGACTGAAGTCCTTCAAGCGGGCAATGCTCCACTGGATCCCTGTCCTAGCATCCCAGGGGTAAATAAACATGTCATCTGCGTATACCGAGACCATATGTACTCTGTCCCAGAGTGGGATCCACTCACCCCGACCCTCCCGACTCACCACACAAGCGAATGGTTCAGTCGCCAGGGCGAACAACATGGGAGAGTGGGGCAAACCTGCGGAGTGCCCTGACCAGTCTCAGAGGGTTAAAAAAAAAATCAGCCATCCGTGCATACTTGTACCCGCGCCCAGGCATATAATAGAGTGACTCATTTGTTCCAACCGTCGCATAAAGACATTTCAGTCATGACTGCTTGTGGGTAGTCCCACCGGACAGTATCAAAGGCTTTCCGGATATCTATGGAAAGTACCAGTGTCTATGGGCATCTCTCCCTGTCTGTCACCTCCAGGACATGGAATAGAGGTTTCATGTTTTGCTGCGATTGGGGATAAAGACATTTGGGTGTACATGTATGAGACTGAGTTGATGTGGTTGAAGTCTCTTGGCCAGGACCTTACTGAGCATTTTATAGTCCAGATTCAACATCAGTAAGGGTTGGTAGGATGCCGTGTCCATTGAGTCGCTTATGGGTTTAGGGATGGACACTATTAGGCCTTCTCTGGTCGTATCACAAATCCTGCAGCAGGCTAAAGCCTCCATGTACACTGTAGCAAGCTGGGGGGGGTCTCAGTTGTGTGGCATAGGTAAGGTAATATTCAACTAGGAAGCCCTCTCCCCTGGGTGTTTTGCAGCGAGCTATTCTTTTAATGTCCGTTCTAATCTCCTGTGATGTGGGGGCACCCAGCTCTTCTGGCTCCTCCGTGGTAAGCTACAGCAAGGTCCCTCTGTTGAGAAAGAGATCTAGCTCTTCCATGGACAGAAGAGCCCCTCGGTTGTACAAGCTCCTGTACCGTGAAGACTTCATGTACGCCCTATTGGGAGTGTACCATTTCTCCAGCTGGCCGCACCACCTGCATGATCTGAGACCTCCTTTCTTCAGAGCAAAACAATATCACCAATGTCCTGCCCTTAGCCTGTGCAATAGTGAGATAGTCTCGTCTAGTTATAGAATGAAGTGTTCCCGTCACCACTGAGTGTCGCTTTTGCCCTTCTTGAAGGGCAGGCGAAGCCTCTGTGTGCTGCAGAATGTCATTTTTCAGATGCCGGATGTCATCCTCTATGGCGGTAAGGTTGACCCAGAGCAAGTGATCCTCTCAGCAGACTAAGGCAAAACGCTTTAACGACAGCCTTAAGTGTGTCCCACTTAACAATGGTGTGAGAGACAGTATGGGAGTTGGTATCAAAGTAAGCAGTGATCAGGTCACCAAGGGACTCCCGAAAAGTTAGCTCGTAGAGATAGCTAGGTGAGAGTCTCCAAGTGGGGATGGGCGCCCTGCGTGGTCTGAAGGAGGATTCGCAGTTATTAGGTCTCCTGCTATGCAGATCAAAAGTCCCAAAGCAACAGATGTTTCTTGTTGCTCAGGGGCAAAGATGGATACCTGCATCTCTCATGATAGGAGGAATTCTACAGCGTGTGCTTCTCAGTCTTATTTGTAAGTGAAAATTAGAGGTGCAACAAGTGATCTCTTTCTAAATAGACTTATCCAGTTATCAAAGGCTAAAGTTGTGAATTGTATAAGATTGGAATCTGAGCTGCGTAAAGCACGAAATATTATCTATTGCATGTTCTCTGTCAGTGCTTCCTTCTACACATACATTTTCTCAGTGCACTTCCGATTTGACTTGCAGATTTTGCTCTTTTCTCCCACATATTTCTTATTTTGCTTTGGTCAGTGCCCTCCATTGGGGTTCCACTTTGATTTCGATTTGAATTCATTATGCAGAACAGAGGATAGATTGCTCTCACAGCTGTAATGCTTCAATTGTGTAACCCTCAACAGCACTGTTTGCATTAGTGGAGCAGGAATCTGTGTTTCTCTACTATTTCCTGATTTTTGGGATAGAGTTCTCCAGCTAAAACCTGATGGTCGGGTTATCCTAAACTAATTTCTTTATCAGAATTCCCTCACTGTTTCAAGTGACCCAGGAGTGGGGGCATTTGTGACCGCTGTGTTCCTCTGAAGCATATCTGCCATTGTTGAACCACAGATAGTGGCATCATCAGCCCTTTCTCAGTACTGCCTCAAAGTTAACTGTCCAAAAACAACCTTGACTAAAGGTAATCATGATATATCATCTTAAAGCTGCCTTTTTTCAAATCTGTTTATTTTAATTTACATTGTCAAATGCAAGGGTCATTTCTGTGATCTAAATGTCTTCACAGTAGGAATCAAAACTCAACACAAGAGACATTTTCAGTGTTGACCACATATTTTTTCATGATACCCAAAAATGACTACTGTAGGAATTGAGTGTGTGGCAGACCTGCTTATAACCTCTCGCCTAACCACTTCCCGTGCAGGAGCTTAGATCCGCTCTTCAAATCACTAGGTGTGCTGCTTATGCAGCCGACGTGCTAAATGACACATTGATGAGGCTGGCTTCTTTCAACTGAAGCTTTAAGAGAAATAAAATAACTCTACTCTCAAACTGATCTCTGTTCGCAGCACTGTGATGTTCTCCAAATTACACCAGGCATTAGGCTCCACATGAACCTTGAAAGACATTGCTTTGCTTAGCTCTAGGAAATTCAGAATTATTTAGCTAGATAGGAGCTTGAGTCATGAACCCATTCACATGTTCCACTTACGTGTTAAGCTTCAATGCTTCCGAATGAAGTACTCCATCAACCACAGACATATGTTCATACTACAAAGAAATGATAGCAGATAGGCGAGTGGGGGCCTTAACTGTGCATTGTAGCTTCATGTAAAGTCAAAGAATTAGTTAACAGATCACAGTACAAAAATAAACATAATCCCATCACTACCAGTGTGCCAGGAAAACTGGTACGCATCTGGTATTTATGGTGAGAACCAGCACAAAGCCCCTGACGATTAGTGATGTTGGGAGAGCAGCGAATAGGCACACTGCATCCTCAATAGCTTGTTAGGAAGAAGACTGGCCATACCTGCCATGTAACAGGTTAAGCCTCGGAGGAGGGTGGTAGGGGGGCTTGGTCAAAGCTGGCCGCTGTGAAAAGATGTGTCTGAAAAGGAAAGAGGACTCTGGATTACTCTTTACTTTTTGTCACGAACATTGTGAAATGTCCCATCCAGTGGCGGCCAGTGGTAAATAAAGCTGGTGGGGTGAATATTTTACCGACTGACAGGCCCTGGTAAAAACTAGCAGTGCCTTTAGGATCAACGCCGAAGCTCTCACTCGTGGTCCTTTTTAAACAGTGTTTATAACTGGCGACGACTGAGAGCTCTGAAGTTGAGGCTGAAGGCACTGCGAGTTTCTCACACTGCCTGTCAGTTAAATCACATTTTAATAAAACAAATCAAAAATGAAAGTACCCGCTGCCCTGTGCGCCTCTTGTCAGAGGTTGTGGCTCCAGGACATGCTCCCAGAGCCTCTGCCAGTGCCCCTCGACCAATCCAGATGTTGCTCTCATGCTGCCCGAGCACCAGGATTGGCCTGAGTGGGCTGGTTCGATGCTCCTGTAAGCACTGGGGGCCTGTGCATGATCCCCCACCCAGCTGTTTTGGACAGCTAGGGTTGGACTGTTTTTAAAGTGTGCTGGCCATCGCAGACAGCAGCCCAAAGTGACATGCACACTTTAAACCGAAGTGCCCACTTCCCTTCCCTGCTGCTGTCCCCGCCCTCAGACTCTGTTGCCAGCATGAAAAATAGAATGGAAATAAATATGTTTGATTTCCATTTTATTTTTCATGATTGCAGTTTGCTGGCGACGCTCCTCTAATCTAATGCAGGCACCGCCGCTGGTTCGGTCCTCCATCCTCCTCCCTCTCACACTAGTTTGAGTGTCAGAGCAGTGAAGTGGTAATTATTATTAGACATACAGCAGTGGGAAGCCTAGGCAGGAATGTGTGAATTTGAGAAAGCTGTAAAGTTAGACACCACTAGATACTGTGAGCTGCTACACACAATGTAAGCATGTGGTTTTCACAACTATTTGCATCCATCATCCCCTGTAAGAGCCCCAGAGTGGTCAGCGCTTGAAGATGGGCTTGGAGCCAAGGAAACAGGGGTTTATTTCTGGTCAGGCTACCATGGTGATGGTGATAGATATGTTTTACATGACGTGAAGCTCGAGGGAGCTGGAATTGAAAACTTCTCAGTGAACAAGATGGTGGAAAAAAATGGCACAGTTTGGTAAATCTTTGGTCTGCAGGCCTAGGGCTCGAAGCAAACCTACCTATTACCTGTTGGCAGGAGAGGGACGTGCCCAGTATATTTCTTCAGGCATCCAGGCTTTGGAGCAGCGTGAGTGATTTGTGATGAACTGAAATCTCAATAAACTGGGAATGGAGAAATTGTTGGGTGGCAGAAATCCTTTACCCCCAAGATGGGAGTATTATTTAGTATGTAAAAAATATACTGTAAGGAATACCAGCAGTAGAGAGCAAATAGTTGAATGAGCTAGAGTGCTCTTCAGAATCGTGGCGCAACACCAAATCAATTGGCTCCCTCGAGAAGAAATTGTGGTGTACAGTTTGGTATTCAGCCTAACTGCATCGGGGGAAACGAGGACTATGATGAAACCTGCATTGTGGTCCAGTCCATTGTGACTGAGTAGAAACAGTGCACTGAGCGGTAAACATGCTTGGAGGCCTGTGTGCTTTACCTTGGTAAAATCTGTGCACTTTACATCAGGGTCGACTTTAGCGCTGTGCGACAGTCGTTTTTTGGTACCCCTCACCCCATGACCACCTCCTCGGATTCCCTCACTATCACCCCGGTAAATGTACCCCATATCTCTCCGTACCCGCACCAACCCTACCCACACTTCACATACATTCATTTGTCTTAAAGCGCTTGTTAAAGGCTGGCTTTACTAATCCACTCAGCTATCAACATAAAATATAGTTCTGTTCTGTGCAGCAGACATGTTAACTCTCTACCCTACTTTATGGCGAGTCAAAGCTGAAATTAGATAAACTTCCGATCTCTCTCCCTGACAGGAGTGTTAATCACAAGAGCTATCTTGACATTTTAATTGCTTCCTGAAGGCTGGACGCACAAGGAACTTTTCCGCAGGTGCTTTTAAAACGCAAATTTCTAATCTAATTTATTGCGAAACATAGAGCCCCACAATTCAGGTCTGCACCCGGTGCGGTCGCACCGCCCTATAGCCGGCCCTGCTTGCCATAGCTCTTATGAGAACTTACTCTGAGAAAACTAGGCTCAGTAAAAGCACAAACAGAAGAGTGGCGTTAGGATATAATGCATGCGATCCCATGAAAACGGGAGGCACGGTAGAAAAAAATCAATTGCCAAAAAACACTAAAGCAAGGGAGTAAATCACATTGTACTAATTAATCCAGTGTTATACCCAAATGTTTGGTCTCCTTTATAAAGTGTACAGTGGAATTTTAAAGGACCTGATGAAGCCCTTCCCCCTTACCAGAATCTGCCTATAAATTGGTGTAAATCCACTTCCGTTATGTCTAAATTACTTTAAAAGTGAGAGGAGCAGCATTTAAAGCTTGTTGCAAATCTGTCTAGGAAAAGTATATACTTTGAAGATAGCTATATTGTATGCAAAATGTTTTTTGGCAAATGTTTTTAGAACGATACGCAAAAACGGAAATCTAAACATTAGAAGTACATTCCTATATACATAGTAACTTTAACTGCAATAGCAAAACGTTTGTGTAGTTTTAATTCAGTTTGGCGGGGACTACCGAACAGGCACAAGGAGTGTCAGAGCTGCAGGCAGAATAACATTTTTAAGCTGGAGCATAAACAACACACTAAGTAAAATATTATTTTTCAGGCCATTTGATCCTATTTAGCACGCAGTGTGTGCTTTAAAGCTATTGTCTTACTTCACATTTTGGATGCACTTGTCCTGAGTGTGTCCCAGCAATGTAATGTCTTAGCTAGTTGTCTCTGAAGAAATATGATATAATTGTTGGAAGCGAAAAAATGCAGTGAGTATAAATAGTGAGCAGAAGCAATTTGTATTTTAAAAACGTGATTTAAATCTGTGTAGCGCTTCTAATGGTCAACGAGTGTGGTTATTTCAGGTGATTTATTTACACCCAACGTTTTTAGAGATTTTAAACGACTCCAATTTAGGTAAAATATCAAGAACCTCTTGTATCATTAGGAATAAAAAAGCTGTTAAAAATATAGTTTTATTGAGAGACTAATGTGTGGAACCCATTTTGAATTATTTCAATGTATTTATAGTTGCAGAAGCCCATTAATGCCTTAACTTGGATTGAAAACATGAACATTTACTGTTTTTGACTTTCTGGTAAGAGTCAACAGACTTGCATGCTTATGTGGCATAACAGAAATTCTTCAAAATGATACGACATTGGACATGTTTTTTCAGGGACGCACACCTTCATAAAATGTGCATACTGTTACTGAGTTATTAAATAAGTATTTGAGAATATTATTTTAACCCTAGAACATATTTTCGGAACAGTCATATGTAATGTGCTCAGTTGACTGAATTCTATATATTTGCTGTTCGACTTGGGGGTGGGGGGGGCACACAAATAGGAACTACAATGCAGCCCAAGCAAGCACCAGTTTTGAGACGTTTGCATGCCTTCCACCAAACACCTTTTGTTGTCTTTTTGTGTTGCCCTAAGCTTGATGGGTATGCTCAGCCATGGTTCCGGTGACCGCCGTGCTCTGGGATCCAATTTGCATCTCACTAATGAGACCCAAACAGATTGAAACCTGTGTTGGATTGCTTAAGGTGTTGTAGCCTAGCAGTATGAGCTGGGCTACTACTGCGGGAGCAGGATTAATATAGATTTGCATATGCTTGCTTTTTGTCTTGAGTAGCACAGTGGGCAAAAACTTGATGGACTGCAATGTTGACAGTGGCTAAGAATTTTGCAAATATTCCACTAATCACCTTTTCTTTTTTTTGTACTCTATTGACTCCAGTACACCTATTTCATACTCTGACTTCAGGAAATGCCCTGGAATTCTGCTAGATCAATCAAGCCAATCTCAGTTTCAAGGTTGACTAGACTACAGTAATGCAGTATAGATCTGGTACAGTTCTTGAATTATTCCTTCATTTCCTAAATGTAACATGCCCCTCATTTAAGTTTCATTTTTTTGTAAATAAACCCTGACGTTTTTAAAACATATTTTCCATGCTGCAAAAAAGAGTAGGACATATTGAGTCTTACTTTGAACAATTTCCCTTCTACCCTTAGTTTTGAATCCTGTTTAATGGTAAAATTTAAATTTTGCTTTCTAGAACCAACAAACTACTAAGTCCGTTCATAATCAAGGTTGTGATTTATTCTCTTTGTAAACACGCCACTCTAAATTTAAGTATTGTCTTATCGCCTTGGTTTCTGGTGTGAGTTGCTGACAATATAGCATGACCGTAACTCACAAAAGACGGTCTTTGGGTGTATATACACGTATGATGATGAATTTATGCAGTGACAGTCATGAGTTTGAAAAGTTTTGGGAATACTTGACCCTCTTGTCATAAAAAAATCTGGGAGGCCAGTTTCAGTGTTACATTAAGCATAATCTGGACCCAGTAACATCAAGAACAACAGTAATGTGTGCAGGGGACACAGATAAGTTCTTTTTTACCTTGTCATCTGGAAAGAAAAGCCATATTTCTTCAGGGCAGAGCAACACTCTCTTAAAATCAGCATTTCCTTCAAATAGAGAGTATATTATATGCCCTTCAGGTACACACTATCTTATCTATATCTTGTGCTTATGCAAGGTGAACATATGGCTAATGACTTTGAGTTTAGGAAACCATACTGTTGTAAAATGTAGGAATTTCCATTTGCTGTTTGAGAAAAACATGTAACTCTTGTCTTGTAGAATTATTTTTTATCTTCAATTTCATCTACACGTGGAGGCTAAGTCTCAATTTAGATTTCAGTTTTCTCAGGTATGTTTATCACGACATTCAGGATGGGGAGTAAGCCGTGAATGGGGTGTGTGCAACTGGTTTTGTAAACTGGTCTGGAAATGTATTTGTCTCGTCCCACAGTCTGATGGGGCCATTACTTTCTCATTGATGGGGCTAACACCCAAGTCTCCAGGACCTTGAAGTTGCAATACCCATAGGTAGAAGAATTCACCGGGGAATGTCCTTCTTGATTTATTGGGATCTGTTATAAAGAGGTTGTTTAAAATGGGGTCTCTGGTTGGCAGTCAGTTTGCACTCTGTCAAAGCGGGGATCCTCACTCTAGTCAGGGCAAGATAAGCCACTTAAGATAACCCCTTCTCACCCCCTTGGTAGCTTGGCACAAGCAGTCAGGCTTATCTCAAGGCAGTGTGTAAAGTATTTGTACCAACACACACAGTAATACAGTGAAAAACTCTACAAAATGGACACCACACCAGTTTAGAAAAATAGGCAATATATTTATCTAAATCAAACAAAACCAAAACGACAAAAATCCAACATACACAAGTAAAGTTATAAATATTCAAAACAATAGTCTTACTCCATAGAAAACAATGGAAATGTTGCTTTTACACAAAGTACCTGATTTGCGTAAAAAATAAAGCTGCATGGGCGAGCGTGCGTCTGAAAAGTAAGCGATGTGTCGATTCCTTACTCGCAAGAGAGGCTGTGCGTCGTCTTCTCCAGTTGGGTAGTCGTTTTTCTCTACCACAAGAGAGTGATGCGTCGATTTCCAGATGTGGCACCTCGGATTTGTGAAGGTTCACGATGATTTTGATACCCAGTGATGATGCGTGTAAAATCTGGCTGCACAGTGAAGGAAAACTGAGCTGCGTAAGTTTGGCGTCATTTTCAGCAGTCGCAAGTGGGTGATGTGTTGTTTCTCCAGCCGCGATGCAGGTGATGGATCGATTTCCCAGCCGCGATGCAGGTGGTGCATCGATTTCAGCTGCGAAGCGGGTGGTGCATTGTTTTTAAAGCTGCCTTTCAGGTGGTGCGTCAATGTTTTTTTTTCCCTCTGCACGGCTCTTTGTGCATGGATTTCAGTCCTTGTTCTACCAGCTTCACCTTTCAAGGGCCCAGGGACTGCATAGGACAACATTTGGCAGGGCAGGAGTCTCAGCATAGAGACCAGGTGCTGGCAGAGGAAGTCTTTGATGGCCCTGAGACTTCAAAACAGGAGGCAAGCTCAATCCAAGCCCTTGGAGATTCTTCACAAGCAGGAATATACTGCAAAGTCCAGTCTTTCTCCTCTTTCAGGCGGAAGCAGCAACTGCAGGCCAACGCAGCATAGCAGTCACAGGTAGGGGGCAGTACTCCTCCCCAAGCTCTTCAGCTCTTCTCCTTGGCAGAGATTCCTCTTGTTTCCAGAAGTAATCTAAAACTCTGGGATTTTGGGTCCACTATTTATACCCCTCTCTGCCTCTGAAATAGGCAAACGTCAAAGGAAAGTCTCTGTTGTTCACAGATCCTGCCTTGCCCAGGCCTGGCTCCAGACTCACACAAGGGGTTTGTAGACTGCATTGTGTGAGGGCTGGCTCAGCCGATTCAGGTGTAAGTGACCACTCCTCTCTCCACTCTAGTGCAGATGGCCCATCAGAATATGCAGGCTACACCCCAGCTCCCTTTGTGTCACTGTCTAGAGGAGATTCACAAACAGCCTAACTGTCAGTCTGACCCAGATAGGGAATATACAAGCAAGCAGAGTCACAGAATGGTTTAAGCAAGAAAATGCCCACTTGCTAAAAGTGGCATTTTCAAACTGATAATTTAAAAAACAACTTTACCAAAAGTATGTATTTTTTTTTAATTGTTCAGAGACACCGAACTCCACATTTCTATCTGCTGCCAAAGGGAAACTGCACTTAAAAGATAGTTAAAGGCATCCTCTATGTTAACCTATGAGAGAGATAGGCCTTGCAACAGTGAAAAACGAATTTGGCAGTATTTCACTGTTAGGACATGTAAAACACACCAGTACATGTCCCACCTTTAACATACACTGCACCCTGCCCTAGGGGCTACCTAGGGCCTACTTTAGGGGTTCCTTACGTGTATGAAAAGGGTAGGTTTGGGTCTAGCAAGTGAGTACACTTTCCTGGTCAAACTGGCAGTTTAAAACTGCACACACAGACACTGCAGTGGCAGGTCTGAGCCATGTTTGAAGGGCTACTCATGTGGGTGGCACAACCAGTGCTGCAGGTCCACTAGTAGCATTTGATTTACAGGCCCTGGGCCTCTCTAGCACACTTTACTAGGGACTGACTACTAAATCAAATGTGCCAATCATGGAAAAGCCAATTACATATACATTTTACACAGAGAGCTCTTGCACTTTAGCACTGGTCAGCAGTGGTAATGTGCCCAGAATACCAAAAACAGAGTCCAGCACACTGTCAAAACATGGGAAGCAGAGGCAAAAAAGACAGGGGAGACCACACCAAGGATGCCAGCCCTAACAGAGGTCCTGAAGAAAGCCTCTACCTGCTCCTACCTGTAAGCACTTTGAGACAAATCGTTCCTATACCCTTTTCCAGTCATGGTAACCAACTTAATATACCCTTGTGCCTTTTCATGATATCCCTGGACCCCCAGGATTTACATCCATTCGTATTTTGGGAGCATTACACACCTCGTACAGCTATGGCTCACTGTTTGGCTTGCTGTTAGCTGCACGTCCACTGTGTGGTGGTCAGGAGGTTTGCAGCTGAACTCTGCATAGAGTCTCTGTACTAGGGTCTCAGTGCAGGGTATGCAGTACCACCATGATTTCACCTTCCCTCACTGAGAGTGGTTCAGAGCTTTGTGTTCTTACAGCTCAGATATATCATAATGGCATCAGATATACAGATGCAGCCTGAATACCCATCATTCTATAAAGTGCTGCTGGAGGGGACCATGTTCAACAGCACACAAAATGTATGAGTTAGTGTATGAGCTGTACACGGTACACCTAAAAAACGTTAAGGGTCAACTGTTGTTCAGTGTTTCCTAGTTTGCTCAGTTTCAGCAGCTGCATGGACCCTTTCTCAGGCAGCAATAGAAATTGGCAGGATCATTTTAGGGATTAATGTTCCGGCTGGATAGCGATCAGACCTTTGTCTAGTGGCCGTTTAGCGCATCAGAAAGTAGCACATACCATGCAGATCACACAACTATTTTATGTGGTTAGCAGTCATCCTCAGTTAGTGGATGGCTGCTTTTGTCACAAATATTGTTTTGTTACAGCAGTTCATAAGATACAATCCTAATATAGAACACTGACTTATGAACTGGTTTCAAAGAGCTGCATGCAAACTACATAACATCAACAAGGACGTTACGGTTCCCCTTCCCCACCCCAAGTCTTTCATTATCTCTTATTTATGTTTCTAAAATGGTTCATCTGGGTAAATATACATTTTTATTAGTAAAGCCAACAAACCCTCGCTTTAAAACAAGTAAAATGTTTGTGAGGGAAGGTCTATGGATAGATGAGGGGCACTATTTTTTTTAAAGATATATTTATTGTCATTTAAAAGAGATGTAACAGTCATTATTACATTTTGTTTTGGTATACCTGTACTGTAGTGAGCGCATACAACAGTTTGTTTTGACAGTTTTGAACACATATGATATTTTGCTCCTATCAAACATATATGTATCTCAATGGAAGTCTATAGCTATTTTATTCAACAGTGATATTTAAAACCTCCATAAGGGGTTGTATTTGTCTAGCTTCATGCCCTCAGGTGGGGGACCATCAGCCATCCAGAGCATAACCATGCCATGTCTAAACATATGTTGAAACAGTGTCTGTAGTACTAAGTTACAACTCCACAAATGAAATAACCATGTCCCTGTAACTTGTGCTCTCTAGTGTCTCTATGCTCATACATTGACAACAACTCATCAATAGTCATCGCTAAGCTGGCAGTTGGAGGCTCCAAGATGTGAGCATGGGTGCCGTCCGGGAGGTAACTCCCAGCTACAGGGCCAGATCCCTGCCTAGCTCCCACCTCAGTTTTGGCCTTTATTTGATCATCGTCAGTGAGATCAATAGACTCCCATTCCTCTGCTACTTCAGCCCAGAGGTGGGCTATAGGACGACATCTGAGCCCCTTGGATTCTTCTCTCTTTAATGCCCGCTCCTTCACACGTGACCAGCATGTGACCTCTCGGGTCCATGTAGGTAGCCGGGGTCCCTCAGGGGCTTTCCAAGACATCACTATCCTGCGACATGCTGATGCCAGAGCAAGATCTATAAATCTGTTCCCTATCTTTTTAGAGGGTGTTCTAACCAACATGCCCAGCAAGCAGACTTCCAAAGTGCTGGGTAGGGACCTATCCAGGGTTAGGTTAAGACGCGCAATAACTGCAGCCCAGTATGCCGTTAGAGTGGTACATCCCCAAACCATATGCCCAAAATCAGCATCTGGGGCTCGGCATCTAGGACAGGCCAGGGGTTCCCTTCCATGTATGGTCTGAAGTCTATGGGGGTGAGATATGTCCTGTGTATGAGATTGAACTGAATCAGTTTAAGGCGTGTATTTCTAGAGACACGGGATGCATAAGCAATCACCCGTACCCGCTCGATCTTTGTCACCTCCCTGCCCAAGTCCGCCTCCCAACGAGCCTTCAGGGAATGTAGTGGCCCACCCAAGATGAGGAGCACTGTTGGTTGGTGGGTGGTAGTGAGGAGATCCTTGGACGAGTTCATTGTTGGGGGTGGGTGGTCAAAAAAAGATTGTCGCACCTGGCACCACCAGTGCCAAAGCTGACCCCGATTTCAAAGCCAAGATTCAAGGCTTGCAGCAGATCATAAGATTTCTTATCTACCTCAACTGCTGCTTCATACACCAGCACAGTTTGCTGTCACTGAAAGCATGCATATAATTCCTTAGCAGGTTTCTTCCCCACCACCAGATGGAGGAAATATAGGCCCTGTTCAGATAGTTATACTTTTATAGCCCAGTTCCTCTTGGTATTTTAAGTCAGAGAACAGGGCAGTGTGACACTGTCTTACAATAACATAGCACTGAAAACCTCATATATATATTATGTCCAAATTAGAAAACAATCATTCAGCTAATCTTTGTAATTTGTCTGAAAAATAGAGCAGACACATTAGTTAGCTTACCATTATCCCCTTATCTACTGCAGTCAAATTTTAATGAGAAGCCAAAATAACTTCATCAATACACATCCTTCACTGGACTACTGGAAAAGGAACTTTGAGTTTTGTAGAAATGAGACATGCATAGAGATGACAGAAATATCCAAGGAAAGGGCGCAAAGAAGAGAGTTCTTTGTAGAACAGGATTGTAGAATTGGCAAATGGAATGAACGGGAGAAGGAAGAAAATAAAGGTCTTTGGAAGCACTGGAAAAATACCAACTGTGTGAACTTTACTGGAAAAAAAAGGAATACGCACTGATAAACATTGAATTGTGCATTTTTTTTAAACATTGAAAAACACTGAAAAAATCCCACCACAAGTTACAACAAACAGAAACTGAACATAGGAAAAATGGGAAAGTCTACTGATGAAGTATTATGGTTTCATGGCAGTTTTTTTGATCCAGTACCAATTCATTGACCATTTTAAAACCAGTTTTTCTTCTGATCCTCTCAATTCTCTTTTTTCACCAGTGCAAATGTATCCTTTCGGCTAATTCACCATCTTTATTTCACGTTTGTTTCTCAACCAGTTGCAGCCTAAGTTGAGTATAAGGGGCAAAGCTTTGTCAGGACTATTTACTACTGCAGGAAAACAACTGTTTTTCAAAGTCAAGCAGATATATGCACTGTCAATGCTTTTGCACAGTTCGCACCGCTGTAAATAGAGCCTGTTTAGCTACTTAAGTCTCTGTACAACATTGTATTACATTTAAGGTTCTGTAAAGTGTTCATTGAGCAGAGAAGGTACCCTTTCCTTCATTCCAACTCAGCAAGCTTCAGCTGTACACCCTGGTTACTTTACTCTGTCCCTCTTTAGAGAAGACCAGGGACAGATGGCCCATCCTGTCTATTGTTGGCTCATACTGGCTGGAACTGCCTTCCTCTTGTCTTGCAGGCCTTCTCTTACTTAGAAGGAAATTAAAATGTTTTCCAATGTATTATAGCCTCAGGATGTGTGGGTACTCTACGACAATCACATACAATAATGCACAGCATTCTGTTAGAAATTTCTGTCTTACACATGAGCTTCTTGCATAAAGTTGCTAAATGCATGTGTTTCTTCCTGTAGTACATTGTATTTGAGTGCTATCTTACATTGTTGCTTCTTCTGAGTGTTAATATTCTATGTATATATGCCACTTCCAACATCTTGTGTGGATGTTATTATGGTATTTGTTTCAAGAGGAGCAACTCTTTTCAAGGGGACTGATGTGTAGTGGCATGTTACACACCTGTTATGTAATCACACACATGCATACCTACATCCTGACGCCAGGCACGGTATCACAGGAGGTTCATTGAAAGGTGAACGAAGGCTCGGCATGGATGCTCATGCCCACATACTCTGTGTCTGTCTTGTTTCCTCACTTGTCCTGATTGCTGATACCACAATACCGATGAGGGAAGTTCAGCTGCAGTGCCATGGCAAACCCAGCCAGCATTCTTGCCAGACGAGAGCAGGAGAGTGACTTGATTGGTTTAGGCACGTCTGATACGCGCATCATAAGACTAATGGTACAGGAGTATGCTGGCCGGCCAGCTGTAGCCTGCAGCTCCTAACAGTCCTCCATAGCATCATGGCAGTGAACACACCCACGAGAGAGCAAGAATGACTTTCTGAACCCTGCTGATTAGCACCACACTGTTTAAGAAGTGCGGTAAGTCACCCGCTACTAGGGGGCAGTTGTAACTGCTCACTTTGGTGAATGCAAAAGAGGTGCACCATTGTTAAAACATTAATCAATTGCCACAAATAAGCACCAAAATCACTGTGTGGAAAGCACTTTGCTCATCATCAGCCATTATTAGTAAGAGCAACCCGCTACATAAGACTTACCATGCACATAGGCTGGTGAGCACGTGGGCTCACAGTGCGGCAGGACTGGCAAATTCTCTTAACAACAAAGGATAGTGGCACCATTACCACTCCATTGCACCACGATGAGGCAAGCGCTGCTCCCCTTGCCCTCACAGCACCGATCCCTGGGGTGCATATTCAAGGAAACTTCAAATTCTTCACTATCTTTACCAACACAGGGGCTGCTAACGTTTATGACGGTGCAATCATAGCACTAAGCATAATCCTTGACCGCCAGATGAACCGGGACTTTGAGCACTTTAAACTCTGCCAAGCTCGTCATCAGGAATGGCAGTCCATTGATGTGTTATACATCAGACGCCCTAAAAGAGGTAGGAACACAATTGATCCAAGGTTGTAGGTTAGCTGCCCACAAACACTAGCTTCTCCAGGAAAAAGACATGTCATTTGTGAGATCCTCACACTTCCTTGGTCACCCAAGCTGTCTAATGACTATGCAGAACAAATAGAACCTGCCTTCACTAAACATACCTCTATGCAGGAAGCTAGTGATGTACGGCCAATTAAGACTTATCCATCTAAGTTGTCACAAGAAACAGGACACCACATGTGAAACCCAAACTGAGAACCACCAGCACCCCAACGGAAAGGTCTTGTGAATACTGTAGGCTCTTGCCACACTCGCTTCAAGAATGCCCCACAAAGAGCAAAACATGCTCCAGTTACCAGCACCGAGGCCACTTTGCTAGGACCTTCAGAGGGGGTTTGCCGCCTGATTGCACCACTCATGAGGTGTGCCACTGGGCGCCAAGTAGCATATGCACACACAGTGGCCACATACTCTGCTACACCAGTTTCGGACTTCACCCCACAGGAGTAAATTTCCAACCTTTCTTATTATGAGAAAAGAGCTGGTGAAAATCCTTAAAACATTCAAGACAGTAGGTTTGCAGACTCAAAGGTATTCCAGCCCTGGAACTAATGCTTACTGCTTGCTCCATCCCCAGTTTGTAGGTCTGTGGAAAGGTGGCAAAATTAGGAAATTGCTACAGTAGTCTGTACTGGTAGCCGTGATAAACAGTCTGCCGCTTTGTTTCTAAAACCAGGAAGATACTGCACTTGAAAATTGAACTCCTCCAGTCCTTCACACCAGTGTTTGATTCTTGAGGTTAACCTCTTACTCTGGCTGCCAGAAAAAATGTGAACAAGGGGGCGATGATCTGTCCTCACTAAGAACGGATGCCCCTCAAATAAAACTTATTATTTCTGACTGCCCACACTATGGCCAGTGCTTCTCTTTCAATGCATGAGTAGTGTTCTTTACCTTTCTTGAGTGCCTCAAAGCAAAGGCTACTACGCTCTCTGCACCATCCTCAACCTGAGTAAGTCTGGCGCCCAACCCTTTAAGGCTGGCGTCCGTTGTCTGGATGTTTTTTTTTCTGGTGTCAAAATGCCCATCGTAGACATTTTACTAATTCCTTGTTTCACAGTTTGAAATGCCTCCTCTCATTCCTTTGACCACTTTGAAATGAACCCCTTTCCTCAACTGCATTCTGTTGA
This sequence comes from Pleurodeles waltl, assembly GCF_031143425.1. Taxonomy (NCBI): domain Eukaryota; kingdom Metazoa; phylum Chordata; class Amphibia; order Caudata; family Salamandridae; genus Pleurodeles; species Pleurodeles waltl. The sequence continues at coordinate 614,361,728 of NC_090444.1, read as the reverse complement.
GTTCCACCACTCTTTTGATGAATTTGGAATAAAACTCTGCGAGTCCCAAAAATGATCGTACCTGCTCTTTGTCAACATTCACAATGCTGACTGCCAATTTCAACTTAGATTGTATTCCCTCACCTGATATGGCATGCCCCAAGTAAGTAACTGATGCTACTCTAATCTTACATTTTTGTCTTTTTACCGTGAGATCCTTTTCCGCTAGTATGTTTACTAGCGTGTCATCCTGCTCACACATATCCTTGCCATGTATGAGTATGTCATCCTGAAAAAAACAGAATGTTAGGTAACTTCGAGATAATTATTTTATTGATTTTCTGGAAGCAGGCTCCCATGGAGGCCAGCTCAAAAGGCATCCACAGAAATTCATGAGCTCCCATCGGTGTTGCAGAAGAGGTTAAATGCCTCAATTCTTGATGCAATTGTACTTGGTGATATGCCAAAGAGAGGTCTAAAACACTGAGGGCCCCATTACCAGTTTGGCGGCCCCAGAACCGCCATGTTACGGGTCGCACCGCCAACAGGCTGGCGGAGAAGACTGCCATATTATGACCATGGCGGTATTCACAACAGAATACAGCCAAAGCACCGCAGGCACCGCCACTGCGGTCTGGCTGCCACCGACGACGGTAGGCACCTGCACGCCGTCGTAGACCATGTTTCTGCCGGACAGATTACGAGGTTGCACACAGCCAAAGTCTCCGCTGTGGTCGCACCACCACGGAAACACATGTGGAAACCAACTGCATAAAAGGAGACACTCACCTTCAGGAAGCCATACTTGTCCAGAGCCGCCATGGAACCAGAACTATACGTCTTCCCGCTGATCTTGCTCACCCAACGACTTCGGAATCTGCGACGACAACAGCAACCGTAAGTACACACTCTTACCTGTTAATGATGTATATTGATAATTTTTGTACACACATACAACATACATTTGGGAAGGGGGTGCAAGGGCGACACTCACACGTAACAGCACACTAACACACACTCTCACAGACAGCCACACACACACTTGCATATACACAACAAACACAAAAAGAACACATCCTCACAATCTATAATCACTTGGCAGGGACACCCACAGGACACTACCCAGGGACACATCACACAGACTCCATAACATAACACCAAAATGCAAAACACACATACAAATAAACAATCATACTAATTAGAGATCGTGGGTGTTTTTGTGGGAACATGGTAGTGGTTGTGAAGATGGTGTGGTAGTGTTCAAAGTAAAAGGGTGCAGAGTTAGGTAAATGGTGAGGTGTAGGTGCTGTGATGTGAGTGGGTGACGGTGTTGTGGATATTTTGTGAGACTTACATGTGTGCTTTGTATGTTGTGCAGCTGGGTGTTGTGTGTGTAGTGAAGTGTAAATGGGTGCCTATTCTTGCTAATTTATACTCTCTGGGATGTTGGTAGTCTGTGGCTGTGTGTGATGTTTTGATTGCAAAGGATTGTGGGTTGTGTAGGGGTGTGTTATGTAGTACAGTGAGTAGGTGTGTGGGTGGGTGTCAGGTGTATGGTATTCAAACTATCCAATGTGGTGTGGTGTTCTGACTGAAGTCAGTTGAGACTGCCGCAGTTCGCACTGCCAATGGTTTTCTGCCATGGAAGAACCGATGTTGTGATTTGTGGATCGTAATCTGATGGGGGGGTTTTTGTCGGTCTGGAGGTGCTGGTGGTGGGACTGCCTCTTTTCGGTTTTCCAGTGTCCTGGTGGTTTCAGAAATGTGGCTATTTTATGGCGGATTTCCCAGTGCAACTCTTAATATGGTGGTCTAATTACTGCCAACATGGCGGTCTTTTTTAGCGGACACCACCGCAGCGGTCTTCCCAAAAGACTGCCAAACTCGTAATGAGGCCTTAAATGTCTTTGCTCCCTTCAACATGGTGATTGATTCAGAAATATTGAAGGAGTGGGTGGCAGTCCACCCAAATCTCCTTACTGAGTCCTCTGAAGTCTGCACACATCCTGATAGACCTCCCACCAACCTTGGTTGCTAAACCTACCGGAGCCAACCACTTTGATGAATCAATCTCTTCAATAGCCCCCAAGCTTAATGACCTGTCCACGTCTTCTCCAAAAGTGCAAGCATCATGTTAGGTACTTTGCGAAACACAGACACACACACACACACACACACACACACACACAGGAAATTCCTTGTAAAACTTTCCTTCTTCTCAACATTCTTTAATGAGCATGACTTGGTCATGTTGATTGTGCGCATTGGGATTTAAAATAATGCCAATATCTCTTCAATGCCTCCAGCATAGGAGGTTGACTCCTCTTACGGCAACATATATCTTTCCAGTGATTTCCCTACCCTTAAACACAGTTTTCTTTACAGCATAACCCACTACATCAATGTGCATACCTCCATAGCTGACAGGATTGATATCCGGCTGGAGCAATCTTTCATCTGGAAATTTATCATTCCACACTTTTTACCCAATCATGGTGAATCTGGAACCATAGTCTGCCAGCACTACAATTTTTTTCCTTCAATATCAACCTCACATGATCACACTCCCAGCATCCACTTCCTCATTGCCATTCTTCACATTCAGACTTACAGTCTGCAATCTGTCCTTCACATTCTTTACACTCTTCACCATACACACTTTTCCAGAGGACTTGCAAAAGCTTGCATAATTCCCTTTAAGTCCACGTTTGTGGCAAGTTGAGTTCCTGGCTTAACAATATTGACTATTGGATAAGTGACTCTGACTTCCACATCTGTAACATTTGAACTTCTTACCATCAGAAAATGTCTTGTTCTTGATTCCCAATCTTACTTTAAAAAGTTTCCTTCAGCATCCTTTTGAATCTCCTTTTCAGTTACTTCACGTGTGTTGCTCTGTATAGAGGTTTTGTCGGATGTTGTAACATGATTCCTATTTCTTTCACCCAACCGGATGTGTTCTCAACACCCTCCACAATTGCAACAGGTTTTTAGACAGTAATTTATCCTGTACTCTCCTACTGTTGGTGCATCTTATTAAAGAATCAGTTAGTTCTCAGATCTCACAGGTTGTAGCCAAGGTTTTCAATGATGCAATATAGGTGCCCACTTTTTCGTTAGGTTCTTGTGCCCTTGTAAAAAAAAATGTGTGCCTCCCCAACACAACATTTATGCATGGGCCAAAATACTGTTCGAGCATCCGCATAGATGTTTCAAATACATCTGAAGGTTCTCCATCACTATTTCCAGTTGTTATCTCATCAATACTTTCGTAGATATTTGTGACCCTCGATCACAAATTGCTTGTTTGCTATGCTCTGAACATTCTTCCCCACCGATGGCCACTAAATATGAATCAAACAATTGTCTCCATCTTTTCCATGGCAATATGGGTTTTCCTTTCTCCATGTTACTGACGGACATTTTAAATTTTACTGGTGAAATAAATTAATTTAGAGCACTTAACTTTACCTTAATGGTTGCCAAAATGCTGCATTGTTAACCTAGTAGGTTAGCAATGCATTCCTACTAATGTACCACCGTATACTCCTCAATTGATTTATTTATTCGCTGGTGTAAAATGAACGTCTTCTCTGATGTGGTATATTTAATGTATCTATGTGCAGCAGTGCACCTATAAACAATTCATCGCAATGTTTTCTTATGAGTTTTGTCCCAATTCAAGATTCGCTGCTGTTTTGCGATGTGCGTGATGACATCAACAGCATCCAGTGTGCTGGTGATCTCACACGGCATCTCTTCGAGCTCTGGAATTCGTCAATGGACTGCGAGGATGATGGCGTGCACAGTATACGGCTCACGGATCTTGCCTGGTGAGCATGCAAGAACTTATCATTAAGGCACATGTATTGGCCCTCATGTCCACCAGTAGTGTAACGAAACTGGATTGGGCCCCCCTGCAAAGAACATAGAGGGGCTCCCCTCAAGACCAAACGGGCCTTTGTTACGCCACTAGTGTCCACAATATTTGCACTCGTGTCCGCAACGTTTGCGCTCTCGTTATTCACAAAATCTGCCCAAAATGTAAAGTAAATGAAAACCTTACTGTTGTGGCAACTCGTTGTTCTTTCTGTAGTGCTCTTCAGTCGTTTGTACTATACAATCCAATAGTAGAATCCAGCCTTGTGAGCACAGTAGTGCATAATATTGCTGCTGCATGGGTCCTTGGGGAATTGGTGGTGCGCCTGTCCCCAGTCAAACTTGTCACTTGTCGCCAATGTTAACAACTGCTCTCCAAAAGTTTCAAAGATAATTTATTCTCAGATAATGCACCACCAATATAGCCTACCAGTGTCTCTGTCAGCCTTCAACTGCCACTCAGCAGATTTCTGCCAATATGGAGACATGAACATTTCTGGCATGAGCTGATTACATACAGTTAAAGGTAACTGTACCTATATTCAACTATAACACATACCCCCACCACGTCAATATAGAAGAGGGTGCTCCAGCTACAAACGTACCTGTTCACCCTTGGGTGCAAACCTGGCTGCACAATTGAAAACTCTATCTCGCCATCCCCCTACTCAAGGATCGTTATCCAGTGCGAACATTGAAGGTAGATGAGTAGATAGAATGGGCCGGCTCGATGTCCAAGAGCAATTAACGTAGCTAGCATTTTAGATGCCATGAGGAGTGATCCCTGTCTCCAACTAGCATGTGCAGCAGCACACGCCAACCAGTGGAAATACTTCCTGCTAGATGTAAACAATTGTGATAAATCATAAATTAAGAGAGTGGTGAATCCACTGACAGCACTTTGAAAGGATGATGGGGCCATGGTACCACTAAAATACAGTAATTTTTTCAGTCACTGTTTAATCATGCCTGAGGAACCTCATAATGAAGCATATACTTCTGGTATACCTTGAGTTTTTTTTAAATATAAACTGGATCCCTGTACTATTCAGGGAAAGAATATATCATAAGAACTTCCTCATTAATTGGAGTTGCCTCCGCCCTGGTGGTACCATCTTACCAGGGTGGGAAGAGGTGGCCAATGATGAAGCATGCCACATTATGTGGGTGAGACCACCTCATCCAAAATCTTTTTTTTTTACGTAAAAGGGTCCAGTAACCTGGGTGCATGGAGTTAGGAATAGAAGTTACCCAATCTGTCAAATAATTCACTGTACTTGTTCTGATTTATGTCTCAGGAGAGAGTGTGCTGTTTGAATCCTCACTTACTCTCAATGTGATATGATGAAGTAGTTGATATAAGAACAGCAACCAGGAGGTGAAGTCTCTATGGCCTGTGTATGATGAACAGAACACCACTGATACAGATGTTCATTTGATGGGGCACATGATTGTAATTACCCATACTGTACAACAGCACGATGTCCGTCTAGCACACACTGGGCATCAAGGTACAACCAAGATTAAAGCCTGGCTAAAAAGGGGAAATATGGTTCCCAGTCAACACTCATGCAAATGATATAGTCACCAGATGTCAGTGGTATCAGACAACCAGTACTCCTGATAGGCCCACCCCATCATCACAGAAGATCCCAGCATCACTCACTGGTACAGTGTTAGCATAAACTTCATGTCTTTACCGGACAGACGCCACATGTTGGTTGTCACTGATGCATACTCTTAGGTTCCCTGTCATGGAGGTTGTGACAAGCACCAACTTTGAGCAAACAAATAGTTATTTGAACAAGATATTTGCAATCTTCATTCTACTGAAAAGGCTGAAGAAACACAATGGTCGACCATTTCAAGAGAGCAACTTCAAAGACCACCTTGACGCCCTAGGAATTGTGCATTGCAAAAATTACACCCATGTAGTCTCAGACTAATGGAGAAGTTGAGAGGCTAAAGCGAACTCTGAATAAGGCCATCAGGATAAGCGTGACATGGCATGAAACTGTTGAAGACATGGTTCATAAATCCTCAGATGACTATAGTTGTACACCCCACAGCACCACCTGTCCATTGCTGGTTGATGTCTTATTCGGATGAGCAGTGTAAGACGTGATTCCTCATGATTATTTATGGTCACTGATGCCTATAACAGTCAATAATTTTGGGCAAAGTACAGAACCTGGGTGAGCTATGCCGATCAGTCGTATGAATTGGACGTTGCGATTGGTGACTGGGTGTTACTTCACAACAGAATCAGTGTAGTAATTGCTCCCTTCCTTTTAGGAGCCACCCATTTGTGGTGACTAGGAAGCGAGGGGCCATAATTACAGCAACAAGCATTGGCATAGGCCTCACTTTGGGACCTTATAAGTGTTTAGCCATGCAGCACACAACCTGCGAGTTTACAAACATTAGAAAATAGACGGAGCAACCGGTCACATTTTGTGTAACAGCGGTAGTTGCTCTGGGGCAATTTTTTTATTGTGAATGCTTGAAGCTTTGTGCCCATAAATGGATTTCAAAATAATTACGAAATATTCAGCCTGTTTTAAGGCTAAGGTCATTTATCTCCACAAGGGCAATGGTAACTTCCAAAGGTGGCGCCTGTAAAAGGCAGAGGTGCACTATACTTCTGTCATTCATGCAGAAGTATAGTGTCTTTGAAGCAGGTTGCCCCCTCAATTAGTCTGCAGAAATGTGAAATAGAACAGCCAGGTATCTAAATAGTTAATACTAGGCCTTCCAAGTCCATGCTTAGCCCACACATGCCTTGATTTGAAAGCAGTGAGAGCTCCACTAGATCAAAGAGTTTTGACATGACTCAGTGGCCAGCAGCATAAACACAGGTTTCAACAGCAGGTATCAGTCATGTATATTACGTCTCCTGTTAGAAATGGGGTTCCCGATTGGTTAGGGTAGGCACCTCAGCCAGGCAGGGACCACCACTGTAGTCAGGGCACGAGAGCTACACACCCAAGATAACTCCTGCTCACCCCCTGAGTAGCTTGGCACAAGCAGTCAGGCTTATCCCAGAGGCAATGTGTAAAGCGTTTGCCCAACACACACTCTAGTGACACAAAAATCTGCACCACAAAAGAGACTTCACCTAGGATGATGTAAAAATATAGATGTTATATTGTAAGTGTAGATCGTGGGCCATGAACATCCTAAATCATAGGTACAGTGCAGGAACCATTGTTCACAATGCTACTAGTCATAAATATTGTATGTGCCATGGGTACTATGCATAGCATTTCCCTGAAGGAATACTCATTACTGTGGTTATACCAGATTCAGAGTGTCATCCATCAGGGCCTGAGACACAGTATGTAGGTTATAGGGTTAATCACGTCAGTCACCATATACCATTAGACTCAGAGGGTCATAGCTCATGATTACTGTGCATGTATCCACACAAAGTAAATCATGCATGTTACACATAGGGCACCCGTCCTCCTAATAGGTGCCTTCCGGTATTCTGAGATCCCTAGTAGGGCACTGAAGTATGTGCATGCTCTCTACAGGGATTATGGTAATCTATTGTTCCTAACAAAAGGAAAATTACAACGGGCCACTGCAATGTCCTCTGTAGACAACAGGACCCTCTTAGACTCAACAAGGGTTACACACAATACTTATTACGGCACATAAAGAGACAACCACCATGAATTTGCGGCAAAGTTCACCTGACCTTGCTACCTCACCGAGCGGCCTGTGACATAGTACCTGGTGGGCCTAATACTCCTCTGGCTCGATTTGGTCCAGGGGGCAAAGTGAGGGGCAATGGAGTCTAACTTTCCTGGAGGCAAGAGGTCACGCCGTACCTTCCTCGGTAGGAAACTGCAGCAGTGCAAGCGACCATGTGGGGGACGGCCTCTTCAGCTGGGTCCCACGTGGGGCAGAGATCTTCGCTGGGGGATTCCTTCAGCCTAACATGGGGAGTGGGCTGCCTGTGTTGCTGGGAGCAGATCACGCTGGCTCTCAGTTTGCTTCTCGGGCTTCCAGGCCCCGCCCACAAGGTGTCAGTTGGTGTGAGACTCCACAGCGCCGGGCCAGGTGTTATCGGCGAATCCCCTGCAGCTGTTTTCGGGAAGTGGGAGGAAACGCCACGTGCTGCTTCTGGGAGCGGCAGGCAGTTCTCAACACGTGCCAAGGGGTGAAAACAGAGAGGCCCTTTGGCTGCATTGATTTCTCTTGGTGTCGCACACCTCATACACAAGGGCAGATTAAGCTGAAGTCATCTGGCACTCGGGCAATGTAAAGCGATGCAACACGTGCTCACTTCAGGGGAGTGTATAGTGCTCCTCGCGTGCTAAGAAACAGTAACGCGCTTTCCCCTCTTTATCTTCAGGCACCAGTACCAAAATATAGCACCTCGCCAAATGATATCATTGCAGGACCAGAGGCAGCCAATGCACAACAATACTCCCCACGCTGACCCCTGGGAGAGCACTAAAATGTAAAACGTCAGGCAGGAAACAGTAGCAGGGAGGCCAGCACATCAGGCCACTGAATAGCGTTTCCTCAGGGCAGTCCTGGAACCGGTTGGCACCAGGACATCATACAGAAAAGCAATCCAGATGAGTCCTTTGTGCACTCCAGCAGTCCCTCTGTCGGAGGTTCGCTCCCAGTTCCAAAAGTGCTATCTCCAGTAAGAGCCCACTAGTTATACTCAAAAATGCCTTTGTTCAGGGGGTAACTTCAAAGGAGTCCTTTCAAGTCAAGCATAACACCCTACCAACCCAACCCTCTCTCCAGACATCAGTAGGGGGTAGTCAGTCCATTGTGTGTGGGCAGAACACAGCCTATTCACAAATAAGGTTTGAACGACCCTCCCGTTCCCCAGCCCAAGAAGACTATCAGTATGCAGATGTCTCTTCTGTCACACCCAGCCCCTCCTGTGTGATGGCTGTCTGAAAAGTATGCACCAAGTGGACCTTTCACTCTACCCCAGACATTGATTGGAGTCACGCTGCAAAAACACTAAAGTTATAATCTCCGAGAAATGCCCACTGTCTAAAAGTGGCATTTCTACCATGGTAATAAAAATATCCACCTACATCAATAAGCAGGATTTCTAACTATCATTCCGAACACACTAAACCTGCCCACACTAATCCTCATAGACCAAAAGATACCGCTTAGACATATGTCAGGGCATTTCCAATGCAATCCTATCAGAGGAGCAACACTCAAAGTAGCAAGAAACTAAATAGGCTGTTTGTCACTACTAGGACATGTAGTACATAAAGACATATGTCCTACCTTTTTCATACACAGCACCCTGCCCATAGGGCTATCCAGGGCCTACCTTAGGGGTGACTTAGGTGTAGCAAAAAGGGAGTTTAGGCCTTGGCAAGTATTTTGACTTGCCAAATCAGGGTGGCAGTAAACTGCTCACGCAGGCTGTGCAGTGGCAGGCCTGAGACAGGTTTGAAAAGCTACTTCTGTGGGTGGTGCAAACTGCGCTGAAGACCCACTATTAGCACTTAATTTACCAGCTCTGGGTTTAGGGTATACCACTGTACAAGGGACTTACAGGTAAATTAAATGTGACAATCAGATGTAAGCCGGTCATACCAAATTTAGAAGGGAGAGCACATGCACTGATCAGCAGTGATAAAGTGCTCAGAGTCTTAAAGCCAACAAAAAGAGGGTCAGAAAAATACGGGGAGGAAGGCAAAAAGTTTGGGGATGTCCCTACAAAAAGGTGCCAGGTCCAATATCTCCTTATGTGGTTTTAAAAAGACAAATACGTGATCAAAATCGTGAAACCTGTAACTTTTACTTTCAAGCTGATAGGCATGCTGACATGGAATTGTGTCCATGCCATAGCTAGTGCACTACATGTGATACACTAGGAGAGAAGCCTGCCTCCATAACACTTTTGCAGCACCAGCATACCCTCAAAACTGAGCATACTTAGAGACGACAATAGATTTGTATGTTATTTGCCCCCAAACGTTCAAAAATTAACCAACTAGGGCTACATTTGTCCAAAATAACAAGCCTTCACAACTACATATGTAACCAATCACCATTTAGTTTAAGATTGATTTCTGTATGTGAAAACGTCCATGCAACGTAAATTGCAGACAAGCAGAAGAATACGATGTACACATAAAAGAAATCCACTATACCTCTAGTTTAGCAGTAACAGAATAAAGTGAACAGGTAAAACAAAATCACAACCCTAAAAAAGACGTTGCTTTACAGCTAAACATAAGACCTGTTGCCATTTCAAACAGTTTATGTAAGCAAAAGCTCCAAAAAGAAAAGCAATCCAAAAGGACAGAATGTCACGTCAATCATTTCTCTAGTATAATTAGTAATCATGTGGGATAGGAAAGCACACACGTGGTTTGTAAACACGACTTTTCTCAGTTAGAGGTAACAGTAAAACTGCACTTAAGTGCAATCGTGCACAATACAAAAAAATAAATTCTTTTCAACTCGTATCATTAAAGAAACAGCAAATATACCAATACAATACACAATTTACAGCCTTGTTTACCAAATAACTTTTAGCTAATAAACAACCAGCAGTGAAGCTGACATGGATTTGCTGTGTGCTGTATGTCAGTGGCTGGTGAGGGAAGTTTGTAAATGGGGACGGCCAGACGCTGAGAGGAAATTAAGTGAACCAACACTTACTGAAGACTCGAGCAGCGACATGTACCGAGGTTGAAGAAATGCCACCACGTAAGATTGGTGTTGTTGTAAAGCACAAAATAACTTCAATCCAAACACGAGCAAAGACAATCGAAACAAAACAAGCACGGCCAATGAAGCGACCACCTTCAGATTTTGTAATCCTGTTTTTCAAAAGAACAATGAAACGAACATGCAAGTTATTGAAACAGCAGAAATAATCTTTACTGGAACAGCTGTTGTCACAAGCGAGCGGTGCTGAGGTGAGGAGACCAGAAAGGAAGTGTGAGATCGCGTTCTGAAATCTAATAAATCCAACCATCCTAAAACAGGAGCTGAGGCCAAAGAATAAAGTAGTGCACCACAACTAACATAAATGGCTAGAAGGGAACTGGTCGATGTAACGGGGCCAATCTCCAGGCGGAACAAAACAGCCAAAAGGTGGGACAAATGTAAGCTGTTCACCAAAGGAACAGCAGGAATGTCGAAAGACAGAAGCTTGAACCATTGATAAGCAATGGGTGTTGTCAAAGCCCACAGAGTAGATTACAGCATGTCGAGAGATATCGCATGCTTGCTGCCTAGGCTCAACCTAAAAAGGGGAAACAACCAAGTCACCAGAAATGTATCTGCTTTTCTAAACGTTTTGAAGGACTGCATAGAAAGAAACGACGATACACCTCAGAAGACGATAACACAATTGACATGGTTTACTCCTGCCACACAGGAAATTCCATAGGCCACGGAACCGACCTCACTTGGTGTGGATCATGCCCAGACACCCCCTGGGGAAGCCATGATTTTAGATGAACCAGCGACTGTTTCCTAAGGGCACTCATACAATCTTAGGCTGCAGAATAGGCAACCTCAGAAACAGAAATTATATGTGCCAGTCATGAAATGCCATTTTGAGGGGCATGAACTGTATTGTTTAGTGTTCATTAGTTCAGGTTTAATAGATTTGAATTTTGTAGCAAAATAAATTTGTTGAGAAATGTTTTGTGTCACTTGACACACCTCTGATGTAAACATGCACAGGTTTGACACTGGTTGCAGCATCACGGTAGATACATTAAAAGGCAAGGGAGGCTGGGCACACACGTCTCCTGCTCTTGCCCCTGAACCTTGTGAGTCCCTGTCTTACTTTCTGCGGCCACTACACGGCCTGTTTGTCCATGCTGCATGTTGGAGAAATGACACTTGTTATTGGAGGCTGTAACAGTGAAGCACACAGAGAGAGGACCTTGCAGATATACTTTTTAGGGTTGAGCGCGCAAGCGCTCTAGCCTTCTGGAATCTCTCTTTGGGCTTTTAACCGTGCCCACCGCACTCCCATCAGTTTTGTTGGTCCGTTGGCTTGCCTTTTAAAAATCGCTAGCTTTCATTTGTGAAAGGCATGCATATGTCATGCCTTTTCTGGTGTTTAGCCCTCCTCGACCGCACCGACCAACTACTGAACACATACGAGGCTTCATTTTTTCTGTATGGCTTCTGGACTAGTTTTTTTTTTATGTCCTTCTCAGCGCTCTGTCACTGGGCAGTAGTCGAGCGCTTTGAATGACATAGGCCCTGTTACATGGATAATTGCACATTTGCCCATACGTTTGAGGGAGAGCGAACTTTTGTTTCCTTTTGTGTATTCCTTCATGCTCATGGTGTGGCACTTTAAATAGGCTCACTTATGTAAAACTGTATTACTTTTCATTTTGGATTTATGTGGCAATAAAATTCCGGTCAGAACTTTACAATGCTAATAGCTCTAATTCGAGCAAAATACGAGACCCATTGCATTGGAAATACTTGTTTTCCTTGTGACCTGACCCTTGTGTAATAGATGCCATCTTTTTAACCCTCGGCACCTTTGGGGCCTCCTTCTAAAAATGAAAAAATTTGCTTTGGTAATTGAGATGGAATCGCCCGCTAAAATAAGTAGTGAATGCTGGCGACAGCGAGGACTCCGTTTAGATTCCAGGAAGAAAATGGACTGTGGTTGCATGATAATGAAGAACTTTGAAGAAGTAAAATGCGAACCAGTGAAGGTAAATTACGTTATTAGTAGAAGGGATAAGTGCCTTCAGTCTCGCTCCGCCGGGAGGATCTGACTGTCACCAAAATTCTAAATCTACTTTATAAGGAACGTTCCACTTGGAACAGGGAGGGGTGAAGGGAACATTCCAATATAGCAGGGAGTGGTGAAAGGAAAAAGGTACATATGAGAAGTGTAGGGGTGGGGAATGTTCTAATAATAAAATGAAGCTAAGGAATCAACGCAAAATATTCGCTTTTAATCTAATCCTGGCACTTTCGGAGACTAATTCTGTTTGCTTCCCCTGTTAAATGTAATCTAGCTAGCCTCTCACCCAGCTTAATTTCAGACTAATGCTTTTCTGTCAAGTGCCTGGCTTACATTTGTCATGTGCATATTTCAATGAAAAGTTTAAAATGCTTTATACCATTAAGAAACATTGGGGTCACCTTATGAACTTATATTTTAGCACGTTCCAGCGAATTCTCTGTAGAGTGACCTCTTCACGTTGTGCTAAAGTCATGTCACTTATTCATAGCTCTCATTTTCTGCTCCCAGGCCGTCTTGTTTCAGACCAGGTTTGCCTGATGTCTGCCCTGAATGCTGTCCATGTGGAGACTACTGTCATCACCTTCGCAGCTTCAGGCATAGACTTTCCATTTCTAAAAAATGTCTTTTTTCTCTTTATGATGCGATGCTTTTTCCGGAGAGCTCTGTTCCATGGCAGCTGGCGTGTCTGCTGTGACAGGATTCTTCCCACACAGGCACAGCACACCCTTCGGATGTTTCAGTGCCGAATGCTGGCAATTAGAGACTGCTTGTCACCGACCAAAGTCAAACTGTCCGTCTCGTTTCTAGCCAATAGGTCTAGCTCCCATTCTGAGTCCGCACTAAAGCATTAAAGCAAGGCCTGCTGCAGTGAACAATGAAAACAAAAATCAGTTGCTCTCTTATTACAGCACATCGAGATAAATAATTTAACGTCCACTTTCGATGTTTAAAATAGCGTCTAATGCATTCGAGTGCAAGCACTCCGTAGGAGGTGGACTAAAACACGAGACAACCAGTACCGGTTTAAAATGTAGTACACCTCTGGGTGAGCCCAAGTCCACTCGATGTATAATTGAAAGCATTTGTAACAATAGGTCTGTCAAGGGTAAGCTGTCAAGCCGGACTTAAAAACATGGCAATAGACGTAAACTGTAGTCCAGCGGAGACCTACCACGGACTATATATTCAAGTAACTTTTATATCTCATGCAGCACAGCCTGGGCAGGTTTTTGTCTCCTCCCTTCCTTTCGGCATGACCCCGACTGAGACAATGAAAACTTCTAATTCCCAATTCACGCATTCACCACTTTTGTTATGGGAATATTAAATCCCCAATCACCTCACGTCTGAGCATACCAAATTCGAGTGTGAGCAACTGGGCAGTGTTTCAAGAAAGTATGTCAGTGTCTTGAAATGTACCTCTTCCCATCAATATTGTTATTGGTTTTACAGAAAATGGCTACCCGAATTACATGTTTGACGATAACATGATTTGAAGGTGACGTTCTCGAATCCCGTTGTGCCCAACTCAGCCCTTTACCATTGGGGGCGCGGTAAATTGAGTATCCTTTAGCAGGGTAACAGTAACACTTGGCATTTACAGACTTGCTAAATTAAAATACCATTTCACAGTATGAGGAGGGGACGTGTCCTAAGAGGGGCACCTTTGCCCCATGACCCACAAAACCCCTCTTAAAAAAAAAACGAAAAAAACTAGCAGAGGCTGGTGCAGAAGTCCTGGGGTGTTTTCAGTTACCTTAATGGGCAACAGCTTTTTAAAAGCCCCCAAAGACAAGCTGGTAATCCACTCTGTGCAGTGGTTTCGAGTCTGTCTTCCCTGCCATTGTGTGATACCAGCTCCTCACCGTGTGACGGAAGCCGATATCGTGTGATACATGGCGGTAACCTGTGAGTTGGGAGGTCTGCATTTACAGCACTTGGGTCCGACAGAGGTGCAGACCTGTCATTTAAGGCGCTTGGGGACGAGAGAAGTGCGATATAAAGCTGTATATAAAAACAAGGTATTCATATTAATCAATTTAGTATTAATCGATTGTAAATATTTTTACAGGTTTATGCAGCACATACAAAGCCAACCGGGTATCAGAGCACCTTACTAAGAGTAAAGTTTGAAATAGCACAGATCAAAATTGCCAGGAACTCAGAAAACCTCTCTAAAGCCCTCCTAACTGTCCATCAGGGGTTCCCAAATGCTGAAATCACTCCTCAGCTGAGACTAATTTCTGAGTGTCTTGACTGCCCAGTTGAAAGCAAGGGAGTCTTAAGGATAGGAAGTGTAGAGCTTCACCCAGGATATCAGGGAGCTTTGCCCTTCACAAAGGTGGGTGTTAGTTCTGATTTCACCTTACTTCGATTAGGCGAAGTTTAACTTTTTCTCCTCCAGCCTAGTGACCTACCTAAGAAGAGAGTGATGTTATGCTGCACTGCACCAGCTTTCGTTTTCCCTTGTAATTAATCAAGGTGACCTTAGCCATGAATGACAAAGGGAAAACTGGCAGCTCCTACAATTCCTCCTCCTTCAATCGAAAAGTCTTACACTTAAGTGTGGGACTTCCATTTGGCTAGGAATACAGGTGATAAGCGCTGTAAGGAGAATTAAAAAGAGTTACTGGTGCCCCCTTCAGTTGCCCCCTGTTTAATCATCACCTGCGTTCAGTTCATGAAGTTGATGAAGTTTAAAAAGAAATTCCACAATGCTTTGACTTCTGCACCATCCTCAGCTCCCTTTACGGCTGGCTTCTCTCCAGGTGCAAGTATATCTCTGGGACTGTTCCCATTAGAGGAGGTTTGCTACTGCCTGTACATACCAGCTGTTTCAAGTCCAGCAGACAGACCTGCATCTCTGTTTCTTCTGCCACTGCTAGTTCAGCTGTCTACTCCGGGTCCTTTGCAGAGTCACCCAAACATCCCTCACAAAAGGACAAGGCTCCAGTTGATCCATCGCCCATGGATCTGCCTCACAAGAGGCCATGTTTGGGAATTGTGGACACTAATTCTGATGCCTGTACCAAACAGCACAAAGACTAGCACTCAACCCTACTAGTAATGTTATTTCGCGTGCTTTGGTGGCGGATAGGCCTCCTATGGGCCCGGTTGCCCATAGATGGTTTGATTCCGCGTGTCCAACAGCCCACAAAAAACTAAAGTTAAATTAGCTAGGGTTGAGTACAAGGCCGCACTGGAAAAAAGGAAATTAGAAACAAGGACTAAGGCATGGGAAGAGCAATTGGCTCCCTCTGACTTGAAGGACACTTCAAAACTTTTGAAGGTGGTAAATCACTCATATTTTTCGGATAGTAACATCAAAGCTGATGACTGTCTTATTGCAGAGGATGTATGGATGAATCATTTTAGGAAAGTATTTCACCCAGATAAAGATGATAATGATATTTTGATCAAGGAGGATAATATTATCTAACAGACTATTATAGACTCTAATACAAATGCCCTAGACATCACATTTGATCTTCATGAGGTCCTTGGAGCCATTAAATTAATCGATCAAGGCAGGGAAAGGCTCCTGGCCCTGATGGGGTTCCTGTTGATCTCTTTAAATCTGAGCCTGATCGTTGGGGCCCTTTAGTTACAAATGTGTTGAGAAGCGTTGTTAAAAGTAATATACCCTCCTCATGGAAATTGGCTACTATTATTCCTATATTCAAAAAGGGCAATAGACAAGATCCTTCCTGTTATAGACCAATACTTCTTATCGATTCTACGGCCAAGATTCTGGGTAGTGTGATTTTATCTCGCCTGGAAGACTGGGTGACAGAGGCACAGATTTTATCTCCAATCCAATTTGGTTTTAGCCCCGGTTTAGGCACAGTTGAGCAAGTTTTAAACTTGCACCTTATACTCAGTAAATACGTAACTGCCAAAAAGGGGTCTATTCATAAGGCATTTATTGATTTAACTAGCGCCTTTGATTTGGTAAATAGGGAGAAGTTATGGCAAATTATGGGAACTCTGGGGTGTGATGTGACTTTATTGGAGCTTATAAAGTGCCTACCCACAGATTTAATGGTGTCCGTTCAGTTTGGCCCACCTGGTCAGAGAACCTCTCCCATTTCCTCAACTAGGTGTGTAAGACAGGGATGTATTTTAGCGCCTTTTCTCTTATTGATATACATAAATGGGCTTTACGATTTTTTGATAAAATATGGGAAGGATGTATCCAAAGATGGGCCAGAGATTGCTTCCAGTCTTATTATATGCAGACGATGCTGTATTTATTGCTCGCACTGCAAATGGTTTATAAGGCCTGTTGGACCTCTTTTTAAACTTTATGTTGGATCTTGATTTGAAAGTTAACTATTCTAAGACATTTGTTATGACATGTGTTTCTCAAAATACTAAGTCCAAACAATTTACCATGGGGGGCAATATCATTAATAAAGTGAAGATTTTTTGTTATTTAGGTATGCATGTGAGCTCTTCCATGTCTTGGAATACTCACCTTAATTTTAAGACCCAGCAAATGGCAAGGAATATCGAAGCGATTTTCCGTTTTACTCGTAAATTGGGTCATAGACCTCCTTTTCAGATTAAAACGCTCTATAACACCAAGTGTGTTTCAGCAGCCCTATACGGGGCAGGTGTTTGGGGCTATAACAAAGTACCCACTCTCCAATGTGTGGAAAATAAATTTATGCGTAGGTTATTGATGGTACCTAAGTGTATAGCAAACTTCATCAGCCACGAGGAGGTGGGTCAATGTTTTTTTAGAGGATACGGTCTTTATTGCCCACCTTTTGCTGTGGATTAGATGCTGGATGAATCCAGCGGCAGGTCTTGTGCAGGATTGTATTTCTGAATGTTTACAGTTGGCTAATTCAAATAGGATTCCCTGGCTTTCGCATTTGCGAAAATCTTTTGAAAAGCTGGGGCTTGGGTATATGTTTGAAGAACATCAATTGTTAACCACAAATTCAAGGTCTCTTTTGAAATTACATCACTATGAGTATTTTTTAGATTTAAGACTTTATAGTTCTCTGAAACTGAAATCTCTTGATCCCTATATTCAGATTGTTACGGCCTCATATATGGAACCCTACTTGACTTGGTTTTCATGTCCTAAAATATACTCTCTTTTAATTCTTTTTAGATTGAATTTGATTCATTTTAAGGTGGCCTTTCCTAAACAGTGTATTTGGGAAAAAGATTTACCACCTTGCCCTTGTTATTTTAGATCAAAGCAGAGTACTTCTAATTTTTTTCTTTTTTGTTCTCTTTATACCTCCCCTAGAAATGTTTTTATTCTACCTATTCTACGTAAACTAAGACCCATTCACTACAAGGAAGCTCTGTTATATTTTCAGAAACTGCCAGAAATTCAAATTTGTTATCATGTATTACATTTTATTAGATCCTCTGTTGCTATTAGGAACCGGTATTAACATTTTGTAAATCATTTATGCTATTTCTTATATTTCTGTTTACATTTTATATGCTTATGACAGTTTTTGTGATTTTATGTGGACCAAGGATCTCTATTATATTTTTAGGTTACCAAAATGTTGGTATAACATTTTAATGTATTTGATATCAGTCAATGTTTTGATAAGAATTATTGTAAATTTCCACATCTTTAAGAGGCATCAAACCATACTTAGTATATCGCTCTCCCGTTTGTAAAGGGGAATTTGGATTAGATGAATTTGGGCTGTTTAGGTAATTTATTATATGGTATCTGAATTGTGTTTTAAATTATTTTTCATTCTCTAGTCCTGTAATATGCGATTCTGTTTGTACTTTTATGGCAATTGCCGAATAAAGATCTTTGTCTGACACTCAACCCAGCAGTAATCCGTCTTATCAGCAAGGGCCATCAAACTCAAAGCATGAGAGCACTGGCGGCAGCTCAGTCCAAGCTAGTGATCTCTGAAATGGCGAACAAACTCAATAGGGCACAAAAGGTACACTTTGATTTAGCTATACAACAATTAATATTGCCTCCAAATACGGGTCAATCTTTGCCTCTGGAAATTACAGCTCAGGCCGTTGCGGTGATGGCAGCTGCCCTGAAGAATAAGGGTTCAACATACTATATGGAAAATGAGGCAACACGTCTGGTGTTGCACACAGTGCTTTATTTGTAAATAAAAACGTGCCGGTGCTCAAAGCCCTCCTCGTTAGCATGCGGCTGCTGCAGTTAAATGTGGGAACATGGAATACTGAGGCAGCGTCATCCTGAAGCCATCTCAGGCCTCCTCAGTTCATTTAAAGCCACTTCCTGCCCCTTCAGCTCACTCTTGCAGCTTTCTCCCATTGTGACGCCTTTTCATTTTTCTCTTCCTCCGTCTTTCCCATATGTGTCTTTTGCTCTCAGCAGATGCTTGAGGCAGAAGAATAAGCGCTGGCCCTCAAAAATAAGTGCTGGGGCTCCGCACCGGACACAACAAGCGCAAATTAACCACTGGTTGCACAGCAATAAATTGTAAAGGTCTGCAAGTCTTTGCTCCCACACTATACCTAAGAAAAGCTTTCTATCTGATAGAGACTTCTAGCTGCAGCTTCCTTACCTTAGAATTCCCTGGCGTCAGCTTCGAATCCAGAGTTTTTTCTGAGCAGTGCCCTGTGCGCGCGCCGTCGGACGGCGTCGTTCGGATCCGCGTACGTCGACCAGCTCCGCGTGCGTCGTCAGCGTCGTTGGAGTCGTCTATGATGTCACGGCTGTCTATATAGACGCCGTCTCGGCGCGCGTACATCAGTTCTTTTCCTTCCGCGCCGGTTAAGCGCAGTTTTGGAAAGAGCTACCCTGCTTCGACAGTTTGTCGACGCTTTTTTGACTGTTTGGAGTCATGTCTTCGAGAAAGACAGGATTCAAGCCGTGTGGTGCGTGTCATCGCACCATGTCGGTGACGGATCCGCACCGAGTTTGTCTTTGGTGCCTGGACAAGGACTACGATTCCACCTCGTGCTCCGATTGTCGGGCCATGGCACTGAAGGCCTTGAGGGAGAGATCCCTTAAGCTTCTTGCGGCCCGACATTCGTCTTCGGTCGGCGCAACTCCGCGGAGGTCACGGTCTCGCAGTAGGAGGAGGTCGCGTCACCGCTCCCGGAGCCCCAAGTCCTCTTCCTTGTATTCGAGGTCATCGGAAGGTAAGAGGCACAAGAAGAAGAAGAAGTCCAAGCGGACTTCGTCTTCGCCACGCCCGTCGACCGACGAGGTGTCTAGGGAACGTCGACGCTCCGAGCGCGGTTCTGCGGAGCCGTCGCCAGGGTCGACTCCGCGTCTTCCCCCCCTTTCCGGGGACCGGATCGACCCCCGCTCAAATTAAAGAATTCTACGAGGCCATGCGCCTCGTCTTTGAGCGGGCTGTACCCTTGGGTGGGTCTTTGGGCCCTGCGGGGTCAGCAGGGGCGCCTTCGGATTCGACGCAGGTGGCTTCGGCCTCGGTGCCGTTGGGGACCTCAGGATCCGATAACGGATCTGGACCGGCGCCGGTCTCTCACAGTCGACCTCCTTCGGCGCCGGGCCCGACGTCAACGATTCCGCCACCGGCGCCCCTCCGGTGGCAGCCCCATCCTTATTCCGGATGATCCAGAGCCGGAGCGACGTCGTACGACGTCGACTCCGACTTCGATGGAGCCGATTCGGCCCAGATCATTGTCTGAGCATTATTTGGAACAGCCAGACGCAGGAGAGAAATGGGAGGGGTCTGAGGACCCGTTAGAATCAGGATTGCAGCAGGACTGGTATGTGGATCTAGGGGAGGCCAGTGGACTGGACACATCTCCAGATACTGGTATGCTCTCTCCTCCTAATGTGGCTACGGAGGAGGGGGCTTCTTTCGCTATGGTGGTGCGTAGGGCAGCTGAGGTCTTGGACCTAGATTTGCCTACGGTGCCAGTCAGGGCAAATATCCTGACAGAAGTGCTTCAGCCGGGGATGTCAACATCGGAACCGTTGTTGCCCTTCAATGAGGCTCTTACAGACGTCCTTCTGGGTACGTGGTCCAAACCCAGCACAGGGGCTCCTGTGAATAGGACGGTTGGCCGCCGCCATAGACCCGCTCCCAGCGACCCTAGTTTCCTGACACAACACCCCACTCCTGAGAGCTTCGTTGTCCAAGCCTCTACTTCACGTGGTGCCTTCCTTTCCGCTCCCCCGGATAGGGAATCCAAGAGGCTGGATCAGCTTGGGAAGAAGATGTTTTCTTCCTCCAGCCTGGCATTGAGGTCTGGAAACACCTCTTGCCTATTGGGCCGTTATTCCCATACTTTCTGATGGATACAACTACCTGTGGATTCCTCACCTCATGAATACTCCCATGGCGCCAGCATTCGACGGAAATCTTCTTACTAGTCTCTGCACGTCGACGAGGACGTCACTCTAGCCCACGCGACGCCGTCTGACGTCATACAGGCAATAAGAGGTCCTCGACGACGTGCGGACGTCAGTTCCCTTTTTTCCGTGCATTCGAAACGGTTATCTTCGAGGGAGCAACTGTTACTCTTGCGGTTACAGCGTAGTCTTTTGCTGTGGAAATAATGTCGCAGAGGAAGTCTGGATTTAAGCCTTGTCGTGAGTGTGGAGGCAAGATGTCGGTGACGGATCCTCATTCCGATTGCCTTTGGTGTTTGAGCTCCGACCACGACGTCTCGACTTGTGATTCATGTCAGCACATGAATCCAAAGGCCCTCAAGGAACGTGAGGCGAAGCTGTTTATGGCCAAGTCAAAGGGGAAACATCACAAGAAGTCTTCTTCCCCAAGACATCGGCGTCATCGAGACTCCCGGCGCCGTAGAGAATCTCGGCGTCATTCAAAGGAGACTCGCTCCAGGTCTCCGGATCGGCGCCGAAGGACATGGGAGGTCAGTCCCACGGTTACGCCGCATTCTTCGACGCCGTTGCCCTCTCCGGCGTCTCCAACTTCACCTGGACAGGCGTCGGTGATTGAGGTATTGGAGCCTCAAGTGTTTTCTCCGGCGCAGACGCCGAGGCCGGCGTCGGGGTCGCCTCCGAGACAGGCACCCCAGTATCCGGCTTTTCCCACCCCTGGAGCCGATAGTTCCGCATTCTTGAATGCGATGTATGCCATCTTCCAATAGATGGCTCCAGGGGGTGCTCCGGCTGGGCCTTTGGCCTTTTCTTTGGGTGATCCTGCGCCTCTTCGGCCGGCACCCTTTATGCCCTTTCTCCCGTTTGGGAACGTGGGCTCGGCGCCACTGTCGGCGCCGGTGGCCGCTCCGGTGGCTTCAGAAGGATTGGCCCCGGGGATTTCCATCCCGTCGACGTCGGGATTTCGGCCTGTGACTCCGATGGGTCCATCTGCGGCAGTTGCTCTTCCGTCGGCGCCGAAGTTACCTGTGGCGCCGGATGCGGCGTCGGTGGCTTCTGAAGATCGGCGCCGATCTTCGACTTCGGCGGAGGCATTGTCGACTCCGCGTATTGAGCAACGACTTCATTCAAGGAGACGTGCTCTCCGTGTATTAGAAGAGCAGGAGTACCAACGAGCCCTAGAGGAAGGAGAGCTAGAGGACTCGGGTGATGGGCTGCGTGGACTGGAGTCGGCCAGTGGGCTGGACACTTCCCCTGAGTGGGACCTTTCGTCCCCGGGGGAATATACGGAGGAGGCTGCTTCCTTTCATGCAGTGGTACGGAAGGCAGCTAGTTTTTTGGACCTGCCTTTGCCGGTGGTGGAGGCAAAACAAAACCTTTTGACAGAGGTGTTACATCCGGCCTCAGCCGCGGCAGAGCCTCTGTTAGCATTTAATGACGCTCTGCTGGATCCGGTGTTAGAGGTGTGGAAGAGGCCGGCATCTTCCCCAGCAGCTCACAGAGCCGTGGCCAGGAGGTATCGGACGGCTCCAACTGACCCTGGTTTCCTATCTAGGCACCCTACGCAGGAGAGCTTGGTGGTGCAGGCCTCCTGTTCGTCCAAGTCAGCGCCTGGTTCTTTTCCGACGGTGCCTGGGGACAGAGATTCAAAGAAGCTAGAGGCGCAGTCGAAGAAGATTTTTTCATCCTGCAGTCTGGCGTTAAAAGCCACCAATGCAACATGTATCCTGGGGAGGTATATTCATGCTCTGATGGATGACATTTCCTCTTTGTTTACAGAGCTTCCCCAGGGTCTTTTGGATCTTGTCTCAAATGCCCAGGCTGCTGCGACCCAAATTATCCAGGCGGGACTGGATACCACCGACTCGGTAGCCAGGGCAATGGGCACAACTGTGGTGGCAAGGAGACAGGCCTGGCTCCGTAACTCGGGCTTTTCGGCAGATGTACAGTCCACATTGTTGGATCTCCCGTTTGATGGGGACAAACTGTTTGGAGCTAAGGCTGATTCGGCCTTGGAACGTTTTAAAGAAAGCAGGGCCACGGCTAAGTCGTTAGGGCTCCAAGCTCCTTCTTCCACGGCCTCTTCCAGATTCTTCAGGAGGTTTCGTGGATTTGGGCGTGGCTCTTCCTCCTCTTCCTTTCGGGGGAGATATCAGCAACCTGCTTCTTCCCATCCCTATAGATCTTTCAGGGGGAGAGGTAGGGTCCGCACCAGAGGAGCCTCTCAGCAGCACTCTGCCTCTTCCTCATCCTCTGGCGGGGTGCAGCAGGGGAAGCAGCCTTAGGCTTCCACCATTTCCCACTCACTCCTCTCCTGTAGGGGGAAGATTACAGCATTTTCTCACCAAATGGAAGACTGTTACATCGGACACTTGGGTTCTCAGTGTTGTGGGAAAAGGCTACACCCTTCCCTTTCGGGAGTTCCCGCCCCTCATCCCGCCCCACCCTTCGTATTGTTCAGAAGAACACCTCCTGTTGCTAGAACAGGAGGTGCAAGTCCTCCTTTCAAAGGGCGCGGTGGAGTTGGTCCCGGAGCAGGAAAGGGGTCGAGGAGTTTACTCAAGGTATTTCCTGATTCCCAAGAAGGATGGTCGTTTGAGACCAATTCTGGACCTGAGGATCTTGAATTGGTTCCTCAAGCAGGAAAAGTTCAAGATGCTGACCCATTGCATTGTGGAGAAGTGTGGCTCAATGGTTAGAGCGGCAGACCCTGAAGCAGAGATCTGGCTCAAGACCAGGGTTCAAGTCCCGCTTCGGCAGGTCTTGGGCTCAATTCCCCTTGACCAGATAATTCTCGCCTCGGTGCCTAATCTAATTCATGGGTCGCACTCTGCAACTCTGGGCAATAGCTTGCTTAATCTCCACAACGGCCCCCAACAGCGCTTGGATGCCTGGCTTCACCTTGGGGGTGCTCAGGAGTGGGCGCCTCACAGGGAAAAGCCAGGAGGGGTTCCATAGCGGTATGAGTACAGCGCCTTGAGACCCTAACGGGTGAGTCGTGCGCTATACAAGTGCTAATTTACATTGCACAGGTGCTTTTGGCGTTGAACATGGAAGACTGGATGGTGTCTGTCGACTTGCTGGATGCTTACTTTCATATCCCGATACTCAAGTCACACAGGAAGTATCTCCGGTTTGTGGTGGGATCGCAACACTATCAGTTTGCGGTCCTTCCGTTTGGTCTTACTTCAGCACCTCGAGTCTTCACGAAGGTGATGTCGGTGGTTGCGGCAGAACTCAGAAGGAAGGGGATAGCAGTATTCCCTTACTTGGACGACTGGTTGATCAAAGCCAAGTCCCCGGAGCTTGTGTCGCATCATCTGCAGTCAACAACCCAGTTGTTGTTCGACCTGGGTTTTTCGGTGAACAAGCCCAAATCTCACCTAGAGCCCTCTCAGCGCCTCCTGTTCATAGGGGCAGTACTGGATACAACATTGGGTCGGGCCTTTCCTCCGCCTCAGCGGATTCAAGATATTCAGGATTTGGTTCCAATGTTTCGAAATGGAGCGGTAGTTCCAGTCCTCAAGGTCCTTCGTCTGCTCGGTCTTTTTGCCTCCTGCATTCTGTTGGTCACGCATGCTCGCTGGCACATGAGGGCTCTTCAGTGGTGCCTCCGAAGGCAGTGGTCTCAACTCAGAGGGGATCTAGAGGGTACTGTCAAGATCTCCAGAGATGCTGCTGTGGATTTGAAGTGGTGGATTGCAAGCAACAATCTTTCACAAGGAAAGCCGTTCCAGCAGTCGCCACCAGTGACCACAGTCATAACGGATGCTTCCACTCTAGGGTGGGGAGCTCATCTGGGGGATCTGGAGATCAAAGGTCTTTGGTCTCCAGAGGAACAGATGTTTCACATCAATCTGTTAGAGTTACGGGCTGTACGTCTGGCTCTCAAGGCCTTCCTCCCTTCCCTTCGTGGTCAGTCGGTACAGGTCCTAACGGACAATACTACCACGATGTGGTACATAAACAAGCAGGGAGGAGTGGGGTCGTACCTTCTCTGCAGAGAAGCTCTTCGACTATGGTCCTGGGCAAAGGACCATCGGATTTGCTTGATAGCAAACCATCTGGCCGGAGTTTTGAACGTGCGTGCGGACAGTCTGTTGCCACTTCTCGGCAGACCACGAGTGGCGTCTCCATCCAGATCAAGTCCGTTTAATCTTCCAGAGGTGGGGGTTTCCTCGGGTAGATCTGTTCGCCACTCGAGAGAACGCGCATTGTCCGTTGTTCTGCAGCCTTCAGTATCCGATGCAGGGAGCGTTGGGGGACGCGTTTCAAATAACCTGGTGCGGCCAGTTGCTTTACGCGTTTCCTCCCATACCCTTGATTCCTCGAGTATTGAGGAAGATTCGCCAAGACCGGGCTCTAGTAATCTTAATAGCTCCGGATTGGCCAAGGAGGGTGTGGTACTCCGACCTTCTCCAACTCTCAATGTGCCCGCCGCTCCGTCTCCCTTTCAGGGCAGACCTCCTCTCGCAGTCGCAGGGGCAGGTTCTACACCCCAACCTCCAGAGTCTGCACCTACATGCCTGGAGATTGAACGGGGCAACCTGAGTTCCTTCTCTCTCCCGCCTGAGGTAGTGGATGTTATATTAGCGGCCAGGCGACACTCCACTAAATCTATCTACGCTAATAGGTGGTCTAAATTTGTTGCGTGGTGTGGAGAGAGGCAGATTGATCCTTTGCATGCTCATCTATCGGACGTTTTGTCTTTTACTCTATCTCTGGCGCAGAAAGGTTGTGCAGTGGCTACCATTAAGGGTTATTTATCGGCCTTGTCAGCCTTCATATGTCTTCCAGACCAACCATCTTTATTTAAATCCCCTATTGTTATCAGATTCTTGAAAGGTCTTCTAAATCAATATCCTCCAAAGCCATTCATTATGCCGCAATGGGATTTGTCCTTGGTCCTGACTTTCCTTATGGGGTCCCCTTTTGAACCTATGCATTCTTGCCCCTTGAGGTATTTGGTTTTAAAAACAGTCTTCCTGATAGCTATAACATCAGCAAGGAGAGTGAGTGAGTTGCAGGCCTTATCAGTAAAGCCCCCTTATACAACTTTTTATGGGGATAAGGTGGTGTTGAGGACCAAGGCTGCTTTCCTCCCGAAGGTTGTTTCACCCTTCCATTTGGCTCAGGCAATTACTTTGTCCACGTTCTATCCTCCGCCTCATCCTTCCAAAGAGGAAGAAAGACTGCACCGTCTGGATCCAAAGAGAGCGTTGAGCTTCTTTATTGATAGAACAAAGGATTTCAGGCTGGAGGATCAGCTGTTTATTGGATACGTGGGCAAGAGGAGAGGAAAGGCAGTCCACAAGAGAACACTATCCAGGTGGGTTGTTCTTTGCATTAAAATATGTTACTCTTTGGCAAAGAAGGATCCTCCTGAGGGCATTAGAGCTCATTCCACCAGAGCTAAGTCGGCCACTTCGGCCTTGGCCAGGGGTGTTCCTGTGGTCGACATCTGCAAGGCCGCAACTTGGTCGTCCCTTCACACTTTTGCAAAACATTACTGTTTGGATTCTGAGGTTAGAAGGGACGGCCATTTTGCACGGTCAGTGCTGCAGGATTTCTTGGTTTGACCATTTAGGCACCCACCGCCGGGCGTGGTACTGCTTTGGGACTCTATTCATGAGGTGAGGAATCCACAGGTAGTTGTATCCATCAGAAGAACGAGTTACTTACCTTCGGTAACGACTTTTCTGGTGGATACATTAGCTACCTGTGGATTCCTCACGGTCCCACCCGCCTCCCCATTGCCTTTCTGGTCTTACCAAGTAATCCTTGAGTGCGCTCCTCTTGGTCTTTGAGGGTGCAATAGATGTGTATATAATATATTTATATATATGTATATATGTATATATCTTTGTGTATATACTTGGTGTGTGTATATATTTTAAAAGAGAAAGTTTTATATATATATATTTATATAAAAAGATTTACAGTTATTCATACAATGTTGTGTGTTTTTACAATATAATGGGATGTTGCCTCCCTCTTTCATTGCATTGCCTGGTTGTTCTCATGCACGTAAAAAATGATTGGTACTGACGTCCGCACGTCGTCGAGGACCTCTTATTGCCTGTATGACGTCAGACGGCGTCGCGTGGGCTAGAGTGACGTCCTCGTCGACGTGCAGAGACTAGGAAGAAGATTTCCGTCGAATGCTGGCGCCATGGGAGTATTCATGAGGTGAGGAATCCACAGGTAGCTAATGTATCCACCAGAAAAGTCGTTACCGAAGGTAAGTAACTCGTTCTTATGGGATACAGTGGCGCAAGTGCTGCCCCAGGTCCCGGAGGGCGTACGGGACACTCTCACCCAGGCTGTAAAGGATAGGAGAGATGCAGCCAAGTTTACAATCCGGTGTGGCTTGGACACGACCGACTCGCTGGGCAGAGCGATTTCATCGTCAGTGGCCCTTTGTCGCCACGCCTGGCTACGTTCTACTGGTTTTTCAGGAGATGTCCAGTCCAGCTTGATGGACATGCCCTTTGATGGCTCTCGCCTTTTTGGCGAAAAGGCAGACTCCGCGCTTAAGAGGTTCAAGGATTCTCGAGTTAAGTCCAGATCCTTGGGCCTTTCAACACCGGCACGACAGCAGTCTGTCTTTCATCCCTTCCGAGGCTTCGGGAGGGGCGTGGTACCACACCAGTCACAGTTTAGCCACTGTCCTCAGGCTTCACAGCATCCCGGAAGAGGACGTGGTTGTGGTACCATCGGACCCAGAGGGTCTGGCCAGAGGTCGGGCGCCACACAGCCCCCCTCCACTGCGCCCAAGCCCTCCTAGTGTGGTTCTGCGGGATCACGTCCGTCCAGTTGGAGGGAGGATTCGTTTTCATCGCCCTCACTGGCTTTCCATCACCACGGACAAGTGGGTCCTGCAGATCATACGGAAGGGCTACTCCCTTCCCTTCCAGGCTTTCCCTCCTTCTATCCCTCCGACAAAGGAATGGCTGATGGAGGACCATTTAGCTTTGCTCCGCGAGGAAGTTACGGTTCTTTTGGCCAAGGAAGCCATAGAAAGAGTCCCGATATCAGAAGTAGACAGTGGTTGTTATTCCCGCTACTTTCTGATTCCCAAAAAGAAAAAAGGCCTTCGCCCTATTTTGGATTTAAGGGTCGTCAATCTCTTCCTCAAGAAAGAGAAATTCAAGATGCTCACTCTTGCTCAGGTTTTGTCTGCCCTAGACCAATCAATCAATCAATCAATCAATCAATCACTGCATTTGTAAAGCGCGCTACATACCCGCGAGGATCTCAAGGCGCTGGGGAGGGGGGCTGCTACTGGTCGAAGAGCCAGGTCTTGAGGAGTCTTCTGAAGGCCAGCAGGTCCTGGGTCTGTCGTAGGATGGTGGGGAGAGTGTTCCAGGTCTTGGCGGCGAGGTAGGAGAAGGATCTGCCGCCGGCGGTGGTTTTTCGGATGCAGGGGACTGTGGCGAGGGCGAGGTTGGCTGAGCGGTGGCTTCGGGTGGGGGTGTGGAAGCTGAGTCGGTTGTTAGAGGTAGGTGGGTCTGGTGTTGTGCAGTGCTTTGTGTGCGTGGATCAGGAGCTTGAAGGTGATCCTTTTGTTGACGGGGAGCCAGTGCAGGCCTCTCAGGTGGAGTGTGATGTGGCTGCGGCGGGGGACATCGAGGATGAGTCAGGCCGAGGCGTTCTGGATGCGTTGGAGTCGTCTCAGGAGCTTGTTTGTAGTTCCTGAGTAGAGGGCGTTCCCGTAGTCGAGTCTGTTGGTGATGAGGGCCTGGGTAACGGTTTTTCTCGTGTCGAGGGGGATCCATTTGAAGATCCTGCGGAGCATACGGAGGGTGTTGAAGCAGGACGCGGAGACAGCGTTGACTTGCCTAGTCATGGAGAGCGTGGAGTCGAGGATGACCCCCAGGTTGCGTGCGTGGTCCGTGGGTTCCGGGGCTGTGCCTAGTGACGTGGGCCACCAAGAGTCGTCCCAGGCTTATGGGGTGGGTCAGAGAATGAGGACCTCCTTCTTGTCTGAGTTCAGCTTCAGTCTGCTGTCCTTCATCCAGTCGGCTACGACCTTCATTCCTCGGTGGAGGTTAGCTTTGGCGGTGTGGGGATCTTCGGTGAGGGATATGATCAGCTGGGTGTCGTCGGCGTAGGAGATGATGTTGAGGTTGTGTTGTCGTGCGACGTGGGCGAGGGCGGCCATGTAGATATTGAACAGTGTCGGGCTGAGGGAGGATCCCTGTGGGACGCCGCAGATGATCTCAGTGGTTTTGGAGCGGAAGGGTGGGAGGCGGACGCTCTGGGTTCTGCCGGAGAGGAAGGATGTGGTCCAGGCCAGGGCCTTCTCTTGGATACCGGCGTCATGGAGGCGTGCTGATAGGGTGCGGTGGCAGACCGTGTCAAAGGCTGCTGATAGGTCTAGGAGGATGAGGGCGGCTGTTTCTCCTTTGTCCATCAGGGTCCGGATGTCGTCAGTGGCGGCGACGAGGGCGGTCTCGGTGCTGTGGTTACTGCGAAAACCAGATTGGGACGGGTCCAGGATGTTGTTGAATTCGAGGTAGCGGGTCAGCTGTTTGTTGACAATCTTCTCGGTCACTTTTGCCGGGAAAGGGAGCAGGGAGATGGGACGGAAGTTCTTGAGGTCCTTGGGGTCCGCCTTGGGCTTCTTCAGAAGGGCGTTGATCTCGGCGTGCTTCCAGCTTTCTGGGAAGGTTGCTGTCTCGAAGGAACAGTTGATTGTTTTCCGGAGGTGGGGCACGCTGGCTGCGCTGGCTTTGTTGAAGACGTGGTGAGGGCAGGGGTCCGATGGGGATCCGGAGTGGATGGAGTTCATGGTTTTGATGGCGTCTTCGACGCTGGACCAGACGGTCAGGCGACTGGTGCGAGTGGTAGTCGCAGGGGTGGTGGACTCGGTGGTGGGTGCGGGGGGGTCGGGGTTGAAGCTGTCGTGGATGTCGGTGATCTAGTGGTGGAAGAAGGTGGCCAGGGAGTCGCACAGGTCTTGATATCGTTGGTGATGGAGCTGGGGTTGGAGAGTTCTTTCACGATGCTGAAGAGCTCTTTGGTGTTGTGTGCCTTGTTGTCTAGGCGGTCCTTGAAGGCGGTCTTCTTGGCGGTCCTGATGAGTTGGTGATGTCTGCGGGTGGCGCTCTTGAGGGCTGTGTGGTTGTCTGGTGTTCGATCGTGGAGCCATTTCTTCTCCAGCTTCCGACAGGTGTGCTTGGAGATCCGGAGGTCCTCGGTGAACCAGGCGGCTTTCTTGTTGGTGTGGTTGGTTGTAAAGGTCTTGAGAGGGGTGAGGGTGTTGGCGCAGTTGTTGATCCACTGTGTGAGGTTGGTTGCGGCAGTGTCTGGGTCGGTGGGGTCAGTGGGTGGTCTCAGGGCGGTAGTCAGTTGGTCCTCGGTGACCTTGCCCCAGCAGCGGCGTGGTAGCTGTTGGGTGCGGTGGTGTGTGGTGGGTTTTCTGAAGGTGAAGTGGACGCATCTGTGGTCGGTCCAGTGTGGTTCAGTGGTGTGGTTGAAGGAGACGTGGGGGCTTGCGGAGAAGATGGGGTAGAGCGTGTGTCCAGCGGCGTGAGTGGGTGTCGTTACGAGCTGTTTGAGTCCGAGGTTGGCGAGGTTGTCGATCAGGGCGGTGGAGTTGGCGGCGTCGTTGTTCTCGAGGTGGAAGTTCAGGTCCCCGAGGAGGATGTAGTCCGTGGAAGCGAGGGCGTGGGTGCTGATGAGGTCGGCAATGGTGTCACTGAACTGTGGGCGGGGTCCGGGAGGTCTGTAGATGAGAGTTCCTCTGAGGGTGGTGTTGGGGTCGGTGTGGATCTGGAAGTGCATGTGCTTGGCGGTGGTGAGGGTGTCATCGGTGTTCGTTGAGATTTTGATAGAGTCTTTGTGGATGATGGCGATTCCTCCTCCCACTCCGTTGGTGCGGTCTCTGCGGGAGATCTTGTAGCCCTGTGGGATGGCTATGGCGATGTCTGGTGCTGAGGTGGCGTTCAGCCAAGTCTCCGCCAGGAAGGCGACGTTGGGGGCAGTGGAGTCTAGGAGGTCCCAAAGTTCAATGGCGTGCTTGCGAGCGGAGCGGGTGTTGAGGAGGATGCAGCGAAGGTGGTTGGGTTCTCTGGCTGGTGGTGTGGAGGGTTGGATGCTGGTGAATCTGCAGTTCCGGCAGGTGAAAGGCCCCTGGGTGCGTTTCGGGGTGGCCCGGTAGCAGGGGTGGTCTCGTCTGGTGTTGAGTGCGTGGAGGGTGCTTGCGTCGTAGTGCAGTCTGGCGTTGCGGGGGGTGTGGGTTCCAGGGGTTCTGGTGCTGAGTGCGGTCCAGGCGCGCAGAGGGAGGGAGGAGCAGCTGGGAGGTGGGAGCGGGCGGCCAATGGGAGTGAAGGGGGCGGGGCAGCAGGGGCTCAGCAGCAAGGGAAAAACCCAGGGAAAAACCCAGGGGAAAACCCGGGGGAAAAACGGCGGGAAAAGACGGCGGGAGAGGGACAACAGAGCACAGCGGTACAGAAAGCAAAACACATGGGCACAAAATGAAAAAAACGAAGTGGCACAGAAGCCAAGCGCAGGGGTACAGAAAAAAGGGAGCGAGTAGTCAGGCGGCAAAAGCGGCAACGGAGGTTCAACCCACAGGGGGCTGCGTGGCAGATGGGGGAGCGACCTGCCTGGTGACAGGGTCAAAGGAGACTGGATGGTAGCGGTGGATTTGCAGGATGCGTATTTCCATATTCCTATCCTGCCAAGCCACAGGCGTTACCTGCGGTTCAAGGTGGGCCACGAGCACTTTCAGTTTACTGTGCTTCCTTTCGGTCTCACCAGTGCCCCTCGGGTGTTCACAAAGGTGATGGTAGTGGTGGCAGCTCATTTGCGCAGGTCAGGGATTTCAGTCTTCCCCTACCTGGACGATTGGCTGTTAAAGGCTCCTATGCCCCAGGCTCTCGTCACCCACCTCCAGACGACGGCGGACCTTTTGCATTAGCTGGGGTTCACTATAAATGTGCTGAAGTCACACCTGACTCCCTCTCAGAAGCTCTCTTTCATCAGAGCTGTTCTGGACACAGTGCAGTATCGGGCTTATCCTCTTGATCAGCAGGTTCAGGATATTCAGGTTATGATTCCGATGTTTCGGCCTCTATCCTGGATCTCGGTGAGACAGACTCTGAGGCTGCTGGGACTCATGGCTTCCTGCATCCTGTTGGTCAAGCATGCCAGATGACGCATGAGGGCTCTGCAGTGGGACCTGAAGTTCCAATGGGCACAGCATCAGGGAAATCTTACCGACGTGGTTCAGATCTCGGAGAGGACTGCGGAAGATCTGCAGTGGTGGTTAGTGAACTGCGAATGGGTCCAGGGCAGACCCCTCTCCCTTCCCCAACCAGATCTAACGGTAGTGACAGATGCGTCACTTCTGGGATGGGGCGGCCTTCTGGGGGAGGTGGAGATCAGAGGTCACTGGTCTCCGGCGGAATCTGGGCTCCACATCAACTTGTTGGAGCTTCAGGCGATCCGGCTAGCATTAAAAGCATTTCTTCCTGTTGTAAAAGGGAAGGTGATGCAGGTGTTCACGGACAACACTACCGCAATGTGGTACTGCAACAAGCAGGGAGGTGTGGGGTCGTGGACCCTTTGTCAAGAGGCTTTACGCCTCTGGACATGGCTGGAACAGCAGGGCACGACCCTGGTGGTTCAACACCTGGCAGGTTCTCTGAACGCCAGAGCAGACGAACTTAGCCGAAAATGCTTAGAGGATCACGAATGGTGTCTCCATCCGGAGGTGGCGCAAGGACTCTTTCAGCAGTGGGGAGAGCCTTGGTTAGATCTGTTCGCCTCCGCAGAGAACGCGCAATGTCAGCAGTTTTGCGCGTTGGAGTTTCCAAGGGGGCTATCGCTAGGCGACGCTTTTCGTCGCGAGTGGAGTTCAGACATCCTGTACGCTTTTCCGCCTATACCACTTCTGCCCAGAGTTCTCAAGAAAATCAAGAACGACCGGGCCCAAGTAATCCTTGTGGCTCCGGATTGGGCACGGAGAGTTTGGTATCCAGAGCTTCTCAAAATGAGCATCGGTCCTCCAATCAGGCTGCCTCTTCGGGAGGATCTTCTGTCTCAGCAGCAGGGGAAGGTTCTCCACCCGAACCTGTCAACTCTGCGCCTTCATGCGTGGAGATTGAGCGGCGACAGTTGATGGTTTATGACCTCCCTCCCGAGTTCTGTGATGTCATTCTGGCAGCCAGGCGTCCCTCAACTAAGTCGATCTACGCCTGCCGTTGGAAACGTTTTGTTTCTTATTGTTCAGAAAGGTCTATTGATCCTCTTTCTTCTTCTCTGTCTAACAACCTTTTGTTTATTTTGTCTCTCGCCCAGCAGGGTTCCTCCTTGGGGACTCTCAAGGGCTATCTTGCAGCCTTATCGGCTTTTCTTCAGTTGCCTGATCAACCATCTCTGTTTAAATCACCTATAGTTCAGAGGTTTTTGAAAGGGCTTGTACATCTGTTCCCGCCTGTGCCTTTCGTTATGCCCCAGTGGGATCTTAATCTGGTTCTTTCCTTCCTTATGTGTGCTCCTTTCGAGCCCTTGCATAACTGTCCTCTCTGGCTGCTCACTATTAAGACAGCCTTTTTGGTGGCAATTACATCTGCCAGGAGAGTGAGTGAGCTGCAGGCTTTATCTTCTAAACCTCCTTATCTAATGATATATCCTGACAAGGTGGTGTTAAGAACTCGTGCCTCTTTTCTCCCCAAGGTGGTGACCCCTTTCCACCTGGGTCAAAATATCACCCTGCCCACCTTCTTTGCACCACCGCATCCCTCTAATGAAGAGGAGCGTCTACATCGACTGGACCCAAAAAGAGCGTTATCGTTCTACCTTGACCGCAGTAAAGAGTTCCAGATAGACGACCAACTCTTTGTGGGGTACGTTGGTGCAAAGAAGGGTCGGGCAGTACAGAAACGATCCATTTTGCGCTGGGTCGTTCTCTGTATAAAAATATGCTACGCTTTGGCGAAGAAGCAGCCTCCTGAGGGCTTGAGAGCTCATTCCACTAGGGGGAAAGCTGCTACCACTGCGTTAGCACGTGGCGTACCGGTGGTGGACAAATGTCAGGCCGCAATTTGGGCTTCTTTACACACGTTTGCAAAGCACTACTGCCTGGATAGCCAGGTGAGAAGAGAGGGGCATTTTGCCCGTTCTGTCTTGCAGGACTTCCTTATATAAAAAAAAATTATAATAATCTCCTTCAGACCCACCACCATGGGTTATAGCTTGGGTATCTATTCTAAGGTAAGGAAGCTGCAGCTAGAAGTCTCTATCAGATGAACAAGTTACTTACCTTCGGTAACGAGGTATCTGGTAGAGACTCTATCTAGCTGCAGATTCCTTACACCCACCCAAGCCTCCCCACTCTGGGGAAATTTTTTCTCATGTGCATATGTGTATATATATGTATATATTTTTCTATGTGAACATATGTATATGTTTCATTTTGGCAACTTTTGCCTTTCTTACAGGCAAGAAAGTGTTTTTTCTCCAAACAGTGAAAGAGGTTAAAAGTGTATTGGTTGGTTCTTCCATGACTCTGTGCTTCTGGCGCGGGAAGTTGTGGAAAAGAACTGACATACGCGCGCCGAGACGGCGTCTATATAGACAGCCGTGACGTCATAGACAACTCCAACGACGCTGACGACGCACGCGGAGCTGGTCGACGTACGCGGATCTGAACGACGCCGTCCGACGGCGTGCGCGCAGGGTACTGCTCAGAAAAAACTCCGGATTCGAAGCTGACGCCAGGGAATTCTAAGGTAAGGAATCTGCAGCTAGATAGAGTCTCTACCAGATACCTCATTACAGAAGGTAAGTAACTTGTTCTTTATGCTCAGCATAGACAAAAAAGCATTTGCACAAAATCTGTCGATGTCCCAGCATGTCATTGACACTACAGCAAGGACCCCACGTATTGGCTCTGTGATTACACACGCATGGCAGAAGTATTAAGGACTTCGCATTAGTAAAAAGTAATTGGCTTTCTTGAGGCAAAGAATTTCTTTTGCACCGTCAACCAGCAGTACAAAACAGTCCTGTCACAAACAAAATGTTAAATACCTTGAAATGGTACTAGGCAGGTGAGGGAAGATAGCCTTGCACGCATGGACAGGGAGGGGCCCCTGAGCAGATATCTCTCTGGCTGCAGTGTTTCTTGGGTCTCCCTCCCTACTGGCCAGATCACATTGCTGCTGCACCCTGGGGCCCTCACATTCATACTTTGGACTGAGAGGGCCACGGCTGGGCCTCCACCACTGGCACATGCTTCACAGCCTGACAGGCGGCAACATCTGGACCCTCATCTGTCTGTTGTCCCAGAGTTCCCTCCTGGCCTGCTGACAACCCCACCTCCTGAACCACACACCAGGTAAATACTTGCTGGTTGTACTGGTTAGAACCTGTTGAACTCTGCTGTTGCCCTGCATCTCTGTGTTTTTTTCCAGCAACAGGCCCCCTTGCCCCACCTAATTCCAAAGCTTTCTATACTTGACTTTGAGACCTCACCTCTAGCCACCATGCCTTGGACCCCTTGGGGGCAGCATGGAGCCCACGCATTGCCACAAACTAATTGATAAGAGGATACCCTCTCCTCTGCCACTTCCCTCTGCTGACAAACTGGATGAAATACCGACAGCCATAGGGCCCACCAGAGACACCCTCGAAACCAAAATTGAGGCACTGGTAGCAGACTTTAGGCTCCTAAGAGCTGTCCAAAGGACAATAGTGAATTGGGTCCATCAAGTGGAAATTGAAGTAGCTGAACTGGGCCCTACTGCTAACTTACACACCAGGGACCTGAGCTCCCTATGGGCAGAGTTAAGGTTTTGGAGACCCGAATTGAAGACCAGGAGGGGAGGGCACTGGAGAAGGAACTGATGCACCACCTGGGGGCCCCACCACAGCCAGTGGTGGCTAGATTATTGCAATATATGGGCTAGGACTATCTCCAGGGACGGGCCCTTACACAATGTCCATACCAGGCAGACATTGCTAGAGTCTCTCCTTTCCTGGCCCATGCTCTACTGTTCTTGGATAAGCTGCAGACAACCCTAGATGGGAAATCTGTATTCTTTACCACACCTGGGCAAGTGTGGCAGTGGATCGACGGCTATGATGCAGGGAGACAAGACCAATCACAGAATTTATCAGCTGCACCCTACAAGCGTAGGAAGTCTCACCCACTTTTAAGGAGGATTGTGCGGCCTAAACAGCAACAAGCCTGTGCTGGGCATGCCTAGGCAATATTTGCGGTGGCCACGATCTCCCAGCCAGCAAGGAGCCCTGAGGAGATATCATTTACGACACAGACACTTCATCCAACGCTGGGAGCAGCACACTCCTACACGAAGTTACACTGGGCACGATGGGCAATCTTCTATGATTCCCTTTCTGGAGGAGAACAGACACTGAACAATGCAGCTGACCCGATTAATTTCCCCACAGGCATATTATACCCAGCACCCGGTGGCTACTGGGGGCCCTCTGAGGAATACTACTGCCCTGTTCTGGGGCAAAATTAGACACGTAGACAGGCTTGGGAGGAAAGGAAACAACTGCTGGTGTACTTGACCGGTTACGACGTAATGACTATCGGCAGCATATCAACAAGGCTCACAATGACCAGGAGCAGTGGGGGGTGCCTTCTTGAATGGCTAGCGGACCCCCATAGGCAACACTCACATCTTCTATCCTTAGAGGACCAGACAGGACAGGTGTACACTCAGGTTGTCATCAAAGCAGTTTTTAGCGACTACAACATGGGGCTTTACACTGAGAGACCTTGTGCCAGTTAGTAAGAACTGCAAAATTATGTCCTTGCTGCCAAGCCCAGTAGATTACCAGGGGACGTGACTGCCTCACTAGGTGGGGACATCCAGATCCAAGAGGTGAAGGAGACCGTCAAGTCTATGGCGCAAGGGTAAGTCCCAGTCACAGGCGGCCTACCAATACAGTTTTCCACACCCCCCAACTATAATTTATAATGCCGCGAAGGATGGTCAATCCCAGCCCCCCACTGTGCGTGAGGCCTTACTTGTACCTCTGCTCAAAAGGGGCAGGGAAGCAGACCAGGTCTCTTTGTGCAGGCCATTATCGATCCTCAGTGTTGATTATAAAATATGTAGGAAGATTCTGGATACCAGACTATCGTCGGACTCTAGGACTTGATCCACCTGGATCCGTTGGGGTTCATTCTGGTGCACAGCACCGTCCCTATTATCTGTAGACTTATACACCTTACTCCACTCCCAGTTGGGAGAGAGTGTGCCACAGGGCACTCATCCTATCGATTGACATAGAAAAGACATTTGAGTTCCACCACAGGGAATACATTTATACTATATGTATGGGGCTGGATTAGGGGTTGATTACCTGGATGAAACATCTATACACCTCCCCTACAGCGTGATTTAAAATTGGACAATACATGTCTGATCCTTGTAAGATAGAGAAGGACACTCATCAGAGGTGCCTCCTCTCCCTGGTGCTTTTTACCACTGCGATGGAACCACTTGTAGCCACATTCCAACTAGTTGGTTCCTACCAGAGAATACACCTGGGTAACACACCTCTATTTGTATCACTAAACGCAGATGACATGCTGCTGTACCTATGACGCAACGATCCAACAACCAAAGGGGCACATTCAGTGTTTGAGATGTTTACCGGGTTGTTGGGATTATGGGTCAACTGTAATGTATCCAGCACCTACCTGGTGCCTGCGCAGAGACTGGATGATAAACTGTCTCAGCTCCTATGGAGTTGCGCTGGGAGCCCAGTACTTTCACTACTTAGGAGTGAAAATCTACCCTTCTCCAAATCAACTGGTTGAGCGCACTATCCTGATGACTCTCGCCTTGATCAGACAAGCTATCGCCTTTTGGCACACATTACTGCTGTTTATAGCAGGCTGCACAGCACTGTCGAAAATGGTGGTTCTCCCACGGCGACTATATTTTTTGCTACACTACACATCTGAGTCCCCAGGTGCATCTTTTGGGAAATTGATGTACTATTAGTGACGCTGCTCTGGAACAATATGAGGCACAGGGTTTCCTTGGCCAATCTCCACCTTCCAGTTACAGAGGGTGACTGGCGGTCCCTGGCTTCAAATTGTATTACCTGGATGCACAACTGGTTAGGGTGGCATGCTGGTGGAAATCACCGGGAGGTACTACAGGGACAGAGTCGGCAGAGAGTCTGAGCTAGGGCATGCTATTTCAGCTATTCCTGCACCCACATAGGGGTGGGCCAGCATGACTCTAAAAAACATTCTACTCAGGACTTTATAATACAGCTAGAATCAAGTCCTATGATTGACTCATTGTAATCTTACATACCCCTGAGCTATATCACTGCTGGCACTGGAAACTATTGTGATGGCGGCTGTGGGAATGATAAGAGTTGGAAACACATTCAAAGACTTACAAACCCTTGCAGACATGTTTGGTATAACGCCCCACCACCACTTCTTACTCTGTGGCTCAGTCAGGGCCACCTTGTGGTCTCACTGGAAGCTTCACAGGCTGCACTACAACTAGTGTGCACAAACTCGAGAAAGGTTAAAGACATAACACTATTTTATAACGCACTGACCCAACAGGCCAAAACACATCTTCAAGACCGCCGTACCCGGTGGAGGGAGGATATTGCCACCCTAATCTCAGATAAACATTGGCTCAGCATCCTGGAAGTCCACACCAAGGGTTTCTAGAAATGCTCGATTTAAGCTCTCACAACTTTACTACCTGCTCAAGGCCTATGTCACACCAAAAAGGGTTAATGCAGTGTTCACGGGAACAGGTGCGCAATGTCCCCAATGTGGTGAAGAGGGAGCAGATTAATACATGGTCTGGATGTACATGGTCTCTATGCACCTGTACTGGGACTCCATTGCGCAGTTTGTGGATAATGCTGCAAGGTGACATTCTGAAAACCCCAGCTTATTGTCTTCTGGGCCTTTTTCTCAGATGATCATAGGTCTAGCGCTACTCCTGGCACACTCGCCATCTACCTATGGCTTGGAAGGCTCCTCAGGTGTGAACATCCTGCATTGGTGTGTGGAGGCTCTTAAAAAGGCGGGAATGCGATGAGGCGATTCTGGCACTGTTCTCAGGAGCATGCGCATGCAATGGTTCTTTTGTATTCGCATTTACCTGACTTTGATATTCGTCCATCATCTTAAGCATAACTGTATCTTACACTCTATACTGAGTGAGGCTGGAGGGAGCATAACTAAACATGATATGTGTACTGTACCTGTCAGCTTGCCCAGAAATTCAATAAAAATTTGTTAAAAATATTTAGCGTGGGAAATTCCATTTTGAATGTTTGTGAATGCTTGCAGAGTTTTGTCCTCTTTAGTGTTCATTATGTGCCCAGTGACCTATCCTCCCTTATCTTTTACCTGAACCAACCTTTTCCAAACCCTTTACTAGCCTTACTGCATGGAAACATTCAACCATCTGGCATGCTTTCCACTGTCTTAAGTGTAATTTGCACTCAGAAAAACTGTGCTCGTTTTGAATCACGGCATCAGGATTTGAGAAATGTAACTTCTGGCTGCAGTAAGGGAGAATCGACATAGAAATCTGCGCCTCAGTGTGATCAATATAGTCAAAATATCAGTTTTGCACACAAACAAGCGTGCTGTGTACTTTATAATTTAGCGATATAGATTTCAGAGCATTAACTAAATATGATGTTTTATTACAGTTGAGTTAAATCCTTAATCGTGTCCTTTTTATGTCGTTTTAATCCTGGTACTTGCTAATATCCAAATCTTTTAGGAAATATAATGAAAAGTAAGTTCTAAACTGTTGAAGACTATTGTCTCTGTCCATATGCGTCACCGCAGACCTCTGACTTTGTAACCATGGCATCTGATTTGGCGACACATTGCAGCGTTTGCAATCTTGTTTCTAGCATCCTTTACTGAAGCTCGAGTACAGGTTGTATTTCATCAAATTTGACATAAGGCATTCGTATGGCTTCAAGCTTCCAACACAGCGGTGTGCTGTAAATAGTTCGCATGATACTGATCTTCATGTCACTTCACATCTGACATGAAACTTTTACATTTTGTGCAGGGATGATATGATAATTTATTTTCAAAGACATAGAGATATTTTGGTTTGCAGTAATTTTACCTTATCAGTAGAGGCCCTTTTATGTCATTGTCGCTACATGTGGGTTCTATGATATATATTTTATTTATGTTTTGCAGAGCTCAGCATTTCTGTTTTGTGTCAGTATGAACAATTCTTTATTCTATCAATTCTGTTTAGTCTTCAGTGTATAAAGGCATAAACAGGGCTTCATGTCGGCTATGCCTTTTTTGCCACTTATTTTGTTAGCAAGTGAAGAAAGAGGGGTCAGTAAATGTCCTCCATTTCTTCTTTAGCTTTTTGCATTTTGTACTGAAATTGTTTGGATAGATTTCGTTATCTAGCCCCACCTTGTGTCTTCTTGCACTTTGGCACCAAGTGGAGCAGAAAGTGTGTACACTTCAGTCTTCCCTCAGATGTTGATGCTTCTGTGATAGATATAGGAGGGGTTAAGTCATCAAGGTTTTTCATCCAATCCCTACTTTAGGCCTATATATTAAATATGCCCCAGAATAAAGGTATATCGATTTCAAACTCCTGTGGCATGAAACAGCAGATATTTTCACAACTGTCCATGTAATGTACGGTTAATATTAAACTTTCAGAATTCCAGTTCTGATTACCTCGTTGTGCTAAGTCATGAGTGGCATGTCTCACATAAGTGATGAATGTGGAAGGAGGATACTGGCACTTTAGCCATTTCCTGTCCAAAACTGTCACCGGTTTCTCTTTGAGTTAAATTACATCAAGGGCCAGGTGTTAATGATGTATAATTTGTCACTTTTTGCTGCATTTCTGATATTTTGTGGCAGATTTGGAAATTCCACCTTTGGTAGTTCTCTTGTTGTGAGCACAAAATCACTATGTTGTAGGGGCCTTTCTAAGACATTTTGATAATAAGAAATGACAGACAGCATCCACTGCTCTTCCTTTAAGGCACTGGTGTGGCAGTAGTGAGAGGGACGCACTAGGACCCATTCCTCTAACTGAACCTGGTTCTGATATTTCGAAACCATTAAAATAACCAAA
This sequence comes from Pleurodeles waltl, assembly GCF_031143425.1. Classification (NCBI taxonomy): domain Eukaryota; kingdom Metazoa; phylum Chordata; class Amphibia; order Caudata; family Salamandridae; genus Pleurodeles; species Pleurodeles waltl. The sequence continues at coordinate 614,320,708 of NC_090444.1, read as the reverse complement.
AGTTTTCACTCCTTCCGGTTGGTGCAGTCCAATTTGTGAAGTATTTTTCTTCGTATACGGCATGGGATGTAAAAGTTAAGATTGAAATAAATTACTTCTTTACAGCTGGCCAAATATATTTAATTATTATAGAAATTGCAGCGAACAATACACTTTCATTTAGACGATACGTTTGACAGCTGTGAATAGCATGATTTGATTTGACTTCGGTGGGAGGAAACATTGCAGTTTTTGTTCATTCGGCGCATCGGCATTTCTATGAAAGATCCAGAACCTTCTTTTGCCTGAATCACTGCACTCTCAGTGCATGTGCTAGGTTGCTGTAAATAGCCATTTAGTCTTAGCTTTTTAGTTCCAGGAGGTTGAGCAGGGCAAGAAGGAGCAGGAGGGGAGTCAATCTGTTCCATAAAGATTAATTGAGTTTGAGTCCCACCGGCATAGCCTAAAGCTCTGCAGCATTTGCAAACATGTAAAGTAGGATTTAACAAAAACTGATAATTTCTACTTGAATAACATTTGTAGTTCTTGGGGCCGATTTAAGATTAAGATTATTGACGCTGATGGTAATGCCAGCCATTTTTATTCTGAATGGTTATGCTGCTCTTTTTAAAGTCAAATTGATATTTCAGGAATTTGTCTGATAACATAACCTTTAAGCAAGAGAAGTTTAGTTCCACAGTGTCTGCTATATTAATAGTCTTGCTCTTTATTCACTTTCTATTGGTCTTCTCAACTACGACCGATTTATTCATATACTCTTAAAGAAACTTATTCCTCTTATTTGTTCCATTTGCTCAGTTTTGCCCAATGTTTCTGATGTAATAAGTTATAGCATTACTTGCAAAGTTGTTATGAAACTAGTTCTTCCTTTGTATGTTAGGTACAAAACTTTCTGATTTCAGTAAAACCTATTAATAATATACTTACTTATAGGCTTTCAGACAGCCATTTTCTTGCACTGGTCTGTTATTGTGACATTTACATATTTCTTCCACCCACTAAAGCATACAGCATGGGACAGAGGATCAGTCCATTTTAGCCATTGGCTAACCTCACTGTGAGTCACTGCATTCTGTCTTTTCACAAGTAACGCATCCACACAAAAAGTAGACTAAGACTATAGTGTTGGAGACCACGAAGGCAACATACTTTTTGAGACCAATAAATTGTTTCTGTTTTTAGATAATGTTTTTCTTTTAAGATTGACAAGGCTACTGTAGCTTCCTTAACAACAAAGTTTGCAAAAACCACGACAAAACAAAACTAACATTGAAAAAGCCAAAGTGATGACAGCCAATGCCATACATATTAGCTTTGCCAAAGCCTATTATAATTGCTTTAATTCAGGAATTAAATTATTGATTTTTTTTTGTATACTTTTTTGTTGAGGTTTTGTTACATCATCGAGGTTGCATTTGGAATATATATTAACATTTGTAAAGAAATAGATATATTTCTAACTTCTCTTGGTACATTACTGTGTTTCGGTAAAAGAGATACAATTTTGGGTCTGAGAGGGTGAAACGGAGTGCTGTGGCGAGTCAGGGTGTCTATGCGGCATGTTCGATCTGCTTGGGATGGGAAACAGCCCGTGAAAGGATGAAAACATGTTGCAAAAGGGAGGCAGGTGGTGACGTCAGGAAACTACGGGGGGACTGGGTGTCTGTGGGGTGGTCCTTACGACCATCATTCTTTAGTAGGGGGCGGGGGCCTCATCATGCACTATATTCTGGAACTGTGTGAGCATTGTCTCCCATGATGCTGTCGTGGGATACTTTCGGAGGTGCCAAGCTTCCTCCTGGTGTAGGTTAACGCTAGTGGCTTCTCCCCATCGAAGGAATGTCTTGAACCGTTTAGTTATTGCGGGGTGCTGACCATCTCTCCAACGTAGTGTGAGAGTTCATTTGACCTACAGTAGGGCTATATTTGTGACCCGAACATGCACCTTTTTGATTCTTACCTCTTTAATAGCTTCCCAAGGCTGTTGACACCCATGTGTTCAGGAAGGGGAGCTCAGTGACCGTAGCGAGAATGGCACGTATTGTGTGCCAGTAGGTTATTAGGGTTGGGCATGACCAGAGCATGTGCTGCAGGGTGTCCTTGTTAGATTGACATCTGGGGCATATTAGGTGTGCATCTGGGAACAACCAGTTTAGTTTAGTGAGTGTTAAATAAGCTCTATGGAGTACGGTATATTGTATAGTTTTAAATCTAGCAATACAGGACCCTTTGTGTGGGGACTCCAGCCCTGTGTCCCAATCGGAGTCATGTGGCAGACGTGCCTTGTCTTCCTCCATACTGTCCTGAGGTATGTTAATGATGTCCTTACGTGTTCTGTGACAGCTTTATATAACTGTCGGACCAGGTGGCACCCGTTACCTATGGTATGTAGGGTTTGTATAGCAGCATGTGGTAGAGTTTCTTGATCAACAGTGTGCCATAGGTAATGGCACATAGCTAGCAGTGGGCTGCGGAGGAGGAATTGGCCCGGTGGAGCTCCATAATCTTGAGTGAGCTGATCAGAGATCAATAGGTTGTGATCCTGAAATAGATCACCAATTGTGTCTGTGGGGTTGTCATGCCAGGTAGATAGGTTGTCTGCTGTAAAGGTTCTGGGAATTCTCGGGAGTCCGAGTAGGGGCATTTTGGTTGCATATGGGTGTATGTGGCATGCTTGCTGGTAAATCCTGGCTAGACATTTTCAGGCTACCCAAACGTGCAAGGAGCAGGACTGCTGAAACTTTATAGCGGGGTTCGGGAGTTGTAGGAGGGTAGCAGGAGGAGGAGGCCTATTGCCAGTGCTCATCTCATAAAGGTTGTCACCTCCTAGCCAGTGGGCCACCCACTGAAGTTGAGCTGCCAAATAATATGATTCATATGACAGAGCACCCAAGCCCCCTTTTCCTACCGGGAGTTGTAGTTTACGGAGGGCTATGTGTCACAGTTTGTCATCTCACATCAATTCCACCAGTAGGGAGTCCAGTTCCCAGAACATTTGCTTAGGTGGATAGACTTGTATGTTGGCAAAATATTACAATAGCTGGGGGAGGCTAATCATTTTGGACGGGGCTATCTTACCAGCAGTCGCCAGTGGCAGACACTTCCACACCAGAATGACTCCTGCTATTTAAAGGCAATTAACATTCTCCTCAGGTTTCCTGCTAATAAATCTAGTTGTGAGTGGTATAGTCAAGTCCCCAAGTAGCCAACTGTGCTCTCCGCCCAAGATAGGGTGGCTCGCCCAGCCATATTTCCTGTGGAGATGCATCCTGATGGAGCGAGAAGACACTGGATTTTGCCCAGTTTATTGATAGGCCCGATGCTTTCTCAAACCCTGTAGGGTTATGTAGATCTCCTTGGTGCTGGTGTTAACGACCTTTAAGTAGAGCAATAGATCTTTGGCATAAAGCGTGGGTCATCTCTCCCTGCTGGATATCCCAGTGGGCACCTTACATGCGGAGGCGGACAGCAAGAGGGTCCATGGTGATGGCGAAGAGTATGGGAGAGAGAGGGCAACCCTGACGGGTTCCACAGCTCACTAGGAAAGACTCGGATACAGGCACAACTCGGATCAGCGAGGACGGGGCAGAGTATATTAGTTTGTGTATTTTAAGAGGTGTCCCCATACTCCAATCTTGGCTAACACCTTAAAGAGATACTACCAAGACAGCATTTTGAACACCTTCTCCAGGTTGAGAATCAGGCATGGTGCTTGGCGGATTTGTAAGGGCGCTTGGTCCATCACATGGAACAGGCATCTAAGGTTATGTGACATGCTTCAACCGTACCTGTTCTGAATGAGGTATTATTTTTTTCTGTATCTGAAGGTAGAGGTCTGATAATATCTTCCCCCTATATTTTGTAATCCGCTCCTAGGATTGTGATAGGCTGACAGAAGAATAATTTAGTGTGCCTGTTCAATGGCCGAGATGCTAGGCAGGGTCAGGGTCGCCACTAACATTGTGGGAGTGTATTGCATCACTCTAGGGGGTGCGTGGTAAAGGGTGGGATAATACCTGTGGGACACCTGAAGCATGGTTCTGAACACAGGGGAGGGCTAGTGGCAAGTATTATTTAAGTGATGGGGTGCATGCCAACCAGGTCTGGAGGCAGCCCGGTTTGTCCCAATTGAGTGTACCCGAGCTGTATATGCCACAAAGTTACAGCACCTCAGGCATTCTAATAAGACTGCATGATGTTGTCTATCGGTTGTCAGGGCCAGGTGTTTGGCTGCATCGAGAGGAGCCACACGTTTGAGGTCTGCTAGGGCCGTCTCAGCAGTCATGAGGTCCTTGAGAGTTTGCTGCACTCCTAGTATGTCCTGGATGCATATGCCCCGTGTCACCACTTTAAAGGCATCCCATTCCGCAGTACAATTGGAGGCTGTGGCCAGATTTTCAGCAAAAAAATGGCCTATATGGTCAAGTTGAGTGTTCTGGAAGATAGGGTCATCTAGAGTATCCTGTAGCAGGCGCCATAAAGGGATGGGTGGTAGGGGTGCATCCAAATCCATGTCGACCATATGAGATGCATGGTCAGATATGACGCAACAAGATAATCAGTGTGTTTTAATTGCGGCAATATGGAAGTGAAGCAGAGGAATCAGTCGAGGGAGATGTGTAGATCATGTGGGGCCGAGTAGTGTGAATACATTTTAGTTTGTGAATGCTGTGCTCGCCAGGCATCGGACAGTGACCAGTGTGTGGCCCATCTGGCACATTGTGCTGAATGGTTGTGTGCAAGGGCCTGGGAGACTGGTGGGTGTGACCGGTCCAGACACTGTTATAGTCTCCCCCTAGGATCCATGGGATACTTGCCCATCAGATCAGGACCACTGACAGTTTAGCCCAGAAATTGGTCTGATCTGAATTGGTGGCATAAATGCATCCCAGGAGGACTTGGGTACCATCTAAATGCCCCTCCACAAACCCATACCTGGCCTCATTATGGGTTGCTGTGCTAAGGGTCTGGAAGTGGGTACCAGTAGGGAGCCAAATCAACACACTTCTGGCATTTGCAGAGAATATGGTACTGACTATTGTACCTGTCCAGCGTTTTTGCAGCCGCTGAAGTTCCTTTCCGGTGATGTGGGGTTCCTGGAAGAAACATATATGTGTGTATTGCCTCTTTATGTAACAGTAGACTGAGTATCTGCAGCGAGCTGGGTGCATTCCCTGGACATTAAGGATTAGGAACCAAGTCTGGAGGTGTTGTGCCATGGTGCGGGTTTGGAGAGGTGCAGAATGTCAGGTTCTTGTCTCGTGGTCCTTCTGCTCCACATCACCCCCATCCCACATGCTCAGGCATATGGTTAACGATGCTCATGCTGCGGGGGTATAATTGTGGTAGTAAAAACGGGAGCATAAACAAGTTTAAGAGCCTATAGCAAATGGCTACACAGCCAAACAATAGACTTCAAAAAATTGTTTTGTAAATGTTGGGGGGTCGGGGCTGGATCCTGGGCAGGTAGCGGGAAATCCAAGTTTTTTTGGTCCCGGGCTCTTTGTTCGGGCAGCCTAATGGAGCATGTCTGAAGTTGTGTTGATCTGTGGGAGAGCCTGAGAGGGAGAGGCAAGGAGAGTGGCCCCGAAACCCCCACCGGGTTAGCTCACAGGTCTGTGTTGGTTGAGAGGCAAAGGGTGGGGGAGCCATGGTCCGTCGACATCAGTGGAAAGAGCATCAGAGCAGGTCATCAGCAGTCTGTCGGGTGATGCATGGGCCATGTGTTCATTCTGACAGGTCAGACAGGCAAAAGGCGCTGTCCTGCTCACTGGTGGAAGAGTTGGCATCAGAGTCTACTAGGGTGTGAATTGGCAGAATGCCAGTGCCCTGGATATGGCCAAATTTTGTTCCCTTTGTTGTGCGTCAAGATGGGGCACCCTTGTGCCCCCAAGGGTCTTGGCCATGAGATGGCCTCAGTGGGCTTGCCTAGGTATGTCTGTGTGGCACAATGTCCCTATCCCTTGATGGGCGAGCATTGCCAGCGGTGTGGTGTATGATCCAATCCCAGGCTGCCGACAGTTCTGTGAAGAAATAGGACCGCTGGTCTTTGATGAACTTCAGTCTCGCTGGGTACAGCAGGTGAAGGTTGCTTATTCGACGCTTGACTCTCAAGAAGGAGGATCGCTGCTGCTGTACTGCCATTGTGTAGTCTGGGTATACAGAGACCCTGGAGTTCTTGAGTTCCAATAGTGCTGTGCTGCCTGTCGGGCCGCCTGCAGCGTCAAGCAATAGTCCTGCCTGTCGGGCAGCCTGCAGCATCGCGTCTCTGTCCTTGTAGTGAAGGAGATTGGCCACGACAGGGTGGGGTGGTGAGCATGGAGACAAACAGAAGGCCAGCAAACTGATGTGCTCATTCAAAGGAAAAGAACGTGGACAGTTCCTTTGCTGAGGTAAATGATTTCATCCAGTCCTCTAGGGAAATGAATATTGTGCAGGAGCATTCTGGACCATTGAGCCCCTCAGGGAATCCCACCACTCTAATAGTGTTGCGACACGCCCTGCCCTCTGCGTCCTCTGCCCGGTCCTCTAGGCATTTCACCCTATCGGCGAGGTTGTGTAAGTGTTTCTAATTGGGGGGCCATGTCTGCTAGTGTGCACTCCATCTCTGACGCCTTGGAATCTTACGTCCTATGTTCTTCCCAAAGGAGGCCGATCTCTATGTACAACTCTTCGAATTTGGTTTCTACTGATGATCTTGATGTTTCTATCGCCTGTAAGATGGCTTCCAGCTTGTCTCTTGACCCTGGGAGGCTGGGGCGAGGTGGGAGTTGGACAGGGGGGAATCAGGTTGTCTAGACTAGAGATGTGGGGATGAAGACCAGGACTGGCCTTGTGTTGATTTATTCCAGCCCATCATGGCAGGGTGATGGGGTTGGGGAGGGACCAGGGGCCCGCTGGGTGGTTGTGCGACAGGAACAGTTGCTACCCCTTGACTTGTGGGTGGGCTTCTAGGGCCTCGTTTGGCTTCGGCACCAGGTGTGGAGGGGAATTCCGGTCTCTCAGTCCTTGTTACACAAGGAGGGTCTCAGTGATTGGTGATGTGGGCTCAAGTCTCTTTGGGGCCACATGGGCAGTTGTGGCTGCTTACAACACTTTTTCATTCTGCTGGCTTTGTTGTCGGTCCGCTGCATCCCATGAGCTCACCCTTCTTTTGTTGGTCCATAATGGACACCTATGCCTCGGTATATACTTTCTGGCAAATGCAGTATTTGGGTTAGCTGGGAGGCCACAGAAATCGTCACTCCCTCTTTGGTGGCCTTGAAGGTAGGGACGTAAAGGATCTGAGAAGTAAGGGTTATGTGGTGGCGTGGGGGGGCCTGTTCGACTCAACACTTTCTTTTAAGGGTCCGTTCATGGCAGACCCCTGGCTCCTGTCTCCTGCAAGCTCAGCAGAGTGTTTGGTTCTCTTTTCTTGCCTTGCGTAGGCCAGTTCAGCCTCAGTTTAGTTTGTTTGCCCGGGAGGGGGCGGGGTACAGATAAGTAGTAGCTGGGTTTTGGGGCTCCTTGCCCGTGTCACCACGATATACTGCGTGTCCCCCCTATCACGTCGCCCTAGGCCCCAGTGTCCTTGATGGGGCAACCATACGCTCTGCCCCCAGGCCTCCGCATCTCTGTTATTGCTGTTGGGGCCCCCTGCTGCATCTCCCTCTATGATTACCAGGGGCCCCGTGAGTTGCAATGGGTCGGAAGGAGGCTCCACTACACTACACCTAGCAGGGGCATTGGGATGGCCCAACATAGTTAATGCAGCCTTAGGGCCTCCGGGTTGTGCTCTCTCTGGGCCGCCCCTTAGTCTTGCGCAGCCACCCTTTCTGTCGTTTGGCTCAGGTGGCTGGCAGGCCACAGGCTGTATCCCCAGGCTTCAGGCGCCGCTCTGCCGGCCCATCCGGGCAGCCAGTCACATCCACTGGAGTTGGGCGACGCCTCTCGATGGCACTGGGGCCTCAACATTCTCCCCCCAGGTCACGATGGGCTGGGGGGAAGGGAGGCTTCACAGACACTGGGGCAGGGTGTTAGGCACTCGGTGACCTGCATGGGCTCCAGGTCGGCCCTCCAGCACAAATGGACCTCTGCCGACGGCCCCCAGAAGCTCAGAGCCGATCTGTCGTCTGGCCTCACACGGATGTCAGAAAGGGAGCTCTGTGGGCAGGATCAATTTCCTTGCCCCCTCACCCCGGAGATCCTCTAGAAGCGGTCTGCCATCTTCAGCAGTTAAGCCACGCTCTTCTCAAGAATCAAATGACTGATGCCCCAATTTTTTTTTATTTTAAATCTGAAGCCCATAAAACTTAATCCAATAGTTTAGCCATCTGGAAAGACATTTAAACAAAATTATTTTGTTTACATTTTGTTTTTGTTTTTAAAAAAAACAAATTAGATGTTTATTCATCTTTTTTTATTTTTCATCTCACATATTTCCTATTATATACTGTACTATTCTATATAACATTTGTATAGCGCATATATACCCGTAGGCATCCCAGCGATGATAGTGCGACATTGACTGACCAAAAAGATCAAAGGGAGCTGCTCTGAAACAGCCAGGTTTTAAGTAATTTGTTCCTTAGATGCTGATATAAGGGGAGTGGGGAGGGTGTTCCACAATTTGGCTATGTTGGAGCCAAAGGACCCCCCAATGGGCAATACAGAGAGATTTAAACTTGACCTGCTCTGCCACAAGGAGCCAGTGGAGAGATTTAAGGCCTTGTTGGGTGGAATTATTTATAGGAATATTATAGAGTAGTCAGGTAGCTGAATTCCGAACCACTTGAAATTTTCTTAATGTGGTTTTGAGGGATTTTCCATAGTCCAGGTAAGAAAGTATGAGGGCCTGAACCATTAGCCTTTTGGAGAATAATGGAGGTAAATGAAGGATGTTTCTGAGCATCCTGAGAACTCTATAACAGGTTGCTGCAGTTTTTTTGCTTTGGAGTCGAAATTCAGGGATTTGTCCAGCCAAACCCCCAAGATCTTTATGGCTGTTTTTCAGGTTGGGAGGGGGACCTAGACAATTCGGCCAACTCAGATTAATTAAAGGGTTGGGATTATTACCCGGCATCATGAGATATATTTTGTCTCTGTTTAATTTCAAGCATGAATTATTCATCCAGCTAGCAACTTTCTCTAGGCATGGACTTTGGCATTGGTAGAGAGGATTTTGGTTCTGAATAAGAGATAAAACAAATTGGGTATTATCCGCGTAAGAAATGATTGAGATTCCAAAGGAATGGACAATATTGGTTAGTTGCCTCATGTACAGATAAAACAGCAGTGTAGGACTCAATGAAGAGCCCAGCAGGAAAATGTCTGTTGTACAGCCACCATCGAAGATCTAGAATGATCTATCCTCAAGAAAGGATTTCAGCCATGTAAGGGCAAGTCCCGAGATTCCGGTGCTGTACTTTCTTTCAATAAGAATATCGTGGTTAACAGTGTCAAATGCTGCAGTAAGATCAAGGAGGATAATGGCTACCGTACCTCCCCGATCAAGCAGCTCCTTGGCTTCCTCCACCACTGCTAAAAGGCCAGTCTCAGTGCCATGGTAGGAATCCAGTTTGGTTATGATGTAAGACATCATGACTCTCTAGAAAATCTGATAGGGTGGAATTAACATGCTTCTCCAGAAGCTTGCTTATACGCAGGAGGAGGAAGGTGGACCTATAGTTTCCTAGATCATGAGAGTCCAGGTTAGTTTTTTTTTGACAATGCTTTCACCATGGCGTGTTTCTGTGTCGCCTGGACTATTCTTATACTGATAGAAAGGTTTCATAATTCTAACAGGTTGGGAAGAATCTGATCTATTGGCTTTGCTAGAATATTGGGAGGGATTGGATCAATAGAGGAGGTCGATTTAACTTTAGTTAAGGTTGCCAAGAGAGAGACCCTAAAATAGGAAACTCAGTAAGGGTATTGAGAGTGGCAGTTAGTCAGTCGTCAGTGGGATGTTAAATATTGAATAAATCTTCTGAAGGAATCTAGCAAGGTCATTGCAGCGAAAGAAAGAGGATTCGGAGTGGTGCATTTCCTATCAAGGTGCATTTTATTTATTATGTCAAGTGATCTAATGTGTTTTGAATTTGTTTTGTTTTGCATTGTCTCTACAGCTTTGGTTGCTTATGTACTGCTGCTGTGCATGTGCAGTTCTATCTTGTGCAAAATAAGTTGTTTTTATTTTGTGTATATCTGCCATTATTACACTTTGGAGTCCATTCCGAGAATTGTGTTTGATTTCATATATACGGAGGATCTAAGGACTGTAATTAACTGTTATGGCAAACGTACCCTTGGGCTTTGGCCTCAGTCACTCCTTTGATCAGCATATCAGCATTGTCTGCACAACAGAGGTTTTTAACTTCCACCCATTGTTTTGTGAGGAGCCAGTGTATAACATCAGGGAAGGAATATGTGGTTTGTTAGTTTCAAGGAGAAGATGATTTAGAGAAGTTTGAAGGTTGTCGTAGCTGGAAAGCCATCACAAATGTTGTGGTAGTCTATCTGGGAGAGAGTACCACTGAGGATGAGGGGAGTAGGGTAGTAGGGTAATCCTGTGAGGAACAAACCCCCAGGGCCCGCAACATACAAAATGTGGGTGCCCTGGAGCCCTTCCAGGTCACCCACCTTATCCTGGTTGAGGGCTGCGGGGGAACCCCAAGAACCCAGCGACCCCTGCTAGCACCCCCACATCCATCGGGAGCCATCACTGCTCCTCCCCACAGGGAGTAGCTAATAATGCTGCTCCCTGTCGGCGGGAACAATATTTAGATCTGTTTTCCTGTCTGCATCACTGCAAAGCAGGGAAACAGATCTAAACTCCGCTCCCAGTGACAGGAGCATTTTTTAAACTCCTGCCAGCTGGGCGCGGACTTGGTGTTTACTCCCACTTGGTGGGAGATTTAAAAATGCTCCTGACAAGCAAGATCAAACACAGGTTTTCCTTCCCACAGTGGTGCAGGCAGGAAAACAGCTATGTCCAGAGGATGGGCACCCCAGGACACAGTCTGTGAGCTAGCCCTGGTTGATGGGTCCCCAAGGGCCATAAATGGCTCAGGGGGGTTTCCCCCCCATAAAATGCATTTTCGGCCTCAGGGGTGGGCTCCCTGGGGACTTTCGAGGCTCGAGTAGGGGGACTATGCAGCCCCTTCTCATACATAATGACATCACCTCTGGATATCGGCTCCCTGGGGCCTCCAGTGGCTTGGGAAAGGTGACTGTGTGTCCCCCCCTCCCCATATTAATTGTTCTTGGCCCCAGGGGGTAGTCTTGCAGGATTGCAACATTTTTTTCCTTTTTTTTTTCCTGGCCCCAGGCAGTCCATCTGGGTTCCCCCATTGGAGCCTAGGGGGTCGGGATATCCCTACCCTTCTCCCATATATCTTTTTATTTTTATTTTTTTTACAACTTCAGGACAGGGAACCAAGTCATGAGTCCTGTAATGATTGCCGGCAACATTTTTCTCATGTTGCTGGCAGCCAATTGAAGTGCTCACTCCTATGGTAGCAAGATGGCCCAAGGAAAATAAAGCTCCATGGACCAGTCAGAACGCTTTATTTTTTTAATTGGTGCTCCTGCGAGAGTCTCAGAGACTCTTGCGAGCCCAACTGCCAAGATATACAATTATTATTTTCCCTTAATTTCTCAAACTACTGAACGGATTTACATCTAATCACAAAAAGCACAATCTGCGGACCAAAATCTAGCTTCCTGTCGTATTTGGTATAATTCCGTTCAGCAGTTTTAGCTAAAACCTGTCTTAAAAAAGTCAATGGCAAATGCATGGAGATTTTGAGCTTTGGGGCCCCCTTTTTTGTCCATAGACCCTGCTTGGTGGATCACCTGGAAACTTTCCAGGTAGAAGCTGATGTGAATGAACTTTTTTTGGAAAGTTTTTTGACGATTCGTCAAACAGGACTAAGGTAATTAGGAAACCAAAAAAAACGCATAATCTATGTGAAAGCAGGCCTAACTATAACTACCTAGATGTGACTGCCACAAGATGATATACATATATATGTATATATGTATGTATATGCACACAAACACAATACCCTTTCAGGCTTAGAGTACTGCATGCAGTATGCAAAAAAGGAAACAGAGAACTTGGATGTTATTGTACCAATCCAAAGCTGTAATACTGTGCCATGAGTGGTAAAAGGCTTTGGTCATTTTACTGCTCAGCGTGGATGACACTAACTAATCCTATGCCTGAAGAATTTTCTGTAGAAATGGCAAAAGACTTTGTCCCTTTCTAGCTCGGTGTGAAAATCACCAACTTGCCTGTGTCTTTGGCACCATTTGATGAATCTTCACAAAAGTTTCCCGAAAAAGTGTGCCGGTGATTCTTGTTGCGCACAGTTTCAGAGTGATCCGTCAAGCGGGGGCCGAGAAAAGAAGGGGGGGGGGGAAACTGTTTCCCATGGACCTTTAGACACAACTACAGCTCGAACCACTGGACGGAATTACACCAAATTTGTCAGAAAGCTAGCTTTCGGCAAGCAGATTGTGCTTTTGCTTATTTGGTGTAAATCTGTCCAGTAGTTTTGGAGCTATTAAGGAGAAAATAAATGTGTATATCTCTGGCCACGACGACTTCGCAAATAATGATGAGCTCGTGCAGGGAAATGCACAGCTCTGATTGGCTTCCAGCACTTCAAACCAGTAAGTGCTGGCAGCCATCTTTGGGCTCTGCTTCAGCCAAGTCCCTCAAAAAAGTTTTTAAAAAAAATAAAATAAGACAAGTGGCCAAGGTAGAGTCACCTAGACCCCTTATCTCAACCACAGATAAAAAGTTTTTTTTTTTTTTCACTGTGATTCGTGGCAGATCTGGGGGCGAAGACTCACATGCTTGATTTATATACAGCCCCCGGGAGGGGGGAGGAGTTAATCAGGTCCCAGGGGATTTGCCTTTTAATGTGGGGGGAGGGGGCGCTCCCCGGTGTTTTTATTAAAAGAATAAAGGGGGTCTGTTTCAGAGCTCCGAGTACCACAACCTCTCCGGGGTTGTTTAACGTTGGATGGGTCCTGCGAGACCCCTGTTGAGGAACCAATGATGGCCCTGAGGGCTGCCAACCCCCAGAGCTGGCTCCTGCTTTGTCCCGTGTTCCCACCCCCAGAACATAGCTGTTTGCTTTGGCTTGGTGGGAGGCAAAAGCAAACAAAGTCTGCTTTCTGACAGCGAGAGCTGTCAGACAGCTCTCCCTGTCAGAAAGCTGAGTTTTCATCTGTCTTCCCTACACGCAAATAAGCCTGCAGAAGATAACATTGCTCCCACAAGCAGGGAGCTGCTGTTTAAAGCAGCTCCCTGCTTCTTGTGGAGCAATGCCGGCTCCTGCAGCCGGCTTGGACTGCGGGGGCCTTCAGGCTCCCTGCGTGGTGTTGTCAATCTCTCTCTTCCATCCCGTAATGGGAGGGACGAGAGAGAGATTCTCATTGCAATGGTCTCTCCATGTAATTACTTCAAAGAGTTAGACTAGCAAGATGTTTGGTACAAATATTAAAGTTACATTTAGATGCAGAGCAGAACAGAGTCCCTGTTGGCCTAATGGACAAGTTCTTGTACTGTCACTCAGTAGGCTGAAGGTTTAAATCCTACAGTGTGTTTGCTTATTTGCCAGTGTATTGACTGTTAAACCTTCCTAGTAACGGAATATTCACGCTTCTTTCCTCTCACATGTGTGGGTTGCATGTCATAGGTATGTCTGGAAAGAGTCCATCAAGGAGTCACCTGCGGCCTAATGGTTTAAGTCACAGACCCTCATACTGACAGTTAAGGGTTCTACTCAATGTGTGTCTGTGATCATTTTCCTCCTTAACTTTATTTTAAACTTCAAAAGTTTAAGGTTGATAATGAAAGGTGATCTCACTCTAAGGTAACCATTACACAAGCCCTCGCTATGCACTGCTAATTACCCCACAGATTACAGCACATATAACATATTTGATAACATCACTGATAATATCGTGTAATTTTTGCAGTAAAATGTTTTATGAAAAAACTGTGCATGGCGGGATGCGAGTTATCGTTACCTTAGGGCACACATTCTAGTTACTTGAGATAACTGTAACAGGTGAATTTCTATGGCTTTGTATGTTTAAAATGTGAGCCTAACCATAATGTCCCTGTAACCTTTGTTTTTTTCTGTCGAATACTTTGGGTGTGGGAATAGTAAAACTATTTAAAATATTTCACCAATCTGCATAAAACTCCCAGTTTTGCATCTGCTCGTACAGTCTGCTTTGACATTTACCCCTATGCCTTTATTAGAATTGACCTTTGAAACTCAGTTTGTTTATTTTTTTAGCTGTTTTTGTAATTACTTTGTTACCATATTGCCAATGGGTTTTTGCTTACAACCTAAGAACTTCTCTAAGTAATTTCTGAAATGTTACAGATTTGGAATTCCATTCCTTCCCTTTTCTAGGATGCAGATAACTTATTTTCCTTTGCATTGATTTATCAGCTGTGAAAGACATGGTTATGCTCAGCCATTAAATACTATGAAACAAGTACTTTAGAAGGCTAATGAAAATGAAGGATAGACTGAAGTGTTTTCTTATCTGCATCCTGAGAAAGGAAATGACTGTCTTCCATTCATGAATACATCTTCAAGCCTCCAGCATCTTCTTTCTAGTCTGCCATTTGCTTTGGCTATTTCAGAAGATACAATATTTTAACATAGTCAGAAGCTGCTCTGTGTCCTTCCTTAAGATTAGTTGGCTATCACAATGACCGTTCCAGATACAGGGCCTAATTTAGATCTTGGCAGTGTTACCGCCAATCCGATGGACACGAAAAGATCGTTAAGACGTATTGCGGCTGAGCTGAAGACCACCACAACAGAGTGCTCTTCCTAGCCATCAGGCTCCCTCCGAACCTATTTAGATAATACAGTCCTGCAGGCGGTGTACTGGCAGCAGATTGCTGACAGTAGATAGACCATAGCAGGACCTAATTGACATCGGACAGTGGTACTGGCCATGGAACACAGGTAAGTCTCACACACAGAACCTTACCCATGCACTACACAGCACACTACATACACACTTACATCCATTACCATTCAACCACAACACAAAACAAACATGTCAGAAACACACATTGCCATACAACCATGATACAACACACACACTGTTGGACATGACCCTTCTTATGGGATTTTCCTTGAAACTTTTTGCTTTTTTTTTCTCCCAGTTTTTGCTGACTCTGTGCGTGGCCTTCGGACTCTGGGCACTTTCCCACCATACCATGGGGGAAAGTGTATGTACCCTTCCTACTCAATCAATGAAGAGGCACTAATGTGATTGGTTGGCATGCCATATTGGGGTGCCATACCAACGAGTGCCCTGTAAGAAGGTACACCACATACCTGGGGCGGATACAGTCTTGACCACTAATGGGACGTTGCACTGAGTGTGCAACCCACCAGAGTAGCCTGACCAGCAGGCAGAAGGCAGGGCAGGTACCCAAGAGTGTCCCCTGCTTGGGTTTCTCTACCGAGGAGATTGCCTCTTCTTTGAGATTTTGCTGATCCTCAAAGAGTGACATTAGGGCCCTGGGCACTTTCCCACAATAATTAGTGTGTGAAAGTGCATGTGCGCACTCCTTACTTAAGTTAGGAAGTGGCGTCTACCAGTATATGCTCTATCGCACATTGGTGACTTCTTCTATATAATGAGCCTGGCCTGTCTTCCCTATATGTGCACACTAGCACATTGGTGTTTTCATGTATATACTAAGGCTGGCATGGCTTACCGATATGTGCAGACTTGCACATTAATGTTTCCATTTATATACTGAGTCTGGCCTGGCTGGGGTATATGTGCACACTTACACATTTGTGTTTTCATGTATATACTGAGCTTGGCATGGCTTGCCCAGAGATGCACCCTTGCACCTTCGTGTTTGCAGGTATATACTGGGCCTAGCAAGGCCTGCCAGTAGGTGCACACTGGTGTTTTCATATGTATACTGAGCCTGGCACAACTTGCCAGTATGTGCACATTAGGATAAATATATATATGTGTATATATATATATATATATATATATATATATATATATATAAAACACACACTGACTCCACAGCAGGTCACGGGTGCAGAGTGAGTGTACCAGGGCCCATGTGCCCACGGAGTGAAGAATGCCCGTGTGTTTTCACTACCATTGAGAGCCGCTCTGTCCATAGGTTAATATGGGAGAAAGTTTATAATTAATCCTCGCTGCAATAGTAGATTGCAGTGGAGCAGCCTCATAATGTTTACTATCTTTAGATTCCTAAAGACAAACCCTTTTGAATGGTAAAGGTGGTTTTGTCAGTAATACCTTTGAAATGCCACTTCTAGAAAGTGAGCATTTCCATGTTCTAAAATCCCTTTTGTGTACCTTTTCAAATCAAGCTTCAATCCACTGGGGGCTAGGGGAACCACATCTATGCATTCCCCAGCGACCGCTATAACACTTGGGCAACTGGAACAACAGACCTCGGTCAATTGAAGGCCTGGCTGGATAATTGGAGGAGGAGGTTTTGACACTTGGCCTCTCGGAGTCAGATCATGGCAACACTAAAGATAAAGATCTACATTCCATGGCCCCATGGCAAACAGGACTGAAATTGAGGGGAGACATCTGTGGTTCAAAGAGGAATCCTTTGAACCACTCCCAACTTCAAAGGCACACTTGAGTATAACTAGGGATACCACACTTCAGCAGTTTAGATATACACTTGCAGGAAGATAGGACAGAGTCCCCAAACTGCATAATGCACAATGCCTGAGGAATCTGGTGTGGACAGGAATATTTACTGTCCTTGGAAGGGATCGCACACCCTTCCTCATCGTGGCTGACCTGGAAACACTGCTTGCTGAAGTGTGATACTCTGAAGTGTGCATTCCAAGGGCTTCTTGTTCTGTGTGGAGGTCTCAGGACATCGAAGACCTTGTTCAAGGGACCTACACCTTCTACCTTGTCATCTGGAGAGCGGTGCCCTCTTCATGTCTACATCGTCTTCTGGATTCCAGTGAGTAACAGCGGTGTGAGCGTAGAACTAAGAATTGGGTCTGGAGACCAGATTTGCCTGGTGCAGAGCCTGCAAAGTACTGACTGCATTCAAAGAATGTGGCAATTCATTGTAGGGCCACGTCAAGCATAAGCATTTGGTTGGTAGTGAACAGATTACTGGCTGCAGGATCTCATGTGGCCTGCCGTTGTCAAGTGAGCTGCACTTCTCTTGTGCAGCACCTGACTGCATGCTCATTGTGTGTGGTGTCCGTGTCACTGGTTGCAACCCTCGGAGCTGGGGGCGTACCAGGAGCAGAGCCGCATTCTACCTCATGCCGTACCGCTGAAGTGGCGTCTGTGTGTGCGCGTCTGGATTGGTTTGGTGCAGCTCAAGTTATCATGCACCACACGTTGTGTCTCATACCAGGGAGGTACGGAAAGGAAACTGATTATGTGTTCAGAAGTGCCTGGTGCCACTCAAGCCATCGCACATGAGACGTGGTTTCTTATTCCCAGGAGGCGCCGCAGTGGTAGCCTTTCGTGTGCAATCGGGATTGTCTGGTGCTACTCCAGTCGTTGTGCACCAGACATTGTGCCTCATTCCAGGGAGGCACAGCATTGGTAACTTGGCGATTGCAAGTGGGATTGTCTGATGCGACTCAAGCCATTGGGCACCAGACGTTGTGCCTCCTTTTAGGGAGGCACAACATTAGTACTTGTCTTATGCAAGCAGAATCGTCTAGTGCGACTCAAGCCATAGTACACCAGACGTTGTGCCTCATTCCAGGGAGGCACGCATTTGTGACCTTTCGTGTACGAGCGGAATTGTCTGGTGTGACTCAAGTCATCGCACACCAGACGTTAGCCCTCATCCCAGGGAGGCCCTGCATTGAGCACTTTGCATGTGCATTCGGAAGTGTATGGTGTGACTCAGGTCATTGCACACCAGATCTTGTGCCTATACCAGGAGAGTACGGAATTTGATAAACTCTTTGTGAGCAACCAGGACGCCTGATACTGTCCAAGTCATCGCTTCCCAGATATGGTGCCTCCTTTCCTGGGAGGTGCCAGATCGATAACTATCTGTGAAGTGGACTGTCTGGCTTGGCTGGGCACCACTGTAAACAGCGTGTCCCAAGGTGACCCTCCCCCTGTGCTTTGCAGAGTGGGGCATGCGCCAGAAGGCCGGTGTGGAGACCCCTGAGTGAATTTCCCAAGTGGGGACCAAACCTCCATTTGCTAACTGTTGCCTGATCAGCCATTCTCTCTTTCTTCCCCTGTACCGTTGCTCTGGGATCCTGACTAAGTGTAACCACTAGCCGCGAGCAACCTAGATTCCGGGGAAAGGTTGCTTCATTTCTAACTCTGAGGCAGTGAGATTTGGTGGGGGGGTGGAAGAAGGTTTGGGTCCAAGAGGCGTTGGCGATCTCATTTACACCTCACCTGCCCGCTGTCAGACCACCACATTAGGGTGCTCGAAGCAAGTGTGTGTGAATATGCTAGCGTCACTGATATCCTTGGCACTGTGTAGCTGTGTTGAGTGACAGTTTGGGGCTGAGTGCCTGGGCTGGATTTCACTGTGCGGTAGCTTTGCTGTGCATGTTGTTTACAATAGTGGTTGCCATTGATGTTTACTGGTGCGGAGCTATTTCAAAAGTGCTATACTTCTCTGTATGTATACATTGCTGCTATCGTTGGGAACCAGGATGCATCCTACAACTATTTCATATTGAATTGGGGTGATCGCTGGGGTTGGTTTTGTGCTGCCAACGTGGTAATACCACATGTGGGTGCAGAGAGGGAAAGTATTGGCTTTCTCACTTGTACATACTGCGAATGTTGTATTAACACTGTTGGGCCTCATACTACTATTGATCTTTCGCTAGGTGAATTATGCCCAGAGTTACATGATGTTCATGTGGTGTTGAATACAAACTTTATTTACATACACCTCATGTGAAGTCTCATTTATGACGCTAATTGTACTTATGTGTGGACGTGTGGGACAATGCTTTACACATTGCTTCTGTGATAAACCGGATTGCTCTGTGCCAAGCTACCCAATGGTGAGTGCAAGTTATACAGTGAGTGTTATCACCTGCCCCTGATGGGTGTGGTATGTTCTGCCTGGCTAGGGCCTTTTCTCAGCCAACCAGAACATGCCGCCTCCAACACACACTTTGTTGGCACTGCACCCATACATGACACAGCCGACATAATCAACACAACTATACACTCATCGCAACAGACACAATCACAACTACACGACACTACAACCCCATAACACCACCACTCACCTGAGTGTTACACACAGCAACACAACATACACAACAACATTGAACCCACATGCAGGTGGCACACATAAGGACACGACCACAACACCCAATTCAGCTTCCTCCACCTCAACCAGCCGCTCGCATCATGCGCGCACACACACGTACTGACTCACATACACAATTGTTAGTACAACATCACAGTTATAGGTCCCCTTGCAATGTGCACACATGGACATAGTCGACAATTGTGAATGTAACATTACTGTAGTGACAGTATTCATTTTGCAGTGGATACTGACACCACAGTTACAGGTGTGTATGTGTGCGATACGTCATGTACTAACCAGTGTGTCCTCATCCATGTCCCACACAAATGTGTTCCTGACATATAAATGTCAAAGTATTTAAAAAAAATATTGTGACATGTAAATGTCTACATTGTCCTGTGCCCATATGCAGTGACTACACAGCCAGTGCGTGGTTGCCTACCTGTCAATACAGTGGGGTAGAGTGTTGTGTTTTCTCTGTGGTCCAGTGGCAGCAGTGACAGAACGTGTTGTCCAGTCGTAAGCGGAATGGGCAAAATGTGTAGGTTTTTACCTCATTCCACCCCCCACCCCCAAATCCACCAACTCAGATGTGGAGGTCAGACCGTCACAGTTAGCTTGGCGGTAAGGTACATCCAAATCTGCCTTGGTGGTAAAGGTGGCTGGAGTCCTGACATCAACCCCAGTTTTCAATGCCTTCGTCGAGGCAGCTGGAGATTGTTGGTGGAGTCGGTGGGACTCCGAAGCTCTTTCGTCTGTGGTCCCGCCAACATCCAAATAGGGTGCGCGGACCGCCAAGGTGGCGGACTGGTTTTCTGTCGAAAAACTGGCAGCAGGACAGCTACTGCCAAGATCTAAATCAGCCCCACAGTCTTGGAACTTTGCGGACAATCAGGTTCTTCGATTCCATTAATAGTTAGTTATAAAGATATATCAAATGCTAAGTCTGTTTTTGCAATTTAAACCTTCACCATAAGTTGATAGTTTGCTACTGCAAAGGCAGAATGTAACTATCTGTTTTTTTCTTTACAACTCTTTCCGATAAGTGTTTAGCATACAGCAAAAATGTGGTGTCTTGTTTATCTGGAGGTGAATTTCATGTTCACCACTGAAGCTGTGGAGGGCAGTGGATCAAGAGGAAAGTCTTTTACCATTGTGTTTGCTTATTCCTTAAGAGAAATTGAAGATATGCATGAATGCTACATCAATGAGGTCTAAAAAGCCTGCTAAAGAAGATAGTCTGAAGTAGTAATTCAGGACCAGATTTTTCTCACTTCAGTGAATGGAGGTTGAAATGTACCTTGATCTTGATTCCTTTTTAATATGTTCACAAGTTCTACACCCAGAAAACAGCTCACGTTTAATTGTGAATGGCGACGTTATTAGTTTACGTACCTTTAAATTGAGCAATTTGGGCATTGAGGGATTTCTTGGAGCACACAGTGACAAAGGTGGTTAATGTTAAAAACTAGGAGTACATATATGGCCTTCTTCGCATTACCTGTTGAAATATATTCCACATAATATTCGGACTATAATAGACATGTTTTTTTTCCATTTGGACTTTTATGATATCTGGGAAAGTCTGGGCTTATACATTTGCAAAGCTGCTTTAAATATTAGTGCTGCACCCACTCATATAGGAAGTTCCTTTAAATTAAAGTGTTGCTTTGTTCTTCAATCGATTTTTTTAAAACTCTTAATAGGAGCACTTAAGCTTTTAAAACGTTTCTACACCTTTTCTAGTTGTTGCTATTAAAAAAAGGGAATTTGAGGCAAGCTCAATGGTTTCTCATCATTAGAAGGTTAAACATGAGATTCCTGGAAAACATTGCTCACTGTGAGTCTACAGTTAACGAGCTCCCACATACTAAATATGACCATCACATTAAGAGGAGGGCATACATCATAGCTCCCCTGTTAGTTCCCTTTCGTCAAAAATAGCCTCAGGTATGGTTAGAGTACCCACTGTAAAGATACTTTCCTCAGTGGTTTTTGGTAAGCTGTAGATATTGTGTTTTTGAGATGATTGCTTTGCTCTTTACCCGCTGTGATTTCTTCTTACATTAATGGCAAACCAATTGCATCTCACTAATACACCAGCCGTGCTCTATGTGAATTAGCTTTTATATTCTGTGAATGTCAAAAATGATGCTGAGGCTTAGAAAATAAGTATCTCTATACGCTTCACTTGCCCAGGCTGTACGCAATGCTAGTGACCTGCCGAATAGAATACTTCTATCGTTGGAAATTTATTCCAAATGTCCTGAACAAAATCTTTTACATTTGAATTATTTTTGAGTGTGTTTGTTTCGGTCTTCGTATCTGGAGAAGAACTACAGATCCCATGCATGTTACATGATCACTATTATTTTATAGACCACATAAAACACCGACCAAGATATCCTAGTGTTTAAAGACAAACCTTCCAAGATGTATCAGTGAGAATGTAATGAGTTTTCAGTGGACCACTGAAAGACTACGGTTTTCAATGAGTTATGTGCCCGTCTGGTAAATGATTCCATGCCTTGGCAGGTTGGGTGATGAAGGCTCTGCCACCTGCCTTAACCATCTTACCTCTGTGCATGGCTAGGAGACTTTTACAAATAGAATCTAATATTAAATTATTATACATGCAATATAATTAAGATAATTAGGGCATGCAGTAGCTTGTGCATCGTTATTAAAAATGCAAATTTAACTTTGGACTTTATGGACACGGGGAAACCCGGAGGAACAAGGGAGATGTGACATTTCACCGATTTTTTGTAAAATGTACCACAACAGTGCTTTGTTTAACCACTACCTGAATTGCATGTCGATTGCATCGGCCAATACAGCTTGCATTAATCAACATTTGCCACTATTGTAGCTCTGACAATTATGGCACAATGCTCTGCTTGTATGAAAGTGGTAATAAGTAAGTAATTACAGAGTATTGATATCATATGATAAGTTGAATTTTAGAGAGCACTAACACTCTGGCTTCTGGGCCATGGGGATGACTACAAATGCTAGAAAGACTCCGAGGTACATCTGTTAGTTGTAACTTCCACTTGATTCTGCCTGACGTGCTCGAGGTACATAGGACATGTAAATATTGTGAGTTAGTTAGCCATCTTAACGTAGGCAGACAATTTTTTTAACTTGAAAAGTAAATGAATATGATTATAGACCATCCAACATGTGCTGCGTCCCGGAAGGAATCTTTTCGAGGCTGTATATGACCATAGCACAGATACCTGTCATAATTGTTCCTGGTAGCGACTACTTCAATAAAAATGTTTGATCCACTTGTAGTAGGTATTGATATAAAAAAACAGTAAGCATCTCACACAGCATTTTTTTTTAAATTTATTATAAGAGTGACACAAATAATTACTGATATCAGAAAACTGCCTGCTAATACAGCTGTCGAGTTCTAGTGTGCTCATGATCCCCAAATAAGTGTGAATATACACGAGGTTACACTGTCAGAATATTGGAGACCATAGCTGTGAATCGTAGAAGTGCAACATAGAACAATTAGAACGTGTTGACCAGCCCTCACTTCTTGTATTAGGAGGGGGATGTATAGGAATAAATTAAGAAAGAAACTTGTAGAGGAAGAAAACGGAAGGCTATCACTAAAACCTTATGTACAGTGATGGATAGGCACAAAGCCAATACTGTATTAAGATGTATGTCGAAGGAGGTAAAACTGTCAGAAAGGATAAGTGTAACATCTGGATTTGAGTGGAGTTACCACTTGAATGTGGTCCACGTGGAGGATTTAACCTTTAAACCTAAAACAACAGAAATATACATGATAACACAAGAGAAGTGTTGTATAACCGGGCAGAAATTGGTGTTTTGAAGATGGTGCCTGGATAATAATTGCAAATCGAATCAATCCATGTCATTGACAGTTGTGGTATTGTAACCACGGTAGTGGGCCCTATCAGTAGTGGTCTGTTAAAAGAAATGGAGATGGAGTTATCAGTCAATGAGAAAAGGTAATTTGAACATAACACTCTGGCAGTGTGTGACAGGTGGACAGAACAAGGTGTAAATCAGTGCTTAATTTGTAAATAAAAACATGCCGGTGCGCAAAATCCTCCTCTTAAACATGCGGCTGCTGCAATTAAATGTGCAAACATGGAATACTGAGGCAGCGTAATCCTGAAGCCATCTTGGGTCTCTCTAATCCATTTAAAGCCACTCCCTGCCCCTTCAGCTCACTCTTGCAGCTTTCTGCCTTCTTGTGATGCTTTTTCGTTTTTCTCTTCCTCCGTCTTTCCCATATATGTATTTTGTTCACAGTAAATGCTTGAGACAGAAAAATAAGTGCCAGCCCTAAAAAAAAAAGTGACAGTGCTCTGCACCGGAAACAACAAGCACAAATTTAGCACTGGTGTAAATAAAGAAAAAGTTACTTATCTTTGGTAATGCCCTTTCTGCTGGATGCTGAATTCCTCATCTTTAGAATAGCCCCAGGTGGAAGATTGGATCCAGAAAGCTTTCACAGCAGTGCTCCTGTCCACCAGCAGGTGGCGCAGTGTGGTTCCACAGTGACTCCATTATTAGAGCGGAACCACGTATAAGAATATTTTGAGGTGGAGCACTGAACGTTGGGAGGGTGATCGACTGCCCAATGTGAAAGGGAGTCACAACCTTTTGGCAAAAATGGCCGTCTTGGTTCTCAGTGCCAGTTTATCTGGGAAAAAATTGTTGATGTAAGGTGATTCCACCAAGTGAGCTTGGAGATCATTCATGCAAGAAGCAGAGGTAATCACAATGAGGAAGACCATCACTAGGGTCAAAAGCTATAGCAAGTAGCTGTGCATCGACTCGAAGGGAGAACACATGCGGAAAGTCAGGAACAAACTGACATCCCATTTTGGCATTACAAATAGTTTTGAAGGAAACATGTTGGTTAAAAATTCATAAATCTCATCACAACTGGTGATTTAAACATCAGCAACTGTATGCTTCACTGCCGTCAGCTCTGCTTATTGAAGGGTGAGGGAGTCTGCTGCTGGTCCAGCTGCGGTCAGCAGCCACGGTTACAGATCTGTTGCAGTTCCCTCTAAAAGCTGAATAGAATCTGACAGGTTTTCTTGTTGCTGGGCCTACCAAGACTTCAGATTCTACTGCAGAGCCAGCATATATACCAAGGATATTTGACGAGCAGAATGCCAAGAGGCCACAGAATCACTTTCATTGAGACCCAGGACTGAAGCTGAAACATTGTTATCACAGCCCAAATGTTCTGGAATTGTGACAGATGAAAGGCCCCGAACAAACTATATCCAAAATGCTTCCTATAAAAAGAAGCCACTATGAAAAAGTAAGGTGTGACTTTGGCCCATTAAGCGTGAACCCTAATGATGTGAAGAGGCTCACCAACATCTGGAGGTGGTCTACCACTGACTGTGGGGGGCCCGCTTTCAGCAACCAGTCATTAAAATAGGGGAAAACTAGTATCCTCAACCTACTAGGTGTGCGGCGACTACCAACAACACTTACTTGAACATTTGAGGGGCGCTCATAAGGCCAAAGGGTTAGACGGCAATCTGAGAATGCTCCTGGTCAAACTTGAACTGCAGGTAACATCTGTTTTACTGCAGGACAGGTACATGAAAGTATGTCTCTTTCAGATCCAATGCCACCGTCCAGTGGCCCGGATACGGGGCGGACAGAATGGGGGCCTGGGTAAGCATTCAGAATGTTTCCTTCCCAAGGAAGGTGCTCAGAGGGCAAAAATATAACATAGTACAAAGACCTCTGTCCTTCTTCAATACAAGGAATTAGCATGAGTGACAACCAGTCCCTATTTCTAACTCCAGTATCTACTCTGTGGCCTCTTCAGACATTAGTTTCCACCTCTTGCAAAAAGATGGACAGTTGCTACTCTAAAAGATGCTCTGATGTGAACTGGAGATGTGACAGGTTTTAAAGGCATGAAAGGACATAGCCCGCTGAAGGATCTGAAGGCTCCATCAGTTTGACATGATAATTTGTCACCCTTGCAGAAACTGTGTGATCTTGCCTTCCACGGGGCGGCTGTGTGCCTCTAATGGCAAACTAAAGTAGTTTGGAAGCTGAAGCTGCAGGGAATGAGGCCTTTGAAGGTCTGTGATCCTGGAGACAAGCTCGAGGCTTACCTGATCTCCATCCCCAGCTTTGACTGTTTGCAGTGGTAAGGTGCCTGACGTTACCTGTAAGCCAAACACTGGAGTAGCACTGAAAGGGTCGCAATTGTTGTGGAAACTGTCAGGGTAGAAAGGCCCAAAGAATGTGCCATGGCCTGGATCTCCTTGACGTCTTCCAGGGCAGAAAAATCCTTCTCACCCAATTGACGAGATAAGTTAAAAGGCATATCCATGAGTGAGAGCCCAGACCTCACCCATGCATGGCGATGGGGCACCACACAAGTGCTGATTGCTCGTCCAAAGCAATTGGTGGTATCCACCCCAGAATGAATTACATATTTGGCCAAATCGTGAATGGTTTGAGTGAAGGAGGCTTGAAACTAACTCCTCAGGGAATTCTCCCAAGATCTTGCTGCCAATGTCCCAGATGGTCTCCTTTGCAGCCCAGTAGGCAACTAGCATTGACTGACCTTAAGACTAGGCTGGCTGATGAAAACCTTTGTTTTCTAAATGCCTCAGTCCTCTTTGACTCCCTGTCTGTGGTAGTTGTAGAGATTGAATTGGGTTTCTCCTTGTTGGAGGAAGGCTGTACCACCAGGCTGTCTGTAATAGAATATTGAGTCAAATAATCAGGGTCACTTGGTGCTGGTCTGTGGTGTGTGGCTTACTGCCTGCTCACGGGTGGACATGTCAAAAACAGGCCTTTGACCAGGAGCTCAGTAGCGTGTCAGAGTTTTTTTTAAACCATAGTAAGGGTTCAGATGAGGTTGGCCCAGGTTACAAAACTTGTGTAAGTGCATTAGTTTTAACCTCCAGAGAACAAGTTGTAGGTCCAAGAACTCAGCTGCACATCTGATCACCGCTGCAAAAGAAGCAATTTCTTCTGTTGATGGTCTAAGGGTGGGGGTCAGGGGATCATGGGGGACTCATGAGATTACTCAAGATAAAGGCTTCCTAAAGAAGCCATATATGTGAAATATGTCTGTTTCTGATGGAAACTTCGAACCACAGATTTCATGGGAGCAGGACATGTGCAATGTCTGTGACTTCTTCCTGTATTCGGCGACATATAGCTTTACTTCACAGTCCTGGATAGCTTTTGGGTGCATGAGGACATACTCATCCCATGATTTGTAGTCACGTCACAAGCCCAAACAACAAACACACCTTGTGTGGATCTGTTACTGACACCACTTTTCTACAGTCACAGCATGGTTTGAACCATGTAGTTTTATATTTGGAAAACCTGCTGTTGCACGCTGTGTTTTAATTTCAAAATCATCAAAAACCAATGAAAGAGGTAGCGGAGCTTCGGATCCACATTTGAAGGTAAGGAAATTAGCTGACATTGGCTCACAGGGCCAGTGCTTATATGCGGCTGCACTTGACAACACAAGAGTGGAGCAAAGCCAGCATGTGTAGCACAGTGCCATCTAGGGTTGCAGTAACACTGCTATGAAAAGTTTCCAGATCCAGTCTGGCATCTGGGGAATATTCTAAAGCTGAGGAATCCAGTTAGAGTACACTCCAGAAAGTGCATTACCAAAGTAAGTAACTTGTTTGTATTTGCTATGTTTGTTTACAGTATTGGTCTTGACATCCAGCAACCAGTCATTTTGCTTCAATGCTTGCATAGTCCAAAAACAATAAATAAACCTATATGGGTGTCTGAGGGTCATAAATTTGAGTCAGTAAATATCTGGGTCCCACTGTGATGTTTGTATGTTAGCATGGCATATTACAAATTTCACGTGTTTATATTTCTTGAAAAAAAAACCAGATATAGTCTCCCCAGCAATTCAGGAGGTGCAAAACGTATTACCCGACTGTGGATTACTTGATATGTATACGTTTAGAAAACGTATGTGTCCCTACAGCTTTAAATTTGATATATAAAGCTCTAAACAAACTGTGTCCCATAAGTGGTGAGACGCCTATGGAAAAACATAAATTGCTAAACAGTAATTCCTGATATCTTAATCCAGGCATTCTTTGCAGAATTTTTGTTTGTATGAGAAACATAGTAGGATATAGTATTCCTTAGAGAACATCAAAAAATCTATATATGGTCTCTAAAATTAAAGACAAAATTAAGGCTGATATTTACGATTGTAAGTAAGTAAGATCTGATAGAGACTTCTAGTTGCAGATTCCTTACCTTTTGAATTCCCCCCGACATCAGACTGGATCCGTAGACTTTTTCTTCTAGCAGTACCTCTGCGCGCCGTCAAGTGGTGTCGGTCGACTCCATGGGCGTTGGTGGCATCGTGCTCGCCATGACGACGTTGCGGTCATATATAGGTGTCATTCCAGCGTGCTGACGTCAGATCTTTTCTTTCTGCGCCAACCTACGTGCAGATCCGGAAAAGAGCTACCTCAGTCACTTTTTGACTACAACAACATTTTTGTTGAACGATTTTTGACGAGGTCGTGGATGCGTCAAGGGATGTCCCGCAAGACTGGTTTTAAGCCCTGCAACTGCTGTCACCCACAGACCTTACCTAAGATTCGTGGTAGGCCATGAGCACTTTCAGTTCACCGTGCTCCCTTTTGGCCTTACCAGCACCCCTCGGTGTTCACGAAGGTGATGTTAATGGTTGCAGCCCATCTGCACAGGTTAGGGATCCCAGTCTTTCCCTACCTCGACGACTGGCTGTTGAAGGCGGATTCGCCCCAGAAAGTCATCTTCCACTTCCAGACTACGGCGAACCTCTTGCATTCACTGGGGTTCACTATAAACATGTCGAAGTCACACCTGACTCCTTCTGAAACGCTCCTTTTCATAGGAGCTGTTCTGGACACAGTGCAGTTTTGGGCTTATCCACCCGAAAAGCAAATTCAGGATATTCGGGCTATGATACTGATGTTTCTGCCTCTGTCCTGGATTTCGGTGAGAATGACTTGAGGATGCTGGGCCTCATGGCCTCATGGCCTCCTGCATCCTACTGGTTCAAAAGGCCAGATGGCATATGCGGGCTCTGCAGTGGGACCTGAAGTTGTCCAGTGGGCGCAGCATCAGGAAAGACTCTCCGACAAAGTCCAGATCTCGGAAGGAACTGCGAAAGATCTTCAGTGGTGGCTAACGAATCAAGATTGGGTCAAGGACAGATCCCTCTCCTTTCCCCAACCAGACCTCACAGTAATGACAGATGCATCACTCCTGGGATGGGGCGGCCACATGGGAGAGGCAGAGATCAGAGGCCTCTGGTCTCTGGTGGAATCTGGGTTTCATATCAATCTGTTAGAGCTCCATCCGATTCGACTAGCATTGAAAGCATCTCTTCCCTCTCTCAAAGGGAAAGCAGTGCAAGTGTTCACGGACAACACCACCGCTATGTGGTACTGCAACATACAAGGCGGAGTGGGGTCATGGACTCTTTGTCAAGAGGCCCTTCGTCTCTGGACTTGGCTGGAACATCAGGACATTTCCCTGGAGGTTCAACATCTGACGGGCTCCTTGAACGCCAGAGCAGACGAACTCAGCAGGCAATGTATAGTCGATGACAGATGGCGTCTCCATCTAGAGGTGATGCAAGGTCTCTTTCAGCAGTGGGGAGAACCTTGGTTAGATCTCTTTGTCTCCGCAGAGTACATGCAATGTCAGCTTTTTTGCACGTTGGAGTTTCCAAGGCGGCACTTGCTCGGCGATGCCTTTTGTCTCGAGTGGAGCTTAGGCCTCCTGTACACCTTTCCGCCTGTACCACTTCTGCCCAGAGTTCTGAAGATGATCAGACAAGACCAGGCCCAAGTTATTCTGGTGGTTCCTGACTGGGCACGAAGAGTCTGGTATCCCGAGCTCTTGAGCACGGCCATAGCTCCTCCGATCAGACTGCCCATTCGGGAGGATCTTCTGTCGCAGCAGCAGTGGGCAGTCATCCACCGAACCTGTCCACTCTCTGCCTCCTTGCGTGGAGATTGAGCGGCAACATTTGACGGCTTTTGACCTTCCACCTGAAGTCTGTAATGTCAACTTGGTAGCCAGGCGTCCCACCACCAAAACGGTATACGCCTGTTGGAAAAAAATTGGGGCATGGTGTACCGACAGATCTGTCGATCCTCTCTCTGCAGCTCTTTCTGAAGTTCTGCTCTTTGTTCTCTCTATTGTCCAACAGGGCTCTGCCTTGGGCACCCTCAAGGGCTATCTTTCTGCTATCTCTGCCTTCCTGAGACTACCTGACCAACCTTCTTTATTCAAATCTCCCATTGTAGGGAGGTTTCTCAAAGGCCTCACACATCTCTTCCCACCTATCCCATTTATCATGCCCCAATGGGATTTAAATTTAGTCCTCACATATCTAATGTGCACTCCATTTGAGCCGCTTCATAGCTGCCCTTCACGGCTCCTAACCATCAAGACTGCCTTCTTGTTTGCCATTACCTTTGCTCCCAGGGTAAGTGAGCTCCAAGCTCTGTCATCTAAACCACCATTTCTGATGGATACAACTACCTGTGGATTCCTCACCTAATGAATACTCCCATGGCGCCAGCATTCGACGGAAATCTTCTTCCTAGTCTCTGCACGTCGACGAGGACGTCACTCTAGCCCACGCGACGCCGTCTGACGTCATACAGGCAATAAGAGGTCCTCGACGACGTGCCGACGTCAGTTCTGTTTTTTCCGTGCATTCGAAACGGTTATCTTCGAGGGAGCAACTGTTACTTTCGTGGTTACAGTGTATTTTTTGCTGCGTAGTCCTTCGCTGCAGTAATAATGTCGCAGAGAAAGTCGGGTTTTAAGCCTTGTCGTGAGTGTGGGGGCAAGATGTCAGTTACGGATCCTCACTCCGACTGCCTTTGGTGTTTAAGCTCCGACCACGACGTATCGACTTGCGATTCATGCCAGCACATGAATCCAAAGGCCCTCAAGGAACGTGAGGCGAAGTTGTTTATGGCGAAGTCGAAGAAAGAAAAACATCATAAGAAGTCTTCTTCGCCAAGGCATCGGCGTCATCGAGACTCCCGGCGCCGTAGAGAATCACGGCGCCATTCAAGTAAGGAGACTCGTTCCAGGTCTTCGGATCGGCGCCGGAGGACTTGGGAGGTCAGTCCCACGGTCACGCCGCATCCATCGACGCCGTTGCCCTCTCCGGCGTCACCGACTTCACCTGGACAGGCGTCGGTGATTGAAGTGGTGCAGCCTCTGGTGTTGTCCCCGGCGTCGCAGACGTCAAGGCCGGCGTCGGGGTCGCCTTCGATACAGGCACCCCAGTATCCGGCTTTTCCCACCCCTGGAGCCGATAGTACCGCATTCCTAAATGAGATGTATACCATCTTCCAACAGATGGCTCCAGGGGGTGCTCCGGCTGGCCCTTTGGCCTTTTCATCCTGCGCCTCTACGGCCGGCACCCTTTATGCCCTTTCTCCCTTTTGGGAACGTGGGCTCGGCGCCGGTGGCCGCTCCGGTGGCTTCGGAGGGATTGGCCCCGGAGATTTCCATCCCGTCGACGTCGGGATTTCGTCCTGTGACTCCGGTGGGTCCATCCGCTCCGAGTGCTCTTTCATCGGCGCCGAAGTTAGCTGTGGCGCCGGACGCGTCGTCGGTGGCTTCTGAAGATCGGCTCCGATCTTCGGCGGAGGCATTGTCGACTCCGCGTATCGAGCAGAGGCTTCATTCGAGGAGACGTGCTCTCCGTTTATTAGAGGAGCAGGAGTACCAACGAGTCCTGGAAGAAGGAGAACTAGAGGACTCGGGTGATAGACTGCATGGTCTAGATACAGCCAGTGGGCTGGACACTTCCCCTGAGTGGGATCTTTCGTCTCCAGGGGAATACACGGAGGAGGCTGCTTCCTTTCACGCAGTGGTACGGAAGGCAGCTAGTTTTCTGGACCTGCCTATGCCGGTGGCAGAGACAAAACGGAACCTTCTGACAGAGGTGCTTCATCCGGCCTCAGCTGCGGCAGAGCCTCTATTGCCCTTTAATGACGCTTTGCTGGATCCGGTGCTAGAGGTGTGGAAGAGACCAGTATCTTCCCCAGCGGTTCATAGAGCCGTAGCCAGGAGGTATCGAGCTGCACCAACTGACCCTGGCTTTCTTTCTAGACACCCTACACCGGAGAGCTTGGTGGTGCAGGCCTCCTGTTCATCCAAATCAGCGCCTGGTTCTTTCCCGACGGTGCCTGGGGACAGGGACTCGAAGAAACTGGATGCGCAGTCCAAGAAAATCTTTTCGTCCTGCAGTCTGGCGTTGAAGGCCACCAACGCAACTTGTATCCTGGGGAGATATATTCATGCTCTTATGGATGACATTTCCTCATCATTTACGGAGCTTCCCCAGGGTCTTTTGGATGTTGTTTCAGATGCCCAGGCTGCCGCGACCCAGATTATTCAGTCTGGGCTGGACACCACCGACTCAGTGGCCAGAGCAATGGGCACAACTGTGGTGGCAAGGAGACAGGCCTGGCTCCGTAATTCGGGGTTTTCTGCGGATGTGCAGTCAACCCTATTGGATCTCCCTTTTGATGGGGACAAGCTGTTTGGCGCCAAGGCAGATTCGGCCTTGGAACGTTTTAAGGAGAGCAGGGCCACAGCCAAATCGTTAGGACTCCAAGCTCCTTCTTCCTCTGCCTCTTCCAGGATTTTCAGGAGGTTTCTGGGATTTGGGCGTGGCTCTTCCTCCTCTTCCTTTCGGGGGAGATTCCAGCAACCTGCCTCTTCCCATCCCTATAGATCTTTTAGAGGGAGAGGGAGGGCCCGCACCAGAGGAGCCTCTCAGCAGCACTCTGCCTCTTCCTCGTCCTCTGGAGGGGTGCAGCAGGGAAAGCAGCCTTAGGCTTCCACCATTTCCCACTCACTCCTCTCCTGTAGGGGGAAGATTACAGCATTTTCTCCGCAAGTGGAAGACTATTACAACAGACACTTGGGTTCTCAGTATTGTGGGAAAAGGCTACACCCTTCCCTTTCGGGAGTTCCCGCCCCTCATCCCGCCCCGCCCATCTTATTGTTCAGAAGAACACCTCCTGTTGCTAGAACAGGAGGTACAAGTCCTCCTTTCAAAGGGCGCGGTAGAGTTGGTCCCAGAGCAGGAAAGGGGTCGAGGTTGTTACTCAAGGTATTTCCTGATTCCCAAGAAGGATGGTCGGTTGAGACCAATCCTGGACCTGAGGATCTTGAATTG
Organism: Pleurodeles waltl; assembly: GCF_031143425.1. NCBI lineage: Eukaryota > Metazoa > Chordata > Amphibia > Caudata > Salamandridae > Pleurodeles > Pleurodeles waltl. Next base: position 614,288,141 of record NC_090444.1, on the reverse strand, counting down.
GTTCCTCAAACAGGAAAAGTTCAAGATGCTGACCCTAGCTCAGGTGCTTTTGGCGTTGAACAAGGAAGATTGGATGGTGTCTGTCGACTTGCAGGATGCTTACTTTCATATCCCGATACTCAAGTCACACAGGAAGTATCTCTGGTTTATGGTGGGATCGCAGCACTATCAGTTTGCGGTCCTTCCGTTTGGTCTTACTTCAGCACCTCGAGTCTTCACGAAGGTGATGTCGGTGGTTGCGGCAGAGCTCAGAAGGAAGGGGATAGCAGTATTCCCTTACTTGGACGACTGGTTGATCAAAGCCAAGTCGCCGGAGCTTGTGTCACATCATCTGCAGTCAACGACTCAGTTGTTCGACCTGGGTTTTTCGGTGAACGAGCCCAAATCTCACCTGGAGCCCTCTCAGCGCCTCCTGTTCATAGGGGCAGTACTGGATACAACATTGAGTCGAGCCTTTCCTCCGCCTCAGCGGATTCAAGATATTCAGGAATTGGTTCCAATGTTTCGAAATGGAGCGGTAGTTCCAGTCCTCAAGGTCCTTCGTCTGCTCGGTCTGTTTACCTCCTGCATTCTGTTGGTCACGCATGCTCGCTGGCACATGAGGGCTCTTCATTGGTGCCTCCGAAGGCAGTGGTCTCAACACAAAGGAGATCTAGAAGGTGCTGTCAAGATCTCCAGAGATGCTGCTGTGGACTTGAAGTGGTGGATTGCGAGCAACAATCTTTCACAAGGAAAGCCGTTCGCGCAGTCGCCACCAGTGGCCACGGTCATAACGGATGCTTCCACTCTAGGGTGGGGAGCTCATCTGGGGGATCTGGAGATCAAAGGCCTTTGGTCTCCAGAGGAGCAGATGTTTCATATCAATCTGTTGGAGTTACGGGCTGTATGTCTGGCTCTCAAGGCCTTCCTCCCTTCCCTTCGTGGTCAGTCGGCACAGGTCCTGAAGGACAATACTACCACGATGTGATACATAAACAAACAGGGAGGAGTAGGGTCGTACCTTCTCTGCAGAGAAGCTCTTCGACTATGGTCCTGGGCAAAGGACCATCAGATTTGCTTGGTAGCAAATCATCTGGCCGGGGTCTTGAATGTACGTGCGGACGGTCTCAGTCGCCATTTCTCGGCAGACCACGAGTGGCGTCTCCATCCAGATCAAGCCCGTTTGATCTTCCAAAGGTGGGGGTTTCCTCGGGTAGATCTGTTTGCCACTCTGGAGAACGCGCATTGTCCGTTATTCTGCAGCCTCCAGTATCCGATGCAGGGAGCGTTGGGAGACGCGTTTCAAATAACCTGGTGCGGCCAGTTGCTTTACGCGTTTCCTCCCATACCCTTGATTCCTCGAGTATTGAGGAAGATTCGCCAAGACCGGGCGCTAGTCATCTTAATAGCTCCGGATTGGCCAAGGAGGGTGTGGTATTCCGACCTTCTCCAACTCTCAATGTGCCCTCCGCTCCGTCTCCCTTTCAGGGCAGACCTCCTCTCGCAGTTGCAGGGGCAGGTTTTACACCCCAACCTCCAGAGTCTGCACCTACATGCCTGGAGATTGAACGGGGCAACCTGAGTTCCTTCTCTCTCCCGCCTGATGTAGTGGATGTTATATTAGCGGCCAGGCGACACTCCACTAAATCTATCTACGCTAATAGGTGGTCTAAATTTGTTGCGTGGTGTGGAGAGAGGCAGATTGATCCCTTACATGCTCATCTATCGGACGTTTTGTCTTTTGCTCTGTCTCTAGCGCAGAAAGGTTGTGCAGTGGCTACCATTAAGGGTTATTTGTCGGCCTTGTCAGCCTTCATTTGTCTTCCAGACCAACCATCGTTATTTAAATCCCCTATTGTTATCAGATTCTTGAAAGGTCTTCTAAATAAATATCCTCCAAAACCATTTGTTATGCCGCAATGGGATTTGTCCTTGGTTCTGACTTTCCTTATGGGGGTCCCCTTTCGAGCCTATGCATTCTTGCCCCTTAAGGTATTTGGTTATAAAAACAGTTTTTCTGGTAGCTATAACATCTGCAAGGAGAGTGAGTGAGTTGCAGGCCTTATCGGTAAAGCCCCCTTATACAACTTTTTATGGGGATAAGGTGGTGTTGAGGACCAAGGCTGCTTTCCTCCCGAAGGTTGTTTCACCCTTCCATTTGGCTCAGACAATTACTTTGTCCACGTTCTATCCTCCGCCTCATCCTTCTAAAGAGGAAGAAAGACTGCACCGTCTGGACCCAAAGAGGGCGTTGAGCTTCTTTATTGATAGAACAAAGGATTTCAGGCTGGAGGATCAGCTGTTCATCGGGTACGTGGGCAAGAGGAGAGGAAAGGCAGTCCACAAGAGAACAATCTCCAGGTGGGTGGTTCTTTGCATTAAAATCTGTTACTCTTTGGCAAAGAAGGACCCTCCTGAGGGCATTAGAGCTCATTCCACCAGAGCTAAGTCGGCCACTTCGGCCTTGGCCAGAGGTGTTCCTGTGGTTGACATCTGCAAGGCCGCAACTTGGTCGTCCCTTCACACTTTTGCGAAACATTACTGTTTGGACTCTGAGGTCAGAAGGGACGGCCATTTTGCACGGTCAGTGCTGCAGGATTTCTTGGTTTGACCATTTAGGCACCCGCCACCGGGCGTGGTACTGCTTTGGGACTCTATTCATTAGGTGAGGAATCCACAGGTAGTTGTATCCATCAGAAGAACGAGTTACTTACCTTCGGTAACGACTTTTCTGGTGGATACATTAGCTACCTGTGGATTCCTCACAGTCCCACCCGCCTCCCCGTTGCCTTTCTGGTCTTACCAAGTAATCCTTGAGTGCGCTCCTCTTGGTCTTCAAGGTTGCAATAGATGTTGTATATATGGATACTTGTATATATTTATCTGTATATATATATATATATGTATATATCTTTGTGTACATACATGATTTGCATATATTTGTTCGTTATATTAAATTTACAGCTATTCATTGCAATATTGTGTATTTTACAAGGTTATGGGATGTTGCCTTGCTCTTTCATTGCATTGGGTTGTTGTTCTCATGCTCATAAAAAATGTTGGTACTGACGTTGGCACGTCGTCGAGGACCTCATATTGCCTGTATGACGTCAGACGGCGTCGCGTGGGCTAGAGTGACGTCTTCGTCGACGTGCAGAGACTAGGAAGAAGATTTCCGTTGAATGCTGGCGCCATGGGAGTATTCATTAGGTGAGGAATCCACAGGTAGCTAATGTATCCACCAGAAAAGTCGTTACCGAAGGTAAGTAACTCGTTCTTCTGGCAGTACATCCTGACAAAGTGGTGCTCTGCACTAAGGCTTCCATTCTCCCTGAAGTGGTAACACCCTTCCATGTAGGTCAATCCATCACCTTGCGTACCTTTTACCCACCTCCACATCCCTCACATGGGGAGGAGAAACTCCACTGCCTGGACCCAAAAAGAGGGTTGGCGTTCTACCTTGATCATACTAAAGACTTCCTGGTTGATGATCAACTCTTTGTGGGATATGTGGGGTGAAGGAAGAGAAGACGTGAAAAAGAGAACCATTTCATGATGGGTCCTCCTATGCATCAAAGTGTGCTATGCTTTGGCAAAGAAGCAACCCCCTGAGGGTTTCCCATCTTACTGAACTAGAGCAACTGCAGCTAGCCTCAGCGGTAGGACAAGGCGTTACAGTCCTGGATATCTGACAGGCAGCCACGTGGGCAAATCTGCACATGTTCACCAAGCACTACTGCCTGCACAGTCAGGTCAGTATGGACGGCTACTTTGGTCGTTCGGTCCTACAGGACTTCCTGGTGTGATCTTGGTTCGGAGCCCACCTCCAGGGATGGTATTGCTAAGGCATCTATTCAAAAGGTAAGGAATCTGAAACTAGAAGTCTCTATTAGGTGTACAAGTTAATTACCTTCGGTAACGATATATCTGGAAGAGGCATATTCTAGTTGCAGATTCCTTACCGACCTGCCCATCCTCCCCGCTCTGCGAACTGATTTCTAGAGGCAGGAACTTTCCTTAAAGGGCCCTAGTTTTGACACACCACTGTCAGTGTTCCTCATGGCTCTGTGCATCTGGCGTGGAAATTCGTGAAAAGAAACTGACGTCAGCGCACCGGGGTGGTGCCTATATATGACTGCGATGTCATCACGGTGAGCACGACGCCACCAACGCCCGCGGAGTCGACCAATGCCACCTGACGGCGCCAGAAGTACTACTCGAAGAAAAAGTCTCCAGATCCGATCTGACTCCTGGGGGAATTCAAAAGGTAAGGAATCTGCAGCTAGAATGTCTGTACCAGATATATTGTTACCGAAGGTAAGTAACTTGTACTTTTTGCACCAAAGGAAAACTCTGGTTGCGCACAAATGAGCAATGTATTCTTGGTAAGCGTGCAAATTAGGCAACTGTGCTTTCGACAGAGTAATTGTCCTAGTTTGACAACGCAGAAAACTGATATGGTTAATTTTATAAGTTTCCTTTCTTGGGGTTTAATGAAATTAGAGTGCCTGCTCTTTATTGCTTTGCGATCCTGCCTTGCGTGTGGCCACTACGTTATTCACATTTTTGGCGAGTGAAATTGTCGTTGGGCAAACAATGTGGCTTGAAATGCATAACTTATAGTAAGAATGTAGTTTTATACTTTTGTTTTGCAGGGCAGTGTTAATCATGGTGCTTTATAAGCAACTGTAATGATTCATCTTTCCTATTTTAAATGAAGAGCCGCTTTTTTGAGAAGTAACAGAAGGCAAATGGAAAGGTTGCCCGTCTACCCTATTTAATGCTAATTTTACTACTCTCCCTCTGCAGTTTTTCCACTGGCAGTCTGTATTTCATTGCCGCAGGTAATTGGCCTGAGGCTAGCAAATACCAGAGGTTCCACCCACATCTCTGTTTAATGGCTCGCTTTACTCCTTCAATATCTGGCCTCATGCTCGCTTAAAATGTTCACAATAATTATTCTGCAGTGCAGTAGCACAGACACCATTTGGTCAGCCTGATAGCGTTCTGAGGTGACTTCAGAATTCCATCCCGCCATCCTACACAACCAAGGCAGAATTATATATATTCTCGTACTTATGCAAGATATTGTTTTCTTACACCTTCCTCAACCATGCTCCTGGTTGCTCAAGTTGAACAAAGCGCCTGGATGGTTGTCAGTTTGGAGGGCAGATATGTCTCGGCTCCTCAGGCGTCCGTGGCTGTAAGTTAACTACGAAAATGTTGCAGCCATTTGTGTAACAAGACGGCGCAGCGCGGCTCCCGCCTGTTTCTAATAAATAAGACAAAGATACATATTTCCATTGTAGACATTGGGTGCGTGGTGAGTGGATGTGTCAGAGCGGGGCCGCCTGCCATGCCGCTGCGGTGTTGTAACAGACAGCTACCTGGGATGCACTTGCAGTCCTCCTGCAGATGCGTAAATAACTTGTATGCTGTCAGCTACTCGTCTTTTTTTTGGGGGGGGGGGGGGGGGGGTGGGGGAGGAGGGGGGCGACAGAAGCGTGCAATACACCCCACGCCCCCAAGAAAGTGAAAAAGAGCTGGTGGTCGTCTCCCTCTTTCTGACCATGTTTTGTTTCGGGCCCAAGCCTTTAGGCATTACACAAATCTGAAAGAAGGAACCATTTAAACACTACGCAATCAACATGTTGTGAGTGGAAGGCGAAATATCAAGCATATACGTTTTGTACAGAAGTTACTGGGATGCACTGTCCACCTTTTGCTTTACGTTACATTTTTAGAAATTTAAACGCGATTGACACAAATAAAATCTAAATGAATAAAATGAAAATAATAAGAACAATATAGATATTATTCAGCCAGTTTTATGTTTCGCTTCATGTTAGGGGTTCTCAAAAATTCTCAGGACTGCAAATTGCATATTTCCTTGCATTCTCCCACTGCCCTATACTTACTGCATTATGTCATAAATTATCTACACAACTGACATGCCATGTCTACAGGCCGAGGTATCACCACCGAATGTTTTTCCAGACTTTGGGTTTCTTTCTCTACACCCAAAGTTTTTATATAGTGTTTTTATTTACCCAATTTGAAAACCTGCCTTTGAGGTTTTTTATATATATTTTTGCCTTAACGGAGACATTTAGAGCCGTGTGCAAGTGCTGAAACTGGAACAAATGCAGTTAGTTCCAGTTTTAGTAGCAGTGTTTATCCGACGTTATGAGCCGATTGCAGTGAAGCCTTTTATGGAGCAGCCAAGTACCCCTAGTTCTTACCGGATGGTACTTGCTTGTTCACACTTGGTGGTGGGGATAATATCACATGCAAAACTAATGTAATACTCATTTGCAACCCATTCCCAATTCCAGCCCCAATTTGTCAACTGGCTGCGAAAACACCAAAGTAACTGGCACGTATGCTATTTGAGGAGGATAGTTTTCATGACCGTTTTACTGATTAGTTATAATGTACCATGCACATGTAGAGGGCAAATTGTAGGTGAAGACAATGTAGAAAAATTGTAAAAAACAAACAAAAAAAAACCTCCCAAATTTAGAACTCTGTGGTGTTGACTACATTCGCAATGGGTGAGCGGTGGCCCTTCCCTTGAAAACAATCATGTTTTATAGCCTGAACGTATGTATACAAAATCTCTGACATACTTTCGGATTTTGCTTAGTTGTAAGGACCCTACCAAAGGATAAATGTCCTCAGATTCTGCAAATCAGGATCTGACATTTGAACTTGCAGGGGTCACTTTTTGCACACCTAAGAAGAACATGCTTGGCGCACAGCACAACAATTGTTGTAAATTGGGACTATTTCTTAGTTGAAACTTTGAAAACAAAGGTATTCAGGTAGGATGTGTTGTTGGATCTATACACACACTGTTTCACTTAAAACATGCAGTCATTTTGAACTATTCCCTGTGTTATTATAATCTATTCTGTGCAAAAAAACTCCCCTAATAAAACACTCACAAATACATTCTTTTACTTCAGTTAATTGTCCAGTATTTCCCAAACCATCTTCTTTCTACAACTTAAAACAAAACAACAATTGATTGAACTTCAAATGTGGTATAAATTAAATCAGATCATTAGACTGTATTATACAAATATGAGAGGCCTAAGTCTATACGTTCTTAGTGTTTTTTCCTTTTAGACAAATTAAACTAAAAGCTCCTTCTGTTTGATTGCAGCCGGCATGCAGTATATTGGCAGAGGCTCATCAATGGCACCTAGGCGTATCTCTCTAAAGGACATTGGTTCACCTTTGTTTACTGCATACAGATGCAAATGTGCTTTGTTGGAGTTGGGGAGTAGAGTACAGATTTCATGTGGCATTACATTTTCTGTTGTATCCCAGTAATTAAGGAATAATGTTTACTGGAATTACTTCATGTGCCACCAAGGTTCGTAAAACCACATCATCAAACCAGCCTATATTGTGCTTAGATAGTACAGGAGAAGAGATCCAAAGGGGTTTCTTTGAAAACGTCCTATGCTTGGTGGAGAAATTGCAGCTCATGACTTCTCCAAAATGAGGTTCCAGGCAAAGAGCCCCTTCAAACTTCGTCTGTTTTTCTTGGTGCTACTATCATCCAGTTTCTCTTTTGACCTAAATAGTTAATCTTCTTTTGAAAGGGAGACTCACAATCTCCTGAACCCCCTCTGAAAGGGGAAATAATTTGGCTCAAGTCCTCATCAAGGCCTGCTCCATGCCATTCTTTATTACCACCTGCCTTCACCCATAAATTGAGCATTTGCTGGTGCACCTGCGTAAACTGCACATCTTCATTGGCTAAGTTTGAAATTGCTAAGATTAGCAATGAAGCCCGTAGTAATGGCCCCCTTTTCCTATATTTTTGTACTGTACAAAAACCTCCCAACACCTTTCAGACAGGCCGGGTAGTGATGCATTTCAGGAATGGTCTTAGGACTCTCCTCTTCAACAGTTCTATATAGCAGAAGGTCTGCCCTTTTACTGAACTTCAAGTATAACCCAGACAGCCATTAATCATTGTTGTAGCTGCTGAAAAGGAGCCTCATTCCAGAGAAGAATATATGTTGATTATACCACAGTTATAGGATACCCAGAAGGTTATTTATCTGTTGGCTTTCTTAAAGCACATGTTGCTGTCAGCTTGGAATACGTTTAGCCACTTCAGTTAAGGTGTAGTTTCTAGGTTGCAAGTGATCATTCAGACAGCTAATGGGGATATAGAGAGGAAACACTAGGTTGTAGAGTCCTATTGTACCACCAATATGGTATTCCAAAGTTCTTCTTTCCGCAATCTTCTTAGAACACGTGGGGATTCTTTTTCACATACCTCTTACTACATGAGTCTCTTCCATCCTCAGCTACCACTAAAAGTCTACCTGTGAGGATATTTATATATATAAACTCTGATAGCATGAATGTAAAATAGATATGTCCAATACAGCCCCCCCCTTGGTTATCCAAGGGTTTCACTGTTATGTCGCTCTTTACCATCAATTTATTAACTGATGCATTCCGTATTTACCTTTCCTTGAAACCCTATTGAGTATTTAAATCCCAAATGACCAAAGAATGATATTATATCAAGTGAATATAAAGGCGCCCCTGATATATGGTTAGATGCAGGTCTAAAATTAGTATTTGCGCGGTCACAGATATCTACCCCATAGGTGATAAAATAAAAAGTTTCTTGCAAGTTTTCTAGGTTATATGTGCCTTCTCTTTCAAAATATGAAACATTCCTCATAAAGGTCAGTATTGGAATCGTTCAAATTGTATTCTGGGATACCTGAACAAAATTCAGTATTTTTTTCATGCTTATGACTTTATTCTTCATGAATATTTTTCTCTCTGCAGGCTAAATCAGGTATTGACTTCAGTTGGTCATTTGAATTCATACTTTGTAATTGTGAAAAGTATTAATTTTATTCCCATGATGGTTTGATAACTAATATAGTTATTTTTACCTTTGCCTCTTGTAGAAATGAAGTATTAAGACTTAAGACATTAAAATAATAATTATGAATATATTTATATTTGATGAATCTTTGTATTGATCGACATCAAAGTATTTTGTGTTTTATTATTATTCATTTGATCACAATGTGGTGTGTTAAGTACATATATCTGAAAATGAAGATGGCTGCCCATCGTGACTAAGGCCTTTCTGGGTGAAATATGTCTGACTGTCTGCCATATCACAAGTGTTCTTAAGAGTGCAACCACTTTCCTTCAACATTAAGGGAAGGCTGTATTGAAATTGTTTCACAGAACGAGTGGTGTCCACGTTGATGCGCACCATCCTCACTCAGACAGACCACCCTCATAATGCTACTCATAAAATAATTAAGGCATATCTTATTCCTGATACAAATACTGTATTTGTCCATATACAGAACCGAAACAAAGGTGTCTGACAATCGTTTATGTATTTGAATGAATACTATAGGGCAACATTTTGTATGACATTAAGGTATGCCACTGTCAAAGACTGCCTCACAGTTTGTGGTGACATGCAGATAGGTGGTTGCTCTATTTTGTTACCTCCAGCAGTGAACAAAATAAACAGGCGTCCATAATTGTTTTCTTATTAGGTAATGACTTTGGACTGTTGAAAAAAGACGGTTGGTGTGAGGGGATTTTGAAGATTAGTCGTCTGTTAGATTAAGGGCCTGATTTAGATCCTGGCGAAGGAGGTTACTGCGTCACAAACGTGACAGATATACCGTCCACCGTATTATGATCCCATTATAGCCCAGGGGGAAACGGCAGACGGGATATCGTCACGTTTGTGACAGAGTATTCCCTCTGCCAAGATCTAAATTAGACCCTTAGGGGGCGGTGGCGTACGGACTGCCGCCAAATGCGGCGGTCTGAACGCCACATTGTGACCACGGCAGTTGTGCCACGGTAGGACCGCCAGCACTGCCAGGATTAGTGGTCCCGGCGGTCTGGCAGTAGTGGCAGCCCTAATCCGCCAGGGCAGCGCTGCCCTGGGGATTATGAGTACATTCTCCGCCAACGATTTCATGCCAGTTTCACCACCATGAAAAGGTTGGCAGAGAACCGGTGCAGGGGGCACCAGGGGGGGCTTCTGCACTGCTCATACACTTGGCATGGACATTGCAGGGGGCCCCCTGGCTAGGACCGTTGCAATGTTTACTGTCTGCTTTGTAGACAGTGAACATTGTGCAGGTGCTGGTGCAACCTGCGCACTACAGCATTACCGCCGGCTCTATTACGAGCCAGAGACAGTGCAGTAGGCTGTTTCCCTCTGGGCGAGCGGGTGGAAATTGTGGTTTCTGTCCGCTGACCGTGCAGGAAACTCATAATGGGCCCGGCGGGGAGGCTGCCACAATGGCGGCAACCTACCCTTCGGGATTTGGTCTCCCGCCAGTGTACCGCCGCCCTTTGGAATCCTCCAAGGCGGCGCAGCTAGCTGCGCCGCCGAGGGGATTCCGACCCCCCCTACCGCCATCCAGTTCCCGGCGGTCCGCCCGCCGGGAACCGGATGGCGGTAGGGGGGGTCGCGGGGCCCCTGGGGGCCCCTGCAGTGCCCATGCCACTGGCATGGGCACTGCAGGGGCCCCCGTAAAAGGGCCCCTACAAGTATTTCACTGTCTGCTTGGCAGACAGTGAAATACGCGACGGGTGCAACAGCACCCGTCGCACCTTCCCACTCCGCCGGCTCGATTACGAGCCGGCATCCTCGTGGGAAGGGAGTTTTTCCCTGGGCTGGCGGGTGGTCTTTTGGCGACCGCCCGCCAGCCCAGGGAAAAACTTAGAATACCCTCCGCGGTCTACTGACCGCGGTGCGGTATTTTGGAGGGGGGAACTCTGGTGGGCGGCCTCCGCCGCCCGCCAGAGTTAGAATGACCCCCATAGTGTTTACATGGTTGTTTCTGTTTTAAGGAGCAGTTTTTATTAATAAGTTAGCTCGGACTACAGACACTGTAATGCCAGAACTGAAACGTAACAAATTGCAAGTGACTTGTGAATTTGCAACTAGGTTTTAACAAGGAAATGATATACAGGTTTTTACATATGTACCTCAAGTAAATTGGATTGTTTAGCTACACTAAAGGTAGGGTGTGGACTTGATGCAAAGTGTGACTGAGCTCCTATGAGGCCCAACTAGTCTGCCCCCTAAAGGTTAGACTAATTTCATTGAGGAATTACTATTCATCCTTGGTGACTAGGCTGAATGAGCAAAACTTAAGAAATGCATATGTTACATGTGCAGCAACTAACCAAAACAACAATACAGTTAAGAAAATAAAGACTTTAAAGGGTTCAAGTTAGTTAGCTAGATAAGGCAGATAAATAGTGAAGTGTCTCCGAAATTAAGGTTTTTTTTGTAGGGTTCAAAAGCTATAGAGCTAAACTAGTTGGGGGTACTTTGTGTAAAAACACCTATCTTCAGCATGGTGATCAGTTCTTTTCTCCAGACAGCCTGCAGGGAGCAGTAGTGCATTCATTTTTGGCTCTTAGAGGAAGCAATGTTCTTAGAAGCTTGGTAAGCAGATAATTTTTTTTTCAAGAAAAAGTAAATGTTCTGCTCAAATGTACCTTAATAAAAGACTGCTTATCTTCAGTAATGGTTTCTCAGAAACTGAGCCACAATTTCCAGCTGCTGAGAGCTCCTCTGACCTCAAGTTCAGGCCTGTAACAAAACGTCCAGCTTTAGCTGCTGCATGTGACATTGTTGAATTAGCACCATTTTTCTTTTGCCATGTGTCTATATATACTCTTCAAGCATATTCAGTCTTGCTAACCAAGCATAAAAGACACCCTGACTTATTTGTGGCTTTGCACTAATCGAGTGCTAGCAGAGAGGCCGCAACTTGTTCCTGACCATGTGAAATCCAGCACCTGTCCTGGACGGGCTCACCAAGCAAGCTCTCAAAATAGATAGTAGACTAGTGTCCCGGTTCTAGGAGTTTACCGTATAGCGATCCTGGCAGCATACTGTGCTTGGTGATTTATGATGTGACCATACATTGTTCTCTATTTCTGTCAGAGCATGAAATGCTGACCTCTGTTGTCTAGTGTTCTGCTGTTATGTGAAACCCAGAACCTGGTGCAGGTATCCTTCTTGCATGTCAGGTGTATGTATGTGTTTCTGTGCGCACAGTGAGCAAGAGATACTTATGGTAGTAGGACTATGTGTGGAAGCATATTTAACTCACACTGTGGCGACCAGATCATGCTGAGAGTTTTGCTAACCCCTAACAGAACATCATCAGTATGAAGACCGGTCGAGAGTGTTTTTAGTTACTTTGGAGAGAGTCTATCACAACACTAAAAGTACAGTTATTTGCTTCAGTCCGCTTTATAACCTAGCACAGTATCAAAGCACTTGTGGAGTGAAAATAGCAACTACACGCTCTATTACGGTTAATGGCTGGTCCTGTCATAAAGATAGGGGGAGTGTGAAAATTGGCTAAACTTATTCCAAGCTGGCTGCAACTTGTTCTTTAAGAAATCCAACAGACAACTAACCTCCAGCGTATTGTATAATTGTGGTATACCCAACACATATTCTTTTCTGGATCGAATCTCCTTTTTAACTGTGCCATACGTTGATTAATGGCTGTTTGGGTGATACTTAAGGTCTGGCAAATGGGCAGTTCTTTGTGAACACTGCCATCTTAGTGGTGAGGGATGAGACTGCAGTTTCCCATGTTCTTGGTGGGTAAATTTCTAGACAGAGCCTGCCGTTTTGTTTGTCTCCAATTATTACTTCAGGAATGCTCAAAACAGCCAGCTGTAGGGATTTTACACGTATTTGCGCCTGTGCTGTGGGTACTCCTGCAAGGAACCAGCCTCTTCACTCCCTCCTGTGCAAGCCATCACATACACACAAAGTTTGTGTCTGGAGAGCAGCCTGAAAATTTCATTTGGAAGAGTACCAATCCAAACCTGTTTTGAAGCATGAGTGAACCTGTCTCCCCGGACTCGAACATGTGTACAAAAGTGTGATCCAAACCAATTCTTATAGTCCCAAATTCTTCTTGACCAAGAGCTGCTTTGTGTCTAAGGCTGGGGTCTGTCTTGACAGCCAGTCTCCGAGAGGTGAGGGAACATTGCCTGAAATCAACAGTTTCTTCTGGAAGGGAACGGCTGAATATTTTACTGAAGAGTCTAAAAGCTTGCCTCCTTGCTGAGAGAAGTAGTGAGTGTGCCTGGCTCTGCAAGAGGAAAAGACTGTCCAGCTGGAGAGGCCTAGTGTGTCACATGAGGAGAACCCAGAAGATGCTGACAATCCCAAGTTAGCAACTCAGGAATGACCTGTGCTGTGAACTGCCTGAAGGCTGCCAGGGTAGTTGCTAGCCCACCACATACACTGGTTACAGGCAGGCAGGACAAATGTTCTTACAAGGGTCCACCCATGAGTAACAAATGAGCAGCCCATGGCATACTGGCGATCAGTTTCGATGTGCTTTATGGGGTCCACCCAAGGCTGTCCAGTTGGAATTTACTTAGCAGGTATCTGACAATCCCAATTTCAACATTAAAAAGTAAATGTGTACAATAGTTCAAGGTTTTGCAGCAGCAGCAAGATTTGTGGATTGGTCTAAATTATACTCCAGCAGTTGTTGTTAGGCCTGGGGGCAAGCTATGCAGTCACTTTAATAAAAGTTATTCCTTTTCTGTGGGAATCCAAATGCTCTCTTGCATACAACAAAATACATTTCGGTATCCCTTAGGTGTTAACCTCAAAAGAACAGAGACTGACCCTTGTTCTCTTTAACAGTTTGCTATGATAACAAAGATGGCAAGCAGATATTGGGTGCTGAATAATAAATATAGAAGTGTACCGCCTCTTAAAAAAACAAGCACAGCATGGTAGGAATATAAAACACTTCTGGAAATTAGTTATTGGGGCTGCTCTGTGACAGCCAATAGTTTTGACAGACAAAAACTGTATGTAGGGGCTCAGAGAGGGGTCAACTGGTACAGCTGGTAGTATGGTATGAGTACAAAGAACAAGCATGCTACCAATGTAACTTATCGGTCGCACACTGCATTACTAAAGATGCATGGGACAGAGGAGTCTCTTGAGGTGTATGTGGGGGGTTGTGGTGGGGGGAGATTTAGATAGGGCCTGCACCCATCTCCATTTGTTCTTTTGTTCTGGGTTCCACTTGTGCCACAACAACAAAAACTGGTGAATGAAAAAACACATCAATAACAAAAGGAGAGCTAAAGAGGGAAAAAGAAAAAGAATGAGGTGCCCTCCACTCAGAAGACAATAACACTGTACTACCACATTCTCTCAGCCCCTAATTGAAAATCATCATGTTATCAGGCTCCTAAAGGAACCTTCCAGCTGTACAGGCCTATCCAACTCTACTAAGGGGCAATATCACTAGGGGACAATGTGTGTGATGTACTAATAAGTACTCTAACAGGGGAACATGGCAAAATGTTGTAAAAATCACGGGAACAACCCTCAGGAGCCTCCTGGATTGTGCCGCCAGTTGGTCCAATTTCTCATCATCAGCACTTTCCTATTGCAACAGGAAATCCTGCCTGGCCTAAATGTGCCTGCTACATAGATTTGACTTCTCTACTACTCTCTTGCTGCTTTGTGTGATAGGGTCCCAGGAAAAAAGAGAGTAACAATCTCACTCTCTCAGATTTTTACAAAATGTGTTAGCAAGGGCACCAATTAGCTAATTAATTAATGTATAGGCCCTCGGCACATATTTAAAACCAAATTTCATGCTTAAAGTACATAATGGAACACGAGACCAACATGTTTCATTGCTAGAAGAAAATTAATGGCAAATTCATCAGGGCTAAGGGAATGAACTGTCACCCAACACTATACCGTACCTACAAGACAAAGAAGAAGAGACAAAACAAGAGGCTGTCACACTTCAACCATATATATTATATTCATAATACACACAGGATGAACATGTAAATGCATGTATTTACCACAGCGCCACCAGATGAAGGCATACCAGTGGTCAGTAGTTTCACTCGCTAGATCAAGAAGCCAGTGTCAAATCACCTACAATATGTGGAATTAATTTGTTTTAACCAAAAATGAAAAAAACATATCTAAACATTCCTCACATTTTAGGGTTATACACTCCCTGGTGGGGATGCAAAACATAGTACATCTACCTAATGGGGCTTGGTGTTGATACACATAATATATAAAAAGGTGAAAATGGAGCCTAATGGAGAAGAAAATTGATTTTACTGAATCATCCCCGACTTTCAAAAGAAAAGTTAACTGTACATGAAAGACCATCAAATTCGACTGCTGGAACTATATAGTGTGGAAGAAATGTTAATTACTTTTAAGCACTATTAAACCCTATTGCAGCATCTCAAGGCATTCATCCATTTTAACCAAAGCTCAAGGTGCTTGCGATGTTCAACATTTATTGGACAAACAATGAAATTCTTCCTCATACGATAGAAATTCAACCACACTTCCCCAGTACAACCTCAAGCGCCTGCAGGCGTCAGCTGAGAAGGTAGAGTCTGACATTAGTAATAAGCATGACTGAGTCCCCATGGTTTCCATACCACTAATGCCCATGTCCTCGAGAGGATGGCAGCTTACCTACATGATAAACTGAAGAAACCCCAGAGGCCCTTTAACATTTATATCCTTATCCAGCAGAAAGAAGGGCTCAACTGCATTAACGGCACACTCCACCAGAGTCAAAATAGCCATTGACAGGCGTCCCACATCGAGCATTAGAAAAAAGATCAGAGTCCGCATCTTGTGATCCACACTTGTGGAACCAGAACACTAAACACCCGCTCTGCCACCTTGGCTGTAGGTTAAGACCAAGATGGGTGCCCGCGTAGTGAGAGGTGTCCATCTCCTCATTCAAAGGAGAACTAGAGCCTTTCTTCTCAACCAACCAAGATGGCTGTTGACAACATTAAGCATAATGCACACGGGGGATGAAAAAGTCTTATAATCACTGGACTAAAAAACACACTCCTGTGAGGCCCTTCCTATTTGTACAACATTTTGTTGTGTTCCCCTGTTATCAGATACTGTACTTATTACTACATCTCACACATTGACCATTAGAAGCTTTGTCCCTTAGAAGAGAGGAATAGGCTCATACAGCTGGAAAGTTCCTTTAGGAGCCTTATAACAAGATGACCTTCAGATTAGAGGTTGAGTGAATGGGGTAGCATATGTTATTGTACAGAAAACACACACACACAGACATGCACACGCTCTTCACATTTGCCCTTTGCAGTTGGTCCTGCCACCTTTCTCTGTGGCCCATTGTACGACCCCTCCCCATAAACATCTATTCTAGAGATGCCAGTGGCAAGGAATGAAGCCCCTGATCTGGCTTGTTACACCTAGAAAGGGATAAGTAGTACAAAAACTAAAAAAGCCCTATTTTATTATTCATTATCTGTGTACTTGTATCACAGCCTATGGGTCCCTGTCTTAGCAAAGGTATTCAATTTAATCATTATCAGAGGCCTCCTTGTAAGGTCTTGGAAGTTGGTAACAACTGTCCCAGTACATATGGTCTGTATTATGGACTCGACTAATTATACACCCATCTCTTTGTTAAATAGAGCTTGAAACATCTGAAGAAAGATGTTGGTAATTCTTATTCAGGATTGGATGGCTACTAAGAGCATTTTAAATAATAGACAGGCTTTTGGGATCGTGTGGACACATTAGATCACATCATACCTGATAAACGCCAAATATGCTTAAATCAAACATCTACTGTTTTACACGGTTTTCATAAATCTGAAGTCAGTTTTTGATTTAACAAACAGTAAACAAGCTTTGTCAGCACCAAGTCATTGTGGGCTACCCAACCCACTATTATTAGCTGTGAAAAAGTCACTCCACAAAATACGAGCTAAGGTTTGCTACAGAAATTTGACAAATGTATGCAGTAATTCTCAATAGTAACTGAGTTGTGCTAGGGGTGCATACTCGCCCCTCTTTTATTTAGGCTGTTTTTGAATCATGATGGAGGATATTTGGATCACTTAAACTTGGATGACCTAAAGTGCAGTAAATAAATCATTTCAGTACTATCAGCTGCTAAAGCAGTCATTTGACGGATGTAGTGATGTATGAATTCTTAAAGGGTTTTGAAAACCACTGTATATCTAGGAAGCTGACTATCAATGGTTTGAAAATAAAGGTTATTATCATCGGCAAGGTATTTCACATAGAAGAACATTTAGGCCCTCATTCTAACCCCGGCGGTCTCAGACCGCCGGGGCCAGAGTCGGCGGGAGCACCGCCGACAGACCGGCGGTGCTCCGCAGGGCATTCTGACCGCGGCGGTTTGGCCGCGGTCAGAAAGGGTAAACCGGCGGTCTCCCGCCGGTTTACCGCTGCCCTTAGAATCCCCCATGGCGGCGCAGCTTGCTGCGCCGCCATGGGGGATTCTGACACCCCCTACCGCCATCCTGTTCCTGGCGGTTCGCCCGCCAGGAACAAGATGGCGGTAGGGGGTGCCCCCTCTTAGGGGGTACCCCCGTAAGAGGGCCCCACAAAGTATTTCAGTGTCTGCCTAGCAGACACTGAAATACGCGACGGGTGCAACTGCACCCGTCGCACCTTCCCACTCCGCCGGCTCAATTCTGAGCCGGCATCTTAGTAGGAAGGTTGATTTGCCCTGGGCTGGCAGGCGGCCTTTTGGCGGCCGCCCGCCAGCCCAGGGCAAATCCCAAAATACCCTCAGCGGTCTTTCGACCGCGGAGCGGTATTTTGGTGGGGGAACTTCGGCGGGTGGCCTCCGCCGCCCGCCGAAGTTAGAATCACCCCCTTAGTGTTCATGATTCTCTAATAGAACGAGTATGCTGTTTTGTTGTGCGATTCAACGGATTATCATGCATCTAAAAGGAAGTGTCTACCCTGAAGCAGATGACATGGGACTGTCCTCTACTGTAGTGGTAGAACTGGTTAAGTACAATCCTCCGTCTCACTACATAAAGGCAATCGTGGGATTGGTTTATGATGCTAAATTGTGGGAACACATCAATGTTGAGGACATTCAAAGAATAGAAAACTCATTTTTACAGTCACTTTTACAACTGGACCTGGACACTCCTTTATTTGTCTTGATACTTGTTGGGTATCCATATTATTTCTGGTATGATTGCCTTACAACCTGTATTATACTGGGTCATAGTGCAGAGAAACTTGCAATCTGAAATTTATCTTAAGTCATCTCAGGATGTATAATTCACAAATAATTTTAAGAAATGATGTTGGCTAAATCTTATGAGGAGAATTTTAAGTGAAATAGGATGTGGGGCCATATTGGTAAATTTAACACCGATAATCAGAATACAATAATATGAGGTTAATGAAAAATATTGTCACAGCAGGCAGGAAAAGATGATACAAAACATTGAGTGTGGATCCATGCTACACAGCCACCTAGAAGTGAAGGTACACAACGAGTCTGATTCACACATACAAGATTACCCCAGAACCACAGCATACCAAACATGTTAAATTTAAATTGAGAATAGGTTTTGTTCACACCTAATCCTGAAGCATAAGAATGAAAATGTTTGTGCTTCGGTTTAAGAGTAATATCACTGATTTTAGAGATGCTATGGCACCTTGCTACTGGATAGATTTAGCATTGATTTACCTTGTTGTGGCATCATACATTGAAGTTACCTAATTACCCATAAATGCCAGAATAAACGGACAATGGGTAATCGCTGCAGTGGATGTTCTAGTGGTGTAAATGTTGTTCTTTTTGAGGTGATGGACAGCCACTCAAATGGATATTGAAATGTTTAGTCTGTATGACTGGCTAAAAAAGATAAGACACTATATGCACCCAGCCCCTTAATCTTGCCAGGAGAATGGGGGTTGAAGCGTGCACCACAACTTTGCTAATTGCCCAGATCCTAAAGAAATGTAAAACCTCTGGCCCTACTAAAGTTGGGAGGGTGACCCCATCTTGCCTTTCCAAAGAGAGGGCTAGGTGATTTCTCTTTTTTTGTAATATTTTGTTTTTAATTGGACAGCTACGAGCTACCCCGTTGTCCGCAACACCTTCCAGCCTTAATCAAGGGCAGAGATTGTTTCGGCACCATTCCCTTGCCTTGTCCACGAATAGCAGGTGGATTTACTGTTCTAGCCTTTCCCAATGACTGGGATGGTTGTCCCTGCCCCAGCACCAGGAGAGATTTAAAAAAAATTAAAAAATGTGTTTGTTTTTTTAGCGTGTGCTGCTCTGTGTGTAGAGGAAGCCCCATGTGGCAAATGCTGAATTTATTTCTGCTTTTCATGGCTATGTGGCATGCCATAACCCCCCAGCCGAATATGCCGCCCCTTCCGCATTTTGCCTAAGGTCCCTGAGGACTTTGTAACCCCCCCACCCCCCAAAAAAGAAAAACAACCGGCTTGATTATGCTTTTTTATTGTTTTAATTTTTTGAAAGCGGGGTACCTAGAATCCGCTCCAGTGTCCTATTGACAGTTGGACACAGGGCACGGAGGCAGGTCTCAGCTATCCTATTCCTGTTTCCATATAACTTTTCCACAGAGTGAAGGAGGAGCAGGTCGACTGACAGATGCTTCTGTGCCCTATTTTTAACTCTGAACAGGACATCAAGAACTTCCTTCTTGCCTGCTGCATTTTGTGTTGACAATTGGACACAACGTAGCAGAGCAGCTGTAATCTTCCTCAGTCCTAGTTAAGATGGCCAGAAGGAGTTACAATGGCTGGAATGAGAGTTAAGGTTAGTGATGGATACTTGTAACTGAAGATTCCTCCCCTTTATTATATTCCCAGGTTCCAGTCTGGATACGGAGATTTTCAAACAATAGCTTCATGACCTTACATTGCCCCGGATCTGACAGAGAAGAGCAGATATAGGTGCCACCCATGTATGCTGATGTCCGTTCCATTCTTTCTGCTCCTGTCGCCTTGGATTTGGAGCTCCTATCTAAACTTGTTGCTCTTCCAATACCGTCTAACATTTTCAGACACTACGCCAGAGAAAATAACTCCCCCAAAAGTGGCAAGATTCAAGCTATGCAATAAGCAGATGTTGGTTACGGACCCAGATGACATATATCTTTCATCCCGACTTTAGTGTTGTGAAAACTATGCTCTGATGCATCTAAAGTAAATGCATCAGAGAGTAGGAAGCAAAGGTATATGTCATCAAACCAAAGAAAAAGTAGCGTTTGAAACATCAATCTTACACCAGCTCAAGATCTTGAGGCAGGTTCTTGCGCTAAATCTCGGTCCTGTTTGAAGTTCTTTGTTAAGTCATAATTCAAATCAAAGGCCAAGCAGGATCTGACCGCCTTCTGCCACTCTAAGACAGCTGATCAGCGCAGAGCTGGTAATCCAAGAACGCTTTGCTTTTAGCATCTACTGACTTCTGAGTCCATTCCACAGTTGGTCCAAAAAACTACATTTTCCCCCAAGCCATTGTCAACCCCACAGCTGAAAAAGACCTTTGAGGAGACCATGTTGTAGGTTTTTAAGATGCTGCAGATTCCTTGTGGAGCTCCTTCACGCCCATTGGATCTGCAGGGACTGCCAGTTGCACTTTTGCTGGCAGGCCCTTCTCCGGCTTATACTGTCTCAGTGGGAATCATCATGAGGTGCCATGACCTTTCTGGTCCTGACATCCGCTCCAGCTAGGATCCACACCAGTCCCCCCGCACAGGTGGCAGTGATGATTCCACTGATGTATGCACTCTGAACCGACGTCCGGTGGTGGAAAGCTCTTTTGTGGAGTTGGTGGTAATGCTTAATTAAGTCTCCGCACATATCAAGATAGAATTGTTCTATCTTTTTTGTGCAGAGGCTTCGCAATTGTGAAGATACTACTTGTAAAATACCTTTGTGAATAGCAAACAATCGTAAACGTACATATAACTGTAAGTTTACCTTTGTAAATCAGGCCTTAGTGATTACAAGTGGTATTGCTACTTTTGTTCAATGGAAAGTTGTATTGAGGTTGCGTTCTTGTTCCGAAAGCGGGGTGAAACATTATTGTAGAAATTTTTAAAATATGCTGTATCTGATAGAGAATTCTAGCCACAGATTCTTTAACTTAGAATCTCCCCCAGACTCCAGCCTGGATCCGGAAACTTTTTCCCCCAGTACGTCTGGGCGACGGCAGTAGGCATCACGTGACTCCGTAATGACACTGTCCACCGGATGTGACGTCAACAGAGTCCACAAAACTGCCCTGCTGATGCACTGATGTCAGTTCCTTCTTTTCCGAGCTTGCAAAGCGGATCCGGAGACTTTTGTTCTGACTGTTTTTTTCGGCCTCCTTCAAAGTTTTCGTTGTAATCGGAACAGTGTGCTTCATATGTCTTTGGGATTTATACCCTGTGGACGGCAGATGTCGGCTACCAATCTCCATTCGATGTGTATGTTGTGCCTAGGTGAGCACCATGGCGCTGAGGACTGCGGCTCCTGCCAGCGAATTTGGCCGAAGGCTCTTCGTGAACTTAGGATAAAGCTTGTAGTAGTGCAGATGGCGGAGTCTCGGTCTTCCTATCGCAGGAAGTCTCCCTCTCGGTAAGGAGGTGCGCAGTGCCTTGACTGTGCCCACACTGGCGGGTTCGCCCTCGGTTTCAGTTAGGCCTTCAGCGTTCTATGACGCGACTCCTGCAGCGCCAATGCACAGCCCTTCAGGGTGCCCTCCTTTGATGCCAATATCCGATAACCCGCCTCTGGTGACTTCTGTGGCAGCGCCGATCAAAGTCAACTCCACTTCTCCATCTGACGTCGATATCGGCGTTGAGCCATCGCCTTCTCGATGCTGGTCGGGAATGGCACCAGTCCTTCCTCTACAATACTCCATTTCTGTTATCCCGCTTCAGGAGATGGTGGAGAGGCTGTACTGGAGCCTGGGCCTCCTATACCGGACAGCTGGTTGTCTGATCTGACTCCTGCTAGTGGCTTGGTTTCTTCTATGGCCTTAGGCCTCTTTTCCCCTCCTGGACTTGCTACAGAAGGAAGTTCCTCCTTTGCCGATATGCTAAGGAGGTTTGCAGAGGTATTGGGTCTAAACCTTCCATTAATGGAGTTGACTTCAGATCCCTTAATTGATCTACTCCATCAAAGCCAGACCGGGATGGAGATGGTGCTTCCTTATAGCGAGGCACTACATGATACCTTGTTGGGTGCTTGGGCTACGCCTGCTACAATGGACCTTGTTTACAGGGATATATCCCACAGGCACCATCCTGCCCTGGGTGATCCACCTTGTTTGATCAAACAGCCTACTCCTCGCAGTTTTGTGGTACAAGCCACTTTAGCTTTCCCTGATATGGAGTCCCTCGCCCCATACGCCTCCTGATAGAGAGTCCAGGGCTCTAGATGTCTGTGGCAGATGTATTCTTTCCTCCACAAGTTCTGCTCTGCGTTCTGTGAACATATCTTGTGTTCTTGACTGTTAGTCTGATTCATTATGGGGCTCTTTAGTGCACAGTTTACCCTCGCTTCCAGATGAGGTCAGGAGTACTCTTACTCCTATAATTCAGGATGGGCGGAATGCAGCTAAATTAATCATTCGCTGCAGCATGTATTCCACTGCCTCTGTGGGTCGAGCTATGGCTTCCTCAGTTGCATTACGTTGCTGTGCCTTGTCGCGTGCCTCAGAGTTCTCAGTGCCAATCCAAACTACATTACTGGACATGCCATTTGATAGTGCCCATTTGTTTGATGCACAGGCTGACTCTGCCTTGAGACATTTTCGAAGCAGTAGGAGTGGTGCACCAAGTTAACTTTTTGTCTTTGGCTCTTTATCTCTACTGTGTTACTTGCTCTTCTTGCAGTTACTTATTCTTCAGTGTTCCTTATGTCAGTCTTGCTTCTGCAAGGCCAGGAGGCTTTAAGTTATCCCATTATGCTTTGTTGGAATTCCAGTGGTGTTCTTTCTTGCCAGGTGCTGAGTTCCCTGGCTTGTCATTGCCATGATGTGGTGCTCTGACACGCTATGGATTTTTTGTCATGCCTGATGTTTAAGGCTTCTTTCTTAATTATCATTACTTGATGTAGAGTGATGATTTCTGCTTCTATTGAAGGTTATCGTTTGTAGCACACCTGATGTAAGGTGATGTTGGTTGCTTCAATCTGAAGACAAGCTTATACTTAAGAATTGTTACCTGTCTGGTATGTATCATACTCTGTGTGGAATATTTGCGTCCTCTGCTGGTATGCTAAAGAGCATTTATACCTGGTTTCACCTTTCATTAGGGTTTTCCCATTCTCCCATGGCAGACAGTTAGTTTTTCTAACTTTTACATTTATAACATTTTACTACTATCCCTTATAGGGAACTGGGGATATTGCCAGATCTTGGGTTTTCTATACCACTGAGAGTAATGAGTACTACGTCCCCTTGTACTGTCAAATAGGTTAGCTGTTGTGCTTCACTTTTTGACGGTACATTTATCTCTTGCCTGTGATAGCACTCTGTTCGTCAGGATTTTCAGACCTTCCTTGTTTAGGCCTTATGGGGTTGTATTATGTATTCCGTACAGTTTACCTATGTTCTACACTTTGGTGTAGACTTTTTTATAGTGTGGAATTGTTCTTTGCACAATCTTATTTCTTTTCATGACTTCAGTCAGTTCATAATACGTCTTCATATAGCTGTATCTCTTTGTCAATTTGCTTAGTCTACTGTACAGGGAGTGCAGAATTATTAGGCAAATGAGTATTTTGACCACATCGTCCTCTTTATGCATGTTGTCTTACTCCAAGCTGTATAGGCTCGAAAGCCTACTACCAATTAAGCATATTAGGTGATGTGCATCTCTGTAATGAGAAGGGGTGTGGTCTAATGACATCAACACCCTATATCAGGTGTGCATAATTATTAGGCAACTTCCTTTCCTTTGGCAAAATGGGTCAAAAGAAGGACTTGACAGGCTCAGAAAAGTCAAAAATAGTGAGATATCTTGCAGAGGGATGCAGCACTCTTAAAATTGCAAAGCTTCGGAAGCGTGATCATCGAACAATCAAGCGTTTCATTCAAAATAGTCAACAGGGTCGCAAGAAGCGTGTGGAAAAACCAAGGCGCAAAATAACTACCCATGAACTGAGAAAAGTCAAGCGTGCAGCTGCCACAATGCCACTTTCCACCAGTTTGGCCATATTTCAGAGCTGCAACATCACTGGAGTGCCCAAAAGCACAAGGTGTGCAATACTCAGAGACATGGCCAAGGTAAGAAAGGCTGAAAGACGACCACCACTGAACAAGACACACAAGCTGAAACGTCAAGACTGGGCCAAGAAATATCTCAAGACTGATTTTTCTAAGGTTTTATGGACTGATGAAATGAGAGTGAGTCTTGATGGGCCAGATGGATGGGCCCGTGGCTGGATTGGTAAAGGGCAGAGAGCTCCAGTCCGACTCAGATGCCAGCAAGGTGGAGGTGGAGTACTGGTTTGGGCTGGTATCATCAAAGATGAGCTTGTGGGGCCTTTTCGGGTTGAGGATGGAGTCAAGCTCAACTCCCAGTCCTACTGCCAGTTCCTGGAAGACACCTTCTTCAAGCAGTGGTACAGGAAGAAGTCTGCATCCTTCAAGAAAAACATGATTTTCATGCAGGACAATGCTCCATCACACGCGTCCAAGTACTCCACAGCGTGGCTGGCAAGAAAGGGTATAAAAGAAGGAAATCTAATGACATGGCCTCCTTGTTCACCTGATCTGAACCCCATTGAGAACCTGTGGTCCATCATCAAATGTGAGATTTACAAGGAAGGAAAACAGTACACCTCTCTGAACAGTGTCTGGGAGGCTGTGGTTGCTGCTGCACGCAATGTTGATGGTGAACAGATCAAAACACTGACAGAATCCATGGATGGCAGGCTTTTGAGTGTCCTTGCAAGGAAAGGTGGCTATATTGGTCACTGATTTGTTTTTGTTTTGTTTTTGAATGTCAGAAATGTATATTTGTGAATGTTGAGATGTTATATTGGTTTCACTGGTAATAATAAATAATTGAAATGGGTATATATTTTTTTTTGTTAAGTTGCCTAATAATTATGCACAGTAATAGTCACCTGCACACACAGATATCCCCCAAACATAGCTAAAACTAAAAACAAACTACAAACTACTTCCAAAAATATTCAGCTTTGATATTAATGAGTTTTTTGGGTTCATTGAGAACATGGTTGTTGTTCAATAATAAAATTAATCCTCAAAAATACTACTTGCCTAATAATTCTGCACTCCCTGTATAGACTTCTTGTTATTGAACTCTTTGGAGTTCTTTTGCATTTGTTGCACTTGTTTGCAAGACGTCCTTCCTTTTGGAAGGATTTTGCCCCTTTTCAGGGGTACTTCTTCTTCTCTGAGGATATTATATCTGTCATATTTGATAAGGTTTGTTATCGATACCTCATATAGGTACAATTGCTTTCTTTTTACATGACTATTAGTTGTAGTTGAATTCACATCAGGAGGTGTGTTGTTATTGGATGTATTTATTAAATTCAGACTGATTATTTTCCTAAGTATATAGTCAGTTTTATAGTTTCACAGTTGAGGTCTCTTCTACTACATCCTTTGATCCTACGTTGACCCCTGTTTCCACTGCTATACCAAAGCCCTTCTTGCCTTTAAAAAAAAACAAAAAAAAACCTTTAATCACTTTAAGTAGCGAACATATATACATCTATGGGTGTTGTGTGTGTGTGTGTGTGTATGTGTGTGTGTGTGTATATATATATATATATATCTGTGTGTGGATGTATTGGTGCACATGTTTATATATATATAAATATATATATATATCTATCCATATATGCTTGGTACTGCATAGGCATTGGTTCTTTTTCCCTATGTCAGCAGATGTGTATTTTACGCATCTTGATGATGTTTTTATTATATTTTCTACTTTTCCTGGAGGTAAAGTATTTCATATGCCAAATGATTAGTTGCGTTCTCTTCTTTGGGGACAACTTTCTGTTTTCTCTGCATGAGATACTCTATTATGTTTGCCTTTTGATGTTGGTCTGATTAGGATATACTTTTCCATGGTGAGAGGTTCTGCTCCATGGGCAGTTATGCTGCTCTGTGTTCCAGCTGCGTGGAACCTGCAATTACGGTCTACATCGAGGAATAGATAGATGTATATCCACTATCTCAGTTGCTGCTACTATCATGCGATCATGGGTAGTCTTTCTTATCCACGTTTTCTTGTTTTGATGATCACAATACTGTGGTCATTTCCACAGTCTTGCTGAACTGTTCGTACTTGGGTTTTCACTCCTTTAAAGGAGCAAGTAGCTTTATCTTAGGCACTGCTGTTCGCCTGCTACACTGATTGCTCATGTTCACATGGCTTTCTTCAGTCCATGTTTTTCATGGTCCCTGACTCCTAATCAGTGGTTCCTCTGTGGAGTCCTCAGAAGTGCAATGTGTTAAGGCCCCCCCATACCTTTTTCTGTATGTCGGTCTTTTCACATTTTTCTAGACTGCTTCTGTTCTCAGAACATAATTTTCAGTAATGAACATAATTCTAATTTTGGGGTCATGGATGAGTTTTTACCAATCTAACCGTTTTTGTATCCCTTTTCTTACAGTTGTCTTTTCACCAATTCTTTTTTCTTATGAGGATGTTCTTCCTCATAAGTGTTTTTTCAAGTACTTAATCTTTTTCTCCACTACTAAATCAACTTTCCTTTTGGATAAAAGGCTTTCACTGTGGTTAAATCGCTTATGACATTTACTAACTTCTATGAGTTTTATTCCAGGCTCTACATGCATGAGCTTCTTTCTATGTTCACCTGTTTTATGGTGTTATTCACCTATGCTTACTTCCACAGGTTGATATGTAGTAGAATATGTTAATATTCTAGCTCATTTTTTTTCTTCTCCTGCCTTTTACTCTTGTTCTCGACCGGTTTCATGACACTTAGACACTTTCGAGGGTCTCAGTTGGCAGCCCCTCCTCTGGGGTTTTTATGCTTTGGTATCTTATTCTAAGTTAAGGAATCTGTGGCTAGATGTGTCTATCAGATGAACAAGTTACTTACCTTCCGTAACAATGTATTTGGTAGAGACAGGATCTAGCTGCAGATTCCTCAACAACCCTCCCATTCCTCCCCGATCTAAGAATTGAGTTCCTCTGTGCTCTCCATAGATTTAATCTTGGAAATCTACACATAGCTTTAGGACTTAGGTGATAATTGACACAAAGGGTGTCTTTGATTTGAAGCAGACTGTTTCCATTACCAGTGACTATTGTGGCTCCCCGTTTTGAGCGTGGAAAAATGTAATGGAAGAAACTGATGTCAGCAGGCGAGTTATATGGACTCCGTTGACATAACGTCTGGCAGAAAACGTCATTACGGAGTCATGCAACACTCTCTTGGCGAGGCCCAGATGTACTGGGGGTGGGGGTGTTTCTGTATGCAGGCTGGCACCTAGGGGAGATTCTAAGTTAAGGAATCTGCGGCTAGATCCTGTCTCTATCAGATACATTGTTACCAAAGGTAAGTAAATTGTTCATCCTTTCCAAATAAAGATAATTGAAACATAAAGTCACACCATATTTTCAGAGTTGTCTGGTCTGCTTAAATAAAAGTTTCCAGCCAGACAACTTGAATTTATTTTATTATTATGCAAAGTGCTGTGTCACTGGGGCAGTAATATAGAGCTTTACATTAAACAGTGCGTGAAATATGTGGAATACATGAGAAAAGAGTGATCCATGGAAGCAACTAGGGTGGGAGAAAGGTTAAAAGGCGGAGCAGGGTCTTAAAAACTCTACTTGGAGTGTTTAGATTTAGTAGGAATAGCAAGGAAATGGGTGAGGGTGATGGAAAAAGTAAACAGTGAAGAACAAAAAATATATAGCGTTGAAATATCAAGTGACAAGTTTCAAATTATCACTGTCCATTCAGGTGTCAGAAACCCATAGAATATTGAAGATCACCACTGCATATATGAGTCGTAAGGATCAGAAGTACCTAAATAAAACATGCATACCTGAGTTTTGAGGCATTTTCTGAACAAGAAGTTAGGTGCCACTCCCAGCTGAAAGGGCAGAGACTTGCACTACCTTGATGCAGCGCAAGAGAATGATTGTTTCAAAGCTTGAGAGGATCGGAGTTTAGGTGTTTGTAGCCTAAGAGAGTCCTTACTCCTAGATTCTCCTTTCCCGACAGGGGCAGGAGAGATTCTAAGTATCTGGGTCTATGTGAAGTTTTGTAGGTGAGGCAGCAAACTTTGAACCTGATAAGTTGTCTAGTCGTAGCCAGTGTAGCTCTCTTACGACTGGATAAATGTGCTTAAATATTGTTTTCTCTTCAAGTGAGAAGAGCAGTGGAATGGAGGATAGCTTCGAGTGGAGACGGGTTGGAAACCAGTAAACCAGCTAAGATGGCTGCGTGAGTCAATTCAGGATATAACTGGCGCATGGGCTGAGGCTCTTAATTAGATGCTAAAAGGGAGTCGTTTAATTTAAACCATGAATGTTTTCTTAATTGTTTTTTTGCTGGTTACGCCAATGAAAAAGTGAACTCTTTAAATGTTCACCGCGGGCTGATACGAAGTAAAGAAATTGCACCGAAGCAAATAAAGTTAAACTGTTGCAGTCCAATGAATCATTATACCAGTTTAATGGTACTTAGAACGTTGTCAGCTGTTAAGAAAAGGTAATTATCACTAGTCAAATGAAGAGCACACACATTTCTTTGGCTGCGGTTCAGATACGCATTTCTCTGGTACCTTGATATATAATGAAGCCTGATAGCAAAACTTTTGCTTGTCTCTGCTTCCAGCCACAGCTGTTTCCCTGCTAAATTCATCCCATCTGTCTCCCCTTCCGTAAAGCTGTAGGCAGTATAGCATAAGTACAGAAGCAGTTCAGTGCTATTTTGGATAAACATATCTGAAGCTTGAATCGGTGCCATTTGTCAAGCACGCGTTGTGTTTTATTTCTGCAGAGAACGCTGTCAAACTACAATTATAGGTATCATTGGAAAGGAAGATATAACTTTTTTGTTTCCTTTGATCAACCAGTAAGATTAATGCAACCTTTTAGACTAAAGGGGTGACAAGTGCCGACTTGCTAATAATTTTGCCTTTAGCTATTTCAGACACAAAATTACTGTCGCTTACTGCTTTCATGGTGATTTTTTGTTTTGTTTCAGTAGCTGTATGTTTGATGTGGTTCCACTGTGAAGAGGTGGCAGTTTCATGCTTCATAAAAAGCATCGTTTGGGTGGTGGGGGGAATGTATAAAGGTGCACCCCGCATTTCACATGTGGTGAAAGCCTAGGTCACCAATTTTGCCACACCTGTGTGCTTAGAGTTTGTACCCTTCCTGTAAGAAAACCTGTTTCATAACCCCTCACATTGGGTGGCTGACCACGAAGGACATCAAAAGCACTCTATTGAGTTGAAGAGGAGAGGCCATCATCCAACCACTGTTTTTTCCTGTTACTGATTCTTGCACTGACCTCATCTAAATTCCTGCTCCAAGTACTTGGGTTGGTGCTGTACCTGAATTGATACACAGATTCCTGGTGTCCCTATTGAGAGTTTACACTATAACCTCGATGAGATCTATAGAAATATCAGCTTGTTGATCTACTAAGTAAACATATGAGCAGAGCTATATCCAGGGATGGCTGGTGCAGATGTCAAGAGGAGAGGCCAGGGGAAATAAATAAAAAATAATAATAATAACACTTATCTTTCCGGCTGTTCCCGCCGCTGCCGTCTCCTGCCACCTCGCTCCTCTGTTGCTCTTTTGTCCCAGCCCCACACACTCTGGCTGAAGTAATGTCATTTTACGGAATGATATCATGAAATGCTATCATTTTGTCCCAGCATTCCCTGGGACACCAGCACAGGCTCCCCAGCAATCCTGGCGCTGCTCTCATGCTAAACCTAGCATGAAAGCAGCGTCAGGATTGGATCTGAGCTGCTTGGACTGCCCCGCAGACACTGCCCTGGGGTCTGTGCAGTTTCTCCAGCCCGGCTGTTCAACACAGCTGGGTTGGAGAAACCTAAGTGAGCATTTGTGTTTGGCTGGCCTAAGACGGCTGGCCAAACACACATGAGCACTTAGTGCACTCCATTCCTCCTCTCCCCGCCCATCACTTCCCATGCTGGCTGAGCCAGCAGCAAAAAAACAAAACGATAATGAAGTATTGTTTTATATTTCTGCTGCTGGTTCTTAGCTGTGGGGGGGTGGGGTGGGAGGGCAACGCTCCTATGCCATTGCGGAGGAGCCCGCCCTGGCTATTTCACCATGCTTGTCTCTTGACACCCATACTTACTAGACATGACCAGTGGATGGCAGAGGCTGCAAGGGAAGTGAGGGGTTCTGTAGATACTTAACAAGTGAGTGCTGTTTGTGTGGATATGTATTCCTCTGTGCTGGTTTATGAGCTTCCGACACGTTAGTAGCTATCCCTAACTCTGACCGTTATCCTTGAAGTGATGGTTCTTGTCACCGGCAAGACCGTCCCACTCCTGGAA
The DNA here is from genome assembly GCF_031143425.1 of Pleurodeles waltl. NCBI lineage: Eukaryota > Metazoa > Chordata > Amphibia > Caudata > Salamandridae > Pleurodeles > Pleurodeles waltl. The sequence continues at coordinate 614,257,713 of NC_090444.1, read as the reverse complement.
GCAATTAACAACATTACTGACAGAACCATTCCTGGCTTGATGGTGATCTTTCCTGGCTTGATGGTGATCTTTCCTGGCTTGTTGATCATTCCTGGGATACTGGTGATTGTCACTGACAAATGGGAATATTAGGTTGAATTTGTACATGGGAAGCTGAACCTGGACTTGTGATCTTGTATATGAGAGTGTGACAGTATTTGTTCATGGTGGACAGTAGTAAGTAAGAGTAATTGATAAACTTAACAAATTAAATTTTGGAGACCTATGGCCTGATTTAGAGTTCAGCAGACGGGTTCCTCAATCTCAAACTAGACGGATATCCCGGCCACCATATTACAAGAGCCATTGGACGTAATGTGCTTGTAATAAGGCTGATGGGATATTTGTCACATTTTTGACTAAGTAACCCATCTGCCGAACTCTAAATCAGAGCCTTAGGCTGAATTAATGTTTTCACAAAAATGAAAACCCAGAGGATAGCATTTTCAGTAAATGACGATATGAGGTTTGGGGACAAAATGTATATTCCTGCAAAAAGTAAAACACTGTAATATGTTGGCAAAATGTGTTTTCTAAAAATGCCAAATGAATGTTTGAAATTTTCTGTTTATTTACTAAAAATAAATCCGAGATATTAAGAGACCAGGTAGTATTTTCAGTAAATGTTATGAAGACATTTGCTAAAAATATTTGTTTACAACAACAGTACAATAAAAGTGGATTTTTACATGATCAACTGATGTTTTGTGACAAATAGTGTGCATTTCAGAAATACGTTATGACATATGAATGAGTGCTAATTCCATACTGAATGGAGGGCACTCATTGTTGATGTATGTTGTGGGATCATTTCCTTTGATTTCTAGAGGACCTTTTCTTAATGCTATGGTGGTTATTTCAAAACTAATGTAGAGGCGTTTCATTATGAATATTGATAGCATTTCATGATATCATTCCGTAAAATAACATTACTTCAGCCAGAGTGTGTGGGACTGGTATACACTAAAAGATAAATCTACTGTCTTAACCGATGTTTAGCTACCCTCTAGCATTCTGTTTAGCTACCCTCTAGCATAGTATACCTGTGAAAATGTAGCCTTCATTTGGGATGTTGTCTTAAGAAATCTGATCACAAGTGATACTAGTTGCAGAGGCCATAATCAGAGACAATGTGAGAACAAGTGTCTGCTTCCTCCAGCTGTTGAGCTGTTAATGTTCCAGGAAATTATTTTTATTGAAAAAATGCTTTAATCTACTTCTTTCGTTTCATAGAGTGAATTACCTTCCCCACCTCCACTCCTAAAGCAAGTGGGAGGGGCATTCAAATGCCATATGTATGGTGTATAAAAGGGGGACCCCTTGCGAACAGCTACCATTCAGTACATCTCAGCCAAATAACATAAAACGAAAATTCATAGTAGCTTAATATAAGTAACAAAATAATAGATGTTGAGAGTTGAAGCTGCCAGTGTATATATCCCAGTTAAGTCAATAGTATATGCCCACAGTATCTCAATATTTCAAAAGGGCTAGGAGATTACATCATTAATTTGTGATCAACACAGAGGGTGTGGTATTGTTCTATCTGGTCTCAAATAGAACTATCTTTTGAAATAGAAAACCATTACTTCCTTTACAATGTGCTGGATCCATCAGATGCATCAACTTCTGTCATTTTATGGTTTGACAGAAAAGTTATTCAGATAAGCTTATGATCATTTTGTGTATTTGAAAAATCTTTCATAATAGGTATCCAATGTGATACTGTTGGCCCTCTAGTTGTGGCAATCGGTATTGCCTCTTTAAATTAGAGTTTTGGAAATAGTGAATCCTGGTTATCCTTTGTATTTTTATTATAATTTTACTTTCTTTCACTTCTCATAGAACAGTGTCAGAATAATAGGCTTTTGTGCATTTTAAGGCTTTGTTCCTTAATGGTTACAAATTGTTTTTATTGAACATATCATTAGTTTTATTTAGGTTGGTATTTCCTCAGGTTTCAAGTGATTATTATCTTTCCTTTTTGGGTCTTGCCTATCCGAGCTGTTTAGTTGCAAAAGTCCTCTTGTGTATCATACCAAAGAAATAGTGGGTTTGAAGGCAGCCCATTGCTTATCATTGGTCAGTTTTATTGTCACAGTCATTTGCTTCCTTGTTATTCAATGGCTTGCCTCCCTCTTCTTGCATGTGTCCTTTCCCTAGAGCATAGCCTCTTTACAAGCCTTTAGACTGGAGGATTTACATTCTTACTCTGCTCATATTCAAGAAACTGCTTTTTTCTTTTCTTTCAGCACTCCGTGAGAGTACATATTTTCTAGCTCTCTCCCTTATGTGCTGTGTCCCCACCAAAAACCCAACCAAAATCTCTGTATTGCTCTCCAAACCTCATAGCATCTCTTTAAAAGCAGAGGAATATTATGTAAGGGTATAACTAAAGAATATAATTTGAGGGTTGTTTTTCTTTTATGTCCTACATTCAACATATTGCACAAAGTCAAAGGGCTTGTTACATAAAGGATTTTATGGCCCTGCGGAAAGGGGTGGCTGCTGCACTCACTCAGCTGGAGTTTGAGGCAGAAGGTGTACTTTCCATGACTGAAAAGAAGAGACCTCTTCTCCTGGAGGCTCATAAATCTGCTCCCTGGCCTACTACAGAGGACTAAAGGGCTCATGCTTTTGTTTCACTTCTAAGCCCTGTGGAAAGAGAATTAATCCTTGAGAAGCATTTTCCTTTTAGGTCAGCTACAGGTACCTTCTTCTCTGATACCCAAGTAATTTTATCAGTTTTTATTTCTCTGGTTCTTGTGATGGTCAGTGTTTTTTAAATACTCTCCGTCATGAGTCATCCCAGTGTCCTTTTTATTGCTGTACTGAAAAAAGGTTATGACTAATACAACATCTGAGACTCTCCTGGTGGAAGACATGGTAACATATGCTAGAATTGATCTTTTTGAGCTCTTCCATCTTTGTGCTCCATTCTTTCATCTCATGAACTAATTCCTAGTCGATAAGGTGATGATAGTCATAATTCAAGAGCTTGCCCTCTATACCAGAGTTCTTAGACTGCTTTCTGAGAGTAACATTTTTTTCAGAACTGAATTTTGCTCACAATTTCATTGACTCTTTTTGACAAAATACGAAGTAGAACCTACTGTTCTTTCGGCTATTGCAATAGGATCCTAATCAAAGAAATAGCATCAAGTTAATCAATTCTCTCATTCCCCACCTACCCCCACACTCGTTCTTGGGGTTGATTCTCATTTTGGCCTCCTCCCACTCCCACCCAGTCTCTGTTCCTCTACCCTGGGACCCTTCTGCATGCCTTATCAATTCTGTTTCAAGCATCCAATTTATTAGATTTTCACAGTTATATAATATACATCCCCTAACCAAGTCCATAGTGACTTCTCCACCTATCCCAAATCTTTTCAAACGTTTGGGGACACCCTCTCGCACTATAAACCACCCTTTCTGCCTCCATACACAAGTCAATTTCTGCCATCCATTGTCTTTTGGTGGGCAGTTGTGGTTTATCAACCAATCAGTCATCATATTTGTAAAGCACAGTAATCACCTGTGAGGGTATCCAGGCACTGATGCCACTGCAAAAGTCTCAGTTGAATAACCACATGTTGAGACCTCTTTTCAACTCTTGAATGGATGGAGGATGCTCTTAGATGGTGGAGGGTCGGGGGAGTGTGAGGCTGTTCCAGACCTTTGCTGCTAGATAGGAGAAGGAGTGACCACTGTCAGTGCAGTAGAAAATTTGTGATGTGTTTGCTTGGGAGAGCGAGCCGGAGAGAAGGAGTCTGAAGGGGTGGTAGAAGTTCAGGCGGTAGTCCTAGGTTGTGCAGAAATTTGTATGCAAACGTCAGGAGCTTGAAGTGAGATTGTTTGTGTTTGGGGAGCCAGTGGAGGTTTCTTAGGTGGGGAGTGATGTGCGTTCGTTTCGGGAGGTCTAGGAAGAGTCTGGAAGCTGAGTTCTGGATGATCTGAAGACTTTTCGTGAGTGTAGTGGTGAGTCTGATGTAGAGCGTGTTGCCATAGTCTAGTCGTCTGGTTATGAGGGCATGAATAATGGTACACCTGGTGTTGAGAGGGAGCCATATGAGGATCTCGCAGGGCAGTCGAAGGGTGAGAAAGCAGGCGGAGGAGTCAGCATTGACCTGGCGCTGCATGCTGAGGTTGTTGTCTATGATGATACCTAGGTTTCTGGCATGGTTCATGGGGGGAGGAAGTGGGGTTAAATCCCAGTTTGGCTGGCAAAAAGGAGTTTTCTCGGGGTGAGGTGGTGTTACCGAACAGTAGTACCTCAGTTTTGTCGGTGTCGCATTTGAGGCCTGTGTCTTTCATCCATATTGCAATGCCGTTCATGCAGTTCTGGAAGTTGGATTTTGTTGTGGAGGGATTTTTGAAAAGCGCTAGGATGAGCTGCGTGTAGGAGATTATGTTGAGTCTGTGGTTTCTGATGATGTCGCCAAAGGGGGTCATGTAGGTGATGAAGAGGGTGGGGCTGAGTGACGATCCCTGGTGGAAGCTGCAGATGATGTCCTTGGGCTTTGAGGTGAAGGATGGAAGGTGGACTCTCCCTTATCTGCCCAATAGAAAAGAGGCAATCCATTTCAGGGCTTTTACTCTAATTCCTATTTGGGGGAGGCCTTGTGAGCAGAGTGTGGTGGGAGACTGTGTTGAAGGCGCAGAGAGGTCAAAGAAGTTGAGGATGGCAGTGTTTCCTAGTCTAGGAGGTGTTGGATATCGTCTGTGGCTGTGATCAGGGCAGATTACATGCTGTGGTTGGTGCGGAAGCCAGATTGTGAAGTATCCAGGAGATTATTGTTTTTCTAAGTAGGTTGTGAGCTGTTGGTCAATCGCCTTATCAAGTACCTTTGCTGGGAATGAGAGTAGGGAGACCAGCCCGTAGTTTTTGAGTGTGTTGGGATCGGCGGAGGGTTTTTTGAGCAGGGGCTTGACTGCTGCATGTTTCCAGTCTTTTGAGTAGGTAGCTGTGCTGATTGAGGAGTTGAGGATGTCAGTGAGTTTGCTGGCAATTTCGCTGACTCCTAGGTTGAACATGTGGTGAGGGCAGAGGTCAGGGAGGGTCCAGAGTGGATGGATCTCATGAGGTCAGAGGTGGTCTGCGTGGAGACATGTTTCCAGTTTGTGATACAACAGTTGTTTGGGGGTCTGAGTAGCTCAGAAAATTGATGGTCTCAGTGACGGAGCGTTGGGGTGCGAAGTTTTTCTAGATGGTGGCTATGGAAGAAGTCGGCAAGGAAATCGCATAAGTTCTGTGATGGGGTGGTGCAGTTCTTTGATGCGGAAGGGTTGGAGAATTCTTTGATTATTTTTTAAAAGCTCTTTGCTGCGGTTGGAGCTGGTTTGTATGTGGGTGGCTAGTGCTTGTTTCCTGGTGTTCATGATGCATTTGTGGTATTGGCTGAGTGTTATCTTACAGCAGATCGGTTGATGGGGTCATTAGTGGGACGCCATCTTCTTTCGAGCTGCTTGTACCTGCGCTTGGTGGTTCTAAGTTCTGGTGAATATCAGCTGGCTTGCTTGGGGCAGTTGTTGGGTTTGCTTGGTTTGCTGGGGGCGAGCGTGTCTGTGCTTTTTGAGATCCATTCTGTGAAGTTTCTGACTGAGTGGTGAGTGTTGAGGGCGTCACACCATTTGGTTTCGGCTATCTTGCCCCAGCTTCTTTGGGAGGTGTAGGGTGGCCGGGTTGAGAATTCATGGGCTGCAATGAAAGTGAAGTGTACAATGGAATGGTCTGCCCAGGAGAGCGCTGAGGTAAGGTCGTAGGAGATTGTATTGCTAGAGGTGAACATGGAGTCCAACGTACGTCCTGCGTTGTGCGTGGGGTCGGTGACAATCTGGTTGAGTCCAATTATGTTCATGCTCTGCAGGAGCTTGGTGGTGTTAGCATTGTTGGATCATCAAGGTGGAAGTTCAGATCTCCGAGAAAGATGTAGTGTTCAGTGGCAAAATAAATATTAACAAGAATAGGCAGAGTAACTGCAGTAGGAAGGCAGCAGGATCAAACTTGTGAGGTCTAGGGTGGGAGACGAGACACTAGACAGCTGCACTAAGCAGCTGGCAGTGGGGAGCGATGCACAGACCAGTACATGGTAAAATCTCTTTTCGCTAACATGAAGCCTAGATTACAGAACAGCAGCTGTGCACGTGTAAGATCCCCAGAAGGAGGTATTGTGGGATGGCTGAAATGATACCCTCAGGACTACCTCTAGCTCCTCCTTGAAGGCTGTCCTATATTTGGCCACTCCAGGGCAGTTGCTGAGGGTATGTAGGGAATGTGCCCCTGTCCACCCTGCCTCGTAAACACTGAGTCTGCTGCCCTGTCCATCTTATGCAGTTTGCTTCTATTTTACTAGATTCTATGTAGGACTTTTAATTGAACTAAGAAGTTTAGATTAAATAGCCACTTTTCGGGGGTGCATCAAGACCACTTCCAGTCTACAACTTTGATAGGCCCCAGATCTCTCTGCCAGGCTGCCCAGAGGCTCCGACGGGTGTCCGGTTTATTATTCAGGATGGTAGGATAGATCTGAGATACCACCCCTATTCCTATGTTTACTGATGACCCATTTTTCCAAGGGGCTAGCCTCCGAGATCAAGGCCTAATCCTAGTGTTCCACCTGCAGAGCGTGTCACAGGTATATGTACTTATAGTGTTGTATGGGCTACAATTCATATTCACTTTGTAGGACTTCAAATAATTTGAACCCCTCCCCATCCCCCAATGTGGCTAGGTCAAGCAGCATGAGGGCAGAACCCTCTCTGAGTGGTGGCAGCAGCATCGGCTGCCTGGAAAACCCCAGAATGCTGGTAGGAGCAATGCTGGGGGTCCTCTAAGGAGCCCTCAGAGTGCATGGAATCATACAACCAATACTGGCAACAATATTGGGGTATGATTCCGACATGTTTGATAACCAAACATGCCTAGGTTCAGAGTTGCCTTTATGTAGCTGCACATAGGTAGTGACCTATGTCCAGTACATACGTAAAATGGTGTCTCACACTCACAAAGTCCAGGAAAATGGAGCTGGAGTTCGTAGAGCCACCTCTACTCATGCAGGAGTGCTTTCACACACAGGTACCTGCACCCTGCCCTCTGGCTAGGAGGGCCTACCATAGGTGTGACTTACAGTGACCTAGTGCAGTGACCTGAAGTTAAAGGGTGCATGCCCTCCCCATGGGCGGCATAATATATGCTGCAGCCCATGGGGAAACCCTGGTGCCCCAATGCCCTGGGTACCATATACTAGGGACTTATAAGGGGGCCCTAGTATGTCAAATATGGATTGTTTGTGGTCCAAGCAACCAGGTTTAGAGGTAGAGAGCACAGTCACTGGGGCCCTGGGTAGCAGGATCCCAGTGAAAATAGTCAAAACATACTGACAGCAGGCAAAAAGTGGGGATACCCATGCCAAAAAGAGGGTTTTTTCCTACATAATGTACATGGCTGTTATTTAGAACCCCGTGTTGCACAGTTCAGGTTGCCTTGAAATAGGAGAATGCATAGGCCAATGGTTACCAACCTGCGGTCCGGGCACCCCTGGGGGTCTGCCAAGCCATCTCAGGGGGTCTGCGAGAGCCTAGAAAATTAAAAAGTATTAACAAATATTGATAAATTAGGTCCCCGGCTTCCAGTAATGACTCAGGTGGGGGTCCCCGGATTCTAATTATTCAGTGGGGGTCCCTGGGTTCCATTAATGTTAAAGTGGGGGTCCAAAGAAATCAAAAGGTTGGGAACCACTGGTAGGCTGTACAGAGGTTTTTTTTCCCTGGAGGTGTAGGAGCTGGCTGGTTTGCCTCGTCTGTAATTGGTCTGTTGTGTTTCTATCATCAGCAACAGTCCTTCTATTCACATGGTTGAAAATGGCACCAGCCAGCCATATGAGAGATCACCAACATCTTAGAGAGGGCTACTGCATTAAGTGGAGTCCAGGTTAAGACACCATCTATGGTCTAATTTAAATGGTATTCTTTTGTGGACTCCTTTGGTGATTATTTCAAACCTATTATTGTGTGCTGATCTTGGATTAACCATAGTTATGTTCGCTAACGATAACGAGGGCCATGGGTCATTGCACTTGGAAAAATGTTCGGCTCCCTCCTTCTTTGGATGCTTTATTTCCCATGACTCTGTGTCCTTACCGTTATTTTTGCTGGAATTTGGCATTCCTTCTCTGTTTTTATATCATCTCTATCCTGCCACTTTATCTTAACTACAACCTTTGTTAGTTAAACACATTTGAAAGCAAATTCGAATCGAATGTGGTGATGAAGTAGGGTCCCTTCGTTTGTCATGTGATTTGTTTTTGTTTTTGTGAATTTAGAGAGTTCTTTGTTCCTTATCTGCGACTTATTAACTTCTAATTACACTCTCGGGGCCTGAATTTTTTGCAGACTTCAACATCAGACAATGTCGCAAGCTTTAGACGATCCTGTTTCTTTCAAAGGATTGTTTCATCTTACCAAGAATTCCCGTTCTACTCCCATGCTTCATATCCACTGTGTTAGATCTGCTGTTTTGTACAATGTCATTCTACTGGGGATAAAATGACATCCTCGCTCTGTAAGCCAGCATTCCAGATGTAAGGGTCTTAATGTAGACACATACTTGAGGCTCACTGTTTCACAAGGCATGGAAGGTGTATTTAGTATTTTACTGAGATCAAAAATCACAATAGCTGTTCAGGTGTTAGACGACTTACGAGTGTTCTATACATTGATGTCCTGATTACTAGTGCCCTGGTAAATTCCGACTCCTGCGGGAACTCTTGCATAGATCTCCAGTCTAAATTGCCATTTCAGACCTGCTGGAATTTACTGAGAGGGAAAAAGACCCGGTAGATACCAGGACATGCAGACTTTGGCATAGTGAGTGTCAAAAGGCTCCTGTTATGCCCCATATTCACTGGCAATACTTACAACAAGCAGAATTTACAACGACCGATCAATTCCAAACCTTGGGGTATTAGATTTTATCGGTTGCGATAAATTCAGTATACCCCACCAGAGCGCTCTTAATAAGGTCCTATGACTCGCATACAACCTCAAAACCTGCAAACGGCAGTCAGGACGTCAGTAATCAACTGGATAATTAGTGTACACACTCTGTAAGAATATACTGGCAGGGATCAAAGAGTTAATGGTGGCTGAACACTCAAGGACTAAAAGATTAATGATATTAACACAGTCATGGGTTGCAGCGGAAAGTCTCAAGACATGAACTCCCTTAAGGAGGATAATTCAATGAGGCAACACATTTCCAACTATCTCGCACACATAATAAAGCTAAGGGACCATGAAAAAGAGCTGATATATAAAAATCGTGCGACTTGACATACAATTTTGCAGACATCTTAGAGAATATATGTTTATCACCATAGTGTTCTCTCTCTGTATTTTCATAGTAATTATGTTTGTAATACTCCATTTATAATAGATTAACTGAAATTGTTCTGGGACCTCAGGGGGCAAACGCACAACTCTGCCCTCCCAAATTAATATTACCTGACTCACATGCCCCAAATGTATGGGTGGACAAAATAATTAGCATATGCATCTATTTACAATACACCGATCAGACACTATCCACACACATCCCGTTTCATAAAAACATGTAAACATGGATGGAAGCATTCTTTCTGGCGCTCTGTCACTTGCTCTTTTGCTCTCATCCTGGTTCGAATGACTTGTTGTTTTATGGGGGAGGCAGACTTGAAATGGGTCGGTGGTGACATATCTGCCTTATTGTCACTGGCTGGTATCTTGTCACGCCTGCCATGCTGAAAACAAGCATTTACTATATGGAATTATTTTTATATATATCTTTAAAAAAAAGAAAGTAAAGTTGAAGGGAAGTTATTGACTATTATTTTAACAGTGCCTTTTTCATAAGAACTAAAAAGTTAGGAAATTCAGTAATTAAGGTGCTGCCTTCATCTCACGTGCTCCTTCCCAGCTGCAGCCCCGGTGTGCCGCTCTGCCCAGCTCCTCTTTTCCCTCTGCACCACTCCATCTCGGGGTTCCCTCCACCTCGCCTGTGATTCTCTCTGTTATTTGTGTCCCCTGCAGCTACGCTGTGTCCCTGACGCACACCCTTGAATGCTGCCTTGTTCTTCCACTTGGACTGTTCTATGTGCCCTTCATCACTTTTGCAGCCTTCTCTATGACTCTTGCTCCTTCTGCTCCATCTGTATTAAACTGCCTTGCCCCTGCAGCTCCTCTGTGTACCCCCTGTATCCCTTCCGTGTGACTTTCACCCAGTGCTTAATTTGTAACTAGAAACGTGCCGGTGCCCAAAGCTCTCCTCTGAGACACGCGGCTGAAGCAACTAAATGTGCCAACACGGAATACTGAGGCAACGTAATCCTGAAGCCATCTCCGGACCCTTCAATCTATATAAAGCCACTCCCTGTCCCTTCCGCTCACTCTTGCAGCTTTCTGCTTTCTCCATTTGTGACGCTTTTTTCGTTTTTTCCTTACTCTGAATTTCCTATATGTGTCTTTTACACGCAGCAAATGCTTGAGGCAGAAGAATAAGCCCCGGCCCTCAAAAATAAGTGCCGGTGCTTAGCACCGGAAACAATAAGCACAAATTAAGCACTGCTTTGACCCCCCCCCCCCCTCCTTTATGTGTGAGTTGCCCTTCTATGCGCTGCAGCTCCAGCAGCTGCCGTTATGTGCTCTTGCATACAGCGTTTATGTGCTCATCTGGCCTGTCCGTGGGCCCCCGTGGCCCCGGCTTCTAACAATGGTAATGTCAATATTTCTAGCTACAAAGTAAAATGTAAGCTAGACGTATTGTCTTAGGAGAGAGATTTCAAACAGCGTGGGACGGTTCAAATTGTTCCACTGGGGCAATAGGATGCTTATACCACCTGCCATGCTTAAGGGCGGATGTGTCAATGATTACTACTCCCATCTTCTCCAAAGGAAGACGTAAATTGTACCCCATTCTCCTGGGATGGATATTTTTCAAGTTAATTACCCTCACCTTGCCCAAGTATTGGGGGTATTGTGTGAACCTAAACCCACCTCACTTTGCCCAGGGACACAGGGTTATGCTTTAAGAAGTATTTAAGAAGTCTGGGTTGCAAGTGATCCACGTCTTAGTGCCCACCACAGTGCTTCGGACCATGGAACAGTAGGTCTGCTGCCACTTTCATCTGCACCCTGTTCCCAACTGGGAATATGACACAGTTGGTAGACAACTTGCTCTCTGTGGCCCGCACAATATTGATGGCGATGAAGAAGTGGGTCAGTTAGCCCCACTTCTGTGGCGTTTCCCAAATGGTTGCTTGTTTTAGTGCACAAAATACAGTAGCAGAAACCTATGTTTAAAAGGGAGTCATGAAATATGAAAGCTATTTCACGTTTCCCTGTGAAATGCAGGTTTTACTATCATATTGACAACACACAAAGCACTCTGCTGAGGCTGAGCTTAATTGTTGGGACTACTAAGATTGTGCTGGGAGGTGATTTAAATTATGAATTAAAGTTACATAAACTAGGTGGCGAAAAATCAAATTATGCAGCACATTCTCCGACATTATCATTTCCATTCACCTGAGTGAGAAACAATTTTTGTGAAATCTGCAAAGTAGACAACTTGTGTCAGAATATATAGAAGTTACTTAAAATCTATATTTAGATGGCAAATGCTGCAGCTCCAGAACTGCATAAATTCTCTGACCCTGTGCTGCGCTTTGGCGAAAACAGTTTTTTTGAAGCTAAATTCCCAAAAATAAACATGCAATATCAAAAAATATACATAACAGGTTGCGTTTATAATAAGGCCACATATTGCCTTCTTGAAGTTCTAGTGACATTAAAAAAACACACAGCATTCGGCCTCATGATTTATCATATCACCAGAGCTCCTTAATGCGATAGGAGCATGTTGCACAGTTATGCATTATGTATTTTTTATAAATGTATTCATTGAAAAAGACAAAAGTGAACGCAAGGTTTGGTTAGTTTTTTGTTCAAAAACCTTAACATATATTTCAAAACACTGCTGAAATTTACTGAAAAAACGTCGTTAAAGTGAAGTTAAGGATACAAAACAAAACCCGAGAACAATTGAAATATGCTTATTATGGTTAGAAAAACTAACCATAACTTGACCCCAAGCATGCACTGCTTTTGATCTCATGCGTGATATGACTCCTGGTGTGTTAAATGAGTTCACTGATAAAGATGAAAGTTTACAACGCTAATAGCTCTGTTGCATTGCAAATGCTTGTTTCATGCCATTGCTGTGTAGGGCTCTGCTGATTATCAGCAGATGCAGCTGTAAATTTGGAGCCGGAATTCTGAACATTCTGAAGAATGGCTCAGGACATTTTTGTCAGTGTGTATTTGGACAGGGAAATGTACATTTTGTCTGCTAAAGAGTGGAGACTTGCTTTTATTGCTGTAACCAATCAAGCGTTTTTTTTCTGCTCATGGATTTCAAGGCGCATTTGTGAGACCTGTTGTTGTCAAGAGGCGGGACCTTCATTCTGAGTATCATGGTACCAGGAACAAGTACTGCGAGCCCCATTAATTTTTAAAACTTTGATAAGAAAACATAATAAGGAATGTAGTTTAAAAGAAGGCCTCATGTGAAAAAAGTTAGACAGACAAATCTGTAGTTTCCTTTTAAATTCTACACTTTGGACGATGGAAAAGATTTCCCGTACTGATTTTTGGAATCTCAGCTCTCGTAGAGTCTCAGAGGCAGGACTTGTGTTCCGAGCATCATAATACCAAAAAACGAGTAACTCGAATGATTTGTTTTGCGAGTTGTGTTTGGTAGGAAAATCCATTGATGTAAATATTTTCTAAGCACCATGTAAGCACAAAAAGTCACAATTGTATAGTTACATTTCAATTTCTGTACTTTAAGCTCTGCATGTTTCTCAGTACCAAGTGTTGGTGTTACAAATCTGGGATGTGCAGGTCTAGTCCATGGCTGTTTTCCAGTGCTCACTGAAGCTTTGCAAAAATCTTATAGACCCCGCAGAGGTTTCACTAATTTCTGAGAGTACATTCATGCCCATTCAGATAGTTCATTTTCATCTGAACTGATTTGTTCACAGACTGCTATTTGAGGATAACCAGATCAGATTATTTGAAGGTGAAGCAAAGTTGTTAGAAGAAATTGAGTGACTAGTATGCACAAAGATTACTCCCCCCCCACTTGAGGGATACTTTTTTCTTAAGAAAGACCACCCTAAAATCCAAGTCTGCCAAAAGTACACATGAACTTGAGCAAATCCTCTGTGAGACCTATTATTTAATTACACCTCCCAGAGTGTTTTGAAGAAAGGACCCTCTCACTCAAGAAACAATGGTGAAGAACGCTAGTTATTCCATAGACCCCACAAAACGTTTTGCTTCGAAGAGCCTTTTTCACAAATGCAATATTTTGAGAAAGGCTCCCGCTGGGTGGAAGCACAAAAGATTCTCCCTGGCTGCACTTTTATGGGGTACAGAAACATAGAATTGCACCCTTGAAAGTAAAAAATGTTGTGCTTTGACCTTGATCGGGATTAGGGCAGTTAGAATTATTGTTTTTTTGTTGTTGTTTTTTTTACTACTTTGTTTATGATTTTGCATAAGAACATATACAACCAAACTTGGTGAGATACGATCCGTAGATTACCTAAGGTCATTATCACCACACAGAATATTTAAATAAATGCGTCTGTGAATATATCATGCTCCACATGGTCCAGAGGTCAAACCATTATCCTAGGAATAGTAGTGTTATGTTTCTGAATTAATCTTGGATGTCGCGGACACATGGATATAAAGTATGTAAGAAAGGGGTCATTTTCATGGGTGGGGCTAGTGCACCTTTATTTGAGGTGATGCATATGTTTCTACTCAGTGAGTTGACGCTACTGGGCTTCTCACTCTGTGGTGTGTCAGCAGCTGCATTGGTAGTGGGGACGGGTTTCTTGTGTGTAGGTGTACTTGGAGGGTGCCCCAGATGTCTTTGGGTCAGGAGCGTGGTGGCATGAGATCCCAGTATTCATCTAATTGTTCCTGGTAATATGTTACGTCGTGTAGCCAGGTGGTAACCGCGGGGTCAGGGCGCCGTCCACAGTGTATGGCCACTCTCCGTTTAGCAAGCAGGAGTAGCATGGCTGTGAGACGAATACAGTCAACGGGTATCTCCTTCACATAGCCCATCAGAGCCACCAGCGGCGTGTAGGGGGCGAGATGTCCTGTTATGGCTTGTGTGGTTCAGAAAACCTCTTCCCAGAATGACATTATTTGCGGGCAGTGCCACGCCAGATGCAGAAAGGAGGCTTGCACGTTTCCATACCTGATACAGTTTGCATCTGACACCAGGCCTGTTTTAAATAGTTCCATAAGTGGACTTCTTGAATTTGAAAAGGAGAAAAGAAGTAAATCCCAAAATTGACAGCTTTATCGTCCAAGTAAAGTTGGTCAAGGATGGAGAAAGGATGAGGAACAATGTTCGATGAAAAACAGCCAACACGTGTTTCACCCCATAAGCGAGTTAGCGGGGGCTTTCTCAAGGCTGTGAAAGATATGTGTGAACAGTTATAAGTTACATGTCAGATCTTACCCAAATGTGAGCATGCATTTCATGCAGGACATGTTGTGCTGCTCATAGTGACATATATAGGAAAAATGAAAAAGTGCCCTGACAGTCTCCCCAGTGTTACCCAAAAATTGGAACCCTACAAAAGTATTAATAGAAATGTGATGATAGATCGGTTTAGAGAGGTCCACTATTCTTTTTTATATTATAAGAGGAAATAAGGTGCTATAGGGTAGTTAATTTCCTAATGAATAGTGAGTGAGAAGAAAGAGTCCTTTACAAACTGGCACTCACGTGGTATAAATACATGCTAAAGAAGAAAGATTATGAGCAAGTGCTGTTATAAAATCGAGTTGTGTAAGGAAAGACTAGAGCATGCGATATATCCACATTTCTAAAACAAAGAAGAACGTTACCCAATTCTAAATATAGTAACAGACTTCAGACATCCATGGTCTCAATTGACGGTGCAAATCTGAACGTAGAAACCAAATGGTAACAGCTCACTTGTGTAACCAAAAAATATAATACAGAACAAAACAGAACAACTTTTCAATTCTTAAAGAAAACAACTACCCTCTACTAACATGATCAAACAAAACCCATTATTGTCATGAGCCTTTAGATCCCCCCAAAAACAGAAGCATCATTAACACAGAAATTCTAAGTCCACTCGAATCACATAAGAAATATATATATACATATATACCCCCATCAAAACAGTAAAAAAGCATCACAATTAAGGATAATGTAAGAATAATGCAAGTAACTTAAGAAATATATATATACATATATACCCCCATCAAAACAGTAAAAAAGCATCACAATTAAGGATAATGTAAGAATAATGCAAGTAACTTAAGAAATATATATATACATACAATATATACCCCCATCAAAACAGTAAAAAAGCATCACAATTAAGGATAATGTAAGAATAATGCAAGTAACTTAAGAAATATATATATACATATATACCCCCATCAAAACAGTAAAAAAGCATCACAATTAAGGATAATGTAAGAATAATGCAAGTAACTTAAGAAATATATATATACATACAATATATACCCCCATCAAAACAGTAAAAAAGCATCACAATTAAGGATAATGTAAGAATAATGCAAGTAACTTAAGAAATATATATATACATATATACCCCCATCAAAACAGTAAAAAAGCATCACAATTAAGGATAATGTAAGAATAATGCAAGTAACTTAAGAAATATATATATACATACAATATATACCCCCATCAAAACAGTAAAAAAGCATCACAATTAAGGATAATGTAAGAATAATGCAAGTAACTTGCATTATTCTTACATTATCCTTAATTGTGATGCTTTTTTACTGTTTTGATGGGGGTATATATGTATACATATATTTCTTATGTGATTCGAGTGGACTTAGAATTTCTGTGTTAATGATGCTTCTGTTTTTGGGGGGATCTAAAGGCTCATGACAATAATGGGTTTTGTTTGATCATGTTAGTGGAGGGTAGTTGTTTTCTTTAAGAATTGAAAAGTTGTTCTGTTTTGTTCTGTATTATATTTTTTGGTTACACAAGTGAGCTGTTACCATTTGGTTTCTACGTTCAGATTTGCACCGTCAATTGAGACCATGGATGTCTGAAGTCTGTTACTATATTTAGAATTGGGTAACGTTCTTCTTTGTTTTAGAAATGTGGATATATCGCATGCTCTAGTCTTTCCTTACACAACTCGATTTTATAACAGCACATGCTCATAATCTTTCTTCTTTAGCATGTATTTATACCACGTGAGGGCCAGTTTGTAAAGGACTCTTTCTTCTCACTCACTATTCATTAGGAAATTAACTACCCTATAGCACCTTATTTCCTCTTATAATATAAAAAAGAATAGTGGACCTCTCTAAACCGATCTATCATCACATTTCTATTAATACTTTTGTAGGGTTCCAATTTTTGGGTAACACTGGGGAGACTGTCAGGGCACTTTTTCATTTTTCCTATATATGTCACTATGAGCAGCACAACATGTCCCGCATGATATGCATGGAATGCATGCTCACATTTGGGTAAGATCTGACATGTAACTTATAACTGTTCACACATATCTTTCACAGCCTTGAGAAAGCCCCCGCTAACTCGCTTATGGGGTGAAACACGTGTTGGCTGTTTTTCATCGAACATTGTTCCTCATCCTTTCTCCATCCTTGACCAACTTTACTTGGACGATAAAGCTGTCAATTTTGGGATTTACTTCTTTTCTCCTTTTCAACTTCAAGAAGTCCACTTATGGAATTGTAATAAAAAGCCTTGGAATGAACTTACTTTGATTAAGTGAATTAATCACCATTGAAGCATTGGGCTCAGTATTTCAAAATTACTGAATGTGGGAGCTCACCTCCAATTAAATTCTGTACCTAAAACACTTGGGAGGTTTAGGGTCCAGGCCACCGGTTAGGGGCTCTCACAACAACTCTAATTAATTTGGCATTTCAAGGAAGTCAATTGGCTGGACCTTCTTTCTTTCTCATTTCCTGTTTTAAATAGTTGTAAGGGATGTCGGTACAGGAGGTGGAGGAAGTTGAAATGAATGAGGCGAAGTCTGTAATTAGGGGAAAGATGTTCCAATTGGCTGCAACAATAAAGCCATTGTGTATCAGTGAGTGTAGTTGAGAGATCTTCGTCCCATTTAGCACAAGCCCTAGGAGTAGACAGTGGGGCGGAGGCTTGGGTGGAAACGTATAGTTGCATGATTAAGTGCCGCTGAGACTGAGATGTGAGAATGTGTTCTAACGGTGGTGGGTGACAGTGAAGGCGGTGCTGATGGGAAGGTGGGGTGTAGGGCGTTGCATGATTCCCACAGTTGATAGTACAAAAATATGTCTAACAGGATATGGTGTTCCCCCTCCACCTGGGGCAGGGTAATGAGGAATTGGTCATCAGGGTACAAATCCGAGAAGTTAAGGATGTTGTGCCTGAGTGCTTATCCTCTGGAACCTGGTTCCTGAAGAGGTGGAATGATTGGGTTATTGATCAGGGGGATGGATGGTGCATACAGGTTAAGCAGGCCTACCCGTCTCCGTAAACCATCCCATTCCCAGCGAACACTTGCAACTTTGTCAGTTGGCTCGAGATGCTTTATATGGGAGATAGAGCACCGTCGATAAAGGACATGGTGCTACTCTATCCACCTCGACGGAAGTGTGTGATTGAAATGGAGTAAGATGTACCCAGAAGTGTAAGTATTGAGCTTGTGTACAGTATGCATATAGGGTCATGTCTGGTGCTCCCTGTCCCCCTCCAGCCAGTGGTAAAGTGAATAGTTCCCAGGATGCCCGAGGTTGTCTACCTGTCCAAACCAGGGTGATCAGATTAGATTTTAAGCAATTAAAGAAGGCGGTGGTCAGGGGTATAGGGATGTTAAAGAAAAGGTAAAGAAATTTAGGGAGGATCACCATCTTCAATTCAGATACGGCTGGTGAGGGAGAGGAGCAAGCGAGTCCATAGTGGTATCCTATCCTCTAGCCAGATCATCGCCCTGCCATAGTTTCCTTTCACAAGGTGGCAACATTGTGACTGAGCCAGATACCGAGATAACGGACAGGCTCTTCAGCCCATTGAAGGGGGAACTCAGAGGGGAATGGTTGGGTGCCCTCAGTGAGGGGAAACAGCACAGATTTTCCCCAGTTCACCTGAATACCCGAGTGGCAATCAAACCGTATTATCTAATATAGCAGAGGAGTAAAATCTTCTTGTGCGTTGCAGGTATATAGCACCATATCATCGGCGTACATTGACACCACCAGGACTCTGGGTGTAAGGCCTGTGTACTCGAGAGCATGGTGTTGCCGGAGGCGTGCCACCAGAGGTTCTGTCGCAGTGGCGAATAGCAGGGGTGACAGCAGACATCCCTGTCTAGTTCCCTGATTAATTGGGAAGGGGTCTGAAACCAGCCCTTTTGTCCATACTCTGGCCTGGTGGAGTGTATACAATAAGCGTATCTGTTTTATTAATAATAGTGGGCGAAGGCCTACGCGGGCTAGAAGAAGGAAGAGGTTGGACCAGTGCTTAATTTTTGCTTGTTATTTCCGGTGCTGAGCACCAGCACTTATTTTTGAAGGCCGGGGCTTATTCTTCTGCCTCAAGCATTTGCTGCAAGCAAAAGACACATATGGGAAAGGAGGAGGAAGGGAAAAACAAAAAAGCGTCTCAAAGGGAGAAAATAGAAAGCTGCTAGAGTAAGCACCTTTTTATTTACAAATTAAGCACTGGGTAGGACCATTCCAGCGAATCAAACACCTTAGTGGCATCCAATAGGGCTTCGTTTGCTGATATGTGGAGATCAGGTGGTGCATAATTGCAAAAATGGTGTGGAGATTATGCAAAGTGGAACATCTGGGTATGAAAACTGCCTGATCAGGCCGTATTATTTTCAGCAGGAGTGGTAGTAATTGATTAGCTAGTACCTTAGCATAAATTTTATTGCCTACATTAATAAGGGACAATGGTCAATAAGAATCACAATGTGTCGCTAGTTTGCCTAGCTTTAGCAAGGTTACTCTGATGGCTTCCATTAATGAAGCAGGAAGGCATCCCGCATCCAGGGAGTTCTGGTACCTGGCCAGAGGGTGTGGGGCTAGCAGGGAGGAATATTCTTTATAAAAGAAGGTTTAAAACCATCACCACCCAGTGCCTTGTCGCCGGGAAGGTCTGCAATTACCTGTGTGATCTCAGTCATGATAGGGACATCGAGGTAGTCTTGATGAGCACGGTCTAACCACAATAGTTGTATTGTGTCAAAATATTAGACGAGCTCTGGACCATTAAGCACTGTGGTCTCTTGGTATAATTGAGATTAATAAGAGGAAGTCACACGTAATATTTCTGATGTGGTGGACACTGAGTTATCGTCCAAATCAAGTAATTCAGCGATATAAGGGGAGGCATGGTTAGGGCATAGTAGTCTCGCTCGAGTTCTGCCTGGGCGCCACCCTCGCCATACATTCGCGCTTGAGTGTCCTTGTTTAGTTAATGAGTCTACCGAAGAGCCTCCTCCTGAAATTCTTTTAATTTAGAATTAATTTCCGCCAAAAGATTAGGGCTTTTTGGGTGGAAATAGTGAGTCTCTAAGGATCGAATCACTTGTTCTAGGTTGGCTAGCGACCGGTGGATACACTTCAAGACCCCGGCCTGCTTGGCTAAGCAGGCGGCTTCGTAACAACCTTAAAAGCCTCCCACAGCGTGGAGGGTGACTCAACAGAGTCCACATTATGGCTGAAGAACTCAACAATTTCTTTGCAAATCTTCTTGCGGAAGACTGTATCTCGTAGCGCCTGAAAGTAGTCGCCAGGAGAAGGCTCGTGGCATGGAATCGAGGAGCAGTAGCTCCAGCAGGACAAGAACATGTTAGATGGAGAATATGTCAAAAGGGTGGCCTCAATCGACCATCTCCTGACATATTGAGACACTATCCAAACATTTATTTGGGACCAGGAGCCATGATGTTTTGAAATGCACGTTCCCTCAAGTGTGTGTGTGTCTCCAGATGTCCTGTAACTGATTGTCGTGAATAATCGTGTGGAGCATTTTTGAGGTGTGAGGGTGTAGACATCTGGAAACAACGGATCTGTCCTACTGGCCCTTAAGGATAGCATTGAAGTCTCCTCTCCAGATGAGGGTCCATGGACCAAGACCTGGTATTTTGGTCCACAGCATGGAGTAAAATTCAGGATCGTCCAAATTTGAACCATACACAGCCACTAGTATGACGGGGTGTCTACATAGTGATCCCAAAAGGAGTATGTATCTGCCCTCTGGGTCAAGCACTGTGTGAGCCAGTTGCCAGGTAAGCCCCTTGCATCAAAGTACTGTAAATCCCCTGGCATAATTTGAGTATTTTGAGCAGTAAGTAGTGTCTCAGCCTGTGGCTTGCTAGCGTGGAGATCTGGGGTCGGACAGATGTGTTCCTTGTAAAAAGCAGATGTCTATTTTATGTTGGTGTAAATAGGAACGAACAAGGCGAGCCTTCCAGCCATCATTGAGGCCGCGTGCATTCCAAGTTAAGCATTTTAGGGTAGCCATAGCAGTGACACTTGTGTCATCATGGGACCCATGGGCGTGTATCTTGTGTGTTGATGTGTGGTTAGTCATGTTATGCGAGAGAGGAACCTAATCTTGCACCTCAAAGTAAAGGACAAAAAAAAACAAGTAATGAGCATAACAAAACACCCAACCCTCCCCTGCCCACACCAACCCCCCAAACTCAGTTGAGACAGAAGATCCACCTCCACCCTTTCTTCCCCATACCTTCAAAGAGGAAATATCAATGGGAAACATCCTTTGGGATGAAGTAACACAAGGCATCAACCCAGCCAAGTGGCTGGGTGGCCGAACCCTGAATAAGGGGCCATATCTGAATATATAACAGGCATTTAGCTAGATACAGCACTAATGTGAACAATTGAAAGTAGGGATTGTTCGAGAGGTTTAATCGTTGTCACTCAGCGAGACATGCTTAGCGTCCACAGGTGAGCCCCCCGGGGGGACGGCTGTTCTTGAGCATGAGTTTGGCAAACTTCAACGCTGACTGGGCATCTGTGGAAAAAATGTGATTTGCCATCGATGGAGATCCTGAACCTGGCTGGGTAGAGTAGAGCGTAGGGGAGTTCCGCCTTCTGCAGGATTTTTTAACTGGTAAGAAGTTGTTACAGGTGGCCTGCACACTCTGGGTAAAGTCAGGGAAAAACAATGGTGCATCTGGCCTTTTTTACAGGCCAAGTATCCCTATCCCAGTAATTCAGGAGCTTGGCGATTATCAGTCTAGCTTTGTGATTATAAGTCTAGCTTCCACACCCGGGGGCAGCCAGGGGCCAAGTGAACGATGGACTTGTTCTACAATAAATACTGGGGACAGATTGTCGCCAAATAGGCTGCATAGCATTGTCTCGACAAAGTCCTCCATGTTCGATATGGAGGTAGACTCCAGGACACATGTAATGCAAAGGTTACTGCATCAGGACCTGGCCTCCAGATCCTCGTTCTTGACCTTAATTTTGTCCAGTAACGTGTCCATTTTTAGAAGCTGTTCCCTAGATTCAGACTGTTGGTCGTCGATACCAGCGATATGAGTTTCCAAGTGGTCCATTCTGGATTTGTGCGTGTCAACCCCCTGTATGACCTGATCGAGGCAGGCAGTGAGGAGGTCCAATTTGCCATTGATGGTCCAGAGGTTGGTTTTCACACCTATTAGTATTTCCTTGAGGTCAAGCACACCAGAGTCCTCGTCATCCTGGAGATTCATTGTTGCTCCAAAGTTCTTCTCCCCCTCAGTATGTCGGACATGTTTTTTGCTCTCAAATGTGAGTCTTGACTGTTTGGCATCTGTCTTGCCCATGATCCAGGTTGGCAAATCCCGTCCAAGAGACTGATCCGGCCACCGCATGCACACTCAATTATCATAGGTTTAGTGCGCTGGGTGGGGGTCTGCCAAAACCGGGTGTAGGTGCCAAACCAGAGGTTCGGGGGCACGACTATGCACCCACAGTGATATCCAATGAAGAGTGGGTGCTGTCGCAGCAGGTAGTCCTGTGCAATGTACAAGTCCAGACCAGCACCCCCTCAGCACATGATTATGGTCTCTGACCAGACACAGGTGGGCAGCCATGTGCCCAGTAGAGTCAACAGCTGCCCAATATAGCTCACTGCCGTCCTGCATCTGCCGAGCCCCCATGGGCCTGAATCCGACTGGGCCCGGCGGCGCAGTCCGGTTGGTAACAAGTGGTGTCCTTCAATGATCGGTAGGGCGGAGCAGCTGAACCTGGGGGAAGAAGTGTCGCAGGCCACGCAGTATACGCAACACCTCCAGATGGGCCCCAAGGGTAAGCATGACGAGGCTTCCCACTCAGGCCCAAGTCCTCTCCCAACACTCACAGGTCTCAGCCGCCCTCTGTGGATCAACAACCGCTGGCCTGCTCCAGGAGTAACCGTCATGCACAGAGCCCCTGGTTTCCTCTTGAAGGCCCCTCCCACTGAGCACCATCCGCCCGCGCTCCCAATATACAGGCAGCGCAGCGATGTCTAGGCCCGCACCTCCTCTCCAACTGGCTTCCCAGCATGCATGCATGACCAGGCCACACCGCAGGGCCGCTCCCCGGCAGATCGTGCCCGGCCAGCACACAGGTCTAGACACGAGCCGGCTGGCAGTACAGAGCAGATCCCCGTCCCACAGGGATTGCCGCATGCCAGTCCGGCAGTCGGCTGTCTCGCCAGGCTGCGCCTAGCCCAAGCTCGGCCCAGTGGCAGCCTGGCCACTCGCCGACGGCATTACCTGCCCCCATGTGGCCACTGTGTCTCCGGAGTGCTGTGTCTCATGGAATGTGAGCTGGATGGCCTCTGTATGTACGGATTTTGAAGGATTGTTTTGGTTGGTTGGCAGAGCCCTCTAAGGAGCAGCCATATTGCAGCCCGTGAGGCCATGCTAAGTTAGAATTTTTTTTTTTTTTAAAGGCTGCGACCGGCTCCTTCATGGCTACATTGAATGGGGCTGTTTGCTGGGAGTCGGGTGGGCTGGTAGGGCGCTGGGGCTCAGTACAAAAACTAAAGCTGTGTGTGTCCTGGGTGAGATGAGGACACCCACAAAAATAAAGAAACAAAAAAAACAGAAAGGGACAAATAATAAATGAGCGTCTGGAGTTGCACATGTATTATTCATTGCTCCTGGCAAGGAGTGCCCCATAATGTCCAGAGAATTTTTTTATAACATTTTTTATTCCTCATGGTGTCCCTAGAAGAGGCAGGGGGACCACCTACCATTTTTGTGATGTTGTGGGGGTATGTAGGTCCTGGATCATTAAATCCATAAGTTAAGGAGAGTTTACCATATTATTTATTTTAAGTACTCTGAGTCAAAAGTGTATGCTTTTCAGCTGGAGTGCAGGGCCCTCTTGTGATGGGTTCCATGGGTGCACTTTGTGGTATGAAAAATGTTTTTTTTAAAGTCTCAAAAGCATTTTGATGTTTTTGTAATAAGGCTTTACTAAAAAATAAAATTGACAGTCTCTTTTATCAAACATTGCAAAGTGTGAATTTATATAATGCACATTTCATTATAATTATTGATGACTTTTTGACAAAGATAAGAGGTCTGATTTATATATGTTAATATGCTGATCCCTTCATAAAGCCAATAGGCCACTTTTTATATTTTGGTGTTCTGATCTTTTGACAGTCAGTAGTTCTATCTTACTAAAAATGACACTCCTTAAATTGTAATATCACATAGTCAGCTTTATAGGTCCATGGGGTTTTGGGGCGCAAAGCCCATGCCGTAGGCCAAGCAAGGCTCCCAATCCCAGGCTGTGTACGGCCAAAGGTCGTGTGCAACATGGATTGGGTGCTACTGGTGTGTTTGATGCAGGGCTTGCTTAGGCCGGGCAATGCGCCCCACCCTGTGCCGCACACAGCGATGTAAATCTTACTTTGTTACACACACACAGAAATCTACTGAAACAAACAAAGGTTAATTACATTATAGTTAGGAATTGTATTGTACTTTACATTTAAAAGCAAAAATAACTTAGACATTTACTGAAATAAACAAAGGTTAAAGGGACGTTATATTTAAGTGAAAATTTCAGTTAGGATATACCATTGTAAACAAATAAAACCACTAAAATTCCCAGTTATACTTGTCTCCAGTAACTGTACCTTGTGCCCTAAAGTAACTCTGCCTCATGTCCTCACCATGTACTGCTAATTGCTTCCCATATTACATCACTCATGGCGTCATTGATAACATCACTGTAACAACTTGTGAGGAAATGGGCTGTATTATATGGTGTGATTGTCACCTCACCATGTAATAAACTCACCAGTCCCCTTAGGATGAGTATCTAACGTTCCAGCTCAACACTGGGTAGCCGTAGCTCTGAGCAGAAAGGCTTACACAAAGGAACAAATGTAAAGCATTTGAAAAACACCAAAACAATTGAAGAATAAATCAACAAAACACTTAAGAAATCTGAGACCAATTTATAAAATAAACTTTAGTTTCATGTTTTTTAGAGACCACAATGAAAAAGATCCACCAGAGGGTTTGGGACATACAGTATTTACAAGATATAGTAAATTAAAACAGTTCACTCAACCATGAACAAGCGTTGTCAAATTCAACTGATTAGACACTCAAAAATTGTTTCAGCAAAATCTTTGGTTAGTTCTATTGCTGTTGTTTAAAGTTACTTCGAGCTACCAACGCTGACAGGGAGTTACCTCAACAGGGGAAGCCGTTGTCAATCACTTCCAGGCACTTTTTTCCCTTATTGTAGTTCCTGGTGCAGCCTCTCTTTTCCGTTTCCATGGTGCAGAAGGGCAGTCCTTCTTCCAGTCCTGATGACATCTGAATTCTTGGTGTAAAGGGGGCCCTTTTTATGCTCAGGAAATGACCCCAGGGTAGGATACAGTTAGTAGCCAGTGGTCTACCAGGTTCCCTCCCTCCTAATGACCACTTCCTAGAAAGTGTGGCATCTGGCTATCCCATGATACATCATTCTGCCGATTTGTAACACAGCAGAACCCCTCTCTTGGCATTCAGAGCTCCCTAGCCCAACCCAGTGGTGTGGCTACGAAAGGGGCTACTTGCCACAGGAAAACTGATATGGCAACTGGTTTCCCCTTCCTTGTCCCTAGTTGCCATCCTGTCTACTTGGACAGTGGAGTTACCCCTCTCCCAAGTGTTACCAATTTGCCCTTCAAAGGTGGGTTTTCCGTTAAAGATTGCCATTTGGGCCATCACCCGTGTGGCTTCCTGCAGAGAGAAGTAACACCTCTCTTCATTGCAGGCTTCTATTGTTTCTTTTCTGGGAAGTCATTAGAACGTTTCCCCAGGAGGGCAGAAAGCTGTCTCTAGGACAGGTTTCTTGTTCAACCTTCAAGGGCACAGGAGATTGACTGCAACAGATTACATTCATTTCGACTTGAGAGTCAAGTCGGGCTTCATGTCGCGAGTTGTTTGATACCTTGGAGCACCACCTTTGGCCTCACTGTTCTGAATGTAGCACATTTGAGGGGTCAATGTAACCCTGTACTTGCCAGTAGGGCAATCAAGCCCTTCCATAGTAAAAACAAAAGGTTCACGTTTTTACTGCCAGAACATGTAAAACACATGTTCTGCCAGAGAATATGCTGCGCTGTGCTTTGGGGTTCGGTAGGCCTGCCATGGGGTGACTTAAATATATTGCAAAGGAAGGTTTGGCTTTACCATTGCTTTAAAAGACACAGTCGGGCTAGCAGTTTAAAACTGCTCTTTGAGTCTGCAATGGTGGACTGGAAGACCTGTTTTGTCTTTGTCACCCAGGGTGGCACAATCAGTACTACAATCCTTGGGGTGATTCTCTAACTTTCATGCTGTGGGTAGCTAATGTAACATACATGTTTTGGGGTCAAGCCGTTGGCACTTTGGTCCTCAATGCACTCTCAGAGTCGATAAACTAGCAGCATCAGTCCAAAAACTTGGGGGTGACAATACTGAAAAAAGAGGAATGTCCTTACACATCTCAAATTACACCATTGATGACAAGACTGTATGTTAGTGGTGTGAGTTATATTTAATTTAGTGCACAAGTTATAGCTACTTGAGATAAGTATAAGTGGTAAAGTACTGAACCTATGCTCCAAATGTAGGTGACCCACAGATATCTCTGCTACACTCCAGGATTCATACCCAGTTAGTTTTATATTGGGGAGGGGAGGCGACATGAGACTTACGCTAGATGAGACCCTAGACACCCTGGAGTCACAGCATTCTCAACACGCTCAGGTGATGCAGACCATTCGTGATCTCATTGACCTACATGGGCTGAAAAACCTCTGGCGAGATGCCTTCCCGCATGCTAAGAAGTTCACTTTCTGCTCTGTACCACATAATTAATTTTCTAGGCTGGACTGTTGGCTTGTAACCTCTGAGCTTGCCTCCTTCGTCAGAGAGGTAAAACATCTGCTTTGCAAGTTCTCGGGTCCTTTGTCGGTACCCTTTAAGCTTACTCTGCATACATTGCAATGCCGCAGGTCATACTGGCAATTCCACCCCTCCTCATTACTTGGTCTGGTTTTCAAAGACAAAATCCAGACAGCAATCCCAGACTATTTCCAACTTAATACAGGGACAGTTGCTGAATGTGCTTCCTTATGGGAGACGCTCAAGGCGTATATCGAGTTACATCCAAACATGCTGGGGTATTAAAAGATATCCACACTTTTTAGACCTGGCATTCTTGGCATGGATTTCCACTAACTTTTTGCTTTCAGACCTCTTGTTTTTGCTGATTTTGTTTTCGCTGGCCTTAGGACTCTGCACATTTCACCACTGCTAACCAGTGCCAAAGTGCTCACTGCTTAAAACATGGTAACATTGGCTTATACCCAATTGGCATATTTAATTTACTTATAAGTCCCTAGTAGAGTGCCACTACATGAGCCCAGGGTACGTAAATTAAATGCCACCTGCTTAAGCCCTTTAAACATGTCTCAGGCCTGCCATTGCAGCATGTGTGTGCAGTTTTTATGGATCAATTCCTGTTTATTGTGAAGTTGCGTATCAAGGAAGGTAGTACACAACTAATTGCCTACCACCCCGAAGGGCCGGCAGCGTGGCAGTGTGAAAGCTAAAGTTGTACAGGGCACTTGCCTACAGCCGAGGGCCGGTAGCTATGATAATACAAACAAGTATTTTGTAAGTGAAATAAAAGAGAAAACAATCTCCAATAACAGCCCCACACCCCCTGTTCCTTATGATGTGGTGAGTAAACAGGAGGGTTTGCGAATCAATCATGTCTAAGGTCAGCATATGGTAGCGGTGCCATCCTCAGATGTCCACAAGGGAGTATGAGTCGGGAGTGCGTTAGGGGAAAGTAGCAACCCCAGAAGTTTCATGTAATTGGGGCAGGTCAGTTTGTTAAATCCTGCAGATAAGATGTGTATGAAGGGGGCCCACTCTGTGGAGTAGTCGTCTAGTCTCTGATCTAGCGCGAGCATAATTATTTCCATGCCTAGCAGAAACCATAACTTGTGTAACCAGGACGTGTAGTGAGGGATTTTATTGGTTCCCCAAAGGGCACGGATTACTTGGTGTGCCTCTTCTAATGTCAGTGCCATGTGTCAACCTCTGAGTGAATAGAGAGGGAACGTCTGGGGATTGGGAATGCAGAGAATTGTGTAGGCTGGTAACCGAGGGATGGAGGTCTTAAATGCTTTGTCAGCGTTATCTAGCACCTCTGCCAAAAAGTGGGACAGTTTGGGACAGTGCCATAGCAGGTGAATTAGTGTGCCCGGCCCTCCGTGCCCCCTCCACTACTCCTTGGTACACTCAGAGTGCCAGACTCTTATTCTGGCCAGAGTTAGATACCAGTAGGACACTAACTTCCATGCTGTCCCTGTACTGGAGATGTTGTGTTCTGTATGTCTGGTACTGTAATAGATGTCTGCCCAGTCCGCATCTGAAAGAGACCTGCTGATCTCTTCCTCCCACCATCTCTGCCCAGGCATGCAGGTGGTGATCGCCTCTTTGATAAGGATAGCATACAATTCAATGATCAGGCTTTTGTCATTGCGTTTCAGGATTAGCCATTTTTCAAAGCATGTCAGGGTCCTCTCAGCATAGAGCCATACTTGAAGATATTGTAACCAGTCAGTCTCTTTTAAGCCGTAGTCCACTTTAAGCCATTCAAAGGCAATCATCCCTTGGGGGTCGAACATAGCTCTGATTCTTTTACAGCACCCCTTGTGCCGCTCTGGAACTGCTCAAACTAGAGCCCGGTCGTGAACTCAGTGTTGTGAAGGATTGGTGTCATAGGGAAAGGGACAGTCGTCAGCTCCATTTAGACGCCACTGTGACCCAAACTCGAAAGATGGCCCCTGTCGCCAGAGATGAGTAGAGTCCCCAGGCTCTTTGTTTCTTGGGGAACCAGGGTTCCTTCCAAATATGAGAGCATGCCACTGCCTGGTCCATGAAAACCCAGTGTGTCTCTTTGAGCGGCCTGCTCCATTCCACCTAGAACCTTAATTTCAAGGCCTGCTAGAATCTCAGGAGTGAGTAAACAGCTAGGCCACCATCCTGTTTAGGCCAATAAAGGAGTTTTCTCTGTAGGTGAGGATTCTATCCCTCCTCTCCCACCCCCCCCCCCCTTACACATACACATACACACACACACACACACACACACACACACACAGACACAGACACACACACACACACACACACACACACACACACACAGACACACACACACACTGTAGTGCCTGTTTAGGCAAAGTAAACAGCATCACATGGAGATAGATAAAATTACCTGCCAAGCCTCAAAACCCCCTTTTTCCACATATAGGTCACCCCTAAGGTAGGCCCTAGGTAACCCATATGGCAGTGTGCTATGGAGGTAAAAGGCAGGGTATGTACTTAGGTGTTAGATGTGTCCTGGTAGTGAAAAACTCATACATTTGTTTTCCTATACTGTGAGGCCTGCACCTCTCATAGACTAGCATTACAATTGCCCTCATATACTTTTGAGTGGTAGATTCTGATCTGGAAGGAGTGGCCCTGTCATGTTTAGTATGTCCGGAATGGTAATAGAAAATCCTAATTACTGGTAAAGTTGGATTTAATGTTACTACTTTAGAAGTGTCACTTTTAGTAAGTGAGAATTTCTCCACACTTACTGCCATCTGTGCCTTACAGCCTGTCTTCAATCCACATCTGGTCTGTACTGGTTGACAGCTCCCCTTGTGCATTCCACCCAGACAGCCATAAACACAGGACACTCAGGTGGTCATTTCGACCCTGGTAGTCCGAAGATCGCAAGGGCCACTGTGGCGGTCTCGCCGCCAACAGGCCGGTGGTGAAGACCGCCACATTACAAGTGTGGCAGTTTGGCCTCTGCCAAACCGCCACATCCCCGCTGCTACCGCCAGGGCGGTTGGACAACCGGGCTGGAGGTCAGCATCTCCGAGCTGGCGGCCCACTGGAGACTGCTGGAAATATAATGAGTTAGCTTTGTGCCAGGGTTTCCGCGGCAGTAGCACTTCCACGAAAACCCTGGTGGAAAGGCTGCTTGCGACAGAAAATTCCTTTCCTGTAGCCGGCAGACGACTCCCCCAACCCTCCCACAACTACAATACTCCCTCACCCCCGTCCATGTCAGCACCCCCCACCACCTCCCACATGTCAGCACCCCGCTCCCCCACCATCCCTGCATAAACACACACACACTCACACACCCCATATACCCTCCTTCACCAACACTTGAATACATGCATTCACTCACACGAATACATTCACTCGCACCAACAGACATGCATTCACACAACGATTCCAACATGCACTCACTGCAACAATCATATACGCATTCAAACACACATTCATGCACGCATTCAAACACCCAATCACACATGCATACACACATGCATTCATACACCATGCACACATACACACATTCCCACATGCATACACACACGCATTCATACACGCATACACACACGCATACACACTTACATTCACACACGCATACACACATGCTTACACACACGCATTCATACACGCATACACACTTACATTCACATACGCATACACACTTACATTCACACACGCAGACAACACCCACTCGCACACACAACACACCCTGCCCTCCCTCCCCCCCTCCCCTGTCGGACGATCGCCTTACCTTGTCCGGCGAGGAGGTTGTCCGCCAGGGAACGGGAATAGGCGCTTCCACCACCAGCAGTGCCCCACCATCAGAACACCGCCATGCTGTATTACTGCTCAGAATACGGCGGGCGGAGTCCTCGTGGCATGGTGGTGAAGGCTGTGTAACCGCCTCTACGTTGCCGACCTCCAGCATGACTCCTGAAGGATTTCCACCGAAATTGTGGCTCAAATCCTTCAGTACTCATAATCTGGCGGTCTTTTGGCGCCCGTGGCTTTGGCGGTCTGGGTAAAAGACCACTGAAGTCAGAATGACCACCTGAGTCACATCTGCATACTGAATGGATCTCCCTGTGCAGGAAGGATGGAGGGTCTCTCTCTTACATTTCAAAGGCCAGTGGCCTGCCCTCACACAAAGGACTGACAACTCCGCACAGCGATCATGGCAGAAAGGACTGGTTGAAAGGGGACCTTGTGCACTTCAAAACCACTTTTTGAAGTTTCCTCCACTTCAAAGGCATTTTTGGGAATATAAACTGTCTCTCTGACCCCCACCAAATCAGGCACTTCTGGATCTACACCTGGACTCTGTCACTGGAGAACTGCCTGGCTGCTCAAAGGAATCATCTGGACTGCTTTGCTGAGAAGGACTGCTGCCCTGCTTGTTGCCCTGCTGCCTGCTGATCCCTGACTGTGATGGAGGGGCTCTGCCTTCTCCAAAAGTGCTTTCCAAGGGCTTGGATTGAGCTTGCCTCCTGTTCTGAAGCTTCAGGGCCAACAAAGACTTCATCTACTAGCTTTTAGCTAGTTCAGTGACGCCAGTAACGACTTCAGTGACATCAATCAATCAATCAATCAAGGATTTATAGAGCGCACTAATCACCCGTTAGGGTCTCAAGGCGCTTGGGGGGAGCTACTGGTCGTAGAGCCATGTCTTGAGGCGTTTCCTGAATGTCAAGAGGTCTTGGGTCTGGCGAAGGTGGAGCAGTAGGGAGTTCCAGGTCTTGGCGGCTAGGTGAGAGAAGGATCTTCCTCCGGCGGTGGTTCGGCGGATGCGGGGGATGGAGGCGAGGGCGAGGCTGGCGGAACGAAGTTTGCGGGTGGGGGTGTGGAAGGTGAGTCTGTCGTTGAGGTAGGCTGGGCCTGTGTTGTGGAGGGCCTTGTGTGCGTGGATGAGGAGTTTGAAGGTGATCCTCTTTGACACTGGTAGTCAGTGAAGGTCTCTGAGGTGGGGGGAAATGTGGTCACGGCGTGGGATGTCCAGAATGAGGCTGGCGGATGCGATCTGGATTCTTTGCAGTTTTGTTAGGAGTTTGGTTGTTATTCCTGCATATAGGGCGTTTCCGTAGTCCAATCGGCTGCTGACCAGGGCGTAGGTGACAGTTTTCCTGGTTTCGACGGGAATCCACTTGAAGATTTTGCAGATCATGCGGAGAGTGTTGTAGCAGGAAGAGGAGATGGCATTGACCTGCTGAGTCATGCTGAGTGTGGAGTCCAAGATGAAGCCTAGGTTGCGTGCGTGGGTGGTGGGTGAGGGCGCTGTTCCTAGGGAGGTGGGCCACCAGGAGTCATTCCAAGTTGAGGGGTTGGTGCCAAAGATGAGGATTTCTGTCTTGTCTGTGTTTAACTTGAGGTGGCTTGATTCCATCCAGCTGGCGATGGCGTGAAGTCCATTGTGGAGGTTGTTCTTTGCAGTTGTAGGGTCTTTCGTAAGGGAGTGGATGAGCTGAGTGGCGTCTGCGTAGGAAACTATGTTGATGTGGTGGGTTCGTGTGATGTTGGCGAGGGGGGCCATGTAAACGTTGAAGAGCGTGGGGCTGAGCGAAGATCCTTGGGGAACGCCACAGATGATTCTGGAAGCTTCTGACAGGAACGGTGGGAGGCGGACTCTCTGGGTTCTGCCTGAGAGAAATTACGAGATCCAGTCGAGTGCCTTGTCGTGGATTCCAGCGTTGTGTAGGCGTGTGCGGAGAGTGTGATGATATACCGTGTCGAAAGCTGCGGAGAGGTCCAGGAGGATGAGTGCTGCTGTTTCTCCTTCGTCGAGCATGGTCGTAATGTCGTCTGTGGCAGTAATGAGTGCAGTCTCAGTGCTGTGGTTTCTGCGGAATCCGTATTGGGAGGTGTCGAGTACCTTGCTGTCTTCCAGGAACCGGGATAGTTAGCTGTTTACAATTTTTTCGATGACCTTGGCTGGGAAGGGGAGGAGGGAGATCGGCCGGTAGTTCTTGGGGTCGTCTGGGTCTGCCTTTGGTTTCTTTAGCAGGGCGTTGATTTCTGCGTGCTTCCATCTTTCTGGGAAGGTGGCTGACTCGAAGGAGCTGTTGATGGTTTTGCAGAGTTGGGGGGCGATGATGATGTTTGCCTTATTGAAGATATGGTGTGGGCAGGGGTCCGATGGTGATCCGGACTGGATGGAGGCCATGGTGGTGGCGGCGTCCTCTATGTTGACGGGGGTCCAGGTGTGGATGAGGTGGGTGTTGCTTGGAGCGTTGGGTTCTTGGGTGTTTGTAGTCAGCTGGTGGGTCTGGGGTTTGAAGCTATTGTGGATTTCTTCTATCTTTCGATGGAAGTGGGTTGCCAGTGAGTTGCAAAACTCCTGTGATGGCAGGGGTTCGTTGGAGCAGGTCCTGGGGGAGGAGAGCTCATTGGCGATGCCGAAGAGCTCTTTACTGTTGTGAGCGTTGGTGTTGATGCGTTTTTTGAAGTGGGTCCTTTTGGTGGTGCGGATCAGTTGGTGATGTTTGCGTAGGGCATCCTTGAAAGCAATGTGGTTGGAGTTGGTAGGGTCAAGGTGCCAGGTTTTTCCCATTCTGCGACATAGCCATTTGGATTCCTGTAGTTCTGGGGTGAACCAGCTGGCCTTGATTCTGTGGGAGGTGTTTTGGGTTTTTTTGAGCGGTGCAAGGTTGTTGGCGCAATCTTCTATCGAGCGATGCAGGTTGGTGGTGGCTCTGTTGGGGTCCGGGGTACCAGAAGGTGGGGCCCGGGCGAGAGTGGAGATCAGTTGATCCGTTGATATTTTGCTCCAGTTGCGTCGGGGGGTTTGTGTGCGGTGGTGGTGAGTGACTGGTTTTTGGTAGGAGAAGTGGATGCAGCGGTGGTCTGTCCAACTGAGTTCGGTGGTGTGGCTGAAAGAGACGTGGTTGCTGGCTGAGAAGATGGGGTCGAGTGTGTGGCCTGCGGAGTGGGTGGGTGTAGTGACGAGTTGCTTGAGGCCGAAGTTGGCAAGGTTGTCGATTAGGTTGGTGGTGTTGATATCGTTGTTATTTTCTAGGTGGAAGTTTAGGTCACCAAGGAGGATGTAGTCTGTTGAGGCGAGGGCTTGGGAGCTGATTGCATCGGCGATGTCATCACAGAACTGCGGTCTGGGTCCAGGGGGTCTGTAGACCAGTGTTCCTCTGAGTGTGTTGTTGGCGTTGATGTGGATTTTGAAGTGGAGGTGCTCGGCGGAGTAGATGGTGTCGTGGGAGTTGGTGGAGACTCTTATGGTGTTTTTGTGGACTAAGGCGATTCCTCCTCCTGGTCTGTTGATTCGGTCTCTTCTGGTGATCTTGTAGTTTTCTGGTATGGCTATGGCTACGTCTGGTTCTGAGGCCGAATTCATCCAGGTTTCGGTGAGGAATGCGACGTCGGGCGAGTATGTGGTCAGGAGGTCCCAGAGTTCAATTGCATGTTTGTGGACAGAGTGGGTGTTAAGTAGGATGCATCTTAGGCAGTTGTCTGTTTTGATTTGGAGTTTGGAGGTTAGGTTGCAGGTGAAATTGCAGGCTTTGCAGGAGAAGGGTCCTTTGGTGCACGTCGGTGTGGACTGGAAGCAGATGGAGGAGCGTCCTGGATTAAGGGCGTGGAGTTCGTTGGCAGTGTAAAGGTGTTTGGTGGCACAGGAGGCGTGTTGGCCAGGGGGTCTGGTGCTGGGTGCGGTCTTGGCGCGGACGGGCGCAGGCGTGCTTGCCTTTGGCGCGCCTTCGGTGCGCCCGCTGGCCGCGGCCGCTGCTCATCCGCGCTGCGGCCAGCATAAGAGGGGAGGTGGGAGGGAGTGGCAGCTGGGAGGAGGGAGGGAAACCTCCAATGGGAGTGCAGGGGGCGGATGCAGCAGGAGTCAGGAGCGGGAAGAGCTCTGAGGAGGAGGGAGGGGGGCGGGGCCTTCCTGGAGAGGAGAAGCCAAGAAGCTCAAACAAGCCCAGACAAGCCCAAACAAGCCCAAAACAATGGCAGCACTTACCAGAGCAGTGGTGAGGAGGAAGCGACCTGCATGCAAGGATGCAGGGTCAGCAGGAAGCGACCTGCCTGCAAGGATACAGGGTCAGCACCAATGCCGCAGCTGCATGCAGCAACCGTGGTCTCCAGTTCAAGTCCGACATTGCTGCTGATTGTCATGCAGTGTGATCACAACATTGCCAAGTCGATTCATCGACCCCGCTGGGTCAAAAGGAACCCCCCAACGACGCACCAGCTCCCCTTGTAACCAGATGGTACTGACGCTTCGACTCCCTTGCCTTGCAGTTTGGAACCGATGCCTCACCTCCCTGGATTGCGGAAGGGAGTGTCATTGATGCTTCACCTCCACATCTCCGTGCAAAATCTTTGTTTCTTTATTTCCAAAGGTACTGTGCTTGGGGGTCCATACGACGCCGTGACTGGTGCCTGTGGCGTCTGATTATTGGGAATGACTCTGTCAACGAGGTTGTTATAGCCCCAGTTGAAGCTATTGAGTTTCTAAGTGCTTTAGTAGGATTTAGGGGGTCATTCTGAACTTGGCGGACGGCGGGAGCCGCCCGCCAAGCGGGAACCGCCAGAATACCGCTGCGCGGTCAAAAGACCGCCGCGGTAATTCTGAGTTTCCCGCTGGGCGGGCGGTCGACCGCCAGAAGGCCGCCCGCCCGCCCAGCGGGAAACCCCCTTCCACGAGGATGCCGGCTCCGAATGGAGCCGGCGGAGTGGAAAGGGTGCGACGGGTGCAGTTGCACCCGTCGCGATTTTCAGTGTCTGCTATGCAGACACTGAAAATCTTAGTGGGGCCCTGTTAGGGGGCCCCACGACACCCGTTACCGCCATCCTGTTCCTGGCGGTGAAAACAGGATGGCGGTAAGGGGGTCGGAATCCCCATGGCGGCGCTGCAAGCAGCGCCGCCGTGGAGGATTCCCTAGGGCAGCGGGAAACCGGCGGGACACCGCCGGTTTCCCGTTTCTGACCGCGGCTGTACCGCCGCGGTCAGAATGCCAATGGGAGCACCGCCAGCCTGTTGGCGGTGCTCCCGTCATTTTAGCCCTGGCGGTCGTCGACCGCCAGGGTTAGAATGACCCCCTTAGTCTTTAAAAATTTATAACTTTGCCTGTGTACCTTGATTTTCATAATTCTGACCTTATTTCACTCAGATAAATATTATCTATTTTTCTAAACCTGTGTGGTGTATTTTTGTGGTGTTTTCACTTTATTACTGTATGGGTTATTGCACAAATACTTTACACATTGCCTTCTAAGTTAAGCTACCAGAGGGTGAGCACAAAATAAATTGGGTTGTGTTGTGACTTATCCTGATTAGGATTGTGGTCCCTACTTGGACAAGGATGTATACCTCTGCCAACTAGAGACCCAATTTCTAACAGAAAGCATCAGCAATCTGTGTGTCTGAATATACCTCAGTAGTTTAGGGAGTGGGTCTAATTGCTCGGACAATCCCAGATTTGGTTTTGGCTCGCAAGCGATGCACTAGGATTTACCCCAGTGTTTGCTCCTGAGGCAGAACTTATGCTCTAAGCGAAGCAATGCATATTTCGCTCTGTTTACGTGTAGGCGTTTGTGAAGCAGACGTGCGTTTGAGTTCCCTCTGTACATTGTGGGTTGCCTTGAGTTCCGAGACTTTCTGTTCACGGGTCTTCTGTTCCTCTTTACGGCGGTGTTTTTCTGAGGCAGACAGGGCGATGAATTCTCCCCTGACTACCAATTTCATGGCCACTTGGTCAGTGTCGTTAGTCTGCAAGTAGGCAGTTATCGTCTTTTGTATAGCGCTAGTATTCGCAGGGGACTGAAGTAACAAGTCCCTCAAGCGCCATCACGGAGTGTCTGAGTGTGATCTAGGCATATGGTAAGTGTTAGCAGGGCATGGTCCCAGAGAAATCTGGGAACTATGTCGGAGTCACTAACTAAAGTCTAGATGGCAGGTGTTGCTTAGAAATAATCTGTTCGAGCATATGCTTTGTGCACTGCTGATTAGTGGGTATAGTCCCTAGAGTTTGAATGGTGTACTCTCCAGATGTCAGTCAGTCTACAGTTTACCATCCAAGAACGGCCTTGGAGTGATATTGTCCCAGTTTGGTCCAAGCGTTGGTCTGAGCCATCAAGATCGACCTCCATTACCACGTTTAGGTCACCCCTGATCAGTACAGCCTCATCCAGAGTTTGCAGTACAGAATTGAGGGCATTTGTCATAAATGTTTCTTGTCAATCATTTGGGGCATTAATGTTAGCTATGGTGAAGTGCTAGGTCCCTATGTGCTGCCTGTCTGCTAGAAGGCGTCCCGGATCTCACTCACTTTCAAAATTATGTCACCCTTAAACCAAGAGGAGAATTAGATAGCAACCCCACCCCGTTTTGTAGCATTGGTAGACCCTATTTGACGGGGGAACGACTGCGATTGCATTTGGGGTACATCTTTGGAATTCAGGTGAGTGGCTCACATAGAACAACGATAAACTTGGTCAGGTTTTAGGTCCATGTCATCTGTGTTTCCCAAGATATGTGGAAACAAGGCCTTCACTTATTCTCTGGGATCTGATCCCGCCGTATGAATCAGGACTCCCCTGATGCGCTCATTGTTCCTCTGGGAATGGTTTTTGAGATATTAACATGAGCCTAGAGCTCAATGTGTTGCTCTTGCATTCTCAGGACTTCTTGATGCATCCATTCGACTTCCTTGTCTTGCCCTGCTTCACAATCTTCCACTGCCGAGACCCTGTTGCCTATTTCCTCCAAGTTATGTCAGACCTCCCTAATATCCGCTGATAAATCCCTTTTCACGACTTGTAAGTTATCTAGTAGGGAGGTGAAGAGAATCCAGGCGCAGCCTTGTCACTAGACCTTCTTTGTCCCCTACTGCGAGAGAGAGTTCCGCTTCATATGCTGTCTCCAGCTGTCTTTTGTAAAGTTTTTGGGTTTTGTAAGTATGTCTTTGAGGGAGCGGTCTTTTTTAGACTTGGTGGGGGACATCCTCAGGGGCTGTGAAATAGTTGCTGGGGGGAGGGCATTGGAGGGTGTCTCTGCAAGCCCTCTTTACCATACCCTGGAGACCT
This sequence comes from Pleurodeles waltl, assembly GCF_031143425.1. Classification (NCBI taxonomy): domain Eukaryota; kingdom Metazoa; phylum Chordata; class Amphibia; order Caudata; family Salamandridae; genus Pleurodeles; species Pleurodeles waltl. The sequence goes on along the minus strand of NC_090444.1, from coordinate 614,220,145 downwards.
GTGAACCCCTGAAAAGTGGGATCAGGTGGGGGTGGACAGAGGTGTAGTTCCTTTTCTCTAGACCTTGTAGGGTGCTCCCAAACCACAGAGGTACGAGGAGGAACGCAGTCCCCCCCGCGGATCAGTAGTCTACATCCCAGTAGTCTTGATGGGAGGATGGCGCAGCGGGCTCCTCATGGGCCATAGGCTATGGGCATAGTGTAGTCTGCAAGTTGAGTGGACTGTGCGGGCCTGGGCTCCTCCGAAGGCAGTATGTTAAAAACTGGCTTGGGCCAACAAGGCGGGGTCATAGTGCCCTGGTGAGTCGCAGCGCCAGTTCTGCGTGTGACCGGTGCATATCCTGCAGCATTTCCTCATGGCCACGCTTCCTCATTGAAGGTGTGGGGCCTCTAGCGCTAACTCAGGTATATATGTTGCTCCAGGCCAAACATGACTTCTCTGGATGAGATGTGGGGGGCCGCTGGCCAAGCTCTACCGAGGAGAACAACCAGCCTGAAAGAAGAGGGTTCAGCCATGTGATATTGAGCGGTGTGCCATTGGGACACAATCTACTGTTTGCTGCGCACCCCTCTCTGTCTGCCGCGGCGCAGCCAGTTCCAGGCAGGGATTCACCTGGTCCTAGTCTCTTCTGTCCAGGGCTCTGGGCCTTCCTCAAACTTTCGCAGCGCTCCCCAGGAGCAGGCAGGATAGAGGGGGAGAGATCGCTGCCATCTACTGCCTACCCACCTGAAGCTGGCAGTATCCTCCTCCTCTGCTAGTTGTGGGTATGCGGGCCCACCCAGGTAACTGTTCTGAATGGCCCTCCGTACGAGCCTCATGTCTCGGTCCAGGAGAGCGCCCCCGCCCCCGTCTCACAGTCCATTCAGGGATAGGTGTGGCCGGGTCTCAGCTCACGTCCCTGCTGCTGCGCCCACCATCTTGGCCCTCAGTGTGGCTTGGCCAGCCGCTGGTCTCGATCCTCGGCGCTGGTCGTGGATGCTTAATGGTGGCTAGCGGCATCCAAAGACTACTGGGAGAAAGCTGAAGACCATAAGGGGTCGAAGGGACTCTTTATACTCAGCAGGAACGGCGCTGTGCTATGCTAATGAATCGGTGAGGTCGGAGAGACAAAGGAGAACATCTCACCCAATCATCATCATGGCCATGCCCCCCCTGTGTGCATTTGTTAAATTGCCATGTCTACCTGTCAAAATAAACCTTTTGCCATTCCTAAAATTTCCTTTTTAATGCATATGCGTTACTATTAGGGTAGGCCGTGGACAGCCCAGCGGGCAAGCCACAATGTATTTAAAAAGTAGGACATGTACTTTTACATTTTACCTGTCCTGGTAGTGAAAACCTCTTAAGTTAGTTTTTCATTACTGCAAGGCCTACCTCTCCCATGGGATAACATTTATAAGTGTATTGTCCAAATGGGAACAGGTAACCCCTTCATGTCTGGGGTGTCTGGAATAACAATTTAAAACCCTAACTTGTTGGTGAAGTCGAATTTTAAACTACAATTCAGAAAATGACACATTTAGAAAGTTGGCATTTTCTTGCTTTAGCCGGTAGGTACCTGCAGCCTGTCTCTGAGTCACATGAGTGTGTGTGGGTGACAGTCTGGCTTTGTGTATTCTTCCTAGACAGCCACACCCAATGGGGTGCTTACCCGTGACTGAATTAGCCATCACTGGCAGGAGGAGGGAGGAGCTGGGCCCAGCCCCACTTACACATGAATAGGCTGTCTCCTGTCTCCACAAAAGGAGCTGCATACCCCTTGTGGTTAGTCTTTAGTCAGAAAGAGTATCTGTGCACGATGAAGGCAGGCAAGCCTCTAGAAGCTTCTCACAACTTCAAATTACAACTGTGTGTACATTCTGGACCTCAGACACCAACTCTTCAGTACACTTCTGGACCTGTGGATACTCCACCAGGAAGAAGGACTGTTGTGCTGCCGCAAGGACTGCCCCTCTGCAGAACTCATTTTCTAAATGACCTATTGCCCTGCTGTGCTGGCTTGCTGCTCTCTTGCCTGGGAATGAAGAACTGGACCATCAATTTTATCTTGAACCCAAGACCCCAGAGTGACTCCAAGGGCTAGTCTGCTGGTCTCCCGATATGAGCCTCAGGGACTCTATCTAGCTCCGTATCATGAACCTAGCAGCAGTGACTTCCTGACCCCCAAGTGGTGCCCCTCAGCTCCTGGACCCTTGCTGTGGCTCAGTAAGCTTAAATCAAGCTTTTGGGCTCTTCACAAACAGGCCCGCTCGCACTGAGACCATGCTGCTCGCACCAAAAATCAGCATGTAGTGCTGCCAGTGCATCTCCACAATGTCCAGCCTTCTCTACACTACACGCCAACAGCCTCCCTTGATGCTCTCTTTGCTCCTTGCTACCCTCTCCAGCCCGAATGGGACTCTTGGCACAAAACTTGAGAAGTTGAAACTTCAGCTGGACTGTATCCGACCTGCCTGAACATTTGTCTTTGACCTGGTCCAGTGCGACCAGATGGCTGTGGGTGGCATTTTATGCTTTTAGGCGCTATTCTACAATTTCTTTATTTTTAATTCATAATTCTGGTTCTACTGTTTGGATTTTTGTCGTTATGGTCTTGTTTAATTTATTAAATTGAGCTCTGTTTTTTAACTTGGTGTGGGATGTTATTTTTTGTGGTGTTTTCATTGTGTTACTGTTTAAGTGTGGCACAAATACTTTACACATTGCCTCTAAGCTAAGCCTGACTGCTCTGTGCCAAGCTGCTAGGGTTTTGATCACAGGCTACTTTGGGGTTTGCTTGTGCCTTTCCATGACATGGTTTGTGGTTGCTGCTTGACCAGGGTTCACACCCCAGTCAACCAGCAACCCAGTTTCTCAAAGTAAGCAACCAGCCCTTTCAGGAGATGCTCTGTGGGCCCTTGAGACCCACTTGGGACGTGGCCCAACTGATGCCTAGGGAACAGACCAAGCTTCTGCAGCAATTTAGAGATTTGGCCGATAGGGAGGTCTGCCATCTTAGAAAACATGCTAGACATGCTAGGCTAGACATTGTGAAGAAGGAGAGTGGCCTGTCAGAGTCCTTGCCTGGCTTCTTCACTGCATAGCGCTAGACTACGTGTTGCTGAACTTAAGGGGCATGATGGGGCGACCCTTACTGCAGAGGATAATATCCTTTTTAAGTTTGTCTAATATTAGTCCTGGCTTTATGCCACGGCGAGTACTAGGTGTTACACTTTTATCACGGACTACCTTGATGAAATTGCTCTGGTGTGTTTGGAGGGTAAGTACTGTCAGTTTCTCTGACAGCCTCTCATGCTCGATGAGGTTATCTCTGCTATTGACTCAATGGCCAGGCACCAACAGGCTTACTGACTAATTTTTATAAGGCATATAAACACCTGTTAGCCCCTCACCTCAATGAGGTCTGTGCAGAAGCACTGCAGAATGGGGAGCTGCCCCAGACTCGCTTCCAGCAAGTAGTGTAAGGCACATTGACAGGGCCAGTTGCAGAACCTGTGGAAGAATAACCTGAAGGCTGGGGTGCTTGAAGGGCTGAGGAGTTCGGCCCTTAAGTACTGATAATGATGCAATAAATGACACCCATGTGCTGATATAGTATTTCATGTATACTGTAAATGCTGACTATATGCTCCTCTATTGTTAAGGTGGAAGGGAAGCGGGACGACTTATTGTTGTAACTTTGCTGGAAATAATAAAGAAATATTAAAAACAAAAAAAAATAGGTATCTGCCCCTCTCACAATGCGTGAAGCACTAATTACCCTGCTTCCTAAACCTAGGAACGACCCCCACACAGTGTGCATGGTATTGTTCTTTCATTGATTGTTCGCGACAATAAAATCCTCACCTAAATACCGGCCACTAGCCTTTCTCAGCTCCTCGAATACATGATTGCTCCAGTGCAGTCTGGATTTGTCTCCCACAGGTCCATGGCATTGAACCTTCATACAGTTTTCGCGGTCCTCAACCAGATTGATTCGAAGGTTAAAGCAATGGCTGCTCTACTTAATGCCGAAAAGGCGTTCAGCTATCTCGAATGGCCTTTCTTCCAAGAAACCCTACCGTAATATGGCATACCCAATATTATTCATGCCTGATTCGGCTTTTATATACATTCCCAACTTCCCGCATCACAGTTCATGGTTTGATGTCAAGGAGATTACAGTTGGAGTTTGACGCCTCATGGCGATGGCCCTACTGTTGGCTAAATGCAGATTGGCAATTAATCAGGGCTCATTGGAATACCTGCTCTTGCTAACTGCCTGAGGGATATGGTGATTGGTAATGACAGGATTGAAATCTATATATTAATGCAACCACCCACGTCCTGTCCCCAACAAATATGGGAACCTTATTGCATTTATTTCCTATATACCACCTCAGATGGCCAATCGGCCCAGCCACAGAGGGACTCAGACTAGAACAATCTGCATCATACTGTGCATCCTTTTCACGACAGCCATTTGAGATTCGGACCTTCCTAGCTTCAACTGTGTCCTAATGCACGTCTGAATAGGCAATATGCTTTTATTATCATGATTGCGGCTGTATGCGCATACATTCCTGCTCTTTGCTTTCTATATGTAATGCACTATACGGTACTGAAATGCATATTGCATGACTTGACTGAGATATTCTCTCATATGACCATTAGATGTTAAGTTTGTTGTATAAATTCAAATAAAAAAAATATATAACTGGTGAAGTTCAGTGGTTTTGATAATTTAAAATGGTATGTTTTTACTGACATTTTCACCTAAGTATAACGTCCCTTTACCCTTAGTTTTTTTCATTGAATACATGTATGTGTGTATATCTATATATATATATATATATATATATATATATATAAAGCGAGCAAATCAAAAGTGTTGCTTTCCAAGAAACAGTTCTCAGCTGTGTCTTTTTATTCAGCCAAATGTAAATGCCCCCTCCACCGACACGTTTCGACCACTAAGGTCTTGATCACAGATCAAGCTGAGAACTGTTTCCTGGAGTGCAACGCATTTGATTTTGCTCGCAGTAATATCTGAGGTTTGGCTACAACCCCCCTGTTGGCAGCAGTGCAGGGTACAGCGTGGCCTTTTTTGTGAAAGAGGGCGGGGGTGTGTGTGTGTGTGTGTGTGTGTGTGATGCTGAACCCATTTCAATGCTATTTAGCTTCCCTGATTTTTTTTTTATTTTTTTAAATGGATGGTTATCATAGCATGTTCATTCAGAGCTGGTAAAAAGTACGTTTTCACAATGACAGTGCTGCTCTCGGAGCGCATCTGTGATGCAAGCATCTACCCATGACATACATATCACAACCTTTTAAAACTGCAAAGTGGGAGAATTTGAATAAAAATAGGGGGATATATTTTCCCCATTTCATTTTGTTCAAGCAGAGGCAATTTTATATGGGAGACGACAGCTGAAATAACGCAATTTTTTTGCTTAAAAAAATCAGAAGGCTCACGTCTGAATCTGGTCTTTTGGCATGTATGCTTTGAATCCTCCGCAGTGTCTGAAGATAAACATTGTAAACACAAAGCTGTGGAACCAAAATATTACACTATCCTGCGCTGCACCTTTTCTTTCTTTATATATGTTGTAATAAATCTACTGTTGTGTGAATGTACTCCAAAAGAAGAGCGCATTTTAGAATGCATGTTTTAATTTCCTTACAATGTGCTTTGTATTTAAAATTTGATTGATAATAATATACATTGTTGCATAAAACATAATAAATATTGACACATTACCCCCAACAAAAACCACATTAATCAAAACATTGACAGACATATCTGCAGTCTCAGGCAAACAATGAATACTAAACAAATGACACTCGAATCTTTGTAAAGATTACTATTTGTAATTAGATCCTAAATTGCTAACTCAGTGTTCAGGTTACATTTAGAAACCTCTTAGTCTTTATCCTTGTGGTGTATAAATGTCACCAAAACCCCTTGATGAGAATATTGGTGCATATTAAGCAGTTACCCGTCAGATACATATATATATATAAACCCAGTGCTGCATAATTCCACAGTCCCCTTTAGAGAAAAAAACTGTTTTTACAGCTAACAACCACAAAAGAATCTGTAGTAGAAACTGTGCTGTGTTAAACCACTCCCTACATTAGGGCTGCTTTTACGAGTTCCCCATTGTTGGTTGCACTACTTATTGCATCCGATAAAATCTGACTCTGAGATGTTCATTATCTATTGGTGCGATAATTGACTGTTGCTTTTAACTTCCAGTGTTTGGTGCTTACCACCCCAAAATTCACATGTTGCTGTATTTACCAGACATTTTCACAACAGTCAAAATCAGCAGGCTTGACGTGCTAAATTTTTCCTGGGGAGAATTGCGGGTGTGTAGTGCTTGTAGCCGAACTTGTAATTTCAATATCTAAGATCCCCTTAGGGCCTGATTTAGATCTTGGCGGAGGGTAATACGGATATTCCGTCCGCCATATTACGATCCCATTATAGCCTATTGAGATCGTAATATGGCAGACGGGATATCCGTCACTTTTGTGACAGAGTATTCCATCTGCCAAAATTTAAATCAGACCCATAGTGTTATTTTGAACAAAAACTGACACTAAAGCAAATTAAGGAAAATGCTAGTATTAACATTTTAAACAAATTAAAATATTGCTACAAATCTGTGCTCTGATTGGCCACCTTTGTTGTTGCAGTTGTTTATCCAGTCCCCTTTTCTGTTCATGTCAGGATGTGATGTAGCAGTCAAGACAGTTGTTCCTTTGTGCTGTCTAAAAAATCATGCCTACCAAGTGTAAGTAGAAGAGGGAGTGACATGCTTTCTTTGATTATTTGTGAAGGTATTTGGCTGTTTGAGAAGAAGTATGAGTACATTCAATACTGTACACAAAAGGCGCACCATGAGATCACAGATTAATGCCGTCTCCTCCACCTGCTTCCTCACTTTGCCCATGCTAGGTACGATCTTCAAGTGGCTACCTCTACACGAGACGCACTGTGACACAGGCCCTCATCACCAGCCGACTGGACTATTGCAACGCCCTACATGTAGGAATCGCCGTGCACTTCCTACAGAGACTTCAGACCATATAGAATGTCATAGCCAGACTCATCCTTGGCCTTCCACAGCGAACCCACATCACACCCCACCTTAGGCATCTCCACTGATTCCCAGTATAGAAGAGATGCCAATTCAAGCTGCTGACCCACGCACACAAGGCTCTACACAACCAAGGACTTGCGTACATTAACAACCGCCTGAACTTCCCCAACCATCTAGAATACTACTCTCTGCCTCCCTTTCACTTGCCCATACTTCCCGCATCTACTGAAGCAGAAGTGGAGGACGCTCCTTCCCTCACATTGCAGCAAAAACCTGGAACAACCTCCCCACACACCTCCCGAATATCACCTCACTTCTGGAATTCCTAAGCCTCCAGGACCTGAAAGCGCCTGGATATCGTCTTGGATGATTAGCCGTGCTTTATAAATCCCGATTGATAGAAAAATAGAAGGATTGCTTAATTTTTAGACAGCTGAGAGCGTTATGCAAGAAGTTGACCTGCTGTGTTACCTGGTTGGATAATAAGTAAACAAAAAGAGATTTTAAATTGAGTTTATTGAGGTGTTTTAAATGTGCCTTTATAGGTTTTGTTACGTAAACTACGACATATCAGCGTTGAACTTTTTTCCTCTGTATTAGACATTATCTCTTTCTGCCAACACAGCCTACTTTGCAACTAACAAACTCCTAGTTAAAATATAACCTTTACAAATATTTGACAATTAAATTACAACCACAATGGACTCTAGCTGGTTATGTACAACAGTTCAGGCCTCTTTATCAGCAATGAGTCCTGAAAACTTGCTAATTTTACATATTGTATGTAAAGATTTCACTAGGCACTTAACTTTACATCTAATTATATCACAGCTGAAGAGATACATTTTACATGCGTTTGTGTTAACAATGATTTATGTGGTCTCTTATTATTTTCTCTAAATTGTTTGATTGGATGTGTTTTAGGACTGCGTTAGCATATCACTGTGTTTGGTACTAGAAGCGTGGGAGAAAATGAACTGCTCAGTGGTGGAAAAAAGAGAGGCAGGTGGAGGCAGTGGACACTGCGTTGATCAACGCCATGAAGTTGTACTTCAAGGTGAAATACTAATTATGCAAACCAGCTTCTGATTTACATTGCAACTGGCAATGAGTCATGTCTTTTAATAAGTTAAAATATAAAAAGATTGTCTTTAAGAAGGCAAATGTTCGCTATTATTATTTTTTTTGTTGCTTTCATAGATGTCACATCTGGTGATTGCCGCAGATCGCTCCATCTGCAGGTGGCGATGTGGGACATGGTGGGTGGACTGCATTAGCGGTGCCACCAGTATCTGTTAGGATCCCAGCCTTCACTGTGGCACCCAGGGTGACATTTCTTTGTGCCAGTTGCCTACACCGGCAGATATTTATAGACGTAGTAGGATCCAGTCACATTGCTTTGTTTGAAGGTCGTTCTTTTGACGAGGGCATCAAGCACACCTTCATAGACTTTGTTAATGGGTCGGACGCATGAGTCCAATCACCACACTACAAAGTTCTCCGCAAATGTATTACTGGACGGAGTTTATTTACGTAACAGACATACATTGGATATGAACAGTTAGATAGCCTCTTTGGCCCAGTCCTAAAAATGTGTCTTGATGGGAAGTGACCCATAATCCAAATAAAGCTTAGCACTGCGGTGGACATACGAGTTAAGAATCATTATAGAAACCAATGCCCATGTTAGAAAAATATAAGCTAGCGAGGCTTGCAAGCTTGGTGGTGCTTGGGGGGCATGTGGAAGCAACAATGAATCAGGAAAGACATCTCAGCTTTTGCAGCCCTCGCACAATCTGAAGTCTAGAGGCGATGGAGATCTGCAAGTGCTTGCCTCCTTGAAAAGCATCAACTTAGCCAGACGAGCGGCCGGGTGTTGGAGCAGCCTCCGGGTGTCTACATCCGTGGCTGCAGGAGATTGGCAGCTGCCACTCAGATGTCACCATGGTTTGTCTCTAGGGAAGAGAGCTGGCAGCACTTCTGCGTGTGTCACTGTGCCAGATTGGGGGTATGCAGTAACAGAAGGAGGAGAACGCATTTAAAAAAACCCATCTTTTTGAGCCTCGTCATAATTCTGTCAAAGAATCAGTTCTGGGCTAATGCTGGGATGCACAGCGAGTTATTACCGTATGTCACTCAAACGATCGTCCCTTACCTTTGCAGTTGCAGGGTGTGAGGAAGTCGTGCGTCATCATACACTGTTGCAAATTACGGTATAAAACACTTTATGTTTTGCATTTTTTGTACCAAAAATTAACGGTCCTCTAATTAGAATATTCCCTAGTATTTAAGAGTTCGCGACACCAACCGTTTTTGTGTCAGTGATTTTGTTTTTACCAAATGTCTGTGTAGTTGCAGCGAAGTAAGCATCCATAGGCTCAGACAATTGATAATGAGGTAAATACTCGTTGATGTGGTCCTACAATTTGGTACGCGCATTACAAAATTACAGATTTCGCATTAAGTGAAGAAAATTAAGTTTAGTAATTTGTGTGCACCCAAACATCCCTAGACTATCTTGAGTCGTTTTAGTGTATATCACACCTTATTCTGATCTTCTTAGAGCAGCCATATGGATTTAAAGAAACATTTACAACATAGTCACATAAAACACACTGTCCCCTGCTAAGCTGCACTTAATACACTGCGATTCTAGCGAAAACTTGTGATGTTTTTCTTTTTTAAACAGTCTGGTGTCTGATACATTATTAGGCTCTGTAAGTTTAAAGTAGGTCACAAGAAGGCTGTGATAATCTCTTCATAAGCATCTTTTGTCCTCTAAAAATGTCTTTCTCCAGCATGAGGGCACATCTTGCATAATTTCTTCTATTGGGGGAGAGATGCGAATATACAAAATGTGATTTGAGATGTGTTTACTTCCACATCGCAAAAACAATCCACTAATTAGTGCTGATTGAAGCTAATCGTAGTCTAGTTTTGAGAATATTCTCTTAAAAACCTTTTGCAGCACCTCTACTGCTGGTTTTAGTCCCATAAAGTTAAAGCTTACAGGCCAGAGTGAAGAGAGACACTGGTGTCAGCACTCAGAAGTGGTGCCTATATGTGGTTCTGATGTCACTTCCGAGGCGGAATAAAGCCAGTGTGTACCACACCACCTACTGGCACGCAGGAGCCTTGCTACGAACAATCTCTGGATCCAGTCTGCCACCTGGGGTTATTCATAAAGTGAGGAATATGCAGTTAGAATATCCATTAGAGAGAGCGTTTCCGAAGGTAAGTAACTTAGTTTCTAGAGTAATGGCGGGCAGAGCTTTTTCAATCCCAGTAGTAATAAATAAAATTGTTTTGTATGATGCATCACACTGCAGTTTCCAACCACTTTAAATGGCAGATGTTACTATTGCCTAATGTAGTGGTGCTCAAAGGATTAACCTATGGATGATGGTTAACATGATTAAAACTGCTAGGAATTAAACTGGTCACTCACTGGCCGCATATAACAGTAAACGCTTAATGTACATTGTCATATCCCCTAAATATTCTTTGCAAGATCCGGTGCTAAATTGTGCGCATATTAAGCCAGTGGCATTGGCCTAAACATGGTAGGATTTATTGAAAGAATATAGTAGCGTTTATGGGCTCTTATCTCCAAAGCTTCTGTTTTTGGAATGTATTGCCAAGCAGCGCCTTTGTGTGCTTTGCGTCAAAGTCTGGTAGGACTTAAATACTGCTTTCCATAGTAAGTTACGAGCAGTGATTTCCTGGTGACATGAGTAGAAGGTGGTGCATATGTAATACCATTCAGCAAGAATCATTGGCCAAAACATGTTAGTATGTATAACCTATTTTGTGAGAGGAGTTGGGGGTTCTATCCCCCCAAAAAACCTCACTAGTGGCAAATGGTGTATTTTTATGCATAATAAGATAACAGAATTAGAATAATGTGCTAGCTTGCAATGTTGAAGATTTTAGTAAATTCCAATCCCATTTTTAAAACTAGCAAATATGTTTTTTATATTTAAAACTAAAGGTTTCACAATCAACATTAATAAATATTCATGTTTTTGTGATTGACACCTCAAATCTATAACCCTAAGACTTAGACTTTCCATTTTATAATGTCCACTTCCTTACCCATTGCCATCATTACCTTTATTTCTACTCTTTTCTGTCTCTCATCCCTACATCCAGTACTTTCCTTACCCTAATCGTAATCTTGTTGTGTCCATTTCCCTAACACGAATTCCAACCCTTGCCCTGAACCTCACAAAACCTTTGTTTAACCCTTTCAAAATACTAATCCCAATCATGCCGCATACCCTTACACTAAGGCCTACCCTTAACTAAATCTTACTTTTGTCTATAACATTATTACTTCATTAGTAGTAAAAAAATATATATAATGCAGACATTCTTTAATTTGTCTATTCCTTGTAAGAGCTCATTCATATGTGTAGGCTCTGCACACAGAAGTAGACCCACTGATGACGCATGCCACACAAAATGAGTATGGGGTATACATCCTTTGTGTAGATACTGATAGGTCAGTTGTTTTACACACCAAGCAGTCAGCATTTGATCCTTTTACCTATTTGGGTTGTCTGTTAGGTTTGGAAGGATTACAACATCATATTCACAATTAAAGCTCTCAAGTTGTTTGTTACGTGCCCTGTTTTTCCTCTGCATTCAAGCATTTACATGTTTCCTTTTGTGATTCTAAACTGAATTGGTATTGTAGTTATATAGTACTTAGATAGCGACAAATCAGCAGTTACGGAAGGACACAACCCTAGAAACACTTTAGGGACACCATCACTTGAAGTTAGGAGAAGTGGTACAACTGTGTCTTTTCCATTTTAGCAAATAACAGAATCGTGACTGCCTTTGCCCCAGTTAAGACATTTCAAGTTAATGTTTAAGGGTGCCATTGGACTTGAAACTGAATTTGGCGCTGCAGAATATTATAATGACTTTGCCATATCCTTTTCCACAAGGAATTTCTTTTATGTAGTGCCTGATTTTTGTTTTTATTTTGGAAGCTTATTTTGAGTATCTACAGTTTTGTATTTTGTCTTCACTTTCAATGTGTTGCAAAATATTGTGGACTGCCACAGTTGTATCATGTCTATAGTATATCGAATTTTTGTGGCTCACGCAGTTGGAAAAATTTGAACTGAAATTTCAAGCTTGGTTGCTAAGCAACAATTTACATTTCAGATATTTTTTTATGAAGCTAAAGGTGCCAGCAATGATTTACTTTGTCAAGTAAAGTCTACTATTTAGCCTTTCGTTTGAGCCTTCGGATACAGTTCTATCTGGAGCACCGTCATGTAGCATCAAACCTGGTGTGGGGCTATTGAGGTTGAGAATTGACTTGATGGCAGCCACCTCTCAAATTACCTGTCAAATCTAAGATGAGCACATGCTCGGTTAAATCAGTTTACGTTAGCTTAAGTAAAATGTGCCTATGTTGTTTAGTGAATAAGCATGATAAAGCATTACAAAGGTTCATTATTCATTATTTTTTGTTGTGGACCAACTTGTGCTTTCCAAGTTTATCTGTTGGATCGGAGTATCAGAAAAATCTGTAGCCTGCTGCTCACACAGTGGGACTCAGACACAGTAATTACTAAACATACATTAGGCCAAAGTAGAGTAGCAATTCAATACCGTGAGTAAGTGCAAAAGACAGGAGTAACAAAAACAGATAGAGAACGTTTGTGGTGGAGACCAGCAAAACTGCAATTTGTACTTTGAAGGAGAACAGGTTCTCTGAAAGGCAGCAAGAGAACACTACCCCCAAAAGACTGTGTAGGTACTGCCTAGCAGTTATATATGGAATGGAAACACTATGAAAAATGTACAACTCCATATGCAGCATACAATACAAGAATGAGTAAAGTGGACCTATGATGGGGGTACTGTTGCCAGCACCCAATGTTTAAAGGCCAGTGACTGAGTACTACATCAGCAACACAGATTGGATGTTCACTGACTGACATGACACAGAGATGCAGGGAAACAGACAACCACGGTCAGAGCTGTATGCGACAGAGGAGTCAATGAAGAGCATTCACCAGCAGCAGCAAAGAGCCATAAAAGGCTGCATTGTCCAGAGGATGACGAGTAAATACGGACATAAAGGAGCTAGAGAACGAAACCACAGATCACTTGAGAGAGACTTAAGCACTGAAATGAGGACAAGCTATTTGTAGGTAGCATAAAGCAACCAGAGTATGTACCACAAGCAGCCAGCTTTGAGGATGAAATGCTTATATGGAACACTGCACTGAAGAAATACTGCATGTACACAACAAAGACAAAGTAGTTAGAGAGGGTACCCCAATTAAAGCTCTTCAGTAACTGTGATGGTGGAGGACTTTAATTAAAACCACAAAACGCGTTGAGCTGTGCTCATGACGTACTGCAGCTACAGTGGTGACTATTTGAGGAAAAACTGGCTTTCAACATAGCGCTTGAGAATGAAGGGTAAAATGCACACAAGGCATTCTGAAAGTGCAAGGTTTAAAACAGGGCCTCAGAAAGTGATTCTAAGAACCATGAATCCGGAACCAAAGAACTTGGATGCCTATTTTCGTATTCACCTCCATTTCATAAGCCAGCAAGTGACTTGCATCTTCTTGCTTGATCTGTAAACTACCTTGCAGAAGAGGTATTTCAGTGTGCAGGTAATTTTCGGACCTGTAAGTGCTTATAATTGGTACCTTGGCTGGAATTGTATTCTTTCCTAAGAAGGCTGGCACATTAAAGTTTAGGATGCGTTTTGGATAGGAGTCTTTAATTTCCAAACAAGCTTCAACATGAATATGTGCAATGTAGATACAGGAGCAGTGTTAGTGAAATGAGAGATGAGCAATGCTATTTTCAGTGCTGCGCTAGACCTTGCTGGTGGTGCAGAAGTTGGCTTGGAGTTATGTATGGCATTGAAATAGAAGCTAATTTTTTTATTTTTTTCATCATTAAAACACGTATTGTTCTGGACCTCAGGAGTGTCAAAATAAATATTTTGGTTCCATATTGGAAATTGAGTGCTTGTGCTCAGTGGTGGGACAAATACTTTGTTAGAGCTCCACTAACATGAGCTGCATTTGAATTTGCTGCTTGTACAAGTTGTATATTTGGAATCGATCTTAAGTTTCTGCAGGCCAAGAGACACACTCAATCTTCTCAATAAACCCCTGTCAGTTGCCCAACATCAGGGAGTTCGACCCCCTGGCGAATCTGTCTCAAAACCAATCATGGACATGCTATGACTCTACTAAAGGGCTCCGTTCTTATACATTGTGACTCTTACAAAACACTTCCACTATCACAAAGCCTTCTTCAGATGCTCCATCATGTCTTTGGCTCAGATTCTGACCAGAGTTTGCCACCATCTGACGATGATGGAGACAATTTACCCTCATAATATGATGACAACAGTGTATTCATGGATTTGCAGGAGGTCAATGGGCTTGATATTTCTCCAGACACTGTTTGTTTCGCTCTTTGGGCCCCCAACAGAGGAGCGTGCTTCATTTGCTTCATAGCTATTAGATGTACAGCAGAGTTCCAAGGTGTACAGCTACCTTCTTTTGAAGTATAGCCAAATGTCCTTACTGAGGTTTTGCAGCCTTGGCTGGCCTCATTTGAGCCCTTACTTCATTTTAATGAAGTCCTGACTGACATCCTTATGGGCACGGGCTAAACCTTGCTCTTGCCTACCAGTGAACAGCCAAGTAGCCAGACACCACAGACTGGCACCCGGTGGCCCAGATTCCTTAGGCAGCATCCGACACATGAGAGTTTGATGGTCCTCTACCAGCAAAATTAATCCTAATTCGTTTCCCGTGACTCCTTCAGGCAGGCACTTGAAAAGGATTGAGGCTTCCAGGAAGTGAATGTTCTCTTTGGTTAGTTTGCCATTGCAGGTCACTCAGTGTGGTCTGTCTGGTAGGCTGTTATACACATGCCCGCTGTGACATGGCCAGAGAGATCTTGCTGCCGGTCTCAGAGGAGTGCCGGACATATTGAGCTGAAACCATTCAGGATGGCGAGGATACTGCTAAGTTTGTAATTATGGAGGCTTTTTACTGCAGAGTGTTTGGGGCAAGTGGTGGGCACTAGGATGGTGCTTCACTGACATGCATGGATGATGTCCACAAGCTTTTCTGGATATGTACATCCATCCCTAATAGATATGTCTCTCAAAGTGTCTTGCCTATATGTCGAGAAGGGAAATGTTTTGAGGAAAGCAGAGCCACAGCATGTGTCCCCATCATTTTCACTCTTTATGAGGTTACTACAGTGTGCTGGCATATAGACAACATCAGGCCCCATCACCCATACGGAGTCCTCGGTACCCATACCGACTCCTTTTGTGGGTGGAGTTCAAACAGACATCATGAAGTCTCCAGGGACAATGCTTTTTTGAGTCCCCTGTCCCTGCAGTAGCTGCCTCCCCACCATCTTTATTTGCCCCTAGCAGGCCCACAACCACTCTGTGGGAGGCAGAATCAGATATTTTCTCCCAAGGTGGAAGTCCCTCACTCCAACAGAGTGGTCCAACACATCATCCAGCTGGGTTATGCCCTTACTTTTTTTGGCGACTCACCACATCTTCCTCCCACTTCACAGCAGCTTGAAGAGCAGCACCTCACCATCTTGCTTCAAGAGATTCAGGCCTTAATGGCCAAAGGGGCCATAGAGAAGGTGCTGGCCTTGGAAGTGGAAACCGGTTGTTACTCTATTTCCTAGTGCTGAAGAAGGACAGATGCCCTTTTCCTAATTTAGATCTTTGCCCTCTCAATGCTTTCAGTTAAAAGGACAAATTCAAAATGCTCAGAGTGGCCTAAGTTGTGTCTACCCCATATCAAGCACTTTAAGGTTGCTTTTGACCTGCATGGTTCATACCTTCATTTGCCTGCCGTGCAGTCCTACAGACATCTGTGGTTCAAGATCTGGTGAGGTGGTGCAAGGCATCTTCTGACAGCAGGAAGAACCGTAGCTGGATCTTTTCACCACCATCGAGAACCTGCAGTGTCAAAAATTCTGTGCATTGGACTTCCAAAGGAAGCTCTCTCTAGGAGATGCATTCAGGCTAAATTGGAGGACGGGCTCCTATATGCCTTTCCGCCTTTGTCTTTCCTGCCCTTAACGCTGTAGAGGGTTAGGAATGACTGGGCCTAAGCCATTCTATTGGCTCTGTATTGGGCCAGGAGAATGTGGTACCCAGAATGTCTGGGCATTAGAATCTGCGCTTTGATCAGCCTAACATCTCATTAGGTCTTATGTCACAGCAGCAGCTCTGCACCTGAACCTGTTAAATCTATACTTCCTTGCGCAAAGATTGAGTGCTGACAGTTGACTGTGTTTGATCTACCTCCTGAGGTTGTGGATATCATCCTTGTGGCCAGGCACCCATCTACAAAATCTGTTTACATAAGGGACTGGGAGAAGTTTGTGGCACAGTGAGGTCTCTGCAGCACACAGCCCTTAAAAGCTAAACTGTCACATATTTTTTTTTTATAGTTTATTATATCTTTGGCACAATATGGTCTTGCAGTGGGCACCAATAAAGATTGTCAGACATTTTTGTGTTTGCCGGACCAGTCACCTTTGTTTAAATCACCTGTGATGCGGCTTATTAAAGATTTGATACAATTGTTCCCTCCTAAACCATTTGTGATGCCACAGTGGGGTCTTGATTTGGACATGATGTTCCTCATGTGTATCCCGTTCGAGTCAGTGCACAGATGCTTGTTGTGCCTACTGACTCTCAAATACATCTTCATCATTGCAATCACTTCAGCTTGTGAAGCGAGTGAGCTCTAAGCTCTCTTGTTGTAGCCACCCTATACCATCTTTTTTCCAGAAAAACTGGTTCTTAGAACCATAGCCGCCATTTTGCCTAAAGTTGTGACACTGTTACGCATTGGGAAGTCCACCACCCTCCCATCATTCTTTTCCCCACTTCACCCCTCAAAAGAGGATGAAAGACTTTATTGGTTGGGCTACACAAAAGCCTTAAGCTTTTACTTCAGTCTCACCAAAGACCATCCAGTTGATGATCAGCTTTTTGTGGCCATCACTGGCACCTATAAGCGGCTCTGCTCCATCACTTCCAGTTCTTTCTGTGCTGGAAAAATGTGGATTTATTTCCTAGGCTTAAGCAGAGTCTCACTCCTGTTTGATTTTGTATTGTCTAAAGTTTCCAACTCTCCCCCTTTGGAGTGCCAACATAGACATGTTAATGTGGAATAGGCTCTACAGTACTAGAGCTTATATTAGTTGAATCTTAGAAATAATTTGAAACAAAGAGAATACCCTTATCAGCCATATATGTTGGATATTTGAGTTCTTAACCATTGAAGAAACTTGTTAGTTGAAAAATAGTTCATGATCAAACAAACACTTAGAGTTTTTACTCTCTCTGATGGTATGTGGGCTGTATCCAATAGAGATCCCAGACTACAATTTCCGATTGTTTACCTCAGATATGAACTTGCAGGACCTCAACTCAGTGCTCAATTTGAGCTGGTGGTTGCAGGTGGGAACCACCAATGCTCACTTTTGGGGACCGGTACTTAATTGTCCCTATCAGACTTTGACCAATAGAGGTAAAAAACACACAAGGTGGAAAGAAGGAGGAAGAAAAACACTGCAAAACTGTGACAAGGGAGAAAGCAGGAACCTGGAACAGTGAGATAGAGAGGCAAATCGTGTCTGGTGGTGGATTAAAGAGTCATTAGGTCGAATCTAGATTGCGCAGCCTTGGTATTTGGCACACATACATTCAAAATCGCTGTAAGCAGCCTGCTGACCAGAACTTTTGGCCCTGCCACTTACTCTTTCACAAATTGAGCACAGTAAAAGTTAATTTCTGATGGATACAACTACCTGTGGATTCCTCACTCACTGAATTTTCCCCATGCGCCAGCTTCCGACGGAAATTTTCTTCCTAGCTTCCGCACGTCGACGAGGACGTCACAATTGCCCACGCGACGCCGTCTGACGTCATAAGGGCAATAAGAGGTCCTCGCCGGCATGCTGACGTCAGTTCCCTTTTTTCCGTGCCTTCAAGCGACGGTTATTCTTCGAGGGAGCAACTGTTTCTACTCTGCGTAGTTAGTTACAATTTCTTTTTTCGAGATGTCTCAGCGAAAGTCGGGCTTTAAGCCCTGTAGGGAGTGCGGTGGCAAGATGTCGGTGACAGACCCACATGTGGATTGCTTGTGGTGTCTGAGCTCCGACCATGACGTGGAGCAATGTGATTCCTGTCAATGCATGAACCCTAAGGCGTTGAAGGAACGGGAGGCGAAGCTGTTTTTGGCAAAGTCCAAGAAGAACGAGAAGCTCGAGGTCGCCTTCGGTTCGGCGCCGAAAGACATGGGAGGTTAGTCCCACCATCACTCCTCAGCCGCAGACGCCTCCCGCATCACCGACTTCACCTATGACTCCACCATCTGTCTTCGAGGTTGACCTTCAGCAGGAACAGGAGTTCTCACCTGCTTCAGAGACGCCGGGGCCGGCGCCGTTATCACCTCGAGCTCAGGCTCCACAGTATCTGGCATTCCCGGCTCCAGGTGCTGATAGTTCCGCATTTCTAAATGCGATGTTTGCCATTTTTCAGCAGATGGCTCCAGGTGGTGGACCGGCTGGCCCTTCGGGCCATTGGCCTTTAATATGGGTGCTCCGGCTTCTTTACGTCCGGCACCTTTCATGCCCTTCCTTCCTATGGGAGGTGCTGGTTCGGCACCGGTTCCCTTGGCATCGTCTTCACAACCTGCGACTCCGATGAGATCTGCTGTTCCGGCGCCGGGGAGTTCTTCACCTTCACATCCTTTACCTCGGTCGGCGCCGATGGATCCGGCGTCGGATGGATCGGAGGATCGGCATCAGGCATCGACGTCGGCGGACGCCCTGTCGACGCCAAGAATCGAGGCCAGGCTTCATTCAAGGAGGCTAGCTCTTTGCCTCCTTGAAGAACAGGAATATCGAAGGCAGGCCTTGGAGGAGGGTGAGATTGAAGAACCTCTTGGAGATCTCCAGGGTTTGGACACGGCAAGTGGCTTGGACACTTCTCCAGAGTGGGACTTAACATCTCCTGGAGAATATACAGAGGAGGCTGCTTCTTTCCATTCTGTTAATAGGACAGTGGCGCGCAGGTATCGTGTGGATCCTGGGGATCCAAGCTTTTTGTCGAGGCATCCGACTCTGGAAAGCCTGGTTGTACAAGCTTCATGTTCATCTCGCACTGCTCCAGGTTCTTTTCCGGGTGTGCCTTCGGACAGGGACTCTAAAAAGATGGACCAGTCTTCCAAGAAGGCATTTTCATCTTGCAATATGGCTCTCAAGTCCACCAATGCCACATGCATTTTGGGCAGATACATCTACGCCCTTATGGAGGAGATCAAGTCGTCTCATTCGGAAGTGCCTCAGGAGGTGTTGAACCTTGTTTCTGATGCTCAGGCTGCGGCGACCCAAGTAATCCAGTCAGGGATGGACACGACTGATTCTGTGGCCAGAGCTATGGGCACCACTGTTGCTACGAGGAGACAGGCCTGGCTTCGTTCTTCAGGGTTTTCATCCGACGTTCAGTCAGCCCTGCTGGATCTTCCCTTTGATGGGGATATACTTTTGAATCAAAGGCGGACTCTGCCCTTGAAAGATTTAAAGAGAGTAGAGCCACAGCAAAATCGTTAGGCTTGCAAGCCTCCTCTTCTGCTTCTTCTAGGTTCAGAAGATTTAGGGGGTTTGGTCGTGGTTCCTCCTCCTCCTTTCTGGACAGATTTCAGCAGCAGGCCACCACTGGCTTCCCCTATAGATCATACAGGGGGATCGGTAGGGTCCGAACCAGAGGAGCCACCCAGAAGCACTCTGCCTCTTCCTCTTCCTCTGGAGGGGTGCAGCAGGGGAAGCAGCCTTAGTCATCCACCAATTCCTTTGCATACCACTCCTGTAGGGGGGAGGTTAATGAACTTTCTCCACATGTGGGAGGCAATAACATCGGACTCCTGGGTCACCAGCATTGTGGGGAAAGGCTATGCCCTTCCCTTTCGGGAGTTTCCACCCACTATCCCGCCCCGTCCATCCTTCTGTTCAGAAGAACATCTCCTGTTACTAGAACAGGAGGTTCTAGTCCTCCTTTCAAAGGGTGCAGTGGAGTTGGTTCCAGAGCAGGGAAGGGGTCAGGGTTGTTATTCAAGATACTTCCTGATCCCCAAGAAGGATGGTCGATTGAGACCAATCCTGGACCTGAGGATTTTGAATTGGTTCCTCAAACAGGAAAAGTTCAAGATGCTGACCCTAGCTCAGGTGCTTTTGGCGTTGAACAAAGGAGATTGGATGGTGTCTGTCGACTTGCAGGATGCTTACTTTCATATCCCGATACTCAAGTCACACAGGAAGTATCTCCGGTTTGTGGTGGGATTGCAGCACTATCAGTTTGCGGTCCTTCCGTTTGGTCTTACTTCAGCACATCGAGTCTTCACGAAGGTGATGGCGGTGGTTGCAGCAGAGCTCAGAAGGAAGGGGATAGTGGTATTTCCTTACCTAGACGATTGGTTGATCAAAGCCAAGTCTCCGGAGCTCGTGCTGCGCCACCTGCAGTCGACAACCCAGTTGTTGTTCAATCTGGGCTTTTCGGTGAACGTGCCCAAATCTCACCTGGAGCCCTCTCGGCGCCTCCTGTTCATAGGGGCAGTACTGGACAAGCATTGAATCGTGCCTTTCCTCCGCCTCAGCGGATTCAGGACATTCAGTTGTTGGTTCCAATGTTTCAAAGTGGAGCGGTCATTCCAGTCCTCAAGGTCCTTCGTCTGCTCGGTCTGTTCGCTTCTTGCATTCTGTTGGTCACTCATGCTCGCTGGCACATTAGGGCTCTTCAGTGGTGCCTCCGAAAGCAGTGGTCTGAGCAGAAAGGGGATCTCGAGGGATCGGTAAAGATTTCCAGGGACGCTGCAGTGGATCTTCAATGGTGGGCTGTGGACGGCAACCTTTCCCAAGGAAGGCCGTTCTCGCTGCCTCCTTCAGTGGCCACAGTGATAACAGATGCTTCCACTCTAGGGTGGGGGAGCTCATCTGGGGGACCTGGAGGTCAAAGGTCATTGGTCTCCAGTGGAACAGATGTTTCACATAAATCTGTTGGAATTGCGGGCGATACGTCTGGCTCTCAAGGCCTTCCTCCCTTCCCTTCGCGGTCAGTCAGTTCAGGTCCTGACGGACAACACTACCGCAATGTGGTACATCAACAAGCAGGGAGGAGTAGGGTCGTACCTTCTCTGCAGAGAAGCTCTGCGGCTATGGTCCTGGGCAAGGGACCATCGGATTTGCTAGGTAGCAAACCATCTGGCCAGAGTCTTGTGCGTGCGGACAGTCTCAGTCGGACCTTCTCGACCGATCACGAGTGGCGTCTTCATCCAGATCTAGCCCTGCAAATCTTCCAAATGTGGGGATTCCCTCGGGTTGATCTTTTTGCCACTCGGGAGAACATGCACTGCCCGTTGTTCTGCAGCCTCCAGTATCCGGTGCAAGGAACGTTGGGGGACACTTTTCAGATGCCCTGGTGCGACCAGTTGCTTTACGCGTTTCCCCCCCATACCTTTGACTCCTCGGGTTCTGAGGAAAATTTGCCAAGACCGGGCCCAAGTCATCTTAATAGCTCCGGATTGGCCAAGGAGGCTATGGTATTCGGATCTTCTCCAACTCTCTCTGTGCCCCCCCCCCCGCTCTGTCTCCCTCTCAGGGCTGACCTCCTCTCGCAATCGCAGGGGCAGGTTTTACACCCCCACCTCCAGAGCCTGCACCTTCATGCCTGGAGATTGAATGGGGCAACCTGAGTTCCTTTTCTCTCCCACCTGAGGTAGTGGATGTTATTTTATCAGCCAGGCGACACTCCACTAAATCTGTCTACGCTAGCAGGTGGGCTAAATTTGTGACTTGGTGTGGAGAGAAGCAAATTGATCCCTAACGTGCCCACTTATTGGATATCTTGTCTTTTGCGTTGTCCCTGGCACAGAGGGGTTGTGCAGTTGCGACAGTTAAGGGCTACTTGTCGGCACTGTCAGCCTTTCTGTGTCTGCCTGACCAACCTTCTTTATTTAAATCTCCTTTAGTGTTGAGGTTTTTAAAAGGCCTGACTAACAGATATCCTCCCACTCCTTTCATTATGCCTCAGTGGGATTTGAACCTAGTTTTAACGTTTCTTATGGGCTCACCGTTTGAGCCGATGCATTCTTGCCCCTTGAGGTTATTGGTTCTTAAGACTGTTTTCCTTGTTGCTATTACTTCAGCTAGAAGGGTGAGTGAGCTACAGGCTCTTTCTGTTAAGTCCCCGTATACATCCTTCTATGGGGATAAGGTGGTGCTGAGGATCAAGGCTGCTTTCTTGCCGAAGGTTGTTTCATCCTTCCATATGGGTCAGTCTATTACACTCTCCTCTTTTTATCCTCCACCTCAACCTTCGAAAGAGGAAGAAAGACTGCATCTTTTGGACCCGAGAAGAGCACTGAGCTTCTTCGTTGACAGAACGAAGGAGTTTAGATTGGAAGATCAACTCATCGGGTACGTGGGAAAGAGGAGAGGGAGGGCAGTCCACAAGAGAACACTCTCCAGGTGGGTCATTCTTTGCATTAAGCTGTGTTACTCTCTGGCAAAGAAGGAACCCCCTGATGGAATAAGAGCTCATTCCACCAGAGCTAAGTCGGCCTCTTCGGCCTTAGCTAGGGGTGTTCCTGTGGTTGACATCTGCAAGGCCGCAACTTGGTCATCCCTCCACACTTTTGCAAAGCATTATTGCTTGGATTCGGAGGTTAGGAGAGATGGCCATTTGGCACGGTTGGTGCTGCAGGATTTCTTGGTTTGACCATTCAGGCACCCTCCACCGAGTGCGGTACTGCTTTGGGACTCTATTCAATGAGTGAGGAATCCACAGGTAGTTGTATCCATCAGAAGAACGAGTTACTTACCTTCGGTAACGCCTTTTCTGGTGGATACACTAGCTACCTGTGGATTCCTCACGGTCCCACCCGCCTCCCCCTTGGCTGTCTGGTCTTACCAAGATATCCTTGGGTGAGCTACTGTTGGTAATATGTTTTTATATGTATATATATATTTAAAAAAAAAAAACAATTGTGATGATGTAACTATATATTGTTTATATGTATATATTTTTGCGTATTTACATATTTATGCTGATGTTTTCTCTATTTGGTTTAATTCAATGTTATGACATATGATTTTATTTGAGGCAATTGTTTCAAGTGTATATATATTTTGTTAGTATTTGCCTGTTCGTCTCAGAGGCACGTAAAAAATGTTGGTACTGACGTCAGCACGCCGGTGAGGACCTCTTATTGCCCGTATGACATCAGACGGCGCCGCGTGGGCAATTGTGACTTCCTCGTCGACGTGCAGAAGCTAGGAAGAAAATTTCCGTCGGAAGCTGGCGCATGGGGAAAATTCAATGAGTGAGGAATCCACAGGTAGCTAGTGTATCCACCAGAAAAGGCGTTACCGAAGGTAAGTAACTCGTTCATTTTAAATATTAGTAGGTGGTTTGAAATAGCCTCTGCTATAGGCCATATATAACACTGAGAAGAAGTGGCAAGAGAGAATAGCTCTGGGGTACACCATATACAACTGATTTGATTGCTGAACTGACACTGCCAATTCTCACTTGTTGGCTGTGGTTATTTAAGAAGGACTGGTGCCTTCGAGGGGTGAACCCAATAATTCTGGGCCAGTTTTTACAGGGGAGCACAAAGCGCTCCGTTCTGTGTTGTTATCTCTCTTTGGGCTTCAAACCACGCCCATGTCACGTCAGTGTCGTGGGCTTGACTTTTAAAATCTGCTTGCTTTCATTAGTGGAAGGCATGCGTACCTCATAAAACTGGAGATGAGGCGCGGCAGCGCACATAATGACAATAAAAGCTATTACAGATAAGCATATAATACCCAATAGTACTGGAATAATTTACATCATGTACTGACACAACTTAGCAAGGCAATACAGTGAAGGAAACCAATATGGCCGCTTTGCATGGTTATTTTAATACAGAAACACTGCATTCCCCAATGCCTGCAGTACAGACCCTTGACTGTGTTATGTTTTCTTATAGGTGAAGATGAATAAGATAATGACAGATTGATACCATACACTTTTACCAGGCATTCACCGATAAGCATTTTTTTTCGTTGTTACCCAAATTCTAAGGCAGTCGTTCTTGTAACTGTTTAGAGAGTTAACATGACCTTGGTCCCCGTAGATAAATCTGAAGCAGGATCTGGCCTGTCATTTAGACCATCATGCGGGAGTTAACACCTTCTTATACCTGATGACCTATTGTGGTTTAGCTCTACCATTGCAGCTGGTCACATGGGAGGATATGTTCTGCACTTTCAGTGGGGTTATGCGTGCAGTTACAAACAGCATGTAAGAATGAGAGATAAAAGAGTTCATGGATGACCACTGAGCGTTTAGCAGGTGAGAAAAAAAGTGAAGCGGAAGTGGATTAAAGAGATAGATGCTAAAAAGGGCAGGAAGAATTTGGAACGCTTAAGGCTATAAATGTATTGTTGAATTGCTATGGTGACTTATGCCCCTGATGAGGCCAGGAAGTGGTCAGATTTACATCGGATTCCGGGCGCCCCTTTTGGTGTGCATGGTTGATAGGGTGTGGGTTATACGCTGGTCAGTAGAGATGGTGTTCTTGGTGGTGTCTGAGGATCCAACACATCATCTAATTATAGTGCAGCACAAAACAGTGAGATGTTGCCGAAAAGAAAAAGATGTGGAGATGCATGCTAATCCTAACCCTTTACTTTTTAATTTCAATTCAGAGATTTCTTTTTTCAGTTTTTTGCAGGGATGTTTGTGTTGTGGACAATTTCTGAGTTTCAAACACAGCAATTCTTTTGACATTACATAAAAGGTTGGCAGCTGATGCAGAAACGTATCAAAGGTTTAAGTCTGGGCAGATCACGTTCATTACGTAATTTGCTTTGCCTTGATATATGTTTTGAGATTGTAGTTTGTATTACATATTTATTTTCTGCCCAGAGCAGGAAGTGGATTTTCAAGGTGTTTAATAAAATGAATATCCATTGTTTGTGTACTTGCAGATACACGCCCATAATGAGTTAAATAGAATAACATTGTACTCGGGAAGTCATACAAAAAAGAGAAGGAAAGGCCTGAAGAAAGACCAAACCCCTGACAATCTGACATTATTAAAGCGACTCTGCACAACACGCAGACAATTCATCACATCATCTAATGCCAAGAACTATACCAACACCATCAATAAAGCTGCCAAGAGAAGCAGAGCAGACATCAAACATTTACGCATTGCATCAACCTCCTGCCTGATCCTCATTTCCTGCCTCTGCAGACAAGTGCAATGCCATTGACTACTTATTCAGTGAAAATATACAGAATATATGACATCACATCCACAACCCCAAATCTGCTTCTCTTTGACACCCACTCCTTTATGCTGTTCTCCAGAACGGTCACCTTCAGAGTCCTGTCAGTCAAAAAGCTTGCTGAGTTCCTTAATGCAATCAAAGCCACTGCCTAGGAAGATGATATTTTACCCTCATCCTTCATTAAAGACATCTCTGGGGAAGCTCTCTCACCATTGTCAGTGCCTACCCTACTCAAGGCATTATTAATGAAGCTCTCAAGAAAGACCCAATCCTCCCATTCCTGAAGACACCCACACTAGACCCTCACAACCTTGACAATCTTGTGCATAACTATCAATCCAGCTTCAGAGCACGCTGCAGCACAGATGACATCTACCTTACAAATTATAGATGACATGCTGGTGACCACAAACAATGATGAACCCTGCCTCCTGATTTTACTGGGCCTTTTTAGCTGCTTTCTATTCCATGACCATCCTACCCCAATTCACACCCCAAAGTCTTGAATGGAATTCACTGCAAACACCATTCACTGATTCTCCTACTACCTATTCAAAGGACAATGGTTTGGGCATACATGAACCTGTAGGTTCCATAAGATCTTAACCACCTGCGACTGACCCCAGGGTTCCATCTTGTCCAGTCATCTTTAACCTCTAAGTAGAGCCTGGGCTATCCTCACAAATAACAGCACCACTAGTCACCAACACACTGACAAGACACAACTATTTTTGAAAGACTTCCCTGCTGCTGACATCCATCACCTTTATCATGCCTCCACCTATTTCAGTCCTGGACGTTCAATACCTAACTGATGTTTAACTCCACCAATTCCTGCTATTCACAAAGAACAAGGAACAACTAGTTCAAACTGGTTCAACAATGTGAATCTGAACAGATTTGAATCACAGTTTTCACCCAATGCCAAGTCACTCAAATTCACCCTTGACACTGAGCTCACCCCCAGTGACACACCACCACCAACAAAATAAAGACAGTCTGGTACGTGCCTTCTCTCTTTTGTTCAAGGCCTTAAACTTGTGTATCTGGTTGATTGTAGTGCCCTGCTTACGACCTCCCATGCTCGTCACTAGGCTCCGTTAAGGGCAACTTACATGTTTCAGCATGCCTGAAGGAATATGATAATGTCACCCCTACCCTGATGAAACTCCACTCGCTGTTCTTGCTGGCCCAACTCATCTTCAAAACCACCTAAAGTCACCATGACCAACACATCAGCCTACTTGTCTGGCAATGGCCACCATCTCCAGTAGTAATCAGCACACCTGCAGCCATGGCACCATCAGACTGGATACATGGAAGGACAAGTAAGAAAATTCAAGGCAACATGCCTTTTCTGTCCTTGCACCTAAGATCTTCAACAATACCCCTGTATCCATCATGGCTTCTCTGGACCTCCAATCAATAACAGAGCTGAAGACTCGCCTCATAAAGAATACATCATCATGATGTAACGGACAACAAACAAATTATCCTTCCGCTCACGCTACCTCTGTCTTTGCATTTGACTCTCTGCACTACTCCAATGCTTTTCAGCTAGGCCTGGGTTATATAAATACCACATTTATACATAAACATATATCTTCTGTGAATATCAACCCCTTGAAATTAACCCTGAATGTTAGATTAGCTGATGCAGGCAACGTCTAACTTGTGGGATCGATTGAGAGGTCAGAGAAATGGAAAGGCCATACAACTTGTGATCAGCTCACATTAATTGTTTTGCTTGTTAAGAGTTGGATTGGGACCTCAGATGGAGCATTACTGGTTTATTTTCATCTTCAGCCCTGGAACATATCTCTGCAACAAAATGCAAGCTTAGGTGCCTGGCAGGTCTGACAGAGCATGTATATATAGCCACGTCATCTAATGCAGATCAGACTACCATTTTACTGTTTTCTTGCAGTATAACCGCTTTAGAAAATACCCTTCCCTTTGTTGGTAAATTGCTATTTGATGCTGTATGTAGTAGGTAGTCGGGCTAGACACAGGGAAATCTTGGAGGAGTGGTCCACTTTCAGGGCTGCATGGATTGAGAGAAAGCAGCTCTAGTGAATGGTACACAGTTTACGCATCCACAGATAGATGGAATGCTGCTGCAGATGAATAATGATCCTGTTTACTCTCAGAGCTCCTAAGATAAGCCTTGTGCCTTCTGTCTGTCTGTCCGTCTGTCTGTCCACCCATCCATTCAGCATAATTAATTCTCCTTCCAAGAAGGTGCTGCAGAAGAGTGTGCCTTTTTCTGTAATACCAAAGTTCCCCAAAGAGTTTGCACAAATGCTGGTGCGCTCTTAGGGTATGGAGAGTAATATTCCTGACATTTACTCCTTCCCTGGCTTTGCCAACAGTCACTATCTACTTCTAGGGGCCTTCTGCTCAAAGGTGCTGGAAGTAGGGGTGCTGGGGTACTGCAGACCCCGCAGAAATAACTATGCCGAAGTTAGTAGGTGAATGAGCAATAAAGATGCCTTTAGATTTTGTCTTTATCTTGCCACATTTGCTGTGCATTCAGAGACGGAGGTCAAATGTCTTTAGACAAATTGCTGCTTATTCCTTTAACATTGAAATTGGTGTTTACTTTTGATTCTCTGAATACAAAGTGAGATCATTATGTAAAGGGAACTATGTGGCAATCTTGCTGTAATAAAGTGAGCGTGAAAAAAGGGCTATACTTTATTTGTTTTCTAAAACAACATTTCAAACCTTCAAATGGGCTGTATAAATACTCCAAGATATACCAGCAGTTGATGAAAGCACAAATAACACAATTTTTGTAATTCTAAAGTGTAATAGAAAGAAACATTTGTAATACAATCAAAACAAATTAAGACGCTTTACTTTGTGATGGGCAAATGATAATTATTTGCTGAAACCAGATTTCCACACTTTGTCGTTTGTGTGCTTTGTACTTTTTACTAGCCAATTGAATGGCCATTTAAATGAAAAACATTGCCGTCTGTAAACGACAGTAGCCTACCACACCATGCTTCAGTAATGTATTTGTGACAACGTGCACCAAAATTCACAGCAGCTGGGTACATACTTCACCTTTACCACTCTCCTACCTAGGTGACATGGGTAACATTGATGACTGCAGCCCCACTCTGAAAAATGTTCCAGCATTACTGCTTCTGCCGTTTAGAGGGAGCGAATGGGAGTAGTCCTAGTGTTTTCAAGCAAGGGAGAAAAGTAGCCTGTATAGAGAGGCATTTTTTCCTGAACGCTGCTGGGCTTGAAATACTCCTGAGATCTGGACTCCACGGGATCCAGCGTTGTGCACCTGTCACCTTTCCACATATCTAGAGATCTATGGACATTTCTTTCAATTCCTCTGCCTGTCATGCTGCAAGTTTGATGTAACCAAACTACATTGAAACTTTTGTGCGAGTGCAAATCATTGTGGGAATGCGACTTGTCACTTTTACAAAACCTTTGTAAGTAATTCATTTGTAGAAGAGACTTCAAAATGCTACACAAGCAAATGTGGGGGTGGGGAGGATGTTTGATTATCATCAAACACACTCAGATGCAGTACTAAGTCCGACATCACCCAGCTGGATGACTGAATTCGTTGTGGAGAACAGCTGTTTGGAATGACAGCTCTTTAAGGTGACATCAGAAAAGTAAGTTGAATTAGCATGAAAAACGCAGCCTTTAAAGGAAGAGATTGCTCCGTATGCACATATGTGAACAATACATCCAGACTGTTGCTTCAGCCGCTGGCAGGTCTACAGCCTATTAGCCAAAGAAGATTTTGCGTGAGTCCAAATGTTCCTTAACATGCAGACCATCAGAATGTTTTCTTGTATTTAGAATACGCTGATTTGTAACCTTTAAGCAAAATAATTGTACATTATAATTTTCTATATATGCCCACAGAGAAAGCTCTGTTTTCAAATATGCCGACATTTCAGCTTTGCTCTCATGGACAAATACATGTGGCCCAAGAGATTTTTTGAGGGGAAATTATGTTTTTTAAAACCATTTTCTGGCGAGGAAGTTCCCTGCTGAAATTTGGTGCACTAATATGACAAATAGGGCAGTGCTTCCCAAACCTTTTTGAATAACAGCCAAATTTTTTGAGCAACAAACTTTCGCGATCCACCTAGCTTTAATGGCCATGAGGTGGAGGTGTGTTTTTTTTAAATTGTAATAACAAAAATTGTTTGTAAATGTCATGACCTTGACCACGCCCTTCAATATTGGACTTTTGCCAAGATATTGTCCTGCCCATAAAATTAGCAGATGGTGAACTGCATTGGAGTCTGGAGTTGAAACACTTCAAAGTGGGGTGTTGGTCTATGGTATCCGTTCACAAAATTTACAAGGCTTCTGAAAGGTTTTGCTGTTGATCCCAGTGGTTTTCAAATTTGAAAAACACTTCCTGCAGCAGAGTATGGCGTAAGGCCTCATTTCCATTTTTGCTTTAAAACTAGGCCCAGTGGTGCATCTTATGTGTGTCTGTGTGTGTATATGTGTGTGTGTGTGTGTGTGTATATGTGTGTGTGTGTGTGTATATATATATATATATATATATATATATATATATATATATATATATATATGTATATGTATATCTTATTGATGATAGCCAGTAGGTTGTTATAGTAAGGATCAACTTTTCCCATAGACCAAGCATGTTTTGTTTTGCTGATAATTTAGGCGCTGTTTGATTCTTTATGAAATTGTCAATAGTATATTGCATCTCACTGTAGCTGCTGTGTGGAAAGGTTCAGGGTGATTAGTCAGTCAGTGGCCGAGGAGAAAGGGGGGGGGGGCAAAACGCTTCCCCCCCCCCCCCATACAGTGTCTGTGGGGTTTTTGTAGTTTTTGAAAATGACTGCAGCACAAACTGCTGCACAAAATTACACCATATTTGGCAGAAAGCTAGATCTTGATCCAGAAAGAGTGTTTTTGTAATTTGGTGTAAGTCTGTTCAATAGTTTTGGAGTTATTAAGGATGCAGGCTAAAAGCTCTGTATTTCTAGGGATGTGGATCCTTTGCAGATCCCAAGCCAAAAGCAAGTCCTGATGGGCTGGCTGCAACCTGAAAGGAAAATTGCGGTTGCTATTTTGTTTCGGGGTGTGGGGAGGACGAAACATGAACCCCTCATGGGCAAGAAATTGCCCAAATATATATATTTTTTGGTGGTGGGGGGGACTTCCGCAGTACTTAGTGCGACCCCCAGTGTAACTCCGCAGAGGATCT
Source organism: Pleurodeles waltl (assembly GCF_031143425.1). NCBI lineage: Eukaryota > Metazoa > Chordata > Amphibia > Caudata > Salamandridae > Pleurodeles > Pleurodeles waltl. The sequence continues at coordinate 614,189,431 of NC_090444.1, read as the reverse complement.
GCAGATCTGTAGTCCAATGGAAAAAATATATATAACCACTCACACACCAAACCCCGATGTGCACAACCTTCGTCCGTGCGTGGCATGGGGTTGGCTGCATGTGGGGCGGTGGTCATTCTCTGCCATTCACGACCAAACACTGTGCGCACCAGTGGTTGGATTAAAGCATGGTAATAAAATATTACTCTGTTAAAAAAAAAAAAATAGACATTCACTGAAAAAAAACAAAGGCTACAGGGAAGTTATACTTAGGGGAACATTTTACACACACAAATCCATAGAAATTCAGCAGTTATAGTTATACTTATCTAAGCATTTATAGTTATACTTATGTGAACAAACTATAACATGTGCCTTATTTTTTAGACCACAAGTTATAGTTTCTTAGCATAAGTATAACTACAACTGCTTAGATAAGTATAACTATAACTGCTGAATCTATTGTTTTGTGTGTGTAAACTGTGAACCTAACTATAACATCCCTGTAACCTTTGTTTTTTACAGAGAATATATACATATTTATGTGGGTATGTGGCTGTGATCACTATGTAGTTAAAGTTCGGATTCAGAGAGCTCAGAATTCCTCAGATTTTTGATTGGTAATTACTTTGTCACCGTTTGATGAATCTCAAGGAACCTTTGCAGACCTATTCTCTTTTTTGCATTGATGATGCTAAGATATGTGGTGATTAGTTAAGGGGGTGCAAAGAAAAAACAGAGTCTCAAGACCCATATTCCACCAATACATTTTCCATAGATGTTTTAGACAGACGTAGCAACACCATAGCTGAACGGAGATACATGGAATTTGGCAGGAATATAGGAAACATACTTTTTGTAATTTCATGTGAATTTGTTCAGTTGTTTTTAAGTAATAAAGGACAAAATCTTTGTGATATATTGGGCCACTGTATACCGTGGTACCTTCGCTGTATACTGTGGTACATGAGAAAGCACAATATTATTGATTAATCAGAGCCCTTGCAAAATGAAAAGGCAACCATATTGCTTAAGCCGTACATTCCATTTGTTCTGGGGTTTTTTATGTGAAATATAGCTTACTGCTCTTTTTGTAATGCTTAGGAAGAAATGAGGCAGTTTAGGGATGTTTAAAGAGTTAGGAGAAAGTATTTTTTTCTGGGTTACATATTTTTTTTTAAAGTTTGTAATGTACCTCAGTACGTTCGCAAAACTAGACAGTACCACGGTACCTACAGAAATGAAAAGAAAGCCAAGCATTTGCAATGCAGTGGGTTTCACGTTTGCTCTAGTTAAAGCTATTAGCGTTGTAAACACGCAACCAGACTTTTCTTGCCACATAAACTGAAAATGAAAAGTAAAACAGTTTCACCTAAGCGAGCCGACGGCCGCCATGAGCACAAAGCAGCCACAAAAAAGGAAACAGAAGTTTGCTCACAGTGAAACGTATCGGCAAAAGTTCAATTATCCATGTAATCTGCAGAAGTGCATTTATCCATGTAACCGGCAGAAGTGCAAATATCCATGTAACAGGGTCGATGTCATGCAAAGCTCTCGACTAGTGCCCAGCGAGATCGCGCTGCCTATGAAATAAAGAGAAAAAGTAGTCCAGAAACCATACTGAAAACATGGAGCCTCGTATGTTTTCAGTAATTGGACTGTGTACTCGAGGCGGGCTATACACCGGAAAAGGCATGACATATGTATGCCTTTCACTAATTAAAACAAGCTAATTTTAAAAGGCAAGCCCACAAACCAAACAAACGGATAGGTGTGGTTGAAAGCCCACAGAGAGATTACACCAGGGACAGAGCGATTTGCGCTCAACCTTAAATTGTATATATGACAAAAGACACTGTACGACATGCCACTCCACTCCACGACATGCCACTCTGACACTCCACTCTACTTTGACACACCACTCCCCTGTACAACACGCCACTCCACTCTACCACATGCCACTCCACTCTATGCTACTTTACTCCACTCCATCCCACTGCACTGTAAAACACTTTATGACACAGCATTCTGTAACACACCACTCCACTTTACACCATTCTACCCCACTGTATGCCCCTCCACGCTACTCTACAACACCCCACTCCACTGTATGGCACGTCATTCCATTCTGACACTTTACTCCACCGCACTATACCCTACACCACCCTGATCCACTCTACAGCACGCCACTGCACTCTGACATTATACTACATTCTGTGCTATGCCACTACACTCTACTTCACTCAACTCTAGTATATGATACTTTACTCCACTCAACGCCACTCTACGGCACTCTACTCTGACACTCTCCTCTTTGCCACTTTTCTCTACAACACTCTACTCCACTCTGCCACTCTATTCTACTCTGTGACACTACTCCACTCTACCCTGCTCTCTCTGTGCCACTCCATGCCACTTTACATCTCTCTACTCTGACACACTACTCCACGCTACTTCACTCTAACACAATGTATGACATGCCACTCCACTCTTTTCCACACCACGCCACTTCACTCTACAACACTCCACTACACTCTATTCAGCTACATGCCACTCCACAGCACTGCCCTCTACAAAACTCTACTCTACTCTGTGCCATTCTGTGACACGCCACTCACGAGACACCAGCGCACTCTAAGATATGTCTCACCACTCTGACATGCCACTCCACTCTGACACCTTACTCCACTCAAGTCCACCCTATGACATTCCATTCCACTGTATGACCTGCAACTCCTGTCTGTGACATACTACACTGTATGCCCTTCCACTCTAAGACACACTGCAGCGTGCCACTCTGACAAGCCACTCCACTCTACCAATGTCATTCCACTCTGCTACTCCACTCCATTCTACTCTGTGATAACAGAACTCCACTCTACAAGACGCCACTCCTCAGCCCACCACTTCACTCTACAACACTCCACCCTATGCCCCCCTCATTCTTTGACATGCTACGCTATGACATGCCACTCCACTCTACAAAACATCACTCCTTTCGACAGTACTCTACTCCACTCTGTGCCCCCCCACTCTACCTCACTCTACTCCAACATGCCATTCAGCACCACTCTACAACACGCCACTCCATTCTATGACACTTTACTCCCTTCTACACCAGTCCACTCTACTGTATGACAGTTTACTCCTGTTTATGCCACTCCACTGTATGCCACTCCACTCTATGGCAGTCTACTCCACTAAATGCCACTCCATTCTACAGCACTCTACTCCACTCTGCAACTTTTCGACACTGTACTCCACTCTATGCCATTCTATGACACTCCGCTCCACTGTACATAACTCTCTCTACACCAGTCCATGCCACCTTACTCTACTGTGCTCTACGGCACACTACTACACTTTGCTTCACTCTGCTCCACTCTATCCCCCTCTACACTACTCTTCTCTGCTACACTGTACAACATGCCACTCCACTCTACACTACTTCATTCTGCAACACTCTACTCTCCACCATGCTCCTCTACTCCACTCTGCTCCACTCCACTCTACCATATGCCCCTCCATTCTACGACACCCCACTCTGTGCCACTCTACGACTCTGCACTCCAGTCTGACATGCCACTCCACTGTATGCCTCTCTACTCTAATGCACGCTACAACACGCCACTCTACAACAGGCCATCCCACTCTACTAAACAGCACTCCACGCCACTCTACAATATTCTACTCCAATGTATGCTTCTACATTCAAAGCCACTCTGACACTTTACTCTCCTCTATGCTGCACCACTTCACTCTATTCCACACCCACTCTAAGACACAGCACTCCATTCTATGACTCTTTTTTTGTCTGCTCTAAGCTATGCCACTCCACTCTACTCCACTGTATGACCATTTACTCCACTCTGCAACACTCCACTGTAAGCAGCTCCACTCTGCTATACTCTACGACACTCTGTGCCACTCCCTCTATGCCACTCCATACCACTTTACTCCACTCTGCTGTACTCTGTTACAAACTACTTGACTCTGCCCAAATCCTGCACTCTATGCCATGCCACTGTAAGGCACTGTATGACTCACCACTTTGACACTACTCCTCTCTGTGCCACTCCACACCACTCTACAACACTGTATGACATGCCACTCAACTCCACGATACGCCACTCCGTGACTCACCACTCCACTCTCACACTCCCCTCCACTCTGCGCCCCGCCATTCTATGACTCGCCATTCCATTCTACGACACACACTCTATTCTGACATGCCACTCCATTCTCTGACACTCCATTCCACTCTACGACACTCCATGCCACTGTATGACACTCCACGCCACTGTATGACAGTCCACGATACACCATTCCAGTCCACTCAACGACACGCTACTCCACTTTATGAGATGACTCTACTCCCGCAGTTTTGTATATGGTGAACACAACCCAGCGAACACAACCCAGCATTTTACGTGAGCATCAGATTAGATTACACAATGCCAGAATCATTTTATTATACGCATGGGAGATAAAGTAATTTGTCCAGAATCAAAGTACCTTGAGCTAACTTCAGCCTCAAACCTGCTTCCCCCTATCCAAAGACAGTAACTCTGTCAAAATTACTTACATATAGACAAGGATGTTCGTGACCCACAGTTTGGGAAATGCTGAAATTGAGCATACCCAGTGCATATATACAAATCTGGGCACATGGAAATCAGTTCTTTGGCAGGTGCATTATCCTCTGAACGACAGGTATTGGACGTAGATTGTCAAACAACCTCAGTCTTCTCACTCACTACCTACATTAAACATTCCTGCTATTTCAGGTTACTCATGAAATAGTCAGGATATACCCCTGTTCTGTGTAAACCCAAAGCTGCTCCAAGCACATGACTGGTTTGGACAAAAAACAGAGAAGTGACCTGGGGCCAGATGTAGAAAGAAATGTTTTTTGTCGCAAAACCATATGCAGAATGGTGTCCCTGACACCATCTGCGAATCTCAAGGGGGTCGCAAAGACCCACCTCATTAATATTAATGAGGTGGGTCGCAATTTGCGACCCCCTTTGCGATTCCTTGCACTCACAGGGATGGTGCCCTGCTGGAGACAGCAGACCACCATGTCTGTGACTGCTTTTTTAATAAAGCAGTTTTTTTTTTTTGTATTGCAGCCCATTTTCCTTAAAGGAAAACAAGTTGCAATACAAACGAAAAAATGAAACCATTTGGTTTCATTTTTTCAGAGTAGGCAGTGGTCCATTGGACCACTGCCTGCTCTGAAAAAATATTTTTGGCGACATTCACAAAGGGGAAGGGGTCCCCATGGGGACCCCTTCCCTTTTACGAATGAGTTAGCACCCACTTCACATGGGTGCTAACTGCGAATTGCTTTGCGACCGCGTTCGCGATCTCAAAGCAATTCTGCATTGCGGTGCGAATCGCCAATAGGAAGGGAACACCCCTTCCTGTTTGCGAGTCGCATTCCCATTTTGCGAGTCGGTACCGGGAATGTGCATCGCGATGCGCGTTTTGCATGGCACAAACTGCGAATTTCGTAGTTTGCGCCATGCAAAACGCGTTGTACATCTGGCCCCTGGTGTGGAACCAGCAGTATTTTGTTGCATCTCTGCCCAAAATTATCAAGTGTGATTGGAATGCTAGAACCAACACGTCTGGACTGCTGAGTATTCAGATTTAGTACTCTTGGAGCACCATTTTATCATCATAGTGCTTTAAGGCCTTCTTTCTCCATGCTTATGGGATAATATTCCCCATTGAAAGGTCACCTGACCACCTTTGTACCACATATGTGGGGCACTGTGCAGCCTCACCAGTGTATAGAACCCATTGTCTTCCAGAACTCTGGTCCTTTTCCCTGCTATACCCGTCAGCACTGTTGCCTGACCTCTGCTTATGAGGCAGTACATCGTTTCAGGGAAGTTTGTTATGGGTAAAACATATTTAAATTAGTTTAAGGGAAACTTTAATATACAAAGAAATTCCCTCACCCCCCCTCCCTGCCCCCAGTCCCCTACAAAGATCTATGGGGCAGGAGAGAGAGATGTAGTTGAGACGGTGTAGTTACCAGATGATGAATGTAAGTGCAGAAGATACTCTAACCGTTGATACAGTGAGGAAGCTGGAAGAGTTGGTCCAGTTTTTTTTCAGCGCACACTTTTTTCTGACTCTTGTGTGAGTGGATTTTGGTCCCCACATTGGCTTCCTCACTCTATGGACTTCCACTTATGCCACAGGGTAGGGCATTTAAATAATGTTAATGATGCAGTTTACAATAATTTCAGACTGCTCTGAGAGCCTGCAGGCCCAGCACCCTGTGCCTCAATGCAACCCTCTTTCAGCAAAGATTGCCAGTTAGTGCTTGTTGAAGCCTTCAAGGTTTATGCTTCTCAGACATTCTGGGACTTGAGGGGGACAAACAACTAGGCAGGTAAACTCCTTTTTTTTTAGCTTTCAAGTAGGCCCATCTGTCCACTGTTACATTAGAGGTTCCTCAGAGATTTGCAGCTGCACTGTTACACTGGCAGTGTCCCTGAAGGGTGTCCCTTATGGATTTTAGCACCCTTATACAAGCCTTTCTCCCATGGGTATTTGAGTCTTACAGCGTTCACAGAACAGACAGCTCAGCCAACAAGATAAGTGCCCTAGAGCACCAGGTTTGATAGCCCTTACCACTAAGGCTATGTCCTGCAACGTTGCTGAATAGAGAGGGGTAGAAATAAGTTTGTTTTGCCCTTTCTGAAATCCTAATATGAGCATACTCCAGCATTGGAAGTTGCTACTCTATTCCAATCCGGTGCTTTAGTCATTCGAATGTTAAGCATGTTAGCCAAATAGGGTCTCTGAAACAGCCTGCAGCTTTGTGAGCATGAGCAAAAACTGAAAAATTGAGTGCGTTCTTTGGATAGGTGGGCAAAACATAATGCCCTGGATTTTGCACATTCTGCATTCTTGTTGAAATGTTTCACTCACTCTAAATCACTGGTACCTGACGTGCTGCAAAATGATCTTCCGAGATAGGCAGCAGAAGACATCTTGACCCCAGGAAAAAACATGGAAAATCAGTAAGGGAATATGCCAAGGTATAAGTGGCTTGTGACCTCTGAATATCTAAGAGCTAGTCAAGTCACTGAGCACCGACTAGGTGCCTTAGACCGCTGTTACAATGGATTCTGGGTGTGCCTTTTACCTCTAAGTTTTCTGGCTCTCGAAAATATGTATTATTGGCTTCTTCAAGCCATTTCGCAGAGGATACATCTGCTTGAGGACCAGTATCAACCCCATTTAGAAGATTTACCCCAGACTTTACCTTCTGTCAGAGAAATCTTCTCTGAAGAAAATTGCCCAAGGCATGCTGTGACAAAGTATCTTCTGATGCAATAAGCCCCCTATGAGCATGGGTCTTAATGTAGTATTTTGTACAATGTTTGTCCCAGGTTCTTCTTTGTCAAACCCGGAGCTATGAGGTCTTTTTATCCTTGTTCCACCGGGTGTCCAGGTCAGGCTGATGGACACAAATCATATGCCTGTTGGCTTTTTTTTGTGAACCCAGGGCATCATCCCAGTAAGCATGTTATTGGCTTGTGAGATCTTTATGAAGAGTTGTGGGCCCTTACACTTCATTCCATTGCTCATTATACCACCGCAGATAATGTTTCCAGCACATCTAACAACTGAGGGAGAGGTGCATTTTGCTGTAGTACCACCGCTAGCCTTACAATGTATCAGGTGGTTCATCTGCTAACCCTGTGATCTAAGTTTCTGAGGCTTCCTGAGCCTCTGGTAAATTGGCCTATGAACAGGGTTAGCTATGGGGATTTACTCCAAGGACAGCAAGAAGCAGTGTTCTCTGCTAAATATATATTTTTTCCATAACCTCTCAAGAGTTGTCATGGTCTCCCTAGCTTGGCAAACCATTCCTGCTAAAACAAATGGGTTTCTGCCCCCCTCTGAGGTCTTCAATAACCCTGGAGGAGAACTGGGACAGTATGATTCAATAGATTTGCCAGAAGGCTCACTCTACAGCCATGGTCTCTAAGGAGCTAGTCAGTAAGAGCCCACCAGTTTTGGAAGCCATTTGCATTTCTTCTGCCTTTTTCTCCAGCATATGTATTTTCAGCTGTTTTGAGGAAGTATAAGCGTTAATTATCTGCCACTTCTGTGCCCTAAATAATGAGGCTAACCTACACCAGGCTAGCGTAGTTTCAATCAGCAGTATTGAAAAACATGAATAAGTGAAGAGACATACTACCTGCATTCCCCACCAGGGAATTACTGGCTTTTTTACATTTTGTCCCTTTTGTGATCATACTAGTACTGTATCAGGAGTTAACTTTCTTGGCCCGTCTGTACACAGACAGGCCTGGCTGCTCTTCTCTTCTTCCCCTCAGGCAGAATAGGTTAATTTGCTAGAATTCATCATTGATGGCAAATTACACTATTCAACTTTGTTGTGTGAAATCCCTAACCCATGGTAAAGAGTTCACGGCCATATCTCTTTTAGAAATTTCTATCTATGTTTCACCTTATGTGTCTCATTCTCGCAAACATCTGGCAATCTGATTGCTCAGAGATGTCACAGGGCTGTGCTGCCTGGTTCCTTTAGAAAATCTGCACTATTTGATCCCAGCTCCCAGAGGGTATTGCTGTGGAACTTTGTGCTATGGATGTGCTGGTTCTGAAAGGGCAGAATGCTGGCTCAGAGTGAAGTTATCCAGTGGCTAAGCTGACACGTTGCCCGTTGCTGTGCGTTGTGTACGGTCTTTGTAAGATTTTACTAACCATATTTTACGTCAGGGTTGATTACGTTACAGTTTATACACCGCATGAACTTTTAAATTGCAGTGCTTTATTTCGCAGAGCTTTACATCAAAGTGGCTTTACTTTGCAAGTAAGTTGGTAAGTATAATTATACATATGTATTCAATTGAAAAAACAACGGTTAAAGATTAATTATAGTTAGAAATAAGTTATTTATTATTGCTATACAAAGCCAACTAAAACTACACAAACCTTTGAAATTTCAAAGTTATATAACTTAAATTTATATTTTCTGTCTAATCCTAAAAATACTAAAAGTTGCATAGCTCCGAACATAGTGTTATTACATCACAGAAATATATCTACTGAATTATGTGAGTCCAACTCTAAAGAAGCTTTGTATCTTTATAAAAAAAGGTAACATTGTGACTTAGAATGTATTTTATATCTCTGTTTATTGATTTTACCGCACAAGACTAACGTAGTAAATTGAACACAGCTTACCATGCCAGTTACCCTCCATCCCACCCCTACACATGAACAATAAAGCCCATCAGTCTGACTTGTGATGATAACAAGCAGTTAAGTGTTCCCTCCATTGCCCATTGTGTCTTGTAACTAATGAACAACTAGTGTAGACCTGCCCAGTCACTTCCACTTATGCCCAAGCGCCCTGCTAGGACACCCCCCATTCTGCCACAACATTGTCCACAAATAGAACCTCTGAGCCCAAGTTGCCTCATATTTCTTCAGATTTCTGTGGGCATCCTCTCCCTTTGCAGAGCTCCCTTTCCACTAGTTTATAGCATTCCATGCCTGTTTCCAGTCTCTGTATAGTGTGGGGGTGACCCTCTTTTGGGTGATGTCCCGCCTGGCCACCTTGCAGCCCATATTCACTAGTATCTTCTGGTATCTCGATAGATCTGATGAACCTCATATTCCCAGCAGTATGAGACCGAGTAGCAGGTCTAGGACCCCTCCTGTGGCCTCCTCCAGTGAGACCCTTGTGCAAAAGAACAATGTAACTGTCCTGCAAAGTTTTTGGCAGTCTGTCCATAAGAGTATTATTTTCTGATTCTGTCCAACCTGTGTTGTTCTTTAAGTAGATGGTATAGTGTCCTGATACAGCAGTCTCTCCACAATGAAAAATAACAGCACTAGTAGCATAAGTGCATCATGAAATACAAATTTGAGAAGCATTAAAGTTAGTAATACACATATTGAGAGTATACCTTTGAATCATCAAAATGTGATATTTGGATACCATCGTTAAATTAAGGGTCGGGACAAGTTCTGATTTACAAGTTTGACATATATTTTGTTGCACAGCTTTATAAAAACATTTTTTAATTCAGTAAAGTGGCAATCATCTATTGGTAGATATACAAATCTTTCAAATTGTGTAACTGTGGAGGTTGAATGTAGGCAATGCTCCCAGTGTAGGCAATATTTCAAAGGGTAGCTTAGCCCAAAGCGGTCAGAGTTCAGGTGAGTCTCGCTACCTGTTATTTATAGAACAGCCACACAGAATTCTTGAGCATTTTGTTGCTCAATAATAGAAAACTGAATAACACCTCTACACATATCCACCATATCTCTTATGCCACTTGTAGACTGGCATATGTGGTTGTCAGACAAATTTTGTTGATGGAGATTTGTCAAGGTGTTGCAGAAACATTGATGTACATGCTGATTTATTATTTCTTTCACAGACGTTAAATACAAAAGTACATTAACAGTGACATTGGTATAGCAAGTTATGCCATTATGATTTTGAAACGGAAGTACTGTAATTTCAGTGTTTTTTAGGTCATTCCTGTTCTTCTTTGTAATTGTAGTTTGAATCAATTTATCTTTTGAAAGAATGTTTGGGTATTGTCAAAATGGTATATTCACCAAGATGAGGGGCATATCTGTTTTGCAAACAATGGTATTAGCTAAACAGCTACTGTCTGCATTAATTCTTGTGACATCAAAACAAGTAATTTATAATCCTTATATCTTTTTAACATGAAATAGAACAATATATGCCATTCCCTCTTTGCTTACTGTAGGGCCAGAGTTAATTAGTGCATAATCTAAGCTAAACTCTTGTGATTTGTGTATTTTTTCCACCTCCGACAAATGAAGAGGAAACTGTACTCTATGAATATATAAATAAATATGTGGCAAGTAAAAATTGCTGCACACCAAGAGATCAGTTTTTCTGTTGAACGTGGTCAAATTTAACCACAATAAATTCAGTCTCTTTATTCTTTACGGTTGTCACAAAGTCCACTACAAATTCCATGGCTCCATTTACCAGTCCTCCTCTTACATGTACATTTCAACGTAAAATGCCACAACAGTTTTTACATAGCTGTAAATCCTTCTCCAGTCCTGCTGTATGTGAAACTGTTGTTTTCATCTTTTGTAATTTTGTAGCTAAAAATTTTATTATATGTATGTTTAGTCCATGATTCTCCATGTTATCTTTACAAGGAAGATGCACAAAGCCTTCTTTTTCCAGATGTAGCATTTTATTATTTAAATAAGCACATTCTTCAACAGTTGGCATTAAACAAACTCCAGGTTGTGATTATGAAAGAAGATTATGCATAACTTGAGCAGGGAAATAAAGTTTAGGAAATAATGCACTTGTATTTCGTTCCCTTAGCATAATCTTTGCCAATGTGAATGTCTTTCAGTATCTTGGCATATTCCTGATCATTAGATTGCCTCATATTCTGTGTTAATTATCTATAGGTGAAATACAACTAAATGTTGACACTGCCTATACTTCCCAATAGAGTCTGTGTTTGCTCCTGCAAAGGTTTGTAGAAAATAGTTTCACCTTTTACAGGTGCTAGTTATAATAAGTCTCCAAAAACAACGCCATGTTTTCCTTCAAAGAGCACATCATACAATTTTCTGTGTACTTGCATACACAAATGAACGAACACCAACATCAAGTTTGAAACCATGCTGACTTCATTTATGATGAAAACGTTTAATTTTTTATGGATTTTTCCAATATTTTGGCATGTATCACAGTTTCATTTGAAGTATTACAATATGTTGTCATGCTACACAGACATTAACAGTAGACAATGTGAGGTAATTATGTGCTGCTAAGCTAATGAAAGCAGTGACTACACAAGCTAAATTTGAGGTAGTAACTTTATGCACATAAGCAGTAATAACTTTAAGAACAAAACTTGTTCCAGTTCCTGCTTGGCCACTCACATATTGAAATGTAGGTTCAAAAGTAGTACATTCATGTAATCCATTTTCATGTTGAAGTCCATGATCCATTGATTGTTTTATGTCTTTGTACATTTGTAGTCATTTAATTTAATATTTAACTGAGATATTAGATAATCTAAATCATCTGTGTCCTTTCTCACTTTGGCAACCACAGCTTCATTATTAATAATTGGTTGTTCAAGTGGATTACCAGTCCTAGAAGTGAAAGTATTATTAGTAGATGCAGTATTGTGCATTAATATTATTGTCTTCCTCTATTGATTGTTCCAACATTTGTAAGTATGTCTGAAATTGAAGGAATTTTCTCCAATGTCACAACTCAGTTTCTAGTTAGTAATAAGTGTAGGTTTTGAATGATGTATTAAATTGCCACTCAAACCTTCAACTCAGAATTTTCCAGTGTTGACTTATTCGGCTATATTATTTCCATATGTGGAAAACAAAGCAACTTTGCAGTCAGAGATTTGTTCTAATAATGGACTTCTCTTTGGGTAAATACACAAACATCTGGAGTTTTAAAGGAATCCAACGCTCACAGATAATATACCATCAGCATATACAATGAATCGTCTAACAGAAAACCGATGCACCTAAGTGGAAAGACACACCCCACTTCCCCTACTGCAATCCAAGGATTGATACGAAGCAAATACAATTTTTAGGGCACACGCCACTTTCATAAAGAGTCTTTGAGCAGTTTGTGCCTTTGCACAGAAGTTTTATTCTCGGCCAATTCCGTTCCTTTTCATGGTAATCAAGTTCTGCAACATCTTTGTTATCAAATTACATTGAATATCCAGCCGATCATAGGTTATAGTCAGTTTTCAGCTAACACGTGTCTTGTCAATGGGGATTAACCTTTTTACTTTGTCAGCCCTGCTCATTTGGTAAAAGCTTATGTCAATTACTAGTCCGTATTCCAATGCCTTTTCTATGGCCTCCTGCCACGTACTGTTTTACTTGAGACCCTTGTGTTACAGTCATATCCACTCTCTCAAGTCCCTCCATGTACTGGAACTGATTGTCTACTCGCACTCTATTTCAGAATATTTTTCTGTACACTAGTTCGTATTGCATGTCGGAGTGTACTTCCCTTCTGTGCAAAGACACAAACTGCTCAAGGACTCTTCATGAAAGTGGTGTGTGCCCTAAAAATTGTATTCTCTTTGGGTAATATGTGTCCTACATATTTGTTTTCAGAACGTCTTGGTTTGTGGGATTAAAATGTGCAAGGTATTCTATTTCACGTGGGCTTTTGAGAACTCTTCATTGTGACGATCACAAGCCTCAACTAAGCCACATGATTGCCAGTAATTTTCCATAGAAGCTTGAGAAACTTAAGCATCACATGGTTAGTTAGCATTTTGAGGCTAAATTTATATAATCTTCTACTTAAGGATTGCTCAGCAGATATTTCTTCTCACACTTCCTTCATATCTGTTACTTCTGACTTTATAATGTTGCAAGTTACATAGGTCCTCATTATGACAGTGGCGGTAAAAACCGCCTACCGCCGCGACAAAGGACCATCGCCATAGCTGCCAAAGGACCGTCACCGTGGCTACCAGCTGACAGCCATATTATGACCATAGCTGGAATTCAACCAGAAGGATGGCGGAATTCTGGCTACGGTCGTGGTGGCAGACAACAGTAAGGTGGTGCTGCTGCAAGCAGCAGCACCATGCCAGTAGAGCGCTGCAGACTGTATCATGACCCTTGATATGGACTGGCAGTGTTCTGCTGCTGGCAGCAGCACCCTGTTCCGTCTCCTGCCGGAGGACCCCCTGACTAGAGGTAAGTCAGGTGCTCCGACAGGGGAGGGGGCGGGGGTGTTGTGTGTGGGTGGTGTGTGTGCGTGAATGCGGGTGTGCGTTGCGTGTGGTATGTGTGTGCATGTTTGTGTGCGTGTTGTTGTGTTGTGTGAATGTGTGTGTACTTGTTTGTATGTCAGTGTGTTTGGATGTGTGTGAGAATGGATGAATGCGTGGGTGCATGTGGGTATAGTTGTGTGTATGAGTGTGTGGGATGGTGCGTGAAGGTGCGTGTATGTTGTGGGGTGGGTCTAGAGAGGGAGGGGGTGGGAGGGAATCTGGGGAGGGGGCAGAGAAGACCCCTATCAGTGACAGGGAAGAAATTCCCTGTCACTGATAGTGCCTACCGCCATGGTTTTCGTGGTGATAAGGAGGCCACGAAAACCATGGCGGTAGGCGAGGTCATAATCCCGCTGGCAGGCTAGTGACGACCGCCGGGCTGGAGACTAATGTCTCCAGCCCGGTGGCTATTACAACCGTGGCTGACGAAGTGGTACATTGGCGGTTTGGCTAGAGCCAAACCGCCAATGTCATATTATGGGGAGAAGTACCGCCAGCCTATTGGCAGTACTTTTCTCCATAATATCGCCACCCGCCAGAGTCATAATGAGGGCCATAGTGTGTAACCGCTGCAGAGTTATCTGCAACAAATTGTATATCCATGTTAGCTTCCCACATATGTAGAATTGAATGGTTGTAGTCATTGATCCTTTTTGATGGCTCTGTTCTTCTAAGATTGTAAGTTTTTTTCAGTGATTTGCCAGTAACTGCATGTCTTAAAGATGACATTAAATTGTTGCCTCCTCCTTTGTGTAGAACTGGTGTAGGGCAGCGGCTCTTATCCTTTTCACTTCTGTGGACACCCCATCAATCATTACTGGAACCTGCCCCCCCCCCACTAAATCATTTGGAATGTGAGGACTACCACTGAGGAGTCAGTAACCTAGGCCTAAGCATTCTCATTAATTTGAACCACAAAACAATACATAAAAAATACAGAAACTGTCATTCAATTACTAAATATACAAATTATTATTATTATTTTTTTAATTGACAAACAAATAAAAAAAAATCTAAATTTGAATAGAAAGGTTTGAGCTTTTCTAAATTTAATTCAGGCCAGCCATCTTCCATACTATATTCTGTTTGATGCACTTGCACTGCTCCCATGCATAAATCAAAGAATAGTGCCTTACTTTTTATCTTCCAATAACATTTTTTTAAATATGTACAGAATATTTAAAAAATGTCAATTGTGCATTTTACTTCTTTATTTATATACACTTTAATAATCTGTTATTATTTAATTATGTAAGCAGTCCTGGACCCCACGAGTTGGATTCTCAGACCCCTTTCGGGTCCCCAGGCCACAGGTTAAGAACCACTGGCCTAGGGAATCCAAAGCAACATTTTGAGTAATATTTAGATTTGTTACAATACTTTCTTAAGCAGTATTTACCGCACTTATATGATTGAAAGCATAAAACGTGCTCAGATAGTTTCTTGTTTTGCTCCTTTTTTGAGATGTTGCAAGTGATATAACGTTCAATATAATTTAGAATGGGGTCATGTGTCATATCCAAAACTTATATGCATCTTTGATCCAGGCGTGGTGCACCTCTTGCTTGATACATGATGTGCCAAAAGAAATCAAGTACCTCTCCAACTGGATTTTTCTTTTTGTTGGTTAAGTGGTGAAGCATTGTTTGGAATTTGTGATTGAAATATCTACAACCAAGATCCAACTAACACAATTCTTGGGTGTTTTATAGTTCATGTCTGGAATATTAACATTTGCTTTGATAAGTAATTCTGTACTCAACACAGCTTTAAGTCATAAATCAAGTAGGTGGTCCTAAATTTCTGAGCTTACATTTCAATCCTCAGTGTCTTTGAAACCAGTATTCCTTTGTCCTCCGTTGACATGCTATAATAAAGTTATACTTTAGATACTTATCTTTGTTACACCTTTTCAACAAAATCCTGTCCTGTTTATTAGTAAAGCCAGTTAGCATAACATGTGCAAGAGGATAAGAAGTGCCTGAAAGTTCCCTTTTATAAAGTAAAAGTATAAAGTAGTGGAAAAATATAAGGAACCTCTTGTCGAAAGCGTGGATCCTCTGAATATAATCTTGTTGCTCGGTACTCATATGCATTAATTTGTACTGGACAATCATCATATCTTCCATCTTTTCCAGTGGGGAATACACTAATAGTCTCTCCTCTAAGTTCCTTCATCTGATACCATTCTAAAGCATCACCCAACATGTCTCAGGAGTATAGTGGGTGTGGACTATAATGTTAGTTTATTTATTCAGTTTCTTCTTCAGTAATCTGTTTAAATTTTCTGATGTGATATTCTATTCCACATGATGAGTACGTAAACAAGATGAAGTTAGGTATGTCCACATCTTTAACGTGTATATTGTTTTTATAAATGTAATGTGCTTTTTTGACTTTGTCTGTGCTTACTAATGCTTGCCAAACATTTTTATCTTTTGTAGGCACTGACTAAAACCAATAGACTTTCCTCTCTTTTACATTCAGTTCCAAGACTGATTATTATTTTTGGTGAAATCTAATGGTAAAAAATATTTCCTTTCAGTGCACATTGTAGTTGATGTGGCTGAAACTTTACAGATTTTGATTGCGTTCTAATTATGGTCTGAAAAGGATGACTGTTTGAATTAAAATACTTTCATCTAAATTAATTTGTTGTAGTTCTGATTGTATTGGATACATTTCCAAGTTGTTATGAATCCCTCTTGATGGCATGACGTTATCCTCTAGTTTTTTAAGTCAGTAATTACAGATGACATGAAATTCACAGACATCATATCTTTCTACCGCAAATGGAAAGACAGTAAGATTTCTCCATGTAAATTTATCTTCAATTTCTATTTTTTCAAGTAGATCAATCATTTTAACGTACTTCTTATAATGTATTCTGCTGCAGCAAATGCAAATCTGATTAAGTATGTCTGAAATTGTTTCTTGAATTCAAGAATAATCATTTCATAATTAGCCAAGCACATTGAGGGGTTTTCCAATCCATTTTGAGTGAAGACAACCTCTGGACAATTATTGTTCCCAGAGAGTGCATCAAAGTATTTAGATCGAATGTAGTCCCTAATATTGTTGACTTGTGCTAGACTAGAACGTAGTAGAGCATATCTTAGTTGTTCCAATTATAGTGATGGTGTTTTCCCTAAGTATATTGTCCTCACAGCTTTTCTTAAAATAGACTGATGTGTAGAGCATTTTTTAAGATGGAATGTGGTGTCACCCGTGATTTCTGATGCAACCTAAAGAATGTCCTGGGGGAATGTTCCGAAATGGGCAGACATCTTAGTTTTGTAGTTGTTTTATTTTTTAAGCAGTGATTACGTTTGATGTGTTATTAGAAATGTCCATAGCTTCTGAATGCATGTACCTCTGATATCTGATAGAGACTTCCAGCTGCAGATGCCGTTCTCTTTAGAATTTCCAGGCGCCAGTTTGGAATCTGTAACTTTTGCTGAGCAATACCATTGAGGTGCCATTGGGTGGCGTCGTTCGGATCCATGTGTCGACGGCGGCGGAATTGTTGGAGCCGTCTGTAACATCACGGTCGCCTATGAAGGCACCACACAGGTGTATGTACGTCAGTTCTTTTCCTTCCAAACCAGTTAAGCGCAGATATGTAACAGAGCTACACTCTGCTTCTTTGGCAGGCCTTTTTCGACCTTTTTGTAGAGACTTTTAGTGCCTGTGCGAGGATGACCTCGAGAAAGACTGGACTCAAGCCGTGTGGCACCTGCCATCGTGCCTTGTTGGTTACGGATCCACACCAGTGCTGTCTCAAGCACGACCACGATTCAAAATCGTGTTTGGACTGCCGGGCCATGGCTTCAAAAGCTTTGAGGGAGCAGTCCCTGAAGCTAATGGCGGCCCAGCAGTCGACATCGGTCGGCACGACTCCTAGGAGGTCACGGTCGTGGAGAAAGTCACAGGACCGCTCCAGGACCCCGAAATTCTCTTCATCCCACTTGCGGTCCTCTGGGCACTCGGGGGAAGATGCACAAGAAGAAGTAGTCCAAGCGGACTTTGCCTTGCCCGTTGGTCGACGAGACAACTCAGGAACGTCGACATTCCAGGCACGGTTCAGCGGAACTGATGCCAGGACCGACTCTGCACCTTCCTCCCTTTCAGGAAGCCGGAGCGACCCCCGCTCACCTTAAGGAGTTTTAGGAGGACATGCGCCTCGTGTTTCAGCTGACTGGCCCCGCCGGAGCACCCTCGGGCCCCCAGGGGTTGGCAGAGGCCCCATCAGATTCTACGCTGGTGACTTCAGCCTCGGCTTTGGTGGGGCCTCGTGGATCCGATTCTGGATTGGAACTGGTACCAGCTGCACACAGTCAACCTTCTCCAGTGCCACCAGTGCCCTCTGGTGGCACGAGCCCCATTCTTATCACCAACAATCCAGAGCTGGAAAGGCATCACATGATTTTAGCGTTGACTGCGCCCACTGGTGCTAGAACTGTGTCTGAACATTTATTTCAGACACAGATTGCCAGGCACTGGTGAGGAATGGTAGTGGTCTTTGGAGCCTCTAGAAACCCACATGGATCCATTGGACTGGTATGAGGAACTAGGAGAGGCCAGTAGACTGGACACCTCTCCAGATACTGGCTTGCTATCTCCTCCTACGGTGGCTACGGAGGAGGGTGCAACTTATGTAATGGTGGTGCGTAGGGCAGCGGAGGCCCTTAACCTTGATCTGCCTATGGTGCCGGTCAGGACCAACCTCCTGACAGAGGTGCTTCAGCCAGGGACTTCCTCATCAGAACCAATTTTGTCCTTAAATGAAGCCCTTACTGATGTCCTGTGGGTAGGTGGTCCAAACCCAGCACAGAGGCTCCTGTAAACAGGGAAATTGGCCGCCATCGCACGGCGCCGGGTGACCCTAGTTTCCTCACACAACACCCCATCCCAGTCCAGGCATCTACTTCCCAT
Source organism: Pleurodeles waltl (assembly GCF_031143425.1). Lineage (NCBI taxonomy): Eukaryota > Metazoa > Chordata > Amphibia > Caudata > Salamandridae > Pleurodeles > Pleurodeles waltl. The sequence continues at coordinate 614,170,661 of NC_090444.1, read as the reverse complement.
GATGCCTTTAACCTTGACACCTCCAGATAGGGAATCCAAGAGGCTGGATCAGCTTGGGAAGAAGATATTTTCTTCCAACAGCCTGGCATTGAGGTCGGTAAACACCTCATGCCTATTGAGACGTTTTTCTCACACATTGTGGGTCACAGTGGCAGAGGTCCTGCCTCAGGTCCTGGAGGATGCGCGGGCCATTTTTTCCCAAGCAGTTAAAATTTACCATTTGGTGTGGATTGGATAGGACTGACTCGCTGGGTAGATCGATTTCATTGACAGTGGCCCTTTGACATCACGTCTGGCTTCGTACATCTGGCTTTTCGAGGGGTTGTCCAGGCAAACCTCATGGACATGCTCTTCGATGGGACTCAACTATTTGGTCTAAAGGCAGACTCTGCCCTGGAGCACTTTAAGGACTCCTGGGCTGTGGCCAAGTCCTTGGGCCTTTCGGCGATCCCTCGCCAACAGTCTATCGCCCATTTCGAGGCTTTAGAAGGGGTGTGGCACCACACTATCCACAGACCAGCCACCGTCCTCTGCCAGGTCAACATCTTGTGCGGGGACCCAGTCATAGTGCCTTCTGACCCAGAGGGTCTGGCCCATAAGTAGTTCACCAACCAGGCCCCACCTCCACTGCGTCCAAGCACTCCTAGTGTGATTCTGGAAGACCATGTACATCCAGTTGGCGGGACGATTCAATTTCATCTCCCTCACTGGCAGTCCATAACATCGGACAAATTGCAGTCTTGCAGATCATACAGAAGGACTATACCTTCCCCTTCCGTCTTTCCCACCCTCAAAAGAACGGCCGATGGAGGATTGCTTAGTTTTGCTCCACGAGGAAGTTGCGGCTCTTTTTGCCAATGGAGCCATAGAAAGGGTCCCGATATCAGAAGTAGGCAGTGGTTGTTATTCCCTTTATGATACCCAAAAAGAACAAGGGCCTTCGCCCTATTCTGGTTTTGTGGGACGTCCAGCTCTTCCTCAAAAAGGAGAAATTCAAAATGCTCAGTCTGGCTCAGGTGTTGTCTGCCCTAGACCAAAGAGACTGGATGGTAGCGTTGGACTTGCAGGATGCATATTTCCACATCCCATCCTGCTTGCCCAAAGACGCAACTTGCGATTTAAGGTAGGCTGCAAGCACTTTCAGTTTACCATGCTTCCCTTTGGCCTTACCAGTGCCCCTCTTGTGTTCACTAAGGTGATGGCAGTGGTTGCAGCTCATCTGTGCAGGCTAGGGGTTTCAGTCTTCCCCTACCTCAACGACTGGCTGTTGAAGGCTTCTTTGGACCAGGCGGTTGTCACCCACCTTCAGACTATGGCGAACCGCCTGCATTTGCTGTGGTCCATTTTAAATGTGCTGAAGTCCCTCTCAGATGCTCTCTTTCATCAGAGCGGTTCTGGACACAGTGTAGTTTTGTATTTTTGGGCCTAACCTCCCAGGTAGTGAGTCCAGGGTATTCAGGTTATGATTCTGATGTTTCTGCTTCTATCCTAGATTTCGGTGAGACAGACTCTGAGGCTGGTAGGCTTCATGGCCTCCTGCATCCGGTTAGTCAAACATGCCAGATGGCGTGTGCAGGCTCTGCAGTGGGACCTGAAGCTCCAGTGGGCGCAGTATCAGGGAAATCTCTCAGACATGGTTCAGATCGCAGAGGGAACTGCAAAAGATCCACAGTGGTGGTTAAAGAACCATGATTGGGTCAGAGGCAGACTTCTCTCCCTTCCCCTACCAGATTTCACAAGAGTGACAGATGCGTCACATGTGGGATGGGGAGGCCATCTGGGAGAGGTGGAGAACAGAGACCTCTGGTCTCTGGCAGACTCCAGACTCCAGATCAACTTACCGGAGCTCCAGGTGATCCAGCTAGCATTGAAGGCATTTCTCCCAGTTGTCAAAGGGAAGATAGTGCAGGTGTTCACGGACAACACCACTGCAATGTGGTACTGCAACAAGCAGGGTGGTGTGGAGTCGTGGACCCTTTGTCAAGTGGCCTTGTGCCTCTGGACATGTGTGGAACAGCAGGGCATAACCCTGGTGATTCAATACCTGGCAGGTCTGGCGGATGAACTCAGCTATTGATGCCTAGCAGATAATGAGTGGCGTCTCCATCTGGATGTGGCACAAGGACTCTTTCAGCAGTGGCGAGAATCTTAGTTAGATCTGTTCGCCTCCGAAGAGAACGTGCAATGTCAGCAGTATTGTGCATTGGAGTTTACAAGGCAGCAATCGCTCAGCAATGCTTTTCATTGCGAGTGGAGTTCAGACCTCCTGTACGCCACTCTTCCCATACCACTTCTACCCAGAGTTCTCAAGAAAATCAGGAATAACGGGGACCAAGTAATCCTGGTCGCTCCAGACTGGGCACGGAGAGTTTGGTATCCCGAGCTTCTGAAAATGAGCATCGATCCTCCGATGAGACTGCCCCTAAGGAAAGATCTTCTGTCGCAGCAACAGGGGAAGGTTCTCCACCCGAACCTGTCAACTATGCGTCTTCGTGTGTGGAGATTGAGTGGCGGTAATAGACAGCCTTCGACCTTCCTCCCAAAGTCTGTAAAGTTATTCTGGCAGCCAGGCACCTCTCCACCAAGACGATGTACGTCTCCCTTTGGAAACAATTTGTATATTATTGTACAGGAAGATCTATTTATCCTCTTTCTGCTTTTCCTTCTGGCATTCTTCTCTTTATCTTATCCCTGGCCCAGCAGGCCTCTGGGTTGAGCACTCTGAAGGGTTATTTTTCTGCCTTATCAACTGTTCTTTGGCTGCCCGATCAGCCTTCTTTATGCAAATCTACTATTGTAAATAGATTCCTTAAAGGGCTTGTACATACGTTTTCCTCCTACTCCCTTTATCATGCCTCAGTGGGACTTAAATCTAGTTCTCACCTGTCTCATATGCGCTCCTTTTGAGCCTTTACACAATTTTCCCCTCCTGCTTCTCACCATCAGGACAGATTTCTTAGTGGCAATAACATCTGCCAGGAGAGAGATGCAGGCACTTTTGTCAAAACCTCCGTATTTCACCATGTTTTCGGACATGGAAGGGCTTTGCACTCATTCCTCTTTCCTCCCTAATGTGTTTCTAAAGGTTAAGTAACTTGTTCATTACAAATAGAAGTGCGATTCCATTTGTATACAGGTTTTGTTTTTTTGAGTTCTTACATATTGTCATTAGATATTGTATTTTCTTTCATATACTTGTTTTCTTTTCTTCCCCTACTATATTTCTATGTAAGACTTCATAACATCAACCTTCATATGTGACAGAAAGCCCACAATTCTGTTGATGGTAACTCTCTTTATGAACATATTTTTCAATATTTGACAAACGCCTTCAAGTTTCCTGGAAAATATTGCAGAAGTTGAGTCTAGGTAATTTTTTCTTGCGTAGTTTATGTATTTTATAGGTAGAAGATAACAGGTCGAGGGTTTTAACACAATTCATGATGAAAATGCAGAGTTTTCTTTTCACTTAAAATGCTTTTTCAACAACTTGATGAACATATTTCTGTGTGAGTTTATCTTTTTTGTGGAAGTGTTTGAAGCAGATTTTCTTAGTACACACATTTTATAATGCTTTGCAGTTATGTGCCTAATCTTCTCTCTTCTTGTCAAAGTATATATTTTTGTAGAGTAGAGAGCATTTTGTTTGTTGGAATGTCTAACTGTTAATTGTGCCCTCTTTGTCATTTGCTTCCTATTAACTATTTCACTAAAATGCTTAGAGTATGTAGAAACATTTTGATTCCTCTTACTAGTACAGTTGTTTTCCTTTAGCTGTCATCCTTCTCTCTGTTCAATTATTTTTTCCTCTTTCTGCAGTACATTTTAAATTTCTGTATCTTCAGATATTGTTTTGTCGGCATTGTCTTCAATGTGGGGCAGTATGTTGCATAGACATGAGGAACAATGGTTTATGTCTAAATAGTACGTAAGTTTGTTAATTTATCTTCCTGTATTATTTTTCAAACACTATTGAAGAAAGCAGTATACCTGTTTTATGCTGCAAATAAATAGATGGAGGTGACATTGTCTAATTTTCAAAATCTCTGTAATATATTTGTAACAGAAATAGGGTTGCATTACTTTCCAACAGTCAGCTGAGTGGCAATGGTTTTTGCTTTTATTTAGTAGTATTGGGCTGTGTTGATAGCCCACTTTGTCTTGTTCACCAATGACATTATGTTTAACTTTTGTATTGTATTTGTTAACTAGTTTTCTATTCATTTTCATACCCTGTGACCGAACATATGTGTTCAGCAGTATTAAGCTGGGTGATAGCCCGGTTTCTATTAATAACTAATTGTATAATGTTTTACATCTTATTTGTATGTTTTATCTCCCTGTCTATTGGTTTTTGTTGTCTTGTGACCCGAAAGGGGTGCTTCAAATGACTATTAGTTGAGAAACTGCATTGCTGCAGACTAGTTTATTTTTTACTTCATCCTTTTTGGTAGTATTCTGTGCACATTATATGTAATATATTTGCAAAAGAAATAGAGCATCTATTGCTTTCCAGCAGTCACCAGAGTGTCTATGGTTGTTGGTATTATTTAGTTCTATTGGGCTGTGTTTATAGGTCACTTTGAATTATTATTCAAAGACACAATGCTTTATTTCTTCATACTATTTGTTATCTAGTTTTCTATTAGTTATCATACTCATATGAGCAGAAATTAGGCTCTGTTTATAGCCCACTTTAGGTTAAAAATGAATCGCAATATATGTTATTTCTTAATTGTAGTTTTTATCTATCTTTCTTTTGGTTTTCATTGTCCTTGTGACCAGAAATGTGTTTTGCAAATGCCTTTCTAACACCTGTGAAATTTCATTGGTGCACACTAGTTTATTTTCTTACATTATTTTAGTGTTTGTTAATATTTTGCTACAATAATTGCCCAAATTATATTTAAGACAATTATTATCCTCCTTTCATGATGTGTGATATTAGCTAATACGTCGCAACATTCAGCGCGGTCCTCCACCCCATGTAACATTGCAACAAATTTGTGAATATCGGCAGAAAAAAAAAAAACATTCACAGACTTATTCATACACTAAATTGTTCACTCAGAGACCCACTCAGGAAGTCATACATCCACTTTCAGACCCACTCAGACACTTAAGCAACCACTCACAGACCAACTCAGATATTGACGCACGCTGTCATAGACCCACTCAGACACTGATGCACCCATTCACATACCCACTCAAACTGTCACACAACCACTCACAAACCCACTCAGATGCTCACACACACCCACTCACAGACCCACTCAGACCCTCATGCATCCACTCACCAAACCACTCAGACCCTCATACACCCACTCACAGACCAACTCAGACCCTGGGCATTCTCTCACACACCTATTCTCTCACCTAGAGAAACAGAACCTTTGGCCGTGTGTGGTGCAAGGTTGGGTGGTTATGAGGCTTGGCCACAGGGCCTGACTGTTATATTAACGTATAGTGATTTAAATTACTTTATGGTAAAAACAAAAACATAGAGATTCACTGAAAAAAACAAAGGTTGCAGTAATGTTATTGTTAGGAAATAGATAAAAAAACGTAGACATTTGTGGGGACGCAAGTTATTGTTACCTTAGGCCGCTATAACCCCCTGCTATAATATAAAATATTCAATAAAGGCCTGGGGCGGTAATGGACCCCGAGGTTCCAAGAGAGTGAGAAGGGCAGACATGCACCCCCTCTATTTTTTTAAATAATGCCCTCAGGACCTGGCCCACCCAGGGGCTTTTTTCAAAACAAGTGAAGGAGCCTGCGCTTATTTTTCTAAACATTTTTTGGGCAACAAATTCATCGCAAGTTCATGGCAAAACAATTTTTTTAAAGTGCTATTTTGCCCTGGTGGAGGTCCCTCTTTGACCCCAGCACCAGATCTAAGGGATCAGGGTGCCCCTACCATGGCCCCTTTTCTTTTTTTAATCTTTTTTTTCTGGGGCGAGCTCTACTCGCAAAGCCTTCTTGCCTCTAGATATCTGTATTTCTTTTTTTTCTAATATCTCAAAAACTACTGAACGTATTTCCACCAAATGACAAAAAGCACTCTTTCTGTACCAAGAGCTACTGTCCTGCCAAATTTGGTGCAATTCCATCCAGCAGTTTGGGCTGTAGTAGTATCTAAGATCTCTATGGGAGTTAAAATGGGAAACACACTTTTTTTGACTGTCCCTCCCCCCCTTTTTTTTTCTCAGCCCATACATAACGGATCACCCTGAAACATCTCATGTACAACAGGATTCTCTAGAACACTTTTTTTGGAATCTTTTGTGAAGATTTGTCTAATGGCACCAAAGATATAGACAAGTCAAAAAATGATTTTTCAACGGAAGCATGGTCCTAACTATAACATATATTTGCATAAAGGTATACAGATATATATTTAATTTTATGAAGAACCTCCATTTGGCAGGACTTCAGCTGTGGGTTTCAAGTGAAACATGACTCAGTAGCCCTCCCAGTGCATTCTGGTCATTGTAGTCCATCTTTTACAAACTTGCAGTTCTTTCAGTGAAGGTTGGTAATAATTTACATCTATCAGTATTTCGTTTTCTTAACTTGATGACTATTTCTTTCAGTTTTTCATAGTTTTAGCCCCTGACTCATTTCACTCTTTATGAGCACTGAAGGTACTAAGTGCCAAACTTGTTTGCAGCATAACATTTAAACACCATTGCCTTTTTAACTGTTCACCAAACAGCTTGTTACTGCAAGCGTCATATCCCTCTGGTGCCTAGCCATTGGTCTTTTGTGCCATTTTATGCAGAAAAAACAAACAAACACCTCCATTTGGCAGCACTTGATGAGTGCCAGTCTTGTTCTGAGTGCAGACAAATGAAGGTTTATGTTTTTTGCATACATTTAATTTTATATTTAAACTGGTTGTAAATATAATTTAACATTAATTTAAAACTAATAATAATTTAATTGTAAGTATTTGTTACTATTACTTTGAAAATACATAGTTTATTAATTTAATTAAATGCATTTATTTTTTACCATAATACAATATCATTATAATCCTATCCATGGATCCTAAAATACCCTTATTTCCCCTATACACTAGCTATTCCCAAACCCCTGAAAGCAGCTCACTGACTGTTTATATTAAACACCCCTTAACCCTAAAAACACTTCCTTATCCCTTTACACAACCCATCCCTGAACCCTAAAAACCCTTTTCTACCCCTATATGCTACCTAGAACTGAACCCTAAAAACTACTTACTACCACTGTGCACTAAATACATCTGGCCCTTAAACCTCCTTAATACCCCTGTAGACTACCCACACCTTAACCTAAAAACCCTTTACTGTCCCTATACACTACCATGCCTGAACCTTATAATTTCCTTACCACCATTAAACCATAACATTAAATTTAAATAATAAAATATATGTTTTTAGTATATTTAGCTTTTTATAAATATATATCCCTTGCATTTACTTTCTACCCAAAATTCATAAAAACAAGAAAAACTCTCCAGGTCGACCCATTGTGAGTATGAACTCATCCCTTTTAGAAAACACCTTACGGTATTTAGACCTCTTTCTGTGTCCCCATGTAACAGAATTGCCTTCCTATTTGCAGGATACTAAGGAATGTTTTATCCAAGATACACAACATCCCCTGGCAATCCAGTTATCTACTGGTCACCACGGATGTGGCCTCCTTATACACTTCCATTATGCATGACTTTGGCAATCAGGCCTGCAGATTTTTTTTAGGTACCCGTAAGATCGAATTCTTGCAACACACCAATATGCTTTTGGCTATGTTAAGATTCTGCCTTACCCACAATGTTTTCCTGTTTGATAATGAGTATTATCTCCAAAAACGGGGAACAGCTATGGGAGCATCTTTCGCACCCACATATGCCAATCTTTATATGGGTTGGTGGGAAAAGGAAGTTGCTTGGTCAGATACCTATAAATATTACATGGAACGAGTCATACTGTGGGTCAGATACATTGATGACCTTTTTCTTATTTGGGATGGTGATGAACAGTCCCTTTTGGAATATATCGGTGCACTCAACAATAATGAGTTTAATATTCATTTAGATTTGAAGTACAGTACACATACTTTTGAATTTTTGGATGTTTTGCTAACTGTTAAAAATGAAACTTTGCAGAAGACCATTTATCGTAAAATATTGGTCACCCAAAAGCTTTGAAATGGAGCATTCCTTACTGTCAATTCCTGTGGGCTCGCAGAATTTTTTCTGATAATGTAAGTTTTAAAACAGAAATTGCCACTATGATTCAATGATTTTTGACTAGAGGATATCCTTTAAATATTTTTAATGATGCCCAGAGTAGAGTGATCAATATGTCCAGAGAGAAATTACTCTTTAAATCTGAAGTCAGAGAAGAAAATCTACAAGGACACAGATCTCCACCCGTATTGTTTTTTTAATTCAATCAACAACATACAGAACTCCATAATATCATACAAAAAAATTGGCATGTTTTGTATTATGATCCTCATATTAAAGAGAATATTGGGTTACATCCCCAGATTACATATCACAAAACATATTCGCTGGGAGATTATCTAACCAGGAGTCTGTTCTGTTCTAAGGACAATCAATCATGGCTATCCAAGAAAAGTCTGGGCTTTTAGAAATGTGGTTGTTGCAAATCTTGCAAATTTGCTCATAATACACATATTTATATCACATTTAATGGCAAGATTTGTGAAATGACTGATCGTATAACCTGTGAGACTAACTATGTTGTTGTTGTTATGTCATAGAATGTGGCTGCCACAAACATTATGTTGGCAGCACCATTCACAAACTCAAAGTGAGATTTTTACAACATCTCACAGCCATAAAAAATCAGGACAGGTCATATCCACTAGCTAAACATTTCTGGAAAGTCCAAGATGGTGACTGTAGTTCTCTGATATTTTGTGGGATTAAAACTAATTTGAGAGTTTTAGACAGATGGAATCAAAGATGATTTTGTTACTTGGCTCCGAAAACCCATGGGGGTATAATTTAGATGCAGAACTTTATTTCCTTCCGTGACATTTCCACTCTACACCTTTATCAAATTTATCTTTAGAACATTCTCTACACATTGTGGCATAGGTATGGAAAATGAAGATCTGTTTTTATGATATTTTGCTCCAGATTTAGGCTGGTATCAGTATAGCCAGATTTACCATTGAAGAACATTCTTTTTAAGTGTTTATTTTTGCACATTTTGATTAGCACTCTATAGATTAGATATAACTGCATTTTTTTACACTGAGCACTTTACGAATATAGGTGGTTTGATTACTCCAAAAAATATTTTTCTCTTTATATGGATATTTATATGTATTTATACGATGTTTAATATATTTATATATGAGGTGATTTTATTTTGTCTTCCAATGGACCAAACAATCCTTATTAGATTTATCTACGAATGAGAGACATTTTGCTGAGGTGATCTTTTGTAGTCCATATGTGCCCATTATGGCTTCAATTGTGATCGTAGATGGACCACATTGATCTTGTACACATACATATATTTGTTGATGATGGATTTCTAATGATCTCTAATTGGAAAAACTATTGGGGACTGGTGTGGAGACAAAGATTTGAAATATTTTTAACATTACATCTCTTATTTATATATCTATTTAAACATTGATATTTATATATATTTATTACACATGAAATGTGTTTAATATATTTGTCCAATAATTGATATTCACATACTAGAGATCTATATTCAATCATTACTAGTCATGTATGAATATGATGATGTTGTTTTCAGATACATATATAGTTTTTATCTATCTATTGAGATAGAAGGCAATCATGTTTAAAGATGGCCGCCGCCTTTTCGATATACACATGGTGTCATTGAAACTAAAGAAGGACTGTATTGGATAAATTGATGTGTTCAATAATATCTGCCAATGTCCAGTTGAAGGCGTTTGCCGAAACGTGTGGACATTCGGTCAGGACAGAGTGATTGAGACTTTGTTCTGAACCTATATATACATTTTTTTACTATAATAAACAGTGGACGAATGATTCCTGTTTGAGATTCCTTGGATAATCCATCCATTCCTCAGCTAAATACGATCCTTGGGACATTGTGCAGCCGTCTGTTGATTATATTTTTTACTGGGTTTTGAATTACACACATATATATATATATATATATGTATACATATATATGTATATATTAAAAGTTAACATGAATCTATACTTATTATACTTATTAATATTCCAATTCCAATTTTGAATGACCTTTCACAGGGCCATAGGGCAAGCAGGAGCTGCATGGCCCAACCATGGGAGATTAAGGCCTTTTACTCTTGATGTCCCAGGGCCCGACGTTCTATGGTTTCTGAGCAACTGGCCAAGTACCCCTTCAGCTCTTGACTCTGAGTGGTAGTGCAAGTGGAGCAGTCCAAGACTTCTCGAGGTAGTGCTGGTGGAGGGTGGGATGTAGTCACATGGGGTGAACACAGGTTCACAACTCAAAATATGCTCAGTACCAGCAATAAACGATTGCCCAGACAAATACTTGCTTTAATGAAAAAGTAGTATTAATATACCAACACAAAGTAAAATGCAATATTCATGAACAATACACTCAGTCCTCCGAGGTCAGAGGTCTATTTTTCAATAGACGGGACTTTGAGTCCCACTTCCCGCTCACTAGCAGTAGTTTTAATTCCCTATTCACTGTAGGTGACATTCAGGTTTTTTTTTTTATCTTTTATTTTATTCAAGAATTCCAGGTATGCCAGATAGTGGAATTTCACACATCACAGGAAACATTACAGTATAAAATGAATAGCAATGGGAAAGAAAGAAGAAAAAAAGGCAAACCACACTGAAGTCATGTTGAATATACATAGATGACAAGAGGGGACCCTGACTAAAACCATCAGAGTGCAACCCAACATGGGTTTGCTGTTGTCAGTACAGTGCCCATCCTCCCCTGGGGATAGCAGCAAGCCAATATTTGGTCAGATTCAATAATGCCAATAGGTTACAAGAAACTGACCAGAGCAGCCAAACTAACACCCCTACTGGGACCCATCGCTGCCACATCTATGCTGTTTAGCTAGTCACACTCAACGTACATTGGTAGCAGCCCTGAATATCTCTGGGCCTGCTGGCCAGTGGCAACATAGAATAGTATACTTCAGTTAGGCATTGCAGTACACCATGTCCTTTATGAATTTTTATGCTGTAGTAATTTTTCTCTGCCCCAGACGCAGGTCATTTGATGCTTTGCCAAAGCAAAGCAAGGGAGACAAATCGCCACAAGTCCTTCCTCATTGTTGTGGTGCATCCCAACAAGGCCCTTCTCAGGGATAACTGAAGAGACTTGTCAATCATATGTGAAAACCAGCTAAATACTTCATCCCAGTACTCCCTAATACGTGCACAGTACTGATCCAGATGCATAAGGTCCAGAGCTGGGGATCTGCATCTATGACAGGAGGAGTCCAATTCTCCCCACAGCTGGCCACACTCAGGGGAGTATGATATAGTTGATGCAGATATTTAAAGTGGATGAGGCACAGTCTGCCATTTGTATCGCACAATAGAGGGTCTGGACCAAGTGCCTGCTAGGAGAATTAGTAGCCACAGTGCCTTGCTAGCCTGGGGCTTCTGCAGAACGTAGGAGTAGTTAGTTCTACACAGGCCAAGGAAAACAATGTATCCAGTACTGAACAAGCTTTCCCACCCGGACAAACAAGGAACCTGACAATCTATCCCAGGCCTACACCATGCAGTTCACCTTGTTTATTTTTGTATGGTTTACTTTGGGGGTCTGACCCACTATTGAGCTTAGTATATATGGATGTGCTGCGTCTCATTATCACCACCACATGCATCACATAACATTGAGGGTGCAGCTAGAAATTGACAATTTGCACCTGTGCCCCACTGTAATATAGTTCAAAATCAGGGGCACCCAGCCCGCCCTTTTCAAGTGGGAGGATGAGCACCTCCCAGCGAATTTTGGGCTGCTTCCCTGCAGGGTTCTGAATCTAAGTGTCTTTAAAAAAAAATGCTTGTGTCAATAATATGGGGACATTGTAGAATAGATAAAGAATTTTGGGTAGTATCTCCATTTTCATTATGGCAAGCCTTACAGCAAGTGACAGGGACAACCCCCTCCATCTGGTGACTGTCCTAAAGTCTGGGGATTGCTACACCATAATTCTCTGCAGCAGTAGTGTCTGTGTCCTGACTGAACCAGACTCCAAGATATTTAACTGATGTTGTGCAACACGGGAAGGGATAGTCAAGGGCACATATTGTGGTTCCCGGAGTAAGAGGAAACACCGTGGATTTGTTCCAGTTGTTAGAAATACTTGAAAGCATCCCAAATAGGGTAAACTCACTAACTAAGTGGCCTTAATTGCGGACTGGCTCACAAAGGTAGAGTGTGATGTCATCTGTGTGTAGGGAGACAATTAGATTCGGTGAGAGAAGCTCAACCCTCTGGCTTTGCGCACCTGACTCTGCTGCCAGTGAGAATAGGGGAGAGCAGACGATCTGTGGGGTGCTGACAGACACCATTTAATCTAACCCTGGCTGTAGGCACCTGCTGTAGAAGCTTAATCCAACTCATGAACCCCGGAGGGAATCCCAATTTCGACAGGACAGCTAGGAGAAATGCCCATTCCAAAGAGTCAAATGCCTTGATCGCATCTCGGGATACTGCCACTCTGCGTCTGTCTGGCTCAAACTGGTGTAGTACTGCGAAAAGGGTGTGGAGGTTGTGAGATGTAGATCTCCCAGGGATAAATCCCACCTGGTCTGGCAAGACCAGGTATGGAAGGCGCAATAATATCCAATTTAGCAAGCACTTTTGCAAGTATTTTTACATCAACATTGAGGAGAGGTAGTGGACTGTACGAGTCGCACCGCAAAGAGGGCTTTCCCGGCTTCAGTAGGGGAATGATATTGGTTCCTTGAAGGAGAAAGGAAGGGAGCCTTCACAAGTGCTTCAATGTATGCCTGGATGCCAATAAAGGTGAGTAAGTTTTGTAAAACTCTGTGGAGAATCCATCGTCTCCAGGTGCCTTACAAGTAGGCAGACTTGAGATGACTTCCATGATCCCCTCCATAGTGAGTGGTTTCGCAATGAATTGGCACTGGGACCTCTCAAGCCATGCCAGCACAATACTATAGAAATACGCTAGGGAATCAATTGGATCCCTTGTTGCATGGGAAGTATAGTGCCCATTTATTACTGTACAAACTCCTCCAATATGTCCTCTGCCTCATATACGGTCTTGCCTGTCTCTCCTGTGCCCACTGTCGGCATCAACCCCATCCTCATTGGAAACTCTGACACAGAGCTGGAATGGTGTCACACAACGCCAAATCTGACTTGTAGGGACCTTGCTTCCTGGGTCAGATCCTGACCCTTATTCTTATGGGTTGGGGTACAGTGAGGATTGTGTGGGGTCGCTGGATCATTTAGAATACCAGCTTGAAGACCCTATGCACTGGCGTGTGGACCCGGGTGAAGCCAGTGGTCTGGACGCTTCTCCTGACAGTGGCATGCTTTCTCCCCCTACCGTGGCTACGGAGGAGGGGGCGTCCTATTCCATGGTAGAAAGAAAAGTGGTTGAGGTCCTGGGCCTCGAGTTGCCTTCGGTGGTCATCAGGACTAACCTGACTGAGGTGCTTCATCCCCGGGCTTCCTCTTCTGAACCCCTTTTGCCCTTTAATGAAGCCCTCACTGATGTCCTGCCGGGGACTTGCTCCAAATCAAGCACAGGGGCTCCTGTTAATAGGACAATCGCCCACCGCCATAGACCAGTGCCTAATGACCAAGTTTTACTGATGCAACACCCAACCCCTGAGAGCTTGCTTATCCAAGCCTCCACATCCCTAGGTGCTTCTCCTTCTACACCTCCAGATAGGAAATCCAAGAGACTGGATCAGCTTGGGAAGAGAATGTTTTCTTACCCCAGTCTGGCACCGTGACAACCACATGCTTTTTTGGCCGTAACACCCATACTTTATGGGACATGGTTGGGCCGGTGCTGCAACAGGCCCGGGCCATTCTCTCCCAGGCAGTTGCTGATGTGAGAGACGTAGCGAAGTTCACAATACAATGTGGACTGAATACGACTGACTCACTGGGTAGATTGGTTGCATCGACGATGGCCTTGAGGTGCCACACTTGGTCGAGGACATCTGGCTTTTTGGGGGATTTCCAATCCACTCTTAAGGGCATTCCCTTTGATGGCACCTGTCTCTTCGGAGACAAAGCAGACTTGGCGCTCAAGCGACTTAAAGAGTCCCAGGCTACGGCCCAGTCATTGGGCCTCGCAGCTGCCCCACGCCCCCTCTGTCTGCTTTTCGCCCCTTTCGTAGCTACGGAAGGGGCGCCCACCATGTCCTTTTCCCTGCAGGCACCTTGCAGTGCATGCTGTCCACCCTGTGCATGGGCAGGGACGTGGGATCCAACGTCCTTCTGTATCATGGGACCAGCGGTCTGGCCAGTCCACCGCCCCTTCCGCAGCAGCCTCCAAACCTTCCTAATCTGACGCTCCCCCATCAGGTACCAGTCAGAGACTGGATTTGCCATCACCTCCCCTGGTTGCAGTCCATCACGTCAGACAGGTGGGTTTTATAAATAGTTCGAAGGGGCTACTCCCTCCCCTTCGATACTATCCCTCCATCCATTCCACCTTCAACAATTCGATGATGGAGGATCACATGGCGATTCTCCGCAAGGAGGTTGTGGCTGTCATGGCCAAAGGAGGGTCCCTGTGCCAGACGTAGGTCTGGGTTGTTATTCCTGCTACTTTCTGGTGCCCAAAAAGGTCAAGGGCTTCTGCCCTATCCTAGCCTTCCGGTCCCTCAATCTCTTCCTCAGGAAGAAGAAGTTCAACATGTTCACTCTGGCTCAGGTGCTATCTGCCTTGGACCCAGGAGACTGGATTGTAGCGCTAGACTTGCAGGACTCATATTTCCATATTCCTGTCTTGCCTGCCCACAGATAATACTTGTGGTTCATGGTAGGCCACGAGCATTTTCAGTTTACCGTGCTCCCCTTTGGCGTCACCTGCGCCCCTCAGGTGTTCACTAAAGTGGTGGCGGTGGTCGCAACTCATCT
Source organism: Pleurodeles waltl (assembly GCF_031143425.1). Taxonomy (NCBI): domain Eukaryota; kingdom Metazoa; phylum Chordata; class Amphibia; order Caudata; family Salamandridae; genus Pleurodeles; species Pleurodeles waltl. The sequence goes on along the minus strand of NC_090444.1, from coordinate 614,155,533 downwards.
GTGCAGGTCAGGGGTTTTAGTCTTCCCATACCTCGATGATTGGCTGTTGAAGGTGGGCTGGCCCCAGGCTGTCATCTCCCACCTCCAGACTACGGATACCTCCTGCATTCGCTGAGGTTCACTATAACCCTCCCAAAGTCACACCTGACTTAATTTCAGTTGCTCCCCTTCATTGGAGCTGTTCTGAACACAGTGCAGTTTCGAGTTATCCTCCCGAGCAGCGAGTCCAGAATATTCCAGCTATGATACTGATGTTTCTGCCTCTAGCCTGGATTTCGGGTACTGGGCCTCATGGTCTTGTGCTTCCTGCTGGTGACACGTGGCAGGTAGCATATGTACGCTCTGCAGTGGGACCTGAAGTTCCAGTGGGTACAGCATCAGGGGAATCTCTCCGACATGGTCCATATCTCAGAGGGAACTGCGCAAGATCTACAGTGGTGCCTTCTGAACCGCGATTGGGTCTGAGGCATATCCCTCTCCCTTCCCCAGCCAGATCTGACAGTAGTGACAGATGCGTCACTTCTCAAGTGGGGCGGCCACATGGTAGAGGTGAATCAGAGGCATCTGGTCTCCAGCGGAGTCTGGGCTGCACATCAGTCTTTTGGACCTCAGAGTGATCAGGCTAGCATTGAAAGCATTCCTTCCCTCTCTCAAAGGGAAAGTAGAGCAGGTGTTCATGGACAACACCACTGACATGTGGTACTGCCATAAGCAGGGCGTGGTGGGGTCATGGCCCAGTACTCCATCTGTTAAAACTGAACCTCATCCTCAAACATGCTCTTCAGAACCACTGTTAATGAAACATAAAACTGCTCTAAACTTCCCATTGACAGCAACCTCACCGTTGATAGCAATATCGTCGGAGACCATGGTTACCACAGTCTCGACAACGACTGCGTCCACGACATTGACAACAGCTTCCATCTACGAGTCAGCTTTGATTCCAATCGACAAAGGCTCCGTCGACGGCCATGCCAACACTACTGTCTATGACAGTGATGTTGTTGATGACCCCGCCGGCGAGAACAGCACTCACAACACTGAAAGTCACTCGGGAACCCAAGCTATTACTACCTACTTCCATCAGCTCTGCAACTATGTCATCGACAACACTAAAAGTGTACCTCTTTATCCCCTAAGCCATCTTCTGGATGTGGAGGAGTTGGAGGATGAAGGCCCTTACGGAACAGCCCATAGCATATCCAAACTCCATGTGAAATGCCAAGAGGATGAGGAAGAGGATCAATATTATGGACAGTATTATAACCCACAGGCACGATATCCTGACAAGCCTAGACATTATAAAGGAGAGTACCACCATTATGGTGAATTACCTTTTTGAGAGGGTGCGATTAAAGTGCCTATGGCTCTGTTTCTAGACCTCCAAGCAATAACAAAGGACTACCATGAAAGATGTCCTGAACCTCCACAAGAACAGCCGATGGCTCCACCTGCACCTCAGTCTCCCAGAACTCCAAGGCCTATCCCTCCACCTATAATGACCAGGATGACGCCTAGATCAAACATAGCAGCGCTCCTTGGGGATGATCCATCGTCATCAGAGGATGACACGGAGGAGGGAGAGATTTGGGTGAACAAGCCTGCCCATGACGAATGGGATGATTACCTAATCCACACTCCATCATCTCCTACACCACAGCCTGTGGACTTACCTCCGGAGTCCAGAGGAGGATTTCACAATTTAATGGAGAGGACTGTAACAGGATTCCAATTCCTGATATCAGTCTGACTGCTTCCTTTATGATTTTAATGAGCAAACAAAGAAATCAGTACAAGCCATCCTCATTATAGACCACTTATGGGAAGGGGGCACAAAGATTATGAGGACCCTGTGGATTGCAGCTGCAGTTTTGCTGCATATAGATAAGAAGTACAAGACCCCGGAAGACTCCCTGTTTGCCTCATAGGGTACCCCATGCCAGACGCCATAATTGCACAAGCTGCTCAACGTCGTTCTAAGAACCCTTCCACTCCCTGCTCTGCTCCACCAGACATGGAGGGCAGGTGCTTGGACAATATAGGTAAGTGATTCTCCACCATCACAGTTCGTGCAGCCAACTCCCTGGCCTTCTTAGGTTGCTATGATAGACAGATGTGGTCTGACATCAGCACCCTCATCGAGCTGGTGCCAGAGGACAGAAAATCAGAGGCAAGAAAGATCTTGCAGGAAGTTGAGCACATGTCATCAGAGACTGCGCAGTGGACAAATCCTCTACCTGCTTTTGGCAGCTTGCATGAGCTGCAGAGTTGAGAAAGCAAGGTTAGCTCAAAATGACAACTTTCCGAACAGAGGTGCAATCCGAAATCTTAGATGTGGTCTACGATGAGGTAACCATTTTTGGCAAACTCGTAGATGATGCTCTGTTAGCTCTCATAACAGACATAAACAGAGTTAAATCTCTAAGCATGTTACAGTTTTGAATGCTGCCCTTTCGTGGCGCACATGGAAGAGGCTTCTCAACATACAGAGGAGGATACTAGTGCTTGCTGCAGTACCAGCCCTTCCAATCACAATATAGGTCATCTTAACAACAAACACCCCTATAGCCAATCACCCACGGAGACATACAGCAAACAAGGGCCTAAAAGGAAGCAGATCCCCCCATGGTCGAGACAAGAGCCACAAACAGGGACCTCAACCAGGTGCTGGGTACCCTCAACCCATCACAAACTTTGGGTGAGAAGATTACCAGCTACCTCCAGCAGTGAACACAAATAACATCGGACAGATGGGCATTAGATCTTGTCCCCTATGGTCATACCCTGGAGTTTGTTGAGAGGTCGTCGGCCACTCCACCAAAGAGGGCACACCCACCTTGTCTTCACTTTCTCAGAAAAGAATTCCTCACAATGCTTGCCAAAGGAGCAATAGAAAAGGTTCCTCATCCCCAGAAGGGCACATATTTCTACTCCCATTTTTTCCTGATAAAAAAGAAAACAGGGGACTGGTGACACATCCTAGACCTCCGGAAATTAAACAGTATCTGCAGAAACAGTCCTTTTGCATAGTCACCTTCTCAGACATTCTGTATCTCCAAACCACAGAGAATACTTGACAACTCTGGATTTACAAGGTGCATACTTTCACATCCCCATACTTCCCAAACATCACAAATACCTATGCTTCACTGTAGCCGGCATCCATTAACAATTCAAACTCCTCCCGTTTGGCCTCCAGTCAGCTCCCAGCATTTTTACCAAATGCCTAGCCCCTGTAGCAGCCTCTCTCAGGAAGGATGGTCATCTGGTATTCCCCTAACTCGATGACTGGTTAATAAAAACACTGACAGCATCTTGAACATCCAAGGCCCAAAGGCATCCCTAAAGTTGCTTCACAACCTATGTCTCACCATGAATTACCAGAAATCATCAGCTACTCCATCCAAGAGGGTAATTTCCCTGGGCACAGCCTTGGATACATTCCAGACAAAGCCTTTCTATCCCAGGGCAGGCAACGAAGGATCAAGGAACTAGCTCTCAAACTGCCCAGAAAAAAAAAACAGTTTCAGTGCATCTGTTCAAATCGCTTCTGGACATGATGTTCCTCCATGATAAATCTGGCCCTCTTGCATACCTGAAAATGAGACCCTTGCAAGAAGAGCTTCAAAGGCAGTGGATTTAACAGAAAGATCATTGAAGGACCTTGGGAACATCACACCAAGATGGAAACAGTAACCTGGTAGCCCCAGACCTCTCACCTGTCAGAGGGCCTCACATTCTTGCTTCAAATACCTGATTTTTTCATAACTATAGGTGCCTCCGTAGAGGGCTAGGCCGATCATTTGCAGGGACTGCAAATTCAAGGAAAGTGATCTCCGCTCCAGGAGCTCATAGCCATCTGTCTGAGTCTCCAAACTTTCCTACCAAGGATAGCAGGGCCTTCAGTGCTGGTTCACACATACAATGCTACCAGCATGCATTAAGTGAATAAGTAATGGGGAGTACAAGAGTGTTGCTGCCTTCCAAGGAAGCTCAAGAAATCTGGAGCAAGCTGGCAGCTCACAAGATAACTCTGCGGGCGAACACTTTACCAGGACAAACAATCTCTTAGAAAACATGCTCAGCAGAAGCAAGAACAGCTTCTAGGAGTGGGAACTGGATCAGTCGGCACTGGACAGGATCTTCTTTCTCTGGGGGAACCCACCATTGGATCTCTTCGTAACAAGCGAGAACAGCAAATGGCAGTTATATGCAAGTGGGTAGCTGCATCCAGGGTCATGGGGAATGCGCTTCCCCCCATACCTCTCATACCAAAGGTTCTCAGCAAAATGAAAGTGGAGCACTGTCACCTCCTGTTGATAGCCCCAGGCAGCCCAGACAGCATAGGTTCACAGAGCTGCTTCTTCTACTAGAATCCAACCACATTTGCCTGCAAACATACTGAATGCTTTTGACGAGGATCCACGACCAGAACCTTCAACCAGACCTGACTACTCTCCACTTATGCTCATGGCCCATGAACTCAGAGATCTGAATAGTCCTCAGGACTGCAGAGAAATTCTCTCGAAGGCAAAATGAAAGCCTCGATAAAAACATATAAGCTGAAATTGAAACATTTCAGCTTATGGTGCCAAAAATAAAACCTGTGCCCTTTCCAGGCATCCCTGGAGCAGATACTACCCTATCTCCTTTCACTAGCTCAGTCAGGGTTGGTGCATGCATCTATGAATGTACATCTCTCTGCCATATCAAGATATAAACGCTCTTCAAATTCTCTCTCTTTGTGTTTGAACAGAATTTGCAATAGTTCATTAAAGAATTGTTCAGAGTTTTTCCTCCAGTATGGGCTCCTCCCCCAGAATGGCACCTGAACATAGTTCTATCTCAACTCATGAAGACTCCATTCAAACCCCATACACAGAGCAAACCTCAAATTTCTCACATGGAAGGTCGCATTGTTGCTAGCGCTCACTTCAGCCAGAGGGGTAAGTGAGATACAGACTTTCACAACTCAAGAACCCTCTTTACTTTTTATGGACGATTCTGTAATTCTCAGTATAACTCCAAATTAATTCCCAAGATCCCTTCTGATTTTCACCTCAATCAGCCTATAATATTTTGGTCTTCATTCCCGAATCTGACATCAAGCGCAGAAAGGTCTCTCCATACACTAGATTTCAAATATCAAAAGATGTCTAAAATTCTACTTACAGCGCACTAAACAGCTTAGAAAAACTGACCAACTGTTGGTCTCATATAGGCACACTCGAAAGGGTGCTCAGTCATAAAAGTAACCATTGCTCAATGGATTGCACCCGCAATCCAGTTTTGCCACTCAAAGGCTGGCAAGCCACTTGCAGCGAACACAAGGGCGCACTCAACTAGTGACGTTTCCACCTTAGCTGGTTTGTTTGCAGGAGTGCCTCTTTAGAAATTGTTGTGCTGCGACTTGGAAGAGTGTGCATTCATTCACACAGCATTGTTGCCTGGAATTGGCGCAGCGCAGTGATGAAGCCGTTGGACAGGCCATACTACACCATTTATTTCAATAAGGTGAGCCTCTTTTGGTTTCATGTGTTTTCTTATGTATATTTACATATTGTTTAGTGTATAGCATGTCTATTTAATAATATATGGGTATTTTCTTAATTGATTTTGTTACCCTCCATCTGCAACTTGAGCTTATGCTATAAAATGTAGATAAATACAGTAACTGCTTGCTATTCTGATTCAAGCATGTGAATCTCTGGAGAAGGGAATAAGTTACTGTTATAAATGACATCTCCACTTGGCAGGGGTTTGCACCATGTTCCAGTAGGGACCACAATTCAAATTCAGAACGATACAGATCCAATTAGTAAATGGTTAAATATTTGTGTTGCAGGCTCAAACAAAACAAGGTTGATAATCAATGATGAGATAAGAGGTGGTGCCATTCCTCAGCACATGTGCGCGTTGATTCCACAGTTTGCAGTAATGTCCAGGCTGCACTCCTGTCGAGGAGCGCTTGAGTAATTCCCAAGCATGGTCACCAGGGAAGCCGGTGGGGACCGTGGGCGAATTCTGAGGCAGCTGAGTTTAGCAAAACTGCTCCAGGTGCTTGAAGAAAGCAGGTGACAAAGGTTACCAGGGATGCTCCGGGTGACCAAAAATGCAAGCTGCAAAGTTTGGCAAAGCCGCTTGGGGTGATTAAAGTAGCGAGCGGCAAAGTGCTTAGCAGGGTCACTCCAGTTGATCGAGGATACAATCGGCAAAGTTTAGCAAAGCCACGGAGGGTGATCGAAGGTGCAAGAGGCAAAATTTGGCAAAGCTTCTTGGAGTGATTGAAGTACTGAACTGCAAAGGGTTAGCAGGGATGCTCCGGGTGATCGAAGATGCAGACGGCAAGGTTTGGCAAAACCGCTAAGAGTGATTGAAGTAGCAAGAGGCAAAGTTTGGCAAAGCTTCTTGGGGTGATTGAAGTACTGAGTGGCAAAGGGTTAGCAGGGAAGCTTTGGGTGACCGAAGATGCAAGCGGCAAGAAAAGCTGAGGGTGATTGAAGTAGCGAGCAGCAAATGTTTAGCAGTGCTGCTCCAGGGGATCGAAAATGCAAGTGAGCAGCAAAGGAAAGCAAAAGCCACTCGAAGTCACTCTGGGTTTGATGAATGAGTCTTGAGCTACCAGGAGGAGATCAGCAGGCAGACTGTTGGTCCCCAGAGTCATGCAAGTAATTCCTGCATTGGCTTTCCACTTCACCAAGTCCCTGTGCTCCCTTTTGAATTGACTAGCTCATTGCAGCCACACAAATTGCAACATCTTCTACACTTCTACCAGCGGTCTTAACCTCCTTTGTGTGGCCACTGTTGATTGTGCGTGAATATACATTCTAGTGGACAAGGCAGGTACTCTTAATCACACGTACCGATTTTAACAGTTTAGAGGCTGATTTACGTACATTTTTTCTGTGAGGAGATGTTACTGATGTGCGCCTGATTTACTCCTGAATTTCCAGGAGTAAGACACAACTTCTCATGGAAGAAAACTTTGGGAATCGAGGCCTCTGTTGCTCAATATCACCACAGTATCCTCCAAGGTTCCAACTGCTTATTGGAGAGTATACATTTACTAGGTTTGTTTTGCTAGATAATTTGATGCACTTGAAAATGTATTGTTATTCCCGGTGGTTGTGCCTTGGGATGAAAGATGGATATCGCCTATTAAGTTTAACACAGTGCTAAGATGCCCGAGCGTCCCTGGTTTGTCGGGACTGTCCCGGTTTTTCACCATAAACCCGGGCAAATTTCATTACCTTTAACACATAATTTAAATTTAACACATCCCTATTTTCAGTTCACCGAGCACTGGGGAGGCAAGTTTTCATGTGTTCCAGTGTACGATTCGTTTGTAGCTTTCTCAGAAAGTCATTTTAATTAACATAGGTGATACAATGTGCAAAAGTTACATTTAATTAGTTAATGAAAACGTAGTGCTTTGTTTCGGCGTTGGTGAGCTCTGTTGATTGTCATTCCGTGCCCCTCCCCTTTACAAAATTGCAGTCTTATCTCTGTGTTTGTGGCATTTCCCGGTTTTCAGTGTTGAGAACCTGGGCGACCTACAAACCGCTTTTGATACGTAACATCGCTGAGGCAAGTTAAAGGCTTGTGGTAGAAAAGCTAGGAGGGGGATAGAGTAAGAAAGCTCATTAATTTAGCACCTCACGTGATTGTCTCCCCTGCATCGTAACCTATTTTCAAAATAGAAACTTCCATTGCAAGGCTGTGTTTTAAAAGGTTCTTTTTTCTGTGCTCTTTCTGTGTTGGACAACTGACCTACAGAGCTTTGATGATTTTTTTTTTTTCTCACTAGGCATTCCATGCATTATTATGTTGTTTAAAAGTATCCATACTGATAATTCTAAATCTGCTGAGGATAAACTGTTAAAAGTAAAAACAGGCCGGCTTTTGCAACTCAGGCCTTCGACCTGTGGCGCACATTTCTGTACATAGCACTTTGTGTCTTCGCAGATTCTCAAGTATCGGGTTTGGCCCTCCCTGATGACTCCCACCCCTCCCCTCTAGTGATTAGAAGGAAACATTATTATTTCCTCTGGTTTTGAGGGCGGGAGGGGATGGAGCGGAGAGGGAGATGTAAAGGCAAGTAGCGCACAAGCAGATGTGCTGCGAGATCTACAGGCTTCTGCCAACCATATGGCGTCTTCGAAAAAGATGGTTGGAGCGTCTGGATGCGCAAAGAGATGGGACGGGAAGCCATGTGTCGTGTTGGTACAGGCAGTTGTTTTAGCTCTCTCTGCAAAAGGCTCCGGGAGATTGTGTAATGGAACAAATGGTACTGCAAGCCTTGTAACAGCCTTACCGCTGCTGGAGAAGCAACTGCCCCTCGGGCGCCGCGACTTCATTTTTTTTCGTCTTCTGTTTTCCTTATTCTCATTATGCAGACTTCGAATTCACCCGAAGACTTGGCGATAAACGATTTAATTAATGCAAATGCCGTTCAACAAATTGTTTTTAGGTAGATACCCTTTCTGTTTTTTGCTTTGAGGTGTTTTTAAAAACCCATTAAACAAATGCCATAGAACGCTCGCCGTGCTGACCACAGTGAAGTGGTGGTTTTCTGATTGTTGGTGTTCAAATTATTTTTAACATCGGAAAATGAAAGATATGTTTTGTTAAAACAGGTTATATAATAACCATGCTTTGCAGTTCTAGACAACAATCTTATCCGCTGAATATATGGGTGTGCTGCAGTAACAACTGCCCTGGTGCACCCTTGCCACATGGAGGCAGCTTCGTCTCGTCTGCTCCGAGTTGAATGGAATGCGTTAAGGTCTGCTCTTCGGCTGCCGATTTGGTTGTTTTTTTGTACAGAAGAAAATGAGCAGTTAGCTCAGGCATGCCTGTGTCTCTCGAAAAGGTAGGCCACGTGCATACAAGAGAGGAAATTAGTAATAACCGAGAGAAAGATGCTTTTTTTTCTGGTGGTTACATCTAACTGCAGATTCCTCACCTCAGAATACACCAGTGGCGGCCTGTCCTTTAGGGCGGAGGGGCCACACCCCCCCACCTTTTGCCCCCCATGAAGAGTGTCTGTCAGGCTGAACAAAGGTCAGCCTGACAGACACTCTCCATGATCAGCTCAGGCAGCCAGGAGCAGACATGCGCGATTTGTGCAGACTCCTGGCGGGCTGAGGAGATCACAGCTCCTATGGGCGTGACCTCCTCGGCCCAGCAAAGGTGCCTCGAGGCCTTCCCCTCGGTGACGAGGAAAGCGTCACCAATTGACACTCTCCCTGGGCGCTTCAGTTTAAGCCCTGAAGTGCCCAGGGCGAGTGTCAATCAGTGACACTTCGTCACAGAGTGGGGTGGGGTCAGCAGTCTCACTGACCCCATCCCACTCTGCGACGAGGCTGGTTCTGCTGCCTTCCCTCATTGGCTGACCTAAGGTCAGCCAATGAGGGAAGGCAGCAGTTCCAACCCTCCTGGGACCTGGAGGCCGAAGGTAAGTGTGTGTGTGTGTGTGTGATGTTTCAAATTGAATGTTTGGTGCCTGCATGTTTGAATGGTATGAATGTTGTTAATGGATGTGCGTGCGTGTGTGAAAGAATGAGAGTGTGTGATGTTTTAAAATGAATGTTTGGTGCGTGCGTGCATGTTTGAATGGTATGAGTGTTGTTAATGTATGTGCGTGCGTGTCTGTGTGTGAAAGAATGAGTGTGTGTATGTGTGTGCCCCACCCGCCCCCCTCCCTCCTAAAGCTGCCGGCCGCCACTGGAATACACCCCAGGTACCACCGTAGATCTAGTGAGTTTTTACACAGCCGTGGTCCCGTACACTGACAGATAGATGTTTTGTAAAAAAAAAAAAAAAAGATGAACTGAAAAAAACAAAGGTTACAGGGACATTATAGTTGGGATCACGTTTTGCCCTAAAAAAACATAGAAATTCAGCAGTTAAAGTTATACTTATGTTAAGAAACTATAGCTGGTGCCCTAAAGCTACTTTATGGCATGAGTTATAGTTTCTTCAGATAAGTATACCTAGAAGTATAACTGCTCGATTTCTATGGTTTTGTGTGCATAATAAATTAACCTAACTATAATGTCCCTGTAACCTTTGTTTTTTTCTGTGAATTTGTGTTTTTTTTTAAATAATGTAAAGTAATATATAATTACATTATGTTACTACAACGGCCTTTGGCCGTGTGCAGCGGGGGTTTGGTGTCTGAGCGGGTGCTTTTATTTTTCATTGTGCTTCGGGTCCATGGATCCATCACCATGTTACACTAGGGATCGCGCTGAGCCTTGTGATAGGTCTGCGGATCGGCCTAAAACCTTTTTTAGGCCAATTTTGTGAACATCACCCTTCCATGTGTCCCTATGGGGTCAGAATACCTGTATCCTGACCCTTTATCTTATAGTGTGGTTAGTTTTACGTATACTTTGCGCGTTAGCTTCAGGCTTTAGGCCTTTGTGCACTTTGCCCTGAATGTATTTTATTCATTTGCTGACAGCTTAGAGCCTCTGTGCACTTTGCTCTAAATGCTTTTTATTAGGCTTCGTACTGTTATTTTTCAAATAGCCAGTTCTACGGTGTTGTTTTTTATTCAAATCACACTGTTTTGCCTACTTCAGCACTGGAGTTCTTCATAACATATTCACTCTGTGCTTCAGTCAAGGATACAGTCTGGTACATTGCCGATAGACATGGTAGGAGTTTAGATTTGGCATTCCTGCGTAGGGACATTTTGTGATCACGATGACATGTTAGTTATAAAATCACTTCCTTGTCCCAATACATGCAAGAGGGAGATTCCGGCCAGAGACCCACAACTAGACGCTGACTGCCTCGTTGCAGATGCTGAACCAGATCACAGGCCTTTGCTCAGGTATGAGGGCTTATGTCTCCCCAGTGATTCAGAAAGGCAAGCTAGAAGCTTAATATGCTGTGCTCTAAATAGAACAAGTAGAGGGAGAGTAGAAACTGTTAGGCAATATGATAGCTTTGTTCTTATGTTTTACTCTCCTGGTGACTATTTCAATCCTACTGTGTTGTATTGTTCTGGTTATTGCGGCTCACGCCTTATTATCTAAAATACAGTTGTTTTATTAAAACATTATATAAAACTTATACTGTTTTTGTCATTTGTATATGAGACCATATTGTAAATGAGAGAGTTGGTTTGGATCTGAGTGACCACGACTTCCCTGAGAAGTTCCAAAGATGTCATGCGCTCGGCTGCCTAATCATTTCTTCCCCATGGGAGAAATGAGGCACTGCTAGTTAGCCGGAGCAGAAGCCGGATTTAGGGTGACAGAGTTCTTTACAAGTGGGTCAGACTCAGTCCCCCACACCGTTATCGATCCTGCTGCCTAGAAATCCAGTAGTCTCATTTAGGATAATGAGAGCCCACGCGACAATCTGTTTCCCCACTTTGTTTCCCTCCCCCGGGCCAAGTGAGAAAGAAAATGGCAGCAATCAGGCCCTTGCTTTTTTGATCAGATCGGCGTATCCAGTGTGGTGAACGCACAAAGGATAAGCGTCCCTAGATATCTATATTTTATTTCCTTTAATTACTCCAAAACTAATGAACTCATTTACAGCTTATTGTGAAAAGGTTTCTTTCTAGACCAAGATATAGCCTTCTGTCAAATTTGGTGTAATTTCGATCATCTTCTCAGGCTGTAGCCATGTCTAAAAATTGCAAAATCCCCATAGACATTGCTTTGGGGAAAAGTGTTTGGGGACCCCCCTTTTTCTCAGCCCCTGGCTTGATAAATCACTCAAAACTTTTCAGACAGCAGCTGAACAAACGTGCATACAAAAACGCTTTGTCTATGAGAAAAGTTGGTCCTAACTATAACTACCTACTGGCTATTACCGTATATTTACCAGTGGTGGTTGCCACTGGTTCGTTATAGCTAAGACCTAGTTAATATAGGTACTGTTTTTGTTTGTTTGTTAATAACTTTGTCGCCATTTGATGCATCTTCACCACACTTAACAAAAAAAAGTTTGTCCACCTCAGGTGGATGTTTTGGGATGATCTGTCAAGCAGGGGCCGAGGAAGAAGCCAGGTCCCAAAAACTTTATTTCATTGTACAATTTCCATAGGGATTTCTGAACAGTGCTACAGCCAAAACTGCTGAATGGAATTACATCATATTTATCAGAAAGCTAGAGCTTAGTCCTGAAAGTGTGCTTGTTGTGATGTGGTGTAAATCTGCTCATTAGCTTTTGAGAAATTAAGGTTAAAAAACTTTGTATGTCTGCTGTGTGTGTTTGCGAGAGACTCGTAAGAGTCCTGCAGTCATGTAGTTAAAAACAAAAATAGAGCAGTCTGATTGACAGAGGAGACTTTTTTCCCTGTCCGCCACCTTGCTCGCGTGGGAGTGAGGGCTCCCTCTGGGGCTTACTCTCTCATTGGGTGGCTGCAACATGAAAAATGTTGTTTCATCCATTACAGGTCTCAGGGACTTGGTCCCCTGTCCTGAATTGTTTTGAAAAAAATTATATAATTAAGAAGCCCTGTGATACCCCACCAGGGCTAAACATACAAAAAACACTTTTTTTGGTTGCAGTCCTGTAGTACTCCTGCGAGGTCATGGTGGAAAGCACAAATTAGCAGGGACAATTAAAAAAAAAAAAAAAAAAATTACCCACGGGGCAAGCCAAGGCCCAGTGGTCAGCACTGTGTTTTTCTTTTGTGGACCCTCTCCCGAAGCCTCCTTGAGACCCTGTGGTCTTCATCCCCAGGGCTGTTTTTACAGTTTGGGGAGAAGGGCATGCAGGCCCCATCCCAAGCACCAAACAGACCTCCTGGAACCCAGTGCCCTGGATGCTTCATTATATTAAGAGGAGTGCAGCCCCACTCCCCAAGCCTCAAAAGGCCTCAGATGCTGCATCCCTCAAGGCTGTTTCATTATAATATGGGAAGAATGTATTTTTTTTTAGGGGGGGAAAGCAAGCATGCATGGGGCTCCCGTCGCTCAAGATCGCCTCCGGGGATGCCATCCCTGAGAGCTTAGTCGCAGTGTCCCTGGGACCCCATCCCCAGGACACTGTAGTTACTTGCTCAGGAAGGTGGAGGCAGTCAATAGAAATCTATTCCAAGCCCGCATTCTACTGAGAAGAGAGCACAACCATGCTCCCACCCCGGTGGGTGCAGTGAAAAATGCTGCTCCCGCCCGGGAAGGGACCAGGGAAATTGAAGTGGCTCCTGCCGGTACCCAACATGAGTGCTGGCTTGGGAGCTGGTTTGGACCACTGAGGGCCTGGGGCTCCGCCGCGGCCCCCAACTGCGGGGATGTTGTGGATGCACAAGGTGAGCACCATGGGACCCACCAATAGTCAAGGTTCCTGGCTTCCGCCAGGGAAGCCAACTGGGGCTGCAGTGGCACATGGCTTCACCCATGGTCCCCTACAAAAATGGAGATGTGGGCACTGGGACACACACAAAAAATAAAAATATGAATAATAACAGAGCAGCAGGATACACTCATTTGTTATTCATTGCTTCACCAATGAACACTCTATAATTTAATAGGGCATTTTTTAAAATTATATATTATCTTGTTGGTGGTGCCCCTAGAAAAGACAGGGGCACGACCAAACATTTTATTAATGTGCATTTTTATTTTTAGTGCAGCAGCATTAAAACATTAAAAATATACAGTAAGTATCTTGGGTCATTCAGCTTTATGCTCTTCAACTGGAGTGCATAGCCCCCTTGTGGTGGGTTCCATGGCTGCACTTTGTGGCCTGAATAATGTTATAAATACACAATGATGATTTTTTTTTTTTTAGTAAACTCTTATTTAAAAAAATGAAGACTGTTACTTTTGTTAAACATTGCAATGCGTGAACCTATAAAATATACATTTGATTCTAGTTATTAGTGACTTTTTGACAAAAACAATAGGTCTGGTTTATATATGTTGCTGATCCCATCACAAAACCAATAGGTCTGCCTTACCTAAAATGACAAACCTTTATATTGTGAGTCAGCTCTGCTCACCCAAGGGAGATGGACAGTCCGCTGTGCACGTCTGTGGGAGTTGGGCACAGGGCCTGGCCACAGGCCAGTCCTTCTGCCAAACCCCATGCTGTGCATGGCTGAGGACCATGTGCTGCGGAGGGTAGGGAATGGACATCTTAATTTATGTTTAAATATATAGAAATTCACTGTAAAACATGTGAGCTTATAGTTAGGAATTGTAATTATATCTTGCTTTAACGTAAAAAGAAAACTTAGAAATTTACTGGAAAATCCCTATGGGTAAAGTGGCATAATACTTTGGTGAAAACTGCAGTTTAAACATACTGTTTTTAAAGTAGCAAAACCACTGAAATTCACCATTTATAATTATCTCAAGCAAGAATAACTCATGCCCTAAAGTTACTATAACTCGTGCCTTCACCAGGCACTGCTAATTTCCTCCCATATTACCTCACTCATGATAAGGTTCTACAACATTGTTGATTACATGACTGCAACATCTGAAATGACGCAATTGGTGACAACACTGTGCACGGCAGGGTCGCTTTTTGTATGTTACTTTAGCTAACTAGGACTGTTGAATTTCACGTGGTTTTGTTAATTTAAAACAGTATATCTAACTTAAACTGTCATTTTCACCTAACTATAACGTCACTTTAACCTTTGTTTTTTCAGGAAATAATTATTTATACACATATAAGCGCCATCCCTACATGCTGACATCAGTTTCTTTCCTTCTGGGCCATTCAATGCTGTTGTACAAATCCTCTCCCAACTTCGTTAGTTTTTCCAATTTTTTTCTAAACAATTTTACCAGTGTGCTATGGAACAACACACAAAACTACAGGTATAAATTGATGCCTCAGCTGCAGGAAGCAAATATAAGTCACAAACCCATATAAGGTGTGTCTGGGCTTAGGCCGTGACTTTTAAGTGCGCCCTCATGCCACTGAAGGTGAGGCCAGAGCAGGATTTGAAGTTGTATGTTGCTAAACACAGAAGAAATTGTGGCCTTCATGTATCACCCGCTCTTGGTCCAAGTCGTGGATTTTGCACCGGTTCTGATTTCGAGGCCTTTCCCATGACCGCTCAGCTTTGTTCTTGAAGTCCTCTTTTACGTCCAAGACCATGCATAAGAAAGCAATGCAGGACTAAATTCCATCAATCTGCTCTGACTCCAAAGAGAAGGCGCAAGAGCATCACAGTCTTAGTCACACTCCTTTGAGGTCTTCAGATATGGAATTGATCCCTTATCTGGTCTCGACACACCCTGAATTTCCTGGACTGTTGGCGACTTCAGAATATTGAGGCTTTCAAGGAGGCCGCACTACAAATATTTGGTGTACTTCTGGATCCCTCTGGTGTGCCTTTTTGCTCCCCATGGGACCAATAGGGCCCGCAGTTGGGTTGCCAAAAGTAGATCCATCTTGTGCGCTGTCTGCCTTTGCATTTACAAAACTGCACTTGTCTGATGTGCTCCCTGACTCTAACTCGTTGCCTCTGTCATGCCGCACCCATTAGCGGAGGCTCCATTATAATTTTGGTTTTGACTCTGATCCTATGGTGGTGGGTGCGGCTTGCTCCTTCCTCAATATATTCATGATGGCTTGTACACTAAATTACAGAATACCAGTGGGAATGACAGTTTGTCTGTGACAGAGCTTGTCTCGCCACCTAGACCTCCAATAGAAGAGAGGGCCTGATTTGATGTGGTCATCCACAGGGCATTTGAGGTTTTAGAAGTACAGTTACCCTCCATTGAGACCAAAAGAAATGTTCTAGCAGAGATTTTTCAGCCTAGACCAATGACTTTTGAGCTCTTGCTTTCCTTTAATGATGCCCTCACTGATACTTTGATGGCTACTAAACCCAAAGCCTGTTCTTTGCTGCCTGTGAATAGGCAGGTGGCCAGATGTCAGAAACTGGTACATGTGACCAAAGTTTTCTCACCAAGCACCCCATTGCAGGAAGTCTTGTTGTGCAGGGCTTGACCAGAAAGGCGAATCTTAATTCATTTCCATGTACTCCAGAAGACAAGGAATCCAAGAGAAGTGAGGTGTTTATCAAGTGCTTTTTTCTCTGCGAGTCTAGCTTTGAGAAATGTAAATACTGTTTGCTGTGTCGCTACACACATGCCCTTCCGGACATAGCCAGAGAGACCTTGCTAGCAGTCCAGGGATACCCTGGGGCCTCTCTGGCTTAGACATTTCATGATGGATAGGATGTGGCCAAATATGTCATCTGCAGAGGTGAGTACTACAGATGGCCTGGGAAGGGCAATCAGTACTAGAATTGCAATCAGCTGTCATGCATGGATGCTTTTCACAGGATGTTCTAGTGATGTACAGGCCTACTACCTCTTGGATATGCCCATTGATAGGTCCCGCCCTTTCTTTAAGAAGGCAGGCTCTGCTTTGGAGCGCTTTAAGGATAGTAGAGCAGTGGTGCTTTCTTTCGGACCTTTGACCCCCTGCTTGCAATTCCCACATTAATTAAGAAAGTTCAGAGGATAATCCAGAGACTGTCATGTAGGCAAAGATTGCTCTTCCAACCAGTGCGGTAGGCACCCTAATCCTTTCAAATCCATGAATGTGTGGTCTGAGAGGCGGTGTGCAGGCAAGCAGGGGCATCAGTTCTCTAATTCCTCTTCCTTAACATATAGAATCCACTAAAACTACTTTAGTTTGACCTTAATAGCACATGCCTAACTGGTGGATGGGGTGCAGCATTCTACATTTCCTCCTAGGTGGTAATCCATCAAGTCAGACAGGTGAGTCTTGCAAATCGTTCAAAGTGGCTATGCTTTTCCTTTTCTTTTTGCCCTGCCTACAGTTCTTCCCATACCAGAGTAGATTATCAACGAGCACCTGTTCATTTGCAGGAGATGCAGCTGTTGCTCCCAAAATGTGCCATCCAGACTCAGAAACAGGAGGAGGTTGTTACTCTTACGTGTTTCTCCTTTTGAAGAAGTTCAGAGGCCTCAGGCGTATTCTGGACCCCTAACCTCTTAATGCCTTCCTGCGGAGGTATGAATTCAAAATGCTGACATTGGACCAGTGCAACTGGATAGCAACCTTCGACCTGCAGGGCACTTATTTTCCTACTGCCACCCTGCAGTCCCCCAGACATCTGCGGTTCAAGGTATGGCAGGAGCACATTCAGCCTTCTATGCTCCCTTTTGGCTTCACCAGCGCTGCGCTAGTATTCACAAAATGGATGGCAGTTGTCTTTGGAGGTGAGGGATGCCTATATTCCTGCACCTCAATGACTGACTGTTGAAGGCAGGCTCTCCGCATTCCATTGTGGACCACCACTGGACACCGTTGAACCTCTGAACATCGTTGAAATTCACTTCATAGCTCAAGTCCCATCTGACTCCTTTGCAGAGGCTTTCATTTACTGAAGAAGAACTGAACACAGTTGAGTTTAGAGCTTTTTCTCTGCTGCAACAAGTCCGGGATATTGGGCTATGATCCTAAGTTTTGAGGGTCTAACCTGGATCATGATGAGAGCAGGTCTGAGTCTTCCTTGCCTTTTAGCCTCCTGCAACCCCCTCGTCAGCTATGCGAGGTAGCGCTAGTCTTCAGCATGTTGAAGCTGGCTCTCTACCCAGGGCGCTGACTTTTATTGGGACCTGGAGCTGCCTCGAGCAACCTTCTTCCATTGTGACTCAAAAGAAAAGTGTATGTAAACACTGTTTATGGAGGCTGATGGTGCCTATATGTGAATTTAGACAGTGTTTCTTATCATAGCTCTCCTTTCCCTTGCCTACACACCTTTTCCTTACCCCTCCAATTTTCTCCATCACACAGATAGTTACAGAGCATAAATGGGAGGGAATGCCAAATTTGGTTTTGCCCATGGCGCCCTCTGATCAAGGGACAGCTCTGATTCCAGGTGGAACATTTGGCCTCTGCAATGGGACTTGATGGTGCATCAAAAGTGCAATCTGGCCGATATCACCCAGGTCTTGGAGACGGCTTGAGACATGCAGTGGTTTCTACTCCAACACAATTGGTCCAGTGACAGACCCCTCTGTCTTCCCCACCCAAATCTGAGGGTAGTGAGAAATGTGTCTCTGCTGGGATGAAGATGTCATCTGCAGGAGGTGGAGATCAGAGGACTCTAGTGTCTAGCAGAGGGCCGGCTCCACGGCATTCTGCTGGAGTTGCAGGTCATCCCTCTGGCTCTGAAGGTCTTCCTGCTGTTCATCAGTGGAAGGTTGGTGCAGGTTCTCACAGACCACACCAATGTAGTACTTCAACAAGCTTGATCTTTTGCCCTATCAGGCTGTTACTATGAAAGGACTTCCAGCCTCAGGTGCACGGTGGGCTTCGCCACCCGAATCTGCCCAGTCTACACCTACACGTGTGGAGATTGAGCAGCAGCAAGTGACTGCATTTGTTCTGCTACCTAAGTTGGTTAATGCCATTCTTGTCACCAAGCATCCATACCCGAGGTCCATTTATGACAGGAACTGGGAAAAATTGTGGCCTTGCGTGATGTTCATAAGACTGACTTCTTGAAAGCACTGCTGTTGACATCCTTTTGTTTAATTTATCTTTGGCCTAGCAAGAACTTGCATTGGGCACTATTAATTGTTACTTGTCAGCTCATTACGTCTTTCTGCTTTTGTCGGACAACCTGTTCTCGTTTAAATCACCTGTTGTGATAAGATTTATTTAAGGTTAGACACATGTTTCCTTCAAAGTTGTTTGTGATGACACAGTGAAACCTTAACTTGGTTTTGGCGTTTCTCATATGTATGCCCTTCAAGGCAATTCATGCAGGCTTGTTCCGTCTCATGACTTTAAAGACCATTTTCCTCACTTCAGTTCTGTCAGTCATTGCATGAAAGAACTTCAGGCTGTTTCAGTGCAACCACTGCATACTACCTTTTTCCCGTAAAAGTTGGTGCAGAGGTCTTGAGTGTCATTCTTGCCAAATGTTGTGACTCCATTCCACATTTGATGTATTATTTGTTTGTTTTATGTCACATGCGCACCAGTAATCATTCTTGTCACTTGTCTCTCACTCTGTTGGGTTTTGAAGCACATACTTGTGTTTTACTACTAAACCAAGTAAAAAGAATACATTTGTACAAATATAACTATGCATATTTGTCTATTTGAATTTGTTTTGTGTTGCCAGGAGAGCTTAGGCTGAAAACTCTGGCGATTTCACACTGGGCAATCCCTTATTCTGTCTGGATTCTTTGCTCCCCCTCACTCCTGAAAGAGGTGGACAGGCTTCACCAACTGGACACCAAAGGGCTTTAACCTTTTATATTGTTCATACAAAGGACCATCAAGTGGACAATCAACTTTTTGTGGGGTTCTCTGGAGCAAAAATAAGGCTGTGCAGAAGAAGACCCTGTCATGATGCATAGTTCTCTGCACTAAGATCTGCTATGCACTGGCCAAGGATCAGCCCCAGAAGGTCTGAGAACCCATTCCACCAGGGCTAAGGCTGCTACCACTGTGTTGGCTTTGCAAAGTGTCTGTCATTGACAGCTTCCAAGTCATGATGTGTTAGTGCATACGTTCATGAAGCAACACAGCTTTGACAGCCAGGACATTTCTCTCTCTCAGTCCTGCAAGCTATTTTATTCTGATTCCACTTCACTGACCCTCCACCTGGGGGGTACCGCTTTGGTGTCTCTTGTGCTGGTGATGGATCTATGGTTAGAAGTAGCCATCCGAAAAACAAATTACTCACCTTTGGTAGCTCTCTTTCTGGTGGATGGTCTAAGTAATCACAAATTACTCCCTGCCCTCCCACCTCCTCGTTCTATGGAGTAGCCTCTTTCTAACATGTATAAAGATCCTAAGTTAATATTCAACAGACTGGTAACAATATTTGTTTACGCTCTTCACTGCATATTAAAGAAACTTGTTCAGTACTTCATATTTATACCCTTCTGGCTTAACATTACCAGCAGTGTGTGCACCCTCTGTTACTCCTACGACACTTTATTAAGTGTGTTTGTACTGGTTAAACAGTACCTTTAGAGGGGGCCCTCCATAACTCCAGGGTAGAATTCATTGGACACTTAGGAGCCTTTGTTGCTCTTGCTAGCTTAATTGTGCTTGCAGAATTTGGGATATTCTGGTGCTTCTCAGTTGAATTCTGATACTGAGTGGGCCCAACTGTCACACATCAGCCGCTAGCTCTACGTTTTGTAATGTACTGCTAAAGTTGGTATTTACCTGCTTGTGCGCTGGCCCCTGTTCTCACACTCTGCTATACCTCTTGCTAATGCACAGTGAAGTTAGAAGTGATAGGCTTCCACCACATAATTTATAAAACACACACCTCATTCGGATTGTCTCACGTCGATCAAACGGCACTCTTCCATCCTTGCACTCTGAAGGGCATCCTAGAATCTGGAATAATGCAGAGAACTTTGCAGATGCATCAGAGGTATGAAATTCTATATAAATAACTCAATCAGAAATCTAGAAAGTGCTCTAGGCGTCACAAGGGGGTTGGATAACACCATATAAATGCAAATGCAGTACAAGTCAAAGTCACCAAAGTAGGTTATTTTCCAGCATTTGTAATTTGAAAGTCGGTACGAATAACCCCAACATAACATGGGTTTACCAATATTTTTATAGTGCTCGAACACATCAATTTTTATACACAGGGTTTGGAATATAGTACATTAATTTATAATTGGTGTGATTGACATGCGCAAGTCTTAAGATGCATAGCCCCTTTCAACTTGTGTCCATGTGTGCAGATGTGTGCAAACTTGCACTTAATGCACACAGTAGTAGAACTTACATTGTTGTAGAAAGAGGAGGGGCCTGGGGAATTAGGCATATTCTAGGGGTGCGGTGAGTTGTAACACTGATGTCTTGCTTTCGGGTGAGATTGTGTCTGCACCAATCCTTTAACCCAGTTCTGCTTTTGACTGAACACAATATCATTAGTATTCCCATTATATTCAGGCAGTATAGTAGTAAGAGAATGAGAGGATTTTGGAAGCAGCAAGATCCTCACACTTGTATTTGGAGAATTCAATTTCCTCCCATTTGGCTTGTATTCCTCTGCGCAGTTTTTAAAATGTATCTTTATTGATTTTCATTGAATATGAGATTATCAAACAGAATAGCAGAATAATTATGAACAATCCTCAACACTAACCTTCTAACAAACTGGTTGAGTCCTCAGCATAAGGTATTATCAACAAGAGCTCACAAATACTATATTTATATATTACCATGGTAAATGGTGGATAAGCATCTTCTTGACCCCAGTGGGAGTCCAGGCATGACTGTGGCTACATCAAAGAGCAGGGTAAGAAGGTAGACCCCAATCAAGAGTTAGCACACCATTCGGTCATCCTCCTCCATGCACTGAATCATGGTGTAGTAATTACACAGAATCGCTGAAGGTTTAGGATCCTTTATTCCAGCAATTGTAGATGAGTATAGCATAGATAAAGCATAGATATCCCCCAGCTTGCTCCTTCATTTTAGTCTTCCTAGTCCACTTCTGATCCCCAACCTTCCAATGAGCCATCCAAGAATGTACCTTTCTTCCACATTCCATTCCATGGTCATTAGCATGTTACTACACATCTTCCCCCCCTATAAATTTTGAATATAAGCCCACAAAAGAGTACTACTAAACTATGTACAAGCTATATACATGGCCCAATTAGACCACATTAACTTTGCACAAATTCCCAACACTCCATTCCTTACCATCATCCAGTTTGACAACTGAATTTATCACTTTCACCACTTTCTGAGGTTCACCAAATTTACTGTCACCTTTCTTTATAACCCCACATTTCTTCACCACCACCCAATCACCTCTTTCCACATAGACATCCTTCACACCCTTCCTATTATCATAACGTGACTTATTACGTTCCTGTGAGCTTATAACTCTAGCTTTCATGCCTTCACGATCAACCCACACCTGTTTCTTCTCTTGCAACCACCACAGAGACTCCTTTGTTGCTGGTTCTCTACCCTTCAGAGCCACAAAAGGTGACACACCAGTTATTGAGTGAGGAGTTATCCTATGTGCCCATAGCACCTTATTCGACTCCTCCCTCCAATCTTATCCATTGGCGAATGATAGTTGAATATTCTCCATAACAATCCTATTTACTCTCTCCACTAAACCATTCGCTTGTGGTCGATATAGTGCCACCCTCATGTTTAATCCCCAATCCAGTGAAGAAGTTTGTCATGGCCACAGAGACCAACTGTACCCCATTATCAGTAACTATGACTTTAGGTACTCCTTCTTCTAGAAATACATGCTTAAGAAATTCAGTGACTTTGGTAGCCGTGATCTGCTCCACACTTTTAACCATGAACCACTTACTGTGATAATCCACCAGAGTTATAAGGAACCGATTCCTTCTGCCAAGTTTGTCCACTGGACCAAGGAAATCTAAAGCTAATTTTTCCCATTGTTTATCGGGAAATCGCACATATCCTAAAGGCAGTTTCCTAACAATTTTTGCCTTATCACTATTCCCACAGGCCTGACAATCATTCACAAGCGTTTTAACTTCCTTGTCCATCCCAGGCCACCAATAGAACTGCTGCAACCTTCTCTTAGTTAAACTTCTCCCTAGATGTCCTTCATGCACAATTTTTATCAACCTTGCTCTCAATTTCACAGGAGGAACAATCCTATCACGCCTCAACACTTTCTCTCCTTGCACACTCAATTCATTCTTGACTTCTATGTACTGCCTCAAGCTCCCTTGTCATGCCCCCAGATACTCATCTGAACTACTTATTAAATTCTTCAACTCACTATACTCTACATCATCTCTTACAGCATCATCCCATTCATTCCGTCTCAAAGTTAGTTCTCCCATCACTGGTGATGTCTCCACTTTCATATCACATACTTCCTCTTGGTCATCATCAATTGGCATACGTGACAAACAATTGGCCAACACATTCTTTCTACCTTTCACAAATTCTATCACAAAATTAAATTCTATGATTGATATTAACCACCTGGAAATACGAGGTGTTACACTTCCTTCTAGTCCCCGTCCGCATTTAAAAATCTGTAGCAAGGGTTTGTGGTCAGTACGAAGTACAAAAGGTAATCCCAACAAATAGTATCTGTAATGACTTATACCCCCACAACAGGCTAATGCTTCCTTCTCTATAGCAGAATATTATCGCTCAGCACCACGCAATCTCCTGGACTCAAACCCAATAATTCTCTCCTCATCACCTTCCATTTGCATCAGTACTGCACCCAGTCCCACACTGCTGGCATCAGTCATTACAGTTGTTTTCCTTTTAACATCAAAATGCCCCAGAGTGGGAGCACTGGCAATTGACTGTAATTTTAGTAAACGCCATCTCACACTCATCTTTCCATTCAAATGCTTTATTCTTCTTCAACATCATCCTCAAGGGCTCAACAAGATCTGCAAAATTGTGTACAAACTTGGAGCAATACTCCGCTAACCCTAGAAATGATCTAAGTTGCTCTTTGCTATTTGTTCCGGAGCTTCGCTAATAGCTTTCACCATACTCTTTTTTGGTTTGATTCCGTCAGCTGATATTTCATGTCCCAAATAATTTACACAATCCTTCCTCAATTGACATTTCTCTTCCTTCACAGTTAACCCGTATTTTCCAATTCTCTCTATGACTTCCACCAATAACTTATCATGTTCATCAAATGACTTTCCCACTACTATGATGTCATCCTGGAAACACAACACATTGTCTAAACCCCGGAAAATATTTTGCATTATCCGCTGGAACACAGCAGATGCTGACGCTAGGCCAAACGGCATTCTACAATAAGGGTAAGCTCCCAAAGGTGTTACAAAAGAGGTCAGATGGTGAGATTCAGTATGCAAATTGACTTGATGATACGCTGCAGACATATCCAATACACTAAATACCTTACCACCACCCATCATGCTCAACATTTCATTGATATTCAGTAAAGGCTGCCTATCTTCCCAAATATTTCTATTAAGGTCCCTCAGATCAATACATTAACAAATTTTGTTTCCCTCTTTCAGTGCTTCGACAATGGGCGCCAACCATTCAGATGATTCAATTGGCTCTATTATTCCTTCTTTTAGCAACCTTTTTAGTTCTAGTTGGAGCGGCTCTCTCATCAGAAATGGCACCGGTCTTACTTTATGTGCCACTGGTACTGCATTCTTTTTTTAAATTATTCGGTGCGTAAAACCTTTTAATTTACCTAACTTATCAGTGAAGACCTTCGGAAATGTATCCATCAGTTTCTCACACCATTGTAAGTTCAACTCCTGACTCTCCATACAATCCATTTGCTCTAACACCATGACAGGCTCAGTCGCATTGGGATCAAGTACAATACCCAAGTCCTTTTGGTGTCTCCATCCCAAAAGATTTGATCCCTCTTCAGTGACATATATCTTTCCATGCACACCATTATTTTTTAACGTAATGTCCATCCAAAATATCCCAAGAATTTCAATCCTTTTTCCCCCATAACCAACTGCTCTTACATCAGCTCTCTGCAGATCCTCGAGGTTTCCTTTCAAAACGTCTTTGTACACCTCCTTAGGTATTAGCATGAATAAACTGCCCGAATCCGCTAATTCTCTTACCATCGTGGACCCTAGTGTTATATTTCAATGGGGTTTTTGCAATTCACCTGATCTTTCTCTCTTCAAGTTCCTCTTATTTACTGACTCCACATTCTGCCAATCAGATCCTTCCACCTCACCAATTGTGAGTATAATTTCCTCACAATTATCCCTTATATCATCTACAGATTTAACACTGCTATTTAACATTTTTCCCTTGGACCTACACACTAGCTATGTGACCCTTTCTACCACACAATTTACACGTCAAAGTCAGTGCGGTGCACATTGGGCTCGAAGCTATGTGCCCAGGGCACCCACATCTGAAACATGTGATGCTTGTACTTTTCTTCTCTGTGACTTTTGCAGTATTTTCAACCATCTTCTCTTGCTTCTTGGATCTAAATTCATTCACCTCAACAGTAGTTTCCTTGTTAGAGTCTCTCACACAGTTCTTTGTCGTATCAATCTCCTTCATCCAAGCATCTGTATGTTCCATACTTCTCGCAATTTGTATCGATTCTTCCAATGAAGGAACTATTGATAATAACTTTTCTTTCACCTTCTTGTTATTTGTGCAACGTACTATTTGATCACGTATTAAGGAATCACCTAAATCACGGAAGTCACATGTTACCGCCAATCCTCTTACAGCAGCAACAAAAGACATTATGTCCTCATCATTACCCTGAACGCGGGAGAAAAATTTATGACGCTCAAATACTGTACTTATCTTTGGAGTAAAATGTTTCTCTAACATCTGTAATGACATTTCATAGACATTTGTAGGTTGACCATCCCCCATACCCAAAGGTATCTCCGGCAAGTCATCATAAATTCTTCTACCCTCATCTCCCAAATGGTGCAATAGAATCGCTTGTTTTCTGACTGGATTATATTTATCTCCAGCTATAGCCAATAAGTACGTTGTAAATATGTTCTTCCGACTTTTCCATGTTATTGTTGGTTCCCCAGGGAAGGGTAAAAAAACACAGTGGTGCAGAAATATTCTGTTCAGCCACGCCTGCAAAAAAACAAAAAATAACAAACTACCACAAAATACTAAAATGACATTCTAAATTAACAATCTAAAATAACAATCTAAATTAAATATTATGAAAATAGTATTATAAAATAACCTCCAATTGCTCTAAGAGTTATAGTCCTATTTGGAAGTCTCTTTTCCTTTTCTATGCAGCACTCTTACATCTTTAGTCCTTCTACAGTTTCCCCACTGTCGCCATGAATACTACGAGGTCCAGGAGCTTGCAAGTTTCCTCTAAAAAAATGGTACTCTCTCTCCTTTATTTTCTATAATAGTGTGAATCTGTTTACTGTGCGGTAGTATTACTATGTGATTTACATGGAATTGGCTGCGCATCAGTTATACGCATCGCGGCCTTACAGGACGCGCTGGAATTGTTCAAGTGCAGCATGTGAAGGGATGTTTGCGCCTGCACTTCAGCACGCTCTCTGCCTGTCTTCTCGTCCAACACAGCGCAACGTGCAGCACGAGATACGCGCATGCTGTGTTTTAGTTTAACATGCTAGCGCATGTGAATTAAACAGATCACGCGCTATTGACACACACACGTACTCTGTTTGTCTTTGAAACGGCAGTGCCCGAGGATGTAACAGCAATACAGTCTCCACTCCTTCTTCTTTGAAGGAGAAAAAAAAAATCCTTACAAAATGCAATTAAGGCTAGCACAGCATTAGAATTAATGCTACTTGTCCAGAAAAAAAAATGTTGCCAGTAAAGAAAAGAAGTGGAGAGGAGAAACCAAAAAAAATGAAGTTTCACGATGCCTCATGTAAACCAGTCTCAGCAGCAAACGAAATGGCAAAAACTCACAATTGGCATTGTCTCAGTCCAAGTTACTTTTCTTTACTTTTCTCTTTTCCTCTTTTCTTCCTGTTCCTCTTTTCTTCACCTTTTTATCCAGGGGTTGGGAGTTATGAAATCTTCTCTGCCCCCTGCGCAGAGTCCCTCGTCGCCAGTTATGTAGTAATTACACGGAATCGCTGAAGGTTTAGGATCCTTTATTCCAGCAATTGTAGATGAGTATAGCATAGATAACTCCCAGCTTGCTCCTTCATCTTAGTCTTCCCAGTCCACTTCTGATCCCCAGCCTTCCAATGAGTCCATCCAAGAATGTACTTTTCTTCCACATTCCTTTCCATGGTCATTAGCATGTTACTACACATGGTTTCCTTTGTGATCATTTCACCGGCATGTATTGTATTATTTTTATATTACAGTTAAGGTACGAAACAAGTGACAAGCAGGCGAGGCCTTGAATTGATGTGGTGGAAACAAAGGGTATATTCTATACTTTGATGAAGTAGAAAAAAGCTGCTTGTGCTTGAAGAGCAAGGTCAACAAAATTACTCAAACCACTATGCATTGAAGAAAATCCTCACTCCAGCATTATGTGGCGATGCAACATATCTACCTCAGATAATAATATCAGTTGATAGATTTGATTTAATTCTGTGGGATTCTGGCTGAATTCTGAACATCAAAAATGAGGTTGATATATTGTTCTTTTAAATGTGTCTTATGACCTTTTAAGATAAGGTAACAACACGTAGTCACTTATCTGGCAGCCATAAAGGGCAGTTGAGGAATTATTAAAATGAAAGCTGGAGAAACCAGCGGCTACCGCCAGCTCAAATTAAGCACTGGGCAGGAGAAAAGGTAATTATATATTAGCTAGGGAGAGGAAGAAAGCTGCCTGGACATGAGAAGAAGATGGGCTAAGATAATTAGAGTCATAGGGATAAGGGTTAAATGTGCAAGGAGATGTTGATCAAGGTAACTGGGTATTGGGCCCAGGGCCAGAATGGCCATAGCAGACATCCCATGTTTCCCTGGGAGGCTGGAGACCGATTTTGTTACTGGGGGCAAGTTTTGCAATGGTTCCTCAATATCAGCCCCCTGTAACAGAAGCAGCAATACAGCCTAATCCACTCACTCTCATTTCCAGCCTCAGTGTGGGGGCTGGAGAGATAAAATTGCCAGTACTGCTTTGGGTTCCCAGTATGGCCTTGATGAGTTGATTTCACATGTATCATGAGTAGTTTGTTAAATATGCACTTTACAAATATACAGAAGTCAGGTGGAAAGAAAGGGTGCTTGTGTCAGTGATCCACAAGATCTTTGACAATATGTTTAAAGTCTCAGCCTCCAATTTTCCAAAAATCAGGCATGGCAACTCTGCATGAAAATGCACAGAGCTGCAGTCCGCAAAAAGTAAAAAATTGCCTAGTACTGTATTTGCTAAGACCAGAGTACTGCTGTTGTCTCAGTCGCCGTAATATTGTCTTGTTAGAACCAGATTAATGTGTCATGACACAGAGACAAGGTACAGGAAAGTTGCTCGCTGCTGCAGTTCGCATTACTTTGCTTTACATGACACCCTTTCCCATTGCACGAAAATCTGGGCCTTATCCTCTCTAACTCTTAAAATGAACATCCATGTTCAAATTACCAAGCACTTAAATGAGCTATTTCAATAAGCCTTTTTCTTTATGTACAATTGAAAGATGAGAAGAAATTGTAAATATGGAGAGACCTGTTCCTCTGTGTACGACTCCTCTCTGGGGATGCCGCAAGGTACAGAGAGGTAGCGGAGAGATTATTCTGAACAATATGATCATCATTGGATCCCGCACTTTTTTTTTTCTTTTTTTTTTATACAGAGGGCATTGACTGGCACTTCCGGTGCATGCAGAAAGGCTAGAGGAACTAGCGATGGCACACCCAGTCTACAACATTACAAATATTACCTGGTGACATTACATTTTTATTCACAGAAAGGTTGCAGACTTGCAATTATAATTTCTCAAGTGAAAACCAGTATGTATGTGATTGCTTGTGCCGCTTGTCTTTTATGGTCTTTACGACTAATAGGGGAGAGAAGGCTTGTGGCATCCTGCAGAAAATCTATACGGAAATACAGGACAAGGAGGACATGCAATATGAAGATTAGGCCTCGAGATCTGGTGGGTGGGGGGCACATCTAAGGTGCTAGACTCAATCTCACGGGCTATGCAAGCAGTCTTTGACAAGTCCAGTGGGAACTGGTCAGTTGGGCACTGTGCAGGGTTTATTTAGCTTTTGTGTCCCTGAAGCTAAACGGGAGACTAGCCAACTAGTTTTGGAGGCTTCTTACCAGCCCTTGGCACAAGCAGCAGTAGGTCCATTCCTTCGGGTCTATTTTCACAGATTTAATACCAGAAGCAGCCCTTCTCTTTCTGAAATACTGTCTTGTTTCAGGTGGAACAGCTTCTCTTTCAGAGGTCCACAGGTTCAAGAGGTGAAGACCACCTTCTCTTCTTTCAGAGTCCAGCAGTGTTCTGAGGCTGGGTGCCACATTTAGGCCAATTTCGAGTTTGTGGATGAGGAGGACTCCCTAACGAATGGGGGCAAAGTTTCCACGGGACAACCATATCCACACTTAGATCATGTCCTCTGGGGTTGGTACTGAGCAATCCAAGTGCGCATCTCTCTGCCTAAATCCAAGATTTCATGTCCTTCTTCCTTAGTCAGTGCTATAGGCATACCCTTGAAATGTGTCCATTATAATGAGTTACCCCTCCTGGAAATCCGCTTCTGCAACAGGTCTTCCCCTTCTTGAAAAGATGACAGCCTGTCCTCCAACACAAAGGAGCAGGAAAGCTAAGGTGTGACTCGTATCTGTCAATCGGAGGTAGTAGCCTCTTTGAAGCTGGGCTATCTGTAGCCACAGCCCTCTGGCCATCCCGTCAGTAGGAGGTCACACCTCCTCCCACGAGCAGCCCTTTCTGTTAAATAGAGTCTCTACCAGAAAAGGGGTTACTGACTGTAAGTAACTTGTTTTTCCGATAGAGACTTCTAACTGCAGATTCATCACCTTTTGAATGGATACCATAGCAATACATCTGAAGTGGTCGGTCTGTAGAATGACTCACACTAGGAAATCTAGCAGGACAGGCTGGGCAAAATGTTCTTCTCTTCTGACTTGACCATATAAACAATAACATTTGATGAACATTGCAAAGATGCCCACTTTGCAGCCTGTAGGAAAGTACCATTTTGCCTGGCATGTTACCACCATTTTTACATGTATGTCAGTTTGTTTTTGCCTGTCTCGCTGGGATCCTGCTAGCCAGGACCCCAGTGCTCATAGTTTGTGGCCTGAATGTGTGTACCTGTAGTGACTAACTGTGTCTCTGAGGCTCTGCTAATCAGAACCTCAGTGCTTATGCTCTCTCTGCCTTTAAATGTGTCACTATAGGCTTGTGACCACTTTTACCAATTTCAGTTGGCACACTGGAACACCCTTATAATTCCCTAGTATATGGCACCGTACCCAGGGTATTGGGGTTCCAGGAGATCCCTATGGGCTGCAGCATTTCTTTTGCCACCCATAGGGAGCTCAGACAGGGTATTGGGGTTCCAGGAGATCCCTATGGGCTGCAGCATTTCTTTTGCCACCCATAGGGAGCTCAGACAAACCTTTACACAGGTATGCCACTGCAGCCTGAGTGAAATAACGCACGTTATTTCACAGCCATTTTCACTGCACTTAAGTAACTTATAAGTCACCTATATGTCTAACCCTCACTTAGTGAAGGTTAGATGCAAAGTTACTAAGTGTGAGGGCACCCTTGCACTAGCAAAGGTGCCCCCACATAGTTCAGGGCCATTTCCTCGGACTTTGTGAGTGCTGGGACACCATTACATGCATGCACTACAAATAGGTCAATACCTATATGTAGCTTCACAATGCTAACTCTGAATATGGCCATGTAACATATCGAAGATCATGGAATTGTCCCCCCATGCCAAATCTGGTATTGGGGTGCCAATCCCATGCATCCCCAGGTCTCCACTATGGACCCCAGGTACTGCCAAACCAGCTCTCTGGGGTTTTCTCTGCATCTACCACTGCTGTCACCCCACAGACAGGGTTCTGCCCTCCTGGGGTCTGGGTAGCCCAGACCCAGGAAGGCAGAACCAAGAATTTCCTCTGAGAGAGGGTGTTACACCCTCTCCCTTTGGAAATAGGTTTTGAAGGCTGGGGAGGGGTAGCCTCTCCCAGCCTCTGGAAATGCTTGGAAGGGCACAGATGGTGCCCTCCTTGCATAAGCCAGTCTATACCGGTTTAGGGAATCCCCAGTCCCTGCTCTGGTGCGAAACTGGACAAAGGAAAGGAGAGTGATCACTTCCCTGTCCATCACCACCCCAGGGATGGTGCCCAGAGCTCCTCCAGTGTGTCTCAGACCTCTGCCATCTTGGATCCAGAGGTGTGAGGACACTCTGGAGGCCTCTGAGTTGCCAGTGTCCCTCCTGATAGGTGCTTACCTGACTAGGTGGCCAATCCTCCTCTGAGGGCTATTTAGGGTCTCTCATGTGGGCTTTTCCTCAGATAACGACTTGCAAGAATTCACCAGAGTTACTCTGCACCTCTCTCTTCGACTTCTGCCAAGGACCGACCGCTGACTGCTCCAGGACGCCTGCAAAACTGCAACAAAGTAGCAAAAGACTACCAGCGACATTGTAGCGCCTAATCCTGCCGGCTTTCTCAACTGTTTCCTGGTGGTGCATGCTTTGGGGGCTGCCTGCCTTCATCCTGCACTGGAAGCCACGAAGAAATCTCCTGTGGGTCGGCGGAATCTGCCCTCTGCTTCTGCAGGCACCAAACTTCAGCATCACCGGTACTCAGGGACTCCTCTCATCCTGACGAGTGTGGCCCCTGGAACACAGGTGGTGCACCCAAGTGACCCAGACTGTCCAGTGGTCCAACTGTCCAAATTTGGAGGAGTTAAGTCCTTGCATCCCCTCTCAAGACAGTAATCCTGTGCTCCGCGTGAACTGCAACTACAAGGGCTTCTGTGCACATTTCCATGTAATCCTGTATGCACAACCAAGCCTAGGTCCCCAGCACTCTGTCCTGCGATGCTTAGCTCCCTGAGTTGATCTCCTGTGTCGTGGGGCCATCTTTTGCAGTGTTGAGACGACCGCCGTGTTCAGACTTCTTGAACCCGTGTTCAAGGACATCTGCGGGTGCTACCTTCTCTACGTTGCTGAGGGCCCCCTCTCTCTTTTCTCCCAAGTGGCGACATCCTGGTCCTTCCTGGGCCCGGGCAGCACCCTTTTTCTTCAACTGCGACTCTTGCAGCTATCAAGGCTTGTTTACGGTATTTTGCCAAGGAAATAACTCTGCATCCTCCAGCACTCCGTGGGACATCTTCTGCACGAAGGAGAAGTTCCTAGCACCTTTCGTCGTTGCAGAATCTTTAGCTTCTTCCATTGGGAGGTAGCCATTTTGCACCTTCATCTGGGGTTTAGTGGGCTCCTGCCCCACCTCCCCACCCCGGACACTTTCACAACTCGTGGACTTGGTCCCCTTCCTTTGCAAGTCCTCAGGTCCAGGAATCCGTCTTCAGTGCTTTGCAGTCTGTTGTGGTATTTGCAAAATCCTACATCACGACTTTAGTGTGTTTCTGGGGAAATAGTATTTTACTCCTAATTTCTAGGGTCTTGGGGTGGGGTATCTTGGACACCCTTAGTGTTTTCTTACACTCCCAGACACCCTCTACACACTACACTAGCCTAGGGGTCCATTTGTGGTTCGCATTCCACTTTCTTAGTATATGGTTTGTGTTACCCCTAGGCCTATTGCATCCTATTGTATTCTACAGTGTTTGCACTACTTTCTGACTGTTTTACTTACCTGATTTTGGTTTGCGTGTATATTTTGTGTATTTTACTTATCTCCTAAGGGAGCATATCCTCTGGGATATTTTTGGCATATTGTCACTTAAATAAAGTATCTTTATTTTTTAGTAACTCTCAGTATTGTCTTTTTTATGATCTAGTACCTATATGATATAAGTGGTATAGTAGGAGCTTTGCATGTCTCCTAGTTCAGCCTAAGCGGCTCTTCTATAGCTACCTCTATCAGCCTAAGCTGCTAGAACACTGCTAATCTACTAATAAGTGATAACTGGACCTGGCACAAGGTGTAAGTACCATTGGTACCCACTATAAGCCAGGCCAGCCTCCTACACAGCCTGATACAGACCACCGGTACACCGTGAAACAAGACTGTAGCAGCAGCCTTTGCCTTAGTTGAATGTGCAAACAGCACTTGTGGTGGCTGTATCTTGACTAGGCTATAACACATTATTGCATGAGACAATCCACCTAAAAATTGTTCTTCTTTGTAATACCTTTCCCTTTTTTTCCTCCTGAATATCTAACAAAAAGTTGTTCATCCTGTGTAAATTCCCCAGTTCTGTCTAAATAAAAATTAAGAGTCCTCTTGAGAACAAGACACCATTTACTATGATTTTAACATCTCTACTTTATGTCTAGCAGTTCAACAATACATTAATTGGCATTCTGTCAGGTGTATGATGACCACAGATAAGGTCACATGCTGCAGAATAATCAGATTTAGAATCTGCCACCAACTTATTTTACTAATCAGATGTTTAAGAGATGATTTATCTTAAGAGGGTCAGTGTCTCGTGCCCCTGAGTATCAATAGCACATTGTCATCTTGGGAGACAGGTCTTTCGGACTTTAATACCACAGACTATGATCACACAGGAATTGTGGGTTCCTAATATCACAAGACATATAAATGTATTCTCAGGCTGTGGCCACTGTATATCCCAGCTGTGCTCTGGAAGCATTACTTAGAGCTGATTCTGAATCTTATACTGTTGTGATATTGCAGGAAGAATGTCAGAATTCTGGTACTGATATTTCATCAGAAGAAAAACAATACCAGATCTGTGTCTTCCTCTAGAACTTTGCAGGCTCCACCAGCATGTTCCACCCAAACGATTCAAGGAGGTAACAGTATTTATGGACTCCATGGATTTGTTGTTTAGTTGTGCCCAATACACATTGAGGGCCTGATTACGACCTTGGCGGAGGGAGATTACTCCGTCCCAAATGTGACGGATATCCCGCTTGCCATATTACAAGTTCCATTACATCCTATAGGACTTGTAACACAGCGGACAGGATATCTGTCACATTTGGGACTGAGTAATCCCCTCCGGCAAGGTCATAATCTGGCCCTCAGTCTTTGAATGAGGAGTGGTTCAGTATTTCTGGTATGCACAATTTCCTTTTGCCCAGCCTACTTTTTTCAAAGGCTTGAAGTCTTTCCATTGGCATTGATCATGGTGCCCAATATGCACCATCATTAGTTGTGTCTCTGTTTTAATTGGAATGACTGGCTTAACGTTTAGACTTTTCTTGGCACATTTCTGTTGATTACTGTATACTCCTTCCTAGCTCGGTTGTTCACTGGGGTTCTGTTGGATACTGCTTGTAGACTGGTCTGACCGTTACCCATCCCACGATAGTCCAGTCCACTAAAAATACATTTTTTTTTTTTTTTTGCTTTGAGACTTGCATCACTGCATTCTTCTGATGGATACAACTACCTGTGGATTCCTCACCTAATGAATACTGCCATGGCGCCAGCATTCGACGGAAATCTTCTTTCTAGCTTCTGCACGTCGACGAGGACGTCACATTAGCCCACGCGACGCCGTCTGACGTCATACAGGCAATAAGAGGTCCTCGCCGACGTGCCGACATCAGTTCCCTTTTTTCCGTGCATTCGAAACGGTTATCTTCGAGGGAGCTACTGTTACTTTCATAGTTACAGTGTATTTTCTGCAGTCTCAGTCGCCATTTCTCGGCAGACCACGAGTGGCGTCTCCATCCAGATCAAGTCCGTTTAATCTTCCAGATGTGGGGGTTTCCTCGGATAGATTTGTTTGCCACTCTGGAGAACGCGCATTGTCCGTTATTCTGCAGCCTCCAGTATCCGATGCAGGGAGCGTTGGGGGATGCGTTTCAGATAACCTGGTGTGGCCAGTTCCTTTACGCGTTTCCCCCCATACCCTTGATTCCTCGGGTGTTGAGGAAGATTCGCCAAGACCGGGCCCAAGTCATCTTAATAGCTCCGGATTGGCCAAGGAGGGTGTGGTACTCCGACCTTCTCCAACTCTCACTGTGCCCTCCGCTCCGTCTCCCTCTCAGGGCAGACCTCCTCTCGCAGTCGCAGGGGCAGGTTTTACACCCCAACCTCCAGAGTCTGCACCTACATGCCTGGAGATTGAGCGGGGCAACCTGAGTTCCTTCTCTCTCCCGCCTGATGTAGTGGATGTTATATTAGCGGCCAGGCGACACTCCACTAAATCTATCTACGCTAATAGGTGGTCTAAATTTGTTATGTGGTGTGGAGAGAGACAGATTGATCCCTTACATGCTCATCTGTCAGATGTTTTGTCTTTTGCTCTGTCTCTAGTGCAGAAAGGTTGTGCAGTGGCTACCATTAAAGGTTATTTGTCTGCCTTGTCAGCCTTCATTTGTCTTCCAGACCAACCATCGTTATTTAAATCCCCTATTGTTCTCATATTCTTGAAAGGTCTTCTAAATAAATATCCTCCAAGACCATTCGTTATGCCTCAATGGGATTTGTCCTTGGTCCTGACTTTCCTTATGGGGTCCCCTTTTGAACCTATGCATTCTTGCCCCTTAAGGTATTTAGTTATTAAGACAGTCTTCTTGGTGGCTATAACATCTGCAAGGAGAGTGAGTGAGTTGCAGGCCTTATCGGTAAAACCCCCTTATACAAACTTTTATGGGGATAAGGTGGTGTTGAGGACCAAGGCTGCTTTCCTCCCGAAGGTTGTTTCACCCTTCCATTTTGCCCAGACAATTACTTTGTCCACGTTCTATCCTCCACCTCATCCTTCAAAGGAGGAAGAGAGACTACATCGCTCGGACCCAAAGAGGGCATTAAGCTTCTACATTGATAGAACGAAGGACTTCAGGCTGGAGGATCAGCTGTTCATCGGATACGTGGGCAAGAGGAGAGGAAAGGCAGTCCACAAGAGAACACTCTCCAGGTGGGTTGTTCTTTGCATTAAAATCTGTTACTCTTTAGCAAAGAAGGATCCTCCTGATGGCATTAGAGCTCATTCCACCAGAGCTAAGTCGGCCACTTCGGCCTTGGCCAGAGGTGTTCCTGTGGTCGACATCTGCAAGGCCGCAACTTGGTCGTCCCTTCACACTTTTGCGAAGCATTACTGTTTGGACTCTGAGGTCAGAAGGGACGGCCATTTTGCACGGTCAGTGCTGCAGGATTTCTTGGTTTGACCATTTAGGCACCCACCACCGGGCGTGGTACTGCTTTGGGACTCTATTCATTAGGTGAGGAATCCACAGGTAGTTGTATCCATCAGAAGAACGAGTTACTTACCTTCGGTAACGACTTTTCTGGTGGATACATTAGCTATCTGTGGATTCCTCCCGGTCCCACCCGCCTCCCCGTTGCCTTTTTGGTCTTACCAAGTAATCCTTGAGTGCGCTCCTATTGGTCTTCAAAACTGCAATAGATTTTGTATTTATGGATATTTGTGTATATATATATATATATATATCTTTGTGTATATACATAATTAGTATATATTTGTTTGTTTTAAAAAAGAGAGTTATATTAAATCTATAGCCATTTTATTGCAATGTTGTGTGATTTACAATGTTATGGGATGTTGCTTTGGTCTTTCATTGCATTGGGTTATTGTTCTCATGCACGTAAAAAATGTTGGTACTGACGTCGGCATGTCGGCGAGGACCTCTTATTGCCTGTATGACGTCAGACGGCGTCGCGTGGGCTAATGTGACGTCCTCGTCGACGTGCAGAAGCTAGGAAGAAGATTTCAGTCGAATGCTGGCGCCTGGGAGTATTCATTAGGTGAGGAATCCACAGGTAGCTAATGTATCCACCAGAAAAGTCGTTACCGAAGGTAAGTAACTCGTTCTTCAGGTTCTTATTATGGGCTCCTCTATGTAGTACTGGAAGCTAGATAGAAAGAATCACAATTGCAAAATTACAAACCCTGAGCAAAGTTTATTCAGAGGAACTGCAACTTTATGTAATTATTCTAGTCCTCATTCTTGGTGTTTCTAAGGAGAAATATCCTGACAGATGTTTATGCTTTAGAATTTTGGGCATATCCGTAGCAGTGCTCGCTACCATGGAATATGTAATAAAGTAGGAAAGCGTCCAGCTAATTATTTGAAGGTCTGGAAACAACGTACTAATATTGAGTCTATTAATACATCCACAGGAAAGCAGATGTTTAAGAATCAAGATACTTTAGAGGAATTTATGAAATTCTATCAAAACTTTATACTCCTGAATCTCCTGCACACCAGTCTCTAATTTATTGAGACCTATTTAAAAGACAAAACTCCTCCTATCCATGCAAATCTTACTTTAGCAACCCTTAAACATGACTTGTCACTCTCAGAAATTTGCAAAGCTCTCATAAAAAGTCAAGGCCTCAGGACCGGATGGTTTTACTGTGTTTTATCTACATTTATTTAGGATACTCCTTCCTAAACTTTTATCTATTCCACTGGTACAGCTAGGGGTACTTCTCAAGAAGCAACTATATGTCTTATAAGGATGGTCGGGATCCTTCACAGTGCAAAAATGATCCGCCTATCTGTCTTGTAAATGCGGACTATAAAATCTTTGCCAAATTACTAGTTTTGTGAATCAAACTTTTTTTTTACCCAAATTGATTGGTAAGGAACAATCTGGATTTTATAAGGGGTAGATTTGCATCTGATAACGCTAGACTATTTTTTAATGTATTAAATAAGGCTTCTTCTCTTTCTTATCTATTTGCTTCTGTTACTGTAGATGCAGAAAAGGCATTTGACAGAATTGGCTGGACCATTTTGATTAAATCTCTTACTTGGCATAGTTTTGGTCCCAATATCATCTCACTTATTTCTCTTCTTTATAAAGCTTCAACAGCTTCTTTGTGGTAAACAGACAAGTTCCCAATATTTTCCTTTAGAATGAGGTGGTCAAGCTTGGGAAGCTTTTTCTTTAGTTCCCCTCTTATTTATTTTAGCCCTTCAACCCGTTTTATCCAGAATTCACAACAATAATCTCATAACAGGTTTCCAATATGGAGAAAAACACTTGCAACTCCCTGCTTATGAGGACAACATTCTTCTCTTTCTCTCTAACCACAATCTCACTATCCCAGCTTTGCGTCACTGAAATATCCAAATGTTCTTCAGTATCAGGATATAAAATTAATTCAGGAAAAACAGAAATCTTGCCCATTACCAATGTTTGTCTTAAACATTCTTTTGATTCTACTGGCTTTCATTAGAATAATTCTAAGATTACATATTTGGTTCACCAATTCTAATAAGGAATCTGTTGCAATAATCATGAAGGAAGGAACAAATAGAGTAGATAAACTCCTGTCTTCCTAGAATCCATTATTTCTATCTTTGAGGGGTTGTCTTGACTCCATCAAAATGATTGCACCTTTTCTGTTATATATTTAGTCTACGATCCCAGTATATATATATTTCTTACATATTTTAAAAAGGTGGACCGCCTCTCCTTTCCAAATTTCTTCGGCATAATAAAAAAATCTAAAATTTCCCTGACCCATCTTAAGAAAACCAAGACAGAGAGTGTTGCTGATTTTCTGGACTTTCAGACTTATCATAAAGCTTTCTGTTAGAGACAAGCCTCTAAGTGGCTCCTCACCTTATCGTCCTCATGTACTCCCTTATGGCTCGATATTGAACATTCCACACATGTTCCTTTCTCTCCTAGAGAAGTCCTCTCTTTCTCTTAAAAAATATCACTCACTACCTCTTCACTGTTGTTAAAACATACTTGCTTCCTGTTAAAGCCCTGTTATATTTTTGGAACTGTTTTTATTTGAACATTTCTCATCATACAGTGAATACAGGAAATGAACAGACAATTGTCTGTTATACATG
This sequence comes from Pleurodeles waltl, assembly GCF_031143425.1. Taxonomy (NCBI): domain Eukaryota; kingdom Metazoa; phylum Chordata; class Amphibia; order Caudata; family Salamandridae; genus Pleurodeles; species Pleurodeles waltl. Next base: position 614,117,142 of record NC_090444.1, on the reverse strand, counting down.
TCAATTAAGGTAGACAGTAACAAAGGCATAGCATGACTGTGTGTTTGGAATGGTGCTTTTATGGGCTGTTGCATTTCGTAGCGTACTGCACCAATGACAGCTCAACAGGAGTGCTCTCCTCTCCCTCAACACTCCTCACATTCAGTACTCTTGAAAGTCACGCCAGTTGTCCAACATTTTCTCCCACTTCTGTGGTCAGCCCCTGCTCTGATTGACTGCCTGTTCCGCTTTCTGGACCAAGTCTAGGTCAGACTCCCAATAGTCATGTGGTGGGTCGAACTGTTGTGCCCCATTCCCGTGCGATATTGCGTTTGGCCACCCCCGCTGCAGCTACCAACCGGATTTTCAGATATTTTGGCCAGGGCGCTTCTCCTGTTAAGATCAGGAGGAGCCACTTTGCTTCCATGGAAACCTTCAGAGACAGGACCTGGAGCATTCTCATAGTTACCTCTTGCTAGTAGTCTTGTATTATTGGGCATTCCCAAAGAATATGGAAGAAAGAGCCCTTATGGCCACATCCTTGGAGGCATAGTGGTGAGTCTACCCTTCCTATCTAGTGTAATAGGACAGTAGAGTAGTAAGACCTGTGCAGAGTTCTCAGTTGTACCAGTCTGAACCGGGCAGGAATTGCAATCTCCTGTGGGCATTGAAGGGCTTATTCACACATCATTAATAATTTATTGGCCTTTGCAAACTCTAATCACTCTCGCCTGAGCCTGGCCATGACATGTACTTTTCAATATTTATTTTGCACTCTTTAATGTCGATTGTGATTGTGAGAATAATATTTATTAAACTGCTGCACTTGTGCTAGTCAAATGCTTAAGTGTTTGTAGTACATTTACTTTCAACATATATTTTACTCGTGATGGCAAAGGGGAGTCTAGCACAAGACCTACCCAACAGTCATTGGGTTGTGTTCCTCTTTGCTTAACCCATTTGGGAAAAGACACTTCTGCAAACTTCACTGTTTAGTTGCTACTGTTAATAAACCACAGCCTTTGAAAGAGCTGAATATCTTGGTAGCTGCGGTTTTAAATCAGCCATTTCATCTAGTTGGTTCTTACTTGAAAGATGGCCATGCTGATACCTGTTATGTCAGTCAAAGATCTCTTAAAGTCCGGACTCTTTCGACTTCCAACTCCGGCTTCATTTTCTACACATTGTGGTCCTTTACAACCATTCTTATTTCAAGTGGGATTTTTTTATTTTATTTCAATCAAATGTGTATTTGCCCATTTGTCTTGGCCTCTATTCATTAAAGTAAAGGAAAGCAAGTGTGAACTGGGAGTGAAAACATGCTAAGTAATTCATATTTATGGCACTGAAATCCGTAGTTATTTTACAAGGCTGTAGTACCTAATGCATTCTGTTTTTTGTGGCAGAAGAGGGCCTGGCCATACTGCACTGTCTAATGCTATTGCATGCAGTTGGCATGTGCTTGTTGCAGAAGTCCATATCCTCTTAAGTGGAGCAAAGTAAATTCTGTGGCCTCCCAAAAATGTCTGTTTTTGTCTGAACTTCGAGCAGCAACCACCTTGTTACAACAGGGGTAATTTAGCAACCCCTATTGTTATAACAAATGCATTTATTTAACCCTAATTTCTGGTTGTAGATCTCCAACTTGGCCATGTTGTAATTCGCAATTATTTAACTGCTGTCAAGTTCTAACCACCCTGCCAGATTTCTGTGTTTGACAGTCTGTTCCCAACGGGTGGGAACAGTACAAGGTACTTGGTGGTGGCAATGGCTGTGATGATCTGATCAAGTCAGATAGTTAATAAACTATATGCCAATGTTACTGATACAGGAGCAAGATAGGATGTCAGGTGCAAAGTTAGTGAGTCTGACAAGTGTTGTGGAGGCTGAGGCAGCAGGGGAAAAGGATTATCTCTGTTTCTGCAGAATTTATTTTGAGGGGTCAGAAGATCCAGTGATAAATTGCTGGGAGGCTGTCTTAATATCTCGTTTGACAATACGGTATCAGAAAAATATTTATCTAAATATCATAGAGATGGTAATAGCAGTCTAAACAGGAAATAACATTCCGTGAGGAGACTTTGTAAAGAGAGAAAAAGAGGGAACTCGTGATCGACTCCTGACAGACACTGATGAGTAAAGAAGCAACGGCAGACAGTGCGCCCCCAAAGACTAAGGCTGAGTGGTTTGAGAAGTCAATTTAAAGGTTATTTGAAGTGTGGTGAATGAAGGAAAGAAGTCAAGGGGAATGAAAATGAGAAATGGATTTGTTGGACTGAAGTCAGAAACTTGGCTAAATGTGTAACTGGTTTCTAGAATTTGATGTTGAAGAAATCCTAAATGAAAGGGTTGGGCAGATTCTGTGAAGATAAGTATATATTAAAGTTGGAATTCCGGCATTTCTGAATTTTGTACAAGAATGGAAGTTGGGAAACTGCATATAATTTAACGGATGGAGGTTCCGGGCATAGTTTTTTCAGGAGGGGAATAGGAGTTTAGCACTTCTGAAGACTGGCAGATGGTGGTCAAATCGTGGTACTTTTTCATGTTTTTAGATCTGATCCGTTCAGGAACAGGTAGTTTGCAATAGATTTTGCATATTTTTTTTATTTTATGTAAATTGTTGGCGAAGGTATTTTTGGAAAACCACTTACTATACTATCTGTATTTTTAGCTTCCTTTTTTAACTGTATACAAACACCTTTGTGTCTTCTATAGTTCGTATTTTGCTCCATCTGGCTTCAGGCTTGTACAACCCATCAAAAAATGTGAAAGTGACCAGGCTTTGGAAAATACTGTGCATTTATATTCTCATTTGGAATGTCTTAAAATTTTAATTTTATAAACGTAACCTGTTTTAGTTGTTATACATTACTCCATGACGGACATTTGTAGCAGTATTATTTTAGAAAATGTTGTGCAACAGTCAGCACATTGTACAATGTTGTGCTGTTTTGAGTCAACACAAATCCCCAGTGCTAGACTCCATTGTGGGCAACGTGCTTCGGTGATAAAAAGAGCATAACGTTTGTCCGATAATATTTGATGACATTGTTTATTTACATTTACACCTGAATAGGCAAAGCAATAAAAAATGACTTTGCAAGGGAACTACTTTAGTACTTAGGAGTGACTGAGATTTTCAGTGCAATTTTCTTTTTTATAAAATTTCAGCATTCTTATTAAATTGAAAGGTTGAAAATGCCAATCACAATCGAAAACTCTATTCTGCCATTTTACAACTTAAAAGAATGTGTGAATCTCAGACATGTAACAAATAACCAGGGACTTTTCTCCACTGCCAGGTGACAGAGTAGTTACATTTTTACGTGTTTAAGGACAGCACTATCCATATGTACAGTCTGCATTTACACTCTGTTGCAGAGCGAGCATAACTCATATCTACTGTCTGTGCCCAAACACCACATGTGCTGTCTGCAACTTGTCGCTTTTTATGAAGTTCACACTGTGAGTTTTTCTTCCCTTTTCGGAAGAAGAGACTTCAGAATGGACAGATTGCGCTAAAAGGTTTTTTTTCATTTGTCAGTGCGGGAGGGAGAGTTGAATTAATCTGTCGATTACTCTATACAGAAGTAACCCTGGCATATGACAAGGATGCTGGGGAATGCGACAGTTGACGAGAGATGCAGCTGGAGAAATTGAAATTCTCTGAACAGATTAAAGTGAAAAAACTCAGGGAGGAGGTCTTAATGGTGGGGGGTGTTGGGGGACTTCTCTACGCGGATAATCATGTTTTCAAAACTCACTTCAGTAATTCTTCAGAGAACATTCAAAGGTCGATATTGGTCGCATTATTTTTGTGAGACCCATTTAATTTACCCAATGTGATGTGAAATGGTTCGTTTACTGGTGTGACTTTCACAGTGAGGCGCTCTGTGGCTGTGAAATCAATACAAAAAGGAAGCAACAAAGAAGGGAAATTGGTGTGAAAACAACATTTCTGCTAAGCTTATGTATGTCGGCCCTTGCTTGTGTGGTGTACGACCTGGCTGAAAGATGGTGTATGTAAATGCAGGCAACCTGAAGGGATTCGAGAGAGAAAAAAGGCGTGAATCTGCCAAATGGTTTTGGAGATTAACTACCCATTTTCTAATAGTGCTCAAACTTTAAGAAAGTGATTTTGTAGGCAGCTGTTTTTCTGAAACATGTACACCCTGCCTTTGCTACATGTTCATAAAACATATTAATTTGAAGTAAAAAAAAATGTAAAACCCAATGTTGAATTTCTAAGGTTGGTGATTAACGCGAGAGAATGGAAAATGTGCATGTTTTAGTCAGCAAGGGAATTGACCACTTTTTTTTGTCCTACGTTTGTGGATAGTTATTTCCCACGGTGCTTTGGCATGAAAAAGGATTTTTTGTTAGTGGATTTAGATGAGGGTTTCACATCAGTGGTGTATAGTTTGTAAATATCTAAACATAAACATTTCCTAAATCAAGAAGTTTTAAAGGACTCTTTTAATTTGTGTTTGTTTTTTAGGCTTAACATGTAACTGCATATGCACCATTCATGGCAAACACATTGTGTTCTACTCATTCTCTCATGGGTTTTGGTTCAGCCTCCTTCAGCCATCCGCTTTTATGGCTGAGGAACCTTCAGCTATTGGTTTAAGACATTGTCAGTCACATTTTAGATCGGACACAGGATTTGTCTCACCTTCTTACTGTGCTCTTTTTAGACTTATCCTTCCTCCGCCTCCACTGGAATGTCTGAGGGACTATATAACATCTGAAAAGTACTCTGTAACCATACATTTAATTCTTCATCTCATTCATTCACTGTGTGCACAAGCCAACTTTTTATTTTAATTGTTTTGCACTGCAGCATGAATTTGTTAATGTTCTTGTCATTGCTTGCGTGTGAGCGTGTAACCGATTGGTTTGTGAATGCTTGTTTTTAACTGGTATGTCTGTAGGTCTAAAAGCTAGAAAACCCGTTTTGTGCCCTTGAAACCAGTGAGCTTCCTTCCCTCTTCCATCCTGACACACACAGCCACTTGTTTCCTTTTTTTCTTTTTCTGCCCCCTCGCTCTAAAATGCTATCCTAGGCTTGCAGCCTAAGGGGGCTACCCTTTAGGCATCTCCTGCGCCTGCCCACTCTGTGCAGGTTTACACTTCCTTCCCTCTTCTACCCTTCACATACAACACTGATTTTCTCCTCATTCTTTCTGTCCTTGCCTCAGTATGTTGTCTAAGTCGCCACCAGTAAATCCCTGCGCTTAATTTGTAAAATATTAAGTGCTGATGACTAAGGTTTTGTTCAGTAGCCTGCAGCCAGCGTCATTGAATGTCAAGGTTGCAGAATACCAAGACTACATAGTCTTGATTCCATCACATTCCGCTTTAACCCACCACCGGACATCCCTGCCACTTTTTCTCACTCTTGCAGGTTCCTGCTTTCTCCCCTTCTCACGTTTTTTCTGTCTTTCTCTTGTGTTTTTCTTTCTCTTGGTCGGAGTCAAAGTTTGACAAAGAAAAAAATGCTGGTCACCAAAATGAGTGCTTACGGGCCCTTCCTGTACCCACCAACTCAAATTGGGCACTGTTAACTCCTCTTGGTTAACTACCTTGATCAGCAATGTAAAATATGATACAATTGTAGCCTTGTCTGGCATCAGGCGTTGAGGGGTTCATATGGGAAGGCCAGTTGGAGTATCAGTTCTTGAAATGATCAGAGCGCGACCTGCGGATTTAACTGCGCCTCCTAAGTACCAGTTCTGGGAAACAAAAATAACTGACAACACTACCTTGAACACATAAGTCATTACAAGGGGTCCTTAAGAATTGCTCTCATTTATGTTATTCAGCTTTTTCAGAGTCTTATTAGATGAGACTGCTTCTAAACATTTTAAGTTCTTTATATATGACAGAACTTTTACAAAGAAGTGCCAAGCGGTCAAAAAGTAATTGGAGATCATTGCACTAAACATGTACTCGGTAACAAACTCTAGATGTTTATATTGGTTTGCTTGTTCTGATCCTTTAATTTCTTACTTCCTAGCTTTCCGCAGAGAAGATTCACTCTGAGCCTACTACTGTTTCACTAAAGGAGATACGCTTGAAAAAATCATCCTGTCTTCTGTTGACAACAAAACCTCTTAAAATAGTTTCTAAACCACATTTTGAATTCTCGTCGACGACCTCATCGACGGTTATCTCTAGGACAACATCGACCTTTACATCTATGGCATCACCAAAGATCATTTTGTCATCGCTGATAGCCTCAACGACAATACTCTCCACAAAAATCCTGTTGACGAAGGAACCGCTGATCAAGGCGTTATCAATGGTGGTATTGACGCCATTTTCAACAATTTTCATTAGGGGAAAATCATCTTTATAGACATTATAGCCTGCGCACACAGCACCAAGTAAGGTTTCACCTGTTAAATCCGCTTGATGATGATGAGTCAGAGGATGAATGTACTTTTCAGGCAGATTATGGTCCATCTGAGCTGCATGTCAAATGTCAAAAGGATGTTGAGGAAGAGATCCCGATTATAATGAGGAATGTTATACCTCCAGAGAACAACACGAGCAATATGGAGACCAATATTCAGTTTATGGTCACCAGGAGCTGCAAGAAGATTCAGTACAAATGCCACAGAGCCTAGTAAATAATCTTCAACACATGCTCCAAGATGGTTATAGGAGGGTTCCAGACCCTACACCGACTGCTTCTCCAGTGCAACCAACAAAAACAATGCTGTCACCACAGATACAAACCCCCATGACACACACACTGCACATTTGGACCACACCTACGACTCCAGTAACTAGGCTGGCTAGGACACTAGCTGAACAGCCAGTGGATGATGCACCCTCCCCGGATGAGGACAAGGAAGAAGGGAAGATAGGAGACACTACATCAATCCCCAACAAATGGGATGACTACCTAATCCTAGCACCTTCCCCACCAGTACCACCATCAGTGGATTCCCCACCTGACAACATTGGGGACTTCCACAACCTAATGGAAAGGGCAGCTAAAACATTTCAGCTTCCATTGACGACTAAACAATCGGATTGCCTCCTCAACAACTTTAAAGAGCCCATGAAGAAATCAGTCAGGGCCATTTCTGTTGTTGACTTTATCTGGGAGAAAGGCATTAAACAATAATAAAATCGAGCCACAGTTTTGGCAGTGCTGCCTTGACTGGACAAGAAATGTAAAGTTCCTGATGATTCACTGGCATGTTTAATTAGCCATCCTAAGCTCGATTCAGTAATAACTCAAGAGGCCCAGCATCACTCAAAGAATCTTTCTGTTCCCATTTCCACACCACCAAATACAGACGGGTGTAAACTAGAAATATTGGAAAACACTTCTCTTCCATGGCAAACACTACTGTTAGAGCAGCTAATTCTTTAGCTATACTAGGCCACTATGACTTACATATGTGGTCGAATATCGCCACATACATTGACCTCTTGCCAGAGGATGCAAAGGGGAAAGCAAAGAAAATTTTACAAGCGGGGTGGAGAACCTCTGCTGAGATTATCGTCTGTGCAGTAGACAGATCGTTAACTGGCTCTAGACCACTAGAGGGTGCAGCTGTCCTTAGGAGGCAGGGATGGCTGAAGGCAACATCATTCAGGCCAGAAATGCAAAACAAGAACCTTTACATGCCGTATGACGGTGAGACACTATTCAACAATCATGTAGACAATGCTCTACAAACCATCAAAAATGACAGACTATCAAGTCCTTGGGTGCACTACAAATCAGAGGATAGCCATTTTTGGGAGCAAGGACTAGTGAGCTATACTCCTACAGCTGTGGTTCTCATCCGTACAGGCAGCAATACCAGCCCTTCCAGAGCCAGGCAGCCGCCATCAACAGTGTAATACAAATAAGCACGTAGACAGAAACAACCTCCCGAAGGGAGAGACACTGCCAAAAAGCAGTGACCATTTAGGGGTGGCAGTTATCCCCTGCAATTCAATGAGACAAATTGGGGGTTGAATCTCTAATTACTTACCTCAGTGGTCCTTCATAACGACAGACAAATGGGTGCTGGATGTGATCACTGATGGACACACTTTGGTATTCACCAAAAAACTCCAAATACTCATTGAAAGGGGGGGAGCATTTGGTGCAAAAAATGTCAACCATGTTAAAAACGGAGGGCAATAGAAGGGGTTCTGCTTACTCAGAAAGGAATCGGTTTCTACTCATGTTTCTGTCTGATTAAAAAAATCCTTCAAATGGATCCCCCCAGAAACCAGAAAGACAGTCAACCACGCACTCATCAGCAGCAGACTGGACTACGGCAACGCCCTCTACGCCGGCACCACACTCAAACTCAAACGCAAACTCCAAAGAATCCAGAACACAGCTGCGCGCCTCGTCTTTGGCCTCCCCGCCACGAACAAATCTCACCACACCTCAAATCCCTTCACTGGCTCCCCATAGACAAGAGAATCACTTTCAAGATCCTCATCCACGCACACAAATCCTTCCACAACACCGGCCCAACCTACCTCAATGAAAGAGTAGTAAACTTCCACACTCCCACACGCAACCTCCGATCAGCCGACCTCGCCCTAGCCACAGTCCCCCGCATCCAGCACACCACCACAGGGGGCAGGTCTTTCTCCCACCTCGCCCCCAAAACCTGGAACTCTCTCCCCACCGACCTTTGCAAAACCAAAGACCTACTGGTCTTCAGAAAGAACCTCAAGACTTGGCTGTTCGACCAGTGACCCTCCCTGGCCCTCACTCCCCTCCCCCTCCCCCCCCCCAGTGCCTTGAGACCCTCACAGGTGAGTAGTGTGCTCTACAAATTTCTTTGATTGATTGATAAAGAAAAATTCAGGAGACTGATGCCCCATTCTAGACCTTCGGAAACTCAACAAGTATTTTAAAAAACAATCCTTTCGGATGGATATCCTAAAGACATGCTGCATTCATAGGGATCGTATGATGGCACTAGATCTCCAGAGTGCTTACTACTATATCCTAATTCACCCAAAGTATCTACAATTCCTAAGATTTAAGCAAGCCGGCACCCAATACCAATTCAAAGTTCTCCTTTTTAGATTACCAGGATTTAACAATCTGCGGAAAGTGGTACAACTTCCAGAAGAAAATGTACATAAACTTCTTGGAACTCAGGGCCATGGTATTAGCCCTACTCTTATTTCTCCCAGAATAGCAAAGTCATCAGTGCTAATTCACACAGACACCACCACCAGCATGCATTGTGTAAACACAAAGGAAGGTACAAGGTCATTGACCCTATCACAGCCAGCACAGGACATTTAGAAATGGGCTCTGCAATATCGAATAGCACTCAAGGCAGAACATGTGTCTGAAGCAGCCAATGTCCTAGCAGGCACATTGAGCAGACGGGCGCCAGCTGTCACAAATGGGAGCTCAGCAAACAGATTCTGGATGACATTCTTGACTGTTGGGGCAAACTAAACCCAGACTTCTGTGACAAGGGAGAATCGTAAATGCCAATTCTATGCAAGCTTGCACCCACACGCAGGGTTGTGGGGGAATGCGTTTTCGATCAGATAGTCAGGGATCTTTGCATAAGCTTTTCCCCCCAATCCTGTTAACTCTGAGGTTCTTTAGCAAATTGAAGACAGAACCTTGCTGAGTAATCGTGATTGCTCCTAGATGGCCTAGACAATTCTGGTTTACAGAACTCCCTGTTACTTTCAGAACAGACCTACATTCATTTGAAGCCCATACCAATGTTACTAATGATGAACCACAGCCAGGTACTTCATCCGAATCCAACATCATTACACTTCCTCAGCCTGGTTCCTGAATTCAATGAGTTTGCAACCTTGAATAGTCCTATAGATTATAGAGAGATTCTCACAAATGCTAGAACTGATACTACTAATAAAACATGCAAACTTAAATGGAAGTGGTTCTGTTTGTGGTGTCAGGAAGCTAATGTTCATCCTATTTCATCACCACTAAAGCAACTTCTCCCACAGCTGCTCCATTTAGAAAAATCTGGTTTAGCTTACACTTCTAATAAAGTACACCTGGCACCGATCTCACGATTTAGAAGGTTGGATAAATTACCTTTGCTATGATCTAGCAGAGTGATCAAGAAAATTCTCAAGGGGCTTTTCAGGGTGTTTCTTCCAGTAAAGACATCTCCTTCTTGGCACCTTAACATAGTGCTAGGGCAACTAATGAAAGCCCTAGCTTTTTGTGAAAGGTCCCTTTCACAAAACAGACCTAAAATTCCTGACTTGGAAAACAGTGTTCTTATTAGGGCTCACAATAGCAAGAAGGGCCAGTAATATTCGAGCATTCACAATTTAAAAACTATTCAAGCAATTCAAATAAGACACTGTGGTGCTAAGGACCGCTCCTAAATTTATACCAAAGGTTCCTTCGGATTTCCATTTGAATTAACCCATATTACTGAGAACATTCTTTGCTAGTCCACAAACTACAGCAGAAAAATCATTACATACATTGTACATTTAAAGATGTATCAAGTTCTACTTGCACAGAACTCGTCAATTTCAGAAAACAAATCAGTTATTTGTTGCCTATGGAAACCTTTGTAAGTGCTTCCCGCTTTCCAAACAAAGCACAGCCATATGGATTGCAGCGGCTATCCAGTTTTGTCACAGACAAGCCGGGAAACCATTAAAGAGTAAAGTCAAAGCTCATTCTTCCAGGGCTGTGTCTATTACCGCAACTCTCTTTGCCAGTATGACTATTCAACAAATATGTTGAGCAGTGACAAGCACACCTTCACACAACATTGTCTGGATTCCTCTGACAAGAGTGATGCAGCTATGGGACAAGCAGGGTTGCATTATCTTTTTCAATAAGATGAGCCATGTCTAAATGTATTTCCTGCCATCTGCTATACTTTATTATTAATTATAAATATTTTAAGTTACTAGTCTGATTCAAGAAAGCAAATCAATGAAATATCCAGTACTGAAGAAGAAAATAAGTTACTTACCAGTAACTGTGGCTCTCCAGTGTTGGTATCTTTCATAGATGCACATGCGACCCACTCTCCTCCCCATAGAAGGCCCCCTTATTGTCTGGGTTTGTATTTCCCACTTATGCTAGAAAATCTGAGGGACAGAAGCCTCTGTGGTGAGTGTTTGCTGCCACCTGATTGGCTGAACTTTGGTTCTTAATAAATGATGAGTATAAGCTATTGGAGTGAATGTCTTTTTAACATTAACTTTTATACATGTCATTGACTACTGCTTTCTATGGTACAGTGGGACTCCCACTTTGTCTACAGTGAATGATTCTATGAAAGATACCAATACCGGAGAACTATACTTATTGGTAAGTAAGATATTTTCTTTTCCAGGAAACGTGCTCAAAGGCATCTTCCTAGGTGAAGTCCTGGAAATCTGTGTAAATTTCCAGTGAATATGACATTTTCTCCAAATGTAGTAGTTAACATACCACTGTAAATTTCTCATATTTTTTTACTGGAAGAGCCCATGGTGTTTAGGTTGTATAGATAGATTTGACAATAGAAATAGCACACTGTGGATTTCATGCATTAACCTTACCAAGTGTGTTTTATTTACTAAACTTCAATTTGGTGTCTACTGTGTGGAAAAAAAATTGAATGATGAAACGGAATACTTTCATCGTAGCATGTAGCAGCCTGTTAGCCCAATCTCTAAATTAATATATTATGCTAGGCTGTCAAATGTTTCTGTTAGCCTCAGTTTGTTTACATTCCATACAGAAAATGTGTTGTACACAGTAGTAAATCTTCATAAAGAGAGATTGGGATTACATGTGAGCTGTAAACAAATATTTGACGACTTGCGATGGTCAGACAATTATATTGGTGGTGCAGGCCAGAACCTAAAGCCAAATGTACAAAGCATTTTGCAATCGCAAACTCTCGGATTTGCAAAATAACAAAGTTTGTGACCACAAAATGGTCTTTTTTCTATCTAGTAAACCAATTTTGCGAGTCAAGGAAGCCTCTCTGACTCACAAAATGGGAATCGCATTCCATTCTGATTCGCAGTTAGGAACATGGGTAAAATGAGTACTCCTCCTAATCACGAGTCCCTAAAGTATGTATCAATGGTTTGCGACCACAGTCGTGGTTGCAAACCATTGATCAGTTGCTTACACCTCAAAAGAGGTGGTAACTGATCCGCAAAGGGGAAGGTGTCCCCTGGGATCTGGTGATTCCGGACAGGGAAACGTTGGGCGGTCAGGCGTGATCCTCCTTGTGTATTTCTGAACTGGAAACTTTTTTTCTTAAAAGCAGTGCAAGCTTTTTTATGGGCTGCTTTAAACTTTTTTTTAAATCATTTGGAATGGAAACACGGGTTGTGATGCGCTGTTGCTTGCAAGACACCATCCATGTGTCTGTAGCGAATCATAGGGGTTCACAAATGGCAACCTGCCTAATTAATATTCATTAGGCAGATAGTTCTGCCACCAAGTGCAGTTGGAGATTTTATGATGCAGCTTAGTAGTACATAGGTCATATCACAAAATCTGAGACAAGTCACAAAAAATCAGTGCACAGCTTACAACCACTTTTGCAACATGTCTTTTAATATGGCTGGCCCTTCATTTATTTCATGCCACACCATCAAAGTCGGCAGTTACTGCGTGAAAAATACAAGGCAACAGCTGACCGGAAGCATGCCGCTTGCTTATATCTCCATTCAACCCATCAAAAGTCTAGCAATAACACACATAGAACCTTAGTACTTTTTGTTTTTAATATATCGCCAAACTTATGTCATAAAAATACCACAATGCACTTTGTATAGTCAAATCTAAAACAGCTCAGTAAAAACGTGCAGCTGAAGTGAAGATGGCTCAAACTAATGATTGTCACGAAACATGATCAAAGGGCTTAAATCCTCAGTGCATTTCTTATGACATCACATATTACATCATTGATGGCATCAGCAGTGCCATCCTACTTCAAGAACAATAGACGAAGCAGTAGTGTATTCTGTGAACATAAAAACAGACAGCGAACACATTCCAGACGGCACCATAAATAGATTCACCACCATGTAACACGTTTTCTTAGAAAGATCATAGAATCCAAAAAGAAAATGAGGATAATTGTTACAGTTCCTAAAATAGTATGAATGGTAAGAATTAATTATGTACTGCTATTTTTTAAGAGCGTTTTGGGGCATAACATTGCCAGACCCTGTTTGTGTGTGTGTGGGGGGGGGTGGGGGGAGGGGGGAGATGTTTAATGGGCTGGGGGTAGGCACAGCCAGAAATTGACTACTGGCCATAACACTGGTAGTGGAGGTCTGTTGACACCGGTGTCCTGGGCCCATCCTACTATGCCTCTGCGCACTGATCCAAGTACACACTTTCTGCACTTGACTCTCAGGGTAGCAAGGTTGTGCAGTCAAAGGTTTCTCACTGAAGTTGTGTTTGGGGGCAAGAACCCAGAACAAAGCCAAACAGTAGGCACAATCATATAATTTCCATCCCATTGTTTATCTTTTAGTTAAAGAAATGACTTTAATCATACTTTAAAACCAAATACTACAGACTCCAACTGTGGTTTGTGTACAAGGTTGCGATCTCCTTACGGGGTCAGGTGAGAAGCTAATGCTCTCTATGGTGTTCGCTTCCCTCTGCCTCTCTCTCTCTCATCTAGGGTATCTTTAGAAAAAATACTGATGTAGGTGTACAAATGCAGATGTTAGCTCGTACTTCACTTCAGTAGTCTTTAGGTATAATAAGTTTGCATTGACAAATATTGACATTCTAGCACTAAACTTCCTCTCTGCTGATATTAGACACATTCTTTCAGTTCTCGCAGATGCAGCCCACATTAGCTGCTCAAACGACATGGTGAATCGGACCATGAATATGTGTCTCACACTTCTGTGGACCACTGGGATTAAACAGTGTGCTTGGATGGGTCATCCTCAGTTGCGGCCTCTGTGTCCGATGCAGGCAGATGCTCATAAAAGGCAGTTGCGGCACCCAGGCAGATGCATGTGGGTGCTTGTCTTTGGCAGTTAGGGACCACTGACCGATACAGCAGGCTCTCACAGGTAGCCACCAGTAGTGACAGCTGCAGCACTAGGCTTTTAAGGTTGGTGGAAATGCCTGGCAGATGATTTAGCACACAAGTTCTTACTCAGCTCTGGGCAGGAAACTCACTGGAAGACTGGGGAACCCCTTAAACTTTAAGTCTGCACCAGTTTTGCTCCCTGTCATTAGTCAGCTACTTCTGTGTGTTGTGCACACTGGGGTTCTCCACTCGGGCTGTCTCTCCTCCGGAAGCACCAGGAAAGCTATTTCCCTTTTGGGCAAGCAGGTTTCTGGGCACTTAGACAGACCCCCAGCTTCTCAAGCATGTTGCACGGTTCAGGTAAATACCCCCTCGCCCTCTGGGAGACTGACTGTCATGCAGACACCAGCATTGGTTGCACAGCAGCCCTTTGAGGACTCTTTGGAGCACCTTGTTTCTTGGTCAACAAGAGCTCAACTGGAGGAAAGTGGTGTGGTTTATACTCCACGTTATTATTCATTTTCCAGACGGAGGTGAAGTCTCACTGTTTGTGGCTTCAGAACTCGTTTGGGTTGGTTCTCTTTCAAATGTAATTGTGATTGTTTTTCAGAGAAGACCTTTGTGCAAGGTGTTTGCTCTCACGCAGGTAACACTGGTAATGGCTCCAAGCAGGAGTATTCCGAGCAAGGGCCTAATGAAGTCTGATATCTCTGCACCAGGCAGTCATGAACCTTCTTGAAGCAAAGATCAGGGACAAACAAGAGCTCAGACCGTGCCTAGAAACCTCCTCACTTGGAACAGAATCTGTGGTCCCACCCCTCACCCCAAGCATCTATCCAAAGGCAATCCTCAGGAAGAATTTGTCAATAGGCCCTTGCTTACATGGCCTTCTTTAAATTTCTACACCCTTTTTCAAATCAGTGTCACAACCTGCACCCTACAGAGACAGGAATTCAGACAATACAATTCCACTGACAGTAATGCTGTATCCATCATCCTTCTTGTGGGGTGCTAAACCAGAGGCCATTCAAAAGGGATCTCGCTGGTTGTAGCAGTCATACTCTTAAAAGATAGAGTCCTACTAATGCATGTGTCACACTCTTGTTACACACACACTCACTCACCATGCATGTAGAATGTCATTGCAAAATCCGGGTTTACCTACAAAGCAGAATTTTATACTAGAGGGATA
This sequence comes from Pleurodeles waltl, assembly GCF_031143425.1. Taxonomy (NCBI): domain Eukaryota; kingdom Metazoa; phylum Chordata; class Amphibia; order Caudata; family Salamandridae; genus Pleurodeles; species Pleurodeles waltl. The sequence goes on along the minus strand of NC_090444.1, from coordinate 614,101,965 downwards.
AGTAGACCGTGCTTACTCCTTGACACAGAGAAATGGTGTGGTCCTACCATAAATTCACAAGCAAAAAACTTGGTATGCTCCCACCACTGGTTTATATGACTTGCCCAGGGCATGAACAGTAGTCCTATGCCAGCTCCTGATCACAGAAAAGGTTCTACACCTTGCATTACCAGGGACAGATCTCATTCTCTGCACACACGCTAGATTAGGATGACTCGAGGCCAAACAAAGTCAGTATACCAGTTTCTTATGCATTCGGTACTATGAGGGGAACATTCCATCCCAACAAGGATGGAGCAGGAATTGGAACATGGTAGTGTATTGTCTCTTTATACTTGAACCCATGCAAGTACGGGTAGCAGAGGTTGGACAGAAAAATTTAAGATGAAAAAAAAAATCATGGTATGAAGAAATGGGCCTAAAGCAGGGACCTCGTGAGGAGGGAGACATTGGGATTTGATGGACATAGGTTGTCTTCTACCAAAAAAAACATAGTTTGAGAAAAAGGAGGCAACAACAGAGAGGGAGAAAGGGTGGGATTTCTGGTAAGGTTTTAGGTGTGTTCCCCCAGTTGGGCCTAAAAAAACCTTAAGGAACTGGCAGTACCTCGGGAGGGAGGATAAAAATATTTCAACAGAACTGAAGAAGGGAAATTTGTTTTGATCTTCGTGATCTAGACTAAAAACAGATGCCCTTTTTTACTACAAAAAAGACATTGACCAAGATGGATTCCACATCTTGGTAAATGTCATTAATGTAGAAAATGTGATCAGAACAGGTTTTTATTAATCAATTGTGTGTCTGCATAACACAGAACCTTTGAAGGCCCTTTGTAGATTAGAAGACGATGGTGGTCAGTATTCAGTAACTAAAACTTGGCGGTAATTAACTTTATAATTAAGAAACACTTTTCAAAGAAAAGAATTTAAAAATGGTCACCTTGGGTCATCTTCTGATCTCAGCAAGTGTTTCGTACGCCGGACACTGTTTGTTGTACTTCTGCAACCTTATTCATTGTTTTAGGAGGCTTTATACTCATTCCTCCATAGAAACCCGGCTGACATTGGGCATAGGCGAACTAAGCACAGGCCTACAACTACTAAATTTAGGGGTGCACATTGAGCTGACTTAAAACTGTTTTTTAATTATTTTAGGCTGCCAGGTCCCATTTATTTTCTATTCAAATCTTCATTTTTTTTTTTTTTTAAATCTCCCTCCATTTCCCTTTCTCTCCTTCCGCTTGCCTTCTCATCCTAGGCCATCTATTATGGCCTCTCACCTCAAACTTAGCATCTGAAAATGAGATTCAGCTGAAGTGGAGGAGGAAATGTGTGTTCACAGACCACTCACTGCTGGGTTAATCAGCAAGGACCTGACTTGTAAACACCAGAGTGCCCCACACTAAAATCATCAGCAACAAGGGAGAAGACTATGGCAAAGGGATGGTCAGTTACCGTCAAGTTAGGAGGACCAACATCTATAAGTTACATCACCAGCCTCCAACCTTGCCGCTTTTCTCCTCCAAGTTTGGTCATCATCCTCTGCTAGGGAGCTTCTGACAAATGTAGTGGTTACGGCTAGAATAGCAGTGATGGATAGTTTGCTTTTGAATGAATGAATGAACAGTTTCCCTCCAGAGGGTTTCCTGCTGCTATGCAAACATAATGGGTACATACGCACAACAGTGTCCAACACCAGATCAAGCGTCTCTCCTTCTTATAGTAGAAAGCATAGCACAGAAGCTGCCCTATTAAGTTGTGTCTTGGTGATGTCTTTTACATATAGGGCTTAGAAAAGGCAGAAGTGTACAGGTGGTGGGGGAAGTGAATTATGGGAGCACCAAATTCGGTATTGCCCAGTTTGCTATTGGAGCACTTTTGGCCAGAGCTGAAAGGCTCAGTGAAAACCCAAAATTTCTCGTGTTCCAATCTTAAAATTACAACATTTATAGGGACCTACCTGGCACCTTGGCAAGACTGTTGTGGCCTCGTAGTTTGTTTACTCCTTTATTCTCCCTCCGCCTTGAAGGGCCTCCTTAAAGCCTCATTGGGCTCTTTCCCACTCCCCCGGTACTGGAGCTAATTTCACCCTCTAGCATGGGCTTATCTTACCCACACCCATATTTATTTGACATACATAATACACTTTTAAGACTCCTAATGAATTTGAATTTGAGTGTAAAAGCAGTATTGTTCGGAGTAACTTCTCCACTTTAAAAGAGGGCACTGGACTATTTCAAAGTGGTGAAATTACTCCGAACAATGCTGCGTTTACATTCACTAGGCTTTCCTTTCCCTGACATCATTCAGATGCACATCTAGCGCCTTAGTAAATTAAATGTTTCGTGTATTTCATGTTGATAACATTGACACTGTAACAGAACATACTAACTTTATTCACCAGCAGAATGTCCTAAAGTACCCGTAAGGGGACGCAGTTTGTACCGTTTGAGTGAATGGAAATGAACAGGTTACGAGGCAAATCAGAAACCCCCGCTGGAGAAAGGTTCCCCTTTTTCTATTCCCAACTGCCACCCTCTGCGAGTTGTTAGCCAAAATTCAGCATTTACTGCTCATCTGGCATCCTTGCCTCAAGCTTGTCTAAAGATACTTTCTGCATCCTGCATATTGTTTTTTTCCATAGCGCTTAAATTCGTACTTCTACCATTTCTAGACGCTGTACACAACAGCTGTTACGACCACCTAAGTTAGAGGCAGCTGATGTCAGCGGCAAGTGTTTGACTTGGTGAGCAAATTTGCTAGATAGAGCCATTATTTTAGAGTGGAAGTTACTGCGGTTTTCTTTCACCTTCTTCACAAAACATCTGTTAAAACCGAAATACCTAATCTGTTCCCAGGTAATTTTGGCACAAGGCCTTTTACAAAAATCATGTTTGTGGCCTTGTGAATTGTAGCTGCGCCGTTGGTGGGGGCAAAGCTATGCAACTAAAAATCTTTTCAATAAATCTTCCTCCATTGTCAGTTTTTCAGAAATGTAGCATCCATATATTTCGCCGTTTAATAATGTACAGATCACATCGTACCACTAACTGGTCTCATATTCTCTCATTCAGGCTGCGCGTGGCATCAATTTTCCTCTAAAACATACACGTCTAGTATTTCACCCACGCATTCCCATTGCTGGGAGCCCGTTTCAAAATGCAGTGTGTGCTCCAGAAGTTAGTTAATTCAGGTGTACGAAATGACTGCCTTGAACACATTAAAAGGTTAAATAGTTCCCTTACACAGTTGATTTCTTATGGTGATACCCGTAAAGGAAAGCAAGGGGGCGGTATGTGTACATTCAATTGTTTCCAGGATGTGCGGCGCCGATATTTCCATTTAATCACAGTAAAATAAACAGCACTACTACTTGTTTCTTTGTGTTTTTAGGTATTGCAGCAAATATTGAGTATCCTCGGTCATAATATTCGTCTTTATTTGTATATTTTAGGGCGTTCGTGAAGTAACACAGTGTGTCCTTCTCAATATTTACATGCACTTTTATAAATAAAACTTTTATTGTTGCTTTTCATAAGAGACTGATTGACACCAGTGGAATCATTGATCAGCTGATATTCTCCTCCATGAATGTGTGCGCGCACGCACACACAGATGTGCAGAGCATAATAAGCTGTTTATTACTATTGTTGAGTGTGGGGAGAAGCCATGACTCGCGAGAGGCCAAGCCTCAAGTGAGTCATGATGCCCCTCTTCTCTCTCAAAAGTGGTAATAAAAGTATTTTTCTCACCTCACTCTTGTGCTGTTCTGCGGCGATGAATTTGATTTTAACCTTTGCACTGTAGTAATCAGCGAGTGAATGCTATGTGCATTTATGAATATAGTTGCTCCAAATAACATGAGTTAGAAGGATATATATATATATATATATATATATATATATATATATACACACATATACACACACACACACACAACACGCCCCCCCACCCCCCCCCCCCCCCCTGTTTTTATCATTATTCCCTTTGGCACCTGAAGTACTAACACACACTTTATATCCTGTGCGTTTTTTGTTTTTTTATTTCACGAAGCAACAGTCTAAAGTTCCAAGCTTGACAACAAGGAATGGTTTATCGAAAAAAAAACTGAATAGTTTTATTTCAGGCGCAAATCTCACATACGTTTGCCCGCTCCATGCGGAGTTATTTAAAGCTGTCTAAATAATGTTAATAAAAAGGCTAAGGCCTTTTTAGGTGTGCGCGGAGTATTTTTTTTGTAATGAGTATTTGAGAACGGCGAATACAGGTTTTCCGGGACTCGCTAGGGAGTGTATATTTAGGCTGGGTGGGTTCTGTTGCTTTGTTTGCATCTAAGCCCATTTGCTGCCTCTTCCTTTGAGTCAGCCCTCTGACAGCAACTTCTAATTTATTTTGCTTTCAGTGCAATAAGATCTGCTATCGCCGGCATACTATAGTGGTGGTCTCGCTCAACCGTGATAATAAATTATAAAGGCGCATTTTGTCATGACTCGCAAGTTAGGCAAATGTATGCAAATTGACTCGCGCAATAAATAATTTAACGTTTATTTGTGATTGTTTACACTTTGTTTGATGTTCCTAGGTATGTGTAGCATTCCCCTTATTGTTTGATACTGTATGGTGTAAATGGACTGATTTTTTTGTATTTATTTCGCATGGACCGTTTTACTTCATTTTTCGTTCCCGGTGACTTTTCTTCTATTGTGAGGGGAAAAAAAACGTTTTGTTTCCAGGAAAAAAACAACCAATTCATTATACTTTACCTTTCCGTTTTTAATGTTCTCATCTGAATATGATTTTTTAAACAACATATTTGTAACTTTGGGAAGCTTTCGTGCAATTTTCTAGGTGGCTTAAGTTGACATTTTTGTCTAACATGATATGTGAAAATAAACTCCGTGTTGAAAAGTTCCTCCTTCCGAAGCGGATCATGAAGTTGTAATAGAACACGCGTTAAAAAAAAAAAAGCTTCTAGCAGCACGACACTGACAGCTTATCTGCACTTTAATCACATTACGTTTTCCCGCCTCACTCTTATCAACACAGTTTACACTATTTATACAGTTTTACGCCCCAGTTTGTAAACGAGCATTTCATTCAAACTTCCATGTTTGCTTATACATTTTCCATGGTGGTACACGAGTGGAACCGGCCGTGCAGGCAGCCAAGGTCGCGGAGTCCAGTCCTCAACTACTACTTAAGCGAAAGGCATTTGCATAAAGTGAATGCGCGCGCGATGCCCCGTTTCTGCCCTGAATACTGCTGCATTCCTTTGGCGGCAAAGTTCTAGACGCCGCTCTTGTTCGGCTCGATTGCCTCCAGTTACCGTGGCAACCAGCAGATGGGCTTCTTTGACAAAGGTCAGCGGGGCGGCTGGAGGCGTAGAGGTTAAATTAAAAAAAAAAAAAAAAAAAAAAAACTCTTCACGCTGAGGGTTCCGCCGTGGATGCGGCTAAGGGCCGTTATCAGATTACTTGTATTAAAAGCTAATTAAGATGTGTGCCAGTCGGTGCCGCCTGGCTACTTGAGTGGGTGATTTAGGGCGCCGAACGTTGTACGTCGGCGGAGTACGCCAGAGCGCTTACAGTGTCAAACAGGATGTTTATAGCAGGTCTTGACTGGCGGTGTCACCACTCGCTAAGAATCGCGAAAATCATGTTTAAGTTCAGGGCCGCAGCACGGTGCTGTTTCTCCTCTTCGCAGTTTGGAACAAAAACTGTACGGAGTATGCACCAGCTGTTTACTCACGTTGTGGTGATAGGCGCGTGGGAACATTGTTATTCTTTTACGGGAAGTGAAAGAATAGTGCCTGTCTGGCCTAAAAAAGTAAGGGAAGCGTTTATTGCACCATTTAATCACAAGTAATGTAGTATGCCTAAGGAACGTACGTAAAGCGACAGAAAAAAAGGAACTCTGTGCATATGACGATGAAAGCCCAAAAGATGTTTTTCTGTCCATAACGGATCCTAAATATCCGTTTAGTTGAATGTCTCAATAAAAATGATCCTGTTTAGACACTGGATATGTTTTTTAATGGCCATTTTATGTCCGGGTTTCAAACACACCTTTGCTGACAATACACACAACAGAATGTGCTTCATGTTCTGTTAACATTGGAACCGTTGGCTTTCTGTGACCAGGCTCATTCAGCCATTTCGATGCGGCTAAGCAGTCTTATCATAGCCTAGTGGAGAATCGAACATTTTTTAACATTCCTAAATAAGAATTTTAATTTATAATAAGAACACAGGGGCGAAGATCACACGTTCTCTTCCTTGCTTTATTTTAAACAGCAGCCTTGTATAGCCATATAACACGAAAAAACATAGAGATAAAGGCAAAAAAACTACAAATACCAGCGATCCAAGATAACTAAACATGTCATAGAGAATATCTAATATCCAATTCACAATCCCGTCAATGTATAAACCAGAGAAACAAAATTAACTCCGTCTCTTCTGCTGCAAGGAAGCCTTGTCTTGGGTACTACAAATCTCAACATCTTCCTTGCTTTTGATCTAAAACTGAAAGCAAGAAACCTAAATATCTGCCATGCAAGTGGTTGGGTGCAATTACATCCTTCTGAGAATAACATGAAAAACTGTCAGTATCATCAACAAAGTCAGAAGAATTCCATAATACAAGTAACAGGTGGGATAAACTTTGCCTCTGTGTCCTTAGTAGAATAGAAAATTGTTGCTCACAAATGTTATACAATTTTCAGTTCTATGTCGGGACAATAGGCTTCAATTTATGCAAGTATAAAGCTTATCAACCACCATAGAAAAAGGATTACTTACTGGCTTATGACAGAATTCTTTAAACATGGAATCATGTAGATAATTTCTTCCAATGAAGCCCTCACGGTAAAGGACTTGGAAGCCATGGCTTACTGGATCAAGTCAGACCCAAATATATAAGTATTAATTTCCACTTCAGAAAGAATCAATTTTACCCAGCGTACTAAAATAGGGCAAGATACTGGGCTATGGGGACCGTAACAAAACGATTAGTAGTGGACCATCGGGGCGTTTTCGCAAAGAAGTGGCAGCTCCCTTAATTTCCCGTAAACAATGATGTACAAAGTGTTTTCTGTGCACCGGAAGAGCTGGAAATACCATTTGCCTCATTGCAGATTTAGTGCACTTGGCGATCACGAATGAAACACCTCCAGGGGTGAAAGATCTGCCTGCGAGATCAAGCACTCGAATACCAGAGACCCGACTGCAAGAGACGAGATGCAAAAAGAGCATTAATTTCACAGGCAGTTGTTTCCTGGTATATAAAAAAAAGAGTTGTCGGTCCAAGAAATTTAAGGATGATGTAGACGTGCCAAACAAAGGAATATTTTGGTTGAGGAAGTATGGAAAAAACATACTTCTACGAGAAGCTTGGACATCAGCAGGTGTTCCCCCACAGGTTTGTTGGCAACATGTAGGTGACCTGCAGAAATAGCTTATCTGTAAAAATTGATGTTATGGTAAGAAAGGCTCTCTGAAGTCAGATAGCCAAAATAATGATGACATGATTCATATCCGCTAAAACAGGATCAAAACCCTGTTGCTATCACCAGCCAGACCATCACTTCCATGCTGCTTGATAGCATTAATGTGTGGAATCTGCCCAGTGTTTTTCAATGTGGTCAAGAGCCTTTCGGAAAGTCCTAGCATTTGAAAACGTCTCTGGAAAGTCTCTGAGCCACTAGTCTGAATTGTTGAGTCATAAATAAGGGATGCTGACACCGAGAGGGTCCAGCAGAAGAGTTGGAAACCAAGGAAATAGGAAATGACACTCACAAGAGAGTTCCAGCAGTCAGGTACCAACTATGGTTTTTTTTAAGAGGTGAAATCCAAATCACCTCTACAGCCTTATGCCTTATCTGAAGGGTCACTCTGAAAAACGTGGAGAAAGGGGGAAGGCATAGTTCAGTCCACTCCAATTCTGTAAGAATGTATCCGTCGCTAGAGCGAATGGGTCCGGACTCCATTGTAGAAGGATTGTAATTAGAACGTTAGGCCGGAAGCAAACAGGTCCATCTGGCTTGGACCCCATCTCTGCATCACCCTGGAGAACAGGTCCAGATCCAACTTCCACTCGCTTGCCTCTCTGAGGTGCTGCGAGTTTAATTCGGCTACTGAAGTTTGAGTGCCCAGAAGGCGAATCGCTATGACCGAGATCTGATTGTAAGGGCAATAATGCCAAAACCCTTTTGCTATCCCCACTAGCAGCCGGGAACGCGTGTCCCCCACCCCAAATGGTTGACATATTGGACCACAGACACTCTGTCCATTTTCAACAGAATACAGCAATGGGTTTGCTGGGGCAAATAGGTATGAATTGCAAAGGAGCCCGCTAGCAGCTTGAGACATTTGATGTGTAAAGAAAGTTATGCTTTGGATACAGCCTCTTTGTTAGGAACCAAAAGGAAATCTGCAGCACTCTCCTGTTTTATATCAACGGGGAGGGCAGTAGGACTGGGCAGAGACATTGTGACTAAACACAATGAGCAGTCTTAATTTAAGTCTTCAAAAGTCAAATGCCCTCGAGATATAGAGGGCATCTCACTACTGCTCAAGGCAAGCATTGTTATGACGGGGTGAACCGTGGCGCGGCCACAAAGACACCCTTGGTCTAAAAATACAGTAAAACACAGATAAATGGGTGTACGAGCACTAAAATCCAAAATGCATGTCTGTATATGTGTGGATTAATAGAGTAAGAGGGCTGGTTGGAGCACCAATGGAATTAAGAAGAGGGACTGAGGGAAATACGTTATCACACACAAGCTATAGCCTGTCTTCAATTATTATTGCAGCCTTGGAAGGTGTAAAGGTTTAATATTTTTGCAGCCCCCCTAAAGGACGTCACACCACCTGAAAAAATATCCACCTCCACCAGAGGAGCTCCCCAAAGAGAGGTCTTGCAAGCATTGCCGCAATGTGTGGGTCACGCTGAAGAACTTGCTTGATGGGGCTTGAGGTGAGGCTTAGATGGGGCTGCTTTGCACAAGTGTCCCCCTTTGAAACATCATTGCAGTAGGCTGCCCAACCCCAACATCTGGCATCAGACTCCACCACCATGTACGGAAAAAGACCCCAAAATGGCCTTCCATCCCAAGCGGCCATGCTGTCGAGTCACCACTGCAGCTCGTGACGTACATCTGAAGTGAGGGTCACCTGTTCTCCATAAGACATGCTCTTGCATAAATGATCAATCCTCAGAGTCTGCTGATCTCGGTAATGAATTGGGTCTGGGAAAAAGACTTGGATAGACAATGCCAGAAGGCCCACTAGACGCTCTACTCAACAGAGTCTTATCATGGATTCGACAATTTCCTTTGTGATTGCTCTGATTTTTTGGCTTTGGAGGGCCAGGGTGGCTGACACAGAATCAATGGCAAATCCCAGGAAAGTCATTTGTTGAGCTCGGAGAAGATCTTACAAGTCGTAGTTGATGTAAAATCCTAGAGAGCCTAAGAGGGCAGTTGTGAGACTCAGCTACAGTGTGAGCAAATTGGGATTGTGTGACATCATGAGGAAGTTGTACACACTCACCCAGATCTCTCTCTCAAGAACACCACCACAGGTTTGAGGAGCTTAGTGAAGCTCCAAGAGACTGACGAGAGTCCAAATGGGATTGGCAAGAATTCGTAGGTAAGACTTGACTATTGAAACTTTAAGAAACGACGATGTGGCAGAAAGATGTGAACTGTTTGGTAGTCATCCTTGTCTCAGCAAATCTTGTAAGAAATAAATCCCTTCTATTTTGAAATGGCTGTGAAGGATCCAAGAGTTAAACTCTTTAATGTTGATAAACTAGACGGAAGCCTCTGACGTTTTTGTCTACCAGGAAGATGTTGCTGAGAAACCCTGAGGGGTGAAGATTGTATACTGTTATGGCGCGTTTCGGTAAAAGGGAAGACAATTCCTAATTTATGAACTGACTTCTATGAGATTGTAAATGGACTTGACGAGGAAAGAATGGTCGTACTGGTGTCTGGTAGAACTCCAGGTGAAAACCCTGAAAAGTGTGGAGAATCTGTGCATTGTGGATAATGGATGTCCAGTTGTGCAGAAAGTAACAAATCCTTCCCCCTAACTCTGCTTGGGAAGATGAGAAGAAAGGGGAAGACTCGCCTTAGAAAGAGGTACTGGACGCTGCTCCAGGTTTGTTACCAGGGTATTATATGCCTCTAGAATCTCTTGCTCGAGTAGGGTCGAAGGAGGTTTCCCTGTGTGCATCATTCCTTCCCAAGAATATTCATTTGTGCTGCCCTTGCAATGAGGAGTCTGGATATTGAGCGTGACTGGTGGAGCGGCCTGGCCTCTACCAGCCCGAGGAAAAAGATGAGACTAGAATACCTTTTTTAATGCTGCCTTTGCTTCATCAGCGTAAGTGAAAATATTCACAAATTTCACCATCTCCTTCACAAAAAGGTTGCTAAACAGCAGACCCTCGGCTGAGTTTGGGATCGATGCAAAGGAGGATAGAGAAAAGAAGTTCTGAGAACAAAGTACAATTAGTGTTGAGCAGTAAACTGACTTCTGGTGTGCCCGACCAGCTCGCACATCAGGCTCAAAATAGGAGTACCTTGGTCTTTTGCCAAGAAAGGCCATATCTAAGATGTTTGCCAGCCGGCCAGAAATATCCAAGAGCTTGTCCTGGCAAGCTTTCCAGGAACGATCATTACTTTTCCTGAGGGTCTTTGACAAATTTACCTAGGAAGGTGGATAGTATAGGGCCGATGTCAGGGGTCAAAGCCACCTTAAGTGCTAAGGAAGGCCTGGGACATTCTGAGCGAAGGTGGCTTCTAACCTCCTTAGGGATGGTCTTGCAAAGTCTGCTCCGGAAGCAACAGACAGAAAACACTTGCTGTAGGCTCCGCCGAGGGCAAGCAGTAAGATGAGGGAGCGCAGCAGTCAAGGAGAACAACTACTGCAGGCTCTGTTATTAGCTGCAGGGAGTGGAGGGTTCAAGCAGGCTACCTTAAGTGTCTGCTGCCTGATGGAGAATCATAAAATTGCAGCGGCACGGGTGGGTTGGTGCTCCCCAGCCGAGGACAAATCAAAGACCGATGCTGACAAGAAGTCCATGTGGATGGTATAGACAGGAAAAAGGAACATTCCTTGAGCACACTATAAGGCAGAAAAAAAATAAACAATATTTGAAATATTCAGCAAAATACAATAGTGAATAGAATGAGGTAATACATAACATGGCCGCTGAAAGCAAACAGGTGAGGTAATGCTGCTGGTCTGGTTTATACATTGACAGGATTGCTGATTGTATATTGGACATTCTCTATGACATGTTTGGTTACCTTGGATCTATGGGATTTGTAGTTTTTTTTTACCTGCATCTCTGTTTTTGTGTTTATATGGCTATACATTGCTGCTCTTTAAAACAAAGCAAGGAAGAGAATGATTAATCTGAAGCCTCTGACAAGACATAGAATTTCTCTGTCACTTAATGCTGTTGAAAGTTTTAGTGGATCCTTCCTCTTACATTCAAGTGGTTTAATTTAACTACATGAAGAATTACTTAACAGCTATAGCTCTATCTACTGCTGCTCCCTTGTTTTTTGCAGCCACGTGTTAACATATGCAAATTCAATCTAGCCCTGATGACTTTGCCATTCTTTTTTTTTTTTTAATATAATTTGTAGTTTGCTCCGTAGCTTTGTTTTTCTCTCTCCTCTATTACTAGGCTAGAATTCCGTTATCTCCAAGCAATCCTTTGTAAATGGTAATACAAGAAAATGGGCCTTTTGGTTTACTTACATTCAATATTGAACATCCGTATTAGGAAGCACTGTGATGTTGCTTTTTGCAAATCAAAGCATCATCACCATGTTGAACGGGAACTCTTGTTCTAGGCAATGGTTTGGGACAATGACACAGGAAGGAGAAAGAAATATGCATGCATGTGATGTATCATCTTCAGGGAATGACCTGGGTAGAAGGAGCCAAGCCAGAGATAAACACTTGTGCGCGGTCTTCACAGATTCACTGGCACTCTGGTACTCCACACAAGAAAGCACCATTTTGATATGGTTTATTTAGCAATATTATTTATCATCATTTCACATTGAAATAGTACTCCCGGACCCTGAAGCTATTATAGCGTTTTACATTAAAAGGTTCAAAAGTAAAAGTGTTACAGTGAGATGGGCGGAGGAAGAACATTGTATAAGTTAACAGATGGTGAAGAACAATTGAGATTTTCCTAGCCTTGGTGTCTGAAAGGCTAGATTTTATTAAAGACACGGAGGCGAGTATTATGCAGTCTTTTCTTGCTTTAATTTATACAGCAGCCAAGAAGAAAAAACTACATTTCGCAACAAAATAACAACTACACAATGACATCATAATGGTATCATCCAATAGGACGTCGAATACCACTATTAGTATCTTAACTGCGAACAAGACCTCTTTTCTTGATGCGAAAAAACTAAAGAGGAGAAGTAACAAACAAAATGACATAAAAGACGGATATCAGAGTAAAAATGTAAATCAAGCAATCCTGAAGGTGACGAGCGTAGAAAGGAGCCCAGGAAGGAGATCCATGGATGACAGAATTTGATGTAGGTAGAAGGACATCATGTAGATTATGAAGAGCCAGCGCTGGAGGAGGGAGTTGGAAATGAAATAAAAAAACAGGGGAGGGTTAATGGAGTGGTGGGATAATACTCGCCTCCGTGTCTTTAATAAAATCTAGCCTTTCAGACACCAAGGCTAGGAAAATCTCAATTTTATTACAAGACCTGAGGCTCATATTATGCACGTTTAAAGCATAGCAATAACCAAGTCTGAAACATGAGAGATTGGTTTACAGTAAAAAGTTATAAAAGTACTTTCATTAGACCAGTCTGCAGACTTGAGAATATCCTGTAAAGAGGATCCAGCCCAGAAAGCTCGAGAAGCCATGGCCCCTCTGGCTGAATGGGCTCATAACGAAACCACATCGATCCCAGCTAGAGACATAACCCATTTAACCCAGCGAGCTAAGGTAGGAGAAGAAACAGGTTTATGGGGTTTCTGGAAGGAAATGAGCAATTGGGAGGCAGAGGATGATCTCAAATCTGCAGTACGAGTCACATAACTTTTTAGACAATTTCCAACACACAGTTTGGGTTGAGTGGGAAAAAATGGATAATTAACAGATGCTAAATTGGTTTTAGTACGTCTTCTAATCTGAAAGGAAACACCAAGAGGAGAGAAGAAAAAGGAAGTAACATCTAAGGCTTTAATATCCGAAACACATTTAAGAGAAACTAGACACAAAAGCATAGTCAATTTCACGGAAAGCTGCTTAAGAGAGAGGAAATCATTATCTGGCCAAACTGTAAAAAATCTCAATACTAGATTAACATCTCACATAACATATTTAGGAGATGGAGGAAAAACATATCTAACTCCCTTTGAAAGTTGACAGATGAGAGGATGTTCACCAATTGGTCTGCCATTGACTCTATGATGTTCAGCAGAGATAGCAGTTTTGTAAGTGTTGATAGTGCGATAGGCCTTACCCTGGGAGGCCAAGGAAGTTCACAACCAACACTACATCAGCTGAAAAGGGATCTGTATTCCTGTCCATACAACAGCCGCACCAAATGGCCCATGCGGATTTGTAAGCCTTGGAGGTACCAAGTGCCCTGGCCTGTTGGATGAGTTTGAGAGCATCTTACGAAATTCCTGGGGTTCTCCAGGACGACCCGAAATCTTCCAAGCAATGAGGAACAAGGAATTGTTGAGAACCAAGTGATGTTGCTGACCTTGTGGATCTAAGAGGAGGTTGGGGAAATGAGGAAGCCAGATGGGCCGGTTGATTGTTAATTCCAATAAAGTTGGATACCAAGGCTGAGCCTGCCAAAATGGGGTTATAAGAACTAGAGTGGATTGATGTCTGCGCGCTTGCGCAAGGACTCGGGGAATGAGAAGGAAAGGAGGAAAAGCGTAAAGAACAGATGATGGCCAAATCTGAAGGAAAGCATCCGTAGCAAGAGCCTGCGGATCCGGCCTCCAACTGAAAAAGGCAGGAAGGTGAGAATTGAGGCGAGAAGCGAAGAGTTCTATGGACATGGTGCCAAAGATGGAAATAAGATGATTGAACACTGAAGGGTGCAGCTGCCAATCGCTGGAGTCGTTTAGATGTCTGGAATACCAGTCCGCAACTGTATTCAGATTACCCGGCAGATGTTTCGCCAGGGTAGACAGAACCTTGGACCTGGTGCCCCCTAGATGATTGATATATTTGACGGCGGTTAGGTTGTCCATCCTGAGAAGAATGGTGCAACTTACCTTGTCCTTTGTAAAGGAGCGGATGGCCAAGGAACCTGCAAGCATCTCAAAACTGTTTATGTGCAAGAAGGACTCCTTCAGAGACCATGCGCCTCCAGTCGAGAACTGACCACATCTTATGCCCCAACCGGTCTGACTTGCATCGGATTCTAATACAAGATCTGGGGCGGCAGAGAAGATAGTTCTTGCGTTCCAGGCGTCTAGGTGAGTCAGCCACCAAAGAAGCTCTTCCTTGGACTCGGAATCTAGAACCAATGGATCGGAATAGGCAAGACCCTTGTGAAGATGGCGGATCTTCAGTTGTTGAAGGGCGCGCTAATGTAGAGGACCAGGTAAATGGCTTGGATAGAGGAAGCGAGAAGGCCCACTAGCCGAGCCAGAGTTCTGAGGGAGATGTGGGGAAGGGACAGGGCTTGACTAATTTCTTTTTTGATTAAGGAAACTTTGTGTTGGGGAAGTTGAAGAATTGAAAGAGTAGTGTCTATGAGAAAACCGAGAAATTCGAATTTTTGAGTTGGAATGGCTGACTTCTGAGAATTGATTAGGAAACCTAATTTGAGAAGAAGATTCTGACAAAATTGTAGATGAACGAGGAGAAGGCGTTTGTCTTGTGCCATCAAGAGAAAATCGTCTAGATAAAGAATCAGACGAACACCGTGGGAGCGGAGAAAGGCCGCAACTGGTTTGAGAATCTTGGTGAAACACCAAAGGGCGGAAGAGAGCCCAAAGGGAAGAACCTTGAATTGGTAGAAAGAGTTTTGCCATTGAAATTGAAGACATTTTCTGTGTGAGGGGTGAATGGGTACCGTGAGGTAAGCATCTTGAAGGTCCAGCCTGACCAACCAGTCGTTTTGAAGCAAAATATTCCTGAGGTGGAGGATAGTCTCCATCTTGAAGTGTCGATATACCACAAAATTGTTGACATTTTTGAGGTTCAAAACTAGACGAAACTTCTGATTTTTCTTTTGGACCAGGAAAATGGTACTGAGAAAGCCCGAAGAGGAGGAAGGCCAGCATTGGAAACACTTACCGGAAAATTGCTCTCCTTTGTTGACATAGCCCCTGCGTCGATAGCCTCTTGAACGGCGGGGGTAGAAGCGAGGCTTGTATCCGGTGTAGGTGTCAAGCTGGGTCTGCTGGTTGTAAAATTGACCTCTAATGAAGCGGCCGGCAAAGCGACTCCTGCCTTTGCCGGCCCTGGCAAAAACCTGTGAAGAAAATATCTTTTTAATAGACAACAGAGCTTTATCCAGAGTAGCGAAAGTGGAAACGTACTTGCCAAGTTCTTTAATAAAGGAGTCTCCGAACAGTAGACCCTTAGCCGAAGGGCCCTCATCCTTAGAGGCCAAAGATGGCAGTTTAGGATCAATCTTTAGAAGGAGACTTTTCCTTCTCTCAATGGATAATTGGGTGTTCGCATTGCCCAGCATACAAATAGCGCGTTGCGCCCAGTTGGAGAGAACCACAGGATCTATTGGAGAGTTTTCCATTTTGGCCTCTTCCGCCAAATCAAAAATCCTAGTGAGAGGACCCACCAAATCCAGAAGCTTATCCTGGCAACCTGACCAGGCTCTGTCGACACCTTTCTTAGGATCTTTCCCAAATTTAGTAAAAAACATGAGCATGTTAGGATCAATCACTGGGGTAGCAGCAGTTATATTGTCGGGTAACGAGGGACGGGGACATTCGGATTTGAGTTTATTCAGAGTAGCTTTGTCAAGGGAGTGGCGTAAGAAAAAAGAGACCTAATCCGCCACATGTTCAGCAGGAAACCATTCTTTGGAATTTGGATGAACCATTAGGGAAGGATCGAACATGGGTTCACCAGAATGATCTACCAAAATATGAGACACAGGGTGAGCGTCACCACCGTCACTAGGAGAAATTTTGCGCCTTTTCTCCGGAGGCCGATAAAGATATGGATCCGAAGATCCGTCGATGTCATCCGTGTGACTAGGAGAGTCATCATCATCATCATCAGTGTCTCTTAAATTAGTAATGTGGATAGGGGAAAAGGGGGTTCCCGATTTGGATACCTCTCGGGTGGAAGGACCAATAGAAACGCTTTTTGAAGGCCCTGGAAGGGTGGCTGCACGTTTCTTGCCTTTCGTAGCAGGCATATCAGAAGCAGACATAATTTTTGAAAAAGAGGCTTCTAAATTTTTTGTTATGTCCAACATGGAAACAGAAACTGCCCTTGAACCGAATCTTTAATAAAGGTCTTTAAAGTTTCTTGAAAAAATTGGGGGTCATCTTCTTCAGACATAATGGAGAAAATTAAATTATATTTATATAACCTAAAAAACAAAGTTAAAATTGAAAAACTACACAATCTGGTAGTAGGTTAAAACTAAAGTTGTGAAAGGCAGGGCGTGGTTATATGGGTGGGCATGAGGAGAAAAACTCGAAAGAGTTAATAATCATGCTGCCGGAGGTCGAGTCCGGAAGAGCAGCCTCTCCCAAGGGAGCTGTAAACAGGAGGATGAGTCGCGTGTGAGAACACGCTGCAAAAACCCAAGCGCGTCGTTAATCGGAAGACGCGAGCTTGGGAAAAACAGAGTCGGGGCCAAACGGACCAAATTCTCTACATATGGGTAAGGAACAGCCAAAGCGAGTGAAAACGCTGGTTATGCGCGTGCAAGCGCGCGTCTGCAACGGTGAATAAACAACCGTTAGTAGACGCGCGAGCGAAGATAAAGAAATAAAAATGCACGGTGCGCGAGGCTAAACAGCCGATTACACAACATTGCACATAGTAATACAGGCACGAACACAAGTAATGAACCAATACAATAAAGTACATATAACTAATTTGTGAAGAGGAAAGAAAATGTTGGTACTTATCTTGACTGCGAGCAGCAAGAAAAGAGGACTTGTTGTTCGCAGTTAAGATACTAATAGTGGTATTCGACGTCCTATTGGATGATACTATTATGATGTCATTGTGTAGTTGTTATTTTGTTGGGAAATGTACTTTTTTCTTCTTGGCTGCTGTATAAATTAAAGCAAGAAAAGACTGCATAATATGAGCCTCCGGTCTTGTAATAAAATTGGAGGCAAGCAAGGAATAGAAATCAGCATTTTTTCCTGAACACTACAGTAAGAATTGCTTGAAGTAGTGAGCCTTTAGATGCTTTTGGAAAGTGGTGCATGGTGCCAGAGTTCTGAGGGCTGAAGTACAAGAGTTGTAGGGTGATGGAGCTGCACTAGAGAAAGACTGCCTTTGAGCAGCAAAAGTCTGCAGGCTCGGTGGAGTGTTACAATGTTTAGCCTTTACAAGGCAGCAGATGTTTAATTCAGTTCTTACTGAAATGGGTGTCCAATGCATTTTATAAAGAAGCAGTGAAATATGATCAAATTCAACAACAAACTGGACTAATTTAGCTGCTAAATGGGGTACCTCTTAGCGAGAGGCCAGCGAAGATTGAAGAACTCAATTTTTGTTGAAGTTTTATATATATTTTTTGTTTTATATTTTGGCGTTATTGTTTGCATTACGTTAATGTATGGCATTCAGTGCTAAGGCACTCTATAGTTCACTGTAAGGAGCTGCATAAGTGCTGGAAAAGATCAAGCATGGTAAAGAGAAGTATCCTAAAAGACGTGTGAGTAGTGTTGAAGGACGCATGTTGATGGAGGGAACAGGTGGGCAATGAGGACCAGTATTTACGGTGTCTCATTTACAATATGTCTTCTCAGTAAATGTTTTTGTATGGTTAAAATTGGTAGGTCTTTATACTGGACAGTTTGTAAAGGTCCACCGTGGAGGCTGGGCATGTGGTAATCCCCTTGGTATTCACCAGTAGGATGAAACTGGTGTGTGGCTACGCTTGTTAGTTGTTTTTAGTGTTACATGTTTGAGTGGAAAATATTTTCCTAATTAACTGATGGATTTTTGTTGGCATGTGCGAGTGGGGTGCAGTTAGCTTGGGTGGGGTGGGGATGTTTGTTTTGTATCCAACATTCAGCACCCAAGTTATGTACCAGACATGGAATATGAAGTTCTTCATATGTCTAAATCCCTCACAGAACTCCTGACTTAGAGAGTTCAAGAAATTGATTTTCAGCTGAAAGAATATCTGTGGTTTAAATCACCTGATCAAAGCTAGAAAAGTTCTTAATTATCTGAATAAACAGGCAGTGTGCTTCATGTGTTGCAGGAAAAACTCTTACTGTCATTTGTTTCACATGGTTCACAAGGGAACAGGCATGAAACAGATACTTTTAATCCTTTACAGTACATGCTAGATGAGTACCCATGATCATTCACCGCAGACTAAATTTCTATTTACTAAAACTACTGGTAGACCCTAATAAGCGCTATGTGTTAGTGTATGGTAACTACTTGGCGGGCCTAATGTATATACCCCAATGTACACCTAATTTTCATGAAAACTTAATTGGAGTGTCTGAGAAATTGAGTTATTGGTTGACTAGGATGTGAGTGAGCCCTGGTCTAACAGCAACCACAGTCCTTCTCAGGATGAGGCAAAGCCAACCCTAATTGAACCTGTGCTCAACCTTCTGGTAGCTTGGCATAGAACAGACAGGCTCAGTGCAAAGTATTTGTGCAACAGTTCAAACAATAATCAAGTTAAAACACCACACAAAAATGATCCCACACCAAGTTAGAAAAATTTAACTTATTTTACTAAATAAAACAAGACCAACACAACAAAAATCCAATTAGCAGAACCAGAGAGATTCAAGTTTAAAGATTTCAGTGAAAATAGCACCAAAAAGCACAAAGTGCAAACTGTGGCTGCCTGGTTGTGCACACGTTCAGTCCAACCACGATGGAGCCGATGTTGCACTTAGCTAAGCCGGCTGAACAGTATACCTTAAATCCTGGTTTGTGGAGGGTTGCTGATCTGCATCAAAGATGCATCATGCAGCCAAAGTGATCAGTCGTTCTGAGATGCGGCGATGCTGAAATGTAATGGCCTGTGTTGTTGAGGATCCTTTCGATAGGCATTGCAGTGCAAAGTGTGACATCGATAATGCAGAGCGCAATGGAGGTTATGCATCATTTATGAAGTGCTGCGAGGTTGCAATGCAGAGTCCGGTGCTGTTGAGGCTACCGTTGACGATGATTGTGAGGGCCTGCACTGAGGATGCAGAACATAGTGGCAGTTCCAATGGCAGCAGAGATGCGTCGGTTCTGCTCAGAGTTGCACCACACAGTAGAGGAGATGTCAGTTCCACTGGATCCTGGGAGGCTGCAGAGCACCCTAAGCCCGCTTCCAAACAAGGGAGTAGCCAGAAAATTAAAATACTCTACACTTTGAGCCAAAGCTGTTTGGCACCAAGCAAGCAAAGCAGTCATTGCGACCTTCCCCAGAACAGCTTACTTATCTCTTCTATCAAAGCTTCTATCCATTCCTTTTTTCATCCTTCTATCCACTCACTGATAATCACCATTTCACTTTTACATTCTGTTATCCATTCAGTCTTTTATCAAACATTGTCTGTCACCATTCTGTCCATCTGTTAGACCCATCCATATCCAAACGTATCTATCTTCAAGCCTATCCATCAAACATATCCATCCGTTCGCTCAGTCATCTATCCTTTCACTTATCTATACCTCTTTCATCCATCCAGCCTTTCGGTCATCCACCCTTTTGCTCATCCATCCATCCTTTCACGCATCCACTCCTTCACTCATCCATCCTTCCACCCTTTCCTTTAGCCATCCATTGTTTCACTCAGCCCTCCACCCTTCGACCCATGTATCCACTCATCCTTCCATTTACCCTTTCACTCATCCATGCACCCTTTCACTCATCCATCCATTCACCCTTTCACTCTTCCATCTACCCTTTCATCTAGCCATCCATCTACCCTTCCTGTCACTCATCTATCTACTCTTTCACTCATACTTCTTTCGACTCTTTCACACAGTCATCCATCAATCCATCCGTTTGCCCTTTCATTCATCAATTCATCCTTTCACTCACCCATCCTTTATCTCATCATTTTCTCTCATCATCCATCCACCCTTTTCTCTAATCCAATAATCTATTCACCCCTTCACTCATCCATCAGTTCTTCTTCCCTTTCCACCCCTTCGCTCATTCGTCCATGCATGTATCATTCACTTTTTCACTCACATATCCATCATCCATCCATTAACCTTTTTACTCATCCATTCTTTTACTCACTCATCCATCCAACCATTCACCCTTTCACTCTTCTATTCTTTCATCATCCACCCTCCCATTCATTCATCCATTTGGTCACTCACCTGTCCTTGAATCCATCCGTTCACTCATCCATCCACCCTTTCACTCCATCCACTATTTACCCTTTCACTCCTTATCCATCCTTTCACTCAGTCATCCATCCTTTCTCTCATCCGTCCACCCACCCTTTTACTCATCCATCTATTCATTCAATCATCCATCCTTCCTTCCACTCATCCATCCTTACGCCCATCCGTTCACTCATTCATCCATGCATCTATCCACCCACCCCGTACTCATTCACCCATCCACCTCTTCATCCATCCACTTCACTCACTCACCTTCCCACCCCGACCACAGGTTGGGAACCACTGCTCTAAATTGCTTATCAGTTGGACAAGATCAAAATTGCTCCCTCTTTACTCAAGAGACAGCTACGAAGATGGGCTCCTACTGTGTCCAAAACCAGTAAAACGCCTGTAGGATTGTACTTGCAGGGACCCAGACCTTCTGTTCTTACATACTTAAGAGATAGGGCTTTGGCAGTTACAAACTCTGGTTAAACATAGAAGC
This sequence comes from Pleurodeles waltl, assembly GCF_031143425.1. Taxonomy (NCBI): domain Eukaryota; kingdom Metazoa; phylum Chordata; class Amphibia; order Caudata; family Salamandridae; genus Pleurodeles; species Pleurodeles waltl. The sequence goes on along the minus strand of NC_090444.1, from coordinate 614,080,908 downwards.
AGACTACCCATAAACATGATGGGGTGGATGTTACTGGTAAACATGGTTGTCTTGCCCAGATATATATATAGATTTGTTTTAATTTTCCCATGCTTCTGACAAAACAGTGTTTTTAGAAAGGTCCTCTCACAGCTTTCCTCACCAGTTTGGGCCGGAGAGCAGCCTAGTGTTGAATTAGGATGATTTGGTGTGGCTATGTTAGAGAGGGGAGCTGGGTTAAGGCTTGTAGAGTAATATTGACTTGCAGTGGAGGCACAAGTAGCCTCAGCACATTAGCACATAACTCCCAATAAACCTTCCCATGTATATTCAGAGAAAGCCCTTATCATTTTAATGTACAATAGGAGCTCAAAGAGAAAACAGAAACAGGGAGAAGCACATAACACTCAATTTGTAGACAAGCAGTGCAGGGGTATATAATTTGTATAGCCTGACACCCAGGACATATTGCTTGGGGTCAAGGGCAACACGTTTCCAGGTTTATTTTGTCCTTGGGACAAGTAGGCCAACCCCCTGCTGCACAAACCCTTTGGCTGCTAGTTTACATTATCATATTATGGAGCAGGCTAGGGAATTGTCTGCAGTTGAGGTAATATTTATGTCCTTATGTTAATGCTTTTCAAACTTATGTTTATGGTTCTTTAATGCAAAGTCTTTATTGTTAGGTTTAGCGTTATAAATCCATATTGTTAACTCAGACTGCACTACTGACAGTGGTTCCAGTAAAATAAGTATACACAGGTTTTCAAACTTTAATAATATGATGCTTCAAATAATGCTCCCTGAATGCTCTCTGATTAAAGTACAAGTTACTTACCTTCGGAAACTAAATATCTGGTAGAGACATATTCTAGTTGCAGATTCCTTACCTTAGAATTTCCCCCCAGCTGTCAGACTGGATCCAGAGATTTTTTCTCGAGCAATACCCCTGCGCGTTGGTAGGTGGCGTCGGTCGACTCCGTAGGCGTTGTGGTCGCCGTGATGATGTCGGGAGTAGTACATAGACGCCGTCCTCGCGCAGTGACGTCAGTTCTTTTCTTTCCGCGCCACGCGCTGATCCGAGAGAGAGCTACCCTCGGCTATTTTTTGCCCGAATTCAAAAACAAATTTATCGAAGCGTGACAGCAAGACTGATGATTCTTTGCTTTCAAAACAAAATGTTCACAAAACAATGCAACTAGGAAAAAAACGTTTTGCTAAACTATTGTGAGATTTTAGGTATCATTTCTTTGAAGCATCATATAGTAAAATGTGTTGATGCATACTAGTATTTCCCAAAATGTTCATAATGTAAAGTCAGTGTAACCAGTTTCAACACAATTATGGGAAGCATGAATATAAACAAGCGTTGGCAAAGCTGATAGTTCCGACATTGTGGTCAGGCTTTTGGTTTTTGTCAGTGCATGTCTGGTTTTGACATGTCTTTATGTAAAACTTTGTTGTTGTGGGCGCTGCTGGGACCCCACCATTGTAACAAGTTTTAGCAAAGAGTAAAAAAAAAAATGTTTTGCTCTCAAAAAGCACACTTGGCAACAGTAGTTCCTGGCACTGAACAAAACTACTTGTGTGGCGATGTGTTCCTTGTGAAAGAGCAGATTGCGGTCATTCACAGTCAAGCCAGCCAATATATAGATAGATAGAATTTTAATAACAACAAAAGGACTTGGTTAATGCCAGACCTATTTAGAGGCCAAATTCTTAACCCCTTAGCTGGTACTCCCCACCTCCCCCCAAGTGCTGAGCCCTTTTTTGTCTATATTTGAGGTAGTTCGCGCTTAGGCCCCTATAACTTTTTGTCCACATAAGCTAGCCACACCAAATTTGCATCCTTTTTTTCCAAACTTTCTGGGGATTGTAAAGGTACCCAGAGTTTGTGGGTTCCCCTAGAGGAGACCAAGAAATTAGCCAAAATAAAGCTAAAATGTGTTGTTGTGTTTTTTTAGTTTTTTTTTTAATGGGAAAAGGTGCAGCAGAAGTAAGCATCTGTTTTTTTCCCTTGCAAATGGCTTCAACAAAGGGTTTACTGTGCTAAAATCACCATCTTCCCAGCTTTCACGAACAGGCAGACTTGAATCAGAAAGCCAGGACGGGTTGAAATGTGGGGCTCTCATCAGGTTATATTACCCAGAATCCTTTGAAAACCTCAGAATTTGGCAAAAAAACAAAACACTTTTTCCTCACATTTCGGTGATGGAAATTTCTGGAATCTGAGGGGAGCCAGCATTCCCCCAAGTCTCCCAATAAAAATGGTACCTCACTTGTGTAGGTAGGCCTAGTACCCGCAACAGGAAACACCCCAAAATACAACATGAACGCATCACATTTTTCTAATGAAAACTGGCATTTTTTTTGCGAAGTGCCTAGCTGTGGATTTTGGGCCGTAGCTCAGCCAGCACGTAGGGAAACCTACCAAACCTATGGATTTTTTAAAACTAGACACCTATGGGAAGCCAGGATGGGTTGGCGTGGGTCTCTCACCAGGTCCTATTAACCAGAATCCTCTGCAAACCTCAAAATTTGGCCTAAAAAACACTTTTTCCTCACATTTCGATGATAGAAAGTTCTGGAATCTTAGGGGAGCCACAAACGTGCTTCCACCCAGAATTCCCCCCAAGTCTCCCAATAAAAATGCTACCTCACTTGTGTGGGTAGGCTAGTGCCCGCGACAGGAATGGATCACACAAGGGTCAATGATAGTCCTTGCATGAGGGCTACTGTTAACCCTGGAGTGATCCATTCCTGACACAGGCACTAGGCACAGGCTCAGGCACACAAGTGGGTTATTTGGGTTGATGTATGACTGAGTCGTATTGAGCCTAGCATTAGCCCACTTGGGCAATACTGCTAGCTATAATGAGTCCAGCATCATCCCACAATATCTGTATGAGATATGAGTATGTGAATTTATTGAAGCAGTTTTTGAAGGTTTATGATAACTAATTATAATGACCTCAGTATTAGACCATTTGGACAGGAGTGCAATACCAGTATATTGTATACATTGTGAATCCAATAATTGTCTTTTTTATGTGGAATGCATACTAATTTATATTTGAAATAATTCTATGACATTGTTTCATTATTTTGATTTGAAATGATAACGGTATTATAATTTGAGTGTTCCATGGTTTTTATGAAAAATTAGGCAAGCTCAGTATGACCTGCTAGGGATCACAGTCACACTTAAATATGTCTGCCATGGTATTATGACTTTTAACACTGTTTCAAGTTGTTCCGTTATTTGTGTTTGTGAATAGCGCTATTTATGTGTATTGAATACTAATATGTGTTAGCGTGAACAAGGCTACGGCTGAAACGTGTTGGTGTGGATGCCTCATTTGGTTTGTACATAACTTAAGACTGCAGTGCCACGGAGTCCGGACTCTTCTTTATCAGAAGGAGACTGTTTATTTTTTATATTTGGGTTTCCGGAACCCGTACCGGACCTCTCATGAATTGCCTCCTTATTTGCCAGCGTTTGGTGTGAGGATATATATATATATATATATATATCACTTTTATAAATGTGTGGTTTCCCTGGGGGCCGATCGTAGCTCCTGGAAAACAACACCTGTAAAAAGGTGATTGATATATATATATATATATATATATATATATGAGAGAGAGAGATATTTGTCTCTTGAGATATATATATATATATGATAAAGACTTGTAGTTGCAGATTCCTTACCTTTGAATTTCCCCAGGCTTCAGACTGGAGCTGGAGATTTTTTTTGGAGCAGTACGCCACCTGACGGCGCGCAGAGGTACTGCTTGAACAAAAATCTCCGGATCCAGTCTGATGCCTGGGGAAATTCAAAGGTAAGGAATCTGCAATTAGAATATGTCTCTTCCAGATATATTGTTACCAAAGGTAAATAACTTGTACATATAGAGAGACTTTCTACATCACTTCTTTTTTTATACATGTGTGCTTTCCATGGGGCCGATCGTGACCCAATGGCAAAGCACACATGTATAAAAAATAAAAAATGCCCCCATAGGGGTTCAGCCCTTGGGCTGACCCCAGCATTTAAAAACACAAGTATTCCCTGGGCGGGCGCAATCGCCCCCCCCCCCCCCCGGGAAACAAGTTTTTATAAATTTAATAAATTTGCCCTCTATGGGTTGGCCCGTGTAGGAAGGGCCGACCCCGCCGTTTAAAACAAAAAAGAATATTAATTTTAGATCCTGGGGGGCACAATGTCCCCCCAGGAGAATCCCAACATGTTTTCTTTTTTTTTTTTATTATACCCTCAGTGGGTGGGGAAGCACTTACACGAGGGCCGACCCCCTTCCACCAAAACAAGATCCCTGGTGCTGTTTCCTGGCCATGGATCGCAGCCGCGCTGCGATCCATGGGCAGGAAACGGTGCAATGAAGGCATTGTTGGAAAGGGGAGGCTCTCCCCTTTCCATCGATGCCTCCTTGGCGTCAGGGGAGGGCATTTTGGCCTTTTCCCCCCACCAGAGTGGCGAGAGGACGCTTACCTGCGCCTCCGCTGTTCCGGTGGGAAAAATATGACATTAGCGTGCCTCGTCTCCCGGTATGCATTACATCTGAAGATTTTTAAAACCCCTCCCTGGCGTCAGCTACTGGTCGTGACCCACACCAGGGAGGGTGTGCGGACGTCGGCCACTGGCTGATGCCCGCACCTATTGGGTTAAAGAAAGTCACAAAAGTGCACCTATAGTATATGTCTTTGCATTAGGTATACGTGTTTCATGAATTCACAAGAACTTGCAGTAGACCAGGAAATCGTACGCCTAGGAAAATATTTGTGAACTGTATTTTAGGATGAGCAAATATGCATGTGTAGATATGCTCATGCGAAAATCTGTTGAGTGTTTGCAATTTCACTTTCCCTTTAACCACTTTTTTCACCAACCCTGGAAGAAGTTTTACTTCTGATCCTTGTCAAGAGTAAATTTCCAACCTTTCTCAGCATGGGAAATTATTCGAGCTGGCAAAAACCGTTAAAGCATGCAAGTTCGTAGATTTGCCTAGACTCAGAAGACCATTCTAACCCTTGAACTATTGCTTATATAATGGGATTGCTGCCATACTTTTTCGCCGGACTACATGGCACCCAAGAGGCAAGTAGATTTGTTTTTTTACAGGACAAGTATATTTATGAAGCAACCTGCCCCATCAACAACTAGATATTTCATTAAATTCCACACCTCTGGCAGTCGTATTATATCTGCACACAAATGAAAGATTGCCAAGGGTTACTAATACAAATTAACATACTTTAAATGTGTACATCAATTTTGCTACACTCCAGCTCACTTCCATGAATTGATCTTGACATTTCTGAAGCGTGCTCAAGATGCGGTGGATGACCAGTGAATTTTAGCACCCTAAAGTTTATCAGGTTTTGGATAGAGATTTTTGAGAAAGTTGACATAAGAGAGACCATACTAGCTGCTGATCTGGAAGAGGCACTGTTAAATAATACACATGGAGTCCCTAAAACCACTAAGAAATTAGTAACGATCATGCAGGTGTTAGCTTACTTGTAAATCCACTTTTCAGATTTAGTTTATTGTGATCTTCTGTTAAATGGTAATTTGTGTGTCTGCTGCTTCACTTGAGGTATTGGCAGTGATAAGCTGAGGATCTCCTATTGTAGATAGTTCTGAATTTATACTTCCATCTTACCGACTAGCCTTTGGATGAATTGGAGAAAAAGGGGCAGACAGACACACAATCACTCACTCAAGCACTCAGTCACAGAGTCACTCAGACAAGCACTCAATCACACACGGTCACTCACAATCAATGACACAATAACACTCACACAATTACACTCACTCACACACACAAACACCCTTGCAATGTCAAACACACACGTTCTCTCTCTATCCGAATTTTCAGGTTTTAAAGTCTATGTTTTGCTGTAAGTGAGTGCCTCTACAAGTCCATTGGTTACTCCAGTACATCTAGGAATAACTCGCCCCGTTCTTTAATTTGTATTACAGTTAGCATGGGATTTAGGACTGGGCATGATGTGTCTCTACTGCAATTCATGTATGTCCAAGGTTTGGGTGTCATGGACTGAACTTTCTCTCAGCACAGGAAAATTTAGATTTCAAAATTAAGTAAGGCACCTACGACCGCTACCATTTATTTCATGCTCTTGTTAAGCTTTAGTTTTTGCTGGCAAAATCTTCAATGTATACTCCTCGCATTGGTGTTAAGGGATGGAATAGATCTAAGAGGATTCATTCTCTCTATGCCACTGCCTCAGGCACAAACCAGTCTTCAAGCTTAAATTGTATCATATCTGAGTCCTTGGAGATCCACAGAAAATACAAAAGATTATTCTTGCCACAGGATAGAATGTCATCTGATTTGGTTGGTTCATCTGTTTAGACAGAATAATGTCCTCTATGTCATTATGAACATTTTGGAATCCAACTGCCTAATGCATTCTCTATAGAAGTCAGCAGTTCGTCCTTCTGCTTCTCAGTCATACCATTGTTGCCCTGATCAGTATTAATAAATCTGATCTTGAACTTATCAAAGACTTTGTGCACCTGTTCTTAATACAAGTCACTCTAAGTCCTGTGGTCATTTTGTCTACCCTGGTTTCTAACTCTTGGACTGGAACCATACAATTATTTTGTTTTTCAAGGTATCTTCTTTTCCCTCCTCAGCTGTTCCTGTGTGTTGGTGATGATTAGATTCATTTTATCTTGGATTGAGCCCTTCAATACTGTGTTTTGGAGGATAGAATTTAGGCTTTAGATATTGAAATGTTTCAAAATGTTGAGGCCTTGAATTTTGTTTCCATTCATGTTTGTTGCCATTTGTCCCATACGTTTCCTTCCCTACGTATTTTGGTATCCCATAATATGTGTTGAATACTCTTTGGCACACATGGACATTTTTCGGGGGGTAGATCATGGTTTTCTCCATGGGTCCTAACTGTTTTGTTTTCCTGTCTTGACTCTGGAATCAGTCAGAGTTTTAGTTCTATGTCTCTGACCAGGACCAAGAAAGCAATCTTCTGTGTTTTCACAAAGGCTCTATACAATATTTTTGTCTTACAGAATGTCATTCTGTTTTAGCCTGCTACTCTCACTCACACTATTGTTACTTCTGTCTGTACCTGGGTTCTCATTTGAAATCTTTGTGACCTTATTCTATACCTGCTGTTAGGCTTCATGTTCCAGATGAAAGGCTGCTGATGTAGTGGTTAATATGAAATAATATTTCTGTAAGGATCACTCCACACTGAATTCCTTTAATCCTTTATACTTTATATCTTCGCCCAGACAAACAATTGGAGGAGCCATAGCGTTGCATCCACTTCTGACATTTCTTTCCTTCATGCATTCTAAAACTGAACTTTCTCACACGCGATCTTTGGTTCATCGTATGGTGCCTCAAGAGGTGCACACTACGGTGCTCCGAAAGATCTAAATATTGCTCAGCCTACTACATGTTATATATTACATCATAACAAATATTGAGATGTAATGGCTTGCTAAAATGGAGCGCGGGGATATCGGATAAGGAAGGAAAGTGATCAGAGCTATCACTGTGAGAAACACTCAGTGAGTGGTCAGGACAAGGCGGCATCAAAACCACCCACAAAGGCTTTATGGAAATATCTCTTGTAGCCACTCAACTTACAGTTCACATCATAGCTGTAGCTACATTTGTGTCCAGTTTGTCAATGATTGTGGTGCCTCCGTCAGTGGCCCTCTTTGTCAGCTTGCTTCTCTTGCTGCCTCCTCCCGATTTCTTTCTAGTAGGGATTAGTTATTCATGGCACTCGATGTCCTCCATGATATTTAACTGTACTCTTTCATGGTTTTTCTCATTTTGATGACTGACCAGAAGCATGAGGGTGGGCTGCAGGATATCGGTCAAGGGAATAAACTGATTATAGAGAGATTGATGGATGAGACTTCTTGCTAATGGGAATGTGAGGCTTTGTCTGATGGTGAGCTCTGTGGACCATTTCCAGTATATTCTTTTGTGCTCTTGTGACAGGATGCCTACTCATTACAGCAGATTTTGCATGGGCTAACCTGTAATAGTCTCTTCCCCCTCTTTCTTTCTTCCATCGTAACATCCTATTGATGCTCTATTCATCCAATTTAAATCAGGTGAATTTGTTTAGCTCTCAGTTTAGTTTCACTTCTGTGCTCTATATATGGAATAAAGTACTCCCTTCCGTACATTACAAGGATATTGCAAGTCACTGTGGAATTACGTGACCATATAGAGGAACAGGAACGAAAAAGCAGTTAGGTATTTGTTGCAAAACGATATTAGAATCAGTTTAATACTAGTCAGCTTTAAAAAAAATAATGCTGTTGTTCGGCATGTGTAAAAACATGCACATTCTGACTTTCGTGTGATTATCTAAAGCGTGAAAACATAAACATGTTGGCATAAATATCTACTTTCTGATTATCACTGTTTATCTATAAAACACAATTGAAGAGGGGAAAGCAACATGTGGTTTTCATTTATGGAACAGCAGTTTTAATTATGGTCTGTGACACGCCTTTCCCCTTGGCTGCTGGTGCTTCCAGGTGGCACTGTAACATCAGAACTCAAATGTAATAAGTTGTGCAGCTATTTCAATTATTATAAGTGACTGGGTGTGTCACATGCTGCCAGGAAATCAGAGACAGGCTTTTATACAGTGGTTGCAGGCTCACATGTGTTACATATGATATAATTTGTATGTTAAATATCGATAGGCAGCTGGGAGATGTCTCGCAGTACTCAGGTAGTCAGGGTAGAAGGTTTAGAAAAAGAGTATTTGTTCAAAGATTGGTGCTACCACAGTATATGCCCCTGCTACTTGTAAGGGCAATGATGATGTTACTCCAAAGAATAACAAACACTAAATCATCAAACAATATACTGATGCACTCCGACAATTGTTTTAAATAACACTGTTTGAGGACACTTGTCCAGTATAGTCAGTCCATAAGTCCAAGATCATGTGTTAAATTTTCATCAACTTTATTGTATTTATACGCTTCCAACCAAGTACATGATCATCAGCTAACACATGTTTAATTCCCAATGGGATTTTTTTAGGCTGTGTCACTACAAACTGTATTTCTTATTCCTCTAACAATAATTCATGAAGAAAGGCAATATAGGTGCCAGAGTACGAGCTGTGCACTACCACATGCTTGTGAGTCCACAAGAGTGATTTTTGACATAGATGCAATTATGTCCTTGCTTCTGTGTATTATACGGATAGTTTCATTTCTGTCTTTTCTTTATTGCCTACCTGAAGATTCCCATACCTTTTGCCAGTATTATTTTGTTGTTGCAAAACGTACATGTGTATGTTTCGTACCCAATTCTTTAAAAGTCATGTATGCCTGGTGCAAATTAAAAACTTGAAACTTGACTTGGGTAGTAATGCTCTAAACCCTTCCCCTTTCATGAACTACTCTGGTCCCTCTATTTGTGACAGAGAGGGTGTGGAGGCTTACTAACATAGACCAGAATATTTTAGGCATATATATGCACTCTTGTATTATGCTGATTGTAGTCTATTATTCTTTAATTCTGTCCTTCACTTTCATATTCTCTCATTATTCCTTAATTCTGCCCTCCGTTTTTCTATTCTATCCTCCCCAGAGTTCATGGCCATTATTTACTGTGTAATTTATTTCCCAATTTTTTCAGTTTATTTGCTTGTTCCATTCCACCCAGTACTTCTTTCCCGTTCTCTTCAACATCTCTCTGTGCTTTTTCATTTTTATCCAATTTAATTTGTTCTCTTATTCCTTTTTATCCAACGTGGGCTGTCATTGAAGTGTTTTACTCTGTTATTTCCATCTCCTTTGTGCTCTCCCAGCCTTTGCTTACTCCCTCCCTTTGATTGTTACAAAACCTCAAGTAGGAATCAGAAGGTGGCTGCAATGAGTGAATGTCCAGAAAAAGCTCAAAGAGAGCGATCTGCAGTTAATAATCAGTCTGCTGATCAGCTTGCACTGGTGGAGAATGTATTTGAGGTATTTATTAAGAAAGACTACTCCCTAAAGAGGGGACAAGAAAACGTTGAGACCTGTCATGTAGAGTTGAAGAATGTCAATCTAGCTGACTTGCTGGCTGGTGTGACTCCAGCTTCTAATTTGCAGGTCAGGTGGGTCGTTAACCAACGTCCTGTCCTTTGTTAGCCTAGCAACATGGGCAGACCCAGTATTGGCTTGAATGTGAGCTGTCTTAGAGGCAGAAGTTTGGCATTTCACGGAAAAAAGTAATAATTCTGGAGGAGTCCAGATTCCAGGCCATGAATGTATTCCCCCAAAACATAGATCAATCAAAGATACTGTAAATTTGCACAATCTAGCCCAGTCGAAGATGGCCCTTGTTGTCTATTACTCAACCTATTTCCGGTTCCCATATTCCTCTATGAAAGATAGCAGGGATACTATTTCACTATGTGGCAGAGTAGTTATTATTTTTCAATATAAATTTATTGTTGAGATAAATGCCTTTGATAATGCAATTGGTGTTGGGCTCTTCCAGAAACAGCCAAGTGATGGACTGTGACATCTAGCGTTCTATTTATCTCACATTCGAAGTCCACGTGAATATAGCTGCCAAGTTTCCCAGATTCTTTTAGGGTGAGCTGCCCAGCCGAGCATTTACTTCTGGGAGCAGTAATCCTGGATTTATAACTTTTATCTGGATTACACCCATAGATCAATGGGAAGACAGAAAGAGTAAATCAGTGTCTAGAACAATGCTTACAATGTAATGCCTCCAAAAACAACCGGATGAATGTTTAACATTAGCAGAGTTTGCTTATAATAATGCCACACATTCAACATCTCCAATACCACCATTTTCTGATACTTCACCTGTTAAATATCCCCAGGTGCCAGACTCCTTCTGAAGCTCTCCAGTGCCAGAAGGGGACACTTGCTCCAGCTCAGCACTTGAAACAACACCACAGTGCTGCCTCTGGAGCCATAAAGTGCTCACCTTAGTTCATCAATGTCAGTTCTCATTTTAACATGCCCTTTGTTATGGACCTGCAGCTCCTATCCTTGATTTTTGCCAGCTTCAGTGAGTTTTTCTCTGCTCGGTGATTTTTCTCACAAAAAAATCTGTGAACTGGTTTATGGATGTCACCCCCCAAAAAAACAGAGTTTAAGCTCAGTTGCAACTGTGATGGGCAAGACAGCCATCACTGAAGCTCACAAGTTCTGCTTGTGGTTCCTTTAGATTGATACACAATTCGAGGTTTTGCCAACAGTGATACAGCATGAACCCTTAGTCTATTAACAAGTGCAAGGCCAATCTCTTTATGGTATGCAATGACTGTCAGGCTCAACATTGTTTGTACTCTAAGTCTTGGTCTGCCTTTCGTTCCTCTCCTTTTTCCAAGTCCTCAAAACAAAAAAGGGGGTGCACAAAAAAGCTGGAAGCACAGACGGGATTTACCTCAACGTCATTCGAAGTCTAGAGGTAAGTTCCTCTTCCAAGGAGAATCATCTTCTGAAACAGAATCCGCAGTCATGACTATAGGAGCTACCTCCACAGATTCTGATCTTGATTCCATCACCTTTTCCAGATCACCTGCTAATGCCCTGCAGAGCACCTACGCTTGGTAACCCTGAATTTCTGGTGACGGGGGCCGATTGAGCCGTTTCTCCTGGCCATGATGGAGATGCTATAACATGGAATGGTCCCCTCTGGTCCACCTTTTAGCCCTATAGTACAGTTATGGTATCTTCTCTGGGTTCCGCTAGTGGCCCTCCCATGGCTCAGAGTGTCCACTTTGTTTCATTAAGAACTCTTCTGGTGTGGACCAGAGTTATTCCCATGCCAGGATCTCCGATGGTAATTCTTCCACCTGTGCCGTCAGGATCACCGCTGCCGCTATTAATGCCATCTCAGCACCAGCCAGGAATGATAACAATGAAAGCATTTCAGTCTTAAAGAGAGGCCACAGTGTTATAGAGGAGGAGAAATACATAGAGGAATGAGCAGCTCCTTGACATAAGTCATGGCAGAATGTATGCATGATATATTCAAATCCGATGTGGACCCCTTGCAGATGCCAGTAGGGGTGCATTACGATACAAATTACATGAGCAAAACTGCCAGTCCACAGCCACCTACCCCTTTTGATACAGCAAATTTCTTGTCACTACAAAACACGAGTGAACTGGATAGTTCACCAGACATTGATATTAACTCCGACATGGGCCTGCCATTGTGAAAATGACTTGCTCCTTGCATTTCTAAAGGTGGCGAACATACTAGAATTACCCTTGTCATCTACGAAATTGAAGTCTAATAGCTTGACCGAGGTCCTACAGTCTGCTTCCACTTCAGCTGAACCATTACTGCCCTATTAGTGATGCTGCTGGAATCACTAAGGGTGTATGTGAGAAACCCATATTGGAACCGCATGGTAGCCAGATGGTACCAGCCAGCTCTAGAAGCCACAATTAGGCTTTCTACTTTTCAAAACACGATCCAAGGGAGTTTCCAGCCCACCCTTCTACTAGGGAATTTTTAAAAGTTGGAGGCAGCGAGTGTAGGAAAGTCACTCTTTTTGGACATGGTTACCCCCAACTTTTGCCTGTTTGTCAGTGTACCTAGACTGTTTTCACTGGGATCCTGCTAACCAGGACTCCCGTGATTGTGCTCTCTCCTCTAAATTTGGTAGCTTTGGTATGTAGCCTTTACACCCCACAATTGGCATACTGGTGTACCCCAGTAAGTCCCTAGTATATGGTACTTGGGAACTCAGGGCATTGGTACACCAGGGGTCCCCCATGGGCTGCAGCATGTATTATGCCACTCATGGGAGCCCATGCAAACTGTGTCTGCAGGCCTGCCATTGCAGCCTGCTTGAAAATGTGATTTTGCATTCTTTCACTGCTGGTCACTACACCAGGTCACTTTCAGTCACCTCTGTGGTAGACGCTTTCAGCCCAAAAGGCAGGGTACAGGTTTCTGTGCGTGATGACACCCCTGCATGAGCAGAAGTGCACTTATGAACTCCAATTCCAATGAACTGGACTTCGTAAGTGAGGGGAAGCCATTTTATCCCCGTACTGGCCACAGTGGTCCAGTACACCTAGACCTGTGGTCCAGCTTCTTAATGGTAACTCTGAGCCTAGGCATTTTTGGTATCAAACATGTCGGGATCGTACCCCAATACTAATGCCAGTATTGGTGGCATGATTCCGTGGACTCTGGGAGCTCCTTAGAGGACTCCCTAGTATTGGTCCCTCCAGTCTTCCAGGGTTTGCAGGCAGCCCACGCCGCTGCAGCCCCTCAGACAGGTTTCTGCCCTCCTGCTGCTTGACCAACGCGAGCAGGGGAAGGCAGAACAAAGGATTTCCTGTGGGATATGGAATGCAACACCCTTTCCCTTGGAAATAGGTTTTACAAGGCTGGGGAGGCATAGCCTCCCCATGCCACCAGCTTGCATTGAACAGCACATTTGGTGCCCTACTTGCAGAATCCGGTTTGCACCAGTCCAGGGACCCCCCCAGTCCCTGCTCTGGGGCGATACCACACAAAGGAAAGGGGAGTGAGCACTCCCCTGTCCATCACCACCCCAGGGGTGGTGCCCAGAGCTCTCCAGGTGGCCACTTTATTCTGCCATCTTAAAAACAAGATGAGCAGAGGCCCCTGGGAGCATCTAGTTGGTCAGGACAGGTGACTGATGTCAGTGACTCCCTCTGATAGGTAGTCCGCCTGCAGGGTTACTAAGCACCCTGTTAAGATTATTTAGGGATTCCCTTGCGGGTGGGTCCACATATTTGGCATACAAGACTCCACCAGGACTCCTCTGCAATGACCTCTTCTGTTCCTGGCCACCGGAACCGCTGCTGGACTTCACAGGAACCAAACAAGCCTGCAACTCCAGAGGTGACCTCACCTTGCAACATTGTTTCTCCCGCTTCTTCCAGCAATTGCAACATTTGCACAGCTGTGCATCCTCTGGGGTCGGCAAGAGTTCAGCTGCACCAAAGAAGCAAGAAGCAATCTCCCTTGGAGTGAAGGTGTCACTCCCCTGCATCCGCAGGCACCTAAGGCAACAACGTCTGGCTGCTGGATTTGCTCTCCACAGGAACTGCATGGATACTCCAATAAAGGTTGTGGTTTTGAGTGGTCCTCTTGGTCCTCTCTGACTTCTATCCAACTTGAGAGACAGTGAGCCCTTGCCTCTCCTTGCAGGACAGAATCCCTGTGCACCGCACCCATATTGGAACCGCATGGTAGCCAGATGGTACCAGCCAGCTCTAGAAGCCACAATTAGGCTTTTTACTTTTCAAAACACGATCCAAGGGAGTTTCCAGCCCACCCTTCTACTAGGGAATTTTTAAAAGTTGGAGGCAGCGAGTGTAGGAAAGTCACTCTTTTTGGACATGGTTACCCCTAACTTTTGCCTGTTTGTCAGTGTACCTAGACTGTTTTCACTGGGATCCTGCTAACCAGGACTCCCGTGATTGTGCTCTCTCCTCTAAATTTGGTTGCTTTGGTATGTACCCTTTACACCCCACAATTGGCATACTGGTGTACCCCAGTAAGTCCCTAGTATATGGTACTTGGGAACTCAGGGCATTGGTACACCAGGGGTTCCCCATGGGCTGCAGCATGTATTACCCCACTCATGGGAGCCCATGCAAACTGTGTCTGCAGGCCTGCCATTGCAGCCTGCTTGAAAATGTGATTTTGCATTCTTTCACTGCAGGTCACTACACCAGGTCACTTTCAGTCACCTCTGTGGTAGACCCTTTCAGCCCAAAGGGCAGGGTACAGGTTTCTGTGCGTGATGATACCCCTGCATGAGCAGAAGTGCACTTATGAACTCCAATTCCAATGAACTGGACTTGGTAAGTGAGGGGAAGCCATTTTATCCCCGTACTGGCCACAGTGGTCCAGTACACCTAGACCTGTGGTCCATCTTCTTGTTGGTAACTCTGAGCCTAGGCATTTTTGGTATCAAACATGTCGGGATCATACCCCAATACTAATGCCAGTATTGGTGGCATGATTCCGTGGACTCTGGGAGCTCCTTAGAGGACTCCCTAGTATTGGTCCCTCCAGTCTTCCAGGGTTTGCAGGCAGCCCACGCCGCTGCAGCCCCTCAGACAGGTTTCTGCCCTCGTGCTGCTTGACCAACACGAGCAGGGGAAGGCAGAACAAAGGATTTCCTGTGGGAGATGGAATGCAACACCTTTTCCCTTGGAAATAGGTTTTACAAGGCTGGGGAGGCATAGCCTCCCCATGCCACCAGCTTGCATTGAACAGCACATTTGGTGCCCTACTTGCAGAATCCGGTTTGCACCAGTCCAGGGACCCCCCAGTCCCTGCTCTGGGGCGATACCACACAAAGGAAAAGGGAGTGAGCACTCCCCTGTCCAACACCACCCCAGGGGTGGTGCCCAGAGCTCTCCAGGTGGCCACTTTATTCTGCCATCTTAAAAACAAGATGAGCAGAGGCCCCTGGGAGCATCTAGTTGGTCAGGACAGGTGACTGATGTCAGTGAACCCCTCTGATAGGTAGTCCGCCTGCAGGGTTACTAAGCACCCTGTTAAGACTATTTAGGGATTCCCTTGCGGGTGGGTCCACATATTTGGCATACAAGACTCCACCAGGACTCCTCTGCAATGACCTCTTCTGTTCCTGGCCACCGGAACCGCTGCTGGACTTCACAGGAACCAAACAAGCCTGCAACTCCAGAGGTGACCTCACCTTGCAACATTGTTTCTCCAGCGACGTAGGACTCCTCTTCAGGTGTGCTGACTGGGCCTCACTGCAACGTACAGTGCCTGCTGCCAGTGGGTTGCCTGTGGGGGTTGCAACTGCTTCTCCTTGCTCTCCTGACTGCTGAGGGTCACCCCGGACTACCCTCCAAGGGTTGAGTCCCCTGGACCTTCCTGGTCCTCTTCTTCCCTGCAAATCCTCCTCTGCCCAGATTTGCGTTTGCCAAGGCTTTTTAGTGGTCCTCCTGACCACTGACCCAACTGTGACCTGGCGACCAGCGTGGGACAGCTTCTGCTCGACTTCAGGCACTCCTCTTCAGCTCCTGGGCTCCACAGCTGGCCTGCATCATCCACCGTTGACACGGATCTTCATCCACAGAAGGGTGGGTAGTCGCTCCTGCCCCTACATGGTCTGGACTCTGTCCCCTTCTTTTGCAGGTCCTCTTTTACCGGAGCCCACCGTTGGGTTCCACTGGACTTTTCCTGTTGTTGCAATCCTCCTTTTCCAAGTCCCCTTGTTAGTATTTGGGAAGGCCAGGTAACTTGCCTCTGTTTCCCTAGTCACTGGGGGCCTTCTAGGTACTCACCTTTGGGGGTCCTAAATTCTTCCAGCTCCCTTCTAACTATTCCACGTTCTTGGGTAGGGAACTTCACTTTCCATTCCACTATTTAAATATAAGATTTGGTTCCCCGACAGGGCCCTAGCTATTTTCTGCTATTTCTTGCCAATGGTTTGTTGTTTCTCTATGCTAATTCCTAATATTTAATGTGTATATATAGTGTGTACTTACCTCCAGTTGGGAGACTGCCTATAAGTGATCTAGTTCACTGTTACTGTAATAAAGTGCCTTTATTTATGCAACACTGTGTGGTTCCTTTCATGTGAGATAAGGTACTGTGTGACTACTGCGGTATTGCAAGTGCTTTACACTCCTCCTAGATACACCTTGGCTGCTTACCATAGCTACCACTAGAGAGCCCTGGCTTCCTAGACACCGTTTCACTAACTAATAGGGGTCGCCTGGACCAGGTATAAGGTGCAAACAACATAGGTGCCCACCACACACCAGGCCAGCTTCCTACAGTGAGTAAAAGGTTTTTATCAGCTTATAGCCTAATATTCCATTCATGTAAGGCAACCTGCCTCCTGGGTAGATACACCTATGCTCTCTGGGACATGACAGCTATTGTTGTACCAAATCCGTGGAACTACTTTAAGGACCATTTTGCGGAGGTAGTCAAGTTATGGCCAGGATGCATCCAGACACCTTATTCAAGCTTGCTTGCATGGCTGGGTTAGTGTGTATGGCCAAATGCTCATTGGGAGCCCTACGTAGATATGCCTGGCACAGAACCACATGCTTCTTAGTTGACATCCAAGATGTGCCCTTAAATGGAGTTCGCCTTTTCACAGACAAAACTGACAGAGCCCTTGTCAGGTTTAAAACTCGGAGGGTCACAACCTTATCATTGGGCCTTTAGCCACATGTCAGGGACTACAGGCAGTTTAGGACATTTTGAAGCTTCTCAAATGATTTTCAGTTCCACCAGCCCTCCCGGCAGCAGCAAAACACCCTGTTCCAGGGAGAGGCAAAAGAAGGGGCTGTCATCACCCAGAAACCCCCCTCCTCGTCTTCCCCAGCACCTCCAGGAAAAATATTTTAACTTCCTCTGAAGGACCATGTGTGGCCGGTAGCAGAGTAGCTTCTTTCCACATTCCTGAAAGGCAATCCTTCATATTATTGTAAAAGGGAAAGCCCTACCCTTCCAACAGTCCCCTCCAAGTCATAACCCCGTAATCCCTTCCAGTGAAAAAACATCTTTGTATTCTACAGTAGGAGGTAGTGTTACTGATATGCAGAAAAGAGCAGTGGAGTTTGTGCCAGAGGAGGAACGTGTGCAGGGGTTCTACTCTCTGTACTGTCGGACCTCAAAGATGAGTGGCGATCTCCATCCAATCATAGACCTTTGGCTTTTGATTTTAAACCTGCTCAGTCGAAAGTTCAAGTTGCTGTCCCTGGCTCAGATTCTTCTAGTACTGGAAGAAGAAGATTGCATGTTGTCTTTTGACTTGAAGGATACGCATTTCCACTTACTGATCATGCTGCTGCACAGGAGGTACCTGTGCTTCATGGTAGGATCTACTCTCTACTAGTTTGTGGTTTTCCCCTTCTTTCTTACAAAGGAGATAACCGTGGTTATAGCCCATCTCAGAATGGCGGGATCTCTATATTTCTGTACTTGGAAGACTATCAGCTCAAAGCCAGCTCACTGCAAGTGGTGTTGTAACACTTGCAAACAACATCATGCCTGTTATTCGACTATACCACTGTGTTTGTATGCTTAGGAGCACCTAGGATTTTACAATAATCATAAGAAGTCTGTGATTAGATTAAAAGATTGTAGTAATTGATTTGATAAAGAAAATAAAATAGAAATTAATCCGAGGATATTGGATGAAATAAATGTAGTTCCTTTCTTGAGAAATTCATTTTACCGTGGAAGTCTAGGTATACTTCCCCCTTTTCTGACCATATATTACTTCTAATGTTTATGTATTCAGGTCCAAGGGTTATTGGGTTTTGCCTCATTTTTTTAAAACAATGTTATTCGACTTGGACTTTTTCCACCAATGTGCCCAGCACCACCTATAGCCCTTTCAGCACCTCCTGTTCACAGAGGCAGAACTAAGCATGACATTGCTTTGTGCTTTAGCTCCTTTCCAGAGAATTTGAGACATTCAGGATGTGATTTCAATGTTTCAGGAAGGAGTCTGAATTGAAATTCCATTGGTTTCCTGCCTGCTAGCTTTCTGTATCCTCCTGGTCACACACACAAGCTGGCACATGAGGTATTTTTAGAGATGCCTTCGCGGGCAGTGGTTCCAGCACGAGGAAATCTGGTGGAACTCCCAGGGGTCCGTGGGGGTGTGCCTGTCCCAGGGAATGCTCTTCTACCCTCTACCAGCCATGGCCATTGTGATGACATCCACCTTATGGTCAGGTGCTTATCTGGAGAAACTATAGATTAGATGTCTCTGGTTTCCAAAAGAGTAGGTTCTACATATCTCCATGACAAACAGAGGGTGTTTCAGCTGACGGTCAAGGCCTTCCTCCCATCCCTTCATAGTCAATCTGTCCAGCTGTTGACATATAATACAACTGTAATGTGGTACATCAACAAGCAGGGACAAGTAGATCTCACCTTTTCATTTCGAAGCGATGAGGCTCTGGGTGCACCACCTTGAGATATGGTTAGCCAGCAACATCTGGCCTGGTCTATGAACACCAGAGGTGGAAGCCTGAGCCGGCATCATCTTGCCAACCACAAGTGGTGACTCCACCTGGATGTGGTGCAATACATATTTGGCCAGTGGGCATCCCTCAGATGGATCTCTTTGTCACTCATGTAAATATCCATTGTTCTGTGCCCTCAAGTATCCACTGCATGGAACCTTGGGGGAAATGTTTCTTTTGAAGCTGACCTTTCCACTTCAGGACCCCCCTTCCCTTGACTCCTTAGATTCTGAGGTAGATTTGGCAAGACTTGGCCCATACCGTCCTAGACTGGATGAGAAGGGTGTTTCACAGAACTTCTGCACCTCTTCCTATGTCCCCAGCTCTGTTGCAATGGCAGTTTTTGCATCCCAACCTCCAGCGCCTCTACCTTCATGCCTGAAGTTTGAGACTGCAAAATTGGTTGACTTGATTCTATCTTCCTATCTACTCATCCCTCCAAAAAGACAGTTTACTTTGGAGGTGGAAAAGATTTGTTACTTTTTGTGCAGAGCAGAAGTGGATCCCTTGGATGCTCACCTATCTGAAGTCCTCCATTTCGCACTCTCTCTAGCCTAACAGGCTATGCACAGTGTGCTGTGTCAAGGGATACATTACAGCATTTTCGGAATTAATCTACTTCCCAGAACAGCCATCCCATTTCAAATCTACAATTAGTATGATATTTCTGTAGTAACTGACCAACATGTTTCCTCTGACTCCCTTTGTAATGCGTCCGTGAAAACTGGAGCTGTTGTTAACATTTTTTATGAGCACTCACATTGAGCCCCTTCATAGTAGTCAATTAAGATTGTTAATGTTGAAGCTAATTTTCCTCATTGCCTTTACCTCAGTGAGTCGCGTCATTGAGTTAGAAGCTCTGAGTGTCCGTCCACCCTACATATGCTCCTTCGGGAAGTTGGTGCCTAAGACTATAGCAGCTTTCCTTCCTAAAGTGATTACCTTGTTCTATCTAGGGCAATTCATTACTCGGTCTACTTTCTATCCCACCATGAAGGAGAAGCTACACCAGCTGGACCCCAGAGTGGAGGTCAGTTTCTACATCAACAATTCCAAGGAGATAAGGTCTTGCAACCAGCTCTGTGTCGTGGTCAAGGACAGCAAGAATGTCAAACCAGGTCAAAAGAGGACATTTTCCAGATGGATATTTTTTTTACATGAAGATGTACCATGCTCTGAAATGCCAAAGGGAATCCAGGGCCATTCCACCAGGGCGAGGTCTTGCATTTCAGCACTGGCCAGGGGTGCTCCAACTGCTGAGATCTGTTGTGTGGTTAAGGGCTTCCCATCATACCTTTGCCAAACATTATTGTCTGGTTTCAGAGGTGAGATTTTGCATGTTTGGTGCTACAGGATTTCATTGTTTGACCATCCTTCAGACCCATCTCCTAGATGTATACTGATTTGGAATCAATTCAACAGGTGAGTAATTTGCAGTAAGAAATATTAATAAAAAGAAAACATTACTTATCGTCTGTAACTTTGTTTTATAGGATACTCTGTCCACCTGCAGATTCCTCGCTGATTTTGCCCACTTCCCCGTTCTGAAGGATGACCATAAGCTGTATTTAATAAGATTACAAATTAGATTGCAGCATCACAGCACCTCAATTGATATACCTCTAAGGGCATGGATAAAAGGGTTAGGGAACTGACATTGGTGTACCAGGTTTGGCGCATTACAGTTCCATTGACAGTTTCTTTGACATCATGTTGGTGTCGTTTCCAGTGCAGAAATGAAGCCAGCATTGTCTGCTGACACAACTGAGCTAGCAGAAGTGTCTGGAGCCAGTCTGCTGCCTGTGGATATTTAACTGGTGAAAAATGTGCACGTTGGTACAGTATCCACCAGAAAGAATGTGTATGAAGGTGAGTAACATGTTCTTTTCTTCTTCAAGGTTTACATCCTCAAACCTTTCTTTCAGATACACCTGTATCATCTTTGTGCAGTTGTTTCTTATAACATCATGCAGATTAAGACCAAAGATTAATTGGCGCGCAGAGTTTGAGCCAATCAAAACAAAATATGAAAATTGAAGCAGATGTTCACATGTCTCTCCCCTGCTTTCCAACCCAGACAGATAGTTTGCCTTCTTCTAGATTCCATCCTATTTCGTGGTTACGTGTTAGATTATGACCATGCCACTTCAGTCAATTCAGCATCTGCGACCAGATTAATTCAGTGATTTTTCATTTACATTTACTGCGACCGGCGGCGGGGGTAGGGGGGGCGGGGGTGGGGTGGAGTTTGCTCATCATAATTTTTATGTCTCTCAACAAAAAAACATATTTTGTTGAACCATTTCACTGTTTGATTCCTCCTCTGACAATTCTTGTAAATGACCAAACAAACTATACAGTCAGAGAGATTTGTGACTCCCACTTCTTCAGAAATCAGTTCCAATATTTGGTCCACTGGAAAGGATATTCCCGTGGTGAACATGCTTGGATTGGGGGGGGGGGGTGGAATAATCTGTTGTGTCCATCATGGGTTCATGGCGCAAGATCTTCACCCCACAAGTTTACTTGGTGGGTACAGTGTTGGCTTGGTCAACACTCTTCAGTGTCGGTGAGTTGTGGTCCCTCCTCCCTCAGGACAGGTGGGCTGAATGTTGGCCATATGCAGAGCTGCAGTGAGAGCTAGAAGTAAGTTTTTTAAATGTAAAATTGAATAACTCTGGAAGGTTTCCAGATTCCAGGTCACTGCTTTCTTTCTTCTAAACAGGAACCATTACATGTTGGTCGTTAATACTCTAAAGTTGCTGAACTCAGCACACCCCAAGATGGCATGTGCTCGACTTCACTTCCTATTGTCATCTACAAAAGGAAAGATGGATTATTCTCTTGCTGTGTCTGAGTGCACTCAAAGTATTTTCAGTTGGGTTCTTCCTCCCAAAACTTGTATTGTTGTCCATTTTTCCTTCATTACACTCTAGCCTTTGGGTACTTTTTCAATGCTGTCCTTTATTCAGTACTGTTCTGTGCGCACCTCTCTGGAGTTGCCATCCTCCTCTCCTTGGATTTTTACCTTCATCTTCATGAATTACGTTTTTTCCTACCTTCATAATTTTCCTCCGTCACTGGTGCCTTTTGTGCAGACACCTATTCTTCACACATTTATTATTCTGCAGGCCCAAGACAAAAGAAGTAGAAATACATTTAGTCCTAGCCATCATTGCTTTTTGAACAGTAATGACAGGGCACAAAAGATAATGTGGAGCCTCTTTGAGTGGGAGAGCTATCTCCAAAAGTGGATCTATTGATAAACCTGCACATGGCATTCACATGCTTCTGTAACAGAAGAGCATGTTTCTGCTAAGGCCATAGCAATGTCAGTCTGAAACCTCATGGTGCTACAAAAGTCACAGCTTTCCCACAGCAAGCTACTGTTACAACGAAAATCCCAAAAACTGGAAAAGGAAATTGCTAACCTGAAGTAGAAAGGGAAGATGGTGAGAGAAGAATTCCATTTCCTGTGTTTACTGTCACCCCACCCGAGACATGTATTAGAGACAGGCTGCAGGCACACAGGGCTAAGAGTAGGAGAACGCCAACTTTCTAAAAGTAACATTGTCAAATTTGTAGCACTCAATCTGACTTTACCATTAAAGAGGATTTATTATATTCTATGAGAGGAGTAGGCCTCACAGTAGTGGAAAATGACTTGGGGAGTTTTTCTCTACTAGGACATGTAAAACTTAAATGTACATGTCCTTCCTTTAAATTACACAGCACACTGTCCTGTGCACTACCCAGGTCCTACTCTAGGGTTGACTTATATGTAATAAAAGGGACGTTTAACCGGTTCTGTGCTGAGGACGTAATGGTTACATCCTGCGGCACAGTGCTGCTGTGCCCAGGACGTAACCATTACGTCCTGGGCAACCAGCCCAGAGGGAGCGCTAGCACTCCATCTGTGGGGTTCCCCCTCCCACCCCCCCCCAAGTCAGGGATGGAAGGGGAAGCCCTTCCCCTTCCACCCCCGACCCCCCCCCCCCCCTTGTGACGTCAGGGCGCAAGCGCGCGCTGACAATCACAATGCCTCCTCCTTCGCACTGGAAGCTCAGCTTCCAGCGCAATGATCAGAAGAGAAATGCAAAGCATTTCTCTTCCGATCACGTGGAGGAGGCAGAGAGGCTTCAAAGGGAAGGAAATATATTTCCTTCCCTTTGAAGTCTCTCTCTGCGTTTTGGCAGCCGGATTGTAAAGCAATCCGGCTGTCAAAACACCCACTAGACACCAGGGATGCCTTTTTAAAAATGAAACTGGCATAAAGGGAGCGACTCCTTGGGCAAGGGTCGCTCCCAGGGGGGTAATTTTTTTTAAGGCCTTTTCTGCCCCCCCTGGGGGCAGATCGGCCTATTTTTAGGCCGATCTGCCCCTTGGGGGGGGCAGAATCCTCTAGGCACCAGGGATAATTTTTGTTTTTTTTGTTTAGTTTTTGTTTTTAGAGATGGGGAGCGACCCATTAGGCAAGGGTCGCTCCCCTGGGGGGCAAATTATATTTAGACCATTTCTGCCGCCCTTGGGGGCAGATTGGCTGATTTTAGATCAATCTGCACCCAAGGGGGCAGAAACCACTAGGCACCGGGGATTTTTGTTTTGGCGCCAATGTCTCGCTGGAGGAGCGACCCCGTAGGCAAGGGTCGCTCCCGGGTTGGGTTGTGGGTGTGGAGGGGAATTTATTTTAGGCCATTTCTGCCCCCCGGGGGCAGATTGGCCTATTGTTATTAGGGGGGGCAGAAACCTCTAGGCGCCAGGGCAAATTGTTTTTTTGTGTTTTTGTGTTTTTTTTTTTTGAGATGGGGAGCGACCCATTAGGCAAGGGTCGCTCCCCTGGGGTGCAAATTGTATTTAGACCATTTCTACCCCCCTTTGGGGGCAGATTGGCCGATCTTAGGTCAATCTGCCCCTAAGGAGGCAGAAACCACTAGGCACCGGGGATTTATTTTTTGGGCGCCAATGTCACGCAGGGGGAGCGACCCCGTAGGCAAGGGTCGCTCCCAGGGGAGGGGTTGGGGGGGTGAGTGGGCAAATTTATTTTAGGCCATTTCTGCCCCCCCTGGGGCCGGCTGAGCTAGAGGCCAAAATCCACAGGTAGGCACTGTTTTCTATGAAAAAATGTGATGTGTCCACGTTGTGTTTTGGGCCATTTCCTGTCGCAGGCGCTAGGCCTACCCACACAAGTGAGGTATCATTTTTATCGGGAGACTTGTGGGAATGCTGGGTGGAAGGAAATTTGTGGCTCCTCTCAGATTACAGAACTTTCTGTCACCGAAATGTGAGGAAAACGTGTTTTTTTTAGCCAAATTTTGAGGTTTGCAAAGGATTCTGGGTAACAGAACCTGGTCAGAGCCCCACAAGTCACCCCATCTTGGATTCCCCTGGGTTTCTAGTTTTGAAAAATGCGCTGGTTTGCTAGGTTTCCCCAGGTGCCGGCTGAGCTAGAGGCCAAAATCCACAGGTAGGCACTGTTTTCTATGAAAAAATGTGATGTGTCCACGTTGTGTTTTGGGCCATTTCCTGTCACGGGTGCTAGGCCTACCCACACAAGTGAGGAATCATTGTTATTGGGAGACTTGGGGGAACGCTGGGTGGAAGGAAATTTGTGGCTCCTCACAGATTACAGAACTTTCTGTCACCGAAATGTGAGGAAAATGTGTTTTTTAGCCAAATTTTGAGGTTTGCAAAAGATTCTGGGTAACAGAACCTGGTCAGAGCCCCACAAGTCACCCCATCTTGGATTCCCCTAGGTCTCTAGTTTAAAAAAATGCACAGGTTTGGTAGGTTTCCCTAGGTGCCGGCTGAGCTAGAGGCCAAAATCTACAGGTAGGCACTTTGCAAAAAACACCTCTGTTTTCTTTAAAAAAATTTGATGTGTCCACGTTGTGTTTTGGGGCATTTCCTGTTGCGGGCGCTAGGCCTACCCACACAAGTGAGGCATCATTTTTATCGGGAGACTCTGGGGAACGCTGGGTGGAAGGAAATTTGTGGCTCCTCTCTGATTCCAGAACTATCTGTCACCAAAATGTGAGGAAAACGTGTTTTTTTAGCCAAATTTTGAGGTTTGCTAAGGATTCTGGGTAACAGAACCTAGTCAGAGCCCCACAAGTCACCCCATCTTGGATTCCCCTAGGTCTCTAGTTTTAAAAAAAATGCACAGGTTTGGTAGGTTTCCCTAGGTGCCGGCTGAGCTAGAGGCCAAAATCTACAGGTAGGCACTTTGCAAAAAACACCTCTGTTTTCTTTCAAAACATTTGATGTGTCCACGTTGCGTTTTGGGGCGTTTCCTGTCGCGGGCGCTAAGCCTACCCACACAAGTGAGGTATCATTTTTATCGGGAGATTTGGGGGAACATAGATTAGCAAAACAAGTGTTATTGCCCCTTGTCTTTCTCTACATTTTTTCCTTCCAAATATAAGAGTGTGTGTAAAAAAGACATCTATTTGAGAAATGCCCTGTAATTCACATGCTAGTATGGTCACCCCGGAATTCAGAGATGTGCAAATAACCACTGCTCCTCAACACCTTATCTTGTGCTCTTTTTGGAAATACAAAGGTTTTCTTGATAGCTATTTTTCACTCTTTATATTTCAGCAAATGAATTGCTGTATACCCGGTATAGAATGAAAACGCACTGGAGGGTGCAGCTCATTTATTGGCTCTGGGTACCTAGGGTTCTTGATGAACCTACAAGCCCTTTATATACCCGCAACCAGAGGAGTCCAGCAGACGTAACGGTATATTGCTTTCGAAAATCTGACATTACAGGAAAAAGTTACAGAGTAAAACGTAAAGAAAAATTGCTGTTTTGTTCACCTCAATTTCAATATTTTTCTTTTTCAGTTGTTATTTTCTGTAGGAAACCCTTGTAGGATCTACACAAATTGCCCCTTGCTGAATTCAGAATTTTGTCTACTATTCAGAAATGTTGCGGTTTCTGGGATCCAGCATTGGTTTCATGCCCATTTCTGTCACTGACTGGAAGGAGGCTGAAAGCACAAAAAATCGTAAAAATGGGGTATGTCCCAGTAAAATGCCAAAATTGTGCTGAAAAATTGGGTTTTCTGATTCAAGTCTACCTGTTCCTGAAAGCTGGGAAGCTGGTGATTTTAGCACCGCAAACCCTTTGTTGATGCCATTTTCATTAAAAAAAACACAAGCCTTCTTCTGCAGCCCCTTTTTCAATTTTTTTTGAAAAAAACGAAATTTGCACTGTATTTTGGCTAATTTCTTGGCCTCCTTCTGGGGAACCCACAAAGTCTGGGTACCTCTAGAATCCCTAGGATGTTGGAAAAAAAGGACGCAAATTTGGTGTGGGTAGCTTATGTGAACAAAAAGTTATGAGGGCCTAAGCGCGAACTGCCCCAAATAGCCAAAAAAAGGCTCGGCACAGGAGGGGGAAAAGGCCTGGCAGTGAAGGTGTTAAGGCTTGGCAAGGGGTTTTACATGACCAGTCCACATGGCGGTATAACACTGCATTCAGGCAGCAGTGTCAGGCCTGGGATATGTTTTAAAGTGCTACTTAAGTGGGTGAAACAAGCAGTGCAGCAGGTCCACTAATAGCATTTAATTTACAGGCCCGGGGCACATGTAGTACACTTTACTAAGGACTTATAGGTAAGTAAATTTAATACGCTCATTAGGTATGTACCAATCAGACCATGTTTTGAGGAAGGGGGCACAATCACTTTGGCACTGGTTGGCAGTTGTAAAGTGCTCTGAGTCCTAAGGCCAACAAAAACAAATTCAGCAAAATTGAAGGCAAGCTGGCAAAACGTTGTGTAAGACCACCCAAAGGCTCTCAAGTTTAACTACAGTTCACATGATTTTTCCTGGCAAAATCTGCGTAGGGAATACAACTCAAAAATAAGTATTTTCTGCACAACTTGAATCCTGTTACCTGACAATTTGTGATTTGCCTCAGTACTCATGATGAGCACTTTGCGTATTGGGTTGTTATTAGGCTACCTCTTATAATGTCATAATTATATTTAGGACAGGAGTAAAATAACTATCATGGCTTTCTTCTCACAGTGTTAATAGAAATTTCTGAAGAGTATTTTCTCCTTTGCTGTTTGGGATAATTGATCAAATTTAATGATGCATGTATTATAAAGTTTAGCGTTTGATATGATCAGTATACACACAGAGGGGTTCTTTCAGTTGCTCTCATTTGTCAGATGTGAGTCTCTTCAATTGCGGAATTGTTGGAAGCGTGTTAAGATAAGTTATCTGATGCATCTTAATCATGAAGATCTTAAAATAACGTATTTGAAAACAACCAGTTTACTGGTGTTATTATGCAGTAGTAACGAGGACATAGTGATGAAGATCAATTGGCAACTTAATATTTGTGTGTGTTGTAGTTGGTTGCTAGAGTAGCTCTACATCTGAAGAATATATGTACATATTGCATAGTCATTGTGGTGTGATTTGATTGTGCATGAGGATATAGTTTGCAAGTGACCTTGTACCAGCTTAGTTTAAAACATTCAACTATCCTTAAAAGGATTAGGAAAGTGCACTAATTTTATTTTATGATTGCAAATATGGATAATAATTATGTAGGGAAGCAGATGAGACACTAGAAAAAGATGTAATTTTGTCAAAGAATAGTGATCACCATAATGTAAGTGTTGTAATATTAATTACGTTTGTGCACCTTGAAACAAGTTACTACAAGCTGCATACCACACTGTTATACTACAAAGCCCAGGAATAACAATTGTAGCAATCCTTTAAGCTCCCTGTTCACTGCTCATTCTCCCCGGCCCTTTGTTGTCACTCTTGGTCCATGACCTTTGTCAGTTTCTATTTAGGATGATTTAGTGACACTTCTATGTGCACAAGATTGCGAGATCTGCTTGTGTCAGAACGTATGTGTTCTGATTGCTAACATTTAGACACGGCTGCTTTTGTGAGTTTATTTTGGGAATTTGTCTTTCTTATAGAAACTTTTCCTCAGCAATGCTAGCTTTGCTCTGCCAGGTGGCGCTGTGCGGCTGTGCATTGGCTCCATAGCACCATGTAGTGACGAAACAGAGCCATGCACCCATGCACCCTAATGTCAGTTCCTTTCTTTCCATGCCTTATGACATTGATCCAGAGCTCTGCTCCCAGTTTTGTCAATCTTTGGACATCTTATTAATCAAATTCCTATGTGCCACGGAATGATGGACCTGTCAAACCATGCCATGACTGCAGAAAACAAACATCGTTAATATATCCACACCATGTTTGTCTCTGGTGTCTGGGTTCGGGCTACAACTCAAAGTTGTGCAATATATTTACTCTCATGCACCCAAAGGTGATCTGGGAATAGGAGGTGAAGCTGTAGGTCGCTAAACAAAAGACGTTGTCATAGCCTTAGCTCCAGTCCCTCGCCAAGTGACAGGAATGAACTCGCAATAGTGCAAGTCCAAGCACAAACATAAAAAAGCAAATATGGATTCGACCTCATCCAACCACTCTGAACCGTCATATTGTGAGTCGTTCACATTTGTGCTCTGTTGTCATGGTACTGATTGCTCAGCTGATCCTAGTGTACTCTTGCTGCAGATTTATGTGTTCCAGCTGGCGGATCCGTCCTCTGCACTATCTGACTCCCTGGAGCCCTCCTGTGGTCCGGTTCTGACTGTGATACAAGCTTACAATCTTTCTTTAAGGGCTCTGCTGGGCCCTTCCATTTTGACTCTGATAACAATAGCACCAACACCGGAAGTAGATGCAGTGCTGATTCCAATGTTAGACACCAAACTGTCTTTGACTCAATCTTGACCGATGTGACGGTACTAGAGTACTAAAGTGCAACTGGTTGTTATACACTGACTCTCACACAGTGCCTCTACCAGGGCCGATGCGCCAGCAGTGACTTCATTATCAGTTTGGCTTTGACTGCTCATTTACCCTAATGATAACTTTCATATGGATTTATAAGAGGCCTGTGTACTTGGCACCTCACCTGAGGCAAGGTTTGACTTGCCAAGTAGGCCATAAATGGAAGAAAGTGTCTTCTTTGCAGTGGATGTCCAGAGGGCAACAGAGGGCCTAGATTTAGTTACCCTCAGTTGAAGCCAAAATAAACGTCCACGTCTAAGCCTTTTCTTCCTTTGAAGA
The DNA here is from genome assembly GCF_031143425.1 of Pleurodeles waltl. Taxonomy (NCBI): domain Eukaryota; kingdom Metazoa; phylum Chordata; class Amphibia; order Caudata; family Salamandridae; genus Pleurodeles; species Pleurodeles waltl. The sequence continues at coordinate 614,051,761 of NC_090444.1, read as the reverse complement.
GGCCCTCCCTCATTGATACCTTATTGGCCACCTGTCCATAAAGGTATCATTGAAAACAAAAAAAATCCTTTACCAATTCAAGACCACGAAATTCATGAGCCTGGTTGAACTAGGAGCCCATGTATAATACAATCATGCAGTTTTGTCCTTCAACTCTTTATGGACTTTTCCTCTATTGGGTGAGGGGTTTCCCAGCCCTAAGGACAACTGAGTATCCTGAATCTACCCATTTACCAAGGACAGGCTAGCTCTGGGACATTTACCCCTGTTCATTCCTTGATGGTCACCTGGTCTAAGCCCTGTTCCTGTCCACGGGAGTGTAGGGGGGTGGTCAGGTGTCAGACTGGTTCTTGGTGATCCTGATTTTGTTACTAAGCATCCTACTTCAGAGAGCATTCTGGCTTCAACTAGTTAAGTGAATCCCAATTTATTACCCACGACTTCTCTGGATAGTGGTATTGAAGTGGATGGAGGCTTTTGACAAGCATGATTTCCTTTGCGAGTCTAGCATTGCAAGTGGTTAATACTGTCTGCCTATTGGGCCTCTACAAGTATGCTCTGTGGGGCATTGCTAGCAAGATCTTTCCGGCAGTCCAGGAAGACCTTAGGGGCTTTGTTGCCCACACAATTCATGAGGGACAATACATGGCCAAATATATAATTAAACACTGGCCTAGCTACTACACTAGTGTTGTGCTTGGCCGACGTACGGATGCGATCCGCTGGATTTTCTGGCAGTGTGCAAGCCTCTCTCTTGGATATGCTTTTGATGTCTCATGCCTTTTCAGTGACAGGCTCATTCTGCATTGGAGTGCTTTAAGAAAAGTAGAGCCCAGGCCCTACTGTCGACTTCAGCTAAGCAGTTTCTGTGTCAATTAAAAAAACAGAGCTTATTTCAAAGGGTTGGTGTATAGGCAAAGACAGTCTCCCCAACTGTTAACCCAGTGCTTTTGAGGCCATGGACATGCATCTAGCAGGCAGAGCACCGGCCAGCAGGATCATCATTGCTACAATTTCCCCACCATCTACTGCAACATCCGCAGATTGCTTCAGTTTGCCTTTAGTGACGCATTCCCATCCAGTACGGGGGCAGGATCCAGTACTTCCTCCCACGTCAGGCAGATAGGTCTTACAAACTGTTCATTATGGCTATGTCCTACCTGTTATTTTTGCCATGTCAACAAAACATTCCGCACACATCAAAGTGAATTTCAGGAGGTCATCTGTCCCTTCTTCTGCAGGAACTGCGAATGTTACTCTAGCGTGCAACTGAGAGGGTACTGACTCGAAAATGTGGAGAAGGTTGCTACCCTTGTTATTTGCTTGGCATGAAAAATGACTGGGTCTTGGACCTATTTTGGACCTTCGACCTCTGAATGTCTTCTTGCGGAAGGACAATTTCAAAATGCTTTTGCTGGCCAAGATCATGTCTCCCCTGAACCCTGCCAACTTGATGGTATCCTTGGACCTACAGGATGCATATTTTAATTTTCATTTGTATATTGTCACAGACTTTATATGTGGTTCAAGGTAGGTCAGGAGAATTTTCATTTTGCTGTGCTCCCTTTCAACCTCACCAGCTCCTTTCGGTGTGTTCATGTTCACAAATGTTATGCCAGTGGTTGTGGACCATCTTCGAAGGTCAGAGATTACAGTCTTCCTTTACCTTAACAACTGACTATTGAAGACAGGCTCACTTCGATCAGTTGTAGACCACCAGCAGATGATGGCGAACTTCTTGACATCATCGGGGTTCACTGTCAATGAGCCAAAGTCACACCTGATTATTTTGCAAAGGCTTCCATTCATTGGCGCTATTTTGGGACCTCCTCCCTCCCAGCGAGTACAGAACATTCAGGATATGCTCCAGACATTCCAGGCTTTGTCCTGGATCGCAGTGAGAGCAGACCTGATACTTCTTGGCCTTTTAGGGTTCTGCATCCGTCTTGTCAGCTATGCCAGGTAGCATAGGTAGTTATGGAATCTGAAGTTCCAATGGGCCCAGAATTGAGGAAATCTGAAAGATTTCATCCAGATTTCAGTGGAGACGATTCATGATCTGTAGTGGTTGTTGCTTGAACAGAATTGGTCACCCCTCTTCCTTCCCCATCCCCACAGTGGTGATGGACGTCTCCCTTCTGGGTTATTGAAGCTGTCTGGAGGAGATGTAGATCAGAGGACATTGGTCTCCAACAGATATTCAACTTAACATCAGTTTGTTGGCATTGCGGGCAGTTTGTCTCTGAAGGAATTCCTGGTGGTACATCAAGGTAAGGGTGGTGCAGGGTTTCACGGACAGCATCATCAGCATATGTGATTGCAACAAGCGGTGCAGAGTTGGGTCCTGTGCCTGGAGGCTTTGTGCCTCTTGTGTTGGGTGGAGCACCTAGGCATTTTCTTATAAACCACCTGACAGGATTCCTAAATGCTAGAGTTGATGAGCTGAGCAGACAGCATTTGGCACATGAAGTGGCATTTACGTCCTGAGGTGGCGCAGGGTATCTTCCAACAGTGGGATAAACCCAGGCTAGATCTTTAAGCATACGGTATGTAAAGATTTGCTCATTGGAGGTTCTGCAAGAACACTTGTAGGGAGATGCATTCCAACTGGGATGGAACACAGGGCTCCTGTATGCCTTCCCGCCGCTGCCTCTCATGCAGAATTGACCGGGTCCAGGTAATTCTAGTGACTTCAGATTGGACCAGCAAAGTGCAGTAACCAGGACTCCTGGGCATGAGCATCGCCCCTCCGATCACGCTACCACTTGAGGAGGATCTTCTATTGCCCCAACAGGGCAGGGTCCACAACCAAAATCAGCTCAATATACACCTTCATGTGCGGAAAATGAGTGACAGGAATGTGCTGCGTTTGACACCTGCCACCCCCCACCCCGCTGCTTGAGGTGGTGGATATCATCCTTGCCCCCAGTTGCCCTTCCATGAAATCCATCTATGGTGGGCGCTGGCACAAATGTGTGGCCTGGTGGGGAGCTAGTAAGATTGATCACTTACAAGCAAAGTTGTAGAATATTCTTTTGTTAACATTATCTTTAGCCTTGCAACGCCATGCAGTGGGCACTATAAAAGGCTATTTCTATGTCCTTTCTGCCTTTCAGGCTACGGTGGAAGATGTATCTTTTGCCAGCGTGATGCGCAGGCAGCAGAGGTCCTCGACCTCCGTCTGCCGGATGTCAACGTCAAGACTAACATCCTGACAGAGATGCTTCTCCCAGGAGTGCGTTTGGCTAAATTCTTACTTCCTTTCAACAAAGCTCTCTCTGGTGTTCTCCTTGGAACCTGAGCCAAGCCTTGTACATGGACTCTTGTTCACCAAATGATTGCCCAAAGCCATTGCCCTGCCCCAGGAGATCCAGCCTTTCTCTCACAGAACCCCTCTCCTGAGAACTTAGTGGTGCAGGCCTCAGCAGCAAAGGTCCCAAGCATGTTCCTCACAACACCGCCGTATAGGGAATCCAAGAGATTGGACTCCTTTGGGAAGTGCATATTTTCTACCAACAGCCTTGTCCTTTGGTCGGTGAACACTGCATGCCTCTTGGGCAAGATTCATATGCACTTTGGGATTCGGTTGTGCAGCTGCTTTTCATGCTGCCTGAGCAAGGCCGTGCCATGCCCAACTAAGTATTGGTGGATGGGAGGGATGCAACGAAGTTTGTCATCTGGGGCAGACTGAACACCATGGATCCCCTAGGTAAAGCATTGGCTTCTATGGTGGTGTTACATCGCCCTGCCTGTTTACAGTCCACTGGGTTCTTGGGGCATGTTCAGTCATCACTGATTGACATGCTCCTTTCTCCCACCTATTTTGAGACAAAGGTGATGCGGTGCTTGAGTGAATTTGCATGCAACCCAGCAGCATGCTAAGTCAGTTTCAGGACAGGGTCCATGAACCCAAAAAGGATGGTGGACCCAGTCCCAGGGTGCTGACCATTCCCCTGCCTCCCAGCTGTCGTAGACTCTTAGCCAGTACAGCACACGCTTTGTCCGGCACAGCCATCCCATTGGCAGAAAAATCAGGCACCATCTAACCCATTGGTCAGTGATTACACTGACAAGTGGGTGCTTCAGAATGTGCGAAGGGTATGCCCTAGCGTTTGTCGACACGCATCAGGCCCTCTCACCATCCCAAGAGCAACTAACAGAAGACTGTTTCTTCTTACTGTGTCAGGAAATATAGGCTCTTATGACCAAAGGTGCCATCGTCGGGGTGCATGCACCAGATATGGGGCATGGCTATTATTCTGTCTGCTTTCTGGTGGCAGTAAAAGATAGAAGCCTACGGTCAATACAATAATTGCAGTCTCTCAACTCCTTCCTTCAAATTCAAGCTGCTTATGTTGGCTCATGTTTTGTCTACCCTGGTTCCTGGAAATTAGATGATATTGCTGGACCTGCAGGATATGTATCAGTGGTTCATGGTGGGCCACAAGCATTTCCAGTTCACTGAGCTCCTCTTTGGCCTCACCAATAACCATTGGGTGCTCAAGAAAGTGATGTCAGGATTACTACCCATTTGCAGAGGTTAGCAAGCTGTTCCAGTCTTTCCCTACCTGAACGATTGGCTGTTGTAGACTAGCTCGCCACAGGCAGTAGTCACCCACATCCAGGCAATGGAGTTCACTGGGGGTTCACTATCAACAAGCCGAAGTCACATCTGACTCCTTCTCAGACACTCCCTTTCATCTGAGCCATTCTAGGCACAGTGCAAGTCGGTGCTTATCCTGCGGAGCGGTGAGTCTGAGATATTTTAGGCTATGATTCTGATGATTCAGCCCCTCTCCTAGATTTTGGTGAAACTGATTTTGAAGTTCCTGGGTCTCATGGCCTTCTGCATTCTGCTGGAACAACATGCCTAATGGCATATGGGTTCTGCAGTGTTATATGAAGTCCCATTGTGCGCAGTATCACTGGGATCTTTCTGACCTTTTTCCAGATATCAGAGGGAACTGCAAAAGATCTGCAGTAGTGGCAGGCAAACTGCAGTTAGGTGAGCTGTAGACCCCCCTTCCGTCCACCCTCCACCACCGCAGAGCTCACAGTGGTGACATATGTTTAACTCCTGGGTTAGGGACACCATATGGGAGAGGTGGAGATTAAAGGACTCTGGTCTCCGGCGGAGTCTCAGCTCCACAACGACATGGATTTGAGAGCTATTCACTTTGCATTGAAATCCTTCGTACCATCCGTCAAAGGAAGGCTGGTTCAGGTGTTCACGGACCACACTACTGCTGCGTGGTACTGCAACAAACAGGGCGGGGTGGGATCGTGCAAGCCCTGCAGCTCTGGACATGGGCAGAACATCAGGACATTCTCCTGACTGTACAACGCCTGGCAAGATCTCTGAAGGCCAGGGCGAACAAGCAAACTCAGCTGTCTATGTCTCACAGATCACAAATGGCATCTACATCCAGAGGTGGTGCACGGTCTCTTCTGATACGGTGGAGAACCCTGGCTTGATCTGTTCACCACTGTAGAGAACGTGCAATGTCTGCATTTCTGTGTGCTGGACTTTCCAAAGAGGCTTTCCCTTGGGGATGCCTTCTGTCTTGAGTGGAGCTTGAGACTCCTATACGCCTTTCCGCCAATACTACTCCTGCCATAGTGCTGAAGAAGATCAGGACCGCATGGGCCCAGGTTATCCTTGTGGCTCCGGATTGGGCATGGAAAGTTTGGTATCCTGAACTCCTGAGTATGGACATCTCTCATCCAATCAGGCTGTCCCTTCGTAAGGACCTGTTGCAGCAACTGGACAGGGTCCTACACCCAAACCTGCATACGCTTCACCGTCATGCCTGGAGATTGAGCTGTGACAGTTGAGCGCTTTCAATCTCCCTCCTGAAGTTTGTGATGTCATCTTGGCAACCAAGCCCTCCTCTAAAATTGTCTACGCCTGCTGTTGGGATACCTTGGTTGCTTAATATTCCTCCTGCCATGTGGACCCCCTACTGCACCTCTTTCTGAGGTTTTGTTTGTTCTTTAGCCCACCAAGGCCTTGCTTTGGGTACCATTAAAAGCTACTTGGCAGCCATTTCGGCTTTCTTATGGCCACTTAACAAACTTCTCTGCTTAAGTCACTAGTTTTTACTCTTTTTTAGTTGTTGTTGTTCCTTCCTCCTCACTTTGAGATGCCCCAGTGGGAACTTAATTTAGTCCTCGTTTATTCTCCATTTGAGCCACTGCATAGCTTCTCTTTGCAGCTCTTAGAATTCAAAACAGTGTTGCTGGTGGTCATTATATTGGCCAGGAGGGTTAGGGAACGTCAGACTCTGTCAGTCCATCCTTCATACACAACTTCTTCCTTGACAAAATGGTTCTTTGGAAGCATGCCTCTTTCCTTCTGAAGGTGGTCGGAGCTCCCCTCCACCCCCCTCTTTCATATTGACCAGAGCACCATTCTACCTGCCTTTTACGCTCAATTTCATCCATCCAAGCCAAAGTTTAGACTCCATTGTTTGGACCCTAAAAGATCTCCCTCATTCTATGTTGATCGCACCAAATGCCATTGGGTAAACGATCAGCTCTTCATTGGGTTCACCCGGAGGGAAGAAGGACAAGGCTGTGCAGTAATAAACCTTCTCAAGATGGATCGTACTCTACATAAAAATCTGCTTGATACTGGCCAAGAAGCAACCCTCTGAAGGCTAATGGGCTCACTCCACCTGGGCCAAAGCCACCACTACTGCATTAACATGTGGGGTACCTATCCTGGACATCTGACAGGGTGTCATGTGGATGTTCCTCCATACATTCATGAAGCACCACTACTTGGACAGTCGTGATGGGCAGTTTGCCAGTTCAGACCTCCAAGACTTTTTGGTCTTAGCCAGTTCATAGACCCTTCTCCAAAGAGATATTGCGAGGGTATCTATTCTAAGGTAAGGAATCTGTGGTTAGAAGTCTCAATCAGAAAAACACGTTACTTATCTTAAACTTTTTCTGGTAGAGACTATCTAACTGCAGATTTCTCCGAGCCTTACCTACCTCACCTTTTTGGGAGATGGGCTTTTCACCCAAAAGATCCCATTAGACTCCGAACACTGGTCTAATAAGCAACATTGTTTTGTACTTGACTTCACATTTTTGGCACAGAATTAGTCACAAAAGAAACATGTCAGCATGCTGGGGAGGTGCCTATATAGGCACCGCAATGTCACTTCTGATGCAGACGACGCAAAGCTGAACGTCACGTACCGGTTCACATTGGTACTGCTTAAGATATTCTGAATCCAGTCTGATGCCTTGGGCATAATCTGCATTTAGAGTTTCTACCACAAAAAGCGTTATCAGAAGTAAATAACTTATTAGCCTAATTTTGTGTTGTATTTAGATTTCATGTTTTCAGTTCAACCAAGCATAAATCAAATATTTTACACCCTTGTACACTGTGATTGTATCTGCTTTTTGTTAGATACATAAGAAATATCAAATATATCAGACATCAAAGTTGTCCTGGAGCCTTCAGACTACATAGAACTAAACATCTTAGCATGGTTATCCGACCCAATGTTCTTCCCTCCCAAGTCATTTGTTATGTCACACTAGGGACCTGAACTTGGTCATGATGTTTCTCATGTGTGCGCCTTTTGTGCCAATGAATAGTTGCTCACTGCATCATCTGACTTTGAAGACTGTCTTCCACACTTTAGGTACTTCTGCTCACCGCATAAGTGAACACCAGGCACTTCAAATGCGACCACCATGCACCACATTTTTCAGGTACAATGTTGGTGCTGAGGACTCGGGCGGACTTCTTGCTGAAAGTCATGACTCCCTTTCATGTAGGGTAATCCATCACTCTGTCTGTGTTCTTTGCTCGCCATCACACCTCAAAAGAGGCGAAGTTCCATTGGCTGGGCCCCAAAAAGTCTATAAGCTTTTGTTTTGATTGTACCAGTGTGGGGTTCTGTGGGCCGAAGAAAGGAAAGGCTCTGTAGTTGAGGAGCCTGTCGAGCTTAATAATCATTTTCAACAAGCTCTGTTGTGCACTAGCCAAGAAGCAGCACCCAGGAGGTCTGAGAGCCCATTCCACCAGAGCTAAAGCTGTTATCACTGTGTTGAGTCATGAAGTGTCTGTCCTTGACATCTGCCAGGCTGAAGCGTGGGCGTCAGTGCATACAATTGCCTTGATGGCCAGGGCTGGCAGGAAGGACACTTTATCTGTTTGGTATTGCAGGAATTTTTGGTCTGAGTCCACTCCACAGACCTTCCGCCTTGGAAGATACAGCATTGGTATCTATGCTAAGGTGAAGAATCTGTGGTAAGAAATATCCATCAGAATAACTTTAGCCACCTTTGGTAATGCTGTTTCTGGTGGAAACTATATCTAGCCGCAGATTCCTCTGTGCACTCCCACCTCCCCATTCTGTGGAGTGGCCTCTTTTTATCATGAAAAAAGTTCCACGTTAGACAAACAGCATACTAGTACCACACATTGCTCACTCTCCACTGAAGGCATTGAAATTATAGTAAGAAACTGATGTTGGCACGCAGGGGTAGCACTTACATGCAACTCCGCTCCGTCACTTACAGGGCTGTATGTGGCCACATGGTTGCCGCCTTGCTGTGTGCAGGAACACTGCTGAAGAAAAGTTTCTGGATCCATTCTGGCATCTGAGAAGTGTTCTAAATGAGGAATCTGCAGGTAAATAGATTATCCACAAGAAAAAGTATTACCGAAGGTGAGTAGCTTGTTCTTGGTCCTCTGGAATTTCTTGACATCTTCTCATTTTAATTCTATGAAGATATCTTGAGGTAGCTTCCAAAATCGTTGTCTTTTCTAGGTGTTAATTGATTTGCATGTGGTATTAATAGGCTTATTTAATGATTTCAAATAGTAGAATATAGTATTTTTTCTTCTCACATTGTACATTTTGTTTATATTTTTTAACATTTTTATGGAGTTTCTTTTTGATGTTACACATAACATGAATATAGGCGAGGGGAAAAGAGGTGGCACCATAATCTGATGTGGCTAAGAATCACTTTTCTAGACAACAGCCCTTTCGTAAAAATTATGCATATTAATTTTAAACACACTCATCTGTTCACTGGTTTCTCTCTTTTTCATCCAGATTACAACAGTTAGACAAGCATTGTCAGAACAGTTCTCATCAACTTGTTGAGCTGCTTAACAAACAAAATCAGCTAATAAAAGACAAACAGATCCTTGATGAAGAAAATCGCACTTTGAAGACTCAGGTAATCCATCTATCTAAAAATATATTAAAGAGAATACAAATGTGAGCAGTCAGTCATTTTATACAGATTTTATATCATGTCTGGTATGAACAACTGTTTTTGTTTTTCATTGTAAGTTGCTTAATTTTGTGTTTTATTTAGATTTCATGTTTTCAGTTTAACCAAGTATAAATAAAATATTTTACACCCTTGTACACTATTATCCTATCTGCTTTTCATCAGATAAATAAGAAATATCAAATATATCAGACATCAAAGTTGTCCTGGAGCCTTCAGACTACATAGAACTAAACACCTTAGCATGGTAATCCGACCCAATGAATGATCCAATAAACAATCCACTATCTTTCTATTTCTTTTTTTGGCATGGATTTCTTCGGCATAGTGTTCTGTGTAGAGTCAGCTAATTCTATATTGTGCACTCCCAAAGTAATCGGAAATGCACATAATCGTATAGACAGGCATGTAAGGTACTGTAAGGCGAATACCCAGATAGGAGAGATGATCACAAAATATAATAAGACAGGAAGAGACTCATTCTAGCTGCCCCAGCCATTTCCCCCATATTCGTTCATGCTTCATAGGAGACCCTCTGGCTTCAAACACACCCTCTTGCTGTGCACGCCAGTCCACCCCAGCCGCCACTGCAACATCGTGGAGGGAGCAGAGTTTTTCCATCGGGCTGCATTGTTGCGCATAGCCGGTGCCAGGAACCCCCAGTCTGCCCTCGAACCCCGGAGGCCTCCAGGGCCCCCATCAGCAGCATGATAGGTAAGATTTGCACATCCCAGCCCAGCATATCTGTCAGTTCTCTCACCACGGCAGTCCAGTATCCCAGAATCACCGGGCATAGCCATACCATGTGGGAGAAGTTAGCGGGCGAGTGGACAGTGAAGACAGGTAGGATTAGGCAGAATGCCTGCCCTGATTAAGGGACGCACAATAGAGATAGTCGGTCTGGGCCAGGCGCAGCCTGGAGGAAATAGATATGACTCAAGGTGCCATCATAGCATCCCCCAGCTGTCGTCTTCAAGGAGGCCCAACCATCCCTCACAGCGTGTCCTAAGATGGTTTAGTGTGCCAGGGGCATTGATGATTAGCGTGCGGTAAATCTGAGAAATGCCTCCCTTGTCCAATGTGCCCATGAGGAGTTTAGGCACCAGAGGGTTGGATTCAGGGAGAGAATTGTCACTGACCACCAGAAGTAGGTAGTAAAGGTTAGCCATCCCCAGACTTCCTAGATTTGTGCCAGAGGAACGAAGACGCCGACTTATCCAGTTCCCTGAACCATCGACAAGACAGGAATGTCAGGAGATTTTGGAAAACTTAGAGGAACCTTTGCAAAACCATCGTCCAACCCATCTCATTCAGTGGAAGGAATTGCCATTTCTTGAGGTCTTCCTTGGTTTTCTGTGTCAAGGGTCCGAGGTTAAGAAACCAAGTGAGGTCAGGGTGGAGTGCGACCCACATACCCAGGTATTGGAAGCTGAGACATTGCATGGTGATGCCAGTTTGCCAGGACACAGAGTCACGAGTCGGTGCTAAGGGTTCTAGAACCGATTTAGCCACATTAACATGAAGGCCTAAGGGTTCCCCAGAGAGCTGGAGGATCCCAAGGGCCACTTCGTTCAGGGTCCTCTAGGAAGAGAAGGACATCATCCACATAGTCCTGTGTCCCTCATCCCACTGCCACCCTGCACCTGGGTGTCACAGCAGAAGGGGAGACGGGACAAACCTGTCGGGTGCCCCACCAAATAGAGAAGACACTGGAGATCACACAGTTGATCTGGACTCGAGCGGTGGGGTCGTACAGGCGAAGTTAGTTGTCTTTCTTGTGTGCTTCTTTCCCCCACCCTGTTGCCCTCTCTTGTCGTTGAATGTGTCTCTCCTCTACCCCTGTCCTGCACTTGTTTGTGTGTGTGTTTCTCTCAACCCACCCCACACTTCATGTTGTTTTTCCTCTTAATTACAGCTTCCCTAAATTACAGTTTCGTAGTGTTGTGTGCACGCTCTTAGAATGCGCAAAAGCCCCAGTGTGTGCACTTTAGAAATCTGTTCCACTGCACACCACGCAGGAGGGTAATAAACACCCGGCACAGGACACACATATTTAACAGCTCCTGCGTTTTTCAGAGAAAGTTGATATGAAATGTGATCGACGGCCTCCCCTCTCTTATCTGTTCTCTTGCAGACCCCTCCCTCTTCCCGCACACCGTTCCAAGGAGACAGCAGAGTTACTCTCGCCCACTAAAGCGGGGGTCTTTATGAAGGCTTGTGATGACTTGCAGACCGGCGCCTGATGTTCGACAGAGTTGCAGTGACCTTGCCCTATTTGCCAATTATGTACTTTAACCAGTTGAATTGATCTCAAAAGAATGTGACTTCCAGAACTGCAAATCAGCAGCAGAAGGAAGAGAACAACCTCTGCGTTGGAATTAATGGAGCACAGCAAACTCAACCACTTCTGCTAGTTAACTGCATTAAAACGCATATAAAACAAAGGATTGAATTTCGTTCAGCTGCACTTTACATTTTTCCACAGCAAAAGGAATAGGGAAGCAGTTAAATTTTTCCACAGCAAAAGGAATAGGGGAGCATTTCAAAACACATTTCGACAATGCCCATTTGTTGAGAGAGTTGTTTTTATACGAACCATCATAAAAAATGAATGATAAATAAGCATGTCAGCTCCATCATGCAGACATGGGTACAACTTTTCGATGATTGTTGAATGCCTTTGAGAGGTGGTCTACATCCCTATTGGGCAGGCAGCCCCACAGATGTGAGCAGTGATGCTGTTGTGACAATATTCTGAGCTTGTTATTTGCATCACTGGGGGTAAAAATTGGTGTTTCCTTGAACATTAATGATCACAGTTTTTATTATTGAGTGAAATGGCCAGATGGATCACTGCCTCAGCATTACCTTTAACAAGGCCCCCCCAAACACTGCTGAATGGCTATGCACCAAAGATTCCTGGAGCTTCAGCCTACACCATACCTTGTTGTCAGTGCCTTGTGTGAAACTACAGTTACCTATAAATCCGTTATACTTGTAAATAGATCAGTGCCATAGAACATTTTTTATTGCTATGCTTCTGTCAGTGGCTGTCGCTCGGTGCATCTTGAAGCCACATGGGGGACCCTAAAAACCATTAAATAAAATGAATGCTAAATAAGTGTGTCATCTGCGTCTCGCAGACAATTATTAAAGTGGTCAAAATATGTCTGTAATTGTTGAGCACCTTTGAGGCGCATTTATTACGGCTGTTTGGCAGTCATAACCACAGTTAAGGTCATGCTTCTATGACGAAATTAGGAACTTACTATTTGCATTATTGGGTTAACATTGGTGTGTACCCTACTGAAAATTATACGGTCACAGCTTTGATTATTAAGCAAAATGTCTTAGTAAATGGGGCGTTTTGAATATCACAATGTACGCATCATGCCTAAAAATTAGGGGAACGTATCCTATCGTTTCAGGAAGTCCTTTGGGGGAAATTATGTCTACAAAATTATGATCAGTATAATTTTCAGCCTATCATTGAGACTTAATGATGCTCAAAGAGGTGGTGGTGATCGCAGTGGAAGAGACATTGGGTGGGAGCTCCTGTGAGCCAAGCAATATGTATTTATCTTGTTTTACGCGTCCATCATTTATTTATTTCAGTCCCTTCACAAAAATGATTTCTTGTCCTCTTTCCAGCCTCTCAGTATCATTGATGCCCTTGTGGCTTTCTGCTCTGCATTAGGTCTTAAAACAGATCCTGTGCCCTGCTCCAACCTAATTTCTTCTCTTAGGAATATTCATGGTGTGAAAGGCCTTTTTTTAGTGGGCTCTAGAATGTATACATCTAAAATGCTGCGCAGTAGCCAAACAAAAATTGTGATGTACGGAGCAGAGGAGAGCAGTGGTGGAGCCAGAGGGCAAAGGGTTTTGGGGTGCCAAAGGTAGGGAAGACTTCTTGAAGAATAAGTGTTAGTGCTAATATTAATTTATCAGTTCAGAACTGTTTTATTAATTGCAGGTGACAGTCAGGCTTCAACATTAATGGCAGCACCAGTTGCTACCACTAGTTAATAACCTTCATCTGATGGAGACTTCTAGTTCCAGATTCCTTACCTTAGAATTTCCAGGCATGAGCTTGGAATCCGGAACTTTTTGCTTAGCACTACCCCTGCGTGCTGTTGAGTGGCTCAGTTTGGCTTCTCATGACATAATTGGAGCCGGTCACCTATAAAGGCACCACCCAGGCGCGTATGTCAGTTATTTTCCTTCCGCCCCAGTTAAGCGCAGATCTAGGATAGAACTACTCCTCTGTCTTTTTTGACAGGCCTTTTTTTCGACTTTTTGTCAAAGTTTTTTCGTCTGTGCGAGGACATCATTGAGGACGATGGGATTCAAGCCATGTAGTGCCTGCCATTGCACCATGCCAGTGACCGATCACCATCTAGTATGCCTTTGGTGTCTCAAGATCGACCACGACTCAGTCATGCTCGGACTGCGGGGCTCTGGCTCCGAAAGCTTTGAGGGCGCTGTCCTTGAAGCTCCTTGCGGCCTGGCAGTTAATATCAACAGGCGTGACTCCGAGTAGTCCCTGGCGAGGAGAAGGTTGCGGGACCACTCCTGGAGCCTTGAGTCCTATTCGTTCCTCTAAGGGTGCTCTGGGCATGTGGGTAAGATGCACAAGAAGAAGAAGTACAAATAGACTTCGACTTCTCTTCACCTGTTGGCCGGCGTGGCGAACCGGGAACATTGACGTTCTAGGCATGGTTCCACAGAATCGTTGCCAGGGCCAACTCCTAGCCCTCCCACCCTTTCCGGGAGCCAGAGCGACCGCCGCTCAGTTGAAGGAATTTTACGAGGCCATGCATTGCGTGTTTGAGCAGGCCAGCATTGTTGGAGTGCCGTTGGGCCCCACGAGGTCGGAGGAGTGCCCCATCAAGTTCTGCGCCGGTTTCCTCAGCCTCGCTTTGATGGGACCTCAGAGATTTGTTTCTGGAATGGCACCGGTTGCGCACAGTCGACCTTCTCCGGCGCCGTTCCCGAAGTCGACGCTCCTGGCGATATCGACGTCCACTGCTTGAGCCTTCCCATTTTGATCTCCGATGATCTAGAGCAGGAACGTCATTGCACAATGCTGATTCTGGCTCCGCCGGCACCCACAGGTGCCAGAGCATTGCCTGAGCCTTTATTAGACTAGCCAGGCACTGGAGAGGAATGGGAGGAGGCTATGGACCATTTAGAATCCCAGATGGAGCCTATGGACTGATTTGAGGAACTAGGAGAGGCCAGTGGACTGGACACCTCTCCAGATTCTGGCTTGCTCTCTCCCCCGACTGTGGCTATGGAGGAGGGGGTATCCTATGCTATAGTGGGGGAAGGCCAGTGGAGATCCTAGACTTCCAAATGCCTTCTCTGCAGGTCAGGACTAACCTCCTGACAAAGGTGCTTCAGCCAGGACCTTCCTCATCAGCACTAATGATGGCCTTTAATAAAGCCCTCACTGATGTCCTGCTGGGGTCCTGGTGGAAACCCTGCACAGGGGCTCCTGTAAATAAGGCAGACAGCTACCACCATCTCACGGTGACCATAGTTTCCTCACCCAACACCCTACCTCTGAGAGCTTGGTAGTCTAAGCCTTCACTTCTCAGGTCACCTTCTCTTCTACTCCCCCAGATAGGCAATCCAAGAGGCTTGATCAGCTTCGGAAGAAAATGTTTTATTCCAAAAGCGTGACATGAAGGTTGGTGAACACTTCATGCTTATTGAGCCATTTTTTCCACATGATGTGGGATACGGTGGCGCAAGTGCTGCCCCAGGTCCCGGAAGACGCACAGTCCATTCTCTCTCAAGCTGTGAAGGACAGGAGCGATACGGCAAAGTTCACCACATGGTATGGCTTAGACACGACTGATTCGCTGGGCAGAGTGATGCCCTTCTATGGCTCATGGTTATTTGGTGAAAAGGCAGATTCAGCACTGAAGCGCTTTAAGGATTCCTGGGCTACTGCCAAGTCCTTGGGCCTCTTGGCGACCCCTCACCAACTGTCTGTCTTTCGCTCCTTTCATGGCTTCGGAAGAGGTATGGCACCATGCAACCCACAGGCCAGCTACCGTCCTGCGCCAGGCCAACAGCTTGTGGAGGGATGCAGTTGTGCTTTCAGACCTAGAGGGTCAGGCCAGAAGTAATTCGCCACCCAACCCCCTACCTCCACAGCGTCCAAGTCCTCATAGTGTGACTGCATGACCATACTTGTCCAGTTGGAGGGAGGAAAAGTCATCATCTTCCTCACTGGTGGTCTTTGAAATCAGACTAATTGGCCTTGCAGATCATACAGAAGGGCTACTCCCTCCCCTTCCAGTCTTTCCCTCCTCCAATGCCTCCCTCAAAAGGGCAGCTGATGGAGGATCATTTGGTATTACTCTGCGAGGATGTTACTGCTCTCTTGGCCAAGGGAGCCATAGAAAGGGTCTTTATATCAGAAGTAGGCAGAGGTTGTTATTCCCGCTACTTTCTGATACCCCTAAAGAACAAGGGTATTTGCCCTATTCTGGATTTGTGGGATGTCAATCTCTTCCTCAAAAAGGAGCAGTTAAAAATGCTCACTCTAGCTCAGGTCTTATCTGCCCTAGACCAAGGAGACTGCATGGTAGCGTTGGATTTGCAGGATGCGTACTTCCACATCCCCATCCCGCCTGCCCACAGGCGTTACTGGTGGGTCAAGGTGGGCCATGAGCACTTTCAGTTTACCATGCTACCCTTTGGCCTCACCAGTGCCCCTCGGGTGTTTACAAGGTGATGGCAGTGGTCACAGATCATCTGCGCAGGTAAGGGATGTTAGTCTTTCCCTACTGAAATGACTCGGTATGACTGGCTGTTGAAGGCTCCTTCGCCCCTTGTGGTCGTCTCCCACCTCCAGACTATGGCGAACCTCCTGCATTCGCTGAGGTCACAACTGACTCCCTCTCTCATATGCTCCCTTTCATTAGAGCTGTTCTGGACAGAGTGCAGTTTCAGGTTTATCCTCCTGAGCAGCAAGTCCAGCATATCCAGGTTATGATTCCTATGTTTCAGCCTCTGTCCTGGATTTTGGTGCGACAGAGACTGAGGCTGCTAGGCCTCATGGTCTCCTGCATCCTGTTAGTAAAACATGTCAGATGGCATATGCGGGTGATGTAGTGGGACCTGAAGTTCCAGTGGGTGGAGCATCAGAGGGATCTCTCTGACATGTTCCAGATCTCAGAGGGAACTCCAAAAGACTTGCAGTGGTAGTTAAAGAACTGTGATTGGGTCAGAGGCAGACTACTCTCCCTTCCCCAACCAGATATCACAGTAGTGACAAATGCATTGCTTCTGGGATGTGATGGCCATCTGGGAGGGGTGGAGATCTTGGGACTCTGGCCTCCGTCAGAATCTGGACTCCACATCAATCTACTAGAGCTCTGGGCGATCTGGCTAGCGTTAAAGGCATTTCTTCCCTTTGTCAAGGGAAAGATAGTGTAGGTGTTCACGAACAACACCGCCGTAATGTGGTTCTGCAACAAACAGGGCTGTATAGGGTCGTGGACCCTTTGTCAAGAGGCCTTGCAAGGAAAGCAGGGCATAACCATGGTGGTTCAACTTCTCCCAGGTTTTCTGTTCACCAGGGCAGACAAACTCAGCCGTCGATGGTTAGCGGATCAGAAGTGGCATCTCCACCTGGAGGCGGCACAACAACTCTTTCAGCAGTGGGGAGAGCCTGGTTAGATCTGTTCATCTCTGAATAGAACACGTAATGTCAGCAGTATTGCATGTTGGAGTTTCCAAGGCGGCACTCACTCTGCAACGCTTTTCGTCATGAGTGGAGCTGAGGCCTCCTGTAGGCCTTTCCGCACATACCATTTCTAACGAGAGTTCTGAAGAAGATTAGGAATGACCAGGCCCAAGTTATCCTTGTGGCTCCGGATGGGGTACGGAGAGTCTGGTAACCCAAGCTTCTGAAAATGAGCATCGATCCTCCAAACAGGTTGCCCCTCTGGGAAGATCTTCTGGCACATCAGCAGAGGAAGGTTCTCCACCCGAACCTGTCAACCCTGCCCCTTAATGCGTGGAGATTGAGCGGTGGCAGTTTGCAGCAGTGGTTCCCAACCTGTGGTCTAGGGGGCCGCGAAGCCTCCTCTGGTGGTCTGTGACTGCTTAGAAAATTAGCTAATATTAACAGATTAATAAAGTATATTTAAATAAAGTGGGTAAATGCACAATTGAAAATTTTAAAACATACTGTAAATGTCAGGGAGTTTGAAATTAGAGGCTAGTATCCTGAAATTGATTTGTCGGAGTAGTGAAGGTGCGTGAAATTGAATATAGTATGGACCATGTGTGACATAAATTGAATTTAGAAAAGCTCCAACCTTCTTATCAAAATTAAAAAAAAATTATTTTATTTTATTTGTTTGCAAATTAAATACAATGGGCTATCATTATGTGTTTGATGGAATGCTTGTTTATGTATTTTTTGCAGTTCAAATCATCGTCATTGGTAAGGCCTGGGTCCCCGGCTTCCAGTAATGACTCAGTGGGGGTGCCTGGATTCCAATAATGATAAAGTGCAGGTCCACAGAAATCAAAAGGTTGGGAACCACTGGTTTACAGTCTTTCATCTTCCTCCCGAAGTCTGTAAAATTATTCTGGTAGCCAGGTGTCCCTCCACCAAGACAGTATACGCCTGCTGTTGGAGGCGATTTGTAGAATATTGTACAGAAAGATCTACTGATCCTCTTTCACCCACTCTCTCTGAAATCCTCTTTATGCTATCCCTGACCCAGTAGGGTTCTGCATTGAGCACACTCAAGTGACATCTGTCTGCTCTGTCAGCTTTTCTACAGCTGCCTGATCTGCCTGTTCAAATTCCCCATTGTACATAGATTCCTCAAAGGCTTTGTACATATGTTTCCCCCTACACCCTTTGTTATGCCCCAATGGGACTTGAATCTAGTCCTCACATTTCTGATGTGTGCTCCCTCTGTGCCACCGCACAACTGTCCCACCCTGCTGCTCACCATAAAGACATCCTTCTTAGTTGCAATAACATTTGCCCGGAGGGTGAGTGAGATGCAGGCTTTGTCATCCAAGTCTCGGTATTTCACAATGTTTCCAGACAAGGTATTGATTCATACTCGTGCCTCTTTCCTCCCTAAGGTGGTGACCCCATTTCACCTGGGTCAGACTACCACCCTACTCACTTTCTTTTCTCCCCGCATCCCGCTAAGGAAGGGGAGCAATTTCACCGACTGACCCAAAAAGAGCGTTTTTGTTCTATCTTGACCGCACAAAAGAGTTCCGGGTGGATGACCAACTCTTTCTTAGGTACATGGGAACAAATAATGGTTGGTTGGCAGTGCAAAAAAGAACCATTTTGTGCTGGGTCGTTCTCTGCATAAAGATCTGATTTGCTCTGGCCAAGAAGCAGCCTCCTGAGGGCTTGAGAGCCCATTTCACCTGGGACAGGGCTGCTACCACATCGTTAGCACAGGGTGTACCAGTCCTGGACATATGTCATGCAGCAGCGTGGTCGCCACTGCACACACTTGCCAAACACTATGCCTGGACAATCAGGTCTGCAGAGACAGGCATTTTGCCCGTTCAATCCTGCAGGACTTTTTAGTCTAAAGTGAATTTGTCCGCAGGCTACTGACAGGAGGTTATGGATTGGGTATCTATTCTAATATAAGGAATCTGCAACTAGAAGTCTCTATCAAATGAACAAGTTACTTACCTTCGGTAACGCATTATCTGGTAGAGACTATCTATCTGTAGATTCCTTATACCCACCCATGCCTCCCCGCTCTGCGGACTCATTTACTAGGGTTGAGGGTCCCTTTTAGGGCCCTAGTCTTGACAAAGACAAACCATGTCAGTTTCCTCCATGGCTTTGCCCTTCTGGCGTGGACGTTTGTGGAAAAGTGACCTACGTACGTGAGCCTGGGTGGTGCCTTTATAGGTGACCATGACGTCATAGACGGCTCCACAGCCGCCGCCACGCAAAGCTACCTGATGGCATGCATGGGTATTGCTCTGCAAAAAGTTTGGGATTCCAAGCTGACGCCTGGAAATACTAAGGTTAAGGAATCTGCAGCTAGATAGTCTCTACTAGAAAATGCGTTACCTAAGGTAAGTAACCTTTTCATCAAGCACAGTGGCCCAAGCCTCAGCAAGTGTGCATGAGGAGAGTAATGCACAATAAGCAATGTTATTAACTAATTCTCCACATCAAGCCCAGAGGAACCTGCCCCCGAGAAGAGGACTGGGCATCGGCAGATTAATACAGCTATCCTGTATTATTGCACATTGCATGGGAGAGCCAAAAGGCATTACTTGTAATCATGAGGTAATTCTGCCTCCTGGGATTAGCAATCTGTAATTCTGGGCGCAAAATTACTTCATCACAGTTACTAATGTTGCTTTACTGTGGGTTTACATGTTTTAAAATGAAGCAATAGTGGAATTTACCAGTTAAAATACATCCGTTGATCTCACTATCAAATTTCAATCCAAGAAGCAGATAAACAGTGCCCCTGTGTTGTGTCTTGCAACACACACTGATATCGCTGTTGACATTAGTGGAACTTTCTTCTAAATTTATATATGTGAGTCCGTACTTTTACTTTGGTTTTAACTTTTTTGTATGCATTTTTTTAGCAGTGTCATTTACTTTTATTTCAATGTACTGGCCCTTTTATCCTAGCGAGGGGCCGTATGGCCAAGCTGCACTTTGTTACACAGTGGCTGTCTAACATTTCACTCACTCAGTGGGCTTAAAAAAAGCCTAGGAACTACATGTGGGTGATGGAAGAACACGCGTGACTCTGGTACTTTATTTGTAAATGTATCTGAACATTTGAGAAGGGCTTGCTGGAATAGGCAAATGAGAGGGTATGGATGAGTTTTACTTTGTTGTCAATTTCAGGTTCGAAGGTTTTTATTTTTATTGTTGGCTTCAAAAATTGCCATTAATTTTTATATGTGGTTATCATGGGAGTAGAGGGGTCTAAAGAAGGCGTTTGTACTGTGTATCTGTTTTGGTCTGTGCCCATCCGGCCCCGGGACAATTATGGTACTTTGTATGCATAAAATAATTCTTCTACAACCGTGCTAAAGTGGTTACGTGTTCCTCTGAAATCTATGCACAATAATATGGTGAAGCTGTCAGGGGGCCAGTGGGATGGGAATCCGTAGTAAATTTGGATGAATTTACTTGGCTACAAATTTATAATGTTTGTCTTTTTTTGTATTTGTACTTTTATGACCCTTGAAGATCGAAATAAATTTATGAGTGAGTGATTAGTAGAACATTCATAATGCACATCTGTGCTAGCCTGCAACCTGCAAAGGGAGACCACCTCTGAGACATCCATAGGGATCTACACTTTCACTCTGACTTGCTTCATGCACTGCATTCGGGTCATTAGTCATTCACACAGCTCTCATGATGCACCTCTGGTGACCAGTACCAAAGAGCTCTCGCAGTGCACATCTATTCTAATTTGCCGATACATTGGCATCCCAATACTGATACATTAAAAGCTCTCATAAATCAATTCCGCTTAAGTTACAGGATGCATTAGAATCTCATTACGTTTTTAACAATCAGGTTCACAACTTCAAATAACCGACAGAACAACTCTGCTTCTTATCCCTTTGGGAATGTCCTGCATTGTTTTGCTGCTTATCATTCCCATCCAGCATTGGTTGTTGCTTGCTCTCTGCCACTCTTCTTTCTGTCCTGCCAGCAAAACAAAGCACTGTGAGATAGCTAGTCTTGACTGCCTGGTAGTGTTTTGTTTTCAAACTCTCAGCTGCACAGCTGTACAATATGGCTGAAGCACATTGGCAAAGCTGATAGTTCTTGTAGGCGCATCCTATTTGCTTTGCCAAGGCTTGTTCTGATAGCAAAAGGATTTAGAAATAAAGATGACCTGTCCATGTTCTTCATTGTGTTTTTTTTATAGGACAGGCACAGGATCTTATAGCTGAGACAATGCAAAATAATATCATGACTAAGAGTACAATTGGAGTTACTCCAAATTAAGACCCGTAATAAAAGAGGGTGTGCTTAATGGCATCTTCCATATATCTGAGACCTAGTTTTTTTATGACTGAAAAAGTGCAGACTGCTGAAAGGATGACAAAACATGTTCTTTTCTATCTGCAGACTTTTAACATATAGCTCCAAATCCCTGCGCCATACGTTGCAATTGATATACATTGACTGTTATAAACTTCAAGTAATGGAACTATAGGTTTGCAGTGTAGATTAAAAGCAGAAATAGTGCACATTCTTGAACTATTAGGCCCCCAAGAAATACCATAGGATTTTATTATGTTGGTCTCAAGGTTCAAGTCTTTCATAAAGGAGAGAAACACATCTTCCAAAGTTTTGAGGCCAGTTGGTGGTAGGCTCAATAGTATGGCATTGTCACTATATAGAAGTGGTGAAATTGACTTGAAGCCTACCAAAGGCACAGCTTACCCAGCATGAATCAGAGATTTTTTAAGATTGTTTATATAAAGAATAAAGAAAACCAAAGCATGGACGCAAACTTGTTGCACGCCCTGCTTTAAACTTGAGTGAACTTGTATACCATTTTTACCATACCTCACCTTAGTACATAAATTTGTGTGTAACCCCAATAAAAAGTCAACTACATGGACACTGAGACCAATTTGTATTTAAATGTTGCCAGAGTTTGGACATATTGACTCGGTCAAAAGTGCTAGTAAGGTCCATGAAGGCCAGTTACAAGTGGCAACCTTTGGCTATTGTATATTTGGCAGCAGTAAGATGAAAGTTCAGACATTCCTGTAAAGTAGGTAGGCCCTCCCGTAATCCATACAGGGTGGTACTCAAAATGTTGTGGTCCTTTACCCAATCTTAGATTCCTCTGTAGAGGATTCTACCTACTACTTTCACTACTGAGTCAATCGGGGAAATAGGTCTGTAGTATTGATGATCCAATTGGTTACCTTTCTTGAAAACAGGGAGTGTGGCTCAAATTGCCCAATCGAGTGGTGACTCTGTATTATAGACACTAAGGATGCCTAAATATATACACACACACACACACACACACATATGTGGACTGTTTTCTATAGGACTATGTTAAAAGTTTTCTCTTTTATATACAGGACAAAGGAGACTTTCCGAAATGGGTTTTTGATATTCCTTGAGAGAATTATTTTGTCCTATTCTCTGTGGACATGTCTTCACTATATACTAGTATCCAGCATGTGGACTGTCTTTTTGAATGCTTGACCCCTTACACTATTTAAACATACAGAGATATTATTAAGGATGGCTAGGTGGTGGCTGGAGAAGAACTATTTCCTATTTCATAATGTGGTTTATAGGCAGTTGAGGGGTACAGCTATGGGCACCCGATTTGCCACCCAGCTATGCAAATTTGCATATGGACTGGTGGGAAGAGCAGGCGCTCCAAGCGGAATATCAGGGTGTATTAAACAAGAACATAGTATTATGGACTTGTTTCATAGACAACTTATTTGTGATCTGGAGGAGGACAGAACAAAGTGCTAGAGAGTTTGTCACTAGGATTAACTGCAATAATCTTAACCTGCACTTCACCAGCACTATAAGTAAAACGGAAGTGACATTTTTGGATCTTAAAGTGTACATAAAAACCCATAGTCTAGCCACAAAAATCTACTGTAAACCCACAGTGGATAGTATGGACCTACATGCCAGTATATTCCACCCCACACATTTAAAGATGAGTATATCCTATGGGGAGGCACTAAGGGTGCACTGGAATTGCAGCGTAGATCAGCAGTTCGATGTTGCTGCTAAAGAACTGGCAGTTAGATTCAAGGAGATGGGTTACCCTAGGGAAGCAGTGGACGAGTCCATACAGAAAGGCAAACACATGAAAAGGGAAACAGTGTTGTGCAAAAACTAAGATTCTTCAATCATAGTACCCATGAGTACAGATTCATTACACACTGTAGCACGGAACATGTCGTCAGGTAAGTGCTGAATAAGCATTGACACTTGGTGCAGAATGACCCTGTTATAAGTCACACACTTCCTATTAAGTTAGGCTGCACTTTTAAACAAAGTGTACTAGAACAACTTATCAGAACCTGCTAAGAGTAACTGTCGAGGGTTCCGGAAATGCAGCAAATGTAGGGCATGTGATTACGGGCTGAATAAAGCACTCTACAACACCCCCTTGGAAAGTACCCCTCAGAAAACAAAGGAAGCCTTTACATATAAAACAGATTATATTGGTTACACATCAGAGTGCCCCATGGGGTGCAATATGTAGGTAGTATGAATCCCCAGGTACACAAGCGCATATTGCAAATTTTCAGGGCCATAAAACACCAAGATAAAACTTAGTTGGTGGCCTGACATTTTGCAGAAGTCCACAACAGTAGGGAATGAGATTTGCAGTATTTTGTGATTGATGCTGTGCCCCTAACAATCAGGGGAGGAGATAGGGGAAGCACCTTAGGAGTTGGAATCCTTGTACATTTTAAAGCTAGACAGTAAAAACCCAGGAGTGCTTATTGCAGATGAGGAAATGCACACACATTTATTGTGTAGTGCACTTGTTCTTTATTGTAATAAGATAAGATCTACAATCCTTTCCGCGGTCCCGAAACATTGAGTTTTCTCTTCTATCTCATGAAGATGTTTCTATTTTATCAAGGGGAACCACACATTTTTTTCATTTTGAGGAAGTAAACAGGTATCAGTACTAGAGAGTAAGGTAGATATTTCTATAAGTTCTTGCATGGGTGCAGGCAAGGCTGAGCTGTTAGAACATGCACCTGGGCCCTATTTTAGTTTGTTGCACTACAGAAACATTTATTTGGTAATACACTAAAGATGTATTATTAAAATTGAGCACTGTGCACTTTATATTTATAATTTTTTGCTTATATTTTTGAATGAATACAATTGTATCTAACAAGATGTAAACTGGATCACAATGATTTTTGAAAAATAGCCTGCGTAATCTGGCAGTATAAACCATTGTATATTCTTGAACTGTTAATTGTGTGTTATAGAGCACTGTGCTTAATTTGTTTTCCTGAAAACAAGTATGTATTGTCATCAATATAAATTGCACATGTACATTTAATTTGCCAGCAAATGTAATCTAAAATTAATTGAGTTTTCATTTTGGATTAGTATTTTTACTATGTCCATGCAATGGCGTCATTCTGTGAGCACGTAAATAAAATTCTAAAAATGGCATCTCCTTGATGTGAACAAGGCCGGAAAGGCCAAAACGTATTATTTTTGTTGGGCAAGTGGCAACTCTAATAAAATGCCCTAACAGAAGACCATGAGTGCTGTTGTCCTTCTCTGTATTGAAGGTTGGGGATGAGTTGAATATAGATAGATAGATAGATATGTAAAACCCAGTGGTGGTCACCGCTGGATAGTTATACTTCTGTCAGTGTTTATACAAGAAATGTGTTTTTTTATGTTGCTAGTAACGAATCTCCATGAAACTTTACAAAAAAGTGTTTTGTTGTTTTTGCCTAGTTTGTTCATAGAAAGTTTTGTGGTGATCCGACAAGTGGAAGCCGAGGAAGAAAAGGGGGATTCGAAAATGCCAAATTCCCATGTATTTTCCATAGATTTCTTTAGGAAGGACTACAGCAAAACCTGCTGAACTGAATTGCAGCAAATTTAGCAGGAACCTGGATCTTAGTCCCCAGATTGTGTTTTTTGTGATTTGGTGTAAATCCGTTCAGCAGTTTTTAGAAATCAGGGGTCAACTATATCTGGAAGCACCAGTTGAACAATAGTGTTCTGATTTGCCTTGGGAGCTTTATTTCCTTTGGGCCAATTGGCTCCTGCAGGTGTCACGCTCCTATGGGAGCGAGCGAACCCATTGGCTGCCAGCAACATGAGAAAAATGTTGCTGGAAGCCATCACAGGACCCCAGTCCTGAAGTAAATAAAAAAAATAATAATATAGGGAGGCAGGATAGGAATACATTACCCACCCCCTCCACCTCCCCAAGCCGCTTGCGGGGAATCCATAGTGGACCCTAGACACTGCCCTCCGCCCCCAGCCAAAATAAAAAATAAATAAAAAAACAGCAACTTTAAGATCTCCCTAAAATTTAAAGGACTCCTGAAGGATTGTAAAAGGAAATTCAAATGTAAAGTGGCGGCCGGGGCTGTATTCTTCA
Organism: Pleurodeles waltl; assembly: GCF_031143425.1. Lineage (NCBI taxonomy): Eukaryota > Metazoa > Chordata > Amphibia > Caudata > Salamandridae > Pleurodeles > Pleurodeles waltl. The sequence continues at coordinate 614,026,331 of NC_090444.1, read as the reverse complement.
GCTAGAAGCCCCCGGGAGCCCACCCCCGGGGCCGCATTGTTTTGTTAATATTGGAAAAATTGATGTTGATGTGCGCTATGATACGCTTACATATAAAAATGAAATTATATCGCTATTGTCAAATTCACCCATCATAAACTCTTAGTCAACCCCAGCACAGAAGTATGTGCTCAGGCAGGCTCTGAGACAAAGGCCTGAGGTTATTGATTGACAGGCCACAGGTGGGGCAACCCATAGCCAGCAAACAAATGTCCGACCAGGAAACTCAAGATTGACGCCACAATGTACCCAGGAGATTGTCCCTAATAACGCACACAGGGTCAGTGTGTGTCCACATTCCCAAACAGCATAAAGTCAGATGCCACATGTAGTTAAGTACACTTAGCCAGTAGGAACACAGCATGCACAGTAACATGCAGTGATCACGTGCCCCTATGGCAGGGCATCTAGACATATTATCCACTGCAATCATTATATCCAATCAAGGTTGAGGCCCACCTGCATTTATCAGGACCTTATTTATGACTTCAAGACAACTGTTCACATTCTTTACCACAAAAGGAATGCTGTAATTTTTTAATGGTACTCAGAGAAATGTATAAAACACTGCTTTGATCAACTGTACCTTGAGACAGTCCTCAGAGCCCGGTTCTTAAACTGTTCTCCCAGCCTTATTGTTTAATTAAACAAACTGTCCCTTCTTTACCAAATTCCTCTTGTCCTTCATTTTTTCAAGGTAAATTCACATTCGAGCCACATTTTGGCAAGCCAGTCAGGAGCTGATTGGTACCTCAGACAAGACTGCAGCTGAAGAAATGGAACGCCACCTGAATCGATTCACATTTACGCAGCAAGGAAAGGTCAGCAGACACTTCCGTTGATTGGAAGGTCTGCTGAATGTGCGGGGTGGAGGTCCGTCCACAAGCTGCTGTCATAGTGTAAGAGACTACATCAGAGCCTTAGTCCAGCATTTGGTGTATGGCAAACTAGGAAAAGGTGTAAAAATGTAACCTAAGCGCTCTGCCACTGATAGAAATCTGGCAAGTTACCTATTTTATGTGTCAAAACTGAGTTGTCGCAAGGCAACCTTGGAGGCGTTCCCACAGAAGTCACCTTTTTTCGATAGTCGGCACTCTAGGAAAGGTGATTGTTGTTTGGTTTTGTTTGCTTAGACTGCTGGGCGTGACACAGATGGTAGTCTTGTCCTCTGGGTGTGACACAGGGTTGAGGTTTGTCATTTGGAGCACTGGGCGTGACACAGTTGGTACACTTGCCCCTTGGGTGTTATACAGGGTTGAGACTCGTTTTCTTGGACCGCTGGGTGTGACACAGGTGGTACACTTTTCCCCTGGGTGTGACACAGGGTTGAGACTCATTCACTTGGGCCTCTGGCCGTGACACAAATGGTATGCTTATTCCCTGGTTGTAATACAGGCATTGATGCCTTATCATTTGGACTGCTGGGTGTGACACAGATTGTACGCATAGGCCCAGGTTGTGTGATATAGAGCCTGACCTCAATCTTATTTTTTTAGTCTAAAAGGGTTTTTTCTGTGATACTGGTTTCTTAACACTGTTAGTATCTGAAAGAAGTGAGAGATATTCGCTTGGACTGCTGGACGTGACACATATGGTGCGCATGACCCTTCAGTGTCATATAGTGTGATTCGGACATTAGGGAAAAAGATTTGGATCTGAAAGATTAGGTGTAGCTTGTGGTTGGCCAAGAAAGGTCTGTGGTTGTCGAGTTATTGTTTTTTCTCCCCATAAATTATTATTAACTTTGTCCCAGAGTCGATATTGACAGACTATGATGCTCACTTAGTCCCCTGCACTGCGCAGAGTTTCCCATGGTCACAGGATAGCATGTGCTAGGAGCGGGCTAAGGTATTTTTGACAAAGTCATAATTGTTTCTCTGTCAGTTTTTTAATGTTTTGAAAATTGATGTATCTTTGATGTTGTTGTACTGGTAAATGAATGCAATTGTGTTTTGTCTTGAATGTTGTTTTCATCAATGACTTGTGCAATATGAAGGCATTGCTGATTCTCACAAATTTCTCTTTGATTCAAAAGTAAAGTTTGCTCTTTTGATGCATAATTCCATGATGTTTGAACTATTGATTGCACATTCAACCAGGTTGTGACCCATCATATGCATTGCTATTTGTGTTTGTGAAATGTTCATGTTGATGCATCTGTAAATAGCTCTGAGCTCATAGTAAAGTAGTTAGAACTAGCAATCCTGTGTATATATTTCCGTACAACTAGAGTAAAACTTAAGATTCTATAAAATCAGAAAACCTAGAAGTGTATGTGTCCTCTAAAAACTGTCCAACTTATTGTGGAGTTGCCACTAAAACACACATGTAAACAAGGTTCCCTACACAGGCGTAACTTAACAAGTTTTGCCAGGAATGGCACACACACATTAAGGCAGACACGTTTCCTTGACAAAAGGAGGAGACCTTTGATACCAACATAATCGAACACATGAGGATACACATACAGACCAAGTACATAGGGCAAAAGAAGGGCAGAAGAGAAGCACTGCTAGAATTATGGGCCATCTTCGAGGAGGCCCAGACCGATAAACCCAACCCACAGTCACCAAGCAAAGCGTCCACACCTCACCTGCCTTATGCAGGAATGGAGGTGCTATTGCTGATGCCTGCTATCCTCTTATTAGGTTACACCAATCTTCTGGTCGAGGGAGCCAGAGTATTCCACTACTGAACAACGAACTGTTAGGTCCAGGCATGACAGACTCACAGGCAGCAGGCCCAGGCACTCCCAGCACTAACTCAGTCCAGCACTAGAGCTGCCCTAAGTTCAACTCCCCTGTCCGTCGCGCTCAGCCCATCGAACCTCAGCGGCACAGAGAACATGCAGTCATACAGGTTCCAGTGAACGCACTTGAGTGACAGGGAGATTCATAGAGGTTCTGGATAGTGGCACAACTAGCGGGTTGAAGAAAGGGGTCCTGGCCTTCTGGGATCCGATGACGAGGGTGGAGCCACTGGGTTGGCTCAGGGAGCCGAAGAAACAATTGAAAGCGAGTTTGAGGGCAAGTCCTGATCAAAAAGAACAGTGCAGAGTAAAGGAGGCAACCTAGGAGGGATTTAGAGGAAAGGTGCAAATTAAGGGGAGAGAGAGAGTGAGTATCCAGGAAACACAAAAAGAAAGTAGAGCGGCTCACCCTCCACCTGAGGACAGTGAGGGGTGGTACAGTGGACCGATCAGAAAAGAGTCTGAGGCAGAACTAGAGGAGCGGCTTCTGGCTGGGATGTGAGCCTCATCAGAACGTACGCGTAGGAGAGGGGCTGATCAGAAAATAAGAGACCAAGGTAGCTTGGTGGAAACTCAACTTAGATGCAGGAGAACAAAGATGGCACCTTTTGTGTGTGCATGAGGTGAGCAGCGACGACGACGTTCGCTGCTCCTCCCGAACGCTCAGGACATACAAACTAGCCCCAAGAGAGAGGGTGGCTCGAGAGGAAGGTGAGATCTTTGTGCCACCATTTTGTCACCTGCTAGCCCGCTGTACCGAGGGAAGGGACGATAGACCATGGCTGGAGGAGGGAACCTTCAAACCAGAGAACATGGCTGTTGAGGAAAACTGCATCCGGCATGGAGGGGAAGAACCCAAGTGGAACTTGCCCTACATGCAGGATTATCTAAGAAGATGGGAACGCTATGTTATGGAGAAACCAGTGGAGCTTTCCACAACCAAAGTGTACCTGCTACTGCAGAAGGACACATCAGGGACCATCTCTATGCCATGGGCTGAGATAGATAAAGAAGGGCTAAGAACCAAATTTCCAACATAGGTAGATGGGGCAGGGAAATTAAGCTCATGTTTTGAGAAGGACACAGCTCGAATAAACCTAATAATAGGCTATGTCAAAAGTCCAGGAAAGTCAGTCCACTACTGCAGCACCTCAACAGGGGTTAGGTAGTTGGACAAACATGTGGTAATATCAACCACAGACAAGGAACACAGCTCAACAAGGACAGGTGCCACAACCATGGCAGGGAGAGATAACTGTTAGGGGAAGCAATGCCTTGACACACCAGCAGAACACAGATATGTAGTGAAACTTAACACCACCAATGCAAAGCATCTATTTCACGCGCACCTTAAAATTTGCTGTACAAAAACTCAAAAGAAGGACAAACGAGACAACATTAGAGATTCAAGCCTTTACTTGCGTTCGGGAAGCTCAGGGCTTTGTGCGTGTTTTGCCTATGGGGGCATAGGCGGACTTTGCTGCTGATTCCCCAACGGTGGGTGGCTGGCCTGGGGGAACTGCAGTCTGATGAGGGGACAAGGCTGTTCCCCAAAGAGTGCTTAAAAGTAGGCACCCAGGTCCTCGCACCCACAAGTCCATTGGGATGGGTTCCAGTCACTAAGTCGGAAAGCCCCTATTCTCGGGCACCCAGCTGAGACTGAAATTTCTTTATGGAGTATAGTCCCAGCAGCATTAGTGGCCCCAGAAAGCTAAACAGCCTCCAGCCAGATGGAGGGCCCTTTTTAGATCCAAAATGAAGCTGTCTACCAGTGTCGGGAGTCAGGTTTCCTGTACGCGTAGGATAGTGAAGACCCCATTACCTCCACAGCACACGCACAAGGTGCGACAGATTGCGAAGCTCAGCATGTCGATGAGTCAGTAGAGGGGGGTTCACCAGAACAACCAGCTGTCACAGTCTATAACCATAATTTGGGCAAATTTGACGAGTTCTTGACCTTGAACTGGACTCTCCCGGCAGCAATATCTTTGCCTCCTCCTTTCCCCCAAAGTTTTCCAAGTAACATCTGGGAGCCGCAAGTCCAAATATCCTGGGAAAGATATGATCTGAGGGAGAGGTGGGTGCCGGGGTAAAAGGGAGCCCAAAAAGATCCATCACCGCTTCAAGCACAATAGAACGTAGAAATATGCTAATTTCTGTGTCAGGCCTAGCAGTCAGCCAACACACAAGACCTTACACACACCGTCTGGAGAAAGCAATAGTCCCAGTGTCAGACACTACAATATCAGAGGCACATGGGGGCCGCAGAATAACTCTTTGACCCCTTACGGTTCACGACAATTAAGAATAACAGAACATGTGAAGATCTAGGGAAGCTCCCAAAAACCAAGAAAAAGAAGCCTAAAGCTAGCTAGAATCCTCCAGAAAAGGGCACAGTCAAGACATCTGCTATCATTAGGGAGGGTCACGTTGCACCCCACATGTCAAAACTAGGTTATACGTGACCTCAGGGCATGTTGCGATTGCCAAACAATGTTAATTTGCCACCCATTTATACATCGCACTGCACACAAGTAGGTCAAAGGACACTGTCTGCACCTATGAAACCCCCATGCACACACTAGGATACTGGAGGGCTGGTGGCGCCCACAGAGCACTAGTTCATAACTGAAATTACCAATATGCTCACAAGATCACCCTGTAAAAAATGCTTTACTGCTGTACCCCTAGTCAGGCAGAGAGGGGGAAGAGGGTGGAACTATTCAGTTCTTATAACTCATATATATATATATATATATATATATATATATATATATATATATATATATCACTGAAAAAAGGTTACAGGGACGTTATAGTTAGGTTTTGAATTCACTTGTACAAAACTATAGGAATTCAGCCATTATAGTTAGTTATTTCAACTAACTGTAACTTGCACTTTAAGGTAACTATACCTCGCCCCCTCGCCATGCACAGTTTTCGTATCAATAATTTTATTACAAATGTTGCAGGGATAATATCAAAGATAGAGGATATCATTAAAGATATATTATGTGGAGTAATTAGCTGTGCATGGCGAAGGCGCGAGTTATAGTTACCTTAGAGTACGAGTTACAGTTACTTAAAATAACACTAACTATAACTGCTGAATTTCTATCTTTTTACTCAAGTAAATTCAGAACCTAACTATAACATCTAAGTATCTTTTGGGTTTTTTCAGTAAAGTTCTATGGTTTTTTAACCTAAAGTAATTTTAATTACTATACGTTAATCCAACCACCTCCGATCACGGCCGGGGATTAGTCGCTGCTACCAAGTCCTTATAACGCCCCAACATATGCCTTGCACGGACTTTGGCTGTGTGCTGCGAGGAGTGGCCACAGGGCCTGTCTCTGTCAGTAGATCTGTGAGTGGGCTTGTGAGTGGGTCTGAACGTGGGTGTGTGTCTGATAGGGTGCATGAGTGTCTGAGTGGGTACGTGTGTGGGACTGAACATGGGTGTATGTCTGAGTGGGTGCATGAGTGTCTGAGTGGGCGGATGAGTCTCTGAGTGCATGTATGAGTGAATGAATTCGTTTATGAATTATTTTTTGTGTGCATATTCTCGAGGATATCGCGCATGGTGAAGAAAAATCATTTTAAACCCATAATTTTACCCTCAAACACCCATATATCACACCCCTGGGGTCAGTGTACCTATACCCTGACCCCTTATACCACTTATTATTTCTGTCTTCAGCCCCGGGTACGCTCTCCCAAACCATAAAATGGTGGCCGCAACGTTCGAGTCAGGTTGTGGCCAACCAATCACAACGCTTCTATTTGCACACGCATTCGTGAAAATTTGCAGTTTATTCACTTCCAGAGATATGCAAATTTGGATTTTCCTTAATCTTTCATAAACTACTGAACTGATTTACACCAAATATCCAAAGGCGTAATCTGTGTATTGAAAGTTACCTTTCTGCCAAATTTTTTATAATTCCGTCCAGCGGTTCGGGCTGTAGTCGTGTTCAATTCTCCTAAAGGAATTAACATGGAGACGTACATTTGTGGTTAAAGAACGTTTCATTCAATATTTTTAGCTGCACTGTGTCATCCATGAACTGGATGACATAGTTCATTCATGTGGCGGTAGAAGATGTTAGAATGGAGCTGAAGGGTGTGTATTGAAGACCATAAATCACCTTTTTAATCCATCATTTGTGGTGGTCGTACTTATGAAGTGTTGTTGGAAAACATTGTTTGGCTTTGCTAAACAAAAGCTTTTCCTTTATCTGTGATTACATGAGAACCTCGGGGCTCTTTTATTTCCTTAATGGGTATTTGGCTTCACCTGGGTATTGTTAGGCGCTGTCCCTACGAAAAAAATGAAAAATGTAGGCACTTGACCATCAAAGAGTGAGTCTAGCCAGCCGCTTCCACAGAGCATGCTTCTACCTCCCCTGTGGCCCTTAGCACATCCCAAAGGCCCGAACTCTAGACTTGAATGCAGTGTTGTGTAACTAATAGTAACAAAGTCAGGTGGGGGAGACTTTATTAGCGGGAATGATTCCCTCTACACCACTTGCCAGCAAACCAGGCCTTCCTCCGTGTTCCCAAACACCAAGGGTTCCAAGCCGGAGTTCCCATTTGGGGCCAGCTTATATGCCGCAACGGCCCTGCCTTCACACTCGCAGTATCTTCAACCACACGTGCCAGTTCACCAACGAGCAGCAACTAGCTCGCGACCAGAGACTGCATCCATCTGCAGCCAGAACCAGACATTAGAAGTAACATAAGCATGATTATGTGGCTGGTGCTGCGCCGCTCTCTTGCCTCCCCCTTTTAAAGTTTAGAGCTGTTGTGCAGTATTTCTTTCACGTCTCTAAATGCACGTACGGGGCATTACTAAGGTTTGAAAGCGTTAAAAACTTGAGGATCCCAGTCGAGAATATTTATTTTTAACAGAGTAAAATAAAAATGAAGATGATATTTTAACTTTTCCAGAAAAAGGGATCCAGATGAGCATGTGAACGAAGGAAGGAAAAAGATTAAATATACAAATAAAGATGTTAAAATATCCTAGAAGAATAGCTATTGTTGGTAACTGCACAATGATATATATTTTAAACGAATTCGCTGTTTCCTTAACTGAAACAGAAATGTCAGTATTTTCTATTAACCCCCCCCCCCCCCCCACACTCTCCCCTCCCAAACAACGTTGTCTGTTGTGCAATCAAGTGTTTCGGTTAACAACCACTTTCCTCTTCTGGCAACGTTTTTTTTGTGTGTCCTGATTTCATTCATTCTCACCCAGCCTCCACCACTTGCAAGAACTGGAGGCGGTCCAGTGTAATACTGAGTGCACATAAGTAGGCAAAAACGAATAAGATTTTTCTTTTCACCATCTGCTTTTGCCCATCTCTCCCCCTAGTGCTCTCCTCACGAAACCTGCTTATGTCAGGCCCATTTTGGATGCATCTTGAACAGTTGTTGGGATGCAGCCATCCTTCTTTCAAAGCTGGTTACAAGAAATAGTTCTGTAAGTAGAAGTGAGCAGTTTTGAGTGGCTTAAAGTGCAATGTAACACCTTAAAAACGTGTAACAAAGGAACATAAGCAGTTAATTAGAACTATAGCATGTGAAAAATTTGAATACAGCTAGTATAAAATGCTGATGTAGCTTTTGAATATACGAAACTCTGTGTTCACTCTTAAAAGAAATGGAGCAAAAATTAAATTGAAAGCTAGTAAATATTTAGGTCCTAGTTCCGAGCGACCTGGTATTTGCTCTGGTAATACCAAAGCTTAAAAATACAACAGGACTCGGTGTTTCCCGGGTGTGGTAAGACCCCATAATGAGTTATGATTGACAGCCAACAAACTGTTGGATCAGTGTTTGCCCCCTGTAAAAGATGGCCACTCTAACAAGGACAAAGATATGTTGTTTTAAACTTCATTATGATTTTCATAGTTCTTGAAAATTGCAGTAATAGTTAAGCGTTTGAACACTCAATGCCCCCGTTAACAACATTTACAAAAGGTATGGAGGCTGTCTTCATGATTTTCACCGTGTGCGGCTCTCGTGGTGGCAATTTTCACATGATGTTTAATCACAGTTTGTGCATATGATGTATCTCTGTAAATGGCTACGGATATGCACAGATTTGGTTTCTGTGTCACTGTGCCACTGGAACCAAGCTACACCCTGCTGAAGTGCCCCAATCAGAGCAAAACCGGACTTGGGTTGCTTGTGTTCTGGTGCAGGGAGGACCTGGTCTGGCTGTTCCTGCTGGACTGTTCCTATTGAAGCAGAGTCAAGACTGATTTACATAAGGTTGGGTCCAAATCGAGGTGGCATGGCTGGCAAAAGAACAATGGGTTGGAATGGTACCCCTAGTGATTGCCAGTGGTTAGAATTATTCCAAGTATTCCTCCCATCACTTTTTGTGTGTTTGATGTAACACCATAAGTGGTCATGAGTATGCCCAGGCATGGATCGTGTGCTTACTGTGCCAAAGGAACTAAGCTGCTCCTAATCAAAGAGCCTAATCCGAGTCTACACCAAAAGTCTAAATTTAGACCAAAAGTCTAACTTTACTATGAGTAACGTTAGACTTAAGGTCTAAACTTAGACTTTTGGTATAAAAGTAGATTGTTGGTCTTGCTTTACCTTTGTGAATCTGGCCCATAGCTTGTATGACCATCTAATTTTGTAGTGTTCTCCAAGACAATTGTTGAATGAATTCAGGAATTAAAATATTATGGTGTATTTATATGCCACTGACTATTTTTGTTTTCTGAACACTTAAGGCCCTATTCACAAAGAACATTTTAGATGCAGTATTTCCCCATTGTGTAGACCTAAGCCTTAGGATGTACATAAATGTATAATAAAGTAGGCATTTACAAAGAATCAAGGCAAGATTATTACATGCATTGGCATACCTGAGTCCATAGAAACAGCATTTCCCCATACAAATCACGTCTGTGCTACTGCACATTTATTTTACGAGTATAACTTGCATTTCTGCATTTAAATGCAAAACTAAAATAAATGTTTGATACCAGTGTTAAGCAATACTGCAGCTGCTTAGGCAACAGATAAGCACTCTGTGTTCGCAGGATCATAGTCATTATGTTACCTATTCTTGGGGTCCAGTCAATCAGATCTTAGTCATGCAAATTTGTAGGAATATTATCAAGCTTACGAACTTTCAGGCATTTCTGGATCTTGTGAGGTGCTGACTCTGATGGGTTTTGGCTGTAACTTAATTAGCATCAATAGACTTTTTGACCTGACGGCTGTGACATGTGGTACATAAGACAACCCTATTTTGGTAGATAGTTCCTTCTCCGAGGAGGAAGACTCCTACCAGCTGGATGAGGATGTGGCCACCAAGCAGTCTGAGAGGTTTAGTGTACTGCTTAATGATGAGGCAGAAAGGAATGTAAACAAAATGAATTTTACCACCCTAGATCATCTAAATGGACACCTTCTGAGAGAGTGGCTGTTAAGGTGCATGTGTGCAACCCACTGGCTAAGAAGATTAGAAGTAAATTGAGAATGCCCCAGGATATCAGTGGATGGGAAGACCATGCATAGCACTAAGATTGACTCAAGGATAGATACTTTCACAGCAAGATTCAGGAGAGCCCCAAGAAGGGCACTGGTTGCTCATGGAATTAGCAACCAGTAATTTTGCTACTGACTTTAGAAATAGCATTTGTAATAATGAATAATGCTTGTTTAAATACATATTTAGTATTATTATATGCTTTGTGAATGCCTTAAATTCTGTACACTGGCATGGTTATTTCTTCCTTACATTCTCATTTACATAGGTGAAATAAAAGAAGAGTGGAATGAGGCGAGCCATCTGGACTGGACAACTTTTCAGGTCTAAATTTGTAATAAGGGACTTGACCTGAGTCCCATGGCGTGAGATGTGTGATCTCCAATGCTTGTTTGTGGCCTCACCTAGCTTGATTGGCTTAGCCCTTGATGGAAGGTGTAAGGTAGAGGGAGTTCACTGGACTCACCCAGTAGCAGCTAGAGCATGGCCACAACATAGTGGGCATGTTAAGTGGATTACTGGTGTGGAAGCGTGGCTCCCAAACGGGGACCCTCTTGGTGGGCTAAAGAGTGGCCTGCAACTCCCAGTCATTTGGGGGGGTTGACAGAATGCGTGGAGTCCAATAAGAAGAGTGATGAAGAGTGGCCCTGAACTCAACGTAGTCGGTCGGCCGCGTAGGAGCTCCCGTCATGCTCTGTGGCTGAATCGCTGAACGGCACAGACAGTTTGGATCACCGTGAATCCCGCAAGTTGATCGGCAGCAACAGAAAGCTGCAAGAGGCACGATAGTAGAAATGCAAGTCCAGCAGGGGGAAAAGATCCCCTTTATAAATTATCGTCATGTCTACCGGAGGGAGTTTTTCTTAACAGTGCCTCTCCTCTTGTTCGGTGGCCTGTGACCCTCCTCCCTCTCCCATTCTGTAACAGTGCTGACCTGGCAGCTTACTTGGGATGATTTAATCGGCATTAGTAGCTATAGTTGTACTGCCTGGGCCTGTAAAGCTACAACAGTGTCCCTACAAACTTCATACTGTAAATCTATCAAGCATGCACATCGTATATAGTAAACACAGCAGCACAAATGTACTAAAATTGATTTTTTGAACACTCTGTAGCCTACATTCTGGAGAAAGCCTCTGATGGGTACACCATTACAGCCTGGTATACAAAAAACACCACCTTATGAAGACTGTTTGTTGCCCAGATACGCTCTTAAAGTGTTCTGGTTACGGCACGTACAGCAACGGAGTTCGGAGTATGTCCTTTGCCCAGACTGAGATGCAGAATACTCATAGGCGGCACAAAGATGTTTAAGATATTCAAGTCAGCGTACTGGCAGCATTATTTTCTTAAAACAGGGGAGGGGTAGGCACTAAGACCATGTTGGGTTTTTATTTTTTCCCTCTTTCTTCTCTCCTCAGCAAGAGCGGCACTAGGCTCTCTTGCTGGGTTGGTGAATGCTTTGGGTTGTCATGGATGTGGCCTGTGTAGGCATGAGTGCAGCTTGTGGCCCCCAACATCATCTGCAGCATGAAGGGATTGTAGGGTGCCTGTTTGATTCTACAATGAAAAGTACCTCTCAAGACCTACAGACCAAGGGCCTTGATACTTCTAAGTCTGCCAAACCCGTATGCAATTTGAGGGACAAGCGTCTGACTATACTTGACAAAACTTCGGGGTCAGGCTCAGGCGCAAGAGTGCTTACTCAGATGTCTCTACCTTCCACTTCTATCTCCCCATCGACTTACACATCTACCCCCCGATATTTGTTTTGCAAAGCACCGGCCTGGTTCCGGATTATGATATGGAGTGCACCGAGCTGGCAAAGGATAGCCGAGTGGGGTGTGAGTTTGGGAACTGGGACAAGACTGTTGACTCCCGGCAAGGTCCCTCTCACCCAGAGTAAAGCTCTTGGTCAAGACCTGGCACTAGCGACTCTCAGGAGAGTGGGATGGGGAGTGGGCGCTCTCAGATATACCCATTGTTAGCTAGATGTAAGGAACTCAGGAAGCTCTGAAGACAAGTCAGTCAAGCGATATGATGTTAAAAGGCAGGCAGGATCGTTATAATTCAGCGCCCATTGAAGGGAGCTCTCTGCCTAATACCCTGTGCTGCTCGGACCCCTTTATGTCCTCTGCTATGGCATCGACTACACCTTCTACTGGCTCTATGGGAAATGGGTTATCACAGCAGGATGTTAGAAATGCAGATGTCCCTCCATGTGCGTATCTAGGGTATTCCCAGGCAAGTAATCAAAACCGTAAGGAAAGTGAAAAGGAAGAAAATGTTGATACGCTAACAGAGAGTCTGCTTCTCCCAATCTTGAGCGAACTCTAAACCTTAAAATTTCAATCAATCAATGAAGGCATTTGTAAAGTGCACTACTCACCCGTGAGGGTCTCAAGGCACTGAGGGTGGGGCTGCTACTGCTCGAACAGCCAAGTCTTGAGGTGTCTCCTGAAGTTAAGTACGTCATGTGGTGGGAGAACAATCTGCGGCCGGCTGTCGTTCTGTGGATGCAGGAAATTGGTGGCAAGGGCAAGGTCAGCGGAGCGAAGCTGTCAGGTCGGGCGTAGAAAGAGAGACATCTTTTGAGGTATTTTGGTCCGGTGTTGTGCAGTGCCTTGTGAGCGTGGGTGAGAAGTTTGATCGTGATTCTCTTGTTGACGGGGAGCCAGTGCAGGTCTCTCAGGTGGGCTGTGATGTGGCTGTGGCGGGGATGTCCAGGATAAGGCATGTGGAGGTGTTCTGTATGCGTTGCAGTCTTTACTGGAGCTTGGCTGTGGTTCCTACGTAGAGGGCGTTGACATAGTCCAGTCAGCCGCTTACGAGGGCTTGGGCGACTGTCCTTCTGGTTCCAGTGGGGATCCATTTGTAGATCTTCCGAAGCATGCAGAGGGTGTTCAAGCAGGAGGAGGAGACGGCGTTGACTTGCTGGGTCATTGATAGCGATGAGTCCAGGATGAATCCTAGGTTTCATGCGTGGTCGGTAGGTGTTGGTGCAGTTCCCAGTGTGGCAGGCCACCAGGAGTCATCCCAGGCGGAGGGGGTGGAGCCAAGGATGAGGACTTCAGTTTTGTCAGAATTCAGTTTCAGACAGCTGTTCTTCATCCAATCGGCAATGGCCATCATTCTTTTGTGGAGGTTGGTTCTGGTTCACAAGAAGAGGCAAATCGAAAGAATAAAGCACAGTTAAATCTTATAAGCAGCAACTGAGCACACGTATCAAGGAGGTAGAGCAGCGGGTATCAGATTTGGAAGATGGGGGACCCATCTGGAAACATCAGTCTCCCAATGTCAATCAGAATTGATGGACCTACAGATTTGGATGGATGATGCTGAAAATTGATCACGCAGATCTAACCTAAGGTTTAATGGGGTGCCAGAAGGCCGTGAAAATGCACAGACTGTTATTAAATTAATCTCAGACCTTATAAGCCAGCATGTCCTCCTAGAATCAGTAGGTAGAAATCTAGACCTGACTATAACATAGACTCATCGAGTTCCAGCAGTTCAGCCCCCCAGTGCAAAAATATCCTTTTTTTTAAATGTTGGTCAAACATATTACATAAAGTTGACACAGCCAAAACCCTCTTGTACTCAATATGAAATACAAACGGGGGGGTCTGGGTAGCAGAATAAGTAGCTATGGCGGTGACTTGCACAAAGAGGCTGCTGGTAGCTTGCTCATAGCATAGAGTGTCACAAAACACATTATATTAATTCCTCTCTGTTGCTCGAGGCTATTAGGGTGCTATGTCAAGGCACCTTTTTTGGGCTTATGGGGGAGTTAGGTTGAAGTAGGGTCACTTAAAGGAGGTGAGGGTGGGGAGTGGCCTTGGAGCAACCAGGCGGGAGGGCCTCAGGTTTAGGTCACTAAAGGGGAGGAGGGAGGCTAGGGGAGCGCAGAGTGGGGGAGTGATAGGGGGTGGGATAAACTATTGGGGAAGGGGGAAAAATTAGATCCTAAAGATGAATAATTCCAATTTTCTCTGATATAGGACAAACTGCTCGAGGGGAATAAATGAGATGCTAAGAATTCCAGTTTGCTGTGGAATGGGGGGGGGGATGTGGAGTATAAACTATGCCAGGTGTTAAACTGATTGTGCGGGAGGCACATGAGATTGAATTAGGACAACCCAAGCTATTGTTTTTCTTTTTTGTATTGCAGCTTCTCTTTATGCACTTTAAATTGTAGGCCTATTTCCATTCTTTCAAGCATGCCTTAGTGCCTATCTTCTTAAATGGCCAGGTTGATTTTACTATAAAGTTGGTCTCTTGGAGCATTAATGGCTTAAACAACAGGAAGAAGAGAGGCGCAATTGAAGCGTGTGTTAAAGCAGAAAATCCTTCTGTAATCTTTCTACAGGAGACCCCACATCTCAGCCAAAAAACCTGGGGAATTTTCCATGTTTAAAACTGGGTAGACTATAAGGGGTTTTCAACGGCTCAAGCAGCTCATAGGGGCACTGCAGTTTTCTTGGCCAAAGGGCTTGGGGCTTGAGTGCTAGACTTTGTTAATGATAAAATGGGGTGTTGGTGTTCTCTAAGAGACTTGCATTTTTAAGTTTTTATGCCCCCAGTAGAAGATTACCCCGTGCCATATGAGGAACTTTTTCAATCCTTATTAAAGTCCCAAGTGAAATCATTATTGTTGGGGACTTTAATTTTTTCCAAGACCCGCATGCGGATTCCTAAGTAAAAGGGAAGAAACAATTAAAACCCAGAGAGAATGTGTTTCAGACCTATATGAGATTGCTGAAGCTGTGTGATCCCTGGAGGATTGCTTTTCCAACTAAGAGAGATTAACATGCTTCTCTAGCCGATTTAATAGTTCTCCTCACATTGATTATTTCTTGTTAACAAAAACATTGACCTTAAAGGGTCAACGGTCACTGCATAGTGGTTTTTCAAACCATGCATTTTGGAAATACTGCTGGAAGGGACATGCTTCGACCTAGGAGGTGGATATTTAATAAACGGCACCTTCAAAAGAAAGGATGGGTTCAGATCTGCAAAGAGGAGATTAGAGAATCAGCAGGAACTACGGATCAGCCACATCAAGATCGGGCTTTAGAAGAAGAGGTTCGTAATAGCCTAGACAAATTCCTTAAGTACCACAAAAGAACTAATTTAAAAAAAAAAAAATCAGGGTAAGCAGGCATTTACCGATCAGTATTTTAGTAGGTCTGGGGCAGCATATCAGGCTCCTAGGAAAAGAGTGTATAAGGAAAGCAATTTCACAGGTAGATTTTTAGCTTGGCAAGCACATGAGCAGGTGGCTTGTATTATGATTCACGCACTGAAATGTCCAACCACGGGGGTAAGATACATGGATCATAGGAAACTGGGGGAAATCATGCTAGAACATTACAGGCAAATATATAGTCAGAATCAAGTGGTCAATTGTGAAGCTATCAGGGATTTCTTATGTGAGCTCACCATACCCACTTTATCCAAGGAAGATAGGAACGCCATGTTTACTAACTTGGAACTTGTGGAGGTGATTAAAAACCTCCAGAATGGAAAGGTATGTGGCCCGATGGTTTACCAGAATTTTTTTAAACCTTTGTAGATGTGTTAGCAGATTTTGCTGGTAATCAGTAATATGCTGAAAGGATAACTATTCCAGTATCATTTAGTGCAGGAAATGTCGTTAGCTTCTTAAAAACGTACAAAACAATAAAAATAGTGAAGATCCTAACCCATATCGACCAATTACGCTCTTAAACTCTGACTAGAAGATCGTTATCCTGAACTGGTTGAGAATGAGAACCCACAGGAGTTATATGTATATACATATAACTCCTGTGGGTTCTCATTCTCAACCAGTTCAGAATTTCTATTTTCCAAAGGGGGAATCTGGTCCAGACCCCTTGTTTGAGTACCCACCAACGAATTTGTCATCAGCTAAAGGGCATTTACACAGGAAGGAAACTTGGACCTTCGTTTTTTTTCTTAGGGTTAAAAGATCGTTATGAAGCTTTTGGTTAATCGTCTCAACCCGAATGCGGCCAAATTGATTCACCACAATCAGAATGGGTTTATCGCTGGTCGCCAATTGGCAAGTAATACACGCTTTTTGTCAGAAGCATTAGATTATTTTTCTATTAATAATATCCCTGCCGTTATTCTTTTATTGGATGCAGAAAAAGTCTTTGATCTTGTGGTTTGGGATACGCTATTTGATATCTTAGCTAGATTTGTGGTTCCTTCCCAGACTACGGGATTGGTGCAAAGGATGTATCAGAATACGGAAGCCCACATAATAATCAACTCTGCAAATGTGGGTAATCTACAAGTTTGCCGGGGCACCCGGCAGGAATGTCCCCTGTTGCCTATACTGTTTGCCTTGTTTATCGAACCATTGGCCATCACAATTAGACGGAATAAAAAGATCTGCTCGGCCCCCACCATAGCAGATGGGGAAGAATAAGGTGTAAGCTGATGACATTATTTGAATTCTCGATAAAAACAGAAGCTCTCGGGAAAAAGCCTTTAAAATATTTGCTCTGTTTGAGCAAATGGAGGGTATGAGGTAAATCAAAAAAAAAACTGAAATTATTTTCAGCTCTGGCCCAGTTACAGTTTTCGATGTCATGTGGGGTTCATAGCAAATTGGACACACGTCATAGCTAGATGCATGCTTATTCAAAAGCTCTAGGGCAAGGTATTCAGGTATCTAGAAATAGCCTACAGATAGAAATAGCCCCCAGTGTTTGATGGCTGGTCCTGGGCTACTACCCCAGGGGTAAACTAGATCCCAGAATGCTAAAATTAGTAAATATTGCTATGGCAGTGACTAGGTCCCTCCTACTACAAAACTGGCACACTTCGTTTGTCCCTACTTTTGAGGAATGTGTAACTAAAATGAAACAAGTAAGGAAACAGGAGTGGTTGTATGCGCAGAGATGTGGAGGGAACAAGAGATTCTTCCAAACCTGGGGAATGTTTATGGAGACACTAGATGACATTAAAATAGTTTATGGGGCAGTGGGGTCAGTGTTTGAGAAATACTATTGCTAGAGCTACGAATTGTTGATGTCTTTGCTGCTAAGCAATGGTATTAGGTAACGAAATATGATGCTATAGGAGCTATATTTCTTTTTTGTTTTGAGAGCAATATGAATTTTATGTTCTGGTTTTGGATCTCAATAAAAAATATATTTTTTTAATTTAAAAAAAAAAAAAAAAAAAGAAGAGTGATTAAGAGAAACTGTGATAGTGGTGCCTTGGGCTAGGGCCAGGTCAGCACTTAGCAAAAGTAAGGTCTGTAAGCAAGGAAATAGAATAATTATACACAGCTATGCCTTCTAGAGATAGTGTGTTATTTCCTGGTTGCAGTGATAAACAATGGCCATAGCAAAAGGAAAAAAGGAGGCAAAAGTAAAGGACATGTTCCTTTGTTCGTCCACCCTCAAGAATGAACAGTAGAGAGAACCTAACTTGGATGTGTCTCTAAGCTGCAACCTTCTTTACACAGACTCTGTAGTCGTGCAGAGTGACTGGTCCACTGTCATGGAAGATTTCATGGTTCATTTGTTCCAGTGCTTAAAGGATGGAATAGCATTGTTAATAATGGCACAGAGCAAGGACTGACAATAAAGAAAGACGTCTAAGGCTTAGGTGAGAGTGTATCAACTTGAAGAGTTCACTGACAATGGCTCCACAGAGCAAGATTATTTGAGACGGTGATTGCCCTGCAGAAACAAAATATAATCTTCCAGAAAATATTTGAACACTTGGCCAACCAATCTTGATGCAGTTATGTTTACATCCAAGGGCTTCTGGGGGAACTGAGGGACTAAAATAGAAGCATATGCCCAGTACGTGTCCTAGAAACTGCTGGGGTCAGACGATCCAGATCAAATTGAACTTGATAGGACTCACAGGACAGACAAGCAGGAAGCAACCTACCTGACAAGCAGAGAGCAGACTACCAGACATTTTGACGAGAGGCCATACATATCAGCTAAAAGAAAAACATATATATGTAGCCCAAACAAGGAAGGGCTTGCAGCTCAATATATATGAGGCAAAAACAAGAAAGGGCTTGTAGTTCAAAGATTCTTCAATTGCTCCTTACTGATATATTTCAGCTCTGGTGCCAGAAGTGCAGATCATTTGAACCAATCACTACATTTCCGAAAGTCAACATGTCCGACGTCCATTCGGGGTCATGTTTAAGTGAAATAGGGGACTACACTAGGTCAAGTCCATGACAGGAGCAGAAGGTAATACTGGGCATTGAAGATGGAACCAGGAGCCGCCCTGCAGAGGGAGAGACCCCAAGCAGTGAATTAAAACACCAACAATGCAGAGGTCATTGGTAGGAAGTGAAGCGCAAGAGGAACTCGGCTAAGTCCTCGTAGGACAACATATGCAATGACCTGAAAGTGGCCTTGCACCAATTTATGACTGCAGAGATGTCCCTGCATGCTGAGACTATGATGGATTTAGAATCACCAGATGCCTATGGCAAATGAGATGTCATGGGTCCCTTGTCTGATGGTTCTCCGTCAAAGGTGTGTGCTGGGTCAGTGTGCTCCCTCAGTTAGATTGGTCACTGAAGAAGTCCTGTTAGAATTTTTAGTTGTATACTTTCATGGCAATCTTGGGAGGATTGGGTTCCTTGAAGTTATATTAGTGTAGGGAGACAGAAGAGAAGTGGGGAAAGGAAGAGTTGAGCAAGAATGAGGTAGGAAGAGTAGGTGATTTAAAAAAATGCAGCTTTATGGAATCCTTGGCATGCATAGTGTGTCGGGCACCATAGCAACTTCAGGGTTGCCCAGTGGCTAAAGCCCTTATAGTTGTCTCCTGTAATAGCAGGGAATGAACCTCCCAGTCAAATTCATCATTATCCTTCAGGCACTTATGAAGCTCGAAGGTGACATCTGCGTTTTTCAGGAGACCCATTTCTTTTTCAAGGACACATGGGGGCTTGGTTCCTAATCTTTCTTCATTTATCACTTCGCATGTATGGAATTCAGAGAGGCGGAGGTAGGCATATTTTTTGCCGCACACATGAATTCCTCCCTACCCAACGATTCTGTTGACAGAAAGGACAGATAGCTACTTTTGAATGGCCACTTAAAGTGGAAGAAAGTTTATACGCCCAGTTCTCGGCAAGAGACCTTCTCTAGGTCCACGGTGCTCTCTCTGGCCCTAGTACCTTTCATGGTAGGAGAAGATTGAAACATAGTTGTAGATGGGTGGGGGGAACAGGATGGGACAAATCTCTTTGAGGGGATGCAGGAGTTATCAATGTTTACTTAGGGCAGATAGTGAGGGTGGGGGAGGGCAGTGGCTCTCTGACATGGATCTGATAGACTGTTAGAAGTTACTCGACCCTCGCCAGGTAAATTACTCACATTATTTGGTTTTGCACAAGATTTACCCGCAACACAATATGATTTGTCTGAACCACCCCTCTGCCCACATGTAACTTGGGTCTGAACACTGAGTCATTTCTCTCCCTAACCATGCTCTGGTAACATGTAATATGAAATGGAGAGCCCAGATAGCAACTCTGGGAAGATATTGAGGTTAAATGATGCTTTCTTGCATGACCCTGTCACGAATGTGGCAGTAGAGGAGCAACTGAGGGAATTCCACCACAACAAAGCTAGAGGGACTAGTCTGTAGATGACGTGATAAAAAAATGTGTGATAGCTGAAGGAGCATGAGTTAAAAAGAGTAGGGCGGCAAGTAGAGCAAAACCACAATAGGAGGTAAAAGCAGCCTAAGACCCACTCAAAAAATGTAAGTCACAAAGGTTATGGCACAGGTTCATGAACTGGCTAGGTTAGCTTTGAATATTAGGCCTATTTTCTTGCGAAGGTGGGGCAGTAATTTTATGAGGCCGAGAACAGAGAAGGCAGCTTTTGGCGTCTCAATGAAAAGAAAAGCAAAACAAGCACAAGCTTTATATCATTGCTACCAACCACAAAAAATGGCACAGTAACTGAAATAGCAGATAGGTTCTGTCAGTTTTACCAAAAGTGGTAAACCGCTAACAAAGAGATCCCAGATAGGTGAGGGACTACATAGGATAGGCAGACTGTCCCTCGAAAATACAGAGACAGTAGATCACCCTCTAGCTAAGGAAGAGTGGTAGAAACAGTCAGAAGCCTTAAGTCTTTAAAGGCCCTTGGCCCAGATGGAGTCACTCTGACATGTTACAAGACTCTCTGGACCTTCTTGCTGGATCCCTTAACTAGATGAACTAACTCTTTCGCCACCTAGGCATGTGTTACCCCCTTGATGGCTGAAGTAAGAATCACAGTGATGGTTTAACAGGGAAGGATGGATAGGAATGTGGGTCATATAGACCCATCTGATTGATGTTAAGATCTTGACAACGATGCTGAAACAAATCTCCTGCTCTTGGTACACCTAGACGAGTTCCGGGGCTAGAATCATCAACAGCACTAAGACAGTAGTGCATCTAATAGATGCAGCTGCTAGGCTCAAGGGAGTAACAATGCTTCTATCTTTTGATGTCGAAAAAGCCTTTAAGAAGGATAATGGAGTTTTCTCAGCAAGTTGATTGATGCACAGGGATTCAGACGCACCTTAGGAATGAGGCAAGAGTTGTCCTCTATCTCCTCTGTTTTTCTCCCTATTTTTGGATCCTGTGGCAGAGACTCTACCACCACCAGCTTAGAGGCACCCTTCTTGACATGGGAGACTCCGTAGCCACAGCTCAACATTGGACAGCATATCCGTCTGCAAACACCCATCCATTTATTTCTATTTTACACCTGCATGTGATGAGGCAGCCTATAAAAAATGGAGGGACGAGGAGTGCAGGATATAAATGGCAGATTTTATCATTTGACAACGGTAAATGAACATTCTGAGCATCTTTGCACTCGACAAACGAACCAGCTGCCACCACACAATAAAGTGCATTTGAGAAATAGATAAATCGTTTGAAGGAATTAAAGGCTAGGTCACTACCATAGACCATCTCCTCACAACGCCACTGGAAATGGTGAAATGGAAGCACATCACTCGATGTGAGGAGTTTGCTGTGAGTGAAACCGTGACGAAGACCTGGCAGGGACAATAGAGAGACATCTATGGATAAAATTGATCTGTTCACCATAAGGAGTCATCAGTCAAGGTGGTGGCATGATGGCCTGTGACTTCAGATAACCTGTACAAGATGTCTCTTCATACATCTAACAATTTGAGAAATTGTAGACATAGGGGAGACCCACTACACATGTGGTGGCCTTGTCCAAGGAAAGTGGGATACTGGAAGGAAATCCTGACAGATGTATAAGGTAGGGTGAGCTTCCTGATCCCGGATGACTGCAAAACAATAATTCTTGGCTTAGGACCAAAGAATTCAAATCCAAACCTTGGGAGGGAGTGGAAGGTAATATTCCAGTTTCTTTTGACTGCCATAGTGACAATAGCCACTTGCTGAAAACAGAAAACACTACCCTCCTTAAACAAGTATTTTTTTTAAACATAGGACATTATGGCATTAGAAGGTTTGTCACACTGCCTACTCAAAAATAACTTCCTCTCTGTATGACTGTCAATACTGAGATTCAGTGAAGAAGACAATGGAGACTTCACATCTATTTGATAAGGAACAGAGAAAATCGGAATGGCACCTTGGATAAACCACGATAAAATTGATAAGGAACCTTGAATAAGGTGAAACAGGAGGGATGATGGAAAGAACTCCAGCACACTGTGGGAGCGAGGTATTGGTTGACTCATTTACTGTTGTTGGGGTACAAATTTACAGTTTCAATAAGTACAATATATGCGCAGTCTACAAATGACATATTATGGTATACACATGTGTTGGTCTACACAATATAGAAAGAAGCACATGCTGGAAATCAATAAGAGTTTTAAAAAATCTGGCAGGTTTCTTGTGGCCAAGTAATTTATGCCTAAATGATACTTAAAGGTGTTCCTGTGAAAAGTTACTAGGCATCACACTAAAGAAGGATGGTTCAATATCGTACACTACACCACAATAGGGGCCACAAGCACTGAAGGAGTGAGGCCCATTATACCTCATCTTGTGGCATTGTAACAAAATACATGGATTCGGGAATGAGATTTGTGATGCTGTTTCTTGCATCACACGTGTTAGAGGTAGGCTGGGCTCTTGGCATCATGCTCCATTGGATGTCTGAAGCAAATTGATGTTCCAAGATTGACCCAACAAAATGGTTTTGATGTTATTGGGGGTGGCCAAATAGATGGTTCGAAGCAGGTGCAGTAATCAAACCCTCCATTGGGATGGATTAGTATGGTAGGCTATGATGAATCCTGGGGAAGGAAAAGGAATCCCACCATACTGCAAGTCTAGGGCAGGTATTTAGCAAACAGTGGATCTTGCTGTTGGTCTGTATTGCTGGTCACCTCAAAATACTCACGTCAGAGAGCATTAAGATCACTCCAGATCTCCATTTAGGATCAGGCAGGTGACAAAACTGAAGAGTGATACGGGAGAGAGCCACTTTGGTCTGCACATTAGTCTCATGCTGCCTTTGGAGCACAAATAAATTGAAACAGAGAACCAGTTACTGGTCCCTATTGATATGTGCTCCAGAGACTTCCTGTGACTGATGACTGTGGATCCCCCAGGGTGGTTGTATCGAATGGGCAGGGCCTATTATCAAGGTTTGCGTTCTTTTTTGTTGTAATACTTTCAGCCAGTACATAATTTGTAAAGACATAAGTGCCAGGATTCTTGTCAGAGGACCACTGCTGCTTGCACCACCCATTGAACTACTACTGACAATTCAGACTTTCTATACATTAAAAATGACCAAGACCTACCACCCAAGCTATTTTTTATATCTATGGTGGCAGGTATTAGACATTTTAATGCATATTGAATTATTAAAGAACTCTTGTTGTGATCACCACAAAACTGGACAAACAGTGCCACCATGTGAGTGGCTTTCATAAATCCTTGTGTTGATAATTAAGTGCTGATGCTGAGCACCAGAAACCACCAGCTCAAACTAAGCACTGCTATCTGCTTAAACAAATATATTGTATACCAAATCTGTAATAAAAAACAGTGGTATAATACATTTTAACCAGAGTATAGAGACAATTTATTTTGTGATATTTGGTTCTTAAACACAGCTTTCAGTGACTACATCTAGGGTGATAATCTAATCCCAATAAAGCTGTGGTCTTGGTTTGAGGATGCGTTGAAGTGTGCTTCAGTATTTCTATCGTATTTGTGTCTCTATTTGAGCTAGTGAGGTCATGGTTTTACTTAGATGAAAATTTGTACATTGGTTGCTTTTCTTTTTGGAGCTAAAATATAGACCTGTCTCAAAATGTATTAAGGGAACTTATCTTTCAACTATCAGTAAGTGCCATAACAATGTTTTTACGAAATGTGCATGGTGGTCCAGCTGATATCATATGATGATATAGCCAGTTAAATAGCTTCCAATAAATTACTGGAATATTAGAAGTCCTCCAGAACGCCTCCTAGTTGTACCTAAAATAAATAGTCCTCCCTCGATTCTTGCTCAATCCAAGTTGTATTTATTAACGTACCTGGGCTCTTCCCAAAGAAGCCAATTTACGCTCCAAATCCCTGTACTTAATAGAAAGCAGGGACACAAATGTTACATGATGTTACATGCCGATCTGCCACCAAGTGGTCTTTCAGGAAAGGTGTCTCCCTCCCACTTAGCATTATATTGTATTGTGTTAAATTTTTCTAGCGCTTGCTATCATGTTGGTTGGTCTCTGAAGAGCTTGCCCACATTAATAGCAGGTTACACCATGTAGGATGTATGGTTGGAAAGTTGTTGTGATCCTATGTAGAAAGTGTTTCCACATTGTGCGTTATGACCACGGAAGCGCGGGTATTGTCTTGTTGGGCACAGCAGTTAATGTAATGATTTTTCATGAGGTGCGAATGATAGAAACGTAGTTTCAAGATAGTAGTATGCAGGAGGCCTTGATTGACTTTTCAGGCCCCCAAATGGCAGTCTTGTATGCTAAAGTACACCTTGATAGTTATCATTTGCATTGTCCATTATGAGGTATTTAGGACCTGAACATGCATGGGTAGGATGGGAGAGGGTCACAGATCTGCCAGGATAGGCTGTGTTATGTTCATCCCTTCTGTGAATGTCATTAGATGATGTTGAGGAATGGTCATAGAATATGACTAGCCTAGGACCTGCATCAGTGGACTAAGCTTAAGTCCTCCCGTAGCCAGCAGTGAGCAGTAGATCTCTTCAGAAAGTCATTCTGTTCCTATCCAGGTGGTGAGCAGATCAGTTAGATTACATGGACTGTAAGGGCATTGGATTAGAGGAAAGGCCTGGAAGGGATCTATCTGCCTTTATCTGATCAGAGAGCTATGAGCAAAATGTATTTTTATGTAGTGCGTATTGTTTTACAATTAGCCTCAGGTCGGCCAAATGTTGGAGTATTAGTCTGAGATAGAACAGGCATGAATCCAGGAGTGACTGATCCCACCTGTGGATGGTGGCAAACATTATTTTAAGACATTCATTTGTTTTGCGTAATTGGCATAGGGATGTTATTGGCACGTTTCACATCTGGTGACCTTAGTGGAAGCAGGTTTGCAGTTGTAGTTCAATGAGTGAGATTAAGTCTCAGGTTATTGTCTTCTCCCTCTGGACCCAACTAAATAGAACCTGGAGGTTACTGTTCTATTTTACTCTATCAAGTTGGTGAAAGTTAAGGCCTGGGTGACTATTGTCGCCTACTAAAGTGTCTGTGGGTTATGCCCAACAGCGACTATCCCAACTGTTAGCACCTACCCTGCTCTCTATTGTGTATGTAGTCTATGTACATGTACACCTTTTAGCGTGACTACTGTAGGACACTGGCCTGGTGTGTGGTGAGCATCTATGGTGTTATCACCTTATACCAGGTCTAGGTATCCGCTATTAGTGAAGTGTAGGTAGTGTCTAGGAAGCCAGGGCTCTCTAGAGGTAGCTGAGGATGAGCAGCCAAGCCTTATCTAGGAGATACGCAAAGCGTATGCAATACCACTATAGTCACATAGCACTCGCAAACATGAAAGAACCACACAGTCTCACAAAAATAAAGGTACTTTATTATGGTAACACAAATACTAGAATACTTAAAGGCAGACCCCCCCAGCTGGAGGTAAGTGTTCACACTAATTATATACACCAGTGGTTCCCAACCTGTTGTCCGGGGACCCATAGAGGTCCGCGAAGCCTCCTCAGGGGGTCCGTGACTGCTTAGAAAATTATATAATATTAACAGATTAATAAAATGAATATAAATAACGTATCTAAAAGTGCAATTGAAAATTTTGAAATGTACTGTAAATGTCAAGGAATATGAAACTGGAGGCTAAAAATGTAATTGGTATCCTCAGATCATATCGTGGGAGCAGTGAAGGTGCATCAAACAGAATATAGTATGAGCAATGTGTGGCTTCAATTTAACTTAGAAAAGTTCCAACCTTCCTATTAAAATTATTTTTATTTATTTAT
Organism: Pleurodeles waltl; assembly: GCF_031143425.1. Taxonomy (NCBI): domain Eukaryota; kingdom Metazoa; phylum Chordata; class Amphibia; order Caudata; family Salamandridae; genus Pleurodeles; species Pleurodeles waltl. The sequence goes on along the minus strand of NC_090444.1, from coordinate 614,000,515 downwards.
ATTTGTTTGCAAATTAAATAAAATATGTTATCATTAGTGTATTTGTTTGAGGAATGGTTGTTTTTGTATTTTTGTGTATTTTGCATTTCAAATCATTGATAATATTTTGGCTGAGGTCCCTGTCTTCCAGTAATAACTCAGTGGGGAGGGGGGTCCCCGGATTCCAATAATGATTCAGTGGGGGTCCCCGGGCTCCAGTAATGATAAAGTGGTGGTCTACAGAAGTCATAAGGTTGGGAACCACTGATATACACAATAGCAAGCCGTAAGGAGCATAAAAACAACCAAGCATTGGCCAAAATATTAGAAAATAGTGAGGGCCAAACCATATACTAAGAAAGTGGAATGCGAGATCCAGTCCCCCACCCAAAGATGTGACCAGAGTGACCTCCAGCGACCAGGAAAGCAGAGGTAAGTACTTGGTTTTTCCCAACGCCAACAGGGGGACTTTGAAAAAGGATTGTGCAAGACCCAAACCAGACTGGAAGAACCCAAAAGTGGATTCTGACAGAAGAGGACCTCCAAAGGAAGGACACCACGTCCAATTTGTGATGGCATGTTCGGTCGTGGCAGGAGCCACTACCCACCCTTCTATTGATGCTGGACCAGGCCGACGGGGGAAAAAGAAGACCAGCCGCGCAGCACAGGAAATGAAGAGGAGTCCATGAAGCAACGCAAATGGTGTCCCTCATCGGCTGTCCGGTTGCATTTGGCCAGTGGTGCCAGAGAACCACCAACAAGCCTTGGCAAATGCAAAAGAAGAAAAAGAGTTGCAAGGCTGAAGAGGACCAGCAAGATCCAGGGAACTCGACCCAAGGAGGGGAGTCTGGGGTGACCCTCAGCAGTTGGGAGAGTCACCAGAAGAGGATGCAGCCCCCACAGGCAACTCACTGGCAGCAGGCACAGCAAGTCGCAGTGAGGCCCACTCGGCACGCCTGAAGAGGCGTGCCACGTTGCTGGAGCAGCAGAGAGTAGACTGTGCTTTGCAGGAAGAAGAGCTGGGGGCCAGAGATACGTGGAGCCTGAAAATCCCTTGGAGCATGAGCAAACAAGACTTGGTAGTTGGAAGAGTCGTGGTGCACAGGGGTACTGTCCTGCAAAGAGAGGCGAGGGCTTACCATCTCCCAAGTTGGACAGCGGGCAGAGAGGACCAAGGGGACCACTCCAGACCACCACCTGTGATGCAAGATCCAGGCAGTTCCGAAGGAGAGCAGATCCACGCAGCTGGTCGTTGATGCAGTCAGTGCCTGCAGATGCAGGGGAGTGACTCCTTCACTCCGAGGGAGATTCCTGCTTACTTCTTGGTGCAGGCTGGAGTCTCAGAGGGTGCACAGTCAGGGAAATCTTGAGTTGCTGAAAGGAGCTGGAGAAACAATGTTGCAAAGCGGAGTTGACGTTAAAGTTGCAGATTGTTGGTTTCTGAAGAGTCCAGTTGCAGTTCCAGTGGGCAGAAGATGAAGAAAAGGATGCAGAGGTGTCATAGTGGAATCTTGCAGGTGGAATCTCAGGACTCACCCAAGAGGGAGACCCTAAATAGCCCAGGAAGAGGGATTGGTCACCTAGCAAGGTGACCACCTATCAAGAGGGGGCTGTGGCGTCACCTGCCTTACCTGGCCACTTAGATGCTCCCAGGGGCCTCTGCACATCTTGGATTCAAGATGGCAGAACCAAGTGTCTACCTGAAGAACCGCTGAGCACACCCCATGGGGTGGTGATGGGCAGAGTGTGGTCACTCCCCTTTCCTTTATCCAGTTTTGTGCCAGAGCAGGGACCAAGAGCCCCTGGACTGGTGCAGACTGGTTTATGCAAGGAGGTCACCAAATGTGCCCTTCAAACCATACCAGTGGCTCGGGGAGGCTACCCCTCCCAAGCCACTTAACACCTATTTCCCTCCCTCTCCCACAGGAAATCCTTTGTTCTGCCTTCCCCTGCTTGAGCTGGTCAAGCAGCAGGAGGGCAGAAACCTGTCTATGGGGTGGCAGCAGCTCGGGCTGCCTGGAAGACCCCAGAGGATTGGTAGGAGCAATACAGGGGGTCCTCTAGGGGGCCTCCAAAGTGCATGGAATCATACAACCAATACCAGCAACAGTATTGGGGTATGATTCCGACATGTTTGATATCAAACATGCCCAGGTTCGGAGTTACCATTATGTTGTAAAACACAGGTAGTGACATGTCCAGTACACGGGTAAAATGGCTTCCTGCACTTACAAAGCCCAGTGCAATGGAACTGGAGTTTGTAGGGGCACCTCTGCTTGTGCAGGGGTACCCTCACACAGGTGCCTGCACCCTGCCCTCTGGACTAGGAGGGCCTAGTGACCTGGTGCAGTGACTTGTGGTGAAAGGGTGCATGCACCTTTTCACGCAGGCTACAATGGCAGGCCTGCAGACACATTTTGCATTGTCTCCCATGGGTGGCATAGTACATGCTGCAGCCCATGGAGAACCCCTGGCGCCCCAATATCAGGGGTACCTAAGTACCATTTACTAGGGACTTATATGGGGGCATCAGTATGCCAATTGTGGAGTCCTAAGCAACCATATTTAGAGGGAGAGAGCACAATCACTGGAGTCCTGGTTAGCAGTAGCCCAGTGAAAACAGTGCAAGCATACTGAGAGCAGGCAAAAAGGAGGGGTAACCATGCCACAAAGAGGGTTCTTTCCTACACAACCCTCCCCCCCTCCCCCAAAACGAAAGACAATAAGACTAACCTTGCCCAGATGAGTCTTCATTTTCTAAGTGAAAATATCTGGAGAGTCCATATGCATTGGAGTGGTTACTCCCAGGTTTATGTTGTAGGGATATGGACCTACTCAGCAATTTGGGGTTTTCACTTTCATTTGCCTGGGTCAGGAGGGGCTTGTGGTCTGTTTGAACAAGGAAGTGAGTGGCAAACAAGTATGGCCTCAACTTCTTCAAGGCCTCCCTCTCTCTGGCTGACCAACACTTCTCTCCGGGGGTCACCCTTCTGCTAATGAAAGCTACAGGTTGGTCTTGGCCCTCATCATTCAGTTGAGGTAGTACTGCCTCTATTCCTACCTCAGAAGCATCGGTCTGTACAATAAATTGCTTGGAGAAATCAGGGCTTCTTAGTATAGGAGCAGAGCACATGGCCTGTTTGAGGTCATCAAAAGCTTTTTGGCAGCTAATTGTCCACAAACGTTTCTTGGGCATCCTTTTGGATGTGAGGTAATTTAAGGGGGCTACAATAGAGCCATAATTCTTAATAAACCTCCTATAGTACCCTGTCAGGCCTAGGAAGGTTCTGACCTGGAGCTGAATGGTAGGGGCAGTACAATCCAGCATTGTTGGGATTTTGCCCTGTAGTGGTTGAATCTGGCCCCATTCTACTAGGTGGCCCAGATAAAACACTTGTCCCTGCCCTATCTGGCATGTTGATACCTTGACAGTGAGGCCTGCTCTTTGCGGAGCCTCCAGTACATTCCCAAGGTGGACCAGGTGATCCTCCCAGGTGGAGCTAAAGATGGCTATATTGTCTAGAGAAGCTGCACTGAAGCTTTCCAGGCCATGGGGAACTGTGTTCACCAACCTCTGTAATGTGGCAGGTGCATTCTTCAGTCCAAAGGGCATCATTGTAAAGTGATATTGCCCACTAGGAGTGGAAAATGCTGTTTTTGGTTTGGCATTCTCTGACAACTTGATCTGCCAGTAGCTAGCCGTCAGAACAAAGGGGCTTAGATACTTGGCAGAAGCCAGTGTATCTAGTAGCTCATCTTCCCCAGTGATAGGATAAACATCTGTTTTGGTTACAGTATTGAGGCCCTGTTGTCTACACAGAACCTCATCTCTCTTTTGCCATTTTGAGAGTGAGGTTTTGGGACAAGAACTACAGGACAAGCACAAGGGCTTTCCGAAGGCTGAATAACTCCCAAGTCTAGCATCTTTTGCACCTCAGCTTTGATGCACTCCCTGCCATGATCAGGCTGCCTGTACATTTTACTTTTGACAGGCAGGCTGTCATCTGTGTCAGTGGTGTGTTCACAGGTCTGTGTGAGGTCTTCCTTCTATTTTTCAGTGAGGCAGTCAGCAAGTACAACCCCATCTACTGAGCCATCCACTGTATTGTGGGAGAAGTGGTCAGGGAGAGTGTCACTCTCTTCTTCCTGACCTTCATCAGTTGCCATGAGCAGAGTCATGTCAACTGTGTCATAATAGGGTTTCGGGTGGTTCACATGAAGCACCCTGTGGGGGCTTCTATGAGTGCCTAGGTCAACCAGATAGGTGACCTCACCCTTTCTCTCCACACTAGTGTGTGGGCCACTCTACCTGTCCTGGACTGCCCTGGGTGCCCTAGGCTCAAGGGCCCACACCTTCTGTCCTGGCTCATAAGCAGTCAGCACAGCCTTGTGGTCGTGCCACTGCTTTTGCAGTTCTTGACTGGCCTGAAGATTTTTGTATGCCCTCTTCATGTATTCGGCCATTCTAGATCTGAGGCCCAATATATAGCCCACAATGTCCTGTTTTGGAGGCTTGAGAGGTTGCTCCCAACCTTCCTTCACAAGGGCAAGAGGACCCCTGAAACAAACGTTCAAAGAGGCTGTAGCCTACTCCCTTTTGAGGAACCTCCCCATAGGCAGAGAGGAGACATTCCACCTCCTTCTGAGTTTTTCTGAGAGTCCCATTATCATGCCTTTGAGACTTTTGTTGAACCTTTCAACTAACCCATTTGTTTGAGGATGGAAAGGAGTGGTGAATTTATAAGCAACACCACAGTCTTTCCACATGGATTTAAGGTAAGCAGACGTGAAGTTTGCACCGCTGTCTGGTGCAACCTCTTTAGGAAAATCCACCCTGGAGTAGATTCCCAGAGGGGCCTTGGCCACTGAGGTGTTGCAGTGATCCTAAGAGGAATGCCTTCTGGATACCTGATGGAATGGTCCTCCACCACCAGTATGAATCTGTTTCCAGAGGCTGTTGGAGGATCCAGGGGACCAACAATATCCAACCCAACTCTCTCAAATTGTACCCCAACCACTGGTAGTGGAATTAAGGGGTCCCTTGGGCTGCCACCCGTCTTGCCACTGGCCTATGTTTGCCACATATACACCTCACCCCGGTATACAAAACATGCAGGCAGCTGATCTGTGCAATCTATACATTGAGCTAGTAACACTATATAGATGTCTTGTTCAGTTCTTAATGCGAACTCTGAACACAACACCAGCGCATCCAGCACCAACAGCACCTGCTGGATACCATTTGGCCACTTCTGGGATTAATCCACAAACAGTACTTTCTATCATGGACAAGGTGCCCACGGAGCGAGAGAAAATCCCGTTCTGGATAGCCTAGAAAACTAATCAGCTTGGAGCTGTGTTTCCCCATACAGTAGCACAGGAAGTTCTCACCATGTGCTTGCCCTTCGGGATGGTTCCCTCAGTGGATGACTGCGCCACATGGGGTACAGTCTTCACTGTGATTTATACTACCACACATGGTACCCGGACACATGTCAATTTACCAGAACTGTTAAAACAAATTCATAACAAACATGGGACTGCTCCAGCCCTAGATTTGGGGATAAAATGAATGCGTAACTTTGACGCAGTCTCCTCAATAATATATTAAAGGGGATGCGGTAGCGTTGGCTATATGTCAGCAGCTCAGAGAAATTCCACACTTGGAACAGGAGAAACAGCTACCGAAAATTATTTCCGATACCTATACAAGTATAGGACGGGACAGTTTGGGAGCCAAGCCGAAAAAGCCTGAAATTCAAAGTACCACCCCTAAGGAAGGTACCAAACAAGAATAAGAGGGTTCTAAAAAGCGCTGGGATAAACAAAAACAAATTAAGACAAAGTCAGAGAGCAGACTCGCCACACCTGGGAAACTCCAAAAGGAGATATAATCTCAGAAATACAGAAAATATAAAAGCTCCTGACAGATATACCTATCCACGTCCCTCTCATTCCTTTCATGATGCACATGATATACATAGCAAGAGAGTGGGCCAGTCAGATCAACGTCCTGACTACTTGAAACAGAAGAAAGACTCACCACAGTCTTCAGACAAAAGTCCCCACAAAAAAAGCCACAGTTTATAAATAAAAAAAGTGGCAGCACTGTCAATTAAAAATGCCAGTAAACTTGAGAACATTGCTGAAGAACAAGATGTGGGCAGGGACACTGCTAGGCAGCGTGGCAGAAGTCACGATATGTCGACCGGGGTCTAAAAGAACACCTGATGCGACCGCAACTAGTGACTTTATTGCAGTTGAGACTGCGGACGGGCGCATTCTCCCACCCGGCAGGGTTTATGAGTTGAATATCCAAATTGAGGGAGATATGGAGCGCACCATAAGCGTGATATTCTGGGATGAACTTAGTTGTGATATCCTATTGGCCGAAAGAGACTGGCCACCTCAGCACATCTGTAACATCCCACATGGGGAAGATGTCATTTTGCTGTCTTTCTCTGACCTTGTTCCGGAAGCGATAAAGCAAGCCTACGCTCTCAACTGGGCTTTAGAGCGGGCACCTGCACTACACTGCAACCATGTAGGTTGGCATTAGAATTCTCCTGACCATGTAATACCGATTAGGTTAACATCCCATCCTTAGCCCCAATACCCCGTTAAACACAAAGCCAAAGGTCCAGTGAGGGAGATTCTCACTCAGCTCGAGTACCGGGAAGTAATTGAGCCCTGTGTCTCTGAAATGAGTAACCCGTTATTCCCTGTTGCAAAACCCGGCCATTCATACAAAATAGTCTTAGATAATAGACACTTTAACAGTCATACATGCACCTACACAATACAAAATTCACACAGCACGGCTCTAATTGACAACATAGTGTGTAAAAGATATAACACAACCTTGGATATCGCCATTGTTTTTTTTCTGCCAAAATTTAGCACACGAAAATCGGGGCCTGAGTGCATTCTCATTCGGCTTAAAAAAACGCTTCTGTTGTTTGCCCCAAGGCTACCAGAACTATTCTCAGCCCTTGTAACATCAATATTGCATTATATTGATCCTGAGGAGTTTTCCTATATGAATTACATTTGTCTCACAGATGACGACCTCAACATTCATCTTGCCAGGTTCGATCGGATTCGCAGCCCTTGGTTACAAATTTTATTTTAGGAAAACTAAAATAGCCTTTCTCAATGTATTGTTCCTGTGATTTGAGCTATCAAACGAGGGCAAGAGCCTGGCACGCACTTTTTAGAAAAATGTGCTCAACTCCAGCCACCAAATACTATCAAGAAACTACAGTCTTTACTTGGTTTCTTTAACTTTGGCAGAACATACATTCCTGATTATGCACAATACATCAAGCTACTCCCTGACTTAATACACCCAGATTTTTCTAGCAGACACTGGGCAGTAGAACACACACACATCATTGGAGGATTACAACAGGACATGCTAGAAGCAAAACACTCCACACCCGTGATAACAAAACAAATTTGGTCATCAGAATAATTGCTGGTGCCATTGGGTTCACTTATGTCACCTTTAACAAAGGTGACACTGTGCCCACTGCATATAAATCACACTTATATTCCAATGCAGAACAATGCTTTGCACCCACAGAAAAAAGTCTGACTGCTATACAGATGGCTGTCATCAAGGAGAGACCACTTAACCAAGGGAAACGCATTATTGTAATTATCCCAATACCAGCCTTAGAGGCTGTCATCAAAGCTAGTGTTTCTAATGCTAAAGCATTACATCCACGTTGGATATCATAGGCAATCTCCTTGACTGCCTTTGATGTTGATTACATCTTTGATCCAAAACATCAAACACAAGAATTTCTCCAATACGAACAGGAGTAACCGCACCTCTTGGCATTTTGCCACTTGACAGATACCACACTGTCATTTGTACAGATGATTCAGCACACCTGGCTGTAGGCACTAAACATCAATACTCAGCCGCTTGCGCAGCCATGTGTGGAGTGCTGAAGGATGGTATATTCCACCCTCACAATACCTACACACAGACCCTAGGGGATGGTACAGCTCAGCTAGTTGAACTTAAAGCACTTATCCTAGCACTAGAACATACGGATCCAGGACAACTCACATTGATCATCTATGATTCATGCTTCTGTGTCCAGTCCTACAATGATTCTTAATCATTGCCAATTGAACTGGTTCAGAGACTCAAAGGGGAACACCATAAAGCACAGAACTCTGTGGGGGAGGGTGGCTGATTTTAAGGATAAGGTACCGACTTCTCATGTAGACCATACATTGGGCCACCGACGTACTAGCACACTTTATTGGCAGCACTTTGACTGTAGCTATGGCTTCCGTTGCTGCAGTGAATCGTTCCCAGACGAGATTGGATAGCAAACATTTGGCTGCTGTGAAAGATTCGGCTGAAGGCAAACCTCTCCCAGAAGCATACCCTACAAAATACTCATGCCATACCAGTGCATAGAATGTTGCTTATGCAACACTTCCTGGAGTTGGTGATCGAGTGATCCCCAACCAAGACCAGAGATTAGATCTAATAAAAGCAGCACATGAGGATGTCGCCTCTGCAAATGCTGGTATTGCGGCCACAATACAGAAATGCTTCTGGTGGTCAGGGCTATATAAACAGACCTAGCAGTATGTCCTTTATTGTGACATTTGCCAGCAGATAAAGGGTTCAAACATCAAATCCCCACCACAGTCATCCCTCTTAGTGTCCAACAGGCCACTACAATGTGTGTACCTGGACCACTGTGGTCCTCTTCAACCGGATGGTGCATACAGATATATCTTAGTCGCTGTAGATTCTTGTTCTAGATTCCTGTGGGTATGGCTAAAGCAGTCGACTGACACTCGAACTGTTATAAAAGACTTGCTGATCTTTATCTGTACGTATTCGGTTGCAGCATTCCATTACGATCTGGGCCCTGCCTTTCCCTCTAAGGCATTCAGGGACACCATGAGGACGATGGGTGTTGAATTCCATTACTCCTCACCCTACCATCCCGAGGTAAATTTGGTTGTGGAGAGGAGAAATCGAGATCTAAAGCAGGCCTTAACAGTTAGAATATTAGGTTCTGGCTGCAGCTGGCTTCATCACCTATATGGGGTCCAGAGAGCACTGAATAATCTGCCAAGACGGTCCTTGGGAGGACACACTCCTTATGAGTTTCTCTTTGGGATACCTATATCATCCCAGATCTAGATGGCCCTGGTTTGGTGGCAGCCGATACACTTTTTGACATAAACGAACATCTCACTGGCTTACAGTTGCTTCAGTAATTTTGTGACGATAAATCATCTGCCAGTTTTTCCACCTTAGGAATAAGGGATTTCCCAACAACTTGTACTGGCTGGATACCTAAAGTCATGGATCTGGTATGTCAGAAGATTGCTGTGAAGAAGGAATTCAGCCCATCTTGCAGAGCACCGGTCTAAGTCCTGGGAATACAAGGTACCAGAACTGTCATCTTACCACCGCTGCCTGGTTCCAAAGCAAACAGATTTGTCTCCATTGACAACATCAAACTCCATCATGTGGCTGATCCTGCAAAGTAGACCCAGAGGTCCCTTGGGTAGTTCCCAGTACCCTCTCACTACCAAACTCTTCTGACTAGAACAGCATGTACAACGATGCTACGAATGCCTCCTCGAGCATGGGGGGTTGAAAATGAGCTCTTGCTGATCCCTATCTGATAGAGACTTCTAGCTGCAGCTTCCTTACCTTATAATTCCCTGGCGTCAGCTTGGAATCCGGAGTTTTTTCTGAGCAGTACCCTGCGTGCGCGCCGTCGGGCGGCGTCGTTCAGATCTGCGTACGTCGACCAGCTCCGCGTGCGTCGCCAGCGTCGTTAGAGCCATCTATGATGTCACAGTTGTCTATATAGACGCCGTCTTGGCGCGCGTACGTCAGTTCTTTTCCTTCCGCGCCGGTTAAGGGCAATTTTGGAAAGAGCTACCCTGCTTCGATGGTTTGTCGACGCTTTTTTGACTGTTTGAAGTCATGTCTTTGAGAAAGACAGGATTCAAGCCGTGTGGTGCGTGTCATCGCACCATGTCTGTGACGGATCCGCACCGAGTTTGTCTTTGGTGCCTGGAGAAGGATCACGATTCCACCTCGTGCTCCGACTGTCGGGCCATGGTGCCGAAGGCCTTGAAGGAGAGATCCCTTAAGCTTCTTGCGGCCCGACATTCGTCTTCGGTCGGCGCGACTCCGCGGAGGTCACGGTCCCGCAGGAGCAGGAGGTTGCGGCACCGCTTCCGGAGCCCCAAGTCCTCTTCCTCGCATTCGAGGTCATCCGAAGGTAAGAGGCACAAGAAGAAGAAGAAGTCCAAGTGGACTTCGTCTTCGCCACGCCCGTTGGCCGATGAGGCGTCTAGGGAACGTCGACGTTCCGGGCGCGGTTCTGTGGAGCTGTCGCCAGGGTCGACTCCGTGTCTTCCCCCCTTTCCAGGGACCGGATCGACCCCGCTCAAATAAAATAATTTTACGAGGCCATGCGTCTCGTTTTTGAGCGGGCTGCACCCTCGGGTGGGTCTTCGGGCCCCGCGGGGTCAGCGGGGGCCCCTTCAGATTAGACGCCGGCGACGTTGGGGATCCCAGGATCCGATACCGGATCTGGACCGGCGCCGGTCTCTCATAGTCGGCCTCCTTCGGCGCCGGGTCCGACGTCAACGTTTCCACCACCGGTGCCCACCGGTGGCAGACCCATCCTTATTCCGGATGATCCGGAGCCGGAGCGACGTCGTACGACGTCGACTCTGACTTCGACGGAGCCAATTCGGCCAATATCATTGTCTGAGCATTATTTAGACCAGCTAGACGCAGGAGTGGAATGGGAGGGGTCTGAGGACCCTTTAGAATCTGGATTGCAACAGGACTGGTATGAGGATCTAGGGGAGGCCAGTGGACTGGACATGTCTCCAGATACTGGTATGCTCTTTCCTCCTAATGTGGCTACAGAGGAGGATGCTTCTTTCGCTACGGTGGTGCGTAGGGCAGCTGAGGTCTTGGACCTAGATTTGCCTACGGTGCCAGTCAGGACGAATATCTTGACAGAAGTGCTTCAGCCGGGAGTGTCAACATCGGAGCCGTTGTTGCCCTTCAATGAGGCTCTTACAGACATCCTTCTGGGTACGTGGTCCAAACCCAGCACAGGGGCTCCTGTGAATAGGACGGTCGGCCGCCGCCATAGACCCGCTCCCAGCAACCCTAGTTTCCTGACACAACACCCCACTCCTGAGAGCTTGGTTGTCCAAGCCTCTACTTCCCGTGGTGCCTTCCCCTCCGCTCCCCCGGATAGGGAATCCAAGAGGCTGGATCAGCTTGGGAAAAAGATGTTTTCTTCCACCAGCATGGCATTGAGGTCCGTAAACACCTCTTGCCTATTGGGCCGTTATTCCCATACTTTATGGAATACGGTGGCACAGGTGCTGCCCCAGGTCCCGGAGGGCGTACGGGACACTCTCACCCAGGCTGTCAAGGTTGGGAGAGATGCAGCCAAGTTTACGATACGGTGTGGTTTGGACACGGCCGACTCGCTGGGCAGAGCGATTTCATCGTCAGTGGCCCTACGTCGCCACGCCTGGCTACGTTCTACTGGTTTTTCAGGGGATGTCCAGTCCAGCTTGATGGACATGCCCTTTGATGGCTCTCGCCTTTTTGGCGAAAAGGCAGACTCCGCGCTTGAGAGGTTCAAGGATTCTCGAGCCACGGCCAGATCCTTGGGCCTTTCAGCGCCAGCATGACAGCAGTCTGTCTTTCGCCCCTTTTCGAGGCTACGGAAGGGGCGTGGTACCACGCCAGCCACAGTTCAGCCACCGTCCTCAGGCTTCACAACATCCCAGAAGAGGACGTGGTCGTGGTACCATCAGACCCAGAGGATCTGGCCAGAGGTCGCCCGCCACACAGCCCCCCTCCACTGCGCCCAAGCCCTCCTAGTGTGGTTCTGCGGGATCATGTCTGTCCAGTTGGAGGGAGGATTCGTTTTCATCTCCTTCACTGGTTTTCCATCACCACGGACAAGTGGGTCCTGCAGATCATACGGAAGGACTACTCCCTTCCCTTCCAGTCTTTCCCTCCTTCTATCCCTCCGACAAAGGAATGGCTAATGGAGGACCATCTAGCTTTGCTCCGCAAGGAAGTTACAGCTCTCTTGGCTAAGGGAGCCATAGAAAGAGTCCCGATATCAGAAGTAGGCAGTAGTTGTTATTCCCGCTACTTTCTGATTCCCAAAAAGAACAAAGTCCTTCGCCCTATCTTGGATTTAAGGGACATCAATCTCTTCCTCAAGAAGGAGAAATTCAAGATGCTCACTCTTGCTCAGGTTTTGTCTGCCCTAGACCAAGGAGACTGGATGGTAGCGTTGGATTTGCAGGATGCATATTTCCATATTACTTTCCTGCCAGCTCACAGACGTTACCTACGGTTCAAGGTGGGCCACGAACACTTTCAGTTTACCGTGCTTCCTTTCGGTCTCACCAGTGCCCCTCGGGTGTTCACAAAGGTGATGGCGGTGGTGGCAGCTCATTTGCGCAGGTCAGGGATTTCAGTCTTCCCCTACCTAGACGATTGGCTGTTGAAGGCTTCTACGCCCCAGGCACTTGTCACCCACCACCAGACGACGGCGGACCTCTTGCATTCGCTGGGGTTCTCTGTAAATGTGCCGAAGTCACACCTGACTCCCTCTCAGAAGCTCACTTTCATCGGAGCTGTTCTGGACACAGTGCAGTATCGGGCTTGTCCTCCCGATCAGCGGGTCCAGGATGTTCAGGTTATGATTCCGATGTTTCAGCCTCTATCCTGGATCTCGGTGAGACAGACTCTGAGGCTGCTGGGACTCATGGCTTTCTGCATCCTGTTGGTCAAGCATGCCAGATGGCGCTTGAGGGCTCTGCAGTGGGACCTGAAGTTCCAATGGGCACAGCATCAGGGAAATCTTACCGACATGGTTCAGATCTCGGAGGGGACTGCAAAAGATCTGCAGTGGTGGTTAGTGAACTGCGAGTGGGTCAAAGGCAGACCCCTCTCCCTTCCCCAACCAGATATAACGTTAGTGACAGATGCGTCACTTCTGGGATGGGGCGGCCATATGGGGGAGGTGGAGATCAGAGCTCACTGGTCTCCGGTGGAATCGGGCTCCACATCAACTTGCTGAAGCTTCGGGCGATCCGGCTGGCATTAAAAGCATTTCTTCCTCTTGTGAAAGGGAAGGTGGTGCAGGTGTTCACGGACAACACTACCACAATGTGGTACTGCAACAAGCAGGGCGGTGTGGGGTCGTGGAACCTTTGTCAAGAGGCTTTACGTCTCTGGACATGGCTGGAACAGCAGGGCATGACCCTGGTGGTTCAACACCTGGCAAGTTCTCTGAACGCCAGAGCAGACGAACTCAGCCGAAAATGCTTAGAGGATCACGAATGGTGTCTCCATCCGGAGGTGTGGCGCAAGGACTCTTTCAGCAGTGGGGAGAGCTTTGGTTAGATTTGTTCGCCTCCGCAGAGAACGCGCAATGCCAGCAGTTTTGTGCGTTGGAGTTTCCAAGGGGGCTATCGCTAGGCGACGCTTTTTGTCGCGAGTGGAGTTCAGGCCTCCTGTACGCCTTTCCGCCTATACCACTTCTGCCCAGAGTTCTCAAGAAAATCAAGAACAACCGGGCCCAAGTATTCCTAGTGGCTCCGGATTGGGCATGGAGAGTTTGGTATCCAGAGCTTCTCAAAATGAGCATTGGTCCTCCAATCAGGCTGCCTCTTCGGGAGGAACTTCTGTCGCAGTAGCAGGGGAAGGTTCTCCACCCGAACCTGTCAACTCTGCGCCTTCATGCGTGGAGATTGAGCGGCGACAGTTGATGGTTTATGACCTCCCTCCCAAGGTCTGTGATGTCATTCTGGCAGCCAGGCGTCCCTCTCCTAAGTCGATCTACGCCTGCCGTTGGAAACGTTTTGCTTCATATTGTTCAGAGAGGTCTATTGATCCTCTTTCTTCTTCTCTGTCTAACATTATTTTGTTTATTTTGTCTCACGCCCAGCAGGGTTCCTCCTTGGGGACTCTCAAGGGCCTGATCAACCATCTCTGTTTAAATCACCTATAGTACAGAGGTTTTTGAAAGGGCTTGTGCATCTATTCCCGCCTGTGCCTTTCGTTATTCCCCAGTGGGATCTTAATTTGGTTCTTACCTTCCTTATGTGTGCTCGCTTCGAGCCCTTGCATAACTGTCCTCTTCGGCTGCTCACTATTAAGACAGCCTTTTTGGTGGCAGTTACATCTGCCAGAAGAGTTAGTGAGCTACAGGCTTTGTCATCAAAACTGCCGTATCTCACAATCTTTCCTGAAAAAGTGGTTCTCAGAACTCGTGCCTCTTTCCTCCCCAAGGTGGTGACCCCTTTCCATCTGAGTCAAAATATCACCCTGCCCACCTTCTTTGCACCACCGCATCCCTGTAAGGAAGAGGAGCGTCTCCTTCGGCTGGACCCAAAAAGAGCATTATCGTTCTACCTTGACCGCACTAAAGAGTTCCGGGTGGACGACCAACTCTTTGTGGGGTACATTGGTGCAAAGAAGGGTCGGGCAGTGCAGAAACAATCCATTTCGCGCTGGCTCGTTCTCTGTATAAAGATCTGCTACGCTTTGGCAAAGAAACAGCCTCCCAAGGGCTTGAGAGCTCATTCTACTAGGGGGAAAGCTGCTACCACTGCATTAGCACGTGGCGTACCCGTGGTGGACATCTGTCAGGCTGCAACGTGGGCTTCTTTGCACACGTTTGCAAAACACTACTGCCCGGATAGCCAGGTGAGGAGAGAGGGGAATTTTGCCCGGTCTGTTTTGCAGGACTTCCTAGTGTAAAAATCTCCTTCAGACCCACCGCCATGGGTTATAGCTTGGGTATCTATTCTAAGGTAAGGAAGCTGCAGCTAGAAGTCTCTATCGGATGAACAAGTTACTTACCTTCGGTAACGAGGTATCTGGTAGAGACTCTATCTAGCTGCAGATTCCTTACACCCGCCCAAGCCTCCCCGCTCTGTGGATATTTTTCTTATGTAAATATATATATATATGTATATATGTATTTATGTGTACATATGTATATTTTTGATCTTGGCATTTTTACCTTTCTTAAAGGCATGAAAGAATTTTTGCTTCAACAGTCAAAGAGGTAAAATCCTCCAGCTCCAACGACGCTGACGACGCACTCGGAGCTGGTCGACGGCACGCGGGTCCAAACGACGACGCCCGACGGCACGCGCGCAGGGTACTGCTCAGGAAAACCTGGCGTCCGCTTCGAATCCGGAGTTTTTCCTGAGCAGTACCCTGCGCGCGTGCCGTCGGGCATCGTCGTTTGGACCTGCGTGCCGTCGACCAGCTCCGAGTGCGTCGTCAGCGTCGTTGGAGCCGTCTATGATGTCACGGTTGTCTATATAGACGCCGTTTCGGCGCGCGTACGTCAGTTATTTTCCACAACTTCCCACGCCAGAAGCACAGACTCATGGAAGAACCAACCATTAAGGATTTTACCTCTTTGACTGTTTGAAGCAAAAATTCTTTCATGCCTTTAAGAAAGGTAAAAATGCCAAGATCAAAAATATACATATGTACACATAAATACATATATACATATATATATATATATATATATATATATATATATATATATATATATATATATATATATATATATATATATATTTACATAAGAAAAATATCCGCAGAGCGGGGAGGTTTGGGCAGTGTAAGGAATCTGCAGCTAGATAGAGTCTCTACCAGATACCTCGTTACCAAAGGTAAGTAACTTGTTCGTTACCACTTCACTGACAACACCTGTCCAAGATGTGGCTGTCTTCTACTCCTACACAACACAAACTGACAACATCGTCTACTATGAGCCTCCACATGAAGTGGCTCCATCCACCAGTAATGCACCGGCTCCTGTGTTTGCAGAGACTGCTTCTGGTTATTTAATCGACCTCGATTATTTTTCCTCGACTTCATCTGCACCTGCTACTGAAACTGTTTTAAAGCCACATAAGCTGTACATATGGCTTAAAAATAACAAATGTATCCATGGAACTATATGTGAGTATTTCTGACATTGCTTGCCCTTCTATTATGGATTGCTTTTGTTACTGTTTTCTTTCTCCTTACAAATGATCATTATCTTCCTGAACGCTCTTCTGTTGAGCCTGTGGATGACGTTTTAACCCATATCTTTCATCACATAAGGTCCAAAGAGATCTTGTCCTTAGTGAAAATTTCAATGGTACCAATTCCAGATGAGATTGTTGGAATAAAGTTCCCTTTGATATATATACAGGTCTATTGAGGTCATTCAAATACCATATGTTTTCAAAATGTAATTGACTGATGTAATTACACCTGGTGTTGTTTCTGATGACTGCGATGCTCAAACAGTTGATTCCATGCTAGCAGAGTTAAAGGATCACACTGTATTTGGAAGTGATGATGTGTACACTAACACAAAGAATTATGGGGAAATGTTCTTTTATAACAATGGGGGACATTATTACCTGCTCCGAGCAACTAGACACAGATCAGTATTCAATTACACATGGTGGGAACACTGTTCATCTCCACTTGTGAGGCCCAAAACATTATTCAGATAAATTCATGTATTTTACTGGGCACGACATTTAGAATGCAGAATCATACTACTTTAATTTACTTCCTTCTAAAATTAGGAAAACTTTGCAGTCCTTTCTGAATGTCACAGAGGATGAACTAGATGCAAAGGTTCAGACTGGTACCTATAATTCTTCACTTTCTAGTCCCGGTGGGTGGTTATTGTGGCCAATAGACACAAATGAGTGTCGGGAGCATTTTGTTAATTCCTCAGGGTGTTCCCAGATTAGCCGTCAGGATCCTTGCCTTGTCTCGGGTCAGCACTCGGGTATAGTTACTATATACAGTGTAGGTAAACTGTGCCAACAGTGGTTACAGACTAACACCTTAGCAGCAGTTAAAGAACATCTTAATACTCTTTCTTAAGATATATACTTGCAGGACTTCTTGTTAGGTCCAAAAAAAGCCACACTCTAAAAGATTCATCTATGCCATATACAATGAGATCTGGAAGCTTTCTCAAATGGAAGCAGCTGAGCGTTTAAGGCAAATAGATAAGGAAAATTTGGAAATGGCTTTAGCTGTTGTCGATAATGGCATGAACACTTTGTCCAACAGAATATATTCTCTCAATAACATAGTATCATCTACATTAGACATCACTCAGAATACCATGTCCCTTTTATACCTGGACAAAGTCAACTGCAGCTAGGTTGGACACTACAGATTCTGAAAAATGTCTGCTTCCATGGAAATATATTAACGGTAGTGACTTGTTTACTGCTTTTAATTTATCCAGGGAACAACAGAAAACAGCTAAAAGGGAAGTGAGTTTCACCATGCTTCATGTAGAAACATTTGAAAAGTTGCCTTTCACTATTGCAGAAAGTCCATCAACAGTATGGCTTGTACATGGCATTATAAATCTGCCCATTTCCACCTTACACTTTTCAAAATGCTTGAAACTTCTTTCCATGGGCAGATACGAGTGTCTAGGCAATAGCTGTATTAAAGATGAGTGGTAGTTGCCCTTTGACTATAAATGTCTGAACGGCGAAACAGAGGTCTTTATCAGCAGAAGACTATTGTTAGTCATTCAGTGATCTGCAAACAAGTGTCCCTTCATGGCCTTTGCAATGCGGGGGTCCCAAACTTGGCCTGTTTTCTGAACGGTACTCCCGTCCCTTTGATTCGTCCAGCATTTCATATACTTTTGAATGGAAGTTGTGTGGTCCTGAAAGAACAAAGCTGGTGCGGTATGAGACCAGTCATTGACTATGCAATTTGAGTCTCTAAGTTTGTAACGTGTTGCGGACATGTTTTATTCCCCCCACCCAAGAGATAAGAGTAGCAGAAATGTGGCCTTACATTGATACTATGAATGTAAATTATGACAAGCTGTGAGCAGACTAAAGGCGCTGCTGTTCCAGAAACAAGTTTCATTAACATCGGCTAAAGAGACGTATGCTCTCCAGATAGCAAGATCATCAGCCGAGAGACAATCCCTATTAAATACCAACTTCTCCAAGCACTTTGGAGAGCTGGTATCCAGAATATTCAGCGCTTCAAGCACTACAGGAATTGTGCACTTCTTTAAGGCTGTTTGGTCTGGATTCGTGTCCATCTTCCAGACTGTCTTCTGAGTCATTCCTTCAGCCATCCAATCACTCTTTTCAAGTGTGTTTGGCGGCTTTCCTGTGACTTTGGCATTAATTTGCAGGATACTGCTGCTTTTGTTCTTGATACGCAGTGGTTGTGCCTTCCCAGCTAAGCAGAGTGATGAAGCTATCACCACCAGCCCAGCTGTGCTGTGATCACATGGTGCAGTTCTTTGGTGCACCGTTGCTGGAAGAGTTGGAGCGGGATTGGTCATTGTCATTCTGAACAGTCTTATGGTGTGGGCAACCAGTCTTTCGTTGCACCTGGTGCCTCTTCGAACATCTACCTTCGGTGTTCCTTGCTGTTCCGCCTGTGGAGCAAGAACTACTGGTGTTCTCGATGAGGAAGTGTGACAATAACACAATGTACTTTTCAGGGAATTTTTTATAGAATTGCTGCCCCAAGCGTGCCTTCTTATCTATTGTTTGGGAACATACCTGCATCAGAGGTCCTACAAGAGCTGTATAAATACATCTCACACAGACAACACCATCAGATGGATTCCTACCAGATGCCATGAACACTATCTATGCTACACGTCACCTCAATGCTGCCCCAGCCTTCGTGTCACCACGGAGTCTGATCTAGAGACCTCATTTCAAGGTGGTAAGGGTTGGCGGGGCTTTTCTCATGGACATGGTACTGGCAGATTAGGTTTATCAAACCTAGCTTTCTTTTTTTGATAAAGAGATTTTATTAAATTTTGCATAGAACAAATATGAATACAGTACAACATGAAGCCAACGGGCCTCAAAACAATAATGGTCCAGTCCTCGGTCCCTGCCGCTTTCATTACTAATGTTACTCACCATCCCCTCTTAAAGGCCCGCTACATCCTCCCATTTCCCCATATCTTCTTGTGTTTGTGTAAGCAACCTCTGACCTCGTACACAAGTTTCCCTCGCTGCGCACACCAATCCACTCCCCGTCTCCACTTAGCCAGTGCCGGAGTCACCCTGGCCTTCCAGTCTGCCATTATGTCCCTTTTGGCCACCAGACATGCCACCCCTAAGAAGGACCGATCTGCTCTTCGTAGCTCTGTATCTCCCATCACCCCGAGAAGGAGGGGCAATGGCGACCTCTTTACCTCCTTCTGTAGGGCCTCAGATATCTCTTGCACCACCCTTTCCCAATAGGCCACTATAATCGGGCATGTCCATACCATGTGGTAGAAATCCGCTGTATGATACCTGCAGCGGGGGCATTCCGCTGTGGGGCGGAGGCCTGCCTTATGTAACATAGCGGGTGTGAGGTATGCAGCGTGAAGGAAATAGGATTGTATTAAGCGGAAGCGTGTGGCCATTGTCAGGGAGCGTGGGGCCATTAGTGCTTCTGTCCAGTCCGCTTCCTCCATGGGTCCCACCCAACTCTCCCACCTTTGGCGAAGCTCTCTCAGGGGTCCCCCAGTGGCGGTCATTAAGGTGCGGTAAATCTGAGAAACCCCTCCCCTTCCCAGAACTCCCATCAGTGCCTTGGCTTCCATGGGGCTGTGCTCGGGTATGCTGTCTCCTGTCTGTAGGTGGACTAGTAGGGCATGACGTAGTTGGAGATATCGGTGGAATTGTGTTTTATTTAAGGAATATTGTTTCTGGAGGTCTTGAAAAGATCGTATATGTGTCCCTCTCCAAATATCTCCCAGTGTGGAGATCCCTATGGTGTCCCATTTCTGGAAGCCCTCCAGACCTGCTACATGTATCAGCTGCTTCCCCTGCCATAGCGGGGTTTGTTGGGTTAGGCGTCCCCACCACCCCGTCACTTTCTGGGCTGTACGCCATCCCAGAAGTACCATTTTGGTCACATCTGGAGTATCCCGGGGTATCGGGCTCCCGTAGAGCATGTCAAGGATCTGTGGGTAGCCCATCGTCTGCAATTCTAGTTGATATGCGGGGTCTGTCCATCCACCTCCATTCCAGTCATTAATTACAAGTATATGCATCGCTAGATAATAGTATTGAATATTCGACATGCCCAGTCCACCCTCATAAACATCCCTCTGACAGGTTTTTAGCGACAGTCTTGTACGTGAGCCACTCCATATGAATTGGCGTGCTAAAGAGTCCATCTCCCTGAACCATCTCACGGGGAAGGGATGTGGAAAATTCTGCAGGAGGTATAAGATCCTGGGGAGAATCATCATCTTGTACAGCGCTATTCTACCAAGTAGATTCAGGGGGAGGGTCCTCCAGCACAGAAGGTCAGTTTTGATTTTCTTTGAAAGCGGCGTGACATTGAGTTCCCACGCTAGCTCGGGGAGAAGTGAGATATGTATCCCGAGATATTTAAAGCTGTTTCTCCGTATCGGGATATTCCGTTGCCAATCTATACATTCGTGTGAGCGATGAAGGGGGATCAGTAAAGATTTGGCTGGGTTCAGGGTCAGCCCTGAGGCTTCCGCAAAAAGTCTAAGGATCTCTAGGACGCGTGGGCCGCTTTTGGATGGATTGGAGATATACAGGAGCACATCATCTGCGTACAAAGCCACTCTGTCTTCCGAGCCAGAGGGCCAGTGCCAGCCCTCGATCAGTGGGTCGCCTCTCATTAGTATCGCCAGTGGCTCTATCACTAGTGCGAAGAGCAGGGGAGATAACGGGCATCCCTGTCGAGTCCCACGACCAATGGGGATTGGGTCGGAGACTACTCCGTTCACGCTGATTCGAGCCGTCGGATTAGAGTATAGGAGTTTCACCAGTCCCCGGAATTTAGGTCCGAGCCCGTTTTTATATAAGACTTGATTGAGGAAGGACCAGTCTACTGTATCAAAGGCTTTTTCGAAGTCGAGTAAAAGCAGTGCCAACTGCGTATGCGATAGCACTTTGCGGTGCGCCAAAGCAAGGTGTAATCGTCTGATGCAGTGCCTTGTGCTACGAGTGGGCATAAAACCACACTGGTCAGGGTGCACCAGCGTGGGCATTACCTCCCTCAGTCTGGAAGCAAGGATCGAAGAGAGTACCTTGACTTCCACATTTAGGAGCGAGATAGGCCGGTACGCTGAACATTGTCGCGATGGGGGTTGAGTTTTGGGGATCACCACAATAGTGGCTTGATCAATCTCTGTTGGGAAGCGGCCTTGATTTTCCGCTTCTTCGTACATGCTGAGCAGGTGGGGACCCATAATATCGCTACATTTACTATAAAATTCCGCTGGAAAGCCGTCGGGACCTGGTGTTTTGCCTGATGCCAGTCCCGATATTGCGCTGCAGACTTCCTCAAGACCGATGGCCTCGTCCAGTCTGTCTCTCGCCTCTGGAGCTACCCCGGGAAGGGTAATCTCATTTAGTAGGGGGGACTCTCTCTCAACAGCAGGGCGTGGATGCCTGGCGTATAGACGGGCGTAGTAAGAGGCGAAGCTATGTGCGATTTCCACTGCTGTTTTGACAAGGGTGCCTGAGTCATCTAAGATCTCCGGTATAATACTGTTAGCCAGGGGACGGGTGGCCAGCCAATGCAGTAGTTTCCCGTTTTTATCCCCCCATCCATAAATTCGGCTTGCTGAGGCTCTCCACATGTGCTTGGCCGAATCTAGCATTATATGTTTAATATCTTCTCTTACCCTGGTCAGTTTCCTCATGGTCGTGGCCGATGCCAAGTTTATATGTTGGCATTCGAGTCTCCGGGCCTTGTTCTCTAGCTCGGTGATTTGGGAATTATGATCTCGTTCACGGGACCGGAGAATGCTTCTGGCATGTCCTCTAATAGTGGCCTTGCAAGCAGCCCATAGCATTCCTGGGGATCGAACCGAGCCTTCATTTAATTCGAAATATTGGTCGAGGTGCAACCTGATCTCTTGGGTGTATTCTGTATCTTGTAAGTGCCACGCGTTCAAGCGCCACATAGGCCGTCTGGTAGGGTCTGCTCTACCCAGCCGGATCCGTATTGGCGCATGATCGGAGACCCCCCGTGGAAGAATCTCAGCCCCTGCTACTTTTAAGAAATCTAGGGCGGGCATAAACACCAGGTCTATTCTGGATTGCGTCTGGTGGGCTGCCGAGGTATGTGTGTACTGGCGCTCCCTGGGATGCCAGGTGCGCCACACCTCACACAAGCCCAGGCTTTCCGCCCAACTACTTAGGGCTGAGGCCCGCTTGGATCTATGTATGGTAGCTTCCCCAGAAATGTCCAGCCTTGGGTCAAGGACCGCGTTAAAGTCGCCTCCCAGCAGGGTAGTTCCCTGGGGTAATCCTGAGGTTACTCGGTGGAGCGAAAGTAGGAAGGAGTCGTGATTTGCTGGGGGCGCATAAGCGCACACCAAGTTTTGCGGTTGTCCGTGAAGAGTCCCCGTGACCACCATGAATCTACCTTGTGAGTCAGATTGCGTGGAAGAGATTACCATGGGCAGAGATCGGTGGAGCAGAATGGCCACTCCTCTAGAGCCTCTGGAAAACCCTGCGTGATATACCCTATCGTATCCTCCTCTCGCAAGCATAGGGCATCTGGACCCAAGAAGATGGGTCTGTTGTAGTAAAACTACTGCGGGGGAATACCTGCGGAGGGTGTTAAATACTGCCGATCTTTTGATCTTGTCTAACAGGCCGTTTACATTCCAGGAGAGGACCTGGGTTACTGAGGGCCAAGCGTGAGGTATCACACTGTTGGGCATGTTTGGATGTGCGGGAGCAAGCCCAGGGATGACCGTTTCGGACATGACCGTAAAATTTTAAATCTACAAACCAGGCTAACCAACTTGTCGCCTCTTAAACCTAACTTAAACTTCCCCTCCCCCCTAAACTCCCCTCCTCCCCATACTCCCCCCCCCCCCCGGAAGCATCTGTCGCCCATGTACCCAACCAAAACCAGACAGCCAGTAAAACTGTCATTGGGGTGGAGTGGTGGACCCCTCCTTTCTTTCGGATCAGTTGCAATTAGTAGTCACAAAACAAGCGTTCAACACCATACTCTAGGAAGCCTCCGGAGACATCAATGTTAATCTCGCTAGGGGTCGCCTGAGAGGGTCAGGCGAAGCCCGAATCCCCTTACGTCTCACGCAGGGGTCCCACATCTCCTGTCAGCCGAGTACCGGAGACTGACTCAATCGCCCATCCTCGGCGGGTTGGGACGGTGTTTGGGACACCGGAAGAGTCTCAGTGTTAGATTTAGTATGAGGACCAGAGTCCCGGGCTGCTTCGTCCTCTGCAGGAGCGATCGTGTCTTTCTGTCTGCCTCTCCGGGATCTGGTGCGCCGCCTGCTCCTCCGGGGCCCCTCTGATGGTGAGGGCCCGACATGTGGGGTTCTTCCAGTGGTCCCGGGGGGACCCTTTCGGGCTCCAATGCCCTCCTCCGTCAGCCAGTCCCAAGCTTCCTCCGGGGAATCAAAAAAGTAAGCTTTCCCAGCCATGAGGACTTTGAGGCGAGCGGGGAAAAGGAGCATGTACGAGAGCTGCATTGCCCTTAGTTTTTGCTTAACCTGTTCGTACGACCTACGGCGGGTCTGGACTTCTCTGGTGTAGTCCGGGAAAATTAGGATTTTGTGGTTTTCCCACTGCGTACCATCTTGCCGCCTCGCTTCCCTGAGGATATTGTCTCTGTCCTTAAAGTTAAGGAATCGCGCGATCATCGGGTGCTTCGGACCGCCCGGAGGTGGGCGAGGCGCGAGCGCCCTGTGGGCTCTTTCAATTGCAAACAACGGCGAGAGGGATTGGTCAGGCATCCAAGATTTGATCCACGTCTCCAGGAATTCGGCGGCCTTATCCTCCTCTATGCCCTCCGGGAAACCTATGAAGCGTAGGTTGTTGCGCCTGGCCCGGTTTTCCGCATCTTCTGCACGACGGTGAAGCTCGCCGGTTCGGGACTGCAGCTGGGCTACTTTGGCTTTGAGGTCGGACAAATCGGTTTCGGTTTGGGAGACTCGGGTTTCCACTTCCGTAATTCGGGTTACAGCATTTCTAAGGTCCTGTCTGATGAGGCCCACGTCCACTCGCACCTCACCGATTTTCGTTTCCACGGCTATCTGCGATGATTGAATAGCTTGGAGAATGGCACTCACCCCGTCAGGGGTTGAACCCCCACCAGCCACTTCTCCCCCTCCTCGTTGGCCCGTCGCAGTCGTGAACTGGTCGATTTTTTGTTGGGAGGGCGGATGTTGTTTGTTCGTTTTATCCTTCCCCATCGTGGCACTTGAGGCGGGCATCAGGTGGCCCACCCCTTTCTTAACGCGGTTTCAAGCCTGAGAATTTAGTGCGTTGTTAAGTACCATGGACTGTGGGGGGTTCGCTGTGTCTGATCACGTAAGGACGGCCGGCGATGACACCGTTGGCCCCTTCTTTTCAGCTCCCTTCCTCGCTCTCTCCACCAGTTGGGGGGGACCCATCCGAGACCCAGACCCAGGTCTCTCCACCTTAAGGGCTCTGCGCCTCCATTGTAGGCCTCGCGCCGTCGCGATCGCGCTCTCGATCTCTCGGGTCGTTCCGACCAGGGTCTAAAGTCAACCAAGCACGACCCGGAACCCAGGATATCCACTTGCCTCAAGGTGTTGCCTTCCACCGCTCAACTCGCAGTCCAGATGTTGCCGCAGTCCAGCTCGCGCTCCATCCGGTCTCGGGCCGGCGAGGGCCGGAGCCAAGCCCCCGGGGCCCCGAGTCCCCTCCCGTTGCCGCGGGGAAGGGTGGGGCGGGGGCGTCACCGCTCGTCTTCTCCTTCCACCCCCCCCCCCCCCGGTCTACGATTCACTTCCCTGCCCCCCCGGGGCACCACTCTGCTTTTCAGCCGGGTCCTGGTCCTCAGCAAGCCATCAAATTTAAATTCTCCCCAGCAGGGGAATCTCGGGGGCCAGGGCCTCCGCCACGGCCCCAGCCCGGCACCGCAAGCCGCCCAGGCGGTCAGGGAGGGCTCCCGGTCCTCCGGGTCACACTCGCGCCTCTCGCGCCGGCGCGGCGCCGCTCACCCCGCGTCCTCCTCTACGACAGGAGGGGGGGGGCTGCCGGCGCCCACGCGGCAGGGATCCATCCCCGGGGCGCGCCCCAGCCCTCACCGGGCCTCTCGCCTCCAAATTTAAATTCCCCCCAGCAGGAGGATCCCGGGGGCCAGGGCCTCCGCCACGGCCCCAGCCCGGCACCGCAAGCCGCCCAGGCGGTCAGGGAGGGCTCCCGGTCCTCCGGGTCACACTCGCGCTTTGCGCGCCGGTGCGGCGCCGCTCACCCCGCGCCCTCCTCCACGACAGGAGGGGGGGGGCGCCGGCGCCCCCGTGGCAGGGATCCACCCGCGGGGCGCGCCCCAGCTCTCACCAGGCCTCTCGCCGCCTCTCGACCCGCGGCAGACGACTTCGTCGGGGCCCCAAAGCCCACCTCAGATCCGCCGGGCGCAACTCGCAGCGGCCGCCATCTTGAGCTCCTCTTCACGGGAGCAGCCGGGTCGTCGTATGAGGGTGAGCCGCCGGCTTTTCATCAATTCGTCCCAACAGACTTCTCTACAGGTCCCCGGGACACCGGGGCGCCATGTATAGCGCTTTCCGCTCCCTTGGACCACGGTAATTAAGGGCGGATGACGGAGGGGTCCAGAGCACTCTCAAAGTGCGACCGCCATCTTGACGCCCGAAGCCACGCCCCAAACCTAGCTTTCTTTAGGTTCGAGATTAGGTTCATCATGTTAGTGCATAAGGGCCTATTTCACATCTATTCCATATTACATGTTATTGCAAGATGGTGGGGGTCTTTGTATTCATGACTTGCTTTTTTTACAATTCTGTTTCTTGCATCTGTTCATTATCCCAATCATTGCTGCCCATGCAATTTACAGTAGATTGCAGTCTTTGTCATAAAACCTATTGAAAACATCACTGCATCTCTTTCATTTCCTGTGTGTGATTGAGACATGTTGATCATGTGAGAAAAGGGTAATCTCTGTTTAACCACTACTCTCCTGAGTTGTCCATGCTTAAAGAATGCCACAAATCACCTTTTACTATTTGGGTTTTTAGTGAGCCACTGCTGGTGAGCCAGGAGGGTTGGGCCGACAGTTGTGACTTGTTGCAGGATTGGCCTAGTCACCTACAAACAGAAGTGCTGTGCCACCATCAGAGACCAACATAGCTTCGGTGGTCTCCCTGACTAGCCCAGAGCCCACTGTACTCCCCAAAGTGAGCCCAACTACACTTTTGGACTGACTACTATTATTACCTCTACTATTGCTATTGCTAGGGGCACTAGGGGTAGGAGTGGTAGCAGTAGTGGTAGGGGGCTTGGTGCTCTTTTTAGGACAGGTGATGTCACCTGCCTCATGGCCTGATTTTCTACAGATGTTGCTCCTATGTTTCTTAAAGGAAGAGCAAGAGGATTTAGACCCACCCCCAGAAGAGTTTTGTGGGCCTGATGAAGACTCATTTTCTTTTGGTGTGTCCCCACCCTTGTCCTGATGCTTACCTGCTTCCTTCTGATTTTTTCTACCCACCCCTTATCCTGATGCTTACCTGCTTCTGATTTTTTCTATCCACCCTGGTGCAGACCCATTTGGCTGCCTTCTTTCCCAATTCTTGGGGAGATGTCAGATCAGTCCAGCAGGTATTGATGCAGCTGATCAGAAATGCAGTTATTAAGAATGTGCTCTCAGAATTAGATTATACAAGTCCTTGTAGTCACTTACTTTGCTCCGATGGAACCAGCCTTTCAGAGCTTTAGCAGAGCAGTCCATAAAATCTATCCAATCCTAGGAGGACCCTGTTTTGATCTCCCTGAACTTGATCCTGTATTGTTCAGTGATTATCCAAAATCCATCTAAGAGTGCATTTGTGAGTGCTGTATAATCATCTGCATCTTCTTCTCTGACAGTGAGGATTTTGTCTCTGCCTTTGTCAGAGGAGAGCCACAAGATAGCTGCCCACTGTCTTTGAGGGACCTTTTGTACTTCACAGACCCTCTCCAAGGCAGTGAACCATTTGTGGAAGTCATCTCCAACCTTGTAAGGTGGGGCTATCTTACTCTGGTTCCTAGAGACATAGGAGTCCTCCCTGACCCTGGTGTCCCTAAGGTTAGTATTGCTTCGTCCATGGGGAGCTAGCCCCATATCCTCTTTCCTTCTCCACTGCTAAGGCCTCCCTGTCTAGGACTAACTGCTGCTGCTGCAGTCTCATGATAGCCTCCTCCAGTCTCAGTTTCCTAAGTTCCCTATCAAGGGATCATCCCCTGATTTGTAGCAGTGGGTCCCTTCAGATACTGAGGAGAGAGATGGGTGTTAACAGAGGAGGACCTATCCCTCCTGAGGACTCTCTGAACCAACCCTCTGGGAGTAAAAGTGGGCCTACTTGAGTGACCCCCCTTTTCACTACCTGCAGTGCTCCTAACAGGGCTTTGGTGTACCCCAGATTCCACCAGACCCTCCCCAGTGTAGCCTAAATCTACCCTGTCTAAGATTAGAGGGTCAGCCTCTACTTCCACATCCTCCTGGCTACCTGTGTGGTGTTGGTCAGCCTGGAGTAGTAACCCCCGAAGTAGACTTTTATTTGGATTTCTCCCTGTATTCAGCTTTCTGGAAGCACACATCTCCCTTAACTCTTGGAAAGTGCAGCTCTCATATTGAGAGTCTGGGACCTGAGGTGTGGTTTCCACTGAAGACATCTTTCTAGAGTGGTATGGGTGCAACTGACTACACTAACAACTAGGCTTCCTGAAAGTTTGGAGAAAGGGCTATTCTTACCCAAACTAGGAGACCACAGATCCTGATCACTCAGTGCAGAGTGTTCCTAACAACAAGAAGTGGATTTCCTGTGGAAAGTGACTAGTGACAAAGTGGTAAGGCAGTTGCAATTGTCTTATCCCACTGCTGCACCACCAAAGTATGAAGCTGGCCTCATGTGTGGTGAGCCCCCATGGTGTTATCACCATATACCAGGTCCAGGTATCCCCTATTAGTGTAGTGAAGTGTAGACAGTGTCTTGGAATGCCAGGGCTCTCTAGAAGTAGCTGCAGTAGAGCAACAAAGACTTATCTATGAGACATGTAAAGCTTATGCAATACCACTATAGTCACACCGCGCTCTCACACATGAAAGAACCACACAGTGTTACAAAAATAAAGGTACTTTATTATGGTAACACAAATACTAGAATACTAATAGGAAGTCCCCCCCAACTGGAGGTAAGTATACACACTATATACACAATAGCAAGCAGTAAGGAGCATAAAAAGAACAAACAATGAGGGCACTATGGGGAGGGCAAAACCATATACTCAGAAAGTGGATGTGAGATACAGTCCCCCACCCAAGGATGTGGAGTTGTTAGAGGGGAGCTGGGGGAACTAGGAACCCCAAGAGGTAAGTACCAGAGTGACCCCCAGTAACCAGGAGAGAAGAGGCAAGTACCTGGTTTTCCCCAAACTCACAGGAGGATTTAGAAAAAGGATTTTGCAAGACCCAAACCAGACTGGAAGAACTCAAAGGTGGATTCTGACAGGAGACGACCTGCAAAGGAATGGGACCAAGTCCAGTTTGTGATGGAGTGTCCGCTCATGGCAGGAGCCACTACCCACCCTTCTGTGGATGCAGGACCAGGTCAACCGGTTAAAAAGGAGACCAGCAGTGCAAATGCAAAAGAAGAAAAAGAAGAGTTGCAAGGCTAAAGAGGGACCAGCAAGGTCCAGGGAACTCGACCCAAAGAGGGGAGTCTGGGTTCACCCTCAGCAGTCAGGAGAGTCACAAGAAAAGGATGCAGCCCCCACAGGCAGCCCACTGGCAGCAGGCACAGCAAGTTGCAGTGAGGCCCACTCCGCACACCTGAAGAGGACTCCCACGTCGCTGGAGGAGCAGGGTGGAGACTGTGCTTGGCAGGAAGAAGTGTTAGGAGCCGGGGCTACACAGAGCCTTAGGATCCCTTGAAGCAGGCGCAAACAAGCCTTGGTAGCTGCAAGAGTCACGATGCACAGGGGTCCTGTCCTGCAAGGCGAGGCAAGGGCTTACCATCTTCCAAGTTGTACAACGGGCAGAGAGGACCAAGGGGACCACTCCAGACCACCACGTGTGATGCATGATCCATGCAGTTTTGAAGAAGAACAGATCCACGCAGCCGGTCTTCGATGCAGTTGGTGCCAAGGGATATTGCTCTTTACTTCTTGGTGCAGTTGCTGGAAGGAGCTGGAGAAACAATGTTGCAAAGCGTATTCGTCGCTGGAGTTGCAGATTGTTGTTTCCTGAAGAGTCCAGTTGCGGTTCCAGTGGCCAGGAGATGAAGTAAATGCAGAGGAGGCCTGGTACAATCGTGTATATTGAATCTCAGAACCCACCCAAGAGGGAGATGTTAAATAGCCCAGGAAGGGGGGGGATTGGTCACCTGACCTGGCCACTCAGATGCTCCCAGGGGCCTCTGCACATCTTGGATTCAAGGTGGTAGAACCAAGTGGCCACCTGAATGAGCTTTGGGCACCACCACCGGGGTGGTGATGGACAGGGGGGTGGTCACTCCCCTTTCCTTTGTCCAGTTTTGTGCCAAAGCAGGGACCAAGGATCCCTGGACTGGTGCAAACCGGTTTATGCAAGGAGGGCACAAATATGCCCTCCAAAGCATACCAGTGGCTTGGGAAGGCTACCCCTCTCTAGCCATGTAACACATATTTCCAAGGGGAGCGGGTGTTGCCTCCTTCTCCCATAGGAAATCCTTTGCTCTGCCTTCTCCTGCTTGAGCTGGTCAAGCAGCAGGAGGGCAGAAACCTGTCTGTGTGGTGGCATCAATGCAGTCTGCCCGGAAAACTCCAGAAGACTGGTAGGATCAATACTGGGGTGTTCTCCAAGAAGCCCAAGAAGTGCATGGAATCATACAACCAATACCAGCAACAATATTGGGATATGATTCCGACATGATTGATATCAAACATGCCCAGGTTCAGAGTTACCATAATGTAGTTAAACGCAGGTTAGGACCTGTGTCCAGTACATGGGTAAAATGGCTTCCCCGCACTTAAAAATCCAGGGCAATGGAACTGGAGTTCGTAGGGGCACCTCTGCTCATGCAGATGTGCCCTCACCCACAGGTACCTGCACCCTGCCGTCTGGGCTA
The DNA here is from genome assembly GCF_031143425.1 of Pleurodeles waltl. Taxonomy (NCBI): domain Eukaryota; kingdom Metazoa; phylum Chordata; class Amphibia; order Caudata; family Salamandridae; genus Pleurodeles; species Pleurodeles waltl. The sequence goes on along the minus strand of NC_090444.1, from coordinate 613,970,354 downwards.
GGAGGGCCTAGGGGTGACTTACAGTGACCTGGTGCAGTGACTTGTGGTGAAAGGGTGCATGTACCTTTTCACGCAGTCTGCAATGGCAGGCCTGCAGACACATTTTGCATGGGCTCCCATGGGTGGTACAATACATGCTGCAGTCCATGGGGAACCCCCGGTGCCCCAATGCCCTGGGTATCTAAGTACCATTTACTGGGGACTTTTCTGGGGGCAATTGTGGGGTGTGCAAGGTCATAAGCAACCAAATGTAGTGGGAGAAAGCACAATTGCTGGGGTCCTGGTTAGCAGGATCCCAGTGAAAACAGCCAAAGCATACTGATAGTCAAAAAGTGGGGGTAACCATGCCAAAAAGAAGGTACTTTCCTACAACTGTAATCTACATATAGGGGCATCAATCTCTGTCCTGCAGTGTCTGAGAGTTATATCACAGTGTACAGTTGCATGACTGATTTATCTCTAACAATTTTTAAACTTGCCAGAAAAATAAAGTTTTAGAGTTAGTGGACACAAACACAAGGAAATTAGTGCATGATCGTGGATTCTGCCCAAGATTTGCATATTTGGTCTAATATTTCAGGTGCAAGTATGGCTGAATTGTGCATTTGACATTTTATTTTATTCCATTTTTTTTCTTCATATGGAACATGTTTCCGTGGGATGATATGGGGTATTATGCAGTTCATAGAGATAAACACGCTCACTGCCCTGTCTTCTTCAGTTTCTTATGTGCAATCTGATTGGTAACCCTGGCTTAACATAGAGAAAGCTAATAAAATGTAGTATGTCATTTGAATCCTTTAAAATACGGGAAGCGAGGACAGCTCTTTCAAAGTCATTGCAATGAAAACAGATGTTCTCTCTGGAGGACATTTACAGGCACTTTTGTTTTTAGATGCCTGCAGATGATGGCAGCAAATGATTCAGCAGCATTTTGCAGACACAGATCAGAGCTGTACCAAACACCCAAACAGGAATTTGCAGATATATATCAAGCAATGGCTGTTTGTGCTTGAAAAGCCACGAAAACAGCTGCAGCTTTAGTGTAATACCTGCATGAGGCAGATGAAGACAGAGCTTATAGCCTTCAAAGGAGTAAGTGAATACAAGAGTGCAAGCTATTATCTTGGTCTTCTACACTTGGTGCAGCAAACAGTGGCTGTCGCCACAAATCTCAAGGGGAGGTGCAGTGGGGGAGTGAAGGGGATGGGGGAAATACTTTAAATGTTTTTTTTTTAAAAGCCTACTGTTCCAGACGATGCCTCACTCCTCTGCTCTCCTGATGGTATCCTGGCAGTCCCTGGGACACCAGCACAGGCTCCCCATGCAATCCAGGCACTGCTCTCATGCTATAGCTAGCATGACACTGTATGGGAGTCTGTGCAGTTTCGCCAACCCGGCTGTGCAACACAGCTGGGTTGGAGGAACCTAAGTGCGCATGTCTGTTTGCCCGACTTTAGATGGCCGGCCGAACAAGCATGAGCACTTAGGTGCACTCCACTCCCCCTCCCTGCACATGCTGGTTGAGCCAGGAGCTGAAAAATATAACAATAATAAAATATTGTTTTATTTTTCAGCTGCTGGCGCAGCCAGTGGGGCGACACTCCTTTGCCATTGCGGAGAAGCTGCTTCTGGCAGCAAGACTGAAAACACTTTTTGCTTGAAGGTGAAAAATTAAAATTAAATCAGATTCCTTACAGTAATTTCAATAAGACAATGAGATACATTTTGAGAAGAGCTGTCTCATTCACCTAAAGAATATGAATGTTGGCAGTGATGAAATGCAAAATCATGGGGCACCCCTCCAGAATGTGATGAGGGGGTCCTTAGTCTCCCATATCTCTCAGGATATTCCTTGGGTTGAATGGGGCCTACCAGAAGTATTAGGGGCCCCTGAAAGGTTGAGCCCCTTTTGCGCCTCAGGGACTGCGTTACATTCCTGTATGCTTTACACATAGTTATCTTTTGTGCAGGTTAGTTGAAGTAAAGTTCTCTGGGGAAAACGTTTTGTTAGGGCTAAGCGCAGTCAAAAGTCCTGAAAAACTGTGCCAGAGTTCTACGCACCTCAAAGCAAGTCCAAGGAGGAGAAATGTTTTAATTTCTCCTCGTTTCAAAGCATAGATTGTGTACTTAAAGGGAGCCCTGCTAGCACAAAATGTATGTTGAAGACAACGCAGATTCCCTTGCCGAATAGGTCAAGAGTATCTGCATTGGCCTGTTGCTGCCTAAAGTGCCCCAATAAAGGGAGAGAGTACAACAGAGTCTCATCTTAGTAGGTTCTCTGTTTTGCTGTCTTCTTTTCCCACAGTCCAGTGCAGTAACTTTACTTGCTGCCCTGTGTTGTGTGATTATTTATAAATCTGGACCATAGTATCTCCGCAGTGTGGACTTTCTGATGGCAGAAAAAGAGATTCCTTTTTGTAGTGAGTGAATTGTCACACTCAAAATATTCATGTCGCTTCTCCCCATAGTGTTTTTTCTGGTGTGCATAGCTCAAAAGCAGAGAGAAAATGAGTTGCTTTGAAAAGATTGAAACTAAATCTTAAATTGGGAATGCAAACTTTTTTTTAGATAGTTCCATTTGGTTCGACTGTGACAGTCGTCATAACCTAGGGAGGATACAAAAGATGGAATATCCCAATTAATAACCGTAATAGAACATGTTCAGAAGAGCAAGCTTGTGAGATTGATATTTGATAGACTTCTGGTTGCAGATTCCTTACCTTTGAATTTCCCCAGGCTTCAGACTAGATCCGGAATTTTTTCTTCAAGCAGTACCTCTGCGCGCCGTCGGATGGCATTGGTCGACTCTGCGGGCGTCGTGTTCGCCGTGATGATGTCACGGTCGTATATAGGCGCCACCCCGGCGTGCTGACATCAGTTCTTTTCTTTCCGCACCAGTCTACCCGCAGATCAGGAGAAGAGCTACCTCAGTCATTTTTTTACTACAACAAAACTTTTGTCGAAGTTTGTGACGAGTTTGTGGATGCGTTGAGGGATGTCCAGCAAGCCCGGATTCAAGCCCTGCGACTCCAGTCACCGAACTATGGTGGTCATTCTGACCCCGGCGGTAAAATGCACTTACCGCCGGTCAGAAGACCGCCATAACACCGCCGCGGCCGCGGAAAACCCGCCACGGTCATTCTGACCCGCAGAAGGCAAACCTCCGAAAATCCGACAGCCACAACCGACCGCCAGACCAGCGGTCGGCGGAAAGGTGGAGGTGACCAAACCTCCACCGCCACGCCAACAGAAATACGCCCATGCCATTACGACCCACGAATCCACGCGGCGGTCATTCAAACGCGGTATTCCATTGGCGGGACACACCGCCGCGGTCAGAATACACACAAACGAACAAAACTCAGCCACATTGGACGATTTGAATCCCACACACCTGATACACATACACACACCACTCCCACACACACAATACAATATAAAACACCCACCCACATCACCCACAAACCCCTACGCAAAAAAATTCTGAAAGAAGGCCAGAGCGAGACACCAGCATCCACAAACTAACAGCCACAGCCACTCAACACCATCACCCACACACTATCCACACACAAAACAACACACACCACCACACTCAACACACTTAAATACACATACTCCACCCCACACATCATACACACCACCCCATGGCACCCCAAAGACAACCCCGCTTCACAGACGAAGAACTCAGGGTCATGGTGGAGGAAATCGTTCGGGTAGAGCCCCAGCTGTTCGGCACACAGATACAATACACCAGCATTGCCCGGAGGACGGAGCTATGGCAGAGGATTGTCGACAGGGTCAACGCAGTGGGACAGCACCCCAGAAATCGGGAAGACATCAGGAAGCGATGGAACGACCTACGGGGGAAGGTGCGTTCCATGGTATCCAGGCACAACATCGCCGTGCAGAAGACTGGCGGAGGACCCCCACCTCAACCCCCACAATTCACATCATGGGAGGAGGAAGTCTTGAACATCCTGCATCCTGACGGCCTCGCAGGAGTCGGCGGAGGAATGGATACTGGTAAGTTGAAGCTTCAATACTGCTTCCCCCCTACCTGCATGCCAAATCATACCCAACCCTCACCCCCATCCTCGAACCCCACCCTCACCCCCACCCCCATCCTCACCCCCACCCTCACCCCCACCACCATCCTCACCCCCACCACCATCCTCACCCCCACCCCCAGCACACCTATTCCCCGCCAATGTCTCACCATCACAACCCACACATCCCAAAACCTAGGCCTGCATGCGTCCACTAAGCATGGACACCCATCACCAAAGCATGCCCAATGCATATACACATCCCCCCCACAAGCCACCCTCACCAAAGCCCCCACACACGAATGCCAGCACTTGGGGACACGAGAACCCATAGATACACCCATATGCCACACATTGAAACTATAACCATACCTCTATACCCCTGCAGGACCCGACCGTCAACACACCGTGGCGGAGGGGCCAGAATTCTCCACACCCCCCACCCAAGAGGCCGTCAGCGATGACAGCAGCTCTGTCGACCTGGACACCGATGACCAGCCCGGACCATCGGGGACCTCTGGACAGTCGGTTCCCCTCACACAGGCCCAGGCCACTACAGACCCAAACCCCTCTGGGAACACCAGCACAGCTCCCACCCAGCGGGCCCATGCCTCTGTCTCCAGGGCGCGTCAATCTGCGGTGTGTCTACCACTACAGGGCACCCAGGATAACCCACCACCCCAACAACAACAGGGACCTGGGGGCAGTGGTAGTGGGCACACCGGCCAGGGGGCAGAGGCCCAGGGAAACAGGGCAACTCGGAGGGCAGCTGTGCGACAGGGGGGGGAGGAGAGGCCCAGGGAACCCACTCTCCACGAGGTCCTCACCACCATCATGGGAGCATACAACCGCTCCCAGGAGACGATGGCGACGGTACTGGCCCGGTTCCAGGAGATCCAGGTACTGCAGGAGGAACACTATCGGGGGTACAGGGAGGACATCAGAGCCATCAACACCACCCTGGTTACCATGGTAGGGCTGCTGCAGGACCTCGTCAACACCAGGGCGGACACTCAACAACACCCAAGGGCCCCTGCCACTAGCCTGGACCAAGAACAGCCAACCACCTCCGCCGGCGCTAGTGGACAGGAGGCCCCCGCACAGCAGCAGCCCACCAGACCCCCACCTCCTGCAGGAGAAGAACCACCCCGCAAGAGGGCCCTGAGATCTCGCAAGAAGACAGAGTAGGATGTCAAGACCCCCGCCAGCAATGGATACCACCTGATGTCATCCCACTGTCCCACATTGTCACCCTGTCCATCCTTGAACTGCCCATGCTCCATCTCTCCACAGGCCTCTGGACAATGCACCTGTGTGACTGTTACTCTGGACTCTGCCATGGACATTCCTTCACCATAGCCCCCACCCACTTGAAACCACCCATCCCATTTTGAGCACTTCAATAAAAACCTATTTTGCACCAAAATATCTGGAGTCTGGCTGTGATTTCAATATATTGTAATTGACATGACAGTGCAAATATGTCCTTGTACATGGTGAAGTCAACAAACAGCTGCCACAAAGCTGTAGTCCATGGGGAAACGAAGCACAGGACTCGTAGTGGGGACCCCAGATCTGAAATAGGGAGGGAAAAGCCAAAACTCAGTCATCATACACTGGGGCAAATAGACAGGCAGCAGAGATGCAGGAGAGTAGTTAACATTTACTAAATTATCTTTGAAATGTTACCTGTGTCCTATTGGAAGTACTGTTCAATGATTCTGTCCCTGTTGTCTGTTTCAGCCCCGTCGTCTTCCTCCTCGTCACTCTCCTCAGGTTCCACCGCTGCCACAACACCACCGTCTCGACCATCCTCCTGCAGGAAAGGCACCTGGCGGCGCAATGCCAGGTTGTGAAGCATGCAGCAGGCCACGATGATGTGACACACCTTCTTAGGTGAGTACATTAGGGATCCACCTGTCATATGCAGGCACCTAAACCTGGCCTTTAGGAGGCCAAAGGTGCGTTCGATCACCCTCCTAGTACGCCCATGGGCCTCATTGTACCGTTCCTCTGCCCTGGTCCGGGGATTCCTTACTGGGGTCAGTAGCCACGACAGGTTGGGGTACCCAGAGTCCCCCACTAGCCATACACGGTGTCTCTGTAGCTGTTCCATCACGTAAGGGATGCTGCTATTCCTGAGGATGTAGGCGTCATGCACTGACCCTGGGAATTTGGCATTTACATGCGAGATGTACTGGTCAGCCAAACACACCACCTGGATGTTCATTGAATGGTAATTTTTTCTGTTCCTGTACACCTGCTCCCTGTCTCTTGGGGGAACCAAAGCCACATGGGTCCCATCAATGGCACCAATTACGTTGGGAATATGTCCAAGGGCGTAGAAATCACCCTTCACTGTAGCCAATTCGCCCACCTCAGGGAAAATGATGTAGCTCCTCACGGATTTCATCAGGGCAGACAACACTCTGGATAACACCTTCGAAAATATGGGCTGAGACATCCCAGAAGCAATTCCCACTGTTGTCTGAAATGACCCACTTGCCAAGAAATGGAGTACTGACAGGACCTGCACCAGAGGGGGAATCCCTGTGGGTTGGCGGATGGGGGACATCAGGTCGGGCTCCAGCTGGGCACACAGTTCATGGATAGTGGCACGGTTAAGACGGTAGGTCAGGATAATGTGGCGTTCTTCCATTGTCGACAGGTCCACCAGCGGTCGGTACACGGGAGGATTCATCCGTCTCCTCGCCCAACCCAGCGGACGGTGCCTAGGAAGGACAACATGGAGCACACAGTCAAGCAACCCACAGGTACGTACTCACAGCTAGCACAGTAAACGATTCTCTATGCAGTGAATGGCGTGTCTGAGTGGCTATGCAAGGCCTAGGCCTGTGTGACGCAGTTGAAATTGAGCCATGTGGGCCCTGGAAATGGCGGCTGCCTGACCTGTGAAGTGTGACAATGGGATGTGAGGTCAATGCGCTGGCGTGGCACACCGCGGCGGGCGGCGGGCGAAGACCGCGGCGCGAAGCCGCATTGGTTAACATTGAAGCCTATGGGTTTCAGGAGCCAATGGCGAAGGGCGCCGGCGGTGGCGGGACGCACCGCCGCGGTACGCACCGCCGCGGACGTGACCGCCATTTTCTATCTACTTATCCACTTGCGACTTGAACTTTCACAGGAGAGAACCTATACTGCAAGTGTTGCTGTGACCTCGGTCTGGAAGGGACAATGGCTGCTGCGCCTGGGGAAAGGGCCCCTGCCTTCACTGGAGAGGAGTTGGAGAAACTTGTGGATGGGGTCCTCCCCCAGTATGCGCTACTCTACGGTCCTCCAGACCAACAAGTGAGTTTAATTCAATCTGGATTTGGGGCCACTGGCTGGCTTGGGGGCCTGGCGGGGATGGGGGGCATGTTGGGCCTGGCGGGGGCATGGCGGGGGGCCTGGCGGGGATGGGGGGCATGTTGGGCCTGGCGGGGGGCATGGCGGGGGGCCTGGCGGGGATGGGGGGCATGTTGGGCCTGGCGGGGGGCATGGCGGGGGGCCTGGCGGGGATGGGGGGCATGTTGGGCCTGGCGGGGGGCCTGGCGGGGATGGGGGGCATGTTGGGCCTGGCGGGGGGCATGGCGGGGGGCATGGCGGGGATGGGGGGCATGTTGGGCCTGGCGGGGGGCCTGGCGGGGATGGGGGGCATGTTGGGCCTGGCGGGGGGCCTGGCGGGGGGCATGGCGGGGATGGGGGGCATGTTGGGCCTGGCGGGGGGCCTGGCGGGGATGGGGGGCATGTTGGGCCTGGCGGGGGGCATGGCGGGGGGCCTGGCGGGGATGGGGGGCATGTTGGGCCTGGCGGGGGGCATGGCGGGGGGCCTGGCGGGGATGGGGGGCATGTTGGGCCTGGCGGGGGGCATGGCGGGGGGCCTGGCGGGGATGGGGGGCATGTTGGGCCTGGCGGGGGGCCTGGCGGGGATGGGGGGCATGTTGGGCCTGGCGGGGGTCATGGCGGGGGGCATGGCGGGGATGGGGGGCATGTTGGGCCTGGCGGGGGGCCTGGCGGGGATGGGGGGCATGTTGGGCCTGGCGGGGGGCATGGCGGGGATGGGGGGCATGTTGGGCCTGGCGGGGGGCCTGGCGGGGATGAGGGGCATGTTGGGCCTGGCGGGGGGCATGGCGGGGGGCATGGCGGGGATGGGGGGCATGTTGGGCCTGGCGGGGGGCATGGCGGGGATGGGGGGCATGTTGGGCCTGGCGGGGGGCATGGCGGGGGGCCTGGCGGGGATGGGGGGCATGTTGGGCCTGGCGGGGGCATGGCGGGGATGGGGGGCGTTGGGCCACTGGCAAGGAAAATGCTGACAAACTTGAACGTGGTATTTCTCCCTCCCTGTACGTGTCACATAGGTCCGCGCCCATGAGAAGATCGGGATTTGGCGTGCCATCGCCAAGGAAGTCCGGACCCTGGGGGTCCACCATCGACGGGGCACCCACTGCCGCAAGAGGTGGGAGGACATCCGCCGCGGGACCAAGAAGACCGCCGAGTCTCTGCTGGGGATGGCCTCCCAACGTAGGCGGGGTGCCTGCCGTCAACTGACCCCCCTGATGTTCCGGATCCTGGCGGTGGCCTACCCTGATTTGGATGGGCGCGTGAGGGCAGCACAGCAGACACAAGGGGGTGAGTACAAGCATTATCTACTCTGTTGTCGCGCAGTGGAGGTGTCTGGGTGGGGGAGGAGGGCTGGGGGTCCCCCTAGGCCAGGGCGATATCTGTAGGCTGGGCACCCCCGTAAGCCCCTGTGTCCCCAGCCACCACCCTCAGTAGTTTGTCAGTACAGCCATCCCTGGGCCGTGTCATCCATGGGTGCAGTTGTCAACTCTAGGCGTGTAGGGCATGTTCCACGGAATGCGTAGCGGACCCCAAGTGCGCAACTTAGTGCAGGGGGCATCTGTGTCTGTCATGTCCGCTAACTGTACCGGAGATCCATGTAATCAATATCCCTTTATTTCTCTCTCCCCCCCCTTTTTGTTTGTCTTTCTGTGCTTGTGTGCATCAGCATCATCAGGCGGAGGAGAAGTGGCATCGGGGCAGGAGGGAGCTGCATCTCACATGGCCCAGGAGGGCCATGCCACAGAGTCAGACTGGACCAGTGAGACGGAGGGCGAGGGGAGCTCCACGACGGGGACGACTGGACCCTGCAGCGACACGGACACGTCCTCGGAAGGGGGCTCCCTTGCGGGGGTGGCACCATCCGTGCCCCCCGCCATTACAGGTACAGCCGCCACCCAGCGCACCATCTCCGCCCTCCCAGCAGCCCCTCAGCGTTCGCCCCGTGCCCGCTCTGCCAGGAAGCCGGGCATCTCCTTCGCCCCAGGCACCTCAGGCCCTGCCCCTGTTACCCCCGCTGCCCTCAGTGAGGAGGTCATTGACCTCCTCCGAACGCTCATTGTTGGGCAGACTACCCTTTTGAATGCCATCCAGGGGGTGGAGAGGGAGGTTCATCGCAGCAATGCGTACCTGGAGGGCATTCATTCGGGTCAGGCTGCCCATCAGCGATCGTTCCAGGCTCTGGCCTCAGCACTGACGGCAGCCATTGTCCCTGTCTCCTGCCTGCCTCTACTAACTCCCTCCTCCCAGTCTCCTGTTCCTCTGCCTGTCCCACCCACACCATCAGACCAGCCTGCACACACCTCAACACCCAAGAGAAGCTCATCCAAACATAAGCACCACAGATCACGCAGACATTCACACACGCAACATTCCGATGCAGACATGCCAACAGTCACTACCACCTCTGTGACCCCCACCTCCTCGTCTCCCTCCTCCCTCCCTGTGACGTCTACACTCACACCTCCATTCACCTCACCATCAGCCAGTGTTTCCATCACCAGCACACCCTCCACTCCAGTCCGCACACGTGCAGTCACCACCCCCACTGCCATTTACACGTCCCCTGTGTCCTCTCCCACTGTGTCTGTCACCCCCTCTTCCACACCACACAAACGCAGCCACCCACCCACCCAACAGCCATCCACCTCACGACAGCCTATCCCTCCTGCACCTGCACCCAAAGACAGCAAACGTGACTCACCTACAACCACATCCTCTCCCTCCACTCCCATTCCCACTGTACCTACCACTCTCCATTGTCCCAAGAAGCTCTTCCTCGCCACTACTAACTTCTTTCCTGACCCTGAGCCCCCCCCTCCTTCTCGTCGGGGTAAGAAGAGCACCTCAGCCACCACCAGCCCTGCAGCCCCCTTGACAAGGGTGCAGGGGTATTGGAGCCCGCCAGCCCGCATGTCTGGATCTTCGCCCAGCAGCAAGGGGACAGCCAGCCCACCCCCTGGGAAGAGGAGCAGAAGGCGGAAGGGGCGCCGCAGGAGCCCGCCTTCTACATCCCCCCCGGACACCACCCAGAGACAGTCACCAGCCACAGCTCCAAAGGGAGGAAAGGGCCACAGGCCCACGACTAAGGAGGGCAAGGGCAGCAAGTCGGAGAGGTCAGGCAGCAGGCCTGCTGCCCAGGAGGAGCCCACAACCCCCATAGCCGCTGCCCCGGGAGGAACCGGCACAGCTGCCCCGGGAGAGCCCACCACCCCCATAGCCGCTGCCCTGGGAGGACCCAGCCCAGCTGGCCAGGAGGGCCCCACCACCCACAGCCCAGGTGGGCATTGAAGGAGCACCATCCCCGCTGCCCAGGAGGGCACCACCAGGCAATGAGCAGTTGGCCATAGACCGGCCGCCGTCTCCAGAACCGCTGAACTGGGCCCTGCCGTCTCCAGAACCGCTGAACTGGGCCCGCCGTCTCAAGCACCGCTCCGCTGGGCCCCGCCGTCTCAAGAACCGCTGAACTGGGCCCTTCAAGGCAAGGAGCGCTGAACTGGGCCCCGCCGTCTCAAGAACCGCTGAACTGGGCCCCGCCGTCTCAAGAACCGCTCCGCTGGGCCCCGCCGTCTCAAGAACCGCTGAACTGGGCCCTTCAAGGCAAGGAGCGCTGGACTGGGCCCCGCCGTCTCCAGAACCGCTGAACTGGGCCCCGCCGTCTCAAGAACCGCTCCGCTGGGCCCCGCCGTCTCAAGAACCGCTGAACTGGGCCCTTCAAGGCAAGGAGCGCTGAACTGGGCCCCGCCGTCTCAAGAACCGCTGAACTGGGCCCCGCCGTCTCCAGAACCGCTGAACTGGGCCCCGCCGTCTCAAGAACCGCTCCGCTGGGCCCCGCCGTCTCAAGAACCGCTGAACTGGGCCCTTCAAGGCAAGGAGCGCTGAACTGGGCCCCGCCGTCTCAAGAACCGCTGAACTGGGCCCCGCCGTCTCAAGAACCGCTGAACTGGGCCCCGCCGTCTCAAGAACCGCTCCGCTGGGCCCCGCCGTCTCAAGAACCGCTCCGCTGGGCCCCGCCGTCTCAAGAACCGCTGAACTGGGCCCTTCAAGGCAAGGAGTGCTGGACTGGGCCCCGCCGTCTCCAGAACCGCTGAACTGGGCCCCGCCGTCTCAAGAACCGCTCCGCTGGGCCCCGCCGTCTCAAGAACCGCTGAACTGGGCCCTTCAAGGCAAGGAGCGCTGAACTGGGCCCCGCCGTCTCAAGAACCGCTGAACTGGGCCCCGCCGTCTCATGAACCGCTCCGCTGGGCCCCGCCGTCTCAAGAACCGCTGAACTGGGCCCCGCCGTCTCATGAACCGCTGAACTGGGCCCCTCCGTCTCAAGAACCGCTCCGCTGGGCCCCGCCGTCTCAAGAACCGCTGAACTGGGCCCTTCAAGGCAAGGAGCGCTGAACTGGGCCCCGCCGTCTCAAGAACCGCTGAACTGGGCCCCGCCGTCTCCAGAACCGCTGAACTGGGCCCCGCCGTCTCAAGAACCGCTCCGCTGGGCCCCGCCGTCTCAAGAACCGCTGAACTGGGCCCTTCAAGGCAAGGAGCGCTGAACTGGGCCCCGCCGTCTCAAGAACCGCTGAACTGGGCCCCGCCGTCTCAAGAACCGCTCCGCTGGGCCCCGCCGTCTCAAGAACCGCTCCGCTGGGCCCCGCCGTCTCAAGAACCGCTGAACTGGGCCCTTCAAGGCAAGGAGCGCTGGACTGGGCCCCGCCGTCTCCAGAACCGCTGAACTGGGCCCCGCCGTCTCAAGAACCGCTCCGCTGGGCCCCGCCGTCTCAAGAACCGCTGAACTGGGCCCTTCAAGGCAAGGAGCGCTGAACTGGCCCCGCCGTCTCAAGAACCGCTGAACTGGGCCCCGCCGTCTCATGAACCGCTCTGCTGGGCCCCGCCGTCTCAAGAACCGCTGAACTGGGCCCCGCCGTCTCATGAACCGCTCCGCTGGGCCCCGCCGTCTCAAGAACCGCTGAACTGGGCCCTTCAAGGCAAGGAGCGCTGGACTGGGCCCCGCCGTCTCAAGAACCGCTGAACTGGGCCCTTCAAGGCAAGGAGCGCTGAACTGGGCCCTTCAAGGCAAGAACCGCTGGCCCTTTGGCAGACGTGGCAGGGCAGGATCTATCTCGGGCAGGGCTGCAGGATGTCCTCTGGCCAACTTGCCTCCTCCAGTGGCAGTGGGGTCTGTTATGGACTGTATGGACCGTGGCTTTGCACTCCCCAGGATGGCCCAGTGGGCAGGCCACCCACTGTATGGACTGTTTGGACTGTGGCTTTGCTCTCCCCAGGATGGCCCAGTGGGCAGGCCACCCACTGTATGGACTGTATGGACAGTGGCTTTGCACTCCCCAGGATGGCCCAGTGGGCAGGCCACCCACTGTATGGACTGTTTGGACTGTGGCTTTGCTCTCCCCAGGATGGCCCAGTGGGCAGGCCACCCACTGTATGGACTGTATGGACTGTGGCTTTGCTCTCCCCAGGATGGCCCAGTGGGCAGGCCACCCACTGTATGGACTGTATGGACAGTGGCTTTGCACTCCCCAGGATGGCCCAGTGGGCAGGCCACCCACTGTATGGACTGTTTGGACTGTGGCTTTGCTCTCCCCAGGATGGCCCAGTGGGCAGGCCACCCACTGTATGGACTGTATGGACTGTATGGACTGTGGCTTTGCTCTCCCCAGGATGGCCCAGTGGGCAGGCCATCCACTGTATGGACTGTATGGACAGTGGCTTAGCACTCCCCAGGATGGCCCAGTGGTCATGGAGTCCCCTCGTGGATCTGGCGTCGTGTACTCAAGTGGCTGAGGTGCCCCCCCTTCCCTTCCCCCTGAGGTGCCTGTCCTATTTTCTTTCTGATGCCCCTGCAGTGTTCTCTCCGTGGAGTTCTTGTCGTGGGACTGGGCCTTGCCCCTTTGCACAGGACCCCTGTGATCCACGGACAGTGGTTGGACTACATTTAGTAGCTGTGTATATTTTGTACATAGTTTATTTATTTATTGGGATTACTGGTGTACATATTTCAATATATCTGCCCGTTTATGATCTCTTATTTTGGTCTTTGCATTATTTCGGAGGGGGGTGGTTTGTGGGTTGTGACAGTGATCTGTGGGAATGCATTGATGTGTGTGTTGTAGTGGGTGTGGGTGGGTGGGTGTGTGCCGGTAATCTTTTCCCTCCCCTGTGTCGTAGGTGCAGTACTCACCGATGTCTTCCGCGCCGCCGGGCGTGCTCCTGGTATATGAGCAGGTATAGGAGTGCGGGGATGACCTGCAACTCTGGTTCCATACTGCCGGAATCTCGCGTGGAGTGCGTAGAGGTGAGCGTTTTCCCGTTCGTAGTCTGTTTCCGCCGTGTTCTTATCGGCGGTGCTCCCGCCCCGGAAAAGGTGGCGGATTGGTGGGTCGTGATAGGGTGGGCGGTACATTGTCTGCCGCCTGGCTGTTGGCGGGGACCGCCGCGCTGTTTGTTTGTACCGCCGTGGCGGGCGGAGTGTTAATACGGCGGGCTGTGTTGGCGGTTCCCGCCAGGGTCAGAATTGCATATTTTAGACCGCCGGCCTGTTGGCGGCTTGGCCGCCGCTTTATCACCGACCGCCAGGGTCAGAATGAGGGCCTATGTTGGTTACGGATCCGCACCTCGTGTGTCTTAGGTGCCTGGAGCACGATCACGACCCGAAGACGTGCTCCGAGTGTCAGGTCATGAACCCGAAAGCTTTGAGAGAGCGATCCCTAAAGCTCATGGGGACCCGACACTCGACTCCGCGGCACTCACGGTCTCGTCCGAAAGGAAGGTCTCGATCAGCCGCGGAGTCAACACCACTCCTCGTTCTCCAAGTCATTGGGACATTCGGGTCACAAAAAGAATTCGTCGAAGAAGGACAACCGTTCTTGACTTCATCCCGTCGCTAGGACAACACGGGAAGAGCGCTGATGCTCTAGGCCTCCGTCATTGGAGCCTTCATCTGGTTCGGCGCCGCGCTTCCCTGAATTCCCGGGAGCCGGAACCACCCCCGCCCAGCTTAAAGAGTTTTATGAGGCAATGCGCCTCATTTTTGGGCAGTCCGACCCACCTTCGGTGCCCTCAGGCACAGGTGATTCGGTGGGGGCCTCCTCAGCTTCAAAGTCATCGTCTTCGGCCACGGCTCCGGAGGGTCCCTCCGGATCCAATCGCGGATCCGTCCCGACGCTGGTCGTGCCACGGTGACCTTCCCCCGTTGATCGACACCGATTCCATTCTCTATGGGCTCTCCTGGGCCCAGGGTTGATCCAGACCCTTATTTTTGTGGGTATGGATACGGGGAGAGTATGGAGGGGACGCTGCACCCTTCAGAATACCAGCTTGACCCCCAAATGGACTGGGTGCAGGATTTGGGTGATGTCAGTGGTCTAGACACATCCCCTGACAATGGCATGCTCTCTCCTCCTACCATGGCTACGGAGGAGGGTGATTCTTATTCCATGGTGGTGAGAAGGGCAGCTGAAGTCCTGGACCTTGAGCTACCTTCTGTGGAGGTTAGGCCTAATATCCTAACCGGTGTGCTTCAGCCGGGGTCTTCCTCTTCCAAGCCTCTTCTTCCCTTTAATGAAGCACTGACCGATGTCCTTTTGAGTACTTGGTCCAGACCCAGCACAGGGGCTCCTGTGAATAGGACGATTGCCCACCACCATCAGCCTGTGCCGTCAGACCCGGAATTCCTCACCCAACACCCCATGCCTGAGAGCCTTGTCATCCAGGCTTCTTTTTCATCTGGTGCATTCCCTGCCGCACCCCCAGATAGGGAATCAAAAAGACTGGACAACTTGGGGAAGAAGTTGTTTTCTTCCAACAGTCTAGCGCTGCGGTCCGTGAACACTGCATGCCTTTTGGGCCGCTTTTCCCATACTCTCTGGGATACGGTTGCGCAAGTGCTGCATAGAGTTCCAGAGGAGGCCCGGACTAGCCTTTACCAAGCCGTAACAGATGGGAGGGATGCAGCAAAGTTCGTGATTTGGTGTGCACTGGATACGACCAGCTCTCCCGGCAGATCGGTTGCATCGACGGTGGCATTGAGATACCATGCCTGATTGAGAACATCTGGCTTTTCAGGGGATGTCCAGCAATCCTTGATGGACATGCCCTTTGACGGCACACGTCTCTTCAGAGACAAGGCAGACTCGGCGCTTAAGCACTTTAAGGATTCCCAAGCCATGGCCCGGTCCTTTGGCCTTGCGCCTGCTCCTAGACCCCAGCAGTCTGCCTTTCGTGGCTACGGAAGGGGCACTCAACCGTGTCCTTTCCCCCCTGGCCATCGACCCGCGCATGCTGTACAGCCTCAACGTGGCTGCAGGATCCTACACCCCTGGGGATCAGGGAGCCAGTGGGTCACCCAGTCCACCCCGTCCCCTCCTCAGCCTCCAAACCTTCCTAGTCTGCGGGTACATCAGGAGCCAGTTGGCGGCAGGATTCGCCATCACCTGCCCCAATGGCAATCCATTACCTCGGACAGGTGGGTCCTCCAAATTGTCCGAAGGGGCTACTCCCTCCCCTTTGAGACACCTACTCCAGCCGTGCCACCTTCATACAATCGGATATCGAAGGATCATATGGCGCTTCTCCACGAGGAAGTCCAAGCCCTTTTGGCCAAAGGAACTATAGTGAGGGTTCCGTTGCCAGAAGTAGGTTGTGGTTGCTATTCCCCTACTTTCTGTTGCTGAAAAAGGACATAGGTCTTCGTCCTATATTAGATCTTCGGTCCCTCAACCTTTTCCTCAAAAAGGAGAAGTTCAAAATGTTAACATTGGCTCAGGTCCTATCTGCCCTGGATCCCGGAGACTGGATGGTAGCGTTGGACTTGCAAGACGCATACTTCCACATTCCTGTCTTGCCGGCTCACAGACGTTACCTACGATTCATGGTAGGTCTCGAGCACTTTCAGTTTACTGTGCTCCCTTTTGGCATTACAGTGCCCTTCGGGTGTTCACGAAAGTGATGGTAATGGTGGCAGCTCATCTGCGCAGGTTAGGGATCCCAGTCTTCCCCTACCTGGACGATTGGCTGTTAAAGGCAAACTTACCCCAGACAGTTGTCTCCGACCTCCTGACTACGGCAAACCTTTCGCATTCGCTGGGGTTCCCTATCAACGTGCCGAAGTCACACCTTACTCCTTCTCAGACGCTCCCTTTCATTGGAGCTGTTCTGGATACAGTGCAGTTTCGGGCATATACTCCTGAAAAGCGAGCCCAAGATATTCGGGCTATGATACTGATGTTTCAGCCTCTGTCCTGGATTTCGTTGAGAATGACTCTGAGGCTGCTGGTCCTCATGGTCTCCTGCATCCTGCTGGTTCAAAAGGCCAGATAGCATATGAGGGCTCTGGAGTGGGAACTGAGGTTCCAGTGGGCACAGCATCAGGGGAATCTCTCTGACAAGGTTCAGAATCTCAGAAGGAACCGCGAGAGACCTGCAGTGGTGGTTAACAAATCAGGATTGGGTCAAGGGCAGATCTCTCTCCTTTCCCCAACCAGATCTTAGTTGTGACAGATGTGTCACTCCTGGGATGGGGTGGCCACACGGGAGAGGCGGAGATCAGAGGCCTCTAGTCTCTGGCGGAAACCGGGCTCCATATCTATCATCTGGAGCTCTGAGCGATTCGACTAGCATTGAAAGCATTCTTTCCCTCTCTCAAGGGGAAAGCAGTGCTGGTGTTCACAGACAACAACACTGCCATGTGTTATTGCAACAAACAAGGCGGGTGGGGTCGGGGACCCTTTGTCAAGAGGTCCTTCGCCTCTGGACTTGGCTGGAACATCAGGGGATTTCCCTGGTGCAACACCTGGCAGGCTCCCTAAATGCCAGAGCAGACGAACACAGCCAACGATGCGTGGTCGATCACGACTGGCGTCTCTATCCAAAGGTGGCGCAAGGTCTCTTCCTGCAGTTGGGAGACCCTTAGTTAGACTTGTTGGCTTCCATATAGAATGTGCAATGTCAGCTGTTTTGCGCGTTGGAGTTTCCAAGGTGGCACTCGGTCGGCGACGCTTTTCGTCACGAGTGGAATTCAGGCCTCCTGTACGCCTTTCTGCCCTTATCACTTCTGCCCAGAGTTCTGAAGAAGATCAGGCAAGACCAGGCCCAAGTAATACTGGTGGCTCCGGACTAGGCACGAAGAGTCTGGTATCCCGAGCTGTTGAGCATGGCCATAGCTCCTCCGATCAGACTGCCCCTTCGGGAGGATCTTCTGTCACAGCAGCAGGTGAGGGTCCTCCACCCGAAACTGTCAACTCTGCAGCTTCATGCGTGGAGATTGAGCAGTGACAGTTGACGTCTTTTGACCTGCTGCCCGAAGTCTGTGACGTTATCTTGGCAGCCAGGCGTCCCTCAACTAACACTTTATACGCCTGTCGTGGGAAAAAATGTATGACATGGTGCATTGACAAATCTGTTGATCCTTTTTCTGCTCCTCTATCTGCTCCTCTTTCTCAAATCCTTCTTTTAATTTTTTTCCCTTGCCCAGCAGGGTTACTCCTTGGCCACTCTTAAGGGATATCTTTCTGCTATCTTTGCTTTCTTGAGGTTACCAGATCAACCTTCCTTATTTAAATCTCCTATAGTTAGGAGGTTTCTTAAAGGCCTCACTCATCTCTTTCCTCCTATTCCAATTATCATGCCCCAATAGGATCTAAATCTTGTATTAACATACCTTATGTGTACCCCGTTTGAGCCGCTTCATAACTGTCCTTTACGGCTTTTAACTGTGAAGACTGTCTTGGTTGCCATTAATTCTGCATGCAGAGTAAGTGATCTTTAGGCACTGTCATCTAAGCCTCCTTTTCTGGCCATACATCCTGACAAAGTGGTGCTTCACATGAGGGCTTCTTACCTAAGGTAGTGACACCATTCCATGTCAGACAGTCCATCACCTTGCCTACCTTTTATACACCCCCACGTCCCTCTCATGAAGAGGAGAGACTCCACCGTCTGGACCCAAAAAGAGCTTTGGCGTTCTATCTTGATCGTACCAAAGACTTCCGGGTGGACGATCAACTCTTTGTGGGATATGTGGGTGCAAAGAAGGGGAAGGCGGTGCAGAAGAGGACCATTTCACGATGGGTGCTCTTATGCATCAAAATGTGCTACACTGTGGCTAAAAAGCAACCTCCCGAAGGTTTGCGAACTCACTCCACCAGAGCTACTGCTGCTACCACAGCGCTAGCACGGGCGTTCCAGTCCTGGACATCTGTCAGGCAGCGACGTGGGCATCTCTGCACACTTTTACCAAACACTACTGCCTGGACGATCATGTCAGAATTGACGGCTACTTTGGCCGTTCGGTCCTGCAGGACTTCTTGGTGTGATCTTGGTTCGCAGCCCACCACCGGGGATGGTATTACTGAGGTATCTATTCAAAGGTAAGGAATCTGCAACTACAAGTCTCTATCAGATGTACAAGTTACTTACCTTCGGTAATGATATATCTGGTAGAGACATATTTTAGTTGCAGATTCCTTACCGACCCGCCCATCCTCCCTGCAGTGTGAAATGATTTCTAGGAACAGGAACTTCCCATTAAGGGCCCTAGTTTTGGCGCACCATTCTGAGTGTTCTTCATGGCTCTGCGGTACTGGTGTGGAGAGTCGTGAAAAGAAACTGACGTCAGCGCGCCAGGGTGGTGCCTATATACGACCGCGACATCATCACTGCGATCACGACGCCAACGATGCCCGCGGAGTCGACCAACGCCACCTAACAGGGCGCAGAGGTACTGCTCAAGGAAAAATCTCCAGATCCAGTCTAACGCCTGGGGAAATTCAAAGGTAAGGAATCTGCAACTAGAATACGTCTCTACTTATACTTCTAACTAGAATATGAAAGGTCATTATGGATTACAAGACCAGATGTTCTTGTGATGAAAAGTGTGAAATTAAGTTTGATCATCCACCACTGAATTCGAATGTAAGAGTACCTTTGAATCAGAGCATAACTAATAAAAGGTGATCTCTACGTCCTGTGTCCCTGATCACATCTGCAGCGCACAGTCAAACATATCTATGTTGCAGGTGGCATGCCATTGGTGGGCCACACTCCTACATATTCTAAGCCTCTCTCAAAGTGAAAAAGTTTTGGTGAGGGGGTGGGTGAGGGGATCAGTTGGATTCTGGGTGTAAACATAGGGCCTGATTCTGATGTTGGCGGGCGGCGGGAGCCGCCCGCCAAGCGGGAACCGCCAGAAGACCGTACCGCGGTCGAAAGACCGCGGCGGTCATTCTGGGTTTCCCACTGGGCTGGCGGGCGACCGCCAAAAGGCCGCCGCCAGCCCAGTGGGAAACAGCCTTCCCACGAGGACGCCGGCTCCGAATGGAGCCGGCGGAGTGGGAAGGTGCGACGGGTGCAGTGGCACCCGTCGCGTATTTCAGTGTCTGCATAGCAGACACTGAAATACATAGTGGGGCCCTCTTACGGGGGCCCCTGCAGTGCCCATGCCATTGGCATGGGCACTGCAGGGGCCACCAGGGGCCCCGCGGCACCCCCTACCGCCATCCTCCCGCCAGGAACAGGATGGCGGTAGGGGGTGTCAGAATCCCCATGGCGGCGGAGCGTGCTCCGCCGCCATGGAGGATTCTCAAGGGCAGCGGAAAGTCGGCGGTACACCACCGACTTTCCGTTTCTGGCCGCGGCTGAACCGCCGCGGTCAGAATGCCCAGCGGTGCACCGCCAGCCTGTTGGCGGTGCTACCGCGGTCATTCGCCCTGGCGGTTTTTACCGCTAGGGTTAGAATGACCACCATAATGTTTTTACGATCCTCTTACATTGTTGATGTACCTCAGAAATACCTAACACCCGCAGTTAATTAAGAAGTCTGATAGCAGCAGCTCATAAATGTAAATTACCTAAATTAATGTGTCAAGATCCACCTCCAGTGTTTTTTTTGGAAAGAGAAAGTGCAAGGCATTAGAGGAATGTAAAGACGGTTTACGCTGAAAGGATTCTGTAGACTACACACCAAAAAGATGGGACATTTGTTGGGAGTTGCAATACTAAGCGAGGAAGACGTCATTGATGGAAAATAGAGGCTCTCGGTCGGATTTGGGTAACAAGCCACTCTGGCAGTCTGAAAAGAAGATCGGTGGTGTGAAAGCAGCGAGAAGGGTGGCAGCATCAACAGTGACAAGCCTGGCTCGCAATGCCAGCTGTAAGTGTCAAGTTTTAGAGTGGAGACTTTCTGTATTGTTAAACCAAAACAAATTATAAACAACATTAATAAAAAGATTCTGAGTTAGGTTTGAGCTAGTACACACTAAGGCACGAATGCTAAATAATTGTCAGGACAATCTCTTCACAAAGTTAACCATTTTGAAGAGCTTCAGAAGCTAAAAGAAGCATCGGAGAATAAAGATGTGATTTGTGAAGGCAGGCCGGCACTTCTGGTCTGTCAATAAAATATAATTTCAAATATAAACAGAGTTTAGAAATGGGATATTCATTTAGAGTTGGTTGTAGGTTGCCTGTGATTAAAAACATCAGAAGTATTGACAGGCTGCTGCTGGCACGTTGCAGAAGGAAACAAGGAAGCAGTAGACTTGGAAGAGATAAACTGAATGCGTAGTTTGCCAAAGCAGTGGGGCCAGCTCCTCTAAGAGAGGTACGATTACACGCAGATGGAACAAAGTCTGGAGGGGATAAATCATGCGTGGCTGGGCTATCTCCCATCCGTAAGCTTTATCTAGCCAAAACGATAGATTCAGTAGCGCAATCTCCAGCACGAAATAGTACTCAATCTTCAGGAGAGCGTGCATTTTTAGGGGCCATCTTCTGGAGCCGTTTATCTATTGGAACACGATTCCGTTCAGAATCAGTAACAGTTTGAGTGTCCTTATCGATCTTGGGACTTTTGAGAGCGACTATAGATAGATGCTACAACTCAAAGACGTTTTATCATATGTATATATATATATATATATATATATATATATATATATATATATATATATATATACACACACACACGCACATACATATAGTAATGGTATAGTTAGATATGGTAATAATATCTTACTTTGTATTTTTTTTTTTTTTTTTTTTAAACCTCGGAAATTCACGATAAAAAGCAAAGGTTAAAGTGACGTTATAGTGAGAATGTCAATTTAAACATAAAGTTTTAAAGTAAAAAACGCTCTACCCGCTGGTGATATATGCACGCCTCACTCCAGAGGAGCTGCCAGATGCAGGGTTACGTTGGGCAACAGACAAATTTTGCTACTTGGAGATACAGATCACACACTTTGTGGAGTGGCGATGTAGACTTAATTTGCGCAGAATTACTGAAGGATTGAGTTCTCAGTAAGATTATGGACTAAACTCCCAAAATCCATAATGGGAAGGGTGGTGCTGGCAACCATGGTCTTCTTTCCCCAATGTCTGGATATCCTCCAAAATGTCCCCCATGCACCCTCGCAGTCACCCATTAGAGCCCTCAATAAACTCCTGGTCTCTTTAGTGTAGTCTGGGAAGAGAAGTAGAGTCCACCTGGTGCATATCGATAGGGGCGGAAGATGAAGGGCGGCCTTGGCCTCCCGTATTTGGAGCTATACTACATCGCACCGCAGCTTCAACATGAGGCGATGACGTGTTCTATGGAGACAGTTGGGGCGAAGTCACTATTGCAAGGGACAGTAGTATTAGGAAAGCTACCATACTACTTGATGCAAGGCTCACACCAGACTGAGACACTTCCTACTATTGTCAGTTGGGTGGCCTGGGCTTGGGATATGGTAGTTACAAGAGTTCTGCAAAAGCCCCACTTCTCTGGCTCCCTGCAGTCCGAATGGTTTAACCTTCTAGGCATATTGCCCGAGGTATGTTGGTGGAGAAATGACATACCGCCGGCTGTCTCACCCAGGCAGATCTCTATTCGGTAGGCAGGCACATTTATTACATTTGAGGATGCCGTTGAGACCTTTGAGGTCAATAGGGGTCAGTTCTTACAGTTTGCTAAGCAAGCAACATGGCACAGGAGATCTAGACTGAATTTCCAAATGCCCCTTGACCCTTGGCCACACTGGAGCTCCTGACTAGGGATGGCGGAAAGGGGCATCTATTCTCTAGAGTCTATAAAGCACTAAAAGACGACAGAGTGACCACACAGGTGAAAGCACAAGGGAGGTAGGGAGGAGAACTAGACGGGCCCCTCTCGGAGAAGAAATGACAAAAGCTTGTGCCCTGGTCCACACAATAGCTAGCAACCCAAGGTTTGAATTGGAATACTTTAATGTGCT
The DNA here is from genome assembly GCF_031143425.1 of Pleurodeles waltl. Lineage (NCBI taxonomy): Eukaryota > Metazoa > Chordata > Amphibia > Caudata > Salamandridae > Pleurodeles > Pleurodeles waltl. The sequence continues at coordinate 613,947,736 of NC_090444.1, read as the reverse complement.
TCACCGGACGTACAAGACCCTGGCCAGGCTACTTAAGATATATCTATGCATATGCCCTGCATACCCAATGTGAGTTTGCAGGGATGCTTTGAGAGTGCGTGCATATTCATTCCTACTGGGAGAAAATTGTTATGACTCTCAAACGGGTGGTATGGATACTATTGACCCCTACCGTACGAAAATTTGTTTTTGGTTTGCTGCCAGGGCCCAACAATGGGAAGCAGCCATGTACATCTGCGCAGCTGGGAGTTGTGCTGGGAAAACGACCTGCAGCAGTCTATTGGATCACAGCTAGAGCTCCCACAATACAGCCTGGCTATGGGATATGATTGAGTAGACACTGCCAGAGGAAAGGCGCCTGAAAGCTGTCAGGTATGATGATAAAAGGCAAGAGGAGATTATGTGGTGATCAGAAATGCTCCACTTGCTTTGTGCCCCAGATGCTCAACACAGAAACGAGGACGAGACAAAGGGTGTGTTTGACCCTGTATAGGCAAAGGGAATACTTCCATATACTTCATGGTTCGTAGTACGGCAGATCAGGGCAGGATGTGGTAAGGGGGTAGAAACGAAAGATGCCACAGCATGGCTACATGATGTGGCCCTGTGCTGCTTTACCATATATGCGAGCATGAAGCTACACGACCCAAGAGTATGCGACGGCGGGTGGTGCCAGGAGCTTGTGATTTGTAGGTGTTGTTGTTTCCTGAAGTCTTATGCATTACTTTTTTGAGGGACTAGATGAAATGCTGTGCACTGCAAAATGTTTTTCATTTTGTTTTTGGACTGCCGTTATCTTTACTTCTAAATAGAGTAAAAAAAATGTTCAAACTAAAACACTGAAATTCAATAGCTATGTCAAGCAACTATAACTCGAGTACCCCACCATGCACGATATTGTCATCAATGATGTCAGTCAGTTGTCATCAGTAATGTTATCATTGATGGGGAAACCGGTGCTGTAATATGTGAGGTCAGAAGCAGTGCATGGCAGAAGCGCGAGTTATAGGCCCCTGGAATAACTATAACCATTGAATTTCAGTGTGTTTTTTAGTTCAAAACGTTACATTTAAGCTAACATTTTTCAGTCACAACTAAACACTTTTCAAAATGTGCTCAATTCGCCCACTGTGCAGACTATCCGGACAGTCTCCTGGAATAATAACAAATTTACTCTCCGTCCACCATGCTCCTGAAGGGAAACTGGAGAGGGCAAGCAGAACAGTCGGCCAGAAATGTTGAGAAATCTGCCTGCATTCCTCTTTTCATCTTATATCCATTGTAAGGACAAGTGTCCCTGGCACACTGTGCAGCTGTGCTATCCCTCCCATTTTTCTTTTTTTTTTCCTGAATGTTGTGATATTATGCTCTTCCATTGCAGGTTAACGCTTTTGTTGCCGATCATTTAATGTTGACTGATAGTATATGGCACGAATAGCCAGGGAAACTAGTTTACCATTATAACATGTTACACACGTTTATTTTGTACCTTCTGCTGTGAATATATTTGTATATTATGGAATTTATATTGAAGTGTTATGTATTCACATACCTGATTATACATGGACATAATTATTGCAACTGTGATAAATGTGTTGCACTGTACTTAGACTCACCCTCACACCTCCCCTGAGGTATGTCATGAGTGTATTTATATGCTTGCGAGGAAAAGTTTAATAGGCTTAGTGAGGCCCCCATAGACCCAGTTCCAAGAGTCTCTCTATTTGGGAGAATCGTTATTATCACATTGAGTGTTGTGTCCCCCTGTAGCCGTGGGCACCGAATCACAAGCCTGGGACCATTCTTGAGTACTTGTGCCTTTCTGGATCTGCGATCAATATCTCGCCATCTCCTCTTGCTTGACCTAGACCTAGTCCTGCAGCCCACCATTCACTCTCTATCTAAAGGTAGCTTTCTTCTGCTTGGTGCTAAATTCCCCCTCCAATCTTTCCATGTGCTCATGTCTCCCTTCACTCTCAGTGCCTGTATTGCAGTCCCTGATCTGTCGACTTGCCTGTGTTCAGGCATGCTCACATCTTTGCCTAGTAGAAATGGCCCCTCTTCACCACCCTATTTTTATCCCTTTTTTACCAACCTAGTTTTAGTCTTTCTGTTCTGAATAGAGCTTGAGGCCCCCGTTGATGTCAGTACCATCAACGACAACATTATCAGTAGCAATCCCTTTGACAAGAACCCTTCTTCCACCACTTATGTTGAACTCGTCAATAATACCTACCTCCTCATCATCAACTATTCAGTTGTTGAGTCTTTTCTACTCTAGTCACTGTCAAACCTATAAAAGTGATGGCAAGCCTCCCCACCCAAATTCTGTACTGTGAAGTCGAAGTGGATCTCAGTCACCAGGATGCCTTTGAGGCGACCTACAGACCAATCCAGCTGGATGACTGTTACATCCCTGACTTTGAGGAAGACACATTGGATGAGGAGGACGCCTACCAGGAGTATCACTGTGAGCCACAGACCTTCATGGTTGACAGCCCTCCTCAGTCCTGTGGACCGCACTGTGCTCATTGTTGCTCTAAAGACTCTAAGGTTATGCAGGAGCTCGATCGCATACCACCCGCATACACCCCGTGATAGGGAAGGAAGGCATTTTTTTGGGCCATAGAGTTCGTTCAATTGCGTCAACATCAACCAAAGCTTCAAATGCCTTGTTAATTTTGGGTTGTTTTGATCTTCAGATGTAGCTTGACATCTCGTTACTGATTGACCTAATCTTGGAAGAGACAAAAAAAATTGCAAATGCAATTGTCAAGGAGGGAGCAGTAACATCTGCAGCCATAATCGATGATGCAGTAAATATATCCAGTGCAAGCGTCGATCAGCTGGCAAGAGCATTTGCTTTGAGCAGGCCGGGTAGCGAAGATCTCCAGAGATCCATGTAAAGATATTTGACATGCCACTTGACAGAGCCACCCAGTTAGGAAAACACATGGAGGATGCCATATAAAACCCAAATATGAAATGGATACAGCAAAATCCCTGGGAGTTCTACAGTGTCATAGTCCTGACCCACCCTCTTTTCATGGATCACACATATCTCAGTCTTATAGAGGAGGTTTCAATCAGTATAGAGGTCAGAGCCGATCATATTGTCCCACACGACAGTCCGGATATGACCAAGAATATACATCCAACAAAAGACAAGGGTATGGCAGATTGTCTGGACAAAGGAGTAGCACCTCTTGAATGCACTCCCACAGCATCCAAAAGACTCCTCGCAGCTGCCTGCCGCCATTCTCGATCTGCTCTAGAAGGAACATCATCTTCACTTGAGGGAACTATGAGGGAGCTATAACAGGAAGTTCTGTTTCCCCCTTCTCTAGGGAGCGATAGAGACTGTCCTGACATCCTTGAGAAACCATTAATTTTATTCCAGTTTTTTTTTAAAAAAAAGAAGAAAATACGACAAAGGAGGATGATTCTAGACGTCGGGGAGCTGAACAAGTCCCAGAAAAGAAAATCTGTCTTTTCGCATGTTTTCGCTCCAAGAAGTAATTCTGATGCTCTGAGAAGATTACCTGGCCTTAATGAATCTTCATGATGCATATTTTCGCGTATCTAAACATAGGAAACACCGAAAACACCTCTACTTTTTAGTGGTGGGGCAGCACCATTAATTCAAGGCACTTCAGTTGGGCCTCAAGTCAGCACGTTGGAAATTCACCAAGTGCCTAGTGCCAGTTGCTGCCTTCCTCCGATGGAAGGGTCACCAAGTGTACCCGCACATGGATGATTGGTTTGTTAGATCTCCATTAAAGGAAGGAGCAAGGCCTTCTATGACTGTCCATATCAGTCTGTGTCACAGGTTAGGACTGATGCTAAATATATATATATATTTTTTTTGTCATCATAAGAGCCCATTCTTCCAAACGAGGGTCATCACAGAGGGGGAGGTACACATATCCTCACCTCTCCTGGTCTTCTCTACATCTATACGCTTATAAATCAACGTGTGATGTTGTCCAGGCCAACCAAATACATCACCAGACATATAAGGTTGGCCAACTAGAAGGATGGCAAATAATCAATGGACCAGAGAAAGGAAAAGTTCACACTGTTGAGCACTTCCCCAAATTTCCCAGCAAACATCCCTTTTTTCCGGGGGAACCAAGGGCATCCAAACAGCAATAATAGTTAACTGATGTCAACCAACCAGATACAGAGGGAGGGGAAGAGGAGATCCATCGAAAACAAATTTGTCTCCTAGCTAGTAAGATCAACAAAAATATCAAATCCCTCTGAGGTTTAAGTAATTTAGGCCCTTCAGGAGCTACCCCAAAGATCACTAATGTAGGAGTTACCTCTATATCAGGGTTTATCATGTACTTAAGGATAGCACCTATATTAGACCAAAATCCTCCAAGTCTGCTACAATTCCAAAACATATGGATATCGTTTGCTTTAGGCTCCCCGCAATGTGGACAGCTTTTAACTGACTTCCCCAGCCCTGATAGCCTCTGAGGAGACCAATATGCTCTATAGAAGGTAAACAGATGATTTTTCTTTAGTGGGTCTGGCCTAACAACCGACCAAAGCGTGGAACAAGATGTTTCCCATATCGTAGCCAAATCCAAGGAAGGAAAGTCCTCACCCCATCTCCTCTCCTCTAAAGGAAGGCTTAAGTCAGAGACTTCCTTTAATGCCTGATACCAAACCGCAATTTCCTTGGGAACCGAGACCTGAATTAATTTCTCCTCCCAGGCATTCCCCATAACCCCCTGATCCTTAAGATTTGCTGCCCAACTAGCCAGCTGCAGATACTTAAACTTCGAAGACCTATGTTCGGTTATTTCCTCAAACCTCTCCCAGACCACCTTGTTTGAATCCTCCAGAATCTGTCCCCAGCAACCCACCCCTGTTTACGGAAATGAAAACTTATCCAGCAAACATTCTGGGGTGCTGGGGGAATCCCACATCGGAGCCAAGGAACTAAGGACTGATGCTAAATATTGACAAATTCTCAATGGAACCACAGAGGAAGCTTCAATTCTTGTAAGCAATACTGGAATCGCAGATGGCAAAGGAATTTCCCTTGATAGATAGATGAAGCTTCAATCCATGGCAAAGAAACTCTCTGTCAGTCAGCCATGGTCATACAGTACAAATCTCTCCTTAGCCTGATGTCATCCTGCATAGGCTTTATACCCCTTTGCAGGGATCTGTTCAAGAATAACTGGACGTTAGTGAAAAAAATAGATGGTCTCTGGGATAAAACAGTTCAAGTCTAAAAACGGCTGAAGCAGGCACTGCCGTTGTGGAGGTTCCCTACAAATGTCAATGCAAGCCTCCTTTACAATGCTCTGTCAGACAGACCAGTGCTATTGACTGATGTGTACTTGAAGGGTTGAGGAGCTCACATGCTATCTGTCAGAGACCTCTGGGCAGATGCATAAAAGAAGCGCCATGTCAATATTCTGGGACACTGTCATAAGACTAGGACTACAATTGTCCTCCTGAGATTAACAAGTCAAGTGATCTCTATCAGGACGGACAACACAACATCAATGTTTTAGATTGCCAAGCCTGGAGCAACTACGTCCCTGCCTGTCGGAAGAGGCACTGTTGCTATGGGACTACCAATGTCCCAGCCAAGTGGACATCAACATGGAGCAGCTCCCACGGTGCCAAAACTATCAGGAGGACACAGTCAGTTGAACACTATTGTACTGCATAAAGTGGAAGCTCCACCAAGATCAAAAGGACAGCATCTTCCAGAAGTGGGGTCACCCTTCGTTGGGCTTGTTCGCCAACCAGAGCAACAGGAAATGCATGTGCTATCCCAGCAGGTTTTGGCAAACGGAAACCAAGGGAAATCCCTTTTCGATCAAATGGTCCAAAATCTTTGCATATGCCCTGCCATTTCCCCTGGTTCCCAGGTTATTAAGGAAAGCGCATGTGGATCATTGTACTCTGATTCTCATTGCGTTGGCTCCTGAGTCTATGTGGACTACCGGTGATTCAATTGAAGATACACCTCAGGCTCCTTCCAGACACAATAGGGGTATATGCCACCATGATCTCCGTTCACTAAGCATGACTGCATAGTACCTGATGACCTAGAGATTTATCATTTGTATCTGACAGTGGACTGCAGAATCATTCTGGGTCAAGACTGCGTGCCAGCAAAAAACAATGACCTATAGAAGTGTTTTTGTACCTGGTGCAAAGCCAGAGGATTCCATTCAGTGGCTATTAAACTCCATAAAATACTTTCATATTTTCTGAACCTAGCCAAGAGTGGTCTTAAATGCTCCTCAGAGCGGGTTCATCTGACAGCAATCCCACAATTTCGAACAACGGAAGACACTTCAACTACTATTTTCTCACAAAGAATCATAAAGCAATTTATAAAGGGGCTTTTCAGACCATTACTTCCGGTGTGGATCCCTCGGAGCTCAACCCTGTCCTGAGTCAGCTCATGCTACCCCCATTGAAGCTGATCCACAGAAAGCATCTAGAGTTCCTTTCCTGGAAGACCGTGCTTATTGTGGTGCTTACATCAACAAGGGGAGTAGGGAAGATTCAAGCATTTATTGTGAGAAAAACTTTTTCACCGCTTTACTGAATAAAGCAATCCTACGGACCAGTCCTAAATTAATGCATAAAGTACCTACTGACTTCCACCCGAATGAGCCTGTCATTCTGGGCTCCTTTTCACCAAATTTCATAACTTCAGCACAAAAATCATTGCACTGGCTTGATGTACGCAGATGCATCTAATTTTACATTAACAAGACAAAATACATTTGTTCTTCTGATCAGCTATCTGTTTTCTTTGGCAGAGGACGACACCTTTCCACACAGGGAGTAGCATGTTGACTGTCAGCCTGCATCACTTTTTTGCTACAGAACTGCTAAGTGTCCTCCCAGAGGGAGGGTGCAATCCACCAGAAGTATGGTGACAATTGCAGCACTCTGCTGGTTTGCCTTTAAAGGAAATCTGCCATGCAGCTACCTTGAAATACAAGCACATATTCATGAAGCACTACTGCATGGATGTGAATGCAGCAGCCAACTCAGCAGTGGGCAGATAATCATCCTGCAACCTGTTTCAGTAAAGGAAAACCTGCTTTCTGCTTTATTCAAATGCTATTGTAGGAACGTTGATTATTATTTGGGGTGGACGAGTGTCGACCTTAAAAAAATAAGGTCCCCACCTGCTAGATGTCACTCAAATGAAATGAAATAAAATGAGCCTGTGCTTATTCCTGGTAACCTGACACAACACAGTCAGGCTTAAATCAAAGGTAATTTGTAAAGTATTTAAGCAGTGCATAGACAGTAGAAAACATCTCACAAAATACAATAAAATTCCACAACCTATTTCAAAATAAATAGAACAATTGTAAGAGTGAAATAATACCAAAATAACAAAATTCCAATAAGGGGAACAGAGATACACATTGTTAAAGATTTAAGAAAATAGTGCCAAAAAACACAAAGCATCAGTGATAGTTTATGGAAGTGGTAGTCCAGGACTCGGGCATGATTTGAGGCCAATTGCGTTGGAGCCATGGTCAGATACAAAGAAGTGGATTGTTCCCGGAAAAAGTCTTGAATATGAAAAGTTTGAAAAAGTTACAAGTCCTAATCCACAAAGGGGCATTGGCATGTTTTTTTTAGTAAAAAGTTGTTTACCTGTGAGACAGATCTGAAATTGTAGCTAACACTGTGCAACTGCTGGTTGGATTCCTGACACATGTTGGTTCTGCTAATGCTCTAGAGCATTCGAGGTTTCTGCTTGAAAAAGATAGAGCACCTGGGGCACAAAGTTGGCGGGAGACATGTACAGTCTCTCCAACCCAAAATCCAGCCCAAAACCATTATGGCCTAAGAGGCTCCTAAATATTAGGCTCAAGTGAGAGCCTCACAGAATCCTATAGAAGGTTTGTCAAGGAGTAGGTACCTTAGAGACCCCCTGACTGAGTTGACTTCCACGAAGCAGCCCAAAAACGTCATATGGACCCCAGAGTGTCAGAACCCTTTGATGACCTGAAAGAGGTGCTGTGCACAGCACCAGTACTCAGGGCACCAGATTTCAGCAAAGAGTTCTTAGTTCTGACAGATGCTTTGAAGTATAACATGGGGGTGTTCTCTCACAGCTGAATGAAAAGGGTTAAGATCAACCAGTTTCATTTATCAGCAGAAATCTCATTTCCAGAGAGAAGAGCTGGAGTGTCATTTTGAGGGAGGCCTTTGCTGAGATTTGGTCATTGAAGAAACTAAGGCCCGACTTGTTTGGGACTCATTTCTATGTTAAGGCTGACCACATACCTCCTATGTGGCTAGTGCAGGTGAGAGGAGAGACCCCCAAATTGTTGAGGTGGTCCATTTCCCTACAGGGTATGGACTTCACAGTGGAACACAGACCTGTGATTGACTATTCTAGTGCAGAGGGCCTTTCCATGTTTTTCTGCTTAGAACTTCCAGAGGTTGGCTAGTTTCTTCTCACCTTTATTCTGGGGACCTAGGGGTCATGTTGCAAAGTGAAACCTTTTTGGTGGTCACTACCAATTTTGATTTTTTGTAGGACTCACCTGCTGGTAATCTTAAACTCTAAACTGGGGCACTGCAATCCAGTACCCATTGAATGTGCTCTGACCCCCCTAAACCTGTTGAAATTGGCATAAAACCTGACCTGATAGAGACTTCTAGCTGCAGATTCCTTACCTTTGGAAGTGACATACGTGGTACCGATATAGGCGCCATCTCTGCACACTGAAGTCAATTCTTTCCTTTCCACGCCAGATAATGCTGATACGGATTGAACTATCCCTCCATCACTTTTTGACTGATCTTTTTTTACTTTTTGTCGACTTTTTTTATTATTATTATTTTTTATTTCAGCCGATTCTGAAAGGTGTCACGCAGCACACTGCAGCAGCCAAAAACGCTGCGCTGCATGACAAGGAAGGGAGCAGGAGAGTGCCATATTCACATAGAAATGGCACTCTCCTTCCTTCTCCCTAACACTGGTGCTGATTTCAGCTGCCGTGCGCCACGCACACAACTTAACGTCATAGTGCTATAGTTTGTGCATGAGTCTAGCATAGGTTTTGTACAGGAAGGGTATCCTACTAGTACAAAATACTTTCCCTAGACGAGTGGAAATGCTTTTACTACTTTGCATGTGTACTGAGCAGTGCACTACACATGAAAAGTCAGAGAAGCAGGGAAAAATAAAAGAAATTCTCCATTTAACGCCTGCTTTTCAGCTGCGTTAATTTTTGGTGCTTAACCCTTTCTACTGATGTTTCAAAATGGGGTTTAGCGCCAAAACGTATGGGTGGTAGCACGGGTACTCCCATGTACCACCCATGTAACACCCCCTTGACGCAAAGTAATGCAAAGCAGCATTTTGCACTGCTTTGCGTTATTTTGACATACAAACCAAAGCAAATACCAATTTGCATTGGTTTGTGAATCCCCCCAAAAAATTTAGCATTGGTTTAGCGTTACAAAAGTAACACTAACCTGACACTAAACCTTTGAAAATCTGGGCCTCTATCTCGTGTTGTGAGGATGTCACCCAAGAAACCGGCTGTTTATCAAACCATGTGGGGCCTGTCATAGGCAAATGTCGGTGACAGACTCCCAGTTGGTGTGTTTGTGATGCCTGGAGTTAGGACACAACTCCTAGGCGTGTGGGGCCTGCGATCCCTTAAGCTCCTTGCTGCCTGATGTTGGTTGACTCTGAGGTCCCATTTGTGCGTGAGGTCCTGTGACCGTTCACTAAACCCCTCCTGTTCTTTGTCACATTTGAAGTCATCTGGAAAGTTGGCTAAGTCCCACAAGCACAAAAAGTTGAAACACTTCCCGCGTCAGTCAAAGTGATCCATTGAGATGACGGAGAGTCGGCAGTCCAGGTCCCGTTAAGTCGGCAAGGCCTGACCCTGGATCCTCTCTGCGCTTTCCTGATTTTCCTGGAGCTTGAGCAACCCCTGCCCAGCTGAAGGAATTTTATGAGGCTGTGCTCCTCATCTTTGGGTGGCCTTTACCCACAGCAGTGCAGGTGCCGCCGGCACCCCTAGGCAGCACCACCCCTTCGTCATTCCCAACTCTGGCACAGAGCCGATGGCTGAGAAGTCACACTCATTAGGGCCACTCTACAGAAACTGTTCAATGACTTTCTCTTCATGATTTTTTTTATATATAAATGTAATGTCAAAATACCTAAGATTTGGAAGGCAGAGGTGGTGAAAAGTATAAGGTGGTGTGAAAGTGGGTCCTGAGAGGTGTGGGAAAAGTATGCTGACAACCAGCTGTTGCACCCCAGCCTTCCCGCACTCTGCGGATGGGGCCACATGAATTGGGAGGGGATTCTGGGAGGAACAAGAAGGCCGGCACTGGGATTGTAAGAGACCAGGGAGATTTTATTTGTGAGGAAAATTGAAGCAGACGCTAATAACCCAATACTGAGTTCCTCGAAAATGTCAGGATTGGGTGCTGATAATATTTGCCACTAATTCTGGTATACTGAATTGGGTGGTGTTCATGCATATAGGGGATTTTGCCTTGTGCATATTTCACCAGAAAAGAGGGAACATATGAGTGGCCATATTATATAGCAACACCAACCGGGCGCCATATTTATTGAATGGCAAAAGCCAGCACTAAACCTGGACTCTCGTCTTAGAAGAAGACGCTAGCCGGGTGGCGGTAGCAGTAGGTAACGAGGTGGTTGTGAGTCAGGAAATGACGCTTGCCTCTAACACGACTAGCAACATTTCCTGGTGCACAACCATCAAAAACATGACTCCTGTCTCAGGAAAGACAGGAGTCATGCTCACCACCCCAATGGCCAGCACAGGAGACAAGTGTCCCCTGGGCATGGCCATTGCACCCTGTGCTATGCAGGGGGCCCCAAGTTAGGGCCCCCGATGGCAAAAAAAAATTTAACAAATTAAAAAAAAGTACAAAATACTTACCTAGACTTACCTGGGATGCAGTCCCCCATCCTCCGGTGTCCCTCTGGTTGGTGGGAGGGGGGGGGTGATCCTGGGGCTTGGGGAGGGCACCTCTGGACCCATTCCATGGTGTTTAACCATGGAATGCGTCCACAGGTCCCCTAACGCCTGGTCCGACCCAGGCGTTAAATAATGGTGCAAAGCAAGCTTTGCACCATTATTTAGCCCCTCCTCCCACCCGTACATCATTTTAGCACCGGGGGATAAATATGGGGCTATGGGGATAGCACAATTTTTTAGATGCGAACGCCTACCTTGCATCTCATTGACGCAAGGTAGGTGCATGCATTCAAAAAATGCTGCAAACTCCTATATTTTGATGTTACATGTGTTTAACATCAAAATATAAATATGGAGTAAAGTTTGCACCAAATTTGTGTTTAAAAAAAAAAATTACGCAAATGTGGCGCAAACAGAGTACAAACATGCCCCTAGAGCTTTTATAAAGTGCACATGACATTCAGAAGTGATTTAAAGAAGTGTCCTCTCTGCTTCCCCTGCTGTGCTTTTCTCCCAACTACCACTGTAGCTGCCAAGCGGTAAGCATTATGTCTGAAACATTTAGCCTTGCTTGGCTTTCTGATTAATAGTCTTAGTATGATGGATATTTCCAATTTAAACAACTAATCTTCTTTGGTGGGTTTTGGCAACCCTTTATTTCAAACATGTTCAACTATACAACAACTTCATGTACACAGAGAAGTGCCTCTTGGCATGAGTACCCACCTTAAGCAAAAAAAATAACTCTACCCTACCTCCTAGTCAGACAACCCCCCTTATGACAGTTCCTTAGTTCTCAACTCAGTGCACTCATTGTCGCCTTTAGAGTTCAATAGTAGATAATGCCTGAACAGTGACCAAATGTCCTTAGAGTGTGAGTCTCAGGCATTAGTTTGTTATAAAGTTCAAGTTGCATTTTTTTCAGTAGGTCAATTCTGCTGTCCACATTTTCAGCGTTGGAGCTCGGCCCCATCTCGCAATACCCTTACCAAGCATTTTTGCAAGAATCATGAACTTAAATTTAGTAAGGGGTGTTTTTGGACCAACCAAGTAGAGCAAGCCGTGGGGGTCATCTGGATCAGGGTTTCTGATATTTCTTTGTTCCCAGAATGCAAATTTCTTATGGCACACCCTTGCGAGGTGATGAAGCCCTGCTCCTGCCTCCCTACATCCTTTGCAGCAAGAGCTAGCTTGCAGTTTCCATTTATAAAGCACTAACAGAGTGGAGCATACACAGTGCTAGAATGTGGATTATTCACAATCTACTTCTAGGCAACAAGTTACTTTTCTTTGAGCAGCAGTATCCCCACACCTCGTCTGAAAGGAGGGGCCTCTAGATCCCCATCCTATCCTCCTTTGCAGGAACATAGTATAAGGGGAGTTCCTACCTAGATCTCCCAGTATAGTGATGTCATGAGCTGTTTGAGATTCTTTGCTGTAATAATTTTATCCAGTGGGTCGAATGGCTCGGGTTCTGTTTGGAAGTCAGGTGTTATTTGTTGACAGGTGTGTTTGATTCTGTGGCACAGAAAGACGTCAAAAGCGAGCTTTGAGGGTATTAAAAGTAGTTGTTAGAAATTGGTTCTGTAGTTGCCAGAGGTATGCACCCTGGCCAAGTATGGACCACAATCCTAGTCAGGGTAAGTCAGATACACAACCTAAATTAACCTGTGCTCATCTCCTGGTAGCTTGAAACAGAGCATTCAGGCTTGACTTAAGGGGCAATGTGTAAAATATTTGTGCAACACTTAATTACAATAACACAGTGAAAGGCATGACAGAAAGACTCAACACTAGGTTAGACAAATAGACAATATTTATCTTATTAAAATAAGACCAACACAACAAAGATACAATTAACTAATCCAGATTTATGTCTTTGAAAACAACTTGGAGCATAGATAGAATGAGTCTGTGGGTCACAAGTAACTCCCAATGATCTGAGAGGAGTATTCTCAGTCCATTGGTGCCTAAACTAACAATGCCAGTGTGTGAAGATACATTTCCTTCAGGAAGATTAGGAACAGACTTGAAAGGGAAATTATGTAGGCGCTCCCTTTATGGGAGGTACGGTCAGGGGTCCCAGGCGCCTTGTGAAATTCAGTCACAGGTTTCTCAACAGCGCTGGTCTTCCCTGGAGGCAGGAGCAGTTTGCACGTTCTCCAGCTGTACCAACTCTGAGGTGAGAGGAGCCGCGCTTGGTCTTGGGCCAGCTCCCGCACACGGGGTCCCTGGCGTCAGGGGTGAAATGATTCCAGGTCCCAACCTAAGTCGCGGTGAGCCTCGCACCATGGGCTCGCACAAACTGAAGCCAAGGCAGTTGAAAACACAGCTCCCTGGAGGAAGGTAGGTCTGAGGCATGGTGGTCCAATGTAAAGCAGGTCCAAGGCACTGCAATGCCGGGAGACCCCCGGGCCTGCAACTGGTTTGATCAGGATGCACCCGGCAGCCCGAAGCAGGTGTTGCTGGGTCGCCGAGATGATTGCGGATGATTTTTCCTTCTCCGGGAGGCAATTACTGGGACTCTAGTCAGTGCTCCAGCACGGTCTCTGTGCCGGACCACACAGCGTCTGCCTGCACAGCCACTGCTGTCTTTGATCAGTGCTTCAGCGCAGTCGTTGTGAGTTGTCCTTAGGTGTCCCTTAGAAACCACTGGGGAAAACAAGGGGTGCATCGGTTAGGGTCAGTCTGTCATCCCCACGGAGGCAGTAGGCCAGTACAAGAAAACCCAATGCTAAATGGCAGTCCCTCCTGGTAACACAGCAGGAAGAGTGCAGCAGACCAACACAGCAAAGCAAGAGCTAAGTGGCAGTCCCTCCTGGCAGCGCAGCAAGTAGAGTGCAACAGACCAACAAAGTAAAGCAAGTGGCAGTCCCTCCTGGCAGCACAGCTCCTCAAAGTTGCAGTCTCCCCAGGATCCCGAAGTTAACTGATTTTTAGTGGGTTTGGGGTCCAGTACTTGCACCCACAAAGGACTTTGATGTAGAGGAGACTTTAGAGGTATTCTCATAAGCACAAGGGTCCTTTTCATCCCATCCCTGTCTGCCAGGCCACAGTGGGCGGTAAGCAGTTCTTTGTGTGGAGACAGAACACCACCCATTGAAGTGTATCAGGCCCTCCCCTTCCCTCTGCCCAGGAAACCCATCAGTATGCAGATGCAGTTGAGTGTATTGTGTTTGCAGCTGTGTAGAGGGCATTCACAAAGTGTAGCTGTCACCCAGCCCAACCCAGACGTGTATTCATAGACAGGCTTAAGGCCAGAATGGTTTAAGGTAAGAAAATGCTAACTTTCTAAAAATGGCATTTTCAGACATGCAATTTAAAATCCGACTTCACCATAAGTTGTGATTTCAAATTGTGAGTCCAGAGACACCGGCGATCATATCTCTAGCTCTTCCTAGTTGGAAATTATACTGAAAAGATGTTTTAAAGTAATCCCAGTGCTGTCTTATGGGAGAGATAGTCCTTGCAATAGTGAAAAAATAATTTGAGTTTTTCCAAACCTAGACATGTTAAACATAAGAATGCACGTTCAACTTTTTGAATACACTGCACCCTGCCCTTGGCGCTGGTTAGGGCCTACATTAGGGGTGACTTACATGTAATACAAAAAGGAAGGTTTGGGGCATGGCAAGTGGGTGCACGCCCCAGGTTGAAATCGCAGTTTAAAACTGCACACACACAGGCTCTTCAGTGGCAGGCCTGAGACATGTTTGAAAGGCTACTGTAGTAGGTGGGACAATCAGTGCTGCAGGCCCACTCGTAGCATTCAATTTAAAGGGCCTTGGGCACATATAGCACACTTTATTAGGGACTTAGAGTAAATTAAATATGCCAATTGTTGAGAAGCCAATGTAACCATGTGTTAGAGGGCAAAGCACCTGCACTTTAGCACTAGTAAAGTGCACAGGTTCCTAAATGGCCAGCAAAAATATGTCAGAAAAACAGGAGGTCAGAGGGTTAAAGGTTAGGGGAACCATGCCTGGTCTAACAGTTATGACTTAGCCTTCTTCATACAGGTCTCCCCAGACATTCTGGGGGTAATAGAGCATCTTTTTCTTCAAATGTTTAAAAAGATTGAAGAAAGGCTCTCCCTCATTGTAATTGAATGCCCTATGAAAAGCAATTGCTAATCTGTTCTTCAGGCCACTCACTCAGACTATGGGGTTGTCTCTGGAAGAGTCATCAGTCACTGATCATTGTTTCCTGTGACCATCAACTTCTGTCTCTAATGTTTTAAAACCTATGATGATTCATGCCGCTATCCTTTAGAAGGATGATCTCTGGACAACCTATTTAGCAATGGCAGTGCAATAACCATCGCAGAAAATGCTGCTGACCAACAATTATGATTACAATTACGATGCTGGACTATCCCATATGTTATATAATTGAAATAGGTTCCTTTTTCAAATTTTCCCAGAGAAAATATGTTACATAATGAAAGAACAAGACAACATTAGCTGGAAACAACTAATGAATGAAAGTAAATTGAGTTTCTTGATCTTATTATCATGAGATAGGGTGGAGAGGTGAGCAATGTTGTGGGCAAATTTGAGACTCATGCTGTAGCGTGAATTATTTTATATTGTCAACCAAGATGTGTGCTCAAATTCAAAGGTTAAAGCTGCTCCGTTAGGATTTTTTAATTTAACCACCGCTGCCATTATCTGCTGGGGTTAAAATTACATGTGATAGATCTATTCCATCTGCCGTTTCTGCCCCTGTTTGTCTTCGGTCACATAGATTCATACCACTTGAGTTCATGGAGGGAAATGACTGACTATTGCAAGGAACTTCTCCTCAGGATTTTTCACTTATCTTTACTTACGTGATCTTTTCTAGAAGATGCTTAAACGCAATTTTGTATTATTATGCCGGAAGAAACTGTCGCAACTATGCATTACTATCAACATGGGTGGGTATGGTTCCTGCTGTACCCTCTCTTTCAGGGAGAGCTAAAGGGGGTCTTATTTGTACTGCCGTTGCTCTGTATTGTACTGTAATAGAATGGCCTACTGTAGCTTCATATAGCCTGGTCCTTGGATAAAGGTTCAGGAAAGGTAGTAATTCTTTACCTACTAACTTCTCTAATAATAATTTAATTTTTTCTGTTGGAAATAACTTTCATGAACTTTACAGCATTATGGAGTAGCTCAAGTCCCCTAATTCGAATCATTTTGGAAGGGCATTGTTAACTATTTTAGCTGGTGGGTGTAATGCCAAAACCAGTGTCACCTCATTGATTATAGGAACACTGACAATAAACCAACTTGTTACCCTCTTTTTCAATGCAAACTAATCAGCAAGGTGATTTCTCTCAATTGTATTGATAGCTAGAATTTATGGAATGCTAGTCATAATTTGTTGTGTCATGGTCACATTAATACAACTTTTTCTGCTGGGGATGGAGGAGGAATTTAGTATTATTGACTTTATTTTTGTCTTTAAACAATTATTAGATAATGACGTTGATTACACAGCTACTTGCAGTGAATTGAATGTCCATACCCATTAGGTTTTGTTCTCTCAGTGCCATATAGTTGCAAAGTGAGACCTTTTTAGGTGATTACCCCCAATTTTTAGTTATTTATGAGAGATTCACCTGGTGTAATGTTGACCTCTAACACCAGATAACTGTTATTCAGTGTGCAGTGTATGTGCTCTGACCCCTAAAACATATGGAAATTGGCCTAAACCCCAATTGGCACATATAACTCTCCAATAAGGCATAATCTAGGGTGTTGAAATAAACCCAATGCATGGATAGTTAAATACTAGTTGTCAACTGCAGCATCTAGTGTGCCATCTACTACAGTCGAACAGCAAGAAGGTGATGGAGGGAATGCTTGAATTAATTTCAGCTACTGGCAATCGTTCAAGCCGCATCCCAATCTAACATTTTTCAACCACCATGCCACCTTAGTTTGGACCCAGCCATATGCAAATCTGGCTTGACTCTGCTCCTTATGGGGATAGTCCAGCCCGAACTGCCAAGCTAAGTCCTCCCTGAACTAGTATGTACTGGGTGAAGCTTGACTATCCCTTTAAACCGATGTGGCATAAGCAGTGCTTAATTTGTGCTTATTGTTTCCGGTGCTGAGCACCGGCACTTATTTTTGAGGGCCGGCACTTCTTCATCTGCCTCAAGCATTTGCTGCGAGCAAAAGACACATATGGGAAAGACGGAGGAAGAGAAAAACGAAACAGCGTCACAAAGGAGAAAGCAGAAAGCTGCAGGAGTGATCTGAAGGGGCAGGGAGTGGCTTTAAATGAATTGAAGAGGCCCGAGATCGCTTCAGGATTACGCTGCCCCAGTATTTGGTGCTTGCACATTTAAATGCAGAAGCCGCGTGTTTAAGAGGAGAGCTTTGGGCACCGGCACGTTTTTATTTACAAATTAAGCACTGGGCATAAGGAACTGATGCATAGGAGGGACAATTAAACAATAATTAACAGTGTTGAAACATTGAAGCAAGTATCAGAATGAAGAAGACATTGGATCAGAGTGTTTTCTTTCTGACTCCCCTGATGTGGAAGAGGAGGAGGCTGGCTACCCTGTCTGGCAAAGGCCTCTTGATAAAAATTGGAAATATAATTAATAGTGACTACTATTTAATATTTCGAGAACGTTTCTACTTTATCACACGCTTAAACCCTAACAAATTGCTCTTAATAGAATGTGATCACACGAGGAAGCATTATTTTAAAATTTAGGCAAGTCAGCCTGATTTCACAATTTGTTTTTTTCTCTTTATGTTTCAGTTACCTCACATTGGAACCAAGCCAGAAAATCAACCTGCGTGAGATAGAGTTCCACTGGGAAGGAAGATGACAATAGGACCATTTTTTTAAAACAATAATTGTATTTTACCAAATATATATAGATATCTATATATATATATATTTTAGAAATATCTAATACATTTTAAAAACATTTACAAAATCAGGTGCCTTTTCCAGTATCAACACTATAAGAATACAGTGCTTCATATAACACCTGCAACCACTCTCACCCCCCTCACCCCTGTTCCCACCCACAAATGGTAAGCCCTTCATAAAATCCCAATTCATTCACACCGGATATTGTGTGCTGTCATTGTAAATCTCAACTGCTTAGCAAGGCTACTATTCCTCTTTCCCCCAAAGAATTTAATGAAGCAGAGCCCTCGCTCTCCATCTTGGAGAGCACATCCTACTCATGAGGCCCTGACGTGAACTCAAGCATTGGATTTCACAGTCCCTTTCACAGTCCCTTAAAAACTATGGCCATATTTATCATGGGTCTGCGTCGCACTCGCTCTGCGTAAGGGGATGCAAGGGCGAGGGGAAACCTTGAATGGTATTAACCAAGCCATTCAAAGTGGCCTGCTAAATGTGAAGTAACGCTAGGCAGTGCAAATCACAGCCTTGCACTGCTCCAACCCGGGGAGGCATTACATAGGGGGAGCTTGGGTCTTCCCACGGATCCACTGATGTTTTTTGACACATTCCCAGATTTGCCATTAGTGGTAGGCCTTGCAATGACCCAAAGTCTGACGCTTCCCCAGGGGAGGCATAACAAGGTGAAATATGTTTGTTTCTCCTAGTTTTTTCCTCTTTCTACGTGTGCTGTATTCTGCATCACACACAGAAAGAGGAAAATGGCTCACAGGGTTGTTTTTGTACAGGACGGTGTCCCTTCCTGCACAGAAACAATCCTGCCCACAATGAAGGTACCCCTGCTGTGCAAGGGTGCATGTGCTGATGCTAGGCAGCCAAAAGTGAGCCAGTCCTGAGAAAGGACAAGAATGCGCCTTACTATGTTAAATTTGGCACATTCCTGCTCTTTCCCTTTCGCGCAGCACAGCAAAGTGGCTTCCTGCTTTGTGTTCCATTCATTTTTGGTAAATATGGCACAAAGAGTCCCCTCCAGGTTACTAATTAAGAGTTCAAACACTTAGATCGATCATAATTTACGGTACCATTGGGCCAGTAAAGGCGCCTCATTTTTCCAAATTAAAGGAGTACCTGATTTTGCAACTCCAAGGCATAGCAAGACCACAAACCATTCATGTTTAGATCGGCCCTTGTAGCCCGCCATGCTCAGAACCAACAGCATGACCCCTGCATCTGGCGGAACGGTACCAAATAATGTTTAGGTCAGTTTTACACTTCATTATTTAACGTTTAAAGATATTTCTCTTCCTTTTTTATCATGAAGTAGATCTACCCAGCGCTCAGCATATTTTTCAGAAATGCTTGCACTTTCATTCTGACATTAACTGTGATGAAGCTTAAGAGTGTTAAAGTATGATTAACAACCATAATTTCAATTAATATTTTGTACTTTATTATGTAAATAAAACAGGAACTTTCTTCCAGACCACGGTTTGTGTATTTAAATTTTTTCATGGAGTTGTGATTAAGAGAACAGTTAAGACGGTGTTTTTATATAATTTGCTTTTATATTGTAAAACTCATATTCTTCACTTTTAAAGACTGCTACTTGAAAATTGTGATTCTCAAAGATATTCTGTGTAGAAAGTCGTGATTAGATTAAATACAAGGAGGCTAGCACTATGCATTATTTTTAATTTACTACCTTTTTAAAGTTTGAAAACCAGAAACCTGTATGACACAAACTAAACAGAACATTCAGGGGTATATTTATGAGCCCCTAGCGCCACCGGAGTGTCACTTTTAGTGATGCTTCGGTGGCGCAATGCCCTGCACCTATTTACACAGTGGCATTAAGCCACTTTTTTGGGCTTAACATCACCTTGTAAATATGTGCCCTTCACACGCAGCCCTTTGCGTGGAAGGGGCGCGTGCAATCAGTGTTGCTTTGGGCGTGCCACAGCAATACCCATTGCATTTTGATGCAGCCTCAGATTTACGAGTATTCGTAAACCTGAGGCAGCGCCAAAATCTAACGCCACCCTATGGGAGGCGTGAGCAAGGCAGAACAAGGAGGAATACTTTTATTCCTCCCCGTTTTTTGCTTTTTCTGTGTGTGCTGGATTCTGCAGCACCAATAGAAAGAGCAAAATGCCAGACATGATTGTGTGCGGGAAGGGACACCTTCCCCCACAAACAATCAAACCCGTCAACGCAGACATCCTTGCAGGATGATGCAAGGATGCCTGCGTTGGTGCTAGGCAGGTCAATTTAGCACCAGCGCAGGGGCAACACAGGGGTGTACTATATTCAATTAAATATGGCACATCCCTGCATTGTGAAAATGACAGAGCCCAGCGCTGCAAATTTTGGCGCAGCGTCGCACCCCATCATTTTCCTTTAAATATGGGTCTCAGTCCATAAACCCTTCAACAGTCCATCTCCTTCTTCTTTTGGCACTGATCTTCAACCATCCTGCTTGATGTCTAATCTGCTTCATCCAATGCTGCATATTAATTATCTGCAAA
The DNA here is from genome assembly GCF_031143425.1 of Pleurodeles waltl. NCBI lineage: Eukaryota > Metazoa > Chordata > Amphibia > Caudata > Salamandridae > Pleurodeles > Pleurodeles waltl. The sequence continues at coordinate 613,927,338 of NC_090444.1, read as the reverse complement.
TATCAAACTATAAAATGCAATGCGAACAAAATTAAATCAACTAACATTATTAATTCAGCAGTTTTGTAAAACAAAATACTTCAGCTTTAATTTACTGAAACAACTTTAAAAATGCTATGTAGTCTCACATAATATATCTTCTCCCTTTCCCTCCTTTTTCTTTTAACATTTGGAAAAGGAAGGGTAGGATAATGTCAGCCTTTTTGTCTTTAATAAAACAATGATTCTCTATACACAATAGCTTTGAGAATCAGCATTTTACAGTAAGACAGTAGGGTAGCATTATACATGTTAAAAGCTGCTTAGTGTGAATCCTGAAACATGCTGCACTGGTTTGAAATAAAACTTGGTGAAAACCTCTGTATTCAACCAATCCCCTGCCTTCGTATTCTCTTCCATTCGTGCTCCTGCACAAACATCTCTCGAGGCCATAGCTCCTCTCGTAGAATGTGAGTTTAATCTACCAATATCCACACATGCCTCCTTCATAACAGTCTTAACCCATCTTGCAATAGTTGCTACTGAAACTGCTCTACAATGTTTAACATATGACATCAACAACTAATGCACACCCTCTCTTCTGACCTTCTGCACCCTTGACTCATATTCTTTTATGCAACTTGTTGCAAAATACTTTGGAAACTCCTCAAATTTCAGATAAAAACAGAATCTGGTATAGGCTTAGTTTACTAAAAAACACTCCATCTGGATGATAAAATCTACTTCCTAAATCCAATGCTTGTACATCAGACACCCTTCTGAACAATATCAAGCATGGTAATGTTGACCTTCCATGACAACTCCCTTAAGGCTAGAAATCTAATAATTGTCCAGTTGTCAAACAATCTAAAAAACAAAACATTGCAAAGTCCCTCTACAAATCACCAGAACCACATGACACCTCCGTCTTCTTACATGAACAAATACTCTCTTACTCATTGCAAATGGCTGAAAGGTATATCTGTTCAGACCCTGCTAAATCTGATTAATGTATCTACTGCCATGGCTCCCAGATTCCGACACCAACTGAAATACCTCTTCTTTTGAAATGTGAAACAGGAAGCAAATAAATCTACATCCAGAGTACCAAGAGTCAACTCTATTTTGTTTTTTTTTAAATCCTTCCTTAGCTTCCACTTGCTGTAATCCCTGCAATAGCAAGAATTACAATCTGCCACCTTATTTTCCTTCCCTGGTAAATACTGAGTTGTTAAACCAATCTTTTGTTCCTGACAAAACTCCCACGATTCTTTTGCTGTCTCTGGCAGTATTCTTTGGCCTGCTTCCCCCTAATTTGTTTATTTAAGTCACTTCTATTATATTTTGCATTGTAAACAAAACTGAACAGCCCTGTAAAAGATCTTTGAAACCGTGTAGACCAAACAGACCCACAGTGATTTCTAAATAGTTTATGTGCTCTTCCTTCTCTTCCATCTTCCTCCAGTCTTCTTATCCAAACACACTGCAACCCAACCTATGAGGTTCTGCATCCAAAACTAACACAAAATTCGTAACTGTCCCAAAGTCAGCCCGATCATTCCAAGCTTCCAGATTCTCCGACCATCAGGATAATTCCTCCTTCACTTCCACATTTTTGCCATAACAAAGGCCTTGCAACAGACTTGAGGACTTCCAACAGTGAAGAGCCCTGTAATGTAAGAGCCCTGGAAAAACAGCCTGAATAGATGAGGAGAGAAGGCCAACCACACAAGCTAATTCCCTCAAAGCCCCTTCCTGTCTTCATCTCATATCATGTACTTCCTTTTTTGTCAACTTTATTTTTCCCTCTGGCAACTGAAGCTGAACTCTTTCTGTATCTATTATGAAACCCAAAAATCCCATCCTGTGTGAGACCTGAAAGATTGAATTCTCTTGATTCACAATAAACCCTAATCTTTTCAACATATTCTTCTCCATAGCTAAGTGCTTCTTCAAAACCTTCTCTTCTTTTTTCAGGATAAGAATATTGTCCAAATAAATGATCATACTCACACCCTGCTCTCTCCAGAACCTTATTAGAAAGACCAAATGGGAGACATTGAGACTAAAATAGCTGACCATCCCACTTGAACTGAAGAAAATGCTGGTTCTCCACATCCATTGGAATTGTGAAAGAAGCATCCTTCTAGTTGTCCTTCTTCTTTATTAGAAACAAGGGGCCCTATTTATGACATTGTTGTGCAGTGACTAACCTTACAGCACTGGGAAAGGGCAGGAATGTGCCGTATTTAAAATAATACAGCACATTCCTGCCTTTTCCCAGTGCTGGCAACCTTTTGGCTGCCTAGAGCCAATGCAGGCACTCTTGTACCATGGTGCAAGGTTGCTTGCGTTGCAACTATAACTATATAACTAAGTTGATTTTTTAATGATGCTTAATGAGTTAGATTGAGTCGAGCAATGGACGATAAATTACATTCATGAAGAAAATGTCTAAATATATTTTTCTAATAATTCCTTGGCAATATCTTGTTTTATTTGATGTAAAATGTAAAAATTATTTTTCCATGGAATGTAGTCTTCCTTTTAGTAGAATGGGCGCGAGTCTCTTTCTACTATCCCTATTGTGATGTAAATAAAGCGCCTTGTACACATGTAGCATTTCTGTGTTAACTGTAATCTATCTACTCAACCAAAAGTTTGCATTGTGTCAGTGTGTACAGAATATCAGTACATGAGTGCATGACTGTCAGACACTAAGCCACATACTAGGATCCAAACAAGAGGAAGCTAAATCATGGTGTTGTGGGCAACAACCAACTAACTGTGTTTACTTAATGCTTTGGAACCCATATCCTTTGAAGTAGATATATGGCACACATGGCTCGTTACCCAGTAAGTTATAATAAACCCAGAAGGGAGTGCCAATACAACTGATTTGTGTGGAACAAAGAAACAAAGAAAGCTAACCTAATTACCACCTGTCAGTGTTGCAGAATACAGATCCAAAATTGGGAGTTGTCAGATGTACCACACTGACCAACATTGAATTAGCAGAACCTCACCAATTACAGGTGAAGTACCATGTTTACCTGTCCAAGTTAAATATTACATACACATTGTGAATGGCTGGAACACAGGATGGCAAATGTATGCACTAGTAGACAGTATGTAGCTGCCATTCTGACAGCTTCTTGGTCATGAGGATGCATATGGGAAACTTGGGAAATCAAGACAGTAAGCATATCCTAGGCCATTCCCCTAGCTTGGCCAGTGCACTCATGACAAGCCCCAGACCCAATCAATTACAAAGCTAATTAGGCTAAGATGAACAGTATTTAATATTAAAACCATCAAGCAAATGAAAACCTAACCTAATCTAAACTAACCTATACTAACTATCCTTAAATTACAACTGTACATATCTAACCTATTATAAACTTATCTTACACATGTAACACCACACTCTAAACACTGGCCGCCCACCCACCTTAAGAGATGAGATACAAGTAGGACAACATAAACTATGACTACACATGCTCTAACATAACCCATGGCCTAAACAAATACATATTTTGGGGGTATTATTTTATTATTATTATTATTTTTAATACACAAATGCCCCAACACAACCCCCACCCAACCCCCCAACATTGAAAAAATTTAGATCCCCCCAACTATACTTAACCTAACCCATGCATGCATATGTGATGTGACCAACATCACTCACAAATATCATGGTGGCAGGATCATGTTGTAAAAACTGCTTGAAATCCGATGTGGGAAGAATCCTAGACTTTTCACATAACCATCTGTGGTTAGTTGTCTACTAAATGTGTACAGTAGTGTACAACACAATATGGCTCCTGTACTACAGACTCTATCTGAAGGGTACTTAGGCACCTGTAGTGTATGTGTCTCCTACATAAGCTCCCTAGAGACCTCTGCAGATGTCACCCCCATCTGTACCGTCTTGTCAGTAAGTGTAAGCTGTGTGTGGCATACTGTGCTGACAATGGTGCTGTGACAAAGTGTCTGTTAACAGGCATGCTATGTACATACGAAAATAGAAATCGAGGGACCGGGAGATTAGAGGTCCAGTGTACGGCCTCCCATAGACATTGTAATTCAAAAGAGTACACTGTTCCTATTGGAATATCTACAGGAGCAAGAACCCTCATGCATCACAATGGATGACTGGCTTCATCATTGGGAAAGCTCCTCGTTAGGCCGGTGCTGCAATGCCTAACGGGCTCCCCCTGAGAGAGGGGGTGCTCTTAACCGTGGTGCTTCAAATAGTCGCACTTCCAAAACATTTAAGTGATTTCAGTGGGTGCCAAATTGGTATTACCCAAATGTCAATGGAGTGAATAGAAAAAATAAAAATTGGTTCATCATCAATAATTCTCAATCATAGTTTTAATCGGTTTTATGTGATGAAGACCAAGATTAAAAACAAGTAAGAGAGTACTGGGTGATAGGCGATGGTCACCTACTCCCAAAAAAAGGGGATCGACACTGAGTGGTGTCTCTCGATAGCGGGTCTACATGTTTCACGTCCAAATGGTCCAACCGGATCCCTTGACGCTTCCTCAGGACCAAAAAAGAAAATCTACTCCAAAATTTTTACAAATAATCATTAATGTCTAAAGATAAGTAGTCACTTACTTAGTTCTACTTGTGCAAAAAAAGGTTCGCCCTAAATAGATAAAAAATAATAATAATCATGATCAAATTGTGTAATAACACTTACAATTAGTGCACATGTGACGTTAGTATGATGACAGTGACTCACTTCTAGTGGAAGCAAGAATTCAAAAACAGCTTACCATCCCCAATATCAGGATAGCGTTAACAGATCACAAGTCAGGAGAAGGAACTAATATTCTATATTATATAATCAAGAGAAATTAGTGTAACTAGAAGAAACTCGACAGGTCCTTAACTCTCAATTCGCAAAATCAAATGGTTGATTAAACACAAAGTCCATTAACTTATTACAGATACAAGTTAGTGAAAGACTAATGTTAATAAGTTAGTCATGCTAGTATCAATTGTGAAGAAAAAATATATTCCTATCATAGAATCAAAACCCCAGGAGATGTTATGATTACACATTTCCCATCAGTCTAATGTCATTAGGTAATAACGAAATTCGGGTAAATATACTCTATACTCCTTACATATGGAGATGGCCAAGAAAAGACGATATTTATGTTACATCAGTATAATCTTAGTAATAATAGAGATAGTAGTAGTAATTTATGCGTTAACAAAGGGAAAAGCGAAAGTAATCCGGCAGATAAATGGATGTCCGTCACGGCTCGCTAATCTAAACTCTCGTTGTCATGAAACACAACAACGGGAGAAAAAAGGGGGGGTACGCGCAGGGCAAAGGACTTACTTGTAGTTCCTTGCAGTAGGATGAGTTAACCTACCCCGCCGACTCGTGTCCGTATAGAACGTTGATTCGACGTTCTGACGGGGTTGATAAAGAGGAACCCCGATAGGTGTAACCGGAAGAGGTTTCCGGCTCGCGTCTAATGAATATAGAAAAAAGACTATAGATAGTAGTTTATTAGAAGTTTCTAGCTGGGTTGCCCTGTGGCGCTGTAACAAAGGGGGTGAGCCTTTGAGGCGTACCACCAGGTGTTACAGTCCCTGCAGGGGGAGGTGAGAAGCACCTCCACCCAGGACAGGCTTTGTTCCGGGCCACAGAGTGACAAAGGCACTCTCCCCATGTGGCCAGCAACATGTCTGGTGTGTGGCAGGCTGGCAAAAACTAGTCAGCCCACACTGGAAGTTTTTACAATAAAGTGCACACTGGCATCAGTGTGCATTTATTGTGCTGAGACGTTTGATACCAAACTTCCCAGTTTTCAGTGTAGCCATTATGGTGCTGTGGAGTTCGTGATTGACAGACTCCCAGACCATATACTCTTATGGCTACCCTGCACTTACAATGTCTAAGGTTTTGCTTAGACACTGTAGGGGCATAGTGCTCATGCACATATGCCCTCACCTGTGGTATAGTGCACCCTGCCTTAGGGCTGTAAGGCCTGCTAGAGGGGTGACTTACCTATGCCACAGGTAGTGTGAGGTTGGCATGGCACTCTGAGGGGAGTGCCATGTCGACTTAGTCATTTTCTCCCCACCAGCACACACAAGCTGGCAAGCAGTGTGTATGTGCTGAGTGAGGGGTCCCTAGGGTGGCATAAGACATGCTGCAGCCCTTAGAGACCTTCCCTGGCATCAGGGCCCTTGGTACCAGGGGTACCAGTTACAAGGGACTTACCTTGGTGCCAGGGTTGTGCCAATTGTGGAGACAAAGGTACAGTTTAGGGAAAGAACACTGGTGCTGGGGCCTGTTTAGCAGGGTCCCAGCACACTTTCAAATCATAACTTAGCATCAGCAAAGGCAAAAAGTCAGGGAGTAACCATGCCAAGGAGGCATTTTCTTACATCCACTCATTGGTGTGTTATTGGATTTTACTATGTGTTGCTCTGCTACACGTGTGCCATTTGGTCCTCCATGCATCTTAGTTGCAGGAGATGTTATGTACACATGTGACGGTGAAGACTGTTATATGCCGTGTGAGTATTGATGTGTTTTGTAGTATCTGTAACGTACCACGACAGTGGTGTGTTCATGGGATGTGAAACCTCATATTACTATCTTCCTGCATGGACACATGTTGGCATTTGTCAAATGCATGCATTGTCACATCAGTGCCACCTATGTTTCCATATGTCGGAACACATGTGAAGGTAATTTCTTACAGGCACTGATCTTGTGATACCGATGCCCTTACTATAGTGCTAGGTTTCCTTTTGCTCAGACTCCATACACATTGCCATGCATGAGCCATTACAGTTGTACATGTGTGCTGATATATGTGGCATATGTGTGCATGCCATCAAATAGGCACTCACATTTGTCCACATCATGTTTTTTATGACAGTCACAAACAATGGCATACCACTATGTAACAGTGTTGCAGTCTGGCATGGATAGCAGCCTACTTATCATCACAACTGTGAGTTTGTATGGCAACACAAACCCATGGCTGCATGTGAAGGGGCAAGTTGATGGAGCTCCAGTTTACTCAGCCCGCTGTGCACATGCATCAGGCCCCTGACAATGTAATTTATTAATGTAGCGAGAGCAGTGGTGTGTGGGTTTATTTAGCAGGGATCGAGCCTCATCATGATTGCTTCTCAGCAGAACTATGCACACTCCCCAGCAGACAGACACATGCACAATTGTGGTTATACATACCAGGATATCATATTTTCCTTTGCGGTATTTGATGACAGCTTTCCACTCTCTTGTACAGAGCTCGGGTGCTTGCACATGTGGGGCATGTGACATTATGTGATGTACTTAGTTGTTTCCTTGGGTAGTTTGTTGGGCTTGTATATCTGCTGTGAATTCAATATTGGAAAAGTGCCAGGGTACAGATAGTGTTGTCCGTCACAGCCTCCTGTCATGGTGGCATGTGATAGACAAATACCATAGTATGCTACTGCCCAACATGACTGGGTTTTGTACTGACCTGCCCACCTACCCTCTGAAGACATTGATGTGTTGTACAGTCAGTGCTGGTCTATGTGTGTCCCTTATCCATGTATTCCTGCACTATTAGTAAGGCATGTAATGTCACCTAGATTGCTTCCGTTCTTTAGGCTGCTTGCACTTTGTACACTTCTTCTACAGCTACATTGTCTGGTCATACATGGACATGATGCAACATGTGACTTGTGTAATTGGAAGATGTACATATCTCCTTCTACTGGCTGCTTGATAATTAGTTTAATTGACAGTATTTGTGAGATGTCATGAGTTCCACACACACAACATTAGTTCCTGCCACAGCACTTGTGTTGTCTTCATTTCACCTCCTATGTTGTATTTGCAAGTATCTGTGGGTGTCTCGAAGCTGTCCAGCCACAACCTCCATTGAACATGGGTATGCATTTCTTCCAGCATGCCACAAGCTAGGTAACTCCTACCATTACTGAATGATATTGAGGTGTGAAATCATCTCAGTGCTGTACAGCACATTTGCCAATTGCTACATATATGGCTAGGTCTACTCACACTCAGATTGGTGTTGTGTCTCAGACTTTTTTCAACAATGCTGAACATAGTAGCACATCCCACACCTGATTGCGATGTTGGAGGCCACAACATGTTACTGTTGCTATCATGCGCTTGTTCTGTCATGTGAGTGCAATGAGGGGTGTGTATTGCTTTGTGCTGTGTGATGTATTCATACACAGCATACTGGGTATACATGCAGACATGTCAAGAATTGTTGATACTAGCAAACAAGTTGCTACCAAGGACATACACCCGTACATCAGTCTTCACATTTTTGGCTGGGTTTGCTCTAGGCATTTGTTAAGACAGCAGATTTGTGTGCCAAGTGTGCAATTCATGTACATAGTAAAAATTAGACACTCTGCCTACATTCGACCCAGATAAAAATTTGGTGAAGCATTGTCCCAATAAATCCATGGATCGTGAGTTAGGCTCGTGTGTTTGGATAGTGATTCTGCACCCCTAGCTGATAATTTAGTCAGGCATCCCATTGTGCACTCCACAGCCAACATGTGTGTGCCATAAGTGAGTTACGGTCCACCATGTACCAGGGTTGCGCCTAATAGGAGTGCCAGGACACAGTCCCATGGATACACTGTGCAGGCTCAGCATCAGACATTGGTTACAATCCCTGGACATTTACTGAAGGACCACAGTTAGCAATGATGTTCCACCCTTGTCACACATGTGCCATGCAGGCAAAGGTACTGCCACCATGAGTTGTGACAGTGCTCTGTTCCCTAAATAACTTGATATCCATTTGTTGACAGCCCCTACCTTATGTGTGTCCCCCCCCTTGCATACATCCTGTTACGCATGGTGTTGTGGTGAATGGGCTAGGTATTACCACCTTGTCCACTTTGACGGAACAAGATATGTAGTGGTGCATGGATCTAGACCTTCAGGAGTCACATGGCCGCAAATTGTGTGTCACTAATATGAGAGATGGTGGCAGTAGACCCTTTTATGTCACAAACAATGTTGCTACCACACTGGTCACCTTTGTGTTACTTACCTGCTCACTGAGATTTGAGCCACATTCCAATAGTGCCAGTGGTTCCCAACCTTTTGACTTCTGTGGGCCCCCACTTTATCATTACTGGAACCCGGGGGCCCCCCCTGAGTCATTACTGAAAGCTGGGGACCTAAACTCTTAATATTTAATTTTCTAAGTAGTCACAGACTCCCTGAGGAGGCTTCGCAGACCCCCAGGGGTCCCTGAACCACAGGTTGGGAACCACTGGTGTATCTAGTGGAGAATGAGTAGACCAAGGGGAAACAGGAGCAAAGTGATTTATTTGTGCTATTTACAATGTGATGTTTATATTATAGTGACTGTGTAGAAGTGCCCAACAATGTTGTCTCCAATAAACTCCTGCAGCAGTGTTCAGTTGTTCCCCCTGTACATGAGTGTGTATAACACATTAGTAGGATGATGTAATGTGGTGCAGTAGTATCCCCTAGCTTCTAATACATGATTTCTGACAGACACTTTCTACTCATGCACAGTGCAGGCTTTGGGAGGGGGCACAGCCATTTTTAAATTGGGTCCCTTAGTACGGTGCATGTAAGGTCAGGTATGTCCTCTATCCTCCTACCGAGTCCTACTAGGACATCCATGATTGTTAGTTTTGTTTTTTCAGACTCAGCACCATGGTGGACCGTTTCTGGTATTTGCAACGGCCATGGTGTTGTTAGTGGGCACTAGGGGCGCGTGTGAGGGGACACTGGAGTAGGTGCTGCCCCATTTCTCATGATTCAGCCACATGGTCTTTAATGGGGCATTTGTATATATGCAAGACATTGCAGCAAACAGGTGTATGTGCACACTACAGGTATGTCAGGTATGTGTAGATGATATATATTTGGTTATGGCACCACTTGGGTGGCATTTGATTTAGGTTCTGCCAGAGGCTTGCACACCGTGGGTTATGTGGAACTGTGCCTATGTGTGACATTCTCAAAATTACCATAGCCTATACCATTGACATGCCTGTGCGCTTCTTTGTTTGGTGTGATGTGTGAGAGATCTGTATTTAGTTGTCAACCTGTGGACACTCATAGTGGTTTGTGAGCAGCTTCTGTATGCAAAGGAGACTTGCTGCAGATGCTGGGGGTTTGGGAAGCAGATGTGGTGGGGTGTGAGGCTTAGGGTTGCATCCAGGACCTTTGGTAGAAAGATGGAGAAGGATGACTGGGAGATGCCAGCCACTTGTGCACCCGTTATCTGGAATGATCCAGACGCCATCATATGGAGAACGGCAAGGAGTTTTGTCATGGGTGGAATGTTAAGGGGAGTTTGCACCCTTGCCGTGATGTGTGGTGCAATATGGTGCAGCAGGCATACAATGGACTCCCGGCTGAGTGTGTACATCCAGACCACATCTTGTTCCCTCATTCCAAGGAAGGTTGTCCGCTGTCTGAATATCCTCTCCCTCCTTCTGCGCTGCCTTTGTGGCTGCTGTGGTGGTGTTTGGGGTTGCTGCGGTGGTGGTGGAGGGATCTGCTGTTTTCGAAGACGTCTGTGGCGTGTACCCAGTTGGACCAGTACGACTTCCTTGTTGGCCTGGATGTTTCCAAAGCTCCTTCTGTGTGTTTTTCTTGAGTGGTGGTGTGTGAGCCTCTTTTTAACCCCTGATCTGACCAGGCGTTAAAATTTGATGCTAATCGGATTTAGCACCATGTGTTTTATTCCTCTTCCTTAGTTAGTGTTATTTTTGCATCGGGAGTTAAATATGGCGCTAGGGGGTTAGAGACGTGTTTAGGATGGGAACATCTACCTTGAATCTCATTGACACAAGGTGGTTTCACACATCCTAGAAATGGCACTAACCCCAATATGTTTATGCTAGATGGGTCCAGCGTCAAAATTTGGAGTTAGATTAGCGCAGTTTTAGCGCCAAAATAAATGGCGCTATTGCATCACTAACCATCCATAAATATGGGCCTATATACGTTTTATCACTCTAATATGGTGGTCATGAGAACTCATCTTAGCTTGCTTCCCAAGGTGTTATCTAATTTTCACATTAACCAAACTATTTTACTACCACCTTACTTTCCTAATCCCTCCACCCCAGCGGATAGGGCCTTGCAGTCTTCAGATGTTAAATGAGTACTGAAGTTTTGCTTAGATAAAACAAAAGATATAAGAAAGTCAGATCACCTTTTTGTCAACTATGGTCCTACGAGAACAGGCATAGCTTCCTCCAAACAAATAATTCCTAGGTGGATAGTTTCCTGTATAGTGTTTTTCTACCAGTTAGCCAATACACAATTACCTACCAAACCTAAAGCCCGTTCTACCAGGAGTGAAGCAGCAACAGCTGCCATATTAAAGAATGTACCCATTTCCAAAATATTTAAAGCTGCCACATCAAGATGTATACATACTTTAACTAGGCATTATTGCCTAGACTCAGACACCAAAACAGATTCTCAAATAGGACAAGCTTCTTTGAGGAATCTTTTTGGTAACCATGACAGCTGCATTGATTAGTTTGTCTGCATATTTGTGGGATGAGCTTGCTGATCTATTCAGTGCGTATGACTATTGATAAGGATCTCCTGGAAGAGAAGGAAAAGTTGCTTACCTGTAATCCTAGTTTTCTTCCAGGGGAATCATCACCAAAGTCATAAGCAACTCTCCCACCTCTCTGGGCATCTTTTAATGCAGCTCTTGCATATTCTTTTGCTCAGGATTCCTGACCTAACTGTCATCTGTGAGGCATGATGGGATACGTGGAGTTCAGTGAGGTTTTATAGGCATGATGCCAGTTTTCTCTCAGGTTTTGAATGGCAGCCTATTGGCTAAAAATGTCTCATATTCCCTTTCATTTTCAAAAAGACTTGCGGTGCTGCTCTACATCAGTTCATTTTAAATATGCTCCTTAGCGTTTTATTATAGGCTGCACAAATATATATATATATATATATATTGCAAAAAGTACTATGTACATTATTTTTGTGTGTGTGTGTATATATATATATATATATATATATATATATATATATATATATAGTTCCTCCCAGGAAGCCTGCCCCCAATCTGCACACTGTTCTTCGGGCAATTCTGAGAGACGGCACAAATCGAGTCTGACTAGTTGCTTTTCAAAAGGGATTTATTATCTCATTCAATAAACTGCGAGGTGCCACAAAGAAAACCTAGCCTACGCGTTTCTGCAAACTAGATAGATAGATATATTTAATATGTGCTCCAGGGTCCCCGCACCCCACACGTCGGCCGAATTACTCAGTGCTTATGACTTTGATGGGGATTCCCCTGGAAGGCAACTAGGATTACAGGTAAGCAATTTTTCCTTCTCTTTGATATTGTTGGAAAACCAACCCACTTGGTTCCTTTTCCTGAACCAGAACCTTCTCGAACTCTGTTGTTTAACCTTTTGTTGTTGCAATAACCCAAGAGTCTTGAGTTATGTTTTCCCACTCTTGAAGAAAAGCCTCAATCTGCCTCCTACATTATCTTGGAAGGAACCAAAAATAATCTTCATACTAACGTGGGTCAGAAGAGGATTCCAGACCTCTTTCTCTTGATGCTCTAGTCCATCCACCTCTGCCCCTTTGGGGAAAGAAACCTGTTCATTCTTTACCACCTCTATGGACACTTCTTCCTTGACCAAATTGGGACCTATCCCTTGCCAGTAGGTTGCCGTCTCGTTCCAGCCCTAACCATACAAAGTGTTTTCACCAAACACTTTGCGCATAGAAGTCTGTCTCAAATCTAAGGCATTAAATGTGGATATGTATTTTCTGAGAGATTTAATCATTTCTTCACTGAATAAATGACCCTCAGTCTCTTCAGTGGACTCCTTTCTCACCAACCCCCCAATTTAGGGTTTATGCACAACAAAATTGCCTTTTTCTTTTCACCTATAAGAACAGCGTTCACATTTCCAAGAAAACATATTGCCCTTTGGCTCCAACCACATAATAGGCTAATGTCAATGTCACCGCCTTTAACCCCTTAGCTGCTGGGCTGGCCTTATTCAAACAGCCCCCCCCCCCAAACTCCAAGGAGGAGCCATTTTATGCCTATTTGTGTTAGTTTGAGCTTAAGGCTCAATACATTTTTTTCCACATAATGTATCCACCCCAAATTTGAGTCCTTTCTTTCCAACATCGTGGAGAATCTAAAGGTACCCAGGGTTCATGAATTTAATGGCAGGACAGGAGTCTAGCATTATGCATTCAACTTGTATTCACTCTTTCTGAGCAGCAACCTTCAAAAGCTTCCAAAACATAACTTTAAAACATCATATTAAATCTTGGAAATTTCAGTCCTATAAATATTGTTTGTCCTCCAGAATCCTCTTCTTTTGATTGCTGCTTCTGAGCAGATAAGTATTATTGTGTGCTAATTTAAGTACTATATATGATGATTGAGGAGTAATGTATTTCTTTATTATATCCAATTTATGGCTCCTAGTATCTGTTTCTATGTTTTTTCTGGAATGTATCTATATATGTTTTAGATATCATTTAAATTCAAAGCGTAGTCGATTTACAGCATTTTAATAGTAGGATAACAGATAACTGAAAAAATGCATAGTGCATTCTCACCGGTGCGCGGACAGTGTGGGTTGACTCACGTTGCATGCAAGTAATTTGGGCAGCCATAGATATTATAGGCTGCAGAACATCAGGCACGTCTAATGTTTTATTTCACATGGTGGTTGGACTGGTATTTGAGTCGTGCTTACATGTATGACCAGCTGCTCAATGCGTAGATTGTTTTTTCAAGGAAGTTGTGCACATGAATCATTACAACCTATCTCTTAAGGGAATAGGTGCGTGAGGACAGTTTCCTTGGCAACGTAACGCATTAGAAGTGCGTCTGTTGCAGAGAACGGTTAATTACTGCAACACATTAACGGATAGAGTTTTTATTGGTAGGAAACCTAGGAAAAGAAGGAAAAGGTTTAATAATATATTAAAAATATTGTAAATGCCTAGAAATATCAGGAAAGGTTTTAAACAGTATTTAAAACAAAAAAAATATAAGTTTGTATGGCTGAGAAAAATGTGGAAGAAACCGATCAGGAGGAACTAGTTAGAAGAATTGTAAGTAAAGAGATACAGGCTGATGTCCAAGAGACAGACAAGTTTTGATTAAGCAAAGAAAAAATAGAGGTATCGATGAGGAAGAATATTTCTCAATTTTGGCTGAGGAGGACCTAAATAAAGGTCCAGGAGGAAAATGCCTTAAAAAAAGGAAATATGTGGATGAATCATCCACTGGTAAAGGAGTCCAGAGCAGCTCAATAAGAGTTGGTATCCGAAGCGGCACACAAAAAAGTCAGTTTAACACTGAAAGTGGTTTTGATTCTGAAGGGGAGATCGGGGTGCTAGAAGAAGGATATAGTGTGGATGAGTACACCCTGGACTTAGATTATAAAGATGGCCTAGAAGAGGAAAATGAGATCTGAAATAGAAATAAAAATAGAGATGTAGCTATGGTGGTAAATCCTTTCAGGGTGAAGTTGTTTGAGACAAGGGATTTTAGGCACCCCCGAGGTAAGGACTGGTGGCTCTTGACCATGTCTCTAACTATATTAAGGCTAAATTGCGTAGATCTTCAGAAAAGGAAGAGAGGAACATTATGTCGGCAAAATGTTGTTGCCCTGTGATTGAGGTGAAAGTAACTATGACTCCAAATTTAGACCCAGAACTTGCACCTTTTTAAGATAGTGAAAGCCCCGAGAAAGAGGTTGGAAAAATCACTTAAGCAATGCCAGGACAGGGTATTAGATACCCTGGGTCCATTGGCAAAAATATTTAATGCTGTTGAGGAGGCCTTTTTGAAGAGCATGGATTTAGATGTTTATCTACTAAGAGGTTCGTGTCTCCGTGCTACTTGCTTTTTGGGCAATGGTGATGCAGGCCTTTTGGCAGAAAGACTCAGGACAGTACTCATGAGCATAAATCCAAAATTAAGTGATTTCGCTAGGAAGGAATCTAGTGATGAGGCAAAAGTTTACTTTTCGGAGATCTCACTAAATACGTACAAATTTTCACAAGTGTGGCTAAGGCACAATATTTGCTGCACAGAGTGTTTACAGGAAATAGTTTTTATGGCTGGGCTGGTAGGAGAGGGCACCCTTCTGGCCGTAAAACTATAGAGCCCATTACCACAATGCAGGATACCAGCGGTATGGATATTACAGAGGGATTCATAGAGGGTCTCAATTTTATTCATAGAGAGGGAGAGGATGAGGTCGCACTAACAGAGGAAAATGACAAAATTCCACTCAAAAAGCAAGGTCGAGGTGAGTATGAGAACTCTGGTTTTATCACAAGTGTGGAAGGAAGGTTGAAGTTCTTCAAAGAGTAATGGAAACTAATACTAAAAGATACATGGGTGTTACAAACAATAGGAAGTTATCAAATAGAGCTTGACACACAATCATACCAGCTGAAAGAGCCAAACGAATTAGTATTTCAGAAAGATCTGGAACAAATTGTACAAGAGGAAATATTGCATGTTAGAAAAGAATGTGATAGTAAAGATAAGAGAGGAAATTTGTAAGTTTATTGTTTCTGGTGGAGAAAGAAGACAAAGGTTGGAGACCAGTGATAAATTTGAGGAATTTAAATGAATGTGTACCATATTGATATTTGAAATGGAAGGGATACATTCACTGAAAGATATACGTAAGAATTTGGATTCAGTGGTGAAAATGAATTAAAAAATGCCTATTTCACAATTCCAATGGCAAAAGAGTGTCAATGATATGCAGTTCAGAAGGAATAGACAGTTGTATCAGTTCCTTAGTTTCCCATTCGGATTGTCTGCAGCACATTGGTGTTTTACTAATGTGCTAAGGCTGGCCAGTTGTAGGTGCTCTAAGAGACAGGGGAGTAAGAATGATTGTTTACCTGGACGATTGTTAGCCACCTGGCATCCCTTAGTTGGTCTTACCCCAGATGTTTTGTCTTTGCCTCCTGTTTTGTTGCTGTATCTTTTTGTTGGCCATAAGACTCTGAGCACTTTACCAGTGCTAATCAGTCCCAAAAGTGTATCTCCTTCTTCCCTAAAACATGGTAACCTTGGTGTATCCCCAATTGGCATATTTGATTTACCTGTAAGTCCCTTGTAGTGTGGTATACCGTATACCCATGGCCTATAAATTAAATGCTACTAGTGGGCCTGCAGCACTGATTGTGCCACCCACTTAATTAGCTCTGTAAACATGTGTCAGGCCTGCCACTGCAGAGCGTGTGTGTGCAGTCTCACTGCCACCCCGACCTGCAGTCTGAAACCTCTTGCCAAGCCCAGGACTCCCTTTTCTTACATATAAGTCACCCCTGAGGCAGGCTCTATGTAGCCTATAGGGCAGGGTGCAATGTACGCAAAAGGCAGGACATACCTTTAAGTTTTTCATGTCCTACTAATGAAAAGTCCTAAAGTCATTTTTCATTACAGTGAGGCCTGCCCCTCTCATAGGCCAGCATGGGGAATTCCTTATAATATCTTTAACCTGTATTTCCTGATCTGAGAGGAGTAGGTGCATCATGTTTAGTACCATTGGAATGGTAGTAGTAAATCCTCTTTACTGGTAAAGTCAGATTTATTATTACTATTTTAGAAATGCCACTTTCAGAAAGTGCACTCTCTGCTCTGTGTGCCTACAGCCTATCTCCAATACACGTCTGGCTGGCGTTAGGTGACCATTACACTTGTGCATTCCCTTCAGACACCCACAACACAGGTTACTCAGCTACATCTGCGTTTATCTGCAAAGTGATCGGTCTTCTTGGGGAGGAGGTTGGGAAGGGCTCACACTTACTTCTCAAGGGGTAGTGGCCAGAGCCCACACAAAGTGGCTGACTACGCCCCCACTGATAGTCTGGAGCTGAGCTGAAACGGGGACCTGTGCACTTTACAGAAATTCTTTGTAGCCCTCCCACACATCAAAGGCACTTTCTAATATAAGTACTGGGCCTCTTGACCCACCAAAAGAGTGCACTACTGGCCTAAGAAGAAACTCTGCTGGAGTAAAGGCTGCTGTGCCAGGAGGATTGCCACTCTGCTGTGGCTGACTGTTCCCAGGAACTGCAGACCTGTTGTGCTGCCCTGTTGACCTTTGCCCTGCAATAAGAACCAACAAGCAGCTCCAACGTGTCCCGCAAAGGCCCATTGACTGACTCCCCCTGCACCGTTCTGAAACTTCAGGAACGCTTCAACCTCACCTGCTTCCCTACCAGTGTCTGCAGCGCTGCCCGAGTGCTGTGAGCCGAGCCCATTAAGGGAGCATGACAGCATAGGCACCCGTGAGTTCAGCATGGTTCCAACTCCAACAACCACTGCACTTGGAACTAAGGAAGACCGCACCTTACCTGCACAGAGTACTTGGCAGGTGACGCATTGGAACAGGGGAGCCGCCCTCTTGTCCGGAGCTCTGTATGCTGCTCATTTCCTCTTCAACCTCACCTGTTGCAGAGCTGAGGGTTCGTGTGGGAGACTGCCAGCTTTTAGACAGCCGGGATCACAGAGTTGGCTGATAG
This sequence comes from Pleurodeles waltl, assembly GCF_031143425.1. Lineage (NCBI taxonomy): Eukaryota > Metazoa > Chordata > Amphibia > Caudata > Salamandridae > Pleurodeles > Pleurodeles waltl. The sequence goes on along the minus strand of NC_090444.1, from coordinate 613,909,769 downwards.
TCCGGCCCTGTCCTCGACACACAGCACACTCCTGCCTGACTTAGTTTCTCCAGCCTGCAACCAGTAGCTTTCCCAACCTGCGGCTGCAAGTGTATTTCTTTTGTGATTGGACCCGAGTGGGTCCAGGGGAATTACTCAGTGCTCCTCACCAGTGAGCAGTACTACCACATTTCTCGTAACAGGCCCACAAGTGGAGCCTGGCTTCTTCAATCAGCACTTACTGGGCATTCCTCGGCAGTCACTGTAAAGGCCCTGAATCAAGTCCTGCACACTTAAAATCTGCCTATTCCTCCATCTGTGTAACTGCCTTTTTCACTACGGCTGGAACTTTACTCAGGATCATATTTCTTGCCATGATCTAATATTGACTGGAGCAGATTCGTGTTAATATCCAACTCCTAAACTACTTACTGGATTTTAATCATATTGGTTTTGTTTTAACCAGATAAACCAACTATTTTCTTAAACCCTTGTGGAGTCTTTTTGTGGTGTCTCCATTGTATTACCTCGTGTGTAATGCACACATACTTTACACATTGCCTTCTAAGTTAAGCATGCCTGCTCTGCACCAAGCCACCAGAGGGTGAGCACAGGTTAATTTAGGTTGTGTAATTGGCTTGCCATTAATAGATTGACGGTCCCTACTTGGATAGGGTGCAAATGTCTGCCAACTAGATACCTCAGTGCTAACAATATATTGATAATGAATCAAAATGCAGACAAGTTGGAGAAACAGTTGAATATAGTGAAGAGTTTATTACAGGATCTGGGATTTATGATATATTCCGACAAAGCTCTACTGATTCCTGCACAGAATTTGGAGTTTCTGGGATTTGTGATAGACACAGTCGTAAGTCAATTACGGTTATCAGAGAAGAAGTGAAAAAATTATTTCTGGCAAGGGGTTTGTGGTACAGGGACATGGTGTCTCTGAGCAAGAATGCAAGAGAGGAGTTAATAGGTGGAAGGAAAATTTGGAAACCTTGAAATGATGGGCTATATTTGGAACAAAGCCAGATTTCGTTGTGGAAATGGAAGCTAACATTATAGGATGGGAAGCCACATGCTCAGGTCAGGAGACAGGTGGAGTTTGGAATATGTTATAAAAAGAGGAGCATATACATTGTCTGCAGATGCAAGCAAGTGTGTTTGCTCCTCAAAGTTTCAGGACAAAATTGAAGGGGAATACTGTTTTATTAAAGTTGGACAGCACAACTGTGATAACGTATGTGTACAAGTTGATAAGAAACGGCTCCAGAAGTTAAACAGAATTAGCAAAAGAAATGTGGGAATTTTGTTTAGAGCACAAAATAGAATTGAAAGAATAATACCTACCTGGAGTTCACAATGTGATAGCGGACTGGAATTCGAGGAGCATAGCAGATTATAGTGAATGTAAGTTAAGGGAGGATATTTTTTACAGGATTCGGAGACTGATGGTACCTTTAGTGGTAGGTCTGTTAGCTTCCAGACTGACTTACAGAATTATATCAGTTGGAAAGCGGATACAGGGGCAATAGAAGTGGATGCACATATGCAGGATTGGAAGGAAATGAGAGGGTATGCTTTGTCCCCATTCTCTATGATTCAGAGAGTGTTAGTTCAGGTGAGGAGACAGAGATGTCACTTGGTACTAGTTACACCATTTTGGAAAACATTGGCATCTTTTTTAACAGTAATTGAAATGGCAATGGAAATACCATATTTAATATTGTCGAGCAAAGGTATTTTGTTAGACGTAGAAAACAAGGAGCATCCTTTGGTGGAATCTGGTTCTCTCAACCTTCTAGTATGGAGAACATCAGGTTTTAAGTAAGATTCTCAGGTCTTTCGGGGACAGCTACAAGTTTTTTCAGTGAGTCATGAACAACAGGAACAAGAAAAAGATACAGGGGCACATGGAAGGCATGGTTACATCAGTGCATAGAGTGGAACTTGGATCCTGTGGAGGCAGATAAAGTAGAGGTAGCAAATTTCCTATCAGGGTTATTTGAAAAATGGATGTCTTACAGAATGGTGGATTGTTACAGGTCGACGGTGGCAGCAGGTCATTCTTTAAAACAAGGATTGTCACAGGATAGAGGTCCGTTGATATACAGAGTAATGAAAGGAATTCGGAGACTACCTTTGGAAAAGTATCAAACTTTGTGGATGTGGTATTACCGCTTTTTGTGTATTGGCCCATCAATAAATATTTAAAGATGAGAGAGTTAACTTCGAAATTAGGAACTTTATTATGTTTCATTTCTTTCAGAAGAATGTCAAATGTTCGAGCAATAGAAGTATCATATAGATTCTTTCAGCCAGATGGAGTAGTTTTCGAAACTTAGAAACGGGCGGATTATGTCAGAGTTTATTTTTCACTCTAGATTTGACAATTTGCCTAATTTGTGTGTGGTTAAATGTTTAAAAGAATATGGAAGTAGAATGTTATATAAAAGATGTGCTGGAGTAGATCAGTTATTAATCTCATATGCAGTCACAAGTACAACAATTTCAAAGGATGAAGGCTGCAATGAAGGAAGCAGGTGTAGATATGTCAAAATTGATGGCGCATTCTATCAGGGGTGCCATGGTGAGTATGGTTTCTATGATGGGAAGACGACTGGAAGACATTATGAAAGCAGCAGATTGGTCTACTTCTGAGAAATTCAGAAAAATTTATTTTGGAGCTGTAGAACATGTTTCAAATTGTTTTGAAAGACTTTGAACGTACATAATGCTAGCCTCCTCTTTTGCCATAAAACGGAGATTCTTATAGGCTAACTGAATAAAAAATAATGATTTCATTAAAGAGATGGAGACTAGCATTATACCACCCACCCTTCCCTTATAAGGAGGGGGTTTCGGTGGGAAGGCAAATTGAAGAGACATTAATGTACTTGTTGCAATAAAAACATCTTAGAACATTTGGATTGTTTTGAACTGGTTTACATTGGTAAGTGTAAGCATAAGGAGATAGCGATATGTGTGTGTGTATGTATATATATATATATATTTATTTTGCAGATAGAAATGAATAAAGTTATGGTGCACAAGAGTGATGGAATAAGTATATTAACAAGAAGAAACAAACAAAAGAGGATGACAATAGAGTAGTTATCGGACAGAACGCTCTAAGATTCATTGTGATGTCTTAAAGTTCTGTTCAGAAGGAGCAAATAAAAGTTTAATGCATTATGCTAGCCTCCTTGTCTCTAGTAAAATTGTGATTCTTCATTCAGTTGACCTATAAGAATCGCAATTCCCCTGCTGGGGAACCGGAAAATCTAAAAAATATAGCAGAATTTTTAGTTTTGTTTAGAAAAATAGGGAAAAAGTGCTCCAGATAAGTGTTTTTCCCCTAAAATTGGCATCAACAAACTGTTTGCTGTACTGTAATCACCATAGTCACAGCTTTCAGGAACATGCAGTGCTGAATCAAAAAAAACTAATTTTGACCAACAGTTTTGGCATTTTTCAAAAAGGTAACAATTTTTACTATTTTGTGTACTCCCACCTTCTCCCAGTTTGTGATGCCAACCAGTGTGAGACCCATAGGTGTTCTAGCAAAGCTATAGATTTATGAAAAGTAGACAAAAGCCTGAATTCAGCAAGGGGTCATATATGTAGATCTCTCAAGGTTTACCCACGGAAAATAACAGTTGAAAGAAATAAACAGTGAAAATGAGTAAGAAAAAACAGCCATTTGTGACAACATTTTCAACTGTAACTTTTTGTCACAATGGTCGATTTACAGAAGCAATACACCATTATGTCCACTAGACCCTTCTGGTTGCAGGGATGTGTAAAGTTTGTAGCTTCTTCAAGAACCCAAGGTAACCAGAGCCAACAACAGCTGCACCGTACAATGTTTTTTTAATTGAGTACCGAGTACAGACCAATTCATATAGCGAAATAGGCAGATTGAAAAATGGGAATCAAGGAAAACTATGTATTTATAAAATAGGCACAGCATATTGAGTTTAGGAGCGGTGGTTATTTTTTACATCTCTGAAATAATGGGTACCCATGCCAGGGTATGATTCAGAGGATTTTTCCAAAATGTCTTCTTATACACCGGCTTACATTTGAAAGGCGCAAATGCAGTGAAATACAATTGTTAATAACAAATGTTCCACTATTTTATGCTCCCACAAATTTTCTAATATATGGTACCCCACTTGTGTGGCTAGGCATGGTACCCGCAACAGGAAATGTGCTAAAACACAACATGGACTAATCGCATTTTCCCTACTGGAAACAGACCCTTTTTTCCCCCCTCTTGTGGGTAGCTGTAGGTTTTGGACCCTAGCTCAGCCAGCATCTAGGGAAGCCTAGCAAACCTGGACATGTTTGAAAACTAGACACCTATTGAGTATCCATGGTGTGCTGACTTGCATGGGTATCACTAGGTTTTTTTGTATCCAGAATCCCTTGTAATCCTCAAATGTTGACTAAAGAAACACTATTTCCTCTCATTTCTGTGATGGAAAGTTCTGACGTCTACAGGAGCCACAAACTTGTGTCCACCTGGCATTCCCCAAGTCTCCAGATAACAATGCTACCTCACTTGTGTGGGTAGACCTTGTTCCTGTGACAGAAAATGATCAAACCAAGCTCAATGGGAGTCCCCTGGTGAGAGCTCTCGTTTGGTTTGAGCTGTTCCTGTAGCAGGCACTAGGCCCAGCCACGCAAGTGGGGCAGCATTTCGGTCGGCACAAGTGGGGTCATGCAGAGTAGTAGGAATTTTGTGGATTCCTCTGGATTCCCAGAACTTCCCATCACAGAAATGGAAGGCAGATGTGTGATTTCAGTCAGAGTTAGAGGTTTGTAGAGCATTGTGGGTAAGAAAACCTTGTGGGATCCACGCAAGGCACACCATTCCAGACTCCCTTGGTTGTCTAGTTTTCAGAAATGTCTGTGGTCCATAGGTTTGCATAGATGGCACCACAGCACCACCCCTAATACCGCACCTACTCCTATTGCTTATCTCTCAAAATAGTGATTTAGGACCTTTTGTGTAATTTTCTCTTGGGCCATCCACATCAGTGGGGCGCCGTTCTTATTGGGAGACGTGGGAACTCAGGGTAGTCGGAAACCTGTGGCTCCATGAAGATTCCATGTCTTTCTGTCACAACAATGTGATAAAAATGCAGGTTTCTTAGAAAATATTGATATTTGCAAGGGCTTCTGGGTAATATCACCTTGTGAGAGCCATGCAAGTCATGTCCCTTGGACTCCCCTGGTTGTCTAGTGTTCAAGAACGTTCAGGGTTGCCTAGGTACCAGCTAAGCCGGGGCCCAAAATTCACAGCTATACATAATGAGAAAAAAACAAGGAATAAGATGGCTCTTACTGCTACAGATATAAATCTGGTACTGACTTTTTAAAGTTAATCCACCACTTACACTGGTTGGTTGTAGCACCTCCAGAAATGCTGGCTTCAAACCACAAATACTTATCAAAGTATCTGAATACTGAAACCAAGATTTCTGAAGGTGAGAGATAAAGTCACATCAAGGCATCGACTACTTTGTGGTCCAATCACACATCATTCAGAAGACTTTCATACCGCCGGCCATGTACCTAGTCCAACCGATCCGTGCATCTACATCAGCATACCGCCGCTATACAAGGGCCAATCACATTCACACGCCACAGGACGGAATCAGTTTGACTTTATTTTTCCTCCTATCAAGTAACCAACCACCTCCTTTCTGAATGTTACCGAACATATGCCTAGTGAATTTTTATTAATGGTTCCAATGACAGTCACATGAGGCTCAGGAAGACAAGTCTTACATGCATCTTTAGTGCACCCACTGTGGTAAATCCAACTCCTTTCAGTTTGTGCATGCAAGTTGGATGTGTCTGAGTATGCCTCAGAGGCGTCATTCCTTGACCTAAGCGAGCATATATGCCATTGAAACAAAGGCAAACATGCTGGGAAATACTGCCTAAATTCCCTAAAGTAATAAGCCATACAACAGTTATGTGGGACTCCTATGTATACAACACAAGGACCACCCTGATTGCCCACGAGAACCAGAGTAAGTGTAATAAGTCAAATGTCCCGTGGGACTTATTCACCATTTCTACTTGCTTTGAAAGTGTGAAAACTCTGTAACTTGTATCATAACTAATGTTACTAAAAAAGGGTACAGGACACAATGGCCCTTATTATGACTTTGGTGGTCTTTTTCCAAGACCGCTAAAGCCGCCACTAAACCGCCATATTACGACTGCTGGCAGTCGAAAGTCGCCAGCAGTCGTGCTGGTCGGTCGGCGGTGCAGAGGCGGTTCCACCACCGACCCTGCCCCACCAAAAGGATTCTGCCAGCCGTATTACAACCTGTAATACCGCATGGCGGTGTCCTGATGGCAAGGCGCTGCCGGCAGTGGGAATGCCAGGTCCTGTTCCCTCAGGCAGGAGCACCTCATCGGATGAGGTAAGTGTCCTCCGCAAGGGGAGGGGGATGGGATGTGTGAATGGATGTATGTATATGTGTGTGTGTGTGTGTGTGTGTGCGTGCATGCATGTCATGAATGGGGGTAGGGCGGGGGAGTGTTTATGCGTGCATGGGTCTGTATGTAAATGTGGTGATGGCGATGCATGTGTGGGTGAATGTGACACACGCCTGGAAGGTGTTATTGTAAGCGTTCTCCACTAAATCCCAAATCCTGGCCAATGGGCCTAATACATCAAATAATTTGCCCTCCCATTATTTCATTGACCGTTACTGTTCGTTTCTTATATACCTCCCAAGTTTAAACAAATGTGTTATACTGTCCGGATACAAGTTGGGTGTCATTGTTTCTTTGTCATTCAAAATTGCCCAAAAACATTCTGCTGTCATGACCTTTCTTTCCTCTTTCTCTAAAGGCTTTCTTATTCTCTGCTTAATATAACCCGCAACATGACTCACAGGTCACCAGTTAGAACTGCTCTGATGTCTCACATCCTTAGGATGGAATAACGTATGACCCAGGGGATCATTTACTGACCTTATAGAAACAAATATAATGTTTCCACTGTCCCCAAATTCATTGCCTGAACAATTGTCATTATCTAAATCAAATATATATTCATCAGATCCTTCTTTTCACCTTCCACAATATTTATCAAATACCCAGTCTCTTGCAGGGATATCCTGCCTCTTTTTTGGGCTGCATTGAGTGAGACACTTAGGATTCCCATCCTTAAGGAATCTAACACCTCCACTGACAAATGCTTCTTCTTCCTGAGAAATCTACCTCCAGGGCCCTTCTTAGAGACACCATGCTCATTTAAAAAGACCCGAAATCTTCACCCTTACCAAAGTTAGCCCTTCTCTTCCTGATATCTCTAAACAGAGACTTAACAGTCTCCTGAACAGTATCCCTAAATTCCTTCCTTTTAACGGCTCTCACTCTTTCCTCCTGATCACTCCTCAGGTTGTCGTTAACCTCCTCAGCCATACCTGAATCCAAATACAGTAACCAGTGGTCCGAAACAAAAAACTCCAATAATGTTTCCTTATATCCAGAAAGGTTTTCATATTAAAAGCTATCCCAATCACTTATTTCCTTAAGTATATCGCGCTTGACGTGCTGTCTCACCAGTCAGCACTCATCAATTTCACCATCTCATCCATCTTTCTGTCACACAATTCTGAAAAGTGCCGACCAATCATTAAACATAGCTCAACAGTCTATAAAAGAAGGCCAATCACCTTTCAACAAAGCTCCTGCCTCATAACTGAAAAAGGCAACAAATGTATAGTATACCCACAACAAGGATGGGCGCTCACACTGGAAAACCTTAAGCAGACAATCCTCTGCATGGTGCGCAAGTCTTAAGCAATCTTGCGCATAGTGCGTAGGTCTATTTCAACTTTCCAAAAAATAAAGCGACCATTAGGAACCCTCCTAAACGCTGCCACAAAAACAATCTACCAACTCTGTATATAAGGTAACAAAGAATGTATTATTCAATACATCCACCTTTAGTTGTTAATGATAAATTGTTCTCTGACAGATTACACGAAACTCCTTTCCCAAATCCTAACCTACAAACAAGATAGATTAATCCCCAGAACACTGGCAAGTCAAACATTATTAACTCAAACACTCATACTAAAATCCATAAATTGTGTTCTGCCAACTTTCCACAATTGTCACATAGATTAAGAAATGTAAATTTTAAGAGAAAATGTAAAGTATACTTATCTTCTCAGAAGCAACAAACAAAAGAGGGAGAAGATGAAATATTTAAGGGTTTTACATACTGTGTTGCGTTCTAGCTTATATGTCATACATTGTTCTGGTTTCAGAACTTTAAAGTATTTGCTGCCTGGAGGTAGTCAATAAAAGTTCATGCATAATGCTAGACTCCTGTCTTAACATAATATTAGCACTCTCTGCTTTCAGGTAGAAGGCAAAATGGTGTCTGAGTGGATGATAGACCAGAGACAAATCTGTACACCTCTAGTGAGTGAAGAGGAATGAGCACAGTGCTGTGAGAACACATCTGCGCCCAATCTCTGCACACAACTTTCCACACTTTGCTCTCTAGCAGAGGTGCCTGAGTGGATGACGGGGGTCGAGAAATATTCCTGCACCTCGACTTAGTGAAGCTGGATGAGACCAAGTTTGTGAATGCTCACATTCTTGTTAAGCTCCTCCTCTGGCACAGGACCTCCCTTCGCAACTTCACATCCAGTTGCAAAAGCTGTGACTGCTGTTTAAAATTTGACTAACTTTTTTAGGAGAGACAAAATGCTGCTTCAGTGGGTGAGGAAGCGGCAGGGAAACTGCCCTTCTTACACACCCTCGCTGCATAGTTTTGTCTGCTGACACAGCCCATCGGTGATATGGCAGCATACAAAACTCGTTGGTGATGCACCTGTGGGCTGTCTGCTAAAGAGATGAGAGCCCAAGAGTCCCTGAAATGTGCTGAGTGAGAGTTGGAGGGAAAGGACAAAGCAACACATAAGTAGAAAATAATCTTTAACCTTCAAGCCCCCCCAGCAGTGCTGATCCTTTTTTTTTTGGCTGTTAGGGATAGTTTGCTCTTAGGGCTCTATAACACTTCACCACATAAGGTATCAATGCCAAATTTGCGTCCTTTTTCCGCCAACATCTTAGTGATTTTAGAGGGTACCCAGCATGGGCGTCAATTCACCAAAGTGCCAGGGGCAGTGGAAGTGACAGCACGTGCCCTTTGACCTCCACTTTCACTCACAGACACATACTTATGCATACACACAAATTCACATTTACACGCTCTCTCACATAAGCACACTCGCACCCGCAAGCACACACACACACACACACACAGCATACATTTTAAAGCATTTTTACTTACCTCAGCTGCCATGGGAGGGCAAATTCACATTTTTACTATACTAATATTGATGATACTTTATTATTCACTATTAGTGTAATAAAAAATTGACAGAAAACAAAGAAAGTGGAGCCCCAACTGACGTCCATAGGGACGAGCTGTCGTGTTCCTGGCACTGAATTTGCCACCTCTGAAGCCAGGGGTCGCAAAGGGCACTCCTGGGGTCGCAGCGGCGACCCCTGGCAAACCCTAAATGATTTCCATGGTACCCAGGTTTTGTTTAATCCCCTGGAGGGGACCGAGAAAATAGGCAATATATAGCAACATTTTGAGTTTTGGGGGAAAATGTAGAAAAAAGTACTCTTCAAAAAAATCATTTTTTTGTTTCTGAAAATGGCATCAACAAAAGGTTTGCTCTTCTGCAGTCACAATCTTCCATGCTTTCAGCAACATGCAGAGCTGAATCAAACAACCTACATTTTTACCACAGTTTTGGCATTTATCAAAGAGGTAGCCCAACTTTCCTATTTTTGTGCTTTCAACTTATTTCTAGTTTGTGAACGAAACTGATGTGAAATCCCTGGGTGGTCCAGGAAAGCTATATTCCTGAAAAGTAGACATAATTCTGAGTTCGGGGTTCATATGTGTAGATACTTTAAGGTTTTCTCAAAGAAACTAACTGTCGAAATAAAGAAACATTGAAAAAGAGTAGGAAAAAACAGCCATTTGTGACGTTTTCATCTGTAACTTCTTCTCATGAGAGCTGATTTACAAAATCAGTATACAATTATGTCTACTAGTCTCTTCTGATTGTGGATATATATATGGTATGGTGGTTACCAAGAACCTAAGCTACCCAGAGCCAACAACTGGAATGTACCTTATTATGGTTTTTCATTGTATACCTAGTATAGAGCAGTTCATGTGGTGAAATATATAGAGTGAAAATGGGCATCAAGGAAACCTATATATTTCTGAAATGGGCACCAGATAGGAGTTTAGGAGCCATAGTTATTTGTACTTCTTGGATTTTAAGTACCCATAATAGCATGTGATTCAGGGGGCATTTTTCAAAATGTCTTCTTTCTTATACACTGCTTACATCTTGAAGGTGCAAATGCAGACAATTCCTGTTTGTCATAACAAATGTTCTACTGTTTTCTGCTCTCACATATCTCCCAATAAAAATTGTAGATGGATTTTGGTCCCTGGCCAAGCCGGCACATATGGAAACTGTTGGAAATGCCCCTTTTTGCAGAATTATCCCCAAATCGTTTGCCTCTGACCACCTATTTTTGACTGTCTGCTGCATTATGTTTTTGCTGATTTTAGGAGCCTAGGCACTTTACCATTGCTGATCAGTGCTAAAGTGCAAGTTCTTTGTCTAAATCATGGGTACTCACAAACTTTTTCTCGGGGGCCAAAATTGCAGTATGGTTTGCGGCCGGGGGCCACACTGAAGTGACAGTCGGGGGGGGGGTGGGGCTTAGAGGGGGAACAACCACCCTGCCCCCTTTTTCAAAACATTGCTCTCACCCCTACCCCAGTAACACACACAGCGCCATCTGCACACAGCGCCATCTGCACACAGCGCCATCTGCTCTCACCCCTACCCCAGTAACACACACAGCGCCATCTGCTCTCACCCCTACCCCAGTAACACACACACAGCGCACACACACAGCGCGCACAAACACAGCGCAATCTGCTCTCACCCCTACCCCAGTAACACACACACAGCGCGCACACACACAGCGCCATCTGCTCTCACCCCTACCCCAGTAACACACACACAGCACACACACACAGCGCCATCTGCTCTCACCCCTACCCCAGTAACACACACACAGCGCAATCTGCTCTCACCCCTACCCTAGTAACACACACACAGCGCACACACACAGCGCCATCTGCTCCCACCCCTACCCCAGTAACACACACAGCGCCATCTGCTCTCACCCCTACCCCAGTAACACACACACACACAGCGCACACACACAGCGCAGTCTACTCTCACCCCTACCCCAGTAACACACACACAGCGCCATCTGCTCCCACCCCTACCCCAGTAACACACACAGCGCCATCTGCTCTCACCCCTACCCCAGTAACACACACACACAGCGCACACACACAGCGCAATCTACTCTCACCCCTACCCCAGTAACACACACACTACATTAAAAACAAATAAATAAATAACCAAAGAGCCTTACCTGACTCAAAGCACTGTAAATATACCACAAATGTAGAACGGCAGGCAGGCGGGCAGCAGACGTGGAGCCGGTGACAGGAAGCAGATGACAAAGCCCTGTAAAAGATAGCTGCAAGCGCTGACTTTTATGGGGCTTTGGCTTCCAGGATCCACGGAAACGCCATAAATAATGGCCGCCGTAGTAAACATAGAGGAGGGCCGCGGGAGCATGCGCAAAGAAGCCACTGTTGCGCATGCTCCCGCGGCCCTCTTCTATGTTTACATACTGCGGCCATTATCATAGGCCGTTTGTTGTACGTCTCCGCGGGCCGCCAAGGTCGGTCCGTGGGTCCGCTGGCGGGCCGTACTTTGAGTAACGTCGGTCTAAATGATATTGGTGATTGGTTTATCCATGATTGTCATATTTCATTTACCAGTAGGTCCTTAGCATAGTGTAGCAGGGGTGCCCAGGACCTGTAAATCAAATGCTACTAGTGGGCCTGCAGCACTGATTGTGCCTCCCACATGAGTAGCCCTGCAAACATGTCTCAGGCCTCCTATTGCAGTGCCTGTGTGTGCAGTGTTAAACTGCCAAGTGCACCCACTTGCCAGGTCCAAACCTTCCCTTTTACTGCATGTAAGTCACCTCTGAGTTAGGCCCAAGACAGCCCCTTGCACAGGCTAGTGTATTTAAAAGGTAGGACATGTACTGGTGTGTTTTACATGTCCTGATAGTGAAACACTGCTAAATTCGGTTTTCACTATTGTAAAGACCATCTCTTCAAAAGGGTAATATGGGGATTGCCTTGAAATATCTTTTAAGTATGATTTCCCCATCGGTAGCAAGTAGAGATATTGCGTTTGGGGTCTCTGAACTCACAATTTAAAAATATATCTTTTGGTGAAGTTGGTATTTAGATTGTAAGTTTGAAAATGCCACTTTTAGAAGTGGGCATTTTCTTGCTTAACCATTCTGTGCCTCTGGCAATCTGTGGAATACATATCTGGGTCAGGATAACAGTTGGGCTGTTTGTGAATTCCCTCTAGACAGTCACACAAAGGGAGCAGAGTTGTGCTCTGAGATAGAGTGGTGTGAGGAGCTGACACTTGCACCTGAACAGGGCTGTGCCTGACCTCACACAAAGCAGTCTCCAACCCCTGGAGTGTCTGGGGCCAGGGCAGGAAAGGCAGGGTCTTGTGCACTACAAAGACTTTCCTTTGAAATTTGCCTATGTCAAAGGCAGAAATGGGTATAAGTACTAGACCACTGGCCCAAGAAAGCTAGAATCCGTCTGGACTGAGGACATTTTGCCAGGAAGAAGAATTGGATGTTGTAGGAGGGACTGCTACTCTGCCTGTTGCTTTGCTGTGCTGGCCTATTGCTTGCTGCTTCTGACTGTGAGTAAACAGATTGGACTTTGCTTTCTACATTCTGCTTCCAAAGGTTCTCCAAGGGCTTGAACTGAGTTTGCCTACTGTTAAGAAATCAAAGGCTTCATCTGCCAGCACCTGGGCTCTCTTGCTGAAAGTCCTGACTTGCCAAGTGGTGCCTGTAGGAAAGTGCCCTGTTTCTTGGCATGGATACCCCCATTTTCCACCTGTTGTCAGTGTGTTTGACCGTGATCCTGCTAACCAGGACCCCATTGACTATGTTCTCTCCCTTCCAAATTGGTAACTGGACATTTCTCTTCCCACAGTTGGCATACTGGTCCCCCCATGCAAGTCCCTAGTATATGGTATAGGCAGTTATTCTGCCACCCATAGGGAACCCATGCAAAGGGCACTGCAGGCCTGCCATTGTAGGTTGTGTGAAACGGGTGCATGCACCCATTTTCAATACAGGTCAGTGCACCAGGTCAATGTAAGTCACCTCTATGGCAGGCCCTCTCAACCTAGAGGACAGGGTGCAGGTACCTGTGTGTGAGGGGCCACCCCCCTGTACTAGCAGAGGTGCCCCCACATACTACCCACCCATTTTTCTGGACTTTGTGAGTGCGGGGACACCATTGTATGCATGTCCTGGATATAGGTCACTACCTATGTCCAGCTACATAATGGTAACTCCGAAACTGGGCATGTTTGGTATCAAACATGTCGGAATCATACCGCAATACTGTTGCAAGTATTGGAAGTAAGATTCCATGCACTCTGGGGGCTCATTAGAGGACCCCCAGTATAGCTACCACAAGTCTTACAGGGTTTTCAGGCAGCCCAAGCTGCTGCCGCCCTTCAGCAAGGTTTCTGCTCTCCTTTTGCTGGATCTGATCAAGCCCAGGAAGGCAGAACAAAGTATTTCCTCTGGGAGAGAGTGGTAACACCGTCTCCCTTTGGAAAGGTGTGACTGGCTTGAGAGGGGTAGCCTCCCCAAGCCACTGGTTTACTATGAAGCGCACATTTGGTGCACTCCATGCATAAACCAGTCCACACCAGTTCAGGGACCCCCAGTCCCTGCCCTGGCACGAAACTGGACAATGGAAAGGGGAGTGACCACTCGCCTGTCCATCACCACCCCAGGGGTAGTGCTCAGAGCTCCTCCAGAGGGTCCCTGGGTTCTGTCATCTTGTTTCCAAGGTTGGCAGGGAACTCTGGTAGCATCTCAGTGGCCAGGCCAGGCAGGTGACGCCAGAGCCCCCTTCTGACCTGGCTAGGTGACTAATCCCCCTTTCCGGGCTATTTAGGGTCTCTCTCTTGGCTGGGTCCTCAGATTCGGCTTGCAAGACTCCAGCAGGATTCCTCCGCAACATCCACTTTGACTTCTGCCCACTGGAACTGCGACTGGACCCTCCAGGAACCAACAACGCTGCAACCAACGAAGAAGACTTTTCTGCAACATTGTTTCCACGACTCCTGCCAACTTTGCAACATTTCCCTGGCCTTGCATCCTCAGAATACAGCAACTCTTCAGCTTCCACAAGAAGAAGAAGGAATCTCCCTTGGAGTGAAAGAGTCACTCCCCTGCATCCGCAGGCACCTGCTACAACGATAGCAACCCTCATCTTGAGCTGCGTGGATCCTGCATCACAGGTGGTGGTCTGGAGTAGTCCTCTTGGTCCTCTCTGCCAGCTATCCAACTTTGGTGGAGGTAAGCCTTTGCCTTCCCACGCAGGACAGTACCCTGTGCACCACATCTCTTGCAGCTACCAAGGCTTTTTTGCCTCTCCTCCAAGAGATCTTCGGGTGACGTGCAGCTCCAGTCCCCAGCACTCCTTCCTGCGACGCCCAGCCCTCTGCGTGGGTCTCCTGCAGCGTGGGATCCTTTTCTATAGTGCTGCGCGGACTCCTTCTGTGCCCCTGTCCTGTGGGATTCCTGTTCCTGTGGGACTCCTGTGGGTGCTGCCTCTGCTCCTGTGGACTCTCTGGGATGCTGAGGGTCCCCTGTGACTCCCCCTCCTGGGTTGAGTCCTCCTGGGCCTTGCTGGTCCCTGGCAGCACCACTTTTCCATTAACCATGAATTTGCCTTTGCCAAGGCTTCTTAGTGGAATTTCAGCACGGACACCCATCTGCAATCTTCACTCTAGCGTGGGACATCATCTGCATCCATCAGGAACTCTTCTTTAGGCTCCAGGGCTGCAGTGCTGACCTGTTCTTCATCACTGTCGACCAACTCCTGCAAGTACAGCTGGGTGGGTACTAGCTTCTACTCGTCCTGGACTCCACTGTGACTCTTGGACTTGGTCCCCTCTCACCACAGGTCTTCTTTCTTCAGGAATCCACTGCTGGTTTCTTGCAGTCTTGTCTGGGTGTCTTATTTTCTTCCTTTTCCTCCTTTTGGTTGGTTTGGAGAAATTCCAGTGATTTACTCCAATAATACTTTATTTTGACATCCAGTGCCATAAAAGTCACAAAACACCACAATAAATAGTACATAAAATATTGCATTAAAAAAAATAAAAACGGAAAAGACAATACAGTGCAAAGCACAGTTCCAAATTACAGTATAAAAGCTGGAAAATGCAAGTGCAACTACGTAGAAGATTTAAAAAACTAAGAAATCTTGGCCAGCTTCCTTCTAATGTGCCACATGCCTCCGAGGAATTTGGCAACTGCGATAGCAATAGGAGAGCTAGGGTCTGATTTTCGAATCCCCATAGCTACAGCATGATCTCAGGTCTCCAACCGTTTACAGGTTCGGACAAGCCATTTCCTGTGTTGGGAGATGTAGAAGGGACATGCAAAGACACATGGGCAATAGACTCCTGAAATAAATTACAACAGGGACAAAGCGAGTTAGCGGAGGCCGTATTCTGCCATCTGTTAGTAAAAGGTTTGAGGGGAAGGTAGCTAAATGTAAATTAAATTGCATGTAGAGCTTCTTGTCATTCTGATCTAAGATACCGTCCAGGTAAGGCTCCAACAGCCAGGTAGATTTAAAATCCAAAAACCCACTAGTTAGTCACCCTACAAGCACTGAGGGAGGCATGGACTGAGCTACCCACTCCCAGTAACAGTACTTCACTCTTTCTTTGGTGGGTAGGGGCCCTGTTGACAGGCAGTTCCATGAATCTCCAAACCCAATGGCGATTAAAGATGATGTAACTGAATTGATCCACTTGATTTTTTTGGAGGTGTCCAGCAAATAGACTTCCCTAAAAGCCATGGCATAGGAGGACAATTCGGGAGTAGCCATGATTCTCCTCCAGTACAGCAGCGGTCTAAGACTAACTACAGCAGCTAGTGGTTTGCGAGCAGTGTCCAAATGTAGGGGAAGGAGCGGGATACTTTGGGGCAGGTAAGTAAGCTTTCTCAGGAAGATATTTTCTATATTCTTAACGTCCTCAAAGCCCCAAAGTTCCGCCCCATAAAGTGCTGCTCTAACCGGCTTCATGTTGTAAATCTGGAGAGCTGCAGCTATTGGTCGAGTAGTGGATGTGTGGTGCTCTCTTAAAAGAGCTCCCACCAACTGGCTGAATTTTAGTGATGTACAATTAATATGGGTTTTCCAGGACATTGATTCCGCTAGGTTAATCCCAAGATATTGAAAGGTATTGACCCATTCTAGTTTCGTCCCACCTATTGTAAGGTTCCCCCTGTAGGATCTATGCAGGTTAATAACCATAAACCTAGTTTTGAAGGTGTTTATTTCTAAGCCTCTCTGAGAAAAAAAGTCACCAAATTGATTCAGCAGAAGTTGGAGACCCATCAAAGTTTTAGACACTATCAGGGTGTCATCAGCAAACAAGAGTGTCACAATTTTTTACCTGCCTAGGGCTGGTGCGTCAGAGGGCTGGGGGGGTAAGGTGCTGGATGACCTCATTCAGATATAAAGAGAAAAGCGCTGGAGCTAGTACACAACCCTGCCGGACGCCCCTGGTTACCCTAATTGGGTCGGTAAGGTCACATTGCTTCCCCCAACATACTCTTGCAAAATTGGCTTCATGAAGTCAAACCATTATAGCCAGGATCCCAGGTGGCATTCCCATCTCACTAAGAACCTCCCAGAGTTTACCTCTGGGAACCAGATCGAAAGCCGATTTAAGGTCTATAAAGGCTACTTAAAGACTCCCCCTCCCTATCACTACAACCTTCCAATACGAAAGGAAAAAGGCGAAACACCTGATCTGTGGTGCTCGTTTTGGACCTGAAGCCAGCCTGGAATGGTGACAGAATATTGTTATCAGTGATCCAGCGATGTACTGTGCATATATGTTGGCAGCCATGTATGCTTTATACCAATTTACGGCTTTTTTCTTCTACTAGAGATATATGACATAGTCATGTCCTTGACCTTTTCAGATTCTGATTAATATTATATTTATTGACTGGTTCGAAATTTCTATTACAGGAAGGATTGCTCTATTATGGAATTCATATTTAATTGATTTTTTTACATTTATATACATGTAGATGTCCGCAAGTGATTGGACCATTAAGGCTGCTCGCCATCCCTATGGTGCCCATCATTTAGTGTGAGAAGGGTAAAGATGATAATTATTAATCTTTAGGTGTGAACACGGTTTTACATTCACAAATGGTTGATCACTTCACGATTGGTTCATTCACCACTGCGTTTTGGCCCTTCTCTCTTTTATCACACATGCATTTGGTATTAGCAATGTACTATACCTTATGTTCTGTTTTTTCTTTTTTTCTTTTCAGGTTCCAGTAACATATGGGTATTTTAGTTTTTCTGTTAAGTGAGTATTAGGTAGGTTATTTACTGTCCTGACGAATCGCACCTGATCATTATTGACAATTTGAGCGAGAAACATGTTGACCATTTTTGGGTATTATAGGGACTCCTCTTTCTTCCCTTATCTCATTCACAGACTGTAGGGTTTGTGACCACCTGACAATATATATGAATAGGGTAAAAACAGATATTATTCTGTTTTGTCCGCTTCTTTTTTGGTTTTAATCATGACAAAGGCTGTTTTATATATTTTTTAAATAAATTCTTCCTGCCTTTTTTTTGCCCTCTAGTCATTTTGAACAGCATTTTTTCACCAATTCTATATAATTGCATTCACCCATCGGCTAACATCCTTACAAAAGATCTCCGGCAAAGAGCCCCCTTGAGAAGCCAGTCGGGCATTGGAGTGCCGGCCTGACGAGGAGAAAAGCCTGATGATGAAGCATGTCACTATTTAGTGAGTGAGGGAACTAGGATCTTTTCTGGGACCTATTTGTCTTTCCCATATTGGGATTAATTCTTACTCAGTTTTTTATGGAACTGTCTATTCATTGTTGTGTGAAGTAAGGAACTATGACCTTTACTCCACAAATAGTTAGGAACGGATTCACGTACCACACCAGTGGGTGGTCGGCAACCCATGGTTCAGACTCTGACACTTGTCCTGGGAATGGTATCCTCATGTGATGAACCTGAGTGACCCACAAGATGTTTGACGGGGGGCATAATAGGAACAGTAGGTGTCGCAGCTGGAATATTAGTAGAGACTGGGATAACAACGCCTTCTCTGCATTTTCTCCTCCTGTCTTCAATAAGGCACCCCACAGTAACCACAAGATCGCCAATCATGCACTTAAGGGATGTTATTTCTGTCCTAAGTGTTTGGATGCAACCAACCAAGTCATCATTTAACCTCTTCGCTGCCAGGCCTTTTCCCCCTCCTGTGCCGAGCCTTTTTTTGGCTATTTGGGGCAGTTCGCGCTTAGGCCCTCATAACTTTTTGTTCACATAAGCTACCTACGCCAAATTTGCGTCCTTTTTTTCCAACATCCTAGGGATTCTAGAGATACCCAGACGTTGTGGGTTCCCCTGAAGGGGACCAAGAAATTTGCCAAAATACAGTGAAAATTTATTTTTTCTAAAAAAAAATTGAAAAAGGGCTGCAGAAGGCAGCTTGTGTTTTTTTCCCTGAAAATGGAATCAACAAAGGGTTTGCGGTGGCAAGATCACCACCTTCCCAGCTTTCAGGAACAGGCAGACTTGAATTGGAAAACCTAATTGTTCAATACAATTTTGACATTTTACTGGGACATACCCCATTTTTACTATTTTTTGTGCTTTCAGCCTCCTTCCAGTTAGTGACCAAAATGGGTGAGAAACCAATGCTGGATCCCAGAAAGCTAAACATTTCTAAAAAGTAGACAAAATTCTGAATTCAGCAAGGGGTCATTTGTGTAGATCCTACAAGAGTTTCCTACAGAAAATAACAGCTGAAATAAAAAAATTGTGAAATTGAGGTGAAAAAAACAGCAGTTTTTCTCCACGTTTTACTCTGTAGCTTTTTCCTGCGATTTTTGAAAGCAATATACCGTTACGTCAGCTGGACTCTTCTGGTTGCGGGGATATACAGGGCTTGTAGGTTCATCAAGAACTCTAGGTACCCAGAGCCAATAAATTAGCTGCACCTTGCAATGGGTTTTTATTCTATACCGGGTATACAGCAATTCATTTGCTGAAATATAAAAAGTGAAAAATAGGTATCAAGAAAACCTTTGTATTTCCAAAATGGCCACAAGATAAGGTGTTGAGAAGCAGTGGTTATTTGCACATCTCTGAATTCCGGGGTGCCCATACTAGCATGTGAATTACAGGGCATTTCTCAAATAGACGTCTTTTTTATACACTGCCTTACATTTGAAAGGAAAAAATGTAGAGAAAGACAAGGGGCAATAACACTTGTTTTACTATTCTGTGTTCCCCCAAGTCTCCCGATAAAAATGGTACCTCACTTGTGTGGGTAGGCCTACTGCCCATAAAGGAAATGGCTCAAAACACAACGTGGACACATCACATTTTTTCACAGAAAACAGAGGTGTTTTTTACAAAGTGCCTACCTGTGGATTTTGGCCTCTAACTCAGCCAGCACCTGAGGAAACCTAGCAAACCAGCACATTTTTGAAAACTAGGCACCTAGGGGAATCCAAGATGGGGTGACTTGTGGGGCTCTGCCCAGGTTCTGTTACCCAGAATCCTTTGCAAACCTCAGAATTTGACCCAAAAAAACACCTTTTCCTCTCATTTCGGTGACAGAAAGTTCTGGAATTTGAGAGGAGACACAAATTTCCTTCCACCCAGCATTCCCCCAAGTCTCCCGATAAAAACGGTACCTCACTTGTGTGGATAGGCCTAGCGCCCACGAAAGGAAATGGCTCAAAACACAACGTGGACACATCAAAATTATCAAATAAAAAAACTACCTGTTTTTGCAGGGGGGCGTCTGCGTTTTTGGTCCTAGGCTCAGCAGCCTTCTAGGGAAACCTACCAAACCCAGACATTTCTGAAAACTAGATACCCGAGGGAGTCCAGTGAGGTGTGACTTGCACAGATCCTCCAATGTTTTCTTACCCAGAATCCTCAGCAAACCTCAAATTTAGCTATAAAATCACATTTTTCCCACATTTCTGTGTGGGATCACCGCACTGGGACACATTTCATACCACCCAATGTTCCCCTCAGTCTCCCGGTAACAATGATACCTCATTTGTGTAGGTGGGCCAAGTGCTTGTGAAAGGGAAGAGCCAAAAACATGTCGATATTGAGGGGGAACACAGGGGGTCCAAAAGGGGTTTGCAAAAAAACACGTGCAGCAGAATTTTTATCGGTATAGATGAGACAATGCTGGGTGGTAGGAATTTTGTGGATATCTGCAGATTCCGGACGGTTCCATCACAAAAACGTGGGAAAAATTTGTGATTTCCAGCAAAGTTGGAGGTTTGCAGGGGATTGTGGGTACAAAAATGGTGCGGGTGCATGTGAAACACACCAGTCTGGAATCACCCAGATGTTTAGTTTTCAGATGTGTCTAGGTCTTGTGGATGTTTCTACATAGCAGCATCCCAAAGTCCATAAAGTGCAGCCCTCACCATTCCAAGTGGGACGATTTTGAGAGTAAGCCAAGTTCTCCTGTCCCAAATGTAAAACTAAAACCCAAAATAATCAAATGCCTTCTTGCTTGCTGTGGGATAAGATGTTTTAGAGTGCGGGGAGAGCTGAAAGACTGTTACCCCCTTCAGTTGAGGTTGGGGCGTAACCAGGCCCATACTGGTTGGTAGCCACCACCCCAATATATATATATATTTTTTTAATTCCCTGGCATCTAGTAGACTTTCTGCCCCCCCGGGGTGTGGATCAGGGGTAATTGCCCCATCTGCCCAATAGTGGGCAGAACAACTTTGGCCCCAAGAGGGCCCCACCCTCTTATTTTTGAAAAAAAAACTTCCCTGGCCTTTGGTGGGTTTTCTGCCCCCCCTTGGGGCAGATGGGCCTTCCAAAAATAGGCCCATCAGCCTCCAATGGGGGGCAGATATGGCCAACAGTAATGTGCTTCCATGGGGAGCGACCCTTACCCAAGGGGCTGCCTCCCAAAAGAAAACACACGCATACACACACACACCAGTCCCTGGTACGTAACTGGTTTCTGCCCCCATGGGGGCAGATTGGCCTAACAAAAATTAGCCGTTCTGCCCCCAAGGGGGGCAGAAATGGTCTAAATACAATTTGCCCCCCAGGGCGGTGACCCTTGCCTAATAGGTCGCTCCCCATCTCTAAAAAAATAAACAAACAAAAAAAAGATTAGCCCTGGCGCCTAGAGGTTTCTGCCCCCCCCTGGGGACAGATCGGCCTAATAACAATAGGCCGACCTGCCCCCAGAGGGGGCAGTAATGGCCTAAAATAAATTTGCCCCCTCCCCCGGGAGCGACCCTTGCCTACGGGGTCACTCTCTTGCGTGACATTGGCGCAAAAAAGAATCCCCGGTGCCTAGTTGTTTCTGCCCCCCCTGGGGACAGATTGACCTAAAATTGGCCGATCTGCCCCCAAGGGGTGCTGAAATGGTCTAAATACAATTTGCCCCCCAGGGGAGCGACCCTTGCCTAATGGGTCGCTCCCCATCTCTAAAAAAACAAACAAACAAAAAAAAGATTAGCCCTGGCGCCTAGAGGTTTCTGCCCCCCCTGGGGACAGATCGGCCTAATAACAATAGGCCGACCTGCCCCCAGAGGGGGCAGTAATGGCCTAAAATAAATTCCCCCCCCCCCCCCCCGGAGTGACCCTTGCCTACGGGGTCACTCTCCTTGCGTGACATTGGCGCAAAAAAGAATCCCCGGTGCCTAGTTGTTTCTGCCCCCCTTGGGGGCAGATTGACCTAAAATTGGCCGATCTGCCCCCAGGGGTGCTAAAATGGTCGAAATACAATTTGCCCCCCAGGGGAGCGACCCTTGCCTAATGGGTCACTCCCCATCTCTAAAAAAACAAACAAACAAAAAAAAAATTTCCCTGGCGCCTAGAGGTTTCTGCTCCCCATGGGGGTAGATCAGCCTAATAACAATAGGCCGATCTGCCCCCAGGAGGGGCAGAAATGGCCTAAAATAAATTTGCCTTGCCTACGGGGTCGCTCCCCTTGCGTGACATTGGGGCAAAAAAAAAGATCCCCGGTGCCTAGTGGTTTCTGCCTCCTTTGGTGGCAGATTGACCTAAAATCGGCCGATCTGCCCCCAAAGGCGGCAGAAATGGCCTAAATACAATTTGCCCCTCCAGGGGAGCGACCCTTGCCTAAGGGGTAGCTCACCATCTATAAAACAATAACAACAAAAAATCCCCGGTGCCTAGTGGTTTCTGCCCCCCTTGGGGGCAGATCGGCCTAATTAAAATAGGCTGATCTGCCCCCCAGGGGGGCATAAATGGCCTAAAATAAATTTGCCCCCCATGTGAACGTCCCTTGCCTAAGGGGTCGCTCCCCTTGCGTGAAATTCCCAAAGAAAAAAAAACCTCCCTGGTGTCTAGTGGTTTCTGTCCCCCTTGGGGGCAGATTGGCCTCATAAAAATAGGCCAATCTGCCCCCAAGGGGGGCAGAAATAGCCTAAATATAATTTGCCCCCTAGGGGAGCGACCCTTGCCTAAGGGGGTCGCTCCCCACCTATAAAAACAAAAACAAAACAAACAAAAACAATGATCCCTGGTGCCTAGAGGTTTCTGCCCCCCCTGGGGGCAGATTGGCCTAATAATAGGCCTACCTGCCCCCGGGGGCGGGGGGCAGAAAAGGCCTTAAAAAAAAAGTGCCCCCCCTGGGAGCGACCCTTGCCCAAGGGGTCACTCCCTTATGCCAATTTCCACATAGAAAATAAATCCCTGGTGTCTAGTGGGTGTTTCAAAAGCCGGATTGCTTTACAATCCGGTTTTTGAAATGCTCAGAGACACTTCAAAGGGAAGGAAATTCATTTCCTTCCTTTTGAAGCCTCTCCGGCCTCCTCCACGTGATCGGAAGATAAATGCTTTGCATTTCTCTCTGTGATTGTCAGAGCGCGATGCACGCTGACGTCACGGGGGGTTCGGGGGTGGAAGGGGAAGGGATTCCCCTTCCATCCACAACCGGGGTGTGTGGGTGGGGGCCCATGGGGGGAGCACTAGCGCTCCCCCCTTTCCCGGGTGCAGGACGAGGTGATCTCGTCCAAGGCACCCGGGAACCGGTGCCTTGGACGAGATCACCTCGTACAAGGCACCGTACCGGTTAAGGAGGGAGGGCATACCTGATTATTATATGGGCAGTCTAGTCCAGCTTGTACGGAAGAAACTGCAGAATACTGAGTTGTGGATATATCTATAGGACATGTTAGTGGTGAAAAGTGATTAGTAGAGGGAGTGGGGGAGGGAGGAAGCGCTGTCACAGTGTCATGGATGGAGTTAGAACTGAGAAATTAATATAAGGAATATTGAGATACTATATTGATTTTTACTCCTCATCCATTCCCTAGCTTTACTAAACATGTTAGATATGCTTTTCTGTTTGTTAGTCAGCGGATGGGATACTAGGCACTGTTTGGGACTCTTTGGTTGGGCTGTACCAGATGTTGAACTAATCTTTCTTTGCAATCCGCCAAGAGGTTAGCAATGAGATCGAGCACACCGTTACCATCTGACTTTTTAGGGTTTTTCTTTTGCTTCTTCCCCCACAACCCCAAGCCACCTTCAGTCGCTTTTCTTTTAAGGAAGAAAATACAAAAAAGAAATAGAAGAGAAAAAAAAAAAAACATTCAACAGTGGGACAAAAAACCATAATGAGGGTGGTGGCCCAGCCCAGCTTCAACCCACGACGGACAGGCGCAGACGGGCCCGCCCTTGGCCAGGAAGCGTCCTGCACTACAGTAAGCTCCCTAAAGCTTTAGAGCTCTCGTTGGTGTGGCGAGTGGGAGCAGCTGTGGAAGAAAATGGCTGCCTCCTAGGGCCAGAGAGCAGTCTGGGACTTGTAGTCCCCCTCCTGGCTTTAGTGTTTCCCACTCTGTGGTAAGCTCCCTAGCGCTTATTCGTGTGGGAAGTGGGAACAGCTGTGACAGAAATGGCCGCCTCCTGGGGCCAGAGAGCAGTCTGGGATAGGTAGTGCCCCTCCTGGCTTTAGCTCATCCCACTGTGTGGTAAGCTCTCTAGCACTTTACAGCGCTCGTTGGTGTGGCGAGTGGGAGCAGCTGTGGCAGAAAATGGACACCTCCTGGGGCCAGAGAGCAGTCTGGGATAAGTAGTCCCCTCCTGGCTTT
Source organism: Pleurodeles waltl (assembly GCF_031143425.1). Classification (NCBI taxonomy): domain Eukaryota; kingdom Metazoa; phylum Chordata; class Amphibia; order Caudata; family Salamandridae; genus Pleurodeles; species Pleurodeles waltl. Next base: position 613,885,331 of record NC_090444.1, on the reverse strand, counting down.
AGCATGTCCCGCGCTGCGGTAAGCTCCCTAGTGCTTTATAGCGCCCATTGGTGTAGCAAGTGGGAGCAGCTGTGGCAGAAAATGGCCTCCTCCTGGGTCAAAAGAGCAGTCTGGGATAAGTAGTCCCCTCCTGGCTTTACCACATCCCGCACTGCGGTAAGCTCCCTAGCGCTTTATAATGCTCGTTGGTGTAGTGAGTGGGAGCAGCTGTGGCAGAAAATGGGCAGTCTGGGATAAGTAGTCCCCTCTTGGCTTTAGCGCGTCCCGTGCTGCGGTAAGCTCCCTAGTTCATTATTGCGCTCGTTGGTGTGGCGAGTAGGAGCAGCTGTGGCAGAAAATGGCCGCCTCATGGGACAGAGAGCAATCTGGAATATGTAGTCCCCCCTCCTGACTTTAGCGCGTCCTGCGCTGCGGTAAGCTCCCTAGCGTTTTATAGCGTTCCTTGGTGTGGCAAGAGGGAGCAGCTAGCTGTAGCAGAAAATGGCGGCCTCCTGGGTCCAGAGAGCGGTCTGAGATAAGTAGTCCCCCTCCTGGCTTTAGTGCATCCTGCTCTGCGGTAAGCTGCCTAGCGCTTTCATTGGTGTAGCGAGTGGGAGCAGCTGTGGCAGAATATGGCCGCCTCCTGGGGCCAGAGAGCAGTCTTGGATATGTAGTCCCCCTCCTGTATTTAGAAGGCGCCTCGCTGAGGTAAGCTCTCTAGCGCTTATTGGTGTGGCAAGTGGAAGCAGCTGTGGCAGAAAATGGCCACCTCATGGGCCAGCGCGCAGTCTGAAATATGTAGTCCCCCTCCTGGTTTTAGCACGTCCCGTGCTGCGGTAAGCTCCCTAGTGCTTTATAGCGCTTGTTGGTGTGGCAAGCGGGAGCAGCTGTAGCAGAAAATGGCCGCCTCCTGGGGCCAGAGAGCAGTCTGGGATAAGTAGTCGCCACCTGGCTTTAGCACATCCTGCGCTGTGGTAAGCTCCCTAGCGCTTTATAGCGCTCGTTGGTGTAACGAGGGGGAGCTGCTGTGGCAGAAAATGGCCACCACCTAGGGCCAGAGAGCAGTTTGGGATATGTAGTCCCCCTGCTGGCTTTAGCGCATACCACGCTGCGGTAAGCTCCCTAGTGCTTTATAGCGCCCATTGGTGTAGCAAGTGGGAGCAGCTGTGGCAGAAAATGGCCTCCTCCTGGGTCAAAAGAGCAGTCTGGGATAAGTAGTCCCCTCCTGGCTTTACCACATCCCGCACTGCGGTAAGCTCCCTAGCGCTTTATAATGCTCGTTGGTGTAGTGAGTGGGAGCAGCTGTGGCAGAAAATAGGCAGTCTGGGATAAGTAGTCCCCTCTTGGCTTTAGCGCGTCCCGTGCTGCGGTAAGCTCCCTAGTTCATTATTGCGCTCGTTGGTGTGGCGAGTGGGAGCAGCTGTGGCAGAAAATGGCCGCCTCATGGGACAGAGAGCAATCTGGAATATGTAGTCCCCCCTCCTGACTTTAGCGCGTCCTGCGCTGCGGTAAGCTCCCTAGCGTTTTATAGCGTTCCTTGGTGTGGCAAGAGGGAGCAGCTAGCTGTAGCAGAAAATGGCGGCCTCCTGGGTCCAGAGAGCGGTCTGAGATAAGTAGTCCCCCTCCTGGCTTTAGTGCGTCCTGCTCTGCGGTAAGCTGCCTAGCGCTTTCATTGGTGTAGCGAGTGGGAGCAGCTGTGGCAGAATATGGCCGCCTCCTGGGGCCAGAGAGCAGTCTTGGATATGTAGTCCCCCTCCTGTATTTAGAAGGCGCCTCGCTGAGGTAAGCTCTCTAGCGCTTATTGGTGTGGCAAGTGGAAGCAGCTGTGGCAGAAAATGGCCACCTCATGGGCCAGCGCGCAGTCTGAAATATGTAGTCCCCCTCCTGGTTTTAGCACGTCCCGTGCTGCGGTAAGCTCCCTAGTGCTTTATAGCGCTTGTTGGTGTGGCAAGCGGGAGCAGCTGTAGCAGAAAATGGCCGCCTCCTGGGGCCAGAGAGCAGTCTGGGATAAGTAGTCGCCACCTGGCTTTAGCACATCCTGCGCTGTGGTAAGCTCCCTAGCGCTTTATAGCGCTCGTTGGTGTAACGAGGGGGAGCTGCTGTGGCAGAAAATGGCCACCACCTAGGGCCAGAGAGCAGTTTGGGATATGTAGTCCCCCTGCTGGCTTTAGCGCATACCACGCTGCGGTAAGCTCCCTAGTGCTTTATAGCGCTTGTTGGTGTGGCGAGTGGGAGCAGTTGTGGCAGAAAATGGCCACCACCTAGGGCCATAGAGCAGTTTGGGATATGTAGTCCCCCTCCTGGCTTTAGCACGTGCCTTACTGTGGTAGCTCCCTAGCCCTTTATAGCGCTCATTGGTGTGGCGAGTGGGAGCAGCTGTGGCAGAAAATGGCCACCTCCTAGGGCCAGGGAGCAGTCTGGGATAATTAGTCCCCCTCCTGGCTTTAGCACATCCTGCTCTGCCGTAAGCTTCCTAGCGCTTTGGGTGGCGTAGCGAGTGGGAGCAGCTGTGGCAGAATATGGCTGCCTCCTGGTGCAATAGAGCAGTTTGGGATATGTAGTCCCCATCCTGGCTTTAGCGCATCCAGCTTTGCGGTAAGCTCCCTAACGCTTTATAGCGCTCGTTGGTGTGGCAAGTGGGAGCAGCTGTGGCAGAAAATGGCCGCCTCTTGGGGCCAGAGAGCAGTCTGGGATATGTGGCCCCCCTCCTGCCTTTAGAGCGTCATGCGCTGCAGTAAGCTCCCTAGAGCTTTATAGCACTCGGTGTGGCGAGTGGGAGCAGCTGTGGCAGAAAATGGCTGCCTCCTGGGGCCAGAGAGCAGTCTGGGATAAGTAGTCCCCCTCCTGGCTTTAGCGATGTCCTGCTCTGCCGTAAGCTCTCTAACGCTTTCGTTGGTGTAGCGAGAGGGAGCAGCTGTGGCAGAAAATGGCCGCCTCCTGGGCCAGAGAGCAGTCTGGGACTGTAGTCCCCCTCTGGGCTTTAGTGTGTCCCACTCTGTGGTAAGCTCCCTAGCGCTTGTTCGTGTGGGAATTGGGAACAGCTGTGACAGAAATGGCCGCCTCCTGGGGCCAGAGAGCAGTTTGGGATATGTAGTCCCCCTCCTGGCTTTAGCACGTCCCTTACTGTGGTAGCTCCCTAGCCCTTTATAGCGCTCATTGGTGTGGCGAGTGGGAGCAGCTGTGGCAGAAAATGGCCACCTCCTAGGGCCAGGGAGCAGTCTGGGATAATTAGTCCCCCTCCTGGCTTTAGCACATCCTGCTCTGCCGTAAGCTTCCTAGCGCTTTGGTTGGATGTAGCGAGTGGGAGCAGCTGTGGCAGAATATGGCTGCCTCCTGGGGCAATAGAGCAGTTTGGGATATGTAGTCCCCATCCTGGCTTTAGCGCATCCCGCGTTGCGGTAAGCTCCCTAGCGCTTTATAGCGCTCGTTGGTGTGGCAAGTGGGAGCAGCTGTGGCAGAACATGGCCGCCTCTTGGGGCCAGAGAGCAGTCTGGGATATGTGACCCCCTCCTGCCTTTAGAGCGTCCTGCGCTGCAGCAAGCTCCCTAGAGCTTTATAGCACTCGGTGTGGCGAGTGGGAGCAGTTGTGGCAGAAAATGGCTGCCTCCTGGGGCCAGAGAGCAGTCTGGGATAAGTAGTCCCCCTCCTGGCTTTAGCGATGTCCTGCTCTGCGGTAAGCTCTCTAACACTTTCGTTGGTGTAGCGAGAGGGAGCAGCTGTGGCAGAATATGGCCGCTTCCTGGGGCCAGAGAGCAGTCTGGGATAAGTAGTCCCCCTCCTGGCTTTAGCGCACCCAGTGCTGTGGTAATCTCCCTAGCGCTTTATCGCGCTCGTTGGTGTGGTGCGTGGGAGCAGCTGTGGCAGAAATGTCCACGTCCTGGGGCCAGAGAGCAGTCTTGGATAAGTAGTCCCTCTCCTGGCTTTAGAGCGTCCAGCGCTGCGGTAAGCTCCTTAGCGCTTTATAGCGCTCGTTGGTTTGGTAAGTGGGAGCAGCTGTGGCAGAAAATGGCTGCCTCCTGGGGCCAGAGAGCAGTCTGGGTTATGTAGTCGTCCTCCTGGCTTTAGCCCGTCCTGTCCTGCGGTAAGCTCCCTAGCACTTTCGTTGGTGTAGCGACTGGGAGCAGCTGTGGCAGAATATGGCCGCCTCCTGGGGCCACAAGCAGTCTTGGATATTTAGTCCCCCTCCTGGCTTTAGCACGTCCCATGCTGCAGTAAGCTCCCAAGCCGCTTATAGCGCTCGTTAGTGTGTAGAGTGGGAGCAGCCGCGGCAGAAAATAGCCACCTCGTGGGCCAGAGAGCAGTCTGGGATAAGTAGTCCACCCTCCTGGCTTTAGCGCATCCTGCGCTGTGGTAAGCTACCTAGCACTTTATAGCGCTCGTTGGTGTAGTAAGTGGGAGCAGCTCTGGCAGAAAATGGCCGCCTCTTGGTGCCAGAGAGCAATGTGGGATTTTTTAGTCCCCGTCCTGGCTTTAGCGCGTGATTTACTCTTGCATTCCTGGTCGCTGGGTGGGACTGTTACTTACCTCTGTGTGGGTTTCTAGGACTCCCAGTTCCCCTCTACACATTCCACTTACCTAGGTGGGGGTCGCGTGTTTGCATTCCATTTTTTTTGGATATGGTTTGGTCTTCCCCTAGGGTCGCTATTCGTTATTGCTATTTGCACTGTTTTCAAACCTTTTCTATGCCTATTACTGTTTACTAGTGTACATATTTAGTGTATTACTTACCTCCTATTGGATTGTTGCCCTTCAAGTATTCTGTGGTAGTGTGTTCCGAAAATAAAGTACCTTTATTTTTGTACAACTTAGTGTTTTCTTTCATGTGTAAGTGCTGTGTGACTACAGTGGTTTTGCATGAGCTTTGCATGTCTCCTAGATAAGCCTTGGCTGCTCATCAACAGCTACCTCTAGAGAGCCTGACTTCTAGACACTGCCTACACTTCACTAAGAGGGGATACCTGGACCTGGTATAAGGTGTAAGTACCTTGTGTACACACAATACACTAGGCCAGCTTCCTACTGTGCCACAGTCAGTTCCTGGGCCCTTTGGAGTGAGTTCTGGTGCAACCAAGAAGAAACAAGCACATCGACTCCAGAGTGACTTTGGAACTGGAGCTACTGACCGACTCCACACCGCTGCCTGCACCAGAGCTGTGGCAACGACCGCAACCTGCAACACAGGCCCCACGCTGCTGCAGCGCCTCCGAAGTCCCACCACAGCGTGAGGTCTGAGTGCTGTGTCACCAACTTCCGTGACGCTTGACTCCGCTGCAGCACCTTTGGCCCTGTGGTGTGATCGCGACACCGCATTGTCGATGCCTGGCATCTTGACCTGCTGGCCTCATCAACCCGGCAGGATTAAAAGGAACCGATGCCTCACCACCGATGCCACATCACCTCCCCTGCAACCGTAAGGAACCAATGCCGCTCCTCCCCTGTCTAGCAGTGCTGTAGCAGAAAGGAGCTGACGCTGCTCCAGTGAAGCCTCACCTCCCAGACTCTGTGCAACGTCTTTGTTTCCTCATTGTTTTCAAAGTTATTGTACTTGGGGTCTGTGCGACTCCGTGACGGCCCGCACTCCCTCGTGAGTGGCACTGGGCTGTTGGGAACGACTCCATCAAGACATCATGATAGGCCCAGTTGGAGCTGTTGTGTTTCTAAGCGCTATACTAAGATTTAATCTTTGAACATTTGTACCTTTGCTAGTGTTTGTTGGAATTTTGTTGTTTTGGTCTTCTTTTACTCAGATAAATATTGGCTAGTTGTCTAAACTTGTTTGGTGTATTTATGTGGTGTTTTCACTGTGTTGCTGTGTGTGTGTGTGTACAAATACTTTACGCATTGCCTCTGAGATAAGCCTGAATGCTAGTGCCAAGCGGGTGAGCAGGGGTTATATTAGCTGTGTGACTCCCTTACCCTGACTGGAGTGATGATCCCTACTTGGACAGGGTGCAAACCACTGCCAACTAGAGACCCCATTTCTCACGGAAACCTACCAAACCTATACAGTTTTAAAAATTAGACAACCAGGGGAGTCTGGGGTGCATGCCTTGCGCGGCTCTCACTGGATAGTTTTACCCAGAAGCCATGTCCGTAAAACCATCACCCTGGCGGTGCTCTATGCTTTGCCTCACCCCTCTGGGGAGGGGGAGAGACTCAATTAGTTGAACTCCAAGAGAACACTGAACTTCTATCATTCCAAAGAACACCAGGTGGATGATCAGCTCTTTATGGGGGTTTGTTGGAGTGAAAAAAAGCCAAGGCTGTGCAGAGAAGAACAATCTCCTGCTGGATCATGTTCTGCATTAAAATCTGCCAAGCACTGGCTAAAAACCAACATCCAGAAAGACTGCATGCTCATTCTACCAGGGCCTAAGCTGTTAGCACACAAATTCCCTGTCCTAGACACATGCCAGGCAATTATTTGGACATTCCTCCATATGTTTTCAACACACGTTTGTCTGGACAGCCAGGTTCGCTGAAAGGGGCAATTTGCATGTTCACCCTGCAGGACTTTCTCGTTTGAGTCCATTCACAGACCCGCCTCCAATATGTGCTGCTTTGGTATCTATTCAAAAGGTGAGGAATCTGCATCTAGAAGTCTTTAACAGAAGAACAAGTTGCTTATCTTCTGTAACGCTGTTTCTGATAGAAACTTTATAGCTGTAGGTTCCTCCCACCCATTCTCCTCATTCTGTGATGGGGATCAGTCAGTCATACTCTTTATTAGGCTAAAATAGCCAGAAAAGCAACGTTATGATGCACATGAAATACATCAATAAGACAGCAATTCATTCACATAAAAAAATCAAGACATCTAATAAATACCCGTAGGACAGGATCCCATTTCTCTTCCTAATTGCCAGGTAATAACTTTTGAAATTAACAACAGTATAGCATATTTGAGCAGATCCAAGTTGTTACAAGAAGGCAACAGCAGGCTTATAATATATAGTTTTATCTTCCCGAAGGACTGGAAGTAAAAAACGAGACCTTGGGCATGTATACAAAGTGGAAAAAAAACAAAGCACACAGTGCATTGTTTAGAAGCAATTTCGCAAGGGCAGCTTAGGAGTGAGGGAAACCATTATCCCTGTATTGGAAAGGCCACAAAAAAACGGAATGGTGTTACAGCAGAATCTAGTCAAATAAAAATATGATTGGTGTTCGTAAAAACACCAAGATAAAACTCAGGACCTGGCACTGATTTTATAAGGGTAAAAACTTAGCTGAACTGCAATGCTTGGAAGTCCCTTCGACATATTTGAGTACACCAATCAAAAAATAAAGCTTTAACCTCTCTTTTAGAGTTTGTATTGATGCTATCAGGGTTGGAAAAATATTTTGACACTTCCATGTTATTAAAAATAGATTTAACTTATCTAATCCAAGGCGATCCATAGTATTATCCAGTGCAGGAAAATGAGATAGAATCTCCTTAGTAAAACTTGCATCTGGTGAGCTTCAGACCCTTAGCCATAATAACAAAGAGCTTCTGCTAATTATAACTGTTAAAAAGTGCAACCCTATCTCATGGGGATTTAAGAATACAGGAGTTTATTTAGAAACTGCCAGTAATCTGCATACAAACTTATTCTGCACACTCTGTAGCAGCTCAGCTCTTTTATATCCCTATGCTCCTGCACCATAACTCTCTATTGTTTCCCGTTTCAAAGTAGATTACGGATCTCCCCCTCAATACTTAAGAATATGTCCTCTGGGATCTGCACATACATGTTCTGAAGAATGTAGAGGAACTTTGGCAGGGTGACCATCTTAAACATGGCTGCCCTGCCCATCAACCTCAAGAGGAAGGTCTTTCACCTCTGTCTTCCCGAAAGTCCCTCAGAACTCTACCAATGTTTTGAGTGAGGCAATATTCCTTGTCTTGAGTCACAAAGATGCCCAAATACTTAAACCTGTCCCTATCTGTTTGCAAGTCCATAGACTTAGGTTTAGAAAAAAGTTAGAGATACTTTGAGGTGCTAAAGCTGATCAAAAAATATTTTTTAACATCTTTTTTTCAATAATTTGTTTGTGGTAGTCCTTAAGTGATGATCTAAAGATTTCTAAATCCTCAGGGTTATAAGCCGACCCCCACTTTCTGTCCAGCTGCTTACAGCAGAGATGTTGCCCTCTAAGGACTGACTCAAACCATGGGCTGACAGGGGATTTTAGACTTTCTTTTAGATGGAACCTCAGAGGAGAACCTATCTGCTGCTTGGGTTATCCATCTATTGAAGGTCTCCACATTACCTGATACTTGACCCGTAAGTCAAGGTGATGAATCAGCAAGAACTTGTAAAAATAAAGGATTTGATCCCAGTTTCCCCCATCAATGAAAAAAGGAATAAGATAAAATATGCTTATCTAGTTCACAGCCAAGCATAAAAGGAAAAGAAAATGGTCTGACCAACTTACAGGTCTTGGCTTATTTATGGAAAATAACGGGTTGCTTGTACAGATACCATCAAAGGAATGTCCTCCCTCATGGGTGGGACCTTGAACCAGATTGCACAAGCCCAGGAGATTGATAATGTAGAGAAAGTTATTTACTTCTGGATTCCCTGTACACACCAGGTGAAAACTAAAATCACCTAAGATGGTGAAATTTGGGTATCGGAGTACCAGAGGAGCTAGGTTATCACCAAGTGACGTTAACAATTTAGAACCTGACCCTGGAGGATGATAGAGCAGGATGCCTGGGAAGGATAGTGATGGGCTTATCCTAAAGCAAAATCTCAGACTCTCCGCGCATCAAAAGGGCTAATGTTGACTGAGTTAAGTTGCAATAACTATTTGAAAATGATGGTGAGCCCTCCCCCCGGCAAATGTCCTGCCTGGAAATAAGGTCCATATTTATGGAACTTTAGCATCGCCTTAGCGCCAAAATAAATGGCGCTAACATTACTCCATATTTATATTACGACGCTAGACCCGTCTAGCGTAAAAATATTGGAGTTAGCGCCATTTGTAGGATGTGCGAACCCACCTTGCGTCAATGAGATGCAAGGTAGGCATTCAGATCCTAAAAATGACGCTAGCCCCCTGCACCATATTTAACTCCTGGTGCAGAAATGATGCGTAGGTGAAAGGCGGGAATGGCGCCAAGCCCGCTTAGCATCATTATTTCACGCCTAGGTCAGACCAGGCGTTAGAGTGCAGGTAGGCCCATTTCCATGGCTGAACACCATGGAATGGGCACAAAGATGCCCACCCCAACCCCCTGCAACAACACCACCACCCACACCACAGGGACACTACAGGAGGAGGGAGCCCATGCCAGATAAGCTGCAGGTAAGTGTTTGTGTATGTGTGTGGTGTGCCCATTGGGACTCCTTACATGGGGCCCCCTGCCTGGCACTGGGTATGTAGGGCTTGCCCAGGGGACAATGGTCTTCTGTGGTGGGTATTGGGGTGTTGGTCATGACTCCTGTCTATACTTAGACAGCAGTCAGGTTTTTGGCTACTTGTGTCAAAAAATGACGCGGGCTTATTAGCGGCAAAATTTTGCCATTAACCAGCCTAACGTCATTTCTGACCTACTGGCGCGATTCCCCCGAACGTCATCCCCACCAACTAGCGTCTTTTTTTATTTCACACTACCAATTCCTTAGCACCATTGTGCGTCATTTCATAAATATGGCACAGAGGTGGCTTTAAGGAATGGCGTTAAAAAAAATTAAGTACAACTGCGTTAGCACAGTTGTGTGCCATGTTTCATAAATATGGGCCCAAGTATCCCGGGGCAGTGGTATTGCAGTATCTGGGCTGTACCAGTCAATAAGCTAAGTTTCAGTTATGAACAAGAAATCCAACTTAAGGTCACAAATAAGGTTGTGTGTTTCATGGGCATGCTTGCTCAGAGACCGGGGCATTGAACAGAGCGCCATCTAAGGCGCGGTTCCTATAGGGTGGCACATACAAAGGGTCAATGGTACCAAAACATATTCTATATTTCTTACAGGAAAACAGGCCCTCGACGTTAATAAGCTTTAAATTTGTATCACAATATGGTGTCATCTTTAAACTGTCCTTCAACATGGTATCAAGGTATCACTTACCTTCTGGCAAAGGGGCAGCATGGCTGGCCATGGCCGTGGAGAGGAGCCTTGTTGTAAGGGGTGCCTGTCCCTTTGTGTCCAGTCCCTTTCAGCAAGAGTCTTTCCTCCAACCATCGCCATGCCTCCTCCAGTGTTTGAAAAAAGAATGTCTTGTCCTGGAATATTACTTTTAATTTAGCTGGGAATAAGAGCATGTTTTGTATCTGGAGGATGCACAACTGTGCGTCTTTGATGCTGGACAGCTCTCGGTTAGTCCAGGTATATTTGTATCTTGAGTTTCCATGGTGGGTGTCGCCCTGCTTCCGTGCTTCAGTGAGGGTCATGTCCCTATCCTGGTAGTTCAGGAAGCACGCAATTACTGTTCTCGGAGGGGCCCCAGGTGGTGGTTTGTTACCTAGTGATCTGTGCGCTCGTTCAATCACGAACCATGACGAGAAGTTTCCTTGAGGGAGTGCTTGTCTCAGCCATTTCTCCAGAAACACTTGCATATTTGAGCCCTCCACACCTTTGGGAAACCTGACAAATCTTATATAATTTTTTCTGGCTCAGTTCTCGGCATCTTCCAGCCGCCACATTACGGCCCTCATTATGAGTTCAGTGGTCTATTCCGAAGACCGCCGAAGTCACCAACGCCATATGACCGCCAGTGTTGGTGGTCTGAAGACCGCCATAATATGGCTGCTGGCTGCTCCCTGACATTATTTGGCGGGAAAGCCGCTAGCAGTCATATTGGCTGTTGGCGGTCTAGTGGAGCTTGCTTCGCTACCACCACCATGTCACCACAACACCGCCTGCCATATTACAACATTGTAAACAGCATGGCGGTGTTGTGTTGGCGGGGCACTGGCGGCGGAACAAGCGCCATGGACCCTGTTCCCTCCCGGATGAACACCGCGACCACCAGGTAATGTGATCGTCTGACGGGAGGGGGTCTGGGGGCGGGGAGAGGTGTTGAGTGTGTGAATAGGTGTTTGTGTGTGTGTGTGTGTGTATATGAATGGAGGGTGCAGGGGTGTTGTGTGTGTTTGTGTGCGTGTGTGAATTCCTGTAAGCGGGGGGAAGAGGGGTTGTCGTGGCTGTGGGTGCGTGTGTGTGTGAATGAGTGAGCATGGATGTGTGTGTGTGTATGTAATTAAGTGTGATGTGTGCGTGAATTGGGGGGGGGGGGTCAGTACAGGGACCAGGAGGGAGGGGGCATCGCAGCTTGGGGGGGGACTTCTGATGGGGTCAGGGGGTGAGCCTCCTACATGGGGGAGTTGGGGAGTCCTGTTGTGGTGACAGGAATTAGTATTCCTGTCACCAGTATCCTTAACACCAGGGATTCCGTGGCAGGGCTGCAGCCAAGGAATCCCTGGCAGTAAGGATACTCATTGTACTGTGGGCGGTGTTAGGTGGACTGCCGGGTCGCAGTTGGTCAACCTTCAGCAAGGCGATGCTGCCAGCTCACTGCCGTGGTCATTATTTGGCGGGCCTGAACCACCATGCTGTCGGTGGATGACTGGATCCACCTGCAAGATCACTGTGTTGTCTGGGACCTGAATGGTGTCCTTTTCTGCCTCCCCTTTCGCGGAAGGCACCACCCTGGCATATCTTTCTAGTTTCCCCTGTCTTGAAGGTCTGGGTCTCTTTGTCATGGGTTATATTAGCCTCCATTTTTCATTGCCTCCTTGGTAGGGGAAGGGGGGGCTGCGGCCCTACTCTAGGTGTTCCCTCCAAGTGGGTCGCTGACTTCAGCCCCCTCCCCATCTCTCCACCGGTGGCCTAGGTTATCGCTTACTGCTTCTTGGCGGCTGCCATTACTCTCCACTGAGTGCACTCGTTTAGTCCCGGTGGTATATCTCCAAATCTGAGTGGGGGGGTTAGATGGTTGTGCCCCCTGTTGTTTCTGCCACCGATACCTGTGTCCGTTTATATTCTGTTCCACAAGAGGGGAGGAAGATATGGTCCCAGGGCAGCTTCTGTCCCTATCCTGTTAGCTGTATGCGGGCCGGCTTCTGCCATCTGGCTGCCCACACTCAGGCCTCCAATTGTCTCCATCCCCCAACTCAGCTTTCTTTGTTGTCCCTACCAGGCCAGATGAGACCTCCTCCTTCTCTCTTCAGGACGTTTACCTCTTCGTCCTGCACTTCTCTTGATGCATTAAGGCAGGAGGCCTCATCGGCGACGCGATACTCCCGCCTCTCCAGCTTTGCGTCTACTCGGCTCACGGCCCGCTGCTGGAGGTTTCCGTCTTGAATTCCGTCTTGACTCATCCTCAAGAGAGGGCCGTGGCCACTGGTGTCGCTCTGCCGCACCGGAGCGTCGGGCCCTTCCCCAGCGTTCCTCCCCACCCTGTAGTGGGTTTTGCAGGGGACAGCTTTGGAGGGTGGGGTTGTGGGGAATGGGGTGAGTGCGTGACTGGTCTCCCCTGGTATGCCACAGGGCTGTCTCCACTAAGGCCCATGCTCACTGCTCTCTGGTCTCCGGAGCGAAGGGTCATCTGACCATCATCTGAGGTGTTTGATTTTTTGGATTGAATTGGGAACTTAAAGGATTTAGTAAGATTTTTATGGGGCCTAGGCGAGGAGTACCTCAATGAGCGTCCATCCTTGTTGCCATCTTTGCTCAATGTTAATAATATCCTTCAGTAGTATTTGCCCCAATTTCCTGATGAAGTTGAAAACAGACTATTGCTCTCTGTAATTGATGGATCCTCAATTTAAGTAAAAATTCCCAATTCATGTTGGAGTTCGAAGTGATGCCCAAATACAAGAAGTTTTTAATATCAGCAATCTCAGTTAACAGTTGGGTGAATGCACCCATAGCTGATGGCCACCGAATGCTGGGTGCTTTGGGGTTTGATGCCAAAGAAAATAATCTCAGTCTTGAGTGATTTGTTTTTTAGACAACTTGTATTCAACCAGTTATGTAATGCTTTGAGACACAGTTGAAGGAACACAGGGTTGTGGGCATGTTTTCATGAAAGGCCAGGAGGAGTTGGGTGTCATCCGTGTAGGTTACAACTCTCACACCCCCAAAATTCGATTAGTTTCGCGAGTGGCTCCAGATATATACTGAAAAGGGTGGGACTAAGTGCTGAGCCCTGAGGACATGGAATGGGCCCACAGGTGCCCACCCCAACCCCCCCCCCCCCATAAAAAAACACCCACACCAGAGGATGGGGGACATCCCGGGTAAGTATTTGCTTAAGAAAACAATTTAAGTGCTTTTGGGGGCCCTGACATGGGGCCTCCTGCATGGCACTGGGTGCAATGGCCATGCCCAGGGGGACAGTGGTCCCTTGTGCTGGCCATTGGGGTGGTTGGCATGACTCCGGTCTTTTATAAGATGGAGTCATGTGTTATGTATGGTTGTGCATCAGGAAATTAAGATAGGTTGGTTAGCAGCATAAACCATCCTAGCGTCATTGTTTGGCGCTCAACCTCCATCTCCTCTAGCCCCACCCCCAACTGGCTAGCATCTTATTTTGGCCCTAGCCCAAGCTTAGCACCAGCTTGCACGATTCCTTAAATATGGCACACAGCTGGCGCTGTAGAATGGTGCAAGCCGGTGCTAAACTTTTTGATGCAAAACTGTGTTAGCATAGTACTGTATTGTAAATACAGTGCTCCCATGGTATTGTTAGGGGGATTGAGGGTGGCACAAGAATACTGGTGTATTGATTACGATGGGCCAGTTTCTTGTAAATGAGCCCCTAAAATTCTGCCTAAAGTCCTAAATGAGCTAACTAAAAGAGAAATGGTAAGTAGCTACTAGGGAGATTCCTATTCCCTTTTTAAAAAAAAAAAATCAGGACAACTACGGTCTCTTTCCAGGATGGGACTGAGTGTCCTACCATAACTGCTTTAATAATGTTTGTTAATACTGAATGAACTACTCATATATATGTCCAAAGGGGCTCCATCTGGGCCCGAGGCTTTACCCGAGAGGTTCATCTTGATTGCTTAAATAACATTCAGCATTTCCTGTAGACTTTCTGAATTGAAATAAAGCCTCTTGATCACAGCATGGTTCCACAAGTCTTGAAATGTTACATACAGACCTGGACAGATCAAAAATATTTGAGAAAATATGGATCCAGGCCCGGACAGGAACAAGGGATTCGATCGGGGATCTTTGATCAGGAAATAAAAGGATAACTGACCACTTTCCTAAAGTGAGCACTATCCCTTAGCTTGCCTGCCATCTTCAATTCTTCCCAGCTTTGGCTCAGATCTCAGCTTTCTTACTAGCAAGTATTTCTTTATAGGCCTTTCTGGCAGAAAGTATGTCTTCCCTGGAGCTTGGAGATATACAAAGGACTGATTTCAAATGTTTATGGGCTGCTGTGCAACCATGATTAAAACAACCCTAGGAATACTTGTTCCTTAACTGGATAGTATTAGTATCAAGTCAATACACAGAGGATAAAACATCAAAGCTATTTGTTGTCTCGATGTTGAAAGATCCGTGAGCCCTGGAATAATCAACATTTAATGTAGTGGATGGATGTGGTCTATAAAAATACCTAAAGCCAGGGCTTTAATATTCTTCTGTGACAATTGCAATCTATACAAATTTTATAGAAGGAGCTTTATAGTACTGGGTTCTTTAACCTGGAGATTCCTTTACATGAATGCCTAACCAGGGCACTCTTCTAAGAAAAAATTATAATAATCTCTGATACTAAGGCCCATATTTATGCAGCACACATAGAAAGAGGACAAAGTGTAGAGAAATAAAGACATTTCTCCTTGTAACATTTGGTAGGATTGGGACATCTTTCAGCACTAATGTACAAGGTGTGCATTCTAAGGGAAGTTGGAGGAAATCATTCTTGGCCAACATTAAAGAACTACTTTCCTGATCTGGATGAGACTGACTATTAGAAGTGAGGCAGATCAGACCACAGTAATTGATAAGTCAATATGGGGAAACAGTTGCATTTAGATTTAAGTTCCGTTTGTTGAGAGTGAACAAAGTACTGGAAGGGGCTGTTAGATAGACTGGCTGGAAGAGAGATCGTGACAATGATTTGCCTGTTGGTTTAGGCATTTGATTCAGCTTACTTTATCTTCTATCTCTTTGAAATTCCCTAATATAGTTGTGCAAAACGCTTTTAATTTATCTTCCAAATTCGTGAAACGATTACACCATCACCCTGGTGTACTGGGTTCCATCACAGGCAACTTCTTCCAAACTGGTTCCCCAAAACGGCACACAAAAGTGTTCCTAGTACTTTTAAATTCAATCTTTTGGTGGCTACCTCTCAGTTGTGTTTGTCCTCTCCCTTCTTCTGTTTCTTCCCCCCTCCCCCATCTCCACAGTTACTGTCCAACGGTCTTGTTTCCTTTTTTTGTACAAAGGTGGGCTTGGAATATCAACAGTGCCTGCCAATTGAATCTAGCTCAAGTCCAAACATACACCGGGATTCCCAATTTGCTTAGGACGGTTGCAGACCTGTAAAGTTTTCCCCTTGTCACTTGAATATTCTCTAACCTCTAAGGCTTCATCATGTGTCTCTGAATTTCTCTTTTGGACACAAAATTCTAAAATTTGTACAGTTGGCGTTAAAGATTGTCTTCTGGCAGAGTCAGTTTGTCCTTCACAAAGACTGATTTCAGAGTTAATTGCCCACTAACCTGTAGTCAAGTAATTTATAATGAACCTCAGACCAATATCAGGCATCCTCCCTTTCTCCAAGGGAGAAATGAATTTCCTCTTACCCATTTCCTTCTGAGCAGGACAGGGCACTATTAGCCCCTATACACAGGGAACTAAAGAAATAAGGCTTCCCCCAGCATCAAGTCCAAAAGCAGCTGTATCTTATAGGATGACTAAACCTTCTGCACAGGCTGGGAGGGGTTGGGGGCAGCCCAGCCTTGGACAGGCGTAGACTGGTCCGCTCTTGGCCTAGTCTTCTCCCAGGCATGTCCCACACAGCGGGAGCCCACAACTTCCTTTATGCAACCGCTAGACATGGCATCCTGCTCCCCTTGCCTCCTGAGAAAAAGGGCTGCCTGTGACTTGGAGTCCTGAATCCTGTTTGGAGTCTATACGGGGTGGCACATACAGGCTCTACAGGGGGATCTGATGTCTCTGTGGGCTCAGAACCAAGGGAACCTCTCAAATTTAATTCAGGTGTCAGAGGAGACTGCAAAAAAGCTGCAGTGGTGGCTGCTGGACTACAATTGGACTAGTGGAAGTTGTGCCTCCCTATTCCACCCAGAACTGTTGGGTGCATTGTTGCTGGGTTGCAGAGGTTGACTGGGAGAGGTGGAGATCAGAGGACTTTGTTCCCTGGCGAAAACCAGGCTCTTAATCAACCTGGTGGAGTTACAGGAGATTCGATTGGCATTAAAGACTTTCCTCTCCTCCATCAAGGGGGAAGTGGGTGCAGGTTCCAATGGACCACCACTGCCATTTGGTACTGCAATATTCTGGTCAGGGTGGGGTCGTGGATCCTGTGTCAATAGGTTTTATATCTCTGGAGTTGTCAAAGCATCTCCCTGGTTGTATAACACCTGACAATCTTTTAAATGCCAGGGTAGACAAACTCAGCCACCACTGCCCAGTGATCCCAATGGCAGCAACATTCTAAGGTGGGGCAGAGCATCTTCCAACAATTAATGGATCTTTATGTCAATCTTTTCAGCACCACTAATAATATGCAGTGTGCAAGTGCTTGCAGCATTTCTTCCTTGGAGACTCCTTTCAGTTGGAATGGAGCTCAGGATTCCTGTACCCCTTCCCGTCTCTATGTTTCCTGCCAAACGTTCTGAAGAATATTAGGAACCACTGGGACAGAATCATCCTAGTGGACCAGGAGTGTGTGCTACTCATATATTCAGAAACAACAAGGCGATGGATGCAATGAATGAATTACTCTCAGCCACAGGCGATCGCTCGAGCCGCATCCCAATCCATTGTTATTTTGCCTGTCATGCCAGGAAAAGTTGGACACAGCCATAAGCAAATCAAACTGTGGTGACATGGTGAGCAAAAAAACGATGGATTGGGATGTAGCCCTACGCGATTGCCAGTCACTGAGATTAATTCAAACATTCCATTCATCACCTTGCTGTTTTTGCACTTGCTACCCAAAGTGTACCAGGTATGCCCAGACATGGGTATCAGGCTGACTGTGCCACTGTATTCATGCTAGCTTGGTTGATAAGGGGGATACCCCATCACCGGTCCCAGGATGCTTGTTTCTGGTCCAGGGTGGACTGGCCTGGCAGTTCAGGGAGGATTGCTGCTAAGGACCGAGCCAGCATTCCTCCTAAAGTTTGTAACCTTTCCACACTGGGCAGCCCATTACCCTGTTGACATTATTCGTTCCTCCTTATCCATCCAAACCAGAAGATAGACAACCTGGTCTAGACCTGATGAAAGCTCAGAGTTTCTTCATCGTTTGCACCAAGGATCACCAGGTGGATGGTCCGCTTTTTGTGGGTATCTTTGGAGCAAATAAGGGAAGAGAAGTGCAGAAATGGACCATCTCCAAAAGGATTGTTCTTTATATAAAGATCTGCTATGGTCTGGCCAAAATACAGCTTCTGTGCAGAGTATTTTTTTTGGACATCTGCCAGACTCCAAAATGGGTGTTAGTTCTCACATTCACAAAGCATTACTGCCTGGACAGCTAGGTCCAGCGGGTGGGGCATTTTGCCCGTTTGGCCATGCAGGATTTATTAGTCGGAGTCATTTCAAAGACCCACCACCTGCAGAGGTACTGCTTTGATATATCTTCACTAACTGAGAATTCTGGGGGTTAGAAGTATCTATAAAAAGAACAAGTTACCTACCTCTCTGTCCTGTGGAATGGACACATCTGTTCTATACTAAACGATTAAAACCTGGAGATCTGCACAGTTAACACAATCTGATTGCTACGACCTCAATGTCCAACTCTGCTAACAGATATCAGAAAGGAACTGGCATTTACATGTGGAGGTATCAGTTATATTGTGGCCTGATGTCACTTCTGGGTTGGGATGGACCCAACATGGAGCGGAGTCACACAATGCCACCTACCAGCATGCAGGAAAAATCTCCACATCCAGTCTGGCACATAGGGGTATTCACCAGGTGAGGAATCTATGATTAGAGTATCTGCCAGAAAGGGAGTTACTGAAGGGAAGTAACTTGGTTATTTTTGCTGGTCTAAGCAGTGCAACCTTTGCACGTGCCTCTGGCCTCCCATCCAACACTCTACAGGCTGCAGTAAGCATCAGTGATTTTATTGGTATGATTGCAGTCTCTAAGGGCCATAGGATGAAAAGTGAGGTAGGTTTTGCCTCTGATGGTATTAGCTATGAAACACCTGAGGGTTTGTAGCACTTTCAGCAATCCCATAACGCACCCTAGGACATTGCTTTACTCTTATTGTTTCTTTGTAGTGACGCAACCTCCAGGAAAATGGCTGCCTATGCTCAGTGGCCATCTCCATGCCCTGTTTTAGCAGCAATTGCCTGACCACCAAAAGCCAAAGTAATTATGCCGGATAATGCAAGCAGGGTTTCTTCTTGGTCATCCAAGATTGGTAAATGTTGTAGAGCTAGATGCAGACGCATGGACATTCTCCTGCCTTTAGTTGCTGGATGTAGATCTGACATTTTCCCTGATGTATGCATATAAAACTATGGGACAGATTTACTAACACTCTGTGTGCCAATTTACTTCATGTTTGTGATGCAATGGTTATTTGGGGTTTGCTTTTGTTACCTCAAAGTAATGCAAAGAGGCTACTTGGCCTCAAGAGGGTTTTTAATGGATGGTACCTTTGACACAAAGCCCTATCTACTAGGACTTTCAGGCAAAAAAATGCCTCTTTGAGGCAGGCAATAAACATTTATTTATTTCTCCAACCTTTGTGTACTGCCTTGTACAGCACACACCTAGCTATGACTTGATGAATGTTTGACTTCAGAGGGTGACCAGGACAAATGTCTAACTCACTGCTTAAGATTCTACATTATGAATAAAACTAACTTTAGAGGTTGAAATATGTTTGACTTTTTTTTTTTAGGACACTGACTTTGCATGAATGTGTGTATCCATCAGAAAGGAATCATGCTTAGTCCTGAAGGACATCAAACCTTAGAGGCATAACATAGACCAAAACATGTTGTCACAACAAGGATGCTGAAGTAATTGTTCTCACTGTGCATCTTGAAGAGTATTTTTAACCTTACCCAGGGTACCGCAAATAAAATTATTTGGTTTACCTTCAAGGCCTTTTTAGCTTTGTGGATCCTTACGATTATTCAGTGCTGCTTTATTAAGAACTCTGTCCAACACAAGAGTGAGCCTGTCCTGGCAGTACTATCTAGCCAGGAGGAGATATGTCAGTTATCTATGAGGAAGCATGACTCAACAGAATGGTTGCGGTTTCCTTATCCAGAACCTTTGGATCCCTTGGAACCATGACAGCCCCTGTATTACACCAGTTGCCACATCTACTGTAATATAGCGTCTTAACAGGGAGGATGTGTGGTGTGTACCTGAGAATTCCTCTCTCCATTTACTGCATAGTATTAGTTCTGTATCTTAATTTATAGGGTACTGTTCTCTCTCTCCAGCCCACGTAACACAGCAGATTTTGTTGCTGCGATGTGTTGCATGTCAGTTTGTAAATCTACTCCAATGTTCGTGCACCCAAGTGGCTTCCTGGACAGGACTTTCATTTCCTCAGTTTGATGGTGGTTGGGTTGTGGTAGGGCGTCATAAAACATGTCTCAAATGGATAGCTGTGGCCTTCTCGAAAAAGCATGGTACATGAAAGCAAAGAACCATGAATGGTGGAATATTATATTGAGTGTTGTTTGTTGGTATTTTATGTGGAACTTTCAATATGGATTCAATCACTGTTATCTGGGTCAGTGTATTTATGCAAAGATTCTACGTGCACTGAGGATAGTTGTATTATACCATGAACTGTGGAAGCCTTCAGCAAAGCATAGTTGTGCATGACAGAACTGTATGTTGACACTGGTGCACATGTTACTTTTGTAGTCGACAAACTGGCAACTGAGGGGTTTGTTTATTGTATTTTTTTAATTTAAGAATACGATTATTTTTACTGACAGCAACATCTGAAGACAATTTAAGGAGAGAACACAAAAATAAATTCAAGTGCAAAACACCTCCAGGTTGCAGGTCACAATGCAGTGGCGGCTGCTACGCTTTAAGAGTGGTGGGGCACATCAAACATTACATGAAACCCTTAAAAAATAAACTTACCTTTGATGATCTTCTGCAGCCCACCACATGTGCAAATACACCTGAAGTTCCTCCTGCCTCTTCCTGCTTGCTAGATAATAGCATCCAAGCACTGCTATCTTGCGGTTTACAATGTTAACCAGCACAAGAGCAGTACTAGAATTAGAGACCTACAGGGCTGTGCCTCTCAGCTGTAGAGTGCAGAAGACTGAACTGCGCACAGTGAAAATACTGGCTAATGTGACATGCATGGTTCAGATGACAAAGCCTCAGGTCGTCCCAATGAGCTGTTGTGATGCAGTGGGGCGGTCGGGGGGGGGGGGGGGGTCAACACCCTCACGTCCTTGAGGACAAACCACCCCTGCTGTTTGTGGGTGAAGTATGGAAAATATGCAATGTTGTATTTTAGTATGGTAGCAAGCTCTTCTTTTGGATGGTCTTGTGAATGGCACTCCTGACCCTGAAATTTAGTAGACGCATTATTATTGCTCTTGGAATGATAGCAAATGCGAACCTGAGTCTGATGGGCTTGTTCAGCTGAGAAAATTAATACCGTCTTTTTGATTGAAGAGCCTCTGGTCCAGTGCTTAACAAAGCAAACCCAAACTAGGCCCAACTGATTTTCCCAGTGCACCGATCAAACGTCTATTGTTCCTTCTAGAGCTCCCCTTTGCTTCCTTAACTTAGTGGGGAAGAACAGGTAGGTTACTCACAATGGTCTTCCATGAGGATTTGATCTTCATACCATCAGCCACAGCCCTGATGTCCATAGGAGTCTGTTCTGACTCTGGATTGCTCTGGCACCATTCTAACCTGCCAGTACCAGTATCAGCTGCTGGTTCTTCAGGTACATTTCTGGTCCCACTTTATACATCTGATTACAGGTCGTGGAAGGATTTTTAGTCAGCCAGGTGGGACCTCGCCCCTTATGCTGCCATTTTGTCTCCCATCCTGGCCACTCACCATAAACGTTGACTTTGAAGAACTAATTGCAGTCATAAAATGTGTGGACAACCGGATATTGTCTTTATGTTTAAACTATTCTTTTCTGAAGAAGTGGCATCGTTTGTATCACTTTAGGCGCTTATAGTTGCTTTGCTGAATTTGTAATTTAGAAGTACGTGATATAAGCCAGGTAAAACTAAAGTATTTACATAAACAAAAATGCGTAGAGGAACATGATTATAGAAAAATCCCCGTAAAGATAGTAATTAAAAACACGTAATCCCACGAGCAGTGCTAACACAGGATAGCCAGTGCTCCGTAACTTGATCGAATCACTCTCTCCAACTCTTGCTTTGGGGATAGTAATAAAGGAAAACAATTTACAAAAGACCACTTGCTACAGAAAATATGATTACAATTTAGGGTAAATAAACTAACACTTTGCATTAGGTTTGTGTCACAAATGTGATGCAAACGGCTGAATTTGGGACACACTCTTCTGGAATCCAATGTAAAGCAGTGCTTATGTCGAAGGGAGGTACTGTAGGTGGTACATTGGTGTCCCCATGCAACCACCCATGGGCTTTTGCACAAATACCCATCTACTAACATTGGTAGACTGGGATTTGCTCCAAAAGTGTATGCCTCCTTGAGGCAGTCGTAACATTAGGGAAACGCTTACTTGTTTAAGTTTGTAGGTGTGCTAGACTGTTCAGCACACAAAAAGCTTTACAAGTGTTACACTTTGTCAAGCCATAGTATTTTGTACTGAAAGCGTGTACTTCCAGTACACAATGCTACACTTTGATCAATTACCTGTTTGAACAAAACAGATGGAGGACCAAGCATGTAATGTATTGTTACCATCAATTAGATTCCTAATTCGTTCACCAGTTCCTTTAGTCAAAATGTGCTTTACCTAGAAAGACGGCCACTCCAAGTAAAATTTTTGGAATCATCCTCTTGGTTTAGGGATCCCTCAATTTCAATTAATGCTCTCCCTGGTTAAGGTGAACATTTGCTCCTTCAGGGTAGTTTCCAGATCATAATAGAGCTTAGTACTTTCTGCAAACTACTCCAAATCGTTCCAAGTATATTCAAACATGTTACAAGTGCTTCTGGAGATTGTCTACATAATCATGGGCTGCAATTACAATGATAAATATTTCTGATGGGTTTGATATAAGAGAAACTGTGGCAACACCAGTTTTCTTCAAATCAAGAAAGCGTACAAATCAATGGTGCACCCTCAGACCCCCAGATAACACACTAATATTTATAGAGCACTTACTACCTCTGACACAAGGTTGGAGTGATTTATGGCATTTAGCACGCTACTCTGGAACCCAGGCTTAATGGTTATTGTTGGCTATTGGCATTAGTCATATGTTCGCAAGGTAAACCACTGGATTACTCCAGTTTCTTTGCGATAGACTAATGGATTCGTGTGATCATTAATGGGAGCTATGAAGGGTCATACAAATATTTGGTGGGGTGAATACATAAGCCAGCAGTGATTACATGTTGTTAGGTTGCAGGAATATCATATAGTTGGGGATAGGTCCATGAAATAATAGACATTAAAGGCAAAGAGGCATGCATCTTAAGAGTATGATGTACTGAGAGGAGGCACGCGCAAGATGGAAGGTAAGTAGATGTTTATTGGGAAGCAATAAAGGAGACAATATAGATAGATTCTCATATCATAGCTCCTCTGGGAGGGGGTTTGCTTGTAGTCACACTTTTCTCAAAGCGACACTCACGCTCTGTACCTAATGCTCACCTCCCCGGGAGAATCCAAATACTACCGATTATCAATGACGGCCACCATAAACGATAGGCATCATATTATGACACCACATTAGTAAGGTGAATTGCACCATATCACAGAGCATGTATTATTTATGCTTTCATCAGAGGTAGTCAAATAAGGAGTGGCACCAGGGAGTCACCTTGGTCCTGAAGAGGAGCACTAGGGGTAAGGCTCCGAAACATGTAGAGTAGGAAGTCAGGTGCATTACATCACCCCCACTTCCACAGCCCCTTTTTAATCATACTGCCTCCAAGAGATCTATTAAATAATTTTAATTACTAGGAGACGGGTATTTTGAACTCACCCAAGACCCCACCACTCCTTTCCCTCCTGTGATTCACATTGACAAGACTACATCAGTGCTCCCACGTATCCTGTAGGTCGTAGCACACCCTGCTCCGTAGCAGAACAGGAAGAAACCCAATGATGAAGCATGCCACCAAGGGGTAACCCTGGTGGGTGAGGGTTATTCTAACAGGAAAATCCTTTTTCTTATCCATCCTGTGGTAGCTGGGTCTCTTTTTTAATGTTATATAGGCTATAAGGAGGACAGACCCAGCCCCACAACCTCCTTCTCCCTCTGTTTTTGTGCAATGTAATGGTCATTTCAATTAAAAACATGTTGTCTGTAATGGTAGTGTGTTACCACACCATGCATACTCCACACCACTGCACCCTACTCTGCATCACTCCACTTTATACCACTCCATGCCACTGCACTGTGGGACACTGCACTCTTCTCCACTCCACCCTATGCCACTGAACTCTAAGCTACTTCACACTACACCTCTCTATTCTACTCTGTACCACTCTACGCCAATGCACTTTACGCCTCTCTACACCACTGCGCTCAGCGCCTCTGCACACTACACCACTCCGGTCTAGGCAACACCAATCTAGTCCATACAACTCCACTCTATGCCACTCTGCAACACTGCACTGTACGCCACTGCACTCTATGCCAATACACTCTGTGCTAGTGCATTTTACTTTGTAACACTCAACTCTGTGCCCTGCACTCTACATCAATACACTGTACATCACTCTAATCTACTCTATGCCAAGGCACTCTACACCACTTTACTCTATGCCATCACTCTCTATGCAACTCCACTCTATCCTGCACCCCTCCACACCACTTCACTCTACTGTGAAACAATCTACTTTACGCCACTCCATTCTGTACCACTGCTCTCTACCCTACACCTCTCCACTGTATGCCACTGCACTCTACTCTGAAACAATCTATTCTATGCCACTGCACTCTAAACCACTGCCCGCTCCTAGACCCTAGCAGTCCACCTTTTGCCTCTTTTCGTGGCTACGGAAGCAGCACCCAACCGCGTCCTTTCCCTCCTGGCCATCGACCTGCGCATGCTGTACAGCCACTGCGAAGCCGTGGGATCCCACGTCCCCGGGGATCAGGGAGCCAGTGGGTCGCCCAGTCCACCCCCGCCCCCTCTTCAGCTTCCAAGCCTTCCTAGTCCTTGGGTACATAAGGAGCCAGTGGGTGGCAGGATTTGCCATCACCTGCCCCAATGGCAATCCATTACCTCGGACAGGTGGGTCCTCCAAATTGTCCGAAGAGGCTACTTCCTCCCCTTCGAGACAACTCCAGCAGCCACGCCACCTTCATACAATCAGATATCGGAGGATCATATGGCGCTTCTTTGTGAGGAAGTCCAAGCCCTTTTGGCCAAAGGCGCTATAAAGAGGGTTCCGTTGCCAGAAGTAGGTCGTGGTTACTATTCCTGCTACTTTTTGGTTCAGAAAAAGGACAACGGTCTTCGGCCTATATTAGATCTTCGGTCCCTTAATCTCTTCCTCAAAAAGGAGAATTTCAAAATGTTGACATTGGCTCAGGTCCTATCTGACCTGGATCCCAGAGACTGGATGGTAGCATTGGACTTGCAAGACGCATACTTACACATTCCCGTCTTGCCGACCCACAGACGTTAATTAAGATTCGTGGTAGGTCACGAGCACTTTCAGTTTACCGTGCTCCCCTTTGGCCTTACCAGAACCCCTCAGGTGTTCACGAAAGTTATGGTAGTGATGGCAGCTCATCTGCGCAGGTTAGGGGTCCCAGTCTTCCCCTACCTCGACGATTGGCTGCTGAAGGCGAATTCGCCCCAGACAGTCATCTCCCACCTCCAAACTACGGCAAATCTTTTGCATTCGCTGAGGTTCACTAACAATGTGCCAAAGTCACACCTGACTCCTTTTCAGATGCTCCCTTTCATCGGCGCTGTTCTGGATAGAGTGCAGTTTCGGGCATATCCTCCCGAAAAGCAAGTCCAGGATTTTCAGGCTATGGTACCGATGTTTCAGAATCTGTCTTGGATTTTGGTGAGAATGACTCTGAGGCTGCTGGGCCTCATGGCCTTCTGCATCCTGCTGGTTCAAAATACCAGATGGCATATGCGGGCTCTTCAGTGGGACCTGAAGTTCTAGTGAGCGGAGCATCAGGGGAATCTCTCTGACAATTTCCAGGTCTCGGAAGCGACTTTGAGAGACCTGCAGTGGTGGTTAACGTATCAGGATTAGGTCAAGGGCAGATCCCTCTCCTTTCCCCAACCAGATCTTACGGTTGTGACAGATGCGTCACTCCTGGGATAGGGTGGACACATGGGAGAGGCGGGGATCACAGGCATCTGGTCTCCGGCGGAAACCGGGCTCCATTTTAATCATCTGAAGCTCCAAGCGATTTGACTAGCATTAAAAGCATTCCTTACCTCCCCTCAAGGGGAAAGAGTGCAGGTGTTCACAGACAACACCACCGCCATGTGGTATTGCAACAAACAAGATGGAGTGGGGTTGTGGACCCTTTGTCAAGAGGCCCTTCGTCTCTGGACTTGGCTGGAACATCAGGGCATTTCCCTGGTGGTTCAACGCCTGGCAGGCTCCTTGAATGCCAGAGCAGATCAACTCAGCCAACAATGCATGGTCGATCCAGAGGTGGCGCAAGGTCTCTTTCTGCAGTGGGGAAAACCTTGGTTAGACTTGTTCGCCTCCGTAGAGAATGCACAATGTCAGCTGTTTGCACGTTGGAGTTTCCAAGGCGGCACTCGCTCGGCGACGCTTTTCATCGCAAGTGGAATTTAGGCCTCCTGTATGCCTTTCCGCCTTTACCACTTCTGCCCAGAGTTCTGAAGAAGATCAGGCAAGACCGGGCCCAAGTAATACTGGTGGCTGCGGACTGAGCTCTTGAACATGGCCATAGTGCCTCTGATCAGACTGCCCCTTCGGGAGGATCTTCTGTCGCAGCAGCAGGGGAGGGCCCTTCACCCGAACCTGTCAGCTCTGCGGCTTCATGCGTGGAGATTGAGCGGCGACAGTTGACATCTTTTGACCTGCCACCCGAAGTCTGTGATGTTAACTTGGCAGCCAGGTGTCCCTCAACCAAAACTGTATACGCCTGTCATTGGAAGATACTTGTGGCATGGTGCATCAACAAATCTGTCGATCCTTATCTGCTCCTCTTTATCAAGTCTGTTTTCTTTACTCTTTTCCTTGCCCGGCAGGGTTCCACCTTGGGCACTCTTAAGGGATATCTCTCTGCTATCTCTGCTTTCTTGAGGTTACCAGATCAGCCTTCCTTATTCAAATCTCCCATAGTTGTGAGGTTTCTTGAAGGCTTCTTACATCTCTTTCCTCCTATCCCATTCATCATGCCCCAATAGGATCTCAACCTGGTCTTAACATACTTTATGTGTACCCCGTTTGAACCGCTTCACAACTGTCCTTTACTGCTTTTAAGTATAAAGACAGTCTTTTTAGTTGCCATTACTTTTGCCTGCAGAGTTAGTGAACTCTAGGCTCTGTCATCTAAGCCACCTTTTCTGGCCATACATCCTGACACAGTGATTCTTCGCATGAGGGCTTCTTTTCTACCTAAGGTCGGACAGTCCATCACCTTGCCTACCTTTTATGCACCCCCACATCCCTCTCATGAAGAGGAGAGACTCCACCGTCTGGACCCAAAAAGAGCGTTGACGTTCTATCTTGATCGTAGCAAAGACTTCTGGGTGGACGATCAACTCTTTGTGGGATATGTGGGTGCAAAGAAAGGGAAGGCAGTGCAGAAGAGGACCATTTCATGACAGGTACTCTTATGCATCAAAATGTGCTACGCTGTGGCTAAAAAGCAACCTCCTGAAGGTTTGCGAGCTCACTCCACCAGAGCTACTGCTGATACCACAGCGCTAGCATGGGCGTTCCAGTCCTAAACATCTGTCAGGCAGTGACGTGGGCATCTCTGCACACTTTTACCAAACACTACTGCCTAGACAATCGGGTCCGAAGGTACGGCTACTTTGACCGTTCGGTCCTGCAGGACTTCTTGGTGTAATCTTGGTTCGCAGCCCACCACCGGGCATGGTATTGCTCGGGTACCTATTCAAAGGTAAGGAATTTGCAACTAGAAGTCTCTATCAGATGTAAAAGTTACTTACCTTCAGTAACGATATATCTAGTAGAGAAATAGTCTAGTTGCAGATTCCTTACCGACCCACCCATCCTCCCCGCACTGCAAACTGATTTCTAGGGACAGGAACTTCCCCTTAAGGGCCCTAGTTTTGGCACACCACTCTGTGTTCTTCATGGCTCCGCGCTACTGGTGTGGAAAGTCGTGAAAAGAAACTGACGCCAGCGCGCCGGTGTGGCACCTATATACGAACGTGACATCATTACGGCAAACACAACACCAAAGATGCCAGCGGAGTCAACCAATGCCACCTGACGGCACGCAGAGGTACTGCTTGAAGAAAAATCTCCGTATCCAGTCTGACGCCTGGGGAAATTCAAAGGTAAGGAATCTGCAACTAGAATATGTCTCCACCGGATATATATTGTTACCAAAGGTAAGTAACTTGCACGTTATTATGGTTATTATTTTCAGGCTCTTCTTGAAACAGAAGTTTTTTTAAATCTTCTGTAGATGTTTGTCCTAGTTGAAACTTTCTGATTTCAGTTTCCAGTTTTGCAGTACATATGTGGGTTCCTTCCAAGAGTAAGAAGATTTGAAGTTTTAAAATTCCTTATAAAGACCTCACCCCTGTTAGGCTGTTTGATGTCTTATTTTGATTTTACTGAAAGTCCCAGACCGCTGCTATTCCATTTCTCCAGTATTAATCCTTCTTAGAACTTTGGTTCAAGGAACAGAAGGTAAGAATTTGGTGATTTATAGGGTAATCTCTGCTTAAATGAAAGTTTACTATCATTATACTCTGTCCACCTAGTTGTATTTTTATATAGACAGTGTCATGTCCAGACGTAACACTTACTCCTTCATGGAAAATAATGGATGGACATGTATACGTTTTTCCATAAATAGAGATGTGTACAGCTTTAAAATTGGTAATTTGAGTTGCTAAATTTGTTCCATCTGCTTTGCATCGTTGTAGCATTAAGATGATATACTTGCCATTTTTTCTGATGTTCAAAGTTGATAGAAGGTCAGAGTTACACTTTGTGCAGGTATTATTCTGTGATGCATCTTTAAACAGTTTATCAAAACTGAAATTTTACAGTCTGGTAGAGTTAGGTAGATAAATCGTTCCGAGTCTATTTCTGTTTTTGAAAGAAAGGAACAATGTTCACAGTTATGCTCCAGTGAAAAACTTAGTCCAAATAGTTGCTCAATAGGTACCATCTCTTCTTCTAGAATACCCAGTAGGACCATCAAAAACTCTTGTGCATCTTCCTGAGTATTTTGAGTGAACTGCAATAATCTAGTACCTACATCTGCAAGATCTCTATTACAAGATGCTGAGTATATTTTTGCTCTACCACTGCACAAGCCTTCTAATAAGCTCAAGAGGACAGAGCATGATCTCTTTTCCTTTCTCTGTTTTAGTTCATGAACCAGGGTAGGTAAACCGAATAGTGCATTGAGGACTACATTAGCATAGCTGTTGACTCCAGAGATATTGGAGAAATGGTAACCTACAATTTCAACATCAGTTTTATTATTCTTTTTCTCCAATACTTCTATCTTTTTTCTTCTTTTTCTCAAGAACATCAGTCTGATCCTTTAAAATAATTTGTTTTGGTAAGATCGTAGGCTTTCTGTTAAGTGGGGACTGTCCTAGATGTGGAGCATACAGGCTTCTGAAATGGTTGTACTCCAGTACACAAGTGGAATCAGCATTTAATTTACTCTCATCAAACTATCAGATACAAATCAGACAAAGTTCTAACCCGAGACATTGCTACATATGACACACCTTCCTTGAACACGCTGCTGCCAGTATTAGTAAATGCTGCATTAACACTTAACCCTTGAGACTTATGTATTGTCACGGCATATGCTAAGAAAAACTGAAACTGCTTTCTGCAAACATACAAGTCTTTTATAAGTAAGAAGCGTGCAACAGACCTTGCTAACTGTTTTACATCTTCAGGATCATCATATTAAATTGCTAGATATTGAACCTCATTTCTGTTCGGATACAAAATGAAATAAATTATTTTACCCATAGCTTCATTAACTAAGCCTTCTTCAACATTCACATTATGCTGTAAAATCACTCTACAATTCTTACAAACACAAACACTTTTTGAGTTTTGATTATAGTTTTTCACTCAACTGTATTGTCACTCCTTGGTGTTACATTTCATCAATTGATGTGAGTTCCAATATTTGTTTTTCTCTAGTAGTAATTCTTCATTGAAAGAGGTACATTCTTCAATTAGCTTTGTTGCAGATGTTTTTGAAGGAAATATGTGCTTTATAAGTGCGTTTCCAAGCAATGTTTCTCTTCTTTAGACAGTATTCCTACTCAGATATCCTCTAGAATATTTTCTTATTAGATGCCTGACACGTTGCTAATAAGTTCTTTGTAGTCAAAATTCAACCAAATATTCATATTTCCAAAACTGCCTAAAGAATTACAAGTACTTTCATGTAAGTGTTTAGAATACAATCTGTCTTTTCACTGGGTTAAGTTGTAACAAATCACCAAAAACAACCGCATATTTTCCACCAAAAAGGACATCATAATCTGTCTTCTATATCTGTTGCATTCTTAAATTTACAAAGGCGAGCATCAAGTGTGAGACCATGCTCACCTCATCAATGATTAAAAGTTTCAATTTCTTCAAAGCTCTGCAAACTTCGTGACAAGCTTTTCCAGATAACATCTGGTACTCTAGTTCATTATTGTGTTCAACAGGCAGCATAAGTAGACGATGGAAGGTAATTAAGGTAATTCCTTTGATATTGTGTGCAGCCAATCCAGTAGGGGCTGTTACTACACATGATAAAATGGAATCTGCAGTCTTATGCAGATAAGTAATGAGAACTTATATAAAAATAAAATAAAAAAAACTTGTCCCAGTGCCAGCTTGTCGGCTCTTCACCAAGTTGTTCTATTAACTGTTCCAAATCAACATTTTCTTATTTTGCTTGGTGCACTGCTGTCTTCACCTCATTCATCGCTATGGCAGCTTCATTTTCGAATATGAGCAGTCCAAGAGGCTCTTGACTGAAAGGTCCAGAATTCTAGCTGCTTTGTGTGCTGTCCTTTCCTATCTCAGTAGCAATTATCTCCTCTTGTTCAATTTCATCATTCAATATTCTTAGACAGTGTGGAAATATTGGGCACTCAATGCTGTCTTTTACACCACTGAAAGGGTCTTAGTAGGAGTCATATTATCCAAGTTACTATTTCAGAACGCCAAAGTTTAAATAACTGGAGAAGTGCTAAGTAGAAAAGAAACATTCTCAGCAGTTTGACAAGTACGTTTTCTATGGTTTATTAAGTTACCTTTTGGATGCCAAACCACACAACTGTCGCATCTAGCTACACCATATTTCTGTTCATCAGTGTTTTCTGAAACATTATTTTTGTACCTGTGGTGCTGCAGATTTTCAGAAAGACACATTTTCTAGCTGTGGACTCACCTTTGGATAGTAAGTATCCAGCATATTTGTTTTTACAATCCCTGTACTGTATGGGTCAAACTCTAATAAGTACTGATTTTCTGGATATGATTTCAAGACTCTGTTTCACATATTGGTAAGGCCTAGACTAACCTAAACAATTCTTCTAGACTATGAGAACAAACTAGCTGAACTCAACTTCTGTTTCAAATAACAGATGGAATATTTAGGGCCCTCTGACTATAGTCTTGTTGACCTGTATTCAGATGCTGGTATTTGTATAGGTCTCTCATCTTAGCATCCACCTTCTCCTGTGGGAAACACAGGTGGGAACTAGGTTTCACAGTGTCTGTCTTGGCGTGGCACTGTCTAGGTTTCGGCATCATTGTGAGAGTGTCTGTATTGCTATGAGATTGTGTGTAACAGAGTCTGAGTGGGTGTCAGGGTAGGGAGTGTCAGTTTGCCACAGTGACAGTGCAGCTGACAGTCTATGTATGGATATAAACTGGGTATAAGAGCATCTCCCTGAGCGTGAGACTGGGTAGAACAAAGTTCCTCTAGGTATAACAATGGGTTTTGGAGGGCTTGTCTGGATGTGAGAGTACTTGTAACAGTATCTGTCTTCGTGTGACAGTGACTAGGACATGGACTGTACATATGTGGGAGTGAGTGAAAGTGTCTGTGGATGAGACACTACTTCTATAACTATGTCTCTGTGAGATTGGATGCAGGAGTGTGTGAGTGTGTGTGCGAGGTGGTATTTCTGAATGTGAGTGGATTTTAAAGTGTGCCTGTGGGTGTGACAGTGTATGTGTCACTTTATTTCTCCTTTTTCTTATTAGCTGTACTATTACTACAACAGCCTGCACACTGCATTTAAAACTTACAAATACAGTTGCAGAGTCCTGTTGTCACTCAGTGAGACTTACAAGGAGATCTACAATTTGTAAACCAGAAACCACCCTGCTGTATCATCTACCTACATAGTAGAAGAGTGCTCAGTTTTACGTAGTAAAATTATGCTTTCAGAATTGTCAAGCAGGCTTTTTTTTATTGGAAACTCTACCTTACAGGAAAAGGGCACATTTACATTCTGCATTAGTAGGCCTGTCCCATGTTCAACTAGTATTTGTTGAGATAGCTGACTAGGATTGGTAGGTATTTCTCAGTATTATTTTGTTTATATCTTAGTGAGTGTATCAGTACCTCTATGAGTGTCCCACCAAATGTCTAAATAAATATGATGTGTACTAATGTATGTATCTGTGTGCGCAACTGACTTACTTTCCATTGGAAACATATCTACTGCCTCTATGTGTGTATGAATCTAAAAGCAGCCTTCTCACAATCTGCATAGCTGTGTCAGTGGCTATATCCTTTTCTTAATAGATGTATCAGTTCAAGTATGGGTAGGACACTGCTTATACAACTGAGAATCAGAGTGTAGAAGTGCATGTTTAACTCAGTAAAACTTAAAAGTACATGTTTAATATTTTAACCACAAAGCACCGCCCTCTACCACCTATGTCCAGACTACGAGAGTGCTCAATTTACAGTAGTAAAAACAGTTAAAGAATTCTCAAGCAGCCTTTGTAATGACTTCTCAAACTGACAATAAAAGTGCACATTTAGAGTCTCCAGCAGTATGCCTCAATTATGTTGAAAGTAGTACTTGTGTGGATAGGTGAGTAAGGTGTGTCACTAGCTACATATCTGTCTGACTGTATAACTATGTCTATGAACATCCCATCAGATGTTTAAGTAAATATACTGACTACAGTGGGATCTAACTATTTGTGCAACTGGCTCCAATACTGCTAGAAACATAACTACTGTCTGGCTCCACACATGAATGTATAAGCAGCCCTCTAAGTATGTAAGTGTTATGTCAGTGGTTCTGTCCCTCTGTTAATAGCAATATGAGATGTACTTTGTATGTCAGAGTTAATACATATATTAGCATAGTACTCTGCAAGGCCACAAATACCTCACGTAAACGTAGAACAACATGGTTCATCTCTTTATAACTCTTTATATATCCTGCTCTGTAAACTACCTGTAGCCTATATAGGGATAACTCTTCTGAGGGGGAAAAAAGTACAGTGATTTATGTTTCCTGAATACTATACATTTCATTATTGTTATCATATAGATATTATCTATGTTCCGTTTTAGTGCTTATAAACATACTTCTCTTCCTTAAACACTAATATACAATTATCCTTGTAGCAACACATTTTAATTTAAAAGTTAGTATACTAAACATATCTCTTAAGTTTGTTTCTTGTTTTGTAAAGTTGTGTCTCAGAATTAGTTTGGATTTTTTTTCTCACTTAAAATACGCAGAAACCAAGCAGAAGAATGGCACACCACTCTCAAGTAAGGAAACTATTAATGGCAACCTTTTCAACTTTGCTTTCAAGGTTACTCAATCAGAATCTCTCTTTCACATGTAGGTTTGCTATCCATCTTCTCACTGGATATCATAGTTAACCATTTCTCTCATTCCTCAAAAGATAGCCCAATTCATACCAGTTTTTGCTGGATCTGAGGATCCTTTGAGGGGCTCAACGCAGCCCCCTTGTAATATATTCTCCTCTTTAAAAAACAAAAGTATTGTCACAAACATTCTTTTAAGCACTTTTTTGACAGAGGCACTGTAACTATCAAGTCACAGTCTAGTGTTTTTTTATAGCCGTCCCCCATGCTTCTCTACCATGGCAACTTACTTTGTAACATTGTCTTCCAGCAGTAGGTCAGAGGTTCATAAGTTTCAGCAAGCACCATGCTCACTTTTAAATGAAAAATAGCAGGTTTAGTTGAATTTTTGAAATAATATATATATATATATCACAAACAACAACACTTTTTCTTCTTTCTCAAAAGCCAATCCCA
Source organism: Pleurodeles waltl (assembly GCF_031143425.1). Classification (NCBI taxonomy): domain Eukaryota; kingdom Metazoa; phylum Chordata; class Amphibia; order Caudata; family Salamandridae; genus Pleurodeles; species Pleurodeles waltl. Next base: position 613,851,547 of record NC_090444.1, on the reverse strand, counting down.
TATCTATTTTCTTTTCTCACAATATCACTACTTACCTTTATGCACCAACATATTGAGAACAACCAATAAAAAGTGTTGTTTCACCTTTTAAGTATTACCCTCGATTTTCAACTGCGTGTCTGCAGTTCATTTCAACACCGGCTCAGTCAGCTGCAGCCCTGTCCTGTGTGTACACCAGCTTCCCTCCAGAATAGTCAGAGTGTGGATTGTGGTACACAGCTACATGTTTTGGGCCAGAGAGAATGCAAGTAAGAGTGCCATTGACAGGGACCTCGGTTTATCTAATGTGGATATTGTGAGAAAGTAGCCTCTTTCTAGCCTTGTTACCCCCAATTTTGGCCTATTTGTGGGTATATGTCAGGGTGTTTTCACTGTCTCACTGGGATCCTGCTACAGTGCTCATAGTGAAAACCTTATGTTTTCAGTATGTTTGTTATGTGTCACTGGGACCCTGCTAGCCAGGACCCCAGTGCTCATAAGTTTGTGGCCTATATGTATGTGTTCCCTGTGTGATGCCTAACTGTCTCACTGAGGCTCTGCTAACCAGAACCTCAGTGGTTATGCTCTCTCTTTACAAATTGTCACTAACAGGCTAGTGACCAATTTCACCAATTCACATTGGCATGCTGGAACACCCTTATAATTCCCTAGTATATGGTACTGAGGTACCCAGGGTATTGGGGTTCCAGGAGATCCCTATGGGCTGCAGCATTTCTTTTGCCACCCATAGGGAGCTCTGACAATTCTTACACAGGCCTGCCACTGCAGCCTGAGTGAAATAACATCCACGTTATTTCACAGCCATTTACCACTGCACTTAAGTAACTTATAAGTCACCTATATGTCTAACCTTCACCTGGTGAAGGTTGGGTGCTAAGTTACTTAGTGTGTGGGCACCCTGGCACTAGCCAAGGTGCCCCCACATCGTTCAGGGCAAATTCCCCAGACTTTGTGAGTGCGGGGACACCATTTCACGCGTGCACTATACATAGGTCACTACCTATGTATAGCGTCACAATGGTAACTCCGAACATGGCCATGTAACATGTCTAAGATCATGGAATTGTCACCCCAATGCCATTCTGGCATTGGGGAGACAATTCCATGATCCCCCGAGTCTCTAGCACAGACCCGGGTACTGCCAAACTGCCTTTCCCGGGGTTTCACTGCAGCTGCTGCCAACCCCTCAGACAGGTTTCTGCCCTCCTGGAGTCCAGCCAGACTTGGCCCAGGAAGGCAGAACAAAGGACTTCCTCAGAGAGAGGGTGTTACACCCTCTCCCTTTGGAAAAAGGTGTCAGGGCTGGGGAGGAGTAGCCTCCCCCAGCCTCTGGAAATACTTTGATGGGCACAGATGGTGCCCATCTCTGCATAAGCCAGTCTACACCGGTTCAGGGATCCCCCAGCCCTGCTCTGGCGCGACACTGGACAAAGGAAAGGGGAGTGACCCCTCCCATGACCTGAACCTCCCAGGGGAGGTGCCCAGAGCTCCTCCAGTGTGCTCCAGACCTCTGCCATCTAGAAAACAGAGGTGCTGCTGGCACACTGGACTGCTCTGAGTGGCCAGTGCCAGCAGGTGACGTCAGAGACTCCTTCTGATAGGCTCTTACCTGTGTTGCTAGCCTATCCTCCTTCCTAGGTAGCTAAACCTCCTTTTCTGGATATTTAGGGTCTCTGCTTTGGGGAATTCTTTAGATAATGAGTGCAAGAGCTCATCAGAGTTCCTCTGCATCTCTCTCTTCACCTTCTGCCAAAGGATCGACAGCTGACTGCTCAGGACGCCTGCAAAACCACAACAAAGTAGCAAAGACGACTACTGCAACCTTGTATCGCTGATCCTGCCACTTTCTCACCTGTTTCCTGGTGGTGCATGCTCTGGGGGTAGCCTGCCTCCTTTCTTCACCAGGAGCTCTGAAGAAATCTCCCGTGGGACGACGGAATCTTCCCCCTGCAACCGCAGGCACCAAAAGACTGCATCACCAGTCCTCTGGGTCCCCTCTCAGCACGACGAGCGTGGTCCCTGGAACTCAGCAACTCTGTCCAAGTGACTCCCACAGTCCAGTGACTCTTCAGTCCAAGTTTGGTGGAGGTAAGTCCTTGCCTCCCCACGCTAGACTGAATTGCTGGGTACTGCGTGATTTGCAGCTGCTCCGGCTCCTGTGCACTCATCCAGGTTTTTCTTCGTGCACAGCCAAGCCTGGGTCCCCGACACTCTAACCTGCAGTGCACAACCTCCTGAGTTGTCCTCCGGCGTCGTGGGACTCCCTTTTGTGTCTTCGGGTGAGCTCCGGTTCACTCCTCTTCCAAGTGCCTGTTCCGGTACTTCTGCGGGTGCTGCCTGCTTCCGTGAGGGCTCCCTGAGTTGCTGGGCACCCCCTCTGTCTCCTCATCCAAGTGGCGATATCCTGGTCCCTCCTGGGCCACAGCAGCATCCAAAAACCCTAACCGCGACCCTTGCAGCTAGCAAGGCTTGTTTGCGGTCTTTCTGCGTGGGAACACCTCTGCAAGCTTCTTCACGACGTGGCTCATCCATCCTCCAAAGGGGAAGTTTCTAGCCCTCTTCGTTCTTGCAAAATCCACAGCTTCTACCATCCGGTGGCAGCTTCTTTTCACCCTCAGCTGGCATTTCCTGGGCATCTGCCCACTCTTGACTTTGTCGCGACTCTTGGACTTGGTCCCCTTGTTCCACAGGTACTCTCGTTCAGAAATCCACTTTGGTTGCATTGCTGGTGTTGGTCTTCCTTGCAGAATTCCCCTACCACGACTTCTGTGCTCCCTGGGGGATATAGGTGCACTTTACACCTACTTTTCAGGATCTTGGGGTGGGCTATTTTTCTAACCCTCACTGTTTTCTTACAGTCCCAGCGACCCTCTACAAGCTCACATAGGTTTGGGGTCCATTCGTGGTTCGCATTCCACTTTTGGAGTATATGGTTTTTGTTGCCCCTATACCTATGTGCTCCTATTGCAATCTACTGTAACTTTACATTGCTTGCATTACTTCCTTTTGCTATTACTGCATATTTTTGGTATTGTGTACATATATCTTGTGTTTATTTGGCATCCTCATACTGAGGGTACTCACTGAGATACTTTTGGCATATTGTCATAAAAATAAAGTACCTTTATTTTTAGTATATCTGTGTATTGTGTTTTCTTATGATATTGTGCATATGACACCAGTGGTATAGTAGGAGCTTTGCATGTCTCCTAGTTCAGCCTAAGCTGCTCTGCTATAGCTACCTTCTATCAGCCTAAGCTGCTAGAAACACCTCTTCTACACTAATAAGGGATAACCGTACCTGGTACAGAGTGTAAGTACCCCTTGGTACCCACTACAAGCCAGGCCAGCCTCCTACAGATATTACCTGGACTGACCAAAGACGGTTTAAGTGGCATGAAGCATTAAGGATTGCCAATACCCAGACCTTATGATTGTGCACTGTGGTGGCAACAGCCTAGGCACAACTACAGGGGTAGGATTGGAAATTAGCATCAATACCTTTGAAAAATTTATGGCACTTTTCCCCACACACTGCCTTGGTTTTTTCTAACATTTGCCAAAGACAGAACTGGAGCGGACAAGTGAATTCTGTCCAAAAATAGACAAATCCAGGAAACATGTTAATAAAACTGTTTCTGCATTCCTCAGAGACCATAACATGTGCTCTATATACCACAATAATTTATGATTTGATATGGATGGTATATACCAAAATGATGGAGTTCACTTAAGAGACAAAGGCAACAGGGTGTTCCTGCAGAACTTGAGACTGCATCCTGATACATATGTTGTTATCAAGTACATCCCACAAACCCAAAGGCTATTCTCACGGCCAATCCTTTTTACCATACATTTAATGTGTATGTATGTATACATATTCACTGAAAAAAAACAAGGGTTACATGAACATTATAGTTAGGAAATAGAATAAAAAAAAAAAAAATGCACTTAACCAAAGGTTACAAGGGTGTTATAGTTAGGCTCACATTTTAAACGTACAAAAACATATAAATTCACCAGTTACAGTAAGAGTTATCTCAAGCAACTATAACTTGTGCCCTAAGGTAACTATAACTCAAAATTTTACTGCAAATATTACAGTGATATTATCAATGATGTTATCAAAGATGTCATGAGTGCAGTAATTTGTCGGGTAATTAGCAGTGCATGGGGAGGGTGCAAGGCATAGTTACCTTAGGACACATCAAAAGTCTGTTCCAACTTACTTAAAAGGCCTAAGAAAAATTAAACAGCTGCGGTAATTACCTTTCCCTGACTAGTGCTTTTAACTACAATCCAAGTCCTGATAAGCTTTAAGACACATCAAATACACTTTTCTTCCAGGAGTACAATATAGTAACCATAGTGGAAGCTAGGTAATCATTTTACCATAATACAAAGTAAACTAAGAAGTCAGTCTCCTTTTATCACACTTTACATTAATCACCAAGTCCTGCTGTGCCTGGTATGACAGCTCAGTGGGTTAACACATCAGCTGTTGGGCTCATTCAAGCTTATGGTGACAAAGCTGTACACCAATGCCACTAATATGGGTGATAATTAAACCTGTTATTATAGGCTGGGAAGCAAGAGACTCTGCCATGCTTAATATCCACAAGAGTGTATTCTGTACTAACCATAGTACGAATATTTTTTTGTTTCCTTTTAACCTCTAATAGAAGTGCCATTCATCCGGACCCTGTTCAAATACCACATAATATTTCTTGTTTAGCTAGAGCCTGGCAAAATAGCAGAAAAAAAACCTTTGCCCCAGACCCACTCTCACACTGTTTTCCAATCACTGCTGGCACTCACCCTGGACAGTCATAGTGGCAACTATGTGTGCTCAGGTCTGCTGTCCACAGTGAAGTGGATGATTTTACCGGTCATGGTTGGTGGTAGGAGAGCCGAGGAAGCCCAGGCTGATTCCTCAGTGGCAGGCAGAGGAGGTATATAGGACCCTGCATACCTTAGTTGCTGATGGGAGAATGTTTCAGCTTTCAAGACATCACAAAGATCATAACTGACTAAGTTATGGATTCCATTGGACATGCACCCTCCTTTTAAAAAAAAAAAATATACCAGCATCACCAATTCTCATCTAAACACTCATGTAAAAGGGAATGTCAGGGACTTTGCATATAATATGAAAAACGTCCACTTCAAGAGAATGTGAAGTGCCCTTGGGAAAAGAACATTTACACAGTGGATTATGGTCCATGGCTCTCCAACTAGTAATGTCTACAGAGATTCTGATCAAATCTGCTACGCTGGGTCACCCCCCACCTAACTACTCTTAACTGGAATGTTCAAAAGACAGAAGGCCCATGTACTCAAAGCAAAGCAGAGGCCTAGGCCGTTTACACAGCCAGAATAGAGTGGGGGCCTGGAGGAAAGCAAGACACTAGTTCTAGTAGACAGAGAGACATAACTAGTAAACACAAATGGGAAGTTATAGCATTCACCACAGTCATGCAGTGCAAGGACACATCCCTGAGAAAATCTGTAGATAAACACAGTTCAAAGTAGACACACAGGAACTAGATAAGCAGGTGGTTAAGCATTCCAGGACAGTAAACTCTTAGGAAGGAGACAACTGCTAGGCTTCAAAACACAAGACAATTCAAGGACACTGTTTCTGCAGAGTACTGAAAATGTATCAATAACGTGTACTTGGGTCACATTCTGTAACTTGTGGTTAGATGTTTTGTAGAAACTTATTGTTCTTGCTGAAATAAGAGATAGAGATAACGATGTCCTTGAGCAAGCGCTTTATTTAATATGGTAATAGATATGTACGACACAATGCAGGCTTGAGAGTACATTAGACACTGCTTGTGTGCAACACGTTGAGTTCAGTTCTCAGTTCCACAGAGCTGGCTGACCTCCCCACTGTTTTGATAAAACCTATACTATATTTCCGACAGAAGTTGCGTTGTCTCTTTATTTCTCCGACAACACTTCTCTGGAAAAAACATGGTGCACTGCTGTCAACCTGAGACAGAGGTGCCATGCTTCCCTCCTGCAAGTAACAACAAACACTAATGGATTTTCACACGCATACATCTACATGTCACTAGGGTAAACTCACAAATTTTCTTAGACCATGTGCATGGCACATACCCTTCCCAAGGTTACCAATGGAAACAGAGGGACGTCCGTGATGCCTGCATTTTCCCTCACATAAGGATCATCGATCTTAAACACCTGACTGCTTTAAACTCTCCCAGTTATCCGTTAGAGGATACCCTGTTCTACGAAACCTTGAGGCTCAAGGCAAACTCTTTTGTGCATAAGAAACTTATGAATAACCTACTTGATGCCTTGAAGGCTATGAGGGGGTTGTTGGAGGAAGTCCTTGGGAAGCTCTCCTATGACGAGTGGACAGGGGTGCTCCTGGGTACAGGGAGGTAGCGATAGGAGCCGAATTCCACTTTATTCCCTTAAATATCTTTCATGGAGAGTATTGTACTAGAGTGTTGATGCAGAAGATTGGTAGAGCGGACACTGAGGTTTGCCTCTGGGGATGTGGCCAATGGGGTACATTGCTGCAAACTCTTTGGGAGTGCCCTGTACTGCAGCTGTATTAGTTGGGGGTGATGGGGGTTCTAGTGGAAGGTGCAGGGATAGCACTGTCCCCGGGTGAGAAACTCTGTGTTCTGGGAATATGGGAAACCAGGCAGGCTCCAGATACCAACGTTTATTTTGCAACTTCGGTATGGTAGTAGCCTGGTGGAATATCACACAGATGTGGGTATCACCAATAGTATCCCAGAAACAGCAATGTTATAAGTACACGGACTGGTGCATAGGGGCCAAGCGGTGCATATAGGTGGCTGAGAAGCTGCCCACATAAAGATGAGATGTGGGGCTCATGGAAGAATTTTGGGAGGTTCCTGTGAGCCTGACTACATGTGGCTGTCTCTTGGTGACCTGACGTGGCCTGGTTGAATACTTGTCTAGCTTAGCATGGCGGTTACTGCATTGCTAGCTTTCTGCTCTTCAACTGAGTACTGTTGAGGTAACTTGGGAGTTTCTTCTGCAATGTTGCGCACCAGGTGAGGATGTTATAGCTAGGTTGCAGAAGCTTCCTGAAAGACCGAAACCCTCCATTGTGCCTTTCCACCCTACAAGAGCTCATACACGTTTTGCCTCATCCAGCTACCTGCATGGATGCTCAGCAAATTTGGCTTAGAGGTTAAGAAAATGAGCATGCATGTTTTAATGTTAGCACCTTCGGAATGTTTTTCAATTGCATACGGCTTGTGATTCTGAATTGTGAGCCGAGGCAAAATAAAAACATGGCACTGATTTTTGGAGTTGCGTTAAGTGTGAAGTCAAAATACTTCTTGTGACATTGTGTCATGTTTATTTTATCTGTGTGAGTTTTCTAGGGAAAATACTTTTCTTACCTGAATTATAAGAAAACAAGAAATGAATGTTCCTGCCTCTAAACTGCCATACAAGCTAATATTTGATTTCTTAGAAACTGGTAGATATTTAGGATACCTTTAGATGGTTTTACCCACCCTAAATAAATTTTATCATATAATCAAGCAATAAATTGTACAGTGTTCTGAAGTAAACTGCAACGCAAATGTGAGGGCTCCAACAACATCAGAAAATCAACACAAAGGTAGCAGATTGACATAGTGCTTTATTTAAGCTGTCTGTACGAAGGAAAATAATGTGCATCCCTATCATATACGTGTAAAAATACTAAGGATGTACAGTGTACAAAAACAGTTTATTGTAGTTATTTATTTCACATCCTTTTGGGTCATGTACTTAAGGAAGTCAACAGTTTAAGTCTGACCAACAGTACTCTTAATACAGTTTATTGGGTTCTCAAGTCGTGTCTGCTGAATCGTATCACTAGATCCTGCACAAATCTAATGAAAGAACTAGCAAAGACAAGAAATGTCACAAACAAAACTACAGGGAGGTAATCTGATTACCAATTTAGACGTTGTCGCTTTTCATTTAAATAAATACTTTACAATTCATGCTTGCCTGTAATGCACGACCAGGAGCAAGATAAGGAAATTCTACTGTAGACAGTACAAACAGTAGCAGCAAAGTGTGTACATTGAGGTGTAGAATATATAGACCCTGCAGTTGGTAAGGAAATTCCTTACTTAGTACTCTAGGAGAAGCACATGGCCCCTTGCAAGAACAGTCAGCTTTAAGAAGTCACAACGATAGTGGAAAAACACGTGGAAAACAATATTGGATAAATGCTTTTTAAGCAAGAGGAATGTGTTGGAAGATGGATTTGTGTGGGAAGCAAAGCAGTGTTCAAAACCTGCCAAATCCAAACAGGAGCGGTCTATTTCGTCAAAGACGGCTGCAGTAGAGAATACATTGTAGAGTGGAGTACAAGCTGGGTCCAAAATGGGGTTCACATAGTCTGAAATCTCCTAGGCATTAAAAACCCATGGACTGTGCCACCATTCCATGCAGAGGCGGGACAAAGTTCTGGGTGAAAAGAATACAAGGTGGGTCAATATGTTCAAAAGAGTTGAAAAAAAATCGATTCACATTAAGTTTTCTTTCCTTCATTCCTCATGGGCACCAAAAGAAACAGAGTACCCAAGGGCCAAGCACAGACTGGACAAAGTTAGTTAAGGATACTACTAAGCGTGAGCACATTTTTAAATCATACACCCCTTCCAAAACTACAGTCTTAGTGGCTTTAATATGTTTGGAGGTTGTGCAATATTTTTGTAAACTATATTTCCAACGTAAAATGTTTTTTTTTTTTTTTGCAAAACCTACAATATGTTCCGAGGTGCATACTCAAATTCCATTTTCACCAGAAAACCATTTCCCAAACTGTATGTGCGCTACAGCAGGACAACCGAATGAATGGATTACCATTTATGATAGAGATTATTAATATTTCATCTTTACAAGAATGAGCGATTTTCATTGTCTACACTCCTAGCACGTTAAAATGTATAAAAATGGTTTCTAGTCTTCCTTTGTTTGATCTAGCTGCCCTTCCAAAAATACCATTTATGACAAACGTCACACGCCTCTATATGCCACCAGTACATTTCTATGCCCACTTTCTAGTATCTTGCGGTTCAACATCTCCAGAATACAAACAGTATCTTGTGTCCCTATTAGAACACTCCATCTCACACAACTTACTCGCACATTGAAATACTTACATTTCACATTACTGGAATGGATGTGTTATTGGTAGAAAAACATTTCCCACAGCTGCTCCCGGGAACCTCAGACCATGATGCACCCTCAGAAATAGCAAGTGTAGGCTCCCAGCGCATCTACACACTGTTGGAGGAACAATCTAAACATGTATGGAATAAGTTAGGGAAAAGAGGTTCATTTCGCTCTTACCAATGTTACCAGTGAAAAACAACTTGTATGAGGAGAAAAAGACAACAAATGGAAATATTTGTATCATGTTTGTTCAAAGCAGTGATCTTCTAAGTTATTGGGTACCATGGTAATAAAAACACTAGATATCCTGACTAGATTTCCTAAGTCACTTAAGTTCCCAACCTCTTGGTTTTGTGCACAAATACCCTGAAGATGGTCACAAATTATGCATCCACATATCTGTACAGTGCTTCAAGTAAAGTGCGTCGATTAAACTGTGTCCTTCTGGTCTCCAGAGGTTTATAAGTTGCTTTTGTCGTTCACATCAGATGAATATCATACAAAATTGAGTGGAAACAGTTTACAGAACTTCCATTTGGACAGTGTGTAGATAAGTGCTATTGTATTTTTGTATGTCACTAAGTGTTTGATGGGACAAGGAATTGGTTAAATCTCTGGATCTGGGTTGCTCCCATCAATTGATACCCAGTTCCAAGCAACGCGTCCGTCTTCAGAGCTGTAATTCCTGGGAGAAAAAAGTGCAATCGTCTTGAGGATGCCAGCTTGTACGTGTGCTCTACAGGAAAAATCATAATGCTATAAGCCTCTTTTATGAACTTTGTAGCAGCGTTTGCAAACTTGTCGCATACAATCCTTATCACTAAAAATAAATACTACTGCGGTAATGTAAAAAAAAAAAAAGGAACATTCATAGTTTAACACCAAAATAATGCTAATTCACACACACCAGAAAAAAAAAGGCAAACACCCGTTTACCTTGGTGCACACATTTTGGTGAAAAGCAGTTACATCATTATGTCTGTCTACATTCTTTAGCCATCAGAGGTGGTAATGTAGATCAAGAAAAACAAAGTTCCAAAAGCATTAAAAAAAAAAACATTTATGGTGCAAATCATATAAGACCCTTAAAAATGTTTTTTTTTTAAATCAACTATGTCGCACTTGTGCCTTCAATTCTTGCTTTAAATATATTCAAAGCTGTAGGACTGCACGTGACATCTGGAAGTTTAAGTTATTCGGTTGACTGGCCAGCAACTTGTCTTAGAATTCGTCTGTAGTTTGACAGAATACAAAAAATATATATTGTTTGTATCAACAGTAAGAAGTCATTTTGTGGAGAAAGCGAGGTCAGCCAGATGTTAATTACATAAAATGATATGTCAAACACAAAGCCTCGCATTGTACATCTCCGCCTATCAAAAACAACTTGCTCTCACCAGCACAGACAATAGCTGGTCACCATTATTGGTATGTCTAGATTAAACGAAAAGGGTACTTGGTTTTCATGGCATGAGGCAATGCCCCTTTGGACATGTTTGTGTTTTAGCCTCCACCGAGTGATCATAAGAGAAGGGTGGGGAGAGGGTCAGTAAACGACTCTGTGCACACGTACGTTAGAAAATTCAAGTCCTTGTTCTCGGAGGTCGGACAATGACTTCTTGAAATTCTCCTTTGCTGCAGCAGTAAGAAGCAACGCCTGGAAGAGGCAGACTGATATCAAATGCCATGCAAAAAATGATGACATAATGTGGAAGGGTTGAAAATCCTTGTTCCTTTAGGAATGACCTCTGGAAAGTGCCTCTGCTGACTTCAATAGTACAGTTCTTATGGTGCTGTTGAGAAATGACTACCAGTGATAAACCTGATGTGGAAGTTGAAGCAGCTGAAAGGAAGAAGCTCATTCTCGGCCACTCGCGGAGTAGGAGAACTGAGGGAAGTGCGGCCGCCTCTCATTGTCCATGCAGTCCATACCATCCTCATCAACTAGGGAAATAAAGGACATTTCATTAAACATTTTAAGGTCATTATCCCTTAGAATTCTAAGTCACAATATTTGTTTATTGTCTCTAACACAAGAAAGTTTCTTGATAGTTATACACTAAAAGATTTGAATAATGGTTCCCAAAGGTACTCAGAAAGTAACAATTCAACCCCCTTCTATTGGACAGCTAACCTGGGTCTTAACATAACTAACCGCTTGGAGAATTGGAACAATGCCAACTGGTCTTGACTGCAGGATGTTTCAGAGGACCTCTGGCACTGAAGACCTGCCACTGTTCATTTCCGAGCTGGGATGAATCAATGTTGTTAAAATGAACACCCTATCTATCCTATGTTGCTTTATCGGTTTCAATCTCTCTCAACATCCTTCCCCCACGGCAATTTATATGCAGGAAGCTCAGTATCTCAGTCAATCTCTTGATGACCCATATGGAAAAGGATGGACTAGCGTCCTGACTCTTGTTGGATATATTGGGCATGGCATCTGCGGTTTATAACAGAGTGGATGGTGAGATAAAGGGAAAATATTATTACTGATTGGGCCGTGACAAGCTGACCGTTAGTGGACTTGCCCTGGCTGAAGCGATAGCACAGACCCCAAAACCTCTATGCGACAAAAAACATTCTCAAAGTCTGTGATCATACTGAGGTCCAACTAGAGCCACAGCTTTTCGCTCAGCCATACTTAACCCAGACTTCTCTCCAGCAGTAAATGCAGTGCCTTTTCTGGAGTGGGAAGTAGGGGAGTGTAGAGTGCTAAGCGGTCTTTTCAATCAAGGGACTATTAAGCCCTTTAAGTAGTGTAGACAAGAATGTTGCATCCCCAATGAGACCTGGCTTCAACAAAAAGTACAGCTGTGGCACTGGGCACTATATTCTCCAAAAGCAATAGCAGCCTCTCGCTCACTTACACCCCTTAATAAGCTGGTCCATCATTTCTAAGAGACCAAGGGCCATATATCTCGGGTCATACCAAAATATCCACAACAGCAAACCTACCAGAGAATTTGCCTTAGTGTATAGCTGGGACTCAGACACTGAGACAGTAACTACTCAACCAATGGAAAAGACTGCAGTGAATCTTCAGGATTTCCTGCCACAAAGACAGTCTGCTTTCAAACAAATGTACCAGTGGTAGTACTTAAGCAACTTAACTGCATATTCTTTTCCCTCCCTGACACACTTACACTGTGATCAGGTGTCTAGACCAAATATACACATACTGTGGTCCTGCGTAATGATGCAGACCTCCTGGAAACAAATCATGAAACATATAAAAGGAGCCCTATCCCAGCCAAGCCTGGAATAACGCTACTGGGCTGGAGGCCCAACACCCTAGATGGTACGACAACAGTAGAATAGATCTTGATAAAACACATGATGGGCGGTCAAACAGCTTATTGCCCTACAATCGAAAAAAAGGATTCCACTCCCTTGGTGCCCTGGTGTTATGTAAGCTATGGCACACTATCACAATTGAAAAAAATAATTTACACCATAACTTATTCTCAAAAGAGATTCATGGGAAAATGGAAACCACTGTCTGACCACTTCTCCAAAATGGAAAACAAATGCTTTGAGACCCCTAGATTACGGGGTTTACCTGAGCACCTACCGAAACTGGGATTAGAGGGGAATGCCGAAAGACCAATAATACTACGCCATCTCCTGTCTGGTGCTTCCCTGTGCTCCTTAACTCGACATCGGGCTAACACTATATATTAACAAGATGGCACCCACACATCGCTCTGCAAGGCATAGGCAGTACTCTCTCTACTCTCTCTTCTTAGATTGTGATAGCTTGGGAGGAGCAGGGAAGGAGAATTAAATGCTTTTTTGCCTTCCTAACTGAGGATGTGCCAATCACAAAGACATTGTCCTATCACTAATCAGTAAAGACTTACAAATTGTGGATGACAAGTTATGCTACAACAAGTGGGGAGAGAGCAGGCCAAGGTAGCGGAAAAATTAATGCAGTAAATATTAGTGCAAAAGGATCTCTGCTTATGCACTTTTTCTCCTTGATGTGTACTATCAGCCTGTTCTGCACTGTTTCCAGCTATATTTTCTCTTAGGCACTGAGGAGTTTGTTATACACCCAACACTGTCCTTGCTTTCTTTCTTGATCCTACACTCTTTTCTGTTCCACACTTCCTTGTCTGCGCTCTTTCCTTGATCCACACTGCCATGCGTTCTCCCTCTGAAGTGTTAAATCTTCAAGTTTCACATTTCGAACCTGCCAATATATCTTTCCCCATCTGGCTTGCCCTTAGTCCTACAATCTGCCTCCAAACAAGCTCACACCCCCACGTTCAATCATTCCACATCCTACCTTCTTTCACTGCACGTTTCACTCTCCCTCTGTCCTGCTACGACTCACTCCCCCCGATTTCTCTTCTGGTACCAATCTTGCTCATGACCCTACTGCCAGTGTTCCTCTACTGTGTTAAGTTAAAGGGAGAGGGGAGGAAGTGGGGTTTTCTGCTCTAGAGGAACATCAGCTCAGAGGGGAATTAGCCAGAGGAACAGCAGATACCAGAGGCAGTGTGGTGATGAGAGGATGACAGAGGGGCAATTTTGGGTTTGTGGTGCACTCCATGATCAAGTCTGCTTGGGTAGTACAGTGATGTCAATGCAAGGCTTCAATTGTTCCTATGCTTTCCACTATGTTAGGACTGCAGAGCTCTCACATTATGACTGAGATACAATACAAAAGTGGGAAACAGCCCTTGCTCAAGAAATAAATTATATATCTTTTATCACTACACCGCCAACTTATGTCAACGTGCCAAGGCAATGAGGATGCTGTGCCCTTGTTTGTTTCTGAAAGTATTTGAATGCATTTAACAAATAAATGGACGTGTGCAAAACAAATGGCATCAGTCATATTACTTGCTTGAAAAATGTTTTTGGAAGAACTAAACAGAGTAGACAAAAGTAGTGAAAAAATACTTAAGGATCTCAGTGCAGAAAAATGGAATCTGACTAATCCCCCGCCCCGCATGGCTATTTCAGATTAAGTTAATCGTACCATGCTTCCCATAATTTATGTTCTTTTAGGGGCATCCCCACATCTCACACATGGGGCTCTCTATCCACAGCCACTCAGAGAGGAGGGTTGCTGGCTCTCCATATCAGTCCCAGACAGCGATTTCCACCTAGGCCACCAACTACATGTGGCAAGGCTAACGTGGAAGAGGGCTTGCGTCACCAACCCATGACACGGAACTTAGGGCCAGATGTATGAATCTGGCCCATTGCGATTCGGTAATTGCGATTTTTAAGAAATCGCAATTACCGACTCGCAAAGGGCCATGTATCACATTTGCGAGTCGGTAATTGCGATTTCTTAAAAATCGCAAATGCAATTACCGAATCGCAAATTGCGATACTGGCCCCATTCGCAGCTATGGGCCTGTTGGCCCATAGCTGCAAATTTTTTGCATTTCCTAAATTGCAATTTCTGAAACAGAAATCGCAATTTGGGAAATGCAAAGGGCCAGGGTGCTGGGGGCCTAAGGCCCCCTCTCCTGCACCCCAATTTTTTTTTTTTGCACATGTAAAGTACACACATGCCAAAAGGGCATGTGTGCTTTACATATTTAATAAAAAAATGCAGTTGTACTGCATTTTTAAATTTTGCACCAGGTTACCACCTGGTTGCAGGTCATGGTATTTTGCAAGTGCACAATACCATTCTGCGAAAAATCGCAATTTGCGTTTTTTTGCAGAATTGCTTTGCGACCTGGATTTTGCGAATCGCAAATTGCGATTCGCAAAATCCTGGTCGCAAAGCAGAAAATCGCAATTTTTGCAATTTTCAGTTTTTGGTCTGCGAATGCAGTTGATGCATTGCAGACCCCGATTTTGCACTCGCAAACGGCCGATTTCGCTGTTTGCAAGTGCAAAATCAGATGATACATCTGGCCCTTAAACACTTCATGAATGTCTGGAAAGGACCAGGTCTTGTGGAAAAAGGAGCCATTCTCAAAGTGGCATTGCAAACATATAGTGAAGAATTGCCTACCTGTTTTCCACAACCTCTCCTGATATTAATATATGCTATTCAGGTATTTAAGATGAATTAGAAAATAGTGGATGAGGATGGGCATCTCTCTGGGTGAAATTAAGGCGTCCCTCCAGTGTTCCTCTAATAATTCACAAACATATGCCTCAGACTAGGCTGGGGCGTCTCTGGGAGTCATTGACTAAGGACTTATAAAGTTGAAAGTTCTTGTTTGTCCTCAAGATCCCAGGCGTTAAGTACAGCTCCTAGAGGATTAAAGTCTGCACTTTTGTCTAAGTTTTTCAGGTAGAGGTACAGAAACTGTCTCAATTGTAAATGGTGAAAAGATTCAGACAGTATGACTGTAGTCCCATTTGACTGCACCTAGGGATGCTCGCCAGACTTCTATTACCACACTGGTGACAGGGGATGCCTGTGACTTAAGACCACCCGCCGCCAACAATAGATAGAATGTAAAGGTGAGAAGTTGCCAAATGCCCAAAGTTCTGTAGCATACGATGGCTCACCACAAAAAAGCCACTCATTTATGACCAACAGATGAGAGGCCAGTAGTAGAAGATATATCTGTCATTTCGAGGCTGAAGTCATATGGGAATTTAACATTTTCAGCCATGACAACACGTGGGGTCTTTCCATCCCAAAGAAAGGAGCAAGTTAATTCTCTAGAAAAGTATTAGGGAATGTGGAACAGGCACTTCTGGAGAGAGCATGACATATTTGTTAAGGAAATAATGTTGTGATTGTGACATACCCTAAGAGTGATAAACAAAGGTGACACCATGGAGAGAAGTCTCTATGTAGTAACTAAATAAGAGGTGGGATGTTGGTAAACCAGCATCACACTGGAGAGCTCAAGACGTAGAACCACCACATAAGTAAAACCGTCCAGTTCTACGTATAGGCCGCAAGCTCAAATTGTCTCTTGAGCCGATCCCTGTACAGTGTAAGTAACATATTTAGACCTGTTCACACCTTAGACCTGAAATTTGACCGAATTAATCAAGGATGTCTCTTTGTGGCCCAACATACATGACTGACCAAGGAAAACGAGTTAATCGGAATATAGGGGTACACAATCATTTAATTCTTCTGACTTGCAAAAACCTCAAAGTAGTCCGTCCATAACCCAGGTTGGAGAGTATCCTGCCTAATCCTCATCTCAATTGAAAAGGCACTTGACACACACTCCACTCACATGCCAAGCGCATTTATGATTGGAAGTGGGGCCAACACCAAATCTAAACAGAAATGTAAACAGATACTCCCAGCTGACCAAGGCAAAAGCTTTTTCGTAGTCTACCAGTAGGAAAGACAGAGCCTATTATGGTGCTAGAACTCATGAATTGCGAATGTTTCTAGAAGATCTACCAGGCACAAAACTGCTTTGGTCTCTCTGAACCAAGAGAAGTTTTGTTTCTACATTAATTAGGGTATAAGGTCTATATGATGACCATTGTTTGGCTAGTTTCCATGGTTTTACGAGGACAGTGATAACTATCTCTATCAGACTGGGTGGAAAAAATACATCTGCAGCTGCCACAACAAATCTGTTGGTTAGATGAGAAACAGTAGAACAAGCTCCACCGTGAGGCCACTGGGGTTTGCTGGGTGAAATTTGGGAAATAACTCTCTGTACCTCTTTCTTTGAGATTTCTCAACCTAAGTGCTCCACATCCATTTGGGACAAAAGCGGGACAGCTTCGGTGTCTATAATGAGCCTAGTTCCCCACTGGCAAAAGTTTGATTCTAGATACATAAATAAGTACAAAGGTGTAAAACACCCCTTGTATTTACACCAGGAGTTCTTCTGAGGCACCGGGATCTCCTTCACGTGCATTGAAAGATTATCCCAACTAGTTATCAAGTAGAGAAGCTTTTCTTCCTTATCTCCCTGTTCATTTATAGCACTGTGTGAGATGAACCACAGTTTCCTAGCCCCTTTCATCCAAGATTGTTCAGAGTTCCTTCCATGGCAACTAGAATCTCATTATCCCTGGCGTGCAGTTCCAGTTTTAGGAGATATATTTAAAGAAGGGGCAGAGCTTGTTTTTTGTGTGTGTTTTTTAACCAGGAGATATAACCTACTGCGTGGATGTAGAGAGCAGGCTTAAAAGCCTCACAGTGGGTAACCAGCAACTCAACTGAGTCCACACTATCTGAGATCTATCTCATTTATGTCCCTAAATATAAGAAAATGAGACAAGAAGGCTAGGCCTTTGTAGTAAGAGCTGCTCAACTTTGGAGCCAGCTTCCCATCCATCTCTTATTTTAGGAAGGACTTGAAAACTTGGCTGTTCCCTCTGTAAGTCCTTAATTAACCCCACTATTTATGCAGCAATCTATTCTTTCTAGTATTCCTGGCTCTCTGCGCTGTGATACCCGATGGGTGATAAGTGCGCTTTATAAATATAAACCCAAATAAAAGTATCACGTGGAAAGGAAACTAAAAAGTAGTTACACCTTGAGAAGGTTTTGTGGGCTTTTGAATGAAGGATTTGGCCCTGGTTGAGCCATGAAGGGCATTTGCCCGGCATCCATCAGGCCCATGGACTTGGTGAAGTTGAAAAGTAGGGAACAGACGGCAAAGTTGGTTAGGCAAGGATATGTCTGTTTGATTCATACTCCATGATCCCACAGAAGTCTCCCTCAATCAAAACAGTCCCTCAGCTTAAAAAAGGGCGGCACTCAGAGTGGCAAGGAAAGAGGACATGACGGGAAGAATAGCATAGGCATTTACGACTTGTAATAGTGTGACCCAACAATGTACCTCCTAAGCAGGCCCCTACAGATCTGCTGGACATGAAAAAGGAGAGTTGTTCCGCAGCAGGAAAGCATCTCCCCGGGAACCACAAGTAGAGCTAGCATGAAGCATATTGGTGAAACCATATCTACCTTGGAGAGGACAATGAGGTGCTAAAAGATAATTTTGTTGAGTGACTGAGTGACAGTTAACAGCTTTCAGCACCGCTCCCCTCTTCAACTTCCCCGTCAGGTCACTGAGGTTCTAGGATAGAACCCTGAGCAATGGAATATCTGAGGTCCCTATTTGGTTGACCATTTAAAGGGAAAATGCAGGATAACAGTCCAAAAGAGTGAACTGTGGCTAAGCTGTCAAAGCCAGAAGCCCAACAGATGTTGTCTGATGTCTTTGGTACCAATGACAACTATAACCGATAACATGGAGCCTAAATGTTACCAACACCCTATTCATCCACTGTGAAGCACCTTTCACTCTTACCTTAAGTGCATTGAGAAATTGTGTACAAGGCTAAAATATATTTGTAAAATAACAAATGTTAAATGGTAGTCTACCAAAGAGGAAGCCCAGTTCCCCTGTTGTATAACCTAGTTGAACTGTCAAACTAAAGAACAATTGAGAGAATCGTGCCCTCCGGCACCAGAAAAGCATTGTGGCTCCCACGTCTACCACCTGAGCCTCCCTGTCCTGTACAGCAGGATTTTGTGCAAACAGGTTGCAGTTTTGAATTGCAGGGAACATGATCTCCAAGTTCTGCAGCACAGAATGATGCAGGATTATCAGACACCACGAGATTCACTAACTTTGTTCCATCATCATGACTGCCTCAAACATCAAATTATTCTGCATCGTTCCATCCTTCATATTACTCAACTATCACAACGTTATCACATTATCAGTTTCTATACTTCATTATCAGCATTACTGTCTAATTTCAGAAAACGTTTTACTCCCTCCTGTGATCTAAGATATAAATACAAAGAAACAATGTTGAGGAACTATCAAATTTCACAACATATAGATTTCAGAACATGATGCACCAATGAAGCACCTAATTCAGATGTGGGAAATGATCTACCTTTGCCTCACACTGCTGCCAGTACCATGGTATAATGACCTCACGTCAGTGAAGGAGGCTTATGATGTGAGTGCTTTGGGGACAGAGTTCCATAGTTAAAGATGGCAGATGTTTTTCCACCAAGTGAGATCTGTGTGTAGCAAAAAAGACAAAAATAGTCCTGAAATGTAGGCACATGATGGCATTTGGTTAATAATCTCACAATGCCACTTCATTCAATAATGAAACTCAAAAAACCTAATTCACACGTCTTGATGCACATGAACGAAGCTAATTTACTTATGCAGGTGGGTCATGGAAATTGGACTGCTTTCATTGGAAAAATCATAATAGGTGAGGCACGGTTTAGCGAAGTTCTGAGCTCACAAGCATGCCAATATGATTTCCATTAGTAGATTCTCTTACACCGATCTCTGGAGAAGGGTCTGCTGCCACTGACTGAGCAGATTATGCAGATTTCGGAATTCAAACCATTGAACAATCACTAAATGAAACTGCCTTCTCAAAAATGTCATATAAATGAATTGCCAGTAAAAGTTTGAAAGAGAACCCAGTAGATATCAATAAAACTAAATTACAATTTGCAAGCAGGACACATTTGGACAGGACCACACCAAATGGAAGCCAAGAGTTCCAGTTAGTATGCACACTGATGTTGAGGCCCTAAAAGGACCAGTGAAATTAATATTAACATGCTCTGATCATTTCGCGTTTTGTAGCTGTTTCACAGAGGTTAGCTGCAATCTTAGAGGATTCAGGAACATTTCTGGTAATTAAATTTACAAGGAAGATCTGGTGTATTTATATTAATTTCAGACGTTTTCTGAATAGAAATCAGATGCTGGGAGATGTAACTTTTCAGAAGAGTCTGTAGTTATGGCTGCAGGGGGCAACAAAGAAGGGACATCAAGACTCTTGTTAGTCAGTGGCAAAAGCAGCTTGACAATTGTTTCCTCTCTAGACTCCCCATGCCAAAATGGAAATAATCTTGAACTAAGAATGCAGACTAGGTGTTTGAGACTCCAGAGGATGGGTCCAGGCTTTAACAAATACAATAACAGCGCCCACTTCCCTATAATCCAGTTTGGAGGCTCTAGAACGACGGGAGGTCTTTTAAAAAAATCATAATGAGGATCTGAAGATAATGAAAAGAAATGCAACAATAGAGAGGACAGACAGAGATCATGCTAATTATAATGCCTCTATTTTCAATGTCTTCTAAGTTAGTAATTCAGTATAGAATGTAGGTGATAGCCCTCGTAAAATATGTACATTGGCTTATAGATGGTGGCAACAAGTTAGATAAACAAAGTAAATGCACTTTAAGCAGATTCCAATGCAAGCCACACATCTGAATGACATTGAGCTAACACGCCACTTGCCAGAAACTAATTAACAACACGAAAAGCAGAATAAGTAATGAATATGCGTAGAGTGAATAGATGTCTTTCAATGTATGAAAAGAAAATATAGATCTTGCCAACTAGAAGAAAGTTGAGTGTACAGTACCCTACTGTCAGTAAGAGGTGCCACTTTTAAAGTAAACAATTTACATCAAAGTTGCAGAAACACTGAAGTATATCTGCATGTACAAGAAAGGGGAAGTGGCCTTTCCCTGCATCAAGATCACAACGAACAGTGACATTTTGAGTTCTCTCAAATGCTTTCTGCCTACAGAAAGTGTGCGTGCTAAGTAACGCATCCAAGGGCAACATATAGTTGTGGCCTTTGGGAAACGCAAGACTAAAAAATGTTTTTAATTTTAAAGCTCTTGTCCACTGAGTTTGACTCTTGTCGGAAAGAAATGTAATTAAATCCAAAGATTGTTAATTGAGGTTAGTTTGGTGTTCTTGTATCAAGATCCAATGCGTGATTACAGAGAATGTAAATTCACTCAGAATCATCCAGTGGTGCTTGTTAGAGGCTTCTTTATAATAGTAGCAAACAGCCACGAGTTCAGCAATGTTGCCTTGCCGATTTAATTTTAAAAAATGCTTGCTGTGTGGGCAGTGCGGACCTAGAAGGTGACTTTATCACCTTGTTTTAAACACCAGTGCGTGAGCTTTTAATGCCAAACAGTGAGCCGAAGAAATAGACAGATTCAGACCTACCGTGGGAGGAAAGGGGCAGAGTTTCAGACGTTGTACCCACATTTTACCGATGGAGCATCAAGAAGGGTGAGAAATACAGTTAAAGGCAATGGTATGTCTAGCAATGAACAGAAAATATGGAGGTCATAAAAACAGAGAAAGACACCTGCAAAAAATATGAGTAATTCAGTCAAAAGTGGAATACTTTCCCAAAGATGAGCGAATGTTTTGGAAGCAAACCCACACAGGAGCAGAATAAAATTCATACAGGAGCCGATGAATCAATATGTAAAAGCTGAGTGATGCAACTCTTTGATGTCTAAACCTAACAGTGTTCATCCTCAAAATCTTGATTTGTACAAGACCACTATTAGTCTGGGATTCACGCACATTACCACTGATCCCTTCTAAATTCAGCCGCTGCTAGTGAGTTGAAAAGCATAAAAAGCACATAAAAGTAACACCGCTATGAGGGAGCACTGACATGATCATGTTATCATCCAGCCAAGAGCATGGCCGCCAGGCAGTCGACAGGAAAGCAGTGCAAGGCCATATGACATTACGTCATCAACCGAACCAACCAATCAAAAACATTATTCAAGAAAGGGCAATTTAGAGGTGACTGATGATATGCCCTGCCGCCCAGCTACATAATGTGCGCTTTAAAAAAAAAAAAAACTTGTATTAAAAAATCCTTTGAAACAAACTGGGTCTCTTTGCCGCCGGTAGGCGGGTTGTATTTTGAGTGTGCAATTTCCACAGTGCGTGTGTGTGTACTGCGTAATTAAAATTCTCATTTCAATGGGGCACAGAGTTTCCACTTGGAACTTTCCGCCCCTTAGTCTCCATAGTGTTATAACCATTACTCGTTTTGGAAACGCTTTGAAACCTGTGTACCAATAACCTATTTACTGTGTAATATCCTTTAAGGGCCAAGAAAACCTTTCTGGGTGAACATTTGCACTGTATTAAATACACTAAACATAACCTGCACTTGTGCTGTAACTTGCAAATCTAAGTATGCCACAGTTGAGAGTACATCATTTCTTTTCCCCCCATGAATAAGTAATGGCTTAAGAAAACGACGATATGGAAATAAGACGAGCGGGTGTGCAGAGTGGCCACACATTCTTGCACCCACCGTGTTTCTCCTTCAGCAAGGTCCACACTCAGGATCTGGTGGTCCAGGGGATTAATGGACCGGTCATTGTAATCTGTGTTGAGACAGCAGAGTCAGCCCTGACTCACTGGACTTCTTGTAGACAGTGGAAGATTCTTCCCTCATAGGTGTGGATCCAAGACAATGGGTAAGGCACTACGGAGGTCTCAAAGGTGAAAGGTGCACCTAGATCCGCTGCGATTAGCTGGCTGCCTTAAAACAAGTTGGCAAAAAAATGTACTTTCCATTTTTTTGCTGGTGGGAGCTAGTTAACTGGGAAAAGAGGTTGGTGCGGCCCAATTGGGAGGGGCAAGATCTGCTGAAGAAAACCACCTAGTCTTCATGGTCCCTCTGAAGGCATCAATATTGAGGCACTGAAGTGCTCGTGGAGATCAGACCACATTAGACAAACTGATGAAGTGCAATAAACACGTTTTTAGGTGCATAGGAGGAGGAAAGGATTTGAGAAAAACTAGAGGAGACTGCTGAGAAAGAGTTAGAGTGAGAGAGATGGTGAGGACCAGGATTTGATTACAAAGAATATAGAAGAAGTTGTAAAGTTGTGTTTGGGAAAAGCAGAGTCCAGAGTGTCTTTTGTCCAAGTGACCATGACCACTTTTGGAGCAAAGGTGTAAGATACAGAGGGGCCTTCTTCCTGAGTTGGACTCCGAGTTGTAAGAGGTCGGACAGTTCTGACAGAGAATTGTGAAGGCCTTTTTGATACTAGAAGAGAAAGCAGGAATCCTTTAAAATGTCTGCACAGCAGCTAAGGTCTATGTTTTGGGGTTCCCTTTCCCTTCACGCTGAACAAGATATGATAGAGCTCCTGAGTCCTGTTTTTATGAAGCAACTAATACCTCCAAACTATGCAGCCCACCAGGAACGAGGAAAGGTCATTATTTACATCCATGACTTTCAAGACTGTGTAATCTACAGTCAGTGATACAATCATGGTGAGGTTCATTGACTCCGAAATGTGTAAAACTATTTTGAAACTAGCCGCTTCTATGAAGCAAGTGGTCCAATACAAAAAAAAAACAGCAGTTTCTCCTATTTGCAGACAAGAGTGAGCTGACGCAACACAGAAGATGTCACATGAAGGTAAATCCAGAGAGAATTACAGTATGTGGGGATACTGGTATTACTGTGGAAGCCAGGTGGGTTGCAGTTCCCCCAAGGAACCAAGACCTTCATGTTATCTGATCCAGAAGCAGCAAGGTCTTTCTTAGCACGACTGAAAGGACTCTTGCCTCAAGGCTGGTTGTAGCTGACGTTATGCTGCAGGAGACCTTATGGCTGCAGAAGACTGTACGTGCTGCCTTATGTCCCGATTATGGTGGTAGGTCATGTTATGTGTGCCAGTAGGTGGGGAAGCATATTTGAGTTACCGTTACAGCATTGATATGTGGTGGGACTACCCTGATGTCTTCAACCCCCTTATTTTCTTCTCTATGGAACAATCCCACTAATTTACCCCAATTTGGGGAACTAGCCACTCTCTCCTTATGGTATCGAAGTGACAAGAACACAAACTAATGTGAAATGTATTGCCTATTGCTGAAAGTCAGTAAAGAAAAGTTGATTACATCGAGGACCCGCATGTTGCCTCTCAGCCACTGAAACTTGCAACAATAAACATTACAGAAATACGAGATGGCCTATGTTATGTCTGTATGTATTTCAACTTCTATGTGGATTGGACAGAGTGTTATGCTGCCCAGAGAGTGGCCACGTCCCAACATTTTTCTCAACTCCAGCTTCTGAGGGAGGGCGTGGGGTTAGATTTGGGATGGATGACTGAATTTCTTTTGATATGGGGCACTTTCATTTGACCTACTTTGGAAATACGAATACAGCTTCAAGCTTCAAAGCATCAGTAAATATTGAGCCAGAGCTCCAAATGATCGGGCACATGATGAGACTTGTGTAATAGGAAACCGAACATTGGTGAACATGTGGGCCGAAAATGCCATGTAATCAGATTGACGAGGTATCTTTCATACAAGATGCAAGAGAATCTTGGGCAAGAGCCAACGTTTATATAAAAGGAACTCACTGACAAAAAAAATTCTTTTGAAGTAACAGGATGGTACTTCCTTTAGAATAAGGGTCACAGAATAGATAAGAAACTGCATTCCGCACCCACTGGAGCTTAACAATCTGATCCGTTTATCCATTTTTGTGACTTCCATTACAGTAGTCCATTCTGGATGAATTTTAGTATATGCAAGAGTCCAATATGTGGGATAAGAAACACTGAGGAGCACAATGTATACAAAAAAATAAGATTCACGCTTTCGTAATTTAGGAAGCTTAGATGTGAAGTTGGACCTCGAGGTGCAATGGTAAAAAGGTTAGGCATTCTGGAATGATTAAAGGGAGGAATGTGGGACACTACAGAAGGCAGCCAAAACCTATGGATTGACCCGAGGCACTTTCAAGGAGAATATGGAGTCTTCAGAGATACACAAGGAATCTTAAATAACTAAGACCATGGAAGAGGAGCAGGTGAGCGAGGAGCTTCAGAAGTAAGAGGAGAGGCTTTGGATGAAAGCAAAATACTTTATGTAAAAACGAAAAGCCTTCAGTGTTTACCCATGTGTTGGAAGATGCATTGAAAGGCCAGAAGTCTATAGACGTAAAGCAGAAGTCTGTTCTGGGACGAGGGAAGGCAGTAGGAAAGGGATACTTTGCGCTGAAAAGGTACTTAAAATGTGAGATAAAAGGGTTTTTAACATAATTTACTTAGTTCTTTCAACCAAAGTATCAAAGAGTTAGGGGAAAACAGTTCATCAATATGGAAAAATGTTTTAAAAAACGAATAAATAACCAAAAAGAGTTTTTTAGCCAAAATGTGTCAGGCCAGTAAAGGAGATGTTTTTTGTTACAATGAAGGTAAAGAGATAAAAGGGAAGAAGATTAATTTTAGGTAGAAACAAAAGCTAGAGAGAGAGCATTTCCTAGAGTGACCAGTAAGGAGGAAATGCGATTTATAGACTCCCTGCATGATTAAGGGTACTCTCTGAGGGAAGAGAAATGTGATTACCTTTAGTCAATATAACAATATAGTGTTGGAACACTAATGTAGTAACAGAATGATTTTCTGAATTTTCCAATGTGTTCACTATAGCTTCTCTAGCATGAAATGCACTACTGAAAGCAAGACATGTCATCATCTCAGTTAATTTGCCATTATTAACCTAAATAGTTGCTTTAAATCAGATATAGGCTGGAATTATAAATATACCACTTTTTAAGAGATTTTCAAAAATACACTTCAATAATGCTAATTCATGCAATATCACTGCAGCCAAAAGTGATGTAACACATCTACTGCCACTTTTTTTTTTTGGGGGGGGGGAGGGGAGGTGTTGATTTAGTGGTCTGATGCTACAAACTAAGCCATAGCATAGAAGGAAAGATCTGAGAGACTGTGAATTTTAAAAGTACCGGGGGACCTAGATGCCCATCAGATGTGGAAAGTTTTAGCGGAAAGCCTCAGAGTGAATTGGAAGGTTTTAGAGTCACTTACGTTTAAGATGAGCAAGGAAACTGTGTAGGTTGGCGTAAAGACTTTAGATGTAATCTGTGAACTTTTAGAAGTATCTCTGCAGTCGCTGCTGGAAAGAATCCCCTGCAGTCACCAACCACTACTGTTTTAGTATGCTAGCCCTTTCAACTGAGTTCAAGCAACCAGTTTAGTTATAAAGAGATACTGTGAACCTAAGCCATGTGTGCAATGTGCCACTGAAGACATTGTAAGGGAAGGGATCAGACATAAATGTGACAATTTTGGCAGCAACCATATGGTACATTTTCATGTCTTAATAAAGGTAATGAGCCAGCACTGCCTCCGGTCTTGGTGTATTGACTGAGCTGAACGGGCACACTTTTAGACAACAATCTAAGTAAGTACGATGAAGACCGGAAAGTATAAATAGCAGGAAGCCCTGCAATGACAGTGCCAGGAAGGGTCACTTGCTTCTGTCGCCTGCCTATGCCCGGCATAAGCTGTGAATACATCTTTTCCTTGTTTATATATTAGAAAGGCAACATGTAACACAACATTTGAAGGAAAAATAGTACAATAATCAAGTTCACAGTAATAGTCAATAGATTTTCTTTGTCTTTTAGGTTCTTTTTTTCCTATTCATACTTAAACAAATGTGCATCCAACATGTTTCACCCAATTACGAGCTTCATCAGGGCGTAATATCAACAAAAAGTCAGTTTCATGAAATAATGCAAACAGAATAGGTGTGGTAGATTCGAGCAAAAACAGCAGCTATCTATTCAGAACACTTATAGAGAGTACAGACCCAGAGTAGTCCAATGCCAATCGTTTGTGATGTTATGCAAAAATAGTGCTCACAATGCCTAAATTTGGTGAGTCAAAAGAAATTCTGTAATCCAAGCCATGTTCAGCAATGTATCCGCACCTAGATTCAAAGTGTCGAACACATATTCTGCTTGAACTATTTCATGTAACAGACTTTTTATTGATAACACGCCATGATGAAGCTCATAACAGGCTGAAACACATTGACTGCGCATTTATGGTTTACCTAAAGTAATCTTCCCATAAAAACGTTCTAGGAAGCAGTGGGAAATATTGGTTGATAGTCTAAGGTTGTTAGGAGGAGGCCGGGTACTGTAGACAGAAACACAGGGCGAGTAACAGTTGACTCTAGCAACCGACGTGTGGTCTACCAATGTGTCCAGTGTTCTGGTATCTAAAGCTATAAGATCTCTGTAACGTGAACTGTAGCTCTGCTGTAAGCTTTTGAGATCTGTTTCACTAGAGGGGTAACTCTGTTTAAGGCATCAGATTTGAACAGCGGTCCCCTGCAAGCAGAATCTGAGTCAGATTACATGTTTCATAGTTTACCGGGAATGGTCACAATGGGAGACTGGGTCAATGGAGAGGCACTCTACAATTTAAATATGGCAACGGACATGTCAAATTGCATGCCAGGAAGGTTATTCTAACTTTCTGTAAAGCCTATGTCTATGTAGTTAATGTCTGTGGAAAGCTGCACTGTAAAAATCTCCATTTAGCCCTATGTTTTTTTAAAAACTCTCCACACCAGCGATTGTTCTATTGCCAAAGCATCCTTTGAGACATAAGGGTCGTTCACAAGGGCTCGGTATAATTTGTGGCATGTATTAGTAACACACCTGTTTGAAAATCCACTCCATCAGCACTGCTGCAGCACAGTCCACATTGGAGCAGCGTTGGAAATGTTCAGAGACAAGCCAGGGAAGGCTGAGGCAGACTGGGGTCAATAAGACTTTAGAGCTGAGCAGGAAAACTATGCAAAAGATTTAAGAATGTGTGGATGCAAGAGAGACAAGTCACAGTTACTCAAGCGAATCCGAGAACAGAATGGTTTTGTTGCAGAAAAGTAAAATTGTACAAATCAGCTAAAAGCTGTAGCCATGGGCTGAAGGAATTTAGGGGTGAGCTAGGAAACTTAAACAAGCATTTGCAATTGAATGGGTCTCGCGTTTGCTCGTGTTAGAGTTTATAGCTTGTAAACTCCTAACCGGACTTTTCACTCGTAATGAAACCTATCGTCAAAAGTGTAATTATGTACGCAACCGGAAAAAGTGCAATTAACTGTGTAACAGGGTCGATATTATGTAAAGCGCTCGACTTCTGGCAAGCGAGATTGTACTGGGAAAATAGAGAAAAAGTAGTCCACGAGCCGGACGGAAAACAGCGAGCCTCGCATGTTTTTTGTACTTGGTCGATGCGCTCCAGGAGGGCTATCCACCGGAAAAGGCATGACGTATGCATGCCTTCCAGTAATTAAATCAAGCAGATTCTAACAGGCAAGCCCACGAGCCAATGAAAGACACTGACGTCACGCGTACAGGGCCCCGAGGCCTTTTTAATTCCTAAAGCGTCTTGCTTAGCGAAACACATGCGCAAGTGCACGCGACACAGGCTCAACCCTAAAAAATTTAAATTAAGTGAGTAGGAATTAGTGACGAGCCAGAAGCATTTTTTTTTTAAGTATGCAGTCAAATACAGGGGACCGATTGCCTAGTTGGTAATAGCTTCCAGTAGTGGAGATGCCCCCCAGAGACTGCAAACGCCAAAATATTCAGTAGTGGCCTTTTAACAACCTGTCTATGGCTGATTCATACGTTTAGTAGCATGAAATCGACATCTTCTGTTTTCTCCTACAGTTCAACTGCTTTTCAACTGTATTGGGATTCGCGATAACCCGCAGTCGGACTCATGGAAATCTACCCAGTCATAGATTTCTTATGGGTACTGCTGATCGGCAAGGCAGGTAATCAACAACAGTGAGGGTGCGACAAATCTGAAATAGCACAAACATTTTTTTCTTCACCAGGAAAATATTTTCTTTATAGGTACTTCCCATTATCCCCTTCATACGTGGGGGCATTTGAGTGTTTTTCAGACCTAACTTGCCCACTTACCTTCATCCTTTTTTTATTTTTTTACATTAAATGTATGTTACTTTTAGGGAGATTAACCACTGGAAATTGAAGTGAATACTTTATAATTATGACTTTTTCGGTGTTTACCACCTTCCCAACTCCTGCATGCTTACCCCAAAATGTAGTACTCTCAGCCTCAAGTCACTTCCGTGCGATTAAACACCCCTTTTCTTGTGAAAACGTTCTATTTTCATAGGTCAATCCACAATCCATATGCAAGTGCTCTCAAGCCTCAGTGCTGCACTCTGTACTTACATTTTTCAGGTGGGGTTATTGTAATCGTCTGAGCTGTGAATTCTTCATCAAAATATCTGGTATCCGTCTCTGACGAAACTTGAGGTTTAAAAGGAGGTACGAGCTGCGAAACGAAGATAAAAGGTTTTTTTTTTTTAACATGCATGAACACACATACACAATAGACAAGCCGCCCATCTAGAGCGGCGGTAATTACCCGCACGTTCAAGCTCCAGATGCTGCTCTAATTATTAAATGAAAGATCGTCTTCATGAACTTGTCACATTACAGAGCCGTGGAAGGAGAACACAATTGCACTTTGTTTTCTCCCTCTGGAGACGCCTGTTGCCGAGGGCAGTCAAACAGGCGGAGGTTCCCGCCCAGTTTTGAAGAGACGCCACCTCATTGGACAGCGTTCACCTCGCAATAGGCTGAGCGCGCCACTCACTGCCCTCTGGGTCGTGCTGCTGCTCTGTTGCCGGTTTTGAAAAAGTCAACTAGCTGCAAAAAGCCAGGGACTCTGTGTTCATGATAAAAAAAATGAACAAGTGCAGCACACGGAAACTATTTACCAAACATCTACGGGCATCAGACACACACAAACATTCGATGGGAAAGCAGGTAATCTAGAGGTATTTAATTTACCCAAGCGAATCCGGTATTCCAACAGCAACGGCATAGCACTGGAAAGTAGGTACAGCAAAGAAACCCTCTATAATACAGCCTGCAATTTTCTATAAGAAAATTATATTTTTGGGAATGGACTAATTACGTAAATAATGATGGTGACATCACCTACTCCCGACGAAATCTAGTAGGAAAGACACGGCATTGACACAAAATTACATCACGCATTGTTTTCATCTCAAAACACGGGGCCTCTCAGGAAAGTTAATTTCTCAAAGTAAAAGAATAATTATGTTTTTTGTTTAAGATAAAAATAGAAGATGTGTCGTTATGTTACATTAGAAAAGAATGTAGCAACAATGCATTTTTGAAAAACAGCCCGCAGGGAAAACATGCATACAAGTGCAGTTCCTTTAATTTGTTAAAACCAAACCTTCTGGTAAACTCACATGGACAGTTGCCCAACACCAGACACATGATGACCCAGTTTCCAGTACAGTTAGGTCAGTAAGCGTGCTTGCCGGCTGCCAGGCCGGAGTGAGTTTGCAAATGAATGACGAATGATGCTAAAACAAGTTTCTAAATTGTAGCCGCTCTTCCCACCAAAAGAGCATATAACATCACACTGTAAGGTCACAGGACCTGCCCCAGCCGCGCGACAGCCTTTGGAAGGAGGCCTAATGCGTTGTAGAAAATTCCAGTGAAGAGGGGCTCGATGTGCAGACGACTCAATTTTACTGTCAACTATTCAAGTAATCACGTCAAATAAATTGACAAAAAAACAGAAAGATGGTTACAGAAAGCATGCATTTGTACCCACTTCTCAGCGAGTTGCCATAGCAATCCACTTGGTTTACACTGGAGGTCTGCCCTCTGTGTCTGCAATACCTCGCGGGAGACCAATCAGCGAGAGGGAACCTACTCCCAACATACTTGGGGATTTTTAATAATTTGCAGGCAATCTGAGCATGCTGTTTCTCATATTCTTGTCATTAAAAAAACATGCGTGTGAACATGGGGAATGTGGAGTGGAAAGACGGAGGTGAAGACTCAAAGTGTAGGGGGTCCAAGATGCTTGGCAAGAATTGATGTGCAAACCTGAATCCTCGCAGTTCTGGCCATATGTTCGGCAATTTAAAAACACTGCCTCATCCATGAAGCCAGCATTCAGAACATGCATCAAGAAGGTTTCTGACCTGAAAGGTCATTTTCACGGTGACCCTCCTCCTGTCTGCTCGCCCAAAGCCTTTGACCTAAGCCACACAACTCATTTGCCAACTCCATCTGTTCCTTCCGTTTGCACCAGCTTATTCAGTATGTTTTACATGCTAGTTTGATTTGCCAACCACAAGATTTCAAGATGAATTTTTACAATGTTGCCATATGTAACGATAACACAGGAGACGAAGGGAAAGTGATTACGACGTTTGGCACCAACCTGAGCGCGAAATAAAATCTGCATATCTCGTTGATAATGAAGACTAGCCAACCCAAGAAGTTTGTGAAGGCATCGGCCACATCATGTACATTTTCTGCGTTCTATCACAACCTCATGATTTCAAAGGACCATGCGCACAGAAAGTGTTAGGCTACCTATGATTTTCAAACCCCTTCTCCAAGAGATGGACCTTGCAGACTGGACTGAGAAATGCTTGAATTCTATGTCAGGACCGGAGGCTCAGATTATGCTTCTCTTTCCATGCTTTACTTTTAACAGCAGCCAATGAAAACCATGGAAAACAAAAAACTACATATCCCAATACTTGATATGTCACGTGATGACCATAGAGGAGGAAGCCTATAAAGTGTTGCTTCACACCCAGCCACTCCTCTTTCTTTGCTGCTTCGCAGCTAGTTAAGTGGTTTTTCTCTATTTTCACATGAGGTGTGTGTTAATTTGTTTGTGTCTGGAAGCGGTGTTTCCCTCCCTAAAAGCGACCGCTTGGTTCGCTTTCACTTTGTGGAGTTGGGAGCAGGGGAGCGAGGACTCGCGTATCTCCGTGCAGTCCTCTCTTTATTGCCGGTAAATGTAATTTATTATATATATATATATATATATATATATATATATATATTTAGCGCACTCTCTGCGTAAGCCGCGTCAGAGTCCGTGCAGCTCCTTAATTGCGCGTCTCTGTGCCGCCTCCAGAGCGAGGATTGTTGTGCCCCGAGGGCAGCGTTTTTATCCGCCTCTGAAGCAGACCCACAGGAGAGTTTACTCTGCCCCAGGGGGCCAGATCTCTTCGCGCTCGTGTCCTAAGCGTTTTGTCAGCCGGGCTGAGTTTGGTGTTTACTTTGCCCCGGGGAGCCCATTTAACAAGCGCTCATGTCGGAGTGGCTTGGAAGACTTTGAAGTTGAAGCTTAATTATATAATTACACTCTCGTTTTTTCTTGTAATTTTAAGGTTTTTCCTTGTTTACACACTCATGTCTGGAGCGTTGTTATTTTAAACAAAGAGACAGCTCCCTCCACATCTTAAACAGCAAATTTTGTCTTTTTCTGCCCTGTTTTTTACAACTATTGATACTGCTCCTTTGGAGCTCATCTGAGGTATTACAGTATGGCTGGCTATGAAGACCAAGCCGAAGATTTGTATTATCTGGATGAACCGGCTGGCTCCTTTGATCAAGACTTGGTATATGCGCTTGACGCAGGAGTGCGTCATACTGTTAACCAAGCTTTAGCTCAAGCCATTCAGCCCATTAAACACCATCTCTTGGGTTTTGTGGAACAACAAGGCTGGGTAGCCCCGTCGGGCATCCAACCCATTGGGGAACATTCCCTTCCGGCGAACACCCAGGCTTCGAAGCAGAGTACTAACCCGCATTCTGCGGAATTTGAATCCCTTATCAGAAATATGGCCAGGGAACATGATTATAATTCAGGATCACAAAAGAAAGCTGTAAGTGACCCAGTTTCTTCTTCTTCTGAGCAATCCTCCGAGCATAGAGATGATCCCCCTCGCAAGCGCAAAAAGAAAGTTCATCATCAGGAAGCACCTACCCCTAAGGTTCTGACATTCGAGCCGGAAGACATTGTGCACCCCAGGTCTTCGCTTTGGTTACCAACCCCTGAAGTGGCGGATTATGTGGAATCCCACATTAGACACAGTTTCGATAAGGAGGTCCGCTCAAGGCTGAGGTCTGAATGTCCCAGACCAGATTTCCCCTCCAAGGTGACTGAGACTCCCAAATTAGACCCTACACTGGTCACTTTTCTCAAGAAATTTGAAAAGGACCCAAAGAAGGGTATAGATCGTGCCTGGCGTGGATGTCAGGATAAGCTGTTGAACGTCTCCGGTCCATTAACAATAATTTTGGAGTTTGCTTTTCAGGCCAAGGAGTCAGGTCAGCCTATCAACCCTGACATTCTAGTGGGTTGGGCTCAGAGAGCACTTTGCTTCCTGGACAATGCCAATTGCGCCATATCTTCTGAACATCACAGATCAGTATTGATGAAGTTAGACCCCAAATTGGCAGACCTCGCTACCTCTGAATCAGGCCCCTTGGCCCAGGGTTTGCTGTTTGGGTCCCCCTTTATGAAAGAGCTTTCTAAATTTGTTTCTACTTATGCCAGTTTGGACAAGGCACAAGGTTCCATCAGAAGAGTGCTGCGTCCACTTTTTAGAGGGTCCGGACGCTACAGAGGGCGTGCCTTCGGCCGCTTCAACCAACAAGGCCCTCAACATGGTTACTACCATCAAGGAAGAGGAGGCTTTCAGGAGTACGACTCCTCCTCTGCTTCTTTCTACCCATCAAGACCAAGATCTGGTCAGGACAGATTCCGCAGGGGGGGGATCCAAAGGCCATCAATCTTTCTCCCAGGAGTCGGGAGGCACAGGTGAGCTAGATGGATGCGATGGCTACTGAATGAAGCAGGCATTGATGTTTCTAGATTTGGTGCTCACTCTTCCTGAGGTGCTATGGCTTCAAAGTCTTTTGCTTTGGGTTCTCGTTTAGAAGACATTCTAAGGGCAGCAGACTGTTCTTCTCCTTTGACTTTTAAAACTTTCTATTGTAAACCTATTGTGGATATTGCATCAGTGGTTGTGAATCAGCTTTGAACAAGCATAATCAGAGCCTCCGGTCCTGACATAGAATAAACATTTTTCTAGCATTCGCGTTAAGAATTTTTCAGTTCTATAAAGGACACGGAGGCGAGGATTATCCCACTGCACTGTTGTATATGTTATCTTGTGGTACATAGTATTACTATGAAGTTCATGTACAAGTTTACTGTGTTTCAGTGCTAACCCACCCTATTTGGTAGTAGATATAAGTATCATTTTATGATGTTCAGTTTTTATGGCCTGAATTTTCTTTTTTTCCTAGGAAATGACGAGAAGTAAATTTCGGTCCGTTCTGGCACCTTTCAAGTTTCCAGTTAAGTTGGATTCCAGTTCTTCCTTTTTTCAGGATTGCGTTTACAAGTTTCATGTTTAAGACTTTGACTTTATCTGTTGCGAATATTGGACAAAGAAAGAGGAGTGGCTGGGTGTGAAGCAACACTTTATAGGCTTCCTCCTCTATGGTCATCACATGACATATCAAGTATTGGGATATGTAGTTTTCTGTTTTCCATGGTTTTCATTGGCTGCTGTTAAAAATAAAGCATGGAAAGAGAAGCATAATCCTCGCCTCCGTGTCCTTAAAAGAATTGAAAAATTCTTAACGCAAATGCTAGAATTTTTTTTATTGTCTTCAACATGTTTCAAAACATTTTTAAAAAATAATGTACCTATAACATGTAACATCATACCCAGGGCCGGCTTTAGGGTGGTGCGAGCGGTGCGGCCGCACCAGGTGCAGACCTGGACTTGGGGGCGCTGACCTCAGGGGGACACTTTGTTTAGCAATGACTTTCGAAACCTGAGATTTAAAAGCACCTGCTGAAAAGTTCCTTGTATGTCCAGCCTTCAGGAAGCAATTAAAGTGACAAGATACCTCTTGTAATTAATGTTCCTGCTAGGGAGAGAGGTGGGAGTTTTGTCTAAGGGCAGTTTTGACTTGCCATAAAGTAGCGCTGAGGGTTAATATGCCTGCTGCAAAGAACAGAACTATATTTTCTGTGGATAGCTGAGTGGATTAGTAAAGCCAGCCTTTACAACCGCTTTAAAAACAAATGTATGTGATGGGGGGCTATGGAGAGATGAGGGGAACATTTGCAGGGTGGTAGAGAGTAAATCTGAGGAGGTGGTCATGAGGTGGGGGGTGCCAAAAAAGACTGCCGCACAGGACGCCACCAGCGCTTAAGCCGGCCCTGATGATACCAGTAATGATTGACTGGACTTTACAATGGAGAACAGTTACAGTAAACATAAAAAAGACACTATTGCAACAAACAGAACATGGTGTGTGTGTGTTTGTTTATATATTACCTAAAAAACATTTTTTTTTAAAAGTTCACCAAGAGCCGCAGCGGATCCATGGATCCAGTGAATTAAAAAAAAAAAAGAAAAAGAAAGCAAGGGCTCCCGCCCTTGATATTTCTGAAGCCCCAGGTGGGCCAAGGGTGGGTAAAGCCACCCCTCAAGGCCGGCTCCTGCTATGTCCTGGGGTGCCCACCCCACTGACATAGCGGTTTGCTGTAACTTGGCAGGAGCTGACAGCGCCCACCAAGTTACAGCAAACATTCTGCTAACAGCTCTCCCTCTCGTCGAGTGAAGATTTCTTCTATTTCTCTGCCTGCAGAGATGCAGGCAGGGAAACAGAGAATACATTGTTCTCACAGAGTGAACTGCTGTAGCAGCTCTAGCGGCTCCTACCAGAGGTGGGCAGTCAGCTGGTACCACGGGGGCCTTCAGACTTCCCCCGCAGTCCCCAACATTGTGACTGGATGGCCCTCACATTGTCAGGCCCTAGGAGATAGTGTCCCCAAGGTGGAGATCAGGCTTGGGAAAAAAATTAAATCTTTAGGCTGGGCCCAGGGGATGGGGTCCCTGCGGCCGTCAAGGTTTGGGTGATATAGGGGTTGACCGCAGGAACAAGCTGCAAGCCAGGCCCTGCGGCCAACACTTGTGCATGGCCTAAGGCCGTGCGCAGATTTGGGTTGTTATAGGGGTTGGCCGTAATCCAGGCTCTGCAGCCAACCGCCGCAGCGCACAACCTTTGGCCATGCCAGTGGTGGCTGGATTAACATATAGTAATGAAAATTACTTTATGTTAAAGAAAAAGCAGAAATTCACTGAAAAAACTAAAGGTTACAGGGAAGTTTTAGTTAGGAAACTAAGGAACTATAAAAAATAGAAATTGACTTAAAAAAACAAAAGGTTATAGGCTCACATTTTAAATGTACCAAACCATAGAAATTCACCAGAGTTACCTCCAGTAAATATAACTCGTGCCCTTGCCATGAACTGCTAATTACCCCACAAATTACAGCACTTATGACATTGTTGATAACATCATTGATAATGTCACTAACATTTGAGGTAAAATTATTGATCAGATAACTGTGCATGGCGGAGGCGCAAGTTATAGTTACCTTAGGGCACGAGTTTTAGTTACTTGAGATAACTAACTATAATAGGTGAATTTCTATGGTTTGGTGCGTTTAAAACGTGACCCTAACTGTAACATCCCTATAACCTTTTTTTTTTTTTTTTAAGTGAATGTATATATATTCACTGAGAAAACAAAAGGATAAAGGGACGTTATAGGTAGGTGGATGTTTTACCCATACAAAATCACAGAAATTCAGCAGTTATAGTTCTACTTATGTTAAGAAACTATAACTTGTGACCTGAAGTTACTTTAAATGCAAAAAGGTACAGATGATGGACGGAATGCTGAACAATGCAAACATTCTCACCCACTCACAAAGATCTGGGTTTAATCCATCGTTTTTTTTTGCTCACTACGCCACCCCAGTTTGTACCTAGCCATATGCAAATCAGTCTTGACCCTGTTCCTCATGGGAACAGTCCAGCCCGAACTGCCAAGCCAGGTCCTCCCTGGACCATAATCAAGCAGTTACTTTAAGGCATAAGTTATAGATTCTTCAGATAAGTACAACTTTAAGTATAACTATAGAATTTTTATGGTTTTGTATGGGTAAGACATCAACCTAACTATAACGTCCCTGTAACATTTGGTTTTCTCAGTGAATTTCCATGGTTTGGCCGTAGGGACTGGCCTGCGGCCAGCCTCTCCACCAGCACCAAACCCCACACTGCGCACGGTAGGGGTTTCGTGTGTGAATGGTTGTACATATATATCTTTTTTTAGTCTTGTTTGGATCTGCTGATCCTTTGTGATATTACACAGGGGACTGCGCTAGGCGCCACTGTAGATCTGCAGCTGAAAACAAATTGGGCCATTATTTGCCCATGAGGGTTCCCTGAGGGGCACCTCAATGTATCCTTTGGTGTCAGGATACCCTTATCCTGACCCCTTATATGTTTTTCCACTTTTTTCTTCCCTTCCCTGGCCTAAGTAAGAGAGAAAATGGAGGCAGCAACATTTCTTTCAGGTTGTGGACAGCCAATCGGATTCCTGCTTTTGGTATGGGATCCGTGAATCTCCTGCAAGTGGATCCGCATCTTTAGATATCTATATATATATTTTTTTAATTACTCAGAAACAAATAAACAGATGTACACCAAATAACAAAAAGAGATAATTTTGGACCACAATCTATCTGCTTAGCGGTTTGGGCTGTAGTCGTGTTAAAAAATTGAAAATCCCCATAGACGTAACACAGGCTCATTTTTTTTTTTTTTTTTTTAAAAATGGGAGTTGCCACTTTGGTTTCTTTTTTCTGCAATCCAGACCAAACATTTTCAGTAAAAATGTCATCCAGTGTGGAATCGGTGTGGAAAGTTTCGTGCTCATCCATCAAGTGGAGGCCCCAAAAAAGGGTGGTCAAAAAAGTGACTTTTCCCATTTTAGCTCTTATAGGATTCTTTCCTCCTTGATACAGAAGTACATGGCTTAGCTCAACAGAATTACACCACATTTGGCATGAAAGTAGAACTTTACTGAAGGAGGGGTCGATGCTTGGCTTGGTGTAAATCCATTTAGTAGTTTCATAAACAAGCGGTTAAAAATAGTTTCAGTTTGGGCATGAAAAACTAAAATTATAGCAATATCTAGACTGGTAATATGGGAAGGGTTGCACACCTCCACAGAGCCCAAAATATAAAAAAAACATTGAAACTTGCTTGGACCAGGCAGTCTTTATTCCCAGCGCGAGTTATAGTTATCCTAGAGCACATGTTACACTTACTTGAAATAACCAACTATAACTGCTGAATTTCTATGGTTTTGTGTGTGTAAAATCGGAACCTAACTATAACTTCCTTGTAACCTTTGGTTATTCAGTGAATTTCTAAGATTTAAAAAAAAAATATTTCATAACTATAACATCCCTGTAACCATTGTTTTTTTCAGTGATATGTGTGTGTTTGAACCTTTCACCTCAAAGCTGCCGAATTCACAGGCGGGTGCCTCCGTACGTGTCGGTGAACCACGTTACATATTACATTTTGCCAGAAAGACTCACAGGCACTCGCTGAGTCTTCCTTCAAAAGTTTATTCTCAAGCAAACAAACATGTTTCGTCTTACAAGCCTTTTTCAATGTTTGCAACGCCGGTAATTTAACATTCATATTTACAATTCTTTAGATGTTGATGCACTAGATATGGAAATGGACTCCCATTAATACCTCTTCGTCCTGCAGACATATTTAAGTGATTCATTCCACCAGTTTCTTGCAAAAATATTTACATAAAATACCCTCAAAGTCAACATGTCATCTGAAATCACCATATTCTTGATATGAATACAAATGCAAATATTCAATTGAGAACGTTTGGCATTGCCTTGAACATGCAAACCAGTCTGCGCTATCATCATACTAACAGTTTCTTATAGTATCACACAGTCCATTATACATGTGGCTGTTTCAAAGTGAGGCTCCTCGTCCAATAACTGCAGTTTTGTGTTAGCGTATAAATTAACATTTCACAGTGCTATACTCGCATAAGCACCTTTCTTGATATTTACGGGGCTAAAGACCAACATAATTCCATTTCACTTGGTACATTTCATAATGTCAATATGTTTGGACTAATGCAAACCCCAAACTGTATTTCAAAATACCCCAAATCATTCAGTAGCCGTGATGGAATGGTACATTTGTCTGACGCCATAGCAGCTTACAAAATTGTTAAATTGAAATATTCATAAAAAGAATCATAAAACAAATCAATTGTATAATTGCACTTCATCGACATGCATCTGTAAAAATGAAAATAAAGCCCTGGATGAGCAAAACATACCCAGTCTCCAGGTTTCACTCCCCTAAGTTTGTGGCTAACTCCTCGTCACAATTCAAGACACTCAGCCTTCAGTTGTGCAAGTTAATGATATCATTTGATTACAAATGTCTTAGATGTAAGACCCTCTTGCCACCTTTTTCCTCTCTGGAACATGACCCAGACAAAAATATGTGGTAAGATCTCTGTCATTATTGTGAAATTATTCAAAATGTCTGGCTACTGGGTATGATGCATCTCTGTTACTTACTGCCAGCATGTGCTCCAAAATGTGTCATTTCGTAGGATGTATTGTACTCCCTATATAATGTTTGCTGCAAGGGCAGACAAGACAATATATAGTGCAATCAGTATTGCATGTCATCATAAGGTTAATTTTAACCAGCTTAAGTTTTTCTGGTACTGAGAATTTTTGGACCCTATGGCTGTTCTTACAGGGCTTACATTTTAAACACAGGAAGAAACCCCCTTTAGCCGGATTGTCAACTTTACTTCTTGAGGGAAAATTACTGTGTTCTAGTGTGTCTCGCAGAGGTACCTCTTTTGGACATAATCAATGGATGGTCTGGCAGGGTGGAACCTAAAATATTGTCAGATTTAAGAACATGCCAGCTTTTCTGCATAATATGAGTAATATCTGAAGCATTATCCAAATAATTAATAATCAGTCGTAACTCAGAAATATCACTGGGCTTTTGTTTCTCATAGAGCAGCTCCTTCCTATCTATAGAGTTGGCTCTCATAAGGATTGAGTTCAAAATTGGTTTGGGGAATTTATGGTACTTAAATTCTGCAATAGTTTCCTCAGCCACTGCTTTGTCCTCCTGTTCCCTAGTGCAATTGTCACTTCATTCACAGGAGCTCCTCATAGGGGATGCTCCACTTCAGTTTATGTGGATGATTACTACTTGCATGAAGCAAAGACATTCCAACTGTTGGTTTGCTATATGGCGCTGTACATATCCTTTAAGCCTCAACAAATACCCTTAAATCTAAGAAAGAGACTTCCTTCTTATTCATCTGGCATGAAAAATGAAGATTACAGGGGTTATCATTTAATTGAGTGATATACTCTTTCTCTGTGGTCACATCTCCTTTCCAAATTATAAAGTGTTCATCAATGTATCTCAACCACAGAGTTATTCTGTCTGTCCAAGACTCATTTGCCTCTGACCAGGCCACCTGCTTCTCCCACAAGCCCACAAAAATGTTACCATACCTGGGGGCGAAGCAGGTGCCCATGGCTGTCCCATGCGACTGTCTGTATAACTGGCCTGCATACAGAAAAATATTGTAAGTAAGGCAAAATGCAATCATTTGCAACTACATCTTTTTGCTTCACCATTTATATTTAAAAGTCAGAATAGATCAATGCAAAACGCAAATCAGTGCAAAGAAATAGAGAAAATTAGGAATCCAGGGAGGAGACAAGACAAGTCATTGCCTACAGCAGCATCACAGTATACTTGTCACGCAGGGGGAGCCACCCCGTAAGCAAGGGTCGCTCCCGGGCAGTGGGGGATTGGGGGGGGGGGGGTCAAATTTATTTTAGGCCATTTCTGCCCCCCCCGGGGGCCGTCAGAGCTAGAGGCCAAAATCCACAGGTAGGCACTTTGCAAAAAACACCTCTGTTTTCTGTGAAAAAATATGTTGTGTCCACGTTGTGTTTTGGGCCATTTCCTTTGGTGGGCGCTAGGCCTACCCACAGAAGTGAGGTACCATTTTTATCGAGAGACTTAGGGGAACGCTGGGTGGAAGGAAATTTGTGGCTCCTCTCAGATTCCAGAACTTTCTGTCACCGAAATGAGAGGAAAAAGTGTTTTTTTGGCCAAATTATGTTGTTTGCAAAGGATTCTGGGTAACAGAACCTGGTCAGAGCCCCGCAAGTCACCCCATCTTGGATTCCCCTGGGTTTCTAGTTTTCGAAAATGCGCTGGTTTGCTAGGTTTCCCCGGGTGCCGGCTGAGCTACAGGCCAAAATCCACAGGTAGGCACTGTTTTCTATGAAAAAATGTGATGTGTCCACGTTGCGTTTTGGGGCATTTCCTGTCACGGGCG
This sequence comes from Pleurodeles waltl, assembly GCF_031143425.1. NCBI lineage: Eukaryota > Metazoa > Chordata > Amphibia > Caudata > Salamandridae > Pleurodeles > Pleurodeles waltl. The sequence continues at coordinate 613,810,609 of NC_090444.1, read as the reverse complement.
CTAGGCCTACCCACACAAGTGAGGTATAATTTCTATCGGGAGACTTGGGGGAACGCTGGGTGGAAGGAAATTTGTGGCTCCTCTCTGATTCCAGAACTTTCTGTCACCAAAATGTAAGGAAAATGTGTTTTTTTAAGCCAAATTTTGAGGTTTGCAAAGGATTCTGGGTAACAGAACCTGGTCAGAGCCCCACAAGCCACCCCATCTTGAATTCCCCTAGGTCTCTAGTTTTCAGAAATGCACAGGTTTGGTAGGTTTCCCTAGGTGCGGGCTGAGCTAGAGGCCAAAATCTACAGGTAGGCACTTTTCAAAAAACACCTCCGTTTTCTTTAAAAAAATGTGATGTGTGCACGTTGCGTTTTGGGGCATTTCCTGTCGCGGGCGCTAGGCCTACCCACACAAGTGAGGTATCATTTTTATCGGGAGACTTGGGGGAACATAGATTAGCAAAACAAGTGTTATTGCCTCTTGTCTTTCTCTACATTTTTTCCTTCCGAATATAAGAGAGTGTGTAAAAAAGACATCTATTTGAGAAATGCCCTGTAATTCACATGCTAGTATGGTCACCCCGGAATTCAGAGATGTGCAAATAACCACTGCTCCTCAACACCTTATCTTGTGCCCATTTTGGAAATACAAAGGTTTTCTTGATAGCTATTTTTGACTCTTTATATTTCAGCAAATGAATTGCTGTATACCCGGTATAGAATGAAAACGCACTGCAGGGTGCAGCTCATTTATTGGCTCTGGGTACCTTGGGTTCTAGATGAACCTACAAGCCCTATATATCCCGCAACCAGAGGAGCCCAGCAGACGTAATGGTATATTGCTTTCGAAAATCTGACATTGCAGGAAAAAGTTACAGAGTAAAACGTAGAGAAAAATTGCTGTTTTGTTCACCTCAATTTCAATATTTGTCTTTTTCAGTTGTTATTTTCTGTAGGAAACCCTTGTAGGATCTACACAAATGACCCCTTACTGAATTCAGAGTTTTGTCTACTTTTCAGAAATGTTTAGATTTCTGGGATTCAGCATTGGTTTCACGCCCATTTCTGTCACTGACTGGAAGGAGGCTGAAAGCACAAAAAATTGTAAAAATGGGGTATTGTCCCAGTAAAATGCCAAATTTGTGTTGAAAAATTGGATTTTCTGATTCAAGTCTGCCTGTTCCTGAAAGCTGGGAAGCTGGTGATTTTAGCACCACAAACTCTTTGTTGATGCCATTTTCAGGGAAAAAATCACAAGCCTTCTTCTGCAGCCACCTTTTCCCATTTCTTTTTTTTTTTTAAACGAACTTTTCACTGTATTTTGGCAAATTTCTTGGCCTCCTTCAGGGGAACCCACAAAGTCTGGGTACCTCTAGAATCCCTAGGATGTTGGAAAAAAAGGACGCAAATTTGGCTTGGCTAGCTTATGCGGACAAAAAGTTATGAGGGCCTAAGCGCAAACTGCCCCAAATAGCCAAAAAAAGGCCTGGCAGCGAAGGGGTAAAACTCACTTATGGAACCCCTGAGTAAGTATGTGGATTGTTTTTTAAAACCATTAGTTTGTAAACAACCCTCATATACAAAGGACACAAGAGATATGATTAGTAAGGTAAAAGGAATAAGTTTTGATCCCAATAAAGAATGGCTTGTAACTCTAGATATTGAAGGCCTATACACCAATATTCCGCAGGATGCAACGGTAGAAATGTTAAAGAGGATATTATGTGATAAGTGTGATTTGCCCCCCCGCATGAAGAATTGATTATAGAGTGGGTGGAAATCATTTTGAAGAACAATATTTTCTTCAATGGTGACATGTTCTGTCAGATCAAAGGGACAAGCATGGAAGCCACCTACATCCCAAGTTTGGCATGCCTCTAGGTAGGGTTTAAAAAAAAACATATATAATGAATTGGCCCAGTTTTATGAAAATGCGAGGAAGTGGGTATGTTTTATTTATGATATATGTTTTTATTTGGCAGCAAACAGAGAGGATTTGGATTCCTTTGTTACCTGGTTAAACTGTGGAAACCCCAATTTAAGATTTACCTCAACAATGAGTCAGTTGGAATTGATTTTCTTGATAAAGATAAAAGAGGTGGAAATGAAGTTAGAGGTTGAGTTATAAATGAAAGCGACAGATCGTACCACTTTGTTGCATTATACCAGCAATCATCCTGGTTGCCAAAAAGATAACATACAATTTGGCCAATTTCTTAGGTTAAGGCGGAACTCTACAGTAAGAGGGGATTTTGACACACATGCAAGAGTATTTGAGGAGAAATTACTAGACAGGGGTTATCCAAAAAAACTAATACGGAGAGCTTATAAGAGAGCAAAATATTGTAATAGGGAAAGTTTGAGGGGAAACAAAGTACAGGATAACAATCGAATTGTTTGTATTACAAATTATTCCAGTATCAGTAACAAAATTAAACATTTGATAAATGGAACTTGGACACTTCTTAACGGTGGGAATAGAGAGCAGTTAGAAAAACCTCAATTTGCCTCTAGAAGGAACACAACAAGGAATTGTTTGGTACACACATACAGAGAACCAAAGGGGGCCCAACAGAGAGAAATAAGAGTTGGGAGTAGGATTAAAGGGAATTTTCCATGTGAGACGTGTGGTAACTGTAATAATATGAGGAAAGGAGCAGTAATGGAACTCAACGGGATTGATTAATCACATTACAGACATGGTAAAATGTAGAACGAAAAATGTGATATACTTGATTGTATGTCCATGTAACCAGGGGTATGTAGGAGAGACAAATACAGAGATGAGTTTACAGCTTAATGAACATAAATCAGCAATAAGACCTAAAAAAGAAAAATGCACCCCTAGTAGAACAATATATTGAACAAAATCAAAAAGAAAATGAGCTCTGGTGGTGTATTTTAGAAAAAGTGAAAGGTACAATGAGAGGGGGAGACATAAATAAAAAAGGAAGAGGAGAGAGCAGTTCTACATGTGTACATTTAAAACATAAGGAAGGTTTGACCAACAGAGAAGAGTGGGAATATCTGGTGAGGTAATGTATACTAATGCTAGAACCATGGTGGCAACAATACCATAGAGGTTAGTTGCCATTGGTATTGCATCAGTACATGTTTTATGACCTCCAATAAGCAGAAAGAAATGTTTTGAGTACAGTGGTTTATTATTCGAGGTTGTGAGCTATTGGAATTCAAATTAGCAGAAATATATGAAGTAAAAGAAGTATTATACAACTTGCTTGACATCTCGAATGAGATCTCGAGTGTGACATCTTGCAAAACTACGATTGGAAGCATTGTTGGATTTGATGTACTTATGATTAGTCATACAAATGCCCTGAACATAAATATCATATAAATCTATTCGGGCATATATGACAGATTAATAGCAGTGTCTGAAAATGTAAGGGGGGCAGATAAGATTTGTTTCCAACAAAAAAAAAAAAAAACTTCTCTGAAGTTTACCCGCAATTAAAATGGTGAAACCGGAAGTTGTAACGGACAATGCCCATTACATATATAGGGGCATATAAAAAGGGCGGCAAAGATGAAATATTTATCAGCAAATCATATTTTTAATTGTAGTAATTTAAATTATTTGCATGAATACGTTGATCTCATCCTTTGAAAAATGGAAAATTACCCACTTAGGGCTGTCAGTAGTTAAAATGACTAGAGTCGATATCCGGCCACGTCGAGAACGTCTGGTATAAATAGGGCGGAAAAAATGGCGGCACTCGGAACAACGAGGTAACACAATACACAAGAGATTGTAGAACGCCATTTCACAGGTGAGCAGAGTAATAGAGGCATTTCCTTTACCGGGCATTATTTAAGAAAGATTGATATATATAAGAGTGATAGCTACAGGACAGAGGATGGTGATTGGGTGAGGTAACTAAAGGGGAGAGGGGCCCTGTTTTTTATCTTGTAGATTGCGACTGAGATTGAGATACAGAACACAAAGGAAATGTATGGCGCGAATAGACCGCTGAAAGAGTAAAAAGTGTAGGTGGCATGACTGGGGAGCGGTTTGGGGTATTTAAATTGAACAAAATTCCCCAACGGCAGAAGAGAATAAATGAAGCATACACTTGCTACCTAATTGGTAGGGAATTTATAAGTTTCCATTAGGTATAAAAAGGATTGAGGTATTGAAATGAAAATAATGAAAATATTGATTTTTACCCTTGCAGAAATAAACAATAACATGGATGGGAATGAGTAATTCGAAAATCAGATGCCATCATAATACAATAAATCAGTTATGACATTTTCAGGATAATGTTGCTTTAGGGACATGCTGTCACTTGAAAGGAATCACAGTAAATTATTTGATCACCATAAAAATACTTAGGGACTTGGTGCAGTAAATTCAACAAAAACACTAATTGTAACAAAGAGGTTCTTTTTGTAATTAAGGAATGGAGAGATGGTTTGGTGTGATGTTTAGCCGTTGTTAAACCTTAGACTTACATAATATGGGTTGTAACACCAAAAACATGTTTTGTATTTTTTTTTGTGATTCGCTGTAACATACAGTATTCTTTGTCCTGAAGAAGGTGGGGTGAACCATTGAAAAGACCACTGAAACTCTGCGTCAACACTTTTATATAAACACTTTTGTATGAATAATTGTAATTTTTATATTATAATATTGTGCATTAGGTTTTAGAAACAAAAGTTTTTATGCAAAAAAAATAATGAAGAATTAAGAATATCTAGGGACTGATTTGTATAATTTTGTGTATATTTTTTAAACCAATACATGAGTACATAAATAAATGAAAGCATTATTATAAATAAGAAAAGGGTTGTAACAGGTGTGCTTATTACTGTATGAAAGGTTTTAACACGGCTGTAACACAACCACTACATCACAATTGATCAACAGTATCGGAGTGCCAGCAATGCTCTTTGGGTTACATACTGAAATATCCATAAAGGGAGCCTTGTGTTACACATTAACCTCGTTCCTTTTTTTGGTGTAGGGGGTTCCTCTCAATTTTTTGGTAAGGAGCTGTTGGACTTGCTCATAACAGAGGAAGCAGGCTATAGGGAGGCGAGATCATTTGATGTTTCTCATCTTGGACCCATGCGGTGTGGTTATTGGATCTTGTGGGAGTGGGGGGGGGGGGAGGGGGGAAGGAGAGAACAATGTGAGGCCAATGAGAATGGGTACGGTACTCATGAGGAAGTAGTTGATGTCTGGCCCCTTGGCGCGTTCTGGGAAACCGGAAAAAGCAAATATCTTTGTGACTCCTATCCTCTAGGTCCATGAGTTTGTTCCTCAAGAGAACAAGTTCCTGATTCCTATCCAGTATTGTGTAGAGGCGGGTGTCTATTGCCCCAATCCATTGCTCAACCCCCTCCACTCTATCCTGGAAGTGCGTGATCACGGAGCAAATAGATTTAGTTTTGGCTGCTAGTTTTGGGATTTTGGAGTCCATGTCTTCTAGGTGGCAGCATATCACCATGACCTTTTACAGGAAGAGGCCATGGTAGGTACCTGTTGCAGACATGCAGTGGAGGCCAGCGTTGCTGTGTGTCCAGCAGTGGGTTGAGGGGTGGCTATGGTACGGTGCTTGGAGACGGCTTCCAAGAAAAACAGCTGGCAGGAAGATTTTCCTGTGTGTTCACCTGAGGGCATCCCTGAGGCGGAGGTCTAAGAAGGGGTGATGCAGGGCAGAGGTCGAGATTCCCATGCAGGGACTCCATAGGGTACAGAAGTAGGCCCGGGATGCTCTCTGTGCCGAAATTACAAGTTCCTTTAGACGGAGGAAGGTCACCCCAGCAGTTGTGGAACATTCTAGGCAGGTAAGTTCTATGTCTGTCCCACTTATCCCAAGGGGGGGTGGTTGCCAGTGGTGCCAGTTCTTTCTCCCGAGCAGGGATATCAAGTAGATCAGCTTGGCGCAGAAGGCTTAGGGATGGTACGGTGGGGGCCCGGGGCTTCAGAGAGGGACCAGAGAGAGATGGTCCAAAGCAGGGCATAGCCCTGGGGTCAGCGCCAGCGGTGGGGTCCTACAGCCATCAGAACGGTGTCTAAGAATGAACCTTGACTTCTGAATAGGGTGGCATTGAGGAGAAAGGGCCTCTGGGGTGCTCCATGGGTGTGCAGGAGGTTGATTGCCCCCTGGTCACCAATCGGTCCTAGGGGTTGGCAGGGGGTGTAGTATTGCGGGCAGGGTGGGGGCTCCTGGAACCAGATTGCTCACCTGGTCAAAGCTGGTGTAAGGCGGCTGACTGGGAGGCCGCTGTGTGGTATGGCGGTTGTGGCTTCAGGCTCCTCCCGATCCAGGTCTCTCCGTGTCTCTTCAAGGTAGGCCGAAAGAGATGGTGGCAGGCCAGGGGGGCTGTGTTGGCCCCACATGACTCCTTATCGTCCCCTCCACTCTCCGTGCCACCGTGATGTGAAGTGGGAGGGGAAAGCAGTGACGATCGCTGTAGGACAGCCTGTGAGGTGAAGCAGGCAACTGGCAGTCACCTTCCACCCGCCACAGGATATACAGTAACAGGGAAGTAAAGGTTCAGTGCCCTGCAGCACACAACGTGGCTGGACGATTGTGTGCTGGGGAAGAGCTGCAGAAGCGAGGAGGTGCGGCCTCCTGGGTGGCGCTCAGCACGTGGGGCCGGCACCCCTTTCAAGATGGATGCAGTCAGGCGGTGTTCTTACTTTAGGTTGCTGCTTTGGGCCTGGTCTATGCTGCGTGATGTAGCAGCACCCACAGCAATGTCAGCAGGTGTGTGTCTGGTGCCTCAGGGCATCACGCTGGGCATCATAATGTGGATCTGGCCCCCTGTACTTCAGGGAGAAGAGATGATGAATGCCGATGCCCCCACGTTGGTATTCATTCAGTAGGCCTCTACTGCACGATACAGGTGCATGGTGACATTCAGTCAAGCAGCCATCTTCCTGCTTTGCCAGACCACGCGCCCTGTAATTGCATCTTATGTTCATAACATTTTAAAGCCCTGCCTCTTAGAAAGTATTCCACCGCTCTAATGCCTCCGGCATGTTCAATACTTGTAAACAGAGTAGTGATTTCCATAATGATTATGACAAATTGATCCTCCCAAATAACATCTTGTATTTGTGTAAAGAATTCCTTAGTGTTTCTAATATACAAGCTCAAATTTTCACAAAAGGAAACAGTAATCAATGTAAATAGATATTTTCTCAAGTTAACTCAATTTGGAATAGAAGACTGGACACCACAGTGGAATAGCTGCATGTTTATAGATCTTAGGGAGATGATAGAAAGAACTTATCTGTGGATATTCGCTTGTGTTTGTGGGCCTAGTGCCTGCAACAGGAATGCCCCAAAACACTACTTGGACACATCAAAATTATCAATTACAAAACTACCTGTTTTTGCACCTGCGTTTTTGGTCCTGTGCTCAGCAGCCATCTAGGGAAATCTACCAAACCCAGACATTTCTGCAAACTAGACACCCTAGGGAGTACAGGGAAGTGTGACTTGCGTGGATCCCACAGTGTTTTCTTACCCAGAACCCTCAGCAAACCTAAAATTCTAGCAAAAAAAATCTAATTTTCCCCACATTTCTGTGTGGGATCACTGCACCTCAAATTTACTACCACCCAACGTTCCCCTCAGTCTCCCAATAAAAATGATACCTCACTCAAAATTGAGAGGGAACCAAAGTGGGTCAAAAAGGTCAATTTGGAAAAAAAAACATTTTTAGGCTGACAAGTGTGGCAGAATGTTTATCTGTATAGATGCAACAATGCTTGGTGGTAGGAATTTTGTGAATTCCTGCAGATTCTGGAAGATTCTATCACAAAAATGTGAGACAAATGTGTGATTTCAAGCAAAGTTGGAGGTTTGCAGGGCATTGTGGGTAAGAAAATTGTGTGGGGTGAATGGGACATGGCCCAAATGTAAAACCAATAACCAAAATAATTAAATATCCTCTTGCTTGCCATTGGGATAAAATCTTTTAGTGTGCGGTGGGAGGGCTGAAAGACTGTTACCCCTTTCTGTTGGGGTGCCCTCCACCCCCCGGGAGAGTATCGGGGGCAGGGGGTAATTCCCCCATCTGCCCACCGGTGGGCAGAACAACTTTGTCCCCATTTATTTGGGGTCGGGGTATGGTCATACCCCCACCCTCTTTTTAAAAAAACACAATTCTTTCCTGGTGTCTTGTGGGCTTTCTGCCCCCCTTGGGGGCAGGTAGGCCTTACAAAAATAGGCCGATCTGCCCCTAAGGGGAGCAGAAATGGCCAATAGTAATGTGCCCCCATGGGTAGTGACCCTTGCCCACAGGCCTGTCCCCAAAACAAAACACACACACCAATCCCTGGTGCCTAAGTGGTTTCTGCCCCCCCCCTCCTAGGAGCCAGATTGGTCTAATAGAAATAGACCTATCTGCCTCTAAGGGGGGGGGGGGGCAGAAATGGCCTAAAATAAAATTGCCCCCCAGGGGAGCGACCCTTACCTAAGGGGGCGCTCCCCATCGGCAAAAATATATTTTTTAAAAGAATCCCTGGAGTCTAGTGGTTCAGGTCTGCCTAATTAACCGCTTTTGTGCTGCGGAAGTAACGGTTACGTCCCGCTGCACAGTGCTCATGTGCTGAGGACGTAACCATTACGTCCTGGACACTGAGCTCAGAGGGACACACACTCCCGTCAGCTGGTGTGATTGCTGTATCAGGCATGTGGGCGTATGTAAGTGATGGGCCCTTGAGTGGCGCTGTCTGTCGATGCAAGTGTTCTAATGTGCTGGGCACATGGCTGGCGGCGTGAATGGTCTCGTGCATGTCATGTATGAAAGGTGTGTGAATGGACTGTAAAGCGGTTGGTGCCTTTACGTGGCTTTACAGCTCACGAGCTGTGAGTCATTGGTTCCGTTTTTTGGCCTTTCAGTTATTAACAGTGCAATTCATTTTTGTGAAATCTCTTGTTAATAAAATAAAATTTGATCCAGTGAACCATCCCTCGTGCCAAATCCAACCAGTATGTGTGATAAAAATGACAAAACCTGTTCTGCTGTAATTAGGCATCGCAGCACACCTGTGACACGCTAGGTGCTTCGGGTAGGACCCCGATGATGAAGCATGCCACCAACTTAGTTGGTGGGTGAGGGGTCTTTTTTAACAGACCCTAAGTGTGTTTCTTTTCACAATTTTAGTTTTTGGAACATCACATAAGTATGTGGACACACCAAAATGATCTATTGCAAACCTACCTGTGTTTGGGGGGGGGGGGGGCGAGGGGGCACCTATGGTTTTGGTCCCGGGTGCGGCCTTCATCTAGGGAAACCTACCAAACCCAGACATGTTTTAAAAATGGACAGCCCAAGGAGGTGTGGCTCGCCTGGATCCCCCAACATTTTCTTACCCAGACTCTTCGGCAAACCTCAAAATTTGCATAAAAATCATATTTTCCTCACTTTTCTTTGTAGGATCACCGCTGCAGCACAAATTTCCTACCACCCAGCGTTCCCCTCAGTCCCCCAAGTAAAATGATATCTCACTTCCATGGGTCCCCAAAGCAGAGTCAGCCTAAAAGATGTATAAAACAAAAATATGTGCTATCCCCTCAATCTCTACAAGTTTTTGGCCTTTTTCTGTTGCAGGCACCTGGCCCACCCCCCACAAGTGAGGTACCATTTTTATCGGGAGACTTGGGGGAACACTGGGTGGAAGGAAATTCGTGGCTCCTCTCTGATTCCAGAACTTTCTGTCACCTAAATGAGAGGAAAAAGTGTTTTTTTGGCCAAATTTTGAGGTTTGCAAAGGATTCTGGGTAACAGAACCTAGTCAGAGCCCCACAAGTCACCCCATCTTAGATTCCCCTAGGTGTCTAGTTTTCAAAAATGCGCTAGTTTGCTAGGTTTCCTTAGGCGCCGGCTGAGCTAGAGGCCAAAATCCACAGCTAGGCACTTTGCAAAAAACAGCTCTGTTTTCTTTGTGAAATTGTGATGTGTCCACTTTGCGTTTGGGGCATTTTCTGTCGCGGGTGCTAGGCCTATACACGCAAGTGAGGTACCATTTTTATCGGGAGACGTGGGGGAACACAGAATAGAAAAACAAGTGTTATTGCCCCTTGTCTTTCTCTACATTTTGTCCTTCCAAATGTAAGACAGTGTGTAAAAAAAAAAGACGTCTATTTGAGAAATGCCCTGTACTTCACATGCTAGTATGGGCACCCCGAAATTCAGAAATATGCAAATAACCACTGCTTCTCAACACCTTATCTTGTGGCCATTTTGGAAATACAAAGGTTTTCTTGATACCTATTTTTCACTTTTTATATTTCAGCAAATGAATTGCTGAATACCCAGTATAGAATAAAAACCCATTGGAAGGTGCAGCTCATTTATTGGCTCTGGGTACCTAGGGTTCTTGATGAACCTACAAGCCCTATATATCCCCGCAACCAGAAGAGTCCAGCTGACGTAACGGTATATTGCTTTAAAAAAATCTCACATCGCAGGAATAAGTTACAGAATAAAACGTGGAGAAAAATGGCGGTTTTTTTCACCTAAATTTCAATTTTATTTTTATTTCAGCTCTTATTTACTGTAAGAAACACTTGTAGGATCTACACAAATTACCCCTTGCTGAATTCAGAATTTTGTCTACTTTTCAGAAATGTTTAGCTGTCTGGGATCCAGCATTGGGTTCTCACCCATTTTGGTCACTAACTGGAAGGAGGTTGAAAGCACAAAAAATAGTAAAAATGGGGTATGTCCCAGTAAAATGTCAAAATTCTATTGAAAAATTGAGGTTTCTAATTCAAGTCTGCCTGTTCCTGAAAACTGGGAAGATGGTGATCTTGCCACCGCAAACCCTTTGTTGATGCCATTTTCAGGGAAATAACCACGAGCCGCCTTCTGCAGCTGTTTTTTCCCAATTATTTGGAAAAAAACAAAATTTTCACTGTATTTTGGCGAATTTCTTAGTCTCCTTCAGGGGAACCCACAAAGTCTGGGTACCTCCAGAATCCCTAGGATGTTGGGAAAAAAGGACACAAATTTATGAGGGCCTAAGCGCGAACTGCGCCAAATAGCCAAAAAAAGTCTCGGCACAAGAGGGGAAAAGGCCTGGGAGCAAGGGGTTAAAATAGGCCGATCTGCCCCTCAGAGGGGCAGAAATGGCCTAAAATAAAATTATCCCCTGTGAGAGTGACCCTTTGCATAAGGGGTCGCTCCCCTTGCGTGAAATTGGCGCAAAAACATTAAGTCCGTGGCACCGAAGGGGCTAGAGCACACTTATATCAACATCCAAAGAAATATAAATACGCATCTTAATTCATGTCCGCCTCACTGGCGTTGCAAATATTGACAAAGGCATCTAAGCTGAAACCCATTTGTTTGCTTGCCAATAAATTTTTCAAGTAAGATCCTGAGAGTGCCTGTGGATGTTTCTGGCAGATATAATTATATACACACAAATATAATTTGAGTATTTACAGTGTGCTGTTCTGTACTAAGACATTAATTGGCAACTTATTCTAATGTAAAGTGTTTGGGTGTATAAGCTTTAGGGCTAGTCCAGGCTACAGATAACAGCTAATAAAATAAACCTACACGCATATGATTAAATTACCTTATACTTGTTACATAACAAGGTTTATCTCCTGGTGACTTGAGACATTAGCCACAATATTCACCAACGTTGTCATTATTGATAACTTTGGCAACTACTTGTCTGTCGAAGAATCTAACAGGAATTCTGCTCCCATATAATGTTCAAGGATTTCAAGAGCCTGAACTATTCATTATCCTCAAAATCATCTGCGGCGTACCCCAGGGTTCGTACCACAGCCCGACCCTCTTCAACATCTACATGGCTGTGCTAACATCGCCTGATCTCACAACCTCAACATCATCTCATCCGCAGATGACACCCAGCTGATCCTCTCCCTCACCAAGGACTCCGCCAAGACCAACCTCCACGAAGGAATGAAGGCCATCGCCGAATGGATGAAGAACAGCTGCCTTAAACTGAATTCTGACAAGACTGAGGTCCTCATCTTTGGCTCCACTCCCTCCGCATAGGATGACTCCTGGTGGCCTGCCACACTGGGAACCGCTCCGACACCCACCGCCCACGCATGCAACCTGGGATTCATCCTGCACTCCTTACTATCTATGACCCAGCAAGTCAACGACATCTCCTCCTCCTGCTTTAACACCCTCCACAATCTCCGAAAGATCTACAAATGGATCCCCACGGAAACCAGAAGAACAGTCACCCAAAACCTCGTAAGCAGCAGACTGGACTAGGGCAATGCCCTCTACGCAGGAACCACATTCAAACTCCCTAAAAGGCAGCAATGCATCCAGAACGCCTCCGCATGCCTCATTCTGGACATCCCCAGCCACTGCCATATCACAGGCCACCTGAGAGACCTGTATTGGCTCCCCGTCAACAAGAGAATCACCTTCAAACTCCTCACTCAGGCTCACAAGTCACAGCACACCGGACCAGAACCCCTCAACAGACAAGCTCTCCTCCTACACCCCGACCCGACAGCTCTCTCCGCTGACCTCGCCACCATCCCATGCATCCGCAGAACAACCACTGGCGGCAGATCATTTTCGCACCTCGCTGCCAAGACATGGAACACTCTTCCCACCCACCTGCGTCATACCAAGGACCTCCTTACCTTTAGGAGACTTCTCAAGACTTGGCTGTTCGAGCAGTAGCAGCCTCCCCCCCCCCACCCGAGCGTCTTTTGATTTTATTAAAGTCTTTTCCAAACGTGGCAGAATATTGACTGCCATGAAAGAACCTGAAAACATACACTTTGCAAACAATTTATGATGGGAAGCCAAGATTTGAAGTTAGTAAAATAAGTTGTTTTAACAATTTTAGTGGTACAGTATCATCAAAGTAGTATTCAGCCTTCGGAGGCCATGGTCATCAGAGTCCATTACAAGAATGGACTGATGTGTCTTCCTCTTTGACCTGTTCTAATTTGTTTTCATGACCTTTGGCTGTCACCTCTGTAGATTTGATTAATTTCTTCTTTATATGGATACTCCAAATTCCTAATCCTTGAAAATTTTGCATTGCCTTCTTTAAATCATAGTGTGTTTTTTTTCCGAAGACTTGTAGCCTTCCCCTTCTTTGATTTAAGTAGTGATCTTGCACATTTATTGTTCCTCTGCTGGGTTAGTGAAGATCTGCCTTTGCCCTCTGGAACAGTAAGAACGCCCTTTGTGCTTTACTCTGTTTTCTTAACAACGGCTCCCCATGGAGTTGTTCACCATTTGCTTATATCAACTATACATAAGATTTTGTGTAAACTCATTCATTTTTAAATAACATTTTCTATTATTCTGTCATCATGCAATGTATTTTGTTTTCTTGGTATAAGCATCCCCTGCTTTTTCTTTATATTGCGCTTTTTTTGAATGAGCACACGGGAGTACCGCCATCTTGTTTTCTGAATGTGAAAGCTGATCAGCAGACTGTCTCCCACACTCAAACTGAAGAGCTGTGATGGTATGCTGCGCCTGTTGATGCTTCTCCTTTTGTGAGAACCATTAACTTAATGAAGAATTATCATTACAACTGCCCTTCCCTTCACTTAATCTTAATTTTAATCTAATTTGTCCTCACAATGGGTGCGCTGCCTTGAAGAATAATTGCCTTCTGAAGTAATTTGTGTTTTCCTACAATTTGAAAATAACCTAAGTTAAGCTTGGAAAGCTCCAGAAACGTGTAGACTGTTTTGCCAACTACTCCTGTCATGTATAGCCACCTTGTCCAGCTTCCTTGCAGGTCACATTTTTGGTTCCATTTATTATATTATGTTCCCTGATTTATTCTACTTTTTTGTAGATTCCCTTTTAATGCTTCCTTCAATTTAAGTTAAGCAATTCCTACCCGGATGACTCTTAAGACGTTTTCTAATTTCTGTCAGCCACCTATTGACCTGCAACATTCTGAAATGTGTTGTTTCACTTATAGGGGTTGCTACCCCTATATGTCAATGACTGCACCCTGATGAATATCCCTAGTAAACTATTTTCAGGGTCTTCATGATATAGAATAGCTCCAACTCTCCTACTCTATGTCCCAATGGTGTTTCAAATAGAAATAGCACTTTTGCATACAACAGAGATTGACCTTCTATGCTCAAAATGCTCTTTTTACAACACACTCTAAATCAGAGCTAAATCCCATGGATGAACTCTACACTGCACAAAGGTTTTAAGATTTTAACCAACGACCTAAGGCTATTATCTTAGGTAGATCAACTCCAGATCTAAAATCTTTAATGGTCCTCCATTGTGCCCTTAACTGGTTACTGAGAAGTTCATTTAAACCCATCTCTAAAAAAAACTCCAGAACTTTAAAAAGATCAAAGGTTTCAGGACTCAATCCCTTAAATGTATACCTTAAATGAAAGCTTTTCCGATGCTTTTCATAATTTCAGTGTTGAGGAAGGTTTAGCCTCCTGAAGCTCTATAGTGGACTTCGTTTAAACATTTCAAATGCTCTAAGTTGCTCTGCTCCGTTTCCAAACCCCAAAACATTATGTTTGTTGTGTTCCTACCAGTAAGTGAGGGAAGTGAAAACAGGATGTCATTAATGGAAGATCCCAACAAGGTTCCACTATTAGGGATATGATAAGCAGGAATCAACATTTCCTGGAATATAGTGCAGCCACTACAATTAACTCTGCTTTCTCGCTCTACACTTTCTATAAGGCAATGATTGGAATTCGTGGAAATGCATATAGTAGAAACTGTAGCCATTGTATTGAAACAATATCTCCTTCCCATGACTGTTGTGATGAAACAACTGAACAAAAAAATGGGAGAAGATCATCTTGCGAGGGATGCAAACAGGTTTATTATTGGAGTCCCCCCTGCCAACTTCCTAAGATGCGAAAGTTGATGAGATTCTGTGAACAAAAACCCTGTGCAGAATACTAATCCAAAGGTGTTCCCAATCCCATCTAACTGGTATCGGTTGTTTATTGCAACCTGGATGCATTTTTTAAATCAGATTTCAACCAGCACATTAATGCTTCTCTTACAGAGAAGTTCAGTTTCCCATTCATTTTGTAACTCATTAGCACAGGATCCGCACATGTCAACAGAAAATACACTATCTCTTTCAAATGGAACTGAACACAAGGAACCACAAGAACAAGGAATGCCATTCCACCTTGCATTCTTAACCAGACTCTCATTGGTGTGGACCCTTATTTTAGTCACTATTTAATTAAAGCCTAGATTTTCTCCATTCTGTCCTGTGCTACAGAAATATTTCCCACCAAAGTCTGACAATCCTGTCCTGTAAAAGTCAAAGCCTGTGCTGGGATAAGATGTGATTAATCTTTGTTGAACAGAAACCCATGGTCCATAAATGTTCTGGAACCCATCAGTGCATCCTCTCTGGCTTTAAAAAAGGAGCACCAGCAATCTGCAAGGCAGCTAATAACACATTTCTTTTGCATGCAACAAAGCTACCACTGGAGCCAACCATGAATTGGCAGTGCCATTCTCCCATCATGAACTTCATGATGCTCTTGACTTATTGTCATATGGAAGTGCGCTTCTCTTTGGGTCAAATGTCACCTGATACTCCCCATTCTTGATCAACGGCATTATCAATTGCATTGGTATCATAAATGGTTGATGCACAAGCAATCAGGTCACGATTTTAAAATTCAACACTGGCCTGAAGTCTCTATTTGGCTTCCCAACATTTACAGAATCAAATAACGGATTTGCCCTTTTTCTGGAACATCTTTATAGCTTTGCTCCTCAATGAAGATTATCTTCCCCTTTTCATTTCCTCTTTTTCAGTGGTTCCAAACGCCACAGAGTTCTTCGTATTATGTTCTCTGGAAGCATTTGTTTGAATTCCAGATAATAAACTAATTTAATAATTTGAAACACTTCCAGTTATCTAGAAATAGTGCAATTCTACCTTCCAAAGTGCTATTCAAATTCTGCCCCATAAAGTCGTTCTTTAGAAGGGTTTGGTTGATTAACAGTATTACTGGGTGTTGCAAGCTGGGATTTTTCATTAGAGAAAACCCCAGCCCTCCCTTCAAAGGGACTTCCATTACTGGCTAAACTGTTTATACTGAAATTGTCATCTGCCCAAAAAAACAAAAACGCATTAAAAAATGGGCAAGATCTATGATTGATTTGTTTGAGTGGCAGTATCAATGTCTTTTTATATTGTACTGATCCCTTTATTAAATTCTGAAATTGTGGACCAAACAAAACAGAACCCAAAAATGTAAGATGCAAAACAGCTGCGCAGTGACTTGCATCCAATTTCCAAGATCTTAACTCAGAAGTAAGGGACCGCTTGCCCTTTTGCACATTTTGAAATCAAGTGGGATCTTGAAGTCTATATGAATTTCTGCATCAGAATAATAATATCCCAAACTTATGGGAGTCTTTTCGTTATTTGTTTCTCTAACGCTTATGCATTATGATAATTATTCTACCAACCTTGTAAGGATGTAAGGCTTAACTGGTCTTGATGGGATTCAAACCTGTGACTTACAGATTATAGCAGATGCCAGTGGTGAGCATTTAAACTACTGAGCAAGACTTGTGAAATGTATGCAAGCTTTTGAGCACCACAGCGTCCTGTGAATGACTGCTATTTTTGTTTTAGTATTTATGAGCATCCTTAATCCTTTTTGCTCCTACTCATGTCTTGGTACTGTAAGGGTGACCTTATCATTTCTTGAGTTGACCACTAACACTATGCACTTTGGACCCTACCAACATCAATATGGCCAACCTGGATGACCATTGCCTAGACACTATGTCCAATCATAGCTATGTGATGAAACTCAGAGCTGACCATTCATAAACTTGACAGCCGTATTGATAAGATGAGACCCAGGTAGCCCTCATTACATAAATGATGAAATGTAGGTTTGGAAATAGCCCATGATGAAATTTTGAACAGATTGTAGTCTTTTTTTATATTGTTTTTATCTATGATAAAATCGTGATCTGTGTGAAGACGAATGTTTGTCGTTTTTAGAGATTTTTAATGCTAACTGATGTGAGCAATGTTTATATTTATTTCTTTTTGCATGTATGATTTTAATTAACTAAGACATGAATAAGCTTTACAACATTACATTACAACATAACCTACTAAGCCATGTTTTCCATCTTGCCTCCACAGTAAACAGGCTTTCCCCCCTTCCTTATAGAGCAGCAATGGCAGCTAAAACGCCACCCAATGACATCAGTGCACACTGACATAACCGATCCAGGCGACAGAGTACCTGGCAGTAGAAATGAAAGGGAATGCCACCACTGTCCATGATAATACAATGTTAAAGGCCTTTAGTTGCAACACACCATAAATCGTTAGTGGTATTTGCACTGTATGAAATATTGTTTTTGTATCCTGAGAGGAGGAGGCTTTTGCAGCTGAATCCTAAAATACTGATTGTGTGCGGCTTAGATGAACCTGTTTTAGTGTGGGATGCTGAGGCAAGATGTTATTAAGGTGCATCCTCACTAGAGAGAATGTACTACATCGATGTAAAATTGCATAGATAGCACTACATCAAAATTACCACTACTGAGAAAAAGGTAATGACCCGTCCGTGTAAGGGATACACAGTAAAAAGTATAGTTAAGTTTTGGATTATGGTAACAGTAAAAGAGAGTCTTAGTTTTAGGGTAAGGGGTAGAGGAATGGATTCGGGTTTTGGATTTAATTTTGAGTTATGTTAGGATAACAGACTTGGCCTAAGTCTTAAAGTTAGGATAAGGGACTGTATTAGGTTTAGGGGTATTTTACTGTGCGTGTAGTAATATAAATTCAGTTTAGAGTCAATAGTAGTGTTAGGGTGAGGATAATACTTAATGTTAGGCTTGGTGCTATGTCTGGGTTCAGTTTAGACCCACACATTGCATGAGATTTAAGGTGAAGGTAAAGGGATGTTTTAGGAAGTCGGGTTGTGTTTAAAACTAGGTGATATAGTCTTAAATACTACAGTTACAAAGTGGTGGCATTCAGGTTAGTGGAGGTTTGGGTAGTGGCGAGCCTGATGTAGTGGAGTCTATGGAGACTGTGTTGCCTAAATATGGTTATGATGGATCATAACTGCTGTTATATTTGTAAAAAATAGTGTGTCCCTGGGTTTATGAGAGTGCTGTGCTGGGACGAAAACAGCACACTTATGACTTGTAAAAAAACACCATGGGCCTCATTACGAGGTCGCCAGTAATCCCAATTTGGGTGGTATTGGGGGTTACTGGCCAAATCAGGATTACACGATTGACATGAATACAGAGAGGGTATTTCACATGGCGACTCCAAATGCTATAAACACGAGGAGTCTCCAGGTGAAATTCTGGTGGCAAATGAGGCAGAACCAGGGGGAATCTAGGGTGCAATTAGCAATTCCCTCGGAAATTCTAATTTCTTAGGGTCCCATTTGTAATCGGTGGAAAGTCCCTCACACCCCTTAGTAACTGGTACCCCCTGGAAATCTATGGTGGGTGTGGGGAGGAGAATGGCAAATACCAGGCAATTTTGTGGGGATCTGGAAGAGGCCTTGTGTGACAGAAAACAACTTACATAAGTGTGGTTTTGGTATTTAACCTCAGGCTTTGTCTACTTCAGTAGCGCAGACATGGTGAAGTGTATAAAATTCCTTATTGGCACCTGAGTTTGGAGGCATGGCTGCATGGAAATATTCAAAATATCTTTTTTTATTTTTTATTGCCCTATAATCACAGTCTATCACTGAACTTGTTAAAAAAAATGCAGATCTTGCTTCAGTGACCAACTTTTTCATTTTGTTTCGTTGCCAAATAACGATGAAGGGCTAACAACGAAAAACAAATGAGAACGTGATCTACTTTCGGTGTGCCTATAGCTATTTTAGTGCTATCTACAGCAGGATTCTCAGTAAAACTATGAACATTGCTAATAATCTCAAGGCTCAAATGAACACAATGACTACATACATATGAACCCATTAATGATATAAAGTTACGGGTGGATGTATTGAACATATTTCTTACAAATGGTTTAACTTTTTGTCAGCACTCTTTGTATTCCATTGGATAGAGAACTGTTTGGGCAGCTACATAAACTATTATCTCCTAAATTCAGTATGTTATCATCTCATCCATTTTAATGAGTAGAATTTAAGAACCATCACAACATGGAATTAATACATTTTAGGAAACCTATAAATCGAAAAGAAAATCTTGGGCGTCATTATGACTGACATTCTGCAGACCTGCCAACTTGTGAATTTTTTCTGAATGAGAGGAGGGGGTGTGGCCATGAAGGTGGCAGAGCGTAGTGCCGAGCACAGTCCGAGACACTCCTAAATTCAGAGCCCCCCGCCCACAACGGCCCCCTTCACCCTTCCTCCATGCCAAAAACCAAATCAAACTTTGGAGGCTGCCACCGATGTCCTGTGGAAGTTTCACACCTCATAATGGACATCGATGAGCTAAATTTTCAAATTAGCAGGAAACCTGATCTCTGCAGCGGTTTCCAGCTAACTGTGCGCCCACCCTGTGATATACGTTCCTCCCAGACAACCGTGAGGAGCAGATATCGTGTGGCACCATGCTAACTGGCAGGTCTTATCCTGTGAGGGGAAAAAAGTTACATATTGAGGTGCATGTCTTACAAAATAAATGAATGCTAACATGAGCAAACATTAGTGAATGGCCTATTATGGTAGGTGAAAAGCTCTTAGCCGTTAGGAATGTGCTTCCCACTAACCCCTCAGAAAAAATCCTGCTCCTGGAAAGCCAACGTTTAATTCAATCACTTTATTTTTTTTTTGTAAATTCTGCTGCCAGCCAAGACCTTTGATTTTGCTAAAAATGTATGTAAATATATACTTTCGTTATGGACTTTCAGCCAGCCCTCTTCATCCCTTGGTCTGGGTCATTCACATTTTTTATTTGCTCACTACGGCATACAGCATGGGGCAAATGGCCAGCCCACTTTAACCATTGGCTAACTTCATGCCAGTGACAGCATTCCGCATTTTCACAAGAGCACATCCGCACACAAAGTAGTTCCCGTAAGTGCTGAGGCTGCTATGGCAATGTGCGCATACGGAAGCCAAAAACATTTTTCGTTTTAGCCAATTATTAATTTTTGCTAAGACTGAAGATGGCCTGGCATTTTACCAACAATACAAGTTTAGCAAAATGCATGGCAAACAAATGAGGCATTGACAAAGCAAAAAGGCTGGAAGCGAAGGCCGGGCCTATTGGTTTTGCCAATATTTGTTTATTTTTTGTCACGGCTATCGAACACTAAACTCGTATAAAAAACATGTCACAGGATGGCTGTTTGAAAATACAATAATTCTGTGACAGCTCATTCTAATCTATAATATGTGAACAGAGTATATAGACCAGGGTGGGGAAATAATTAAAATCTACTAATCTAACCTTTTAAATAAACATTACCAAGCAGAGTAACAGTAACCAAGTCAGGACAAGACTAACTAAATAAGAATTCTCGGAAAACCTACCTTTTTATCATACACATCCTGCCAATCTACGCCGACAAAGAAACTGTGCCGCATGATTTCCTTTGCATCTTCTGGACCACCACCAAGCCTAGAAAAAGAAGACAAAGCACTATCTTTTTAAACAAATGTCAGCCTTTATGGGCCATTCATGTCGTGCCTAATGTTTTCCAAGTGCACCTCAGTGCTCCTCACCATATTTCATCAACGAATATAAAGAGGAAAATAAAGTAGGGACATCTGGAAACAAAGATGAATTAGAGCAAAATATGATATATCAGACTCCATTCTTTGGGAAAACTTCAGGCACTTTGTCATACTTGATCTTCTTTTGACTTTTTTTTAGGGCCGTTTACTTCATGGGACACATTTTAAATTAAACAGACAAGACACAAAAATGACTGCAGTATGTATCAAAAGCTGTGAAGTGAAATAAGGTCGAAGTACATAGTGAATAACACGGTGTGCAGAATTAACATTCAACAAAAAGGAGATAAATACACCTTTTTTACAATTTGGGAAGTTGTGAAGTGTTTGCAGAAGGTTTCTTTGGCAGTTTGTAGAAGTGAAGTTCCACACTGTTCCCCACCTCAATCAATCAAAGCTTGTAAAGCGCAACTACTCACCCGTTAGGGTCTCAAGGCGAGGGGGGCAGAGTGTAGCGTTCACTGGTGGTTCTTAAAAAAGCCATGTCATCAGTTCCTTCGTGAATCTGAGGAGGGAGGTGGTTTGTCTTATGTGGAGAGGAATGGCGTTCCAGGCGGTGGCTGCGATGTAGGAAAAGGAGCGTCCTCCTGTTCTGGGCTTCCAGATGTAGGGTACTTCTGCTAGAGAGAACTGGGCTGAGTGTACGGTCCTGTGGGGTACGTGGAGGTTGAGTCAATGGTTGAGGTAGTCTGGTCCGGTGTTGTGGAGGGCTTTGTGTGCGTGGGTGAGGACCTTGAAAGTGATTCTTTTCCCTATGGGAAGCCAGTGCAGTGTATGCAGGTGTTGCGAGATGTGGCAGTGTCGAGGTAGGTCGAGGACCAGTCTGGCGGAGGCGTTCTGGATGTTCTGTAGTTGCAGATGAGTTTCTTGTTGATTCCGGCATAGAGTGCGTTGCCATAGTCCAGTCTGCTGGTGATGAGGGCATGTGTGACGGTCTTTATATGTTTGAGGGGGATCCATTTGAAGGACTTGCGTAGGAGGGGGAGGGGGCAGAAGCAGATGGAGGTGACTGAGTTGATTTGATGGTTCATGATGAGATTGGAGTCCAGGATGATCAAGAGGTTGCAGGCTTGGCTGGTGGGGGTGGGTGGGTTTCCGAGGGTGGGTGGCCACCAGGAGTCATTCTACATGTTGGGTTGAGGGCCCATGATGAGTACTTCTGTTTTGTTTGCGTTCAGTTGAAGGCAGCTGTTTCTCATCCAGTTGGCTACTGCTTCCATGCCTTCGTGGAAGTTGTATCTGGCTTTGTTGGGTTCGTTGGAGAGGGAGAGGATGAGTTGGGTGTCGTCGGCGTAAGAGATGACATTGATTTCTTAGCTTCTGATGATGGTGGCTAACGGGGCCGTGTAGATGTTAAACAGCGTGTGGCTGAGGGAGGATCCCGGAGAACTCCACAGGTGGTAGGTATGGGGTCTGCGAGGAAGGGTGTGAGTCTCACACATTGAGTTCTGCTAGAGAGGAAGGATTGGATCCAGTCGAGGGCCTTTTCTCTGACGCCGGCTTAATGGAGTCCTCGTACCAGGGTGTGATGGGAGACTGTATCGAAGGCCGCCGAGAGGTCTAGCAGGATGAGTGCCGCAATTTCTCTCTTGTCCAGCAGGGAGCGGATGTCGTCTGTTGCAGCCACGAGGGCTGTTTTGATGCTATGGGTTTTCCCGAATACGGATTGGGAAATGTCGAGGATGTTGTGGTGTTCTAAAAATGTGGCGAGTTGGCTGTTGACTGCTTTTTCGATTACTTTCGCAGGAAAGGGGAGTAGGGAGATGGGCCTGAAGTTTTTGAGGTCGGTGGGGTCTGCTGAGGGTTTGATGAAGGGGGTTGATCTCAGCGTGTTTCCAGTCGTCGGGGAAGGTGGCGGCAGCTAGTGAGCGTTTGATGGTGAGGTGGAGCTTGGGGACGATGGAGTCTGCAGGTCTGTTGAAAATGGCTTGGGAGCATGGGTCTGTGGGGACCGAGTGTATGGACCTCGTTGTTCTCAGAGTATCTTCAGTGGTGAGGGGGGCCCAGGTGGTGATTGTTGGTTTGTTGGTATTGGGTTTTGGTAGAGGAGGTTCTGCGCATAGGTTGTCCTTGCTGAAGCTGTCGTAGATGGTCTTGATTTTGTGGTGGAGGTAGGTGTGGAGTCTGTCACAGAGGTCCTGTGAGGGTGGGATGTCCGTTGTTCCACTGTTGTGTTGGGCAAACTCCTTGATGATACTAAAGAGTTCCTTGCTGTTGTGTGCATGTGAGGAGATTCTGTCTTGTATAACTTTCTTTCTGGTGTTTCTGATGAGTTGGTGGTGGCGGCTCTGAAGTTGCTATGGGCTTCTGTGGATTTGGTGTTTCTCAGGATTTTATCAAGGCAGCGACATGTGCGTCTAGATTCTCGGAGTTCTGGGGTGAACCAGCTGGCTTACTTTACGTGGGTGCTGTTGTTTTTTTGAGGGGGGCTATGGTGATGGCCCAGTCGGCGATCCATTTGTGGAAGGTGCGTGCTGCGGTGTTTGGGTTGTCCTCGTGTGAGATGGTGGGGGTGGCAAGGGGGGTGGTGAGCTGATCGTTGGTGATTCTTGTCCAGTTTCTATGTGATGGTTGGTGTTGGGGTCTGATGACGGTGGGTGCGTTGAAGGTGAAATGGATGCATCAATGGTCTGTCCAAGGGAGGTCTGAGGGGTGTCTGAAGGTAGGGGAGATTCCTGTAGTGAAGATGGGATTGAGAGTGTGTCCTGCTGAGTGTGGGGGCTCTGTCACGATCTGTCGGAGCCCTATGTTGTGGAGCTTGTCTAGGGGGGATGCAGTGTTGGGGTCTTGTAGGTTGTCGAGGTGGAAGTTGAGGTCTCCCAGCAGGGTGTAGTTGGTGGCTGTGATGCCTTGTGCAGAGATGTAGTCCGTGATGGAGTCTGCGAAGGGAGCACGTGGTCCGGGAGGGCAGTAGATGAGGGTTCCCATGATGGTGGATGTCAGGCTGGTATGCAGTTTGAAGGGGAGGTGTTCCATCAGGCTTGTTGATTCTTCGGAGTGTGTGTTCAGGTGGAGGTTGGACCTGTGGATGATGGCGATTCTCTCCCCATTCCTCCCCCGGGTGGCTGGGGCTGTCTTTCCGGATGATCTTGTATCCCCGGAGGATGGCGATGTCCGGGCCTGAGGTCTCGGTGAGGAACGCAACGTCCAGGGTGGTGATTTCAAGGAGGTCCCAGATTTCGGTAGCGTGTTTATGGAGAGAGCATATGTTGGGGAGAATGCACTTCAGAGATTTCAGGGTCAGTGTGCTGTTGTGGGTGGGTTGTGCTGGGTCCAAGGTCTTGGTGGTGGTGTAGGTTTGGTGGTCGTGGAGGCAGCTGAAGGATCCGTGGGTGTTGGCTGGTGATGTTTGCTTGCAGTTGTTGTTGCATCCTGGGTTGAGTGCGATGAGTGCTCCTGACGTGTAGAGGCAGCAGGACCAGGGGCCCTGGCGCTGGTCGTGTGCAGACTGGCTTGCCCTAGGCATGCCAGCAGCGCAGCTGCATAGCGGCTGCCATTAAGTAGGGAGGGGGGAGGAGAGGACAGCTGGGAGGCGGGAGTGGGAAATGGCGTGAAAAAGGGGGGGTGGGGCAGCAGCGGCGGGGAGAGTGTGAGAGAGAGAGAGAGAGTGACAAGAGAAACAAGAAAAAGATAGAGGAAAGCATTAAGCGAGAGGCACAAAAACAGTACTCAAAGGAAAAACGGCACAAAGACAGTACACAAAGGAAAAACGAGGAGAAAAGAGGATGAGGGCAGCCCAGCAGAAGAGCAGAGCTCTCCCACTAGACACCAGGGATGAGGCGCAGGCAGAAGCCTGCGGGTGGAGATGGGCCTCGAACTTCTGACCGAGGTCACAGTTCGAGTCAGATGGGCTTCACTTGCAGGTGGAGCTACGCGGTGGCAGAGCAGTTCACTGACTAGGTCAGTGAGGTTGCTCTTCCTGCTGCACAGCGGCCGCCATTAAATGGGGGGTGGGGAGGACAGGACAGCTGGGAGGTAGGAGTGGGAAACTGCGCAAAAGAGGGGGGGCAGGGCCATGGGGCAGCAGCAGCCGGGAAAGTGAGAGAGAGAGAGAGAAGCTAGTGACAAGAGAAACGAGGAAAAGATAGAGAAAAGCAGAAAGCGAACGACACAAAAACAGTACACAAAAGGAAAAACTGCACAAAGACAGTACACAAAGGAAAATCAAGGAAAAAAGAGAAAAGAGGCAGAGGGCAGCCCAGCATAAGAGCAGAGCTCTCCCACTAGACACCAGGGACCTCCAGTTAAACAATCCTGTGAGACTACAGACATTGCTCAGGTATCAACAGAGGAATGAACTATTTGACACATTTTATAGTTTAACATAATGTAGTAGAAAATGCAAAAGAATTATGGAAAGTTGCAACAAAATTGTAATATAAAATATGATTAAGTAAATTACAGGGATTAGAAATTCAAATGGGCATAAAAGTAATCAAAATTAGCTTATAATAAAATCAAGTTTACGTCAGTTGACTGGTAAATATTATGAGACAAAATGTTAAACATTGGTTCTACTAAAATACAATTGAAATTAATCAAAATAAACAGCCATCAAAATACTTGACAAGACTGTCAATGCAACAGAAGAAGTGGAATGAGAAATAGAAAGTAAAGGCAACTAAAATAATGCTTCCACCTGGTGCAATCACTAGAATTCTGTCAAACTCATATTAGTGCACATCTACAAATGTGCATGTTTGAGGTATTCACCAACCCTTTGTAAACAGTTTATCCTCTCTGTACGCGAATGCTAATTTGCTGCCTTAATGGTGGTAGTAAATGGGCCGAGAAATATTTCTGGTGTAACATGGTGTATGTCAAATACATGCATGACTAGGGGCGAAATTAGCATTTGGGGTGGTTCACAGACATTTCCACCAGTACCATATGTTGCAAAGGGACACTTTTTAGATGGTCACCCCCACTTTTTGTGGCTTGATGCTGCTGTTTCTGACCTGTTAGTGTACTCAGGCCTGCTAACCAGACCTCTGTACTTAAGCTCTGTCCCTTAAACTGCATGTCGAATTGCATAGGCCAGGTGGCAATGACTTTACCACCTCTGTAAGTTCCTAGTAATTGGTAACAGTGGCCAGGGTGGTAAAGGGGTCCCCAGGGATGTAGCACTGATTGTGCCTCCCTCTGTAACCCGAGTTATAGTGAAACTGCAGAGCTGGCATGTCAGCCTGCTGCTTGAGTGCAACTCTACCCACACCAGGTGCAGGCAGAGTCCCCAGACTGCCCATAGACAGGTCAGTGACCCACTAAGGCAGGCCTCCTATAGCCCAGGAGGCAGGGTGCTCTGTACTATGAGTGAGGACATATGTGCATGAGCATATATGACCCAATGATAGCATTCAAAACTTAATGCTACCACAAGTAACCGGCCGTCCATAGGATAACATGCACTGGCACCTGAGCAGTTCCCAGATGTCCAGCTCTGTGATGGCCCGGCTGATTACCCTCGCGTTTGTTATCAGACACCTTGCTTTTTAACCCTGAGTATGATGCCCATGCTCAGGATTAACTAGCATATGCTCTGGTGGCACCCTTAGAGGGTGCCCACCAAGTTACCAAGCGCTCTGTTTTGGAGGTTCTCTCAAGCCTCTGTCACCACAGACAAGAGTCTGCCCTTCTGCTGGTTGTGCTAGCACTTCCCCAGGATGTAGACAAAAGTGCCTGGGCTGGAAGGAGGTCACCCCTTCTCCCTCCCAGTATGGTTAGTGAGAAAGGTAATCATGGGGGTGAGCCTCAAAGGCTTCCCCCACTTTGGATATGTAATTATTTGTCTCCCCAGTGGAGGACAAAGCCTTTCCTGCTCTGTCCAGCCAAACAGGCGGGAAAACTAGCTAAGCAGCAAGCGTACACCTACAAAAGGGTAGCCACACCTTTAGGGTGGGCTAGGAGGTCTGTTCAGCCAAGGAAGAGTTCTGCCAAGTTAGCAACCCTTAGGAGTAGTGGGTTCTGAGTAGAAAGTGGCATCATCCAACATGAAGTTATCACCACAGGGGCGGAACTAGCAGCGGGGATCAGTAGCCCATTGGCCCCTCCCCCGTACCCTTAACACCCCCTAAGCTAGGATTTAAGGGGCTCCCATGACCCCACACCCAGAGTTATTACTTGCAAAGAAGAAGAGGCACAAAAAAGACGTTGTCACCGACAACAGGACCTGGAATCCAACCGCAGCACGAACAGAGGACACAGAAGTGACCTAAGGAGACCACCACTGGAACTGAGTGACCGACGTGTGTCCGTGGTCAAAGCACATTCGTCCCAGCAGGAGGAACCCCAGTGGACACCAAAAAGCTGAGAAAGACTCCCCTGTCTGGTGGTACCAGTCCCCTGCAAACAGCAGGAGTAAACACCATGCTGAAGTCAAAGAACTGCGACCCAACAGGCTCTGTGTCAGTGAGCCTCAAGAAACTCGGTCTACAGCATCCGGAGAGTAGGAGTGAGTTCTCTGCCACGCTTCAAGCCTCTATTCCCTGCCGGACGACCTCCAGCTGTCGAGGTACCAGCAGACCACCTTTGCAGCTACCAAGGCTCGTCTGTCGCCAACCTGGGAACCGACGACCACTCAGACATCTCCGACTCTACAGCAGACCCCAAGCATAGAGACTGACGTCAGGAACGACCCCTCTCCTGTGGTTCTGCAGCCTGAATAGAGTGACCTCGAGAGGAGCAGCAAAGCAGCTTTGGCGCGACCAGCTCCAGTGATTGACAGCTAGAAGCTACCTCCGAACCCAGAGCCACCGGACGTGGTGGCGAAGTTCCAACTGCCCCAAAGATCTCTGCATTCAAAGGGTAAAGCGTGTGACCACTCCCAAGTACCTGTTTGTCAAGTGGTGCAAACGGGCCAACAGCCGTGGACCCCGTCAACACCAAGGACAGCTTAAGTACCTCTGCGCCCGGAGTTCCTGGGCCAGGTAGTAAGAAGCTGACTGTTGACTCTTGGTATAGGGTCCCGCAGAACCACCCTACAAGTGCCTGAGTGCACACTTTGATTTTCCCTATTTACTCCAAGGGTAACTGTTTGCCTGAAAGAAATACAGTATTTTCCAAAGCTTCTAAAATTCATAACTCTGGTTATATGTAAGATAAAAAGTTTGTTTTGGTGCCTAAATTTATATAAAAATAAGCTTTATTTTTTCTAAATCGGTATTATATTTCTTTCGAGTCGTTCCATTCATTTATTTCCCCATCTATTGTGAAATGCTTTACACATGTTCCTCTAAGTAGCATAACTGTTCTTTGCCACACTACCAGGACTGAGCTAAAGTTTACTAGTGTGAACCCAAGGTCCACTACTGGGTAATGTGCTAATTTTACATGGTAAGACCTCCCAGTCATACCACAAAATACTGCCACCTTGCTACACCACACTAGCCTGTGAAGGGTTCTTTCATATTAAATATTTTGCATTATATTGACATTAACATATCAATAGACAACTGTATTAACAGTGAATTATTCATGTTTAGAATGATTATAGCCTAAGAACACCTGCATTTTATAATGACTAACTCAGGTTGTCATCTTGCTTCATGATATGTGAACTTTTATTTTTAAATGAGCTGAACTTCAATGCTGTCAAACACGTGTTCCATTTCTTACTTTCTCCTGAGAAAGGTTTTCTTCTGTTATTATTGCAGAATGTTCTAATTTGTGTTGAATAAGAGAAAGCATCTGCAGATTACAGACAGGTCTTAAGGTATCTCATTTGTTGCAGGTAAAAGTTTGAGGGATGCTGAGAGAAGCTGTATTGTGGAGGGTCCTGAGAATATAACAAGCTCAACATTGTAAGTTTTCATTTTAACCTCACTGGATTATTTTATGGAAACTAAGTCTAGGATAGGGCAAAGACCCTTGTCTTTTTTTGGCACCAGAAAGGTGCTGGAATAACAATCACAACCTACTTCTGGCATAGGGACCCTCACTATGGCTCCCTTGGCCAGGAGAGCCATAACCTCCTCACAGAGAAGTGTCAAGTGATCCTCAGTCATCCGATCACAGGATGGTGGTATGGATGGAGGGGTAGAATCGAAGGGGAGGGAGTAGCAACTATCTGAAATTGTCTGCCTGAAGTGATGGATTGCCAGCGGAGCAGGTCATTACGAATCCTGCCTCTGACTGGTCTCTGGTGGGGAATTGTCAGACTAGGAGAGTTTGGAGGCAGCTGCATGGGCGGTGGGGTGGGCTGGTGGGACCATTGGCTCTCTGATTTATGAGGACTGTGAATCCTACATCCCCAGCCACGCAGAAGTTGGGCAGCATACATGGCACAGTGGCTGGAGGGAAACAGATGTGATAAGATGCCCCTTCCATAGCCACAAAAGGGGCAAAAAGCAGACTGAGGCGGACAAGGAGCCGCCGTGAGGCCCAAGAATTTGGCCATAGCATGAGAATCCTTGAGGGAAGTTAGTCCTGAATGCCACCGAAGGTAGCTCGAGGTTCAGAGCCTCGCCCGCTCTTCGCACCACCCTGGAATAGGACGCTCCCTTCTCCATAGCCATGGTAGGGGGAGAAAGCATGGCAGTATCAGGGGAAGTATTGAGTCCACTGGCTTCACCCACGTCCGTACGCTGGTCTATAGGGTTTTCCTGCAGATGGTATTCTAGAAGGTCTAATGACTCCCTCCCATTCCTCCCCATTCCCCAAACCGTAAGAATAAGGTTCAGGATCCGTCATGGGGGAAAGGCCCCTATTGAAGTCAGAATTGGCATCATGCAATGCCTGTCCGGCTCTGTGTCAGAGTCTGCAATGAGGATGGGGTCAACACTACCTAGGGGCATAGGCGTCGTCAGGAGAAACGATGTCGGAACTGGTGTCTGGGAATGT
Source organism: Pleurodeles waltl (assembly GCF_031143425.1). Classification (NCBI taxonomy): domain Eukaryota; kingdom Metazoa; phylum Chordata; class Amphibia; order Caudata; family Salamandridae; genus Pleurodeles; species Pleurodeles waltl. Next base: position 613,781,085 of record NC_090444.1, on the reverse strand, counting down.
TGAGGTGGTACAACTGATGCCATTTTGGATCCAGGAACGGATCCATGGGTGCCCCCCCCAGAGCTGAGGCAGAAGACTCCTGGCCCCTTCTGATCCCGTGAGGCACGAGGATGCTCCAGCGGGCTCAGACTGCCAAAACATGAGGCACATGGCCTCATAAAACTCTCTGAAGGCATGGGTCGCTCTGACTCTGGAATCTCAGGGAGGTGCGAAGTCGACCCTGAGGACAGAGGCCTAGAAAGTTGATGCTCTATTTCCCCCCATCTCTTCAGCTGACCGACGGGGGTGAAGTAATAGAACGAGTGTTCTTCTTTAACTTCTTTCTGGGCCTAGACTTACCCGACAGTCCCAAGTATTTGGAGTGGGTCGATGAAGAATGGGGACTCTGCAACTCTGCTTGGGACCTTCCTCTCGACAGAGTGTGACACTGACCCGAAAGCAAGGATATTTAGGGACCGCTCTCTCAAAGCTTTCAGATTCATGGCCCGGGACTTGGAGCACAACTTTAGGTCGTGGTTGCACTCCAGACACCACAGACACACAAGGTGCGGATCTGTCACAGACATCATCCAATGATAGGATCCGCAGGGCTTGACCCAAGTCTTACCTGAAGACAGCATCAACGCACCAGGAGCATCGACACACAAACTATGACAAAAAAAAAGAAAACATTTCAGTCCAAAAATGACTGAGGGGTAGCTCTTCTTCGGATCAGCGCTAGGCTGGTGTGGAAAGAAAAGAACTGATGCCAGTATGCCAGGTTTGTGCCTACATAAAACCTGCGGCGTCATATCTCAACACCACCTAATGGCATGGAGGGGTACTGCTCAAGAAAAATCTCCAGATCCAGACTGATGCCTGGGGAAATTCTAAGGTAAGGAATCTGCAACTAGATTTCTCTATCAGATAAAGGTAAAACAATCAAGGTTATGTTTGGGTCAAGGTCTTAGTGCGATGTACGGGTTCATGTTGTAAGGTCTGGCCAAGTCATATCGTGCAACCATCCCTACTGTGCAATGTGGGAGTTGGGCACAGTGGTTGGGTCAAGGTCCTAGTGAGATGTACGGGCTCATGTTGTAAGGTCTGGCCAAGTCATATCATACAACCAACCCTACTGTGCAATGTAAGAGCTGGGCACAAGGCCTGGTCTTTCACCAGGCCCTGCAGTCAACCCCTGATGCGCACAACTGAATGCAGTGTACAGCATGGCTTGGCTCTCTGCATCTGCAAGGCCTAGCTGAAGTGGCCAGCCCCACTGCACAGTTCTGTGCATAACCCAGAATGCTTATATATCAGGTGAATACAGTACATCAGAAAAAAGCCTAAAAAATAATTTTAAAAAGACAGTTAAAGTTTAGTTGTGGTTCAGTGAACATACAATATACACCATATCTCACACTATCACACATGTGCAGTACTCCACTATACCAATGGCGTATCAGCAAAAAACTTGTCTACCAACAGCAAAACATGATTGCTTGTGTTCCAGTTCAGGGAGGACCTAGCTTACTGGCACGCAAGGCTTATGCATAAAAATCTTACAGATTCATTCTTGCGCCTGAGGAATCTAAAGTTTGAAGTCTCCATCAGAAGTTATGCGTTTTCATTTTTAGACCATATTCAATGCATCTGAGTAGCGTGTAGCAATCCTCTGTGGTTTGACACCTCTCACAGTCTCCTGCTCTGTGTATTTCTTTCCCCTGTGATTAAAAACCATTGTGACCACAACAACTATTTTCACACTTTAAATACTGACTTAGAAGATGCACAATTAGTGCAACTAATTGATCAGACATGTTCTGCTGACTTAAAATTCTTAAGTAGAATTTTAAGTTAGGATTTCAAATTGGAATAAAGAATTAATTCAATGGTTGTTCCTCTAATCGTTGATTAAGAGAGGGATTGGCACAATAAAATAGAGAATGCACCTTGCAAGGATACACGCAGAAGTACATTAAGCTTGCTAATTAAGTTCTCCCATAGGATACACTGCTGAAGTTTCTTCAGCTATGGTGAGGAGTGATTGAGATTATATCGGGACAGCCACCTCCATTAATACTTGAAGGGACTAAGGCTACAACTGCAACACATAATAACCAATAGTACCAGAGATTAAAGGGAACATTAATCTATTGTGTGTGTATTTGTAGCTAATAAAATGTAGCATGCTGAAATTCTTAGACACACAAATGGATCTCTAGAAGGGAAGATCGAATACAAACATTATCTTCTTGAGAACCATGCTGAAATTATATGATTGAGAAGAGAAGAATTTCATTAAGCATGGGATTTAGGGTAAAGCAATAGGTAATCTATATGTACCAGGTCTGCTTGAAAGGGATATGTGAGCACATTTCTAGATCTGTCTCAAGTTAATGTCATTGAGGGGAGTGGGTTTTACTGCAAACTTGAACATATTTTTTATGGAGTATCTTTGAATCCCTGAATATCTTTTATGTGGTTGTATCGTTGAGATTAGAAACTCCACTGACACTTGACAATAGTCTTGCACTTATTGGTTTCCTTGAAGGAATCTTATATGCTTACATTTTAAATCCTCTGCTCTTTGGCCAACATTACAAGCTTTCAGATATTTTGTGGTGCTTACTATTTTTCTGTATGTCAAAGACATCAACTAGCATTTTGCCAATGTTACATGAGGTTCACATCTTTCTATTAACTTGATGTTATCCATCACTCACACCTCATGCACCAGCCACTTGCATCAGAAAAAGGGATATCAAGAACCATCATCTTTAATGTGTAAACAGTACATCTAGTAACTGATTAATGACCTGCTGAACATGCATATTTAATTATCTCAGTATGTATTATCCTGTACAGAATTTGCTTTTAATTGTTAACTTTAAGCTGTATGTAGATTTATGAATTCATTTCGGAGAGTTTGCTTACTATATCAAAGGTTGGGACTTTGAGTGTGCACTATATGTGCCACAAAACACAAAAATTAAACAGTTTAGCCAAAGCAGATATTTCCCAAAATTTCATTTAGGTCACTTCACACATCCACTCCCAGATACCAGACATCTAATGTAAGGATTGAGTAGGAAAAAAACAGTGAAAGAAAATTCACAGATGTCAGCTGACTGCTTCTTGACTAATGGCTTACTGAGGGTCTCTGCCTTAGCATTCCTGCCTACACATTTCCCCGCATCAGGCCATTGCAATGTAATTCTAAGTAGCATACAAAACGGCACAAAACATATTTACACTTTTAGACTCATCCTTCACCAATCATATGACATCCCTTCTCTAAAAAGGCTGGGCCAATTCTACTTATGACCATATTGATCTTCCCTGTTGGCAACTTCATTAATACCATCATCACGTTTGCTCCACCACCTGCTTCTCATTTGGAACTTGCATTCGTTGTCAGATGTATCACTAAAGTATCCCTAGAGTGGACTGATAATGTGCATCAATCTGGACAACACACTACTTGTAGAAGGTGTGTGTCCATCCAACTGTGTTACATATATCATTTTGGGAGAGAAAGGTACATCTGCTGTTTAAAAAAAAAGAAACTGCTGTATTAAGAGGACTATGTTTTAGCGTTTGCTGAATGTAAATAGATATAAAGAGGCATAACATTAAAAGACACTGATCTTCAAAAAGTAATGGATAGCATTAGCAAAAGGACATCAAAAACCACCTCTTGAAACATCTTTAGTACTGACAATCAATGCTCAACCAATGAATACCATTACTATGGTCTAAGTGAATGAAATCAGCATATGGTCTATGTGAATGAAATCAGCATCCACTTTCAGGTAAAACTGTCAAAAACCCTTATCAGTAAAACACAATAATTCTGACCAGATCCAGTCCTGAAGAAGGTCCAGAAAAGTAACTGCTAGGCACACTGATGTATTGAAAGTACTAAAAAGAGTAAGAATATAGACAATCAACACAACATATTCGTCAGTCTTTATTTGGCGAAGAGGGGTGGACAATGGGCCAAAAGGGCTATATGGCCCTTATGTAGTGGTTGAGGTTGTCTGTCACTGTTTGTCTGGGGGACATCATAGTATGGCCCATGAAGCGGGCCTGTATCCTCCTTTTGGCACTTGACTTTCACATTACCAAGAGTGAGGTTAGCAGTCACAGGCTTCTCAAGAAAGTAGTATAGGGGCACAATCTCAGAACTCAACTGTTAAACAACAAACACAATAACGTTTTGCCCAGCCCTACGCTTATCTTTATGACAAAGAAAGTATTTTTCATTTCACAAAACTAAATACTAAATATTGCAATGGACAAAGCATACCGAGTTGTACACTGTACTAAAAGTGAGGGACCACAAACCCCCTTCCTTCCTAGTAACAATACTGAATCTCCTTTGCATTGAGATCCTGTTATTACTGTTCCCCCTACACTATGAGCATAGGCAAGGATTAGGCTTAAGAGCAGATAGCTTAAACGTCCTCACACTTTAACTTAGGCAATGGCTTTTACAGTTTTTTGCTTTAAAGTCTCTAGAAAAGCACAACAAACTCACCTGTGTGCCTCCGCCTTTCTCGTCCCCAGACACAGCTAAGTGTCATGGTTACCTATTGGTGCATAGTGGTGATTTAGTCTATGCTGTGGGTGAGGGTGGCAATCCTGCCCTCTAGGGGTGGACTCATCCACTGTAGTATAATGCAGTAGTTGCTGCACACATTATCATGGTTCCAGGCTTGACCCTGGAAGGTGAGATAATGTGGAAGGCACTGGTATTCAGCAGACCAGCAACTCAGCTCGCGACGCATGAAGTCTCTAAGCAGAGGTCTCTCAAGATGTCTGGAGGCAGTTGCAGCCTCTAGGCCATATTGGGTTCTCTGCAGCAGCAGGAATTCAATCACATTCTCCTCAGATGCACCATTAGTCATTCAGTTCATAGCAGGCTTATGGGCCCAAAAAAGTCACATGTTCTAGCGATCACCTGTGGTTCCGGAGGGGGCACACTTTCACAGAAGACTAATCTTCTGGATTGCTCTCTTGGGGGTCATCAACTTCCTCTTGGACAGTCTCTCCTCCCCTAGAGCCCAGTACATTCTTTCCCTCTCTGAGCTAGTATTCAGGCTTTCAGCCATTCCAGCAGAGTGTGTTAACTTCGGGTGATGTCTTCTCACCTCTAAGATGAGCTGTATGGCAGACAGTAGCCTTGGTTACACATCATCTCTTTTAGTAATCTGTGGATCACTCATTTCCTTGGTCAAGAATGACATGGAACTGCAACTAAGTGGGGTATTTTAGATCCCACATTTTCACAAAGGGGTATGGAGCCACCGTCTCATGCTTCAGTACCAGTTTGGGTCAATTCCACACTGCTTTCCAGACACACAAAGTAAAACAAATGCCTTCATGTCTTATTTGTTCACTGCAATTATTTCCTTTAAATTTTTTTTTTTTACTATTTTTGGAATTGTAAAAATATATGTTATATTAACCTTAATATACTCTTATAAAGTGCATCCTCTAGCCGGCAATTTTACAGTTTATCAAGTGCCTAAAGCTGTGCTAGCCTCTCTGACTATCCTACACACTTTATCAGTTCATACATTAATGACAAGTCACCTTTGCATTATATTGCTTTTGCAATATCAACTGTTTATAGAATATTCAAAATTATGTTCTACTTATTTTTGTTTTTTCTCTCACAACCTGATGTCACCAATACAGTTAGTCATTTCTTTATTTAGCCTTCATCAAAATTCCCGTTTAATTCTACACATCGTTTGGTAGGCATTTCCTTAGAGAGGATACATGTACATGCTTTAATCTCTAAAGATTCTGTTTATATTAGTTACTTTTCATTTTTTGTTCACATTTCATGATAAATAAATCTTGTCTTAGGATATTGTGATGAACAAATAATTTCTTTAGTAAATACATATAGACACATTATTGTTATGAGTATAGTACAGCTTCTCCTAGCTCAGGTTCTCCCACTCTGACTGCTCACAATGCTTATTTGATATTATGCAAAGAACCCCTGAGAAACTAAGTGTGGAACGACAGAAACAGCGCAAACAAGACTGAAGCTAACACCTCAAATGGTGGATAATGTTGCCGAGAACGCACAACATCACCAGAGAGCGCAGTCTTCAAATTTTACTTTCAGGAAGGGGGTCAGGTGGTTTGTCTATTTAGCCTTAAGCGGGCATCCACACACATCTCATACTGCAAAATGGCCAAGATCAGTTAAAGTTCCGGGCAGAAAGCCCACCATTTCACAAAACAGAGACTTCTAATCTCATAAATACTCTGTATGATCACCTCATCTCAACATGATGGTCCAAAAACCAAATTCGCAGATGCATAGCTGTCATAGTGGAGACACCAGTATATGTTTTTACCACGTAATAGTGATCTGTCTGTGATTAAAGGAAACTACTTCCTAAAAGCAACTACTTCAATATTTATATGGACATACCAGGAAAAAGTGTTTGTTGTATCTCGAAGTAATGTTCCATTTTCTGCAACAGTCTTGCTTCTTAAACGTTTTGAATAAAAGATTGCAGGTAAATAAAAAAATAAGGGCTTAGCAAATTAATCCTGCACTTTAAGCATGACAGCATGCATTACAGATGAGGCAGTGTAATTTCTGCTTACCCAGGAGGAAACTTTCATCCCTTCCAATTACTTAATAAAAGGAAGAACCCATACACGTTTCCACAACAGAAAAAAATAATTAAAGGTTCTCTGTCCAGACATGATATAACTAGCGTATCCCCTGATCAAGCAAGCACGACTTATAATATACCTCGATTCATTTAAAATAGCATGATCAGACAAAAATAAACCAAGGCTTCAAAAAGGACTGAGTAAGATGCTCTCCAGACACAGCATTATGTGAAGCGATGCTATCATGGGCCTTACTAAACCAAAGGCCCTGGGCCCTGACAGAATTCCGTAGACCTATGTGTTAGTGATGTGGACTTTTGGGGTCCGTGTGGACTCAGATTCTGAATGTGGCAGTCAGGGATGGTCACTCTCCCTCTTGGTCCACGGCAGTCATACTGCTGATTTTTAAAAAGAGCGATAAAGACAATCTGCAGTGTTCCAGGCCTATTTCGCTTATTGATTCAGTTGTAAAGGTCCTGTGGCGTGTGTTATTGGACAGATTATCTTGCTGGGCGGAGGAGAACAATATCATCTCAGACTCATAACATGGCTTTAGACTGGGCAAACCTACATTGACCAATGCTTGAAACTCTATATGGTCAACAAATACATTGTTGCCCGCTCCGAATCAGTCCATCTCGTCTTTATGGACCTGACAGAAGCCTTTGACAGTGTTATTCGTATAAACTGTGGAGGATTCTTTTGAAAATGGGGGCGGACCAAACACTGTTTATTTTTTTACAGGATCTCTATGCAAATACGACTGCTTCTGTTAGATACACAAATGGTTCTGCATGTACCAAGAGTTTTAAAACAAGGGGCTCATCACAGGTGCATTCTTGTCCCTTTCTTATTTTCTCTTTAAATACATGAGCTAGAACAGGAGCTAACAACATCCAAGGTGGTCTGTCCCCATACTGGCTCTCGACTCCTCCCGGTACTTTTATATGCAGATGATGCTTTATTGTTGGCCAGGACACCTACACGGGCCTGAAAAACCTTTTGAACTAATTTGAGGTGTTTATGAGTAAATTGGAACTATCTGGTGGTGGGTCCTCACTCAATGAGATTTAAAACATTCAGTAATCATGCTCTGGCCAAGGTTAGGGCTTTTCCCTATCTAGGTGTGCCATTTTATTCCAACATGAGTTGGAGACCCTTAACCACAGCAAAATAGGAACTCATTAAGACTGATGCAGCTGCCCTTAGCTTTGCAACAAGACTGGAGAGGAGACTGCCCAAGGAACTAGTCAAGACTTACCAGGGTAAGTGCATTTCAACAGTATCCTATGGGAGTGATATCTGTAGCTATGCGGGTACAAAAGAACTCTATATTGTAGAAAATACATTTCGCAGATGCCTGTTGTGTGTCCCCCAAAGGGCATCGACCTATTGGGAGCCACAAGGATTTAGGAGTCAAGTATTTTAGTGATCAAATAGCCCTTTGCCCCTTGGTGGGCTGGATCAGGTTATTATGAACCACGGAGGAACTCTGCCTGAACTGTTCAGTACTCGGGGACTGTCTGTTACTTTACCACACTTTTAAAATCCCCATGGTTCAAGTACATTAGGGACTCATTCCAAAAGATGGGAAGGATGGAGTTATTTTGTAACCTAGAGGGTTTACACAAAGTGATTTATAAGTGGGTGAAGGGGCATTTTCTCGAACGGAATATACTGTTATGAGAGGAGTCCGAACTGCTGAAATTGTCTGTTCGAAAGTATGTAATGCTAACTACTACCCATGATATGGAGCCCTATTTAACACTGGTTTAAAACAACAGGGACACATTTTAATCTATAAGACTTAGATTTAATTTAACTCACCTGTCTTTAAGCCCACCCTAGAAGTTGTCATGACCTTAAATCTCTGAATCCTTGCGGCTGCGACAATAGGTCTCGGCAAGACATGATGCATTTTATCATGGTTTGAAAATTTGACTGCTGCTCTTGACATGATTGAGGTACTATTTTGTGCCCCGAGAACAGAAGGCTTGTGACTGGCAAAACGTGCCCAGCAGGACAAACAAAAATGCAATGTTTGATTGTTAAGTAATCTTTTCTCAGTTTCCACTCATGTATTTTTAGATATGCGAGACCTATTGCATTGCAAATGCGTGTTACAGATGTCACTAGATGAGTTCACTATCTTAAATGTTGTATGGTTCCTAACAGCCGCAATTACCCTCAGGAGTTTATAGGAAGATGAATCAGTTTGCAAATTTTTTGTGCCTTCTTTTATGGATGTATTGTTTTATGTACTGATTTTATGTCCTAAATATGGACTTTTAGGGTTTTAAATGTAACCCTACACACACACACACACACACACACACACACACACACACACACACACACACATATATATTTATGGAAAATGTCACTTACCCAGTGTACATCTGTTCGTGGCATTAGTCGCTGCAGATTCACATGCTGTGCACATCCCGCCATCTGGTGTTGGGCTCGGAGTGTTACAAGTTGTTTTTCTTCGAGTCACGAGACCGAGGGACTCCTCCCATTTTGACTCCATTGCGCATGGGCGTCGACTCCATCTTAGATTGTTTTCCCCGCAGAGGGTGAGGTAGGAGTTGTGTATGCTAGTAATAGTGCCCATGCAATGGAGTGAATGTGTATGTACATAATGAAGTTTAAAGTAATATATTTTGATTTCCTGTATGAGGTTTTTGAAAGGCAATAAATAGTTGTTTTGTCTTTCGAATTATTTTTGTTCTGTCAATGTAGTACATTAGTGCTCTTTTGATGTCTAATGTATGTAGTGCTCTTTCAGCTACAGAATCTGGCTGTGGGAAGAACACTGGTAATTCTACTGTTTGATTCAAGTGGAATGGTGAGATTCCGTTTGGTAAAAATTTAGGATTTGTCCGTAGAACCACTTTATTTTTGTGTATTTGAATAAATGGTTCTTGAATGGTAAATGCTTGAATTTCACTCACTCTTCTTAGAGATGTGATGGCAATTAAAAATGCAACTTTCCACGTTAAGTATTGCATTTCACAAGAGTGCATGGGCTCAAAAGGTGGACCCATGAGTCGTGTTAAGACAATGTTGAGGTTCCATGAAGGAACTGGTGGTGTTCTTGGTGGTATAATTCTCTTTAGGCCTTCCATAAACGCTTTTATGACTGGTATCCTAAATAATGAAGTTGAGTGCGTAATTTGCAGGTAAGCTGAAATTGCAGTAAGATGTATTTTAATGGAAGAGAAAGCTAATTTTGATTTTTGCAAATGTAGTAAGTATCCTACTATATCTTTTGCAGATGCGTGTAAAGGTTGAATTTGATTATTATGGCAGTAATAAACAAATCTTTTCCACTTATTTGCATAGCAGTGTCTAGTGGTAGGTTTCCTAGCTTGTCTTATGACCTCCATACATTCTTGTGTGAGGTTTAAGTGTCCGAATTCTAGGATTTCAGGAGCCAAATTGCTAGATTCAGCGATGCTGGGTTTGGATGTCTGATCTGTTGTTTGTGTTGTGTTAACCGATCTGGTCTGTTTGGTAGTTTGACATGAGGTACTACTGAGAGGTCTAGTAGTGTTGTGTACCAAGGTTGTCTTGCCCATGTTGGTGCTATTAGTATGAGTTTGAGTTTGAGTTTGTTTTGACTCAATTTGTTTACCAGATATGGAAGGAGTGGGAGAGGGGGAAAAGCGTAAGCAAATATCCCTGACCAGCTCATCCATAACGCATTGCCCTGAGACTGATCTTGTGGGTACCTGGATGCGAAGTTTTGGCATTTTGAGTTTTCTTTTGTTGCAAATAGATCTTCCCCACATTTGGAAGTAAGTGTTTAGTATTTGGGGGTGAATCTCCCATTCGTGGATCTGTTGGTGATCCTGAGAGAGATTGTCTGCTAACTGGTTCTGAATTCCTGGAATAAATTGTGCTATTAGGTGAATGTGGTTGTGAATCGCCCAATGCCATATTTTCTGTGTTAGGAGACACAACTGTGTCGAGTGTGTGCCTCCTTGTTTGTTTAGGTAATACATTGTTGTCATGTTGTTTGTTTTGACAAGAATGTGTTTGTGTCTTATTATGGGTTGAAATGCTTTGAGCGCTAGAAATACCGCTAACAGTTCTAGGTGATTTATGTGAAACTGTTTTTGCTGTATGTCCCATTGTCCTTGGATGCTGTGTTGATTGAGGTGTGCTCCCCACCCTATCATGGAAGCATCTGTTGTTATTACGTATTGTGGCACTGGGTCTTGGAAAGGCCGCCCTTGGTTTAAATTTATACTGTTCCACCATTGAAGCGAGATGTATGTTTGGCGGTCTATCAACACCAGATCTAGAAGCTGACCCTGTGCTTGTGACCATTGTGATGCTAGGCACTGTTGTAAGGGCCGCATGTGCAACCTTGCGTTCGGGACAATGGCTATGCATGTAGACATCATGCCTAGTAGTTTCATCACCAGTTTGACTTGTATCTTTTGATTTGGATACATGGTCTGTATCACATTGTGAAATGTGTGAACGCTTTGTGGACTTGGAGTGGCAATCCCTTTTGCTGTGTTGATTGTTGCTCCTAAGTATTGCTGTGTTTGACACGGCAGAAGGTGTGACTTTGTGTAATTGATTGAGAAACCTAGTTTGTGGAGGATTTCTATGACATATTTTGTGTGTTGTGAACACTGTCTTAGCGTGTTGGTTTTGATTAACCAATCGTCTAGGTACGGGAACACATGTATTTGCTGCCTTCTGATATGTGCAGCAACTTCTGCTAGGCATTTTGTAAAAACTCTTGGTGCAGTTGTTATTCCGAATGGCAACACTTTGAATTGGTAATGTATCCCTTGGAATACAAACCTTAGGTACTTTCTGTGTGAAGGATGTATTGGTATATGGAAATATGCATCCTTTAGGTCTAGTGTTGTCATGTAGGCTTGTTGTTTGAGCAGTGGGATTACGTCTTGTAATGTAACCATGTGAAAGTGATCTGATTTGATGTAGGTATTTAATATTCTGAGATCCAGTATAGGTCTCAGACTTTTGTCTTTTTTGGGTATTAGAAAGTACAGGGAGTAAACTCCTGTGTTTTTTTGTTGTTTTGGTACTAACTCTAATGCTTCTTTTTGTAGCAATGCCTGAACTTCTAGTCCTAGAAGATCTATATGTTGTTTTGACATATTGTGTGTTTTCGGTGGGATGTTTGGAGGGAATTTGAGAAATTCTATGCAATAACCATGCTGGATAATTGCTAAGACCCAAGTGTCTGTTGTTATTTCCTCCCAATGTTTGTAAAACTTGGTTAGTCTCCCCCCCACAGGTGTTATGTGTTGGGGATTTGTGACCTTGAAGTCACTGCTTGTTTGGAGGAGTTTTGGGACTTTGGAACTTTCCTCTACTCCTTTGAAATTGTCCCCCTCTATATTGTCCCCGAAAACCTCCCCGCTGACACTGGCTCTGGTAAGTGGGCTTTGTTTGTGAGGTTGCGGCTTCTGTGGTTTGCCCTCGAAACCCCCCTCGAAATTGTGTTTTTCGAAATGTGCCTCTGCTCTGTGGGGAGTAGAGTGCGCCCATGGCTTTGGCCGTGTCAGTGTCTTTCTTAAGTTTTTCGATTGCAGTGTCCACCTCCGGCCCAAACAACTGCTGTCCGTTGAATGGCATATTCAGCACAGCTTGCTGTATCTCTGGTTTAAATCCTGATGTACGCAGCCATGCATGTCTCCTTATTGTTACAGCTGTGTTGACAGTTCTAGCAGCTGTGTCTGCAGCATCCATTGCTGACCGTATCTGATTATTGGAGATACCCTGTCCTTCTTCTACTACTTGCTGCGCTCTTTTTTGGAACTCCTTGGGTAAATGTTCAATAAGGTGTTGCATCTCATCCCAATGGGCCCTATCATGTCTGGCTAGCAAAGCTTGGGAATTTGCAATACGCCACTGGTTTGCCGCCTGTGCCGCCACCCTTTTGCCTGCAGCATCGAATTTTCGACTTTCTTTATCTGGAGGTGGTGCATCTCCTGAAGTATGAGAGTTGGCTCTTTTGCGCGCTGCTCCCACTACAACAGAGTCTGGTGTTAGCTGTTGTGTAATGTACACTGGGTCTGTTGGTGGCGGCTTATATTTTTTATCTACTCTTGGAGTAATGGCTCTCCCTTTAACAGGCTCCTCAAACACTTGTTTGGAGTGTTTTAGCATTCCGGGTAGCATAGGAAGACACTGATATTGGCTGTGTGTGGACGACAGTGTATTAAAAAGAAAGTCGTCTTCAATAGGCTCTGAATGAAGGCTGACATTATGAAATGCAGCTGCTCTTGACACCACCTGTGCGTAGCCCGTACTATCCTCTGGTGGCGATGGTTTAGCTGGATAGCAGTCTGGACTATTATCTGACACTGGTGCGTCATAAAGGTCCCATGCGTCAGGGTCATCTTGACTCATTCCTGTATGAGTTGGTGATTGCATCATTGGTGGAGTGGCTACCGGTGATGGTTGCGGAGAGTGATATGGGGATGGTGGCGGTGTTACTTGTTTAGCCACCTTTGCGTGTGGCTGTTTGTCCTTGTCTTGGAAGGCAAGCTTGCGTTTCATTTTGACTGGAGGAAGAGTGCTGATCTTCCCTGTATCTTTTTGAATAAAGAGCCATCTTTGTGTGTGATCTGGCTCGATTGCCTGTAATTCCTGTCCAAATCTATGTGTCTTCATTTGTGTGGACAGTCCTTGTTCCTCAGTGTAGGAACTTGTTTTCGGTTCCGAGGCTGCATATTTCGGTACCGAAACCTTTTCAGCTGCTTTTTTTCATCTCCGACTAAACCTTTTTTACTTTCGGCGTCGTGCTCTCTCGGTGCCGACCCGTTTCGGTGCCGCTGTCTCGGTGCCGAATCTTCTCGGAGCCACTATCTCGGGCCCGAGATTGCTGTGTGCCGGTATCTCGACCGGAGTCGGATGACTTCGACACCAGCTCGCCCTTTTTCGGTGCCGATGAACGGTCACCTACTTTTCGGGTTAAGCCATGGTCTATTGGCGGTGGCGTCCCCTGGGCTTTAGCGCTTTTCTCGTGAGTTTTGGTTTCAACGTCTTACTCACGGTTTTCGGCGTTTCCTCGGGATCGATCTCTTCAGAGTCCGACTCCGGTGTGGAGAATGTTTCTTCCTCCTCCTCGAAACGCTCTTGTCCTGTCGGCGCCGACGCCATTTGCAGTCTTCTTGCTCTTCGGTCCCTGAGTGTCTTCCTGGACCGAAACGCTCGACAGGCCTCACAAATATCCTCCTTGTGTTCTGGTGACAAACACAAGTTACAGACCAGATATTGATCTGTATATGGATACTTGTTATGGCATTTTGGACAGAAGCGGAATGGGGTCCGTTCCATCAGCCTTAAAGAGACACGTGGCTGGGCCGACCAGGCCCCGACGGGGATGGAAGAAAACCCCGAAGGGCCACCGGAGCTCTTCTAAATTCGGTGTCGATCTGTTGTAACTAACCCGATACCGAACGCAAACAATACCGATGTTTTTTCCGAGATTCTAACTAACTTTCCGACCCAAAACACAGAGCGAAAAGGAACACGTCCGAACCCGATGGCGGAAAAAAACAATCTAAGATGGAGTCGACGCCCATGCGCAATGGAGTCGAAATGGGAGGAGTCCCTCGGTCTCGTGACTCGAAAAGACTTCTTCGAAGAAAAACAACTTGTAACACTCTGAGCCCAACACCAGATGGCGGGATGTGCACAGCATGTGTATCTGCAGCTACACATGCCATCGAACATATATATATATATATATATATATATATATATCCTACAACACTCCCTTGAATATCAGGAGAACCAGGACACCTCCAAAGTGAAAAAAATATTTCTTTAATTTAATTTATTCCAGCATAAACATCCAACGCGTTTCGGCAACAGCCTTACTCATGGATAGGTTACTGCTTGAGTGCTCCAGTTAAAAAACCCAAATTAATCACAAACGTAAAAAACAGACAAATCTTAAATACATCAAACATAAAGCACATAACACAGCGGCCATCTTGGAGTGTACATATAAGCCAATTTGCACAGTAGTTTGTACCATAATCTTACACTTTATTAATCCAGTTAGTTCTAATATTCATTCACATTCTGTCATAAAATTCATCATGATATCACTATCCAACAAGTAAAATCTAATTGAAAAAGTACAATATTATAGAATTAATTATTATAACATTAAGGTATATAAAATATAAATATTTTCAGAATTTTAAGATTTCAATATATTACTTATAAACCTTAAATATTTTAAATATTTGTACCCGTGTTGGAATTACTAACATTGGATCCTATAGCGCCCAAGTGGGCATACATACTTTCAAAAGACTTCCTTGGAGAATATCTTACTACTCTAGATGTCATACAACAGATCTGTCTCATATACTGGAACTTTTCAACCCACGTGGTTAGAGGTACACGATCTTCTACTGTAACAACCTACTAAAAAACCCAATAAATGATCACTTAAACCAATAATTATCAAAAAATATATATCACCATCACTCAAAGTGTTATTCTAATAAAAGGCCGCCATACTCCTTCACCTCATTTAAAAAGGGAGAAAGAGAAGGGATAGTATAGAGAGAGGGTAGGTAGACAGGGAGGTATTTTGAGTAACCTAAAAGGAAGGGGGATGTAAATGGGGTGAGATCCACTCTCTACTCCATCTTCTCTAACTCACCTCTATCTACCCTCCCTCTCTCAGATACACCTATCAACCACCCTATCTCTATCTGCTTTAGGACCTCATCTATCTGTCACTCTGTGACTAGCTCTACATGCTGACTCTTCTCTCCGCACCTCACTGCTGCTACCATTGCAACCTGTCTCTTTACTACATTTACTTCCTCTTTCACTCAACCTCATTTCTTTCAAGCTCACCTGTATCTCTCATCCATTTCCCTACACATTAACCCTTTGTAACTTTTTTCACCCCCTACCTCACCACTCCGTTCCCCATTTCTTCTCCATCACAACTCATGATACCTCATCTCTCTTTATCTCACCTCCCTCTCTCGTAGATATTTAACCATTGAATTTACCTCAATCATTCGGCAGTTCCATCACCTCCCATCTTTGAAATCCTGCTCTCTCCCTCAACACCTTCCTTCTTTCTTACCAGCTCTCTATTTTTTTCTATTCTCCAGTTTGTTAACCTAGTATTTCAAACCACCCTCTCTAACTCTGTCGCTATATACATCCCTCAATTTCACCTGTCTCCTCTGTAGTGAGCCACCCAGGAACTACCCTGTGTGAGCTCATTGCTCTGGATGCGCACTTATACATCCTCTGGCCTGGTGTGGCCAGAGGCTATGAAGTAAACGGGCGGGGACCACACATGGTCTTTCACCCATACTGTATGCCTGTGTCTGTATGTCCTCACTTATT
This sequence comes from Pleurodeles waltl, assembly GCF_031143425.1. Taxonomy (NCBI): domain Eukaryota; kingdom Metazoa; phylum Chordata; class Amphibia; order Caudata; family Salamandridae; genus Pleurodeles; species Pleurodeles waltl. The sequence continues at coordinate 613,765,074 of NC_090444.1, read as the reverse complement.
GCCACAACCAACAAACCAAGGTTCGCCTGCAAGTCTACGGGTCCCAGCACCTCTACGACTGAAGGTAGAGCCCGCCCACTACAAGCATTGGACGACGAGGCTCACAGGTCTGGTGAACCTAATCACGCTCAAGCGCCCACCACTGACGCGGACTGTTTCCCTCCTCGCCATGACTGCAATATCTGCAAATAGCGCTTCTCTATATAGTGTGTTTAGACCTGTTTAGCAGTACGCCTATCATCTGTGAGTACTGCTGTGCGTCGAGAAGACTGGCTGTTCCTTGGGCATGAGATGTGCGCACACATACTGACTAGAAACTAACATCAGCCCCCTCTGCCCGAGGGTGAGCTTGCAAGCCTGTAAGAGTCCATACTAATATTTTCTGGGCACCACGCTACAACCGCAGGGGGCAATACAGTAAATGATCAATTGATGGGAAAATATATATATATATGTGTATATATATATATATTTATATATACACACAAACAAAAGTGGAGTAAATGACAAGGTAACATTACAAACCCTGTCCCTAATGAGGAACATGGAGCACGTGAAAGGCGATGGCTGTCCCTGTCCATTCCTGGTGGATGACGAGGCAGTGGCAGTACCTCCTCAGCAAGACACCCTAGTAGGGGTGCTACAACCTTTCAGTGAACTTTCAGACCCCGCAACAGCCTCACCTTGATGGAAGTTATGGGTAGGGAGGCTAGAAAACGACTTCACTGCCACTCGGAACAATTACAGGGCTGTCAAATGGTCGCTCTTTTTACATAATGGGCGAGATTAAATGTATAAACTGTTTAAACAGACGATTACGATGCAGCAGTAAGAGAACTCAACGCCCACTTAAAGGCCCAACTGAACCCAGACTTTGAGTGCTTAAAACTCCAGCAAGCCCACCAAAGGGACAGAGAGTCAACAGGCAACTTCTATGTACGGCTGACAGAACTAGCCAGCACCTGTTAAGCCCAGCCAGCCCAAAGAAATACAAGCACAAATAATCCAAGGATGCCGTAACAAAACACTCAGGGGCCTCATCCTTAGACAACCGAACATTAGCTTAGATGACATCCTAATCATGGCACGGTCACATGACCTATAAGCAGCAAAAACCACTCAGATGGACGCCACCATGATGCAAGCCCACAAAAGATACCCAGTAATTAAGGTAGAAAGGGTTGACGCCGTACACAGCCAAAACAAATCAGGAAAAGCTCAGACACATACCACCATGCAAACAGGGCCCCGCAGCATGTACTGCAGACGAGAAGAACACGCCCCAAAAGACTGTCCCGCACAAGGCTGAACATGCTTCTCCTGCAGGAAGATTAATCACTTTGCAACATTCTGCCAAGGTGGCATCACAAGAAGTGGTTTCAGAGAGAAACACGCCCCCACAAGGGCAGTGAAACACTTGTGTATAGAAGAGCCAGAGCCAACAAACGTCCCTTAACACCCATCAAGGCGAAAGTACAGCACTGAGGACTCATCACCGGAGAAAGACAAAGTCTTCCTCATATGCTTTACCAAAGGCTTAAAAGGAGACTGACGACCCCAGCCCACCTGTGTCATTGAGAACGCAGGATCCCAAGTGAAGGCTCTCAGACACGGGCACCTCATTTAACTTCATGGGCATACAACAGTACTGCTGCTTTCAAACCCAACCTGTTCTGGTGAAGTCAAACACAAGGATATACATATATCGAAGCCTCAAACCTCTAACACTCAAGGTGCGTATGGGAGTGAGCATAAGTTCGGACAGCCATGAAACACATTCCACCTTTCACGTAGTAAACAAAGAAGCAGACACACTACTTGGCAGTCGCTTGGCCAAAGACTTGGGGTTAGTCTCATTTGCAAAACATGTAAGAACGTTTGAAATCTATAAGCTATTATGCCAATTCCCAGAACTTTTCACTGGCCTAGGATGCCAGTCAAGCTTCATATGGAGAAATCCGTAAAGCCCACTGCCTTGCAACATTGACATGTGCCGTTCCATCGGAGACCTCTAATGGAACAAGAACTGGACAAGCTGGAGAGCTAGGGCATGACAGAGAAAGGGGTGACACCATGGTATCCCCTATGGTGATTGCAGAGAAGCCTACACAGCCTACACAGCCAGGGAAGATACAATTATGTATTGACATGCACCTACCTAATAAAGAGATCAAGCATAAAAGGCATATCACGCCCACAAAGGATGACATCATCACTGACCAAACTAAACGGATTGAAGTGGTTCTCCAAGCTAAGCCTGAACACCAGACACCAATAGCTACGCTTGGCGGAAAAGAGTTGGTACATAATGACCTTCTCCACACAACTAGGTCTAGGCCATTATAAACTGCTAATCTTTGGTATTTCCTCAGTGGCAGAGGTATTCCAAAAAGCCATTAAGGAAACCCTGTCAGGACTCAAAGGCGTCATGCATGTGAGTGACGACATTCTGATTCACTCAGCAACTGCCATCACCAACCTCTCCGTGGCACCCTCAAGCGGCTGTGGGAGCATGGGCTCACCCTCCACATAGAAAAGTGTTCCTTCTTCCAGACGTCCATTGAGTTCTTTGAGTATGTCTTCAGCCAGGAAGGAGTACAAGTTGACCCCCACAAGTCCCAAGCAATCAACCAAGCACAGAAGGCCGTGCCCGAAGTATGCAACTACTTAGGGATGGCCACATACGGTGACAGAAACTAAACTAATACCAAACTTAGCCACCACTGCAGAGCCACTCAGGGCCCCCACCAAGACAGAAACTTTCGGTCGTGGGGCAGAAAAGGAGAAGCATTTCAGACCATAAAGATGGCCCTGATGAGCAAAACAACAATGGCCTACTTCAATAATAAAAAAGGACAGAACTAATAGTTGAAGCCAGTCTTGTAGGCTTTGGGGCTGTACTTACCCAGGAAGTGGAGCCAGGAAGGTGGGCAACACTGGCGTTTGCCAGCAAGACCCTTATGCAAACGGAGAAACAGTATGCTCAGATTGAGAAGGAAGCCCTTGCAATAATGTGGGCCTGCAGACATTTTCACCTATATTCATTTGCGGCTGGCCATTCAGAGTGGTCACCAGCCACTAGTCCCACTGTTCAGAGGTCCGCACCTCATCCTCCTCCATGAATAGAGTGTTGGGCCACCCAGGTACAGAATTACGGCATGGAGATAATATATTACCTGGGTGCCAAGAACCCAGCAGATATCCTGTTGTGCTATCCGCCCCAATCTGAAGAAGACAGCCCGGCCAATGACGGATCGGCAGAGGAGTATGTGCAAACTCTTACTCACTGAGCTTGCCCGAAGACACCAAGACTGCAGGAAATCACAAATGCCACTGCTGAAGATGTAGTGCTAAAAAAAAAGAAAAATGCCCTGCAAGGAGAGTCATGGCAAGACTTTCTTAAAGAAGCAAATAGCTGGATGGGGCCAGATAAGGAAAGACTCACAAAGCTCTAGAGAATCCGTAATAAACTCAGCACTACCCAGGATGGTCTCATATGATAAGGGCACTAGCTGGTGATCCCTGCCAGCCTCTAACAGAGGGTGACCATCCTAGCCCATGGAGGGCACCAAGGCACTGCAAAGATCAAGTCATGAAGGAGGGGCAAGGTATGGTTTCCTCACCTAGAGGCCACTGTTTACAAATTAGTTTGATAATGCCTAGCGTTCCAGCTTACAACCACCCAATAAGCCCCTGCACCCATCCTGACTGAAAACCCTGCACTGCACCGTGGTTGAAAATCATTCTAGATTTCAGGAGTTTTCTAGACGGAAGGACCACACTAGCCTTGATAGACAGCTACACAAAATACCCTGTTGTTGAAGTGATTGACTCCATGGCGTTCGTCAATGTGGTAACTGTGCTGGAGAAAATGTTTGCACTATTCGGTCTCTTGGAAGAGTTCAAGACTGACCATTGGCTGCTGCTTCAAGGGAACAACTTCAAAGAACTTCTGGAGTGGTTAGGAGCAAAACATCACCGAATGACACCTCAATGGCTGCAAGCAAATGGAGAGGTTGAGCGCTTCATGCACACGCTGAACAAAGCCCTCGGAATTGCCACAATGATAAAAACTGACCTTGAACTCCGCCTCCAAAGGTTCCTGAGAGAGTACTGAAGAACACCTCACTGTACCACGCAACGACCCCCATGGTCGATACTAAACAGGACGAGGCATGACACAATCCAGATTTCTCCTGGATGGTCACTGCTACCCTACATCCCTGACAAGACCCAGGCCCGACGAGAACAACATGAGGGTGAGTCTAAAGTGATATGTGAGGACACAAAGCCTCAGACCTGGAGACCATATAATCATCAAGGATAGTGCTGACGGTGGTCAGCACAATGGTCACTGACCGGAAGGGAGCTGAGAATGTAACTAGAAACATATCACGGTTCCGTAAAGTAACCTCCCCTGAGTCCCGGGAAATCAGCACAGAAGCCAAAGACACAGCATGGGACACATCTACTAATGTTGGAAAGCCTAGTGCACCACCAACGGTGAAACTCACACCCGAGCCAGACTCAGGCAGAAGGAGAGATGATATTCACCAGGACACACACAAGAACGAAGGCCATTCTCGCCACCAACGATATGAAGTTCGACCAGCCTGCTGCCGAGTCAGTGGCTCAAGGACTTTGTGTGCCACACAACACAAGGATATTGATGCCAACTTGGAAAGGAATGTAGTGAGCCATCCGGGGACTACACCACATGGGCTCGTAGTCCAGGATGCACATCCTCTGGCTAGGCATGCCGATAGGCTATAAAATACATGGACGGAGACCGCATATGGTCTTTCACCCACACTGTATGTCTGTGTCCATGTGTCCTCACTTATTGTATTGTGGCATATAGGCCAAAGGCCAATCACTCATGTTGACCCAGACAGGGGTCACCACATCTCCCTCACCCTCGATCTCTAATACTATCAACCTCTCCTCTCTTTCCTTACCTCAATTGCCTCTCTACGTCACCTCTTTTCTTTATAACTTGCCTTCCTTGTCTCCATTCCTTATGTTTTGCTTTCTCTCTGCCTCATTATTATCTATACCTGACATGTTTTTCTATACCCCACTTCCTATCTTGTCCCTTTCTCTAGTTCACCACTCCCTCAAACCATACTTTTCTCTATGCTTCTGACTGCTCCACCATTCTACTGGTCTACCTCTAGATCTCTCTAACTCACCACTCTTTCTTCCTTACACCACTCTCTACCGTAATCCTTTGTATACTCCATTTCACCTACATCTCTTCTCTATCCAAAGCTCTTTCTACAGCTCTATTTACTTCACTCTAAACCCTTCCATATTTCTCCACCTGCCTTCTCTACCTACCCCTTCCTTTTTATACCTCTCTGCATCTTCTATACACTCTATCTAAACTATCCTTCTCACTCTACTTCAATTCTTGTAATACTGTGCTTTTTACCTCTCTATTCTTATTTCTCTCGTCACTTCTCATTAATCTTAGTGCAGCCAGAAGCCCTTGTTAGCCAGAGAAGTATACACAGAGAGGAAAGATGTAGAAGGACAAAACAGGAAAAGTATCAGGGTGAAAAATAACTGATTTTACCTGAAGAGATGGTACAAATACTGCAAGAAGTACTTTGATTTTCAGTATTGTAGTCAGAATTCCAGCTATGCAGTGAATTTGTCAATATGAATATTGTGCATATGAAGCTATGATTTCATATAACTTTTGAGGGCGAGACCAACATGGAGCCCGGGGGTGGTGCCAAGAGAAGTACATGAAAGACAAATATAGAGAGCAGGGTGTGATCATTTGACAGAAGGAGACGGAAGAGAGAGGGGAGAGCTTTAAATCGCAAGCCCTCTCAACCACATAGGGAAAAACATTTTCTAAAAGTGAGCAGTGAGGGATAGAAGCCAGCAAGTCAGAAAGATGGTAAACAGGCCATGATCTAGGTAAGCGACAAACACAAGATGAACAAGCTGGCGCTAGGAAAGCCATCGAAAAAGAAGCAAGCAAATGAGTGTGACAATAAAAACAACCAATTATAAGCAATAAGCTGGCTATAAACCCCTGTAAGCTATTTGGTCTTTTCCAAATAGACAGCTTGCAGTACCTGGTAGGCATGAACTAAAAAGCATATTATGCTCTTTGCATCTGATTAGATGCTACAAACGTACCCTGTAACACCTCTCATTTGGTTAATGTAGATGCTGCAGGAATGTGCAGAACGAGGTAAGAAGTGCTGGTTTTCCATTCCAAATGTGGCACCCTTTCCTTTCGCAAAATAAAAACAACTGTGTGATGTATACCTCAATGCACCACAATACCACACACAAATATGTGTTATTAGCAAGTATGTTTGTCGTCCAGCACTATACACTGTTTTATCCTGTTTGTCTGGTGGTTTAAGGGTGAAGATCATCAATTGCAGGAAATTATAGTGTTACAGATCACTTTTTTCTCTATGTATGTCATGTCTGGGGGGGGGGTCATCAGACATTTCAGGTCTCACAAATTGCAACAGTAGAGTCTGCCAATTAATAGGTATGCCGCAATTTTGTTGCAGGTCATTCACTAGACACAAGTCATTTTCTAGAGTCTTTCGTTTTTACCTCCGAATCTGATGCATGGGGGATGTGTTCCTTTGCCAAAGATCACACAAAATCTAAGTGGGACTGTTAGGTCTTGTGCAACAAAATATAAGGGTAATATGTACTGACACAGACCCTGTTTGTCCTATATAACAGCAAACAAATGTTATAAAACAGCTCTTGATCTGTAATTCACACCATTAAAATGTGTGCAGGGAGCTGTTACAGACCGTAAACACCATGCAATTTAGCTTGCCTTGTCACTGCGAGGGCCAAAAATTAAACATAGTGTCAGAAAAACTGTTCAAGCATTTAACCTTTTTGGTGCGGGCGTCGGCCACTGGCCGACGCCCACACACCCTCCCTGGTGCGGGTCATGACCAGTGGCCGACACCAGGAAGGGTATTAATAAATCCTCGGGTGCGTTGCACCCGAGGATTTTTTTTTTTTTACCTTTCCCCGGGAGACACGGAAGCTTCCGTGTCTCCCCCCGCCCCTTTGTGACATCAGCGCGCCGCGAGGCGCGCTGACGTTTCAAAGGTGTTTTCCCCATCAAAGCAGGAAGCAGCCTTGCGGCCGCTTCCTGCTTCAATGGGGAAAACGGCCTTCCCCACGTTCGGGAAGGCCTCGTAAGAAAGGGGAGAGTCTCCCCTTTCTTACGAGGCCTTCCTGAAAGTGTTTCCTGGCCCCCGGTCGTAGCTGTGCTGCGATCGGGGGCCAGGAAACACTTTCAGGTTTCCTGGTCCCCCGATCGCAGCACAGCTGCGATCGGGGGGGGGCAGGAAAACTTTCAAAAGGCCTCGTAAGAAAGGGGAGACTCTCCTCTTTCTTACAAGGCCTTCTGAAACTGTTTCCTGGCCCCCGATCGCAGCATAGCTGCGATCGGGGGCCAGGAAACACCACTAGATGCCAGGGATATCACTTTGGGGGGGCGGCCCCCTCGGAAAACGGGACGACCCCCTCCGGGGCATATTTTTTATTTAAAAAAAAGGTAGGTGCCCCAAAAATAAAATAAAAAAATAAAAAATAAAATAAAATGACAGGGGGTCGCCCATGGGCAGGGTGACCCCCTGTGGGGGCAATATTTTTTTTTAGATGTAGGGTTTCCCTGGGGGCCATTTTGGCCCCCAGGGAAACCATACAACTAAAAAAAATAGATCTATATATATATATCTATGTACATGGATATATCTATGTACATGGATATATCTATAGATATATCTATCTACATGGATATATCTATAGATACATCTATGTAGATAGATATATATATATAGATATATATATAGAGGTAGATCTATATATATCAATCAAAGAGATTTATAAAGCGCGCTACTCACCCGTGAGGGTCTCAAGGCGCTGGGGCGGGCAGATGGAGGGAAAGGGGCTGGGAGGTTCATTGTTTGAAAAGCCAGGTTTTGAGGCCCTTCCTGAAAAGAAGTAGGTTTTGGGTCTTGCGAAGGTGGGTTGTGAGGGCGTTCCAGGTTTTGGGTGCAAGGTAGGAGAAGGATCTACCCCCGGTGGTGGTGTGTTTGATGCGGGGGACAGAGGCGCGAGAGAGGTCAGCTGAGCGGACGTTTCGTGTGGGGGTGTGGAAGGTGACTCTCGTTGAGATAGGCAGGGCCTGTGTTGTGGAGTGATTTGTGTGCGAGGATGAGGATCTTGAAGGTGATCCTTTTGTCAATGGGGAGCCAGTGGAGGGATTTGAGGTGTGGAGAGATGTGTTTGTGTCTGGGGAGGTCGAGGATGAGTCGTGCTGCTGAGTTCTGGATGCGTGTAGTTTGCGCTTGAGTTTTAGAGTGGTGCCGGCGTAGAGGGCGTTTCAGTAATCAAGCCTGCTGCTGATGAGTGCGTGAGTGACAGTTTTTCTGGTCTCTGTGGGGATCCATTTGAATGTTTTTCAGTATACGGAGTGTGTTGAAGCATGAGGAGTTGAGAGAGTTGATTTGTTGGGTCATCGAGAGGGAGGAGTCTAGGATGATGCTGGGGTTGCGTGGGTGGTTGGCGGGGGTGGGTGCAGGGCCTAGCGTGGTGGGCCACCATGAGGGGTCCCAGGTGTTTTGTGTGTGCCAAAGACGATTATTTCGGTTTTGCTTGAGTTGAGTTTCAGGTGGTTGGCTGTCATATATATATCATTTTTGTCAATATGTGTGTGGTTTCCCTGGGGGGAAAAGGGTCCGACTTGTCTAGTGGCAGTTTTAGTGCCATAAAGAAGCGCAGAAGGTTTATATGCCTACTGCAAAGAGCAAATCTGTATTTTATGTAAATAGCTGAGTACATTAGTAAAGTCAGCCATTACCTGCGCTATAATACCAATTAAATGTATGTGCGGGGTGGAGGGCGGCTATGGAGAGATGAAGGGCACTTTTGCTGGGTGGTAATGAGGGAATCCGAGGAGGAGGGAGTGGGAGCACCAATAATGATTGTTGGACTGGGCGCAGGAGGTGCTAAAGACTGTGACGAATGGTATGTGACAAGGTGTTTTTTGAGTGTCTTGAAAGTACGTGCTGATTGAGGGAAGAAGCGCAGGTAAGGTGGCCTCTACTGTTGCACGTATCTCACACACACCATCGATTTTGTGACTGTCTACGTAGGCTAGTGTTTTAGAGCAACAGTTTAGCCAATAGCAGAGATGGCATCTTGATGGATGACTGCTGCCTGCACTCGGGTTATAGAGGACCGCTCTGACATAGGATCAGAGGCTGAGACATCAGATACTGAGACAGCATCTGAGGGATAGGACAATGGCGCAGACTCTGGGAGTGATTTTTCAGTCAGAGGAGTCCCATTCGATAACTCCTCTTCCAGTACATTATGAGGGAGGTGATGAGGACAGTCCTGCTGTCCCTTCGCAAGCTGTTCGTGCAACTGGGTAATAGTGGGTTAGGCCAACCCAGAGAGCAGGTGAATGCGGCGGCAAGCAGAGAGAGAGAGAGAGAGAGAGCTCTCTTGGGAGCTCCCCAATTTAGTTCAGCCCCTAATTCCACCACCCAAATCGTATTGTGGAGACATCAAAATTATCTGTGGCAAAACAAACTGGTTTTGTAAGGCAGGCACCTGTGTTTTTGGTCCTGGATTCGGCGGCCTTATAGAGAAACACTAAACCCAAACATTTCTGGAAACTAGACATTCGGGGGAGTCCACAGAGGTGTGACTTGTGTGGATTCCCCAAAGTTTTCTTACCCAGAATACCCTGCAAAGCTGAAATGTTGAAAAAAAACTCAATTTTCTCGCATTTCTGTCACACAAACTACAGGAATATGCTGGGATGCACAACATTCCTACCACCCAGTGACTCCTCACCTGTCCTGATAAAAACACTACCCCACTTGAGTGCCTACACCTAGTGCCTGTGTCAGTAATGGATCACCCCAGGGTCAACAGCTGCCTCACGTAAGGACCAACATTGACCGCTGTGTGATCTATTCCTGTCGCGGGCACCAGGCCTACCCACATAAGTGAGGTATCATTTTTATCGGGAGACTTGGGGGAACGCTGGGTGGAAGGAAATTTGTGGCTCCTCTCAGATTCCAGAACTCTGTCACCGAAATGTGAGGAAAACGTGTTATTTTAGCCACATTTTGAGGTTTGCAAAGGATTCTGGGTAACAGAACCTGGTCAGAGCCCCACAAGTCACCTCATCTTGGATTCCCCTGGGTTTCTAGTTTTCAAAAATGTGCTGGTTTTCTAGGTTTCCCCAGGTGCCGGCTGAGCTAGAGGCCAAAATCCACAGGTAGGCACTGTTTTCTATGAAAAAATGTGATGTGTCCACGTTGTGTTTTGGGGCATTTCCTGTCGCGGGCGCTAGGCCTACCCACATAAGTGAGGTATCATTTTTATCGGGAGACTTGGGGGAACGCTGGGTGGAAGGAAATTTGTGGCTCCTCTCAGATTCCAGAACTCAGTCACCGAAATGTGAGGCAAACATGGTTTTTTTTTTGCCACTTTGAGGTTTGCAAAGGATTCTGGGTAACAGAACCTGGTCAGAGCCCCACAAGTCACCCCATCTTGGATTCCCCTAGGTCTCTAGTTTTAAAAAATGCACAGGTTTGGTAGGTTTCAATATGTGCCCGCTGAGCTAGAGGCCAAAATCTACAGGTAGGCACTTTGGAAAAAACAGCTGTGTTTTCTATGAAAAAATGGGATGTGTCCACGTTGTGTTTTGGGGCATTTCCTGTCGCGGGCACTAGGCCTACCCACACAAGTGAGGTATCATTTTTATCAGGAGACTTGTGGGAACATAGAATAGCAAAACAAGTGTTATTGCCCCTTATCTTTCTCTACGTGTTTCCCTTCCAAATATAAGAGAGTGTGTAAAAAAGACGTCTATTTGAGAAATGCCCTGCAATTCACATGCTAGTATGGGCCCCTCGGAATTCAGAGATGTGCAAATAACCACTGCTCCTCAAAACCTTATCTTGATCCCATTTTGGAAATGCAAAGGTTTTCTTGATACCTCTTTTTCACTCTTCATATTTTAGCAAATGAATTGCTGTATACCCAGTATAGAATGTAAACCAACTGGAGGGTGCAGCTCATTTATTGGCTCTGGGTACCTAGGGTTCTTGATGAACCTACAAGCCCTTTATATCCCCGCAACCAGAAGAGTCCAGCAGACAAAACGGTATATTGCTTTCAGAAATCTGACATCGCAGGAAAAAGTTACAGAGTAAAACATAAAGAAAAATGGCTGTTGTTTTCAGCTCAATTTCAATATTTTTTTATTTCAGCTGTTATTTTCTGTAGGAAAACCTTGTAGGATCTACACAAATGACCCTTGCTGAATTCAGAATTTTGTCTAGTTTCCAGAAATGTTTAGCTTTCCGGGATCCAGCTTTGGTTTCACACCCATTCCTGTCACTAACTGGAAGGAGGTTGAAAGCACCAAAAATAGTAAAAATGGGGTATGTCCCAGTAAAATGCCAAATTTGTGTTGGAAAATGTGGTTTTCTGATTCAAGTCTGCCCGTTCCTGAAAGGTGGGAAGATAGTGATTCCAGCACCAGAAACCCTTTGTTGATGGCATTTTCAGGGAAAAAAACCACAAGCCTTCTTCGGCAGCCCTTTTTTCCCATTTTTTTGGAAAAAACGAAATTTTCACTGTATTTTGGCTATTTTCTTGGTCTCCTCCAGGGGAAACCACAAACTCTGGGTACCATTAGAATCCCTAGGATGTTGGAAAAAAAGGACGCAAATTTGGCGTGGATAGCTTATGTGGACAAAAAGTTATGAAGGCCTAAGCGCGAACTACCCCAATAATGTTCGCACGGGCTGCGAGTGCTTATGCTTGAATAAATGTTAAAACAGACTTTATGGTATCATCCATGAAAGCTATGATTACATTTTCCTCCACAGCACCAGACTAGTCACATACCTCGAGACTCCCGAGTTCAAGAAAAAACAATGGTTTGAAAAGCCTCAAAGTCTTTGAAATGGTTGGAAGGTGACAAGCAGGGGCGTCGCCCCGCTGCTTTGAGCACAAGAAAAATAAAATGATAATAACAGATTATTATCATTTTATTTTTTGCCGAGGCAGCAGGATAGTGTGGGTCAGGGTGGAGGGAGGAGTGGTCCGTGCACCTTGTGTGTGCATGTCTGCTGGGCCAGCCAAACAGGCATGCACACTTTGAATTTCTGTACCCGCTGTACTTCACAGCCAGGAGCAGAAACTGCACAGGGTGCCACTCCCTCTGTGACTGCCAATGCAGGGCGCTCACACCAATCACGACATTGCTGTCATGGTGGTGCAGCAGCGGCTTGATTAGCAGAGGGGAGTCTGGAAGCCTGTTTGTTTCAGGATGAGGACAGAGGAGACAAACGCGTCTCTGACCTCAACAAACGTATTTCGTAATTCACAAAATATGTCCAAACTATTAAGTGAAAAAAAAGCGCAGAGAGGTGGTGGAGTTCAAGGAGGGGCAGTGACATGGAGAAGATGAATGATAAAAGAAATGACAGAGCGAGCAGTGTATGGATATTATTATTATTTTGCGGTTTTATATAGCGCAAACTCTACCCAAAGGTATTGGAGTGTTTACACGCGCACCAGTTATGTTAAACAAGGACACATTCATTATTGGTAGGTCCGGTGAGATTAAGTGATTTGCCCAGAATCACAGGATGTTGAGCCAATGCCAAGGCTTTAACCTGGTGCTCCAGCTCCAAGGTCGGCAGCTCTGGCCTTGTGCCACAACCTCTCCCCACATTAATCAATAGGAATCAATCTATACTTTGTCCATGCACCAGAATTGAAACAAGAGGAGACGCCTGGCGTGCGCTGGTCAATAAGGAGGAAGCTAAGAAGAGCAACAATGGAGCCAACGAATGGTAAGCAAAGGGCGGGCTCCAAGCCCTTTATTGTAAACAATAACCCTCGCAAGTACAGCACATGCATCGTGTAGGCGAGACCTAAAAAGGTCTGATCACACTACAATCAAAGAATGGGATGATGCCTCCACTACTTTAACTGGTGAACCTATGACTGGGGCAGGAGTACAACGTATTTTATGAGGGCACTCTTGGTTTGCTCCTCTAGTTCAGAGGGCAGGTCCATGGACAGGTGTAGAAAAATGCCACTGTTGGCATGGTCACCCCCACTTTTTGCCTAGTGTTGATGCCTGCTTTGATTGGAAGTGTGCTGGGACACTGCAAACCTGGCCCCAGCACCAGGGTTCTTTCCCTAAAACTGTACCTTTGTTTCCACGATTGGCACAGCCCTGGCACACAGTTAAGTCCTTTGTAAAAGGTACCCCTGGAACCAAGGGCCCTGTGGCCAACATGTATTATGCCACCCTCAGGGACCCCTCACTCAGTACGTGCACACTGCTTTGCAGCTTGTGTGTCCTGTTGGGGAGAAAAGACAAAGTCGACATGGCACTCCCCTCAGGGTGCCATGCCCACAAACCACTGCCTGTGGCATAGGTAAGTCACTCGTCTAGCAGGCCTTACAGCCCTAAGGCAGGGTGCACTATACCACAGGTGAGGGCATAGCTGCATGGGTACTATGCCCCTACAGTGTCTAAGTCCATTCTTAGACATTGTAAATACAGGGTAGCCATACTGAGTATGTGGTCTGGGAGTTGGTCATTACGAACTCCACAGCCCCATAATGGCTACACTGAATACTGGGGAGTTTGGTATCAAAATTCTCAGCACAATAATCCCACACTTATGCCAGTGTGGGATTTATTGAGAAATGCACACAGGGGGCATCTTAGAGATGCCCCGTGTATGTTAGCCCAACTGCTAGTGCAAGGCTGAAAGGTCTGTGCCAGCCTGACACTTCCAGACAAGTTTCTGACCACATGGGGTGAGTGCCTTTGTGCATTCTGTGGTCAGAAACAAAGCCTGTCCTGGATGGAGGTGCTTCACACCTCCCCCTGCAGGAACTGTAACACCTGGCGGTGAGCCTCAAGGCTCAAGCCTGGTGTTACAATGGCCCAGAGCACTCCAGCTAGTGGAGGTGCCCGCCCACCTGTACGAGCCCCCACTTTTTGGTGGCAAGTCCGGAGGGACAATGAGAAAAACAAGGAGTCACTCCCTCAGCCAGGTCTACCCCTAAGGTGACCAGAGCTGAAGTGACCCCCTCCTTGAGAAATCCTCCATCTTGCTTTGGAGGATTAGGGCCAATAGGGATAGGGATGTGCTTCCCTCCCCAGAGGGAGTGGGCACAAGGAGGGTGTAGCCACCCTCAGCAACAGTAGCCATTGGCTACTGCCCTCTAACCCTAACACACACCCTAAATTTAGTATTTAGGGGCGACCCGAAACCCAGCTCTTCAGATTCCTGACGTCCTCACAAGAAGAAGAAGGACTGCTGAGCTGAAAACCCCACACAGAAGAAAAGGAGACGACAACTGACTTGGCCCCAGCCCTACCGGCCTATCTCCTGCTTCAAAGATCCTGCAACCGAGAAGCAACGCGTTCTGCAGGAACAGCGACACCTGAAAAGCCTCTAGGAGACTGCCTGCATCACTGAGGACCAAGAACTCCAGTGGGCAGCGGCTCTGCCTAACAACAAGACGACGACATCCACCTTTAAAGGGGCTACCACTTCACTCCAGAAGCGTGAGTCCCCACACACTGCACCCGAAGCCCCTGGCCCATGTCCAGAGAAACCAACTGTCCAGAGAGGTCCCCCAAGCAACTACAATGACGTGTCTACCCTGGGCTGACCTCCGCGCACCCCCACGACGATGCCTCCAGAGGGAATCCCGAGGACCCCTCTGACCGTGACTGCCCGGGACGAAAATATCCGACACCTGGAAGAAGTACTGCACCCGCAGCCCCTCCCACGCCCGTGAGAAACTGGCCACCGGTGCAGCAACGACCAGCAGGCGGTCCTCATCCTTGCCCAGTCAGTGGCTTGCCCAAGAGGCCCCCCTGTGCCTTGCCTGCAGCGCCTAAGTGACCCCCTGGTCCCTCCATAGAGTTCTATTGAGAACACGACGCCCTGTTTGCACACTGCACCCGGCCGCCCCCGTGCCGCTGAGGGTGTGGTTTGTGTGCCTACTTGGGGCCCCTCCAGTACTCCTTCAAACCCCTCTGGTCTGCCCTCCACGAACGTGGGTACTTACCTGACCGGCCCTGTGTTGCTGGTTTTTGGGGGTGCCTTGAACCCCCTACGGTGGACTACCTACACCGTGGAGATTGAACCCGTAAGTGTAGTACTTACCTCTGAAAGTGTACTGTACTTACCTCTCCCAGGAACTGTTGAAAATTGCAGTGTCCACTTTTAAAGTAGCTTTTTGCCATTTAATGAAAACTGTACAACACAGAATCTATTCAAAGGCTCAACTATTACTATGCAAAGTACCTTTCATTTAATGTACTTACCTTCTAAATGAATCGTGTGGTTCTAAAAATAAATTAACAAAATAATATTTTTCTATATAATAACCTATTGGCCTGGAGTTAAGTCATTGAGTGTGTGTTTTCACTTATTGCTTGTGCGTGTACAACAAATGCTTAACACTAACCTCTGGTAAGCCTAACTGCTCGACCAAACTACCACAAATAGAGCATTAGTATTATCTATTATTGCCTCTGTCAAGCCCCTTGGGGAAACCCTGGACTCTGTGCACACTATATCTCATTTTGATATAGTATATACAGAGCCAGCTTCCTACAACAGGTCTTTGCCTCTACTCTCATGCTAGATTAGCATAACACCAGGACCAAAAGAAAAAGCAGGATATCAGCCTAACATGCCCTCATGTTAGGAGAACAAGTCCTTACTTCATGCAAGGGACGTTGCAGTCCCAACAATATTTTTCAAACTTAGACTCGTCTGTCTAGACTAACTTGTTGCCCCTGGTTTGTAAACACCAGTTCATATTATAAAAAAAAATGATGAGCTGTATGATGTCAAAAAGGGAGGTTAGACTAATGGATTTAGTAACTATTGTAAAAGATGCGTCATTCACATCAACTGCTTGAGGTGAAGGTTCACATTTTCTCATGCATGATAATATCAAATATTTAAATTCGTGAAATACAGTAAACTTTTTTTCAACTGGTTTTATTTGTTGCAATGGTCAGGAAATATACTATTCCTTTTTTTACAGGATTATGAAATACATTTATAGATACATTTATTCCTGTGTCCCAGTCCTTCCTTCTTGTGGCCGTGTCTTTTCTGACAAAGGGCGGTTTGTTGTTCACCCCTTGCATCTTGTTATTCGCCAATTGCATAGGGAAGGTCACCATAACTAAGACCCCTCCAGGAATACTGTCCTTGTATGCACAATTTCCCAATCACTGCAAGTTTCTAAGGTCTTACCTCCATGTACTGCACTTGCACATACATGATGTTTTCTTATTATCCACTGATAACGCGGGTCATTCAGATCCACCTTGGCGCACAGCATATGCTCTCAGATTTTCAACCATCTCTGGTACTGTAAGCAATCATTTACCACTCTAAACTCTACTTTAGCAGCAGATTGTTAGTGATCGTACAGTGCTGAAAGTGCCGTTTTAACAGATCCAAACAAACCACTGGCCATCACTTCCCAGGAATCCTAACTCAAATGGCCAAATGGTTTACAAAAACTGGAAATATTGCACGAAGGTACTACCTGCCACCTTTCATTAATAAAATCAAGAGAGTAAATTAAACAAAGCAAGCTAAACCAAATTCCCCATGTACAATACATCACACAGTGTGACCAATAAAAGTCTTGGAGAAAACCTATTTTTTGGACATCATACCCAACTACTAGTCAAGACTTCCAATACCACAACAGCCTTTTGTAGCCTACTGAGAGCTACATCAGTTTTTCATCCTCTCAAAACCTCTCACTACTTACTGTCTGTCATCAGTAGAACTAGTGAATAATAAAGGAGATATAATTCTAATAAAATGAGACAGACTTTGTATTTGTTGGAATCAAAGATATCAGACGTTTCCAAATTATACTGCCTCCTTGGCTCAGATCATAAAGTTAGGGGGCTCTATGAATCAATTCATCCTGATCAAAGTACAGCTTTATCCTATTATCCAGTTGGCATTATTTCTTTTTGGTAAAAATGTGTCATCCACGACTGCCGCAACTGCTGAAGTAGCCTTTGTATAGGGGCCCAGTGCAGTAAGCAATGAGTGCACACTGTCAGAACCAGTCTGGCTACTGCCATATGTAGGAACGGTCAGCACTTTCCCCAATCGTAAACAAGTGCATTGGCCAAAAGTACTACGAGAAAGCCTTAGGGTGCAATTTAGTGTTTAGGCTACCTCATGGGAAACATCTGCCTCGTGACCCTAAATGATCACTTCACCAGTGATCCAAAAATAAAGCTGCTATGTTATCATGATGCTTAAGGCTTTTCTCCTAAGTGGAGTTTATAGTATCACAAGTTGATTAGAAAATTGCTTTGGTGCATGTTTTTGGAGACTGGTTTTGAGATAAGCTGTCTACACTCGACTCCTGCGCTTCAGGTAATTTTCTGCAACTAAAAACGGTAATCACAATTAATTCTGAAGTACCTAGCAGAGTTTCTGCGGGGTTGTCCATGGTACACTGTCAACATTGTGTGCTTTGTTTCAATTATATTCAAGCCAATACTAATATTTTCTTTGAAAGGCTGAGCTAGCTGAGATGAGTTCAGCAAATTCAGACGCGGACCGGGGCTAACAATACTGAACCTGGACTGTCAAACTGCAAAAACTAACTTGAGACCAGTGCTTAATTTGAGCTGTTGGTTTCCAGTGTTCAAAACTTATGACAGTCTGCCACATGGTGTCAATGTATGTCTAATTTAGAGATGAGTGCAACAGTTGAAATGACTAATACCTACCGTACAAAGACATTCTCAATGCTTAGGGGGCCTATAATAGTATGAAGTGTCACAAGTCTAAGAAACTAATGGTTAATAGTTGTGTTGGAACAGTTCATTCCAGCAGAAAGAGTATTACCAAAGGTAAGCAACTTATTATTCAGATTCAACTTCTAAAAGAAGATTCCTCAAATTGTCAATCACTACCAGAGCAATGTCCGCTCAAAAAGAATGTGATGAAGAGTGCTCTTACACCTGCAGGACCAAACAAGCAAAATGACCCTCCCTGCAGAATTGATAATCAATGCATTAGTACTCAATGAATAGATGTCCAAGTGGATCCCTGGCAAATGTCCAGACATGCTGACCTAGGGCGATGGTGAGGCTTTTGCCATGGTAGCATGAGGCCAAAGTCCCGGAGGATGGTCCTGCTTGGTCAAGGCATAACATAGTTTGTTGTAAAGCCCAAACCTTCTTGATAAGGTCAATTTCTAGAACTTCATCCGCTTCTTTGCTCAGGCTAACCCAAAAAACAGAAAATCTTAATTCAGAAACTTAGGGCATGCTGTGGGTGAAACTGATGTAGACTTTCTTTTCCTATGATAGATAAGGTGGAGAAAAGAATGCCATGAGCGTGACAGACTGACCCTCGTGGAAAGGTGACAACACTTTTGAAGAAAGGATGCACGGTTCCTAAGCATTAGCTTATTAGGGAGAAAAGTAATACACGGAGGCTGAACTGACTAGGCCTGCAGCTAGCTCGTAAAGACAATAAGAATAACAGTTTCAGGGTCAAGAGACAGAGTACAGCTATGGAAAGGCTCGAAAAGGAGTATACATTAAAAAATGAGAACCCAAGTAAGGTCCCAGGAGCAGGTAGAACATATGTGAAAGCCAAGTTCAAAAAAACGCATCACAGCCAGTGATATGAATAATGAGAACTGAGCAGGGAAACAAATGCCAAATGGGCCAATAAGTAATCTTAACTGTGCCCACAGTAAAGCCTTGCTAAGTCAGAGACAAAACAAACAGAACATCAGACAGATTTACCTGTACAAGCTCAATTTGCCTCTCACCACAGCGGGAAACAAATGTAGCAGGCAATAAAGGCCCAAATATACAGACTTACTGGGAAGGCAGCGAGCAGCCAGAATGCCATCCAAAACTTCCAACTGCAGCTGTTCATACACAGAAGTGGACTCTGCCCTGCTTTTGGGACAGAAGATCCTCCAGAAGAGGGAGCCAAAGTGGAAGGCATACACTCATGGGTCAAAAGTTTAGAGTGCCAAAGTCTCTGAGCGCAGCCAGAGCTATCAGAATGGGCTCTCCTAGGTCTTGAATGATTGAAGTACTAGTGGTATCACAGACAGGAGTGGCAAGGCATACAAGAGGGTGGAGATGGAATGACTAGAGACCCAAGAGAGGGAGACCCTGGGGAGGGAAACTTTTAGAGCACAAAACACTGGACACTGAGTGCTTCCTGAAGTGACACAAAGGACATCCAAAGGTGTGCCCTATTATGCGAGGAGGCCCTGAATCACCTTTGGAAGCAGATGTTACTCATGGTCAGCCTGCTTAGTTTCTCTACCCTTCAGCTGAGAGATTCTACTAGATGACTGACTGTCAGGTAG
Organism: Pleurodeles waltl; assembly: GCF_031143425.1. Lineage (NCBI taxonomy): Eukaryota > Metazoa > Chordata > Amphibia > Caudata > Salamandridae > Pleurodeles > Pleurodeles waltl. The sequence continues at coordinate 613,745,601 of NC_090444.1, read as the reverse complement.
ATCTTGTCAAGTGCCAGCCAACATCATAATTTGAACGCCTCCAGTCAAGAAGCCTGTGACCCCCTCCCACCCTCCCAAATGCTGCCACATTGCTTGCCAGCACTTAGATCGATCTGCCCTTTATGAAAGCCAGAAAGCTCTTGAAATCAAGTCAAATAGCACATGGATCCAGTAGATATATTTGTTGGTGGTTCTTCACTGGAGACAAGGTTCCTGATCGTCATCCTCTTCAGTTGGCCTCCCTAACCCTGAGAAGATGCACCTGTTAAACCTTTGACTACTGTATGCGGTAAGGGGAATGGTCTGCTGCATGTCAGATTGGTGCCTGATATCCACCACTGTAGCTAAACAGCTGGCTCGTCAGAGACATGGACCTTGTCCAAAAGGCTTCCACAATATTGAACACACTGCAAGCTGTTCTTATGTGGGATACTAGCAGGAAGCAAGCCATTAAAATAGGCCGATGAACCTGAGAACCATCAGAGCTGGATCAGAAGCTCTGCCCCCAAAACATTGGAATCGGAGCAGTGGAGGAGAACAGGTCTTCAAGGCAAAAATGTCTAGCAAGGCCCCAGTAAGGAGCAGCACCTACAAAGAGTAAAGATCAGACCTAAACACTGATGGAAAATCCTACAATATAAAGAACCATTCTGATTTCTGCAGGTGCTCCAAAGGTAGATGGTCCAGACAGTTGACAAGGTACAGGAATTCATGTATCCACAATGGCGAAGATGGGATATGGCCACTAGCATGACTGTATGAAAAAAGCAGAGGAGCTGATGTCCGGCCAAATGGCAGGAGGGTCAACTGGAAATGGTCTCATCCCACCACAAGGTGACAAAACTGCCTGTGGGACTGAAAAACTGTTTAAGGAAAGCACATGCCCTGCAGAGCCAGACATGTCATTCAATTATCGTAGTACAAGGAGACCAGAACCTGTTCCAGGGTCATCTTTAATTTCCCCTTCTTGAGGGACGAATTCAGAACTCTGCAACATCTAATACTAGCTAGAGTAGCAGCCCCTTCTCCACTATGTACTGGGGAGGCACTTGATATATCCTTTGATGGGCAACATCACCAGGTCTTTAAAAAAAAATATACTGGTGTGATCCACTAATGTCTAGGTGAAACTGGAGGAATGAGGAGGTGTGTCCAAAACAGGAAGGACATTATCAGCCCAGACACTCTGTAGAACTCATAGGATAGAAGTATTTGTGCGTCAGTGGGGTAGACAATACCTTATTGGACACCACAAGACTCAGTTTCCAATTCAAGGAGAAAATGAAGTGACCAAAATCACTGCTTCTAGAAATATCAAGAGCTTGTATAGGTTGTTGGACAGATTACAATGGCCGCCACTAGTGGTAGATGGAGACCTAGAGCAGTGTTAGAACATCCTGTACTGCTGATCGAATTGATGGACTGAGGATAACAATCACAAGGAGCTAACTGTAGCCCTGCGGTTTTCAAAATTACCAGGGGCAGATTAGGGCATATCCAACAACGGTGCCTCGATATGTCCTGAAAATGTTACTGCTACACACTGGACGAGCAACCAAGTGTGATGTTTCTGAACTAGAAAGTATAGTCAATATGAATGTGGCTTGGCCTAGACCATTTTGTGTGAAGGCATTGTGTAGGTCTTCAGCCAGCATCAGTGTAATGAGGGAGTGGCAAGTTATCTGCCTCCTCCTCTTCGTTGTCATGTTGTGCAGGTTGAGCACCCTGTAATGCATCAGTCACACCCAAAATGAGCCCATCCAGCATAAAGATTGTTGCAGAGGTACAGAAAAATGAAGGGAGTCTTCTTCCACAACTGGTTGCACCTTTGTAATTGTATCGAAAGACAAAGGGAAAATCCTAGCTGAGTAAGTGTCCGAAAGGAGAGTAAGTGTCCGAAAGGAGGGTCAGAGTTGAAACCAGATCCGGTGTGCTGTACTCAATGGAAAAACAACTGATGCGGCCTCCGGCATTTAGGTGGAAGCTTGGCCTGGCACCTGAGGCAGAGCAGCCTAGCTACATCTGAGGTCAGTTGGAACAAATCAGTTTGAATATTTGTAGCAGGGCCTCTTTGAATGCTTCAACTTGCTGCAAAGTTGACAATGGTCTGCAGAACACAAAGTGCATCAGTTCCAACTTTTTCATCCAATCCAAAAAGGAAGGTCAGCATTTTGGAAAGTCAACTAAGAGATTTCTCCTCAGATTAGAAGCATGTGGACACTGAAGTACCTTGTTTATTCTTTTTATATTTCATTTTTGAATGGTCCCTCCATTTTGTCTTTGGCTTACCTGACAAGCGCAAACTAAAATGGGGCCAGTTATGGTATGTGTATTTATAAAGCGCACTTTCACCAGCAAGGGTATTCTGGCACTGAGCATGTGTGTGTGCCTAGCCCCTCTTGGGGTAGGTTATTAATTGAACAGCCAGGTCTTTAGCCTATTGCGGAATTCAAGAAGAGAGAGACTGATGTTGAGTGGGAAGTTGTTTCACATTTTAGGAGCAATGTAAAAATACCCACCCATCTGACCTGGTTCTGTGTATAGGTGGGATGTTTGTTAGTAGGAGTCTGCAGAACAAAGGTGTCTGGGTGGTTGATGAATGGAGATGAGACTGTCCTATTAGGTGGGGTTAAAGTTGTGTAGTGTCATGAATGTGTGTGTGAGGAGTTTGAAATGAGCACATTTGTGTATCAGGAGCCATTGGAACTTCTCGAGGTGTGGTATTAAGCAAGTTCAGAGTGGGAGGTTGCATAGTTCTGAATGGTTTGTAGCCTTCTGGCCTAGTAATACTGGCATAGGGGGTGTTCCTGTAGTCCAACTTGCTGGTGACTAGGGAGCGAGTGACTGTTTTCTGGTGCTGTCTGGGAGCCATTTGAAGAGCTTTCTCTGCATCTTCAGAGTGTAGAAGCAGAATGGAGTGACAGCGTTGACTTATGCGGTCATGTCCAGTTTGTTGTCAACTATGGTTCTGAGGTCCTGGCATAGGTGCTACATGTGGATCACAGTTTGGCCAGCCACCAAATAGAGCTCTATTGGCGAGGTGTTCTTGCTAAAGATCACTACTTCTGTTTTGCCAGTGTTGAGCTTGAGACAACTAGCTTTCATCCTGGGAGATTCCAGCCAAATTACCACAGTTGCATGATGATTGCTGATTGCCTCGCCACAGCTGCTTGCTTAGACTTCCGAACCCCTGGCCTACCTGGAGACGGTGTCTTTCTAGACTACAGGCTTCCTTACTCAGGTATGAGGGATGAGGTTTTCCCAGTGGGAAACCTGAATGGCAGATTGGCTTATTATGCTGTACTCTAACATAGCGTAGCTAGGAGAACTACATATCACTCCTAGTGACAGAATGGTAGGACTGTTTTTGTGTTTCACTCTCCTTGTCACACACTTGCTTTTATTGTGTTTTATCATCCTAGTTATTGCAAAATATGCCATTTTATCTAAGATGTTGTTACTTCAATAAACCCTTATTGAACTATAGTCTGCCTCTGGTTTCTTTGCCTGTGTGAGACTAATGTAACTGAGAGAAAGGGACGAGATCTGATCAACCACGATTCCCCGGAGGAATCTTCCTTGTCATGTGCCCTGTAGCCACAATCATCCATGCTCTAGGGTGGAGATGAGGTGCTGCTAGTTAGCCAGAAAATCCAGATTAGGCTGACAGGCGTCACATGGTGTGGAATTGCACTTACTATCCCACAATCCATGCAATTCTGTTGCCCAAGTCCAGTAGCCTCATTAGGATAATGAGAACCTACGCAACATCACCTGATGGGAATGGGGTGTGAGACTGTTTTAAATGCTGTAGAGAAGACCAGGAGAGTGAGGGTTGCCATGTCTCCTCTGCAAAGGATTTTTAAAAATGAATTTCTTTATTAGTATTTGAGATTATATAACACGGTACATTGTAATACCATCACATTAGCATCTTCACATGATGAACACAAATCCTCGTAAGAGGCAGGTATCAGAACATCAATGATCTAGGTTAACAGGTATCAGGAATAACTCTAATGTTCAAATGATATACATATATGAGGATTTCCTCACATCAAGGGAAGAGCATTGGATATATTTCCATTAGTGGAACTGCAGTATCATTACAATATAAGAAGCAAGAACAAACAGACAAAAACAAAAAAATCTCTTAAACAGCATTACAAACACTTCCTCAAACCCCTCCCTTCTCACGATTGCTTCTAGTTCTCCCAATGTGCAGTGGTAAATAATAAGCTGTTTGTTATGTGTTCCCTACTGCCATGCGTGGTGATACATCTGTAGAAGTCCTAGAGCATTGCAGAAAATGTCTGAGGTGTGTCAGCCAAGGTCAAATACATTCATCTCATCTAACAGAGGTGCACTGTCTGGCTCACCCCAGTCACTTCCAACACCAGAAGAGTCCGTTTCCGAGGGCTCTGATAAAGCCCGGGTGATTGTCCACCAAGACAGCAGGACGTCTGCTGCCTTTGTGTGTCTATATGTTCTCCTCATATGTGACTCTTCTGCTCCAGTTCATTCAATGAAATTCTTTTTCTAGTCTACAGTCATCGGAGGTGGAGGGGGGGGAACTAACCCAATGTATTGCAATGTGCCTCTTTGCCATTGTAAACCCCAATACGCCATACTGTCTGTTTAAGGCTTTATTTGGGTTTTCAGGGAGCAGACCCAGGAAACATTAGGTGCCACCGCACTTCCCAATCTGTGGTATGTTTTATATGAGAAAGTACAGCCACCCAGAATGGGACCACATGTGTCAAAACAAGTGTATAAAATCTGCTTCAGCAGTGCCACATCGGTGGACCCTGCTTTGAGGAGGATGAAGCTGCTGGAGCTAATGATGAGTGCAACTAAATCTGTAATATCGATGGCGGAATTGGCATGGGGTCCTGTTTGTCTGTATATGAAGGTTCCGCCTAAGGAGAAGTTGGCTGTAATAGTGTATTTTGCTGGGATAAATGGATCGCAGTCTTCTAGGGGAGAGGTATACCATATGCACAATATCATATCGCATTTGTTTAAATCATGCACAAGTAGATGCCCTGAGCACCCAGGTATGAATTTTGTGCCAGTCTTCAGGAGCAATAGGCTTGCCACAGAGACATTGCCACTTCTCCAGTCACAGCAGGACCGTCTGTTTATCTGCACGAAGGCCCATGTTCAAATGGGTTATGAGTCAACATCCACCTACCATATTTAAAAGAGCCATCATCATGAGTGGGGATTCAGGGGTGCCAGTGAATGTGAGGCAGTGGCTGCAATTATGCCACACTGGAAGAACTGTCCACTCCCCAGATCAAAAGTGTCCATTGCTTCCTGTATAGTAATGAAGTGTCCCCCCGGGTAAAGATTGGACATCACTATACACCCACCCTCCTGCCATTTATCGACTGTCATTTAAGTTGTAATCTGAACAAATGGATGCAATATCCAGGTCTGGAGTGTATGGGACACGCCTGATCACTCATCAAATCCCTGTGGCCCAGAGTTTGCCCATTAATCCGATCAAAAATGGGAAAGTTTCCGGAATGTCTCAACCCCACACCAACAATCTACCAAGATGGTATCTATCATGCCGGCCCTCAAATAATGATCTCTCCCAGTTAGGGTCACCGTCCAGCCAGTGTACAGCATGTTGCAACTGGGCTGTGATGTAATACAATTCTAGGTAAGAACTTCCATTCCTCCCTATCCCCATTCCCTTTTAAGAACATTGAGGCCTACTCTGCATCTCCCATTGGCACAAAGAAGTTCTGTCAAAGGGGAGTTTATTTCTCTGAACACTTCTCGGGGTATCTTATACATCGCTCCCTGTAGAACGAATACTCTGCAAAGGAATATGCGGATTTAATCTGTGGCAGTGATGAGTACCGTTTCTGTACCGTGGTAGGGCCTGAATCTTGATTGCCTGGTGTAGGAACTGGTGGTTAGTGAAGAGGTCAGTGAGGCAATGGATGATTAAGTTTCTTTGAGACCTTGGTCGGGTATGGTAGGTGGGAGATGGGTCTGTAGTTGGAGAGCGTGGCTGAGACAGCAGATAACTTTGTGAGCTCGGGTGTGATGGTGCATGTTCCCAGGGGTCTGGGAATGCGGCTGAGTCATTTGAAGCGTTCAATACGAGTGTCAGTGACTTGCTGATTGGCAGGAGTTCTTTGGTGAAGGCGTGGGGCAGGGCAAGGGTCAAGTAGGGCCCAAAGGATTTGATTTTCATGGTAACGGCTGTTGTGACGATGGTGACAACAGGCCATGAGGTCAGGGTTTATTCTTCAGCCATGATGGGAAACTGCAACGGTGATAAGGGCCAATTGAGCATTAAAGCTGACGTGTATAGCGGTGACTGTGTTTCAGGATATATTCCAAAAGCTTTTTGCAAAGTTCTTAAGAGGGGATGATGTTGCTGGAGGCCCAGTGAAATATTTGATAATGGCTAATATTTCCTTGCTGCTGTTTTTGCTGGTGTCAATGTGGTCTGCAAGAGCTGTAGGCTTTTTGATCAGTATCTGCTGGTGCTAGTGTCTTAGGGTGGATTTCAAGATGTTTTTATCCGTGGTGTCTCTTCAATTATACTCCAGTTGCAAGTTGCTTGGCATTCTATTAGCCTGAGTTCCTCTATGTACTAGCTAGCCTGTGGTCAGGCTCTTGCACCCGTGCTGTGCTTAATGGGAGCCAGGGTGTTGGTGCCTGTAGTGATCAAGCTAGGGATCCAGCTGTTGAGGTTCTTTATGGTTTTCTGAAAGTTGCTGGTGGGTTCAGGAGTCCAGTCCTCATTTTTGATCCTCTTCCAGCTGTGGCAGGCAGCTCTGGTGGTGGTAGATCTGTGGTGGTGCGGGATGGATATGCTGAAACTGATCAAGAGGTGGTTTTGCAGGTGATTGTTGCTGGCTTGTCGAATTTGATATGACTGAGGCGAAATCTGGACCTAATAGGTGTATGGTTGTGCGGGTGGGTTCAGTAATGTGCTGGCTGAGGCCAAAATTTAAGAGGTTTGTTAGAAGAGCAGTTGAGTTTGGGCCAGTGGGTGAAACGTAAGGTCTCTGAGGAGGATGAAGCTGCTGGTGCTGATGGTGAGTGTAACAATGTCTGTAATATCAACAGCAGAATTGGTTTGGGGTCCTGGTTGTCTGTATAGGAGTGTTCCGCCCAAGGAGAAGTTGGCTGTAATGGCGTATTTTGAAGGAGGTGTTCTGTGTAGATGTGTCTGTCTATGTGGTGCAGCTGGTGTCTTTGAATATGATGGCAACTCTGTCCCTGGGCTTTTGAGTCTTGCCTGGTGATCTTGTAGCCAGTGAAGATAACTGTAGAAATGCCCAGCGCAGTGGTTGGGTTTAGCCATGTGTCCGTGAAGAAGAGCCAGGCCGACATGGTACTATAGTAGGCCTCATCTCTCTGTTGCATTTTTGGTGAGCAAGCTAGAGGGTGTTGAGGAGCATGTATGTGAGTGTGATGTGTGCGGGTGGCGTTAGGTCTACATGAGGGTAAGCGTGAGGCTGATTTGTGTAACGGTGAGTGAGTGGTGTGTTGCTGCGGAAGTGGTGGGTGTAGGTTGTGGCTCTGTGCATGGGAACTTACAGGAGGCACATGTGAACGCTTCCTCAGCATTGTGTCGTACAGTGTGGCAGCAGTGCAGTGAGCGGCGGCTGGGGTTGAGCATGCCAAGTTAGCAGTGTGCAGGGAGAGGACCAAGGTTCCTGCTGCTGGGTGCAGTCCAGATGCAGACTGCTATGGAAAGGCTTCCCACTGGTCTGCCAGCGGTGCGCCCTCTGCGTATCAGAGCTGCGGTCACTATTAGGTAGGTTCTGGGTGGTGTGGCACAGGCACAGTGTACAGATGAATGAAGTCTTCTTCCCTGGCTGCTTCTTTCAAAGACAGATCTGACAGAAAACCAGTGATGTCACTTCTTGTAGAGATGAATGATGGGAAGTGTAGTGATATCACTTCTTGCGCAGATGGATGATCGGAAATTAAGTCCTGTTGCTTGACTGCTTCTTTAAGAGACTGTTTTGGCCAGAACCAGTTATGTCACTTCATGGGTAGCCTGATGATTGAAAATGTAGTAATGTTATTTCCTTTACGGATGGATGATGAGAAATTAGTCTTGTGACTGAGCCTGCTTCTTGTGCTCAGGAAAGTGTGGTTGGTCTTACCGCTCTCTAATGGCTTTGTAATGCTTCAGGGAACGTCTGTCCCAGGACTTGATGTCATGTTTGGTGTTGAGGCATCAAAGGAACACATTTGGCTCCCTAACAGAGCTCTGCTTCCAGCATATGTGGTATAGTTTGAAGCCTGTTGTCTTCGAGAGCAACATTACACATTGCCAAAAAATGATTTATTTAGATGAAAAGGTCTCTGTAAAGCACAGAAATAGGTAGAATTGGACCTCCGGACCCACACTGAAGGGTGTGGATGGAAAGGAACCAAAACCAAGTCACAAGGGTGGTGCCTATATGCAGTCCCCTGCAGTCACATTTGGAAGCAAACCAGAGTTGTGACTGAAGTTGATGCCGCTACCTGTTGGTGTACAGGAACTATAGCAAAAAGCTTGCACATCTGGTCTGGCGCCATGGGAGATTCACAACGTGAGCAATTTGCAGTTAGAAGTATCCAAGAGAATCTTGGAACAAAGTAGGTCTTAATGTAGTGGGGAATCTTTCAAAGGAGTATGGCTGTACAGTTTTCTGGATTTAATCAAGCAATGTGAATTACAGAGCAGAACGTTTCTCTTGTATGGTAAAATAAAAAGGGTTTTCAGGACACACTGGAATATCCTAGACCTAGAGCCAGAACAGAATGCATTACTCCAAAACGTTGCATACCAAAGAGCATGGTAGAAGAATAATTGCTTGGCTATACAAGGCCTTACAACAATACACATGCATGAACCTCTAACAGTTTAAAAATACAAGGAAAACAAACCATAGGTCAAGTATTTACTGGGAACGACTGGCAAACAATTCCTAGACTGTCCATGTAAGACGCCTTCCACCGCTGACACTTCCCGCAAGCAGGTACTATTCATATCCTTTGGAGCTGTCCTACACATCAGTGGCTTTGGTGAGAAGTGTTGAGCAGCACTGCGCATGTTATAGAGCACACTAATGTTAATCGTTTACAACACTGCATGTTAGGACCTCACTCCCAGGCCCAAGAATTAAAAAGTCATCACCAAATTTGCAGTGCTTAATCTATTGTTAGCTAAACGTGCTATAACAATGATCTGAAGTCTCCCCAGCCGCCTACATTCTTTACCTGGAGAGAGGATGTCCTTAAGTGGGCACAGGCCTAAAGTACAGCCCTCCCCAGAGAGAAAATAAGGTGCCTGCCTAAACACCCCTCAGTGGAATGTTGGGAAACCCTCTTTCAAGAGTTCAGTAAAATTATCAAAAACAACACAACACCCCCTCCTGTTAGCTCACCCTGAATGACATGCATCATTTTATCATACAGCCCTGGTTCCCCATGCACTGTACCAGTCTTTGCTCACACATAAGCAGCTGTTGAACTCAGAAATCGAACCGATTTTAACAGTATCGCCTAATGAGTCCATAGTCCACCTTAAACTCACTGGTCTCCCATGTCCTTAACTCATTATTGGGTTTAGGGTGGGGGTTGGCTTTAGGGGTTGTTTAATCTTAAACATTGTGTTTTTGCTTGGGACTGTCCCTGTATGGAGTAACAAAAATAACGTATGGTCATTACTATACGATTCCATTCTCAAAATGCATTCCAGGTCTTTCCAAAATGTACAGTTTTATTATTTGAAACCAAACTATGCTTCATGTAGAAATCAGTGTACCTCTCTTGAGAAATACATAATGCATAACTTATTAAACACACCCAATGAAGATCGTTTAAAAAATGTAAGTATCCATTAGAAAGTACAATTTATCTTTCTTTGTTAATATTGTTGAAACATTAATTTCAAAAGTTAAATAATTAAAGTCAGCCCTTATAGCTAAGCCAACACAAGGAAGGCAAGGATAATCTGTGAAAGCTGTATTCCTCATTAAATTTCTCAACTGTGTTCCAGAGGTTACATTAACAATTGAGCATTCAAGTCAAGTCTTGGCAGAGTTACAAGGCAATTAAGGTCCCGCCCCATGCATTTACAAGCAAAAGGAAAAAATATTTTTAGACATAGAATTACTCCTTAGCAGCTGTCTATCTAAAACAACATCTCACCCTCCCAACCTCTTAACTGGGTACCACACTACATTCAATTTAAGTTCATTTCAACAGTTCATTTAAATCAACCATGTTCAACACATTAAGGAATATAATATATAAATCTAAATACTGTAAATTATTATTGAATTAGGTCGTAAGACTTTTCATACAATATTAACAAAGTTATAAGGCAGTCAAGTTAAACCGCATTTAGAAACCTTCACGCCATTTGAATTGATTAAATACTTGATGAATGCCTAATCCACCCTACAGCCTCTGCAAAGGTCCTGGCAAATGTGTCCTCCTAAGACACTGAAGAAAAATGCACACTTTCAACTCCTCAACAATGAAGAAAAACATTTATAAATGCACCACCTCCCCAGAAATCTTTCTGAGAGCCTAGATTTGAAAGGTACAGATGTGAATTTAGTGGCAACTACGTATTCCACGATACCAGTTTTGCTGCCCAGTCATTTGTACTTATTCAGTTTCTAATGTACACCATATGAATTTATTAATCTTATGGTCTATTTGCTTCCGTCACACTACAGCAGCTGCTTGCATTTTCACAACTGCATAATATTTGTAGGTAGGCCAGCCAGACCCCATCGTCAAACCAGAGAACTTTGTGTCAGTGTCCACTGAACCACTTGCCAGTCATGGTTAGACATCTTAAATGGATTTAAAGGAACTAGCTTCTATTTCATTATGTTTGCATCTAAATTATATTCTTCTTATGATACGGTCAGGTTCAGGGCAGAACCACTTGCACATAATCACTGGCTATCATTAGGCTGTGCCCCTCTGATGACTTGATCGCTCCCTCCCTTTGTCTCACTCACCTCTGACTCTTTCTATAGCTCAACCTCTCTCCTTTCTTTCTACCTCTGATTTGCTCTCCCTATACCTTTTCTTACCTCATCACACTCTATGTTTCCACTCTATGTTTCGTTCTACCTAACTCTCTCCTTACCTATCTCTTTCTCCATCATGCCTCTCACTACTTGATCTCACCCACTTTAACGTAATTCATTTGTTTTGCGGTCTAGAGGTCTTCAATTATCTGAAAGTGGGTAATAAATATAAAATTATTCTAAAGAGGGGAGGCACAAATTTGTCTTGCCCTGGGCAAAAAATGTCCTTAAAATGGCATTATGTGTTTGCACATGTGGAGAAAAAAACGGTAACCATACCACAATTTAAAAAACAAAATCTCATATTTGACAATGCTGCTAGTCAATTGTTTCCTCCAGAGTATTTAATATGGTCCAGTCTGCTACCCTGAGGACGCTGAGAAAAACATTTTGTAGTTTCCTGCGGTGCATAGCCCCTCACCCAGTGACTGAAGTAACTAGTATAGGTTACTAGCTAGGGGGCAAATTCTTCTTTAATACTTTTTAAAATAATGAAACTTGTAGAAACAGCTAACACTGGTTACCTACTACTGCACTTAAATGTGTCCTTCAACATGCTCTAAAATCACAAAATCAACAGCATGAGAAAATGTTTGCAGAGCTCGTTTTACAATCGTCTAGAGCTCAGTTTTGCTGCTTTTTAGTGCTGTTTGGCAATGCCGATTTGTTAAATTTGACAGGGAAAATTTGCACTTTCTATCTTCAGACTATATAGCATCACATGGCAAATCATTGTTTTCTTCAGAATTCTGCAGGCAGGAAAACTGGTTTGCATTGACTTTCTTTTCAAGTACTTCTCTATGCAGCCTTTGTGTGGGGTGATGCTCCACACAGTAGGGTGGTCTTCAGCCTGGCACATAAAGAGGTCTGAACTATCTGCACCTGCCTATGAACAGCCACAAAGACAGTGATCACGAAAGAGGTAAAAGAGCGGTTTTAACTAAATGACACTTCTCGCTCTGAACAATACACTGTTGCCTTCTTCACCCCACACATCTACCAAGTGGCAGCGCCACATGAAGGGCCTAAACTAATTTTGCCTCGCTTCTCTAAGTCTCCTCCCTCCTGCATCCTAATTCACTTCCACTGTCACATGAACAGGTCAGGGACATCCACAACTGTTTATAAATAAAATGCATATATTACATATAGCCACTTACATAAACACCCACAACATGCACTTGGAGGAAATTAGGTGACACAAAACAGGGTATAACCTGACTGCGCATCAGTCAGTGTCAAACAACTCTGTTTTTGTGGGCAAGTTAAAAAACTTTCAATGGCAGAATAACGAGGGAAGAACTTTAAATGAGAACTTTTGTTTTCTGAACCAACTCCACATGTGCAGCGTACAGACCCTGCATTAAGGATGGAATACTCCAGGATATCTTTGAGAGTGCTACCTTTGGCTGGGTAAACAACAGGCTCGGGCTCCTAATGTTTAAATGATGTGTGCACACGGAAATACGTCTTTAAGCTGTCTTAAGGACAGAGCAACATGTAAAAAATTTCTTTCTACAGCTTACATTCTCCAATTGCTTGCTATCTCAGAAAGTCTTCTCCCAATATACTCCTAAAACAATGCAAGATTGCAGGGACTGTAAAAAAAATTCCCTTGAGCTCAAATATTTGGTGGCTTTTCCACACGTAAATTAGATTTTCAGGCGACACAAACAAACACAGGAGCTTCAACAGTGAAAACAATAGTTCTCTATGCACAAATGCTGCTATTGCGCGACTGGTGTTCCGGTTTCATCTCTTTCCTAACTGAAGAGGAATGAAAGCTGAACAGTCATCATGAAGTAGAAAGTAACAAACTGTTTATATTTTCTGACTGCTCTGTGGCATTCAGGCTTGCATTTCCCCTCACTGCAGATGGGGTAAAACCAACACACCTACTCAGCAACAGTGACGTCTGCGGAAACATTGCTGGAGTTGCAATATGGGACACAGACGCTGCTTTTCCCTGCTCAAGAAGCGCACTGGATTCGGCAATATTCACAAATGAGGTAAAAGTAAGCAGATATTAAGGGACTGAAGGCAAAGCTGAAATGGTAGAAAAACATTAAAGGGTATTGTACCTGAGCCCAAAACAATACCGGAGAACTATATGTATCTAGAGTCATCCGAGACACTAATGTGGGAGGCAAAAGGATTTGTGGGACAGCGATGGAAGTATCCTTTTCTCCAAGCTATGCAAATCTCATGATGGGGTGGTGGGAGAAATGAATAGCTTGGGGTCAAGAGAACGACCAATACATGGATAAAGTGGTGATGTGGTTGCGATATATAGATAACCTATTTTTGATCTGGCATGGAACTGAGGAACTATTTAAGGAATTTTTTAGTAGGTTAAATAGAAATGATGCTGGATTACAATTCACTTACACGACAAGTAAGAGTTCTATTGAATTCTTAGTTGTACTAGTGTATATTAAAGCAGGAGAATTGCAAACTACACTACATAGGAAACCTACAGCAACCAACAGCATCCTACATGGGACCAGTTTCCATCATCCTAGATCATTGATCAGAAGTATTCCCTATGGGGAGTTTATTCGCATTAAAAGAAATTGTTCAAATGAACAAGACATGAATGAGAAATTTGATGAGACTAGACAGAGATTTATAAATAGGGGATACAAATTGATAGCAATAAAACATGGTGAGAGTAAGGCAAGGGAAAAGACACAAGAACAGGTATTAGTTAAGAACAGAAACATACTAGAGCAGTCAATGATGGAAAAGAATGAGATTAGATTTATTCTGGATTATAGTAAAGAGAACCAACAGATAGTGAATATACTAAATAGATATTGGTACCTGATCCAAAGAGACAGTGATATTGGACAGAGAGTGGTTATTCGCCCCTCAATTACATATCGGAAAGTACCATCTTTAAAAGATATGTTAGTGAAAAGCCATTTTGAGACTCCCAAAATTCCTAATTGGTTAACGGATGGAAATAAGGGTTTCTTCTGTTGCAAAAAGTGTAAAGCATGTAAAATTGGATGCAATAAAAAGGTTATAACAGATTTTAGGGGAAAATAAATTGTGATTAGATAAAGAATCACATGTGAAACAATTTTTTTTGTATGTTTTGGAATGCCGATGTGGTCTTAGATACGTAGGCAGTACCATATGCCCCTTAAAAAATCGTATCTTGGAACACATCAGAGCAGTCCAAAATGAGGATACTACTTATCCTATGACCAAGCATTTGAAAACCCATCTAGAATTAGATTGGCTGTCCATGAAATACTATGGCATTGCTACAATACATAAGCATGAACGGGGAGGTGATAGAGTTCAGAAATTGAGACTTTGGAGTCCAGATATATCATCAGATTGAAAACTAAGATACCGTTTGGGATCAACTGTGATGAAGAATTATACTGTCATCTATAATTATGGCTGTACAATATAAATCGTATTATACTGTCTATGGAAAAAGCAATAGATTATATTATTTGTAGAAAATTGGATAGTTAAAAGTCACAGTAGTTGGGGTTCTAAACCCTATAATGAGGCAAATGGATATGATATGAAATTCTGTTTGAGGAATTTGAGATTGATACAATACATGGATTTATACATTTGTGATATTGGAATCTAGATAATGAGGACAGTGTAATATCATAATTAACTGGAGTAATGAGTAGAGTACCTGTTTTTACGTTTATTTAATTTTTCTGTTATTGAATAGTTGCTCTTTAGTTTTGTCATGGGAATGCATTGGGGTAAGTGTATTGGTTTTGTGCTTGTATAACGTTTTCAATTTAATATATGTACATATTTTGTAGACTACATATCCCAGAATGCCACATAAGGGCATGGCTGAGAGGATTAGTATAAATAGTGCATGTAATGGACTGTGTAATCACCGTGATCAAGACCGTGAAGGTCGAAACACGTTGGTGTTGGTTTGTCTGGGATCATTTCATGTATTAAATGAAGATTTGTGCAATCCTGAGAGTTCTGCATCTTTCAGTGAATATGTATGTATGTATATATATGTGTATATATATGTGTGTGTGTGTGTATATATACACACACACACACATATATATATATATATATATATATATATACATACATACATATTCACTGAAAAAAACAAAGGTCGCAGGAACATTATAGTTAGGAAATCAAATTACACACACAAAACCACAGAAATTCAGAAGTTATAGTTATCTCAACTAACAATAACTTGTGCCCTAAGATAAATATAACTCACGCCCCAGCAATGCACAGTTTTCTCATCAATAATTACACTGCAAAATTTGCAGTGATATTATCAGTGATGTCATAGAAAATGTCATGAGTGACTTACAGAGCTGGGCACTGCTTAGAAATCAGATTAAGTGGTGGCGCAAGAGACTCCGATATATGTTGTAAACCAGCGCTAGATTGTCAGTAAAAATGGCAGCTCTTGTGAAAAGGAATGATTTGAAATGCGGCACCTACAAGTAAATACTGGAGGGATTAAATCTCACCTGAATACAAAATGAACGATAGCTTGCCAGATGTAATCTAAATATTTGTCACACAGAACTCTGCAAAATGCAGAAGAAAATGCTGAAGAATGTCGGTTTGTTTATTTAAGACTATTCAGTGCATGGTTAGTGTAGATTGTGCCTGAATGTATATTGCAAGCATCCACATGTTGAATTTTTGAACAAATATGCACTGATACACTTACACAAATTTATTGGTTTGATTTTGAGTGGCATACCTGCACATATACATTGTTGGAGAGACTGGAAAAATGGCTTGTGAAAGTATTTCTAATAATGTTGATTGTAATTAACTCACGTGCAAAGTATAAATTCGAATTCATTTAAGTTGCTTTTCAGTTGACAAAGGCTGAACAAACAGCCAAAACGCTTACTGAGTTGAACAGTGCTGAATAAAAAAAATATTACTCTCCAGTTAGAGTGCAGGTTTTCTCTCTATTGGGAGAAATTTGGCTAAAGATGTTATGTACACACACACATATATATATATATATATATACACACACACACACATATATATATATATATATATACACACACACACACACACATACTGCTAGTCACGCTTCTCATACAAACAAAATGAAGAGATGGAGAAGAGGGAACCAGCAGCTTGATAAGCAATGAGGAAATAATTGCTATTGTAAAACACTAATAATTGTTGTGAAATACTTTCAGATTTGGGGTGGGTTACACACAATTTCACAGTTTTTAACATGTGAACTGCATTTCCCGTAATGCACAATGATATCCAGAAATGGGAAAGTATATAAGGTGACACCAAAAAGAACTTATGCTCCTACTTTTTGATAAATAAAGAATCTTAACTGCTACTCTTCGAGTGTTGCACATTTATGGAAAGCATGGGTGTACAAATGTCAGGGTGATCCATCAAGCAGGGGCTGAGAAAAAGGGGGGGTCCTAAAATACATTTTCCCCGTTCATTAGGTCGAGCTTAGCAGCACACAAGCGCTGCTCTTCTTGACGTGGTAATCTATTCTGTGGGCTTTAACCATGCCCACCACTTTCATTGGTTCCTGGACATGCCTTTTAAAAATCCCTTGATGTCGTTGGTAAATTCTTTACATTTGTCCTGCCTTGAAGCTGCTTTGTTACTCCCTTGGAGAATGACCCTGTTACATGGATTCTCGCACGAACAGCCATGTACCTTAGTGTGGTGCACTATTTTTCTCTTTTTGCCTTGCCGCTTTGTGCTGCATGGTCGTATGTTGTTTCTTACTCTTCCTTGTTTTCAGGGATCTTGCTGTTTCTTTGCAAAGTCTGCAAGGTCTTTTTTTTTTTTTTGCAGTTTTATGTAGCGCAAACTCAACACAAAGTTACAGAAGCACTTTATATATTTTTTGTTTTTTGCAGTTTTATGTAGCGCAAACTCAACACAAAGTTACAGAAGCACTTTATATATTTTTAGTTTTTTGCAGTTTTATGTAGCGCAAACTCGACACGAAGGTATTACAGTGCTTTACATGAGCAGCGGTTACATTACACAAAAACACATTCATTTTTGGTAGCAAGGGGAGATTAAGTGATTTGCCCAGAATCACAGGATGTCGAGCCGGCGACCAGACTCGATCTCCTGTAATGTAATCGCTGCTCATGTAAGCGATGTAATACCTTCGTGTCGAGATCCGATCCGTGTTCCTCAGCTCCAAGGTCAGCAGCTCTGGCACTTACACCACATCCTTTCCCCTAGGGTTCTTCGTCAGGTGCATGTTGGGGCAGTCTGGGAATAACTAGTTTTTTTTTTTATATAGCGCTTAGTAATACAGGTTCTGTCATTTCATAGTGCTGCAAAGCAAATGCCATTCTTAACAAAATCTCTATAATTCATTTGCATCGACCTTGCAGAGATGAAGAAGTGAAAAAGCTATGTCAGGATTGTAATCTGTGACATTCTCGTTCTGTGAAGGCCTCTGCAGTAGGTGCATTAACCAACTGATTTGAGTAGAGCTTAACACTACGCGACAGCACAGGATTTTGATAACCTCCGGAGAGTCACCAACCAAGCACATAGGTTAGTTGTAGGCAAGACGATGGCGAAAAGTGTTGTCTCCAAAATAGTGGAAAAGGATTCGTGACTCCAGACCCAAGCACTTCACAGCCTCAAGCTTGACAGCAAAAAACATCTAGCCTTTGGATGTAAACTGGGCCTCTTCAAATAGAGTTCAGTTAGCGCAAACACGATACAAAGGTATTACAGCGCTTTACATGAGCACCGGTTACATTACACAAAAACACATTCTCTCCCATAGGGTTTTTTGTCTGGTGCGTGTTAGGGCATTCGGGGAATAACTTGTTTTTAGGTTTCGCTTGCACGCATGCTTGCAAAAGGTTACATCTCGTAACCAGGCAGTGCTAGTTGCGATACGGGAGATGCCCCAGCAGAGTGTGATTTGATGTTTGGCCTGTAGTAGTTTGATACTTGCAAAGGGTTGCAGACTTGGGTTTAACATAACCCAAGAGGGCCATCACCGGGTCCATGTCTAAAGTATGGCCAAGCATGACTGATAGTTTAGAAAATATCTCCCCCAACACGATGCAATAATATTGCAGTTCCATGTTAGATGTGCAAAGTCTGCATGATCGGATTTACATTTTGGACTGTGAGGAGGCCTTGTGGGACCAAGTTTAGCAAGTGCTTTTAGTGTAGTGTAAGCATGATGTAAAAAGTTAAAATGCAAGAGGTTTTTGTCTGTGATTATTGGAAATTAGTTTTCGCTTGCGCACAGCAGTAGTACCAGCAGTATCAGGGATAGTATGCCCCAAATTGCGTTCCCAAGCTATCCTAGAATTTTCCAGCTAGTGTGTCGCAATGGAAAAGCAGTATGGTACAGGCGAGTTATAGGTCTGCTGTTATCTGAGGTAGCGATAACCATTGACAAAGGGGGAAAATCAGGAGATTCATTGTGGTACTCCAGCAGGGTGAGAAGCATAGCACTATATAAGTGGTGAAGTATGAATTTATTGATGGGTGTTAGGTTTGCATTGCTCCTGCAGTGAGTTCCACTGCAGTTTTCAAGCTACCATTATTGAATCGATCTCCAACCGTGCACAATTGAAGGGTGGCTAACGTCTGCTGACCTTGGGGTTCCTGTGTGAACAGTAACCAAGAGTTATGAGGAAGAGGTATGAGGGGGGGAGTATAGGGGCACGTCACCCAGGTCTGAGTTGAAACCAAGCCCAGTATGTTGTTGAGAGAGTTTGTCTGTCTGCAGGATCTCGGAGGAGTCCCTTGGGAAGCAGAAAAGGGAGTGAAAGATCAGGCACCTGTCCTATTTCTGGCTTAAGGTATGGTATTCTGGCATCTGGGTGGTACCAGTAGTAGGTGAAATGGGATTGGGCTTCTAAATAATACAGTCGGATGTCGTCCATATGAGAAGTGTCAGGAGACCCTGAAGAGTGTTGAAGAAGCTATTGGTCAGTGCAATGGTGATGCAGAAGATTAAGTATAAGAAACCGGGCAAAACCACCATTTTAATTACAGTAATGCTTCTGATATGGACAGTGGTAGTTTGATCCACTGCTCCACCTTCGTGGTGAGCTTCTCAATTGCTGGGCCATAGTTCAAGCTTATAACTTCAGTCTTTCCTCTGTGTAGGAAGATACCCTGGTATTTAGGAGGGTCAGTGCACCAGAGCAGCGGGAAATCCAGTCTGCACGGTGTGGTGGCTTCTGTAAATGGGAACAGTTCCAACTTGCCCCAGCTAATCAGTAAACCAGAGACCGAGCCAAATCGTATTATCTCATGGATTAGAGGGGAGAGGTTAGTTGCTGTTTCACGCAAGAATAGCAGAATATCGTCTGCACAGAGGAGCTAAGACTGGGCCCTGCTGGAATTGAAGTCCCCTACGCAGATGGCATTACTGCTGATGCAGGACCAGTGGATCCTTGGCAATGATGAGGAGTATGGGGGGAAGGGGGCAGCCCTGTTGTGTGCCCCTAGTGATTGGAAAGGGGGGCCGAGGCGGTTCCATTCATCCAAAGACATGCCATAGGTTTTTTGAAGAGTAGCATTATAAGATCACAAAAGCCTTGGGGATTCCCAGTTTAGTCAGTGTAACTAAAAGGAACGACTATTCAAGCAAATCAAATGCTTTTCAATATCCAATAGTGCAATTGCTGCAGGAAGAGTTGGGGAGATCTGATTCAAGACAGCAAATACAGTGCATACATTTATAGAGTTGGAGCGATGAGGTACAAACCCCGACTGCATGGGGGAGGTTATACTTTCCATAAGAGGCGAAAGTCGCAATGCTTTGCTTTTGCAAGCATCTTGTTATGGTTTAGAAGAGAGAGCGGTCTGTATGAGGTACAGAGGTGGGCAGGATTGCTAGGTTTCAATAGTGGGATGATAACGGCTTCACTTGGTGAAGGGGATAGTATGCCCATTTGTAGAGACCCTGCATAGACCTCCAGGAGGTGGGGTGCTGGAATATGTTTATATGGTTTATAAAAGTTGCAGGTAAATCTGTCAAGCCCAGGGGCTTTAGAGCCGCCCAGAGCATCAAAGGCTTGTATGA
Organism: Pleurodeles waltl; assembly: GCF_031143425.1. Classification (NCBI taxonomy): domain Eukaryota; kingdom Metazoa; phylum Chordata; class Amphibia; order Caudata; family Salamandridae; genus Pleurodeles; species Pleurodeles waltl. The sequence continues at coordinate 613,725,465 of NC_090444.1, read as the reverse complement.
TTTTGCACCAGGTGATCAGAGTAGCCAGGAACTGCTGTTGTGAGCCATACCATCGCAATTTCCACGAGGTACTCCGCCAATGCGGACTCATGCCCAGTACAGTGTGAGATGTATAATTGTTGATAGTATTCGGAAAACATCTGGACAACAGTGGCGTTATCGGAGTCCATGATACCATTATCAGCCAAAAGGCTTGCGACATAGGAGTGATAATTTGGACGGAGGAGTTGTGAGTTGTGCCAGGATACATCCTGGTCCCGTGTCTTCTCTGTAATGGCGCATCCTAGCATATTTTCCCAGGTAAGTAACCTCTCTTGCCACCAACTCTCAGAATTCCTGCAACAGTTAAGAAAGGTCAGATAGCTGGGAAACCTTGAGTGCAGTATCGTCCACCCTTGTCAGGTCATTGCGAATACTGCAGAGTATTCCTGCATGCGTGGCTATGCACACTCCTATTATATAAGCTTTAAAAGCTTCCAGGAATGTGGAACTGAACCAACAATGAGTGTGAAATATTCTTTCATGGAATTTTGAACCCTGTATGGAAAACTTTGTTGTGTAAGGCATGTTTGGGGAACCGCCAATGCCGGACCATCTGGTCCCTGCACGGTATGTGTAGTGCTGCAACCACCAGAGAGTGATCCGACAGAGTGTGGGCCTTGTGTGTTATCTCCGTGAGCCTCAGCAAAGCCCCACGTGACATATACCAGTGGTCAATCTGGATCCACATATTATGCGAAGCCAAGAAAAAGGTGTAGTCTGTTGCATGTGGATTACAGGAGCGCCATGCATCTGACAGCTGAAAAGTATTGAGGAGTTCAGTAAGCGCTTGTAAAGAGTGGGGTTTGCTGATTCTGGTAGAGCCAGTTGTGTCTAGGGAGGGCTTACATGTGATGCTGAAGGCTCCACCCCTAAGTACCAGCTCCTCCCGGAAGCGTCTTAAGTGCAGCTAGACCATGATAGAATTCAGGGAGTCAGTGTTGGGAGCATAAACAGTGTGTTGTGAGGTTATTTTAGTGAGCTTTTATGGGCATGTTATTTTAGATATAGGCCTGCCGCTTGTGAAGCTTAGCCCAATAACAATTCATTTTAATCTCTGTGCAGAAGCTTCATTCTGCGGGTGATGTTTTATTTCTTTTATCTCATACACTTTTAGCCTAGGAACTGTTTTCATTCTTCTTAGTAGGACATTCTCGTTCTGTACTCTGCTGAAGGCTGTACCTGATAATGTTGTCAGTACAAAGTAGAAACACCCCAATCTCTGCCACTTCAAAGGAAACCTATGTATTCTTACGTTAGGACAGTTTTCTCAGAACACCAACTGTTTTATTATAAAACATCCCTCTATCCCCTATACGTTAGTGGGAGCGTTCCAGCCAGAAAACTGCCACGGCATACTGTTGTTTCACTGCAGCTGTCTGGTGAGACTTGATGTCTTTTCCACCAACATTAGAGAGGACTCTCAGGAAGACCAACATCCCTCTTCGCTACTACCATATCCAGGTATGGGGGATGGTGTCTTCCTAGGGATCCTGAGGGGCGGATTAGGGCTAACACTGCTGTGCTCTAGTAGTACTTTAGTGGCGTAGGTAGGAATTCTAACCCATAGCATTCAGACACTATGGTGGGGCTTTTCATGTGTTTCAAGTTCCTTGCCACTGCATTGCTATTATTATGTTTTATCATCCTAGTCATTGCAGTGCATGCTATTTTATCTAGAACGCAGTTGATTCGATAAAACACATTGAACCAATTACTGCTTCTGTTTGTCTTTGTATGTGTGAGACAAATGTAACTGAGAGAAAAGGCTGATATCTGTTACACCACGATTTCCCTGAGAAATCAATGTCATGCGCATGGCTGCCACAAATCACCAGCACTTCCTGGTGTTGGCGAGGCACTGCTAGCTCGCCAGAAGGGTAAGGCCGACAGTTGTCACACAGTGTGGAGTTGGACTCCGTTCCCACAACCTGGTGGTGCTGCCGCTCGAATCCAGCAGTCTCATTAGTATAATGAGAGCCAACACGACAACTGACAATCAGGATCAGCTTGTACCTGCCACAAGTAGATACCTGCCCTCTGTGTCAGAGATGCAAACACAGTACACAAAAGGTATACTTTTGTGGATAGGGAGACAAACCCCACAAGAATAAGAGCTATAGTGGGCAAAAAAACTATTCGATCCCCATGGGGCAGCAAATGTGGAGTCTGGGCACGGAGTGAGATGGGTTTCCTGGAGGAATGCCAGTTTAATACCAAGTCTGTTCAGGTACGAGAGAACCTGTTTCCCTTTTCTAGGATTATTAAGCCCCAAATGTTCTGAGTCATGCGATGGAGATTTAAACCCTGTGCCTATCAATGTATGTGGTCATGTTATGTGATCGGCAGATAAGCCTACAGAGCCTTGTGTTGTAAGCATGTTGCGGAGTCCATAAAAGATATAACCAACATCAACAGATTCAGTAAACACATAGAAACCCGCACCCCCCCACCCACAAAGGAGAAATATCCTACAGTGAATCACACAAAAAAAAAAAAAACTCCAACCATTGAAAATGGTGGAATACACCTTGAGGGGGTGTCAGCGTTCCCATGAACAACGTCCTTCTGAATAGTAAGAATGTAACAAGAGGATAGATTGCCCTGGTAGGCGAAAAGGACCAGTATATACAAGGCAGCAAGGAGGAATCCAGAAGTGTAGAAGAGTTCATTTGTCTCAGTTAAGTTCTAAATACTGTAAAGGCGCCAACAGAGATGAGGATAGGGGAGGTTGGTATTCAAGGTAGCTTGTCTGACTGCGGACTCAGAGAGGAGCAAGTGAGTGACCATTCGGGGAAGGACTGGACAGGTGGGCTCACACCTCCCTTGTATTGTTTAAGTAAATGGACTGTCAGATGGAGTGTGAAAAATTTGCTGCCAGTCATTTGCCTCTCTTCATAGTTGTGCTGGGTATAGTATGCTATATTGCAGGACAATATTATGGTGGGTCCATTTCACATCAGAGTATTTTCTTTGTGCCTCCTGCATGGCTTGTAAAAAGTCCAGAAAGGTATACAGTTTTGCGTCTTCGTACTGGAGAGGGGCACGTTCACGGGCCAGTCTCAGCATGAAGCCCCTGTCCCAGGAATTGAAGAGGCGTGCCACAATCAGTCGTGGGAGGGCCCCTGGTATTAGCTGCGGCCCTAGAGATCAGTGAGCTCTTTCTATGACAAAGTTGGCCATGAAAGTTTGCTTCCCAAACAATTCCACCAGCAGGTTTTTAACAAAAGCATCAGGACGGCTTATGTTTGCAGATTCTGGAATACCTGCTATCAATATGTTATTGTGGCGTGTCCAGGTCTCCAAATCCTTTTTCTTGGTGATGGCAGATTTTAGCAGGTGTTCCACCTTCTCAAGATGCTTCTGGACTCCCATGGCATTACCTTCAGCTTCGGAAATTCTGTGCTCAGAGCCATCCAAATGCGCCGCGTGGTGGTTCAGTCTTGCACCCATGTGGTCCAGTCAGTTGCTGAGATTATCAAAGTGTGCGTTGATAGATTTAAAACCTGCATGCAATCCCCTCCATGAAAGGGGTGGTATCTGCAAGGAGGGCCCATCAAAGTCACCAGTAGAAGAGTCCTTGGAGTCAGACAGAGGACGCTGTTGGTGTGGGGTCTCGTAGTGTCAAACGACAGTTTTTTTCTGCTTGGGGATCGCCATGACCCAGGGGCGATGTTGCAGTAACAACCCAGCAGTGCGTCTATACGGTTGAGAAAGCAGTGACAAAAGGACAGTCAGACCACCAACGAGCACAAGCTGGTGTAGGAAATCCGTGTCAGATAGCGTGGTGGGGAGCCGAGCCACCCAGGCCAGGCATCACTTAGTGGGGCCAGGAAAAATTTAGGTGCAAGACAGGTGGTTGATCTGCGGGTTGTTTTTGTGGTGACCGTGGTGCAGAAAAGTAAAATAGAGGAGCTGCAGCATTGGCCGTCAACCCCAGGCACAACAGGAGGAGAGAGGCCAGGCAGGGAGGGCCCACGCAGATCAAGGAATGGCAGACAGCTTATTATCTGAAGCGCCGCTGCCTATCCAATAAGCAGAACAGTCTAATCTGCCCAGCCCGGCACCTGACCCGGCAGACCCCAAGTACCTTAAATGAGGCGCCGCCACAGGCAGCTGAGTAGTCCTTGAAAAGGAGGGTAGGCACTGAGCCCAGTTCAGGAGCACAGTAGGCTGCCTTGTTTGTAGCGCCACTGGTGAATTCTCCCCTCAAGCACCAGGCAAATTCATTCAGAGCATCTCGCTCTTATTCAGGTCTGTCACTGCAGCATGGCCAATTAGCCCAGCGCCCCAGTCAGGCGGAAGCAATCCGACATGGTATTCCAGGACATCGGGTCGGCATCACACTCACATCAGCGGGTCCTCCCAATGAAGGGGGAACGAAGCAGCACCAAGATTAGGTCACATATTACGTGGCCCAGCCCTCAGTCTCTTCCGCAGCCTCTCTCGCTGTGGGGCCCCTGAAGGCTGCATCCAGATGAAGCAGTGACTCCATCAAAGAGAGGGCGGCCTGGCCACAAACAAGAGATGAAGTCAGGCACAATATATAGCTGGCAGATCAGCACACGCTGGACTGTGAAATCCTGCTCAGATCAGGAAGGCATTTCCCAGGGTGCCAGGATCGGATGGGAGCACAGGCGGCACAATCATTGCTGCAGGCCCACTAGTAGCATTTTATTTACCTGCCCCGGGCACATGTAGCACACTTTACTAGGGACTTATAAGTACATTAAATATGCCAATGGTTGATAAGCCAATATTACCATATTTTAAGGAGTTAGCAAACACACTTTAGCACTAGTTAGCAGTGGTAAAGTGCTTAGAGTCCTAAGGCCAACAAAAATAGGTCGAGCAAAAATGGAGGAGGAGAGGCAAAAAGTCTGGGAGAAGACCACCCCAAGTCTAACAACATTTAAGTGAGATTTGAGTGATAATGAATAACATAGATTATTCATATCAGTAGAATGTAGATCAAGAAAACTCACAGCAAACAAAATGAATGTAAACAGTATCTGGGAATTAATCCAACAGTGAATCGGCCCTGCAATAAAAGAAACAACATCCATTTCACTCATTTTTGGGAAAAAACACTCTTGAGAGTTACCATTCCTGAACTCTACGGGGATGGGAGCAAAATTAAGAAGTAAATGGGCAAAAATAAGGAGGAGCCGAACGAAGGGAAGAAGTGCCCAACATAATACGGAAGAAATTGCAAGCCTGAATTAATTATCTGACACAATGCAACTGCTTGTAATACGTTAGTGGACTGGCTACTAACAGATCACGAAACAATAGTAAATTGTGACTTACGTTTTGGATCTTCAAGAGCCTGTGATATAGTTAACAAGCAGAGCATCTTTATAGCTTTATGTGCAAGTGAAAATTTCATACAGACTGCATTGTTTTCTACTCCAAAACAAACCTCTTCTGTGTCTGCAAATATTGCTTAATTTACAGATCAAAGATATGGAGGGCATGGCTTTGCTAAAATAGCAAAAGATGACCACATAAAGTGGTCTTCCATAATTACTTTTTTTTTTTTTATCCACTTCTAGCTCATTACAGCATTAGCCCTGTCAGTGGTGGATTATTGATATATTTCATTGTGACATCACTCAACATATAATGTAGCATCTTAGAAAATATTTCTTAATTTTACATAAGTAAAGAGTTATGTAGGCTACAGGAGACCTGGACCCCTGGTACCCGACCTAATATCACAACAGTGCATGGGTATATGGCCCAGGTTCAAGTCACCAAGCCCATCTACAAAAGGTTCACCTTCTGGACCTACACTGACAAAAATGCATAATCAATACTGCATCCCATAGTTCTTTTTACTGCTCATGTAGACCCATGCACCAATCTGGATCCAGCTGCAGAAATTGTGTACCCTGCATACACTCAGAAGGGTATTATCTCTGTCTATGCCGATTTGGAAATTAAAACCTTTCAAGTGAAAAAAAGCCCAGACTATTTGTCAACCTTTTTCAGCCTAAGCTATAAGTGACTCTACTGGGCAGCAAACAGCAAAGGAAATAAAGACATTGGATTTGTGGACCGGGTATTTTTAGGGATTAAATCTAAAGATTCCAGAGAGAAACAAATCCTACTGCTGTGAAGTTCAAGTGGATAGCCAACATACAGGGTCTACAGTACACTATTGTGAGCAGAGGTATCTACCCACCCCTTAAGAAAGACAAAGAGGACTGGAAATCATATAAGCACACAAAAATACAAATTTTTAACCATCACAAAAGGTTTTAATGTGTTATTGGTCACAACCGGTTCAAATCTGTGTTCCAGTCATCCTCTGAAAACCAACATTGCTCAGAGCCAACCCTAATGGGTTTTGTAAAATTCTCAATGGCTTTCAAGCTCTAGAAAAGTGGGAGGCTTAGCTACAAGGTCTTGGGAATGGAAGCAGTCGAGAAAACTACTTCAAATCACACACAACTATGGTTCGCTAGGCAGATGTGTCACTAGGAGATGTCAACCAGTTCTAACAGGGAACAAATACCGATGGAAGCTACAGGGGAATACAAAAAAAAAAAAACATGATTCACATGATATAAATTCCCCTACCTTTCGAGGCTAAATTACAACCAAAATACAATTAGCCAACACTGAAAACTGCTGTTCGTTTACAGCCGTTTCAACCTCTCCTGCCCACCACCCCCTAGCGCCCCTCCCTCCTCCAGGACCCACTGAAAAGAGGCCGCAGTAAGCCCATCAGCGCCCGTCCCTGCCTGGATCGCGCCCAACACCATGAACGTTGGCCCTCCGGGTACCCACCAATACTCCACCATCGTGCTCCGGACCCTGGACCCCAGAACAACTGATGCATCACCTCCACCGATCAACCGAAGGACCCTTCACCTGCTGCTGCTTCTCCTGCAACACAGTACCCCCCGCTCGCTCAGGAATCCTCACCGCACCCACCAAGATGACTACTTACACCCCAGAACTGCTTTAGTGCATCCTGCTCAATGCCCTGTCGCTCTGGAAACACGCCACTAAAATCTAGGACACCATAACCTCTCTCACCCCCAATGTAATCTTCATCACCAAGACCTGGCTCAACCCCTCCTCAAACCTGGACATTGCCACCACAACACCAGATGGCTACAAGGTGTTACACTGAGCCCGCACAAACAAACACAGAGGAGGCATTGCCATCATCCACAAGGAAACTATCCAATACATCGCAACCGAAGACGACTCCACACCAATCATGGAACACCTCAACTTCCAACTCCTAACCAACACCAGGACAACTATTAGAGGCACCCTTACCTACAGACCCCTGGGACCTTGACCTGCATCCTGCGAAGCCATCTCCAAATTCATTGCCCCGCCAGCTATCGACTCAAAGCACTACATCCTACTCGGCAACCTCAACTTCTACCGACCCCACACACAGTTCAGGACACATGCTGGACCGAATCTTCACATCCAGCAACAGAGTCAAGTACAGCCATGGCACCAAACTCACCTAGACAGACTGCGCCATTGTCTACTTCACCATCACAGGTTCCCGGCGCATCACTACAAAGGCCCCTAACTCCTCTCACCGCAGCTGGAACAAAGTGATGGAGACCCAGTAGACGCAAGCCCTCAACACCATCCAGCCCGAAGCCGCGTCAGACCTGAGCAGGCAGCCCAGAACTTCTCCATCTGGATCACCAAATGCGCTGACAGTCGCCCCCATGAAACCAGTCAAAACCAACAGAACCTCAAGACAAGCCAGCTGGTATACACCAGAACTCAGAAACATCAAGCATAACTACAAAAGACTAGAGAAACAATGCCGCACAACCACAGACCCCACCAAATGAAAAGCCTTCAAATCAGCCCTCAATAAGTACTACCATCGCATCAAGAACACAAAAAGAGAAGCCCTCATAGACTGCATCGAAACAAGCACCAGCAGCATAAAGGAACTCCTCAACATAGTCAGGGAGTTCTCCTGCCCATCAGCCACGAGAGCACGGTTTGCCCTTCCCAAGAACCCTGCAATACCCTGTCAGACTACTTCCACAGCAAGATAGCCACCATCTACAATAGCTTCGACCCCCAACCCACTGACTTCAGCTTCAGCAACCTCTGCCCACTGACGGACACCAGCCACTCGATCACTACATGGAATGTGCTCACTATGCAGGTCACTGCAGCCATCAAGTACTCCATCCACTTCGGAGCACCTCAGCCCCCACCAGTTCTTCAACCTCGGAACCAAAGAAATTGGCGCTGAACTCCCCAACATCCTCAACGCCTCCATCACCACTGCAGTCATCCCCGACAGATAGAAACATGGTGAAGTCAGACCCCCCCCCCCTAAAGATCAAAAATGACAGTCGCATCTCGCTGCTTCCATACCCCAAAGTCCTTGAGAAAGCCATCAACCACCAGCTCACAGAACACCTACAAAAATCAACCTGCTTGACGCCTCCCAGTCTGGCTTCCACCCCAACCACAGTGACTAGACTGCCCTGATCATGGCCACTGATGACATCAGAGCCCTCCTCAACAGTGGTGAAACAGCAGCCCTGACTCTCCTCAACCTCTCAGAGGCTTTTGACACCATATCCCATCAAACCCCTATCAACAGACTCAGCGTCCAGGGGGCACACCCTCAAGAGGACAGCATCCTTCCTCACAAAACAAATTCAGAAAATCAGTCCACCACCTTTTACTTCTGAACCCAAGAGCATCATCTGCGGCATACCCCAACGATCCCAACAATTGTCCCTCAGCCCCATCCTGTTCAATACCTACATAACACCCCTCACCCTCGCAGACATCATCAGAACCCATGGACTTAACATTATATCCTACGAAGATAAAACGCAACTCATCCTCCCGATTATCGAAGACCCCTCCACCACTAGAACAAACTTCTGCAACGCCATGTCCAGTGTCGCAGACTGGATGAGGACCAACTGCCTGAAGCTCAACATGGACAAGATGGCGGTGCTGACTTTGGGAAGAACACCTACCTGTGGGACAGCAGCTGGTGGTCCTCCGAGCTCAGACCCACACCAACATACCACATCCGCAACCTCGACATCATCCTCAACAGTAAACTCACCATGAAGCGTCAAATCAACGCAGTGGCCCCCTCTTACTGCCACACCCTCCACATGCTCCGAAGAATCTTCAGATGGATACCCATCAGCACCAGAAAGACCGTCACCCAGGCCCTCGTCACCAGCTAGATAGACTACAGTAACACACTCTACTCTGGTACCACCACCGAACTCTTCAAGAGACTCCAGACCATACAGAACGCTGCAGCTAGCCTCATCCTCAACCTCCCGAAATTAACCCACATCACCCCCCACAAACCACATCAAGAAACTCCCCTGGTTCCCCATCCAGAAGAGATGCCAGTTTGAGCTACTGACACAAGCCTACAAAGCCCTACACAACCAGGAACCAGCCTACATCAACCATGCATGAATCTCCACCAACCCACCAGACACCAGCGCTCCACCTCCCTGGCCCTCGCAAACACCAGTGAATTTCTACCAACCCACCAGACATCTGCACTCCACCTCTCTGGCTCTCGCAGACACAACCCACATTCGTCACAGCCACATCGATGGTTGCTCCTTCTACCTCGCTGCCAATGCCTGGAACGCCCTGCCACTCAACCTGCGAACAGCGCCCACCCTGGTGGTCTTCAGAAGGAGACTCAAGACCTGGCTTTTCAACTGACACCAGTGAAACCTCAGTGCCCGGATACCATCAGGAGTGAAAGAGCTATGCTTTATAAATGATTGACTGCTTGGGGACACAGCCTCTGTGCAGGCTGCACTCAATCTCAGAAGGCAGTGCTCAGGTGATTGACAGAAGGCAGGGCGGAAGTATAAATCTTTGCAAAAAATCACATTTTTATGTCTAACGGCAGGCCTGCCTCCAGAGACAGTCACACCCGCAAAACATTCATAAATTAAGAAAGGTGCAGGTCCAAAATTAAGAAGGGTGCAGCACAACAATTATGCAAAATAGCCCTGGCTTCTTGTTCAACACACCATTAACGCTGAAATCCTGGGGTGCAGGCAAATTTGGAAAGCAAATCAAAGGTAACTCTCATTCAAACTCAAAGTTAATCTTTAAAACATTGAAGAAAAACAAACTTTAAATACAACAAATAAAGCTCTTCTACACAAGGCCGGCAAAGAAACATAGGGTCAGGGGTGTAAACACGGCACCCGAATCAGTAAAAAGTGAATCAAGTGTGAATCAAAGCTACACAGAGATAAACAATGAATCTCAACATCTATAGCAATGCACTCACGATAAACCTTCACCATTCAGGTTCTGAGCGGACTGCAAGATCTTGTCCTCAGCCAACACGTTTTCAATGGTTGCGGTGGAATCAGCTCTTGCTGAGATGCTCCTTTATACACCCTGCCTGCACCATGTCAACCCAGTGGTGTAGCAAGGCGCTAGTGCAAGCAAGGAAAATAGGCACACTGATGGGAAACAGAAATAATCAGGGTTCAATGGGAGCCTCGGCTCTGTGCCCCAGTGCAACTGCTGCTGAATGGATAGCTACGCACACCGTACTTCCAGATGGTATACTCCACAGTATGAAACCATGACGCAGAGGGTACCATGCACTGCACAGCTACGTGCACACCTGCAATGATCATAAGATTTTCCTAATTCTTTTAATATGGTAAGGCCAGCGGTAGAACCCCAAAAGTATAGCACCTTTGAAGAAGGACATGTGGAAATTCCCCCCTGCCACACGTGGCCTACCAAATAGGTGTTGCAACCAGGGAAGAAAAATTGAAATCACCAGGGAGACACCACTTTGGATTCTGGCTGTGACAATATAAAAAATAGATTGTCTTCTTTTCTATGAACACATTTTCATACAAAAAGTGTAATTTCCTTGATTTGTGTCATAAAGCACACCAAAAAAATGACAACGCTCTTTCGTGTTCACGTGCAAGTAGCTGGTGTTTCATAGTCAGTCAGCATTTCGGCCGATCCGTGCAACAATATCGGCGATGCAAGTCAGTTTTCTGCTTGTTGGGCACTGTGTGCTCTTTGCAGTTGTAATGTTTACTGTGGGCTTTAAACAAAAACTATGAATGAAAAATGTTCTCAGAAATAAAACATTTGTAAGTATGTACATGTACTCAGAAGATATTCAAATACGTTTGGTTAATATCTGATATGATCTGTGTCAGCACAAAGGGAGGAAGACATGGGGAACATGAGGGAATGCTAGGGACTGAACATTTCTATATTGAGATCGATCAAGTAGTTGGGCAAAATTCCATGTTCAAAAGCAGATATCTTCATACTGAAAAGACCTGAAGCATGACCCATCATGCTTCCATGTTGATCCATGGCTCTACCATAGCAAGGTAACATGTATTTTGTATTACATTATTTCTTCTAGGCAACTTACTGTTTGGCGGGGAACACACAACTTGCTATAAATCAGGTCAGTGCATCACAAAACAGTACCACACTTGTACAACGCCTGATCCATGAATCCAAGGTGTTGGTTCCACGTTACGACTTCACCCGAACAAAAAAGGTAGGTTTCTTCATTTCCACTTCTGTATAGGTCAACTTTGGTTCTGCATAAGGATTCTCCACAAATACGTCGTTAGGGTGATCCTTTGTTTCAACTTACCGTTTATTTGGATCTTTTATTAGGAGTCCTGAAAGCAGTGATTTTGCATCTGCGGAGAGTGTTCTGGGGAATTTAATATCCTCCATAAGAATAAGTTCAAAGAGTTTCTCATGGTCCTGGTTGTAGAATGGTAACCTCCCGCACATCATTTCGTACATGACAACACCGAGGCCCCACCAGTCCACGGCACGACCATAGTCATTGTCCTCCAACACCTATAAAATAAAGAAGTGATGTTTGAAAACATGGCTTCAAAGGTGGCAAACAATGAACCAACGAGAATGTATTCAATCAAATTAAATCGTAAACATTCACAAAATGGCGCAGAATAATATGATTTTATCAACAAATACAGAATTGGCGCTATGGAGAGGGGTCTAGTGCAGTGGTCCTTAACCTGTGGTAGGAGGCCTCTAGGGGTCCTCGAGGCCTACTCTGGGGGTCCGCAATTGTTTACAAAATGAAGCATTAAAATGAACAAATTAAAGTGTATACAAATAAAGAAGCAAACTTGAAAATTTGAAAACCTTTTCTAAATTTTATTGTAAATGAAACAAAATATTTCAATATTCAAGCATTTGTTTGGGGTATACTAGTATTTTGTATTTTTGTGTTTTGTTTTGAGGTTCAAATCACAGAAATTGAGTGGGCCGGAGGTCCCAAGCTTCCGATAATAACTCAGTGGGGGTCCTCCGATTCCAGTAATGATTCAGCAGGGGTCCACACTAGTCAAAAGGTTGTCAAAAGGTTAAGATCCACTGGGTCTAGTGGTTAATGAGACAAAATGGTTTGTAGTGACTGCGACAATTCCTTTATTAGAAATACTGTGTCATGGTTTAGGAACACAACCTTTGGTTCTCCTCATTAGGTATCTGCCAATATTGATGGGAGAATGTTATAGTTAGTGGATGAAGATCCTGTTACTCTAGGGTATGCTACAAAACAAAAGACACATTCTAAAAACACCTATAATGAGACTCGAGTATTTGGAACACCAGACCCACACACCCACTGTCCCTGATTTCACTTAAACACACTGCTCATCACTTAGCTGTCAATGAATTACTTTAGATGAGTCTGATCCATGCAGGTTAGAAACATTGTTAGCTTCCATAGTTTCGTTCCTTTAATGAACTTGGGAGTTGATGTCCAGAGTTTTGTTTTAGTTAATACATTGCAATATGTCATCCTTTGTGCTCCGTGTCATTGCACACAATGTCTATTATGAATCCACCCGCGCCCAGCTTCCTGGAACTAACTTCAACACGCTCACTGGAATCAATCAAATTTTTAATCGTATCATTTCTATCTTGCCAATGAATATTTTTGATACTCTGTTTAAAAAGGGCTGATAAACATACATTGACCTCATGTATAAACAGCAGTAAAAATATTTTGCGAGTTAAGATTGTGTTGCCAAGTTATTAACAAATTACACAATAGTATGCACCAAGAAGTGACATTTCTACAGTTTGAAGAAAAAATGGCCCAATATTATTATTATTAGGCCCCTCCGCAGCCCTGATTTTATTTACTGCTAAGTGAATGGATTAAGCTACTGCAGAACACTCAACTAAAACATTTAGCAACAAGGTGTAACATAGACGGCCAAAATGTTTGCTTCAACGGCTAAGTTAGATGAAGTTTATCACCAATGCAAAGTTAAACTTGCCTGTTATTGTTGAGGGAAGAATCTCCTGCCTCATGCTATTGAATGGTCAAGGCACAGGTTTGAGCCTTGGAGATGTGAGAGGGGTAAAGCAGTGGTGTGTGAGCTGCTGAGCAACACAGGAGAATGTTTCAGAGGGACGGGGGCAAGATGCTTAAAAGGGACATTGTTGGGTGGGTTGCGCACATGGTATTGCAATGGCAATGGTGGCAGAGAGCATTAAGGCCTGCAAGTGGACGCTGTGGGTGATGAGGCGCACAGTAGCATTTGCCATGGTGGGGGCTCGGACTGAGCAGTAGGTGGAGAAACCTGCTGAAAAGTGCCATTCAACCCGCTCCTGCAACCCCACTACCTTTTATTTGACCTTCACAAGCAGTCCGACTTTACAACATGCAAGCACATAGTCACAGTGTGGCTTCTAAAGCATGGTAATCTCTCTCTTTGGACAAGGAACTTGAGGGACATGAACATGCTACCAACTGTCTCTTTGTAAACTAGGGGAAATATCAAACCAACAAATCGTGCAATCAAGTAGATACTCATTTGATGAGCAACCAAAAAAAGTGCTACTATTCTAGTGATCTAGTGTGGGCTAGCATTCAAGCAGAAAATATAAGCATGTTGTTCCACCAATAACCTGTGTGGGAGAGATTAGGCTGAAACTATAATCATAGAACCAAAGGATTGGTAAATACGACATGGAGGGGTACTCGTTCTATGAATATAGAGAAATATAGCAAATATACTTTTTTACATGATCGCCTTTTCCCAGACCATATTGTGGCCACTTCTATTAGGAAGTGCACGTGCTCTGGCCCTAAAATAACTCTGGAAAAACTGGTTTCATCAAATTGGCCTACTTTACTTTCCTGTAAGGCCATGTTAGATGGTGCAGAAAAGGCACCAGTGGTTTGGAAATTAAATGCAATACAGACTGCAGTGCGCATGCATAGCTCTCACATATATGACAAAAATGTATGGCTGCCAGGACCACCACTGTGCTATAACTGGGCTGCAATTTAAAGACACTGAAGTAATACATGGCAAGGAAAAGTGTGTCTGCAATTAAAGAAATTCTTTTTCTATATTTGAAAAAGCTCACCCCTTGTGAGCCTAGAAGGAGTACAATAACTATATACAGACACACCCACATACACACACCCTCTTAAAGACTTAAAAAGTGTGCTTTCACAGGGATTGTAGGCCAAATGCTACTTCCACTGTATAGGTTCAGCTATAATTTCCATACGACAGGCCTAGTTTTGCTTACTATATTTAATTTAAATTTTTGCTTGCAATAAAGCTAGGTGGCATAGTCATGGTTGCGTCAACTAGCCAGAAATAGTACATTTCAGTGTTTGTTAGATTTTGTATTGTAACTACAGCTTGAGCTGCTTCTACAATTAGCTTCAGAATGATCCTTCCGGTTTCTTGCCAATTTTCCTAAAGGGAGCATTTATTAGGGCACAATGTAGCAAACAAGCATTGTAGAACAGCTCCTGCTTTCGCGTCTTTCAGTTGTTTAAAGTCCAAATATATGAATGGGAAAACAAGCAGGAAAATACAGATAAGAGTTAAGCAGGTCCTGGGGCGGTGTACTGGTTACCAAATACTGTCTTTCTGGAGAAGTGAAACACGATAGTGCCTCTGCTTCAGAATAGTTACTTAGATGCCATACTCTGGAGCTACCAGAGGGAAAATATATATACATATTTATGAGGACGCAAAAAAGGCAGGCACAATGGCCGAAGCATACAATGTAACACATAACTGACAAGGATTGTCAAACAAAATGTACAGTCAATAAAATACAGAGACATATTCATAAAGATGTTCAGAAATGTGCAAAGCTTCCCCAGACACTCTTGAACATACTGCACACAAAAAGTCCCAGACATCTCCACTATGGCAAATGTACACTTCAAAAACCTTCAGTACTATACACAACCGTTACAAAAACACTTCTATACAATTTGGACAAGAACATATCCAAAGACGAGGTCAGATTTAACACGTGGAGGCGAGCCTCACCGGACTTGTCGAGTAGTCAGCGGACTGTCTCAACTTGTGCAAAGCCGCCTGCTCTGCACAGTGAGGAATGCAGCGGCACAGAGCGACGGTCCTTCAGAGCGTTAACCATACCCAAGCCAAACAATGTATGTGTGACAGGGTGGTTAGATGCCCCATGACGCTTGGCCTTCTAGGAGCAGGAAGATGTATGCAGGGCTCCGTCAGGGCAATCAACCAAAATAATCAAAGGCACTTCTATGGGAAGCAGTGACGGCATGATCATACACTGTGCACTAAACGCACAGGGATGGCAATGCACAACCACTTACCAAGCTGCGTTCTTTATGGAGCGCGGGGTCACCATGGGTTGCTGCAGTGTGTCGTTAGCTATCCTGCACGTCTAAGCACTGGGACACAGTTATACCATGTGAGAGCAAAGTGGGCATTCAAATGGCAAAACTAGACCACAATCTCTGACAACAATAAGCTAACGCACTTAAACAATGCAGACCAAGGTTTAAAAGCCAACTGTTGTATTTTGACTACATACCAATTGTATAAAACTGGAAATCTACTATGTATTTACGCCCTAATTAATTTTCTACTTGTTAATAAAATGCATTCTTCGGACAGGAACTCTCATGAAGCGAGGAAGATGTTTAAAGTCGATACTTTCTTTAATGAGTCAAGCAAACAGTCTCAGAAACAGCCGAAAGAATCTGTGGAAATTAGGTGCTTCTCCCATCAAAGAGCACCAACATCTTCAGCTGAACAGATGGAGGCAAACACCGAAAGGTAGAATGTGCTGTCTGCACACCTAGGAAAACAAATGCAGAACTTGTGCGCACCAACCTGTCATAACGTTAGAAAACTGTTTCTTACAAGTTTTACAGTTTATCTTCCAGGAATTCACCTTTTACCCTCCACATTCCTTTTCCTAGGTCTTTCATCAACACAGAAGAAAAAACTACGTTTTTTGGATTTTACTATGAAGCGAGAATAAACACCAAGCTTAGTTTTGATGGCAAATAAAAAGTCCGTTTTGTGCACAGAAAAATTGAAGCAGTATATTATCTATTTATTTAAAGAATGTCATATTCCACTGCTACAGAAGTGGAATAAAAGGTCACGTGCTGGCTTCAGTAAATGTTTGCACCACCCACGTGAGAGTGAAAATCCGAAACTGACCTGCTTGACCGAGGTTCAGACAGCTTAAATGTCAAAACAAGCAAAACGTTTTTAACATGAGTAAAAACCTAGGTCTCGCGTTAATAACCAATATCCAGTCCCTTGACGCCTCCAGGGTCTAGGTGCATGATGTATAAAAATGGAACATTCTTAAAATTCAACTGGCTATTTCCCTGCAGTGACAGGATACAAAAAGCAGCAGCTTTTCGTATGATAGAAATATGATTGTGAATAAAAGTCTACTTTAAACAAACTTCAAATATGATAAAACAGTGTTTTTCTCTATCTAAGAGGCCTGGTAATAGGAAAATCAGTTTTGTTGGCTTCTCTTCACTCTAGTGGCAGTAATCATCCAATTGACACCAGATCGACTTTTTTACATGTTTATATTAAACAGCATTTAGGGTGAGGAAGGATTCTACAAAGCGATGCTTTCCTGTTCACAGTTGTAGAGACCGGCCATCCAAGCCAGCCAGGTTTGGTTTGAGGGGGTGACATACCATCTTAAGAAGGCAGTCTTTGGAGAAAGTTAGGCGCTCTGGACACTGGTTCTGTAGTCCTGCTATTTCGAACCGCTCTAGACAGTTGCAAAGTCCACAATGAAACAAATAAGAGGTGGGAGGGGGATGCTGTATTATGAAAGGATCAGGGGTGTTATCGACACAATCTACACACAATTATAGATATAAAGTGACTGACTACATTATCAGTGATAAATACTTGACCTAAAGGAAACCATTGCAAGACAGCCAGTGTGCCATCACACACTGCTGGAAAGTATTCAAGAACCTAGGCTTTTTCTGTGCATTTATTCGTAGAATGTAATAACACTGCAATCTTCCCATTTATGGTCTAACCCTTCATTGGGAATAAACACAAACATCTCTTACACTTAAACCACAGGGAGGAAGTGGGGAAGGGGAAATCACTATGTGCCAACTTCATTGCATACTTTAACAAGCATTTACAATGCAACGGGTCTCGCGTTTGCTCATGTTAGAGCTGATCGTGTTGTAAACTCCTAACCCGACTTTTCACCTATCGGGCAAAAGTGTATTTATGTACACAACCTGAAAAAGTGAAATTAACTATGTAAAGCGCTCGACTTCTGCCAAGCGAGATCGCGCTCGTAAATTAGAGAAAAAGAAGTCTACGAGCCCGATGGAAAACAGCGAGCCTCGCATGTTTTCTGTAATTGGTCGATGCGCTCGAGGAGGGCTAGCCACCGGAAAAGGCATGACATATGCTTGCCTTCGACTAATGAAAGCAAGCAGATTTTATTAGGCCAGCCCACGAACCAATAAAAAACACTGACGTGAAGTTGACAGGGCTCCGAGACCTTTTCTAAATACAAAAGCGTCTCGCTGCGATACGCATGCGCGAGCGCATGCAACGCAGGCTCAACCCTAAAAAGCATTGGCAATGCTGATAGGTCGAGCTTACGAATGCATTGTCAAGTCAGATCGAAGAATTAATGTACGTTACTATCTGTCCAGCTGCCAGAGAAAAATACAAGAAATGATCTGGCTTTCTAAGACACTTTAATAGCTTTACAATGGTATGCGTGTACCCCTTAAGGTTCAAACTCAGACAGCTGGATAAATAAACAAAATGATAACTGTGTGGAAGGCAACCACGTTTTATGTGGATGCTCACAAATTTCGCCCAATCAGAATATGTACTCCAGGGTCCCAAATGGAGGGCAGACCCAAAGCCCTGCCTCTGGTGGTTCTCATATAATTGTCTGGCAAGCCATAACAAGGAATGAGCTGTTCATGTAAAATGAGAGTTAAACGGAGGTTTAAAGAAATGTGATGATCTTGGTCATCAGTTTACAGTGAATAGCGAGTAGCAATATCTCGAAGCTGCTATATGTATGCTCTGGACCCTGCAGTAGCTTTTAATAAAGCTTTTGAGACGTGTGCTCATATTATACACGTGTCCATTAGTTGAGTTGCCAATTGCTACATCTACAAATTCCCATTCTTGAACAAAACCGCGTTTACAAAATATTACATTTGTTTAGGGTGCTCTTCAATGACTGGTGATTTGGCATTCAAGCCAGAATGCATTAAATGAGTAAACACATGAATAAGTTCATTAACTCGAGTTGAAAATATTACTAATGAAGACTGGCATTATTTTTGTTTCCTCTGCCTTTATTTGGATATGGTCATTTATACTGTCAATTACCTACACACCTAAAGTTCCCTCATACCATTTTCTTGTATAAGTGGTTGCTTAGTTAGTGAAATTCAAATACATCCTTGTGCGTTATGTTTGCAATTATAAATGTTTGTATAATATTCAGGAAGTTGATTTGCTTGAGATGAGATATATGAAAACGTTATCCAGGCTCTTGACCTGTTATTTCTAATGACCTACAGTTCTGAAGAAGATTATACATAGGAATATTTTATGATCGTAGTTACCATATTTGAACATTTCTGCATCATTTATTGGAGCATCCTTCTGGAATTCTGTAGCATAAAACTCAATATTAAAATAAGAAATGCCAAATCAAATTTCAGGAAAAAATGTATTTAGTCAAACTATATGGCCCAATTACATATTTTATTTGGCAAAAAATAGAGAATATGTCTAAATAACTAAATAAAATTATTCATAAAAATATTTCATAAAATATTAATGAAGTAGTGGCCTGCTTAAACATTGATTTTGATATTAAATGATTATTAAAACAAACTATTACACCATTAAAATTGATATAAGGTGTTCATCGTTGTTTATGTCTGTATCATGATTAAAGTCTCAATAACATTTCTTGAAATATAAAATATATATATCCATAATAAATATCCCTCCATTAAGATTATTATTAGTGGAAAAATGTCTATGTGAGCAGTAAGCAATTTCTAAAAAATCAACAGGAAGTGATCCTTCTTCCTCCAAACCCCTACCACGAAAAGGCATTAGAATAATTTTTCAGATGTTTTGTACGATTTGCAAACTCAACAGTTTGTTGAAGATAATTGGAATGGAAGGACCAAAAATGTTATTTTTCGGTTACTTTCTAACATTATATAAAATATAAGTATATATAGTTTTAAATGTCAAAAGAAGTTAACTTATTTTAGCATCAAGAAGAATGATGATCAAAGCAGTCCTAATTAGACTTATTTTATTTATATAGTACTGTTTAGTGTGAAGCAACCAGAAGTGTATCCTGTGCTGTGCAGTGACAAACACATAGTCTAGTAAGGTAGGCAAAAAGGATAAATGAAAAAGACACCTATAATGCAAAACAGTGAGCTGAGAGACCTTTTAGGTGTTAAAGACATAACAAGTTAATAAGTTACTTATCTTCTGTAACTTTTTGTAGTGGAATCTCTACCTGACCAAAGCTTCCACACCTTATAATCTCCCCAGATGCCAGACTGGATCCAGAAATCTTGCAGTAGCTCTGGTGTGCTGGCAAATGGTGTCATCATTCTCCATCACAATTCATCACTCCGCCGCACACGATGCAGAGCCTCAGCTAGGTGATAGATCTGTTTGTGGACATCAGTTTCCCTCCAATATTCAGTCTCAAAAGTATGGCAGACAAGGTCAAATTTGTGATGGCAGTGTTCACAAATTAATTTGGGACATTATTGGCCTCTGAAGGTCCACCCCACAGAATGGGGAGGCAAGCAGCCAGTGAAAAATCTGTGGTTGGACAGAGAATTCAAACAAAAAGTGCATTACAGAAAGTAAGTAACTTATTTTCTGATGGATATTTCAGATGCAGATTTCTCAACTTGTGAATTGGTAGAAAAGCAATGCCCCCTCTTTAGAGGTGGGCTGAAGGACAGGACTTACACCAGGAGTCCTGCAGGACTGGACAAACAAAACAGACAACCTTGCAGACTTGTGAATCAATATAATGGTACCTACTGAAAAGTACGGACAGATGGCTGCCTAGCAAATATTCAATTAAGTAACACCTCTAACTAGGGCAGCTATGTTAGCTATTGCCCTGGTGGAATGAGCTCTAATTCCCTCAGGAGGGTCCTTTATGGATAAGATATAACACCATTTGATGAAAAGCACAATCCATCGAAGCACCAGTGAAACCCACAAATGGCTAATCATCAGAAATCTGTTTGTCCAATCAATACAGAAGCTATGCACAAGACAAGGGTCCAATGGACGTACCCTCTCCTCATCAGATGGATAAGATGGGGAAAGGAATGTGGTGCACTTGATGGAATGCACACTCTCAAGTATCAACTTGTCAGGAAAAAAGGAACTACAAAGACGCTGAAATTAATATGTCTGAAGCTCAATGTTGAACATAGGTCATGGCAATGGCAAAAGCAATTTTTCAAAGACAACAATTACAGAGTACAACTGTGAAGAGGGTCAAAGGGAGCAAATGTCAAAAAACGACAGGACCAAATGAACATTGCAATGCAGCATTATATAGGAAGCAGGAGTTAATGTGTTTTAAGAAACACATCAAAACAGGTGATCTGGGTAATGAGGGCTGACCAAGCAAACAAAGAAAGACTGATAAGTAACTTTTTTAATGTTCTTACCGAAAAGCCTGGATAGGCACATAACAGAAAGAAAATAAATTAGACTTTTTCATTTGTATGGACCAACCTGCTTTTCCTTACTCCCCCCACCCCCAGGTCACAAATGTAGTCAACTGGTTAGAATATATGGTCTTGGTAGAATGACAGCAGGATGCCAGAATGACATCCCCACTTATGGCGTAAGGTTGAAACAGCTCTCGGCTGGATCTGCGCAAACTCCAAGCATGAAGATGTGGATTGTGGAGGCTCGGGTGTAGTATTCTGCCATACTATCTGCAGAGGAAGATGAAATGGATAATAGATGCTAGGCTCAGGAGTTCGGAGTAACAGACACTCTGAGCCCAATCTACAGCTACCAGTTATGCTAAGTCCCACCTGACTTGGTTCAGTAGCCACAGGATCAACTGCATAGGTGGAAAACCTTGCAGAAGGCTGCTGTCCACTGGAGACAAAATGAGTGACCTAGAAAACCCTGATGAAGAAACTCTAGAGAAAAAAAGCTGGGCACTGACCATTTTCTAAGGTAGCTATGAGGGTGGCACTGCAGCAGGCAAAGGTATTGTTTCCTACCTCTAGGTGTAGACGCTACTCATGGCCAACAACATGATGTTGAATAAGTTTGTCTGCTCTCTTCAAAATACAGTTTTATTAAATAACTCCTCAACCCATCCCATGCTGTGGTGAGGAATGAGTTTATCTGGACATTGACTGGGATCTCCTCATTTGCAGAGTTACACCCCTTCATGTCCTGTTGCCCCTTCCTGAATAAGACAAGAAGACAGTACAACATGTGAGCCCTTATGCCAATTAACCTCAGTCCATGCCGAGATATAAAGACATGGAGGGCATGGATGATGTTAATGTATGCATACACAACCACATATCCAAAGTGCACAATCCTATAACTCCCTATCCAAAACTGTGTCATTTATTTAATTTAGAGAAAAGTGTTGGGGCTTCAGGGACAGACCAAGGAAAAACTGGACCGCTTGAAGAAATACAGAACACTGGGTCACATCCAAATAGCCCCACTCCACCCTGTTTGTTGCAGTACCACATTGTGGTTGTGTTGTTCGTTAGCCCCTGAATGGAACTCCTCCAGATGGAATGCTGAAAGGCATTGAGAACCATTAAGATGGCCCCGCAGCTCCTGTTGATTTATGAGAGGACATTGTTCCACCAGACACTTATCTCCAAATTATCCAGGTGAACTCCAGAAATGACAGAGGGGCCAAAGTTCCTCGTGCCCTGCCTCTTGCAGCCGAACCATTTGTATAGGTCACAATGATTCAGGTGACCATGCCTACCTATGCAGTCCAGATAGTAAGGATTTTGTTTGGTAACAATAGGGGAGAGGGGAAGGGTGATTTTAATTCATCCCGTAGCAGCCCTTGATGAAGGTAAAAAGACCATTTGATTCCCTGTACCCAAATGCCCCTTTTAGGCCCCTAGTAATAATTTTATCTGATTATTAAAAATTGCTAAAAACTGCACCAGCCGGACATTCACCATAAGATTTTGCGGGTTTAGGGCCTATATTGCTGCGGACCTACAGGTTCTTGATGCCAAAGCTAAAAATTCTTTATGCAGCAGGGCCCTTCAATCTGCTAATAGCTTTGGACATAGACATAGTGTATGCGTAAATGTTTCATTCAACTGATGGCACAGACTGTCCTCCAGTTGCCCCTTGATCTGCCACCTAGGTGTAAACTCTAGCGTTGGGAGGAGGCCAAATCGCATTTTTCATGAGTTTCTTCTTGATGGCTAAAGAAAGAGCTTAATCACAGTTGGGTTGTTCCTTGTGAGTTTCGTACAAATTTATCACCAACCATCCATGGGCTTGTTTTGCCAATAACACTTTATACTCCAGTATTCAAAACTTTCTTAAAGATGGAATCACTTACACTCGATTGCCATAAGTCTGAAAGACCAATATTCTCCAGACTATTCTGCAGGTATATGGAGAGGGGTATTTTCTCCCTTTTCAAGATGAATTTTATCCCAGGCAAGGTATGCTAGTGTGTCTTCAGGGGCACTTCTTAAACAATGGCAGCATCTTACGACAGCCGCTTGTCTGGTCTTGATTGCTTTGTCAGACAGAACTCTAGACTTACTTGGGCGGGGGAAGCAGACTTTGGAAGCTGAAACACTCATTTGTACGTTTGTAATATAAGCTTCTCCAGAATGGCAGCGTCCTCCCCTAGCATTATTTGCCCTCCCTGCAATAAAGTGGGGATCAGTTTTGATTTTATCACCATGATTAGTACCTTCAGGTTGTGTCCCCAAAGGGTTTTCCGTAAGTTGGAAAGGGCAGAGTTTAGTGCATCTGCTTTTTTGTGCAGCAACTGACCCCCTTGAATCCAATTTCAGCCCTAGATATTATTAAAGGTATAACTCTAGTCTTTTTCAGATTGATTTCCAACTGATTTTTAGTTGAGTACTCTGCTAACCTGTTGATTAGTCTTTTCAGGCCTACTCGGCTGTTACTTAGCAATAACAGGTCATTGGCATATAAAATGTTGCACAGCTCTTGGCCACCTAGGCTTGGTGTGTGGGACACCACTTCAGGAAGGAATGGCGACAAATCCAAGACAACCATATTAAATAGGCAGTGGGGCTAAAATGCACCCTTGCTCCAACCCTAGAGATGGTCTAACTTCTCTGGACAAATGCTGGCCATCCCTTACATTGATCTTTACCCAGATTCTTGAATATAACAACTGGATTGCTCTTAAGAGCTTTGGCAGGATGCCCCACCGTTGTAACTTTTCCCAGAGGAGGAAAGGAGGGGGCGGCGCAATCGAAGACCGCCTTGAAGTCCACAATACACTAACAGTGGGGTGCAGGTGTCACTCGCTCTTTTCATTGTAAGGCTAACAACCATTAAATTAGAAAGTGTCCCCTGCTTTTTGGTGACCCCCATTTGGTTCACCAGCAGCCTGCTAGCCTCCACTGCCCACTTGGAGAGATCTTGCAAAAGTAGAGTTGAAAAGTATTTAAGGTCCCCTTCTATCAGTGCTACAAAGCGATAGTTGTTTGGAAAAGTGGGTCTCTCGCTTTCAAAATAGGATGTATGACAGATCCTCTCCAACTTTTTGGAATGTTACCAGCCAGCAATATGTTGACCTTAAGGTAAAAGAAACCTTCCCAGATCGTGATGTTTTCTTTCAGGAGGACTGGCAGAATTTCATTGGGGCCTGGTGCACGGATGTTACGTGAATTCTCAATTACTTTTTTCAATGTCGTAATAGAGTATTCTAGGATATCTGGGCCACTGTCATTGTCAGTATGCGCCATTTCAAATGGGCTGTGGCGATATTGTGGAGCAGAAGTGAAATTCGTTCTTTCTTTGTGATGGTTTCTTGGGAAATTCACCCATTCTTTCTCACTTATATTAGCGTTGTTTGCTGTCCTGGGACCCTTATCAAATTCCTTTATTAGCTTCCAAAAGTTCCTGTGGTCATTTTGTTTTGAAGATTTTCCCTTCTTAAGCAACCAGACCTCTCTACTCAATACTCTGCAATCGTGTTGAAGGGACTTTAGCAGTGCATGGTTCTGTAGAGCTCAGCGCAACTACCGGAGAGTCTTGTTGATCCGTGATCTGATGAGGCAGATTGCTTTCGGCCAAGTGGTGTTCCTGTTACACATGATGCTTGTGCTATTAAGTGGTGGCTGGGTGCCTTGCCACTAAATGTTCTGAGAGGCGTTCCTAGGCTTTTATTGGGTCTTCCTCGCTGGATGCAGATTCTTTCAATATTTCCACTGGATTACTTGTCAGATCTTAAATGTCTTCTGGACTCCATTTGAGATGTTTTAGGTTATCCGGTATAAGCTTCTTCCTGCACTATCTGGGCGTGGTCCAATACCAATGTGCTGGGGCGGAGCCAGATGTTTTGCAGCTGATTGTCACTCTCTGCTCTATCTTAAAATTGACTATCCTGCTTAACATACTTGTGCTAACTATGGTGGTGTCAAGTTAGGAAGTCGTTGTGTTAGAGTACCTTGTCCGGGATGGTGGGGGGTCCCCCGGGAAGTGCCCACTTAACATTATAAGCCAGGCTTGTTCACAGGCCTTCGCAAGCTTTTTCCTAAATTTATCTTGGATTCTTTTTTTGGGGTACCTTAAGATAGGCAGGACATGTAAGGCTCTTCGTTGTCCCAGTTTGTATCTTAGAAGAGGTTCCCGTTGAAGTCACCGGTGAGCACCAGATTCGCCATCAGCGGCCCATCATTCTACTCTAGCAGCAGGTTGATCAGTTTGTCGAATGTTGCTCTTTTTTCCCTCAGATCAATACAGATGTTGACCAAAACCAGCCGAATTGCCAGTAACCATGGTTCATTGATATCTAACACCATGACTTTTGCAGTGAGTTTGGAATTTAAATAGGTCATCAATCCAACTTTAGCTCTTCCATGAACACTGCTTTTACTTGCCAATCTGTTGTATTCAATGAAACCTATTAGGGGAATACTGGATTGTGCCCAAGTCCCTTGCACAGCTATGATGTCAAATTTGTGAAAGTATTCCGACATGAGGGTTCTCAAATTTTCTGTATATGACCCCCCCGCCACCCTCCCCAGGTTCCAGGCACAAATAGTCAGGGAGCCCCCCGCTTTGTCACATGGTGTCTGAGAGATTCCTTGTTTCAGTCCCCATGGTGGTCAGCTTGGTGTGCCGTTGGTTAAGCAGAGGGAAGCCTGCTCCAGTATTCCATTTCATCCACTTTGGTTACTACTCTTATTACTGAAACTTTCACCACCAGAGCCTTAGTTGTGTGGATCATCAGCCAAGAATTTCTGCTTGTGCTCGATGACCAGCCTACTGCACTTTTCAAAACTGAAGATGCCTGTTGCCCTGCTTTTCCTTTCGGAAAAACTGAGGATTTGTGGCCAGTCTCACTGGCATTCTTGCCTGCTAGTTGGTCTTGAGCCAGGAGTAACAATGGATAATTATCCTACTGAAAATGTGCTATTTTTATGGTCCAACTCTTTATTAACTCCATGCAGGACAGAATTTTGCCCGGGATGTCTGACGTGTTGAACATGACCAATGAAGGCTCCGATACTTACTTGCTCCTCAGTGCAAAGAACTGAATGAAATGAATATCCTGGGATTCTACTCCCATGAGGCTTGGTAGGCCTCTGATGAACTTTAGAATGTATTTGCGATGTAAGATGTTGTGGCTTCCCTTGGATCTGAACGCTGGGATCCACAGTAAGCTAGACTTCAGGCCACCATATTCGAGGGGTTGGAGAGGGGGTGGTCCTGGCTCTTACTTCAGTGAGCCCCCCTTCGGTCGTGGGATGGCATTGTTTGCTGCACCGACCTCTCCTTTAGGGGGATTCTGCACTGGCTGCTGCACACCACTGCAGCACCCGGGTAGGATTCTGCGCTCTCCTCTCTTGATATCCCGGCACTATCGATCGCTTGGGGGCTGGATGACATTGTATTGCGCTCCATCATTTCATCTCAAATTTTTCTGTGCCCACCAGCTGTCCAGGCAACTTGGAAGGTCAATTGTCGTGTGTTGCCCTTGCCTCTCTGGGCTGTATTGGAAAGTGCCACCAATGCGACTTCTGAAGAGGTAAGTAGAACTGACTTAGGCCTGCCAGACCTGTGTTTGTCATGCACCTTTGAAGATCCTGCACCGCCTCCCTTGTCAGAGATACAAATCTTCTTGAGAGCCATCCCCAATGTTGAGCCCACTAGGATGGGCATGGCCAACCACTAAGAAGATGGCCACTTGGTGAAGTGGCTCTTGTGCTGACTTTCCTAAATCCCTCACTAACCACTAATTGACCTGTTCCTCTACTCTGACCGCTCAGCTGCCAGATGCAGGGAGGAGAGAGGGAATAGCCGAGTGAAAGCAGGTTGCAGAAATGCAGCCTGGATTCTGGCATCGGACCGCGGCCAGAATCCCCAGCCTCGAGTTCAGGGTGTATGCAGAGGAGAGACAAAAGGCTGCGTGGTTCCACCGCTGAGAGACTTGCAAGCAGGTGAAGAGCTTGGGCCCCTGGGAGCATTCAAGGAGACTGCAGCTAAACCACCCAGGAATGAAGTACGAGAGGGGATGAAAACGATGTGAGCCTCTGACCAGACTCGTTTTCGAAGGTGCTGGAGGAGGCAGCAGGTAAGCAAAGGACACACGCAGAACCGCCGTGACGTGTGGAACCTGGAATGGAGCTCTGTGACACGACCCACTGGCGTGAAGAGCAGGGGCATCAGTGAGGTAGTGGGCCCAGATCTCCATATCACACAGGGCAAGATGTACGAAGAGGAACCCCTGAGACTGGTGGCTGAGTAAGAGAAGACGGGGAGAGTGGTGACCTGGGAATCATTGGTAGGGCCACGGGGGGAAATACAATAACTCTGAGGCGGTCACAGAGAATGTGACTCCCCTGGGTTGTGCAAAATCGGCCATTGACCAGCGACAGCAGAGGAGGTCTGGGAAACCTGACAGGCTACAAGGCTCCTGGAAACAGCTATAGGTAGCCTCGGCAGACAGCAGTGACTACCAATTCCACATGGATTGTGTAGCAGTGCCACTCAGGTGGCTACAATGACTGGATGTAGGCAACCACAGGTGTACAACAAACTAGACTGGAGAGATATGCCCTACCTAAGACACCAACTGAGGCCCTGAACCACGCGGGGCCTCTGGGGCAGGATGCTGACATCACCCACACAGAAGGTACAATCTACCCTCAAAGACATCATGGAGGTGATTCAGGGGGTCTATGGCTGGCTGGGCTCCAAGAATGACTCAGTCACCACTGAAGTCACACTCTTGTGGGTGGACCTGCCTAAACTAGGTTACAGAAAACAAGGACCTGATTGCCACATTGCAAACAGACACTCTGAACCCCAAAGATAAGGTGGCCCAGCTACGGGCTGACTCCGTTATGACCGGGACAAAAATGGAGGACATTGAACGCTGTTCCAGGAGGAATAATATCAGAGTTGTGGGGTCCCAGAAAGAGTGGGGGGCTCCTGCAAAGACCTCTTTTTAGAAGAACTAATAATGAACACACTAAAGACAAGGGGACTCTCATAGGTTTTCTCAACAGAACGCACCCAGAGTCTCCTGTCTCCTCACCCCAACTAGGTGCCCCACTGCAAACCATAATAGCATACATTTTCAATCACCAGGATCAAGATGTGCCCTTACAAGCCGCCCAGCAGGGTACAACCATTAAGTAAGAAATATTTTTGTACAGGAATTTATTGAGCGCAGAAGTACTCTAATAAGTGTCCCGGCGTTTTGTGGTGATGTGCACATGAAAAAGAATGGAGGCTGGCTACCAAAGAAAAAGCCATCTCTTAAGCTTTTTCTTAAAAGAATGCCACAATCAGCATCTTTCTGGACTTTACACTCAGAGTACAAACATTTAGGCGCAGCTTAGATGAGGTAAAATATGTATTGAGACAGCGGGATCTCAAATATTCCATGATGTTTACAGCAAAGTGGAGAGTGGTGGCTGAAAAAAAAAGACATGGTATTTCAATTCCTCAGATGAGGCCTCAAAGTCGTTGGATGGATGGAGACCAATAGGGGGGGTGGACAGACAGATGGGGTCCCGGGAGAACCTAAACCCAGTGTTGTTGTGGGTGGACATGCAAGAACCTTTGGAGAGGCCAAAAGGGAACTGACATACACCGACCACTGAGACTGCAAAGAGACTGGCCCATAGCGAGATTGATGTCAATGATTATAACCGGGGTCATCATAGTCAAAAACAGTCCTAGCCGTACATGGTAGCTGCACACAAGGCACACCAGGGCCTGCCATTTGGCACTGAACAGTGATTAGTAAGTAGGGAAGGGAGGAGGATGGGTCAAGCTGATTGTGTTGGTTGAGCTACCCAGTTGAGTTATACTGAATTTGAAGTGACAGGTGCTCTGCAATGTTGAGGGGCAGTTCTAAACCTGCTGTGCAGGGATGGCGGTAGGGTGGGAGTTTTATGGAGAAATTACTTATTTCAGTTGTTATCTACTTGGTTGTTTTAACTCACTGTCAGACTATGCGAAAGGCACGCTTTAACTCCACATGGGTGAGTCAGCAAGTTCCTGGCCATAGGGACGAGATGGTAGAGGGGCCCAGACCAGAGTAAAACAACCCTGATATGACCACTGGACGCTTACAGTGAGCACTCTTGTGGAATGTGAATTATCTGGAGGACAAGAGAAGGAGAGGAGCAGTTCTTCAGTACCTAAAATGACATGCCCGGACATAGTTTTATTACAAGAAACACAGATGATGGGTTCCAAGATCAAGATCATGGACAGATGGGGAAACAACATGCTAGCCCATGCCTGGTATACCTCAGGTTCCCGGGAAGTAGGTATACTACTTAAGAAGTTGATTCCTTTAATAGCCCAACGAACGTGGACTGACCCACAGAGACGATATGTAGCTCTATCAGGATTCTGTGAGGACCTTGCGGTGAATATTTGCGATATCTACATCCTTTCCAAACTGCGCACCCTTGCACTGTCAGAGTTGGGCTCTTTACTCCTGCAATTCTCAGAGGGAGTGCTGATAATGGGGGAGACTAACAAGATGTTGTGAGAGGACATGCATAGATCAATGACTATGCTTGCAAAGGGCAAGTCAAGCCCATTCCATGATTTCCTAGTTGCCATGGATCTGGCAGATTTATGGCGACTGCACAACTGCAAGACATGAAACACACTTACCAGCGGAGAGCGCATGGCAGCCTTTCCCATATTAAATACTTCCTCACTCTGTACCCACAGGCGAACAAATTCACAGAGGCCTGCCATCTGGCCAGGGAACTATCATATAACTAACCATTGTGGGAAATGCTTAGTCAACAACCCGACAATCGGAAGAGAATTTATCAGATCAACTAATGGTACCTAAAGCAACGCAGGGTATGGGAGGGATTCAAAACATGTACAGACCATTACTTCAAGGAAAATGTGGGCATTGTTGATTCGGCCTTCACAATATGGGAAGCTTACAAAACTGAGGTCAGGGGACAGGCCCTGTCCCTGATCTCGGGACTTATGAGGGAACACAGAGCAAAAGTGATGTCAGACAGTAAAATCATGGCATTGGAATGCCGTATTGAAAATGGGGGGGAATCAGGGGGTGAAGCATGGACTCCTGTTAAAGCAGCAAAAGTATTAAAATCTGCCTAGTGATGCCTCCCGACAGCCCATGAAGCCACAGCTAATCGGCTCTTTGATGTGGTGAATAAAGCAAGCCAGCTCCTCGCCTGACCGGGTCAGAGGGATCAGTCGTGAAACTGGATGCTAGAGGTCAAGAATGAAGCGGGCAACTGGTTAGAGAGGAGAGTAAATAACCAAAATATTCACAGTGTATTACACCTACATATACTACCCAGCGCTGATAGACGGGCTGAGGATTCAGCTGGCCTACTCAAACATATCTGCTTCCTCCGACTAACAGGACGATGCAGAATATCTAGACACGGACATAGGGGGTCGATGAGATTGGAGGCAGCAATATGGGAGGTCCAGGTGGGGAAGGCATTGGGCCCAAATGGGAACTTCTATAAAGCTATGGACAAAAAACTAGCCCTGCACCTACTAGCCGTGTACGAAGAGAATAGACAGCTGGGCTCTCTCCCGCAGGACCAATGACTCACCACCATAGTGGTTATATATATATGGAAAGGAAACCCTCAGAAGACTGCCTCCTATAGGCCAATATTAATAAATGCGGAGGTCAAAATACTGGGCAAAATACTGGCAACACAACTGAAGAGGGACATCCACTCCTTGATCCATCCGAATCAATCAGGTTTCATGCCTGATCAAGGCACACAGACTAATCTCTGGCTGCTTTTTGGAGAGTTGAAGCAAGAGAAAACCTGAGTGAAAATGTGAAGGCAATGTTGTTGGATGCCAAAATGGAATGACACACTTGAATGGCCTTATAATGCTCGCAGTGCTGGACAGGTTGCGATTCGGCCCGTGATACATGCACTGGGTACCTATACTGTACAAAGACCCACTGGCTAGAGACAGGTGAATGGCACATATTCATTAATATTCATATAGTCTTTGAAGGGGCACCAGACAAAGATACTCATTGTCTCCTATAGCCTTTGCTCTGGCACTGGAGAAGCTGGACACCTGGATACAACAGGACCCACTGGTCAAGTAAAAAGACTGGGGTGGAGCCTGGGAGGGACAAAATATCCTTAAACAAAGATGACGTGCTACTCTAGATCTGTCCCCGAGTTGACGGTGGACCGAAAAATGGAAATAGTTACCAACTTTGGGAAATACTACGGGTATGTCACCAATTGGCTTAAGTCCTATATATACCTGCTAAGAGGAGGGATACCTCGATTGCCACTGAATTGTGGGGTGACCGCAGCACGCAGTGCATTCTGCCACCTAATGTTTGTAACATCAGAAGTGGAAGTCTTCCGCGAGTATAATCTGGTCTCGCAGCTGGTCTGACTAAAGGGTAAGGTGCTTCACTGGCATGCCCTGGTACTCTCCCTGCTGGGCAGGGCTGCCTAATTTATAATGATGTCCCTGCCACATTACAAAACATGCCATATGAGGTTCCCAAAGGGTACTTCAAGGCAACTGAGGCAGAGGTTCATCTTCTACTGTGTGACGGTAGCTCAGAGCAGATTGCTCTGCCAAAACTGATGAAAAGCTGGTATGATGGGGGGGCTGCCCTTCCAGATACCCAAAAATATTACTGGACTTCGCAGTTTCTTGCAGTCAGTGACGGGGGCTTTATACCACTGACTGAACCTGCATTACCAATGGACAGACATGCGACGGAAGGCAGATGTTGAGCGGGAAACCCACTACCACCAAAACAGTGATTAAAATCTGAAAAGACATAACATAATTGTAAGGAAATGCCTCCTTGGCATGGTTAGCCCCTGACTTTGTGCCTTTGCTGATGCTAAGTTTTGACTGAAAGTGTGCTGGGACCCTGCTAACCAGGCCCCAGCACCAGCGTTCTTTCCCTAAACTGTACCTTTGTCTCCACAATTGGCACAACCCTGGCACCCAGGCAAGTCCCTTGTAACCAAGGGCCCTGATGCCAGGGAAGGTCTCTAAGGGCTGCAGCATGTCTTATGCCACCCTAGGGACCCCTCACTCAGCACATGCACACTGCTTCACAGCTTGTGTGTGCTGGTGGGGAGAAAAAGACTAAGTCGACATAGCACTCCCCTCAGAATGCCATGCCAACCTCATACTGCCTGTGGCATAGGTAAGTCACCCCTCTAGCAGTCCTTACAGCCCTAAGGCAGCGTGCACTATACCACAGGTGAGGGCATATGGGCACTATGCCCCTACAGTGTCTAAGCAAAACCTTAGACAGTGTAAGTGCAGGGTAGCCATAAGAGTATATGGTCTGGGAGTCTGCCAAACACAAACTCCACATCACCATAATGGCTACACTGAAAACTGGGAAGTTTGGTATCAAACTTCTCAGAACAATAAATGCACACTGATGCCAGTGTGCAATTTATTGTAACATGCACCCAGAGGGCATCTTAGAGATGCCACCTGAATACCAACTCGACTTCTAGTGTGGGGCTGACCAGTTTCTGCCAGCCTGCCACAACCAGACGAGTTGCTGCCTACATGGGGAAAGTGCCTTTGTCACTCTGTGGCCAGGAACAAAGCCTGTACTGGGTGGAGGTGCTTCACACCTTCCCCTTGCAGGAACTGTAATACCTGGCGGTGAGCCTCAAAGGCTCACCCCCTTTGTTACACCGCCCCAGGGCATCCCAGCTAGTGGAGATGCCCACCCCTCCGGCCACTGCCCCCACTTTTGGCGGCAAGGCTGAAGGAGATAATTAGGAAAACAAGGAGGAGTCACCCACCAGTCAGGACAGCCCCTAAGGTGCCCTGAGCTGAGGTGACCCCTGCCTTTAGAAATCCTCCATCTTAGTTTTGGAGGATTCCCCCAATAGGATTAGGGATGCGCCCCCCCTCCCCACAGGGAGGAGGCACAAGGAGGGTGTAGCCACCCTCTAGGACAGTAGCCATTGGCTACTGCCCTCCCAGACCTAAACACACCCCTAAATCTAGTATTTAGGGGCACCCCAGAACCCAGGAAATCAGATTCCTGCAACCTGAACTAAAGAAGGACTGCTGACCTACAAGCCTGCAGAGACGATGGACGACGACAACTGCTTTGGCCCCAGCCCTACCGGCCTGTCTCCAGAGTCAAAA
This sequence comes from Pleurodeles waltl, assembly GCF_031143425.1. NCBI lineage: Eukaryota > Metazoa > Chordata > Amphibia > Caudata > Salamandridae > Pleurodeles > Pleurodeles waltl. The sequence continues at coordinate 613,692,151 of NC_090444.1, read as the reverse complement.
ACCTGCAACTAGTGACGCATCCAACAGGGACCAGCGACCTCTGAAGCCTCAGAGGACTGCCCTGACCCCAAGGACCAAGAAACTCCAGTGAGTAGCGGCTCTGCTCAACAACAGCTACATCTTTGCAACAAAGAAGCAACGTTCAAAGAAGTCACTCTTCCAGCCGTAAGCGTGAGACTTCACACTCTGAACCCGACGCCCCCGGCTCAAGATCCATAGAACCAACACCACAGGGAAGACTCCCCAGCAACTGCGACCCCGTGAGTAGCCAGAGACAACTCCCCTGGACCCCCACAGAGACGCCTACAGAGAGAATCCAGAGGCTCCCCCTGACCGTGACTGCCAATAACAAGGGACCGGACGCCTGGACCAAACACTGCACCTGCAGCCCCCAGGACCTGAAGGAACCGAACCTCAGTGCAAGAGTGACCCCCAGGCAACCCTCTGCATAGCCCAGGTGGTGGCTGTCTCGAGAAGCCCCCCTGTGCCTGCCTGCACCGCTAGAGTGTCCCTCCATTGTTTCCTATCTAAAAACCAACGCCTGCTTTGCACACTGCACCCGGCCGCCCATGTGCCGCCGAGGGTGTGTTTTGCATGCCTACCTGTGTCCCCCCCAGTGCTCTACAAACCCCCCTGGTCTGCCCCCGAGGACGCTGGTACTTACCTGCTGGCAGACTGGAACCCGAGCACCCCTGTTCTCCATAGGCGCCTATGTGTTTTGGGCACCTCTTTGACCTCTGCACCTGACCGGCCCTGAGCTGCTGGTGTGGTAACTTTGGGGCTGCCTTGAACCCCCAACGGTGGGCTGCCTATGCCCAGGAACTGAGACTTGTAAGTGTCTTACTTACCTCACAACCTAACCTTTACTTACCTATCCCAGGAACTGTTGATTTTTGCAGTGTCCACTTTTAAAATAGCTTATTGCTATTTTAACAAAAACTGTGTATGTTATTGCTCTAATTCAAAGTTCCTAACTTACCTGTGTGGAGTACCTTGCATTTTATGTATTTACTTCAAATCTTGAACTTGTGGTTCTAAAAATAAACTAAGAAAATATATTTTTCTATGTACAAACCTATTGGCCTGGAGTAAGTCTTTGAGTGTGTGTTCCTCATTTATTGTCTGTGTTCGTACAACAAATGCTTAACAGTTATTCAGTCACCCATAGGGAGCCCATGCAAAGGGTTCTGCAGGGCTGCCATTGCAGTCTGCGTGAAACGGATGCATGCACCCGTTTTGTCTACAGGTCATTGCACCAGGTCACAGTAAGTCGCCCCTATGGTAGGGGCTCTCAGCCCAGAGGGCAGGGTGCTGGTACCGGTGTGTGAGGACACCCCTCCACAAACTCCAGATCTATTTTCCTGGACTTTGCGAGTGCGGGGACTCCATTATACGCGTGTACTGGACATAGGTCACTACCTATGTCCAGCTACATAATGGTAACTCTGAACCTGGGCATGTTTGGTATCATACCCCAATACTGTTGCAAGTACTGGAAGTATGATTTCCTGCACTGTGGGGTCTCCAAGCTGCTGCCACCCCTCAGACAGGTTTTTGCCCTCCTGCTGCTTGATCTGATCAAGCCCAAGAAGGCAGATCAAAGGATTTCCCTTAGGACTGGGAGGTAACACCATCTCCCTTTGGAAATAGATGTGACTCGCTTGGGAGGGGTAGCCTCCACAAGCCACTGGTATGTTTTGAGGGGAACATTTGGTGCCCTCAGTGCATAAACCAGTCCACACCGGTTCAGGGACGCCCAGTCCCTGCTCTGGCGTGAAACGGGACAACGGAAAGGGGAGTGACAACTCCCCTGTCCATCACCACCCCAGGGGTGGTGCTCAGAGCTCCTCCAGAGGGTCCTGGGGTTTTGCCATCTTGTTTCCAAGGTGGGCAGAGGCCTCAGGTATCTGAGTGTTCAGTCCAGGCAGGTGACGTCAGAGCCCCCTCCTGATAGCTGCTTACATGGCTAGGTGACCAATCCCCCTTTCAGGACTATTTAGTGTCTCTCTCTTGGGTGGGTCCTCAGATTCGGCTTGCAAAATTTCAGCAGGATTCCTCTGCAACCTCCACTTCGACTTCTGGCTACTGGAACTGCGACTGGACCCTCCAGGAACAGATAACGCTGCAATCCACGAAAAAGACTCTTCTGCAACTTTGTTTTCACGGCTCCTGCCAGCTTTGCAACATTTCCCTAGCTGTGCATGCTCCGAGGACAGCTACTCTTCAGCCTGCACAACAAGAAGAAGGAATCTCCTTTGGAATGAAGGAGTCACTCCCCCGCATCCGAAGGCGCGTGCTGCAACAACGACTGGCTTTGTAGATCTCCCCTCATCTTGAGCTGCGTGGATCCTGCATCACAGGTGGTGGTCCTGAGTAGTCCTCTTGGTCCTCTCTGCCAGCTGTCCAACTTTGGTGGAGGTAATCCCTTGCCTTCCCACGCAGGACAGTACCCCGTGCACAGAGTCTCTTGCAGCTGCCAAGGCTTGCTTGCATCTCCTCCAAGGGACCTTCAGACGACGTGTAGCTCCAGTCCCCAGCACTCCTTCCTGCGACACCCAGCCCTCTGCGTGGTTCTCCTGCAGCGTGGGATCCCTTTCTGTTGTGCTGCGTGGGCTCCTTCTACAACTTCTATGTCCCCGTCCTGTGGGACTCCTTTGGGTGCTGCCTCTGCTCCTGTGGACTCTCTGTGATGCTGAGGGTCCCCTGTGACTCCTCCTCCTGGGCCTTTTCTGGTCCCCAGCAGCATCACTTTTCCACTAGCCGCGAATTTGCCTTTGCCAAGGCTCATTGGTGGAATTCCTGCACTGATACCTGTCTGCAATCGTCACTCCAGCGTAGGACACGTTCTACACCCCATCAGGAACTATTCTCTGGCTCCAGGGCTGCAGTTCTGACCTGTTTTTCTTCACTGTCGACCAACTCCTACAAGTATAGCTGGGTGGGTAGTAGCTCCTATTCCTCCTGGACTCAACTGTGACTTTTGGACTTAGTCCTCTCTCTTCACAGGTCTTCCTCAGGAATCCACCGCTGTTTTCTTGCAGTCTTGTCTGGGTGTCTTCTTTTCTACTTGTTACTCCTTTTGGGTAGTTTGAGGAAAATCTAGTGATTTACTCTTGCTTTTCTGGTTGCTGGGGGGTACTGTGTTACTTACCTCTGTGGTTTTCTAGTACTCCCAGCTCCCCTCTACACATTTCACTTACCTAGGTGGGAGTCCTGTGTTCACATTCCATTTATTTTAGTTTATGGTTTGAGCTCCCCCTAGCCTAGGGTCACTTTTGGTTATTGCTATTTGCACTGTTGTCTAACCTTTTCTATGCCTATTTCTGATTGCTGGTGTTTATATTTAGTGTATTACCTATTGAAGGGTTGCCCTTCTAGTGTTGTGTGGTATTGTGGTTTCCCCGACTGTATACTGTGCCATTAGTGTATTTCTGTGACTTTTTTCAAATTGTGACTGTTTTTTTAAAATTGTACCCGACTTTTTTTGCCTTCGTTTTTTGTGGTTTCGCCCCTTGTGCGCTCCCCCTTGCTCTCCGCTCCCGGCCGCTGCCTCCCTGCGGCCCCGCCCCCCTCGCGCCCCCATTCGCCGCTCCCTCCCACCTCCCAGCTGCTCCTCCCTCCCCCCTCCCTTCTTAATGGCTGGCGCTGCGCGTCGCGAGTGAGCGACCTCTGACCTGTTTTAGGTCTAGAGCTCGCCCCCCACGTCCGCAGCACCAACCTGCTGTCTCCTGCCTCTGACCCCCGGCCACGCTGCTGCTAGCGTGTTCGAGGCCCTCCCCCACCCGCAGGCATCCTCCTGCGCCTCATCCCTTGTGTCTAGTGGGCTCTAGTAAGCTTCACTTGACCCGTGTGCCGCTTTCCGCCGTCGTCCTGTAAGTGCTTTCTCATTTTCAGCGCCTTGCCTCCTTGCGCTTCTGCCCCCGTCGTGCCTCTTCTGTTTGTGCCACTTTTCGCCGTCCTGTAAGTGCGTTTTTTCTGTTTTCAAGCGCCTCGCCTCCTGCGCATCTGCCCCCGTTGTGCCCCTCTGATTGCTGTTTCCCCGACTGTATACTGTGCCATTAGTGTATTTCTGTGACTTTTTTCAAATTGTGACTGTTTTTTAAAAATTGTACCCGACTTTTTTTGCCTTGTTTTTCGTGGTTTCGCCCCTTGTGCGCTCCCCCTTGCTCTCCGCTCCCTGCCGCTGCCTCCCTGCGGCCCCGCCCCCCTCGCGCCCCCATTCGCCGCTCCCTCCCGCCTCCCGCCTACCAGCTGCTCCTCCCTCCCCCCTCCCCCCTCCCTTCTTAATGGCTGGCGCTGCGCGTCCGTGCTGCTGGCGCGCCAGAGGCAAGCCCGTCTGCACCCGTCCGCGCCTGGACCGCGCCCAGCGCCACCCCCCCTGGTCCTCACGCCCCCCGCACCTCCTGCTTCCGATACTCGGCCCGCGAACTCCTCGCCCTCAACCCTGGCCCCTCCTCAGAGTGCTTCCTGGCCACCCCGAAGCACACCAAAGGACCTTTTTCCTGCCGCACCTGCAACTTCTCCTGCAACAGTACAACAAAGCCAGCAACAACCAACACAAATCACCTGCACTGCATCCTCCTCAACACACGCTCCGCACGAAAACACGCCATCGAGCTCTGGGACTTGCTCGACACCACCGCCCCAGACGTGGCCTTCCTGACCGAAACCTGGTGGAACGACTCTTCGGCCCCTGACATCGCCATCGCCATACCTGACGGATACAAGATCACCAGAAGAGATCGCATCAACGGAATCGGCGGGGGGATAGCCCACAAATCTACCCTCAAGATCCACACCCACACGGACGACACCCTCAAGACAGCCGAACACCTCCACTTCCAGATTCACACGGACCCCAACACTACCCTCAGAGGAACCCTCATATACCGCCCTCCAGGACCAAGAGCCCCCTTCAGCGACACCGTCTCCGACCTCGCAAGCACCCACGCCCTCGCCTCTCCAGACTACATCCTCCTGGGAGATCTAAACTTCCACCTGGAAAACAACAACTACGCCAACACCTCATCACTGACCACCAACCTCCTCAACCTCGGACTCCGGCAACTGGTCAACACTCCCACCCACATCGCCGGACACACGCTTGACCCACTCTTCACCTCAAGCAACCACATTTCTTTCAGCCACACCTCCGAACTCCACTGGACCGACCATCACTGCGTCCACTTCACCTTCAAGAAAAACACCGAACACCACCGCATCCCTCTACCGCCTCACCGCCGCTGGGGAAAAGTCACCGAAGACCAACTAACCAGCACACTCGCCAAATACCCACCACCCGAACCCACCGACCCGAGCACCGCCGCCATCAACCTCCATCAATGGATCCTCAACTGCGCCAACACCTTAGCCCCACTCAAGAAACCCACCGCCAACCAAGAAAAGAAAAAACCAGCCTGGTTCACAGACGAACTGACCACCTCCAAACGCACCTGCCAGAAACTCAAGAAGAAATGGATCCTCGAGCGCACACCCGACAACCTTGCCACCCTCAAAGACGCCAACCGTGAACACCACCAACGGATCCGACTCGCCAAGCGCGCCCACTTCACAGAACGCCTCAACAACAACGCCCACGACTGCAAAGAACTCTTCTGCATCGTGAAGGAACTCTCCAACCCCAACGCCAACGACGTCCCTCCCTCCCAGAAACTCTGCGACGATCTCTCCACCTTCTTGCACCAGAAAATCGCAGCCATCCACGACAGCTTCAACACCGCACCTCCGCCAGACCCCACCCCCGACGACTCCTCCCACGCCTGCCGCCTCACCACCTGGACCCAAGTAGACGACGCCGAAACCCTAACAACCATGAATTCCATCCACTCAGGCTCTCCCACGGACCCGTGCCCACATCACGTATTCAACAAAGCCGACGCCTCCATCGCCCCCAAACTCCACAAGATCATCAACCTCTCCTTCAACTCCGCCACCTTCCCGGACAGCTGGAAGCACGCAGAAATCCAACCCCTCCTCAAGAAACCCAAGGCTGACCCCAACGATCTCAAAAACGTCCGACCGATCTCTCTCCTCCCTTTTCCAGCGAAAGACATCGAGAAGATCGTCAACGCACAGCTCGCCCACTTCCTAGAAGACAACTCCATCCTAGACCCCTCACAATCTGGATTCAGACGAAACTACAGCACTGAGACCACACTCCTCGCAGCCACAGATGACATCAGACAACAAATGGACAACGGCGAAACCTCAGCCCTCATCGTCCTCGACCTATCAGCCGCTTTCGACACAGTCTGCCACCGCACCCTGCTAACACGTCTCCACGAAGCCGGCATCTAAGACAAAGCCCTCTACTGGATCTCATCCTTCCTCTCCGACAGAACCCAGAGAGTCCGACTCTCACCCTTCCGCTCCAAAGTCACCAACCTCATCTGCGGCGTCCCCCAAGGCTCCTCTCTTAGCCCAACGTTGTTCAACGTCTACATGGCCCCCCTCGCACAACTGGCCAGTCAACACAACCTTTTTTTTTTTTTATATATTTATTTATTGTTTTATTCAATTAAATACAAACCAAAAAAAAAAGAGGGAAAAACATACATTAATGCAGCAGAACTCCAGACGAATGGATAAGTATATTAAAAGTCATTTCACATCATTTGACTATCATGGTGTCTTATTCTCAGGTGTGCCTCTACCAGCATCTCTCGCCACCCGCCAGTAACCCGGGACCCGTTCCAGAAAAGGGAAGCATGATAAAAAGAGGGTCCACCATATCAGGAGAGATACAGCACTCCGTCGCACCATGCAAGGAGAGCACCATAGCCACTCAGTGGTATTAATCAGCCACCGCCATGTAGGGAGAACTGCAACCAGGTAACAATTACGATAACCTCTAGTAGTAGGCAGGTGGAGGGCACAACCACGTCACGCAGGACTATCACCCATCAAAATAACTTGCATGTTCCGGGGGGGGGGGGGGAGAGGCAGAATCGCTTAGTGGGGGGACATCAATCACACGACACTCATAGTCTGCATAGCCAAGTATTCTTCTAGAGGGCTCCAAATATCTTTGGGACGTGATCTCTCTGGCACGAGTTCCCAGAATACTAACAGTTGGTCATGGCAGAAAGCCGCATCTGGTAACCAGTCCGATCTACGCGGTGCTCTCCCCCTACCCCAGCACATCGCTACTCTCCTCTTGGCCAGAAGCATAAGCAGCCCCACTAAACGTCTATGCAGGCTCTGCATTTCGTCCATATATCCCAGCAGCGCTACCTTAGGGGAGAGGGGTATCTCTTCTCTTATCATATCAGCAATCGCTCGTCGCACCTCCTCCCAGTACTTATATACTTCCTCGCACTCCCATGCCAGGTGGAAAAAGCCTGCATCCGGGGCACTGCAGCGGACGCAGCGGGGATCTGCCAGTCAACACAACCTTAACATCATCTCCTACGCCGACGACACCCAGCTCGTCCTCTCCCTGACCAAAGATCCGCTCACCGCCAAAACCAACCTCCACGAGGGACTAAAATCCATCGCCGAGTGGATGAGCAACAGCCGCCTGAAGCTGAACTCCGACAAGACGGAAGTCCTCATCCTCGGACGCACCCCCTCGGCCTGGAACGACTCCTGGTGGCCCACCGCCCTCGGACCCCCACCCACCCCAGCCAGCCACACACGAAACCTCGGCTTCGTCCTCGACTCTGCTCTCACCATGTCCAAACAGATCAACGCCGTCTCCTCTTCTTGTTTCAACACCCTCCGCATGCTCCGCAGGATCTTCAAGTGGATTCCAACAGGAACCAGGAAGACGGTGACTCAAGCCCTCGTCAGTAGCAAACTTGACTACGGCAACGCACTCTACACCGGCATCCCAATGAAAGACATCAAACTTCTCCAACGCATCCAGAACGCATCCACCCGCCTGATCCTCGACATACCCCGCCGATGTCACATCTCCCCCCACCTGAAGGACCTCCACTGGCTCCCTGTGGAAAAAAGGATCACCTTCAAACTCCTCAACCACGCACACAAGGCTCTACACAACACCGGACCCACCTACCTGAACACCAGACTCAACTTCTACGTCGCCACACGTCAACTCCGCTCTGCCAACCTCGCCCTCGCCATTGTCCCCCGAATCCAGCGCAAGACCTCTGGCGGCAGATCCTGATCCTTCCTCGCCGCCAAGACCTGGAACTCTCTCCTCACCTCACTACGCCAGACCCAGGACCTCCTCACCTTCAGGAGACTCCTCAAGACATGGCTCTTCGAACGCTAGCAGCACCCCCCCCCCTCCCCAGCACCTCGAAACCCTGACGGGTACATAGCGCGCATTATAAATTCACTGATTGATTGATTGATTGTGGTCCAAAAATAAAGTACCTTTATTTTTGTACAACTGAGTGTTTTCTTTCATGTGTGTAAGTGCTGTGAGACTACAGTGGTATTGCATGAGCGTTGCATGTCTACTAGTTAGGCCTTGGCTGCTCATCCACAGCTACCTCTAGAGAGTCTGGCTTTTAGACACAGCCTACACTTCACTAACAGGGGATACCTGGACCTGGAATACCTTGTAAGTACCTTAAGTGCCCACCACACACCAGGCCAGCTTAGGGGTGTGGAGTTAGCAGAAGCCTCCCACATGGAGGACAGATTAGTAAATGAATCTATGAACAAGAAAACCACATCCCTGGCGTATGACAACCATAAACCACATCCCAGATGTACTACGACAACTGAAAGAACAGTGGGAGTTGGACAAGGGCAACTTTGAGGACAGGGAGTAGGAGGCCTTAGGTGCCATAAAAGAGGTTGCGATAAAGTCAGGGTTTCGATTAGTACATCTACATATAATACACTGGCCATACTGCTCTCAAACGATCCTGTTCAAAAGGGGAAGGGCATCCTCCGGCCTAAGCCTGCGAGGATGAGGGTAGGTGGGCTTCTTCTTCCTCATCTTTTAAAATTGCCCAGTCACCATTCAACAATGAGGGTACTTCCATCTTGAAATAGGTCCAGGAAAGGAAGATAAATGAAGGAGAGATTGAGGACAAGCCTAAAGGCATAGGAAATGGACGTCAATGTATAGGTTGAAGGAACAACAGTTAGTTGTTAATTTTCTTGATTTATTGCTTAAACTTGCAGTGCAGGACTGGGGCATGAAAGTAAATGTCCTGTAGTCTTAAGGACACATTCTGAGCCCCATTACATAAGGCCAGCAGAACCTACACAAATGTCATCGCTTTGCACTTCTGACTGAGGAAAAGTTCAGCATCTGAAGGTCCAGAATCAGTCTCAATACTCCATCAATTTTTGGAGACAATACAACAAATAGCATCCCATTCCCTGCTCCACTTTGGGTACTAATCAGATGGGTCACTTGGTGAGCAACATTGACACCTCCATGTAGAGGATATTGGTGTAATCTGCGCAAGTCAGAAAGCAAACCAAGTAAATATGAGGGGTTTCCAAATTGAGATAGAAAACTTAGAAACTTTGTTGAACTAGTTGGTTTAATGTGATCAAGCCCCAGCCTGACAGGAAATGTTAAATCCGGTCCCCAGCTGCATACAGGTGTCCACTCAAGGGCCAACTAGAGAGGATTTGATATGTTGTTTGAAGAAAAATAGGAGAGGAGAACTGCTGCTGCTGCTGCTACTACTGTTGTCCTTGTGGCCTGGCACCTCCTCTGCACCTAGTGTTGGGAGTAATCTACATGAACTGCTGGATCGGCCGTGAAGGCTAATGGCGGCAAAAGGTATGGCCACTAGAGAAGCCTCTGAACGTATTGCGCTCTGGGTGAAACCCGCTAAAAGATATTTTATGGAAACCTTTTTCAACGTCATAATAACTAGCTGGGCAGTTATTGGACAGAAAATCCACATCACGAAATGATTATTTTAGAATTGTGTAAATTACAAATTTAACAACACTTCCTTACCCATTTATGAAATCTGTCCCGATTAATAGCTGACAGCCTGAGATCTTTTTCAGGAAAGGTGGTATACCTACTGATCTCCGAGTGGTAACGCTGTGCAGTGTTCTACTTTTTTCATTGCCTTAGATGCTAATAGGTTTGTCTATAGTGTGCTCATGTAAATGAGCACAGTGATAAAATAAACGATTTGCCCAGTTTAGTTAAATGAAAACTAAATATTTTTTTCGGCTAAATACTATATTTAAGAATTCATATTTGTTAGGCTCGCTTGGCTATTTAATCATCTTTATTTTTACACCATTGCAGAAGTGCCTTTCTCCAGGTTTCCCGGCACCTTTTTCAACCTCCCCCATCTGCCACCATCTGCTCCTTTTTAACAAGCATTTTTTTTGCTTGATCACATAAGTATGTAAAAAATAACCAACGTTAACTTGATTATCCGCAAGTACATTTTAAGTCTGGGTGTAATAAAAAATTAAGAGCTGCCAAGAAACACTTAACAGTTATAATTTGATTGGTATTGAATACAAGTGGTTTTAAATGTTTATCACAGATCTGTTTTACTTTCATAAGGTGGATGGTGTGCTTACCATATTTTCTAAGGGAGAAGGAACCAAGTAATTAGAGCAACGATGTTCAAATGCATGCATTCTGATTACCTTAAAATGGCAATAATGAGTTGTTGTTACATGCTACTTAACTTTTAGATGGAAGATTAATGGAAGAATAATCAACTGGATACTACCTGTAAAGTGTTAAAGGTGGGTGGGTGTATGAGGATGCCTGTTTTAACGAGTTGCCGATATCAACTGCAATGCTAGCCCATTAGGAAAGCAATATTTGGATCGACTGTAACTTTGAATCCAATTCAATAATCAGCACGAATTATATATAAAACAAAGTACCCGCCTAACCGAGCTGGCAGTTGAACATTTTTTACACATCAGCCAAGGCAGGGAAAAGCTGCGGAAGGAGGGGTAACTAAGCCTTCAAGAGTTGAATTTCCATTTAATCTGGAATTTTTGGAGAAGCAGGAGTGAAAATACTTTCTAAACTGGATCAAAGTTAGAGGTTCTTCCAATCTGATATCATTCTTTAGAATAGTGAAAATCTGTCAAGAGTCCATTTTAAAAAATCCCCAAAAGAAAATGTGTAGCTAAATTAGCTGGGTTCACAGATGTTTATGGATCTTAGCATCTGAGTCGGAACTTGCAATTTGATTAGCTGTAAATGTTTGCTCCAGCAGACTGGGTCCCCTTCTGCCAATAATTTTGAACAATTATGTTGGGTGCAGCAGGAGCACAACCCACCACTGGTAACATTGAACCCAGCTGAAGATCTGGATGCCACAGATGTAAATCCTCTGCTAATTTTAGGCCATAGTCTTTCAGCTGAAATGGAGTTGTATGTAACCTTAGACTGGGTCTGTAGACGCAAAAAAATGTTAAAAGTTGTAAAGGACTGGTAAGTAGGGGTGTAGTGCACACGGCATGGCTGGAAGCTTTCCCTCGATCAGTTAACATATGCTAAAATCGATAGCCAAGCTCTCTCCAAAAGGGAAACTGCACAGAGGGCCTGTGCAGAGGCCATGTCCTAATGCCAGTGGGTACTGAGAAGCAAGGTTCCAACTGACGGCTGAGGGCCATACCCTAGGGCCAGTGGCTTCTGGATAGGGTCACTGCTCATGCAAGAAAGGCTTCATACATAAGTAGTGGGTAGATGGCATTACCACGGGATATGTCCAGGCCCTAGTGGGCATGGCTACTGACAGGGGTAGAAAACACATGGCACAGCTTAATGTGGCAAATGTTTCGATAGGCAGTGGTACTGGGTATGGCCAAAGGTTATGCTGTATACCTCATTGGTGCCGTGAGCAGGTGTCCAGGGCACAGCTGAAGGCTCTGTCTTTGACCTAGTGAGGTCAAGTCACTGCTTAACAGAATGCCATGCAAAAAGCCCAGTCGGTACCATTGCAGGCCTAAGAGGGTACTAAAGAAAGAGGAGCACAACCAATGGGCATTCAATATACCCAGTGTCAAAATGGCAGAGCCTCAGACTCTGGCCAGGCTGTGTTGAGGGCAGGGTTATTAAGCAAAGAGTATACCCTATGTCTAGTTCTATTGAGGATGCCTATGATAAAAAATGCCATTATAAAAGCAAAGACATAGTGAGAAATCGGGTTGCTGGTTGACTGGGGTGTGAACCCAAGTCAAGCAACAGCAACAATCCCTTGAAGGGTGAGCCACAAAAAATGTTACTAAAATATCCTGTGTTTAACCTGGGTAGCTTTGCAAAAAAAGCAGTCGGGCTTAACTCAGAGGCAAATTGTAAAGTATTTATGCAGCACACAAACCGTTATAAAGTAAAACCACAACACAAGAAAAATCCCAAATCAATTTAATAAATTATTTGACATGAAAACTTCGATAATCCAATCAGTAGAACCATAACAATGAATTTCTAAAGTTTTAGTAAACACTAGCACCTAAAAGATTAAAGCACCAACTGTTGACATCTAGACATGCAAGACCAGGTCAAAGTCAAAAGTTAAGGCTAAGTATGATGGAGCACTGTTATGATACAATAAGTGGATTGGGTCCGGTCTGTGCTTACCAGCGAACTTACAAAAATTCTTGAAGAAGAATTTCAGAGAAGGTAAAGTTCAGTGGGTTAAGGCTGCAGGAGGTGGGAGGCGGGGCCAAGATGGTGACTCTGCACCCGGCCGATGAAAACTCCTGAATCCAGGCGATCTCCGGCTTCCTCCGGTTGATCGCTGTGAACCCTATTGCCCCTTGGCCACCGCCGGGAGAGCCGAGCAGTGGCAGAGTAGATTTTGGCAGGGTGGCAGCGCCGCTGTCGGGACGCGGTTTGGGCCTTGCCTGGGAGGCCCGCAGTGGCGAGGCGTGCGCCTCGGACAGACTCGCGGAAAGACGCTGCTGGGGCAGGAAGTAGCCCCAATTGTGGTGAGCACCTGGGAGGTACTTCTAACTTATAGCCTTTTCACCTTTAATGCTAGATGCAGTATCTTAATGAGTAATTAAGATACCACATCTTTCCTTTAGAGATCAACTTCTACTTGCAGATGGCCGTGCCAGAGAGAGTGACAAGCTAGGGTGGTGATATAAAGTGCCTGTTTTCTCTCTTATCCCATTCCCCTTTCCCTGCCTCTACTGCTGGCTAACATATTCTTATTATGTGTGACAGTGACAGAGGGCTGAAAGTGCATTGCTCCTATTTGGTTTAGAGAACCAAGATTAGTAATTACTGATGTTGTGGTACAGAATTTAGCAAGCTCAGCTGGATAAAAAGGTTAAGCTGGCCTAGGATTCAATCATGTAAACTGATGATATCACCAAATTTTACCAGGAGGCACTTAATTCCTTACTCCACACCTTTTCAGTATGGTAAACAATTCTGAAGAAAACATTAACAAAGCCAATGCTTGCTTTAGCCTAGTGGATGGCTGAAAGCACTCCATGTGTGCGAAAGCACAGGCATACATCCAGGGGTGGCTCCTCCATGAGGGAGGAGGAGCGTCGCCCTTCACCAGCAGCGACAGCTGCAAAACTTTTACCAAACAACGATAATAAACTGTGTTTATTATCGTTGTTTGATAATGGGGGCGGGGCCACAGGGGTGACGAGTGTGAGGGGGGAGTGCTTAGCACTCCCCCTCAAAGCGCATGTGTGTTTGACTGGCAGTCTTGTGCCGGCCAAACACACATGGGCTGTAGACTCTCTCCAGCCCAGCAACACAGTTGGTGGGCTGGAGAGAGCCTGCACAGGCTCCCAGTCTGCCTGGGAGTGCCCTGGCTGGGTGCTCCCAGTCAATCCTGACGCTGCTGTGAGCAGCGTCAGGACTGGCTGCAGGGCAGGGTGGGAGCTTGTGCCTGCAGTCGAAGTGGGACAGAGGAGCGGTGCACAGCAGACGAGGTAAGTGTTTTTTTTAATATTTCTAATTTTATTTTAATTCCGCCCGTCCCTTTACGTTGCGCGAGCCACTCCTGCATACATCTTGAACTTTTTCTAAGTAGTAAAAAAAAAAAAAAAACGCAATAGGCCATGTCCAAAAAGACTAATGTGTATGCGACGGAGGCCATCTTGCAATGATCGTGTTACAGAATGACAAAAAATACAATTTGAAGTTTGCCACAGGATCATGAGCATGCATGGGAGTGATCCACAATTATTTTTTTGTTGCACTTTATTCTTAATTAACCATTTCATGAAGGCCGGATGGACATTTTTGAACAGTAAATTAAGAAATACATTATTAACACAATGCTGCACAAATGAGCACATACTAGTGGCACGTTAGGAGGTGTGCAGCTGCAGGACCTTCACAAAATGATTACCAGAAAAAGAAACATTGTAAAGGGGGCCATGGGTCAGCAGGGTCAGTAAAGCATGGGAGCAAAAAGGCAGGAGGGAGCAGCTCGAGAGCAATGAGAGGATGACTGGCTCTCAGATAAAGAATTTAAGAAAATAACAAAAAATAAAGTAGGAGCATGAGGGAAAACAGCAAGGAAAGTGATGCACTCCCATTCAGCCCTAAAACACAAATTAAAAAATACTTGCCTGACATCATCAGGGACAGATACAGCACATTCAATTAAATGGATGGTAAACAAAGGTAAGCTATCATCCAGAGGTGATGCAGAAAGGATTAGAAGCTTCAAACTGGTTTAGAGAAGGAAGCCATCCAATCATGAGCAAGGGCTGACCCAAAGCCCACTTAATGTACTGTACTGTAGACCAAGGATCTTTCACAGAAAGCTGTCTCCAGGTGAGACCTAAGAAAGGTTGTCCCTTTAGAAATAGGTTAGCTAGTAAAACAGTTACACAAAGTAAGTCATTAAAAACTAGTCAAATTCCATAAAAAGAAAAACAATGCTATATACTCTCACACAGCCATGGTAAAATACTCTATTACCCACACACCATCCACAAATATAGGGCACGTGAAATTGGTGTGCCTTAGTATTTGTACAGTGTAATAAGTGACAGAAGCACTTCCTCTTCCAAAAATACAGATTTGAACTTAATGTCGTTCTTGTGAAGGAATCAAACAAAGGACAAACAAAGAACATAGTGGGGAACAAATTCAAACAAGACACCACCACGTCTGCAGTATTATAAACAGTTTAATTAGTTGCTGCTTGACAACCTTAATGACAGATGGAGGCGTTTCATCTAATGTCACATACATTCTCATCTATTATTCATTTATATACAATGCTGGACAAGAGATGAGGTTAAGCTGTTTCACAGATTTGAATACCCCTTCATCCCTTGCCACCATGCTGTCAGGTATGTCAGACATGTAAGCCAAGTCCGATTATTTGATTTGAGCCTAAAAGTACTAACAGCAAGTTGGCTAGAAGCTTGTGATAGGGCAAGGATCTCTTGTTTCCGGTCCAGGGAGGACCTGGCCTTGCAGTTCGGGCTGGACTGTTGCCATGAGGAACAGGGTCAAGACTGATTTGCATATGGCTGGGTCCAAACTGGGGTGGCATGGTGAGCAAAAGAACGATGGATTAAACCCAGATCTGTGACTGGGGGTGAGTCTTTGCATTGTCAGCACTCCGTCCATCATCTTTTTGTGTTGCTAAAGTTGCCCTAAGTGGCAAGGGTATGCCCAGACGTGGGTCCCTTGCTCACTGTGCCACTGGAATCAAGCTAGCCTGGCTGATGAGGGGTGAAACCCCGAAACCGGTCCCAGGATGCTTGTTTCCGGTCCAGGGAGGACCTGGCCTTGCAGTTCGGGCTGGACTGTTCCCATGAGGAACAGGGTCAAGACTGATTTGCATATGGCTGGGTCCAAACTGGGGTGGCATGGTGAGCAAAAGAACAATGGATTAAACCCAGATCTGTGACTGGGGGTGAGTGTTTGCATTGTCAGCACTCCGTCCATCATCTTTTTGTGTTGCTAAAGTTGCCCTAAGTGGGAAAGGTATGCCCAGATGTGGGTCCCTTGCTCACTGTGCCACTGGAAACAAGCTAGCCTGGCTGATGAGGGGTGAAACCCCGAAACCGGTCCAAGGATGCTTGGTCATCAGATAGTCCCATGCCCTGGCTTTATCTAATGTATAGCAGCCCCTCGCTAAATCCTGAAGGAGAACCTTGCCTTCTGCCTCCGCCCATCTCAGCAGCGCATTCCTCCATTTCTCTAAGAATGGGCCCCTGGGAGACTATCAACGTAGAGTAATCTCCCTTTTTGCCAGATCAAGAGTAAGGTCTATGTATTTGAGGTGATTTTGCTAGATCTATGGCGTGGAAAATCCCCCAAGAGAGCCACCGGGCGGAGGCAGGGAATTTTCTCTCAGTTATGTCATGTGTGCTTTGAAACACTCCCGCCCAATACTCTCTAAGGTGGAGACACGTCCACAGCATATGGAGAAAGTCCGCAGCCTACTCAGCGCATTGGGGCAATGTAAATGTAAATTAGCACTTGTATAGCGCACTACTCACCCGTTAGGGTCTCAAGGCGCTGTACTCATACCGCTATGGAACCCCTCCTGGCTTTTCCCTGTGAGGCGCCCACTCCTGAGCACCCCCAGGGTGAAGCCAGGCATCCAAGCGCTGTTGGGGCCATTGTGGAGATTAAGCAAGCTATTGCCCAGAGTTGCAGAGTGGGACCCATGAATTAGATTAGGCACCGAGGCGAGAATTATCTGGTCAAGGGGAATTGAGCCCAAGACCTGCCGAAGCGGGACTTGAACCCTGGTCTTGAGCCAGATCTCTGCTTCAGGGTCTGCCGCTCTAACCATTGAGCCAATAGACATCCTCCGTGCCAAACAGCTGGGATATTTTATTCAGAGTGAGGTAGGCCTTATGGAGGATGTAAAAGTTAATCAAATTAAAGATTTATGGAGACTGTGTAGGTATGCAAGGTAATCCTAGCCCACTGAACATCATCAAGGAGGGCACTGATATTGAGTTACCACCTATGCCTCAATGCATCTAAGGGGAGCAGCACGTCCTTTCTTAGTGTTCTGTACAGGGAGGTAATTGCTTTAATCTTCCTGGTGATGGTACATAAGATCTGGCAGCCCGTGTGTTTTGGGGGTTCTGCTGACCCTTGTTGCCAGTGTTGTCTGATTGTGTTTGTCAATGCCCTATACAGTAAAAACTGTGCCTGGGGGAGCCCGTACTCACTCAGGATGTCAAAGGGTAGTAGCTCTCAGTCTCTGTGAAGATCTACTAGTGTTGTGATGTTATGTTCCACCCATCTGGTCAACCCCCGCAGGGCTTGGTTCCCCGGTATAACAGACAACCCGCTTATAGGTAGCTCCAGAGCATAGGGCAGGGTGGTTCTAGTGAGTTGTAAGCCATGCAACCAGCATTGTTTTATAACTTGCCCAGCCAGTGAAGACGGATGATGCGCCCACTGGGGTTCAGCAGGATATGCAGCAAACTATGATAGGCTGGGGTCTTTTGTTGCCTATCCCTGACAGGTTGGGATCCCTCATGCAGCCATTGTGCAAACCATTGGAGTTGACTCGCCAGGTAATATAATTCTACATACAGTGCTGCTAGCCCTCCGTGGGGCACTGAAGTTTCATCAAAGCTATACTATGCCACCCATTTCCCCATATTAGTCCTGTAAGTATAGCGTTAACTTCCGGGAAGAGGGACCCAGGGAGGTATAATGGGAGGGTGACAAAAAATAGATCAGGCAAGACAAGGCCACAATCTTAACAAGGGTGACGTGGCCCACCACCGAGATGGGGAGGGCCCTCCTTAAAGGCTGCATCCGCACTAAGACTCCAAAGCGCCCTGCCCACTTTGCCCTCCAGTAGGTCATTGGGCTCATGGTATATCTGTACGCCTAGGTATCTAAAAGTAACGATACCCAAGAGAGACCCTGAAGGTCCCAAGCTGGAGGTGGGTGCTGCTGCAAATGGGAATATGTGGTACTTCTGCCAGTTTATGTGCAGACCCGATAGATCCCCATAGTTTAACCCACATAGTAACCCTAAAAAAGCAGTGTGAAGCCACCAACGAAATCAAGTTTTAAGAACTAATTTCACTCATTGTGACCAGTGTGTCACCACTGTGATGTGTCCTAACCCAGTTGTACAACTTTAGTGAGGAAATAGATCTCAGCTAACAATGATTAGAAAAAAAGTTTGTACATTCTTTAAAGTCTTCTCCACAGGTAGCACTAACCATAGATATGGCGTGGTAGGGATGTAAAGCACACAAAGTGATGTCCCCAAGTGTGTAAAAGGGTAGGATGCCGCCAGAAGTTGATTTTAATCTTGATTTTTATGTAATGTTCCAGAACTCTTTTTAGCAGTTTCAGGATGCTGTAACTAATAGGTCTCATCAATTCCCAATGTTATGGTACAAAATGTATTGATCTCAGAAGGATGAAAGGGTGAGTTGACCTCTCCATGATTTAGGCATTTGATAATAACTCCAAGTGTTTATCTCACTGAGTTAGGTCACAATCACAAATGCTCCTCATAACAGGCAATTTGTGCAAATAATCATGCCATTCATTTTTTGAGCGTTGATAGCCAGCAACATTCTGATGCACTATCTAAAGAATGTATTCATTGGGAATGTATTTATATAGCATTTATGACCCAGAGAGCTTCATGAGCAAACAGTAGTATAATAGTGCTGCACACAGACGAAAGATGAACAGTTGTAGTTTATTTGCTTTAAAACGCTTCACCCACCATGTATATCTTGATCCTTTTCTCCATCCAGCTCAACTCCTCAACAGTCTTGCATCATCTAAACCCTTCAAAGTTACAATATTCCACACTACATCATAGTCATTAGAATACTATTGCTACTCTAGGAGATACCACAGATCTATATATATATATCACATTTTAAACATACAAAACCATAGAAATTCACCTGTTATAGAGTTATCTCAAGAAACTATTATCCGTGCCTTAAGGTAACTGTAACTCGCTCCCCCATATATAGTTTTTAAAAAACATTTTATTTCAACTATGACATTGATATTATTAATGATGTTATCAAACATGTCATAAGTCCTGTAATTTGTGGGTAAATTATAAGTGCACGGCAAGGGCGCGAATTATAGTCACTACAGATAACTAACAGATGATTTTCTATTTTTATTTTACATTTAAAATGTGAGCCTAACTATAATGTCCCTGTAACCTTTGGCTTTTTAAGTGAATTTCAATGTTTTTTTAATTTCTATTTCCTAACTATATTTTAACAAAGTCATTTTAATTACTATACATTAATTCAACCACCAAAGGCTGTGCATGGCGGAGTGGGGGTTTGCTGGGGCCAGGGCCTGCACCAAACCCCCAAAAATCACCCAACTCTGCATTGCGCATGGCCGTGGGGGTTAGCCGCAGGGCCTGGCCTGTGGCCAGGTCTTGTGCCCAACCCCTTGTAACCACTCAACCCTGTATCACGCACTGCTTGGGTCTCAGCAGCAGACTGACAAGAAATAATCCACTCATCAGAGTCACTACATCAGATATTGCCCTCGAAAAAGGCAAGGATGCAAACACCTCTATCAAGTATTACAGATAACTTTTCAAGGTGGAAATGCAGAGAAAATACACTTACTTTGCCTTGACCAAGCACACAAAGTTAGGCTGATTAGCACTTTACAGATGTAGAGCTTCAACATGGTCAACTGCTTTGTTTGTATGTGTAAATGCTTGCCGCTGAGGTTTAATTTCTGTAAAATGAGAATTGTACCAGAGCAAAACCTTGCCATACATATTTATCCAAGAAGAGGCCACCGTTTTCTGCAAAATGTTTACCCAACTAGAATACTTTATAAAGGCTATTTAGTGAGTACTACCTCCTTGGGTAAATGTATAATGCACCTCCTAACTACAGCTGGGTAAAGGATGATAAGGAAATGTCTGCAGTGACTTTGTGTGTCTGTAACTTTGCCAATGTGTTTCTCGACCGTCTTCACTAGATACTTTGCAAGGTGGAACTGCAAATCTGCAGTTCCACCACGATTCATTTTTTTTAAAAAGCCTTGAGGGCCCCCGCAGGCCACGGTTGGTTCCTAAGTCCTGCACGCACTCCCACATTCATTAAAGAACTTTTGCCACGGGGAGTGTCTATAGGGTTTTTCCAGTCTTTAGACTCAGCTACAGCCTGAACCGCTGAACGGAATTACACCAAATTTGGCAGGAAGCTAGATCTATCCTTTCCGTAGTGGCTGAGTTATTTAGGGGAAAATATATAGACATATAGGAATGAGTACCCTTCGCTGATGCACTCCCATGGGAATGCAGATCCCAGGGAAAAGTAAGGCTCTCATTGGCTGGCTGCAACCTGACAGGAAAGTTGCGGCCACCAGTTTTTGTCTCACTTGACTAGGGGGGAGAAAAAAATAAATAAAGGAAAAACACATAAGGGGGTCAGGATACAGGTATCCTAACCCCACAGAACACATGGTGGGGTCCCCCCCAGGTACCCCCCATGTGAAAAATATTGTCCAATTTTCTTTTTGGGCCAAATTGCCAATCCACGGATCCAACGCAGGACTCAGATGGACTCCCAGTATAAATCCACTATGGATCTGCAAATCTAAAGCGGACTTTAAAAAAATACACCCATCTATACATGAAACCTGTGCCACGCACAACCAAAGGCTGTGCGGCGCGTGGGGTTGGTTGCATACGGAGGGGTTAGCAGCGCGGCCTGGTTGGAAGCCAAACCCCACTGTGCATGGCCAAAGGCTGTGCACGGATGTGGTTGTATCAAAGTACAGTAGTTCTATATTACTTTTTGTTAAAAAAAAAAAAAAACACAGTAATTCACTGAGAAAACTAGAGGTTACAGGGATGTGTGTTACAGTTAGGCTAATGTTTTACATGTGCAAAACCATAGAAATTTACCGGTTATACTGATAGTTATACTTAACCAAAAGAACTATAACTTGTGCCGGAGAGTAACTGTAAGCTATGAGTTATAGTATCCTAACACAAATATAAATATAACTGCTGAATTTCTATTGTTTTGTGTGGGTGAAACATCAACTCTAACTATAACGTTCCTATAACCTTTGATTTTCTCAGTGAGAAAAAATATAAATATAATTATAATATTACAAAACAATTTTAGCAAATTTTATATAACATGAATGAAAATGTATTTTATTAGTTAATTACAACCATAAAAACTTTTCTTTCCACATAAAAAATTAACAAAAACAATACAATAAGGTAATATACAGGGAGTGCAGAATTATTAGGCAAATGAGTATTTTGACCACATCATCCTCTTTATGCATGTTGTCTTACTCCAAGCTGTATAGGCTCGAAAGCCTACTACCAATTAAGCATATTAGGTGATGTGCATCTCTGTAATGAGAAGGGGTGTGGTCTAATGACATCAACACCCTATATCAGGTGTGCATAATTATTAGGCAACTTCCTTTCCTTTGGCAAAATGGGTCAAAAGAAGGACTTGACAGGCTCAGAAAAGTCAAAAATAGTGAGATATCTTGCAGAGGGATGCAGCACTCTTAAAATTGCAAAGCTTCTGAAGCGTGATCATCGAACAATCAAGCGTTTCATTCAAAATAGTCAACAGGGTCGCAAGAAGCGTGTGGAAAAACCAAGGCGCAAAATAACTGCCCATGAACTGAGAAAAGTCAAGCGTGCAGCTGCCACAATGCCACTTGCCACCAGTTTGGCCATATTTCAGAGCTGCAACATCACTGGAGTGCCCAAAAGCACAAGGTGTGCAATACTCAGAGACATGGCCAAGGTAAGAAAGGCTGAAAGACGACCACCACTGAACAAGACACACAAGCTGAAACGTCAAGACTGGGCCAAGAAATATCTCAAGACTGATTTATCTAAGGTTTTATGGACTGATGAAATGAGAGTGAGTCTTGATGGGCCAGATGGATGGGCCCGTGGCTGGATTGGTAAAGGGCAGAGAGCTCCAGTCCGACTCAGACGCCAGCAAGGTGGAGGTGGAGTACTGGTTTGGGCTGGTATCATCAAAGATGAGCTTGTGGGGCCTTTTCGGGTTGAGGATGGAGTCAAGCTCAACTCCCAGTCCTACTGCCAGTTCCTGGAAGACACCTTCTTCAAGCAGTGGTACAGGAAGAAGTCTGCATCCTTCAAGAAAAACATGATTTTCATGCAGGACAATGCTCCATCACACGCGTCCAAGTACTCCACAGCGTGGCTGGCAAGAAAGGGTATAAAAGAAGGAAATCTAATGACATGGCCTCCTTGTTCACCTGATCTGAACCCCATTGAGAACCTGTGGTCCATCATCAAATGTGAGATTTACAAGGAGGGAAAACAGTACACCTCTCTGAACAGTGTCTGGGAGGCTGTGGTTGCTGCTGCACGCAATGTTGATGGTGAACAGATCAAAACACTGACAGAATACATGGATGGCAGGCTTTTGAGTGTCCTTGCAAAGAAAGGTGGCTATATTGGTCACTGATTTGTTTTTGTTTTGTTTTTAAATGTCAGAAATGTATATTTGTGAATGTTGAGATGTTATATTGGTTTCACTGGTAATAATAAATAATTGAAATAGGTATATATTTTTTTTTGTTAAGTTGCCTAATAATTATGCACAGTGATAGTCACCTGCACACACAGATATCCCCCTAACATAGCTAAAACTAAAAACAAACTAAAAACTACTTCCAAAAATATTCAGCTTTGATATTAATGAGTTTTTTGGGTTCATTGAGAACATGGTTGTTGTTCAATAATAAAATTAATCCTCAAAAATACAACTTGCCTAATAATTCTGCACTCCCTGTAGTGCACTAAAACGTCCTGAGCTTGAAATGAAATAATATGTAAAATTTCCCTTCGACATAAAAATTTAACAAAACAATAAAGGTGCAATAAGGCATCAGTAGTAGTGGGGAGAGGTGGAGTGGTACCTTCTATTGATTTTGTTTTCCCCTACTTGAGTCCGATTGTTGGTACCAGACTATATTATGGCACTGACTAAGCATCCCACCATGCTGCCTAAGAGCCTTCCCTACTTTAAGGGGTTCGGAATGAGTTAAAGGGGTTTTGTTATCCTTGTTGCCCTCCTTATGACTGGATTGTTTCAAGAAGCTGAGATCTTGAGCGAGAAAATTTCCAAAAATTGAACCAGCCTAATGTTCAGTATTGTATTTCGTGGGTTTAAAGCTTCAATTAGTGCCTGTCTGCAGGATCTGATCCTTAAACCATTTAATTCTTTTTTCAGTAAGAGTCTTCTTTCAACGGCCAAAGCTGGACAGATGTAGACCACGTTCACCAAGTTTTCTTCAGCTAGGTGACATAGACGGCACTCCTGGGATCCTACTTGCTGCTCCTTCTTCCATTTTGGCATGAGGTCTAGCGTTGGGAGTTCACCCAGCCTGAGTCTAATAAAGCACTTTCCGTGAATAGGGACCAGCCATAAGTAGTGATTCTTTAAACGTTTTATAAGAGTTGAGGATCAACCAGCTGTGCGCCCTTTAAGCCAGAGAGGCCCTGTCTTCTAACCAGCTCTGCAATTTGCTTGCTTTATTCACAGCTTTATTAAAAGCAGGGATGGGGAGAGACTGGTCCCATGCCTAATCTAAGTTCAGCAGACTCTTGCTCTTTTCTAGATACCTTAAGTAAATGCAGTTCCCTCTTTCTAGGATAATTTCCTGCTAGACTAAATTAGCTAAAGACCCTTTTGAGGCGCGGCTCAATTTGCAACAGCATTTAATGTATACCGCGGGTCGGGCTAGTGACTGCTTGACCAGCTTAGATTCCAGTCTGACCTGGGCTGGCGATGCACACCCAGGGAGCCGAAAAACACGCTTATAGGTCTTTTTCAGCAGCTTATCCAAGAGACCTACTTACATCCCCCTCATTATTTCAGTCTTGTATGTGAGAGTTGGAAGTAGTTTCGCTCTCATTACAGTTGTTAGTGAGTTCAGAGCATGACCACAAATTGAGTTTGCCAGCTTACAAAAGGCGTAAGTAAGGGCCTGCGACTTGATTTTTATTGCTTCTTTTTGTAGCGCGTAATTACCTCTGGCATCAACCACAACTCCTAAGTATCTATATGAACTTACTTCCTCCAGGGTCTTCCCATTCAAGTGCCATTTACGTTGGCTAGTCAGTCTGCGGTTTAGGGTAATCATTTTAGATTTTTTTATGATGGATTTCTAATTAATTTGTTAGATCCTGAGTATTCTTCTAATGCGTTTAGCAGTTTTTGCATGCCTATTCTGGTGTTACTAATTAGTAATAGGTAATCTGCATATAGTATATTGGATACTTGTTGGCCACCCAGTGAGGGAGGATGGGATGATTGATCATTTAACTTGGCAGAGAGATCTGCTATGTACAGGTTGAAGAGTGTTGGGGCCAATACACAGTCATGCTTAGCACTGACTGTTTTAACTGCCCTGGATAGGTGAGAGCCTCCCCCCAATTTAACCTTCACCAAGTATCAGAGTAGATCATTATGATGGAATTTAAGATAGTGTGTGGTAACCCCCACAATTGTAATTTGGCCCACAATTTGCGGCGGGGGACAAAGTCAAAAGCAGCTTTAAAATCAACAAAACATAAGTAGGTCGGAGTCCCCTTTACTTTTGCTCTGTTGATGATCAGTCCCAGTGCCATAAGATTTGTTAATGTTCCTTGGTGAAGCCGGTTTGATTTAGGGGTAAAATATTTTTATCTGCGATTCAGGCTTCTAGATGTTTTAGCACACAGGATGGGAAATACTTGAGGTCAACATCTAAAAGAACGATTAGTCTGTAGTTGCTTGGGGAAGCCGCAATCCCACCCTTAAATATGGGGTGGATTATAGAGCCTTTCCAGAATGCTGGGACAGAGCCTGTTGTAAGCACATTGTTGAACATTGCGGCCAGGAAGCTGGCCCATCTTTCCGTTTCCTGTTTAAATAATGCTTGCGGTAAGCTGTTTGGGCCAGGGGCACAATCCGTTTGTGACTTTCCAATGATTTTTAATAGTTCTTTTGCCATAAATTAAAAAACTTCAGGAACATTGGGTTCCCAGTTAAGTTAGCATTATTACTTGCTTTTGAACCCTTGTCCATTGTATTAATGATTTTCCAAAATCTTTTGGAATCTGATGTTTTAGTCGCAAAGTGTAATTTGGCCCAAAGGGCCTCCTGCTGGAGTTTTTTGAAGGTCCATAGATCCCTTTTGAACAATTTCCTTTGCTCTCGCAAAGCACCAAGTATTGATCCATTGTCTGGGCATTTACGCAGTAGCCTTAATTGTTTACCTACAGTTGCTTTCCTTCTGTGCACAGGCTGTGGCAAAAGTAGACATTGGCAATGAGATCGGAGGCAAAGTTCTCCCAGACCTTTGTCAACTTTGCCCCACTTGTGGCCATTAAATCTAGCTTTCGTAGAGCCTCTTTTGCCTGGCTTTCAGACGTCGCTTTGTATTTTCGGTGCCCATTGCCTCGTTTAAGGCTACCGCTTTTTCTGGCTTTTGTGGTGATGCGCGGATCTCAAATACCTGCGGCTTATGATCCCTTTCCATACGGTCTATGATACTGATGGCATTTACTAACGTATCCCATGCAGGGGACACCAATGTGTAGTCTAGATAGGAGACCGTTTTCCCAGAGGATCTTGTCAATGCTGGTGGGCTGTCCGGCTACTGGCACCCGTTTAGCACAAAGAGGCCTACCGATTCACAAGTGCGTATAAAACTCTCCCCTAACTTGTCTTTCCTGAGTTTTTTTGGGAGGGTCTGACTGGGCATCCTTGCCACTGTTTGAATATGGTCCTCACTGTGGTTGTAGAAAAGGGAGAGATTGAAGTCGCTAACCATTAGCCAAAATGCCGATTTTACTGTGCTTTTTATCCTTAATAGTTGAGTTAACAATCTGTTTTTCGATTTTTTTATTTTTTGGATTGATGTATATATATTGACCAGGATCAGTGATTCCTGTGTATTTTAACCCCAATCGTCCAGCCGGACTAGTTGAAAGGATTGGTCTACCTCCTTGTACTCAAGAGATTTTTAGTAGGATGTTCGTACTAACATAGATAGCTAGGCCTCTCTTCGACCTACCGGGCCTACATTTAAATAACATGACATACTCTATTCATATTATACATTACACAAACTCATTGTGTCTACTTAGTTCCTGACACATTCTGTTTTACCTTCTCAATTCTGTGTTCTACTTGAATGCATCAGTACTCTTTCCTTGCCCTTGATCCATGTTCTTCTTATCACAACTACTGTATTTTACACCTTTGTTCAGATTTTAAATACAGGAATCGTCAGTCTTGATGGAATTGTAAAATATTTTACCACTTAAATAGGTTTATTAAACTTAGAAAATTTGTCATGAGTGACAGAAGCTTTAAGTTTTACTACATTACCAATTACAACTTTAGATGCCTGTACAATCACCTTGCAATGTCCATATTCTTTGCTTACTTCCAACTTATCTTCTCCACCTACTCTCAGCTCCCCTCTATTATCATCATTACAACATGTAAGACGTAACAGTTTGTTGGCACTTCATCCTCTGAAGAGTTCAATAGGTGTCCTACCAGTGGCTCTATGGGATGTGATCCTTTAAGCTTCCAACCATTTCTTCAACTCAACTTTCTAATCTTTTCCAAGCACACCTCGACAACTGAATATGTTGCTTCAAGATTTTATTAAGTCTTTCCACCAAATTAATGGCTTCTATATGGTACAATGAACTTTTCTTGTGAATTATACTTCACTCACTAAAAAATGCATCTATTACTTTGGATGTAAACTGCAAACTGGGCAAGTATATCTGAAAGGAAACTGATGATAGTCTTCATGTTTATAATATTCACAATGTTAATCTCAGGCCATCTTAAGAGCATTATTTAAGGTCAACGGCAACACATTCCCAAGCTTTAACAAGAGACCATCTTATGGTCATGGGTTACTCCCTCGTCCTACATATCTTGTAATTACTGGAAGCTATGTAGACCTGGCCACCCAAAGGTCATGCACTGCCTTTTTTTCAACCTACATTTGCCCTGATGTCTCTTTTATACCATTCTAAACAAATTCTCAGGAATCACGGAGGGAGAAATCAATCTTGCGTCTCTGTTAACTATAACGTGACTCACAGACAGCTCATCCTTCACATTCCAATATGCTATAAACTCAGGATCTTCACCATCTCTTTACATTTCCAATTGTCTCTCAACAATACACATAGTTTCTGCAGTACTTTCCATTTCAAAAGCTCATCTTTCGAGCAACTGAGATCTATGGTTCCTTTAACAATGAGACACCTTTTCTTTATCATCTATTTTCCTTTCATACTCTTCTCTTGTACATCTACTCCTGAGCTTTACTTTACCAATCTTGAATAATCAGCGAATACATTACATTTTCCAGGAAAATAACTCATCTCAAATTCAATAATCTTTATTAGAACATTGGAATGCTGGGGGCTCCATTGAAAACAATGGAGTGCTGCGGGCTTTTACTGGCCGGTAAAAGCCCGCAGCGCCAACATTCCAATGTTCGCTTTGTTCACAGCAGCAGCTGTGAACAAAGCCTCACGGATCTCGAGGGGATTTTAATCCCCTCGGGCTCCGTGAACATTTTTTTTTTTAATAGAACATTCTGCCCTGAGTGGCAGAATGTTCTAATAGCCTTAGAACCCGCCGTAGCGGGCTCTACCGGCTATTAAAGTCCCTCTCCCTTGTTAAATGCCCTCGCCTTCGGCTCGGGCATTTAACGCGGGGAGCAGGCCTTTAATAGCCGGTAGAGCCCGCTACGGCGGGTTCTAAGGCTATATTCAATCCTTCCAAGAAGATCATAAAAGATATACACATAACAAACTGCACAATTCACAATAAATATACACAATTAAAAATGTATTACAAAACATAACTAATACCATACCGTTGTTAAAAATATTGTATAGTCAGAAAACAACATTCGATCAATATCTAAAAACAGATACAAAAATGACAGTTCATAAAATACAATACAAGGCAGTATGCCGTGGGTTAAAATAGCATTTGTTGCCTCTGGGCTATGATACATTTCAAGAAACAACCAACTGAATGGTAAGTATCAATCATTAAGTTGCTTAAGAAAGAGCGAGTTTACATTATGTAAACTTGTACCTGCGCAACAAAGGCAATAGAAATCACCTAGTATAACGTATATAATAATTACAAAAGAACATAAAGTGCCATAGCGATTGGGTTGACTGCTTGTCGCATGGACAGATGCAAATTTCAGCGGATGAGGATTGCCTTAGAGGAAAGCATAGCAGCCATCGAATCATGCCTAATCGGAATTGAGACAATCGTGTTCGCTCGTACACATTCTGCAAGAAAAGTAAATAAGGGCCAATCCCAGTAGTCCTTTGAATTACACAATAGTCTCACACAGCTGGTTTTGCCACCTCAACTGCCTCTTTAGAGGCTTGCCTAAGCTTCAAAAAACTACTCTGAACCCATATTTTTTTTTTTGTAATGAGATCCGTATTAGCAAACAGGTGCTCACACCCCAAAGCCAAAGTAGTGTCTCTAATATACTTTAGCCATGGAATTTTCAGACCATAATTACAGTTAAGGCAACCTCTAATAACAGCCTGTTGAGCTAGGCTTCTGTGTTTGCCTATACTGAGCACCAGAGGAGCTATGTTAATAAGGTCTTGGACATACTCCAGCCCTAGTTCCTGGTGCAAAGGAAAATGTGGGGTCGAAGGGGAACACCCAAAAGACGACGGCAGAATCTATTCTCTTCAACTTGGACCACCCTAATATTAATATAGCCCCATTCTGTATATCAGGGTTGGGAGGCATTTCCTTTTTTAAATTTCCAGGATGGGAGTAACCGATTTTCTACCGATATAGGAGGCTAGTGAAAAGGTGGTACCAATGGACCGGGAGAAACGGGACACCCTACTTCTGACTAAGGAAGACGATGGGCAAGCATTGTCAAAATCCAAGCCCAAATATGGGAAGGAATTCATCCTATCCAGCTTCCTTCCACCAATACATAGCGTGCAGGTTTTGGAATCTCTGGGACCTCACACCATCGTGATGATTTTGGTAAAGTTAGTTTCCAAATCAAGACCCTTCATAAATGACACAAAGGATGAAATTAGGGTTTTTAGGCTCTTAGCCGTCCTGGTAAGAAGAACCACGATGCTTGCATATAATAAGGCGGGCATGGCCTTGCCCCCAATACATAGTACTTCGGCACCAGCGTATACCAGTGTCCTTTCCAGGTCGTGGATATAAATTAACAAGCATTTGCAATGCAATTTGCTCGAGTTACAGGTA
Organism: Pleurodeles waltl; assembly: GCF_031143425.1. Classification (NCBI taxonomy): domain Eukaryota; kingdom Metazoa; phylum Chordata; class Amphibia; order Caudata; family Salamandridae; genus Pleurodeles; species Pleurodeles waltl. Next base: position 613,662,961 of record NC_090444.1, on the reverse strand, counting down.
TGAGTGTTGTAAATTACTAACTGGACTTTTCTTGCCACACAACTGAAAATAATAAGTAAAACAGTTGCCATAAGCGAGCCAATTCAAAGCGCCGCCATGAGCGTGAAGTAGACACACAAACGAAAAAGAAGTTCGCTCACAGTCAAAGTTATCGGCAAACACGCAATTATCCATTTAACAGGGTCGGTCCCCAAGGGGGTACCAAAAACGCCCTTAGGAGGGACAAATGTAAGGCATTTACCAACAAAATAAAAGGGTTTTTGAAAGGCAAGCCCATGAACAAGTGATAGTGATGGGCGTGCGGTTGGTGTGGTTAAAAGCCCAGACACATACCAACACGTCAGAAAAGCAGTGCTTGAGTGCTGCTATGCTCAACCTAAAAATAAGTTGAGGGTGAGTACGTAGCCTCTGGTAACCTTACAGGGTGGAGTGCACTTGCCAGCTGTCCCAAACCTAACGGAATCTGAGAGGTCCTGATGAAGTAATCTTAGGAAGGAGACTAGAACCCTCCCTCGAGCCCAATCAAATCTAGAATGGCCCATAACTTGAACCTGTTAACACAATCAAATGCACACAACAGGTCCATAAATGCCAAGTGAATTGGAATACCCTTGGCATATTTATATTTGTCCACAATAAGATGTATGTTGACACATTGTTCAATTGTCCCAAGGCCCTTCTAAGGATCTCTCTCTCATTCAGCCAGGCATGTAGATGTCCCAAGATAACTCTACCAACTATTTTGTTGAGGAATCGAGGAGGGATTTCAGGCGATAGTACCTTGGGGTCATGAATATCTCCCTTTTTAAAGATGGGGACAATGATTCTCTGGCGCCACGAGGGTAGGACCCCCACGTGACAAACTGAATGAAACACACTGGTAATTAAAGGAGTCCAGAACTCAGGATCCTCTTTAAACAAGTCAAAGGGGACTCTGTCCTGGCCCGTAACCTTTTTACAGGGACTACTGTGGATGGCTTTAAAAATGTATTCTTCCCTGAAGAGGAGTCCATCGCATGATACGCAAGCATTCTTGTCTTGTAATGAAGCCACATCATTGGATGAATAAATGTCAGAAAAGTGTACAATGCAAGCCTCGGAGGCAATAGGAACTTTGACTAACTGGGGATGGCACGGGGAAAAGCCACCCTGGCCTGTCTTCCAGAATGTCTGAGGATCTTTAATCTGGCATACAACAACAATAGCCTCCCTTTTTGCATTCTTGAAAGCGGACTTCTTATTATTCAAGGCCAGGGTGTGTGCCTTTCTACAGTCTGCAACGGCACTCTAGACTCTGGGGATCTGTTTTAATGCCTTAAGCAGTTTATCACTGGCCTCTAAATTTTTTGTCAAACCAGGATTTTTCATGAAGGAGTGCCTTACTCACTGGTCAAGTAAGGATAGATTTGATGCGTGATAAAAGTTCCAATAAGTTACTTAAAACAGAAAATTGACCTCCAGCGTCCTAGATACAAATATTTACCAAGTCCATATTGCTTCTGACAACCTGAGATAGAAATAAATTCATATCGGCTGAGCACGAGACCACTCGCCGACCAGCATCCCTGGTGGATAACACCTGACTACTCCCAGTAGTTACATGCTTCTGCTTCATAGAGGTCGCAGCCTCAACAATAGGAGATTGTGGTCACTATAAACTGAAACCAAAACCTCCTCCCCCCTAATCATAGTAGACAAACTCAGAGAGATAAATACATAGTCAACTATAGATCCATTACCTCTTCCAGTAAAAGTAGGGATGGCTGGTGACACAGACTTGAAAACCACGTTCTCCAAGTCAAAGGCCACCAACGAGGGGTAAAAGTGACGTCCCTTAATATCCTTGGCATTCAATTCGGCTTCCATTGCAATGGGGTTGAATATTGCTGGTGATAAAGACAGCAGGGTTCCCAGTTTGGCATTAAAATCGCCCACCAAAATAAGATAAAAGGGTCTGCCTGCCTGTTCCTCCTGTGTAACTAAAGCCAATCAAAGAAAACACACACCGAAAAGTTGAAGCACCTGTAGATGAGAAGTTATTATTGTAAAAATTCACCATACACGTCATAAATTTGCTTTCCCAACAAATATTAGAAGCCTGAGCCACATCCGTATCTAGTGCAATAGGTGATATAGTGCATCCCATGTTAACCTTAAACCAGGCTGCTAAACCCCATTTTGGGCGACCCACGGAGGAAGGCAAAGCAGAGATATTCAAACATGTATAGCAATAAACCTCATTGACTTCCCAGGTTTCCTGCATAAAGACAATATTATGGTCTTTGATAATGGATTGCCTGCACTCAGTAAGAATTTTTGAGGCCAGGCCAGTAACATTCCAACTAAGGCCGTTAATATCAGAGCTACACTCGACTTCGAGGCCACCAAACACAGCATTCTTTAGTTACTCACAGGTCGGCAAAAGGAGTTCGGGGTGCAGCAAACCAGATGGTGCTGGCAACAGGGGAGTGGTTGCGTGGTCAATGCAAATATTGTCCCTGCCACCTCCCTGGGCCATTCTATCATTCCTACAACCACTCACCCAACCAAAGGATCAGTCAGTATCATCCAAACCTGTGAGGGCCAACACCTATTTTGAAGGGGAAAGGAAGCAGCCTATTAAAGAGCTGGCTGGGGACTTGGATCCTGGGAGGCATCGCCATGACTGGGACCTGCAGCTTATAAAAAAAAGCCCAAAGGCAAATTCCTGATCAAGCTTATCTTAAACAAGCCACCTCTAGCTAGTGCCAGGACTCTGCCTGTGAATAAAGGGTTCCAGACATTCACAATGAAGATATCACCTGAGAATTGCTTTTCCTGACAACCAATGCCTTCCACCCGCTGAGTGAACAAAATTTCATTACTAAAGCCCAACTGTCCGCTCACATTGGTAGACATCCAGGGGATTACTATATTCATAAGTGCCCTTGTGGATTCAGGTTGGCCAACCGAAACACTCGCTACGCTGTCTAACCCAACAACATAGGGACATGATGCTGGGGGGGGAGGTCAATAACAGGCAGGGAGTCTGGTTTGGGAAATTATTATTAGCTTGTTTGCGAGGGGAGGAAAGGAGGTAGGGTAGAGCTCAGAGGATCTGTCCACCAACTTTCAAAGGCAATGAAGAGTGACCAGTTCCTATAGCTGTGGCCGATAAGGAGTTAATATCATCTGCTCTGACCCAAGGAAGGTGGGCAGTGAATAGCGTGGCAGATGGGATGGAAATCGTCAAAGAAATAACTCCAACAGCTGGGAGGGGAGGAGGATAATGTGGCCAACGAGCCCCCCCACCCCACACCATTGCATAAAGTGGTCTCAATTGAAACAAGCCGATCATAAAGCAGACATAATTTATTCTCTAGCATCTTGTTAAGACACACAGCCACACTATCCCAGGCATCAACAGACAAAAAGGGCACGTTCCCTGAAGCAACCATCCTGTATGGCCTATGGGACGCTGGTTGAGCACAAGGCTCGGGCTGCAGGGATTTTGGGGATTTTTTCCTGTGCTTGGCTGATGTACCTGAGACCAGTCTAGGACAAGGATGGCAGCCATTGGACACAGATTCATCAATTCCATCATTTGTAGGAGCCCCTGCAGCCAAGCAAGCATTTGCAGTCCCTTTAGCAAGTGTACTGGCACTAAACTTTCCCTCACAGATGAGTTTACTGAGGCGGCAGTATGTACCACAGAGGTGGAGAGATCACCAATACATGGTGGAGTTAAGTGGGTACGCATGGATAATGGTAGAGTCAGAGTCCCCAATGGTGATGAAATTAGATGCTCAGCCACTCTCATTTCATTGGAAACAAGGTCACGCCACCCTTGTCAAGAAAATGTCAGTAGTGCGTGGATAGTACTGGGAGGCAGTTGAGGACCCAGTAACAGCCTTCCGCTTGCCCATATTCACCACTAACGACTCACGATACCATAGGAGATTACAAGTGGCTAAGGAAAAACAAAAGGGTAAGTCCAGCCCAGTCTCTGCCAGTCTATGACGGGATAGGATGGGTCCGTCTTGGCCCCGGCACGTCCCGCACTGCTGGAAATGTCAAGCACTTATAAGAGCAGCAAAGTAATCAGCCCCATCCTTTCGTCGCAGTGAGTGCTGGGAGACATAGTCCCACCCCAAGAGGGCTGCAGGTGATTACAGGCAAGATGTGGGCAGGCAACCCGTTAAAACGGTGTCCCTCAAATTCAAAATCTTGCAGTGCTCTTACCCCATGGCTTATTCTGCTAGATATGTTGCCTATTCTTTTCTTGATAAAGACTTCAAGAGGCTTATGGTCAGTGTTAATAGTAAATATCTTTCCCCAAACAAAATTCTTTAACTTCTTGACTGCCCAGAACGCAGCTAAGGCTTTCCTTTCTATGACAAAATATCTTTTCCCAGGATTTTTGAAACCTTGAGAAATAAATGTGAGGATATTTTCAATGTTCCCATGCATTAATACAGCACCCAAACCTTTTGTGCTAGCATCTACCCAAATTACACTTCCATTTTATGGGCATAAACACTGTACTTTTTCCATCTCATCCTTTAATTCAGAAAACTCTCCTTCACATTCCATCCAAATTCCACTTTTTTTTCCAATATACCTCTCATACTAACTGTGAGCGGTTTCAAATTTTCCAAAGAATTCAACTAAATCCAAAAAGAATAAATTTCTTCTTTAGTTTGGGGTGCATGGTCTCACTTGTCTTAGCAAGTTTTTTCTGTAACTTCAATACATTTCTGAAATTCATATGGCCCAGATTATCCTTACTCATCATTCTCCTCTACTGTATTGGCGAATATCATTACATCATCTTAATATAGTCTGACACCTTGCATGACTTTTGAATATAGTACTCATTGCCCCCTGAAAAACAGGTGCAGCAGCGATTAATCCAGACAGCATTGATCTAAATCTAAAAGTCTATTGAATCCTCATGCAGACTGATATGGTGGTATGCAGATGTCAAATCTAAAGTTGTAAACAATTTGGCATCTCCCAATATGTTGAGCAAACAATAATCTTCAAGAATGGGAAATGTATCCATCACAACACATCTGTTCAACCCTCTAAGAACTATGCATAAACATGCCCCATAATTCTATTTCCATGCCACCACAAATGGAAACAACCATTCAGTGGCCTTCCTCCTCTCATTCCCTCAAACTCTCCAATCTTTTTAACTCCTCCATTAGTGCATCTTTGACATCTCTCAGTACATTTCTTACCTTGCTTACTATTAGAACAACATCCCTCTTCATTTTAATTCTGAGAACAAATCCTTTCGAGCACCCTCAATCTTTATTCAAAGGCAAACTCATTTTTTTCTTCACCATTCTTGTCAATAATATTGTAGTCATGTAAATCTCTCAATATAATCTAAGGATTGTCACTAGGATTCGAATTGGTACCTAAATCTCAACAGCTAATCAAAGCATTTCCTTTGATAGCTATATACATCTTTCCAGTTGCCTATCTACCGGTCTACTCCAACTGGCCATAAAAATAAAATTTCAGTTTTATGGGTTCAGATTACACAAAGCAACTCTGTCAGAAATGCCATCCAAAAATACCCTCATGTGAAAATCAGAAGTTTAACCCCTGGGTCAAACAACATATTTGCCCCATTTCCTTCAACCAACACTCCATCAAGTGGGCCTTAATTGTTTTGCTTTGACTTGCAAAAGAATCTCTTCGCAATCATCTTGTTTCAACGTCCACTCCCCATCTCATTTATTTTCCCTTTGTATCTTTACTACTGCAACACCTGGCCAATTGACCCTTCCATACACAGTTTGCAAATTGCTTTTGATACCTCTTATTAATAGTATAATGACCAACAGTGCCACATTTATATCACTTAACATGATTATATCTGGCAGTGGGGTGTTATCTGACATTAATGACATACTTCAAGTCTTCACTGTGTTTTTAGTATGAATAGTTTCCTTCTCAAATATGTTCTCTATTACAACTGCTGAATCTCTTTTACAGCCCTTTCTTTGAATCTCCGCAACACATGCTAAGTTGTGTTCCAATGTTTTTTTAGCCAAACGTATGATTTCAGGAAGAGAGGGATTACCATGAAGCAAGCTTTAATTCTTTCCTGACCTTGTCATTATCACATCCCAACATGAAGAGATCTCTCACACGTTCATCTAAAGTAATGGCAAACTTACAAGATGACACATGCTTCCTTAAATCAGTTTTGTAATATGTTACTCTCTCTCCCTTTATCTGTTTTTTTTCTCAAAATGAAATCTTTCCAATATAGTTGAATGTTCAACTTCATAATACATATTCATTTAAAATGTTCTCATCAGACAATTCTATTAAACAATCATGTAGATTGTGACCCTGTGGACCCAAACAATATAGTAATAGAAAAGCCTTTCTTTCTGTGCTAAAACTAGGGTCACAGACCTTTGTATATCTAGCAAAGGCACTCTTCCACCTTTTCCCTTTAAATACTATGTCCTGCAGGTAAAGTTAGGGAAAAAAAGAGGTGGAGGTATATTCTACATGACAGCTGAATAAATAGCATTTCCAGCAGATTTTCATTATCCCATCATCGTTGCCAATATAACAATGTTGCACACAGACACAGAAAAAAGATGAACAGTTCTACCTTATTCTCTGTAAAATGCTTCATCTAACATGTATGTCTTTATTCTTTCCTCCGCTCAGCTCAACTCCTCAACAGTCTTGCATTATTTAAATCCTTCAGTGTTCCAACATTCCATACTACATTGTAACCATTAGAATACTACTGACACTATAGGAGATCCCACAAGTAGCACGGGGACAGAAGTGTGTCCCAAACTGAGGATGTATGCATGAAGCTATGCCACTGCAACAGGGGTGATGTTGGGGAAGTAAGAAATTAATACTTTGAACTGGGCAGACAATTCAACCATTTTTTGGAGAAAATTACTCAACACTGAAAATTAAGTTTGGTTTGCAGTGGTAATAACTTACTAAATGAAGAAACTGGTCACTGTACATCCATGGCACACCCAAACGCTAAAGGGGAAACATTGGGAAATGTATCTGCTACGCCTAGCCTTGTCTCTAACAAGTACCTAAATGGGGAGGTGATAATAACTGTACGATATTTACATAGTGTTCCTGGAGAATGGGCATGCTTACAGCTAAAATGCTGCTTTGAGGTCAACCTCCTCCAAGATCAAGTGGATTATTTTTTCATGTCAACATAATTTATTACAATTCATCTCGGAAGTGCTGAGGATGTCAATGACGTGTCCTTAGCAGTGAACAAGAAAATAATTCTGTTTTAAAAATAAGAAGCATTTTCCTTTTCAGATTCAAAGTTGGGACATGAGGGAGAAGCTTTCATTGTGTTCTGCACTTTTTTGTTTTGCTGTAACACCACAGCAAAACAAAAGTGAAAGCAGACTGCACTGATGCTCTGAGCACTTACTGACACAGGATGGGCATTGTAGGAAAGGTAACAATGCCCCTTCTCCAGTGCTCTCTCTCTCTCCCTAGTGGATCGTTCTTTGGGATCCCACTGGGCATGCAATACCCAGGGAAGGACCCGCTTCATTAGACACAAGGGATCCCTCATAAATCAGGTCTGAGCAAGGGGAGTGACCCCCTGGGCATGTGCCTCTGCTCCCCAACTCAGAGCAAAACAAGCTTTTTGCCTCCTCTTGTGGTCAGATAGGAAGTGTTTACCCCAATCGTCCCCTCCCTGGAAGGGCAGGACAGAAAGCCCACCAGACCACCAGTGAATGGTGCTTTTCCTGTTTTTTTGGGGTGGAAAGCAACTCACCAAGGAGATATGCCAGTGCTCCCCTCACAGCCTAGGGCTTAACAGTCTATCTGCCTGACGGGTGGATGAGGGATGTTTACAGCTAACCAGCTCAGATGGGGGTGGGTGGGGGTGGTCAATAGCCCTTCAGATCACCAAGAAATATTTTTGAATATTTACCCCCAATCCATTTCCCCCAGGCAAGAAGAAAGTCCACTAGGAAAAAAAAACTGAACTGTTAGGGGGTGGGCAGGACCACCCCCATTGGTATTGGTCTGTGCTCTTCCACCACCCTCTGGGCACCAGTCTTTCTTTCCCCTCCCAAGGGGTGGATAGAGGGTGTCTACACCCAATCTTCCCAGGTGAAAGGCAGAAGGGTAAAAACCATGGTAAAAAATAAAGTGGGAGTGATCCCTAAAGAAATTGGGCTATGTATCTTTCCGAACACGGACTCAACAGTATTTCTGCAAAACCACAAAGCAGATTGGGGAGGTTTACTACACATCTGCCCTGGGAGGAGAAAGGGAAGCCCACTAGACACCAGAGAAAAAAGGGTTAGAAATTTCCTCTCACTTGCCATGCTAAGTGGCTGCACTATTCAGGTTCAGGTTAGACTGCCACCTAAGGAGTCCTACCAAACCCGGACTAGATACCACCCAGGAGAGTAGTATGCCTTGTGTGGATCACACAATATTTTCTTACTCACAATGACCTACAAACCTGAAGCATTCTTTACAATTACATATTTTCCTCATATTTTTGTGTGGGAAACTTCCATAATCCGAGGGGATCTCCAAAATTCCTTTCACACAGCTTTCCCCACCCTTCTTCCAATAAAAGAAGCTACACAAATTCTGTGGCTTGGCATAGCACTGGCGATACAAAAGGGCCCGAAGCGCAACTTAGATCAACATTTCCTGTCAAAACAATAACCTGTTTTGGCAATGGAAGTAGCTTCAGCATTTGGACCCAGGCTCAGCAGCCACCCAGGGAAACCTACCAAACGCAGACACTTTTTAAAACTAAACACCTGGGGGAATCCAGGGTGGTGAGGAGCCTACAATGTTTTCCTACCCACAATGCCATGCAAGCCGCAAACTTTTCCTAAAACACACATTTTCACACTTCTGTGAGGGAGAGTCTTGGAATCTGCAAGGATCCACACAATTCCTATCACTTAGCATTATCACACTTTTCTCAATACAAATGGAACCCCTTTAGCTTCCTCCTTGTTACAACATGACCTAAACTGTAATTCCTGTACTACTAGACTAGGAGGGAGGGAAGGGCTAGTGTATGATGACCATACCCTGAGCGGTGTAAACTGTGTGACATCATTGCTTGTGCAAAGTGAACAAGTGAAGGGTGAAGTGACTTTGCACCAGTGGGCCATCTTGGAAGTATACAGATAATTCTGACGCGCTGGCGTGCATGTTCACACAGTGCTGAGTAATTTAATTTTCTTAACTGCCGGCAAGTGGTAAGCATCGCTACAGATTTTAGTGCCCGCATTTTTGGGAGTTTTAACACAAAACTGTATCCCTGTTAGGCTCGGACAAATGGGGGCTTACTAAGCCTTAAGATGGAACTTTGGGGGTTATTCCAACTTTGGAGGAGGTGGTAATCCGTCCCAAATGTGACGGATTTACCACCAGCCATATTACGAGTTCCATAGGATATAATGGACTCGTAATATGGCTGGTGGTATATCCGTCACTTTACCGTCACTTTTGGGACGGATTACCACTTCCTCCAAAGTTGGAATAACCCCCTTTGTCTTTTACAGCTCCTTCCTCTAAGCTGTTGTGCAGAGAAAGCATTTCCGTCACTGGCTCATTCCTTTAATTTGATTTGGAGGAGCAAGCACATCCCCCCCACTGGGCCAGTCACTTTTGCAATTTATCTTTTTTTATGGTAAGTGTGCTAGGGACTATTTGTAGTCATACATTTTGAGTCTTTCATTGAAAACGATTGTTCCTCTTTGATTACTCTAGCAGCCCATTTATGTACTTTGAATACCTGAAGGGCCTGTTTCGAGCCTAGTCAATAATTGACCTAGGGTGAGTGTTAATGTTTTTACTCACTGTCTTGCTTGTTAGGACACTCTCCAGAGACCTTATTGATTGGTTCATTTTATTTTTTTAGCGCTCCGTTAAGACGAGCAGCCTTGCCGTCTTTCCATACTCCATAGCATTTCTTCCAATAGAAGGTAACTTTCATGCAACTTTGTTGCATGGAACTCACATGGTTCTTAGGAAACACACCAGCCATAGGTTCTCTAATCATGTCCTATCATTGTTACCCAGGTTGCCCCTCCCCCACTTCCAGATGAAAGTCCCTTGAGATGGTTTCAAGTAACAGCAACTATCTGGGTCGAAACGTTGATGATGCTAATTGTCTGTACTAAGAGGCATATCCCCCTTGGACTTAAGACATTTCTAGATGCCCTCCTGGATGAGCATTTGTTCATTGCATTTTGGACAGACACCTTGCAGGCTGCTGTAGCACTGCTTAGTTCGATATTTTATTGTATATTTAGGAGTACAGTCATCTTATCCTTCACTTATTCACTTTGCACGAGCACTGATGACACTGTGTCCAACTTATGGAGCAAAGCTGAATTTACTGCACACAGATATTTTCAGGCACTTGAGCTAAAATACATAAATTGTGCAGGAATAATGTTCTCTGGTTGTGTTTTCTGTTTCCTCATGTGGCTTTTCTTAATGCTACTGGTTGACCTTGAATTAGTTTTGTGGCAACGTGTGATAAGCTACCGCTAAGATTTTTGTTGTTTATACCATTGCTGCCCAGATCCTGAAGTTTACTGGGTCACCCAATTATATTGTAATAATGGGGACTTTTAGAAAGTTGGCATTTTCTTGCCCTAAGCATTTGTGCATTCTGGCAAATTTCTGTGAATGGCTCAGCTAATGGTGTTTGTGTATTCCTCCCAGGCACTGACACAAAGTACACTAGGTGTGGGGGAAGGATGGCCCATCATGCAAGGATGTCTGGGGCACAAAGATGGCACCAGGTTCGGTTTGTTGGGGACCCTAGGACCATTCTTCAGTGGACTCCTGGACCTGTGTAAGATTCAGCTAAACGTCTGTCCTGCAGTCAGAAGGACTGACCTTTTGCTTTAAGGACTATCTTGCTGCCCCTGCTATCTGAAGGAGGAGCACCTTCAGAGTTCCAAGAGATAGTTGGCTGCCCCCCCCTGTGTGAGCAACCGGGGACCTCACAGGCTTCAGGGGCCATGAACCGTGCTGATGACTGCTGTCAGTGAATTGTAACGCCCCAACAGTGGTGCCCCCCTAGGTCCTGGTCACTTGGAAGTGGTGTTGGTGGTACTGTTCCTACCTAAAACTGAAAGATGGGACCTAGAATTGTTTTCAAAATCTTCCTAAAAAATCGACACAAGAATGGGACCTACCTGCCAGCTGGACCTACCAAGGTGCATCTGACTCCAATATAGCTCCAGTTACATTCTTCTCTATTCACATAAATCTTGTTCACTGGGGCCTCCTGACAAGCCTCATGAAGCCCTCTTCTGCTACATCCTGCTCAAGAAATCAGACTTCCAAAAAATCGTTTAAGTCTGAAGGTAAATTCTTCACTGTGACCTTGTACAGCAGCTCCCTGACAATGCTGCCTCCTCCTCGGACAGAGCCTGCTGGCTTGCCCCACAGAAGATGGTACCTTCTCCATGACAGACCAATCATTTTATGTGGAAGTTCCCCACCCCAACTGCGGAGTCTCTGCCATCGTAAAAACTTACTATTAACTCAGAGCTTGTGAATAAGAAAATAAAAAGAGTAAACTTACATAAACGTGTACGTTTACTTTAGTGAATCAGGCCCTAAGTAGTCATATAGACAAACTAAAAAGAGGAAATGGTAAGATTCTTAGAAAAAGTTCTCATCTTACCTCAGGCGCCAGATATTCAGGTGTACCACAAAAAGTCTTCATTGTAGCTGCATCCGTGATCCCTTCTTTGCAAAGTCCAAAATCTGTAATTTTTATGTGACCATCTTTGTCCAACATTAGATTTTCCAACTGTGAATGTGAAAAAAGAATGCATATGAGAATTACATATAATACAGCATGGTAGTTTCTAAAGGAAAGGATTCCACTTACATTAAAATGACATATCAAAATCAAAATGACATGCATCACACAAATACACAATTTTCACAATATTTCATTAATTCACAACTAAAAAATTATACAAAAATCAAAACTTTGATTTTAAAAGGAAGGTCAATGCTGCATCTCGTGGCTTTTTAATATATTGATTTTTATTTCTGACTGTTGAATTCGGAGGTCAGATTCTACATTTCTTAAGCAGTTTTTGTTAGGTACATAACTGCACAGAAGGAATATGTTACTTACTGTGTAAGCATCTGTTTGTGGCATCTAGCGGTGTAGATTAAATTTCTTTGCCTACTCATGGTTTTGGGTCAGGATGAGCACAAGTTGTTTTTCTTCGAAGAAGTCTTTTGAGGCACAAGGTTGAATGACTCCTCCCTCTTGGTGATAGTGCGCATGGACATCAACCCCATTGTTAGATTGTTTTCCTGAAAAAGGGAAAGAATGGAGTGTATTAGTGTAAGTAATCAGGTGTCCATGTGAATTTATTGTCAGAAACTGCAATGACCACAAGTGTCCAGGGAGGCGGGTGGGCACATGGGAATCTAAAGCACTGCATGCCATGAACACATGCTTACAGGGTAAGTAACATTTTGTTCGAGGCATGTGTGGCTGTAGATAGCCATGTTTGCACAGACTTAAAGCAGTCCCCTACAGAAGTGGTGGCTAACCTGTGGGTGTTGCAGTTGTCTGTAAAAGTGTAGGTAAGCCTGTCTGAGCCACACTTGCTTGTTGCCATGCCAAAATATCCACACAATAATGTTATGTGAAAGTGTGTGTTATTGACCATGTAGCTGCTTTGCATATGCCAGCTACTTGAATGTTAGGAAAGCCATGGATGCTTCTTACTTCCTAACAGAGTGTGTTCTAAGAGTAGGTAAAGTTCTTTTGACTTTAGCATAACACGTTTGAATACATTTATCTATCTGGCTATGATTGATTTGGATATAGGGTTCCCTTTATGGGGAGCTGAAAAAGCAGCAAACAGTTGCTTAGTTTTTCTGAAAGCTTTAGTTCTATCAATGCAGGACATAAGGGCCCTTTCAACATCTAATGTTCGGAGAGACGTCTCAGCAACTGAATCTAGTTGTGAGAAAAATCTGGTAACTCGATTGATTGAGGTGAAAGTGGTAAACAACATTGGGGAGAAATTTAGGGTTTGTGCTTAGGAACACCCTGTCTCTGAGTAGATAGAAGAAAGGTTCTTCCAAGGTTAAGGCCTGGAGCGCACTAACACGTCTAAGTGAGGAGCTAGTAACTGAAAATGCTGCTTTCCAAGAAAGGAACTGCAGGAGGCATGTATGCAGGGGTTCAAATGGAGGGCCCATAAGTCATGTAAGAACGTTAAGATTTCATGAGGGTGCAGGTGGAACTTCTGGTAGAATAACTCTTTTGAGCCCTTCCCATGAAGGCCTTAATGACTGGTATTTTTAATTAAGCGACATGTTGCCTATTCTGTAGATAAGCAGCCATTGCGGCAAGATGTAATCTTACAGCTCTGAATGCTAACTCAGCTTTTTGTAGATGAAGCAGGTAGCATACAATGTCTGGTACGTTGGCTTTGAAAGGGTCAATGTGTATTGAATGACAGTAGCAGAAGAATCTTTTGCATTTTGCAGCATAGCAAGTTCTAGTGATAGGTTTGCAAGCCTCTTTAAGAATGGTCATACATTCAGGTGGCAGGTTAAGGTAACCAGACTATGACCTCAGGAGGCAAATCGCTAAGTTGACAGTTTTGGGATCTGAGTGCATGATTTCTCCATGGTGCTGAGTGAGAAGGTCTGGCCTGTTGGGGAGCTTCTCGTAGGGAACTTCAGAGAGGTCAAGTAGTGTTGTGAACTAGGGTTGGTGAGCCCCGGTGGCAGCTACTAGGATCATTGTGAGAGATGTTTGCCTGAGCTTCTGAACCAGAAATGGAGGGAGAGGATGAAAAGCAAAGGCAAATATCCCTGACCAACTCTTTCATAGTGCAGTGCCCTTGGATAGTGGGTGTGGGAACCAATGAGACGAAGTTTGGGCATTTTTCGTTTTCTGCAGTTGCGAAAAAATCTATTTGAGGAAACACCCATTTGTGGAAGTATGGGAGGAGGACTTGTGATTGGAGTTCCCATTCACTGACTTGTTGCTGCATCCTGCTGAGGAGATCTCCAAATTTGTTGTCCGTGCCTGAGAGATATTTTACTAACAGGTGGGTGAATGCTGTGATGTAATGCCCATTTCCTAATGGTCTGTGATAGATGAGATAGTTGCGGAGATTGTCTCACCCCCCCCTTGCTTTTGTACGTAGTACTTGGCTGTAATGTTGTCTGTCCGGACTAGGAAATGTTGTGAATGAGGTGAAGTAGGAATGCTTTCAAGGCTAGGTGAACAGCTTGAAGCACTAGGTAGTTATTATGGATTCCTCAGTGTTTTTTGTCCCATTTACCCTGTATTGTGAGATCCTTCAGATGTGCAACCTACATCTGTTTTGAGAGTGAGCTGGGGAACATTGAGAAATGGCCACCCTTTCAAAAGATTGTTGGTATTCCACCATTGCAGAGAGTGATGAGTTTGCTGGTCTATCGACACTAGATCAGATCCTTTGACCCTGTGACTGAGACCAATGTCAAGCTAAACACTCCTTTAACAGGCGTAAGTGTGATCAGATATGTTGTACTATGACAATGCAGGGGGCCATCATTACTTAAGAGGTGGATGACTGTCCTTACTGTGCATTGTTGATTTGCTTGAATTTGAGGTTATATTGTCTGAAAATGTTGGACTGTTGCAGATTTGGGATAGGCTAATCCTATTTGTGAGTTTAGAATAGCCCCAAGATATGGCTGTACCAGCAGAGGATGTAGGTGAACATTGATGGTGAATTCCAAGTGGTACAACAGATCCATTGCAATCTGAGTGTGTTGTTGACACTGTTAGTGAGTGTTGACTTTGATAAGCCAATCATCCAAGTATGGAAACACATGGAAGTTTTGTCTGCGTAGATGGGCTGCTACCAGACACTTGGTGAATACTCGAGGTGCAGTGAACACCCCAAAAGGAAGGACTTTGAACTGATAATGTTTGTAGCCCACCACAATGCCATGAGCTTGGTACGTTGGTATGTGAAAGTAGGTGTCTTTTAGGTCTAGTGTAGCCATAAAGTCGCCCTCTTGAAGTTGAATCATATCTTGGAAGGTGATCATGTGGAAGTGCAATGACAGGATGTAGTGGTTTAATGGTCTTAGATCTAGGACTGTGGGTAGAAACCCATCTTTTTTTTTAGACATTAGGAAGTCTAGAGAGTGTTTTCCTGAGACCTTGTATTGGTTAGCGCCTTTGAGAAGAGCTTGAACTTCTTGTTTGAGCAATGTTTGATGTTCCAGTGATAGCCTGTGAGTGCGAAGTGGAACGTTGGGAGGTGCGGAAGTGAGCTCCAGACAATAGCCATATTGGATAGTGGCTAACACCAGTTGCTACGAGCATACCATGGCCAAGTGTCTGTTGGTGAGATCCAGGAGATATATGGGGCAGCAGAGACAATACTCGCAACTTGCTGAGCTTGGGTCACATCCTCCATGTCCAGCTAGGCTGCAAGGTTGGAGCAGGAACTGCCCTAAAAAGAAATGCCTCTTCCTCCACAGCCAACGGTTGAGGGTGGCTTTTTTCATCCTCAGTGTGTTTTTCACCAAAGATATCTGGAGTGTTGTGAATGGTTCTACGCAACATTTCCATGCAACACGCTCGGCGGTATTAAAGAGTCTCTTTTGAGCAGAAAGATTTATAGGTATCGCAATAACCTTGCTTCAGCTCAGGCAACAATCACAGGTTGCAGACCAGGTGTTGGGTTGATTCAGGGATATTTTGTGTGGCAGCGCGGGCACTAACAGAAAGGCGTCCGTTCCATCACCAGTTGGGCATTCTCGAACAAGTGTGATGAAGTCCAAAGGAAGTCTAGAAGGGCAAGACTCTAGAAGGGCTGCGGTGGAAAAGAACCAAAGTGTTGAAGACAAGGCTTGGTACGCCAGTGGAAAACGTGATTGAAAAACGATACCAACAAAGGGATTGGGATATAAGAACCGAAAGCAAACTGTGACGGTGTCGACAAAAGAGCAAAGGCACACATGTCCATACCCGATGGTGGAAAGAAAACAATCTAACAATGGAGTGGATGTCCATTTCCACTATCACCAAGAGGAGGAGTCACTCGACCGTGTGACTCGAAAGACTTCTTCGAAGAAAAACAACTTGTACACATCTGGACCCAACAGTAGGTGGCAGGAGTATGCAAAGCATGTGTATCTACAGCCACACAAGCCTCAAACAACTTTTTCACATAAATAGGTAGTTGAGAATGGAAGTAAACCTGTTAGTCTTTATGTTAATCAAGTAATTTTGTGTATGCAAACAAATATTCTCCAGGGAATTTTCATTGAACAGATGTTTTGGTGCATTATCAGTTAAATTTTCACTCAAGCCATTTCCATTTTTTGCTATCAGTCCTGCACATTTGTACATTAAAAGTAACCTTTATCCAATTTTTAGTTGTATCTGGATTGGAAAGTAAACGTGAAAACTGTAGTCCATATCTTGTAGATGCTGGATAAAACATTTCAAGACTTCTTTTGATAATTGTTCAGCTGCAGATTGAAAAAAGGCCTTACAGTTGAAAATAATGTTTTTTTTTATTTATAAGAAGGAGCCCACAATACTAGCCAAGACCATAGTCTTAATTTTGTCTCTGAAAAAATGGTGTTGCCTCCTCCTTGCATGCTCAAGTTGAATGCATTAAAATGAGTGATAATGCCTGACATATACACTAGCATGACTTACCATGGGTAGTCATGCAGGATTCCAGATCATGAAGAATACTCTGATTTCCTTTCTTAGTTCAAAAGCAGAGACAACAGTTTGCCACATAACAGCCATCAGACCTCTGTACATATCAGGAGTTGCTGATGAATAGTATTGATAAACTCACAGAGCTGCTTAAAAAGCCTTCAATTTAGTGGCCCTGCTTTGATTAAATGTACAATTTGACAGATTCCTTCAAAACGCTCTTCCAATTCTTGTGGCATCTTCCTAGTGCCACAAATTGCTTGATGAATGCAGTAGTGGTGCACTGAAGGGTTATTTTTCTTATTCATGCAATGAGTCCAGATAGTCTTTGAGACATAAGACAATCCCCATCTGTGCTGAATGAACCACTGAACTGCATTTGATGTAAGAAATGTAGTCATAATGTTGTACACCTCTTCTGCAGTGGCACTGGTAAACTGGGTTAGAACAAATGTTCAATAATGTTCCCTCATACTCTTATCTAGCATATCACAAAAATGAGATTTGTTTGCAGTCTGTACTTTGAGTTGAGGCTATAAAGGTTATTTTTTCAAATTCTTTCAAGCACCTGTTCCTTTATGTTATTTGACAGTGTGTCAATTTGTTTTTATCATCCTTTTCAATGACAATCCCATCAAAGTTAAATCTTTTGCTGCTTTTTCTCCAACCACTGCACTAACCGAGGCTTGGGGTGGAGGTAGTCTCAGCCCTTCAGTGATTGCATGTTTTTTTTTCAGGTTTTCCTATGAACATGGATACTTCATAGGCAATTTTGTAGTATTTTCACTGCAATAACCAGTCTTCTTAATTAGTTTTCTACTTTGTTGGATCCCTTGCTTGCTATTTAGTTGTAAAACCATATATGCATTTGTTAGCATGTTTTTATGCTTGCTTGCTTCAGACTGTCTTTGTAATATAGGTTTCATGGCCTCATCTGATAAAGATTAATAACACACACAGCAGCTGCTGTTCGTATTCTGAACCTGCACACAGGAAACCCATGATTCAATATTGTACTTGCAACATTTCAACTGTCTTTGAATTATATCACTTTGTTTTGAGTATAATGGGACTTCTTTGATGCCTTCTGGGTTATTCTGTTTAAATGCAAACCAGAGAGCCACAGTCTTACAAATGACAAATCTACAGTGTTTTCTACGTTCAAATTGTATCCAGTACTTCCCAAATGACCAATATGTTTTTGTTTAGTCCAAGGACTGGGAAGGTCCCTCATTCTTCTAAAAACCGAAAACAAATTTTGGAAGGACAACTGCTCAATGTACCACAGTCCAAAGTTTGTCATGCAGTATCTTCTTGAATGAAAAATCATGTACTACCTTCTTCACATTGTCGTGTGACCAATGTGTCTGTCACGTGCCTGTCTGCATGCACAAAGACACATTTCAGGAATCGAGCAGCCTGTGAAAGTATTTCAGATATGGCTAGAACTGCAAGCATGCTCCTCTTCGAATACAAGAAGTGAAGGTGCTTAGAGTATGCAAGTGGCTGCTGATGTAAAGCAGTGAATGGGAGAACATGTAGCCAGCAAGGGCCTTCTCAGCTTTACCTGCTGTGAAGTCTCTGTATACATGTGTATACATGCACAGGTTACAACATCAACTCCGTACATGGGCTAACAATGAGTCTTTGACTAAAAGTGCTTCGGAAATACTTAGAATTATTGACGGCAAAAAATGGTCAGGGGTCCTATGGATGTGAAGGTGTTGTGAAACTGTACAGAACACCAACTACTGGTTGAGAAGTCCTGCTTTAGTTTCTTTTCACTTTTAATCACTAATGGGCCTGAATATCGTTTACATTCAACAAGCAGGAAATATATGAGTTACAGAAATACACATAGGATTTGCAAAGAATTTAAAATTATGTAGTAGCCGTCACAACAATTATAGTTTTTAGTGGGTATTTCTCAAATAAACATACTATTGCAGCTTGTTTACACAACAGACTGTCCACACACTTGCAGTGGCTTATTCAACTTTTTTTCTCCACAACTAAAATATTTTTCCTTAGTGGAGAAGCCTCTTCTCCTGCACCCTTCGTGATATGGAGACATCTTTGTGGTATACCTAGTTTAGAAATACAATTTAAAAAGGGTCTTGCAAAATATTTGTGAATACCCGAAAAGATCCAAGTTTGGATGCTGCGAAACAGGCTGGGGGGCCAGGACTACACCTCCTAGGAGCTGACATGGCAGAAGAGCTGCCTCCCTTCACAACAAGTGCATAAAGAAAATGTGTTGGCCCCCCTGCGAGGGACCCTGTGACATAGGCCGGGGGGGGCAAGATTACATCTCCCAGGAGCTAACACAGCAGGAGAGCCGCTTCCCATTACTACATGCCCATCGAGACACAAAGGAAATTTGTTGGTCCTGCTGAGCTGAATGCTGTGACACAGATTGAGGGGTGCCAGGACTACACCTCCCAGGAGCAGACGAGGCAGGAGAGACTACTCCTATCACTATACGTGCCTGGAGGCACCTAAAGGAAATTTGTTGGACCCGCTGCAGGGACGCTGTGACACTGGCCGGAGGAGTCAGGACTACACCTCCCAGGAGCTGATGCAGCATGAGAGCCACCTCTCGTCACTACACATGCCAGGAGGCGCATAAAGGAAATGTGTTGGCCCCGCTGAGCGGAATGCTGTGACACAGGCCAGGGGGGGGGGGGGGGGGGAGGGGGCAGCACAAGACTACACCTCCTAGGAGCGGACGTGGACGGAGAGCCACCTCCCGTCATTCCACGTGCCAGGAGGCCATAAAAGAAATTGAATTTGTCCCGCTGTGTGGGATGCTGTGACAGAGGCCTGAGAGTTGGGGGATGGGAGAACTACACCTCCTAGGAGCTGATTCAACAGGAGAGCTGCCTCCCATCACTACACGGACCCAGAGGCACATAAAGGAAATTTGTTGGCCCCGCTGCATGGGATGCTGTGACAGGCCAAGGGAGCCAGAACTACACCTCTCAGGAGCTGACACGGCAGGAGAGCTGCCTCCTGTCACTACATGTGCCTGAAGGCGCATAAAGGAAATTTGTTGCCCCACCCCAGTGTGGGATGCTGTGACACAGGCCGGGGGGCCAGGACCACACCTCCTAGGAGCTGACACAGCAGGAGAGCAGCCTCTCATCACTACATGTCCCCAGAGGAGCATAAAGGTAATATTTGGCCCTACTGCACAGGACGCGCCTGGGCCAAGAGGGGGCCGCCTGCGCCCATCTGTAGCTGGATGTGGATGGGCTTGGCCCGGTCTCTTCCGGCCTCTTCAGAAGGCTGTGGGGTGGGTGAATGTGGGCTACTCTTTTCATCATTGCAATCCCTCTCAGCTGCTGGCTTGTGCTGTGGGAAACTGTGTGACAAGTATTTGCCATTTATTAGCCTTACTCCTGAGGTACTTGCCTCACGATTAGACTGTCGCTAGTCTGTTGGCAGGGGAAGAGGGTATAGGTTTTAAGCAAGGGGGAAGTGCAAAAGTCCCAGAAGGGCACCGCAACTTGTGTCCAAACCAACATCAATTGACATAATGCTAAAAAGGGCCATTGGAGTGTTAGCCTCCGAAATCGAACTTACAGAAGGGCAACTCTCATTAAGCCAAGAAGCATGCAGTGTATCCATTGGCACACAGTCCCCTGATTCCAACAGCCTGGTTACATCTGAGTGTGTGGCAAGTTTGGTAGCGGCCCAAAATGGAGTAGAAGGATTGAGACTGGATGCTGATATGGACTGCTCCTCAGTCAAGGAATTCAGCGCATATCCTAATTTAGTGGTCAAGAGGAAGCGTAAGACCCCATGCACTCATAAGTCCATGAGAAACGGTGGTGATGGCCTGACAATGCATTGTTCCACAGGTCTGAAAGCCCACGAGGCTGAGGGGATCATCCAGGAGGATCGTCCACTGCACTGGGCATCAGTCTTAATGAGGGACATTATGGCCCAATTAAAGGCTGTTGTGACACCAGAGCTCCTGCCTCTGGTAGAACGTCTGACGAAATTGGAAGCTGCAAGTATGACCGCTTTCAACATTGTTCCTGTGAGGCCAGGGGGTGAAAAGGAAAAGGGAAATCAGAAAGATTTTACCCCTTCTGATAACATACATGGGGCCAAGTCCTCAAATACAAAATAGAAGGGGAGGGGAGGCGGGAGGGTCTGGTTGGTAGTTATACTAACTCTGAAAACCAGGCAGAGGCCAAGGGGAGTACAGTCCAAACTCTGGGGAGTGCTCACCAAGTCCTAGGCCACTGGAAGTCTGTATGGGCCCGGTGAGTGACTTGTATGTGCTCCAATTAATAACCTTCCACCGGCTTCCTGTCTCTAGGTCGTAATTCTTGCAGAGGTATCTAAATTGAAGGGTAGCCAAAGGGAGTCTCAGCCAGAGTTATTCAACAAATGCCTATCTTGGTTTATGAGGAACAGGAATTTCTCCCCCCACTTTGACCAGCAATATCCTTTTGACCCGTAGAGTCAACTGGATTGGGCAGGGACCCATTGATTGGCCCGGTGACTGTGTTATTGTTAATTTTAGAGATCCGCAGCAGGTTCAATGTCTTTGATTCGATGGCCCGTGACCCCAGGAGACAGGCCCTTCTATCTGCACTCTTCCATTGGGATATTTTTTATAGGCCTCCCACTAAAGGAACCCCTTTGCTCCAGGTTAACAATGTTTTGAATAGTGTAAATAGGAGACATTTTCCACCTTCTCAGGGGGGGTAAAAAATCCAAAATGTATGGTATCTACTTCCAACCGGAATGAAGTACTTGAAGAGGTGGACTGACCCATAAGTACCCAGTCCCTTCTATTTAATAAGTTGACTGTGGGTAACAGAGCTGATCGGATGAAAGATGGGCTGGGTCAATTGAAAGCAATAAAGAATAGAAGAGGGCAGGGTGCCACCTCCGCAACTAGGGTTTGGAAGTGTCCCGGTAATTAGACTATGGTTCCCAATCATGCTGTTGGTTTAGCCATGTTTCATTGCCCCAATCAAGCTGCCCCCAATACAAATCAAGATCTTCTTCAATTTGGTGGAGGTAAATCGGCTGCAACGATTAAGCCTGCTCCTGGGGTATATAGTATTTGTGCTAGATTCCTTGAGGTACAGGCGTCAATCCAGGAGGTTGTACAAAAGGGCTCACTGAATGATTCAGCTGGTGTGGTGAAACCGATGGCCTTAAATAAGACTGTAAAACCTATTAAAATGGTTTCATGGAATGTTGCTGATCTGAAGAGCAAACTGGTCTGCCCAATTGGGGCTCCTTTATAGACCAGTTTAAAATTTGCCTTTAACAAGAAACCTGGATGACGCAGGAGTTCCAGCAACCTGACTATGCAGTTTATTGTAAAGCGGCAGTAGGGTGTCAGCAAGGAAAGGCATCTGGGATACTTTCAACTTAGGTTGCAACCCACCTGTGATGCAGGGTTAAACCAGTCGCGGTACAGTCGGATGATAATCTCTGCCACCTACTCACTTTCTCCCCCCGTGTAGAACTCTACTTGATTAATGTTTACTTTAGATTTGTCATAGCGAGTCTTAAGTCTAGTTTGGTGGAGCAGTTAGATACACTCTTATCTTCACTCCCAGAGAGTGCCTATAACGTGGTGGCTGGTGACCTAAATTGACAATTTGAGCCCTTGGATGTATAGCGAGACAAAATAATGGGCACAGAAAATAGGATTTGGTCTGGCCCATATTTACCACTGTGGGACAGACCTCACTAATAGATTATATTTTGGCTGACGTACGTTATGACCCTGGATAGTAGATATGGAGGTCCTCCCTATACACAATAGTGATCATAATCTTCTTTCCCTAGAGTTAATGCTTCCACTTAGAAAGGCCACGGTTGTTCAACTTGATCCGATTAATGGTAGACTCACTCTGGCACTAAACAAACAAAGAATCAAATGGAGTGAGATAGAGCAAATACCAGGTTATATTAAAGTACTGTATAGATCTGTAGGAGCAGCCAACGAAGAATTGAATAAGATAACCAGAATTGAGGATGACCCAGGGCAAAGGGCAAAAGTGGCAGATACTCATCAGAAGCTGACTGACACAATTAAAGACTTTTTTGTTGAAAAATGTCATGCCTTGGTTGGGTAGTCAGTGTCGAGCAGCTAAGCTCTCTCTTTTAAAGGCCTTAAAAACTGAGGATGGCAGTTTGATTCGTTCTGCCAGATCCGAATATAAACATATTGTCAACTGTGACAAAAGAGAGTGGGAGCAAGATAAGTGGGAGTCTCTGTATAAGTGCAATTAAGAATTTCAAAGTCTTCTGGAGCATAGTAGAGACCAGGTACTCTGAGTCCCGCTCCGGTATTGGGAACAATATACCAGCTGACATGTGGACTGATGGTGAGGGAAAGGGGCGGGGAGAACTTGGGGGTAGAGAGATTGTTTCAGCTAGGCCTTGTGGGGATTTCCCCAGCAGGGCAGGGAAGGAGGGGGTGGGAGGAAATACAATTATTTTACTCTAGAGGAAATTGTGAGGGTTATCAATGTGATTGGCTCAGGGATCGATAAAATTCCAATGGACCTTGTTGGCTCAGCCCCTGAAATTTGGGGCCCGTATTTAGGTGCTGTGTTCAATGCCATTATGGAGGGGATACCAATTCCCCATACATGGGGAGTGTCAGAGATCATTCCTATTTATAGAAAAGGCTCTCTTTTGTTACCTAGCAACTATAAGGCTATTAGCCTGACAGATGTCTTGCAGAAAATATTTTCGAGAATGAAACTAAACTTGAGAGGCTACAGGATTGGATGGAGGTTACTAAAGACCTTAGCCCCTTTCAAGCAGGTACCTCGACTTCTGACCACATTTTAGGCTACAGCTCCTTTACTGGAAGTCTGTGGTTCTAGAGGGTGGTAGTCTATATTTCATTTTTGTTGACTTACGCTCTGTGTTTGATTTGGCTCCTAGGGTCACACACTGGCAGGTTTTGACCAATATAGGGGTTCTCTCCTTACTGTGTTACATCTTGCAAAGACTCTGAACTTTGAGCAGGTACATGTTGTGGTAAACTGGGAGAACTCTTGGAACCCTTTCCAATTACAAAAGGGGGCTGGCAGGGTTGTGTACTAGCACCTACTTTATTTACTTTGTACTTTAAATGTTTGGTTGATTTTTCAACCAACATAAATAATTATGCCTCTAGGTTGGCGCTTGTTAAGATGCTAGCACTAATGTTGGCATATTTTTTTTTTTTTTTTTTACTCTTGAAGTCCCCTATGGGAATCCAAAGGGTATTGGATAGTTTCAATAGTTTTTGTATGGAGAGGGGCTTTGAAATAAATGGGAGTAAAACAAAATAAATGATACTCAACCTTTCAAGAATCACACGCCCCAATCCCACCTTGAACGGGACCCTGCTAGAGAGGGTTACAAACTTTCAATACTTCGGGATCATGCTTAGCGAGGGCATGGATTGGCTTTCCCACATAGAGAGGCAAAGGTTGAGGTTGGGTCAGTTTGTGGTTGGGTTCTCGAAGGTATACAGGGAACCTTTTTCCAAGCCAGTTAGCCCCGCCTTAGAGATCTAAAAAATGCAAGCAGTGGGAGCAGCCATTTATGGGGCCGAGCTATGGGGACATAAGCCGCTGGTAGAGTTCATGTATATCGAGAATAGCTTTATGAGACAGTTGCTGAGTCTTCCTGCCTCTACTCCCTTGATGCCTCTCCGACTGGGTCTGGGAATGAGGCGCATAATACAGGATATAAGCCTCAGGTCGTACTCTTTTGGTGGAGAATTTGGGCTACACCGGAGCTGATTTCTTATAGATCTACCCTTGAAGAGGTCTCAGGGATATCTGGGGCAGGTAGATTATGCTGGTTGAGGTACATTAACAAAGCTATCAAAAGCTTGGTTAAACTTAGCCTGTGGGATAACCCACCAGTGGCCTGTCAGACCACCTCTAGAGCCAAACTCACTAAATATTATAGGGATCATGAGTTATTTAACCTACTGATTCCTCTCTAGGTGACCTGACTGCAGGATTTTAAGGTTTTAAGAATTTTTATAATTTGAAATGTTGCCTTGATAAAATCCAGCCGGTCCTTGCCAGGATGCTATATTTACAGGTCAGGCATGGTAACCTCCCCATGAGCTTGTTTACAAGCAAGTGGTGCAATGGGGGACATACCTTGGATAAAGTGTGCCCTTCTTAAGGCCAAGCGGATGAAACAGAGGTTTATGTCCTCTGTTTCTGTATTGTTTTTAGGAAGCTCAGATCAGTCTGGACAGTTCCAGTACGTCGAAACACTGGCTCTACACGCTGTGTCAAAGTATTAAGATTTTTGTAGACAGACACTTGTTTCTGCCGTCTCTAGATACTTATTTAGGATCTGGTTCCTAAGGGAAATTGGTGATGGGATGATTTGTGCTCAGTACCTCCTTTGCTCATGATGAGCACAAACTCCTGCCTTACCTCAATTTTGATGATTTAACTTGGCTGTTGGACGTTGAACGTTTTCCTAAAACTGGTTAGTCTAAAATATTGATTTGGTTTTGCACTTTAGTATACATTTGTATGCGAGATTTCAGGCAAATTTTACAAATTTGATACCAGAGACATGAGGGCTATCGTGCAGGCGCTGAGCCAGAGGCTCCATATAAAGCGCAAACAGAGGGGAGAGCGGACACCCCTGTTGAGTCCCCCGACCTGTCGGAAACGGCAATGACAGAGTCCCATTGACTCGGACAGCAGCCTTAGGTGCACGATAGATGCACTGAATCCAGGCCCTAAACACTGGACCCAGCCCAAAGCGCTCTAGTAATGAAAAAGATAAGGCCAGTGGACCCTATCAAACGCCTTTTCCGCGTCAATGGAGAGGAGGAGCGCCTCTCTACAAGATCTGCTAGTTTTATCAATTAAATGTAAGAGCCATTTCGTATTGTCTCCGGACTGTCGGTGAGGTATAAAGCCCGCCTGATCCGTATCTATAAGTCCAGGCATGTAGGGATTAAGGCACTGCGCCAAGATGCCAGTAAACAACTTGGCGTCTATATTCAGAAGCGAAATAGACCGATATGAACCACGTTCTTCTGGATCCTTCCCCAGCTTGTGAATGACCGTAATGGTGGCCTCCAACATGCTGGGCGTGAGAGTCCCGGACACCAGGAAGGAATTAAAAAGCCGCGCCAGGAGCAGAGCCAACTCCGGGCAAAAAGTTTTATAGAAAAGCGCGGTGAAGCCGTCCGGGCCAGGCGACTTCCCAATATTCAGACGTGAAATTGCTGAAATAACCTCCTCCAATGTAATGGGCTGATCCAAGGAGGACGCATCTTGCTCACGGAGCGGAACAATACGACAGTCCGCGAGAAAGGCGGCAGGGTCCGCTTCATTCCCCGTATCCACAGCATACAGCTCTCTATAATAATCAGCAAACACCTCAGCCATTTGATCGTCCATTCATACCTCACCCTTAGAAGGGGAGCACACCATCTTTATAGCCGTGGCTGAGCGCTGCACCCTCAGCTTATGGGCAAGGACTTTCCCACATCGGTTGCCCCCAATATAATATTTGTGTTTAAGTCGAACTACTGCATACTCTGCCCTGTCCCAATCCAGCCGTTTCAGTTGCTGACGTGCCTTCTCCAACTCCCTCCACACTCTAGGCGTACCGGTATGCTTATGGGAGCGCTCTAGCGCCGCTACTTTTTGCACTAACACTGCCCTCTGCTCCCTCCTAGCTTTATTTTCTTTGGTCAAAAGCGATATCACCTCTCCACGGACTACTGCTTTCAGTGCCTCCCACAGTATCCCCAAACTAGTTCTCCCATCATCATTGAGTCTAAGGTAGTCCATGATCGTGCGTCGCAACGTCTCCTCCGCCACCAGGCTCTGCAGTATAGTATCCCTAAATCGCCAGCTCGGAGTCCCTACTCGTCCCACATCAAGACAGGCCACCAATGTAATGGGGGCATGATCTGTCAGAGCCCGAGGCTCGATGGCAGTCTCCCTGATTCAGGAAGTGAACTCTGAGGAAGCCAAGAAGAAGTCCATACGGGTACACGTCTTGGAGGAGGCCGAATAGAATATGTAACCCCTGAGCGTCGGATGCGCCCTCCTCCAGACGTCCTCCAAGTCACAATCAGCCAACCACTGGTCGCCCCGCCGGAGTCAATGCCCCGTCTGCCCATATCAATGCCCAGAACGATCCAGCTCATTGCCCATGACCAGATTGAAGTCCCCCCCTACCAAAATGACCCTATCCGGTGTAGTGAGTATTGGGGAAATGGCTTGCCTCGTGAAGATTTCTTGCTGCGCGTTAGGAGCATATAATGTGGCAATAGTAAAGAGGAATGCCCCAACACGCACCCTAATGGCCAAGAACCTACCCTTTAACTCGTGTATCTTGGCGACTACCTCCCCAGGAAAGGCCCTCGATATTAGTATTGCCACCCCAGCGTGCTTCATGGAGAAGAGGAACAAAACTGACGGGGAAACCACTTCGAGTGCATACGATATGTATCCTTTAGCAATAAGTGCGTCTCCTGCAAAAGGCAGATATGGCACCCAGACCTCTCGAGGGCAGAAAGGATCACCAATCTCTTAGCTGGACTATTGAGCCCCCGGACATTTAGGCTTAGACATTTAAGGGAAATGCGGAACTAAGCAGGTTGCGCAATCTAGTCCTTGTCCCCACCCAGGAGCAGGAGACAATGACGGTCCGAGGACGGCCCGCACACATAGTGACAGTGATCGATATCAGAGCACATGGAAATTTCGGGGGAAGCACAACAACACAAAACCACAGCGCACAACAGGTGCATAAAACACACAAGTCCTCCTTCATACATCCCAAAAGAGGCCAGTGTCCTGCCAGGGGTCGGCATCACCTCACAAGGTAGTCACTTGGTAGCCAGAGAACCCACCACCCAGGCCCATCTCAAGCAGTCTCACAGCTTATTCTGTAATGACCCCAGACCATTGTAGCAGTACTCGGATGCCCTCTGCTTAGGCACTGGTCCCAGCAGCTAGACTGCTCAGTACAGATTGTCACTCTCCAGTGCTTGTTCAGTCGAGGACGGCCTCGGTTGCTTCCTCTTCCTCTCCTTACGTCGCCAACGTGGGGGGCCCTCAGCAGCGGCCTCCTCGCACTGGCCAACACCACACTCTGTCTCCTCCATATGTAGGATCCTGCGCGCCTCCTGCAGTGATTTCACCTGACGCAGCTGGCCCTCCCAGCGAAACACAAGGCAGAAGGGGTGGGCCCCAGGAATAAGCCGTAGAATTCGCCCGTAGGTGAACCGTAATGGGCTTAAATTCCCATGCCTCTGCAAAGTCCTTAGCGAGAGGTCCTGAAATAGCTGAAGCGTGTGCCCTCTGAACTGGACCTGAGAGAGATTTTGCGTTCTCTGCAGAATGCTTTCTTTAGTCATGTAGTTATGCACACACGCTAGGACGTCAGGAGGGCGATCTCTGGTTCCTCCCGGCCAGCCCGCTCTGTGAACCCGATCCAGGGCGATCTCTTGTGTATCTTCTGGGCCCAGAATGGAGTGGAACAGTGCTGTAACGAACCCTCTAATATCCTCCCCTTCCGCCCCGGTCGGCGCTCCCCTGATGCGTATGTTATGCCGCCTAGATCGGTTTTCTAAGTCCTCTGCAGGAGTTCATTTTGCTCCACAAGACGTATGACCTCCTGTTGCAGTTGTTCCACTTCTTCCTCCCGGGAGATCTCACTGTCCGACATTCGCCACCCTTTCTCCCAGAGACGTAATGTCCGCCCGTAGCTCCCTCATCTCCTGGGAGATCTCTCTCCAAAGCTCCTGCAGGTCCCTCCTAAGCGAGTCAAACAAGGAGGTGAGAAAGCCCTTTGTAACCGGGGCCCCACCATAGTCCTCCGCCTCACCCCGGTCTTCAGGCCCTTTCTTCAAAGCAGGCCCCTCAGCCGACCTGCTCTGCGCTGGGTGAGATCTTGTCAACATCTCCCTCACTGACTGATCCCTTTTAGGCTTAGAGGACGCCATCAGAATTCAACTCATCCGCCGACTCAGGGACGAGCCCGGCACCAGGCACTGTCCACCCCGCTGTTCCTCAATCTAGGTTTTGCAAGATCAGCACCTCTCCCTGGGGTAGCCTTCTCTCTCCGTCAGCATACGCTCCGGCACAGTGAGATCCTCTGTTCCCTTTCTCCCCTCCAACAGGGCCGAAGCGGTGGGCATTATCTATTATATGGCTCTACCAAGGCCCAGCTCCATCGAGCAGCATGCGGCTAGGCCCGTCCCGGCCAGTCTCACTGCGGGCCGGATGTCCCGCCGATCCGAGGGCCCACGCTCGTCTCCACGCTCGTCCCCACGCACCGTGGGGCCCTCTCACCACGGGGCACAGGGGGGGAACCAGGCAAACCCCACTGCCGCCTCCACACCTCGCCGGGGGCCCCTCTGCCACCCCCTGGCCATCAGACAGCCTCCGCCAGCCCCAGGAGGTCAAAGGCACGGGTCACGGCCCCCTCTGCCCGTACCTTCGCAGCCGACTGCCACCGTCGTCGTCATCTGCTCCGCGTCGTGCCCTGCCGAGCCCCAGTGGGCTCCTCGATACGCCGCCGTCCACTAGGCCGCAGCCTGGGCCTGAGAGGCTCTCGCCCGGCGGCCCTCCAGAGCCCTCGAGCGCCTGCCCGGTCTCGCCTTTGGGCACCTGCGCCTTCCTGGCGCTCCCGACTTCTCAGGGGCGCCCTTGTTGGTGGTGGCCCGGGGTCGCTACGCTGCTATAAAGGCCCAGGCGGCGAAGCTCGTGAATACGCGTCCACTCACGGTGCCATTTTGGCCACGCCTCCCCCCCTACAAGCACTTTAGCAGCCTCACATCTTGTCCCATTTTTTAGGGCACCCCCTACTCAGGAAGACCACTCTTTCAGCCCCTCTGCACCAATCCAGGTCAAACTTCCATGCCCAAACACATGGGGATTGTCCAGCCCCCCAGAACTTTGCTATATTTCATTTAGCTACCACTGCTCCAAGAGTCAGCCATGTATGTTTGTATTTTGGCCAAGTGTCCTCGTCACGGATATTCAAAAGGAGTAATTTTGGGTCCAATGGGACTTTGCCGCCAATCACCCAGGTCGTAACCTCTACCACTCCCTCCTAGTAGCGCTAGATTTCTGAGCAGGACCAAAGGGTGTGGTAAAAGGCCCATTCCTGTCCATATTTTCTCAAATATAATGAGGAATTCCCCCCGGCGATCCGGTGTAAGAGTGTCCTACAGTGGTAAGCCCTATGAAGAATTCTCAGCTGTACCAGTCAAAACCGGGTACAAATCGCCAGCTCACTGGGGCTCTGGAGCGCCACTACCCAATCATCGTTCTCCAGTCCTTCCACATTCCCTTCCCAAGCCTCACGCAAGGAAAGTAGTGGGTCTGTGGAATTGTTCATCAGCTTCTAATAAATTAATGAGGTTGCTTTAGATTCCAATGGCTCTGTGAGGTGGCAAACTTCTCAAAGGGTCACGTCTGGAAGCTGTTCACCATCTTGTATGTGACAGCGTAGGACATGCCCCAGCTGGGAATCCCAATAGGTCTCCGATTCAACCAGACTGTATTTCGACCCAAGCTCCTAAAATTAAATATGTGGCTGTTCCCCTCCAGGCATCACTCAGATGTTCGAGGCCTAGTAGTGCCCACTTCTTGAAGCCCTTCAGACCTCCCACCTCCCTCAACAAGTCATTAATCCACAAGGGTGTCATGGCCGAGATGGTGTGTCCCTGTCCCACATACCGGAATGCCTCCCTCCAGATCTGTTGTGTAGTCTCGGTCTGTGGAGGCCATCCACGATCTCCAGATAGTGGATACGGCGCGCTCATATCCCACACACCCAAAGGCATTCCTATCCACCCGGAACACTGGGTCCTGCTGGTCTGCAAACACCCACTCACTGACCACTACCAACTGTGTTGCCCAATAATATCTGGTAATATCCAGAACAGCCAGTCCCCCCTCATATACTCTGTGCTGCGACTTCCTCAACGCTATATGCGAGCCTCCCCCATTCCAGAGAAGCAGTCTTGCCTCCTGCTCTATCTTTCAGAATACCTCCTTTGGGACCCTGTGAAGGGGTGTTCTGCAAGACATACAGGAATCGTGGGAGCAGCATTTTGTATAGTGCCACCCTCCCCATGAGTGACAGTGGCAGGGTGAGCCAAAAGCCCACGTCTCTGTGCAACCTAGTTCATTGCAGGAGAGTGTTGGCCTTGTAGAACCTCTCAGGGTCCTTAGTAATGTATATAACCAAGTACATAAATCCATCTTGAACTAAGGGTACCAGGCAGGATGGAGGCAATTCCAGAGTGTCCCCAGCCAGGGGGAAAGACAAGGGACTTCTTCAGGTTAATCTGATAGCCAGAATGTTCCCCGAAAATGCAGAAAACTTGCATAATCCTATCTATGGACCAATGCGGATTAATAACAGAGCAGTGTGTAATCTGGGTATAGCGAGATTCGCTCTTACCAAGCCCCGTACACCCTGATACCCCATATCAGGGGATCCTTTCGAACTTCTCTTATTTCTTGACTCTGGCTCATGTTTCCTGCCAAAGGGTCCATGTAAGAACAAAAAGGAGTGGAGACAGTGAAGCATCTTAGAGAACCCATCATTATCCCTCATCTTTGCATCTGGTTCGCAACAGTAAAAAGAACCCAAGATCTAAATTTTGGACAAAAGCTTAAAGTCTTTAAGGAATGACCAATATACTCTATCAAACACATTTCTGCATCTATTGACAGTTGCCTTCCTGTGTTGTTTTACATAAAGAGTGTCTTTATTTGGGGAAGCTTATGCCCTAGACAGGTCAGGCCAAAGGACAGGCTAGACCAATGCCATGCCCATTGAAGGGAGGATATGGTTCGAGGATCACGGCCTGACTGATGTATGGATTAGCTCAAAACCTAGGTGCATACAATTATACATATTTTTCTGCATCCCATCAAACATATGACAAGCTAGACCACTTCCTGGGCACTCCCACATAGTAGACAGAATCCCAGACACAATTAGGAGTAGCAATCCTATCCGATCATGCCCCTATCTTTATCACCCTCCAAGCACCTAAGCTGCACAGACCAGAAAACAAATGGAGGCTTTTTGAATGCCTCAACACATTACAGCAGAAATACAGGAGATAATTTCCCAATATTTAAAAGAAAATTACCAGTAGGAATCCAGGGTACACACTCTCAGGGTGATTCTTATAGTGGTAATAAGGGGGTCCCTGATAGACAAAAGAAACCTGTTTGGAGCTAAAGGACCTTGTGAGGGATTTGGGGGTGCACACAATAATTGGCATAAGCTAATCACAGCTAGAGCAAAGCTGAAATGTCTTGACCTGGGCAGAGCAGAGTTTACCATACCCAACAGCAATACTATAATACAGGAAATAAAGCCTGCAAGTTTAGAGCTAAGGTGGTTCAAGACAAGGTAACATTGACCAGAATACACAATAGACCAGTTGCGACATGGAAATAGTGCAAATATTCAGGGATTATTATAGCAAGCTGTATACTGTAGAGGAATGGTTCCCCTGAGGAAATGAAAGTATATCTTAGGTCACTCGAAATTCACAAATTGAAACCCTAAATGATAGATCTATTTACCAGTAAAAGAGCAGAGAAGATGGAACATGTAATTTTCATGCTTGTTTTCACCGGTTTACATTAACAAAATGTTATACAGAGCACGCCAATGTCTCATTCAGCAGCAAATTGTTCTTGATGGCACTTGATATTTTCCATTTGTTCTTCTATTGCTATTTCTAGGGTCGAGCGAGCAAAGCCTCCATTTGTTTTCTGGTCTGTGCAGCTTAGGTGCTTGGAGGGTGATAAAGATAGGGGCATGATCGGATAGGATTGCTACTCCTAATTGTGTCTGGGATTCTGTCTACTATGTGGGAGTGCCCAGGAAGTGGTCTAGCTTGTCATATGTTTGATGGGATGCAGAAAAATATGTATAATTGTATGCACCTAGGTTTTGGGCTAATCCATACATCAGTCAAGCCGTGATCCTCGAACCACGGCCTGTTGTAATCTCTCTGTAAGCTTTTAACCACGCCCACTACTGCTATTCATGCTTTGTTGTACTTGTTTTGAATGCTTAATTTTTATTGGTGTATTTTGTGAAATGTCCCTCGTATGTGTGCTGAGTTCACTCCCAGACAATTTCACTAAGTGAACATTTTTGATGGGCATCACACTGTTGACCATCACAATATATTACGCTTTCTCCTGTTACAGCGAGTGATGGCCCCTCCTCCGGTTTTGTTTGCCTTTCATCCCAGCCGCGATCCTTACTAGACATTCAAGCAGGGAGACAATAACTCCTGCTCTTACGCTCATGCCAGCCAAGACGCTTTAAATTGACTTGCTTATGTCAACTGTTTTACTTTTCATTTTCAATTTATGTGGCAAGAAAAGTCCAGTTAGGAATTTACAACGATAATAGCTCTAACTCGAGCAAATGCGAGACCCATTGCATTGAGTGGACCAGATCTCAAATGTTTTTTAACTGAACTGGTGCAACAGGGAGATACGCATCTTAATGCCACCTAGCTTTTAGTAAAATAATATGACTTTTCTTTTATTTCCAAAATATCAACTATATATTCATCTACTCCTGTATCTTTGTGATAGGTGCTACACAAAGCTATGCTTTAATTTTGTCTGGCAAAGGGTACAAAATTAAGACTGTATGATGTAACAGTGCATGTTGTACATTGTCCTCTCTTCGTAAATAAATACTGTTCCCAAATAGCTCATACATGTCTGGAATGACAGGAAACTGGAGTAATCAAGATGATAAAAATCAAAGGTCCATATGTGCTAATTCTAGGAATACTGATTACCTACTTGTGTTTCTCTCCAAATCGTAATTAGGAAATTGGTAATCCTAATGTACAAAACTTTTCTGAGTTTCATTAGCGGTTCGTAGTGGTTCGCAAATAGACCTGCCTCATGCATATTCATGAGGTAGGCTCCAATTTGCAACCCATTAGCAACTGCAGCCATCACACGGATGGTGGCCTGCTGCTGTCAGCAGGCCACCATGTCTGTGATTGCTTTTAAATAAATAAATCTTGTTTTAATGCAA
The DNA here is from genome assembly GCF_031143425.1 of Pleurodeles waltl. Taxonomy (NCBI): domain Eukaryota; kingdom Metazoa; phylum Chordata; class Amphibia; order Caudata; family Salamandridae; genus Pleurodeles; species Pleurodeles waltl. The sequence continues at coordinate 613,629,138 of NC_090444.1, read as the reverse complement.
ACTGTTTCCCTTAAAGGAAAATGGGATGTGTTTCAAAAGAACTAATGACACTTTGCAGTTTCTTTTTTCAAAGAAGACAGTGGTCTGCGGGACCACTGCCTGCTCTTAAAAAATATTTTTTAAACATTCTTAAAGAGGAAAGGGTCCCCATGAGACCCCTTCCCCTTTGCAAATGGATTAGGTTTACTGTACTGCGACTGGAATTCGGTTTTAAAACAGTAATACATACCATACAGGTTCGGTATTTGGAATGGACGCCCTAAACACGCCCCTTCCAAATACCGAATCGCAAATGCAAAATGTGATAATTTGTGGTAACAAATTCCCGAACCAGATTTTACATTTTGTACATTAGAAAAAAAATGATTCGTACATCTAACCCAAAGTTTCTCAAGGTGGGTTTGTTAACCGACTGAGCCTGTTAAATGAATACTGCAGTAGCTTTCCATGGCTCACTCAAAATGCTCGCTTTTGCAACCTGAATTAGGATATGTTTGATTAGCATGCCATGACAATATGCAGATTTTTCTCATTGGTGTTTAAAGTCTCTAAAAAATGTATTTCTTGTACCTACTCAGGGAGATCACGGCAGTTTAAGGCCTGTGACACAAAAAGAACCTATTGAAGTCCTCCTTTCGTAACACCAAGTGGAAACATCGGACCAGGCCCATGTTTGATGGTTAAACCAGCTAGGAATTATTTCATTACAACATTACCAAAGCACTTTAAAATAGCTCTTAACTCCATGTATTCCAGATATTCGACTAAGTTTAACCTTCAAGGTCAAAAGCAGGGATGCATGTGCTGTAAAAGAGATTAGTAAACAAGCTCGGTTTCTACTTGTTTGCACAACTTTCAGCAACACGTTCGTTCCAAAATATGCTTCTGTCAAAATGTGCAACTTTATAATTACTTTGTTTGTCCCCATAGCCTGTGCGGGATAAAAAAAAAACTTTGATTACAATTTTTGTACCTTGAGATCACGGTAGACAATCTTCCCAGAATGCAGATAGTCCAGAGCCGAGACAATTTCAGCGCCATAGAAGCGCGTGCGGTCCTCGGAGAACACCCGCTCTCTCGACAAATGGAAAAACAGCTGCAGGGTAAACAGCAGGGACAGGATTGTAATAATTACTGATTTAGTGGGGGAAATTAACACAAACATAAAACACCTCTCATCACCATATTGTGATGATAGATAGTGAACTCTCGGTGGACACTCGGCACTCTTAGACAGCAGCTGGCTTATCTTTCCCAGGTTTCCGAAGGGAGAAAGCGAGCTGTTATATCAGCGTTTTAATCAATATAGCAATCTCTGTTAAAACATTCTGCATGCTACCCATTTAACCTTCATTTACCAGAGTTTAAAAAAAGTTTACAACAGCAGTATTAACTATCAGTTCGCATCTCGGTCACATAAAATAAAATGGCAGCCGCACCAGAGACTTTAGAGCCAGCTCTGAGATCCAGGTTGAACACTTCCACTGTGGAACAATACAGAGACAGTGGAGATTAAACATCATACATTGCTTCTTAACATTAAGAGTTGAAGTACAACTGGACTGGGATAGGTCGCAAACTGTGTATTGAAATCAACAAATGCAGATTCATATTTTTGTACCAGCTTGTAGGAAACAAATGCACACGAGCTACATATTTTATGTATTCAATATATTTATGAATGCATTATGTGAAATTGAGGTATCATAAGTGTAAGGAAATGCCTCCTTGGCATGGTTACCTCCTGACTTTTTGCCTTTGCTGATGCCAAGTTATGATTTGAAAGTGTGCTGAGGCCCGCTAACCAGGCCCCAGCACCAGTGTTCTTTCCCTAACCTATACCTTTGTTTCCACAATTGGCACACCCTGGCATCCAGGTAAGTCCCTTGTAACTGGTACCCCTGGTACCAAGGGCCCTGATGCCAGGGAAGGTCTCTAAGGGCTGCAGCATGTCTTATGCCACCCTGGAGACCCCTCACTCAGCACAGACACACTGCTTGCCAGCTTGTGTGTGCTGGTGGGGAGAAAAAGATAAAGTCAACATGGCACTCCCCTCAGGGTGCCATGCCAACCTCACACTGCCTATGGCATAGATAAGTCACCCCTCTAGCAGGCCTTACAGCCCTAAGGCAGGGTGCACTATAGATACTGTAGGGGCATAGTGCTCATGCACCTATGCCCTCACCTATGGTAAACAAAACCTTAGACATTGTAAGTGCAGGGTAGCCATAAGAGTATATGGTCTGGGAGTCTGTCATACACGAACTCCACAGCACCATAATGACTACACTGAAAACTGGGAAGTTTGGTATCAAACTTCTCAGCACAATAAATGCACACTGATGCCAGTGTACATTTTATTGTGAAATACACCCCAGAGGGCATCTTAGAGATGCCCCCTGAAAACATACCCGACTTCCAGTGTGGGCTGACTAGTTTTACCAGCCTGCCACACACCAGACATGTTGCTGGCCACATGGGAAGAGGGCCTTTGTCACTATGTGGCTAGTAACAAAGCCTGTACTGGGTGGAGGTGCTTCTCACCTCCCCCTGCAGGAACTTTAACACCTGGCGGTGACCCTCAAAGGCTCACCCCCTTTGTTACAGCGCCCCAGGGCACTCCAGCTAGTGGAGATGCCCGCCCCCTCCGGCCACGGCCCCACTTTTGGCGGCAAGGCCGGAGGAGATAATGAGAAAAACAAGGAGGAGTCGCTGGCCAGTCAAGACAGCCCCTAAGGTGTTGTGAAATGAGGTGACTCTGACTTTTCGAAATCCTCCATCTTGCAGATGGAGGATTCCACCAATAGGATTAGGGATGTGCCCCCCCTCCCCTCAGGGAGGAGGCACAAAGAGGGTGTAGCCACCCTCAGGGCTATTAGCCATTGGCTACTAACCCCCCCAGACCTAAACACACCCCTAAATTGAGTATTTAGGGGCTCCCAGAACCTAGCAAGATAGATTCCTGCAACCTGAAGACGAAGAAGGACTGCTGACCTGAAAGCCCTGCAGAGAAGACAGAGACACCAACTGCTTTGGCCCCAGCCCTACCGCCCTGTCTCCCCACTTCACGAAAAACTGCAACAGCGACGCGTTCCCCAGGATCCAGCGACCTCTGAAGCCTCAGAGGACTACCCTGCATCTAAAAGGACCAAGAACTCCTGAGGACAGCGGCTCTGCTCCAAAGAAGAAACATATTTGCAACAAAGAAGCAACTTTTAAAGACAACACGTTTCCCGCCGGAAGCGTTAGACTTTGCACCCTGCACCCGATGCCCCCGGCTCGACCTGTGGAGAAACAAGACTACAGGGAGGACTCCCCGGCGACTGCGACCCTGTGAGTAGCCCGAGTTGACCCCCCTGAGCCCCTCCAGCAACGCTTGCAGAGGGAATCCAGAGGCTCCCACTGACCGCGAATGCCTGCTTCTAAGAACCCGACGCCTGGTAAAGACACTGCACCCGCAGCCCCCAGGACCTGAAGGATCCGACCTCCAGTGCAGAAGCGACCCCCAGGTGGCCCTCTCCCTTGCCCAGGTGGTGGCTAACCTGAGGAGTCGTCCCCCCCCTTGCCTGCCTGCTTCGCTGAAGAGACCCCTGGGTCTCCCATTGAACTCCATTGCAAACCTGACGCCTGTTTGCACTCTGCACCCGGCCGCCCCCTTGCTGCTGAGGGTGTACTTTTTGTGCTGACTTGTGTCCCCCACGGTGCCCTACAAAACCCCCCTGGTCTGCCCTCCGAAGACGCGGGTACCTACCTGCTGGCAGACTGGAACCGGGGCACCCCCTTCTCCATTGAAGCCTATGCGTTTTGGGAACCACTTTGACCTCTGCACCTGACCGGCCCTGAGCTGCTGGTGTGGTAACTTTGGGGTTGCCCTGAACCCCTAACGGTGGGCTACCTTGGACCCAACTTTGAACCCTGTAGGTGGTTTACTTACCTGCAAAACTAACAAACACTTACCTCCCCCAGGAACTGTTGAAAATCGCACTGTCTAGTTTTAAAATAGCTTATTGCCATTTTTGTGAAAACTGTACATGCTATTTTGCTGATTCAAAGTTCCTAAGTTACCTAAGTGAAATACCTTTCTTTTGCAGTATTACTTGTAAATCTTGAACCTGTGGTTCTTAAAATAAACTAAGAAAATATATTTTTCTATACAAAAACCTATTGGCCTGGAATTGCCTTTGGGTGTGTGTTCCTCATTTATTGCCTGTGTGTGTACAACAAATGCTTAACACTACCCTCTGATAAGCCTACTGCTCGACCACACTACCACAAAATAGAGCATTAGAATTATCTCTTTTTGCCACTATTTTCCCTCTAAGGGGAACCCTTGGACTCTGTGCATGCTATTTCTTACTTTGAAATAGTGCATACAGAGCCAACTTCCTACAATAAGTAACTAAATTATTGCTAAGTGGAGTCCAGCTCACGTTTGAACATGACATAGGAGGTAGTGTTGATGTATGAATGTCACTATTATCTTTGCAGTAGATGAGATCAGTGGTCCGGCCTCTACCAATAGGAATGGGGCTCCTTCCCCATCTCATGATCACCCTGAGGTTTGCTTAAAGTGCCAGTGCCACAAACCGTCACAAGTCCTTAGGGATATCATTGACACAGCCCAACAATGCCACGAGTGGAGATGTGAAAGTGAGAGAGATCATCTTGGAGATAGTTTTGAAACTAGATTTCCTGTGGATATGTGGCCAAGACCAGGCCAAATGGTAAAAGTCGGCAACTGGGAACGGACTTCTGGAGCACTTCAGATTCATAACAAGACACTGTGTTTACAGGGGTATAGTGTATTCTATGCAAGTATTTAGGAAACACAGAGGTTAGTTGTTATTTGCCCTACAACAGACAAAACCCTTACTGATGAGATAAGACCTCAGTTTGGCATTCTCTCACAGTATTGGGTGAAGTTTACCTCATCATTTTTCAAGCCGTCTTGCAATAAGTGCCTAAAAGTCACACCTGTTACGAAAGGCTAGAACTTGAACTTTCATTGGCACTATGCTCAATACTCCCTTTTGTACACAGCAGCTCCTGGGAATTGTAGAGGTTTTCATAAGTTATATTCTGAAGAAACTTTATTGAAGCTATTTTCAATAACAGATATACATAGCCTTCTAAACATATACAGTTTTAAGTTGCATAATTACTTTACAGAGTTAATTATGTACACAGTGTAAAACAGCAGCAGAAAGATAAACTATAGGCCACCCCTACAGAAGTAGAAACATGTATTATTGCAGAACTATGAGAAATCCAACTGAAAAAGCATTAGTAAACTTACCCTTGACCACAACTTTCAATACTAGTACAAGTATTTTAGATTTAGCTTTCAATCTTGAATGCACCTACCGTGAGGGCTTTCCAGCAAGTGAAGGCTTGCAATCTTTAAAAATCTCAAACAAAAAGATGCATCCTTGTTCTTATTTTTTTGGTGTTTTCCCTTTCTAAGGCTGTGTGGGATAATGTCCCAGGGAGGCACACTTAACTACTTCTGGATAGTTCTGATGCAATAACACTGTGGAATGCAAAGCCACATACAACTTCGGTAGTAGTCTTGGTGGAAAGGGATGCTAAGGAATGTTTACCTGTCTATTGGAAGAAATCTGATAATCTTCAAGTGCTCTCCATGAACAACTGTATACCGTAAAGACAAATAAATAAATAAATCAAAACAACAACGCCTTCATTAGACAAGTTACATCAGAGGAACTTGTGTCCAACCAGAACAGAGAAAATTAAGAAAAAGAAAACATCCTGCTACCAGAATTTGTAAATAAGTATTTGCTCTCTATCTGATCCAACAATATAACAAGACAATATAATATAAGGTCAGAAGCCAATGCTTGACGCAAAGGACCACTTAGGCAACCCTACATTGCATGGCATTGTCTTGGTGATACAGAGATCTTTTTTCCTAAAACAATGTACCAGGCTTGTTTTACCAGAGTACAAATATAAGAGCAATTTGCATAGAGGTGTTTCTTTTACCTTCTTGAGTGATTGAAGTGTTCTCGAAATCAGTTTTCCTGCATAACAGTTATGAGGCAGTTGGCCAGTATCTCTCTGCAACCCGACACAAATGCATAAACATGATACATTCAAGAGAAGTTAAGACTGTTCAGTCCATACTACAACATCAAGTGCCATAGTTTCTGAAGTTATTTTATTCAATCTGTGATGCAATGCCAAGTGTGACCAGCTTCCAAATCTCCTTTGAGGCCATGATATAGTTATCTCATGATTTACTAAACACAGTTAATAGGGCTAAAATTGGCTGCCTTGTCTACATCGTAAAAGGTTGTATGGCAATGTTGCTCACAAAAGGATCAGAATTCAAGTCACCGAGGCACATTGGAGAAAATTGGACAAATCTTGGAAAAATCTTTTTTCACTGTGAACATCTGACCACAATTATCTAACATCAAAGAGTACCAAATGAGCCCCAACTTCTTATTCCAATTTTCCAATAGCATCCATCTCTAAGATATCCACTCAGAGGATTTTAGAAATCTAGCAATGGTCTTCCACTCCACAGCAAAGGCAGCACTTAATCTCATGATCTCTTCCGCTAACATCTTCAATCGTATAAGCCCAATCAAACTTGACTGGTCAGATCACATTGCTCAAACATTCCATTCTACCATACTAAACATTTGTATGGAGGGTCACATGAAAGATGTCTCCATTCAACAACTATTTCTGGAGCTCAAAGCAACATGCTCACTCTAATAAGGATAGCAAATGTCACTACAGCCTCGCCCACAACATTCTGCACAAACAGGCCTCTATTATATCAAGATCCATGAACTAAATGCCCTGACACCTGAGCCAATTCAGCATCCTTTCTTCCAGAATGGGGATCGAGGGCCAAGTTCTGAAAGGTTTTTACACCTCAATTTAACCCAGAATTCAATGTTTAAAACAGACTTCTTGCACTTTCCCTCTTTAAACTTTACATAGCAACTCTAGGCTTAAAGCTCCAAGACAAAAAAACCTCAATAATTACAATAATATAATAATAGTAACAATAATTGCAATAATACGCAGCATATGAAATGGAATAATCATTATTTTTTTAATAGCACTTAATTTCCTGATTTTGTTAAAGTTAAACTCACTGAGGAATGCTGAATACAATATTAAAACTGTTCCTCAAAATTTAGAGTTAGGCAGACATACTAAGACTTATAGTGTTTCTGGAAAACCCCTAACTGAATGTTTTCAGTATCCTTGAAATTAAACCATACATATTGAATTCCTACTGTTTACCAAAGACTCCTCCCCTCTTAATTCCCCGACAAGACCCCCACTGAATTTCATCACAGAGGGCAATCTCATAGGTAAATGCAGATGCAAAAATCCAGACCTCTATTCTTATCTGGAGAATGCAGGGAGTGGTACAGTGGGATGGAAGGGAAGGCGCAAGTCAGTTCTCTTTACCTTAGATGCTGAGAAGGCTTTTGAGGAGGCAGACGGAGGCTACCAGGGAAAGATTATGTCTAAGATGGATTTTGAAAACCGGTATGTAAGATAGGTCATGGATGGATACTGCAGCCCAAGGCATGAAAGCGAGTAGACAGGGTATCTTAGACTTGTTTAATATAGGTAGAGGGACCACAGTTGTAAACACTCAACATTTATGTTCAGTCACATTCTTGAGACCCAGGCTGTCTGGATTTGTGCCTATCTGCCGCTCAGGGGTGTTGAGCTGCAGATAGGCACTTTCAGGATCATGATTGCCAACAATATCCTGCTGATAGTCATGGATCCCAAGACTGCTCTGCCTGGTATTATGAAAGAATTACAGGAACGCCAGCGAGTATAGGGTTTCAAAGTGAACCTCGGAAATTATGAGGGACTCAGTCTTGTTGGGATCGTATATGCTAGCAGGATTAGAGAGGACCACCCCATTCTGTTTGTCCTCAGTGGCCTTTAGGTACCTGGGCATAATGTTAATCCCACAGCAGAAGTACCTGAGTAACATACACTAAAATACTACACAATGAGTTTAAGCTTGCCTTGGCGAACTGGAGACATAAGTATTGCCCTGGATCAGCAGAATAGCAGTGCTGAAAATGGCAGTTCTTCCCAAAAACATTTACATATTCTAGACAGTTCTGCTAGACTGTCAGACTGACTTTCTAGCAAAGATTTCATGTGACAGGAGAGGAGGACAGAATAAGACAGACAATGCACCATCCAGTTGAGAGACAGGAACCCAGCCCTTGTATAACTTAGCAGCACTTCTAAATTACTTGTACGATAGGACTAGGTGAGAAACAGACAAGGGATGGCACATGATGGACCACACTTTACACAGGAGGTGGCATGGTTACCAAAGCCCCAGCAGAGCATGTGTCTCTATATTTTTAGGGGCAGGAGGGCATCATTAAGGGAATGGGAATAGGCCTGACTTAATTCCTCTCGCTATTTTCCCACCTATGGGTCAACATGGACTTCACACCAGACTAGGAGGAAATGAGTTTTGGCTTGGAGAGGGGTGGTTCATCTCCCCGAGGGATCTGTACACTTAGGTCAGATAAAGGAATTTTAACAGGTAAAGGAGGATTTTGGACTTTGGGAAGGCATGCACTTCTTGGGAGGAACCCAGCAGTAAAAATGAGAGGAACTAGGCAGCTCATGACATCTGAGAAAACAATGGCAAGCTTGAAGGGGAAGTGCATGTAATGATATTTGTGTTTTGACTACTGACTCCAAGTTTCACTTAGCCTAGCAGCATACCGTCACATTGGTGACCACCAGCTTCATTTTCCTACTGACTTTATTTTAGTCTAACTTAGCGTTAGCCAATGCCACACTAGAGGTGCACAATGTTCAACTGTGCCCCATGGTGATGAATTTTTAACTCTTATTATCTGCTTTGCATTGTGCAGGAATAGATACGTATATATATATATATATATATATTTACATGCTGTTTATAGACTGAAGTAGAGAATTCTTTGTACATGTTTCCATTGCACTGCTGCACACATTTTTTTATGTGCACTTTCAGTTGTACTGACCTTTCTTTACGAGCCTTGCAGAGTGGTTTAATAAATGCATTTCTCAGACTAAAAGCTGCATACCAGAAATTTTGGTGTGTGTGTGTTTCATCTCGGTCAGTGTAGTGAAGCAAACCAGCGCAACATCGCAGATATACACATCTTTCTCAACACTTTCAAGGCTGGACCAGTCAGTTGGATGACATCTTGACCAATAACATTACAATGCACACAGTGAAAGATTTACATCACTGTCTATAGATGGTACTATATTCTGCACAGTAAGTAGTTCTATTTGTTGGATGGGGATACGGAGGGGGCAGACTCACCCATATCTTGTGGTTATGCCGATACATCACTAAATTCTGATGGGAGGTGCTACTGACAATAAAGGTAGCTACGTGTTTGGACTTAGCAGCATACGCCGAGGTGGTCTGACTCTGGTGTCCATCAGAGGTTGAATACCTATTGCACACCAGGGAAAATCATCTCCCTTATACAGCTGGTCTAAATGCAGCTTATCATTGTGAGGTGGGGGATAGTGAGGGAGTCCGCTGAGGAGACCTGGGTGTAAAACCTCTGGTGGATCTTGGGCATGTAGAAACTAAAAGTCTGTACAAGAGAGAATGAGTTCAGAAAGCAATGGTGTATACTTTCAGCAACTCAGACACATTTAGAGAATTCAGTTGCCTGAAGAGACTAAGAATGCTGAATATCCTGGAGCACCATGACCCACTCTGCACAGCCCAGGAAGGAGGAAGCAAAACGTGAAATGCCCCTCATGTTAAGAAATGACACCTACTGTAGTATTCCATTTAAAAGTGACATTCAAGGACTCATGTTCACTGCTAATGCTGCTTTTGTACGGGACAGAGGAACAGCTGAAAACATTCACATAACTTGACATATAACCCGCATTCAATTTATTCTTGACATGATCACTGACAAAAAAACTGACTCCTTCCAGCTCCAAAATCAACAACATTACCTCCTGCGCATTCTTTCTACCAAGTAAGCAAACACCATTTTAGCTCCCTCAGCATTCAGGGCAGTTTTACAAGTATTTGCTTGCTTCCTCCTAAGTGGCAATGCTAAACTATCTGGCTTTCCCAAAACCGCCAAAGTGCCTGTCAAGGTCATAATTCACATAGCCACTCTCCTTGGTGCAGATGCCAAGTATAAGACTATACTGCAATGATTCTCAAAGATCTTCACTTCAAACAACTGAAGGCTAGAAGTAACTTTAAAAAGGCACACTTCATCCACCAATCCCTTCATTATGGCTTCCTGAGCGATTTGAATGATAAAGTACACAGGACTGTTGGACAAACAAAATTAATTCCTGCATAATTCTGAAAATTTTAAAAACCTTTAAAATCCAAGTACTCCAGAACAGTTATTTTCAGAGAATTGAAGAATACATTCTAATTTGTTATTCTTCCAGAAGTACTTATAGAATCACCTTATTCAGAATGTACTTTAATGTTTAATCTATTTTGCACTTTCTCTAGCCACATCAGCCTCTTTAATCGTTTCCCATACCTATTGTTCCTGTTTTAAGAGACTCTCTGCTGTCACTGTGGCCAAGTCTGTGCTTTACAAACGTGTTGAATAAACATTAAATAAAAGCCTACTGCTGGTCTCCAAAAAACTGCCTATGTGGGATCTTATTTTATGCAATGATGGTTTAGACAGATCTTGTGGCACAAATGTGGAACAGCCTCAGGACACCTAATGCAAAATGTATCTTGTTAGTGATTGTAGAGGCATATCAATCATGAATGATTATGCCTCTTTCAATCTTAAATCCAACACCCACCGAACTAGAGAAAAAATTATCAGGCAAATGTAGCAATGGAAGATTTTCACTCCAGAGTGCTTCAAGTGAATACAAACCTCAGAGTTCAGATTTTAAGGTTGAATACATTTCCTCAACCACTAATGGTCCCCTGTGTGACTCTAATGAAAGAAAAGCGTTGCTAATATATTAGGAAATTTGGTACTGTAGCTGTTCATTGTAAATTTGTCTTTCTAAAAAACTTCAAGTCTTGTTGACGATGAAAATACGTAGGAGTTAGGACTAATCCTTATCTAATAACAATGATAATTCTTCTGCTTTTCAGAATTTCAGCTTCCCCTTTAGTTGGCGAATGACAACTTTGAAGATTGTTTTATGTATGGCACATCTCTACCATTAGGTGATGCTTTCTGTCTGTAGATTCAGTCTTCCTACACATGTCTTACAGCTCATGTGCATACATGCCATTGCCTTTACATAGCAGGGCCTAACATTCATAAATGGTATCAAGAGATACTTACAATGGACAATAGCATAAGTATGCACATAAATGAATGCACACATTGATAGTATATTACATATTGTGGATAAAGTACAGTGAAAGATACAACATGCTGAGATATTTTTCATTAAAAAGATCCTGCAACCATAAATAATTGCACTAATAGGTTCAATGGCTTATGCTGCCAGTGCCTCCTCAAAATGATAACAACGTTCTTTCTCACAGGCTTCATGGGAGAAGCAGCTTTGGTTGATCACTTTGGGAAGAACTTTGTAAATGGAGATCAGTTTTCACCAGTGCTTAAGTTGTATACAAGTAAGTACCAGTGCCAAGGGTATCTCACAGAAGGCCGCTGCAGATTGTACACCTTGCCAGTGCTGCAAAATTCCAGTGCCACCATTACCTACCAGCCGCCACGCTCCAAATTTTCAATGTGACAATTTGAATTATTCCCTGTCACTAAAATTGTAAGAATTGACAGAACATTATTATTTTAATACTAATGTATACTGAATTTGAAAACAACCTGCTTATGTGCTCTGATAAGAAACAAACACTACTGTGTGGTAAACTGCAAAATAATTGTCAGTGTTGAGAAATAAGTGCTGATGCCAAGCATCAGCAAACACTGGCAGAAATTAAGCACGGTTTGCCCGATACTATACCTGAAAGCTTATTAACAGTAGTCTATGGCTCAGTTTTGCATTTAGGCAGGTTGAAGTCCTTATTAACATATCACCCAATCTTTAGCAACCCTTTCATGAACAAAACAATTTAACTGGACATACAGTTGGTCTGCAATAGCTTAACTTTCAACTCTAGAAGTAACAGAGTAAGAGTAATAGTTACACAACACAATAAACATCACCACTGATCAGAACCCTCTCACTCACCATAAACAGACACGGAGCTATATAAGTTTCATAGTTCAGCTACAGAACATAATCACTTTTACCAATGTAACCAAGACAACAAGTGTAAAAGGATACATGTTAAGATCAGCAGAATCAGTGAGTGGACCAGGATCCCACCTGCTAATGTCCAAATGTATGTGTGCCAATGTAGATAGCAAATGTGAGGAACACAAAGGGCATGTGCAGTATCACATTGTTTCTCAGGTGGCTGTGACATCTGTTGGAGTGGCAAAACTAAGCAGGGATTTTATGTGTTTATATGCTTCTTGTTGAGTTATCAGGCACTAAGGGAGGGATTTCTATTCAGGGTGAGTGTGCATGCACAAACAAAAGGTCAAGGCTATGAACCTAGCATGAGAGAGTGTCAACAATTTCAATACAACCTGGCGCACAAGCCAATATGTTGAATGTTGTAAGCACTCACAGTACATAGCGATGGCACCCTTGAAGACTGAATGGTTATGTCAGGTTCGAAGTGTATTTTTTTGGTAATCTAATTAGAATACAACTTACTTGATTAAACTGAAGTGCTGAGTTCCTGATAAACAGTGGGACATTCAAGATAACTTCAATATTTTTGACTATATCAGTTGGTAATTTACTTGCAAATTTAAAGTGTTAGTCAATTAAGCACTTGCTGATTTTTCTGCCATTAAGTTGTAAGACACCCACACCCACACTGCGTGTTGTTATCAAAATATCATAGCTACCAATATACAACAAAAAGTCATGTGGAAAATGAAATTCATCAAAATTTTTCTTTCTGCAAATTGCACCACCTCACGTTCTGCAATTTTCTAACTGATATATTTTCGAAACATGTGGATTCAGAGGTAATTTGCAAGTATATAATCATTTCTGAACTACTGGACAATTCAGAAGAATGCCCTTTTGATGTAAAAGGCAGGAACAGAAGTGGGGAAACTAGATACCAAGTGTTTCCAAAAATACTATATTTTTGCTAAATTATACTTCTAAAATCACAGTGTTAAAATTTAACAGACCGAGACCTGTAAGGCCACACGTAGCAGAATTTATTAGTGGGGGCAGGGCCAGTAAGACCTTACACTGGCTGTGTACACCTAGAAAGGCTGGGGCCCCTGTGGTTTATGTGGTGGCTGAGGACGGAACTCGAATAACAGGGAGTGTACCCATTGAGTAAGCCTTTGCACCATACTACCAGGAATTGTATACGGCAGACCCCAGAAGTCCTTAAGTAGATTTGCATACATTTGTGTATGACCTGCCAATGCCCCGATTGTTCCCGGAGGACTGCAACTCCCTGGAGGCAGACGTCACCTGTTAGCAACAGACCTTGGAACTGTGAAAATCGTGGTGATTCCCATGTTAGGCAGGGAGGGAACACATTGTGAAGACTCTCGACCGGTCTCCCTGTTAAATGCGGAGCTGAAAATACGGGCTAAAATGCTGTCCCACTAGATTAGCAGGAGTCATCGGGGTCCTGGTCCATCCGGACCACGCCGGGTTTATTCCTTGTTGAGCCACTTGTCATATTTTACGATGTACACAGATGCAATAGCATTCTGTTGGAACTGGGCCCTTTCAATAGATTTCAGGAAGGCCTTCAACTCAGTGGACTGTGAATACCTATTTGCTCTCATGAGCCACTTGGGGTTTGGACCCAAATTCACTGGCAGTGTACCGCTATTATACACCAATCTTACAGCTAGGGTACAAGTTGGGGGGGGGGAGGGGATGACTTTGGATTTGAACCTGAGGTCAAGTTTTGGTCTACTCTCCTGCTATTAATCTTGGGATGCTTGGCCATTTTTAAAATGGTCTTCCTGGTGCGCTTTAATTACCAATTGCAGAATCACCCATTCCTGGTGGACAAGGCCTTCTTCAAAAAGGTGAATGAACAAACCAGAACGCTACTATGGGGTGGGGGCCCACCTCAAATTGCCTTGGAGAAATGCTGCCAGCCAGCGACCCCAAACTTACTATTGTAATATTGGGTAGCACATCTGCTCATAATAAATGATTGGTGGTTTGATGACTCGGCATACGCAGTGGAGATTTGGTTGATGGGCTGTCAGAACCTTCGCACCTACTCAATGGCCGTACTGTGGAAGAGACTCTTCCACCTGCCACACAAGTGGTGTTTGGAGTGTGATCGGCTGTTATGAAGGGCATTGGGTGGGCCAGCAGGCTTATGTTAGAGACTCCACTGTGAAGGGGTGCCCGGCTCCCGCAGGTGGGGGATCCTGCGAGAATTTGCTACTTGGGTCATTATGGGGATGTCCACATTAAGGGGTGTGTTGCACGATGGAACGTTGACATTCTTTCAGGATCTACAGGTGGAATCCAATCTCCATCGGACACAGTATTTCTGTTTTTATCAACTTCCCCACACACTCTTACCTAGCATACAATCAGAGGAAGTCATCCCCGAATTCTCCCCTATGGAGGCAAAACTTCTCCTTACCAATATAAAAGCTCATAAGTTACCTGAAATTTATAAAATGCTACTGCACAACCTGTTTGATCCCATGGGGCGGTGAGAAGGGCATGGGAGTGGGAGCTGGGTAAGATGGAAGATTAAGACTGGCAGGAGGCGATGGAAGTGGCTAGGGAAGCAGGGATAGCTTCACAGTTAAAGTTACTTCACAGCATCTATATCACCAGGACAAAACTGCACCACATGGAACTGATAGCCACAGGGGGTTGCCTGAGATGTGGGGACCCAGACGGAGACATGTCCCATTCGTTTTAGCGGTGCCACGCTCTAGCTCACTACTGGAGGTAAGTGCTGGGCAGAATCGAAGAAGTGCTGGGTGGCCAATCCCTAGGGACACTAAACTTATACTTTGCATATTACGGATGACTTGGGGTGCAACAGATATCAAAAGGAGCCACTCTGGCTGGGCTTGATTGTGGTGAAACATGACATTGCAAGACCATGGAAGAACGTAGCGGACCCTCCTGTGGAGACATGGGCCAAAGGTATGGCCTACTGTGTGATACGGAGCGCCCTATTTATCTAGCAGGGTTACCCCCTGAAACATTATAAAATCTGGAAGTACTGGGTCAGATTGCAGGGTACATAGTTAGATCATGCATTGATAAGCCATGGCCGGCTGTTTGAGGTACATACGCTCATGGACAGGATAAGCGGGGTATACCCATGGGATGATGGTTTTGTGTTTTATTAAATAATTGCAAGTGGTTATGCCATATTTCAGTTCGCTGTTACGTTACTACCTGGCTGTTACATTACACATGATGTCGCACCGTGTGCCTGGCCACAGGGAAGGTGCCTACTCTCTTTTCTTCATTTAGAAATATCAATAAAAAGTAAAAAAAAAAATATAAAAAAATGAACAGACGTGAAGTATTAGGACTGAAATTCTATTGTGTTAGGAATGGTACCCTTGCTACCAACATATATCCAGGACAGAGCATTTGCATGTGCTTCAGACTCCATTAACAATTCATTTGCATATTTATGTCTGGTATTTTTTTTCCCAAAGGATAGAACAGGTCCTCAAAAACGTTTTTTTGCACTGGCTGAGCGCATCTTTATTTTGTTATTTGGCTAAAAGTAAAACAAAAATATAAAGAGTTTGACTTTAGGAGTAGGTCACTTGCCTACCACCTTACAACTCAACATACCAAAATGCAATGAATACTGACTGGTGCCAACAGAGAAAAATGTTTCTCCAAATCTTCACAGGGAAATATCAGTAATATGACAGTAATTTCAACTGCAACAGTTTAAATCTCGTCTCTTAGCAGTCTACATTCCCACATTTAACCATACATCAGGGTGAGAGAATTATAAAGGAAACTAAAACCACAGGTAGTTTTAATCCCACTATTACCATCTTTAGGGAGAAAGGATCCAAAGCACCCAAATCCTCTAGGGGTATTACATACTCTGGGTATGTCTTTTCAAGGGGTAAGGCCAATGAGTCTGCACCCACTGAAGAGTCCCTGCACATACAGGGTTGTACAAGCTGTGGTGCTGCTTGAGCACATGTGCAGCAGGCCCCCGTGCCCAATGTGCACCCACTGAAGGACAGTTTTTCCAACTACACACACAATATTTTGGGGTCTGCTACCAGTAATCATTTGATGGATACCACAGCCCACAAATAAATTACAGACAAATCGGAGATACATTCTTCTATAAAGACATTTAAATTGTCATCACTGTGGAGTAAGAACAGACCTCACAGGATAATAATAGACTGAGAAATCCAAGAATAACATTACACCATTCTGGGTGCTACAAAGGAGCACTGATGATCTGCACTACACACCATATTTTCAATATTATGCTATGTGCTCGTATCAACACTGCAAGAGTATTGTAGTAAATTTTACAACAGCATGCAACTTGTAAATGCAGCCACATGATCATGATTCGTGACTTCAATGACTTTATAACAAGAGTAATAAATAAATACAATTACAAGAAAAATCTAATCCATGTAAAACATGTCCCTGTATACATTGGCAGGGAGTTGCAAATAATAGAACTAGCTGTATATTTGTCTCTTTCTTTTACTTCCCTACAAAAAGGAGGTGCTATGCTGAATACCACCTAAAGAGTAAAAACCACAGAATAGATACAAATTTTAAAAAATCTGTGTCAAAAAATAGGATAACGTCATAAAGTTCAGGTTATCTTAGAAATAGAGCTGAGATAACTTGCAGAAATCACATAAGAACAGTCTTGACAAGTGGAAGATACCATATGAAGTAAGCTCCACTATCATAGCATTTTTTACATAATTGTCAAATGACTGTAGGTCAAGTATGATGTCTCTAACACTCGTATCTTTTTAATATACATCAATTTGCACGTAGGCACTTACTGGACTATACCTATAATCGAAAAAGTAATAAGATAAAAAGTTGGGACTGGTTCAAGGTGTTACACATAACATGGGGCTACTTGGCAGTTAGAAGCCAACAATGGCAAGCAACAACAAGAAAGACAGTTAACCAATCTTCATGCAGGACTGCCCATAAAACATGCCAACAAAAAGAAAGAAAGCAATGCATAGAATTGAAATTAAATACCCTAACTCGAGACAGTGCAAATATCAACCCCTTGGCAATATCTACAACCAGACAGTAAATTAATCTCGAACTGGAGAAGAGAAGCCTAGCAAATAAGCATTGGCAAGGACAATAGGTTTCGCCTATATGAGAGCTACAGCATGGCTAAACGTTAGGAAAAAAAAAAACATGGCTGCGCGATAGAGCTTTTTTTGTATTTTTTCAGGGGCGGGCGGGATGAAGCCAGCAACACAGCGCGGGATGGGATGTTAAGAAAGGGCAAGCAACACAACTTGGGAGGAGACTAGCAACACAATATGGTAGCGGCAACAAGCAACAAGGAGTCTGCAGCAAGCAAAACGGACAAGGGGGCAAACAAAAATAACATAGCAGCAAGCAACAATGTGCAAGCAAATACATGGACTCTTACAGAGTCTGTAAAACAAAAACAGTAAAAAAAAAAAAAAAAAATTAAATGCCTGCAAAAGTGCGAGCAACGGAAGGACATGCACAGTGTATTGAAGCAGTTCTTGGGCCATGCTTCAGAGGAAGGATAAGTACACAGGTTGCTGCCACCGGGGGACTCGCGGTCCCAGGATACTATTCTGCAGTTAGGGGGCAGATCTTGGAACGCGGGCGCACAAAGCGCGCCGCTGAGCCCTGCAACGTGTTGCTGCCTGTTGCCACCGGGGGACTCGCGGTCCCAGGATACTATTCTGCAGTTAGGGGGCGGATCTTGGAGCACGGGCGCACAAAGCGTGCTCCAAGCCCCGCAACTCAGGACATGCGCTATACCTTCTCCAGATGGAAGAGCAGCGGGGCTTCATTACATGGATAAGAACCTCCGAGATGGGAAATGTAAAGGAAATTTACGTGGGCTTGCCCGATATACTGGCAACATCGATCCAGTCCAACTAAGGTTTACCTGTATTGTGTATTAATGTTTACAACAGACCAGATTCCCCCAATCACTTATCCGAAATGGTCCAGATATTGAACTCCCTGGTGTCGGATTACTTCTCGACTCATTGTATTATCATAGATGGCAATTTTAATGTGTCCCTTGAGCCCAATTTAGTTTTATCTGAGACTATTCAACATGAATACCTAATATGGAATATTCCCCCCATATTCAACACCGACAAAACACCCCAAAACCACTAACAGGGCCCTTCAGATAATCGATCTTATGATAACATATGGTCTTCGCCCAGGAAACAGGCGTTTTCTATCAGATAAGCCTGCAAAACCCACCTTTTTTTAGAGGGTCGTATAGCAGTACACTCAATCTTGTTCTTTTTTATGTCAGCATATGGCACCTTATTAATGATGTTAAGGTGGGTGATTTGTATAACAGTGACCATGCTCCCCTTCTGGTAACTTATGACAGGCAGCTTTTCACTAGGACAGATATTCGTAGCAATTATGATGTCCCTGATGTTACTGAGGTGTCTTCCAACAAGCGGGCTGTATAATGGGAGTCTATCAGGAATTCTCATGAATTATGGGGGGAAAGTGTGTGCCTTAGTAGCAACCCACCGGTTTTCTGATGATTCTTTCTCGTATACCCCAACTGAGGTCATGTCATTACATACAGAACTTTTTATGGCCCTCAGAGAGCTATTCCTTAAAACCACCAGGGGCAACAGAACCCTAGGAGTAAACCCACACCAGAGGTGGTTTGGTAAGGTCTGTAGAGAGGCCAAGCACACTCTTATAAAAGCAATAAGATCAAGAGATAGAGACCAGATAACTTACGCAAGGCGCAACTATGCATCTGTTCTTAAGTCTAGTAAAAACCAGTGGGAAGAGTCGTCATGGCATGCCCTAGTGCTGGCAGCCAAGGACTCAGATTCCAAGCGTTTCTGGTCCCTGGTCGCCAGAAATGGTCGCAATGAGAATCCTAGACCCATTTGTCACATCTCGCAGGAAACTGGGTCTACTTACTTCACTGAGCTGTGTTGCTCAGAGCCTTTCGACCTCATCAAAAAAGATAGTAAACCTTCGCATGTCCTCTTTTCCTTAGTCAGCTTGACCCCCTTTTACTTTGAAGAAAAGCGAGAATGCCATTAGGGCCCAAAAATCAGGGAAAGTGCCTGGGTTGGATGGTATTCCCTCAGATAGGTTTAAATCAGATATGAATTATTGGGGCACTTACATTAATCGGGTATCAAATGCTATTTTTATGTGTAGAATTTACCCCCAGACATGGAAGGGAGCAATTATTGTTCGTATACATAAAAAAGGGGAGAAGGGTGTTACAGGGAATTATAGACCGATTAGTCTACTGGACAATTTGCAAAAGATCTTCTGCTATCAGGTATTGAGTAGGCTCAAGGTCTGGATCAAAGAAAATCAAGCCCTTAGTCATTTACAGGTGGGTTTCAAGCAAAAAATAGGCACAGTTGATCAGGTTTTCCGTTTCCTCACTATTAAATGGAAGTTGGTGGATGTGAACGCAGGGAAGCTTTTTGTAGCGTTTGTAGATCTTAAATCCGCTTTCGACCTTGTTCCATGGTGCAAATTGTGGGAAGTTATAAGCAGGGCTGGTGTACTGCGCCCCATTTTAAGTTTGATTAAGGATCTCTATACCGAGAGTTATGCTAGAATTCGATGGGGGACAAATGGAGAGCTAACGCCTGAGATTCCAATATGTAGAGGAGTGAGACAAGCATGGGTCTTGGCCCCAATCCTCTTTCTTCTGTTCACTAATAGATGCATTTCCTATCTTCTGGATTGTGATAATGATGCACCTAGGATTGGTATAGTAAAGACCCCTTGTTTGTTATTTGCAGATAACACTTTATTGCTATCTCGAACTGCCTCAGGGCTCTCTAAATTGCTTACTAAGTTCATGGGCTTCTGCAAAGACCACGGATTGGAAATTAATATAGCTAAAACAAAGTATATGGTCTTTGGGGACACAAAGCTCAAAATGAGGAAACCCATATGTCTGAAGGGTGTGTTGCTTGAAAGAGTAATTGCTTTTGATTACTTAGGAATCAAACTAGAGGATTCACAAAAATGGCAGGCTCATATTTTGAAGTCACTTATGAGTTTGAAACAAAATTCAGGGGGTATTTTGAGGTATGCTGCGAGGTCTCCCAGGTTTGCAATTACCCTTGCCATGGAAATATATAAGGCCCAAGTCAGAGGGGGAACCTTATACGGAGCGGAGTTATGGGGTTACTGCAGCCTGGAAGATCTAGAAAGAGCTGAAAAATCTTTTGTAAAATCGCTCATAAAAGTGCCCAGAAGTACCCCCTCGTCGTCGATCCGAATGGACTTAAATCTTCATTCGATTGCTCATATTGCGGCCTTAAGACCGTTAATATATTGGATCTGAGGATATTTACAGCCCGTATGGGGTCTGGCTGAGCGATCTGTTAAGCATGCATCCTATAAAAAAAAGTCAGGTGCCTTAAATATGTTGAAGGATCCTTTGCTGAACTTGTGTGGGGAGAATATTGCAGATGGCTGAAATCTGACAACTCTTCTAACTTATGCCCAATGGGATGTGGAACCGCTGAATGCCTGGCGCACTTTCTCTTTCACTGTCCAGCGTATTCCAAGCAGAGGGCACGCTGGATTGTACCGCTTTGCAGATCTATGGGATTTAGGAATCGTCTACTGACCTTCAGGATCTGCAAAACTGATCCAAATGTGCTTGTGGCTTGCAGCTTAGCAAAATTTTTTGAGGCTATCTGGCATATTAGACAAAAATTTAAAACCAATTATTTTTAATGTTGTATATTTTTTGCTTGACGAATTGTTCTCTGCCAGTTGACACATCTATGAATATTTATGTGGCTAGAGCATTCACGAATAGATGATTCTGACATGTATTCGGATTATAATCTGTATCTATATTGAGTTTTTATTATATTTTATTATTCTTAGTCAATGATCACTGTGATGGTTGTTATTCATTTTATATTTATGTAAGTGTTTGTATAGGTGCTTTTATGGCATATATTTTTTTCCTGAAATAAAGCTGAATTGAATTGAAGTACACAAAGAGGAAGTGAAGCCTTCATACGTTGACCAAAGAGGAGCAAGCAGATGAAAGTGAAAATGAAGCCCTTAAATGGGAAGCAATGTGTGGACTCAAGCCCCCTGTAAGTAAACAAAATGTCCTGCAAGCTACAGCACATGTGCAGTCTCAAGCAAGACCTAAAAATCACTTACCGTTCATAAACCCATCACCAAATGTCAGACGCCTTAATTCATAAAGCATTCCAAAAATCCATTTTGTTACAGTTGTGTTGAAGAATTTGCTAGTCAAGTTGAAGAGCAATGGAAATACTTAAACATGTCTAACTGATTTGTACGCACTTGCGATCCCAAGGCTTTGCTGTGGGAGAAATGCTATGTGTTTGCCATGTACTAAAAATATTTCACTAAGCCTAAAAAATTGTTAAATGATGGAACCGTCTGCACAATTGTACTTCAGCAGCTGATCGGGCTTTGTCCTGCCACATCGCACAAGTTGCAACAGTGGCTTTTCGCTTGACTTCTGCAAAATCTCTGGACTAAGTGGAGCCTCTCCTGAGAGACATTTTGCAGAAAGTATGTGCCTAGAAATAATGTCTTGTGTCACTGAGCTCATTATGGCGATGAGGCCTCACAACTAGGCCTCATTTCAAAGGCTATTACCCTTTACACTTTTTTTCCTCTGCTGTTTTACACGGGCAACTTGTAGTTTTAGGGAGTATAAAAGGCCTGAAATAGTGATTGATACCTGCATTCTAGGTTCAAATGACGCTGAGCAAAGCCTCAGCTCTTAGCACCCCTAGAAGGTGACCACAGTGCACAGCACAACAACAATGAAAATAATACAATAAAGTTCAAGTATTGGCATCAGAATTCAAATACACCTCTGGGATTGCTCAGTGAGTTAAGCGCCCCAAAAGGATTACCATTTCACTTGTCGAAGCTGAGACTGCTAAAGATAAGCAAAGGACACAGATACGCATTGCACATAAAAGTAAATGCAAAGCCAGCAACCTGCATTCTGTCTGCTACTTTTTAATGGGGCCCAATATATCCCCTTCAGGAGCCAGTGGCAAGTTAGTTTTACACTTCTAAATATTTAATTCCACCCAAAGAGCAGCTCTGCAAGTAATGAACGGGAAAGGGGCATGTATGCAGTGACGGGAATGAGGTGGTGGGAGGGACGAGCAAGCAACGAACGGAATGCAGACGCTAAAGATAAAAAATCATAAAGGACCTTTACAAGTGCACGGCCAGTGGAAAGACACTGCCTGCCGGAAGCATACTTGGCCAAAGCTCCACAAGGACGAAGACATGAAGCTGAGGCGGAAACTGGAGGCAGGAAGAGGCACTGACTAACAGGAGATAAGGAAACATGAATGACGTGGGGGCCAACCACCGGTAATTTAAAGTAAGTTATGGGTGGGCTCTAAACCCATTTTTAGGTTTTCTTTTTATTTACAAGAGATTTTGTAAGTGCTGTGTAGGTGAAACCTAAAATATGGAACATGTCTGAACAGAAAAATGCACATAACTCCACATGCAGCATGTCTTGATCAAATGAACATATTCTTTTGGATTGTGAATGTACATTTAGAAAATAATCTATATACTCAAAGGAGTACATTAGAACTATCCTACCAAAAATGACAGTGCCCAAGGCAGCAAAAGTCTTTGGAGCACGAAAGGAAAAATGTGCCATGTTGTAAGCTAGTGTCCTACATTCTAGTAGTATGCGATGATATTCAAAGTGAATTTCTTTCACAAAAGGTGAAATTTCTTCCACAGCCACCAATCACTCACACGGACAGGCATCATATGATGACCATAAGCATCTGGAAAGGGGATTGCATGGCAGCCTAAGATGGTAACTGGAGCTTGATTTTGGTCTGAGCCATCTTCAGGATCCTTCTTAATCTTCCCCACATCATAATCCTACTTAATAAGAGGGTCCTGGAACATCACTTCTGTGTGGTGGAAACTGGCATGAGTCGAGCATGGGAGGTGGCTCCGGGATGCCTCTGCCTAGTACTCCTGGGTGAGGCCTTGTTGACTGGGCCTACCTGGTTGGGGAAGCCAAGATGATGAGCAGGCCTATCCCAGAAGAGAGAGGCATCATCTTGGGATGCTGCTCACATATGTGAGCAGTGAGTGGTGGCTGTGGTTGCTGCGGCAATCCTCAGGACTTTCAGTGCGCATCACAGAGGGCAGCACTGCCTGTGGCCTGGCACTGACAACGGGGGATGATCGGAAACGTGGTGGAGCATTGGCCCACATGTGTGTATGTGTTGGGGGGAGGTGCACCCCACTCAGCTCATTTGGTGCTAGACCTCGAGTGCTTTGGATTTAGACCCACACTGGCATGAGCGAACATCAGGGTCAGGAGGTGTATACCGGGCACGAGAGTCGGCACTGGGGTGGGAAACCACAGCCCTCACTTCTGGGGTTGGGGAGGGGTATCACAACCCTTCCTTGTCTCTGACCCTGCAAGGCCAACAGTGGATTAACAGTGACTTCTGTGTCCAGGGTACCCTTCCTGCTGCTTGATGGATGATCAATGAGATCTGACAGCAGGGCTTGGAGAAGCTTCAACTCTCACCCCGACCCTCCCCAGACAGCAGAGGTGGTGTCGAGACCCTCCATGCGGACTCCATCAGTCTGGGGCTGGCATCCCTGGCCGCCGCAGGCTCAAACGTAGAGATGTTATTCTTCATGCAGTTTGGCAATCACCAGAACTGCAATGTGCATCCAGTCAAGTCATGATTACACTGCAAAAGTACAGCTCCAGCAGAAATCCTTCTTTGACACAAAGCAAAAGTTTAGAACCATAAAGCCCCAATACACGCTACTTTACTCTGCCTTACTAAAGGTTACGTTTCAGGGCAAATCCTTCTGTTTCGACACCCTGGAGTCGAGCTGGGACTGTGGATGAGAGAAGGCCAGCAAGGGGCATCTTGACTGTCCCATCTTCGCCGATCAGAGACTCGACTCAGTCAGGGGCAGGAATGTCAAAGTACAAAATGTAGAAATAGGAGGATGGCAGGGAGAGTGGCTCCTTCTCGATGGGAACCAGCAAAGGACACAGGCGTGATCTACAGGATGCCTGAGCTGTTCCTAAGCATGGCCCATGCCTGCCTCGTTAGTGAGCTGTTCTTGGTGAAGTTCTATTTGACACCACACAGCCTGGGGCTGGAGCCGTCTTATCCTTGCAATTGTGCAGGGGCATGTTAACACTGACAAATAAGGCTGTTGTACAGAGCTAAACACTCCTCGGTTGTTAGTTGCATCACTAATATTGAGTTCAGTTTCATTCTTGAGTAAAATGAGTTGCCTGTGTTATTGGGGTGACAGATGCTTCATTTTTAGAAGTGTGGGCTGGGAGGTGCTGGGATGAGAAGTTTTTTTTTCACAATGTATGCACACTAAAGCACAAGCAGAACAAGCTAGTCGCCCAGCGGCTTACGAGATTCGACCACCTTGTCCCACTGCACTAGTAGTCCTGGACCCATGATATACCTCCATTAAAAAAAATGTTATCCAGAGATCTTCATTTTTGATTTGCGTTTTTGGATCATTAGAGAAGTAATTTAGGTTGGGTAGACATTGCTAATTAGAGTTGATTTTTTCTTGCCGACATTTTTAAAAATGGCAGATGTGTTGCAGTAATGCTGCAATATTTGAGGAACCATGAGACCTATATACTTCATTTTGGTGTCAAAACAGAGGTTTTGGGGGTCAAGTAGTCTTATATAGACAGAAAATAATTCCTCAGGGCAACCCTTCAACCATTTTCCAAAATGGCAGCTCTATAATGATGTGTTTTAGACATCATAGTGGTAATTTATTTTTATATTGTTTTTGTTTGATGTGTTCCATTGATTTAAATATGTAAACATGTGCGAAGCAGGCGGTTGCAGAGGATGTTTACCTCCTGACAGAGTGTTGCTAACTACACAATCTGAGGACTCCTTCAACTAAGAAAATGTGCCATATGCCAAACTAATCTGAAAAAAAAGCTAACATTAATTGCGGCTGGACAGAAGAGTTTTTGAGAAGCTGCAGAAATACGGCAAGACAAAGTTCACAAAAGACTGAAACTGATGGGTGAAGAGGATCAAATATTTTATCATTGTAGCAACAAGTGCTCCAAGTCATATACAAAGGAAAAACGCCTGGAAAAAAAGACAAAAAATAGCAGAAACCAGTGAATCACAACAAGAATCCAAGTATTCTGAGAAAGCGATGACAACCAAACCCAATGCCCATCTACTTAAAAGATCAATGGCTACCCCTCGTTCACCTCCAACAACTGATCAGAGAGCAGAGCATCTTCAATGTGTTATCTGTGGTTTAGCCAAAACAAGGGCCAAAGGGACTCACGAAAGATAAAGGTACAGAGTATGTGAGTCTCAAA
Organism: Pleurodeles waltl; assembly: GCF_031143425.1. Classification (NCBI taxonomy): domain Eukaryota; kingdom Metazoa; phylum Chordata; class Amphibia; order Caudata; family Salamandridae; genus Pleurodeles; species Pleurodeles waltl. Next base: position 613,603,469 of record NC_090444.1, on the reverse strand, counting down.
GGACAAACATGTTTTTATCTGCCGCTAGTTTCTTCCAAAATGAAGCTTTCAGCCAAGTAGCTGATCTAAACTGCGAGGTGAATGTATTTGCAGTAGATTTGTATGCCCACTCGACCTGCATGCATTCATGCATACATTAAAAAATATGAATGTACAATTAACTCACAGCAGCAACCTATCCGCCAGCCTTCAGTTATGTTTGCACTCTTTGAAAAATCAATTAAGTTGTAAAGCCACTCTTGAGTGCTGGCTACAGGTTCATACTCAGTGAGATCAGAGAAATAACAGTCAACTTTGATGAAACTGTATTGATCCATAACAATGAAATTCAGATTTGTCTGGTGGGAGCGTACAATGACAGAATTCGTTTTTGTCAGTCTAACAAAAACAATGAGCCACTAATGGTACTCTCAGATGATTTGACTCCTCATGTTCTTTCTGCCAAAATAAGATCAATGGATGCAGAAAAATCAGCAGGACCCATTTTAAGAAACGTCCTGAAAAATTTAGATTTTGGACTTAATGACAAATTTTGTGAAGCCCCGAGGGCTGCAAATCATGGGAGACAACAAGAATGCCTGATGTTGCCTCAACATTCTTACATCATTGTTTAATATCAACAAAGCAAAACAGTTACAAACTAAACTTCTTGGGTTTGGAACAGAAACTAAAAACATTGATAATGGCTTTGAAGATATAAGCGAATAAGTGGAAGACAATACCCTGAACCGACAGGCTTATTCTGTGCAAATGTACTGTCTTTTCCAAATCATGTTTTATGAATTACATCACAGCAAATAGAAACTATGGCTACATATGATGACTGCCCATGCAATTTATGACAAGAGCAAAAGTAGAGAGCTAATCACTTCAATGAATGCGATAGGTGCATCAACATGTTATAATGACATAGTAGGGACCACGAGCTTGTTAGCAGCTCATGCTGTAAAATCTTGTGAATCCAACTGCAGACCACTTTCAAGTCAATTTACAGGAAAGGATTTCCAATTGCTGCTCTATATACTTTTGATTTTGAAGACAACTCCTCTTTGTCTGGAAAATCCAGCGCACATTAACCTGCCATGGTGCTTTTTCAAGACTGCACCAATAAAGTAGCTGCTGAAAAACAAGCTGTGTCAGCTGTAGGCATAAACAAACAAAGCTGCAAACTTATAACTCAACTTGCCAACGTGTGCATAATCACTACAAGCCATAAACATGTCTCAGTCTACCAGAAAGTTTCAAAGTGGCTGATTTAACTAAATTTATATCGTGTATCCGGTGCAGACCAAAGGATAAAGAAAAGCCAGTTCCTCAGTGGGCTAAAATTCATGCTCTGATCTCCCAGAATACTGTCCCACTGTAGAAGGTTGGGTTCTTCCCAGTAATACCATCTCCAGTCGCAAACTACGAAACAGTATACACAGCTCTAAATAACTTCCAAAATGTGCATGCTCAACCTGAAGGCCAGCCTATTCTGCCAATATTTTGTGTGAAGGTGTTTTGTGTATTGTAGCTGCCATTTTTATGAGCAACCCAGTAGAATTTGATAATATTTATCCAATGATGGGCACTTTCCACATGACCAAAATTGTGTTGCGTTGTGTAGGAAGTAATCTCAGTGGAGGTGCCACAGAGGATGCACTTACTGAGGCTGAAATCTTTGGAAGCAAAACTGTCCAGTCAGTATTGAGCAGAACTCACTATGTTGGTTTGTTACAAGGTATGCTCATCATATCTTAGGCTATAGAAAAACTGCACTAAAATGCTTTCTGGAACCAGAATGACAAATTAACTTTTGCATATCTTATCTTAGACGTGAAGAAGGCACAGGGCTCAATTCATTCAAACGACATAATTCAAAGCCAGGCAATGTTAAATACACCCAGTTCAGAATAAGAAAACATGAAAAACAGGTTTAAAGAGTTTGTCAATGAATATGAAGAAAAATCAGAACTTTGCAGGTACTGGGGAAATGCTTTACACATGATAGCTCTAGTGAAAAACTTTGTAAACGCTGATCGGAAAGGTGGTTGGAAGTTGCTTGTGAAGACTGTGGCTTCATTGAATACTGTGTTTCGGGAATTTGATTGCATAAACTACCTGAGATATGGGTCCTGGTATTTGGAAAGAGTGAAGAAGCTAGAGGTGGAAAAACCATCCATCTACAGAAAATTAATTCATAGACTTTTTGTGGCGAAAGACAGAAAGAGAAGGTTCAATGCTGTGGCTCCAGATATGAAACGAACAGACAATCCAGAGATCACGGAAAAGCTCCAAAGGATTTGTTGGTCAGACAGGTAAAAGGAAATAGATGCTCAATGGCAGCTAGTTTTTATGAAGTCCTTTCTATTTGCAATGTTTTCAGAGAGATGACAAATTTAAAATTAATGGACCATGAACTTGTTGGCAGGAGAGGGGAATGTTTTATTAAACATGTTTACAGCCTTCTTCATTTCATGCAGCAGCAAGGAAACCCCTTTGAAATGACTGAGCCTGTGCGACTAGACAACATTGTAACCAAACAATATGTGGATAACAATATAAAGGCACATCTATTAGATGGCCTGGAACATGAATTGCAACTATACACAGAGCTGAAGCAGGAGAGATTTGTATTGAAAGAGAAAAAGCTGTTTGACAAGACCACTAAAGTTAAACTTCTATGCTTTAATTGCCATAGTGAGAGTTTTGCCCAACCAGCCACTACAAAACAGGTTACAAAAAAACAACTTTCGCAAGCACATAGAGACATGGGTGTAGCAAAAGAAAGGGGTGAATTTATCAAGAACATTCTGTTGCATGATCTTCTTCCAACAAACACATTATTTGATGGAGATGCTTCAAACAAACCAGTGAAGCTCAAACTTGTACAAGAGTGCAACTTTCACCTGAAGAATTTAAATTTGAAAAGGTGTCCTCATTGAAAACTACTGTTGTTGTGGATTATATGTCACAATTGTGAATGGTAAAGGTTTCATCCAGGCAAAACTTCGAAGAGTTAGTTCTACATATATCAAAGTCAGTGTGCACCCTGCAAGAAATGCACATTGTCTTTGACAGTTATCTTAAACTATCTGTCAAAGAAGGTGAGAGAATCAGACAAATGTCTACAAGTGGAAGAATTGACCTTGCCTGCATCAAAAATTCAACACCGATGCCTGTGCAACTTGATAAATTCTGGTCATCAACATCGAACAAGATGAACTTGGAGATGTCAACTCGCCAAAACATTGCTGATGCTTCAGTGAACACTGAATTCCAATTATTGCAAGTGGAATGATTGTCAATGAGGAGATGTGCCTGCAGAGATATATTCAAAAGGTACGGGCCACATTGCTCAAAACGTTAACAGCAAATTGGAAGAAGCTGGCCTTCGTGTTGTTCCACATGTTGAGTGGGCTGTTCGGAATGGTTCCAATCGAATCAATGTCAAATGACACAGATATTATTGTGCTACTTAGATCTATTGCAATGTTCATAAGTCAAGGATTGTCAGTGTTATGGATACATTATGGAACAGGCGAGAAAAGACACTTAATCCTGCTTCATATTCTGTACAAGAAACTTTACCCAGAGATGCCCAGTTTTCTTATCAAGGCACATATTCTTATGGGTGATGAAACTATGAGCAAAATTGGCAAGCTTGAAGATTTAACTGGTGAACCTGTGAAGTTTCTGAAAGGATTTGTTGAGACAGAAGAAGAATGTGACTTTAAAGACATAGAAAAATACAGCTTATGTGTGTGGAAAACAAGTTCTGATTGTCACACATTTGATGATCTTCGGGACAGTGAGTTCCAGAGATCAGTCCCACTAAGTGACCTTCCACCCACATAATAGTCTGTGCGTGGACACATTAAAAGAGCATTCTACTTAACCAGAAGATGTGTAGATGTTTTGGATCACACATATGTTGAGGAAGATTCTTGTGAATTTATTGAAGGGGTGCTAAAACCGAAAACAAAATTTCTAAAGCCTTGACCCATAGAACCTACGTGTACATGTACTTGCAAAACCTGTGCTACAAAAAGATGTCCCTGTCGATATGCTGTTCTCAAATATTCAACATACTGCAAATGTACCACAAGTATTTGCAGAAAGAAATTAATAAAAGTGAACTATGAAAATGTGTAAAACAATGTTTGGGGTATAGATATAAGGATTAAAAAACATGACTATTATTTCATTTCCATATATGTCTCTTCTTCCTCTATTATAGCCGGCATTTGGAAAAATGGCGGAAGGGTTGCTCTGAGGAGTTATTTTCTGTCTCTAGAAGATTACTGGATTCCAAAAACCTATGTTTTGACACCAAAATGAAGTGTATAGGTTTCATGGTTCCTGAAATGTTACATATTCACTGAAACACATTCGTCATTTTTAAAAATGTCGTCTAGAAAAAAAACAGCCCGGTTCAGCAATGTATACCCAATCTAAATTAGTTCTCTAATGATCTAAAAACACAAATCAAAAATGAAAATCTCTGGACAACAATTTTTTTATGGAGGTATATCATGGGTTAGGATTATAGGGGCTCTGAATATACATCGCTTTCATGAACTGTCAACAGCCTGAAATATAAATTTAAATAGGGGCGGTCCTGAAATATGTGGAGAGGTTGTCCTTGAAGATGCTCTTGTTCAAAGACACCCACCTGTTAAGTCACAATTGGACTTTCCTGGTGCAACATGGGTATAAGGGTTCTGACACCTCACATAAACAAAATTGCTAAAGGGGATAACTTATCTGTAGGTACGCAAAATATAAAAATGTTCTTACTTCCTTAACTATTAAAAACTGCTGCTCACACTATTTCTCTCATCATTAGACCTTGGCAATGCTTTTCTAGCACAGGCCATCCAATCTTCCCGTTACGCCTCTCCAATCTGTCCTGCATGCTAGCCCATGACTCCTATCTTCAGCAAAGAAATGTAACCACATCACTTCAATCCTAATCAACCTTCACTGGCTTCCCATCGAGGCCAGAATCAAATTTAAGCTGGGGTGTCGACCATACAAAGCAGTCAACTCAAGATCTTCACCTAACCTAAGCTACTCAAGATAGTTGAAGCTTAGGAAACCTCAGAAGCAAAGACAACCTTCTTGTTGAAATCCCTCACAACAGAACCTCTCTTGTGTTGTATTATTCCTTCTATGAAGTTGACTCCCTTCTCAGGAACTGTCTCCCTGTGGAAATTAGAGCTAAACCTACCCTTACACTGTCTTCTAAAGAGTCACCTCTTTAGAATGCATTGGTCCCATTCACTTTTAGGTAAAGTAGTTGCTGATGTTCTATGCACCCTACAGTACGGTGCATTTTGTACACTTAAGTTCCCTCTCTCCCTGTCCCTTGAAACTGCACTTTCCTAGCTTCCAGACTTTGGAAGGCAGAGGTCTAAAAGACAGAGAATAAACTAAAGAAACATACAGACCAACTTTCTTTGGTCACTTGCTGGGCTGAGACTGGTTGTGGTCTCTGCTGTTTGATGGACAGTTGGGCCACCTAATCTAGCTAGAAGGGAAACCTGTGTGTTGGAGAGCGAGGCAGAGATAATTTCAAAGTTTGTTTTATTTAAAAAGACAATATTGCGAAAATCCACTTTGCCATATGTTTACAAACTGATACCGCAACAACATACCAGATATGTGTACAACTGCATAAGTTCTATGTCTGCAGATCCAGAAACTGTGGAGGCTTGAGACAGCGATTCAGTTTCTACCAATGATCTGCTTTCATGGTATGGTGCAACCTTGACAGAGAACTCTGCTATCAGAAGGTCTGTGACGAATAACATTTCCTTGTATAGTGCTTTCCTCCTGACTCTGTGATGGAAGATTTTCTTTCTTTGGTTCCTGTAGACAATCATTTTAATGAGGATCAAGTTAAGCTACCCGAGTGAAAACACTGTTAATGGGACCACACAGGATGCAGTAACACCCATTTCACTGCAGTCACTGGCATCCTATTGGCTTAGTATGTCAATGTCCTCGATCCTATTGCTTCTTTCACAATAGGCTGGGTCCTCTCTGGCCTGCCTATGATGGCCATGTTTGCTTATGAAGCTCTGGCAAGACTATCTGTCATCATCATAATCGTATCCTTGCCATCACTGGCTGCTGATAATGTGAATACAGCAGATTTTTGAAGGGGCTGAAATATCAGTCTCCTTGCATCAAATGTCTGAAAAGGGGATTTTGACAAGGTCAATATTTGTCAACCTCAATCTGCTTTTCCCAGACACATGAAAGAGAGAATCAATCATACTAATGTTTTCTCAGCACTGGGAACTCTAGGCATCCAGGTGGCATGACTCTCAGCCCGGCAAAGTAATGAAAAGTAATGCAACAATGTTGTTACAAATGTGAAAGATAGGACTGTTTGAGATACAACTAATACAGCATGTACACCCCTCTCCTCCCCCCAAGAGGTGTCCTTCCAGACATGGACAGTCCCAAAATACCTTAGAGGTGCTGTCCTATACGATATGCTTCAGTGAGCTGAATCATGCGGCCCTTGAACAATAAGGGTAGTGGTTAGAAAAAATCAAACCCTGAACAACGCGTGTAACAGTTATATAAAAGAAATCCCTGTGAGAGTGCAATCAAACTTCACTCTCAGAAAAGCACGGCCTTGCTAAATACTCTTACAGAACTAGCCAATGAAGGCGATGAGACAGCCAGAATTGTACACAATAACGTATTTGTTGCCCTTTTCACCATGTTGTAGGGTATACTACCTGAATATAGTTTTGTAAATACTGACTTGCCACAACATTTTAGCCTAAATATTGAGCACCAAAATAATGGGAAGCTAAATATATAGAAGGATGATAACGTTTGCTACACTTCACTCCACGTCTACTATCTATATATGTGTAGTGTTTCCAAGGTACATAAGTGGAGTTAAGTATAGAAAACGTATATAACCTATACTTACCATATCAATATTTCACCATCATACTTTGTCAGATCAATACTTGCAACGTTATATTATGCCTTACACAATAGTGGGGCATAAAGTAAGAACTTTATTGTTTTAAAATTATTAAAGATCATTACAAAAACTAAATCACTACATAAAACCAACTAGGGCAATCCACTAATACATGTATTTTGTCCGCACTGCGTAGATTAAAGACACAAATCTCCAGGACTTCTCTGCCTCTGTTATCTAATTACAAATTTTCTGGCTATGATTATGCACATCTTATTCACCCTCTTGCTTGAACATCATATCTTCAAGAAATACAGTCTAGAGCAGAGGTCTCCAAACTTTTTAATGCCACGCCCCCTCAGTTGTAAAATAAAAATCATTGGGGCCCCCCTCAGAATTTTTCACAATTATTTTATGAAGGTGGCAATGTATAAATATGTCTAGACCTATTTAAACATTGCAGTTAAGTAATGTTACTTTTTATAAAATGCAATAACATGCTTCTGCTTAAAACAAAGGCCTATTATCCGTATATGCTTCTTTTGGCCATAGGCTGGCGCGGCGCGCCCCCCCCCCCCCGGGATCACTTAAGGCCCCCCTAGGGGAGCCCACCCCCCAGTTTGAAGACTTATGGTCTAGAGTGACATAATATAGTTCTCACGAGGAACAGAATTTAGTAGCTCTGAGATGTACTGCGCGAACCTGGGCCAGAGAAGTACAAATCTAACTGAAGAGAAGTGATGAGCCAAAGAAGAAAGCAAACGATTCTTAAAGGAGAAATACAGCAGTGAAGGATAAAGTTCGTTTTGCTGTCCCTCCTTATTATTAAGACAAGGTTATCCCAAACCCTGACAAGTGAAAAGCCCGCTGGTGCTTTGAGGCATGCACAATCATACATAACGAAATATCCACATATGCCGCAAACTCGGTTATTTGTCAAAAAGATCGAGGAGTGATTGAAAGCACCCCGTCCTGCAAAGTGGTACAGATACGCCATAAAAGTTTTATTGGAAGCCCTTTTATTGCAACCACAGGTCTAAAAACAAAATATTCGTCTAAAAAATGAAGCACAAACAACTGGCAGTAGATATTTTAATTACATTTCGCGTGTTGTTTTTGGGAGCGTTCAGAAGCTTTTACAACTCCGCCGACAATTCGGATTGTTTAATCTTCAGAGTAAAGCAATCAGACAGCCCCACGCACCTCGTTATCACCGCAGGCCGCCTTTCGCTCTGAAAGATGTACGGTGCGGTAACTGCTGTGGCTGTTCTAAAGCAATGTATCTGCCTCGAACGCCCCTCATGCCGAGGAGTAACTATGCTAAGTGCTTAGCTGATGGGTGTTCATTTACAACAAGAATACCGAGTCTTAACTCACGTCAAAATGATTCCTCAAGGTTAACATTAAAAAAAAAAAAAAAAACATTGTGCCAAGATGGTGTCTGGGAACTTGAAACAGTGGCTCTAATCTGGATGTCATCTATTGCGCATAGCGACGACGGCATGCTGCCGCGATGCTTTGGTTGATCGGTTCCCCAGCCGAGGATAAAAAAAATGTTCTAGCATTTGCTATAAGAGTTTTTAATTCAATAAAGGACACGGAGATGAGGAATATGCTTCTCCTTCTTCACTCAATTTTTTACATCAGCCAATCAAAACAAATAAAAAAATACTAAATTTCCCATGACCCTACACTGTCACATGTACCAACCAAAATGCCCTATATAATCCCCAAAATACCATCTTGTGTCCTCTTTCCTTGTCCCAAACGTGGGGATAACAGTTCATCACTCCAGAATCCTACAACATCAGGATCACGACCAAATTGAAGAACCACATAACTCAACAGTAGTCCGACGCGAAAACCTTTGCCCCCAGGGGTGTTGAAGATCTCTTGAGAAGTTAAGAAAATATTAATCGAGGACAAGAACCATAACAGGAGAAACTCCAGCACCGCACAAATTAAAATCAAATAGCGGTTACTTATCATTGTTGCCAGTAAGGGAAAAAAAAAAACACACCAAGGCCATAATCATTTGCCCTCATAATGAAAAAACATTCAAAACAACTAACAGGTATCAGGGTGGGAACTTTACATCATTTAGCAAACATAGCAGATACAGCACACACACATAATATATATGTACACCTTCTTACGGTAACTATAATTCGTGCCCTCACAATGCACTGCTAATTACCCAAGATACTGCAGCAACCATGACAACTTCTATAACGTCCTTAAAACTATAAATGAAACAGCAGGCACATTTTTAAAGAAAAAGCAGTGTATGGTGGGGTCGCGAGTTACAGTCACCTAAGGGCACAAGTTACAGTTACTTAAAATAATTCTAACTATAACTGCTAAATTTCTATGGTTTTGTATGAGTAAATTCAGAACCTAAATATAACAGCCCTGTAACCTTTGTTTTTTTAAGTGAATCTATATATACATACAGCCATTATTTAGATATACATACACACACACTATATATATATATATATATATATATATATATATATATATATATACATATATAGTCACACACTTACACACACACACACACACACACAGGGTGGGATAATCCTAACCTCCATGTCCTTAATAGAACTGAAAATTCTGATAGCGAATGCTAGAAATATTTTTATTCTATGTTAGGGCCGGAAGCTCAGATTATGCTTGCTCAAAGCTGAGGCACCACCACAGACGCAAAATCCACAATAGGTTTATAATAAAATGACTTAAAGGTGGACTGGGATGACCAGTCCTCTGCTCTCAGGATTTTATCCAACCAAGACCCTGATGCAAAAAGATTTCAAGGCCATGGCTCCCCTAGCCAAATGAGCGCCAAAAATGGAAGTATCAATTCCAGCCTTGGACAGCAGCAAACACATCCACCTAGCTAAGGTGCCCTCCGTTACAGGTCTGAAGGGTTTCTGCAAAGCGATCAACAACTGACCCACTCCATGTCAGAACAAAACTCACTAGTACTTACCTCATACGCTTTTAAGCACCACACAACACAAAGCTTAGTATTAGCAAGGAAAGCTGGGTAGGACACTGACCTGAAATTGGATTTTTTCCTTCTGGAGATAGAGAAGGAAACCCCTTGGGGGAAAAAACACTATCCCAGCAAAGTCGGTAGATCAAACACTCTCCTGCAGGATAGTAAACATAAAAGCATAGTCAGCCTGACTGACAATAGGTTGCGTGTTAAAATATTTACTATCCGCCTAAGTCTCCAAAAATTTTAGGCCATTCGGATACCCCTTAACAGTTTACACAACACCAGATGTTCACCAACGGGCTTACTGTCCACTGCGAGGTGGCCTGCAGGAATAGCAGATCTAAAATTGTTAACAGATCGATAAGTCGCACCAGAAGAAGCCAAGGAAGATAAGAAGTTTATGACTAAAGAGCAATCTGCACCAATGGGATCTGCACCCCATTCACGACTCCCAGCACACTAGCGTCTCCATGCCTAGGCATATCGTTTACGTGTTCCTGTGGACCAACCCTGGCCAATGAAGGCCGCATCGTCTTGCAAAAGTCTTGGGAGAGTCAGCCTTTCCCAGAAACCCTCAATGCCAACAGAGTAAGGTGTTTAGAGAGGATCAGGGGATGTGGCTGTCCTACAGGGTACAGCGGAATGGAATCAATACAGGGCAAGCACAAGTCAATTGGAGAATTACTGGAAATTGAGCTTGTGCTCTCCAGAAAGGAGTCACAGGAATCATCTCTGCCCCTTGACGCCTCACCTGGGAAAGAACTCTGGGATCATCCAAGGGGGAGAAATGTGTAGCTCAGGAAGGGGGACCAGCTCTGAGGGAAGGAATCCTTGGCCTGTGCTTCTAGATCAGGGTGCCAATTGAAGAGTGTCAGGAGTGGCTGGTTGAGGAGAGAGGTGAAGATATCTACAGAGCATGGACCCCCCACGGGCAGTAAATCGCATTAAAGATCATCAGGTGAAGTCTCTAATTGCTGAAATCTCAGAGATGACGGGTGACCCAATCGGCAGCAGTACTGTGTTGGCCCAGGAGATACTCTATCACTACAGATATTTGATGTTGAAGGGAAAAGTGAGAAAAAGTCCTTGGCTATCTCCATGAGGAGGCACAACTTGGTCCGCCCAACTTGTTCACATATGTCCATCCGTAGGAGATGCAACAATCCGTCTCTTTCCTGGGGGGATACTCTGTATTGCAAAAGAACCTGCAAGGAGTTCCAAACAATTGATATGTAGGGACAGCTCTGACTTGGACCAACAGCCCCCCTGGGGGGATGCAACAAGCACCCCAGACGCACCATTTGAGATCAGATTTGATTATCATCTTCTGGGCTGAGCCAAAGATTGCTCTGTTGTCCCAGGCTTCCATATGATCTAACTACCATGACATTTCGGTCTTGGCTTCCTCTGACAAACTGACTTGTTTTGAATAACTGAGACCTTTGCGGACGTGCTGAATATTGAGCCACTGTAGGGCTCTGTAATGGGGAGGGCCTAGGAAAAAGACTTGGATCAAAGAAGCTAGAAGCCCTACAAGGTGTGTTATCGACCTCAAGGATATTGTCTGTCTGCACAAAGCAGACCTCAACTCCTTCTTCATATTCCGAACCTTCTGGAGGGGAAGGACCATCTGCATCAGGATGGAGTTCACCTGAAACCCTACGAATTGCAGGCACTGAGATGGAACAAGAACCAAATTCTGGTAATTTATGATGAAACCCAGATCGAGAAGGAGGAGAATCATCCATTCTAAATGCAACAAGATTGTGTGAAGGCTTTGGGCTATAATAATTATGTTGTCCAAGCTGACGATCCAACATATTCCCTTTGCGTGCAGGCACTCTACTACTGGCTTTATAATCTTTGTAGAGCACCACGGTGCAGAAGAGGCCAAATAGAAGGTCCATGAATTAATGCCAACGCCCTAGTCATAGGAACTCCAGAAAGCAACAATGAGGATAACAAAATCAGACCTTCAAGTGTAAGTCTTTAATCCTGGTGCACCATCCAGTTTCCTTCTCAGAGAATGTTCTGTAGAAGATGGATGCCCTCCATCTTGAAGTACCAGTAAACTATCCAAGTACTGAAGTCCTTCAGGTTGTATATAGACAACACTCACCCCTTTCTTTTCTACCAGAAAGACAGAGCTGAGAAAAACGTTCAGATGAGGAGAGGTCTCCCCTGTAGCTGCTTTCTCCAAGAGAGCTTGAATTTCAGAGGAGATACATTCTTGCTCTCGAAGGGAAAGCCACATTACGTTGGTCTGGGAGCCCTGGAGGGAGTTGTAAAACTCCACTTTCATCCTTGTATGGACTCGAGGACCCTGTAAATTGTGAAGGAATAGTCTGGTTCTGCCCCTCAAAAGAGACTTCTGAGTGAGGCGTAATCATCTATAGATCCAGATTCTTGGGAGGTTCCTTGTGCTCCTCTGTATCACCCCCTTCTAAAATGATTTTTCCTGAGTTGGGAGCTGGATGGGTAGATGGTAGAGTTGAAGAGGAGTTCTGTTCACCACTTCTACCTCATTTGTAGAAATCACACTATGGGCCTTGTTAGTAACCCTGGCCGAAAGACACCCTCTGAAGCATCCAGCCCTGCCAAAAAGGGATTGGCGGAACGTTTTTTTGAAGGACCCTTGGGCCTTGTTAAGATTACTATATGTGGCAATGAATTTGGATAGCTCCTTAAGAAATGGAGCCCCAAAGAGGAGACTGCGCCACTGGACCTGCATCTGAAAATGCCAATTTGTTGAGTTTCAGGTCAATGTTAAGTATGGACTTTCGATGTTTGGTGGAGACAGTGCAATTTGGATTGGCCAACTGGCACATGGCGAACTGAGGAGGTGCACTACAGGTGAGGTCTCCAGCCATGGCACAAGATGGCATTTTGGGGATTTTACAGGGCTGAGTCACAGTGTGTGATCATGGTAAATGTAGTATTTTCAAATGTAAACTTTTTAATTGGCTGCTGTAAAAACTGAGTACAGAAAGAGAAGCATTACCTGAGCCTCCGGTCCTGACATACAATTAAAAAAAAAAATATTTATTTATTAATTTTGCATTTAAAAGAAGCAAACATCAAACAACCAAAACCTGCGTACACAGTAATATACACACACACACTGATTAAACAGGGAGGGCTCTCAGGAACGCAAACAGTTCCAAATTGTGAAGAACCACCACAGGAGAGACAGGTCCTCTACAGGAGTACCTCCATTCCATAGCGCAGGTATACTTAAGAGACAAAAAACAACAGAGATGGAGGGAAAAGAGAGAGCAGAACAGGGTAAGGAAAAAATGGGAAGCAGCTCTGCCAGCATAACACTTGTAAAGAGGGGGGCACACATCCATAACGCAGCCGGTAGAACCATTGCACATGAACCAACCAGAAGTCGCTCAGAAAGTCAGCCATCTTCATGCACACGAGCTGCAAGAAACATCACAAAGGGGGCCCAGATATCCCTTGGGCAGGAGCCCTCCGGCATCAGCTCCCAATACTCTGGCAGCTGCTCCTGACAGAATGCAGCATCTCTCAGCCAGTTATCACAGTGAGGCACCCGCCTCCAGCACATCGTCACCCAGCACTTGGCCAGGAGCAGCAGCAGGCCCACCAATCGTCTAGACACAGCGGGAACCTCCTCCACATAGCCCAAAAAGCGACGCATTGGAGCACAAGGCAGCACAAGCCCAGTCATCTCATTGATTGCTTGCAGCACCTCCAACCAGTAATCCTGCAGCGCACCGCAATCCCATGCTAGATGCATGAAGTCTGCCTCCGAAGCCGGGCAGCGCACACAACCAGCATCCGGTTTAAGGCCTATTTTTTTTCAAGCGACTAGGCATATAGTAGTCGGTGCAGAATGTTGAAATGGATGAGACGCAATCTATAATTAGGGGAAAGCGCCAGCATCTGAGTGCAACAATAGCGCCACTGCTCCTCTGAAATGGGAACACCCATGTCTGTCTCCCAGTGCATTCTGGCCTTGGAATCCACCCGAGTCCTTGTTGCTTGCGTGCAAGCATACAGGCTCGTGATGAGACGACAAACAGTTGGCGCCTTGCACAATAATTCCAGCACAGGACAAATAGGGGGCTCCGCAGGGAAGCAGGAATAGCGCGCCCTCAACAAAGCCCGAATCCTGAAAAAGATCAAGCGATACACTGCAGCATTGCTGCGCACATCCAGCGCCTCCTCCAAGGAAATAAATCTCCCTGCTGGAAACCAAGACCCCAAAGGGACCATATCTAGCTCCCAGAGATGTTTAGATATCTGGCCACCTTCCAACAAGTGAAAGCCCACCGCAACACGAATCGGTATTGAAGGCGCAAATACCTCACGCACTCCAATCCACCGGAGTAGACACTTCCAAGCATGCATCAAGCACCTCACAGTATCCACATCCTGTCGACGGGGCAAAGCAGGGCAACCTATGACCCCATCCAGCCTATTCGGGCAAATCGAGTCATGTTCCGCTACCAGATGTGGTAAATAGCGGATAGGATGCAGCCAAAAATTGATAAAGTGGGCCTGCACGCAGTAATAGTACAGTTCCAAATACGGGGCTGCATGACCACCCTGTTCATGCAATTCTGGCCAGTCTCCCCGCCCATACAAGAGCCACCAGCAAGGAGCGAAGCCGTTTTCAAGAAACCAGACATGAGCGACAGAGGCAGGATAACAAACAAATACAAGAACCTGGGTAAGACCACCATCTTGGCTATCGGGATCCGTCCAGTCAGCGATAGCGGCAGCGAACGCCAGACCGCTACCCTGTCCTCCAGCCATGCAACCTCCGTACCGTAATTAGCCAACCACATTTCATCCACCTTCCGGCTCAGCCAAATACCAAGCTAGCGCACCAGCCCATCAGCCCAACATATAGGATACTTAGATCGGCACTGGGCAGTGGCATCAGACAGTGGAAGTACCACTGACTTGGACCAATTGATGTTCATCCCAGAGAGCCGGCCGAACCGAACAATCTCATCGAGCAGCACATCCATATGGATCCGGGGATCATGAACGTATAAAGCCACGTCATCCGCATAAAGAGAAATAAGGACAGGCTGCTGCCGAAACACCAGCCACCTATGATTATGGTGTTGTCGTAATCGCGCTGCCAGGGGCTCCATGGGCACCGCAAGAAGTAGTGGAGAAATGGGGCAACCTTGACGGGTGCCTCTAGCAATCAAAATAGGAGCCGAAAGCGTCCCTTTAATTCGCAAGCGGGCGGACGGCTGGGAATACAGAAGATGGATCAGTTGAATAAATCTGATGCTAAGGCCCATTCTAGCCAACATAGCAAACATATATGACCAGTCCAGCGAATCAAACACCTTTGTGGCGTCCAAAAAGACCAACGCTGCATGCTGGTTAGGGCCTACCATATTAGAAACCGCAAAGAAGGTGCGCAAATTATACAATGTCGAACGCCCAGACACAAAACCGGACTGATCCGGTAAAATCAAGGATGTGAGCAAGGGCTGTAGGCGCACTGCAATAAGCTTTGCCAAGATCTTGTTATCAGTGTTTATCAACGAGAGCGGCCAGTATGAGTCACAGTTTCGAGGATCCTTCCCTGGCTTCAGATTCGTCACAATTAGAGCCTCCCGCAAGGAAGCCGGAAAAACACCCCTTTCAAGGGCCTCAGTGTAAACCTCAAGAAGGTGCGGTGCCAAGATGTCTGCATATTCCTTATAGAAAGCCGGTATCAAACCATCCGGCCCAGAAGCCTTATCCCCCCAGCAAGCCACGTATGGCCTGAATCACATCAGCCGAAAAGGGAACAACTAAGTACTGCCTATGAGAGTTCTCGAGCCAGTTCAGGCTAATCTTGTCAAAGTAAGCATCAGTTTCCAACCCACTCACACTTGGCCGCTCCACGTATAAATCAGAGTAGAAGTCAGACATGACACGGCGAACCTCCGAGGCACCCGACTGAAGGATCCCAGTTGAGTCCGTCAGCTCTACAATATATTTCCCAGCCCATGGCCGGCAGAGCATAGATGCCAACGTCCGCCCAGCCTGCTCGCCCTCACCGTAACGATGAGCCCTCACTTCCTTGCCTAGAAAGCACACCTCGCGCATCGCTGCCTCCTCTTAGCAGGCCAACGCCTCTCGTATCTGTGCCAAAGGTCTGCTGACCACCCAGAAGTCAGCCACCTCTCCAACTCAACCAGGCGCACCTCAAACTCTGACAATTCGTGCCGGATGGCCTTCAACATGCCATGTTGCTTAGCCAGACAACACCACGGATCACAACCTTAAAGGCTTCCCAGAGAGTACCCACAGACGACACTGAACCCTGGTTAATCCGGAAGTAATCCTCAATCGCTGTGTGAATCTCGTCCCGAAAAACACGATCCCTCAGCGCACCACTGGGCAGCCACTGCATAAACGCTTGGCCGGCCCCATCAGGCAAATGCAACTCCAGCAAAACCAGAGAGTGATCTGAAAAAGTGCGAGGCATATGTTAAATGGACGTCGTCCATAGCTCCACATCCCTGGTGCCAAGCCACCTATCTAATCTAGACCAGCTGCCATGCGCATAAATTAGCGCACATACCCTGTCTGTCTTCACCATGTCGGACCCGCCACAAGTCTATCAAAGTGCCCTCAGTCATGAAACGCATAAGCGTCCTTGCAGACGCCGTATGCTGAGGCCTGGCCTTACTCTCGCGATCTGCCGCCGTGTCTAAGACCACATTGAAATCACCACCACACAAACTAGAGCCCGAGCCCAACGAGCTAATCACATGCCACACTTCCCCAAAAAACTCTGGGTCATCAACAGTAGGCCGGTAAAGGGATATCAAACAGAACGGCTTATCATATAAGGTGCCCCTGAGCAGGACGTATCTACCTCCCGGGTCAATCACTACATCACCAGTGCGCCAATGCAATCCCCTCCAAATCAAAATCGTCACCCCTCGCCTGATTACATTACCATGTGATTCTCGCCTATCCAGCCAGCTTTCACTCTTGCGCCCTCATGCCGATGGGTCTCGTGAAGCATGCAAATATCGATCGCGTGTCGCTGCACATGCGCCGACACCAAGCGCATCTTGTGGCCATCATTTAGCTTCCTAACATTCCAAGTGAGACATCTAACATCTGTGGCACAGGTAGTCACCACCAGACAGCCATCTAGATGCAAAGAAACACAGGGCACCAAATGACAATCCTCAATACACATCCCTACAGTTTTGAAAACGTATAAAGTTTACAAACACTGATTACACATCTGTTGCCAATGTGTATAAACTGGAACCTGAAACAGGACCAGTATTGTTACTAAACAATACCAAGTGAGGCACACATGCGTAAACAGATTGTAAATTACACAGGTATTTGTTTGATCATAATGAAGCGAAATCCCAAATTATTTTCAAGATAGTAGATCAATTGTTCAGAATATTTATTCCGATCATTATTCCAATACACTAATCATTAAAATTGAAATTAAGAAATGTCCATCCAACAGTACAGGGAGTGCAGAATTATTAGGCAAATGAGTATTTTGACCACATCATCCTCTTTATGCATGTTGTCTTACTCCAAGCTGTATAGGCTCGAAAGCCTACTACCAATTAAGCATATTAGGTGATGTGCATCTCTGTAATGAGAAGGGGTGTGGCCTAATGACATCAACACCCTATATCAGGTGTGCATAATTATTAGGCAACTTCCTTTCCTTTGGCAAAATGGGTCAAAAGAAGGACTTGACAGGCTCAGAAAAGTCAAAAATAGTGAGATATCTTGCAGAGGGATGCAGCACTCTTAAAATTGCAAAGCTTCTGAAGGGTGATCATCGAACAATCAAGCGTTTCATTCAAAATAGTCAACAGGGTCGCAAGAAGCGTGTGGAAAAACCAAGGCGCAAAATAACTGCCCATGAACTGAGAAAAGTCAAGCGTGCAGCTGCCACGATGCCACTTGCCACCAGTTTGGCCATATTTCAGAGCTGCAACATCACTGGAGTGCCCAAAAGCACAAGGTGTGCAATACTCAGAGACATGGCCAAGGTAAGAAAGGCTGAAAGACGACCACCACTGAACAAGACACACAAGCTGAAATGTCAAGACTGGGCCAAGAAATATCTCAAGACTGATTTTTCTAAGGTTTTATGGACTGATGAAATGAGAGTGAGTCTTGATGGGCCAGATGGATGGGCCCGTGGCTGGATTGGTAAAGGGCAGAGAGCTCCAGTCTGACTCAGACGCCAGCAAGGTGGAGGTGGAGTACTGGTTTGGGCTGGTATCATCAAAGATGAGCTTGTGGGGCCTTTTCGGGTTGAGGATGGAGTCAAGCTCAACTCCCAGTCCTACTGCCATTTCCTGGAAGACACCTTCTTCAAGCAGTGGTACAGGAAGAAGTCTGCATCCTTCAAGAAAAACATGATTTTCATGCAGGACAATGCTCCATCACACGCGTCCAAGTACTCCACAGCGTGGCTGGCAAGAAAGGGTATAAAAGAAGGAAATCTAATGACATGGCCTCCTTGTTCACCTGATCTGAACCCCATTGAGAACCTGTGGTCCATCATCAAATGTGAGATTTACAAGGAGGGAAAACAGTACACCTCTCTGAACAGTGTCTGGGAGGCTGTGGTTGCTGCTGCACGCAATGTTGATGGTGAACAGATCAAAACACTGACAGAATCCATGGATGTCAGGCTTTTGAGTGTCCTTGCAAAGAAAGGTGGCTATATTGGTCACTGATTTGTTTTTGTTTTGTTTTTGAATGTCAGAAATGTATATTTGTGAATGTTGAGATGTTATATTGGTTTCACTGGTAATGATAAATAATTGAAATGGGTATATATTTTTTTTGTTAAGTTGCCTAATAATTATGCACAGTGATAGTCACCTGCACACACAGATATCCCCCTAACATAGCTAAAACTAAAAACAAACTAAAAACTACTTCCAAAAATATTCAGTTTTGATATTAATGAGTTTTTTGGGTTCATTGAGAACATGGTTGTTGTTCAATAATAAAATTAATCCTCAAAAATACAACTTGCCTAACAATTCTGCACTCCCTGTATACGCTCAAAAAGGAAAACATTTTTTTAAAATAATATATGTAGTAGTTTTCAGTCCCAAATTTGTATGATTTGATGTTGTATCATCAGTCTTCCACCCGTATTAGTAGAATGTTGGAATCTCAATCCAAAATTTAGGAGAAATAGCCAGCCGTCCAAACGTTTAGAAAGAATAGCCAAACGTTTGGACAGCTGGACATTTCTCCTAAATTTTGGGAATGAAAACTACTAGCCATCTAGACGCATACACGTCACAATCAGTCCACATTACGCAGCAGCTGCTAAAGAGAGAGGACAGAAAAGGCAAAGGAAAGGGTAGAACAGCAACAACACTTTCAACCAGCATTTCCCCACCCCACCCATGTTGGCCCCCCAATCGGGCCAGGACGACAAACCCACCCTCACCCGAACACAGAACTCAGAACCCAGAACAACACAATGCTCATTCGAGGGGGACTCATCCAAGGGAGCATCAGCGAGGCAGTCCGAAACCTCCCCAAGTGGGGTGGATGGGCTGGAGCAACAAGATAACATAGAAGGTCCGGGATCAACACTGCAAGGTTCATTAGGACTATCAAGAAAAATACATCACGTCGGCGGGGGGACGCCACAGACCACAGCAACAGAGGCAAGGTCAATCAGTATCGCTGTCAGCAGGGGCCTCCGCCTCCCCTCTCCTGGCACGCACATCAGCAGGGGCACTCTTTTAGGGATAGTCTTGACATACTTGGCATCCAGCTTTGGGTCCGTAAAGAAGTGCAATTTGCCCTTATGCAATAAGCGTAGCTTGGCAGGGTAAATGAGGAAAAACTTGGCATACGTTTGACTTAAAGTGCGCTTAACTAGAAGAAATGCTTCTTGAGCAGTCTGCACCTCAGGAGTGCAATCCGGAAAAAAAGTTGAGTTACATGTTATTGTAAATCACAGGGCGCCGGTCGCCAGCAACCTGGAGTATGGTGTCTCTGTCTTGGTAGTTTAAGAGGCGCACAATAATGGGACGCGCCGGTGCCCCCAGCAGAGGCCAGGGGCCAAGCGACTGGTGTGCCCGCTCCACACCAACACAGTTCACCAGGGAATAGCGATGCAAACATAGGGGGTCATTACGACCCTGGCGGAAGGCGGAGAACCGGCGGCGGTCTTACTGCATGGAATTAAGACCATGGCGGTTACCGCCACAGTCATCCGCCGGTTCTCCGTTCCGCCCACCAGGCTGGAGACCTGGGTCTCCAGCCCGGCGGCCGTCACTATACCGCTGGCGGTATTTTGACCTGGCTTATCGCCGTGGATTTCCAGCGGTTTGCACCGCCATGAAATCCATGGCGGTAAGCACTATCAGTGCCAGGGAATTCCTTCCCTGGCACTGATAGGGGTCTCCCCCACCCCTCACCCCCACCCTGTCTCCCTCCCCTACCCCCCCACCACCCCTGCCACCCCCAAAGATGGCAGGCCCCCCTCCCCACCCGACCCCCAACATCACTTCACCCATACCCACACGACACGCACGCACCACCTACATACTTACACAAACACACACCGACATACATGCCAACATGCACATACACAGTCACTCACACCCACATTCAAACATACACGCACACATCCATACAGACATACACGCACTCATTCCCATACACACAACACCCCGCAAGCATACACGCACTCACACATCCCCTCTACATACACAGACGCACACCCCCATGCACCCACACAACACCCCCCAACACCCTCCCCTCACGGACGATCGACTTACCTGGTACGACGATCCTCCGGGAGGGGACGGGAGCCATGGGGGCAGCTCCGCCGACACCACACCGTCAACAGAACACCGCCACGGCGAATCACAGGACGTGATTCGCTGGGAGGTGTTCTGTTGGCATAGCGGTGGAGCAAATTCCACTTCCCCGCCGCCCGCCAGTATGTCTGTTGGCGGCTCTCCGTCCGTAAAGGGACGGAGAGCTGCCAACGGTCATAATAGGCCGAGCGGCAAACCGCCTGCAAAGACCGCCGAGATCAAAATGACCCCCATAGTCTCCATGTAGTCCTCCATGCAGCCCCTAGCTGTCGACCACGGCAGACCTAAAATACACAACATTATTGCGGCCGGAGCGGGCTTCAAGGTCCTCATTTTTATTGTGGATAAATTCTAACACCCGCTCCATCCGCAGCAGCTTCTCACCATCTTCACGACGACCATCCTCTAAACCCGACGTGCGTGACTCCAAATGGTCAAGCCGGGTGCCGTGTCCATCCACCCTTTCTTTCAGACGGTCCATCTGTTCATTCAGGTGATCCAACTTTTCATCAATGCTAGCCAGGCTGTGTTTGAGTTCCGCAAAGATCACTTTCACAGAGGGCACAGAGACATCCTCTTCCTGAGGCGATTCGTCAGGCGTCCAACCCGCCAAGGCGGTCTTCTTCTTACCCTCAAAGGTGAGTTTAGGCTGCTTTTGGTCTGCCTTACCCACGGCGAGCAGTAAGTGTTGCGCGGGTCCAGCGAGCACCTCCGAGTGCACCAG
Source organism: Pleurodeles waltl (assembly GCF_031143425.1). Classification (NCBI taxonomy): domain Eukaryota; kingdom Metazoa; phylum Chordata; class Amphibia; order Caudata; family Salamandridae; genus Pleurodeles; species Pleurodeles waltl. The sequence continues at coordinate 613,581,966 of NC_090444.1, read as the reverse complement.
CACAGGCAGCCAACTAGGCCAGCAGGAGGACACTAACAGGCTCCCAAAAATGACAAGGGCCAAGCCCCTCCACCAGCAGAGTCCAGTGTAACACAGCACCTCACAGATGATAGTAGGCCGGGTGGCTTCAGGACCCCAGCGCCGAGGTCCTCCAGGGCAGGCGCCGCCACCCTGCCCCAGCCGCAGCCACCAAAGTCACAGCCAAGTGTCACCAGTTGTAGGCGTCGCACCAGCAGGTAGCAACCAGCAGCTCACTTTCAAGGAATCAGGCAGGGCCTTAAAAAAATACCACCAGGGACTGGGGGTGGGGGGGCTTCAGGCCAACCCCTCATCAATCCCCCGCCGTAGCTGCCCTGGCCCGCAGCAGCAGACCCCCTGGTGCGACCACCGCCCCTACAGGCCCAGCCACAGCCACAGCCAGCACTGTCACATCACCACGCTGCAGACCACAGGTGCCAACTATAGGAGCCACATCAGGAGGTACGCCCAGGAGGTGCCAGGTGGGGCCCCAAAAATATGCCGCCAGAAAGATTTGGGAGGGTCACCTGCCAACCGCGCCCCACCCTCCCCCACAGCTGGTCCAGGCACAGTCACGGGGCACAAAGTTACATCCCCCCCCCAAAGGGAAGTACGAGGCCTTCTCTTTAGGCCTTGCGCTGGAGCGGCGCACCAATGTAGCCCCACACGCCTGCCCAGGCCGCTGACGTCCGGCGCGAACCCCCGAGGGGCCTGCGGTCCGAGAGACCCGCCGAAGCGCCCCCGGATACACAAGCACCAGACACTGCGGTGCTACTTGGAAGCAGCAGGGTCGAAAAAAAGCAGAGGAAAGCAGGGAGGGGGTGGCTGCACCACTCCTCTAGCCATGGGAGCGCCTTTATGCCAGGCGGCACCCACACAAAGCCAGAGAGGCCGGTGCCAGGTCCAGCGCCACTCCCGCAAGCTGCGCGGCACTCACTGCAGCATCCTCAAAAAATGTTTGGGCTATATCAGATCCATACATCCCAACATTTAAGAGCAGACAAATGGGAGATAAAAAAAAATTGTTAAGCTAATATATTTTCCCACTGGCTTTTATTGAAACAGAGAATTGGGTCAATTGTGGCCAACGACAATCAGTATTTAATTTCAGTCAGTTTAATAACATAGAACAAACAAAAATAGAGTTCTTAACTCTGTTTTTGTATGTGGAATGTAAAACTGCCAAAAATAAAATGTTGAGGCCTGTCACGTGCTCTAATTTCCCCCTCCAAGAATTACCTGCCTTTGATGTCAGAGGAGGAGACTGGAGTGTGCATGACAGGCATCAAACTATTTTTGACAGTTTTACAAAACTCCAAATCTGGTTTCTGCATGCAGGAATCGGGAGGCGGGAGACCACCTTTGTAATCGGTAGTCTCCCACCTGAATTGGGACGATTGGAGCATGTATGCAGCTTCTTTGAGCCTCAAGGCTTATTCAGCTAACCCTGCATGAGCACTATATGTTTAGCTAAGAAGAATAGGCACTCACCCTGGTATCACTGCTTGATCCTCAAAATTAATTTAACTGTGACAACCAAACAGGTGTCTCACTTATCCTACTGTCCTAATGAGACCCGTGTTTCCGCATTAGGGTCGAAACACTTCAAACTCCACAACATTTAGAAAATAACTTGGTTAAAAAAAAAAATACACAAAACAATTGTTGCTTTCACGGTGTTTCTCACCCTTTGGTTGTCGTTTTGGCACTATGCAGTATGCACACATCACTGAGAATTGGATTTCTCCATATGTATTAGAGATGTAATCAGGGTGACCAGATTTTCAGAATGAAAAACCTGGTCAACCACAGATACAGAAATAGGATCAATGGTCACAGAAGGACTACCCAAAAAATATTTAAGGTTGCTTTTCCTAATGAGTGTGAATATATATATATATATATATATATATATATATATATATATATATATATATATCTGTATATATATGGAAAATGTCACTTACCCAGTGTACATCTGTTCGTGGCATTAGTCGCTGCAGATTCACATGCTGTGCACATCCCGCCATCTGGTGTTGGGCTCGGAGTGTTACAAGTTGTTTTTCTTCTAAGAAGTCTTTTCGAGTCACGAGATCGAGGGACTCCTCCCATTTCGACTCCATTGCGCATGGGCGTCGACTCCATCTTAGATTGTTTTTCCCCGCAGAGGGTGAGGTAGGAGTTGTGTATACTAGTAATAGTGCCCTTGCAATGGAGTGAATACGTATGTACATAATGTAGTTTAAAGTAATATATTTAAAAATTTACAAATGTTCAAGATCAACTTCTAAACGGCTACAGGCTCCCGGGAGGCGGGTGGGCGCATGTGAATCTGCAGCGACTAATGCCACGAACAGATGTACACTGGGTAAGTGACATTTTCCGTTCGATGGCATGTGTAGGTGCAGATACACATGCTGTGCATAGACTAGTAAACAGTTATCTCCCCAAAAGCGGTGGTTCAGCCTGTAGGAGTTGAAGTTGTTTGAAACAATGTTCGTAGTACTGCTTGGCCTACTGTGGCTGGCTGTGTTGTTAGCACATCTACACAGTAGTGTTTGGTAAATGTATGAGGCGTAGACCATGTAGCTGCCTTACATATTTCTGTCATTGGAATATTTACTAGAAAGGCCATGGTAGCACCTTTCTTTCTAGTTGAGTGTGCCTTTGGTGTAATAGGCAGTTCTCTTTTTGCTTTAAGATAACAGGTTTGAATGCACTTAACTATCCATCTAGCAATGCCTTGCTTAGAAATTGGATTTCCTGTATGAGGTTTTTGGAAAGCAATAAATAATTGTTTTGTTTTGCGAATTAGTTTTGTTCTGTCAATGTAGTACATTAACGCTCTTTTGATGTCTAATGTATGTAGTGCTCTTTCAGATACAGAGTCTGGCTGTGGGAAGAACACTGGTAATTCTACTGTTTGATTTAAGTGGAACGGTGATATGACTTGGTAAAAATTTGGGATTTGTTCGTAGAACTACTTTATGCTTGTGTATCTGAATAAATGGTTCTTGTATGGTAAATGCTTGAATCTCACTTACTCTTCTTAAAGATGTGACGGCAATTAAAAATGCAACTTTCCATGTTAAGTATTGCATTTCACAAGAGTGCATGGGCTCAAAAGGTGGACCCATGAGTCGTGTTAAGACAATGTTGAGGTTCCATGAAGGAACTGGTGGTGTTCTTGGTGGTATAATTCTCTTTAGACCTTCCATAAATGCTTTTATGACTGGTATCCTAAATAGAGAAGTTGAGTGCGTAATTTGTAGGTAAGCTGAAATTGCTGTAAGATGTATTTTAATGGAAGAAAAAGCTAGCTTTGATTTTTGCAAATGTAGTAAGTATCCTACGATGTCTTTGGCAGATGCGTGTAAGGGTTGAATTTGATTATTATGGCAGTAATAAACAAATCTTTTCCACTTATTTGCATAGCAATGTCTAGTGGTAGGTTTCCTAGCTTGTTTTATGACCTCCATACATTCGTGTGTAAGCTCTAGGTGTCCGAACTCTAGGACTTCAGGAGCCAGATTGCTAGATTCAGCGATGCTGGATTTGGGTGTCTGATCTGTTGTTTGTGTTGCGTTAACAGATCTGGTATGTTTGGTAGTTTGACATGAGGCACTACTGAGAGGTCTGGTGGTGTCGTGTACCAAGGTTGCCTTGCCCATGTTGGTGCTATTAGTATGAGTTTGAGTTTGTTTTGACTCCGCTTGTTTACTAGATATGGAAGGAGTGGGAGAGGGGGAAAAGCGTAAGCAAATATCCCTGACCAACTCATCCATAACGCATTGCCCTGAGACTGATCTTGTGGGTACCTGGATGCGAAGTTTTGGCATTTTGCGTTTTCTTTTGTTGCAAATAGATCTATTTGTGGTGTTCCCCAACTCTGGAAGTAAGTTTTCAGTATTTGGGGGTGAATCTCCCATTCGTGGATCTGTTGGTGATCCCGAGAGAGATTGTCTGCTAACTGATTCTGAATTTCTGGAATAAATTGTGCTATTAGGCGAATCTGGTTGTGAATCGCCCAATGCCATATTCTCTGTGCCAGGAGACACAACTGTGTTGAGTGTGTGCCTCCTTGTTTGTTTAGGTAATACATCGTTGTCATGTTGTCTGTTTTGACAAGAATGTGTTTGTAGCTTATTATGGGTTGGAATGCTTTCAGCGCTAGAAATACTGCCAATAGTTCTAAGTGATTTATGTGAAACTGTTTTTGGCGAGTGTCCCATTGTCCTTGGATGCTGTATTGATTGAGGTGTGCTCCCCACCCTATCATGGAGGCATCTGTCGTTATTACATATTGTGGCACTGGGTCTTGGAAAGGCCGCCCTTGGTTTAAATTTATACTGTTCCACCATTGAAGCGAGGTGTATGTTTGGCGGTCTACCAACACCAGATCTAGATTTTGACCCTGTGCCTGTGACCACTGTGATGCTAGGCACTGTTGTAAGGGCCGCATGTGCAACCTTGCGTTTGGGACAATGGCTATGCATGAGGACATCATGCCTAAGAGTTTCATCACCATTTTGACTTGTATTTTTTGATTTGGATACATGGCCTGTGGCAAACCCTTTTGCTGTGTTGATTGTCGCCCCTAAGTATTGCTGTGTTTGACACGGCAGAAGGTGTGACTTTGTGTAGTTGATTGTGAAACCTAGTTTGTGGAGGGTTTCTATGACATACTCTGTGTGCTGTGAGCACCTTTTTAGCATGTTGGTTTTGATTAACCAATCGTCTAGGTACGGGAACACATGTATTTGCTGCCTTCTGATATGTGCAGCTACTACTGCTAGGCACTTTGTAAAAACTCTTGGCGCAGTTGTTATTCCGAATGGCAACACCTTGAATTGGTAATGTATCCCTTGGAATACAAACCTTAAGTACTTTCTGTGTGAAGGATGTATCGGTATATGGAAATATGCATCCTTTAGGTCTAGTGTTGTCATGTAGTCTTGTTGTTTGAGTAGTGGGATTACGTCTTGTAATGTCACCATGTGAAAGTGATCTGATTTGATGTAGGTATTTAATGTTCGGAGATCTAATATAGGTCTCAGACTCTTGTCTTTTTTGGGTATGAGAAAGTACAGAGAGTAAACTCCTGTTCCTTTCTGGTGTTTTGGTACTAATTCTATTGCTTCTTTTAGTCGTAATGCCTGAACTTCTAGTCCTAGAAGATCTATATGTTGTTTTGACATATTGTGTGTTTTCGGTGGGACGTTTGGAGGGAATTTGAGAAATTCTATGCAATAACCATGCTGGATAATTGCCAGTACCCAAGTGTCTGTTATCTCCTCCCAATGTTTGTAAAATTGGCTTAGTCTCCCCCCCACAGGTGTTATGTGTTGGGGATGTGTGACTTGGAAGTCACTGCTTGTTTTGAGGGGTTTTGGGGCTTTGGAACTTCCATCTATTTTTTTGGAATTGTCCCCCTCTATATTGCCCCTGAAAAGTTCCCCGCTGATATTGGCTTTGATAAGTGGGCCTTGCTTGTGAGGTTGTGGCCTCTGTAGGTTGACCTCGAAATCCTCCCCTAAATTGTGTTTTGCTAAATGTGCCTCTGCTTTGTGGGGAGTAGAGTGCGCCCATGGCTTTTGCGGTATCAGTATCTTTCTTGAGTTTTTCAATAGCAGTGTCGACTTCCGGCCTAAACAACTGCTGCTCATTAAAGGGCATATTCAGCACGGCTTGTTGAATTTCCGTCTTGAACCCTGACGTACGCAACCATGCGTGTCTCCTTATTGTTATTGCAGTATTTACTGTCCTTGCAGCTGTATCTGCTGCGTCCATTGATGACCGTATCTGATTATTGGAGATACTTTGTCCTTCTTCTACCACTTGTTGTGCCCTTTTCTGGAACTCTTTGGGTAAGTGTTCTATGAAATGCTGCATTTCGTCCCAATGAGCTCTGTCGTATCTTGCCAAAAGTGCTTGTGAATTGGCAATAAGCCATTGGTTTGCTGCTTGTGCTGCAACTCTTTTACCCGCAGCATCAAATTTGCGACTCTCTTTGTCTGGAGGTGGTGCATCTCCTGAGGTATGAGAGTTTGCTCTCTTGCGAGCTGCCCCAACAACCACAGAATCTGGAGTTAATTGCTGCGTAATATAAACAGGGTCTGTTGGTGGTGGCTTGTACTTCTTTTCCACCCTTGGAGTTATGGCTCTGCCTTTAACAGGATCCTGAAATATTTGTTTGGAATGTTTTAACATTCCCGGGAGAATAGGTAAGCATTGGTATTGGCTATGAGTGGAGGAGAGTGTATTGAACAAAAAGTCATCCTCAATTGGTTCTGAATGCAATGTGACGTTATGAAACGCAGCTGCCCTTGAGACCACCTGCGTGTAGGATGTACTGTCTTCAGGTGGTGACGGCCTCGTAGGGTAACAGTCTGGGCTGTTATCTGATACAGGAGCATCATAAAGGTCCCATGCATCAGGATCATCTTGACTCATTGCAGTATGAGTCGGGGATTGCATCAGTGGTGGAGTGGCTACCGGTGATGTGTGCATTGATGGTGGTGGAGATGGTGGTGGAGTTGTTTGTCTTGCCACCTTTGCCTGTGGCTGCTTGTCCTTTTCTTGAAAGGCAAGTCTTCTTTTCATTTTAATTGGGGGAAGAGTGCTTATCTTCCCTGTGTCTTTTTGAATGTGGAGCCTTCTTTGAGTGTAGTCTGGCTCAACAGATTCAAGTTCCTCTCCGAACTTATGTCCTTGCATCTGGGAGGACAATCCCTGTTCCTCTGTGTAGGAACCTGTTTTTGGTTCCGAGGCTGGATGTTTCGGGGTCGAAATCTTTTCGGTCGCCTTTTTGGGCTCCGAGGTAACCTTCTTTATTTTCGGCGTCGTGGTGTCTCGGTGCCGAACCATTTCGGTGCCACTGTCTCGGTTCCAAATCTTTGATCGGTCACCTATTTTTCGGGTTAAGCCATGGCATGTTGGCGGTGGTGTCCACTGGGCTTTGGTTGTCTTCTCTTGAGTTTTATGTTTCGACGTCTTACTCACGGTTTTCGGCGTTTCTTCGGGATCGAGCTCGTCCGAGTCCAATTCATGGATGGAGAAGGTTTCTTCTTCCTCCTCGAAACGCTCTTGTCCTGTCGGCGCCGACGCCATCTGCAGTCTTCTTGCTCTTCGGTCTCTTAATGTCTTCCTCGACCGAAACGCTCGACAGGCTTCACAGGTATCCTCCTTGTGCTCTGGAGACAGACACAAGTTACAGACCAGATGCTGATCTGTATATGGATACTTGTTCTGACATTTTGGGCAGAAGCGGAATGGGGTCCGTTCCATCAGTCTTGAAGAGACACGTGGCTGGGCCGACCAGGCCCCGACGGGAGGATCGAAAAAACCCCGAAGGGCCACCGGAGCTCTTCAAAAGTCAGTGTCGATCTGTTTTAACTAACCCGATACCGAACGCAAACAATACCGACGATTTTTCCGAGATTCTAACTAACTTTCCGACCCGAAACACGGAGCGAAAAGGAACGCGTCCGAACCCGATGGCGGAAAAAAAACAATCTAAGATGGAGTCGACGCCCATGCGCAATGGAGTCGAAATGGGAGGAGTCCCTCGATCTCGTGACTCGAGAAGACTTCTTTGAAGAAAAACAACTTGTAACACTCCGAGCCCAACACCAGATGGCGGGATGTGCACAGCATGTGTATCTGCAGCTACACATGCCATATATGTATATATATATATATATATATATATATATATATATATATATATATATATATATATATATAGAGAGAGAGAGAGAGAGAGAGATATATGCTTCATCCCTGATTAAATCATACAGAAGAGGGAACACAACAGGTGTCTTTTTAAACAGCTCAACAGTTTCATTGGTGTGAATAGAGAGCTGTTTAAACAGCTCAACTTCTGTTCCTGTGTGAGAGAGCATACATGCTAACATTTTATGAGACAAAAGTGGGGGAATAATTGGGGGAGTGCAACTGATAGGCAATTTCAGGAGGGAGACAATGAAAATAAATCAATTTTTAGCTTCAGAAATCGGTAGTCTCCTGCTTGAATCTGGTCTACTGGCATGCACGAGAGAGGGTCGAGGAAATGTGAGTTTGTACCACACTGTGATAAAATGTGTGCTCATCTGATCCCCTAAATATCCTGGATACGCCTTTGTTGCAGAAAAAAAGTGACGGGACAGTCCCTAAAAACGCTGAACTGTCCAGGTACATCCAGGACATCTGGTCACCCTACATGTAATGAAACTAGTTTTGCAATTTTGATTTTATTTCTGAATGCAAACTATGAGGTTGTACTGCATTCCATTTTATTGAACAGCATTTATTGCATATATTGACTGAGTTGATATTTGCAAAAACATTTGCTAAATGATATCCCTGTGAGTCACTCTTTTCAAGTGCCATGTTATTGCTCTGGTTTGTATGGGTTTAAGGGTAGACCTCTTGTTTTTTATATACTGTACAAGATGGTGACTGAGAGCAAACCAGATCTAATTAAAAGTTTAATGAAGAGCAATATTTGCGAGAAACGCTGCAGTAGTGAAAAGTGTGCAAATACCACAAATGTACATTCTAACCCCTAACTCGGACGGATTTACTATGAAGTAAAATTGCCTTGGTGAAAATATTTTAATACATCTTTGGATTTTGCCCAATTTTACAGGCCCATCAGGGTTCCTAAGGTCGGAATGGCAGAATGCGGGATAACATGCAGAATCAGAGTTAGTACACCGATTTCTGCACATTCTCCCTTGTTCTGACCCTTATTCTCCATGCAAATTTCACTAGAGATTACCTGGCACAATGTGCATTAGAAAATGTGCACATTTGCAGGATTAATTTAGCTCTGAACACAAGAATCTAGTAAACGCTCCTTTCATATGATTCCTGTATTTCCAATCAACTAAGAATGAGGCCTTTGAGGTACCTGCAGGTAGTGAACAATTTGAACTAGTGTGTCAAAATGTGCACCAAAATAAACTGGAAAAGGCACCAAAACCGGTGCTAAATCAGCTGTGGAACTTTGAGAACATTTCTGTTGTCAAATGCGCTTCTTTAATGTATACACTGTTTCATGAAGTTAATACCACAAACATCATGTCTTACAGTACTTAATTTGCAAAAATATATAGATAAAAAAAACAATAAACTAGCACTCAACAGCATGGGTCAATGTTTCTAACAGCAGATTTGTCTCCAACACTGCTGAATGCTGCAATTAGCAAGCTCCAGGGCACACCACATTGATGGGAAAGGTAGATTCACCAATCCTAAGTCCCACAGAGACATATAATCAGTGGGGTCATTAAAAGGTTGCTGCAAGGTGGCACGAACGAGAGCCATGAAACTTGAGCCTTGTGGAGGGTGAAGGTGCACACACTAAGGCATGAAAGGAACATGCTGTGGTTATATCCTAGAAAACGATTTTGACAAACGTGTCACAGCAAATGGAAGAGAACTGAGCAGGCAAACCTGAAGGTTGTCAATAGGTCATTGTTCCTGGAAGAGCAGCGTGTAAGGCATCATCCGATTGATACAGAGTGTGGGGGCTCTGGTATGCAAGATGAGGACCTGCTGGAAGTATTAGTGGTCTACACTAATACGTGCACAGTTTAGAGAAAACAAGATTACTTACCTCCATTGCAGGAACTTTGAAGTCATGAAGAGAGGACTGGAATACCAAAACACAGTGAAGCTAGAGCTATGGCATCACCTCCATACTGCAGCTACAAACAATGTGCAGCATATGGACAACGTGGCAAAGGCTGGTAGTAAAATACTTTTGAGGCTTTGACTGCTTCAGGGGTGGGGGCACATACTAAAAGAGCAACCGTGTTTGGCGGTTAAAAAAAATAATCTGGTATTTGAAGTCCTTTCCCCTGAATATCCTGTCCCAATAATATTGCATTAATTATACAAGCTACCTACTAGTGCCCTGGGAGGCAAGGTGGCTGGGAAGGGAAACAGCTACACAACTGTAAACCACCACCTGCTAAATTAGTCTAACCTCGATTTTACTCTAGCATATGAATCTGACCCAGCTTGTAAAATCCACCAATAGTTATTGGCTGCTACAGACATTTAGGCAGGTCCAAGCCAACAATGTCAACAGACCTTCACAGTATATAAGCTTTGGCATTCACACTGGTTCCTCCTGGGGCACTCAATACCTATGTCCAATGCTGGAGGCTATATGGGGGGCAGGGGGCCATGACCCCCCCTCACCGCTAGCTAGCTGTCTTTTTTTCGTGGGTGGCCCTGTCCCATCGAGGGCACTCAACAACACTGCCCAAAGTTTGCGACCGCGATGGGGGTGGAAGGTATGATGTTTCAGTCAGTGCCCTGGTCCCACCCAGAACCCCATGGCCCTCTTGGCCTCACTAGCTCCCCATTCAACACTATCGTTGGTGCCAGCAGGAATGAGCAATCCTTTTTTATGTGTGCCCTGGTCCCAAAAAGAACATGCAACAACCTCTGAAACATTAGGGTGCGCACGTGGAGGCCACGGTCCAGGGGCCTCACTGGCTCCCTAGCCAGCACCCTCCTTGGTGCAGACGGGAGCTGGCTTCACTGGATAACTTCTGCCTCGTTGGGAGCAGTTATTATTTCAGCTCCCACAGGTAGATAGCTGTGTTGGGCTGTGTTTCTGTTCCTGCTGGGCGGGAACAATAAAGTGTTCCCTGCAAGCATTTTGGTAGGTAGGGAAAAACCGGAGTGTCCTAGGAGAGGGGATCCCTGGGACACTGCCTTGCATTGGGCCCCAGGAGACTGCGTCCATGGAGGCCCATATTTAGCTTGGGGGGAAGGGCCCTACCTCCCACTCCCCAAATAAATAATGCATCAGGCCCCTGAGGCCATTATGTGTCTCCCAGAGGGAGGCACACGTAGGCAGCCCGCCATTTTTTCAGGATATATTATAAATAAAGGCTCAGGCACGGGCCCATCCCAGGGGAATAATAACTGAAAAGGGTGGGGCTTGCCTTCTTGTTTGATTGTTGTTATTTTATTTTTTTAATTTATCAGCAGTACTACTGCCATACTGATTTTTTTGATGGCCCCAGTCGTAGAGTCAGGATATCCCTCATCTGCCCCTATAGATTCATTTTCTTTTTAGGACTCGGAAACTGAGCCCAGAGTCCTGAAATGGCTGCCAAACATCTTTACTGAAAGGAGGCAGCCAATCCGATCTCATCTTATGATCTGCTCGTTCAATGGTACTCTTACATCTCTGTTTATCTATTAAATTTTGAACCAGAACCTTAATTTCTCAAAAACGACTGCACACATTTACGCCAAATCATAAAAAGCACACTTTGTGCGTAAAGATCTAGCTTTCTACCACATTCGGTTAAATTCCATTCAGTCATTTTGATTGTAAGGTTGTCTACAGTTCCTTTTAGGATATTGCCTGGGGAAAAAAACATTATGCCCCCCCTCTCTTTTTCTTAGCCCCTGCTTGTTGGAGCTTCTTGAAATTTACCAGAAAGAAGATGGGGTGGATGGACCTTTTTTTTTTTGCAAAGAGTTGTCAAAAGACGCCAAGGTTATTAAACAAAAAAAAGCCCTACAGACACTCAATCCTAACTGTAACTACACTGTAGCATTTCAGATTCTGTAGCATTTCAGATATATATATCTGTCGCCACTGGGTAGTTATAGTTAGAACTGTGTTTCAATAACAAATGTATTTTTTGGTTTGCTTACATCTTCAGCATTGTTTGAAGAATCTTCACAAAACTTTCCCCAAAACATTTTTCACCTCAGCTCTGTCGTGAAATGTTTTGAGGTGATCAGGCAGAGGATGAGAAAAAAAAAAGGGGGGGGTGTCTCAAAACATGGCTCCCCCATTCATTGTTCCATAGGAACTTTAGACACAGCTACAGCCCAAACGGCTGAATGGATTTACACCAAATTTGGCAGAAAGCTAAGTCTTGCAACAGAAAGTGTTTCCCCCAGTCCAGTTTGAGCCAAGGGACCCCATCCCCTGGGTTTGAGGTGTGTTATTGAAGCACTGCGACATCCCGAGGCGTTTTCAGCCCTAGCAACCTCATACCCAGAGGTCCAGTGTATTCATTAGGGAAGGGGGTGCACACACACCCTACCCCAGCCTATTTTGTCCCCGGGATACCCATCATATTGCATCACTGATGGCATCTTCATGGGTTACCTCGGAAGGTCTCTTAAATTTGTCCCTCATACTATTTATGAGACATTAGCAAGATACATGCAAATGGAAATCTAAAGGAGACACAGTAAAACTGAGGTGGTGTTAGAGAGACACGGCAGTAGGTGATGAAACCCACCAAAACCCCACCAGGCCCAATCAGCTAGGGGTAAAGAGGGGCTACAAACAAATAAGGGTGCAGAGTTTTAAAAAGACAAATTTAAGAGACCTCCGAACGCCACCAGGTCATGTTTACATGACTTTTAATCAGTGGATCCTACACTGTTTATTGCTGGACTTGGAAAAGCGAGGAGTGCATTACAGTGGAGGAGTGGTGAAAGTGAGCACCAGTTGGGAGAGTAAGACTGGCGACCCAGAAAGCAAGACACTGAGCAAAAGTCTCAAAAATAATGCTGGATCAATGTCCTTTTTAAGCCACTGCCAATGTATGTATCTCAAGAATGTTGATTTATCTGAAGATGTGTTATTCTTATGATAAGCCCTGTCTGATGAAAGGTTGTTTGACCCTGGAGACAACCTGATAACACGTTTAAATTGTCTAGCCAAATAAATGCATCATATTTACTGAACTGTTTGCTATTTTCTTTAAATTAACTTACAAAACAAATTAACTCATACATAATGAATCAGCCGGTAATCTCCCTAAAACTTCATGATATCCTGGACAAGACCCCAAATAAGGAAATTATAATTAAACATTCCATTTTCAAACTTAGTTTTCAATGTTTTCAGAAGTAAAACATTGTTAGTGATTATGTCCCTTTTCCCCCAAAATACTTAGTAATCTACATACAACCCATCTGGATAAATAGCTACACTTAAAGAGTTTGAACATGCTTGTTATTCATGTTTTGGGACTAAATGTACCACTATGGTGTAATTTTATGTCTGAGTAAATCTTCTCATAGTTGAGTTATGAATGTTTCGAGGTAGGGGTACATGGCTAAGTTATATAACTGTTATTCACAACAGGGGCAGCCTAACTGACCTAGACCCAGGGCATGGTAAGAGATATATGAACAACCAAGGTTCCAGGGAATTGATATTTTAACATTTGAAAAAACAATCAATTAATATAAAGAGGCTTTTTTGCAAAAAATGCAGGAAAATAATAAAATAAAAAAAGGGAGGATGAGTGCCCACATACAGGTTTTCAAGGATTATTTGAAATATTAATAGAGAATCAAAATTTTCAAAGAAATATAACATAAAACAATCAAATACACAGACAGTTTGTGCTCAACATATTACACAAATATAATTGGATATCACATATTGTTAACAAAAGTCAAAGAAAGGCAAAGGGTCTACAATTCAATCAAATAGTCCACACAAGATGGAGACAATTATGGATAACAATCCATTGCCAAACTGCTAGTCAAGCGTCAATGGGTTTTCCAACCTAAGAATTAAAGGGTCATCATCAGGACAGAAACAGTTTTTGAGCAGAAAAACCAAGAAATGTCTAGATCAATTAAAATAACCAGAGGATTATATCTCAAAGATGTTCTTCAGAATAGAATCAAAACACTAATTTGTCAGTCATATAAGTCCACAAGCCTCTGTGAGAGAGTTATGAATTTGAGAACAAATGTACTGTCTCCTGGGAGCCGAATTAATCATTCCTAGAACCTCTGCAGGTCACAAAGGACACGCTGTTCAATCGCTGGTTGTGCTTTGTGATGTGCAGAGGTGATAGGAGGGATTCATTCTGCTCCGGGAAATTTCCAGTAATTCAATTAATCCTTTGAAAACTCTATGTGAGCACTCTTTCTCTCTTTTTTCATTTTTTGATTTTCTCAATTTTTGAAAAAAGCATCTTTGTATTCGTGTAGTGTGTTTTCAAATGCTAGATGGTCAATGCCCTGGAACCGTTGTTGTTCATGTATCATAAGTAGAACAACCACAAACATATGTGTATTGTCAAACCTCTAGCAAGTACTCCGCCAACTTGGATAACTGTAGAATTTACAGGTTAGCATATAACTTGTATACAGGCCTTGTGTCTATTTATCATGCAAATAACATATGAAAAATACATGTATTGGAAAATTATGTCAGCTAACTCTAAGCTGAGTAAGTGGATTTATTATGAGTTTATTACAAATGTTATCTATAATAATATATTGTAAATCTTAGCACATTACATGAATATTTAGAGTACTCACAAAGTATGATCTTTTGTATATTACACTTACTATTTTTACATATGTTGTAGGTTTACTAGACAAGTTAATCTGCTCATGAAGAAGTGTCACTTCATGAAATGCACTGAACATGACACTTTTTGCTCGTGGGCATTTCATGATATCTCTTGCTATTTCAATTTTTTTTAATGTTTTCAAACAAACTGACTTTTTTCAATAATGATCCAGAAAATGTTTGGTTTTCCAATAAAAATGGAGTATGAAACAATCTCTACAAACTTTTCTTCAAGCTACACCAGTGTGTGTGGAGCAGACTCTGGACACATTCAACTAAATTTGACTTTTATGGCTTAAAAGTATGTGCTGCGTGCCAGGGCTCGGACCGCTGACCCACAACTGCCCCACCACAGAGATTTAAAGGTAGAACAGAAGAATTCTACTTTGGGGAGAAATCACACACTAAGTAAATGTTTGATATCTCCTGGTTATGTTACAATGTCCTCTTTTAGGTACATGATAGAATAACTTTGTTTCTAACTTGCTCATACTTCAGAGAATAGGTGACCAATTGCTGTCTTGGCTTGACGGTGACATGACCTACATATGGGGGGGACTTTTGAGTCATTTGCAGTGGAATATAGCAAATGCATCTGAAACCTCAGTTTACATACCTGCCGATGGGCAAGAAAATACCTAGCAGTGGCACGTGGACCACCACCACTGCGGAGGTCCGAGCCCCATATTGTAACTACGGCGGTCGTGCCTCGGTCAGAGATCCTGGCAGTCTGGCGGTTGCGCTGCCCTGGGGATTACGACCTCGTTCTCCGCCAGTGATTTCATGGCAGTACTACTGCCATAAAAAAGGCTGGCGGAGAACAGGTAAAGGGGGCCCCAGGGGAGCCCTGCATTGCCTATGCACTGGGCCTGGGCAGTGCAGGGTTCCCCCTGGCCAGCAGCCTCGCAATGTTCAATGTCTGCAGACAGTGAACATTGCGAGAGTGCTGGTGCACCCTGCATACTACAGCATTCCTGCCGGGTCGATTACGAGCTGGTGACAATGCTGTAGAGTGTTTCCTGCTAGGCCAGCGGGTGGAAACTCAGGTTTCCGCTCGCTTACCTAGCGGGAAGCTCTTAATGGCCACAGCAGGAAGGTAGCCACTGTGGCGGCAACCTCCCTGTCAGTTTAGGCTGTCTGCCGAACTTGTAATGATTCCTTTATTGTTTGCAATAAAGTGCTTTAAGCCTGCCAATGGCTTACCATTTGCTGGCTTCTGTGCCACTCTTCTTTGTAGTCTCATAAATGGCCAGTGCAGGCCAAACGTCATTCCCATGTATTTCTGTGGAGAAGAGACCAAGCACTGATTGATTCAACTTAATCAGTGCCTGTCCACTACTCCCGACGTCACTACTGTACTATTTCTTCTTTCTCACCTCACATTTCTCCTGCACCTCATACTCCCCCTAACCCCCTGCTGCCCCTTCTCCCACGTCTTGTTTCTTCTCTACCTAACCGGTTCAGCTACACATTACTGCTACCTTCCTTACCCTCATATTGCTTCCCTCTACCCCCCGCTTTTTTATGTAAAAAAAAAAAAAAAAGTGCTATGATTCAGTCAGTGCTGGCCACATCATTACACTTTTTTTCCTTGTTTTTTAAATTCATGTTAGGCTACACTTCCTTCCATGCAACACACAATGTGAAATAATTAACAAATCAGCCTTCTGGACCGTAACTGGAGCAGTGGGTTTCCTATTAACTCACTGCTGCAGTTGAGCAGCAGACGTTAAATGTGACTGGTATATTTACATAAGCTGCAGTTGCACATTAATTGCAACTGTAAGCACAAATTTTGTGAAAAGCATTATCGATACAACATCCCGGTTGGTGTCCAGCAGTCAGCAGTGCTCAATACAGTTTGTGCCTTGAGGGGACCGAAGCTGTGTTGCAACTGCACACACACACATATCACTCCTACCTCGAGCAAGGTTCCCATTTCTAACAACTGGCACTAACTGCCCGTCGCTTGACGCATATCACTACGGGATTCACTACCAATGAACGTGCATCTTTCCGCACACATGAAAGCTCTTTCTAAAACCCGCCCTTCCTTTGTGTCCCTTTTTGGTTCTTTTGCATGCGTTTCCTGGCACAATCATCTTCACCCTATCAGCAGCGAACTCAGAAGCAAAACAATGGATAGGATATTGCGCTATGGTCAGAGCTGCTGACTTTGAAACCACGTTTGAAACTCTGAGTCATTTCAACAGCCTGCAATTCTGGGCAAATCTCTTAATCTCCCTGACCCGAAAAAAACAAAATGTGTCCTTTTGTGATATAACTGGTGCTTATGTAAAGTTCTCCAACACCCTCGGATCGAGTTTGCGCTATATAAAGTACTGCTATAAGTCAATAAAACAAAACCTACTAATCACCAAGCTAGTTGTGTCTTGACAAACTGCACAAGATCAAACAAAGTTAGCACTGAAACTGCAAAGTCGGTCCTTTAATGCATTTTCTTCTTCCGGTAATTTATATACAAGCTCATGTGGGCATCCTTATCCAAATATTTACTATACATTGGAAAACACAGCTGCTGCATGCTGCCCATCTCTTTCAATAGGAAGAGAATGTGTTAGTTTGCAGGACGTCACCTTTGGTCTATTTCACAACGTTTCCTTAACTGTGTCTTATCATTGACTTCTAGTTTCCCAAATATCACTTTCCTACCTGTATACCCCATTTCATGCCTCAGATGTCTTGTTCTGCTCAGGAGTAATTAGAAACATATACAGTATAACCAGCATATTGATTTATTGACCCCCTGAAACACCTGCAGGATTCTTTACCTAGCTGGAAGAAAACAATTCATGCAGTCTTCACAGATGTTGTCCCATGTTGCTTCTTCCCTCCCATGTCCCACCCTCCTGTCGTCCCTGTTGCTTCTTCCCTTCCACTCTTCCGTTGTCTTTTTTGCAACCCCCACCTGCCATAAGATTTTTTTTTTTTAAACAGGACGCGGCCAGTGCTGGCTACCTAATAGCACTAATTTTACCCTTCATTCGTCCATGTTTCTTGTTCCCGTTCTCCTGTCATCCATGTTGCTGGTTCTCTCCCATTGTTCATGCTGCCCACCAGCCATAAGAAAAAAATGTGGTCAGCACCGACTGAGGCACAGCATGTTTTTCTAACATTAGGCATGCTGCACAGCAGCAGCACTCCTCTGTAACATGGCAAAAAGTCATTGGCAAATCCACTAGCTCTTGCATAGGCGTGACCTATTGTCTCTGCCAATGCTTGTTGTCAGTTATACTTGAATGAAGCCATGAGCTGAAGACGGCAAGGGCGAGGTTTATAAAGCAATGTGTAGAGTCGGAAGCCACATTTAATGCCACAGCTGGTACAAATATATAGATTGAAAACGTGGTTGCTTAAAACTGAATACCTTTTAAAAAGAAATTTATCTGACTTACCTCTCCCCCGTTGACATACTCCATCACAAAACACAAGCGGTCTTTCGTCTGAAACGAATACTTTAACGACTACAAAGGAAGAGAAAATAAAAAGTCAGGGTGGCTGTAAGTAGTCAGTGGAGGAATTCGTATTCTTAAACCATACCATTATCAATCGACGTAAAGGATGAGAACTGACACATTAAGAATAAAAATCAACTGAGTTAGTGACATGGGATGAACACCAAGTATATGGTGTTGAGAGGGGCCAATAAAAGCAAAGCAAAGCACACATAAGCAAAGGCAGACTGAGTTTTGAAAAGACAGTACGAATGGTTGTATTAAGTTTGCCTGCTACTGTATCTTAGTGAATATTCCATAAAACGGTTGACACAGAAAAAAACTAAGCTGCAACATAATGTCTCTCATCTCAAACACCAAGAACTTTGCTTCCTCTGTGCACCATGGAAAAGGGATTATTAAGTACTAATACATAAAAAACATTATTGTGCTCCATGCCAAGTATAGGTTAATCTAATATGGTTATCAGCGATGGAAAGAAACTTTTCAGACATGAAGGTTATTATTTCACACTTTGTTAGGGCTGATAACGGAAAATACTTTTTACATATTGCTCACAAAACTTGACATCCTATGCATTTTTTGCCACTTGTGTTTCTTTATATGTACATCACCATTCATCACATTACATATGGGTATTATTTTTCATTATTAACAAACCTACATACATGTTAATATCCGCACACTCCCATTTATTAGAGACACTTATGCTGTATCTTATGATTGTGTGTAGGTGGGGTGTCACCTGATCTTAGCTGCTGAACAACATTCCTATAATAAACTGGCCCTGTGACTGGACCATGTCTCTTCACTAGCAGTACTTTAATTCCAATAGGGTTTCTCAATCTAAACCTCTTATAATGAATTCTTTAAACATACATGTTGTACATTGGTGATTCAATAAATCAAGCCTTTTCAATTCTTTGATCTTTTGTCCCCTCCCCACCAACTTCTCAAACCAGTCTGCAAAACATCCCCTCAACTGTGGTCGGTCATTTCTATGCAGTTCTAGTAGTGCACACAAATATTACCAATAATCACACCTAGAACAACTGTCCTTCTGGCATCAGCTGTTAAAATAAATGCACAGACCATAGGGGAAAGTTGCACAAAATATACCCGCCAACACAAAATATATATTCTCACACATGATTTCGTATTCCACCTTTGATTGCAGCTGACCAGGTACACTAAAGCAAGGGACAGGCATTCCATAAACATAAATTTTACAGAGGTTTTGTGAGATATGATACATTAGGAGACTAAACGACACTGGAGAAATATTCACGTGCCAAAACTATATGGAAAAAATAATTTTAAGAAATCGCATTTTAAATGTTTTCAAGTGAAAGTGTCTCCGGAAAACTTGCTACTTCACCTAATTTGACAATGCACTAACATCTCATACACAATTAAAATGAACACATAGAACAGGGATGATGGAGGCTTCTATTTAGCTTGGAAAATGTAAAAACATGTGGTTTTATTTTCTTCTGTGAGGGGATAAGTGCTGTCTAGAAACCCTGACAAATCTGAAAACTGCATAAAAGAAATGTATTTCAACTACATACAAAGTGTTACAGCCATTCTGGAAAGTATCCATTCGGATTGGTGGCTCCGCACCTCTCTCCTTTGCCAAGCTCATGTCCTGGAATTTCAGTGTCAGTTTTAGTGTGCCAGAGACAACACTACACCCCCCCTTTTGTTGGCTAGCGACCCATGACAATCTCTTCATAACTGTGATGAGCTTGGAACAGGATTTTGTGTGGTGACAGGAGTGCTTAGACAGTAAGGTGGTATCAGAGTGAATTGGAATAGGAGCTGGAACCAGGAAAAGAACGTGGGACAGTGGGGTCGAGGACATCCTTCTGTGATGTAATACTTGTATTTTGTTATACGAGTCAATAAAATACATTAACCGCTTCCATGCTACAATTTACTTTCACTGCCTAGGCTCCTTCCTGCAAGCTATATCAATCAGCCCCCCAGGCACCTAGGGAGACAGGGGAGGTATCACTGGAAGGGGGAGAATCTCCACTTTCCAATGGTACCCTTCCCTAGTGGATCCCTGCTTGGGGATCACTGAACGAGGGTGATACCCAAGCAGGGATCCACCACTAGACATCAGGGAGGAGGGAGCAGGCCCTTGGGCAGAGGCTTTTGCTCCCACTTTATTTAATTTTTTTGGGCACATTCAGTCTTTCTGCCCTTAATTGGGACAGAAAGCCCACTAGGCACCATGGGGGTGAGGGCTGCCCAGAACAGGCATTGCAATGCCGCCACTCTTCCTAAAAAAAAAAAAAGGCACAGTCTTCTTGCCCCCTGGGGGGACAGAAAGTCTAATAGACACTAGGGAATATTTTTTTTGTTAGTGTCTGGGGTGGGGGCTGCCAAGAAAGGGCATGGTAATGCGCCCACGCCTTTTAAAAAAAATATATGCAGTTTTTCTGCCCCCCCCCAGGGGGGACCACATGAGGGTTTTCTCCATTTTCCCCCAGAGGAGGGGGACAGAAAGCCCACTAGATACCAGGGACTACTGGGCCTAGTACCAGTGAACAGATCCAACTGCATTGTCCTTGGTTTGATCCATTCCTGTCGCAGCACTAGGTACAGCCACACAAGTGGGGCAGTGGTTTTATCAGCACAGGTGGGGCAATGCTGGGTGGAAAGAATTTTGTGGATTCATGCGGGTTCTGGAACTTGATATCACAGAATTCAAAGGAAAGGCTATGATTCCCAGGCAAAGTTTGAGTTTTCCAGGGCATTGTGGGTAAAAAATAAAAAACGAATGGGATCCATACTAGTCATGCCATCTTGGATTCCCCCAAGGGTTTGATTTTCAAAAATGTACAGGTTGGCTAGGTTTTCCTAGGTGCTGGCTGAGCTAGAGTCCAAAATCTAGAGTTATCCACATCGGAAAAAGAGGGTCAGTTTTTGGTGGAAAAATGCTATGCGTCCATGATGAGTTTTGTGCTGTTTCCTGTTGTGGACACTAGATCTAATCACACAAAAGTTGTACCATTTTCATCTGGAGGCTTCAGGAAAAAGAAATGGATGGAAGTTTGTGACTCCCTGCTGATTCCAGAACTTTACATCACAGAAATGTGAGGAAAATTTGTTTTTTTAGTCAATGTTTGAGATTTACAGGGGATTCAGGATAAAAAAAACGTGCAGAGAGCCATGGAAGTAAGACCACCTACGTATTTTCATTTTCAAAAATGTACAGGATGGCTACGCTTCCCTAGGCAGCCAGCTGAGCCAGGGTCCAAAATCTAAAGCAACCCACATTGAAAATGAGGGTCAGTTTTGGGTGGAAAAAAGTGATGCGTTCATCTTGAGTTTTGGCCTGTTTCCTGTTGTGGGCACTGGGCCAACCCACACACGTCAGGTACCATTTTTATCGGGAGACTTGTGGGAACACAGAATAGTAGAACATTTTTTATTTGCTATTGGATTTTACTGCATTTGTGCTTTCAAATGTAAGCCAGTTTACAAGAAAAAGGGCATTTTGAAAAAAAAACCTCAAAAGCATACACTAGTATGGGTACCCACAAATTCAAAGACTTAGAAATAACCACTGCTCCTAAACTCTATATTTTGTGCCCATTTCAAGAATGCATAAGTTTCTTTCATACCCATTTTCACTCCGCCTATTTCACTATAAGAATTGGCCTACACTTGGTACTCAATGAAAAACCATTGTATGATGCAGCTCACTTGTTTGCTCTGGGTACCTTGATTTTCTGGAGAATCTACAAACCCAACATATCTCCACAACCAAAAGAATCTAGTGGACTTAATGATATATTGCTTTTGTCAATCTGTCATAGTGACAAAATGTTACGGATGCAAATGATGTCACAAATGCCTGTTTTTCCCTACTCATTTTAAATATTTCTTTTTTTTCTTTTTCCAACAGTTCTTTTCCTTGGGAAAACCTTGAGGGATCTACACTTATAGCCACTTGCTGAATAAGCAATTTTTGTCTACTTTTAAGAAATCTATAGTTTTATAGATCACCCATGAGTTTCACACTGGTTTCCACCACAAACTGGAAGTAGGTTGAGAGCACAAAAAATAGGGAAAATGGGCTACCTCTTAGAAACAAGCTAAAATTCTGGAACAAAATGTAGATTTTTGATGGAGTTTTGCATGTTTCTGAAACCTGGGAAAAGGGTGACTTTAGTAAAGCAAACCGTTCGTGGATCCCATTTTTAGGGAAAAAACTGACTTATCTGGAACACTTTTTCCCTCCCAAAACTCAAAATGTTGCTGTATTTTGCCAATGTTCTCAGTCCCCTCCAGGGGAGTCCACAAACCCAGGGCGCCTTTTGAATCCCCAGGATACTGAAAAAGGAGGACGCAAATTTGGTGTGGATAGCGTATGTGGACAAAAAGTTATTGCCGCCTAAGTGCTAACAACCCCAAGTAGCCAAAAAAAGGGTGCGGGGGAGCTAGCGGCAAAAGGGCTAGAAGCAGAACAAAAAAACAAACTAATAGGTTGCACGGGTTGGATTTCTCTTCTTTTACCAATGACAAATGGTCCCTGTTGAGTGTTCTGAAAGTGGAAGGAATCTTCGTCATGGTGTGATCACCCTTCCATTCTGGAAATATCAACCCTTTCACACCAGAGAACAGAAAAGGGTAATAGTCAATAGTGAACTGGAATAGGACCTTTTCAAATTGGCCAGAACCATGTTGGCATGCCCATATCCTCTTTTCAGCATATACTTTCATTTGAGATATTTCACTGTAGTATTTCTTCCTGATGGGAAGGCATGGCTGATGACACTGGAGGTAAGCAAGTGAGCTATCATAGTCTTGAATAGCAGTACCAGATGAGATTTCTTAGGGGTACTATGGGGAGAGCCTGTGCCAGTGGTTCACATATGGGCAGAGTCTTTATTAGTTTGCCACACCTTCTTCAGTTTGGCCATGAAGCGTTCAAACATACCATTTGCTTACGGCTACAAGTGAGTGATTTTATGGTGGTTATGACCCATGCAAGGGGCAAGTCAGCAAATTATTTCCCAACGAAATGAGGCTCATAATCTGGCTTCACAGTGCAATGTATGACATACATTCAATATATTCGGTTTAAGAATGGAAGGCTCATATCTGACACAACTTCAAGAATTCTGGAGTATTCGACAAGCAATACCTGTGTCAGTTGGTATGAATGGGAGAGTCCAGTTCAATCTATTACAAGGAGCTTTTTTTGTTTATCTTATATAGCGTGTGCAAGATCATAGAGCATCATGGTACTTAGCAAAGAACACATACAGAGACAAACAGAATAATTAAGAAAAAAGATCCAGGACCAGGATATACATTGAAAATCAGCAACAAAATGTATATTCCATGGCCAAGAAACTAAACATAATAACTTAAAAATGTGAAGGGAATACAAAACATTATGCAGGAAATCACATCAAATCAGTACCTAAATGGAAGATGTCAGAAAATACCTATTAAGAAGGAATCGTTTTAGTTCCTTCTTAAAATCCTTTAGAGATAGTAATAAGGATGACAGGGATATGGAGTTCCATTCTTTGCTTAAGCAGACAAAGTGATTGGTTCAGAGTACATTTGATTATAACTGTGGCACTGGTGGCACTCTCAGAAATCTGTGAGTATGCACTAAGAGCAAACAAATTTACAGGTTTATTTGTTCTAAATATGTAGGTAAGAGAAATAATCCAAGGCAGTGATAATGTTATGATTATTTCTAGCAAATTAAACTTTAAATGGGTCCACAAGCACTCTTCTTGCTCAGAATCTGGCGTATGACATGTGCCAAGCATTTTTCTCCACAAATTCATTCGGAAAAGGTATACGCAGATAACTCAATGCATGCAATTGGAATCATTTTTTTCAAATATTAAAATGTTTGCATTAACACAACATTAACGCTAATATTGCTTGTACAGAGAAAACATGTTCATTTACGTTAATGTTAATTATAGTTAATGGAGGCCTGAAGTTCAAAATGGCCAACGCTGGTTGCTAGCCTACTTTGAAACACATGAATGTTTTTTTTTCCAGCTGAAGCCAAAATCCTAATTAATGAACACAATGTTCTCTTTTCCCTATGTGAAGATATGCTTTCTTTGTGAGAATCATGGAATGATTTAATGAGTGGAGCATTTTAGAAGACACCTGCACAGTACAGTTTGGTGCTTGCATCTCATCCTGTTACAGATCGTGTAATTTAATGGACACTGAGAGGAAGCCTGTATTGTGAGGAGTCGTGAGAACCTAACAAACTCATAACTGTATCATCTTGCTTTAACCTGATTGAACTATCTTATGAGAACTATGAGTAGGGGTGTCAAATATTAGAATGATGTGTTTTAAGTTAGTACTCAGTAGATTACAGTTCAGAGTTAGTTTTGGTGCAGTTTAGAGCAGAGTTGGCTGACCCTACCTTTGTCCTTTCTTTTTTAAGTGACCCCATACTGGTTTGTCCTCTGTTTTCTAAGACTGACTTGATTTGAACTTCATTTTATCTGATGCATTTATAATTTGATTTTAATCAATACTAATCTGATTGTAGCTTTCTGTAAACCACAACATTTAATAATCATTCTTGGTTTGAAAACTAAAAATATTCTTTGTTTTTTGTACAGCCTAATGTACTTCACATATACTTAATATATTAATTTGTTGACCAATCTTAGTTGTAAAATGCGATCCATTCCATAGCACTTTGTGGTCCCTGAAATTTTCACGGAGAAAAGAACCAATATAATGACCCTATAGTGTAGGTGAAGTAGACCAAGAATCACTGCTGTGCAAAAATGTGACATGCAGTCTGTGTGTGAACTGGCACCAATTGTTTAGATATGAAAACTTTGACCATATTGGAATAATTTATCGCAAAGGTAATGTCTGCATGAAAGATTTATGAGCACCTTTGGTGTCGACGTAACGTCAGGTGACTGAAGCTTAACAGGGTTTTGCATTTTGGAAAATTCAGTGTCAGTCATCACATTATTAGAAACCCCTAAGTTCACTGGTAAAGAATTATTAATGTCTAACTAAATTAAGTAATAATATCATCCTTAGTGATGATGCTGTAGCAAATGGAGTAAATCCTACCACTGTGCGCTCACTCATGAATCTTCTCTATGCTCTGCCAACCCTGGCATGCTGTCTGGCTTTTCTTGTATGACGGCTTTATTATAACTTTTCAATCATGGTAATTTATCTGCATGACAAATAAGCTGCTAAATCACAACCAACCAACCAGTGTCCTCACCAATGATCACATATGTTTTCCTGCTACAGGACCACCTCTTTATATGCTTCTCCCACAACAGTGAGGTCACGTTTTTCATCCATCACATCCTATTGAACTAAATTCCGTGGGTCCTTCTTTTTTAATTTTTTTAGCTTCTTATATAAAAGAGATGTCAGTGGAACGTTGTGTTCTAGAACTGGGGGTTTCACATGCTTTGTTGAAATATGTCTTTGTTGTGGTTATTGTAATCAAAACCTTTTGTGTTCAAGCACATTACTTTACATGGAATTAAGGGAGCCTGAGTATTTGATTAGCGTTTTTTGATTCTGAGTTAGCAGTAAAGCCTAAAGAAGGATAATAATGCCCTCGGGGTCTTTAATGGAAAATATAGTTTCCTTAAAAGTAGTACATGAAATGGTTACTTGTCACAGAATGCACACCAAAGTCTAGGCATAAAGCAAGGTTACAACATAAAAACTATGGATTGGCACATGGACAGAACACTGTTATGCCAGAAGGGGGTTCTCCTTCTATTCTCTGTGCACAATACGTTAGCAAGAAAGTATTTTATATTGTAGAATTGTTCTTGTACTTTGTATGTTTTAATAAGCACATTAACACATTCCATTGCATGGACATAAGCCCATATCCAAGCAAATGAGTGTAATAATATTTCTGTGACAACCTGACTATCCATTTTTTACTTGTTGAAAGAGCAATAGTGTGCAAAAATCTTATTATTTTGGCCAAAGTGCCCACTGCACACATTTACTCATACAATTATGTAAACATTTTTAAATATAAAACAAGGAAGCAAAAAGCATTTTCTTTTTTTTTATAGAGTACTAAATCTCAACAATTACTGCGCTAAACTGCTTGCCATAATGACCTTCCATTCATGGTACCTATAATTTATTAGGTCGAGCCTAGACAGCGCTTGAGCTGTCACCTAGCGACCTGTTGCATATACTTTGCCGGCTTCAGGTCCACCCATTGCTTTTCCTTTGTCTGTGTCAGTGTCCTTTAAAAATCCTTGCTTACTAATGGTGAATCCTTCCTCTTTGTCTCACCTTTTTGTCTTTTGTTTCCTCCCATGGAGCACAGGCCAAGTACTGTACCTTTACGCTTTGCTTGTTTATCTGTTTCTTCGGGAAAGTACTTTATTACTTCTTCCTACTTGCATTACACTTTGGGTACTTGGACAGCTTGGCACCCGACTTTCAGTAAACGTGTGCTTTCTTAACAAAACACATTTACCCGATGCCTTTCATGTTTATTATCCTGTCTCACTTTTTATTTGCTTTGTGCCGGTGGCCCATCACACAAAAAAACAAAAACAGGGAGTGCTGTGTCAGCTTCCCCCCAAGCCATGGTCTCTATATCATCCGCTCATCATGTTCGCGGCAGGATCCCAGGAAGCAGCTTTGGGTGGTGTCTGATGCCGCCGCTCCCTCCCCTGAAGGCTACAGTGCACTAGCATCCTCCACCACTGCCCCGCACTGCAGTGCTCCAATAAAGTCCTCAGGTGGTGTTGCTTTCTGCTGCTTTTGACCTAGACTCCAGGACAGGACTCTGTATGATCTGCTTGAGACCACCTCGGCTGGAGTTCGACCTTCTCAGAGACCGTGACAGTCTGCTGCTGCCTGCAGGCGCACTCCCTATTACGCTACCCATCGATGGGATGAGCGCCGTCTATTTCGGAAGAAAGTTGCAGGAGGCTTGATTGGGGGTAAGATGCTCCACCTTTGCTCCCTTTTCTTCTCCCACTCTCCTCAGCTACTGGCGGAGGCTCAGTGCAATACAGACTTTCTTTTATAAGGTGATTAGCAAGATTTCTATGTGACACCAAGTATTTTGCCCAAGGTCACTCAGTGTGGTGAAGTGTGGGAACTGAGAGTGTGTTCATATTTTATTGTGCCCTGCTTTTGTGATGTGCATGCCTTTTTGATTATAGGAAAGCAGCTTGCTTTGAATATTTGTTCCTCTCTACTATTCCAGTGTCCCTACTGCGTCCTATACCCTACAGCTTTCTTGCCACTGAGTCCTACAAGAAACACACGAGGTACGAGGAATGCCAACCCTCACGTTCCTATCTTTGGTTGTCAACTCGGATATGGCACAATACATTATCCATAATACTATGCGTTTCAGAAAGCGCTAGCTATTTATTAACTTTTCTGCTTCTTAGTGCTGTGGACATCAGCAGTACAGTAGCAACAATATTATGGGACCTGGTGCAGGCAAGGAAAATGCCCCTTTACTGCTGCTGTGGTAGTAACGGTCAGCAATTTTCAGGGTCATTGGCCCCCTCAAGGCTCTCTGCTGTGGTGCAACTGCATCTGCCACACCAATGGTGCCCATGTCCCTGGACATTATGTGTCACTGTGTTACGCAATGATCTAAGCTCAGCTTACATCCCTAAGAATGAGAACTGGTCCTGTTTCACTGGTTTTGAAGGCAGTAATATTTAAATTTACACACATTTCTGCTGCAAATGCATTCATCGACTAGACTACCTGACTCCCATAACTAGGAACATTATAAGCAAAGGATGCACGCCCAAAGCTGCCTGGAAGTAACAAGCCTGAGGCAGGCCCCAAAACGCAGTGATCGCATCACTCACATGACAGCCTATCAGAGGGAAATAAATGTTTTGTGTAGATGTACAAACTCTGCACATTTATCAGAATTCATACTTCTCTTACAGGGTTTGTTTGTCAGTGTGAACCCCAACCGCTTCCTAACCCAGCAGGCGCTGGTCAAATATTGTGCTATTGCAAAGCAGCATTCAGGTCCTGGGTTCTTCCTGAAATGATGCAGAGTTATTGGTTAAAGCACCCATCACAGATCGTGGTAACCAGAGTCGTAATCATGGCTCACATTAAGAACAACTTGGGATGGTCTAAAATGATGGTATTAAGTGCTACTGGGATGACTGATTAGATACTTGGGCTCCTGCCAGAGAAGCCATGGAGGCAGGGAGTGTTTTTTCACAAAACATTGGTGAGGCCATCCATAGCGCCTTAGAGAGGTGCCCGCTGTCCCTGATAAGAATCACTGGGATATAGGCAGTGTTTCAGGACAATTCAGCAAGTGTGCATAGTACTGGTCTGATTCATGTCTTGATACATTTGTGGTCTTTTGTAATTTTGCCCTTAACAGTGCTGCACGCACCAGTTGCTACTTTTGCAAAAGTAATCGGTCTACATGGACTTGGGAATGGTAAAATCGTGAACCTGCCATGTCGGAGTTCAACCTTTCGGTTCAAAGATTCTCAGGAGCACTGCTGTTTTCATTCAGCTGAGAGCTGTTTTTTTTGTGGTTATTACCTGTCCTGCTTTTCATTTGCTCGGACCATCATAGGCTGTGCATGGGGAAGGGAAGGGGTAATGGGTCACGGCAACAGCATGGTTTCACTGTGCGAGTGCGTCATGCAATTCCAACAAATTTGTGCTAGCGGCATATGCCTTTATTTTTTTTATTATCCCACCCCACTTTTCTTTTTTATTATCCTTTCCTGCTTGTTTTGGGGGTTAATCATGTTAGGTTGATTTGTGTGTTACCCTGTGTAGCACTAAAACCAAGGAACCGACATTCAACTGCTTGCTTGCAAGATATCTTGTACTTGAAACATTATGTGCGCTGTCATTTAATCTTCTCACTCCCTTCTAACAGACTGTTTACCTCCTTAGCGCTCCAAAGCGGTCACTCGATGGAGTATTAGCGGCAGTGCTTTAGGTGGGATGTATAAACAGGGGGTCTGTTAGAGTGGTATGGCCTGTGTAATCAAGGGTGTGGCTTAAACACATCAGCTAAAAATCTGTGCTTATCATAGTGTGCCACTCAACTGGTATTTTGCTGCCTCTTTACATTGGTGTATCCAGATACAACAACTGACACTACACCAGAAACAAGCTAAGAGTATTGGCTTTGTCAATGGTTGTTAGCTGCATAAGATAAATCCTTGGTGACACAGCACCCAGGATAATGTTCTGCATGGCTACACACTTATAAGGTCCAAAAGGTGAGACCTATTTGCAATGCCAATGCTTGTCTGTCTAAACTATTGAATTGCTGTTATGGTTGCCAACAGTGAAATCTGCTGCTGTTCTATCAATACAACAGCTATGAATGTACTTTTGGCCAAATCATTCATCACATGGTTAGGTGTAAGAAACAGGGCCGGACGACTAAACTAGGACATACAGCATGATTCAAGGAGAGGATGTCACGGAGGGGGAGCGAGAGTATTGTTCTTTTAAGGACGGACTACCATTTGAGAAGAAATTAGTTATTCTTTATTAGTCGTTTGAACCATCAACCTTCTTGTACACAACTTTTTCTTAGACCATTTTTACCACGAGGCAAAGCAAGAGACTTCCTTATGCTGACTAAACCAATCAATCCTAGTTTACTAGGGACAATGTTCTCAGAAGCTCCATGTACTTTGCGGTGAGTAAAGACTGTAGTCAGCAAATAGGATCATAATAATAATGCATGAATACCTAACACATTCTCACCAGTTCACGACTTACATGTGTTCTAGCAGATATACAACAGAAGCATTATCAAACAACAAAAGCCTTGAGAATGCATGGTGCACAACACAACGATGGAATACACAGAAATATGATGTACAGTATACATTCGATTTCACAATGTCTTTTGGAAATTTGTGATGGACAATGATTTGATCGAAAATGCTGAGATGACAATATCCTACCATACAAGTGTAGGGGTCACCAATTCATTAAATTTGAAAGTGTACACTCTGAGGACACAAATCACACATTTCTTTTGCTTATAAATTTCAGTCGAAATGTCGACCTTGATGTGTTTCAATTGGCAAGAACGGTCAGCTTCTAGTTAATGCTTTGACCTCTTACTGGTAATTTAATTTCTCCAATTTTTACCACCTTATCCAAGTCTTGAAACATGAGGTGTGTCCACACCCGGAGGAAGACACATTGCTGTCACCCTAAAAGAAAAATAAATATACCCTATATGTGTAAAAGACCACGTCTACCAAGACACCGGAGTGGAGTGAACAGACCAACAAACCATTATTGAAGCCAGACTCACATCAAGGAGGCCAGGTGTATCTTACGGACTGGAACGAGAAAGAAGAATCAAGTAATGAGATTACTGGTAAATAATCACATTGTTGTTTTGTCATTACGTCCTACATGGAGGGCTTCTAATATGACTCTCTACCAAAGCAAATATAATTTCCATTAATCATCCACCGTGGTAGCTAGCGGGAAAGGGGGAAGTCCAGACACAAGAGGAAGGACTAAACCCTAAAAGCCAACAAAGCCCTAAAGCCTGCCAACACGTACTAGAAGTCCAAGTGTTGGAAAGTACACTCACTGTACCCAGATGAGCAGGCCCCAAAAGACATCCCCCACAAGAAAACATGCATGCCAAGGAAGCCAAAGGCAACCCCCAACAAATCAATCTCCTGTCAACAATACAAATAAATAAAGCCCATAGTGATGAAAAGGCAGCAGCTATATGCGTCCCAGAGGAGCAAGAACATGCCAACCCAAGAAAAAAGGAGAGAACAGGGGAGAGATCACCAACAAGGAGGTGGAGATTTCAAAGATAGGAATACTAATCAAGAAGGCCGAAATGCAATGTGAGACAACATAGGCTAGGGATCTGATTACGATCTTGGCAGATGGAATACTGCATCACAAATGTGACAGATTTCATCTGCTGTGTTATGATTTCCATAGGTCTTAATAG
Organism: Pleurodeles waltl; assembly: GCF_031143425.1. Taxonomy (NCBI): domain Eukaryota; kingdom Metazoa; phylum Chordata; class Amphibia; order Caudata; family Salamandridae; genus Pleurodeles; species Pleurodeles waltl. The sequence goes on along the minus strand of NC_090444.1, from coordinate 613,551,107 downwards.
AATCTTAACACGGTGGCCAGTATATCTGTCATGTTTGTGACGAAGTAACCCCGTCCACCAAGATAAGATTGTAATCAGGCCCTAAGTCTTCTAAATAAACCCAACTGCCAAGGGGAGTCAAGGGGGAAAGCCACAAACACAGACCACAAATAAAACAGGGGTACATGAGCACACCAGCCCAAACCGGGAACAAAGGCAAACCTCAGAGACAAACCAGAACAGGGAAAATAGTTATTCACAAGGCACAGATCAGTTTTCAACCTACTGGATTAGACAACACTACTGCACTTAAGAAACAACAGCAAGAATGCCCTGGGGAAAGCACAACCCAAAGGACAGCAGCTAGCATCTGAGGGAAGGAGTGAACTATAGATTGTGACAGACACATATCATGCACAGCTATGTGCCTACGCACACCAGAGCATAGTCAAGATCAGTTAAGTGGAGGACCTCCAAAAATCATGAACAGAAGAGGGGCCCCAAAGAAACTGAAGCAAGAAATCAGGGAACGCAGCCGCGGGGGTAGGTGCATCACTGAGCTCCGGCAACACTACAAATTCACTGTGAACCGGGCAACAGGCCTGCGTGATCCCATGATACCCTTTCTCAGAATGGAGTTGGGTGACTGATAGGAAAGAAAAGCCAGTCCGGTTTATCTCTAGTAAGTGACTGATGACGTCTTGACTGAGCGTTAGATTGCAGGAGCTGAGAAAAGGGATAATAATATTTTTTTCCTTTATTTTCAATTGGAATAATCCAATGATTTAGTAGGTCCTGAAGAAGCGTCAGGGGATCCTTTTGGACCATAAGAGACGCGAAACATGTCGACCGCATATTGACCATATACTGAGGGATTTCGGATAATTACCGTCTTCCTTTGCCCTGATTTTTTGTACGAGTGCCTGAGCATTATCTCTTGTTTCACTCCCTTGTAACTTCTTTTAATCTTGACCAATTCCCAACAGCAAATAATAAACCATTTAGTGAGGGTTTTGAGCCAATTTTACTTTGTCCTTTCCTTTTTTCCTCCTCTTTTTCGGACCCACATTTGGTTCCGCGGCTTCATCATTAATAAAAAGATCTCCGGCAAAGAGCCCCCCTTCGGGGGGTGCCCGTCAGGCATTGCAGCGCCGGCCTGACGAGGAGCTGTCCGATGATGAAGCATGACACCATGTGTGGTGTGTGAGGACTTTTGCTCCTGATTATCAGGACTCCTTTTCTTTTTCCTTGTATCAGCTTTGGAACAGTGTATTATATTTCATTAGCAAGAAATCAAACAGTCAAGCCACAAGCAGGTTCAGCTGATGCCTTCTACCCAGCTGGATGCACAAGGCAAAGCACATGACCAGACACCCCGCAAAGGACAACAGGGGAGAGAGAGCCCAAAAAAAATCCATCTAGAAGTCATGCAACAGTAGATAAAGCACATTTAGAGCAGGCTAAGCACCAACCCCACCAAGGAGCACAGGGAGTCTGCACAATCAAAACCATACCGTGAGGAACATTCATGACTATTTTAGCCAGAAACCTATTGACACCATTGCAAGACACTAAGGATGTGACTTTAATGCCCCTTTGCTTTTATTTTGTTGGGTGTGGGTGCAGAATAAAGAGTAGATGAGCCATCTGCATACACTTTTAGTTTTGAGGGTGTTTTGGATGCAGAGTGGTTTCTATAATTTAGTGTTTAAAAGAGCACATGCCTAGGGAATGAACGATATGGACTGACAAGGAACTAGAGGTCACTGTAGTAACACACCCACACTTTTTCTCTTACTGTTCCCCCTCTGAACCATTATGACATCTCATGTTCATGAAGTGGATGCTCATTCCCACACAGACGCAGATCCAATAATGAAGCATGCCACAAAATGTGAGTAATAGTTTAACACCCTTTTAACTAATGATTAACATCATATAGCCATATAATCAGCGGCAGCTCCTCCGCTAAGGTGGAGGAGCGTTGCACCGCTGGTTTTGGGGAGAAGAAAAAATAAATAATAATAATGGATGTTATTATCATTTTATTTTTATCTGGAGCCAGGTTGGGAGGGACAGGCTGGAGGAGGAGTTGTATGCGCACTTAGCATTTCTCCACCCGGCTGTACTGCACAGCTGGGAGGAAAAAGTGCACAGGATCCCACTCCCTGTGTGAGCGCGTAACGAGGCCGCTCACACCAATCATGAAGCTACTGTCATGCTGGTGACAGCAGTGTCTTGATTGGCTGAGGGGAGTGTGGGAGCCTGTTTGCTTCCCAGAAGAGGACAGGGCTGCTCGGGATGAGGATGGAGGAGACAAAGCTGTCTCCCGACAAACCAGGTAAGTTTTTTGTTTTTTTAAATTTATATTTATTCTTTTTTTATTCCCCCCTCCCCACTACCCCTGTTCAGTGACAGCCGCCTCTTCAAGTTATCGCACCACAAAGATTAGGGGATACTATAAGCTCTGTAGCACAGCAGAGCCAGAGTAAGCAGTTTGATATTGTATCATGTAGAGAGCATACAGTCCCTCTTAAAATTGTCCTTCCTGCTCACCTATTATGTGAGGGACAGCACCACCAATCTCAAAATCCAAAGGGGAGTGAGAGGAATACACCAACAGAAAAACACAAGAGCAGAAGGAATCCTAAACAACACAGGGTAACAGCCCTTTCCTGGAGCAAAAACTCAGCCCCATTCCCAAATGGTGCAAAATTGGGGAGGGGAGCGGTCAGGGTAGAACATCCCTAAAACTCTAAGCCTAAAAAACACAGAATCCCAAGCAAGAAGACAGAACCAGGCTTACAGTAGGAAAGCAAGAGAAGACCAAGCCCAAAGGGAAATACAAGGAAAACAAAACATAGGCAAGAGTGAGTAGAGAACTTAACAGAAGAGCAATCCGTAAACTGGTCCACACCACAACAAAACACTCAGACCACAGGCTAAACCAGGCAACAAATGAAAGCACAAAAAGTCCTCCACCAAAAGCCAGCTAAACAAAAAAAAGGGAGAGAAAGGCCAGGTTGGAAGGAAACTATCCCACACACAGACACGAGGCACCTCGAACAAGCAACAGCTTGTGGACAAATAGAAGCAGAAGTCTAGGAGGGGGAGGTAGCTGAGCATGATGTATGAACCAAGATGAGGAAATGATGAGGAGGTAATGGCACTTCATTTTTCTTCCTTGGTGATACAACTTTTAAGCAGCAATGCAATACTTTAAAAATGCCATAACCAACACATTAATCATGCTCAGTCCAAGATTCACAGGCAATAGACTGAATGGGCTACCCAACCAACAACAACCACACAAAATTAAAGAAATAAGGGTAGGGGGACCAAAGATGGATAGGGAGGCAGAGCTCCAAATGACTACAAGTAAAAATAAAGTGCACAGGCGAAGCCCAGAACCGCTTACACAGGTTAGGCTCAAGGCAGTCCCAGACACACAAAGATTATAGGAAAAATATCTCCACAAATCACCACATCAAAGAAAGTGCATCATGGGCAAAATGGACCATACCCCATGACAGGAAGACAAGAAGCTCATCTTACAAGAATCAGGCTATCCAGCAACATACACAAACAAGGCAAGACAAAGCCCAGCAGAGATCAATGAACAAACTATGCCAAACACCGAAGCCAGTGAACAAAAGGAGGGAAATTAAGCCCACACAACTTGGCTAGTCAAAGATGTGGCCAACGTGCAGAAACCAGATGCCCCCACCCCAGCAGATGTGAAAATCAAACGTGGACACCAGGCAACCCAACCTCAGGGGGAAACAAGGGAGAGGTACGTTGAAAATCATAACCAGCACAACACACTCCCTAAGGAGCCCAGTCGGAAGGCATGGAGAGGCAAAGAAGAGGACACAAGATGGCGGCAAGATACATAACTGGAAACTCACGGCAGCGCTGGATATGGGCCTTTCAAGATCACAAAACTAGAATTTATGAATGAAACAATCCAGGCTTCACCATCTTCCATTTCAAACATCATAGACAAGTATATATGATATAAAAGAGGCCTTTGTTTGAAACATTGTATGTGGATATCTATAATTAATCTTTACCATTTAACTAAAAGGGATAAGAATACTAGGTGCATTGGAGTATGAATAATATGTTATGAAGAAAATTGTTTTTCTATATGCTTTTTGTGACTTTGTTTGGGCCTTTGTTTCTTTGATGTTTTAATTGTTAGGGTTGTGAAGTATGTATGACACATATGGATGTGGTATGTTTGTGATATGATTGCATGTGAGGACTGATTTACTTTTTTTTTATTTTATTTTTTTACAGTGAGTGATGTGATTATCCCAGAGAGCTTTTGTTGTTACGAATAATGTGACTATGTGTTGATGTTAAGAACAAAAACAATGTTTTGTTGTGAAAGAAAACTCATATGGGATACAAATTTTGCTAAGATAAGACATAAAGAAGACTATAATAATTGTTTTTGCATTCACATCCGTGTGAACTGTGTGATTGTAAAATGTGGTTATAACATAATATATTCTAAAACAAATCTAGAAGTAATACCGGCAGGAAGCATCTGAGCTGGCAGCTTTTAGGTCGAGCCCGCAAGTGCTTCGACCTGTTGTAAGTATGGTGGGTTTTTGACCCCCCCCCCCCCCCCTGGTCACACCGATCACTTTCATTAGTTTGTGGGTTTGCCTTTCAAAAATCCCTTGAGGGCATTGATAAATGCTTTACATTTGTCATGCCTTGGGGCGGTTTTGTTATCACTTTGCTGACTGACCCTGTTACATGGATTATCGCATGCTTGCCCATACGTTTTATGTGAGCTACTTTTTATACTCATGGCGGCTATGGCACTTTGAATCAGCTTGCACTGCCATCCCCATCTCCTCCCTCCCATTCCCTCAGTTATTTAACTTCGGTCACAAGTCACTGCTTGAGAGGAAGTTAATTGAATGACATCTTTAAATGCCAACATTACCTTACCATTGTATTCAATCCAGCAACAAATACGTTTCAAAGACTTTATTAGAAAGGCCTTGATGATATTATATTGCCTGAAGTGTAAGTGTGTTCATATTTGCATTATAAGTTTTTTTTTTTTTTTTACTGTTACATTTGAAGGCATGGTTGACCAATGTATGTGGCAAGAAAAGTCCAGTTATGAATTTACAACACCAATAACTCTAACTCAACAAATGCAAGACCCATTGCATTGCAAATGCTTGTTTCTGTTTGCTGCATCTATTTCCCCTGGTCTGCTGCTCTATATTATATTTTCAGGGGCACTATGTTGTATTTGAGGACTTTCATGGACATCGCAAGAGTGGGAAGAGTTTATGATTTAATTCCATGTAGGCAACAGGGGGCTTTTTCAAGTTTGTTGACTCATCCTATGATGTACACACTAGGCAAAAAAGCAAGGAAGAGATAACAGCAATTGATTTTCTTCCATGGTGATACAACGTTTCAGCAGAAAAACGATACTTAATATACGATGCAACCAAAAGGGAATGGTCACAGGACTCTGTTCAAACGTTGTGGCGAGGATTCAGATATCTCTTTGGAGAAGCAATACATTTTAGAGCCATGTCACCTCCTGTGACTTGTAGCACATGATGCCATGTGGCGTCAAAGGAAGTAAAACAGCGGTGCACTCCGTAGCCCAAAACACTTGTTAAATACCACTGTGCTTAAAAACCCAGGGTTTAGGATTTTACAGAAAACATTAGCTCGTCATCCCTTTTAACCATTTGAAACCGGTCATCCTGGTCATTCCATCAATGTGCTATCTAAGCTACAAGCATGTCTACTGTCCTGTCACACAACTCCTTTGAAAAACAATGAAAATCAATTACATTTAAGCACTTACTGTTAAAAAGGGATGTCTGGTGTTTTTCAGCACTCTGCTTTCCGTAAGTGTGTGTGCCACTTCATCCTGTGGAATATAAGAGCACATTATTAACGATAATCAAATATTCGAGTTACAATGGAATCATTAATGCAGACGAAGAGGGAAAAGGGGTATTAAACCACTCAGAGGAGGTAAACCAGTACAACCTGAAAGAGAACACTTTATATTCATGCTTTTTTGAACTGTAGGATTTGATCAGACTTTTGCGATTGGAAAATATTAAAAATATGGTAGTGTACATTAATTGTTGACTAGTGAGCCATCACTTCCCTCAATATTCTTTTGATAGCTCTCTACACTTTTCATTTCAGTTAGGCTCTGGCCAGAAACAAAGTGAGGGATTCCTATCCTTGTAAGTGCTACACCAACCTGGATAATAAGCTCAGTGCGTGGGGTGACTAAGGGAGGAGTGGACACCAAGCACTACAAGAAGCTCAGATGTGACTATTGAGAGGACATGTTTAAGTGTCAAATGAATGTTTGTTCAACAAAGTCCCCTTCTAGCTACATCCAGGAATGCATTTCACAAGTTTTCACCAGAGACCTTTGCTGAACATAGGTGGTTCCAGATAGATGAAACAGTGAATCACTAGGCTGCCGGAATAATCATCTCTGCATTGCCAAGGTTTGTGACGCTGGGCACGTATCCCTCCCAAAACCCCGCCCCAAATGCATGTTGTTCACCTCAGTTGCCATCCCTGTTTCTAGACCTCCTTACCCTTTGGCGAAGGCAGCTGTACGGACTTGGCTTTTCCGACCTTTGTGTTTCACAGTAGATGTCCATGGGGCATGGAATGTGCTCTTTGACCCAAGATGCGTTTCTCTGTGACCGACGTGTGAGCACAATCATGGTGGCATCTTGAAGGTGGCAGAGGGTTTTGAGGTGGGGGGATTGAGGGGTGTTTGTGAAGGGTGAGATGATCTGGTCATCAAAGGCACAGATGCCAAGGCAATTGGAGGAAACAAACTGTAACTTACGATAGTGCAATGAACTGAAGCAAGTCATAGGGCACTATGCTTCCTAAACCAAAAAACCATAACAAAGAGAGCAGAAATATTTATATCACTAGATAATTAAGTGGCAAACTGTTGGGATGGAAAAGTCCTCTGGGTGGTAAGAATAAAACTGTACCTCTGCCCTGAGTACCAACCTGTACTGACTTCTGGATCCCTAATGCTGATTTTTGCTGTCACAGCCAAATACGGATCATGCTTGTGCGCCATGATGTAGGCCTGTATCACGGACTGCGGTCTTCTTGAACTGGGAGTGATGCCGAAAGTGCCACCCTTATAGTAATGGAAGGTTACTGCCTTCACCAGGTGTTAAGCAGCATGGCACCGTGGTGGCATCATATTATCTTGTGATCAGTAGGAGTGAACAGGTCCTTTTTAACCTGTGTCACTGGAGTGTGACCTAAGGGCTCACTTAGTTTTTGAAGATCCGCTGCTGTGTGCTTACCTCACCTATGAAGCAGGTGTGAGGTGCTGCCCAGTTCAGGAGTGGTGACTCTATACTGGTTGGAAGTGGGTCTGGGAAAGGTACATGTTAGAAATGTGGTTTTTGGTGGGCGCGGGTAAGCAGCTAAGCCAGGCAGATCTCCCGACTCAAGTTAGGGTAAGGGTGCTACAGACCCAAGATAACCTCTGCTCAACCCCCCTGGTAGCTTGGCAAGAGCAGCCAGGCTTATCCCAGAGGCCATGTGTAAAGCGTTTACACAACATTCACACTCACAAAAATACACCACAAGAGAGACTCCACACAAATCCAATAGCCGCTTTGAGTCAGATGGGCCTCTCACTCATGGCCCAAGGTGCAGTTGCTGTGGCAGCTTTCTTCATTCCCCCTTACTCTGCCGAGTCGGACACACACAGAGACGTCTCAGCGACACGCGACTCCGGCAGCTAGGAAGAGAACAGGAAGGTGCCCCCAGGGATGACCCTAGCACAGCAGGGGCACTGACCCTAGCACAGTGGGGGCACCAATACTGTGAAGGGTGGCTGCCCCCGAATGGGTGGTGCAGCTGCCAACAAGGCAGCGTCGGTCTGTTCATTCAGACGTCTGACTGGTCCGCATCTCCAGGACCCTTCCAGGGCCAAGTTGGTGCCAGTCGCATTGAAGACCTCTTCTGGTGTCGGGTAGTTGACCGTCGTGGTCCCCATCGGCCGGGGGAAGAGGGGCATCCTAGGATTTTAAGCAGAGAAGTGATTCCTACAGGCTGCAGGTAACCAGGAAGACAGCACCCCCAACACTGACATTAGAGAGGGCCTTCCTGCTCAGCCCAGATTGAGAAGGACTGCTCAGCCCACACAACCCCCACCTGGCAAAAGCGCTCATCACGAACTGAGGGCCACAAAATGGAGAATTAGGAAGCGCTCTTCCAGTGCTAAGTTGAGGGCCACAGTCCCAATCAGAAACCCACTGTAGAGATTGGGTCTTCAGGACCCCAGGCTCCTCACAGCAAACAGGGGTGGGAGGGAGCTTGCTAATCTGCCTCTTGAGAACAACTGGGGGGGTGCACATGGTAGGTGAGCAGCCAGCAGGTCAGCACACAGGATTTCTTTGTAGAGAGGCACTCCTTCCCTCAGCCCAACAGGCTAGTAGTCACAATGGCAGCTCTTTCTGGCAGCACATCAGTCTCTGGCCATGTACAGCATGTAGAGCCTGCAGCGTATGGTTACAAATCCCAAGTAGTGTCTAAAAACATGGGGTACAACCCCGGGGGCACTTCAAAAGAACTTTAGAAGTGCACAACACTCCCTTTCCTGGCTCCAGACATCAGTAGTGAGTAAACAAGCCCTTTGTGTGAAGGCAGGATACAGCCTATACCTCGCCTCCCTCTCTCCCAGGCCAAGAAAATCACTCAATATACAGACGCAATTCTGTTACACCTCCACCCTCCGTGTGTGAGGGCTGTCTGGAAGATATGCACAAAGCCCAGGTGTCACTCTACCCTAGATTTGGATTGGAGTCAAGCTGCAAAGCACATGAGTCGTAAGCACAGTGAAATGCCCACTTTCTATGAGGCATGTCCACAGTAGTAACAAAAAGTTCACCTACACCAATAAGGATTTTTCACTACCATTTCAAACATGGCCATGGTACTCCTCACAGATCAGAAATTACCACATAAGTACCTTTAAAGAAATTCCCAATGCTAGCCTATGAAGGGAGCAGCACTCACAGTGGTGAAAAAAGAAATAGGCTGTTTGTCACCACTAGGACATGTAATACAAACATATATGTCCTACCTTTTACATACACAGCACCCTGCTCATAAGGCTACCTAGGGCCTACCTTAGGGGGGACTTAGGTATAGTAAAAAGGCAGTTCAGGCCTTGTCAAGTAATTTGACTGGCTAAGTCGATGTGGCAGTAAACTCCGCACGCAGGCACTGCAGTGGCAGGCCTGAGACAAGTTTCAAAGACTACTTCTGTCTGTGGTGCAATCAGCGCTGCAAGCCCATTAGTAGCATTTAGTTTACAAGCCCTGGGCATAAGGCATACCACTTCACAAGGAACGTACAGTAAATAAAATAAGCCAAACATGTGTAAGCCAACTATCCCAAGTTTTAGGGGAGAGAGTATGCCCTTTAGCACTGTTTAGGTAAAGTGCCCAGAGTCCCAAAGCCAACAAAAAGAGGTTCAGAAAAATAAGAGGAGAAAGGCAAAAGGTTTGGGGATAACCCCGCAGTAAGGGCCATTTCCAACAATACATACAGGGTTAGAGCAGTACTGTGCACTGCATGCATGGTGATTGTAACTGGGTATATATATAACTGCCAGGAATACAGTACATGTCACATGTAGTGCATGCAAGGTGGGTGCATGCACTGGGTGTATGAGTACCTGCAAGGAGTACAGTACATGAAAGGTGTAGTGTTGTACAGTGTGTTCATGGGGAATGTGTGCACTGGCTGTATCTGTGCCTGAAAATGGCGAAATGCAGAAAGACTATAGCACTGAGCAGTGCACGCAGAGTAAATTTGTGTGCTGAATGTATGTGTGCCTGGGGTGGCACAACACATGGAGGTAACAGTGCTGGATAATGTGTGTGCTATGTACATACACTGAGTGCAAGTGTGCCTGTAATAGTACATTAGATGGAGGAAACTGGGTTCCATTTTGGAAAGCCTAGGACTGCCTGGTGAAGACATGGGGGGAGAGGAATTCCCCCAGACAGATTTGTGTATTGCTACATAATTGTGAACTGGGTGGGAGATGCTGGAGAAGGAAACAAGGCTCATCTGTACCCTTCAAAGGGTGCTCTTTGATTTAGTATGAGATCACAAGGAAGGGTTCTGTACACGTCTCAGGAAGGAGATGGGGCTGTTAACGGAACAAATCATAAAGAGTAGGGCTGGGAGCCAGAGATTAACCTTTTGATGCACGTAACACTTCTTCGAAGCAGTCTCTTGAATCAAGAGGTATATGGTGACACCTTATATCTGCACTGCCCATAAGCACCACTCCATTGAGATGGATTAGTCCAGTGAGTGAGAACAGTATGTATTGGTAGAAGAAAGTAGTGCATTGCTTGTAAAAACTGAAGAGAAAGAAAGGAAGAGAACCAGAACCACATGCGTCCGGGGAGGAGGGTGGGTGCATATGAATTTACTGCACAACACACTACGAACAGATTATTACAGGATAACATTTTCTGTTCATATCCAGTGTTGCTGTAGATAAACATGCTCTGCGCCCAGCTAGGAAAGTAGTCTATTTAAGCATTAGTTAGATTGTTGATGCAAGAAAATGCCTGAAAATGGGTCCTTAGGACCGTCTAGCCTACCAGGAACACCCACTCAGTAGTTGATAAATGTGTGTGGTGTTTACAAAGTAGCTGCTTTACAAACATCAACTATTGGATTTTTTTCAAGTAAAGCCACGGAAGAAGCCTTTTCTTCAGTGTGTGTGTTTGGAGGGGGGGAATGTAAAGGAAGATCTCACTTGGCTTTAAGATAGCAGGTCTGAATACACCTGATTATCCATCTAGCAATTCCTGCTTTTGAAATAAGATTACATTTTTGGGGTTGTTAAAAGCCACTAACAGCTGGTCTGCCTTACTAAAGGACCTGGTCATATCAATGTAGCACAGGAAAGCCTTTTTGACATCTGAAGTGTAGAGGGCTCTCTCTGCCACTGACTGGTTGTAGAAAGAAGACCAGGTGCTCAATAATCTGGTTGAGATGAAAAGGAGAAATAATCTTGGGAGGAAAGTTTTGATTGATCTGTAATACTACTATATTGTCACAGACCTCAATGTATGGTACTGGTAATGTGAGTGCTGCAGCTCACTGATGCGCCTGAATGAGGTTTTATAAACTAAGAATGCAAACTTTTATCAGAGAAACTTCCGGCGGTAGGAATGCATTGGTTCAAAAGAGGAACCCATGAGTCTGGTGAGGACTATGCTCAAGCTCCATTGAGGGGCTGGTGGCACCCTTGGAGAATGGCTCAAGGCCCTCCATGAAACATTAATGCCTTGATAAAAAATATGCTGAGCAAGTGTTGACTGTTTTGCATGTAGGAGCTAAGGCAACTAAACGAAGTCTAATAGAAGTGTATGCTAACCCTGAGTGTTGAAGATGAAGGACGTAGCATATGATGTCCTGAACCTCAGAGTTCAATGGATTAATATGCTTTGCATACATTAACAGAGAAGCCTCTTCCGTTTTGTTGCATAGCAATTGCAATAGCAGGTCTGTATGCTTCCTTGAGGATGTCTGTGCACTCTTGTGGGAGGAGTAGGTAGCCGAACTCTAGGATCATAGACGGCTGATCAGTAGGTTTTGGTGTTTGGGATCTGGATGTCTGATCTGTCCCTGTTTTTTATGAGAAGTTTGGTCCCGTTGTGGAGCTTTTTGTGGAAACTGTTGGACATTTTGAGTACAGTGGAGTACCAAGGCTGTCTAGCCCAGGTGAGTGTCTGGGACATTTGCTGCATCTTCTGCACCACTAGTAGAAGGAGCAGAAGAGAAGGAAAAGCATAAGCAAATATCCCTGACCAGCTCATCCATTGTGCATTGCCCAGGGTGTGTGGACAAAGGCAAAGTCTGGGCATTTTTTACATTTTCTAGGGTGGGGAACAAGTTTATATGTGGAGGTCAGCATTTGAAGTAGCTGGGGACTGAGTTCCCATTTATGGGCTTCTTGGTGTGACCTGCTGAGTATGTCTTCTAGGTCACTGTCCAACCCTGGAAGTACTCTGCTATCAAATGGATGCTGTGATGAAGGGCCCAAATCCAGATTGTTTGAGCTAGAAGGGAAGACCGAAACAGTGGGTACTGCCTTGCTTCCGTAGGTAGTGCAATAATGTCATGTTTTCCAGTCGGATTAGTATTTCCTTATCTTGTATTTGAGAAAGGAAGTCTTTGCGGGCTAGCTGGATTGCCAAGAGTTTGAGATTGTTGATGTAGTTGCCCTGCCATTAAGGGGTCCATAACGCATGCACTGCTGTGAAACTGAAAAGTGCCCCCCCTCCCAAATCCCCAACCCATTTTTGCTTGTGATGCATCATGGTAATGGTGACCTGCGGTAAAGGGTCTTTAAAAGAACATCCCTGTGACAGGTTGTTGCTGTTCCACCACTGCTAACAGTGATGAACATTGGCCTTTACCAACACTAGATCCTCTATCTGACCCTTTGCTTGGGACCACTGTGCTGCAAAGCATTGCTAAAGCAGACACAGGTACAGCCTGGCATAGGGCACTACAGCGATATAGGAGGCCACGAAGGCAAGAAGTTGCAAAATTGGTCTGACTAGTACATGACAATTATGTTGAAAATGAGGAACAAGCTGTTGGAAAGCCATGACTCTTTGTTGACTGATGTAGGCTTTGCTTAATAATGAATTGAGAGCTCACCCTAGAAAGGGTTGCATCGGCAGGGGGACAAGATGTGACTTGGTGATGTCGTTGGGAAAGCCCAAGGCATGTAGCAGAGATCGCAGTTTGCATATGGATGGAGCATTGTCGTTTACTTGAGCTCTTGATCAGTCAATCATCCAAATGGGGAAAAACGTGAATGCCGCTCTTCTTAAATGAGCTGCAACCACCACTATGCATTTAAGAAAGGCTCTTTGAGAGGTGGTTACATTGAACAGTCCGACTTTGAATTGGTAATGCTGTCCACAAACCACAAAGTGTAGATAAAGTCAGTTGGCTGGGTGGGTGGGTGTGTAAATATGCACCCTTCCGGGCCAAAGTCACCAAAAAAGTCTCCTTTCTGCAGCAAAGGTATGACCTCTTGAAGAGTTACCATGTGAAAGTTTCCCAAAACTATGTACTGGCTGAGAGGTGTGAGCTCAAGAATTTCTCTGAGGGACCAATAAGAAAGTAAAGGGAGCAATCCCACTTCCTTTTGTTGTGAGGGGGCAGTTTTGATGGCCCCTTTTTGTAGGAGGGCTTGTACTTCTTCCTTTAGAAAGTGCACGTGGTCCTCACTGAAGTGTTATGTTGTGGGGGTATGAATGAAAATCTAGACAGGAACAGCGTTGAACTATGGCTAAAACCTATTGTCTGAGATGATTTCTAGCAATTTTGGCAGGAAATCTTTGATTCTTCCCTTAACAGGAGTTACGTGGTTGGGTGTCATTTATTGGAAGTCAATGTTTTGTAGTGATGGAGCTTCTTTGCTACAACCCCTATAGCTCTTCCTCTGTTGTGGTTAGCCCAATGCTCCCTTTTGTATAACCTATAGAGGTGTAAGGCTGAAAGGGTTGCTGCTGTTGCCTCTGCACTTAAACCTGCACAATATTGCTGCCTGAGAAAAGATCCCCTCTGAGTGGTTTGGAGTGCCCCGTGGCCTTAGTCATATCGGTATACTTTTGAAGTTTTCATAACATTTGGTGATAAACTGTGATTCACATATTTTTATTGGAAAAACATGGAAATACAAAAAAACATATGTGTTTTCAAACTCGAAACCATTTCTTCCTGGACGAGGTGACCTTTAGACTAAGCTATGAATTAAAAATCCTGAATGTCGTGGCTATCTTACTGTCAAAGATCTAAACCGAGCTAATTCTGGGATCGCTGTTCAAATGTGCACCCTATCTCAAACATTAATGCTGTGGTAGAGAAATACAGGGGTGTTTCTATTTAACATAACATGACAGGAAACTATTCTTAAATAGGTCAACAGTGGACATTAAGCATAAAAAATAAGAAGTTACCTTTGCAATAATAACTTCCTTCTTCAAAATCTTCATTGCATAATATTTTCCACTGGCTTTTTCTCGCACCAAAATTACTTTACCAAAAGTGCCTTTTCCCAGTAGTTTTAAGTAGTCAAAGTCATTCATTGTCTAAACAAATAACAAACATATCAGGCATTAGATTCATTTGGCAAATGCAAGCATTTTTTAGAAACAGACACAAATTGGGATATCAAAAACAACTCTTCTTTAAGATTAACATGCATAAAAAGGAAACCCGGTTTCAACTCTACTATACATATTTTCAAAGCTGCTATTTAAATTTTGTATCAGCTGAATAATAAAACCTTTATTTATGTCAACTATTGCTTTCTAAATTTGACAAAATAATTAAGTAAATATTAAAGGACAAGTTACTTACCTGCGGTAACGCCTTATCTGGTAAAGATAATTTCGAATTTCAGATTTCTTACCTTAGAATTTCCCCCTGGCGTCAGTCTGGATCCAGAGATTTTTCTTGAGCAGTACCCCTATGTGCTGTTAGGTGGTGTCAATCAGCTCCACGTCCGTAGTCCGCGCAGGATATGACATTGTGGGTCTTATATACATGGCGCGTTTACATCACTTTCTTTTCATGACTTTGTAGAGCCATAAAGAAACTGACTACTGGTACATCAAAACTAAGGCCCTAAAAGGGGAGACCCTGACCCTAGTAATCAGTTCGCAGAGCGGGGAGGATGGGTGGGCTGGTAGGTAATCTTCAACTTGATATTGTCTGTACTAGATAAGGCATTACCGAAGGTAAATAACTCGTCCATATGATTGAGACATCTACTTGCAGGTTCCTTACACCTTAGAACAGATAGTCAAGCAATACGATCCCCGGAGGCGGGTCTGCAAACTAAGATCATACTAGGAAGTTCTGCAGGACCCAACTGTAGGCCCTACCTGTCCAGGCAGTAGCATTTGGTAAATGTGGGCAGAGAAGCCCACATTGCCGCCTGACAGATGTAAAGGACTGGAATAGCATGTGCTAACGCTGTGATAGCAGCTATAGCTCTGGAAGAATGAGCACGCAAACCTCAAGGTGGTTGCTTCTTTGCCAGTGCATAGTAGATTTGAATGCAGAGTACGACGCAACAGGAGATCGTTCACTTCTGCACTGCCTGAGGTTTCTTCTAACCCACATAACCGACAAAGAGTTGATCATCCACCAGGAACTCTATTGTGTGATCTAGGTAGAACGCCAACACTCTTTCTGGGTCACGGCAGAGGAGTCTCTCCTCTAGCTTAGAAGGATGTAGGGGTGCGTAAAATGTAGGCAGGGTTTATTTTTTCTTTGGGTTACATGAAAGGGCGTGGTCACTTTTAGCAAAAAGGAAGTCCTAGTGCGAAGTACCACTTTGCCAGAATAGTTGGAAAGGTACAGTGGCCTAAATGACAATTCCTGCAGCTCTCTCACTATGCGGGTAGGTGTAATAGCCACAAGTAAGTCTGTCTTTAATGTTAGAGGCCTCAGAGGACAATCGTGGAGAGGCTCAAAAGGAGCGCACATTAGGAATGTCAGAACCAAATTTGAACCCCATTGGGGCATAATGAATGGGGATGGAAGTAACATATGAGTAAGACCCTTGTGGAACCTATAAACAATAGTAGACTTAAACAAGGAAGTTTGATCAGGCAACCTCAAAAACGTAGAGATAGCAAATAAATAACCTTTTAGAGGCCACACCCTGCTTGTTGGAGTGCCACATGGCAGTGGTGTTGTCCGTAAACACCTGCACTACCTTTCCTTTGATAGAGGGAAGAAATGCTTTCAATGCTAGCCTGATCACCTGGAGCTTCAACAGGTTGATGTGTAACTGGACTCAGCTGGAGACCAGATGCCTCTGATCTCTGCCTCACCCGGATGGCCGCCCCAGCCCAGGAGTGACGCATCTGTCACCACTATCAGCTCTGGTTGAGGAAGGGAGAGGGATATGCCTAATCGGAGAGATTCCCCTGATGCTGCGCCCACTGGAACTTCAGGTCCCACTGCAGAGCATATGTCATCTGGCATGATTCACCAACAGGATGCAGAAGGCCATGAGGCAAAGAAGCCTCAGAGTCATTCTCACTGAAATCCAGGATAGAGGCTGAAACATCGGTATCATAGCCTGAAAATCCTGAACTCATCGTTTGGGAGGATAAGCCCGGAACTACACTGTGTCCAGTACGGCTCCGATGAAAGGGAGCATCTGAGAGGGAGTCAGGTGTGAACCCCAGCGAATGCAGGAGGTCCGCCAAAGTCTGGAGGTGAGAGGCGACAGCCAGGGTAAGCCAGTCTTCTACAGCCAGTTGTCGCTGTAGGGGAAGAGAAACCCCTGACTTGTGCAGATGAGCTGCAACCACCTCCATCACCTTAGTGAAGACCTGAGGGGCACTGGTAAGGCCAAAGGGGAACACTGTGAACTGAAAGTGCTCATGGCCTACCGTGAACCGCAAGTAAAGTCTGTGGTCAGGCAGGACAGGAATATGGAAATAAGCATCCTGCAAGTCCAACGCTACCATCCAGTCTCCTGGGTCCAGGGCAAATAAAACCTGAACCAGAGTGAGCATTCTGAACTTGTCCTTCTTGAGAAAGAGATTGAGGGACTAAAGGTCTAGGATAGGGCGGAGGACCCTTGTCCTTTTTGGGTACCAGAAAGTAGCGGGAAGAGCAACCACAACCTACTTCTGGCATGGGAACCCTCTCTTTGGCTCCCTTGGCCAAGAGAGTTGTAACTTCCTCCCAGAGAAGTGCCAAGTGATCCTCCATCATCCAATCATAGGATAGTGGCATGGATGGAGGGGTACTCTCTGTTTGACGTGATGGACTGCCAGCGGAGTAGGTGATGGCGGATCCTGCCTATTACTGGTCCCTGGTGGGGAAGAGTCAGATTAGGAAGGTTTGGAGGCAGCTGCAGAGGGGTGGTGCAGGGGACTTGCCACATCGCTGGCTCCCTGATTCCTGAGGTCCCATCCTCGGTCACGAAGAGACTGTACAGCATGTGTGGCACGGTGGCTGGACAGGAATGGATATAGTAGGGTGACCCTTCCGTACCCACGAAAGGAGAGAAAAGCAGACTGAGTGGGACGAGGGACTACTACAAAGCCTAAGGACCTGACTGTAGCACAAGAATTCTTGAAGCCCTCGAGCACAGAGTCTACGTTTTCTCCAAAGAGATGTGTGCCAACAAAGTGCATGTCCATAAGATTGGCTTGGACATCCCTTGAAAAGCCAGACATCCTCAACCAGGCACGGCGACTAAGGGCCACTGTTGATGCAACTGTCCTGCACAGTGAGGTGGTCATGTCCAGTCCACATCTGTTTGTAAACCTTGCTGTATCTCTCCCATCAGCCATTGCTTGGGGGAATACAGCCCAAGCCTCCTCCGGGACCTGTGGCAGCTCTTGTGCAACCGTAACCCACAGGGTGTGGGAATAACAGCCCAAAAGGCATGCAGTGTTAATGGATCGCAGTGCCAGGCTGCGGGAAGAAAACATCTTCTTTCCAAGTGTGTCCAGCCTCTTGGATTTCCTATCTGGGAATGCGAAAGGGAACGCACTCTGGGAAGTGGCCACTTTGATAACTAAGCTCTCAGTGGTGGGGTGTTGGGTAAAGAAACTTGGGTCACCTGGAGCAAGGAGAAGGCGGTGGGCAACTGTACTGTTCATAGAAGCATCTGTGCTGGGTTTGGACCAGGTACCCAGTAGGACATCTGTAAGGGCTTCATTGAAGGGGAGCAGGCAGGGTTTTGGAGGATAAAGCTCCAGGCTGAAGCACCTCAGTCAGGAGGTTAGTCCTGACTGTCACCGAAGCGAGCTCAAGGTCCAGGACCTCAGCTGCCCTCCGCACCAACAAAGAAAATAACACCCTCCTCCGTAGTCACAGTAGGAGGTGAAGGCATGCTAGTATCCGGGGAGGTGTTCATTCCACTAGCTTCACCCAAGTACGTACGCCAGTCCATAGGGTCTTGGAGCTCATATTTCAAATGGTCCAGTAACCCCTTACATTCCTCATCGTACCCTAATCTTTAAGAAACAGGCTCAGAATCCGACATAGGAGGCATAGTTCCTGTCAGCGCCAGAGTCGGAGTTGTACAACACCCACTCACCTCCGTGTCAGAGCCAGCAATGAGGATGGGGCCGGTACCACCCAGGGGCACAGGCGGCACCAGAGCGTTGGCATTAGGGAAGGTCAAGATGGTATGACTGACATCCCATATCCAAGCATGGATCCATGGGTGCCCCTAGGGGATGGGGCCCAGGCCACCAGCACAGAACCTAAAGGGGTCCCTCCTGACACTCCAGGGCCCGAAACCACTCCAACAGTGTCAGACTGGCTACAAATGAGGCACACAGCCTCATAAAACTCTTAACAGGGCAGAGGTCACTCTGGCTCCTGGAAATTCGGGGAGGTGTGGAGTTGGCCCAGACGCAGGCTCCACAGGCGGAGGCCTAAAATGACAGCACTTATGCTCCCTTGTGTCATTGTCTGATGGACGAGGTGAAGTTGAAGAGTGTTACGCTTTCTTTGACTTCTTTTTGTGCCTTGACTTACCTGATCGTCCCGAGGATTTGGAGTGAGACAATGACGATGGAGGCCGGTGTGGCTGCTCCCGGGACCTTCATTTCGACCGGGACCTCGCCTTGCGCGAAGTAGAGTGTCAGGCAGCCATCAGCTTCAGGGACGGCTCCCTCAAAGATTTCGAATGCATGGCTCCAAACACCAAAGGCAGAGAAGGTGCGGATCCATCACAGACATCACCCGATGACAGGATCCTCAGAGCTTGAACCTTGTCTTCCTAGATTACATCCTCGACGCATCAGGAGTTAGCAACCAAAAAAAAAAAACTTCGACAGGCTTGGAAAAAGGCCAGTCAAAAAAATGAGTGAGTGGTAGCTCTCTTCAAATCGGTACTTGCTTGCACAGAAAGAAAAGAACTAACGTCAGGGAGCTGGGGTTGCACCTATATAGGACCGGCAACATCATACCTGGCATGGACAATGCAAACGACAGACGCAGACCCAATCGGCATCACCCAACGGCACGCCGGGATAGTGATTGAGAAACATCTGCAGATCCAGACTGATGCCTGGGGGAAATTCTAAGGTAAGGAATCTGCAACTAGATGTCTCTGCCAGATAAACAATATTCATGTTGAAACGTGGGAGATATCAGTCCAACCATACAAACCAAGACTAATTCTCTTAAGGTGTTGTTAACATTCTTATCCAGTCAAAAAGAAATTCAGACATTTAACTGCAATTTCAGGGAGACAAGGGCAGTGGTGATAAATCTGATAAAATATCTACTTGCCACTGGACAAGTTGCTTAAGAAGTTTTCGTGTCCAGTAATAAATTAACTTGTCCATTTAGTGCCACGCAGTGAGGTGATAAACTATGGCAGTAGTCTCATTATATCGTAGCTTTCATAAAAGCTACTTTGAATATGTCAGGGCTTATTCTGGGTCGGGGTTTTCAATCTATCAATGCTATGATTATGCTGGACTCAGAGTACCACAGGGGCTGCATTATGTAAACAACTCATTGTCCCCGTTTGCCCCACAGCGCACCTTAACTACATTTTGACTGCTGTTTGAAGCAGCCACTCCATTTTTCACAGTGCAGGCGGCCTGCTTTAAGAATGGGGAGAGAGATTTGCCCTCCAGAAGGTGCAGTAATTGACTGCAATCTCCTGCAGGTGGATGTCTGGAGATCCATGTGATATCCATTACCTCCTTTCAAAGGGCACTTTGGGGGGGGTGGGGGAGGAGGCACACTAGGCGCCACCCTTTTTGTGGTGCCCAAGTCAGAAAGCCAGCTGATGGTCTCTGCACCAAAAATAAAGTGTGGGCACAAAGAAAATCTTTCCCTCATTTGCAGGGTCCACCTTCCACTGCAAATGAGGGAACAGCCCCTTAAAATCGTGCTGGTGCTATCTACATGTGTTCTGGCGTGATCTATATTACAAGAGGGGATGCATAAGCATTTCCACCTCTTTTGTGATACTAAAGTGCCCCATAGTTGCAGAATGTGGGCACACACTCCTTTAGTGCCCCGGTGCACCTTAGGTAATACAGCTCCTGGAGTTTATTAATGTCAAAACTAACTGCATACTTAGAGTTTGTGTTCATGAATGGGACTGATTTAGGACAGCGAAATAGGCTGCAGTCACTGAATGATCAGTCGCTTCTAATTTCCTAATGGAGAAAATACTAAGGTCATTTACTTTTCCTTGTCCACCACACAAAAATTACCTATACTTTCTATTTTTTTCTAAAGACTATTTTTTGCATTCAATTTTGGCACAAAATAAAACCATCATTGTCTCATCATTCAATGACCCATTGCTCAACTTTCTCAAATACCGCCCCATCTCACCCTCCTCTCAGCCAAATCATCATACTTGTGCCACTCCTAAGCAAGTTCAATTTGACCAACAGCCTCCTTCCCAGACTAATACTCAACACCATCCAGGGTAACTAAGGAAAATACTTAAGCCTGCTGCCTGCCTTATCCATTCTCTGTAACGTGAAGCTAATATATAAAGAAAGAAATCACGTGCACAAAACATTTATTTATGCATATTGGTATCTATACAGCACAAACGTAGTGAAAGGCAGCAGAATGATGTACAGGGCAAGTACCAAATCTGTGATCCAAAATAGTTTATAGAGAACAGTGAGAGGGTTATTTTAGTCAGTAAAGAACAAGGACTGGTGTTGAGATGTGATGTCTTTAAAGAGGTGAGTTGTCTGCAAGTCTCTGGCTTGGAGAACTGGGGTACATATCATGGATACAGGACACTGTTCTTATACCTGAATAGTTCTCAGTTTTGCCATCCAGACATGGTTTCAACTGCCAAAAAGCAATCTCTATCCCGTTCTACAGGCACCAAGAATTCTGGCTGACTATATCAGATATAATTTTTTTTAAATCAATGCAGCACGCCTATAACGAAGTAGTATTTTGTGCTGAAGTGGTTTGCTAAGGCTATAAGAGCAGTGGCGGGTGCCACTCAATGGGGGGGAGGGGTTAAAAAAGAGAAAAAAGAAAGAAATACTTACCTGTGGAGGAGACAAGTTTGTCTCCCCTCTGTCCTCTTCCTGGGTGCACACAGGCTCCTAGCCAATCACGACGCTGCTGTTACCAGCATGATAGCAGCGTCGCAATTGGACTGAGCGGCCTGCTTCACAGCTCAGAGTGGGAGTGCGAGCCTGGGCATGTTCTCCACTCGGTTGTGCAATACAGCCGGGTAGAGAACTTGCTAAGTGCGCATGTCTGTTTGGCCGGCCCAATACGGCCGGCCAAACAGACATGCACAATTTATAGTGCACATACCACTGCTCTGGCCCAGCCCACTCTGCTCCTTGTCCCAGTGGGAAAAAAGTGATAACTTAGCGCTATTATAATTTTATTTTTCCTTTCCCCACAATCCAGTGGGGCAACGCTCCTCCTCCTTGGCATATGGTTCTGGTGATCAATGCTTGACTGGACTTTAAGCATTTGCTGCAAAATATATTGCTTCCGTAAGTTAGAAATCAATTACATTACACCCAAGACTATACAATAGGGAGGAATATTTGGTGGAAACCAAATGGGTCGAAGGTACCAGAATACTGCTACCTTGGCCTTACAATGGAGTTTTTTTTAACTTGGAAAAGTGTGCTAACCACCAAAACACTTGCTGCAAAACAAAACAAGCATTTGCAATGCAAAGGGTCTTGCATTTGCTCGACTTAGAGCTATTAACATTGAAAAGTCCTAACAGGAATTTTATTTCCATATAAAATGAAAATGAAAATGAAAAGTAATACAGTTTTACATAAGCGAGCCGATTTAAAGTGCCACGCAATGAGCGTGAAGGAGCACACAAAATGAAAAAGAAGTTTGCTCGCAGTCAAATGTATTGGCAGATGTGCAGGAAGATCTCGCTGCGTAGGAAATAAAAACAAAAAGTAGTCCAGAAACCATGCTGAAAACATGGAGCCTCGTATGTTTTCATTAGTTGGCCGGTGCGCTTCAGGAGGGCTAAACACAGAAAAGGCATGACATATGCATGCCTTTCACAAATAAAATCAAGTGATTCTTAAAAGGCATACCCACGAACCAACGAAACTGATGGGTGTGCGGTGGGTGTGGTTAAAAGCCCACAGAGAGATTACAGCAGGCTAGAACTCTTGCATGCTCGAACCTAAAATACATGTGTGGTTTAAGAAAGTTCAATAAGGATTTTGATATTAGCTTACAAAACGAACAATTTTCAATTTTCAATGTGGAGAGGCTCCCCATTTGGTGACTGGCCCTACAAAGGGAACTTGATGCTAGTGAGGGCCTAAACTGAAAAGAGGCCCTTTCTGTAAAGACTAGCAAATACCAATCACTTCATTCAAAGAGAGAGAGCTATCATTATGCCTGATTAGAGTAAGGCTTTGCAAGGCCTGCTCAGTTGATGCCTGCTTATCTTGGGCCAAACGATATTGCTGCAATTGAGTGTTTTTAATATGTCTCTCATTGTTAAGTGTGCTATTAAACAACAAAAAAACAGCAACGAAAAAAAGAAGCGCTTGTATATTTTCAAACAAAAAACTCCTATTAGAATATCACAAGTCCAAACTCTATTGTACACAACAATTTGGTCTATACCATAGTTTAATACATATGAAATTTTGTTAGAACCATTTACCGGTGTTTCGCTTTACAGGTGCATGAGCTGGTCTGTCTAGGAAAGATGTCTTATGCAGATTTTGTGGGTCACACCTGCAGCTGACTGTATGCTATTTAAGTGTGTGTTGTTCAAGGAACGATTCAAAGATAAACATCCACCTTATCAATTTGCTTCATAGCTGGTTAATGTAAATGTGTCTATGCTTTTTTAAAGAAGATTTATTTAGACTGCTATGGTAAAAAGCAAATTATTCATACCTTGTTATAAAGTTCTAATGTTTTAAGTAAACTAAACAAAAGATATGTTAAAGACAATTAAACAGGTCATTTCAAGTACTCATTTTCCACATAACTAATGTAGAAAAGACTAAGACCGAGGGGAAGAAACTATGTTAGCGCACATGCTAGCATGAATGAACATGAAAAACAAGATCTTAGTGACCAGGCTGCCATTATTTGAATGATCATAACACGGCTCTTACTTGAAAGGATATCTGCTTTTCTACAGCTTGGGAGTTCAGGTTTTTCAATGAATTCACATCTTGATTCAGCTGCTCAAAACATCTGCAGGATAAGATCACTAATGACTGAACTGACTAAGGATGATCAGTGCCATTATCAGAGGATTGTCCAACTGACTTTGGGCTTACACTTTGACTCACTTTTCAACTTTCTTTTCTCGATTCCTTCACAATACGTTTCTACAACCCTACGAGCAGACTCATTATTTCTAGATGTCCTAGAACAGATATGGCCCAGCCTTGACACGTCCAATGATTTTCAGAGTGTGTTAGCCAACTGTGGCATAGTCCCCAGAAGATGGCTTATGCTTCTGGCACACATCCAACTCCTTTGCCTTAATTTGAATACTATATTCTAAAGACCTTCTAACCTCATTTAGTTGAATGAAGCAAATGGTCTTTTGCAAGGATTTACTTACCTTACTGGTATGAAACTCACTATGTTATGGCTTCAAGAGATTTTACCACAATCTTTCCATCAAGTTCCACCTCAAAACATGTAAAGTACTTTGGAAGATGGCTGTCTACAAATATTTGTTAGAAGAGGTTAACACAGTAGAGCAGGGTGAGAGATTGCATAGGTTTCCACATACAGCTGTAAAGGAGTATGCAATTGATGCTGGTGGATTTGTGAATTGTGAGCCACATAGAAAAAAGGAGCTACCAATAAAAATAGTGTGGCTCATGTGCTAACGAAAGAATCTATAGAAGAGTAAAGAAGTCTACATGGTCCTTTCACTTCAGGAGAAACAAGGCAAAGTGTAGTTCGGAAAAGGTGCAACAGATTTGTGACAAAAGTGGAGACAAATGCATGTGGGGTACTTAACTATTTTTAAAAGGCACTAGGGTACCCGGCATGCAGAAAAAACATGAGAATTGCAGAGGAAACGTCTGACCAAAGCCCCATCGGTAGGAATGTTACATTTTCTTCTCTATATTTCTGAGACATGGTACTTTTAACGGATGCGTATTTTGTACACCCTGGAAGATGCTGTTCGTGAACTTTGGAATTCTTGTGACCTGCAATATGTTTTAATTGGGAGGGGGCTTAGCACTACCTACTTTTAATTGTGTGTCAAAAGATTTGTAAAACAACAAAAAGAGGTTAAGTCATACTTAGGCAGCACATTAACGCTGTGCTTTCCTCTCCCTATGCGTTCAAATGGCAAATTACCCTTGGCATGTGAACTTAAACCGAGATAATTGCCCTCAAATTGATTTTGTGCTCCGTTAACAACACGATCTATGCCAACACATGGGCTTACCCCCAGGGCACATACTTTGTAATGAAGAATTGTGCTAGGTTTCCCGTATGTAGTGTAACAAACCATAGGGGAGGACACAACACAGCCGGCAATGGCTTCATGGAACCCAAGTACGTCACAATTCTGAAGCTGATGCAGGATTTATTGAGTTATTTCTGCCAAGAACGGTAATCATTAAAACGTTCAAACGAAACACTAATCACAACAGTTTCCAAGTGTTCAGAGCAGAAGAAAAAAAAATCTAAAGACAATTTCGAATACACATGCACGACACAATAAACCGAGTCATGAATGATAACCCTTCTCAAAAGCATGGCTTTCCCTGGAGAAATGCTTGTGAACCAGCAACGTTAACGGGGTGTAGACGGTGTTTGTAGATATGAAACCAGTGGACAGCATGGCATGGATCATTTTCTACAAAGGTCCATATCAGCGTGGCTGCGCTTTTGTAGAATCGGCCTAACGAACACCGCAGTGATACATAGTGCATGCTGGTCAGACCAGAGAGAGCGCGCAAGCACTGACCGCACTATAAGCAGTAGGTAGATCTGGTAAGAGAAGGTTGGAGTTTTGTAACTCATGCATTTAGGAGATAGACGCTTACTGAAAACAGACTCAGCCAGAACACTGGAGCAGAGAAGGGGACCACTGGCGAGATAAGCCAGAGAAAGAATGATCTTTGTTTGGAGCTGATATGGGTCCCTCATCTGTCAGTGCAGAGAAATGAACCCTATGAGCTGTGCTTTATGACTCACATCGGCAGACTATTTTCAGAGGCTCTTCCACTTGACACTAAGGTACTCTAGGTGGAAACGAGGCTGACCATGGGACAATTGCAAGTCAGGTGAGCACTAGCAATTCCGCTATTATGACGTGAGAGGGCATTTTACACCAGGTCGACGATAAATGATATAGGGCTCTTATAAATGTACGGGGAGACCATATGATTGATGGCGAGAATCCTTGCCTTGCTGAAGGTGAAAGACCCAGCATAGCAAAGAGGCCCTTCAGTGAACTGTGTTTGTAAATGGTCAGGAGGCATTTTATGTAAGTCAAGTCTGATGTATGGATGTTTAATCGCTACCGGAATCCCGAGGCACACCTCCATGGCGTCCGAGCGTGGACCCCGAAACCCACATATATAGCAGTTGCTTCCCTGAATTCAAAGACGACGCTCGGACAGTGTTTGTACTCGCATGCATAATTTAACAGTAAAAAGTCTCCTTACAACGCGTTTCAGCTGTAGCCTTGTTCACATGATATGCCCAGTCAGTATATTATTGTGTCTTTTAGTTGACAGTTGAGTCTCAACCCCGCACAATAGCTCCCAGAAGAGCCTCTGACTGCTTACTCCCACTAGCCTGAAAGTCAAAAACAGGAAGCAATGTATTTGGCACAGATTGTGGAGTCATAGTAGGATGGGAACCAGGACACAAGAGGCAACCTACCCAAACCACCATGTTTGTGGCCCAGTATCTCCTTCCTGCCTGCGGCTCTCTCAAATTGGCCATTCTGGCACTCTTGCTCCACCAAGGCCTCCACAATGAAAACATGCAGCAAATAGTTACTTACCTGTAACAATAGTTTTGCAGCCTGGAACTATTCTAGAGTCACATGATGCACACCCAACCACCATTTAGAAGTAATGAGCAGTATAACAATCTACTGCATGAATCAACCTACAGTCTGGGATTCGGTGATTGGGTGTATTTGATTGTGAAACATATGCGAAAAGCAGCACCTCAGATTTCCTAATGTTTTTTGCTGTTGTTGAAGTATGTATGAGACTGCTTCTCCTCCAGAACATATAGTGCTCTTTCATTCACAAAACTGTGGTCCAAAAATGAGGCAGTCAACTCTGTAGTATGTTTGTCACTGAAATTAATGCTACCTTGAGAACACAAGCAAAATTAGCCTGCAAGACCATCCTGTCCTTGTGCAATTACGGCTGACACACTCCCAGCACCCCAGTGTTTCTAACCCCCTGTTGTAATGTAATCACAATCATGTTTGTTTTCATCATTGTGACTTTGATTTGCTTATGAAATAACTATTTGGACCAACAGCAGTCACCCACAGACCGCAATCCAAAGGCATCCAAGCGCACACCACATCTAGCCTTTTACAGATACTTTTCTTCTTTCTAGTTACTTCAGGGCTATTTCAATGACCATACTATTATAAATGGCTCAACCAAGCCTTGAAAAAACCCTAGGTGAACAAGACATAATGGGTGAAATACATGCTGGCTCAGTGCTAAGTGATGATGAAATGTCAGTTCATATTAAATTGCTAGAGCCATGTTTCAGACAAAAAAAAATGACTCATATTGAGAAATGGCAATTGTGCGTTTTTGAAGAAGTTATTGAGTGCAAGTCAGGAATATGATGATTCAACTAATGAAACTGGGTGTTCTCTACTTAGAAAATATTCCCATTAACAAATTAGAAGGATTAAGGGTTATCCCATTTTGAGCAGATCTACACCACAGAGAAACCCTGTACAAGGAATATACGCCACTAATAAGGTACCTGACTCCCATCACTTCCCATTCATGTGGGAGAGATTTGTGGGCTTGGCATATCTAAATAAACATGGAAGGTATAGGTTTTGTTTTCACATAAAAGAAAGATGCAACTATTTCTGAGAGAATGTAACATCAGGTACTATCACAATGAACAGTATAATCCATGGGTAGTAGTTTGGTAGAGTGCACTAAATGCACAATCATCTGAAATAGCCCTGACCAGGAACATTAACTAGATGGAACCTGGACCAGGCAAGTAATGACAGTAATAATGAATCCACAGTGAATATGGGGGCATCAAAGCAGATGACAACATTTGTAAGGTGCAAGAGAAGATCAAGTTACAATAGTCTACTGGAACTCAGGACTACTATAAAATAGTATACTTCCAAACATGCAATTTATTCCAAGTTAGTACAAGACACACAAGGGTTCATCTAAACATATGGTCATAGAAAAATAGTTAGGGGGCCTAAGAAAACCATTAAACTGTCAATACAAGCGAAGCGTCCTTTAGACAATCGCAAATATCCTGTATCTATAGTGCCTGGCATGAAATATGCACTATCTACCACTGGAGTTAAGGTAGATTGGTAGCTCATAATTTGACAAACGCTTATCACTTTTTTTAAATATGTTAAGGGGATCTTGGTGGAGATCAAAGGTATCCCTGATGTTTTTGGTTCTCGGTGGCAACCATCAGACTATTTATGAGCACCTTACTTCTTGCTTTAACCTACCCCAGGGTGCATCTTGGTTCAGTGAAGGTCATGAGAGAGAGGGCCTTAATTGTGTCATTAGGCTGTATCTGCAAACCTTGGGACCTCTCAGACCACCTTCATGGAGCATTTATAATAAAACTGATTCTGTATCTTGAGGTGTCTTATTCCAAATAAAGTAAGAGATTCTTCTGAATGGAATAGGGAGTGTTCAAGCCACAAAGCAGTCTACAAATAAAGTTAATTTTCAGTTTATTCTTCCTGTCCATGAGAATTTGTTCCTTCCACAGATGTCATTACACAGTGCGTCTAGCAGGGGCAGAACATTGCAACCACAGGACTCATTTGAATAAGGCCTGTTGATGTGTGAGATTAGTGATGCTCATTCACCCAATATGATTCAGAAGTGAGTGTTGTGACAATTAAGCATGTGACTAGGTTGGCTTGGTGACCTTTAGGACTATTGTTACTCCATTCAGTAAGTTGAGTGATAGGTTATAGAAAAAGAGACATAGTGGAGCTTTGAGAGATTACGTGCTTGATGCATGCCAGGGTTGTACAGAACTACAGATTACATAGCGATGGCAAGAAACTGTGTTCACCTATACTAAGTGCTTCGGAAGATATGCATAATCTGAGTTTGTGGGAAATACAGCACCATAAAGTTGTTTCGGCAAGCTATGCATATTGTTTAGAAGCTAAAGTGCATTAAACATCTTTGATGGTGTCCTGGCTGAAAGATGAGATCTAACCGTTTGTTCAAACTGGAAAGTGTAAAAAAGGAAAAAACAAGACAGTAGGCCTTTTCTATTTATGCACCTAGGATCTGGAATAACATCCATGTATTCATCAGGCACTTGCTAAATCTGCTCCAATATAAGAAAGAGCCAGAAAACACACCTCTTTAAAGAACACTACAACCTAAAGGGCTAATAGACCACAACCAGCAACCTTTCCTATTACTTGTTGACTGCATGCTTGCCTTTGAATCTGTACAGCACTTTGCTGACTTTTGGCTATATTTTCTCCCACGGTATTACTCATTAACCTTCGCTAACTTTCTCTTAGGGCGAATGCATTGCCCACATATGAATGAGACATTTCTGGGATAAGAGAACGTCTAACCTGGTGTGAAGAACAGCGATGCATTTGGTAACATTTATCATTAGAAAGGTTTCAAGCACGTCTTTTGTCATACCTTTCTTTTATGATGAGTCGTGGAAGCATCCATCTCCTCCTCTATGTTGTCCATCTGTGATGTTGGACTGCAGCTCATTCTTTCTTCTTCCTGTCTCTGAAGCCTGTCCGCCACTGCTTGTATGGCTTCTGTCCATTCCTCTCTGTTAACAAAAGAACAAACCGGCAGGATGACTCCTCAGCTTTATGCAAAAACATTCACCAGCATTCAGCCAATATCGCTGCATAACCCTCATTCTCGTGCAGTGGTGATTGGGTGGGGACGCAATATAGTTTCCTGCTGCACTAAATCTTTATAAATTAGGTTATGTCCCTTGCGCACACACAAATAACTACTTTATCTCTACATGAGGAGTACTCACCAAAGATAAGGGACAGACCCACAGAATAGGTAAAAGCACATTTTGAGCGAAAGTGGTGAAGGAGTGAGCTATGGACTATGTTGGGGTCTGAATGACCACGAGATGCAGCAAGTCAATAGTAAGTCTTTAGCACCATGAATGATATTCTGGCCAGGACAGGGAAACACTAGAGGCTTTGGAGTGGTGAGATCTGAGCGGTGTGACCACTTCCCTTACCTTATGAGTGATGTAAACTTCTTTCAAAAACCTACAGATAAGGTTGCCACACACAGATCTCATTTACTGAAAGCGTTAATCAGGAAGGTCAGAAAATGAAGGACTAGCATAGTGTGGTTTGGCATTGATAATCACCTTTGCTACAATTGCACCCAGGTCTTTTGGAATACAAGGAATAACTCTGCACAGCAGTCAGTGTTGAAAGAAAGCACCTTCAGTCACACTACCAATTTCAAAGTCAGAATTTATTCCTAGGTTGTAATCAACTAAGCTTGCACTATTTGACTGACAAAATCTTTGACTCCAGATGTGATAAACACAGGCAACTTGGTTGAACCAGTCAAAAGGTACCAGCAATCAAACAGAGGCAGCAGGCCTAGCAGCAAATAAACTACTGTTGTGGTATCAGTATATCGTCTTTGGAAGACGTGCCACTGACAGGCGTCTTATATGCCGTGAGACTACATTTAATGTTCAAGCTACAGCAGACAATTGTCCTCCAGTAGTCTGGAGAACTGGAGGACAAATATTGAAACTAGCAAGTGATCATCACAAAATTCAGAAGATTCTTTTAATCAAACAGGAATGAAAAAGCTACTGCAGTCCATAGAGCAGGAACAGGTTAATGATGTCTCAACCACTTTAACAAGTAGAAATGGACACTACGTTGACAGAGACAAAATATGGTCAGATTGGTCTGTGCACACAATTGGCCTTAGAGTATAGCTTTACTTCTTTTGGAAAAAAGGGCTCCAGGTACAAGTTACAATGGGTGGTTTTGGATTTCGGGGGAGGATTCCCCCAAAAAACGATTGAGGGTGTTTTTCGGCTAGGTAGGTGGGCAGATATGATGCTCTGGATATTCTAAACCTTCCATAGAAAAGTATTGTGTACATTTGTATAGATCTCCTTGTGCGGGTAGCGATAACAAATACTCAGGTTGAAAAATCTGAATAGCAAAAATTTTAAACATTTATTAACTAAGCTCTGACTTCAACAGAAGTGTGTGAATATTACAATTATGTAATATTACATGTGCAGTACCCTTTCCATGGGCGTGACAATGATGTTACTGACTATTTCAATGTTTGGTACCTTACAGATATTTGGTGTTTTGTCATGTTTTGTTCAGTTTTGCGCTCTAGGTGATAGACCCGTGTAGCCCTAGGGCGCCATTATCTCTAATTGGGATGGTAAGCGTACTTTCACTTTATCTTTCACAAATTGTCAACTAAGCACGTTACCATAATGTTGTTTATTCATTGAGGAGTTCCTCTGCATAGAGCATATATTACTGCTCTTATTAACATTTTTACAGGGTGACTTTTTCTATAGACTGACCAGACGTGCAGTGGACAAGTACATAAGTGACCAAATTTGTTTACTTACCTGTACCCTACAGGGGCTTATTATATATCTAGAGGAGAAGTTAAACCTACACTTTGGACCGGAGGAAGCGTCACTGGATCCTTTTGTGACCATCAAGACGCGAAACATATTGACCTATGAGTAGAGGGGTCAGGACAGTGTTCCTTTTCCTCCCCCTAATCACATTTGAGTAGGAATGCATAGGAACATCATTCCTTTAAACACTCCAGTGGTTTTTAATCATAGCCTATACCTGTTTCAGACACATTAAATCAAGATGGTTTGGGTCTAGAGCTATTTTTATCCTATATTTCTCTTTCTCCCCTCACTATTATCACTGGTTTCACTCACCTCCGGCATTATTTAAATTAAAGAACTCCGGTTAACAGCCCCCCTTCTATTGAAGGGGTGCCCGTCAGACATTGCAGTGCCGGTCTGACTAGGAGCTTGCCCAATGATGATGCTTTACATCCGAATGGATGTGTGAGGGCTTTCTCTGCTCCAGAGACCATGTCCCCCTTTGTCTTTTATGTAGTTCTGTTTCTGTAGGAACAGTGTACTTCACGATTTATATAGGTTATGTTGGGAGACTTTACACTGGACCGATAACCTCCCTGTCCCCCCTTTTTTTAATTGATGTAACAACAATAGAGACAGAAATGTCTGACGCATCCATGGAGGCCTCCAACAATCGATGAAGAGAAACATGTATGGGAAAACATGAATAGTTTGATCTACAATGGTTTGGCAAGCGGCCAGAGACTTTGAGCCCCAAATGCACACATCTCCCGCGCTGAGGGTTCATAATTTCCCACAACCTTTGACACACTAAGAACTGCCTTTCCACTGCACAAGCAAGTGGGCCTGGAGAACTCAAAACTATTGTTTCATTCATAGTGCAATTCGATAGACCAGTGTTTGTACCTACATACATGGGAACTCCCACTGAAGATTCCACCCATGCATACAATCCCACGCTCCTTCTATTGTTGTGGCAATGGTTCTTTAACGACATTTTTAACACAATTGTTTCAATCAATATAGGTATGCCAATAGAGTTGGGAAAAGGGAAACAGGTGGCAGTTCATGTATTTTCTTACAGACAGAAGGTCATTAAATGGAAAATAATGTAATACATAGGGTGGAATATCAGTCTCCTTGGTCTAACATGCACCATTTTTCATCCATACGCATATGAAGCTTAGCCATATTTGATTGACTACTAAAATGCCTAATACTCCAAACAAACTGACCAAGCAATGGGAATATCTGTGGGACATGAGGTACAACATTATTGCTCTACACGGAACGGGCATGAGGAAACAGGAGGAGCGTATTAAAAATAAGTACTACACTATGGTGTTCTCCTCTGGGGCATAAACCTTGGCTAAAGTGACTACCATGGAAAATCTAAAATCACATAAGTACTCAATTAACCAAACTGTAGCCCAGCTGAACCCAAGGCCTTTAGAAAAAGGGACCAAAAATGATTTTCTTAGGACCCTCACACACTCTATTGGTGTCATGCTTCAACATCGGGTCTCATCCTTGTCCCTATAAATCACGGAGGCCTCAACCATATCCCAGGAAGCACTTAGGGTATGTTTTCCTGTGGGATCTTAAAAAATGGATAAAAATACGTAAAGAATACCCTGGCTTCCCTTTATTCCTGGGTGTCTTGGACACAGGTTACATGCAGCACAGTAAAAATACTGGATTTTGTTAGTCTATAGAAGTAAGATAGGGAGAGATGTCCATTACAGAATCCCTTAGGCTGGTTGTGGTTACCTTTCCATGGCCAAAAAGGTTCATATCATCTATGGGTCCTCTGTCTGACAGTGTGGCTGGAAATGGTAGTTGAAGGCAAGTATTTTGTGGGTGAGCCTCAGTGTCCCTGTGGCTCAAGGTAGGATGCTGAACAATGTCTTAGACTTCATATTGGTTTTTGCATATAGTAAAATCCTTCAATCCATCCTCTTTTTTGGGTGCAGCAAGAATGTACCAGGGTGTGGCAAATCTGTGCTTGGCCAGTAACAGTGTGAGTATTGTAAAATGTCAGACATCTTGTGGGATGAGCTTAACATAGCCTAATAGAGACACATCCGGCAACAGTTCCACTCAACTGACAATCATGGTAGAATTAAAAGAACATCTCATACCAGAAATCAAAAATGGCGGGACAAAACCTGGCTAATTGTACAAACCCTGCATGATCAGCATGACACTGTGGACAATGATGATGTCTGAACAAGTCTGTCTGGTGTTGTTTTTCAGGGGTAAAGTAAGCTGTGTGTAAGAACTTAAAGTGAAGTAGCTTATGTTTATAGTTCATGGATATCATTTAAGTCGGAGAACAACAGTCTATCCATTTTACGTCAATAATGTTTATGGCCTTTTGACATATAGTCCTTCAAGTCTGACTTGTGTGGTCACTTTAGCTACTGGGTCTCGGAAGACCATTCGGTAGAAGGAAAGCCAGTGGAATACCCTCTGTTTGTTCCCTCATGGGAATGAGGAAGGGTAGTCTGGCATCTGGATGATACCAAACCCTTGCAAAGTGACAATGTGCAGCTAAATAAAGTGTATTAGGTAGCTAACATTAACCCTTCTCAAATGGGAGTGTCATGACCTCCCAGCAGAGTCTGGGTTGTTTATCCTTAATGAGTCTAATCAGCAGGGTTCCCAAAGTCTGGAAAAAACTCTTGCTTAGCGGGTGATGCAAGTTTCTGAATAAATATAAAGTTGCTGAGGACTACCGTTTTATAAGCGCACTCAGCAACTGATATAGAATATAATCCAAGTATAAACCTGGCATGTAAATTTATCCAGCACCAGGCTATAATCCATCCAGATCATAGACTCAGTATCTACGCAGAACCACTCCTAAAAACCCAGCAAATATAGTAATCTGAGGCCATCCTAGTCTGTAAGGGGGAGCAATTCACTTCTGCCCCAAACTCACAGATATGCCAGAAAATCTGGCTAATTTAATTATCTCTGGCATCATGGGAAAGAGGTTGACAGATGGCTTTTGGACAAACAGTAGAATATAGTCAACGTAGATAGGAGAAGGTGGCCCGATCAAAAAACACAAAAATCCCTATATGTGAATGATAGTCCTGGAGTCAGTGAGCCAGAGGGTCCATGGTGAGCACAAACACAAGTGGGTGAAAGGGGGCAACACTGCCAAGCCCCCCCAGCTTCTGGAAAGGTATCAGATGTCAAGCCATTAACCGCGACCCTAGACAGTGGCTTGGAGTATCACAAGGATATCAAATGTACTATATAACCATCCATTCCGAATCTACAGAGCGCAGCAATAATGGCCATTCTAGAGAATCAAAGGACTTTTCTACTTCTAAAAATATGGCTACAGCTTATAGTTTGGAGGTCAATTGGTGAAGAACCACATATAACAAGCAAAGATTTACAGTTGCAGACCTATGTTGTACAATAGGACTGAACAAGTGAGACCAAACTCTTCATCAGCAGAGACAAGTTGTTCGCAGTCACCTTTGCCAGTTATTTTGTTATTTAAGTTTTGAGTGACTTTATGGTCAAATCTCTGTCCAGTTTTGGGAGCACAATAAGGATGATTTTCCATAATGTGGGTGGTAATATTTCCTCATTCAAAACCTCCATGTAGAACTCCAACACAAAATGGAGCCAGTAGGTCTTTATACATTTTGCAGAACTCAGTGGATAAACAGGTTGCCCCTGGAGATCCCACCACCATCCACCCAGCAAGATTTTCAAAACTCGCTTTCGTATCCTATTAGGACATGGGTAGATTAAAACATTGTCTGGGACGATCTTCCAGCCACACCAAAGCAATATCATCTAGGTATTTTGCTGTGGAATCTGACTCCTCCCTACCTGGGTAGCATCGAACAATTAATAATATTTTAGGAATTGTCCTAGCATGTGTTCACTAGAAAATAGCAACACACTGTCTCTTTCCTCTATCAGCAAGACATGGCCACTGTGTCAAGTTTCAACAGCAGAGCCAGCATCTTCCCAGTCGCCCACTTTGGTCATATTGTCTGGCCATCGCATGATACCCTAGAAAGTCCAACTGCCTATTAGCTTGTCCCAAAACCCCTATAGAGGGTCATTCATTTTGTTCAAATATCTGTTCTTTGATCTATGGCTTTTAGAATGCCTGCATGTTTAGCTACGATTATACCAAGCATGTAAACATTAAAGGCCCCACACACTGCAGCCTTCCTGGAAACTGTTCCCACATTAAATTGGAAGAATGATGTAATAGCAGGGCTTAGTTTGCCTTGACACGCTGCATTTAACAGATATTCCAAAAGGAACTTTCATTAAGGGTGGGTGAGCCAAGAACAAGGTAGAGACAACATCAGCTTTACCAAAGAGTGGTCTGAGAGTGTGCGGGAAAGATATGTAGCTTCCAAGAACTACATAGATGCACTGATGCACGAATATGTTTAAGAAGGAAACTTAACATCTAGAACTGTTCACCATTGGAAGGATGCAAGGCTTTCTCTTCGATGACTTCAAAAAGACCTCAACAAAGTAGACTGGTCCTTTTTTAACCAGGGTTCTAGAGAATATGGGACTAGGCCCCAGACTGCAGCGCAAACACTGGTCAATGAGGTACTGTCAAACCCATTCCCTATCTGGAGAGGCACCAGACAGTGGTGTCTGCTGTCATCACTCCTTTTCACCCTGCCGATCAAGCCTCTGGCCCGGATGATGCATTATGATGCCCAGGTGACAGGGTGGGGCTGGACAGATGGATCCGAGGACTGGATCACCTTGTATGCAGATGATATCCTTATTCTGATCTCATCCTCAGACCTCAGGTCCATGCTGAATGGGAATACTACATCTGTATGAAAAAGCCTCACGTTCAACCTGAGGAAATCACTGCTGGTGGGGCTAAAAGGGGAAGATGGGGACACAGGGTGCCATACACCAATACTGGTATGCAACACAAGCTTCAAAAACCTGGGGATTCATACCTCCAGGGATCCTGAGGGGACATGTAATCTTAACCTCACTTCCTTGACCCAGAAAGTGAAGATCAACCTCCAACACTGGGAGGCACTACCATTTCAATTTCCAGGGAGAATTGCCCTTTTAAAAATGATGATGCTCCCCAGGTATCTGTGTCTTTCAAACTTTTCCCCTCCCCAACCTGCACATCTGTTTCCACAATTTGGCATCCACGATTCAATTATTTTCCTGGCACAACTGCCCTCCTCGCATAGCCCAAGACAAACTGAGGAAGTCAGTGTACACAGAGGTATGAGCATGGCAGACCTACAGCTCTACTACAAGGCCATACAATTATTGGTTATCAATGACTGGCTGACGGCAGGTCGAATGACCCAGCTCATCGAACTGAACTTTCAATCCTAGGATTTGACTAACTGATGGGAATGCTCTATGACGACCCAAACCCAAATGACCTTCCTGAGGTCACCAACGTAGGCTTCCAGAGCTGGCAGGAGGCATGCGGGGCCAGGGCTTGTGAAAACCCCAGAGGCAACAAACTCCACCTTGCACATGCTGCCCAACTAAAGGAATTTGTCAAAGGGGACAAGATCGCCATCACTACCCTAGGGAACGTCTATTTGCCTAAATGGTGTGGGTACGATCAGTTACATTTTGGTTTCTTTTAAGACCTACAAGGACAGTTCTCCCTCTTTGTAACAGAATTTCATAAATACCTCCAGCTGTGGCATTCCCTGCAACTGCATAAACCTGAGCTCACCAATCTTCCTGAGCACAGCCCCTCAAAGTAAAACTACTGATGGGAAGACTGGGGAAGGCAGGGGTGTCCCAAATTTACTGCACACTGATGCTAAATGCCCCCAATAAATTCCAGTCTCTGAGACAGAAATAGTAGAGGTGTATTGGGCAACTCAAGGAAACAGACTGGAGACTGGTGCATTTGGCTCCTCAACAAATAGCAATATTTTTGGGGCTCAGGCTTGTATAACTTAATTACCTTCACATCACCTATCAAAATCCACGGTGGATGTGGCAGGCGAGCAAGATTCCAAGTCTGGAATGTCCCAGATGCCCCTGCTCAGACGCATACTTCTATCATGTTGTATGACAGTGACCCACCCCAAGCATCCTAATGGCAACGTATTATGGGTACACTTGCCCGGATACTGGAGACCTCCATCACACTCTCACACAAAAAAACACTACTGGGCATTCTTGACAAGGACGAGAATTACCAGGTGAAATTGATCCCTGATTGTAACGGCGACTATGGTGGCAAAGTGGGACACTACTCGTAAATGGAGATCAACAACTCCACCTACTCTCCTCGAATAGCACAAGGTGTGGACTGGTGTACACAGCTGAAAAGACCGATCTACACCACCAGGTGCTGCCCACGAAACATGCCTGGTTCTGGGGCAAATGGATGCCCTACTATGGATTGGGCATTCATAGCCCCTCCACGATAGACAACATAAGTCTGAAGAGAAACACTTGGATGTAAAAAGTTTATGGTGCAATTGTGCGCCAAACATGTTAAATATGGTGCATACATGTGATACAACCTATAAAGTTTATCAAAACAATTGTTTCATTTAATGTTGAAGGTTTAAGACATCAAGTTAAATGTATGAAAGAATTCGTTTATTTTGCTAGACATAAACCTGACATTTGTTTGCTTTAAGGGACTCATGTTGATGATAAAATATTATCTTCTATTAATTAAAAAATGGGTTAGCAAAATTATTTCCTCTGATAGTGGTAAAAAATGGTGTTACAATCGTATTTTCGAACAAATTTCAACTAAAGATTTTAGACAAACATTTCTGACAGTCAACACCTATTTTTTATGGTTAAAATTGATACACTTGTTTTGCATTTCATTAATATTTATGCCCCTACAGCTGAATATCTGACCTTTTGGCAACATATTACTTCTGAACTTCTCAAACTTGGCAATATTCCCCTTTTTGTAGGTGAGGATTTTAACTTAATATGTGACCCTCTTCTTGAAACTCTTCTACTAAATTTAGACCTCCTAAATCTTTCCAATCACTTTGAGCAAAGCTTCCCAAACTTTTAGAACCACAACCCAATTTCCACAACAACAAGTTTTTGCGACTCACCTAACTTTTATAGACAAGAGCCGGGTGATTTTTTAATGTAACTAATGCATCGTGTGGTTGTCCACTGTAAATTACATACAGCACATTTTACATTGAAATGGCCACTAAATTTAAACAGACATACCATTTTACGGATAAGACTATACTTCACTCAAATGACGATTGGTTTATCGCCCGCTGTGAGATCATGGTGAGAGGAGCAGTTGGAGGACTACTAGCTCCAGAAGTTCTTTGCCGTATTAGGAGGCGGGGGACTGCCAGCGCAGCGCTACTTCAGGTGCTGAGGCTTCCCGCTGTACCGAACGCTTGGTTCATCGCCCGCTGTAAGATCATGGTGAGAGGAGCAGTTGGAGGACTACAAGCCCCAGAAGTGCTCTGCCCTATTAGGAGGCAGGGAGACTGCCAGTGCAGTGCTACTTCAGGTGCTGAGGCTTCCTGCTGCGTGAGACACTTGGTTCATCGCCCGCTGTGTGACCATGGTGAGAGGAGCTGTTGGAGGACTACCAGCCCCAGAAGTGCTTTGTCCTACTAGGAGGCAGGGAGACTGCCAGCGCGGTGCTACTTCAGGCGTGGGACGTGCACAGGTGCGTGCCTGGGCCAAAACTGGCCCGTCATAGCTCGACAGAGGCCCGGCTAGGCCACCCCTCCTTCGTTTTTTTACTTTTTATTTTTTTTGTGCTTCACCTATATATCTTGGTAAGCATTACATATGATCAAAGGGAAGTGGAAAACGACTAGTTCGGGGACTTTGCTTTGATGGACGAACGGTTACAGGCTAAGTCTACAATTGATAATATTGCGGTAAGAACAGTGGATGTTATCACAAATTAATTAAAATAAACTGAAAGAAGGCTCTCTTTTTACCAGGAAGGATATGGTAGCTTCACTCTCAGCTCCTTGGATCAGGGAAGAAACAAATGAAATAACTCCTCAAGGTAGTTTGAGGGACATGATTGTTATTCCAATTTCTCAGTCACCTTCACCCCCAAAACGATGTCAAGGGGAGCCTATAGTACATGCAGATGATTAAGTCGGGGGCACAGGAGAAAGCATCTGTTTTAAGGTCGCATGTTGAGGTCTTAGTGAATTCAAAGATGCCTCATGTTGCATCCCAAGGGCCCAACCTGGAAGCAAAACACCGATGATGGGCGGTTAACACCAATGCAGGTTGCTCAAATCATGGTTCGACATCTGGGCAAAAGCATCAAGTTAAAACCATCCGCACCCAATTATAGATCCTCCACATACCCCAAAAGACTTCTATTTGGGATGATATTAGTGGCTCCCTCAGTGACTTATTAGACTCAAAGTTGGGACCTGTACTCTCGAGCTTAACGGCTCTGGAGATGGAGTGAAAATTCTTTAAAACCCTTCTTGCAGGGTCCCCTAGGACATCCTCAGGAAAGGTTAAATGAGGGCAGGACAGAACTCACAAGATTGTAAAAGCTAACTCAAAGAGTTTGAAAGTTTTTACAGAGGTGAGAGGAAATATCAAAGGAAGTTCATTGGTCAAACCAAAGCTTGGTCATAGTGAACCTTTATGCCCGCAGGTACCTCGGGTGGAAACCTAAACTTCCAGTGATACATCTTCCGCCAGAAGCCTGTCCCTATCTGGCTGCTCTGGTAGATGTTCCGCCCTTGAATGATTCCGCGGTTGAGTCAACATCAGCTTTAATGTATAAAATGGCCCACTGGTTAACTCAGAATCTGCTAGGACATTGGGATTTATTGCAGGATATTATTTTAGCCCAGCGGGTGGGAGGTATTGGCCCGTTACCACATAAAACATCAGGAGACAAAGTTGTTGTCAATTTTCGTAATCCATGCTTGGCGGGTGCAATACCCGCCACAGTAAGAGCGGGAAGGACAAAACAAAGCAATATAAAGATTTTACCATTGGGCTTCTTTTATCGGCATTTGAACCAGGGCTTAAGGAAAGCTTCCATAATTAATCCACCAACTCAGGAGGTTTTGAGAGGTATTCTCTCTGAGAACAGATTTAATGTTCTTGCTTTATTGGAAGAAAATGATTGACTGGCTAGTCCCCAAATAGAGGAGGTTTTGGTGATAGACTGTCAATGGGCACAAGATTCAGTGGCTCTGGATGGAGAGTAAACAGGCATGGAGGAGGGAATTGAGTAGATGGCGAATGAGGTTATGACCCCCTGTGCCATATTTATCCCAGACTCAGGAACCGGAGATTGGAGGGCTGAGTATATTATCCTGGAATATTGCGGGGGCACAACAGAAGTTGACTAACCAGGATTGGCTAAGCATGATATGTACTTATGATGTGATTTGTATCCAGAAGACCTGCATGACTAGCCCCTTGAATTTGGATGTTTTTTTCTCATTAACTCAACCGGCCTTACCTTCAAAGGCTGGTAGACAGAGTGGGAGCCTTGCAAATAGTGTCTCCTTAAAGTCAGCCGAGTCAAAAATGACTGTGGTTTGGTCATTTCCGCAATTTTTGGGGACATTACTATCTGTGGGTGGAAAGTGGAATATTTTGTGATTTTTTGTAATAATATTTTTACTAATGCTGTTCTTCAAGATTTTAATTAATTTATTGAAGGTTTCCTGGCTGAGTGGAACTAGAAAATAATGGTTGTGTGGGTGGGGGAATTTATATTCAGCTATGTTGTCTTACTAAGACAGAGGTATGTGGATTTTCACAGGATGATGATGGATTGGGCCCATTTTAAGAATATTGTCCTGGAGGATGCCTTGAATACGATGCTATTTAAACTAGATCTCTACATACTTGAACCACGAGGGGGTTTAACGCTGACACAATACCAACCTTTTGTGGGGGGTATAAACTGAAGTATTAAAGATTTTTTAATTATTACTGGGGGACTCTGTGAATTTGGCATCAGAACGTAGGATCATTCCAATTTGCTTGAGTGACCATAATCCTGTTTCTATTACTTTTAATATTAATTCCTGTCACAATCCCATAGATTTCAAGCACTAGTGGAACTTTAATAAGAATAAGGGCATTAGAATTAAATAGGAGCAAGCTAACCCAATTTCTTTTTCAAACAAAATAATACAGGAAAATACAGCTTCTATAGGAAAAAAAACAGTCCAATCAAGAAATTGTTCTGGATAATTTTCATTTTTTACACAAAGCGATCAGCGAGGGTTTAACACTTTACAGATCTCCACAACATGCTCCTATAGTTCGATGGTTTAATAAAGCATGCTCGAAGACACATAAGCAGTTGCTGGTCACCTTAAAGGCTAGGCCTCACTGGCCTGGGGAGATTCGTAGGGCTACGCTGGAATATAAACTCATTGTTGAGGGTAGGAAAGAAGAAATTAGAGCTCTAGCTTGGGAGGACTTACAGGAAACTGCTGCCACAAAGAACAGTGTCAAATTTTGGGAAGTTGTAAATAGTCCCTTTTTCCAGGAACCTGATAGACCCAAAATGGAAGTAATGGTCTCGGGAGAGGACTGGGTTTTGCATTACAGTAGTTTTTTTCAACTTTTCCCAGATGGAGGTTTGTATGAGGAGAATCAAGAAGTTGAACCATGGGCGGTGCATTTGTCAATACCTATTGAAGTTGGACAAGTAGGAAGGGTATTAAGTCTCTCAGACCCAGGTAAAATCCCAGGCCCTGATGGAGTGCTGGTTGACTTCTTTAAAGCTGATATCCAATTGTGGGCTTCTGTCCTCACAAGTTTTGAGAAGTGCTGTAGATGTGAAGATCCCTGATTCCTGGAGATTAGCGATTTTGATTCCGATTTTTAAGAAAGGGGACCGATCCTACTCAGCATGCTATAGGTCAATCTCCCTGATAGACACTACAGTAAAATTACAAAGAACTGTAATTTAGGGTTGTCTAGAAATGTGGGTAGCGCTTATGGTAAGTGCTAACACTGGTTCAGTTTGGCTTTCGGCCGGGAGTTGGCAAAATAGAGCAAGTTTTAAATTTGAATCTTATTGTCTGTAAGTATGTCCATGTGGGAAAAAAGGGCCTATACATTTAGCCTTTGTAAATCTCTCATCTGCTTTTGCCAATGTGAATCAGGCTAAACTTTGGGTTTTTATGGAGACCCTGAGCACTGAATCCAACCTACTTACTTTGATAAAACACCTTCATTATGATTTCAAAGTGATGGTTTGTTAAGGGCCACAGGGAGAACTGACACCACAGATATCATCCTCGAGATGGGTGAGAAAGGAGGTGCATACTTGCCCCACTTTTTATTTTAAATTTATATTAATGGTATCTTGGATCATTTAAATCAGATTGCAGTGGATGTACTCAGCATGGGGGGGACTGCAAGTTCCAAAATTGTTGTATGTGGACAATGCTGTTTTAATACCTCATCCGCAATTAGTCTGCAAACTCTGATCAAGCCATTGGAAGGATTTATGGATGGGCTAGCTTTAAAAATAAATCAATAGAAAACCACCTCCTGGAAAGATCATATTGTGATAAAAGCTCA
Organism: Pleurodeles waltl; assembly: GCF_031143425.1. Lineage (NCBI taxonomy): Eukaryota > Metazoa > Chordata > Amphibia > Caudata > Salamandridae > Pleurodeles > Pleurodeles waltl. The sequence continues at coordinate 613,508,639 of NC_090444.1, read as the reverse complement.
GCAGATGCGGAGGAATTAAGGGGATATTTTTCACTTTGCGAGAAATTTAAATCATAAACCCTCAAAAGAAATGATTACATTATTTAATACAAAATTAATTTCTGCTGCCACATATGAGGCTGGTGTTTGGGGGGGGTTCAGGATGTTGGGATACTTTAATGAGTGGAAAACGGCTTTGTTAGACATCGATTATCTATCCCAAGTAATACAGCTAATTTTATTGCGCATGAGGAATTGGGTTTAGCTTTTATGGAGGATCAAAACAAAATTGCCCCCCTTTTACATTGGGTGAAAGTTTGGTTGAATTTAGAAGGGAAATTTACTACAGACTGTATAAAGGATTGTTTAACTTTACTATATAGTGAAAAAATCCTGTGGTTTAAGTATGTTGAAACTATTCTGACTTAGATTGGCCTCCCGGAAATACTTTTGGAACCAAGGCAAATGCAACAAGATGGCAAGTTATTGGTAAAAAAGCAGTATTTGCCAGGGACAATAGACTGTATTGATCTACTGTTGAAAACAGTAGATACATACATTTCAATCATAACAACAAATAGTATAGAGCCATATCTGAGCAGGTTTTCAAACTCATACCATTGTACTTTGCTAACCTTTTTTAGGTTAAATTAGATACATTTTAGAGCCGCTTTTCCAATTCAAGGAGGCTGGGTGCTGGATCTCCCTCGGTGTTATTGTAATCACGTTACAAAACAAAGCTCAAGCCACTTTATTCTGTTTTGTTCTTTATATGAATTTCAAGAAAGCCCATCCTGATTCCATGTCTCCGAGCAGTTGGTTTTAATAATTATCGTGAGGCTATGAAATTTTTGCAAAACAATGGTTTTATCGAAATTTGTTGTGCAGTCTTGAATTTTATTAGATCAGCCCTTCACATAAGGAAACAATATCAGATGTTGGTCTTTTAATGATGTTTCAATTTTAATTTTTAAAGGATGATGCATTTTATATGTAATATTTCAGTTATTGTTTTTATTATGTTTTGTACTTCTGTGGTTTAATGGCAAATTAATGATAATGTGTGGAAATAGGGTTTCAGTGAATATTGATCATTTGTGCATTACCAAGTAAAATGTCTTGATTGGTTTTGTTTCCATCATAGTTCAGAATTACAAAAAAATGTGGTTCATGCTTGCTTTCCTAACTGCTAAATGTGTACATTTCACTAACAGGTATTTACATTTTGTTGTGTGTTACAAAAAATGACAACCTACAGCCTTTCCTTTCACATATTTCACTTGACTTTTCTTTCTCTGACATCAAAGTGAGGGGAGTTTGTAAACACCAATTTGCCAGAAGACACAGCCTGGCGTTTGACCACTGTTGTTGAAGAGAAGCTATGTGACTAGATAAATACAGAATATAAAGGCATCTTTATCTATTGCTTGGACTTTGGCAACCAAACCAAAATCGACTAGCAGCCCAACAGTGGATCGTAACCCACAATTTGGGGAACACTGAAAGTATTGTTTAAAAAATACCAAGCTTATTTATTTATGTTTGCCACTTCATTTTCTAACCATTAAAGAGTTAAAGACTAAAATGTCAGCTATTGAGGAGTATCCTTCTCTTAATACAGATGGTGTGGCATCTGATATCGTACAATGAGATTCTTTTAAAGCATATATTAGCGGTATAACAATCTAACATGAAAATAAATCCTCTTGCTCTAAACTCTCTTGCTTGGAAAAGGAAAATGCTAACTATGAACGTACATTTATTACACCTAGTAACAATTCTTTTAAGCTTAAACTACGGAAGCTTTGTTATGAATACAATAACTTACTGAGTAAAGAGGTGGACTGCAACTTTAAAATAACAAAGCAAGACCTTATTTTAATGGGAATAGATCTGGAAAATTATTAGTCTATTATCTTTGCATTTAAAGAGACAAAACTCAAATTCATGGTATCGGTGGGACCGATGGAAATCTTGCATTGTCTACATCAGAGGTTATTGAAGAATTTCTAGAATTGCATTCCTCCGTAACAAACCAGAAACCGTAGATAACCAGATTATAGACTCTTTTCTGACTTAAAGTAATCTTCCACTATTATCACAATTTGATAGATCTACCCTTGATTTACCCATCTCCATTACCACTATTATTTCCTTGAAACCTCAAATGCCATGGGACCTGATGGCATCCCTGCTGAATTTTACACAACTTTTTCTGCTCACCTTACTCCTAATTTTTCATATATTCACTACCTTCAGTACTACTGGAATTATTTTAGGGTGTTTCACAGAAGCACTGATCAATGTATTGCCTAAGCTTTATAAGGATCATATCGAAGTATCTAACGTTTGTCCTATCTCCCTAATCGATCCAGATTGTAAATGTTTTGCAAAAAGTCTTGCAAGCCTATTGTGAAAAACATTGCCTTATCTCATTTCCAGAGATCAAACAGGTTTTATGAAAAACAGACACTCTGTTAATAATACCTGACTTTTGTTTCATGTTCTTGAACTTATTCCTTTCCTACTTTTTCCTTCTGGCATTCTAGCTCCTGACGCTGAGAAGGCGCTCAATAAGAGTCACTGGCAATTTTTATTCTGAACACTGTCTGTCTTGAATTTGGGCAACTCATTATCAAAATTATCCTGCCTCTCTATTCCTACCCTTCTGCAAAGCTTTTTATTAATGGGCACTTTTCCAATTATTTTCCTGTTTTTAGGCTAACCATACCTGGCAGCCCATTGTCAACTTTAATATGTTTTATTGGCTATTGAACCCTTACTCTCTATTTTCTGAAATGTAAATGAGATTCAAGGATTACATATTAATATTTATCTTACAACTTCAACACATGCAGACAACGTATTATTATTTATTAGTAACCCAAATAGAACTATACTTCACATCCCTACTCTAATATTTAACTATTCTTTTGTTTATGGGCATAATTTAATACTAATAAAACTGAATTTTTTTCATCTAAATGTCCAATTTACCCCATTCATGAATAATACTGACATTTTCTGTCAAATGGAAAAAATACTCAGGAATTCAATTCTCACAATCAATTCAACAAACTCTTACATTAAACTGTGATTATTATTTATTTTTTAATGACAGATACAATTCATCAATGGTCCTCGCTAATTTTCACTCTGTGGGGGAAATCAAAATCTATCAAAATGGTTATTATCCCCAAATGTTTTGTATTCTATCAATGACCCCCATTTCAACTACATTTCATGGTCTATAAGAAATTAGACAGAATCATCTTGAAATTCATTTGGAATCACAAAGTCCCCCAACCTAGTTATGCTAAACTCAAAATAGGCAAATTTAATGGTGGGCTTGGTTTACCCAATTTTTATAAATATCAAAGCTTTCATATGAAAGCAAGGATCTTTATGGCTCTAACAACTAGGTTCTATGAGTTTACCTAAATGGCTTCAAATTGAATAACAACAGGTTCTTACATTCCCCTTACCAACATCATTATCCATGTCTAATTCAAATTTACTTGTAAAATCCTCAACTATTATCAAATCTACTAAAATAATTATAAATCATTTTGATTCTTTATTTCTGTCACCTATTTCTGAATCTAAAACACTTTCTCTATGGCACAATCCATTAATAAAATTTGATCATAACATTAAATTCTGAAAATCTTGGCTTGACACTGGATTGTTTTTTATCTAAATGGTATTAGTCAGAAGGGTGGCTTTTTATTTACAGCATATCATTTCATTACCTTCAGCAGAAGTAACTAAATATGATCTTTTATGTAATTCCATGCTTAATGGTTCTTCAAACACCATTAGCAAGGCTACAGTCTAAATGCAGAAATGTGTTTAAATGCTTTTAGTATTTCTTCACAAAGTTTCCAAACGTTACAAAAAATAATTGATACAGGAGACAGTGATCTAATGCTTTTTAACAATAGTTGTAATAAATAACTTTTCAGGACTTTTTCTGTGGAAACGTGGTGGAAAGGAAACATTTCTGGCTGGCTCCCTGTTGCTTTATATCACATAAATAGTTTTATTCTACTCAACTGATTATGGGGTATATGTAAATTATTTCAAAGCCAAAATTTTTGAAACCCCATTGTGTTGGCATTGTAATTTGGTTGATGGGTCTTTAAAACATTTTTTATTTGATTGTACTGTTATTGTAAGGTTTTAGAAAAATGTTTGAAATGATATATAAAACCTATCTCTGATACATTCTTTTATGAATTCCTTGTTTGCAAATCATTTGCATTCTCCCACAAACTATCTGATGCTCATAGCAAATTATTAGACTTCCTATTATCCTCCACTGCTAAATCAATTACATCAAATTGGAAAGATGCATCTCTATTATCAGTTCATACTTGGCAGTCTTTGGTCACTTTTACTAGACAAGGTGCCCATTTATCATTTTAATGGTACATCTACTTACACCACATCTTTCTAAATGTTTTGGAAACTGGATCCTGATTATCTTTTTTAACATATTTTAGGGTTATTCAAAAGGCTCCTTTTACATCTGATAATTTACATATGGCTTCCTGTACCGCCAGAGTGAAGTCTGGGTACATAGCTAAATTTGTACATTGATAATGCAATAGACCCTTAGGGAGTTTTGCTATGAGATTGGGGTGCGTGGGGGTGCAGGAGGGTGAAGGGGCAGCAAATATCTGGGACCAAGCAAATGATGAGCTCTCTTTACTAAAAACAGTTCAGAAAAGCTAGACTGGTAATAGAATTCAATTAGTAGATTTTCAAAGAAGGAATCCGGACGACCCATATTTGCAGACTCTGCAAGATCCACAATTCATATATGATTGTTCTAGGAATTCACTTTCAAATCTTTATTTTTTGCTGCAGGAACACTCATCTGCATTTGAAACGGCTTTTCCAAGGGGGTGATGAAGCCATTCTCTAAATTTGAGTGCCAATGCTTTGTGCCATCAATTCTAATGTTCTGGTGGTCAATTCACTTAATAAACCAGTCCAACTGGGTATAGGATATGTACGAGCAACACTGGAGGTTTCCTCGTTATCTTGGCTGAAAACATATATAGTGCCACTAATTCCACACCAGTTCATCCAAGCTGTGCCCATCTGTGCACCAGTATGTCACTATTATGTGGGCCAACATCAGAACCCGGCAGAGGTGTTACCAGTGTTAGCAGGTGCCCCAGGAAAGGCTCAGATAGGAAAGGACGACAGTATGCCAGTCTGTCTGCCCGCAGGGAGCCACTAATGCATTTGTGCTCATAATAGGGTGGCTGTTTACTGCTAACACCCTAGACCTCTAGCCCCTCATCTCATGGATCTGCATCTTATCTAAAGGCTCTGTCATGTCAGGTCCAATCTGTCAGCAGCACCGATCCAGGAGGTGGGCCTCCAGTTTTCGGCGAGCTTTTCGGTCAGAGGCTCCCGTCCAACTCTGCAAGCCTGAGGTTGCCCTCACAGCTTGCCTGAAGACAGCCCCTGATGCAGGCATCCATGGACTACCCTTGTGGTTAAGCCTACAGCCCGCTATGTCACATGCGGCACTTGCAGGCATCACATTTCTGTGCTCCCCCTGGGGCCTGGTAGTTGTTCCCCACTCCTCACCCCACGCCTGCATCTTCCACAGCATCCAGAGCCCAGGTACTAGAGAAGGAGAGAAGCTATGAATTAAGCTGCCATCTTAGTCATCCGTGTCACCTCGCTCTTTTAATCAAACATTTTAATTTGAATATATAGGAGGTGGAGGTCACTCTCAATGAAGGGTGAAACCAAGATATCCTTACTTTTAAAACTGGGAAAATGGGCTACGCAGAGCTTCTGAATTTGGATGTTAAAATATATCCTAAAATAATGGCTACCAGACTTGAGTCAATCTTACCTTCACTATTCATCCAAACTAGTTGTGTTTTTATTCTCAGCAGACAGAAACATGATAATATTAGGAAGATTGTTGACCTGGGTGAAAAAGGAAAACAAAAATATTAGCATCTCTTAATGCAGAGAAGTCTTTTGACTCTGTGGACGGGCAGTTCCTGGTAAACACTCTTCAGGAATTCGGTTCTTTGTCCGACTGTCATTTCAATGGCAGGCTACCAGTCCTTGCAATCCAGAATTAATGTAAAAGGGAAGTCATTGTGCTCCCTTCATTTGGGTCACGGAACACAGCATGGCTGCTATCTTTCTCCTCAGCTCTTTGCCCTTGGTATTGAACTGGAAGCAGAAAGATTAAGATTGGATGGAGGGATAAAGGGGAAGTCTTTTGGAAAATATGAGCATAAGATTACTTTATTCGGTGGCAAGGTTTTGGTCTCTGTAAGATCACTAGCTACCTGTTTGGCATATCTGTCAAAGCCAAATAAAAGAATTTGAGGCTGTGGACTGCTTTAAAATAAACACCCATAAATCAGAAATACTAAATTTCATACTCATTTTTTCTATGGAAACATGGTCCTAACTATAACTACCTAGTGGCAACCGCCACTAGCTAACATATGCATGTATATAGATATTCACTGAAAAAAAAAACTAAGGGTTAAAGGGACATTGTAGTTGGTTTCTGAATTTACTCATACAAAACCACACAAATTCAGCAGTTATAGTAAGAGTTCTTTCATGTAACTATAACTCGCACCCTAAGGTAACTACAATTCACACCTGCACAGCTAATTACTTTACATATTATAACATTGATGAGATTTTGTATGGCATCTTTGATATCACTGCAACGTTTGCAATAACATTATTGATAAGAAAACTGTGCAAGGCGAGGGGCCTAACTATAATGTCCCTATAACCTTTGGGTTTTTCAGAGAGTGTGTGTGTGTGTGTGTGTTTGGATAGGGCCTAACTATAACGTCCCTATAACCTTTGGGTTTTTCAGTGAATACATATGTGTGTGTATTGGATATTAGTTTATATGGGATAAACGAACTGTGTGACTTGATTGTCCTAGATTTATACAAAGAATGTGTGATGTTGTTTTGTCTAATAGTTGTAAGGCCCTAAAATTAATAATAATGATAGTGATGATGATATTACTGGTTATTGTTATGTGTTAGGGAGAGCACTTGTTCCTACGCTTGAAGGTCCTTTAAGTTCTTAAAGTCATCTTTGTTGACATACAAATACCTGTCAAACTTCTTGGTTGAAAGAAGGCTACAAAAGATATTTCCAGGCACATCGGTGGCTTTGAGTACTGTGATGGAAGAAGGGTGCACTGACTTATTGGTTCAGGGTGGCAGTGGTGTGAGTGTTCAATGCTGTTTTCCCAGAAAAGTATAAGCTCAAGGAAGTGATCTTTAGTGTGAGGCAGGGATGTGTTGAGGCGAGACCTGGGCAGTAAATTCAGAGGTTGAAGTTGCCCACAAACAGAATTCCGTTAACTAGCTAAGCTGATAGTCCTAAGGAGGTAACAATGTGTTGTGAAATTCACAGTGAAAGCCAGTGAGCCAAAGAAGGGTAGAATGTGTAAGAAGCAGGAGGAGGAGGAAAGGCAGATAATGGCAAGTACTTGCAAGGCAGGAATGGGGAAACTTATGCCATTTAGGTAGCATCGGGGGTCCTGTGCTACTAAAACTGAATAACACAGTAGGGAGAATTGGGACACAAATTTGTCAAGTAGAGGAACAGGCAGGTTTGCATGGTCCTATGAAAGGATAAGTAGTTTTCGAGCCTCTTTTTTTTTTATTACATAAGGAGCGCTACATGGATGCAGAAGGTTCAGCAACTATTAAACAAAATCTAGTTATTGAGGGCCTTAAGCAGGCAGAGTGAAGAAGCAGCAAACAAGCCACCAGACAAGGTTTAGCAACCAGGCATGGTGATGGGTGCCTCCTTTGTGGAGGGTGGTAAGGTCACTGTAAAACCACAGCATCTTCATAGGGAATTTATGGCACGTATTTGAGTGAGTATTTGAGCAGTATCCTTGGGTACATTTTAATATTTGGGGATATAGTTTAGGAGCTCGAGGGAAAGCTGAGCAGACTCGGAGAACTGAACAATTACGTTGCTGCGAGATGACTGAGGTAGGAGATGAGGAAGCGACTTGCAAACTGGCCATCAAAGCAGTGTGATTTGGTGTATACACTAGGTTTACAGGAATTATGAGAAGTGAACACTAGGGAGTGGTCATATTACAATGAAAAGGATAATCTCAGTGATGAGCACTTGCAGTCAATCCATTGTGCTCTCGAATGAGTATCTACAACAGTAACATTAAACTCCCAATGACGGACACAAAACAGTGCAAGACTTTGAGAAGCCAATAGCTAAAGATGCAGGCAACACTCAACTGGACTGAAAAGGTAAAACAGCAATTTTGAAAGCATATACATTTTTTTACAAAACAGAAGGCTTTATACAGAGCACGGTTTTATGATTTATGATTTGCATTGTATGTGCAGTGAAATAATGTAACTTTATATCACATTGTTCTTGTTTTCTTACTACCCACAACTTAACTCCTCTAACCACCAGTGTCCAGCTTGGTGCTTTTGGCTGCAATATGCCATCATTAGCAACTTTCTATATTTATCACCATTGGTAGTACACCTGATAAAACCAATACTAAAGCCTTGTATAGTTCAAAACCAATCTTCGCTTGAGTCCAATTCAACACTTCTGACCCATTTGAGATTTCCTCACATTTCCTACCTTCACCAAATTTACAGCCCAGTATCTACTCAGGCAGAACTAAGCCCCTACATACTATTTTAAACGATTTTTACTGCAGCATTGCCTTTCGCTTGGAAATTGTGAAGGATTCCTCCTAAAACGTCCCTTCAAGGTGCGGTGGGCTTCACAGGTCTGTAACGTACCAGTGCAGAGAACAGGCCCTAATAGCTGAATCGCGGACCTTAAAATCAGAAGACCTGCACTTCAACCCTGGCCTCAGCTCTTGACCAAAATAGGATATGTGCTTTGGAATATCAGGTAACTCCATGTGTCTCAAGCAATAGAAAATAACTGTGTGAGAAAGCCAGTGGTGCTGCAATGTGCCCTCGCCCCAGGGCCATCACATGCTGGCGTCGGGGACACGGTCCTGATCGGCTACAACAAACATATTAAGCTCTACATGTAACATCTCATTTTATACTCGGCCATACAAATGCTTGACGTAGGAGCCCTGAAGCTCTCTGCAGCGAGATTACAGCAACCATGCAGCCTGAGATATATTCAGGTAAGAATCGTCGGTGAAATGGGTGGGTGCAAGTTGCTCTTTCTGTATTGTTCGCAGAGCCAGTAGAGGTCTACGAATAATGCCCAGTTTGACATTAAATTAACTAAATTTGATTGAGGAATAATTGTTCGCTACAAGAAAGTAATGAATTAAGCAGGTGAATGCAATGCAGATGTATATGGAAACCAAAAGCCATCTGAGCTACAGCGGAAGGTGCTGTGAGATGTCAAGGGTGTTTGACTTCTGTTTAAACCGACTCTATGGCTTTTAGAGACCTACATTGTCATAATGACAGGAATCTGTCGAACCCAATGAACTGTCTTCAAAAATAGTAAAAGGGGTGTTACATCAGTTACTGTTGCAGGAAAAATCGCAAAAAGCATATGAGGGACGTTAGTAATTTAAACACTGACATCTGACACTGGTTTTTACATCAAATGCACACAATGAAGTGATTCGCGCCTCACCTTTCCTCCGGAGTGTCTACATGGAAAGTCCGTTCGATTACTGTGGTCCACTGGAGACATCGGATGATAAATGTATTTGGCTTTGGTCTTTCGGTTTTCATTAACTGGCATTCTAAGAGAGGGAGAACAGTTAATGCTCACTTATTTGAAGTCTTCCAGCATGAAAGCATATATGTTCTGAACGTATAAAAATACGCTCATAAAATACATTTGTTCATGACCCTAGTCTCTTTCGAATTAAGAAACTTCTCGCCAAAAATCGTATTCCTCGGAATCCAGTACTCTAATCCAAATAATGCTGTGATAAGAGCTGTAGTAATAACACCTCAAGGAAATGACGGCCTCAAACACTGGCAACGGCAGTTTCAAAAACTCCACACAACTCTTAATGGCATATTGGACACCCAACTACACACAACACTTGCACGCATCTTCTACACCATGAGCAGAAAATAAACAATCCATAATTAGTTTGGCTTCATTATAATAAAAATAAAACTGGTAATTTGACGACTAAATTATGTAGGCCAATGCCATGTGATAGTGGTGGTTGGACGAAGGAAGGAAGCACACTATGATTTTATTGGCTGCGTGGACTTACGATGGCAGATATATTAGGGCATGATGTACTTAATGGTGTTTTATATTGTGTAGTGTTCCTTTTGGGATGTTGCAAAGAATATATGATGTGGGTGGATGTTAAGGCTGACTCATTACTATGAGACTAGGTCACAATTTGAAGGCAGCACCTTAACCTTTGAATTTCATAATTTTAGTTTTTTACGATAAAGCCATAAATGTATGATTGTGGTTATTTTGGCATAAGATGGTGGGTGTGTTGATGTAGTTGTGTAAATTTATGATGAGTGTGTTGGCTCATGATGGTGTGCTGATGTATGAAGATGGGTGTTTTGGCAAGTGATGTTGGTGGAGCGGACGTATGATGATGGATGCACTGGCCTATGGTACTGGGTGAGGAGGTGCTGGTAATTGTGAGAAATTTGGTGTTAATGGTGGTGGTAATAGTGGGGATGGCATAATAAGGGTGACAGTGTTAATGATGGTGGTGATGGTAACGAAGGTGGGAATGAGAATACTGTGCTAGTAGCAATGGTGGTGGTGGTAATGGTGTGGTTTGTTATGTTGATATTAACAATGGTAGTTTTGATAATGGTGGTGGCAGGGCAAATGTGTGCCCTACTCCCCTTCACCTTGCCCAAACGCAATTAAGGGCTTCGCAACAAGCATCAGCAAAGTTAATGGGTCTCACCTTGCCATGATGTTACTCAACCATTTGGCATTGCTAATGTCTTTCGCAAATGCTGTTCTGCATCAGCAAAAAATAAGTGTAAGCCATTACTGAACAGTATCAATAGAAATTTAAAAAAAAGGATGCTATATCATATTGACATGCACACATTCATGCGCAATCATGCATGTGTATGTGTCATGATGTAGCACCCATTTTATTTTTACTTTTAATATACTGTTACAAGATGGCAGATGCCACTATAAGCAGTAAAATTAAAAAAATATGCAAAAAATGCAACAAAGAATAAGGAGCAGCACAATACCAAACTGCAGCTACCAGGCTCTCTCGAAACAGAAAAAAATATGTTTTTAATTAAAACAAAATGTAACAGCGAAGGACAGGAGAGCAAAGAAGGAGCGTACAGGTTAACACTGCAGCAGCAGCAACGTGGAGCAGTTAAGGGGTTGGGGGTAGAAAAAAAATACTGGGAAGAGGGGTCAAAATAGAGAGCATAGATGCAAAGATGCAAGGGAAAAGCTGAACTTGGAGAAGACAGCCAGAAAACAAAAGAAAAATAGTTTCTTTGTGTGGAGGCTTAAAACGATACAAATCACCTGATCAAAGTGGTGGTAAAGAAGCAATGCTCCAGGGGAAGGGATAAACACAGGAATAGGAAGGCCAGCCATCAGATAAGATGCAAACAAATTACAGTGAAAAGAAAGCCAACCGATGGTAAGCAACAGGCTGACACAAAGCCCATTGTAAGTACTTGAACTGTTCAAAATAGGTCTTCAACAACAGACATCTAAAGGCTCTCTGTAGGTGAGATCTAAAAAGTGGAAGCATGCTGCTCCTCAGCTGCAATCCTGAAGGCCAAAGGAAGGGGAAGGGGGTCACCCACATTATTGCCCAGGAGAATGTGGCAGCTGTTTGGCTCCTCCAAAGCCTGCAGCATTGTCCAGGTGATGAGGTAACAGCTGAGCTGGCATTTGCTCCCTGTGCCTTGCTCCCAATCAGGAACAGGATGCAGAAGCCCATGCCTTCAGAAGAGGGTGAGCTAGCTGTCGCCTGGGTCGTGGAGCAGCAGTTCAGTTGCACCTACTCCTGCAACTTGTTTCCAACTGGGGTCCAACGTTACAGCAGGTGACAGCGGGTGAGAAGCTGACCAGCTCCTCTGTGGCCTTCACAATGCTGCAGGACATAAAGGAGGGGGTCAGCGGCACCCCTTCTGGTTCCTATTTGTAACAGGGAACAGGAGTGAGTGTCAGCTGAATCACATAATTGTGTGAGCCACAGAGTAGCAGGAGACTCCAAGCTGATGGTGGTCTTTATTATTTATAGCCACCCCACACGCCTTTGGGAAAGGGGGCCTTTCTCACATCGTATCAATGTTAGACTTGAGTTTGACGTGAAACTACGTTGAAGGAAATATTAGGTAAGTGAGGACAAAAAAACTAAACAATGAGACATGTTGTAGGATGCTTATACCTAGCCTCCACTGACCCTTCACTCCTTGAAATATGGAGAAAGTGAACTTTCGTTAGTAAAATTAAACACGTGTCTTTGGAGAAAGGAAGTGGAAAAAATACTCCTGGAATGAAGCAATTCTAATTACTTACTTGGTAGCAGGATCGGGTCATGTTCAGTTGCCAGAAATTAGCAAAAGCAATACAGAGCCATTAATGGGGCATTAAGAGAGATAAGTGAACATCTTATGCATTTTGTACATTTTCAAAAGTTTATAATTCGTTTTTCGCCTTTTTTCTAGTATCATGATATTGCAATGCATACAGAACCAGAACAAAATGGGTTATGTACGAGGATATTTTATCATTAATCATCTCAACGAGTGTTTACTCATACACTACACGTTTTTTAAATCAAGATGCAGCTGTGCTTATACTGGCAACACATCTCCAACTAGCTTTCTTCTTCTGTCTGCTCCTCACTCAGGACGGTGACCCTTCCATTGAGAACATACTTCTGCCAGGTCAAAGTGGTACATTTTTTCTTCGGTTTTGAGGGTGCTGCAGCACCTCCTGTTCATAATTTGGGGAACTGTCAGACACAAGTAATTACAGAGGAATTGGTGATAGTCTCCAGTGCTATTCCTATTTACATGCTGCCCTGTCTTAACCAGTACTCAAGTCAGTCCTGCAGGTAACTGACATTACGAAGGTTGTTCACTTGATGTACTTACTGCTAGATCTGTGTCTACACTTCATCCACTTAGGTCCTATGAAGAACTGGCATGGATTTTTATTATTTTTTTAATTTATGGGATGTGGAGGATCCCTCACACAGAGTAGTATTAGGGCGTGGAGGGTCCCTCACGCAGAGTAGTAATGTGCAGACCTCATGGTGACATTGCCTTGTAAAGTCTACTCCCATGGCAAATATTGTGAAATGGGTGTGGAAGTTAATACATTTAATGTAATATCATATCTACTTGTCCATGGGACAGGTTCCTACATAAATTGACTTGTCCTATAAAAAGAAACCAAATCCACTTGTCCCTATGGTGCCATGTAGTGTGGCGACAAATTATGGCAGCAATCTCATTATATAACAGCCCTGATAATAGCCTCTCTGATTATGCCAGGGTTCATACAGTATATATCTATATACTGGGGCTGGAGGTAGCAGTAAAAATCGTTTCAGGGTTGGAATGCCCTTTTGAGTGTGTGGAAACCTACTATTTAGCAAGTTTTAGGGGTTTTCACCAGCTCTTCTATAATCTTTTCCCTTACTGAGAAAGGCTGGAATTTGACTCCTGACAGGGTCGGGAAAAAAGGGTTTGAGTAACTTGGTGAACTTGTAAACGCTCAGCAAATTTCTGCAAGAGCAAATCTGCACATGCATATTTGCATGGGCTAAAATGATTTTCACAAATATTTTCATTGATTGCCACTTCCTTGCCTTCTTCGGTAAATTAATGAAAGTCATAAATCTGCACTAATGGAAGGACACATACCCTGGGTGCACTTTTGTGACTTTAAGAATTGGGCCCATAACTAGATCTGGTGTTAACCAAGACCTTTTGTTTTTAATAAAATTCAAAGGCTGGCTTCACTGTGAGTGACAGCGTTCTACACTTCCACAAGGAGCATATCGGCACACAAAGTTTTGTTCAGTTCAAGAGTCTACTGTGATAATCTGTACTTTTTGAGACCAAAAATTTTTTTTGCTTTTTGCCAATGTTTGTTATAACGGTAAGGGCCCTGTAGCTCCCACAACAATAAAGTTTTACAACAGCAATGTCTAAAAAGACACGCATTGACAAAATCAAAAGGTTGACCTTGTCAGATCTATTGACTTTGCCAATGCTGGTTTATTTTCATGTTTACCACAATCTTGTTGAAACTGGTAACACTGGCTTCACATTATTAATATTTTTGTAAATACAGCATGTATCAATACATGTTACTAAATGATGCTTTAAAGAAATAGTACCTAAAATTCCACAGCAGATTAGTAAAATGTTTTTTCTGAGTTGCATTTTTTTGTGCACGCTTTACTTTGAAAGGAAGTTATCATCAATCTTGCTTTCAAGCTTCTGCAAATATTTGCATCTAAACGGAGAGTATTCTGGGAGCATTACACCTAGCCTCAATATTTTTAACTTTGCAATGTGTGTACATATTTTTATACTGGAATCACTGTCAGTAATGCAGTCTACGCTTACAATATTTCCTTAGAACGCTCACCCTAACAATAAAAGCTTTGCCTTAATGAACCATAAATGCAAGTTCAAACAGCATGAACATAGGATACAAATATTAGTTTGACTGCAGACAATGTCCTTTCAAGATCTGTAATGTGGTACTGTAAACTGGCAGTCAAAGGGGTTTGTGCCACAGGTGATTTGGCCCACATGTTCCGATGACCCCAAATAATATGTCCTGGGCGCTTTGGGAATTTCACACGCCTGTATGATTAGCCAACAGGTAGGTGATGCAACCATTCAACTGCTTCTTTCACCAGCTGTAGCTCTACACATTCTTCTTGTCTGTGGATTTGCTTTATCTTCTCAAACTTACTGTCATACACAAACACACACAACTGCACACATGGTGCACCTGGTTGGTCATGCTGGCAAATAGCAGCTCTGCCAGCACACTGCAAAAGACCACAAATGAAACCACCAACACTGCGTTTGTTACAGACATTTGTATCAGAGGAGAGCACCATTTCTACTCTATCTCCCGGGGTTGATCTTTGGGCACCATTTGTGATTGGTAAGCAGTCTAGTGCCAGTACACTTGGTCACAATCCCCTTACTTAAGGAGACCCATGCCATGGACACACAGCGGGCTCCTTAGGTAGTCGTCATATTATATTCCAATAATTTTTAAATGAATGTCCTATTTTAAAAAGTGCTTTTGAATGGTTTTAGCGTTATATTTGGTGGGTGGGTGATTTGTGGAATCTGCTTGCTTTTTAAAATTGCAGCTAATACCTATCTAAGTTGCTATTTTAGATGTGTGGCTCACTTTTGCACACTCTGCACTTTGAGGTATTTCAGATTTTGTGGGAGCATAATTATGGACGTTTGTATTAAGTGGAGCGACATTTCTTCCATCTCCCCGGCTGTTCATTTGGCACCATTTTTGGTTGGTGAGCAGTCTAGTGCCAGTAGACTTGCTCCCAATCATCTTACTTGTGGAGACCCATGCTGCAGACACACAGTGGGCGTGCTGCTGGTGTGCCAAAGGTGCACCTACGACAAGCCCGTCTGCGGCCATCCGTGACTGGACTGCTACCTGCACCAAGACCCCTGATCCCCACAACCCCCATAAACTTACTTCAGGTTGGATTGAATGTCGGTGGGAAATAAAGATAAGCACTTTCTCTCCACTATATATGACTTCCTGCTACCTACCCATTACTATGTTTGTTGTGGTTGTAAATTTGCATTCAATCTCAGCCCTAACTCCCAACACAAGAATGATGCTGCAATCTGCCCAGCACGCTTAGCCCTGAACCCGGTGCATTCTGATAACTCACTTACATGTCTTCTTTTAAATACGAGGTTGTTAATAAAACATAATCACAAACTTGCAGACCTACTAGAATTCGAGAAACCAGAAGTCACTTTTCTCACTGAAACCTGGGCTGATGCTGCATCTGACCCTGGTTTTAATGTAGCCATCCATGACAGCTGTGAGGTGACTTGAGTTGATAGAGAAAATAAGCAAGGAGGCAAGGAGGAGGGATTGCAATAGTTTACCGCAATCATCTTAAGGCTACTTTTAAGCCGTTCTCTTTTCTAAGCACTGAAGCCTTATGTTCAATTTTAAGGTCAGTTATACTTTTATTTTTAAAGGCCTTCTGATCTATCGCCCTCCTGGCATATGGGAACATTTTACTCAAGCTCTACTGAACCTTATCAGTTCATGTTTAATCCTCCAAAACTTCATGGTTTGGAGGACTTTTAATTTTCACTTAGAGCTTTTAGAAGATGACACAAAATACTTAATTGATACTATGCTAAACTTTGATCTGATACAATTGGTAAAATTACCTACCCATCAGGCAAATCATGTGCTCAATAGGATTTTTACAAATGAGCCAAACTTACAGGTCAAGAAGGTTGTACCGTTGGCCTGGACTGATAATAGGTCTATAATATTCAAGCTAAAAGTCCCAGAAAACAAAACTCCTATCTCGAAGACACCAACAACTCTAAAATACCGGCAGTGGAATAAAACTGACAATGTGAAATCACTCCTTACTGATCAACCTGCTTGAACACACAGGCATCAGGGAACAAGCATTAGAACTGCTTGGACCCCTTTTTGTCTAATCAAGAGCAAGTTGTCACCTCTAAAAGCTTTACTTTGGATTATTTTAAACTCTCATGCGAGGTCCCACAGGGTTTTTCGCTCAGTCCCACTCTTTTCAATGTGTACATCAGTCCCTCCCCTCTCCCAATTGAGCTCATTAGATCATATGGCTTTTCAGAACTTTCTTATGCTGACGACACCCAGATAGCGGTGCTAGTTTCCTCAACCCTGCAAAAAGTAGCTAAGCATTTTAATATATGTATGTGGAATATTGTGGCGTGGGTGCAGAAAAACTGCCTAAAACTTGATTCTGAGAAGACTGAGGTGTTGCTTTTTGGTAGCAATACCTCTTTCTAGAATTCCTCATGGTGGCCGTCCAATTTAGGTTAACTTCCATCTCTGGTCCAAAAAGCAAGAAACTTGGGGGTCGTCTTTGACTCCAAGCTGGTCTTCGCCGACCATGTATATCAGGTGACCTCCTCTTTCTTTACACTAAAAGTCTTTAAGAAAGTTCTCCCTTTTCTTCACTTAGAGCTGCGAAAAACAGTTACTTTAGCATTGGTAATTTCAAAGCTAGATTACTGTAAATACTCTGTACGTAGGCTCTCAGCCTTCAAAATGTTGAAGCTCCCTAAATTTAGCTCTCTCACAGACCATTTTGAACCTTCATTGGTTACCTGTCAGAGAGCAGATTAAGTTCAAGGCCCTCTGCTGGGCACATAAGGCACTAAACAAGGTTGACACTCTTTCCTTCAAAAATATTTTTAAATGGTATGTACCTATACACAATGTACGTTCCACAGCTGCTAATTAAGGTAGTTGTCTCTAGAATCTGAAAGGTCCAGTGGGGAGGAAGAAGTTTCTCCCATATCACGTGTATATGGTGGAATGCACGGCTTGACCACCTCAGGTTGCAGACTAATCTGTTAAATTTCAGAGAACAATTACAAACCTGGCTTTTCTTCTTCAGCCACTAATTACTTTCCAGTTGCCTTTCGTTTCACAATACGGTACAGACACTAGCGCCAAGTCGCCTTTCTTTGGTATTCACAAGCTTTATAAATAATATTAACATAACATTTGTTCAAATATAGTTGGCGTAAAAACGGGAAAACCAACAATGGCCAGCCACCAATAAAGCATGTGATATCCATTTCACAATTAAGAACAAAGGCAGGGGTGTGGAATTTATTAAAATATCTACTTGTCCACGGGACAGGTTGCTTCTCAAATCTACTTGTCCTGTAAAAAGATCTATTTGTCCCTTTGGTGCCATGTAGTGTGGCGCCAAATTATAGCAGCAATCTCATTATGTAAGAGCTCTGATAATAGCCTCTCTGATTATGCCAGGGCTACTACCATAGTAGGGCTTGAATACTAGCAGTTTCAATCCCTACTGTAGCAATTTCCTTATTTTTCCACCTTTCTGCAGATCTGCATACTGGGGCTGGAGGAAGCAGTAAGCAATAGTTCCAGGGCTGGAATGCCTTTGAGTCTGCAAACCTACTAACCTGCATGTTTTAAAGATTTTCACCAGCTTCTCTCTAATATTTTCCCATAATAAGAAAGGTTGGACATTTACTCCTGACAATGGCAGAATTAGAACTTCTTCCAGGGTTGGGAAGAAAGTGGCTGGAGGGAAAATGAACTTGCAAATGCTCAATAGATTTTCACATGAGCAAATCTACACATGCGTATTTACCCATGCTAAAATACAGTTCACAAATATTTTATAGGGGTACGACATATACCATGGGTGCACTTTTGTGACTTTAAGAATTTGGGGCCACATGTAGGTAGGTTCAGATTTGTGACCCGCAAATTGCGAGTCGCAAATCCGAATGTAGGATGGTGTCCCTGACACCATCTGTGATTCGCAAGGGCTTCTCAAATGCTCACCTCATGAATAATCATGAGGTGGGTCGCAATTTGCGACCCCCTTGCGAATGGCGGCCTCACAGGGATGGTGGCCTGCTGGAGACAGCAGACCACCATGTCTGGTGGGTCGCAATTTGCGACCCCCTTGCGAATGGTGGCCTCACAGGGATGGTGGCCTGCTGGAGACAGCAGACCACCATGTCTGTGACTGCTTTTCAATAAAGCAGTTTTTTTTTTTTTTGTAATGCAGCCCGTTTTCCTTAAAGGAAAACGAGATGCATTACAAAAACGAAAAATGAAACGTTTGTTTCATTTTTTCAGAGCAGGCAGTGGTCCGCAGGACCACTGCCTGCTCTGAAAAAATGTTTACAGTGACATTCACAATGGGGAAGGGGTCCCAGAGGGACCCCTTCCCTTTGGTGAAAGTGTTAGCACCCATTTGAAATGGGTGCAAACTGAGATTGGTTTGCGCCCGCATTCGCAAAACAATCCTACATTGCACTGCGAGTCGCAATTAGGAAGGGAACACCCCTTCCTAATTGCGAGTCACAAACCCGTTTTGCGATTCGGTAACCAGGTTACTGAATCGCAAAACTGGGTTTGTGCATCGCAATGTACTTTTTGCACGTCGCAAACAGCGAAAGTCGCTGTTTGCGACATGCAAAAAGCTACCTACATGTGGGTCTTGGTCCCTAATTAGGTCTGGTGTTAACAATGATATTTTGTTTTTATTAAACTTCTATTTCTCTCTCTTTCGGCTGGCTTTACTGTGAGTGATCGCATTCTTCTCTTCCACAAGGAGCATATTGGCACACAAAGTAGTTTTGTTCAGTGTCAGGAACTACAGTGGCAATCAGTGACGTAATGAAACTGGAGGGTGCCCCTTTGCAAAGAACATGGAGGAGCCCCCTCTCCAGACTCACTCAGGGCAGGTGCTGTGCTGAAGGGGCCCCCTGGAGGGCGGCTGCGGGGCCTTTGTTATGCCACTGGTGGCAACATGTGCTTTTAGAGTTAAAAAACGTTTTTTTTTTTTTTTGCCAGTGTTTGTTACAATGTTGAGGACCTGGTAGCTCCCACAACAATAAAGTGTTACAAAAGCCATGTCAAAACAAGACACGCATTGATGAAACTAAAAGACTTATAAAAATATGTCAGATCAGTTGGCTTTGTCAGTGTTTGTTTATTTTCATGCTTCCCATAATCGTGTTGAAAATGGTTACACTGATTTTCCATTAGAAATATTTTTAAGAAATACTAGCATGCATCAAAACATTTTACTAAATGACACTTCATTTGCATATAATCAGAGAGCATTCTGGGAGCATTATACTTAGCCTCATAGCCTAAACTTTTCAAACATGTGTATACACGTTTTTTTTTTTTTTGTACTGGAACCAACGTCAGTAGTGAAGTGTGACATTAAAACATTTATTTACAGCACTCACCCTAATAATGAAGGTTTTCAAATAATGAACCATAAATACAAGTTCGAACAGCATTATCTCTTGGAAACACATTACCTCAACTGCAGAGAGTTCCACTCTCTGTAAACAGGCAGCCAAAGGGTTTGTGCTGCAGAGGGTTGGGTCTACTTGTCCCAAGGACAAAGTAAACATAAAATCTTGTTGCCCTTGACCCCAAACAAGATGTCCCGGGCGTCGGGCGATAGGAATGGGTTCGAACAGCGTCCCTCACTCAGCCAGCCACCAACTCAAAACCTTACCAGAATGTTGATCAGACATCACATGTCATCGATCTAAAAGTCACAAATTTCACTCTGTGTAACTATCACAATCTCGTTCTCTGAAATTTCCCTTTTCTGCATCTCATGAGCAGAAAGAACCATCTTTTAAGGGATTTTAACAGGTCATTACTAGTCTTAGAAACAGCAGTATAAAGGAAAAACCGAGACCACCCTAAAAGATGTGGATCAAGATAGAAGCAATATGCAGTATGAAATCATGCTATACCATGAACATGAGAAATTCTGAGGAAATAAAGGCAAATATATTGCAAGTTTTGGTGTCCCAAGTTAAACCCCCAAGTCATGTATTTCAAATGCAGAAATCTGGAATATGGCAAGAGTTACAATAGTCTCCGATTGGTGAAAACCAAAGAATGTGCTGGAGACTTTTGGAGTGTGTGACTGTGCTAGAGTTACATGTCATGATATTGAGTTTTTATTAAACTGCCAGCCATAGTATCATGCCTAGATCAACTATAAAAACTTGGGGAAATGGTAGCACATGTCTGTGTACTATCGGTATGGAATGGCTGCATGAGTTTCTACATTTTAAAGCTGTAGTCCCAGATGATTGTCCTGAAGATGATCACGCTCATAATAATTCTTGATAGACTGAAACTTTAATTAGATTTGTTTTGAATTGAATGTGTACCGATTCAGCAAAAACAAACTGAAAAATCATATCGCTTTTTGGCTAACTGCTGAGTACTCATCCACATGGTTTCTATCCATGTTGTAAGTGTTTTCACATCACCTATAATGTTTGTTGCAAGCCTTAGTCACTTGAGCACTGCACCACCATCTACGAAATCTTGTGTGGAACCTTGAGCAATGTGTTTTAAAATGCGAATTCGGTGTGATTAAAACTTGTTTCAGTACGGCCATGACTGCATTTCTCTTTGTGGCCGAGGTCAATTAAATCACATTTTAGATAACAGTATTATTTAATTTTTAATGTGCACTAGTGGATAGGCATTTCTCCAGAATCATAAACGCTTATTTTGACTTCCGTCAAAAAGAACATTGGTTTTGTGTATTAAACATTACACAGCGCAGGTTCTTAAAAACAGCAGAACTTAATCATACAAAACGGGAAAATAGATAGACTGTAGTGCTATGATGGCATTAGATGCAGAAAAGGAGCTTGATTAATTGACTTCGGCGGAGTTCAACAAGGTGATGGATGAAATAGGTCTTTAATCACACCTTGTAGGGACCTACAGGAGTATTATGCAGACATGTATGGTGTCGTACACACCACTGACTCTGACAGCCTTCAGCATAGACTGGGTACGTGAAACCGTAGCTCCATTTTGATGACCTGCAGCATGAAAGCAATACAACTATTGGCAGCTTGGGTTAGAGTGAACCAATGTGTTGTAAGTCAAAGGGCGGGTGCTAATGGTTTACAGTCTTATATGTAGTTGATATATTCCTGACCATCAGAATCAGCATCTCAACTGTTCTGAGCATCTTACAGACAGATTTCCAACATACAGGTGCAAGATAAATTAAGCCAGATTTGAGATTTTAGATTTGCTGCTACATTACCTGAAAGAGCGATTTCTAAAGTCCTCAGCAGGGCACAGACAAGTTTGCATACCTGGTAATGTACACCACATGAAAGAGGAGGATTTCCAGGAATACAATGTGCACTGCTTGGCAGATTACTTAAATAAGGTACAAGACCACTGTCTAGGATGGGTAGCACTGCACTTACAAAGATGATAATACTACCCAAACGTAAATGCTGTTTAACAAATCACCAATAGGATGTTGAGCATCAGGTACTCCTGGAATTACATATCTAGGTTGGATCTTTTACTTGGGTACAGAAAAATCAAGTGTTTTGAGAGGTAAGACAATATAATTACATGGATGAGTAGTGGCTTTGCTGTTTGTATTATGTTCCAGTAGCCCTAGGCTACACAACATGGCTAGCGAGGCAAACAAGACCCAGGTTAAACTACCTTGGACATGGGGAGTGATGGGTTGGAACAACTGCATACCACCCAATACGGGAGGTAAATATCAAGCGGACATACTCCAAAAAATACTTGGGTTAAGGGCACATATGATCTCTGATCTGCTGTGTAACAGCCTTATGACACATGAGGTGACCCAAAAAGATAGGAATATGGACCCCACACGTTTCCTCCAGGTTCAAAATCTATTTGCTTCTTTTATACCGGGGCAGCTGAGGAAACCTCAGAATCCTCCTCCTATTTGCTCTACAGCAGCCAAAGAAGACAGGGAAATAGAATGCATAATGGAGGTTTGGTAGATTCATAATGCAAGAATTGTTGTTACTCACCAAACAAGACATGACTTATGCCAAGTCCGGCTTGCTCCTGTGTAAACATTTAGGCAGGACACACTGAACTATTGTTAAAATACATTAAATGGTCCCACCTAAATTTGATAACAGCCACTGAATCAAGGGGTGCATATTATTTAAATCTTGGTAGGGGAATGCCCGGGAACAGATAGATTGTGGGGAGCAGGTGATGACGTACAAACAGACACAAAAATCAGGTAGTGCACAGGTCTACATTCTGGACATATTACCAAAATCAAACGAAATTCAGCAAGAAATTACAAAGGTTTGCGATGATCTCGTTTCTACAGTCTAGGCTATAATATGGAAGAGGAAAGATAGCACAGACGAATTACCCTCCCTGCAGAGCAGGAGGTAAGGTGCGGCCGTAAACAGAATCAGAGATACTGGCAAAGGTGAGGGAGAGGCACACAGTAATGTATAGGGAAACATCGAAAGGCGGGCAGTCGTGGAGGTGGATGTCACAGAAGATGGTACCTAAAAATGCATATGAGATTACCTGTTTTGAACTGAGAGAAATAATATTTATGGCAGAGTTAAACATCTCGGAGACCGTACAGTTGTAGAGAGGTGGGGGGGTTAAATAAATGGACTGGTTAGATGAAGCCCCGTTTCCTGGGACTAGAAGAGAGTAGCATACAAGACGAACAAAATGTATAGGTTTTTAGATATGTGCCCTTATTTCAAATTGTCTTTTCCACAGCCAACGGTATTACTCTGCAAACTATAACTTCAGTGTGAAGCTTTATTATTTCAAACAAATGACTGACTGAATTTTTTGAACAGTTCAACGTACAAGCTGCATTTTGAAATATTCTGTTTGCTTTACACTATTCCTCATCCGGTTATGACAACGTCTGCTTTTAGGTGTAATTAGTCTGAAACTGGAAAGCCAATTAAAGAACCCGGAACCTTCCATTTAAAAATGAAATGCTAAAATAGATAATCATCTGTTCAGATTAGATAAAAATCTTTTTAGTGTAAGCACGTTTTAACCATCAGAGTGCCATGTTTTCTCAGCCATGTTCGCAGAGATTCACACAATGCATAGAGTAATCATATCTCATTAACACTAGGACTTCTTTCAACAGGTACCAGGCATGGATCTGCAACGCTGATATTCCTAGCAGCTCGCTTGTTCTGTAGATTTAGCAAAAGGGTTAAACAATTTCCCATCACTCCATGGCTACTACAATGGAATGGAGCCATGCAGCTGGAACAGAATCTCCAACTTTGTTCCACAGGTTTGCCTGTGCTGGTGTCTGTAAAGTAAATACCTTGACTGCCTATGCAGATGTCTAGATAAAAATTACTATTCTGTGAACTCCCAGAAGACATAATCATGATCCTTGGTGAGTCCTAAAAAACTGGTCTATTCCCCCTTCCATTGTATTTCACCAGCCGAGTCACTTGTCATCAGATCAGTTATTAACTAACCTATGCAGAAGCCTGCCCACTTCCTGAAGTCCGCTCCCCCCCTCTGCCATCATGAACAATCCTATGTGCAGATCTGTGACACCGTGTTGCCCTTCCTTCCCTAGGAGCCTCACCTCAGAACCCTCCCTCTCTCCAGTGCAAGCACCTGGCATGGATCTTAGAACCCCGCCTTCGACCATGGGATCCCACCCCTCGCGCCTTCCAGAAACCTGTTACCCACATTAAAAACTGAATTGTGTAAAGCACTACATTGCGTTGTAGCGCGTGCAGAGGTCAGAAATCTGGGAGTATGTTGAAACCCGACGAAAGGGGTAGCAAGGTACCGTGGCATTTTAAATATTGACCGGCCAGCATTCAGAAACTATCAAACAGTCCGGACTGGCTACTGTCTATTCATTTTACCTGTGACTGCTGACAAAACCTAATAGTTGGGAACAGTACTTTAGGGTGAAATGTACTTGTCTGCCACAGTTCTTTGCCAAACTACCTTAGCAATAAGTGGAGTGGAGAGGGGCAGATGGCACTGAATGACTGCTGGGCTTTTCCTGCAACTGGACACTATCACTCAATATTTTTAAGGCACCACTATATTTTGGGTTATGGCACTTAAAGATATTGGACTGACTCCTTTGTCTTCATGGGAAGAAAGCTTGGACCTTCACAAGCAGTTACTAACTTATGAAGCACTATTTGATGCTAGGAGGGTGTCTTCCCTCAATAATGATGAAGTTGAATGTTGCTTAAAAATGTGCATTATACAACAATAAAACAATGCTTTGCTTGGAGGATTCGCTGGGGCAGAATCCACTAACCACGCAAGGACAAAAATTACTTTTGAAACTACATGCATTGGGATATCTGATAAGCGAAGACCTAGATAAAATATATTAGCCAACTTATAACTAAACTTTAGAGATACAAATGAATAAATGCGAAGCAGGGGGAGGCAACATGTTAAATGCACACTTCATAGGCGTGTGAAGATTTTAACAGTTTGGAAAAAGGATATGTAGTTAGCTTTGACTGATACATTATCCATAAGTATAATAAAGATTTAAAAAATAAACATTTTTGGTAAATGAAGTGCCAGTCATAACTAATGAGAAAAGTAAAAACGGTAAAATCCAAAGCGAACTGCAGTACAAAGTATCCAAACAATGTGCCTGTGCCTTAAATAAAGAACATAGGAACCACCTCACCAGATGCAATTTTCACCAGATACGTCTTCAGAATTCTTACCTGACTTACAAGTGACAAAGAGCATGACATGACCTAAAAGTTGGCATTACCAGTGGCCTCGGAGGGGGCGGGGGTACAACTGTGTAGAAAGCCGGGGTTTTGTTCGCTGAAGATATATGTGCATTCATTCAAAGGCTTGGGGTGACGGTACATTTTCAGCTCTCTGCCTGATCCGTTACGATACGTTCAGCATCCAATCTCTGAACAGCTGGGGTCGAGTCTCCAGGTACTCCTACCCCATGTGGTGAGGGACAGCTTCCCTGGAGGGAGCAGCTACTATAACAGATGTAAGTCGGCAACATGTGGGTGCTTTCAGGGGTGACAGCGACCACATAGGTTTTTCACAGATTGCTACAGACCTAGTCAACACACACAGTGCTTTACCAACAGTCCCCCTGGCCAGGAAAAGCACAGCATTCGGTAATTGATGACGAATCGTCTTTGTGAGTCTCGGGAGGATCAGAACAAATTTTAATATGTTCATTTGATGAACACGCATGTTAACAAAAAGGCAGGCCGTGGTAGACTTGTTTTGTGGGAGGACCGTGCCCTGCCCTTGGTGCAAGTGATTAACCCAAGAAGCAGTGATGGATGCAAGGCTCTGTTGGCTAGCGCAGTTTCAGAAACAGTGGTTGGCAGGAAAGAGGCGCTTTTAGCACTTCAGTGTAGCTGCTGATGGAGGTCTTGGTGGTTAAGTCTCGGATGACTGCTATGGTGAGGCGGTGATAGGAAAGTAAAGAATCTGTCTGGGGGTGCTGTGGGAGCTATGAGAACAGTGGAGACGGAGAATATAATAACATCGTTGTGGACTGCTAGAGATGGAGATGATCTGTGAGGATGGAAGAGAGTCAGCACCATGGATTTATGTGGACTCAGTTGACTTGGAAGATAACTCTGCTGTGGATCGAGAGCCACCCACCCAGGGTCTGTGTGAAGCAGGAGGTGGGTTGAAGGCAGTGCTGGAACTGGAAGTAAATACCCTGGGAAGCCGTACACTGGGGACCAAGATGTGACAGAGGGAAAGAGGTGGAGTCACGAGGGGCGGAACCTGAAAAGAAAGGTCTACCAGTCAAGTTGTGCAACAAGGACAAATGAGGCAGTAAATCTGTTCTACCTTACTTAACTGGTCACAAACGGACTGCATTTTAAATATCTTATATGATTAACACACCTGATGCAGAGATCTTTGTGTGCCAACTGTGAGTGTATTATAACAGCAGTAAGGTAACTCAGGTGGTCAACGCAGTTCTGGGAGAGTGCTGTGTTTTGTCCAGTCAGAGTTTTAGCCAATAGAGTAGCACAGAGGGTTACTGTGGCTGCTGCAAAGCACATTGTGTAACATGCAGATCACAGCAGATAACCAATGAGGTCTTATTAGTAAAGACAATCCCTATCACTGTGTTCATTTTATATCCCGACGTAGTGTTTCTCCCGACCACTCAATCTTAACATATAATGTCTACAAATACCAAATATGTACAATATGTGATTCCTCCACCTCATAACCCTCACTGACTTACTACATTTCATGTACGCTGATTTACACACTTGTATAATTTAGTGTGTCATATAAACGGCTCAGACACCCTACACTGGGATGGGTAGCACTATAAAAGAATTAAATACACAAACCTTAGATGTCATTTAAATCATTATTAGTGTAATTACTCATACGCAGAGAGACTTGCATTCTTAACGTGGCAAAATAGTATTGCTTTAGGATTTAGACCTAGGCTTCCTGACTCAAAATGTAATATCCAGTAAGATGTTAAGAATGATTAAACGTATGCACACATTTTACACACAATAGCTTCGAACAAAAATTGACTGAATGTTGCTATCGGCGGTGTCGACAATCTCAAATGACAGATGAAAGTTCTAGTTCCATCGTAAAGTATATAGCAAGGCTGCAAGTGGAACGGGAGGATGAATGGTGACGGCACAAATGAAGGGAGGCTGGGGTGATGAGGACTGCGTGGATTTCTGACCAAGTGGGGGATATAGGTTATTTCAGTTTTGGCTCGAATGAGCATCTCTCTCAATGTTGTCTAGGGCATGTTCAGAGACACAAAGTTACTAAAATAATATTTACAATACTACTTACTTTTAAGGACTAATCGATGCTTTCAGCCAGCCCTCTTTCTCCATTGGTCTGCTATTGTCATTAACGTTTTTCTTTCACTCATTATAACACACAGTGTGCCTATTTGTCAGCATACTTCAGCCATTAGCTTCACTCTGAGTGACTGCATTCTTCCCTTTCACAAGGAACATATAAACACACAAAATAGTTCCTTTAGTGCCAGAGTCTGCCATAGCAGTGCATGCTGAGACCAAAAACATTTTTGCAAATGTGTTTTTTAATTTCACAACAGTCCAGAACCTTCCCAAACGATAATGTTTTGCAAAACCCAAGAAATAAAATAATCAAAACAAGCACAGATAAGCCAAAAGGCTGTCAGTCACTGCCAGACTGATTCCATTTGGCAATGTGTATTTTCTCCCAGGTGTCTTTTTTTGTGTGTACCGCACGGATAAAAGAGTGGTGGTACCTTACAACAGATAATTTATTATCGTGTTAGGTTTCTTATTCACACCTTGAACATACACTTGTTCTCAAGAAAGAATATTTTGTGTACATCGATTTTCTGTATAATGTTTGTACTCATAACTACATTATTCTAATGCATTTCTTTAAAACTGTTTAACAAAAGAATGTAGATAAAATGAATAAAGGGTGCTTACTACTGGGGAGTACATTCAAATCAAAAATAAGATTCTATGACTTTCAAAGAATTCGACAAGATATGCTATGTACATATTTTGCCCCTAAACCCATCTTGGATCTCGCTATGGACAGCGCTATCTGTTTGCTAACCCTTTGCTTGCAATTCTTTAAGATACATATATTACCTACTATTGGTCGCCAGTAGGTAGTTATAGTTAGGGCCTTTTTATTTTGTTTTGCTAATAAATTTGGCACCGTTTGACGAATCTTCAGCAAAATTTTCAAGACTAGTGTGCCAGTCTGGAAATTATAGGGGTGATCTGTCAAGTGGGGGCTGAGAAAAAGGGAGGAGAGCTCCCAAAACACGTTTTCCCCATGCAATTTCCCATAGGGATTTCAGAAATGACTACAGCCCGAACTGCTAAACTGAATTACACAAAATTTGGCAAAAAGCTAGCTCTTGGACCAGAAACACCTATTTTCGTAATCTGATGTAAATCTGCCCAGTAGTTTTTTTGGAGTTATTAAAGAAATAATATTTATGTATGTCTGGAGATGCGGATCCACACGCCAACAGCAATGCCATGATTGGCTGGTCTCATCCTAAGAAGAAAGTTGTGGCCGCAACTTTCTTCATCAGGACTAGGTTCCCAGCGGGAAAAATACAATTTTAAAGTGATATGAGGGGTCATGGTAGAAGCACATTGACCCCAAGGGAATGATGGAGGGCTCTGTAAGGGAACCATCATGGGCAAAAAAATTGTCCAAAAATGTTTTTTAGCACACAAAGATCCGCAGATCCACTTGGATCCTCACAGATTTGGGTGGATCCGTTGATCATCACAGAGTCAGGTGGATCTGCGAATCCAGACTCCAA
The DNA here is from genome assembly GCF_031143425.1 of Pleurodeles waltl. Classification (NCBI taxonomy): domain Eukaryota; kingdom Metazoa; phylum Chordata; class Amphibia; order Caudata; family Salamandridae; genus Pleurodeles; species Pleurodeles waltl. Next base: position 613,479,733 of record NC_090444.1, on the reverse strand, counting down.
TTAAAAAAACACAGCCAAAGATCCACACAACTACTCACACACCCACAGAACCATTCACACCCACTCACAGATGCACAAACCACTCACACACCCACTCACAGACTCACCCCCCCACTTACACTCCCACACACACCACTCACACACCAACTCATACCCACACAGCCACTCACACACCCACAAAACCACCCAGACACGCACACACAGAAACAACCACTCAGAAACCCAGGTTAAAGGTAGGAAATAGCATTAAAAAAACATAGAAATTTACTGAAAAAAACAAAGGTTACAGGGATGTAGTTAGGTTCAGATTTTACACACATAAAACCATAGAAATTCAGCAGTTATAGTTATCTCAAGTAACTATAACTCATGCCCTAAGGTAACTATAACTCCGGCCCTCGCCATGCACTGCTAATTAAACCACATACATCATCACACATGACATCTTCTATGACATCACTGATAATATCACTGAAACATTTGCTGTGGAATCATTGATGAGAAAACTTGAATAATTTAAGAAAAAAAAATCTAAATCTAAAAATTATTTTCCCTGGTCACAAAGAAGAGCAATAAAAGTGTTAGCAGACAATAAGAACATTGTAATGCACCCTCCCCATAAAGGAGGAAAAGTGGTAATATTATCAGTTGAAATGTATGAAGCAGAGGCTATGAAGAAACTCTCTACACAACGGTTATGAAACTGTTATGAACCTATTATGAAAGATGAAATCATTCCATCATAAATGTATTTTGGATCAAACTTACAGATTGGAAAGATCAAGGTGCATTAGAGCAGGAGGAGCATGATTATTTAAAATGTAATTTTTCACAAACCCCTCATTGTACCTGGTAACCAGAGTACACAAAGATACAAACAATCCGCCGTGGGTGGGGGTGGGGCCATCGTGTCTTCGATAAGAAGCTTTCTTGAGAATAGTTCTGGGTTTTTTAATCACTTTATCAAACCCCATATGACACATTTGCCTTCTTTTGTTAAAGACACTAAAGATTTATTGAAGAAAATTGACAGCACAGCATGGGAACATTATTACAGACTTCTGGCTCTAGATGTTGCATAATTACATACAAGCATCAGACATGTGAATGGCCTTGAGGCCATGAAACAATTTCTTAGAGCCAGACTAGTAAGTCTACTACCACACACTAAGATGTTATTAGAGATTGCAAGGTACTGTTTAGAAAACAATGTTTTTGTGTTCAATGATGTGCTGTACAAACAAACAGGGAACTGCGATGGGAACCTGTTGTGCTCCAGGTTAGGCAGGGCACATGATGGACTGTTGGCAGCAGCAGCTCTCCATCAGAGAACAAACTTGGGAGGGATTTGAATATGTGGTCCTGTGACTACAATATACCAATCTTTTTTTTTATTTGGCATGGGACCAAAGAATCAGCTGAGCAATTTGTTGAAGGCCTGAACAGAAATGAGTACAATCTTAGATTCTCAGCAGAGATTAGTAAAGACAAAATCATCTTTTGTATGTTGAAACCGAGATAGTTAATAACACTATCTGTACAAAGTTGTTCAGAAAATCTACAGCAGTGATCACCATCTTACATACCCTCAGTGAGCATCCTCAATCACTGAAGTGGAGCATTCCATATGGAGAACTCCTCAGGGCACGTAGAAATTGTAACACAGATGAGTCTTTCAGAGAAGAACAAGCATGCATTGGCAAAGCCAGGAGGTCTTGTCTATATGAACTTTTGGCTTTACCAATGTTTTAAGCCATGTTGCAAAGCAACACAGCTGCTGTGCAGCATGGCTGAAAGCTTTTTTTTAAAGTGCGGGCCGAGTCAGAGCATTTTTTATTTTTGTTGCTGGTCAGAGTGAGGGTATAGATAGCTCAAAGCTGGTTTACCGAAAAATCAGGCAAATCCATAATTATGCAGAAAATCGCATAATTCGTGTAGCCCTGATCTTATTATACACTCTCCCACCCTTTCCACATTCTGCTCACCTTACTCTCTCACTGACTGCCACAGTCAAGAGGCAGATTGACCCACAGGGGGCAGAATGTTTACTATGTGGTCCCACATCCTACTAGTTACACCTGAAGCTAATCCGGACTTTGTGCCAGCAGCATGAACAGAGTTTGGGGCCTCTGAGTTGGTGGACAACTGGGGCCTCTGAGTTGGTGGACAACCATTCTTCGTATTCTTCCATATCAAACGAAAAATAGATGCTTTAACACAATTTAAAGGAAATATGTGTGCAGTACAAATAAACTAAATTAAAAGACAACTTCGGCCTGAAAAGGGGAAACTACAAGTCCCAGAATGCAAAGTCCTAGTACTGGGTGAAGGGTTTACAGGGCAATGAGCACTTAGCAGCTAAGGCTATTTCCCTTCTGAGGAGGGGCTGTGGAATAACGGACGCTTGGCAGTCATCACAATGTAAAGTTAAAAAAAAAACACACAAAAAAACAAGAATAGATAAAGCGCTCTTGGGAGAGGCACCCAAGCTTCCTATCTATCACCAGCTGAGGCACCTCAACAATGGTACTGTAAGGTCCCATGATGTGTCCAGATCTCCCTAACGGCCAGCAGAACAATTATAAAACATTCATTACTCTAATTAAATCAGAGAAAAACGACAACTCCCAGAATTCAATGATTCTGTAACCAACCAGACTTAAACCATGATGCCCCACAGCCAGTACATTATATGATATTCCTACTCCTAAAGAGACGCCAGTTTCTAAATGTCATGAGCACACTCAGGTTGGTACAAAAAATTGTGTGTTTAGATTTTAAAATATATGTTCCACTGCAGCAGCAGGAGCAGCTGTTCATGTCCCATGAAAAGCAGCAGCCACGTTAGGCGCAGCTGCAAAAAGCATGAATAAAGTTTTTTTTCCGTTTCATGATCTTTTTCCCATTATTAACTAGTTACCCGGCGGCTTTTACTGTTAAGTGTCTGCATCCGCCAGTTCCAATGAGTCTCAAACATTTATTTACAGAGTTTCAAATCTTTACATTGACAGTTCACACATATAACCTCCCCACTTGTTAGTGACCAAGCAGCCACCTAAGTGAGCAGAGAGGCCAATGGTACCTCAATCACGTCAGAAGCAGCGGACGGGCACAGATTAACTTTAATCAATCTGTGCTTGGTCCCTGCTTCACAGCACTGATCGGAAATGACGTTTCACCTGAGCTGGCCAATTAAGGAGGCTGTAAAGAAGAGAGGTGTCAAGCTAACAAATGGTAAAGCAATGGGTTGGCTTTAAGCCCTTTTTGTATACAACAGTGTCTTGCAAGCGAGACGCATGCACCAGCGCATGCATTTGCAGGCAGCAGTGCCTCCTCCGTTAGGGCAGAGGAGCATCGCCCCACTGCCAGCAGCAGAAGCTGCAAACCTTTTACAACAAAAGGATAATAAACTGTGTTTATTATCCTTTTGTTGTGAAAAGGGTGGGGCCTTGTGGGGTGACCTGGACCAGGGGAAATGCGCATGTGTCTTTGGCCGGCCGCCTTGGGCCGGCCAAACACATGCACAGGGTGCTCTCTCCAGCCCGACACTGTGTCTGCCTGCTCTGAGCAGCATCAGGATTGGCTGCAGGGCAAGCTGGGAGCCTGTGTCTGCCTGCAGTGATGAGGGAAAGAGGAGCGGCGCAGCAGAACAGGTACATTTTTATTTAAATGCGTCTGCCTACCACCCCCAAACCACACAGCGAGAGGCGACTGTTTGCAGGATCAACTCTAAAAATTAAGATTGAAAGGTTCAGGGAAAGAGGATACCTGAACTAGGTATTGGAGAAGGCAGTAAGAAGAGTCAGCAAGAAAACAAGCGAATCCCTGCTGGTTGACCAAACAACTGTCTCCCCCACAAATGAAGTAAGGGAGGGAATTATATTTATAACTACATTCAAAGAAGCTTCCAAACAAAATCAGAAACATATGAAGGAACTGGTAGATGCTTAAATGCGATCCCATCTTACATAATATTATAAGTGAGACACCGAGCATTACACATAGAAGAGGAAATTCTTTAAAGGATCAGTTAATGCAAAATGAATTCAGGAAGACGCCCATACAAACTATACAGGATTTGAAAGGCTTTTATCCATGCAAGAACTGTAAGGCTTGTAAAAATAGTGAGTGTGTCAAGGAATATCTCATTCCATATGGTACTGGGAAGAGAAATTATTATTTTTTTAATTATAATTCAAAGTTTGTTGTCTATGTCCTGATATGCCAATGTGAAAAACGATGCCTAGGAAGCACCATTCAACGAGTTACACGCATCCTAGAACACATGGGGGCAAGAGATAATGCTGACAAACATTAACCTGTAGCACATCATTTTGCTATATTCCACTTCAGCACAAGAAATATGTTAAGGTACTATGCAATAGAGCAAGTGAAGATAGAATCTGGGGGGGCTAACGGAGCCCTAACATTAAGGAGAAGGGAATCCAAATATATAGTGGTTTTCGAAACTAGAAAACCCAACCGGACTTAACATGGAGAAGGAACTTAGGGTTCACAAAGGTGACTAAAGATGGTAGATGCTTGTATCCGTGACTCTTTCTATTTTGTTACCCTAGTGATAGAAATAAAATCAAATATACACCAGTTAATAACATTTATCTTTCCAGCAAGGAGAGAAAGGGGATTTGGAATTGGAAGTCCACAACAACATGGTTGGCTAAGTTGACAATCCCTACCCTTTTCTTCATTCCATACAAAAAACTGACCTTCTTTCGAGAATAAAGCTAAGATTTCAGTTTATTCTTATATCACCTAATCTAATGCGCTTCATTTTTGGGGGGACGGAGGAAATGGACTTTGCTCAGTAAGAGCGTATTGAATTGGCCACTATGTGCAGAATTGAGACAGATCCAGACTCATTTAGAATATGAATGTACATGATTAGATGGTCGGAAAGAATATATGCTATGATCTTGGTATCACTACAAGCAATTTTGGACGAGTTGGATATGTTTGTTATAATTATGGCACACTGATAAATTGAAGGTATTCTTAAGCGTGGTCCTGATTACACCAGTGAAGAAGCATTTTTGTTTATTAGTTGAAATTTCAGCAATGACCACAAGCAGTATTAAGTTCAGATACTCAGTAAATCAACATAATACAAGATGGCGCCCATGTGAATTTAAGGAGGTTGCTCCTTTCTTTATGTTTACACTTTGAACACTGTACATATGGAGCACTAAGATTGGTTTGTCATGATCATGAACAAGACCCTGCGTGGTCGAAACTCTCTGAGTTTGGGGCATTAAACATTTTTGACACAATACACCGGAGTGTGTGTTCATTCTCAGACGTGATTGAGGCAAATTAATTTATTGTTCGCCACCCTGGCAAGGGCGCGGAACTACAGAGCAAGTGGCTGTGGTTTGCAGGATAGGAGAGTGTGTATATATATATATATATATATATATATATATATATATATATATATATATATACATATACATACATACATACACATATATATATATATACACAAATATTAGTTAGACCTGGCATCCTTGGTGCAGTCTCCCCTGTCTTTTTGGCCTCTGCTTCCTATGTTTGACTTTGTGCTGGACTCTGTTTTTGCTGGTTTTGGTAGTCTGTGCACTTTACCACTGCTGACCAGTTCTAAAGTGCAACTGCTCCCTGTGTAAATTGTATTGGTGATTGGTTTATCCATGACTGGCATATATGATTTACTAGTAAGTCCCTAGAAAAGTGCAATAGAGGTGCACAGGGCCTGTAAATCAAATGCTACTATTGGGCCTACAGCACAGATTGTCCCACCCACGTGAGTAGCCCTGTAAACACAGCTCAGACCTGCCACTGCAGTGTCTGTGTGTGCAGTTTTTGAACTGCCAATTCCACTTGGCAAGTCCACTCACTTGCCAAGCCTAAACCTTCCCTTTTTATACATGTAAGGCACCCTCAAGGTAGGCCCTAGGTAACCCCACGGCAAGGTAGGACATGTGCTGGTATGTTTTTACGTGTCCTAACAGTGAAATACTGCCAAATTTGTTTTTCACTGTTGCAAGGCCTATCTCTCTCATAGGTTAACATGGGGGCTGCCTTTAAAAAATTTTGAAGTGTAATTTCCCTTTGGGAGCAGATTGGGATATGGAGTTTGTGGTCTCTGAACTCACAATTTAAAAATACATCAGTTGGTAAAGTTGGTTTTTAAATTGTCAGTTTGAAAATGCCAGTTTTAGAAGTGGGCATTTTCTTGCTTAACCATTCTGTGACTCTGCCTGCTTGGGTAGTTCCTGTCTGGGTCAGGCTGACAGTTGGGCTGTTTTTGAATCTCCATTAGACAGTGACACAAAGGGAGCTAGGGTGTAGCCTGAACATCCCGATGGGTCATCTGGGCTAGAGTGGAGGGAGAAGCTGACACTTACACCTGAATGGGCTGTGTCTGTCCTCACACAATGAGGTCTCCAACCCCAAGGTGTGTGTCTGGGGCCAGGCCTGGACAAGGCAGGATCTTGTGAACAACAGAGACTTTCCTTTGAAATTTGCCTACTTCAAGGGCAGAAAGGGGTATAGGTAGTGAACCCAAAACCCCAAATATTCAGACCACTTCTGGATCAAGAGGAACCTCTGGCAAGGAGAAGAGCTGGAGGAGGAGTACTGCCCCTTTGCTGTGTGTGCTTTGCTGGGTTGGCCTGTAGTTGCTGCTTTTGCTTTAGAGAGGGAAAGACTTTACTTTGCTGTGTATCATGCTTGTAAAGTTTCTCCAAGGACTTGGACTGAACTTGTCCCCTGTTCTGAAATCTCAGGGTCATCAAAAACTTTCTCTGCCAGCACCTGGACTCTCTTGCTGAGACTTCTACACTGCCAAGTGGTGCCTAATCCAGTCCCTGAGCCCTTGAAAGTAGAAGCTGGTGAAAAACCAAGAAAAACCAAGAGCACTGACTTCGGACAACGTCCGGACAGACGCTGCTGGCGGATTTCACAAGGCCATCTGCAACTGAAGCTGTGGTCCCCGCTGGAGTGCGACGACCCCGACCAACCCCGCAGGCCCGACGTCGCCTCGCTGAAGTCCACGACTCTGAGCTCTGAAGTGCTGTGTCACGGACATCAGTGACATCGGACTTTGCCGCAGCGCCTGCAGCCTCATGGTGTGACCGTGACCCCGTGAGGGCGCCGCACCGCATCTTGAACACTGGACATTGACACCGCCAGAAAGAACCGATGCTTCGCACCCACGCCACCTCAGCTTCACAGCGAAGACCAGACCCCTGGCACCGACGCCTCTGCTCCTTTGCTCTGCAGCACCGGACCTGATGCCACACCGGATCCAGCGACGCCTTGATTCCTGACTCCTTGCACCGGCTTGTTTCCTCATTTTCACAAGGTACTGTACCAGGGGGTAATGCGACTCCGTGACCGGCGCCATTGGCGTCGGATTGGTGGGAATGACGCCGTCACGATGCCATGATACCACCAAACTGAAGCATTTGTGTTTCTAAGCGCTGCATTGCAGTTTAATCTTTGAAAATTCATAACTTTCCTTGTGTATGTTGGATTTTTGTCGTTTTGGTCTTGTTTTACTCAGATAAATATTGGCTATTTGTCTAAAGTGGTGTTGAGTCCTTTTGTGGTGTTTTCACTGTGTTACTGTGCAGGATGGTACAAATACGTTACACATTGTCTAGGAGATAATCCTATCTGCTTGTGTCAAGCTACCAAGGGGGTGAGCAGGGGTTATCCTAGGTGTGTATCTCCCTTATCCTGACTAGAGGGAGGGTCCCTGCTTATATATATATATATATGGAAAATGTCACTTACCCAGTGTACATCTGTTCGTGGCATGAGACGCTGCAGATGCACATGCTGTGCACATCCCGCCATCTAGTGTTGGGCTCGGAGTGTTCCAAGTTATTTTTCTTTGAAGAAGTCTTTTCGAGTCACGAGATCGAGGGACTCCTCCCCTTTCGGCTCCATTGCGCATGGGCGTCGACTCCATCTTAGATTGTTTTCCCCGCAGAGGGTGAGGTAGGAGTTGTGTATATAGTAATAGTGCCCATGCAATGGAGTAAGTATGTATGTACATAATGTGACTAAAAGTGATATATTTACAAATTTACAAATGTACAAGTTTAATTTTTTGTCAACTTAAAACGGCTACAGGCTCCCGGGGAGGTGGGAGGGCGCATGTGAATCTGCAGCGTCTCATGCCACAAACAGATGTACACTGGGTAAGTGACATTTTCCGTTCGATCGCATGTGTAGCTGCAGATACACATGCTGTGCATAGACTAGTAAGCAGTTATCTCCCCAAAAGCGGTGTCTTAGCCTGTAGGAGTTGAAGTTATTTGAAATAATGTCCGTAATACTGCTTGTCCTACTGTGGCTTGCTGTGTTGTTAACACATCCACACAGTAATGCTTGGTAAATGTATGAGGCATAGACCATGTGGCTGCCTTACATATTTCAGTCATTGGTATGTTTCCTAGAAATGCCATGGTGGCACCCTTCTTTCTAGTGGAGTGTGCCTTTGGTGTACTAGGCAGTTCTCTTTTTGCTTTAATATAACAGGTTTGAATACATTTAACTATCCATCTGGCAATGCCTTGTTTGGATATTGGATTCCCTTTATGAGGTTTTTGGAAAGCAACAAACAATTGTTTTTTTTTTGCGAATTTGTTTGGTTCTATCAATGTAGTACATTAGTTCCCTTTTGATGTCTAATGTATGTAATGCTCTTTCAGCTACAGAATCTGGTTCTGGAAAGAACACTGGGAGTTCCACTGTTTGATTTAAGTGGAACGGTGATATGACTTTAGGTAAGAATTTAGGATTTGTGCATAGAACTACTTTATGTTTGTGTATTTGTATAAAGGGTTCTTGTATGGTAAAGGCTTGTATTTCACTTACTCTTCTGAGAGATGTGATAGCTATTAGAAAGGCTACTTTCCATGGTAGGTACTGTATCTCACATGAGTGCATGGGTTCAAATGGTGGACCCATGAGTCGTGTTAATACGATGTTGAGGTTCCACAAAGGAACTGGTGGTGTTCTTGGTGGGATAATCCTTTTCAGACCCTCCATAAATGCTTTTATGACTGGGATTTTGAATAATGAAGTTGAATGCTTAATTTGTAGATAAGCCGAAATTGCTGTTGGATGTATTTTAATGGATGAGAAAGCTAACTTGGACTTTTGTAAGTGTAGTAGGTAGCTTACGATGTTTTTTGCAGATGCGTGTAATGGTTGGATTTGCTTATTATGGCAGTAATAAACAAACCGTTTCCATTTATTTGCGTAGCAATGTCTTGTAGTAGGTTTTCTAGCCTGTTTGATGACCTCCATACATTCTTGTGTACGGTCTAGGTGTTCGAATTCTAAGACTTCGGGAGCCAGATCGCTAGATTGAGCGATGCTGGACTCGGGTGTCTGATCTGCTGTTTGTGTTGAATTAACAGATCTGGTCTGTTTGGTAGTTTGATATGAGGCACTACTGACAGGTCTAGTAATGTTGTGTACCAAGGTTGTCGTGCCCAAGTTGGTGCTATTAGTATTAGTTTGTTTTGACTCAACTTGTTTACAAGATACGGAATGAGTGGGAGAGGGGAAAAAGCGTAAGCAAATATCCCTGACCAACTCATCCATAACGCATTGCCTTTGGAGTGAGGCTGTGGGTACCTGGATGCGAAGTTTTGGCATTTTGCGTTTTCTTTTGTTGCGAATAGGTCTATTTGCGGTGTTCCCCACTTTTGGAAGTAAGTTTGCAGTATCTGGGGATGAATTTCCCATTCGTGGATCTGTTGGTGATCCTGAGAGAGATTGCCGGCTAACTGGTTTTGAATTCCTGGTATGAATTGCGCTATTAGGCGAATGTGGTTGTGAATCGCCCAATGCCATATTTTTTGAGCTAAGAGACACAATTGTGTCGAGTGTGTCCCTCCCTGTTTGTTCAGATAATACATTGTTGTCATGTTGTCTGTTTTGACAAGAATGTGTTTGTGGGTTATTAGTGGTTGAAATGCTTTCAACGCTAGAAATACTGCTAGTAGTTCTAAGTGATTTATATGAAGTTGTTTCTGTTGAGTGTCCCATTGTCCCTGGATGCTGTGTTGGTTGAGGTGTGCTCCCCACCCTACCATGGAAGCATCTGTTGTGATCACGTATTGAGGCACTGGGTCTTGGAAAGGCCGCCCTTGGTTTAAATTTATAGTATTCCACCATTGAAGCGAGGTGCTGTTTGGCGGTATATCAACACTAGATCTTGAAGTTGACCCTGTGCTTGTGACCATTGTGATGCTAGGCACTGTTGTGAGGTCCGCATGTGTAATCTTGCGTTTGGGACAATGGCTATGCATGAGGACATCATGCCTAGTAGTTTCATCACTAATTTTACCTGGAACTTTTGGTTTGGGTGCATGGCCTGTATCATGTTTTGGAATGCTTGTACCCTTTGTGGACTTGGAGTGGCAATCCCTTTTTTTGTGTTGATTGTTGCTCCTAAGTATTGTTGTATTTGACACGGCTGTAGGTGTGATTTTTGGTAGTTGAGTGAGAACCCTAGCTTGTGAAGGGTTTCTATAACGTATTTTGTGTATTGAGAACACCGTTCTTGCGTATTGGTTTTGATTAACCAATCGTCCAGATACGGAAACACATGTATTTGCTGTCTTCTGATATGGGCTGCCACTACGGCAAGGCATTTTGTAAAGACTCTTGGCGCTGTTGTTATCCTGAATGGCAAAACTTTGAACTGGTAATGTATCCCTTGGATTACAAACCTTAAGTATTTTCTGTGGGAAGGATGTATAGGTATATGGAAATACGCATCCTTGAGGTCTAATGTTGTCATGTAATCTTGTTGTTTGAGCAAGGGGATTACGTCCTGAAGTGTCACCATGTGAAAGTGATCTGATTTGATGTAAAGATTTAGGGGGTTATTACAACTTTGGAGGAGGTGTTAATCCGTCCCAAATGTGATGGATATACCACCAGCCGTATTACGAGTTCCATAGGATTTAATGGACTCGTAATACGGCTGGTGGTATATCCGTCACTTTTGGGACGGATTAACACCTCCTCCAAAGTTGTAATAACCCCCTTAGTGTTCTGAGATCTAAGATGGGTCTTAGAGTTTTGTCTTTTTTGGGTATGAGAAAGTACAGGGAGTAAACACCCGTTCCTTTCTGATGAGTTGGTACTAGTTTTCTATTGCATCTTTTTGCAACAACGCTTGGACCTCCAGTTGTAATAAATCTATGTGTTGTTTGGACCTGTTGTGTGTTTTCGGTGGGACATTTGGAGGGAATTGTAGGAATTCTATGCAGTAACCATGTTGGATAATGGCTAGGACCCACGTGTCTGTTGTTATTTCCTCCCAGTTTTGGTAAAATGTTGTTAGTCTCCCCCCCACTGGTGTTATGTGTTGGGGATTTGTGACACTGAAGTCACTGTTTATTTTGCGGTGTCTTGGGACTTTGGAACTTCCCTCTAGTTTTAGGGAACTGTCCCCCTCTGTATTGTCCCCGAAAACTTCCCCTCTGATACTGGCTCTGGTATGTGGGCCTTGTTTGTGAGGTTGAGGGTTCTGTGCTCTGTCCTCGAAACCCCCCTCTAAACTGTGTTTTCCGAAATGTGCCTCTGCTCTGTGGGGAGTAGAGTGCGCCCATGGCCTTGGCCGTATCTGTGTCCTTTTTAAGTTTCTAAATAGCAGTGTCCACTTCCGGCCCAAACAACTGCTGTCCATTAAAAGGCATATTCAGCACCGCCTGTTGAATTTCTGGCTTGAATCCTGAGGTGCGTAGCCATGCGTGTCTCCGTATGGTGACCGCTGTATTTACAGTCCTTGCAGCTGTGTCTGCTGCATCCATTGACGACCGTATCTGGTTATTAGAGATACTCTGGCCTTCTTCCACCACTTGTTGCGCACGCTTTTGGAACTCTTTGGGTAAATGCTCGATGAAGTGTTGCATTTCGTCCCAATGAGCCCTATCGTATCTTGATAGCAAGGCCTGTGAATTGGCAATGCGCCATTGGTTGGCTGCTTGTGCCGCCACCCTTTTCCCCGCTGCGTCGAACTTGCAACTTTCCTTGTTGGTGGTGGTGCATCTCCGGATGTGTGTGAGTTTGCCCTTTTGCGAGCTGCAACTACTACCACTGAGTCCGGTGTTAATTGCTGCGTGATGTACACAGGGTCTGTTGGTGGTGTTTTGTACTTTTTTTCCACCATTGGAGTGATGGCCCTGCCTTTCACAGGCTCTTGAAATACTTGTTTCGAGTGTTTCAACATTCCCGGTAACATAGGGAGACTCTGGTACTGACTATGTGTGGACGTCAGAGTATTAAGCAAAAAGTCATCTTCAATTGGCTCTGCGTGCAAGGTGACATTGTGAAATGCGGCTGCTCTGGACACCACCTGTGTGTAAGCAGTACTGTCCTCAGGTGGTGATGGCCTCGCTGGATAGCAGTCGGGACTGTTATCTGATACAGGCGCATCATAAAGATCCCATGCGTCAGGGTCATCTTGGCTCATCCCTGTATGTGTTGGGGACTGCATCATTGGTGGAGTGGCCATTGGTGATGGTTGTGGAGAGCGATGTAGTGATGGTGGCGGAGTTACTTGTCTTGCCACCTTTGCCTGTGGCCGTTTGTCTTTCTCTTGGAAAGCAAGTTTCCTTTTCATTCGGATTGGAGGGAGAGTTCTCATTCTCCCTGTCTCGTTCTGAATGTGGAGACTTGTTTGCGTGTAATCTGGATCCCCAGCTTCTAGCTCCTGCCCAAATTTGTGTCTTTGCAATTGTGAGGACAGTCCCTGCTCCTCTGTGAAGGAACTTGGTTTCGGCTCTGGAGCCGGATGTTTCGGTATCGAAACTTTTTCAACCGTCTTTTTCGGCACCAAAGACACTTTTTTGGCTTTCGGTGTTCCGATATCTCGGTGCCGATCTTTTCCGGTGCCGGTTTCTCAATGTCGAGATTGCTCTGACCCGGTGTCTCGGTGTCGAGCCTGTTCTGTGCCGGTATCTCGACCGGAGTCGGATGACTTTGACACGTGCGTGCCCTTTTTCGGTGCCGATGGTCGGTCACCTAATTTTCGGGTTAAGCCATGGCCTGCTGGCGGTGGTGTCCCCTGGGCTTTTATGTATTTTCCGTGAGTTTTGGCCAGAGGTGTTTTACTCACGGTTTTCGGCGTCTGTTCAGTTTCGGCCTCGTCTGAGTCCGAATCCGCGATGGAGAATGTTTCTTCTTCCTCCAAGTGTTGGTGTCCTGCCGCCGCCGACGCCATTTGAAGTCTTCTTGCTCTTTGGTCTCTTAGCGTTTTCCTCGACCGAAACGCTCGACAGGCCTCGCAGGTATCCTCTTTGTGTTCTGGCGACAAACAAATTACAGACCAGATGCTGATCTGTGTAAGGATACTTGTTGTGGCATTCGGGGCAGAAGCGGAATGGGGTCCGTTCCATTAGCCTTGAAGACGCACGTGGTCGGGCCGACCAGGCCCCGCCGGGGAATCGAAACCCCGAAGGGACACTGGAGCTCTTCAAATTTCAGTGTCGATCTGCGTTAACTAACCCGATACCGAACGCAAACAATACCGTTGAATTTTCCGTAATTTAACCAACTTTCCGAACCGAAACACGGAGCGAAGAGGAACACGTCCAAACCCGATGGCGGAAAGAAAACAATCTAAGATGGAGTCGACGCCCATGCTCAATGGAGCCGAAAGGGGAGGAGTCCCTCGGTGTTGTGACTCGAAAAGACTTCTTCAAAGAAAAACAACTTGTAACACTCCGAGCCCAACATTAGATGGCGGGATGTGCACAGCATGTGTATCTGCAGCTACACATGCCATCGAACATATATATATATATATATACACACATATATACATAGACAGATTAAAGATTAATTTACATCTAAAAATATACTATCACAACTTTTATCACAATGAATTCTACATACACCTCTACACCAAAACAAAAGAACAAATCAACACCAATTCAGAAACCAGTACGTGTGCCACTGCCTCCAATGCCACTACTTTCAACACCTTTTCCAACTCTTCCACCATCACAGATTCCAGTAGCACAAAAACACTAATACGTCAATTTCACACCACCACCATCACACCAGATATACCAACACCACCAATACTAATATCACCAATATCAATGACGAATACCACCACAAAAATACAAATATTGCCACGACCAATAACACCTCTATTAACATCCACCAGAACCAATAGTATCATAAATCCCATCATTAATACAACAAATACCACCAACACCCCACCACCGATAACATACCCCCAACAGTACAAAATCCAAAAACAATACTACAACCACCAATACTATGCTACTAATAACACCACTACCAATATCACCAATGTCGCCAAAACTAATTCCCCAACACTAATACCCCACCACCAATACCACCAAAGGCATCCACCAGCAATAACATAGCTGATGCTACCTTCAACAATATCATCACTTCACCTCAACACTGCCATTACCAAGCACTGGCAAAGCCAATAGGTCTGGATGTATACTTTCTGCATAACAGTGTATGCATGGGTTGTCTGGATGTATACTTTCGGCAGGCCAGTTTGCATGGGTTGTCTCAATTGCTATACCTAATGGCTTAGCCAATGCTTGTTTTCCCATGCACATAAACATGAATCACTCCTCATACTATGCCATGAAATGCATCTAAAAATAGGTAGGGGCTGTGTTTCTTTTTGATGCAATGAAAGTATAATTAAAAGTATTCAAATGTGATCAGACTTAACCCACCTGTAAGCACAGCTGCCATGAGTGAGCCAAAATACAATTGAGTTTGTTGAGGGAAAGCTATACTTAAAAAGAAGACTGCTTCAAGAGGAGATACTCATGTGCACATTATTCAATATAAAAATTAAACAAAACTACGGTTGCTAGTGATCACAAATACACTTAAGCTATACTAGATAGAAACTCAGCAGTAAGCACTAAGGTACAGATCACCAAGAAAGCAGACTTTGAAAAACTAGGTAAAAGTCTTTTCCCAGGAACATTCAAAGTATAACACTGAAAAATATATTCCATTAGTTAGAAAAAACACAGTTGCAAACTAGCTCTTCGATGATGGATGGATATCAAACCCAGTAAACTAAACCAAAGATAAAACTATGGCAAAATAAATGGGCAAAAGGAAAATAAGAGGACTCTAGCAACGTACTAAGAGAGACAAGAAAGCAACTACTAAGAGATAAAGGTAAAGTGAATATGGACCCCGATGTACGAGAAAAAATACCTGAATATTTTGCTTTAGTGCAACTCTGCATAAAAAGACAACGGTGACCCACAATGAGATCAAACATAGTTAAAATAATTAATAGGCCAAAGAAAGTAGGAGGTCTAGCACAACTGACATACATAAAACTGCTTGACAAGTCATAGAGCCACATCCCACAGAAGCCACATCATATAAACAAGCACTGGCATAGCCAGTAGGGCTCGCTTTTGGGACCTTATCAGTATTTAGCCATGCAGCACATTATCTTCAGTGCTACAACATCTACTCTTATTTCACGTGTGAACAGTCACACACAACCAACAAAACAAGCACTGTCCAAATCAATCAGTCTCGGCAATCCAAGCACTATTGGCATTTTCAATGTTAATTTTCTTTAGCCATATGTTATGGAGTGGAGTGGAGTGAATGTATGTGGTGTGGAGTGGAATTCTGTAGGTTGGATTGGAATTGTTTGCTGTGGAATTGTGTGGCGTGGACTTGTGTGGTGTTGAGGGGAGTTATGTGTAGTTGAATTATGTGGCATGGTGTGCAGTGCAATTATGTAGATAGTAATTATGTGGTATTGAGTGTACTGGAATTATGTGGAGTGGGATTGTATGACATGGAGTGTTAATGTGTGTAGTGGTATGGTGTGTTGTGGAGTGGCATCTAGTGGAGTGGAATTATGTTTATTTTCTTAAATAATTTGACTGCTAATGTTTATTATATATTTTTATTGGCGTTATAAAAGTTGCCATGAGTGCTGTAATATATGGGGAAATTAGAAGTGCATGACGAGTTATGGTTACCTTAGGGTGCGAGTTGCAGTTACTTGAAATAACTAACTGCTGGATTTCTACGGTTTTGTGCGAGTAATCTCAGAATCTAACTATAACATTCCAGTAACCTTTGGTTTGTTTAAGTGAATTTCATTATTTTTTTTAATTCAATTTCCTAACTATAATGTCCCTGTAACCTTTGTTTATTTCAGAGAATTTCTATGTTTTTTGGTCTTTGGCCGTGCGCGGAAGGGGTTGTCCGGCACTGCGGCCAACCCCATATAACCATCCAACCCGGCTCCATGCACGGCCTGTGGCCAACCCCCATAGCCACCCAACTCCGCGCAATGCACGGCAGGTGTTGGCTGCAGGACCTGTCTCTCTGGGTGTGAGACTAGGTGTGAAAGGGTGTTTCTGGGTGTGAGAGGGTCTATGTGGTGTGAGAGTGGGTGTAAGAGTGTCTCTGTAAGTGAGTGGGTACATAAAGTGGGTCTGTGAGTGCAGGAGTCTCTGGGTCTGTGAGTGCGTGCATGAGTGTGTCTGTAAATGGATGCATAAGTCTTTGAGTGGGTGGGTCTGTGAGTAGATGCATGAGTCTCTGAGTGGGTCT
Organism: Pleurodeles waltl; assembly: GCF_031143425.1. Classification (NCBI taxonomy): domain Eukaryota; kingdom Metazoa; phylum Chordata; class Amphibia; order Caudata; family Salamandridae; genus Pleurodeles; species Pleurodeles waltl. The sequence continues at coordinate 613,463,101 of NC_090444.1, read as the reverse complement.
GTGATCGGGTGCGTGAGTGTCTAAGTGGGTCTGTCAGTGTGTGTGTGTGTGTGTGTGTGTGTCTGAGTAGGTTTGTGAGTGGGTACGTGAGTGCATCTGTGAGTGAGTGCATGAGTCTCTGAGTGGGTCTGTGAGTGGGTGTGTGCATGGGTGCGTCTGTGAATGGATGCATGAATGCCTGAGAGGGTCTGTGAGTAGGGGCATGAATGTCTGGATCTGCGAGTGGGTGCATGAGTGTGAGTGGGTCTGTCAGTGGGTGCATGAGTGTCTGAGTGAGTGTCTGAGTTGGTCTGTCAGTGGGTGTGTGAGAGTCTGTGTGGGTGTGTCAGTAGTTATGTGAGTGACTTGGCCACAAAGGAACCTCACCTGCCTTTTTATCCAAGTCCACAGCTTTGCACAAAATATTTACTTAAGTGGAGTTCTTTCTGCCTCCTTGGGTAATTGTCCAGTATGCATTCTACACTACAGCTGTGTAATGTAGCACAAGGAAATGTCACCAGTGACCTTGTGTGTGTTTTGGCAACATGATTGTTCCTGGTGCGTCTTTAGCTAAAATTCTGTGATAACATGAATTCTCCTTTATAGAGGCCAACAAGATTAAAAAAGACGTAAATCTCCACCAAACTGGGGTCCTTTCTTTGATCTATATAAGATAAGTGCTTCTTTGTTTTGTGGAGATATCCTCATATTCCCCTGCATCAAGAATGCACCACCAAAATCGGTGGCAAACGCAGTGTGGAGCCCTTTGGTAAACTGTCCATCATCCTGACAAAATGAGGGAAGACCTTTTCATTCTACTAGGTGGACAGGTGATTTGCACGGTTGCATACTCTTCTCAACCCCGGGGACCCCAGGGCCCAGCGTTTATTTAATAGGGGAGGGGGACCGTGCAGCCCCCCTCCCTGCTCTGATTTTGGCCAGAGGGACCCCGGCCATGTCAACTGGGTGCCCCTCAAGGGCACCCAGTCAGCAACATTGGGGACTGCAGGGAGAGCCTGAATGTCCGTGTGATCCCAGCAGGCTTGCTGCCTCCTACAGGAACCGGCACTGCTCTCACACACACGGATCTGCTAAACATGCAGCTCCTTATGTGTGAGAGCAATCCTTTTGTCTCTTTCCCTGCCCACATCTCTGCGGGTAGGGAAACAGATGAAAACTTTGTTCCCAGCAAGCGAAAGCTGCTTGACAGGTCTCACTTCCTGGGTGCAGAGTTGTGTTTGCTCTGACTTGGTGGGAACTGTCAGAGCTCTTGCTAAGTCAGAGCAAACATCTATATCCTGGGATGGGCACCATGGGACATAGCAGGAGCTGGCCCTGGGGGGTGCCAGTCCCCAGGGCCATATATGGCTCCACAAAGGGGGTACATGGCCCCCCTCTTTCTCTAAACAAGGGCCTGCCCCGGGGAGGTGGTGGTCCCCAGAGCTGTATATGGCTCAGGAGGGGGCCTGTGCGCCCCCACCTCCCTGAAACAGAGCCCCGGGGAGGTGGTGGTCCCCAAGGCCGTATATGGCCCAGGAGGGGGCCTGTGCGCCCCCCCCTCCCTGAAACAGAGCCCTAGGGAGGTGGTTGTCCCCGGGGGTGGGGGGGTGGCATGGGCAGCCCCAGGGAGGTGGTGGTCCTCTGGCCGTATATATGGCCCAGGAGGGGGGGGCTCGCACAGCCCCCCCTCCATTATTAAAAAATAAAGCCCCAGGGAGGTGGTCCCCTCTTTCTAAAAAAATTAATAAATACCAAATGCCCCCAGGACCTGGCCCACCCAGGGGCACTATTCAAATCAAGTACGGGAGCCCATACTTTTGCCTGATCCATGGATGCGCTGCGTTTTTCAGTAAAAATAAATAAATGTAAACCCTAAGTCACAAGATGGCTGCCAACACTTTGTGGTTGAAGTTTTGGCAGCCAATCAGATCTCAGCACGAGATCTGGAGAGTTCGCGGAGCCTTTGCATCCATATATATACAAATTTTGATTATATTTAATATCTCCCAAACTACTGAACAGCATTACACCAAATAACAAAAAGGGTTCTTTCTGGACCAAGAGCTACCTTTCTGCCAAATGGTATAATTCCGTCCAGCGGTTCTGGCGGCAGTCTTACTCAAAATCCTTATGAAAAAAGTGCATGGAGAAAGCACGTTTTAGGACCCCCCCCCCATTTTCTTGGCCCCTGTTTGACAGCGCCAAAGATGCAGTTAAGTCAAAACATGTCTTTGCTATAGACACTAGTTCTTGCCACTGTCTATATATAATTTTTGTCTCCATAAAAAGCAAACGTTAAAGTAGTGTTATGCACAGGTTTGCCAAAAACTTTGGTGCCGTTTCCTGAATCTTGCCAAAGCTTTCCAAAAAATGCTCAGGGGAGGGTCAGACTGAGCAAGTCTAATAGGTCAGTAGTGGGCCTGTTTTGTTGCTCTGTGTGGGCTGGTTCTGTAAACATCTTTAAATAAATACTAGGCAGCAGTAGCAAGCAGTACTGTGCAGGCTGTGGATACTTTTAGCTCATTACAAAAAGTGTGGGTGGATTAATCACACCTTGTCAGTAGAAGGACTGGGATGTTCATGTGCTTTTATGTTTTTTGATAGGGAAGGAACAAGATGAATTTCTCTGCTGCATTTCCTTCATATTACCAAACACACTGCCTGCAGCAAGCACAGACATATTTGGCATTAGCAGTCAAATTATTTAAGAAAAAACTGTGCATGCCGGGGGTTATAGTTACCTTAGGGCGCGAGCTATAGATACTTAAAATAACGCTAACTATAACTGCTGAATTTCTATGGTTTTGTGTCAGTAAATTCAGAACCTAACTATAACGTCCCTGTAACTTTTCAGTGAATATATATATATATATATATATATATATATATATATATATATATATATATAAATACTGCCAACATATGTACACGATTCCATGGACTTTTTTGGACAAGATCCAAGGAATCCCTTGAACAGAGACCTACTTAAAGGCTACAACTGATGTGATATCACTTTACATGTCAATCAAGCACAGAGATGGCATACAAGCTGTAAAGCACTTTCTGCAGGAAAAATCAATCAAATGTTTGGAGCACTCAGCATGCTCACTGAGATGTTGGATTTCTGCCTTACTCACAATGTGTTTATATTCAATCGAAATCAATATTTACAAAGGCGTCGTACAGCCGAAGGGACCTTATTTGCCCCAACATATGCCAACCTTTTTTATGGGGTACTGGGAATCAGAGGTAATTTGGACAGAAGAAACTCAGAAAATACTGGAAAATGTGAAACTCTGGACCAGGTGTATTTATGACCTTTTTTTAATCTAGGAAGAGGATACCAAGAGTCTGGAATTGCTTATTCTGTCCTTAAATAAGAATAACCTCAATCTGACCTCCACTTACACTATCAGTCCCAGACAAATCACATTTTTGGATATTGATCTCCACATAAAAAAACGTGTGCATCTGTACCAAAATACATAGGAAAGTGACAGCATGTAACAGTATACATCATGGAAACAGCTGAGATCCTAAGAATCTCAAATGGAGTATTCTCTTTGGGAAATGTTAAGAGCCAGAAGGAATTGCTCCAAATCAGTGGATTTTGGGGGGAAAAAAATAAGAAAAAAATCAATGAAACGAAGAGAAGATTCCTTTCCAGAGCCTATGCACTTGAGGTCATCCGCAATGGAAAGAGCAAGAAAAAAATCCAGGGATGAGCTACAAATACTTAGCTCGTACATGATGTTTACACTTTTAGCAAACTTATCTCTTACAAGAAATTATATATACATAATTGCTTTGAAGATTGTTCTCCGACAAATCCCAATTCATAAATATAACTTGTTGCTGATCACTTGTGAAAATGACACACCTATGCCCACATCGAGGAGCAAGCCTACCTATGAGAAGAGATCTGCAAGAAGAAAAAAACTCATCTCATCATTGATTATAGTATACAGCATAAAGAAATCAGACAAATAATTTTAAAAAAAAACATGGACAGTACTAAGATCAGATGAGATTTTGAAAGAAGTTCTAACGGATCATCCAGGCATCACCAATAGAAAGGTAGAATCATTAGGAGATATCCTAACAAATAGTCATTATCCGTATGAAACTGTGAAAAAGGTGAACTGGTTGAATCAACCATGGTTCTGGAAGTGTGTAAAGTTAAGGCATGTGAACATATGAACTAATAAGATAACTTACAGATTGCATAACGGAAGACATGGAAAAAAAAATAAGAGAACATATAACCTGTAACACAGATTTTGTAGTATATGTTCTAGAGTGCCCGTGTGGAAAATACTATGTGGGAAGTACAGTGAACAGATTGCGACTGAGAATTTTACAACATATCTAGGCAATAAAAAACATCAAGATTTCTCATATCCTATCACAAAGCACTTTTGGGAAGAGCATGAAGCGGATTCAAAGGGACTACAATACTTTGTTATTGAACATATAAAGAAAAGTGACCAGGGAGGAGATTGCAAACTGATCATGAGAATGTTGTTGAGATGAATTATCTTAATGTGCACAGAAGCACCCATGGGACATAATTTAGATGCTGATCTGCACGTACATCTATGAGACTCACTCCAATCTCAAATTACGTTATTGTCAACTTTGCATGTACAAACATGCATTCAATAAATTGTGCTACCAAAGTGCATATCAGGTTACACCATCTGCCCTAAATGCTAAAAATGATATGAGAGATATGTGATTTTTTAGATATGGAAAATTATATGTATAAAGACTCTGAAATGAGGATTGGTTTTATGTGGCTTGAATATAATGAGATAACTGGACATGGGCCCTTATAATAATCTAGCACTGTCACAGAAAGCACCTTAAAGCACAATGTATTTTGTACATCATTTGAATGCTAATTGCATTTGCACTTTAAAGATTGTATTTTGCCCATTGTGCGTCTACCACAAATGCACTTTAAATATAGTGCCTTTGCATATGTAAACGCACTGTGTACATCATTGAAATATACTGATTAGAACATCCATTGCATTTCCACTTTATGAATTGAATATTTATTGCATTTGCACTTTATATATTGTGTTTTGTGCATATTGTGTGTTTATTGTAATTGAGTTTTAAACATAGCGTTTTTGCACATATAAATGTTAACAGTGGCTAATATCAGGATATTTTAGACCACTTCTTTCTTCTCTTCTCATTGCTTGAAAACTACTTTTAACATCTTCCTATTAGTCTATTGATTCATATCTATTGCACTGGCACTTTAAATACAACTTCTTTGCGCACATTCAATGCTCATAATGAGCAGCGAGTAGGTCTTTCTTTTCCTGTGTTTTCTCATTTTCAAATTTTTGGGGTTTACCATTTTTAGAATGTACATATTATTGAAAAGATTCTTGTAGATGAACATAAAAAAATGCTGTTAGTTTTTCAAAAAGTTTGAAATAGAGTACTTTATTATGATTTATACTGCAATATCTGCCTCGATCATGTGTAGTTTAAAATAGAGTACTTTACTATGATTTATGTTGAGGCATTTTTTTTTTCATTCACTGGCCAACAGAAATGGAGAAAAAGTGTAAAAAAATAAATAAATAAAAAAACAAGAATAAGTTCAGCTATCTCCTGAATTACGCTTCGTATTTATCTGCATGAATTTGTATTGAACAGAAATTAATTATGTGCTTTACTGACATAAAAAAATGATCTGCTTTTAAATGGTGGATGATAGGCAACAATTTCATGTAAAAGAGTATGCAGTCAAGTTGTTATTTTAGAATAAGAAGTGATGATAGACTATGTGGTTAAGGGCCCTTTAAAAAGGACAATCTAGACAGAGAGACTCTATAGTCCTGCGGAAGGCACAAACCGAAATGTGTTGACTGTCCCCTGTTTGTATGCACTGTCAGTGAGAAAACCTAATTAAAATTTGTAATCTATGCTTGTGGTGCCGCCTAATTCCTGCCGTGAGGAGAAGAAATTGGAGTAGCAGGTTTCTTTTCTTTTCTCTCTCTCACACACACACACACACACACCCCTCCCCCCCTTACTGGCGGTCGTCAGTAGGTAGTCATAGTTACGACCATGTTTCCATAGAAAAAGGGTTTTTTGACTTTCCTATTTCTTTGGTATCTTTGGACAACTCCTCATGAAATGTTCCCCAAAAAAGTGTGCCTGTGATTTTTGTTGTGCACGGGAAGTTTCGGGGTGATCCGTCAAGCCGGGCCGAGAAAAACAGGGGGTGGATGGGAGGTAAAAAAGTTGGGTTTCCCATGTTAATTTCCATAAGACCTTTAGACACGACTACAGTCCGAACCACTGGACAGAGGCACAAAATTCGGCAGAAAGGTAGGTTTCGGTATGCAGATTAAACTTTTGCATATTTGGTGTAAATCGGTTCAGTAGTTTATGAGAAATTATAGAAAATCTAAATGTGCATACCTGAGGTCGCGAATAATCAGTGAATATTTGTGAATGCGCGCAAACAGAAGCACTGTAATTGGCTGGCCATAACCTGAACAGAAAGTTGCAGCCACCATTTTAAGGTCCCGGGATACGGTCCCTGGGGCTGAATAACAAAATAAAAAGTAGCATAAGAGGTCAGGGTGTAGGTACCCTGACCACAGGAGTGCGATATGGGAGTGTTTGAGGGTCAAATTATAGGTTGAAATGATTTTTCTTCACCATGAGTGATAATCGCAATTAATGGAGATAGATCGAGACTAATCGCAAATAAGCACAATTTTTTTTATTCACTCATTCACACACTAATTCATTCAATAATACATGCACTCAGAGACTCATGCGCCCATTCACACACCCACTCAGACACTCATGCATCCACTCACGCACCCACTCAGACCCTCATGCACCCACTCACAGACCCACTAAGACAATGACGCACCCACTCACAGACCCACTCAGACCCTCACGCACCCACTCAGACCCACACAGACCCTCATGCACCCACTCAGACATTGGCGAACCCATTAACAGATCAATGCACCTACTCACAGACCCTCTCAGACGCCCACCACCCAGTCACAGACCCGCATGCACCTACTCCCAGACCCACTCACACTGATGCACCCACTCAGACCCTCATGCGCCCACTCACACAACCACACAGACCCTCATGCACCTACTTTCACACCCAGACAGACACTCTCACACCCAGAGACATCCTCTCATACCTATTCTCACACAAAGATAGACCTGCTCAGATGTGCATGGTGCGGGGTTGGCTGGTTATGGGGGTTGGCTGCAGGGCCTGGCCCCAGGCCAGAACCTGTGGGCAACCCTCACCCACACTGCCCTTGGCTGTGTGTATGGCCTGGGTTTCGGTGGTTATCAGGGGTTGGCCGCAGCAGCAAGGGGTTGGGTGGTTATAGGGGTTGGCCTGCTCAGGCCTGGCTGCAGGCTAGGCTCTGCGGCCAACTCCTGCTGCGCACGGCCACAGGCCGTGTGCAGCATGGAGTTGGATTATTATAGGGGTTGGCCGGGCAGTGGTTGGATTAACATATAGTAATGAAAATTACTTTACGTTAAAAAAACATAGAAATTCACTGAAAAAAACAAAGGTTACAGGGACGTTATAGTTAGAAAATAGAATATTAAATAACAGAGAAATTCACCTAAAAAAACAAAAAGTTACAAGACGTTACAGTTAGGAAATAGAATTAAAAATAAATTTGAAACTCACTGGTGAAAAAACAAAGGTTACAGGGACGGTATAGTTAGGTCCTGAATTTACTTTCGCAAAAGCAGAGAAATTCGGTAGTTATAGTTACCTGAGCTAACTATATCTTGCGCCCCCTACAATGCACTGCTTATGACATCACATATTATATCACTCATGACAGTCAGTGACATCACTGAAGACATCTCAGATGACATCACTGATGACGTCATCAGCAGCACCACTCACACACCCAGACTCCTACACAAACTCACATAGATCACCAAACATACAAATACTAAAACACTCATCGACAGAGCAATACAACTACTGCCACACACCTACTCACACAACACTAAGATACTCACTCACTCATGCATAACTATGCTATTTTCACACTCAAGCAACCATTCACACACCCACTCACAGCCCAATGCACCACTGATGCACCCACTCACTCAAACATGACTCACAAATCTACTATAAAATACATGTATGCACAGACACAAACTCACTCACACGAACAACGAAAAACTCACCAATACAGACAGTTACACCTCTTACCCACCAATACAAAGACTTACACACCCAATCAATCACCCATACAACAACTCTTACTCCCAGCACCAATAGATACAGGTACTCACTCACCCACATACTCACCCTTACAGCCATTCATACTCCCACTTTTACACAAATAATTATACTCACACATCCACTCACTCTCACAATGACTCACTGATACAGCACTCACAACAGCAACTTAAAGATAAAATCAGTCACTGATACTCACTAAATCACCCACTAACTGACTAATAGACACTATAACAGCTATTCAGTCCACAGTTAAACCTCTCACACACATACATAATTACCCATAGAGCTACTACCAGATCCTCTTTCTTACATGTTCACTTTCTCACACATACACTTACTGCACCACACAAGAAGCAACAGAACCACTTACCTGTGGATACAGCCACTTATAAAGGCATTCACTCATCCATGTTCTCAATAACAGAGAGAGTTACACACACACATAGTTGCTGAAACATACAGGCAGTACTCTCTACAGACACTCACACTCCCATTCTCTCAGCTATACAGCTGCTCGGACACTCACTGCACCAATACAGACTATCAAACAGCCACTTCCTCGTATATACACCTAGTAACTCATCCACTTAAGGTTTCATACAGAAAGTAACTCAACCACTAACTCACCAATACACGCACTCACACCTTCAGTCATATATACATATAACCACTTACAGATACTGGATGATGTCATCAGAGATGTCATTTGAGATGTCATGAGTGAAGTCATCAGTGATGTCACTATGTCATGAGTGATGTAATAGGTGATGCCATAAGCAGTGCATTACAGGGGTGCAAGGTATAGTTAGCCCAGGTAACAATAACTGCTGAATTTTTCTAGGTTTTGTGGAAGCAAATTCAGTAAGTTACGGCCCGGTACCCTTTGTTTTTTTTCTCAGTGAATTCGATTCTCAGTGGTCTCATAATTACAGGGGGTCAAGGGTGTAGCGAGTGTGATACTATATTCAAAAGGGATGATACCAAGGATGGACTAACCATTCTACCACACTGCCACTTCCCTTGTAGGTTGCAGACCAAGAGGTTGATTTCAAAGCAGGGTGGGCTGCCATGAACCGACCAAGTTGGCCCAATTCTAGTTCTGGCCACTTGCAGTGTGGGGCTGGTTTCAACATTTTTGCCAGGGCTGATTTTGACTGTCAGTACGACTTTGATTAAAATGATTTTCTCTGGAAGTTGTGGTCCAGAAAATGTGTCTTTCAAACTTGATAAAATGGACACAAATAAACGAAACTAAGCAGGAGGTTCTGGTAAAGCCCACCAAAACTTCTAATTCAAAACGGCGTCAACCGAATTTGCTTTTCGACTACGAACAAAGAGCGTGTAAATCGGAGGAAAGGAGATATATTACCTTGACCTATCTCGAATTTAGCTTACAAAATTATCACATTACCTAATGCAATAGCTCTGTAGCCTGATTGATTTCACATATATGCATTTCCTGCCACCTTGTGGTCGGATTTAGAGCAGTCATTTATACTTGTTTCCCAATAGCCCTTTGGCATTACCCGTTGTGTAGTGTCAACAAAAAGCCCTCGATGACCTGAACAATTAACCCAGGACTCAGGAGTCCACTGACCAAAAGGTCTTACGATTCACGGTCGAGCTGTTACTCCTGGAAAACTTCTAAATATAAAGAGTACCATAAACTGAGCAACAGTAAATGATGCTCTTTATAGTTCTTTAAAAAAAAGCCAAAAGTGCGTAATTGGTTGGTATATAAAACCAAATAACAATAATATTGGTGCTCTTATTAGTAGTTTTTATTAATTAAACCTTGCTCCTCTACCGCGGTTTAGTAGGAGAAACTTAAAAAGACCTCAAGTTGTAGAAACACTGCTATGGCAACACTTTTTATTCTGCAGCATAAATCTTCACACTTCAGCGTCGATTTGGATTGGGAAGGTGGGCCAGCGTAAGGGAACTACCTCTGGATTTTTCCAAGTGCTGTCTGAACCACGCGAGGAACTGTGCAAGCATCTAATAGTCAACATGGGCATAAAAGGCACATTTCTGAGTAAGCTTTATAAATGTAATTCAACGACAATTTGGCAAAAACATACTTGTACCCTTAGCTCTCTTTACCAGTGCACTCAGCTTACCGGTAATATTACTGAGCGCATGCCCTAACCCACTCTCTGACACTTTGACCTTCCACGGTCTCTCTACCCATTGATGAAATAAATGCCAAACATCCATAACTTAAGAGCAATGTAATCTTGGTGCGCATCATGTTTACAAAGGGAATTGTCCTTCTACAACTGGAGAAAGATGGATGATAATGCGAACCTTGGGTAGGAGGCTGAGGGCAGGGTTGTAAGAAGAGGCACATATGGAAATGTCCTGTGACTATCAGGTTAAGAGTACAAAACCTGATGAGGTTTGCTCAACCCTGTATTCTTCCGCGGTGGATAAACAGAGCTCCAAAAGATGTTGTAGTAGTAAGAGAGTTCAGATTAATGAGAACAATTTAAAATAGTTAGTAACTATAGGATCGTATATGGCGGACAAAGCATTTTTAACATATAAAACGTGTAAACCTTTTATTTCATAACATTTTTCCCTGGAATGGAAGGTGGTCAACCTCAATCCATGACTCCAAAACTATTCGCTAGGGTTTCACCTTGGAGTTCATCAGAATTGTTACATTACAACACTATGGAGAAGATTTTTCCTCGACAGTGTGAACGGCGTAGCCCACGAGTTAGCCCATTTACTGCTCCTTTGCCCTGTTACCCACACGGAACTAATAACCAGTGGCCGCTCCTCCATTAAGGCAGAGGAGCGTTGTCCCCCTGGCCAGCACCTTTAAAAGAAATCGATAATTAACTTTGTATTTTATCGTTTTCTTTTAAAAAGGCGGGCCACAGGGGTGATGAGCAGTGACAGGCAGTGCTCAGCACGCATGTGTGTTTGGCTGGCTATCTTGGGCCGGCCAAACACACATGGGCAGTAGGGTCTCTCCAGCCCGACACTATGTTGCCGGGCTGGAGAGAGCTTGCACAGGCTCCCTGTCTGCCTGCGAGCACCCTCGCTTGGTGCTCCCAGCCAATCCTGATGCTGCTATGAGCTGGGAGCCTGTGCCTGCAGCGACGGAGACAGAGGAGCGGAGCGCAGGGTTAAGGTAAGTGGTTTTTAAAAAAATGTATTTTATTTTAATTCCCCCTAGCCCCCTCCCCCACGCGCCACCCCGCCCCTTCTGCTTGCCGCGAGCCACTCCTGCTAATAACGGTGTAGCAGGCATTTAAATACTTGTTATATTTGTAAGATCTTAGAGGAGGGTTCTTGCTGTGGCTTTATTTATTAAACCAGTTGTGAAATGAATATTGATTTTATTTTTAGGCATTCTGTTTGTAGTTGCTTGTGTTTGTAACTGATTTTAACTGCGCTGTCTTAAATGTTTTCATGAATGTGAAGTTTAATAAACAATTTGATCTGTTGTAGTAAGAGATGCCTTTCCTGTTTTTTCCCCTTCCATCAGATTCTTGTACTTTTCACTCCACAACAAAAAGGCCTAACACAACCACAGCTCTCATCCATCCTTACAATCCTTAATCTCTAAGAAGCCTTCAACATCGCTCTTCACTACAACCAGATATATATAACATGACCCTAGTTGTCAGCGGCTCACCTCTCAGAAGATTTTCATCCTACCTTTCTGTCGGAGCTATTTCGGTAACCTGATAACCATTCCCACCCATCCCATTACCAGTCCCCCAAGGCTCTGTTCTGGATTCCCTTCTGTTCTCAGCGAAAAGAACCTCCCCCTTGGTGAAATTATCTGCTCATTTGGCTTCATCTACCACAAACATGAAGATGATACAAAAATATTCTTCTTAATCCTTATTCTCTCACCCCACATCCACACACTTATTGTCTAATAGCCATACATCACTGGATGTCCCTACATTCACTCATGCAGAACTCAAAGACCAAGGTCCTAAGCACTGTTTCATCCTCTGCCTCTACAGCTCTTCTTCCCTCCTGACAACCTGATTTTCACGTCCTTCACCAGAAACATTTGTGCCCTCTTTAGACCTTCATTGCAGATGGCATTTTTGATCAATACCACAGTCACTGCTACAACCGCTACAAAACATTTGAAAGATCCACTCTTGTATACTATTCCACAGAACTGGTTAGCTCAGTGTGATAGTCACTGATGTAATGTAATGTAGTATAACATGGATTTGTAGAGCGCAAACTTGTCACCCATGAGGGTATCCAGGTGCTGACTATGTGCAGGTTATGCAAGCGGGTTCAGTTCAAGAGCCAAGTTTTCAGTTTCTTGTGGAACTCCATAAGAGATGTGGCTTTCCTAATATGCTGGGGGAGGTTGTTTCAGGATTTGTCTGCCAAGTAAGAATGCCCTGTCTCCACTCTTGCTTCTATGGATATGGCAGGGGTGTGGGCAAGTGAGGCCAAGCGGAGGTTCTCAGTTTCAGTTGGTTGGTGGAAGTGTAGTCGGTGGTTGAGACAGGTGGGGCCCAAGTTGTGTAATGCATTGTAGGCGTATCTTGAACTGGCAGCATTTCAGAATGAGGAGCCAGTAAAGTTATCGGAGGTGAAGTGTGATGTGCGTGCAGTAAGGATGATTGAGTACCGCTCTGACAGTGGCGTTTTGTATGGTTTGCAGCTTGTACAGCAGGTATGCGGAGATGCCATAGCAGAGGGTATTGTTGTAGTCCACTCTGCTTGTGATGAGGGCATGGGTGAGTCTTTCTGGTGTCGGGGGTGCATTTGAGGAATTTTCTGAGCTTGTGGAGTATGTGAAAGCAGGCGGAGGTGACTGCATTGATCTCATGTGTCATGGTAGGGTTGGAGTCCAAGATGATGCACAGGTTTCTGGCGTGGTCGGAGGGTGTATGGTCTAGTTCTGTTGGCCACCAGGTGGGTTCCCAGGGTGAGTTCTAGTTGCTGAATATCAGAACGTCCGTCTTGTCAATGTTGAGTCTGAGGCAGTAATCTCTCATCCAACTGGCCACATTGGTCATGCGCATTTTTAAGCTACTTTTGGGGGTGTTTGTGTCTTCTGAGAGGAATAGGATGAATTGGGTGTCATCAGCCTAAGAGATGATGTTGCGTCTGTGGGTCTGAATGATGCTTGCTAAGAGGTCTGTGGCTTCTGAGGTGAATGGAGGGAGCTAGACCAGTTGAGTTCTTCTGATCAAGAAGGAAGCTATGCATGAGAGTTGGTCATTGGATTCTGGTTTTGTGGAGTCTGGAGATGAGTGTGTGGTAAGAGTGTGTCGAAGGTGGCGGAAAGGTCCAGGAAGATGAGTGCAGTAGTCTGGCCTTGATCTAGTATGGTGTAAATGTAGTCTGCCACTGCAGTGAGGGCAGTCTTGGGGCTGTGGCTGCTGCGGAAGTCTGACTGAGAGCTGTGCAGGAGTTCGTAGTGTTCAAGGTACTGGGAGAGCTGACATTTGATTGCCTTTTCTAAGACTTAGGCTGCGAATGGGAGCAGGGAGATGCGTCGGTAAATGTTCAGAATTTCAGGGTCTGAGGATGGTTTCAAAAGGAGTGGGGGTGACTTTGGCATGTCTCCAGGCATCCGGGAAGGTAGTGTTAGCAAAAGAGGTGTAGCAGACAGTTTTGAGTGCCATGCTTATCATGGGTCTGATCAAAAGCAGGTTTGACTCATACAACAGCATACCAGTGAGTGTTCCATAAGAGTTCATCTCCCCACTGTTATAAACTTTGCCATCAGAACCAGATTCAATTTCCAGAGGCATACACCCCTTTCTCAGTATGGACACCAGGTCCGACAGCTTTCTGTTGAGAGACGTGTCTTATGCAAGTTCTTAACACTGGTCTACCACACTGTTAATGGCACATTTCCAGGCTATGCTACCTCTCTGATACCTTAAATCTGTATAGCACCACTCCTTTTAAAATATGCCAATCAGTACATTCTTGCTCGACCAATCGCCCAGCATGGCATCCAAATTCTGGTCCTGCCACCTTTTGAAACGGTTCTATTGGTACTTGCTTTCAATTAGCATCAGTGCTAGCCGTTCTCTACAAGAGTGCAAAACAACTTTAAAAACCTGCATGCAACTTGTCACTGAAAAGCAAAAATGTCTAATATTCTCACTGGGATGTCAATTATGTAGTGCAAATATGCACTCTAACTCTTTGTGTGATTGATGTCTGTGCATTATCTCCGGTACGTAAAATGTTATTTGTCTACACTGTTTATGACACGCAGCAGCATTTTAAAATCCATATTACTTTAATCTATGCTGGTGCATGTAATCCACCAAATCTCTGGTAGGGTTCTTCCCTCTATTGTTTATGTTCTCTGTTGCAAGAGTTTTACTGAAAAATTCAGGAGAGGGTGGAGCTACAAAAAGGGGAGTGGTCAAAGAAAAGTAACTACGAACTCTTTACAAGAGGCATGGCCTACCTAATTAAGGGCGTTGCCTAATATCTGCAAACTGGAATCCTGAGCTTGGCAAAGGCATACTCAATAAAGAATAAATTAAATTTGCAAACAACGAGATACATGTGCATTAGAAGCAATAATATAATCCACGTGAAATTAACTGATGTTATGCAAATTGTTTAGTTTTAGAAGGGAAACTAAAATATGTGTCAGTAAACCACACTAATCAAATGAAAATTGAAAATGCATACATGAACTGCATATTGTACAGGCAGAAACGTTAAATGTACTTTGGAAACACCACAAAGCACCAACCTACCAAAGAGTGGGCCTGTCGCATAGCAGACCATTTGGGGCCCGGGCGTAATGCCTCCCAGGCCAGTGACGCAATGACCGCAAGGAGGGGGTGGTGGGGCATGCCGGCGAAAAAAAGATGCGCCGATTGGTCGGCATGGTTTGGACTGGCCAATCGGGCACGATGAAGATGGGCTTCAAGGCGCATAACGGCAAGCGCTGAAAAAAGCCTCCCTTTACTGCAAGTCGCCTCATCGTTGGAACCCACCCACTCACACCGGAGAAGCGAGCATCGCAGCCGCAAAATCCTGGGGCTGAGGATGGCGGAAAGGCACAGACGGATAGATAACACAAGAGCCTAAAACAGGCAAGAACTGCTCAAGGAGTGTCCTTGGGATGCCTCACAGCAGGGACACGAGGGAGCAACTAGAGGCCAGGAAAGGGGTTAGCAGTGGGTGGACACGGCACTTGCAGCCCGGGCAAGGCCAAGGAGCTGCCCACCGCAATTCGGGAGCAAGAGAAGCCTATCCACTGGGACACTGGATAGGAGGCCCTGCATGAGAGGAGGCTGTGCAAGAACACTGGCGATCAGGGGCATGATAACACAAAAAGAACTGTAGGGGACAGAAACACGGCATGGCTTAAATTTGTGTGATAAGATTGCCTAACTACATATGTGTGGTGCGAATTAATAAAATTGGGCCATTTATGATCCCAAGAAAATGACCCCCCCCCCCTTTTTATTTATGCGGACAGAGAGATGGGGGGGGGAAGGGACAGAGGTCATAACGGGACAGTCTAGATGGGAAACGAGGCACTTGCCCGTTTGGGTGGGGTTATGGTGTTCTCATCGAAAAAACATAACCCTAGAATTACTAATTTATGTTGGATAGCAGCGTTGCTACTTCACTTAAGATGCGGCATGACCTACACATAAAATGTAAAAAGTTCCATGTTATGCTTTATCCAGCTTAAAAATGCAGTTAAGAAGCCAAGCAATCAACATCACTTCTGCCCTGTGGAAGATATCATGCAGCTTGTTTGAGTTACTCGTGCTTTGCTGCTTGCAAATGTAATTAGATAGCAATGTGCTGTGGCAAACACGTCCGTGTATTCGGTGGCTTAGGAAAGATGTGGTCTAGCAGTGGGAATGTTGCTGGCTGAGGAGTGAGAGAAGCCGGTTTAGTAATCTGGGTTCCATCTTGACCAAACTATGTGACCACCTTGGCAAATCACCTCAGCTCCGTTAATAGAGGCACTGAAGGTATCAGCACGGATGCCCCCACCCGTGCTAAGCAAAGAGGACCTTTTCATAGCGTTGTTAGACGTTTTTGCAACAGAAGGAGATAATGCCCACAAGAAGACAGGTGGGAGTTTTTCCTCTGGTAGCCTCATGCAGGTTTTAATGTCGCAGATTTTTAAATGTAACGTTCTGTCAGGGACTAATTTACCCTGCAACGAGCCCTGCCTGAGCTCCTCTTGTGATGGGCTTGCCATTCATTGCACTGTTTTGAGAGCACATTTGCTTTAGGAATGCACGGTAGGGTTTGTCACTGCAAAAGCTCTGGGAGTGACAGCAGTTTGGCAATCTGGGCCCACCTCCACGCTCATGCATTATTTTAATTACTTTAATTAGGATTCTTGCCGCAGTCGGTTGTTACTTTAGATGGATATTTGTATCTAGTTTTAACTTCTCACTTTTGATTTCATTATGGATTTCCATTTCCAGTAGGTGTGACATTAAGGGAGCTTGACGCCAACTCGAGAACTGCTGGGGTGCAATTTGTCTTTTGTTGACCCCAAGCATTCTATACCTTTTGTTTTGCCTCGCAGCTATTCCAGGCTAACCTATCCCACGCTGGGTTGTAACGAGGAAGCCACTCCCCTGTTCCTTCCATGGGAGGCAGAATCCTAAACCTCGGTCTTCTTTGGATTACGCAGTGGCATTTACCTACTCAACTGGCGTTTCAATCTTACAATGGCAGCTTTTTTCTTTTATCACCATTTTATTTCCTTGCTGTGTTTGCAGATTCCTGGCTCCATGTATCCACATAATTCAGTTCCTTTATTTAATTAGAGTGCTTGCATACTCAGTTCTTACTTTAGATGGATCCTTGTTAATGGTTTAACTTTCTCACTTTTGATTTCCTTTTTTTGTCCAGGAGGTGTGACATCAGGCGACTGTGTTGCTAACACAGAGACCCGCTGGGCTCCAGTTTGTCTTTTGTTGGGCCCCAGCTTTTTATTATTTTTGATTAACCTCACTGCTTTTCGAAGCAAAAGTGTGCTACATTGCTAGTAACTATGATGCCACACTCCTTCTTTCCCTTCCATGGCGGGCAGGTATTTAAAGTTGCAGTGTGCGAGGGGACATCAAAGCCCACTAAAAGCGAGTCCAAATGTACCCAGCTCCGGACACTCTGCTGGGGCTCCCCCACTCAAGAAGGGAAGATATTCTTTCATTATATTCTTCATGACCTTCTCAATTTACTGCCTTTAACCCATGTTTGCCACCTGCTGGTGCTGACAGTGACTGCACTGATAATCTAGCCAAACATTGACTTCCCCTTCTTCACTCTCCTCCCTTGTGCTCTCAGTCCTCACCTACGCTCTCATCAAAGGCAGTTTTCTGTCAGATATTCTCCTGAATTTATAGCAGATCACTCTTTGGACCTCTTGTTTATCTCAAGAGCTCCCGAGGCCCCTACACCCAAGAACAAGGCCATTAATTTCCTCTTTCCCTGAGGAAAGCTAGTGTATTAGCCATTATACTTAGAGATTCTCCTAAGCTTTTCCTTCCAAATCTCAACAAAGTAGAGATGCTGGTATTTAAATGATCTCTCTCCCCTAGACTGCCCCTGACAGGAAACCTATGCTGCTGCCTGGAGCTGTCACAACCAGTAACCTACTACTGGTTCCATAAACGTCTAAAAGAAAGCTAAATGGAACTACATGTGCAGCTTATTTTGCATCCCAAAGAATACCAACTCCTCAATGGAACTTCTTAAAATAGTCAACTTCCTCTCAAAACTGGAATGCATTTTCGAGAGTTCGGTACCCCTGCTTTGGAAATAAACATTGGTTGTATCTTTGAGGGGGAAAAAGCTTCCACTGGCCTAACGGTTCTGAGTAACTTCAGACAGTTTGTTTATTGCGTCATCGTATTAAGAGTAATACTCAGCTATTCTCCCTTCGGGGGTCAAACAACACCCTTGATCTTGGTTCGCCTCTGCACAGCGCTGCAGTGAATCTGCCCCCTGTAACCTCTTTGATGACCTGCGATTTCGTGTCAGCCAGGGCAGCCCTGCATTCTTGGTCTTACTTGACCTCTCTGCAGCCTTCAATGTGGTCTTGTCTCGTATGACCTAACTCAAAACCCTTCTCAGGTCAAAGTTAGAGAGAAGGACTGGATTACTTGCCATCGGAATGAAGGCAGCTAGGTTATCCACTTCCTTCATTTAAGGGGTCAATTCAGAAGATGTAGGCATGGCATTCTGCAAGGCTCATCTTTAGCCCAGTGTCTTCAATGGTTATAGCCTATCTTTGGCTCGGCGTTTATATCCTATCATGGGGATGAAGATCGTTTGGCTTCATCCCCATGTGCTATGCTGACAACACTCAGATTGTGGTTTTTGTAGCCATTAGTTACCAACCGAGGACATTTTCAGCAATGCCTGCTCTCTGTGGTGTCATGGAAGGGCCGTGACTTTGAAACCTAATACTGACAAAACTGAAATTCTGGTGGGCAGTGGTAAAAACAATCTCTTAGCTTGAAGAGATGACTGGTGGTCTCACAGTCTTGCCCCAGCTCCTACTTCTGTACGCAACCTGGGTTTCCATTTTGACCAAAACCTTTCATGCTCATCTCAGATTAAAAAGGAAAAATCCAAAATGATTCCAATTATCCCTCCACTCTCGCCACACGGTGCTACAAGCTGTCATGGTCAGCCATTTGATTTACTGAAGTTCTTTATATGCAGGTATTCCATCTAACTTGCTTTACTGCCTCGATGGCATTGACAATGCAGCAGTCTGATTTATATTTTATCCTCCTCATAAGTCTCATATTTTTTCTTATATGTGATTACTTCACTGTCTCCCTGTCACTAGGTGAAAGTTTTTCACATCATTGTATTCTGTTTAATTCTGTTTGTGGGGCCTATAGTAAAGTGAACCCCGCTATAGTTAAAATGCAAGTTTGTGCATCACCCCCCCTTTGTGACCTATTCACTCTGTTTTTGCTAAACTTCAGAAAATTGCTTCATTTCGTCTTGCTCGGAAAGGAGGACATACTTTTTTCCATCATGCCTCTAATTCTTGGGAAGCTCTTTCTTATGATCCTAGACCCCCCCCCCCCCCCCCCCCCCGGCAACTGGGCGCTTTATAACTCTCAGTTCATTCCTTCAATCTGAGCAAAGATTGTGAAGAGCTATCGATGTAAACAAAAAAACACACTTTTGCCTATTTTATGCTTAGCAGACTCATACTGGGGCTGAATGTATTAGTGAGTCACTGGTTCGTCCAAGGTTGCACATTCTGCGCATCTGTCCACAGTGAAGGCATCTGTATCCGTGGCTGATGACTTCAGATTGCGCCGTGTGTGAAGGTACCGTCCCTGAAAAGCAGGGTTTGATCATCACTAATAACCACCCTTCCCAGGAGGATAAAGAAATGATCTGCGGCGTAACTGGAGCATATGGTTACCGGAGTGCAACTCCCACGCTGTTGCTTCATTGTTTACACCTTCAAACTTTGCTAATTAAATCATATTGTTTAATAGCTC
This sequence comes from Pleurodeles waltl, assembly GCF_031143425.1. NCBI lineage: Eukaryota > Metazoa > Chordata > Amphibia > Caudata > Salamandridae > Pleurodeles > Pleurodeles waltl. The sequence goes on along the minus strand of NC_090444.1, from coordinate 613,443,355 downwards.
GGGGCGGTTAATTATCAAAAAGCCATGCTAAAGATTCCTTTGCCACAGAAAGCACCCTTTGGCTCGGTTTGACACATCCCTGCCGGCGCAATATTTTTCTGATTAATTTCAAGGTTGTATGCGACATCCTTGGAGAATAGCAATCAAACGAGAGTTCATACGTTTGAATTATCTGGTTTTGCATCTTGGCTCTTGCAAAGCTGTCATGCTAGTTTCCATGGCTATATTGGTAAGTAAGTCAACAGTTCACAGTTCTTCGGTGAGGTTTGCTGATCAAACTCCCTCTCTACTCAGAGGCCCTCGCATCTAAGTAATATGACCTACGTCACAAAAAAGAAAAAAAAAAGCGCTTGCATACCCCAGTGGGGTGCCCATACAATCCTCCTATAGATAGATGCAGTTTAAAATATTGCTTAGGTAATATTACCACTTAACTAAAGTACACTCTGGGGGACTAATCACCAATCCAACACGCGAGGTGCCAAGAGGAGGGCTCCTCCTTACCCACAATCTGTGGTTCCCTACCACCTGGAAGGGATTACACAAAGATTTTGTAGGACTATTGGGAGTACAAATATAAATGAACCCCAAATTAATGTCATTGGGATTAAGAGGTGAACTATGATTGCCTAAATGTATGTAATGAAGGGCTACTTGAGGTACCCAGAGCTACACCAAGAGAACGGGGCCATAACAATGCCTGAGATATAAATACACGGAGAGCCACCCTGACTGGTACAGGGCTATAGAAAAGCCTACGTGGGGGGTATGTCTTCGGAAACGGGACAAAATATGAGGCTCCCGAAGAGATCACCGAATGGGATTGTCGAACCAGTGGAATGGTAGAAAGGCGTGGGTGGAATGGTAGAAAGGCGTGGGTGGAATGGTAGAAAGGCGTGGGTGGAATGGTAGAAAGGCGTGGGTGGAATGGTAGAAAGGCGTGGGTGGAATGGTAGAAAGGCGTGGGTGGAATGGTATAAAGGCGTGGGTGGAATGGAAGAAGCGTGGTGATGACGTCTGTTACTGCCTGAAAGATGATGCGTGCTTGTACTCGCCTACAGTCTGCTTATGGATTTGGCTTCCCTACCGAGTCACAATAAAGGAAATCTGTCTAATTCAACGTAATTGCCTATAAGCAATGTTATGTCTGCAAACTGCTAAAATTAAACCCCCACACAATTTTTTTTAAAATACAACTGAAACACAACCAAATGAACAGCAAGAGATTTGTTTCGACTCTGGTCAGAGAGAAAACAAAACTCCAGATCAGGGTTAAAATGTCACAAATTATAAGAACCTTTTTGGCATCTCAGAGCTGCCTAGTAACTACTGTCCATTTCTCATGTTATGCAATGTATTGGTCTTTTAATGTCTCTATAGAGCAATTGTTGCAGTGGTAAGAGCGCAGAAATAATCAAAGTAGTCAACCACATCACTGCATTCTTCTATTGACACTCGACATGTGGTGACATTTTCAGCGATGCTGTCCGGGAGTGAAGGTTGGTTTGCAGCCGAACGTACTTTTCATTCACTTCCTCACAGGATGTGTGGGACTGCAGCAATGCCACCTTGCATGGAAAGGAGGAGCCTGGTGGTGTCTATTCTCGCTCGATCACGCCCCCTTTAATATCGGACTATGCCTGCCTATCAGGTGGCACAGGTTGGGAATACGCGCACTGAAGATCTGGGTGTAGTGGGTGTTTTCTGGAGTGACCTGTCCTCGTTCCGTTAGAGCACTTGCTGGCTAAGATGTGAAGCAGACAGGGCAGTGGGTGATCGGGAGAGAAGCGCAGATTAAGAATTGCTGGTGTTAAGGGGCAGAGGGGATCAGAGAGGCATGAATGAACGATGGGCTGGCCTATAGGCCACTTGCGATGCTCAATGTGTATTGTAACATTCTGGCCAACATCTTGGCGATGCCACTGGAGCCTCTGGTGCCTCAGCTGATTCACCCTGACCAGACCGGCTTTGTGCTGGCTCGCAGCACCTCCCTGAACATCAGGCGCTTATTTAGAATCATGAGGTACTCAGCGCAAGACTGGCCTCGGGCAGGCTGTCTGGTACTCGATTTGGACAAAGCCTTCAGTTCTTTGGAATGGCCCTACCTGTTTGAAGCGCGGCACCGATTTGGCCTGGGCTTCTACTTCCGGAGACTGGTGAAACTGTTATATACCCGACCTCAGCTTAGGGTTAAGACTGGCACAGCCATTTCTGACCTTAATGAGGTGGGCAGAGGAACCCGACAGGGTTGCCCCCTCTCCCCACTATTGTTTTCCCTTGCGATGGAACCTTTGGCAATGGAGGTCTGTCGGAGAGGGGAGGACTGGAATATCCCGCTAGGCGACGGTACACATATTGTGTCTCTATATGCGGATGATCTTCTTTTGTACCTTAGGAATACTGAGTGTCCCTGTTGGAACTGCAGACATACTGCAAAGATTTGCCACACTCTCCGGGTTAACTGGGTGAAGTCATGCTTGTTCCCTTCAGTCCCGATCTACCAAACCTGGGTCTTCACCTTTCCAGGGTACTTATTCCCTGGCAGCCTAGGACGCTCCGGTAGTTGGGCATCCGCATATTCCCCACGGAAGAGGATCTCAATGATGGAAACCTCAGGCGAGTAGTAACTTCTATCCAAGCTCAAATGAATTTCTGGCAAACATTACCACCCTCAGTGATAGGAAGAATTGCTCTCCAGAAGATAGTGGTTCTCCCTCGCTTACTAGATTACTTCTCCAACCTACCTACTATGTTTCAGCTAAATTCTTTAGGGAGCTAGAATCCGGAACCAGGGAACAAGGGTTATTGTAGAGTGGCGTTAAAGAAACTGTACTCACTTCTAGTTTGGATTGGCCTGGCGGTGCCAAATATGGAGCAATACTACTTGGCTTCCCAGCTCCAATGGGTGGCACGGTGGCTCTCTGGCCTCCAGTTGTCCGACACGGCGGCAATAACACCACCCTGGACACTCCCCAAGATACTACATCTCTTCCACCCCCTCACGCGCTCGAGGGTACAGGAGGCGCTCCTGGTGGGTGTGGCTCACCGCTTCTATCGCAGATGCTTGTGCGTCACGCACATGATTACTCCCTATGCGCTGGCTTTGGCGCTGCTGGGCACGCCACGTGGTTCGCGGCTCACAAGCGGTGTTGAACTGGAGCCCTGGCACATGGCCAAGCTGCATAGACTGGGAGATCTATACAGCAAGGCACGCTAATCCTATTTGCTACGCTAGCGGTAGAGACGGGCCTGCCAACAGGGCAATTTCTGTTGCATAATTCCTTGATAATGGCACTGTCACCGCACTGGGGAGACACAACAACTGATCAGCCAATGCTCCTGTTGGCACAATATATGCAGGTTATGGGGCAGGGTAGACACTTGATACAATGGTTTACTGATGCACTCCAAACACACACAGTTCACGCCTGTGCTGCGTTTCGCATCAGCTCGGAAGGTGACTTGGCCAGGCCCTGTCCTGATAAAGAGTGGACCGAAGCATTGTCAAGCCACACTAACATTACACGCAACTCTAGATTTTTCCTTGTCTACTTTTATATCTTCCATAGGGCCTACCTCAGACCAGCTAAACTCAATAGGTATTTCCACCGTGTGGATGCCACTTGACCCCGCTGTATGCTGGTAGAAGCAGACTTACTCCATATGTTATGGTCCTGTCCCTTTTTAAACACTTACTGTCACGGCATAACACGATTATCGGAGTGCACGGCGCAACCGCCTATGTCTCTGTGGGAAACGTGTATTCTAGGTCTTTTTCCCAGAGCTAAAAAGCATAAAGCCTCAACAAGATTCCTAGACCATGGCTTCTTGACGGCCAAATGCCTAATTACCAGGAGAAGGAAACCCACAGAGTCTCCATCAATAATAGCATGGGAGAAATCTCTTATGGTATGGGCGGAAGCTAAGGGAGTGGCGCTGCGGAGGGAGGACAATTTGAGCCTGCATAAATATCCTCTGGCTGCTGGCTGGGATATGGAGCTGCTTAGGCTGTGGTAGTTGGTGCATGGGGCGTGTGTGGGAGCTGCGGAGGCCAATGACACACCGTTGATGACTGGATAAGCTGACCACGCACAGGAAATAGCTGCTGTGCCTCTGGTGGCGTGCTTGCCTCGCTTGCGGAGGAGAGGGTCCTCAATGGATTGAATGGGAGAAAACCCTTGTGGCCACGCACTGTGGGACTAAGATGAGCGGAGTAGATGGAGATATTTGGGGGGGGGAGGCCTGGAAATGGACTCCTCAAGTTTGTTAACTGTTTCTGTAGTTATATTGTTCTGCATGCTGTATCTTCACTTTTATATGATGCTGTGTGAGAGAGCTGTCCATTGAGAGGATATCCCAGGACAGCTTGAACCTCGGCAAGGTGAGCGCCCCAGACAAGGGAATCTGCAATAAATCCTAGACCTGACGCACTCCCTTATTGTACTAGACATGGCTTACAGATACCAATTGAGGATATGCAACTTGTCAGTTAACGCGTTCAACACATATAAATTGTGCCAGGAGTATTGTTTTCAGCTTCCCCATCTGCAATGAATGTCTGTACAATGTGCTTGTTTGACGTATCTGAAATGCAATTACAAACACAAAAATAATAATAAAAAGATTCAAGCAAAAAACATGAATGAAAGATGGGCCGGAAAGTGAGATATGGTATAGTGAGTTAGAAAGATAAAAGGTGAAAACAATCTGGACTAGGGAATGTGTGAAGCAGATGAAACATAAGTGGATCAAACCAAGAGAATTAAAATGTAAGTCTCCCTTCCGGGCATTCGGAAGACTGAGTACTTGTGAAGGCACTATCTCAATGTGGTGAGGCCTTGCACATGCACCGTCCTCTGAGCTGGAACAGAGGGCAGGTGGCGCAGGCAGCAAGGTGGAAGTCAAGAGTTGCTTCTGGACCTGGTGCTGCAAGAGTCCTGAGGGGAAATGCAGTGAAATGCAATGCCATAAAGTTACCTGATAGAATGGAAGGTGTCATTCTGTCTTTGAACCAGGGTGTGGGTTTCTGGCCCTGTGATGGAGAAGCTGGAGGGTTGAGGAGAGAAACATATCTGTGGACCGATGACTTGTGTAGCCAGAAAAAAAAGTTGCAGGATTGATAATAGTGCTGCTACCTATGACTATGTATCGCTTGCTGGAGCCGTCCGCTGATCACCTGACTGGCACAATCCTTTTGTACAGGGTATAATTATTAGGCACAGACAAATATATGTGACCCATTCAACCTGATTAGGGAGTGCTTCCAAATACTGCTGATGCATGGAATACTGCAAGAAAGGCCCTGTGATCTTACGCTTAGTTTTTGAAAGTGTCCCCCCATTGCTAAATAATTGAAGTGACTCTTCTTTTTCCAGCTGAAATCTGATATTCTCTTCTGGGACAAGCCTACTGCTAGGCAGCAGGATAGGCATACAAATCTCTTCTCCCTTGCTACTTCAGATGAGGTCCTATTCCTATAGTAGGGATACAGCCTAATGATTAACTAGCCTAGAAAGAATATCCGGCTCAAGGCATTGGAGGCTATTACAAATTAGCCACCAAACTTACACACTAGATTGCCTGGAAACGTATTGCTTGCAGGAGCTCCAGGAAAGGTCACACAGCACGCATGTCTGGCCCCCCCTTTTTTTTTTTTTAAATGGTCGCCAAAGCTGTGGAAAGCATCACTACCACTTAAAGGCTCTGGCAAGAGCTGCTGTGTGGTGGTGTAGAGTGTAGCGCTGCAGCAGTCCTCCTTGCTCAGTATCAAGACAGCCAATTCTAATGCTCCATGCAAGAGTGGCTTGTGGATTGAACAATGATTTTTAGCTCTCGCCTGAAACAGAGCATATGCTGTTACTTACGAGATATCTTGTTAGCGTACAGGGGTCATGGAGCGCGGCCACTGCTTACCCAATGCTGGCTTATCGTAATTTTAATTTCTTTGCTTCTGTTTGGTCAGAGCGAGTTGGCTTCCCTTCCTCTTCCTATGTTTGTCCCTCCCCTGACGCTTGGCCCAAATACTGCTTCCTTGTTCCAGTGGGTGTCCTTCCACATTGCTTGTGCTTTCTGCTGTACTTTTTTTTTTCCTTTTAATTGCTTGCTCCGTCGTCATTGCTTGCCTGTCATTCTTGCTTTGCCCTGCCCCTCCCTCCACTGTTGCTGCTACAGCATCCCTCTGCCATATTCCAGCATTGTGTTGCTCCTCACGTCCCTCCCACCACTCCCGCAGTGTGTTGCTTCTCTCATCACTCTGCGCCCCCCCCCATCCACATTGTGTTGCTTCTCCTACTACTGCATTGTGATGCTTCTCCTGTCCCTCACACCCCCTCCTGCATTGTGTTGATTTTCCTATCCCGACTACACCCTCCTGGATTATGTTGCTTGTCCTGTTACTCCCTTTCCTCCATTGTGTTGCTTGCCCTGCCCTTCTGAGCAAAGAAGAAAAGAGCCGCATTAGTGTTTTTTTCGTAACTTGCACCCATCATGCAGAAGAGCAGCAGCGGTGCGCTGTAGAACATGGGTAAAATACACTGATAAAACCAATAGGTATTGCATAAACAAGACCTATTGGCTTCGTCAATGTTTGTTTTGTTTTGGTGAAAACCGCTTTCAGTGAGTTCTATGCTTTTACTTGTCACCAATATAAATGTTAATGTAAGCACCAATTAAATGCCTTGGGCTCATCCAGAACACAAAAGGCAGTACGCTGAGCCAATGCATGAAGCAGGTACACAGTTTTCGCTTTATTCAAATGAGGCTGTAGAATAAAGATTTGGAAATGGAAGCATGATGCCCGGGTCTTGCATGAGAATCATACTCCAGGGAGTGGGGAATGGCAGGAGTCAAAACACATTTAAGCGTAGGAGAGGTGAATGCCTGCCTGCAACGCTGGAGAGTAGGAGGCTGGTGTCTTAAAGGAGCTGTTACCCAAGCAGGTTCTCACCTTCTGCAACACCTAAAAAGGGTATCTCTGCTCCTGCACTCGTCTATGCCTATCACCAAACCCTAGACCTGAAAATGCAAGCCTCAGCCCAGGGAACCTGATCTCCACTCAAACCTCCTTAGCATGGCAATCCAGGTCAAATTCAAATTTCAAAATGAATTTATTGTAGATTGCATAACCTCGTCACATTATCAATACAAGGGAATTAAATGTGAGTAAAACAATACAACAAAGACACAATTTTTCTCACAATCCTCTTATTAAACATATGCGGGTTACTATACATTATAGTGTAAAGAGGATAGGAGAGTCTACACTTGCACAGAACCACATGAGGTAAAATGCAAAGCTAGAGAAGAAGAGTTCAAGAATGACAAAGGCATGTCCATAAAATTAATCACACGGAATCTACAGCTTAGACTCTTGTTTTGCACAATGGTTAATTGCCTGTTTTAAAGTAGAAAACTTTAACCTATGATACACATGTGTCAAGAAAGTTCTACGGTCATTTAATAGTTTTGGACATGTGAAAATGGACCAATTAATATTTTCAAGTTTATCAATGCAAAGTCTACAACACTTACATACGAGATTAATACACATATGCCAGCATGCACTTAAATCTGTAAACTGAATGGACAGGAGTCAAAATCTTGAATAGCTCAATCGCTATTTTAAAAAAATGCCTGGTTAAGTTACTGCTCGGGTTTTAAAAACATTTAGGTATTCAGTGTGAATTCTGCTGTTTTGTGATTACAATTTCCCAGAATTATATTAAAAGAGGAGAGCTTATTTGTGCCATTAACCAGACTTATAAAATAGTGACATGCTATGCTGTGTTTCCACTGTTGTGCTAAACTCAACTAATTTAAAATCCTACTTATATTCTCAGAGTGAGGATTTTAATGACCCCCTTTTACCAATGTAATACGTAATATATGAGGTCATAAACAGTACGTGCCAAGGACATTGAACTATAACTAATGAATTCCAGTGGTTCTTCAGATTTAAAAGTTTACATTAAGACTGACATTTTTAAGCTTTGTTTTTTTCACTGAAAAGCTAGTTTTTTTTTTTTTTTTAAACGTGGGTTAATGTTTGCTTTTAATAACCAAACATAATATCACCTTAACCAGCCTTTTTTCAATTAATTTCCGAGTTTTTGTAAACGTAATGTAAGTTCTTATTAACATACCAAAATATCATGGCTTTTTACCTATGTATTTTCCAGTAATGTTTTCTTATATTAACAGAAAGCACAATCTTTTTAGCATTGTTAGGTATAATGTCAGTTATTTAAAAAATTTCTAGCGAATCTTCAGTGGTGTGTTCCAATTTTTCAACATAACTTTATTTATTCATTTATTTATTTTTTACTTCCCACATGTCCCGCGGTACACCAATGGGACTCCTAGAACCAATGTAAGGGTCCTTCTGGAGTTCTGCGTAGGCTTTAGTTCTAGTTCCAGGTCCGCAGAAGTACCACAAGACTCACAAAAATCACTACTGAAAGAGTTGTGTTTGGTATGAAAGGCTGATTTTTTATTTTAGTTTGAGCCTAGAGGCTTCCTCACAGGCTCAATTAATGAGATTCCTGAAGTCTTTTTGTGAAGTTTCCTAGTTTTGGGTGTCGTGGTACTGCAGTACCTGAATTTGGTACCTCAGGATCTATGACGCACAAAAAAGATATCTGAATCACTGAAATCACAGTCTTACTTCGTTTACAGGATATTTGCACTCTTTCAACCTCATTTGGGAGTAGCAGTGAACAAGATAAAACAGGAGACTCGGAGAACACCAAAGAAGTCAGTTGTCTGAAAATTATTTTCACTCCCTCCGGAAGAAAAAAAAATCTACTGACAAAGATTGTTATTTTCAATCTTTTCCAAAAGCAGTTCAGCAGAGGGACTGCAATGCAGTACTCATTCAGCACATCATGGATGAGCAAGCAAATGCGCGTGATGCATCCAAGGCATTTCTCACATGCTGAGCATGGACACGAACAGGAGGAGTAGAAGAGTCAACGATATCAAGCGCTGGACCATCTGTTGGACCTGAGTATAGTGTTCCTCTAGTGCTGCTGCGACAAAGACTTAAATCCTGTGTACTAGCACATGGCTATCTATTGAAGTAGGATTTCAAAGGTGGTTGTGATAGGCAAGCAGAGTATATCTGCCAGAGATAAAGTGGTGGGAGGTCATCAGTGCCACTAAAATAAATATATTTTGTTAAGTCCAGATGCCCATATTTTTGTTGTAAGTTGACCACCCAAAAAAATGAAAAATCAAATAAATAAATAAATAGTTAAAGAAATTCTCAAATAAGGGTTATTTTTAAAAGCAACGTGATTGATTTAAAAATACAAACATGTAATGTTTGTCATGTCTGTTTATGTTAGTCTATCGATATGGTGTGCTGCAGAAGTCTATACATGACACTAAAAATGACTATTGTTAAAAGTGTAAACAAAATGCAAACATTTATAACAATAGATTTGCACTAGATTGACAAAGGTTTTGAGTGGAGTTAGCATTACTTTTTCAATGCACACCCAACACCAAATCCAGGTTGGTACTTAGAAACCAACACACATTGTGATTTGCATTGGTTTCTAATCAAAAGAACTGCAAAGCTCTGCAATACTCTGCCTGTAGGGGGCATTCTATGGGATGTGTATAGGCGTTTCCAACCATCTACCCATTTATTTTGATGCAAAGACTCATCTACAAAGACTTGTACAGATGGATTTGCACCAAAATCTTGCACCTTTGACTGGTGTAATGAAGACAAAAATGTTTTATTTGTTCTTGTTTTATCTTGCTCTGCGTGTCTGCAGCAGAGATACAAAGAATAAAATCGTATGTTCTTGTGCAGGAACAGACCACTTCCTGCAAAAAAACAAAAAAAACAACAACAAAAAAACTATGCTGACAACAGCAGATATCATTCCACTGTGCTGCAAGGCTACCTGCATTGTGTTGTATAAACACTTTGCACATTTGTCCTTTGCCATTTAAAAATTACAATCTATACTATAGTAACTCATAATTCTAAAAGACCATTCTGCTATGTAACAGAATGCACGTCTATATCCTTATGGTTTAACGTAGTAGCATATACTAACTATAAACAGGATGTGCCAGAGAAATTTGCTAAACTGAAAAACAAGAACTCAGAAGGAGGAAGTGGTATTGTAATGGTTGAAAGGTCCTACCTTTGTACTATATAAAACTATTAGAACTTTCCGCTTTATAATTTTAAAATGGTCTAATAGAGAGAAAATAGACTTCAGGGCTAAAGAACTTTACAGCCCTGTGGTCCTGTGAAATTTGAGTAGCTTTAAACGTTTTTACTGTGTGTAAGTGGTAGATACTAGTGCACATAGACCGAAAACGTACTGGGACAGTGTAGAATAATAACGTTATTTGTCCTTCAGCTGTGTCAACATGTATTTCATCATTCTGGCACAAATAAAGGCCAGCGAACCAGAGCAGAACTTCGGTATTCTTCCTTCCAATATTCCCGTAACACTATAGTGTTATAGTCTGGTGCCAAAGATTACAATGGTTGACAAAAACTCTGCACCAAAGTTATAGATCTATGCTGCACCTGAAAGACAATAATGAAGATGAGACGCTTTTACAAGCAGTACAGCTCTTGGCAAATGGATTATAAATGTAGAACATTCCAGGCAGTGAAAGTAGAATGTTGTTGATATGAGCATTTATAAGCCTTGGGTGTCTGTAAGAGCCTCCTCCAACAGGGTGATTTACAGTTTAGTTGAGAAGTAACACTTTTAGAATTGCAATACAGCAACTTGTAATCTGTTCCACTCACATGAAAGTCACTGACTAGTAGGAATATGTCTATCCTATTAGGAAAGCAAACTATATATCAGGATGATATGCAATCAGCAAAGAGTTCAATACAGGGCAAAGGCTATGCAAAGCAGAAGCTTGGCCATCTGGCTTTCTGCAGGCAGTGGGCTCTCCATGAAGACTTCTGTATAAGGCAAAAGTCTGTGTTGTGGAGACTTGGCCATCCTCATCTCATTGATTGCACACAAGAGTTCGGCTACCAGAAAAGGGTCATGTACAGAGTGAAGGCTGTGCACGGCACGGGCTTGACCTCCTAATGGGCCTTGGGTTTCTGGATGGAGTGAGCGTTCTGAAGACTTCAGTACAAGGCGAAGACTGTGCGCAGTAACATGTTGACCACCCACGTCTCAGTGACTGCGCACTAGAGGTTGTCTACCTGCAAAGGATCTGGAACATGGCGAAGGATGTGTCTGGTAGGGGCATGGACAGCTAAAGGAGCTTGGGCGTCTGAAGGCAGTGGGCTCTCTGTGAACATTTCCGTACAAGGCGAATACTGAGCATTGTAAGGGCTTGGCCACCCACATCTCACTTGTTGTGCATGAAAGGTCTAAAAACTGCAAAGGGTGCAGTGCAGAGCAAAGACGGTGTGTAGTAGAGACTTGGGCACTTGAAGGGGCTCAGGTGTCTACAAAGAGTCACCAAAATATCTTTTTTTTTTAATTTTTGGTTTTCTACTTTTTTCAATGGTCCCACAGTACTCCCGCAGGACCCCTGTGTGATTTTGTGAAATCACACAGATTCCGCAGGTCAATTTTCTTTTTTAAATATTTCTTTTTTAACCCTGGATCCTCTAGGACCCATACATAACTATAACGGGGGAGGAGAGAAATCAGTGTACCACTAACGCACCGACTTGTCCCTCACATCATCTTTTTTTCAGTTTCAGGACATTGGGACAGAGTTCCCGTGTCCTGTACTGGTGGCCGCCATATCTCCATTTGATTTACAGCCAGCAAAGCAAATCACTCTATCACATGGGCCCTAAGCGGCTGATGAGAAAAAAAGAAAAGAAAAAAAAAAGGCCACTTGACTTATAAAAATCACTCTATTTTTAGGTCTCAGCTAGACATCGCATGTGCTGTCTCAAAGAGAAATGTTGTATTCAATATGTGGGCTTCAGCCCGCTCATAGGCTTTCCATATGCTGGCTCCATTGCCGCTCTCCTATTCTTTTTCCGCATTTGGCCATCAATTAATCAGAATTTGTAAAGCTCACTTATCTGTGAGGGTTATCCAGACACTGAGGAAGCTGCTTGGGCTTTAGTCAAACAGCCAGGTCTCGAGGCCTATCCTGAAATCTTGGATGGAGGGAGAGGTTCTGAGGTGGATGGGGAGGCTGTACCAGGCCTTAGAAGAAGAAGGTGCAGCCAACCTAGGTGCTGAAGAGGATGTGGGGGTGACAGCGAGGGAGAGCACTGCGGAGCAGAGGTTTTTGATGGAAATTCGGGTTGTGCTTAGGGCAAGTGGCCCTGGATTGTGCAGGGCTTCATAGGCGTATGTCAGTAGCTCAAATTGGCAGAGTTTGGTATGGGGATTCAATGGAGGTTCCTTAGGTGAGGGAAGGAGAGTGTTCGTTTTGGGAGGTCCAGGATGAGTCCAGCTGCTGAGTTCTAGAAGACATGGAGTTGTTTTGTGAGTTGTGACATGAGTCCAGTGTATGGAACGTTGCTGTAGTTTAGGTGGCTGGTGATGAGGGCCTATGTGATGGTTCATCTGTTGGCAATCAGACGCCACTTGAAGAACTCCTGAAGCATGCGAGGGGTGAATAAGTAGGAGGAAGAGACTGCACTGATCAGTTTCTCACATGTTGAGTTTGTTGTCAATGATGATTTCCAGGTTCCTGGAGTGACTTATAGGGGTTGCAGGAGTTCCTAGGTCAGCGGGACACCAAAAGTCGTCACAGGGTAAGGAGGAGTTTCCAAACATCAGTACTTCCATTTTGGTAGTGGCGAGTTTGAAACAACTGTCCTTCATTCATGTGGCAATGTTGCGCATGCAGCTGTGGAAGCTAGTCTTTGATGTGGAGGGGTCGCTGGATAGAGAGAGGACTAGCTGTTGTCATCTGCATAGGTGATTATCTTCAGTCCATAGTTTCTGATGATGCTGGCCAAGGGGGTCTTGTAGGTGTTGAAAAGGGTGGGGCTAAGGGACGAGCCCTGGAGGATGCTGCAGATAATGTCCTTCGGCTTCTAGGTGAAGGGTGGAAGAGGGGCTATCTGGGTTCTGCTGACTAGGAAGGAGGCAATCCATTTCAGGGGGGTTTCCTGTGATGTCAGTCTGGTAGAGTCTCTTGATCAGGATGTGATGGGAGACTGTGTCAAAGGCTGCAGTGAGGTCGAGGAGGGTGAGGGCAGCCAATTCTCCTTGGTCAAGAAGGATTCTGATATCACCTGTGGCAGCGGTCAGTGCACATTCGGTGCTATGGTTGAAGCGGAATCCATATTTGGATGAGTCGAGGAGTTTGTGCTTTTCTGGGTGCGTGGTGAGCTGCTGGTTTATGGCTTTGACCTTTGCTGGGGATGGAAGCAGGAAGATTGGGACAGTAGTTTTATTTTTTTGTTCTTTATGATTGGTGGGAGGGGGTTTGAGTCGGGCATGTTTTCACCCTTCAGGGTATGTGGCTGTGGTGATGGAGATGTTGAGGGTGTCCGTCCGCGAGTGTGCTGCCGATGGAGTTGATGCCTAGCTTGAACATGTGGTGAGGGCAAGGGTCTTTGGGGGATCCTGAATGGATGGATTTCATGAGGTCAGTGGTGGACTACGTGGTGAGTTGGTTACATCTGATGTTGGTGGCAGTATCCATGGCGTTTAGAAGGCTGATGGCATTGGTGGCCGTTGGCTGGGGTCCAAGGTTTTTGTAGACGGTGGATATTTTGTCATGGAAGTAGTCAGCGAGGGAGTCGCAGCGGCCCTGGGATGGAGAGGTGCTGTTTTTCATTGCTGATGGGTTGAAAAATTCCATTACGATCTTGAAGAGTTCCTTGCTGAAGTTAGAGCTAGCTTGAATTCGGGTGACTAGGCCAAGTTTCCTGGCCTCTTTCAGGCAGCTGTGGTACTGGCTGAGTGCGTTTTTGAAGGAGGTTCGGTCGCTGGGAGTCTTGGTGGCGCACCATCGTCTTTCAAGTTGTTTACACTTGCACTATGTGATTTTGAGTTCAGGGGTATACCAGCTGGCTTGTTTGGTGGGTCTGTTCGGTTTTGCAGTTTTGAAGGGTGCTACTCTGCACAGTCTGAAATCCAGGTGCTGAAGTTTTTGACGGCAGTGTCAATGTCAGCTGTGGTTTCTAGGGGGTGGCAATTGAGGGCGTCTGACCCCTGGCCCTCAGATATTTTGCTCCAGCTCCGATGAGAGGTAGTGATCTGGTGGAGCAGTTGGGAGTGGTGGATTAGGTGAAATGGACAAGCTAGTGGTCTGACCTAGTGAGTTTAATGGTGTGACTGATACTGATGTTGTTGATGGAGGTAAAGATGGCGTTAAGCGTGTGTCCTGCCATGGCCATGGTATGAATACATGCATCATGTCTCCTTCTGTGTTTAGCCTTCCACAATTTATTCCTGCTCTCGCACGCGGCCACGTGTGTGACACCACATCTAAAGGAGAGCCAAAGGGTGTGCAAGCCGCACTGCCCAGACAGAGAGGCCTCCTCGTGTGGGTTAATTAAAAGATACCATCTCTGGCCCAGGGTCTGGATGCAAACGCTAATAGAATATAATCTTATTTCTAACATTCATTCTCAAGCATGCAATACCAATAACCTGCTTTGTTTAATTCACGCTACAAATTCAATGCCGGATGCAATTATTTTTTTTCGCCCCCGGTTTGTGTCATGCAACATATCTACACTCCACATAATACTACCCCACACCACATGATTAAACTTCAACTAATTACGCTCTACTCAATACAACAAATACATCCCAGATAAATCCATTCTCTGTCACATAATCCACATAAATACACTCAACACCATACCACATAATTCCACTAAACATAATTTCACTCAACGCCACACAGTTCCATACCACACAATTCAACTCCACAAAAATAAATTACACAGCACATAATTTCACACCAAACCACATAATTCCACTGCATACCAAATATATTTAATCCACAACACAGAATTCCACATCGTGCTCCAAAATTCAGCACCACAACACATAATTCCACTTCACTATATGCCACTCCATAACACAAACTACCACTCCACATAGTTACACTCCATGACCCACAATCCCACCCCACATAATTCCAGTACACTTGATACTACATAATTATTTCTACATAATTCCACTGCACACCATGCCACCCAATTCCACAACACAACTCCTGTCAACAGCACACAATCCCACACCACCCAATTCTACAACAAACAATTCCAATCCAATCCACACACATCCACTCCACATGTCTAAAAGACTTGACAATGACAATAACTCTTGAAACGAGAGACCTATTGGCTTTGCTAATGCTTGTTTTAATTTGCGGTACCACTGTGCTTGCATAGATCCAACTGCCCAGATATCACTTACTAACTTTTGAACTCTAGTTTCTCAAAGAAACTGAAACACAGATTTACACCTAATCACAGAAGGCATGCTTTCTGAGTAAAGGTCTGGCTTTCTTCCAAAATTCTGCTCAGCCATTTTTTATAAAACACGTCTTACTATTCTCCTATGAGGGAACTGGATAAGGAAAACACATTTTAGGACTTCAACCCTCTCTTTTCCTCTGCCCCCGCTTAATGGGGCACCCTAAAACTTTCCAGGACGGAGCTGAGGTGGCAGAGCTTTGTTTTTGGAAAGTTTTTTTGTGAAGATCTGTCAAACAGCACCAACATTATTAGCAAAACAAAAAACGGTCTTCATAAGGAAACTCTGACCCAACTATAATTACAGTGAAGGTCGCCACTGTATGTATATAGACAGATATATAGAGGAAGAGAAAGAGTGAGTGTGTATATATATATATATCTCTATATCCCCCAACCTTCACTGTAAAAACCTACGGTTACGGGGATATTATAGTGAGGTTCTGAATTTACTCGCACAAAACAAGAGAAATTCAACAGTTATAGTTATGGTTAATTCAAGTAACTATAACTTGCGCTCCAAGTTATCTATAACTTGTGCCTTCACCATGCACAGTTTTCTTATCAATAATTTTATTGCAAATGTTGCAGTAATAATATCAATGATGCCATAGAAGGTGTCATCAATGATGTAGTATGAGGAGTAACTTGCTGTGCATGGCGAAGGCGCAAGTTATAGCTACCTTAGGGAGTGACTTACAGTTACTTGGGTTAACCATAACTGTAACTGCTGAATTTCCCTGTTTTTTTGCGAGTAAAATCAGAACCTAAGTAGAACGTTGCTGTAACCTTTGGTACTTTCAGTGAATTTCTATGTTGTTTTTTTTTGCATGCACAGATGTACACATAACCAGCACGGTCGGGTTGGCTGTAGGGTCTGACCTATGGCGGCCAACTCTCCTGAACACACCCAAACCCAACTGCGTCCACCCATGATTTTGGATGCAGTGTTTTATTTTTCCAATTTTTCTCTAGATCCGCAGATCCACCAGTAAATGTAAATTAAAAATGTGGGTCCACCTGTGGATCAGCGGATTGGACAAAAAATAATAATTAGGCAATTTATTGCCCACAAGGAGCCCTCTAAGTGTCCTCTGGGGTCAGGATACCGGTATCCTGACCCCTTATGTGTTTTGCACTCTTCGTTTCCCACCCTCGAGCTGATGCGACAAACAAAACGGCAGCTGCAACTTTTTGGTCATGTTGTGGCCAGCCAATCAGGGCCCTGATTTTTGCCCAGATCCACGAATCCTGACCTCGATCCGACCAATAAAAATATCTATATTTTTTAAACTCTAATATCTCAGAAACTACTGAACGGATTTACACCAGATCACAAAAAGCAGGCTTTCTGGACCAGGAGCTAGGTTTCTGTCAAATTTGGTGCAATTCCATTCAGTGGTTCTGGCTGTAGTTGTGTTAAAAAATTTGAAAAATCCCATTGACAGAGAATGAGGTAGAAGTGTTTAGGGACCCCCACCCCCTATTTCTAAGTCCCCGTTTGACAGATCACCCCAAAAGTTTTGATACAGCAGCAGAACTGACCAAAGTATACATTTTGACAATTTTGTGAATATTCATCAAACAGCACCAAAGTTATTGACATAACAAAAAACGCTCCATTTATGGGGAAAAAAGTCCTAACTATAACTACCTTGTGGCAAGCGCCACTAGGTAACATATATATTTATTTATGGTACGGGCAACAGATAGTTATAGGAAGTAGCTAGTTCCCATAGGAAAAGCTTTTTTGTTTTGCCTATAACTTTAGCGCCGTTTGACGAATCTTCCCGAATTTTTCAAAATTAGTTTGCCCCTCACTTCTGCTGCTGTTTGGAAAGTTTTGGGTGATTCGTCAAGCATGGGGCCAAGAAGAAAAAAAAAAGCAGGGGGTGTCCCAAAACACGTTTTCCTCATGCAATTTCATAGGGATTTTAGATATGATTACAGCCCGAACCGCTGGATGGAATTATACCAAATATGGCAGAATGCTAGCTCTTGGTCCAGAAAGAGCCCTTTTACTAAAGGAAAAGAAATCTAGTTATCTGGGGATGTGGACCCTTCGTGGATCTGCTCATGGAGGATCTGCGGATCCAAAGGAAAAGCAAGGCCCTGGTTGGCTGGCCGCAACCAGAGAGGAAAGTTGTGGCTGTTCTTTTTCGCATTGGTCCGGGAAAAGGAAAAAAAAAAAAAAAAAAAACTAACTGAAGGGGTAGATATAGGAATCCTGACCCCATAGGACAGATGGAGGGATCATGAACAAATATTTGTCCTTGTCACCAGGCAGGTCGCTCCCCCCATCTGCCACGCAGCCCCCTGTGGGTTGAACCTCCGTTGCTGCTTTTGCCGCCTGACTACTCGCTCCCTTTTTTCTGTACCCCTGCGCTTTGCTTCTGTGCCACTTTGTTTTTTCATTCTGTGCCCCTGTGTTTTGCTTTCTGTACCCCTGTGCTCTGTTGTCCCTCTCCAGACGTCTTTTCCCGCCGTTTTCTCCCCGGGTTTTCCCCCGGGGTTTTTCCCTTGCTGCTGAGCCCCTGCTGCCCCGCCCCCTTAACTCCCATTGGCCGCCCCGCTCCCACCTGCTCCTCCCTCCCTCTGCCCTCATATGGAGGCCGCGAAGCGGTGGTAGAGAGCGACCTTTGACCCTGTCACCAGGCAGGTCGCTCCCCCCATCTGCCACGCAGCCCCCTGTGGGTTGAACCTCCGTTGCCGCTTTTGCCAACTGACTACTCGCTCCCTTTTTTCTGTACCCCTGCGCTTGGCTTTTGTGCCACTTCGTTTTTTCATTCTGTGCCCCTGTGTTTTGCTTTCTGTACCCCTGTGCTCTGTTGTCCCTCTCCCACCGTCTTTTCCCGGGTTTTCCCCTGGGTTTTTCCCCGGGTTTTTCCCTTGCTGCTGAGCCCCTGCTGCCCCGCCCCCTTCACTCCCATTGGCCGCCCCGCTCCCACCTCCCAGCTGCTCCTCCCTCCCTCTGCCCTCATATGGAGGCCGCGAAGCGGGCGCGCCTAAGGCAAGCCTGTCTGCGCCCGTCCACGCCTGGACCGCACCCAGCACCAGAACCCCTGGAACCCGCACCCCCCGCAACGCCAGACTGCACTACGACGCAAGCACCCTCCACGCACTCAACACCAGACGAGACCACCCCTGCTACCGGGCCACCCCGAAACGCACCCAGGGGCTTTTTACCTTCCGGAACTGCAGATTCACCAGCATCCAACCCTCCACACCACCAGCCAGAGACCCCAACCACCTCCGCTGCATCCTCCTCAACACCCGCTCCGCTCGCAAGCACGCCATCGAACTTTGGGACCTCCTAGACTCCACCGCCCCCGACGTCGCCTTCCTGACGGAGACCTGGCTGAACGCCACCTCAGCACCAGACATCGCCATAGCCATCCCACAGGGCTACAAGATCTCCAGCAGAGACCGCACCAACGGAGTGGGAGGAGGAATCGCCATCATCCACAAAGACTCCATCAAAATCTCAACAAACACCGATGACACCCTCACCACCGCCGAGCACATGCACTTCCAGATCCACACCGACCCCAACACCACCCTCAGAGGAACTCTCATCTACAGACCTCCCGGACCCCGCCCACAGTTCAGTGACACCATTGCCGACCTCATCAGCGCCCTCGCTTCCACGGACTACATCCTCCTCGGGGACCTGAACTTCCACCTCAAGAACAACAACAACGCCAACTCTACCGCCCTGATCGACAACCTCGCCAACCTCGGACTCAAACAGCTCGTAACGACACCCACTGACGCCGCTGGACACACGCTCGACCCCATCTTCTCCGCAAGCCCCCACGTCTCCTTCAACCACACTACCGAACCACACTGGACCGACCACAGATGCGTCCACTTCACCTTCAGAAAACCCACCATACACCACCGCACCCAACGGCTACCACGCCGCTGCTGGGGCAAGGTCACCAAGGACCAACTGACTACCGCCCTCGCCCTGAGACCACCCACCGACCCCGACACCGCCGTGACCAACCTCACACAGTGGATCAACGACTGCGCCAACACCCTCGCCCCTCTCAAGACCTTTACAACCAACCACACCAACAAGAAAGCCGCCTGGTTCACCGAGGACCTCCGGATCTCCAAGCACACCTGTCGGAAGCTGGAGAAGAAATGGATCCACGACCGAACACCAGACAACCACACAGCCCTCAAGAGCGCCACCCGCAGACATCACCAACTCATCAGGACCTCCAAGCAGACCGCCTTCAAGGACCGCCTAGACAACAACGCACACAACACCAAAGAGCTCTTCAGCATTGTGAAAGAACTCTCCATCCCCAGCTCCATCAGCAACAACATCCCACCATCTCAAGACCTGTGCGACTCCCTGGCCACCTTCTTCCACCGCAAGATCACCGACATCGACGACAGCTTCAAGCCCGACCCCCCCGCACCCACCACCGAGTCCACCACCCCTGCGACTACCACTCGCACCAGTCACCTGACCGTCTGGTGCAGCGTCAGCGACGAAGACACCATCAAAACCATGAACTCCATCCACTTCGGATCCCCATCGGACCCCTGCCCTCACCACGTCTTCAACAAAGCCAGTGCAGCCATCGCGCCCCACCTCTGGAAAACAATCAACTGTTCCTTCGAGACAGCAACCTTCCCAGAAAGCTGGAAGCACGCCGAGATCAACGCCCTTCTGAAGAAGCCCAAGGCGGAGCCCAAGGACCTCAAGAACTTCCGGCCCATCTCCCTGCTCCCTTTCCCTGCAAAAGTGACCGAGAAGATTGTCAACAAACAGCTGACCCGCTACCTCGAAGTCAACAACATCCTGGACCCTTCCCAATCAGGTTTTCGCAGTAACCACAGCACCGAGACCGCCCTCATCGCCGCCACTGACGACATCCGGACCCTGATGGACAAAGGAGAAACAGCCGCCCTCATCCTCCTGGACCTATCAGCAGCCTTTGACACGGTCTGCCACCGCACCCTATCAGCACGCCTCCATGACGCCGGTATCCAAGAGAAGGCCCTGGCCTGGACCACATCCTTCCTCTCCGGCAGAACCCAGAGCGTCCACCTCCCACCCTTCCGCTCCAAAACCACTGAGATCATCTGCGGCGTCCCACAGGGATCCTCCCTCAGCCCGACACTGTTCAATATCTATATGGCCCCCCTCGCCCACGTCGCACGACAACACAACCTCAACATCATCTCCTACGCCGACGACACCCAGCTGATCATATCCCTCACCGAAGATCCCCACACCGCCAAAGCTAACCTCCACCGAGGAATGAAGGCCGTAGCCGACTGGAT
This sequence comes from Pleurodeles waltl, assembly GCF_031143425.1. Classification (NCBI taxonomy): domain Eukaryota; kingdom Metazoa; phylum Chordata; class Amphibia; order Caudata; family Salamandridae; genus Pleurodeles; species Pleurodeles waltl. Next base: position 613,422,636 of record NC_090444.1, on the reverse strand, counting down.
GAAGGACAGCAGACTGAAGCTGAACTCAGACAAGACGGAGGTCCTCATTCTCGGACCCACCCCATCAGCCTGGGACGACTCTTGGTGGCCCACGTCACTAGGCACAGCCCCAGAACCCACGGACCACGCATGCAACCAGGGGGTCATCCTCGACTCCACTCTCTCCATGACCAGGCAAGTCAACGCCGTCTCCGCGTCCTGCTTCAACACCCTCCGTATGCTCCGCAGGATCTTCAAATGGATCCCCCTCGACACGAGAAAATCGTTACCCAGGCCCTCATCACCAACAGACTCGACTACGGGAACGCCCTCTACTCAGGAATTACAAACAAGCTCCTGAGACGACTCCAACGCATCCAGAACGCCTCGGCCAGACTCATCCTCGATGTCCCCCTCCGCAGCCACATCACACGTCACCTGAGAGGCCTGCACTGGCTCCCCGTTAACAAAAGGATCACCTTCAAGCTCCTGATCCACGCACACAAAGCACTGCACAACACCGGACCCACCTACCTCAACAACCGACTCAGCTTCTACACCCCCACCCGAAGCCTCCGCTCAGCCAACCTCGCCCTCGCCACAGTCCCCCGCATCTGAAAAACCACCGCCGGCGGCAGATCCTTCTCCTACCTAGCCGCCAAGACCTGGAACACTCTCCCCACCATCCTACGACAGACCCAGGACCTGCTGGCCTTCAGAAGACTCCTCAAGACCTGGCTCTTCGACCAGTAGCAACCCCCCTCCCCAGCGCCTTGAGACCCTTGCGGGTATGTAGTGCGCTTTACAAATGCAGTGATTGATTGATTGAATATTGCCCAATTTTTATTTTATTTTTTTACCAAATCACGGATCTGCAGAACCACTGCAACGTTCACCCATATGTTTATCCATTATACACAATTTAACCAGTTTTGTGATGTTCTGGGCTTAGGTTGGAGGTCACAAACATATACGTTTAAGATGCTGTTTATGTAGTTTGTAAGCCTCTGTGCACTACACACAAGATGCAGGCATTCCTTGTGAACAGCACACTTGTTTATACTAGAAAGGTCATAATTGCGTACTTCGTATGTCATGTGATTAACCCCCCATGTACATGCACCTTTTTAAAACACATAGGGTACCACTAAAGACCATGAAAGGTCTTTACTGTGCAAAGAAAAGGCCTGTTTCCAAGCCTTGTTCAAGGTACATACAGTTTGCACAGACTTACTACCTTGCTCCAAGCAGTAGTGAATACAGTCCTCCCCTGGAGCAGTTGCAGGAGCCTAGCACACACAACGCCTACGTGCAGGTATGTATTTCATAAACTACACGTTGGGCAGCAATTTCCTGTGCGCTGTACACACAAGACATGGCATTCAGTAGTGACTTACGCATGGCACACACAGGAATGACCTGCAACCATGTCCTTTAAGTAAGGCACCGATGCAATGACACAAGGCCATGCACGTTGCACTAGTGCCTAGTACACAGCCAGGACAAGGGCTTGCTCCAAGGCACAGTAAACATCAGATGTGCACTGGACACCGAGTGCAAGACCTTAGGCATGCCCTATGCACAGTACTTACATACGCATGCAGTGTACAAGCTGAACCTGCCCTATGCACAGTACTGCAGCCTATATAATGTACAGGCACGTTTCATATATATTTCACATTGATGGAAATAGCCCCTCTGTGCACACCCTTGAATTATCTTCTATGCATTATATATTACATAGGACAACGCCCAGCTGCAGGTGCATTTCTTTATTCATGTTATACAGACAACCAATACAGATAACACACACCCCACAACAGCAGAATGCCCTCCTGCTTAGCTTGCCTCTATTTTAAACTCTAATAGGCACATCTAACATTTCATGCCACGCAAAACTGCAGGTCAACATGACAACTTAAAGATGTACAGGGAGATCCACAAACAGGCCACGAAGGCCACAAAGAACACATGACATTTACCTACTACTAAACAATAAGCAGTGAAAATGTTACGAACAATTCCTGCATCAAAAATAATCACAAACCATAGCAAAGAACTGCATCCACATATTAACAAATAACAAGGCAATGTACACCTTTCCCTGGTTGCACCTTCCTAGAGAATCCAACAACAAAAAGCTGGTATCGTGCAAAACAGTGCAAAAAAAATCACAGGAAGAACAACTAATAAGAGCAATCTAGAAAACTCCCCTCTACAGCAAAACATACTAAGAAAATGCAGATTAACAATTCTACTCACAATGCACAGTCATGCGTCCCTTTGCAAAAGCCATACAAAATATCTCATATATGAAGCATGCCCTGAAAAACAATAAAAGTTGAGAAAAACAGCCCTTTCACACAAGGAAACAAATCTAAACAGTGGCAGGAACCACTTGGGTTACAATTCACCCTAGAGGAAGCATACACATTCCACAACAATAAATAACAAATCCTCCACGCATCAAAAACCTGTTGATCTACACTGCCCTTTAAAATGCACACCCAGGAATCAAACATTGTCCAGAGATTAAATGTGTTCAACAAGGAATGAAACAGCTTCAGCAACCAAATACCGTTAGGAGGAACACAATACTCAGCATGGGCAATGATCACTCAAACATCCTTCAAGACATTACCGACGAACATACCTCAATCCTCAACGTGCACAGCGAGAAATACATATATATTGGTGGGCACACACCCCCGCGGAGGAAGACGACTTACCAAAAACTTAAGTAGAAAGCTTTGCACTGAGGCCCCCAAAACCGCACACACATACATAAACACAAACTAAACTGCACACTAGCACACAACAACTTTAACACATCTCTGGACCATGATATGTGTTACACATGAATACGCATCTTGCCAACCCAAATATGAATAAACTCATGTATCATACAATCAAGTACTTGAACATAAAGGGACAGTTGCAACATCGTTCCTAAGAAATAGCAGGATACCTACAATTCTAAGTGCCACAAAAGCAACATTATCTTTTAAGTGCAACCAGGGAGAGGACCGGGAAAAGAAGATTGTAATAACAATGGCATTGTACAATGCACTAACTTCTACCGCCACTCATGGTAGTTCCGGACATCACCAGCAGCTGAACAGTGGTGCAGACACCGAGGGGGCTGAACTGGCACCCCCGCACATTTACAAGTCCCCAGCAGGCAACACAACCTTCAGTGCACCAGCAAGAGTCTCTGCACCTTCTTGCAGAACATCAGTAGATCAAAACTGAACTCACCTCTACTCCAGAGTATACAGGAAGTAAAGAAAACATGCAAAAGAAGCACCATCCGCATATCGTAGCTGTTCACGGCCCCTCCCGCCACTTAACTCTGTGAGCCAGGTCTGTTACAGGAGTACATACTGAATAGGCTGACATAGGCCTAGTACACGCTCGGCACCAGCTAACCCAAACGATGCACAAACCATTCGAATCGGGCCCATCCTTTCTGTAAAGATGTGACAGCCTACAGAAAGACATGCAACACGTCCACCTTCCCTGGAACCCTAAGGCATTTTAGAAACAACTCTGCAAGCCTTTATATGAGCATCAATGCAGAGCGCAAAAAAGGTAAGCGCCCATAAAAGAATGTAAAGACCACGTCAGCGAACAACTTAATGTCACCGCTTTGGGGATGAGCAGGCTGCACCTGCATAGGGAAACGAGGCCCTCGCGCACCAAAAAAGCACAACACAGGTTTGTGCTTTCCCGGGATCCTAGGACATTCTCACTAATGGCAAGCGTAATCTCCTACCTGCCCCTCTAACCGCGAAACCATCGCCGATCAGTGCACGGGATGCTAAAACCTTTCCCCTTACACGTTTCTTCCTGCATGGCTAAAACCGGCGAATATGCATCCAAACTTCATACACGAGGTGAACTTGAAAGAAGCTTCTCCCCCAGCGCAGAAATGAGTCATCAACCAATAAATCTGCTGCAGCCTGCCACAGTACTGTCAGACTATCCCATGGCCACCTGCCCAGCGTAGGTCGAAGGAACTGAGGGTGTCGGGTGCAATTGTGCAGACCAACCAACAGCTGGATTCAAAGGATGTAGAACTTGCTTCCCCACTGTCATTCTCTTGTTTTAATCCTCTTTTATAAGAGGTCCACCTTTCCGGAGACTGAATAATCTAAAAGGTACTGGTATGGGATGTAGAATGTTCCTAATTCCTGTAAAGTTTTTTTCAGCTGTTGATATATGAAGTAGCTGTGACAAGTGGTGTATCAGAGGGAAGGAGGCAGTCTATCTATTGCTGTCCATTACTAGTAGTTGTTAGCAGTTCAAGTTACAACTACAAATTACACCCAACAGGCACTACATCAGGAGCACAGTGGCCTTCTTATTCAGCTTATTGCCAACTCCACCAAAAGACGCACCTTCATTCCACATCCCACAACACCCAAAGCTTGCCACCTTCCACTCCTGAGCAAGGAGCTACACCGACAGACAAGGTGGACATTAAGTGTAAAGGATGCTTCAGCCAGGATAGTTTCACCCCCGTCCCAGGTTACCTCACTCTCTCATAGGTTTCCCACGAAGGGTTTAGGCATAGTTTGGTCTGGTTTGTGTGATGGGTCAAGGGGCAAGCAGTTACCTGGAAAGACTATCCACAAGCATTTGGCAATTGCTGAGAGGGGTTTCTTACAGGATAGCAGACAACTATTGGGGTTGCATACAGACATTCCAAAGTAGACACTCTGAGTGTGCATGACATATTTTCAAAACGGAGAAGATGCAAATGTGCCATTCCAAGATGGCAACATTAACAACTTACAAGACTGAAGGTCACACAGAAGTTATGTCATTAAGGAACAGACATAAAAGACACTTGGAGCAGGACGCATCATCTTTGCAACATTTCTAATTAGTCAGATTTCTGCAGTTTTGTTGCATCCTTCCTAGTGGAATTTTGTTTCATATTCTAATACTGCTGCCACTTTCAAGTAATTCAGGGTTTAATCTCATGATGCGCCTTCAAGGTGCTGCACATGCACAGATGTACCCTGCTTTCTATCGCTATTAAGATAAATGTGTTCCAAAAGACAACCTAACTTGACGCCGTTCAGATACATGTCCTGGCCTTAGTTATATAGAATGCTCACCTACGGAGTACTTACTTGCCACAGAAAAGTTGTTGAGGGGATACGGTAAATCTACATCTTGAGGCTTTTCCTTATATCCAATGAAAGAACCATCTGTTTTTAGAAGGAAGTATCTCGGTCTCCAGTTTTTGATGTATTCACCTGCAAATAGAAAAGAAAAGACATTGCATGTTTTAGTTTCCTTTCTTTAGTTTTATAGTGTGGCAGAATACATAAGGCCACTAATTACAGAATTAATGAAAATGCACACATCTTGCACAGTTAAGAAAATAAATAAAAATTAACATTTGTCTAAAATAATTCATGCTTGCTGTATCTTGGATTCTGTAATAAAAAATGGACCTTGCTACATTTACCACACCATTTTAAACGTTCACAGGGTGGTGCATGTGTACATATTCCCAACCAAAGATATACAGTAATCTGGAGTTGGTCACAGGTGAGGTTATTTAGGTATGCAGGATTTAAACTCATTTTTCTAAACCTTTATTTGCCTATAACTTTGACCTTAGACATTATCTGGTTTTGCCATAAACTCCACAGGACAGATGTATTAGTCTTCCTCTAGTCCCAGTCAAACTGAGTGAACCAAGTCGTGAGTGATACTTTCTGACATTGATGAAAGTTCGCCTTTCTAACTTTTTTCCTCAAACCGTTTTCAAACTTAAGTTAAAAAACATTTTTCAACCTAAACGTTACAAACTGTTTGCCTAATATGGATTCCCTCTGTCCAGTGGCAAATAGAATCCAACGTGCAGGCAATCTAAATCAACAAGAAATACACTTCCTCGGGAGTCATTAAATATACGAAAAGCAGGTTTTGCACTCTGCTAAGTAATTCAGTTTTATTTACAACTGGTGCATGTTTCTCAGACAATACAAACCCTCACCACATTCTGAAACGCGGTCAATATAGTATTACTTTCAAACAAATACTCAATGTTTTAACAAACTTTAAATTTTAACACACTCAATCACGACAAAAGTAACAAGTGTTAATTATGTTTATCGGAAGCGATAATACTCCTTAGGCACTCAGTAGCTAACTTACATTTATGGAAGACACAGTCAGAGTTGCTTCATCCATTCAACAACTCCTATAAAAAAGTTCTGTAGTTCACAGTAAGGACAATACAAGCAAATGTAGTTGGTAAGACAAACTAATCATGGGGGTACTGAATTTAAATGAGATCATCCCTCAATTTGTCATCTTTTCAGGTCCTATCTCTCCCACACACTCCCACCCACCTCCAACCAGGACTCATCAGCTAACAATTTCTCCATTGTAGGGGGCTCATTCCCAAACAGCTAGCAGTATGTTTTTATGCAAGGAGTAACACTAGCAGAGCAAATGTATGTTTAATTTTTCCCCTTCATAGGCTTTGTCAACAGGCAAAATATTGGCGACCTTCCCACATTCGATTCACACCTGCAGTGTACACATCTATGACGCCTATCCAAAATGCCGCCACTCTGGGAAGCTGCCGCACAGGTGGAAAACAATTCAACACTGTACTCCTGCCTTCTTCCCACACTTAGCATTTCAGGCACCTGTCATGCATTTCACAAGCCAACTTTTCCAGCAATACCTGTGTCACCACCATCGTGCAGCTCTCCTTTCCTTTGCCGCAGGCCCTGGCTCCCAGCCTGCCGCGCGGCAAATCTGAACGCTGCTGTCATGCTGCTGGCAGCAGCATTCGGATTGGTCGAAGTGCCCAGCTAGGGCACTCCTATGTACACTGGGAGAGTCTGCCTGTTCTCTCCAACCCGGCACTGCATTGCAATGTTGGACAGAGGAGGAGTGCTGAGTACTCCCCCCTGTGCTCGTCATGGACTGTGGCCTGCCGCTTCTACAAAACAACGATAATAAACATAGTTTATTATCGTTGCATTGTAGAAGTTTGGCAGCTGCTGCTGGTGGTGGTGGTGGGGGGTTACGCTCCTCCACCCAAACGGAGGAGCCGCCCCGGCACTATGCACTTCGTGATATTTATAAACACGGGTGAAGTCAGTCCGTGCTACTGGCATGGAACCCAGGTAGCAACAACCACTAACAAACTTCACATCTGAGCAAATTTAAGATTTGCTACAACTCTCCATAACCACGCCTCACTAGAGTCCCACAACATTCAAGGGCTAAATGATGACAAACTGGAGGACTTTATTAAAAAATATGTTAAAGTCATATTTAATAATTTCCATAAAAAAATTAAAAAAAGGTTGTATACGCAGCTGCAAATCCCTGCTAACGTGTTTTAGTTCTTAAAGAAGCCCTTCGTCTGGGACTCACAGGATTGCATTAAAATGTGCAAAGCAATCAAACCTGTCTCCATTTCATGGCAATACCAGAGCCCCTGAGGAAGCTCCACTTTAAGACCCAAACACAGAGGTATTAATATTCAACATGGATAATGGTCTGTAGGCCCTGCATTTAGTCTGACTTTGGTATTGTGACAATCCTGCCATTCCTTCCTTCACTGAAGGAGAACCGTAGATCCAGCTGCTTCTCCAAACCCTGAAAGGGCCTGTCTGCCAAGGTGCCTCTAAATGCCTGCGATAACTCACCTCTTACATTTCCTTACCTGATGCTTCACTCAAGTCCAAATACTTGCTTTCTGGCAGTAACTAAGGGCCTCATTACTAGTGTGGTGGTCCGAGGTCTGCATTGACTGTGGAAAACGGGTGAACTAACAGGCTGTTTATAAGTTTATTTTTCTAATGGATATGTGGGAGATTTACTGTTGTCTTTTGTATTTCTTATCACCATCACTTGACTTTTTGGACTTTTTTCTGTCCTTCTTCTCTTTTGTGTTGATATGGAATGGTTTTTTTGTATGAATTTTGAATATGATTATAGAAGATAATTTGTATATAAAATTAAGGATGGATTCCTAATCGTTTTTGTATCTATGCTGCATGATATTAATAATGTTTGTTTTAAAAAATGTACATATTTTTTGTAAATTTCCCTTTTGTCTCCTAATGGATCAATGTTGTCTTGGAAAATGGGTAGGGACACAGCCTGCGCGAGAGTCAAAATGAAGAGTCACAGGCCAAAGAAAGCATCAGTAAACACAGAGTGATGGAGGCACATTCACATTGTTGTGAGGATAGTCACACTGCTGATCGGAGTCTACCATTCCCCGAGTTGAAGCGTGGAGAACAGCAACATTGCTTGGGTGGAAGCAATACTACTGTGGGCAGAAGTTTAAGAGTCAGGGCATCACAATATAAGTCAGCAACGTGGAAAGCAAGCCAGACAGTTAAACTTTGCACTGGACATCCATCCTTTATTACCTACAATAATGGTACGTGTTCTTTTGCATAGATGACGATGTTTTCTCTTGTACAAGTCACTACTGGTCCATTATGAGTCCTGTCCTGACTGGCAGACTTGGAAACTGACAGTGATTGCCTCTTCTTCAAAGGAGTGTGGTGTGTAGGGATGTATATATATATATATATATATATATATATATATATATATATATATATACACATACATACACACACATATATATTATATTTTGCCTATTGCTGTGAGCAATTTCTGAACAGTGTGTGTCATTCGATTAGTGGTGCTTTTGGCAAAATGGCACGTCAGCGTACTGCTGGATGTGTGGCATTTTGTTAAATGTGTTTTAATCTGTCTGTGATGTGCATGTCTTCTTCATTCTCAGTGCTGTTAATACTGAACTGAAAGATTGAAGTACTAAAACTGTACTAGGTTATAAAAATCACATGACTGTTAATGTACTTAGAGGAGAGTGGGTCTCTATACATTGGCTATGAAGGTGGAGCACACAGTGAAGTGTCAACAAAGAATGACATAAAAGAATCAAACGTATAAATATCTCCCATTAAACTCCCGCAACATATCAGACTGCATAAAATGCAACCACAAGAAAACACAGTTCATGCTCCTCCCTAATGATTCCATTAAGTCTTAAACTGAGGCATGGCCGTCAGAAATAAAATCTAACTGCTTCCCTACCTCCCTCAGCAACTGAGCAAATCCCTTGGCTTCACTTATGCTCATGGTCACCTTCCAGGAGAACATCAAAAACACACCCAACCCTGCCAGGTACAAAATCTCCAATCTCTGCAAGACCAATCCCTACAGTCCATCATCTGAGCAATGGTGCAGGCCCTCTCCCTCATATATACAGATAATGAAAAGATAATCCCCAGAGGTCCACCTGATACCTTACTTCTGTGCCTTATCCCACACACTACAAATAATGCTTTTAATGCTCAATGCAGTACACCACTACTCCACCTTCAACTTAGGCTAAGCTTGTGTTCATGAAATTTAAAACCAATAGTCAAACAACAAGGAAGTGAGATTTCCCTTCCTAACATCAGCAACTCTTCACACAATCCTTGACTTCAAAGACATCTGACTACGAGAATTAACAATTAATACTAGTGAATACTAGTGAGTTCTTAAGCTGCTCTGGGGGCAGTCTGGTACCTCTGCTCCTGTTCTCAGAACATGTTTGCAGTCTGGTATTCTATGCTGCACCAGTGGAAGAGTTTGTCCTCTCACCTCACACTGACTAGAGTCACAACCTGAGTATTTCACCTCACACAACCTGCAGTGCCTTTCTGGGTCCGTCACCTCAAACTAAAAGCAGAGGCCAGTGCTTTAAATGGGCCGGTACTGTCCGGTACTGAGTACCGGCACTTTTTTATTTTGAGAGGGAGAGTACCAGCGCAGCTCAAGAAAAGCGTAATACTTTTAACTTGAGAGTACCGGCACTTCACGGAAACAAGCAGGTACTCTGGCACAGAGTACCGGCACTTTCATTTTTCCATTTCAAGCACTGTAGGAGCCTCAGCAAAACACACAGCAGAGCAGGTTGTGTCTCAACACTCACACTAGATGTAGATTGTTCTCTCTCTTGGCCTGTCACTCCTTACAATTGTCATTACTGGAACAGCAAACGCTATTGGCCAAAAACGGGGAGAAAAAAATCCATTCTTCTTCATGCCTAATGTAACACTTGCATTTGTAGTTGAAAGCTTCCGATCGTGGCAAAGGAGCGCTACTCCCAAATCACAGCAGTATTCCACGGAGGCTTCCAGCTTAGTTATTGTTTGGAAGCAGGAAAGAGGCAGGGCAGGATGTGGCGTAGAAAATCGTCAATACTCCCTTGGACCACAACTTGACTACATTTGGACACTTGTTGGGGCAATATAAGGAGCGTGCTCGAAATGGGCTTCAGAGCTTTGCCAAGAAAAAAAAGAGCAGAAGTGGCCAATTGTGTTACACATTAGACAGTGATAATGCAAATGCACACTTATTCGTAGAAGATGTATAAAGTTTTGGATGCCAAGCAGCCTCCAAAAGGTGAGGGGGGGGGGGGGGGGGGGGGTTGGCAGCAAAACAGCAGATTTTCAAAATGGCGGGGTTACGGACAGGAAAAAATAAAGCTTGGGAAAGCTAGGAGGTGAAAGACACCAAAGACGACCAGGGCATTTGGGAAAAAGGAAAATCCAGGCGAATTTGGATAATCTTCTCTGCTGTCACTGTTTGTGTGTGTATGACTGAGAGTGCGGTTGTGGTGCTAGTTTGCAAATTTCGTATTTTGCCAACAGCCTAAACCAGTATTAAAGAATCCCCACTTTGATGCTTCTATTACACATGTTCTCAATATATGCAATGAGCTTTTAAGGCTTACAATGCTACATTTATATGCGTATAATATATAGTTAGTGTTTTTTCGTTTAAAATGTAATAACAGAACTAAACAGGACCTCAATTGGTTATACTTAAAAACCGGTCTAATATTCTGCTGCGGCAAACTGTTACTTTCTTTCATCAACCACAACAATGTTGACAAACTACTGCACAGCGCAAACTTCGTGTATGAACTAAACACCGATTTTACGAGGCTGACCAAACTACAGTAAATGTGAAAAACGCAATGTGGTTATTTTAAAATTGACGTATTTTATAAGCCAAGTGCTTGAATGAATGGCCTTCCTCTCTATACACAGAACTGTGCTTTCTCGTTTGGCGCCACCTCGTTTACTTATAACCCACTGCTAGATCCGGCTTGTGTGCCGGGTAGACGGTGACCACGGAGGGGGCAATACTCGGATGACGTGAGCTCTACCTCGCGCCCCGAGCGCACACCCCTTCACAAAAAGGGCTCACACTGAGCCGCGTGCGAGAAAAGAACAGCGTGCAGCAGATGTGCCGACAGCTGCATCCAGCAGAGAGAGCAGCCGCCATTAACCCTTCGCACGAGGCAGTCAGACGTGGTTAATCAGGGCTGGCTTTTTTTTTTTTTTCCAGACGTCTGCATACACACCAGGCACGTCTGTATAAATGGTATCAAACGTTATGCTCGACGGTTCCGTGAGCAGGAACATACCATGCGTCACTATAGGCAGGGGGGAGGTTCCGATGCGGCAGCTGAAGGGCAGGGCCCGAGTTTAAGGAAGCATTAAGAAATGCAAACTAAAAGTACAGCTCATAACTTTAAAACGCTAAGAACGACCTCCAAACTACACTGCAGTCGAATTAGAATTAAGGTGCTGAAACAACGGACCATCACAAAATATAAAGCAGTGCATCAACAATATCATTAAAAATTAAATTAAATTTTGCAGAAAGGTTGTCATAATTTAGTGGAGCAGTGACAACTATATTTTAGTATTCGGAGCAATACCGAATGGAATGTACTCAGCTAGATTTTTGTTTCTAGGATTAAAGTTTCAAACCTAATTAGCACACTTTAGAAAAGTAATAATAAAAATCCCCATACATTTGCGCTTTGATCTTGTAACTATTTTTATCAGCATTAAGTCAGTAATCATTTCAGTACTGGGCTATTTGATTTCAATTTTTGAAACGAACATGTACTAATTCTTGTATTTTTACCCTATTCCGTACAGTAAGAAGGTCCGTTGGAAGTGCTATATATAAAAGTGTTCTAATGACGCCAAATGACTGAATTTTCCTTGAAACTCTATCAGATGAAGTACTTAGATACATCGTACCTGTAAAGTTTTCAGAATCCTTTTATGATTTACAAATGATACTATCACTGCCAAAACATTTTTATTTGGGGCTTTTGTATAGTATTCCTGCCGCTCAAATCACTCCGAGGGAAGGAGAGAAGCAGTGCACTTTATTTTACGTATTTATGGAATTTTTATAGCTGAACGTTTTACAAATAAGTGAAAAAATGTAACAAAAAGTACAAGAAGAAAGGCAGAAATTGTAGAAAACAAGTTTGTTGTTATTGTGCACAATGCAGATCGGTCAGAGAATCAGATTTGCTGAGATTTTTTTACCTTGGTTCGACCAGTGGCGTAACAAAACTTGAGGGACCCCTGCAAGGTACATGGATGGGCCCCTTTCCCCCACACACTCAGGGGCCTCTCTGTCCATGCACAGTGGCAGCCAGTTTGCGGTACAGGACTATGAGCTGCTGTGTACAATACCAATACTTAAAATGACCTATGGGTCGCCTGCTGCTTCTCAGTGGTCCAATCAATCAAGAATTTGTAAAGCGCATTACTCACCCGTGAGTGTCTCAAGGCGCTGAAGAGGGGAGGGGGAGAAGGGGAGGGGGGAGTGCTGCTCCTGCTCGAACAGCCAGGACTTGAGAAGTTTCCTGATGTTATGGAGGTCTTTGGTCTGGGGCAGTTGGGTGGGAAGAGTGTCCACGTTTGGCGGCGGGGTGTGAGAATGATCTACCGCCGGTTGTAGTTCTGCGGACGCGTGGGACAGTTGGGAAGTCGGCGGAGCGGAGATGCCCGGTCAGGGTTTAGAAGGAGAGTCGTCTGTTGAGGTATTCTGGTCCGGTGTTGCGCAGTGCTCTGTGAGTGTGGGTGAGGAGTATGAAGGTGATTCTCTTGTTGACTGGGAGCCAGTGCAGGTTTTTCAGGTGGTTTATGATGTGGCAGTGGCGGGGTTGTCCAGGATGAGGTATGCGGAGGCGTTCGGGATGCTGTTGGCTTTCTTGTTAAGTGCAGGAGCGAGTTCAAGCAAGTTTCTTCTGCGCCTGAAAAGCTCAAAATCTTCGTGCCCTTCTCAGCCAAGGGCTGTGAGAACAAGCAAGTTATGCCTGACTGCAACATATGAACTCTTCAAGTCCTCAAACGCTGGTGCAGGTGCATTTATTGGGGTGCATAACAGTGAGTCAAGTAAATTTACTGAAGCAAACTTGCACTACTTTAACTAGAATTGTGTTGCCGCTGTGCATCAAAGCCGTGAGCACTTCAGCAAAACCCAGCATCACCAGAAAATTCAAGGCCAACTATTCCTGGAAGGGCCTGGACAAAGTTGAAAATTCTCAGGCAAAATTCTCGAAATTCCTGAATTTTGTGCATTATGCAATTTCACGTAATTTTCGCTTACAATACACTGGTTGGTGCAGAAAATGTTTTACCAAGAGACAAGGTCTGCTCCAACCAGTCTCCTTTTGGCACTTCATATGACTTTTTTTTTTTTTTTTTTTATTTGAAGCATACCCTCTCCCAGTGCTTAATTTGTGCTTGTGGTTTCCGGAGCGGGGCACCAGCACTTATTTTTTAGGGCCGACAATTATTTTTCTGCCTCAAGCATTTACTACAATCAAAAGACATATGAAAAACACGGAGGAAGAGAAAAACGAAAAAGCGTCACAATGGGAGAAAGCAGAAAGATGCAAGAGTGAGCTGAAGGGGTAGGGAGGGGCTGTAAATGGATTGAAGAGGCCCGAGATGGCTTCAGGATTACGCTCAGTATTCCATGGTCACACATTTAATTGCAGCGGCCGGGTGTTTAAGAGGATGGCTTTGGGCACCGGCACGTTTTTATTTTTAAATTAAGCACTGCCTTCGCGTCCATAAAAACATGCGAGAAACAGACAAGCAACATTTTGCGCACTTAGCAATAATTTGTAGAATTGTAATCAAAGTTCGCAAAATTTCTCTTCCTACCTACGATTGATGTTTGTTTTTCTCCCTCCAGGAAAGGGAATGCCTGTCTCAAAAGTACTTTAATCACCATGTCATCAGACCAAGTATATGGTGTGCATTATCCATCAATTTACACCTACTGTGTAGCATACATCGCAGCCTTCAGGAATATCGCACTGCTAATAAGAAAGCAAATAAATACTTTAAATAAACAGATATCCATAAAGCAGACTGATTAAGACAAAACATGGAATCTCAAAGTTCCGCACGTTTTGGACAGCCTGTTCTCTGTTATCTGGATGCAAAACTGCAATGACACACGCAGTTCAACTGAAGAGCTCGCCAAACCCGAATAAATGTGTAAGATGCATGATTCCAAATGTTTTTTTCCCTTTCCGGCTCTGCTGGTCTCAATAATGAATTCCTCTTATGTTGCCAGCTGTGTGCACATACAGATGGAGGGACACATGAGCTTGTGAAAAGCACCAGCACTGACTGGTGAAGCTGCGCGAAAGCCCACGCGCACATGTTCTTCTGAGTGAATCCGATGGAGTTTAAAAAAATATATATAATCATACAAAAAAATCATCCGGAATTTCCGCACCCGCCTGCTGTCCTTTTGAAACCATTTGTGTTTCGAGCTGTGAGTTCATAAAGCTAACTCTGTTCCTAACCTTGACCCTGAGGGGGCAGTGTTCTCAAACGTATCCACTGAAAGACTCCTTTGCATACAAGGTCGGGCATCTGCCAGAGGCCATTTCCATGGGTTACAGAATGCAACTAAAAATGTTAAAAGTAAATTCTCGAAACAGCATACTTCTTACGAAGTAAAATTGTGAGTTTAGTATGCATCAGAGGTTGGAGTAGGGACTGGAATTAATATCAGGCCAAACGTCAGATGTTTTACTCTGGTTTATGATTATGCCTTTATAGCTTTTGTAGGTTTCAAAACAAATGTCAGTTATGCTGATAAATTATGTGCACAAAATGATAATGGTCAATACAACTTCAACACACTTTTATTATTTAATAATAATACCACAAATACACTTTAAGGTACAACATAACCTGCATTAAAGAAAGACCTACGGAGTGTGTTCAATGAAAACAAGTTGTAGCATCGTCAGACAGTGGGGGTGGCCCTTTCTCACCACAACACCAAGAGGTGGTGATTCCAAACCTCCAGATATTTAGGGCTGAGGACTAACAAAATAAGACAGCTCATTTAGTTTTTTAATACTGCATTCAACGTTTTCCTTAAACACTGGGGAGGCAGCTGCGTTTGAATCATAAGTAATCATCTCAGTATAGGAAGCTAGGGACTGTATGAAATATCCATTCATTTCTAGTGTCGTTTTTAGCAGGTTGAGGGGAGACAACGTTATGTGTATTTATGAAGCGCACACACCGTCACCTGCAAGGGTATCTTGTCACTGAGCAAGAGCGTTTGCCTAGCCCTGCATGATGTAGGTTGGTTACCTAAAAACCTTGCTGAATTCAAGAACAGAGAAGGGGGTGTGATGAGCTAAGGGAGGCGATCCCATGCTTTAGGAGCGATGTAAGACATTGCCCGTCCTCCTGGTGAGGGATGTGTGCCAATAGGATTCCTACACAGGAGAGGTGTCTAGGTGGTTTAAGGTGATGGGACTGCTCAAGTAGGTGGGGCCTGAGTTATGTAGTGCCTTGAATGCTCCCAATTAACACTTCTGGATTTCTTTCCTCCTCCACCCCTCCATTACTCCAGTCAATCTAACTAACAAACTCTCATATCCGCGGCTCAAATTAACTCATAATAATATTAAAACTGTACTCATTATTAAATGATACTAATCCATCACTAATTCTTGTTGGGTTCCGGAGTAGTGTGCTACTCATCGAAAAGCGCTTCGACGCCTCGTCAGGGGTAGTAAGCGCTATATAAATACGATTACAATACAATACAATGTGTGCTGAGTTTGAATTGAGCGCGCTGTTTATCAGAAGTCAGTGGAGCTCCCTGAGTTATGTGATGTGAGTTCCGTGTGTGAGGATGAGGATGAGTCTGCCTGCCTCCCTTCAAACTCATCAACTCAACAGTACAAGCATCGTCAAGCCCACATTTGGGCATTACGTATGTGGTAATATATCTCTATCACTGCTTCACAGCTAATCAAGTCATGTCAACTAATCAAGTCATAAAAACGGCGCAGCAATTGATGACATTGGCTTTCTTTGAGGCCACAAAGGAATTTTATCCAGGCAACCTCTGCTGCAAATGTCTGTGGAAGGATTGCAAAATTTAGTCAAACTGACCTGATACTGACAGCCTGTGGAAAGGAGTGTGCTTTCTTCCAAAATTTGCTCCCAACAGGTTTGAATTCACTGAAGTGTTCTCATTTTAAAGGGCAGCACTAAACGAGGCAATTCCGAGATCTCTGTCTTTAATGCAACAGGGGAAGGGATCCAAGAGACGACTGTCCCATTGCGTATTAAACCTAGGAAGGCCAATGATCAGTACCATAGCTGTCTGTGGGCGAGCCCATTAAGATTCGGTTCACATTTAGAAAATCACAATAATTGATAAAACTATTTTACAAATTGAAGCCAAATGTCCACTTGCTTATATAGGGTTACTATTTGCTGCTTTGTGGGTTTTATTGTGAAAATTGGGATGAAAATAAGAAAAATGACATAAGAGAACAGAAATTTAAAAGGGTTCATTATATCATTTATGAAAAGCGCTTATAAAGCTTTAAGCTTAATTTCATCACTTAGCGTATTATGAAAAACCGAAGTAACAATTCAACCGAATACATAAATATGCCATTTGATGCACTGCTACTCCACATAGAACCGATAGTGAAAGCGTGCAGAGTTGTTAGTTAGTGGGAATGCTTACCATCAAGGGCAGAGCAGTATAAACGCATGGGACCATATGACCTTAGACAATGAGACCAATGTTATCAGTGAATGTACATAGGACTCTTACGTGTTCTCAGGAGTATCACCAACAAAGCAGAAACGGACACCTATTGGAACGACGCTGGCAGTGATGTGTGTCCCAGAGGAATGTGCACACGAGGTGTACATGGGAGTATGTCCACAAGTGTAGTGTGTATTTTATTATACGTGCGGGGCTTAAACCTGTAGGTATCCAAAGTTTTGCTTGAACTGGCTTAGCCTAAATATGAACTATCAGCTCCGGTAAGCGAATGGCAAGTGGCTGTGTCTATGACAGGCTATGTACACGATATTTACATTAAGTTGTATATGGAACTGTGCGACACTAAGTTTGCATGATGGCCACACTGGCATGTTACACAGAAAGTTACTCATCCCATCGTTACTTGCTTGCACATGGCTCCACATCGTTTTGGGATGGAGATCAAAGCTTGAGTGGTGGAATGGCTGATTTTTTTTGGGCGCTACATCATAGCCAGCTACCCTTGGTGGACTGAAACACATTTAGCCAAAGGAGTAGCATGAAAAAAGATTTTTTTTTTTTAAAGGTGATGGAGTAGAAACTTATAGCGCATAGAAATATAATGCAATAGTAATATTTAGGCTGCACCCTGTGTCCCCGCCCCGCAGAAACGCTAATTTCAGAGTCCCTGCCCAGGGAATAACATCATCAAACTCTCTCAAGTTCGAGCTATTATTCACTTCGACATCTGCACATGTTTATGCGTCTCTCCAAACAACCTCTTGAACACCCTGCCGGAGCTGTCATTTTTTTCTTCTTCTTATCTGGCAGATGGCAAGTCAACAATCGACATCAACAGCAGTCGGATTCCCCCCCTACTCCCCACACCCAACCTCTTCTAAACAGACACAATAATAACTTCTTTGTGCGTTCCTACAATGCAGCTGCTTAAACCAGTTCGCTGCAAGGCTGCTCTGCCTTAATAATAATAATACAAAAAATCCCTTCTGTCAAGTCTGAAGCGGCATAATGTTAAGCAAAGCTAAAGCCGCCGCACAGCTGCACGAGGGCAGACACACTGTGCTCCCTCTCACAGAGCCCTTGAAGTCGGGGGGCTCCGGCCCAGCCTCACACAGTAATTACCAGGAAAAGACAAGGCCGCTGGCTCCCTTTGTGCTGCGGCGGGACTTCACCTCACAGGGCTGCCGCCCCTCACCCAGACTGGTGCTGCCGGGCGCACCAATTACTTCGGGTTCCCTCCCTCAATCTGTGTTTTGTTTTTGGTAGATTTTAAAAGACAGCAGTGAGAAGGTATGAACGTGGCTTAATTTGTGAACTTACAGGCTAAATGCACTGCGTGGTGAGCATAATTATCCCTAAGGTTGTGCATGGATACAGTCCATTTTGTTTATATAGTAGTTCTGTGCTAACACTTTGGTACCCCCAGGTGTGTGCACAATCGGGTTTAAAAATGCAAGTATGTTTGAGACCGCCAAAACCGTATACATTTTCTTGGTGGTAAATCTCTATAAAACACCAATATTAAAAAACAGATTTAATTTACTTTTTTACTACCGTGAAAAAAAGGCGTTTAACACGTTCGTCATCTTATTTAGAGTTTGTAGAAAGTGCCAAATCGGTTCTCTTGCCACTACAAAGCGCTTAGAAGAAAAGGAGTTCAAAATGAAGGGTGCTAGGGTCAACTGAATGCAAGTTGAAAGAACCCTTTCTGGCATTATGCTGCCGCTGTTTGCATCAGCAGGACTGTAGCGGCTTTTATATAATGCTTCACACCCCTGATGAAGCGAGCAGCACGCTACAGTGTGGGGGGGATGCATTGCTGGAGAACTGTAGAACCGCCGTGTGACCTACACGGGAAGCGTTTGATGACGTGGCTGAGAGACTAGAGCGGTGCTCTTATGTCCTCCTAGGCTGCAGCGCCTAGGTGTGTATTGGGAGGAAGTGGAGAGAAACCTGCCGCAGGTGAAATGCACCTATGAGTAAAAGAGGGGCACTCAACTGCACGCAGGGTCGGCTTTAGCTCTGGTGGCACTCAGCGCGACAGTGTTTGCTGGCACCCTCAATGACCACCTCCGCCGCGGATTCCCTCACTACAACCCTTTAACAGCGCCCCTCAAGTCTACATAACCACTCTCTCAGATGCATTTAATTAAGTTTTAGAATACTACTCAAACCAGTGTAGGGTATCTGAGCACTTTACTTCACACATACAGTACACAGAGACAATCATCATACGTGTGCAGATCAGTGTCTAGGAAATGTTACATAAGACAGAGGCCTACAAGTTGTAGGAGTCACGTGTCACCCATACTGGTAGGCAGTATGGTTTGTGTGCTTTGTCTGGAGAAGCACAAACTCAGAATTTAAAACGTAACACCATGGTTGGGGTTCTCTTTAATAATAAGAACTGATTTCTACTCAAATGGATCCTTTTTTGGAACATTAGGTTAATGGAAGACCAGGGAAAACTCATAATGCTCTAATCTATATCTTGCAGTTTGCATGCAGCTATTTGATGACAGCTAATTGCTCACTGTTCTATAGTAGAATTTTAACTTCTAAACTGGAAACAACAAAAGGATCTCTCTAACAAAAGATGCAACCCACTGACCTATTCACATTATATGCACTTTGTGATCTGCATATAGACGTTCTTTGCAGCAGGAATATTAACCCTCTGCGCTAGTGCCACCTTATGATGAGTCAAAACTTCCATGAGACAAAACTCCTGATCTTTCTCCATAAAGAACGTTAATAACCAGTTACCTTGAAATTTGCATTGTTGCCAGAAAACTGATGGAGGTAAGGATTGTGGCAGGAGCTGCTTTTAGAACCGTAGTATACTTGCAAACATGGCACCCCCACCTGAAGTCAGCACCCGGTGCGACGGCACTGGTCTCACCGCCCTAGAGGCGGCCCTGACTGCACACACCAGATACAGGCAGGCATGGTAGAGGTTATAAGCAGCTCCTCTGAAGTAGGAGAAAGCTTCACTAGTGTGGGCTGCATACAGTCAACCGTGGTAAGTGACCTGAGAACCTTAAAGGGAATAAGGTGCAATCACAAGACAGCATAAGGGATAAACAGTGAAGTCCGTGCTTCCCTTCATGACGTCAGAGCAGAACCACACATATGTTTTTCACTGCTGTGAGGAAAGAACAGGGACTGACTGGATTCTAATCAATGGCCACTATTGTAAGGCATACCCAATGACTACATTTACCTGCACATATACACCTTGAATGGCACCAAAGATAAAGGCTGTCAAACAAGTCACCAAAAGGAGATTACCAAGATCTCAATCTGCCTAGTTGAAGAAAAGGTTACTCCAGTGCATGTCCCCACCATTGCAACAAGCATCTACAGGCTGACCACCTAATAACTTCAACGAGGAACAAAGTCTTGTCTTTGGGACCTATTGGCTTGGCTAATGGTTTTTAGCAGTGTTGTACAGCATGGGTAACACAAAACCAAACCAAAAAAGCATTGCAAAGCCATATATCTGGCTACAACAGGCACCTTCAAGCCTTTACCCTGTTTAACATTCATTATTACTTGTACGCTAAACTTTAGTGATTTGTAAAAAAAATGTTTTAAAAAAGCATCATATAACTGAACATGCACAACTACATTTGTCTCCAGGGCTTACAATCTTTCCACGCTATGTACCCACACATGTTCACACAGTAACTATATGTTGTATTTGTCTTTGATGTTATCACTGAAGTCATCAAGGATGTAATTTAACATGTCAGGAGTAATGTAATATGTAGGGTCTTAAGAACGCATGGCAGTGGTGCCAGTTATAGTCAGCTCAGTAAAATACACCTGGTGAATTTCAGTGTTTTGTTTTTTAAACATTAGTTTTCAGGTCACTTCAACGCCCAACTATAATCCCACTTTAAACTCTGTTTTTTTCCAGGAAACATCAATGCATAGAGTCCCTCATCCCCTTCTCAGTTATTCGAAATTGTGATAGCTGCTAAACCAGAGTGTTGGCTAGTAGTACTTGAACAAAGCCATGGTACCAGAATGAACTCCAGCAGAGCAAACAGGACATTCGTGACAGGTGCTAGAGCTTGGTAGGAGGATGCTAACCCCAAGTGGTAAGCTTTAACAACTGAACCCTCATAAGAGCAAACAACACAGGTAAAGAGACAAACAGTGCTTGGGAGTAGGCTGCCAAGCTCCTTCAAGTAGTTGAAGGATGGTGTTAACTAGACCTAAGAGTCCATCATTTGAACCAACGCATACCAGCAACCTTAATTAACTACTTTGTAAAGTGATTTTTCTAGTCATTATTACTGCATTTCACAGAGCTGGAGAACTACAAGCACTTTCTGTAAAGATTGGTAAATGGATGTTAGGGTGTTCTACTCAGATCAACCTACCATCTAACAATGAAAAAAACTTTATGAATTACATGAAGCAATTACATTGTGGCTATGTAAAAAGGAAATGCCGACACCAGCCAGCTCTGGTTAGTTAGCAACCATATCCATGCACTTCTTATGACCTCACACAACATCACAACTAAAATAACCTAAGACCCACCAAGGAAATTGATGATTCGGGCCCTGCTAAATGTGGCCCTGAATGATGTGTACACAGGCAATACAAAGTGTGTGTTCAGCAGCATGGGCAGTGGCTCATGTAGAGTGACACACTACCAATGACCTCCACCAGCTATCTGTGGCACAAATGTACAGCCCATGCCATTACCACCAAATTGCAAGAATAACCTTTGATCAGATACAAATGTTGTTTGAGAACTGTAAGACCTCATTCAGGGAGAATAGGCGGTTCATAGGGCAGAAAGGTTACTGGGCCTCAAACAGTGGTTGAGATCATTAGACACTCGCGTCATCGAGCCCGTCCTACTTTGGCTATGCAACATGGCCAAGTACAATCCTTTCCACACTGGGCTCTCAGGGTAGTGAGAGCGAGCAGACCCAGATTTCTTAAGGTGGTAGAGTAGGGGGCAACAGCTCAGAACTCAGCCGTCAAACAATAGACACAATGACAAAATATATAGCACAGCGCTTAGCTTCATGAAAAAGAAAGCACTTTTCATCTCGCAGCAGAAATTAATACTGCACAATCTAATCAATATTTCATACAGGGTTTTTGCGAGTTGTGCTTTAACCATGAGTGAGCTACACTTTCCTTCCCTTCCCTAGTATCCGTATTACGTCCTGCCACGGGTGAGATTCCACTCTTACTATCAACACAATGTTAGGGTGTAGGCAAGGATTAGGCTGAGGTACATCTCACACAAAAGGTCTCACAACTTAACTGTGCAGCTAAACATCTTGAGCGGCTTTTGTACCATAAAGTCTCAAACAGGCATGGCTGATATGCATGCACACCTCTCTCTCATCCACAGTTGCAGCTAAGCCCTGCGTTTACCTGATGGTGATTTGCAGCCATCCAAACTGAGAGAAGGGTGTGGATGGCACTGATGCCCTCACGGGACAGACTCCTTTTTTGTAGATCACTGCAGCAGCTGCTCCAGAACCAATCTCCACAGGATTTACTCTGGGGCAGGAGTATGTGGTGGCTGAAGTCTTCAGCAATGCAGCTCTTCTATGATCAAACCATTTCAACTTGGAAAAAATTGCAGCCTCCTAGCTGAGCCTTCTTTGTAACGTTTCAGTTGAATCCTCCTGGCAAGTTTAGGGCTATCCATCCTCTTCAGTGGAGATTCAATCTTTTTCTCATCAGTGGTGGTATAACCAGGCACTTTCACAGTAGGTCAGACTGATGAATCTTGTTTACAGCTCCTCAAGAACTACACAGACACTGGAAGACCCCTTCACAGCACAGGTCTCCTGAAACACACACTTGTGTATTTTTCTGCTTCCTTTGTATGCTCCTCCCTCTGGGAACACACTGGGCCTTTCATCCTGGCCAATCTCTCCCCCTCCAGGGCCACGAACACCTTTCCTTCAATTAGCATGCAGACAGGTTTGTAGGCTCTTCAGACAGATGCTCAGCTCCTCGAACAAAGTCTTGACATCAGGTGATGTCCACACACCATAAGGATACTGCCTGTCAGACAAACCCCAGTTACACAGCAGCACTCCAAATACTCTGCAGAGGACTCCCTTCCATAGTCAAAAAGAACTTGGGACTGGAACCAAGTGTGGTGCTTCAGATATCACTTTTATATATATTTCTAGATAAGGGATGTTGATCCGCTGCCTCATGCTTTAAAACCGGTTTGTGTTGGTTTCCTTTCAAAAACTCTCCACACAGCCTTTGTGCAAAGGGATGAAATACACAGCAGGTAGCACTGGGGCTCTCTCCAAGTAGGAGTACCCACAACAGGGAATAATGAAGTGTGAGATCTCCACATCTTGCTGTCATCAGCCATCCTGAAGTAGTATTAAGAGATGGGCAAAAGCGCAGGCCCTACCTAAACTCTTCTCCACCTTGAAGAACAGAAATTGCAGTCCCACCCTCAGCCCCATCATCCACCAAACGGCAATGCTCTTTAAGAACTAATTAACACCCACTTACCAACAAAACCTTCACTGAATATCTGAAGGCAGCCCAACAAAACCTTCACTGAATATCTGAAGGAAGCCCCGTGTCCATCCTTCTCATTACAGTGTCTCCACTCTCCAGTTACATGAATGCAGGCAATACACTTCCACTGTCTGGGGAAGCTACCCTCCCTCTCCACCATGTGCCCTACTCAGTGCTGAATTGGAGTCGGTGGTCGCCGGTGGAGGGCACAGACTAATTTTTTGGAACTGGCACTTATTTTTCTTTTTCAGACATTCACTGAGAGCAAGAGGGAAAAACAAAGCAGGGAGATAGAGGAAGAGAAAAACCAGAACCAGTGAGATAAAAGGGAAGGGAGTGTCTGGTAGTGGATTATAGAGACCGATTGTGAGTTCAAGACTGTGGAGCCTGAACGTATGATGCACTGACATTCAACAGCGCTGGGAATGGTACTCAGAGCAGGGTTTTGGGTACAGGCACTAGTTTTTTGTTTTTACAAACAAAGCACTGACCACACTACAACCAAGGTCATCTAAAATTGATTCTGCTGGCTGCAGTAATCAGACTCACAAACATACAGACTCCAACAACAGTAAATGTGTCACATGCTCACCAGACATGCACACACATTCAACATGCACATAAAATGTAATTGCTCGGTTTTAGGTTTCACATAACAGCAGAACTTTTACACAAGCGTAGTAAGTAGACAATGCTCTTAGTGACTCAGATAAAAGGATATGGCCACAATACAATTCACAAAACACGGTATGCTAAGAGTACCCCTTTACATGATACACCCAGGACTCTTTGGTCTACTTTGAGCGTATATTTTGTGTGCCCCTTCCGGTCACAGGGCAGGTCATTCACATTAAGTGGCCAGGAACAGGCCTAGTCCTCTACCTTCTTAATAGATTAACATAAGACAGGGCTCAAAAACCAAGAGTAAGGATACAAGTTTCACATGCAGTTAGGCACTCAGGACAGAGGTATACACCAGTACATCATGCAGGGTAGATTCCCTTTCTAGCTTTATCATCAACAACAACTCAGTCTTTCTCAGTACCAACAATGAGTAATCTTTGTAACTGATTAAATGTCTAGGAACTATCGTACAGCATTCACAGTCACTATGCCTAATATAGGGGTAAAGGTCAGTGCCATCTGTGGTCTACTTTCAGATATGAAGGGAGATTCAATAACAAAATCAAAACATATAAGAGGGCTGTAGTTCTGTGAAACATTCTATTGAAGCAACTATGGGTCTTCTGAGGGATGGATTTTTATATTTATATATCTTATGTAGTATTCAAAACTTTCTAAAGAGAAACTGATTGTTTTGAGCACTCTGTGATGGACTGACAGAATTCCCGAAGATTGGGCACAACGCCATAGACATTTGCATATATATTTGATGTGATTAAGCAGTTGACAGTGATTTACCCAGTATAGATGGATTGCATGATCCTAGTGAGGATGTCTTGTTTTCTGTTGACATCCTCATCCTTGCCAATCTTGATCAAGCTTAGTCTACATGCATGTTGCCGACTTAGAATATTATCATAAAAATACACCTGAAGCCTTCTTCTTGAAATATGCAGAGTACCCCTGCCCCCTATATTTACCAGGCATAGCCCGCTGTCATATTGTTTGAGCATCTTTAACTAAGCCACAAGACATTACTCTGCCTGCAGTACTTGCAGGACGTGGACTGATACTATGCCACGAGGAATGAACTAAAAGACAAGCCCATGCCTTTTGTGCAGTACCCCACTGCACATGATCTATAAATACATGTTCGAAGCCAGCACCCAAAACTTTGGATAGCCTAAAAAGATGGTTTGCGAAATACAATCTTGAGGAGGGATATACGCTGGTTCCAACAACAGCATAAGCAAAAAATTTTATCCCATATCAAGCCTTCCCTAAGGAACCTCAACAGCATTAATTAACAAGGTCACAGAAGGGAAGGGCTTGGCGTCGATCAAGATGGCCGCAGCTTGGTAAATCTCTGCGCCCTTACTACCCCCATCCACTGTCATCCGTCCAACTATCTGCAATTATGTACTGAAAACAATTTTTTGCAATCAGGCAGACCTGGACAAATCAGAAGGACCACTTGTTGCCACCTACACCCCTATTTATGGCCTGAGGAGGAAGGAAAGCGCAGAGGTGAGGCCTGATGCACTCTGTGCTGCTTATGACATGAGCCGCTGGCTGGATATCAGGGGAGGAGAGATTGCTGGGAGCAGGCGGTCCCCGGCGGGCTTTGCAGATACCCCAAATCACAACCACCGCTTATGTGGCCAAGTCACCCTGAGAGAGTGGGAGGTGCGGAGCGAATAGCGGATTGGACTGGAAGCGGAGAGATGTGGTGGCCCGCGATGCCCCTTATACCACGTGGAAAGTAAGAAACAGGGAGCACTGGAGAACGGGAGCTCGCCACTTGTGACTGCTGGCGGGCATACCTAGGTGCTGGTGAGGCCAGACTTGGACACTGGACCAGCGTGGCAGCTTAAGGACCCCACCCCTAGATCGAGCAGAGGTGACCACATTGCCCTGCAGGTCACTGGTAGGCTTCGGCAGCGTATTCTGATCTCTACGAGGGAAGGACACACGGAATCTGGCCTTATGTGTTGCTGGAGGGGCCCCGGTGGGCCAGAGCATGTTGCAGTGGTAGAGGAGGGAGCCCGGAACATCAAGGAGCCGGGGTGCCCTGGCTTCCGCGGGGCGGGTGCGCCCGTCGGGCCTGGTGAGGAACAGTTGACGCTGAGGAGGAAGACTGAAGCCTAAGCGCCCTCAGCAGAACCAGACCGCGTGGGCTGCTTGCAAAGAACACACTCCGGAGAGACGGGGCACCAACACAAGTGGGTCAGAGTGATATCGCTGTGCTGGGGGCTACAGAGACCTCTTACTCAGTGGGGAGAACTGGATGATCAGCAAGGCCCAGGGCCACAGACATGAGGTAGTCGGAAGACTGGGGAGGAAGTGCGGAGAGACCTGAATAAGGTGGTAGCGCCTGGGACGGCCAGGGAATGGGACTCTGCAAGGAGGAGAGACATTGATGCGGGGCCTATAATCGAGATCCCCCTCAGCGATCCACCTGGTTGCATAATGTATATAGGTAAGTGCAAGCTAAACAGCAGCGGGTTAGAGACCCCTCTATATGAACAGTGGCTTCCATACCGCACAACATGAGATAGTACAGCACATAATAATACTCCCATCTGCTGCTTGTTAGACACATGGTGCTGCTGGGCTACAGGGCACCATGACAGCTGAACTCAGTGCGGAGAATCCTTAAGAAATACCTGCGGAGCACCCCTGCGCCCGAGGGTTGCGCTCCACTGAGACACCTGCTGTGCTGGTAGCGCCAAAGAAGGGTGTGCTTGCAGACTAAACTGGTGCTCTCTTCAGCGGGGTGGCTCCTTGGGCCGCAGAGCAGCGGATAGACCTTGCAAGGTGTGGCTGGACCCCCGTGATTGAGAGTGCCACTCAGACGGTGGCCATCCTCCAGGCAATCAATGATTTGAAGGCTTCCATGGAGGGGAAGGTGGGAGAATTAAAGGTGGGAGAATTAAAGGTGGATCTGGCCCTCATCAGACCAGATCTTCACAACACCACGCACGGAGTTACAGAAGTGAAAGGACGCCTCTCGAAATGAAAGATACAGTCAAATCCAAGGAGGAACACCTAGTGAACCTACAGCGTTTGGTGAACCAACTCAGGCTAGTGCTGATGACGCAGAGGGCCGGTCCAGATGGAACAATCTACGAGTGGTGGGCATCCCCAAGGACACGGAAGGCAATACTCCTTCTAAATTCATTTGGGATTTGCTACTGAGCTGGGTGCCCAAAGGCGCTGTCTCAACATGTTTCATTGTGGAAGATGCCCACAGGGCACTGACTGCACAGCCGCCGCCGGGTGCCCTGCCACGAAGACTTATAGTGCAACTGCTCAACTATGCAAACAGAGATGTAGTCCTCAAGGCAGCAAGGCAAGCAGAGCCCCCGACGTTCCACTCACCCTGGTAATGATCTTCCCAGATTACACCTTGAAAGTACAACAGCAACAACGTTCATTTCCGGAAGCCAAAACTAAATTGAGAGCGATGGGGCTCACATACATGCTTTTATTCCCAGACCACCTAAAAGTTCTCTACCAAGATAAATCCCTTTTCTTCGATACAGAAGAGGCAGTTTGGAGCTGGATTGAGGAACGACGACCCCAAATACTGTCCTCCCAGTCCTCCCTGCAAGGAGAAGGTAACCAAGACGTCAGGAAGGAAATGGCACAAGTTGCTGCATCAGTGGACACGGAGGAGGGGGAGACAAACTCACTCACTAGAACATGGGGTGGTCAGGGAACAGAAAGACATGGCCACCTCTCTGATGAGCCCAGGGACTTCGGCTGATGACATGCAACTAATGCAGGGGTCACTGCCAGCCACACGTCAGAAAGACTGATTGTTTAACAGATGGTTGCCTGAGCTCAAGTATGAAAAGGGGTTTTTGGGGGCCAGGGGGTGAAATGCAGGGTGCAACATGTAGATGACCAAGGTTTTTGTTGGGCTGGGGTTTAATGATGTTGGGGAGAGTAGGATTTGGTGCAGGTAGTGATGTTCGTCACAGTTTGACTCAGTTGGCTAGGTCCCTAGACACAACAAGACAGGTACTTCCAGCTGGGGGAAGTATAGGGCGGGAGCTGGAATGGGGGGCTTAAGTCTGGTTTACATCTGTAAGTTAGTTGAAACATGGTGTTGTTGCAATACAGCATACATAAAAGGATGGTGGGCACAGTGTTCAGGCATATTTTTCAATGGCAGACACCACTATGTTGGAGAGTAATAATCTAAACCTCTCCAGGATGGCCACACTTAAAGTACGGTCATGGAATATGAATGGACTTCTAGTTAAAATCAAACGTGAAAGGTCCTCAGAGCAGCACTGAGAACCGAGGCAGACATTGTGCTCTTTCATGAAACATATAAGGGCTCCACAGGTGCAGCCATTTTAATTAGAAAGCGTACCCCACTGGCAGTTACACGCACTTGGACAAATGACCAGAGGATGATATGTAGCGGTCACTGGGACTCTTCAAGGCCAGCCTATATCAATCTTAAGTGTCTATGCCTCACCCCAATGTGCAATGGGCTTTCTAGCTAAGGTGGGAGGGCTACTCAAGGATTTACCGGAGGCCCCATAGATATTGGGGGAAGACCTGAATGGGGTATGCGATCTTTGTGCTTCTCTCCTCAGTAGGGACGGGAGGAAGCAGGCTTACCCATTTAGCAACCTTTGTACGGAATATGAACCTAGCAGACATATGGATAAAACAATATCCAACTGAGGGGGGCTACATCTTTTGCTCTGGGGCACACCAAACCTTTTCCAGAATAGACTATTTTCTCATGTCAGCGGAGGAGTGCCATAGGGTGAGGGAAATGAAACACCTGGCAAGGGGGTTGTCCGATCACTCACCAATAGAGATAACCCCGACCCGGGGCGCAGGAGGGGTGAGGGCTGGGTGAAAACTGGACCGGTTGTATCTCCAATGGGATGATTTCAGGGAGATGTGCTGACAGCGCACAATTATTTTTTTTTGACATATATTCAGGGATCAGTAACCTCAAGTATTGGAATGGGAGCCCAAAAGGCCTGCTTGACGGGTCAGATTTGCGTTAAGTGAAAGACCATAGAGAGAGGAGTAAGCGTGCGTACACGCGTACACACACACACACACACACACACACACACACACACACACACACAGCTGTGACAGGAATTAACACAAGAAGCACAGGAAGCCAAGAAGGCTACACACAGCAGGGTCTATCAATGGAACAATAAGGCTAGTAAAACCTTGAACTAGCTGTGCACACCTAGGACCGGGCTTGCTGCCATACCGTACCTGCAACTGCAGGACAGCTAAAGGGTGATGGGCCAAGGGCCGATGGCTCAGGCTTTCGCAAACAATTATTGAGATCTCTATCGGGTAGACCAAACTAGCCTCTTTGGACCTCCCCCAGTTCGTGCAGGACCTACCGGTCCCTAGTCTATCACCTGAAGACAGAGACTTCCTAGAAGCAGACAATAAGGCTGAAGAATTAAGGAAGGCCTTAGCCCAGCTGAACACCGGGAAAACAAGGGACAAATGGATTCTGACCAGAGTATTGGCACCTAGTCTGGCAGCAGGCAGGCCAGCCTATGCTGGAAATGTTCAGAGATGCGCTGGGAAAAGGCAGACTACCCCCGGATCTTTGGATGGCAGATATCGTAGTACTGCCTAAGCCGGGAACCTTTGGCCTACACTGTGAAGATTTCGGACCTATCTCGCTATTGAATACTGAGGCGAAGGGGGGGGGGGGGGCGAAGGCACTGGGCAATCACTTGGGAATGATCATTGATCATCTGGTACACCCAGACCAGTCTAGGTTTATACCAAATCAGGCCACAAGGCACAATTTGCACCAACTACACAATGCTATTGCCCTAAGCGAATCAGTGGGTAACACAGGGTTTTGCTGTCCACAGACTTTCAGAAAGCCTTTGATTCGGTTGACTGGGCATATATGTTCGCCCTTCAGGAACCGATTGGGCGTGGACCCAGGTTTCAGTTATGTGAGACTTCTTTATACCAATCTCAGAGCCAGGGTGTGCAGCTCTCAAATTTGTTTACAGTGGAGGGGGACACCCATTAGTGTTGTCCCCTATCCCCCCTGCTATTTTCAGTTGTGATAGAGCCACTGGCCGCCTGGGTGAGAGTGGACCAAGTGTACAGGGGCTATCAGTGGGAAGATGAGGTGAGGGACAGAATATCGCTATAAATGCTGACAACGTACCTCTATATCTGAGAGAACCTGAGATATCCGGACAGAGAGATCTGCAATTCTTAGAGGTATCCAGCGAGGACTCGGGGATCCATATCAACCCCCAGTGGTCTGTAATCCATCCTATAACCTCTAGTCCAACCAAAATGACATGGGAGTCTGGCCTATTGATGCAAATCTAAGGGTTTAAATACGTGGGGGTGTTTGTCACTGGGAACGCACATAGATCCTTTGAGAAGAACTTGGCACCGCAGCTAAGAGACTGTCTAGGGACATCCTGTTCTCAAGGGCTTTTCCACTGTCCTTTTTGGGACACTGAGCCATATTCAAAATGATGGCATTACCACGTTTTTTGTACCATTTGCAGAACCATCCACTTCCCATCACTAAATCCTTTTTCCAAAAAGGGAACACCCAATTGAGTGCATTGCTCTGGGTGAGCAGGGCCCCAGACATCTCCTTGGACAAGTGTTGCCGTCTAGTGTTTGAGGGAGGCATAGCCACGCCAGATATTCGTCTGTATTATCTTATCATCGATTGGTGGTTTGGGGGGGGTTCGCGGACCCAGCTTACCTCTTTGAGGGTACGGTCATGGCATACAGGGCCAGCCACACATGCTTTTATGGAGGAGCTTCACAAAGGAAATTACTTTAGCGACCCGATCGGTGCTGGAAATGTGGGAGGGGGCTAAAATGGCTACAGGTTGGAAAAATAAATTCATGTTAGAAGCGCCTCTATGGCAGGGTAATAACCTCCCACGGGTCGTGGCCCTGCAAGGTTTCGTGGCCCTGCAAGGTTTCGTGGCCTGGGATCTTGTGGGGATCCCAGGATGTCCTTGACAATGAGATACAGAAAACATTTTAAGACTTACAGAAAGAATATGCCCTCCACGGCACACAGTTTTTTAGATTCCTTCTGCTTCGACACGCATTGACACCAATGCTCTGGGTGATTCCAGAGATACCAGAATTCTCTTCACTGGAAGCTAAACTCCTAATAACAAATATGACAGAACACAACTTATCAGACATACAAAATGCTCCTATGGAACATGCTGGATCCTATGGAGACGGTACGCAGGGACTGGGAGACTTGAAGATGTTGATTGGAGGGAGGCACTGGAGGCACCCAAAAAGGCAGCCATAGACTCACAATTCAAGCATATACAATTAAAGCTATTCCATTGCACATATTAAACTAGGACGCGACTCCACCGCATGGGCTTTCTAACCAATAGTGCTTGCTTGCGATGCAGGACTCCACCAGGGGATAGTACACACCTTCTGGCACTGCTCAGCCCTTGCATGTTTCTGGGAGGAAGTCCTGAGACAGTTGGAGGATGTATTAGGCTGGAAAATCCTGAGGGATCCTAAACTGATTCACCTACACATCACCAACAATCTTGGAGGCACATGATATCAAAAGACACTCTTGTGGTTGGGTCTCATGCTCACTATCGCAAGAGCAAAGAAGGTAAACTCCCCACCGGTCGAAGGCTAGGCCCCAGGTATGGATTTCTGCATGGGATTGGAAAGACCCATTACGTATTGAGGAGATGCCCCAAAAAGCATTACAAAATATGGAATGGTTGTGCAGAGACACAGGAGATCCATCTGGAACCAGTCCTAGATAAGCCATGGACACTTGACAATTAAGAGGGGGCCCAAATGAACATTAGAAGAACAGAGAGGCACCACTCACTGAAGAGGCTGGAGGGGAGGAAACACCGCCTGAATGTGCTGCCTAGCTGTTGCCTGTTCCAGAGATACAAAATATATTGATGCTGATTGCCAGTGCTGCTATGACTACTGTTGTTTGCTTTGATTGCGAAGGGCCTGGGTGCCCTAATGTAACTGAAGGGAGAAAAAAAAACAATAAAAAGTTTGTTTAAAAAAAAAAAAAAAATGTACAGATATTTGCTTGGCAGCAGATGACCCGCAGGTAACAGTAGCATTAGTGAAGTTTCTTGATCTAACCCTCATAGTCTTGCAGTTTTCTAGTTGGGCAACAGAATTATGATTTTGCTTCTATATTTTAGTTTGTTTGCTAGAGCAAGCTGTGAATAATTGTGCTTTTCAAGTTTGTAAGTGTGGGGGGTCCACATGGGCAAAGATTTTCTTTTATATTTGTTGCTGTTTTAAAAGATTTTAACAAATCAAACTAATTATGGACAACTGATGTCCTTTGTGTGGTTTCAAAACACCTTAATCAGTGGTAACATAACATCTATTATGGAAGAAGTCAACGTGTGCCATTTTTTTGAGTCTGAAATGTTTTTACATCTAGTCAAAGGTCCCAGATTTGGGACAAAGTTACAAAAAAAAAAATGTACTCCAGCTCCAATGCTTTTGCTATTAGTATTCTCACGTTCCGAAATATGGATAAGGCTTAATCTATATGTAATCAACATATATAAAATCACAAACGCGAACAACTGTAAAATGGAACGGAACACTTCTCTCATTTCGTAATCCAGGAGCAACGAACACATTTACACTAAGAAATAAATATACGTGTAAAACCTACTCTATATCCTTGGTGGAATAGCAAGCCACTTACCCAAAGGTCTGTACCAGAGGAATTGACAGAAAACTATGGAAATGTTATTTGTAGCTACGGATCTGTGTTTTATTTCAAGCCAAATAACTGAATATTGGTATACAGAGCATTATACAATTCATTGTCAAGTTATCCAAATTCAACTCTATTTACACACAGTAGATGGCACACTAAAGAAAATACAACACATCCACATTTACACACTAAGATTTGTCAAGAACTATGAAATATGGCCATTCTTTTTTTTAAGGAAATTAGTAAAACTATCAAGTGGGTGTCTAATCAAACAGACATGGGTCATTGCAAGCAAAATAATAAAATGAGGCCTTAGTAAAGCGAGTTAAACAAGTGAGACGTAACCAGATATATTGAACTGTTGAATCAGTTTATCTTTAAGTTCAAAACTAGAGGTCTGCCAGTCCTTAGAAAATCAAGAGTGCTAGATATTATTTTTAAGGCATTTACTATGTCCCCCTCATCCTCCAACACCCTATTTTGTTCTCTGGTGGTTCGGTCTGTCCATTTTGTCTGTATTTTTGGTATGGTTCATTATGTTCCAAATTTCAAAACGTAGGGCAAAGACAATACAATAAATCTTACTGGTTGCATGTAACAGACAATTCATTCAGATTTGTTTCAAATGATACATATATATTTTAACTTGTAAACAATTCTTAAACATTATAAAGCAATGGTTAAAATGTTCCATCATGTATTTCTAATGTTATACGAAGATGGACATTTCAAAATATAACCATCCTTTATTATTCTGAAAGCAAAAGGCTGTAAACCTT
This sequence comes from Pleurodeles waltl, assembly GCF_031143425.1. Classification (NCBI taxonomy): domain Eukaryota; kingdom Metazoa; phylum Chordata; class Amphibia; order Caudata; family Salamandridae; genus Pleurodeles; species Pleurodeles waltl. The sequence continues at coordinate 613,388,997 of NC_090444.1, read as the reverse complement.
TGAGGGGGGTGGAAAGGCTCATAGAGTGAAGATGGATTTTCAAAGTTCATATTATTTGGCAATATATTTGTGATATAAATACCCTGGTGCTCAGCAATTCCTAATATTAACAAGTATTTATCTACTGTAGGCTTCTTTACATTGAAGATTTAAGACTACTGCTGATATCTATACTTCAGTATGTGCTCTAGTCCAAAAGTAAGAGTAAATCCCAGAGCACAGAATTAGGTATTTGGTCTAAGTTTGTTGTTACTAAGGAATTCACAAAAATTCAAAGGGGTGAAAATCTTGAACTCTTACAGATTTTGGGAGAAGTCTCCTTCCCTATTGTACAGGCAATCCGCTAGTTAGGTATATAAACCGCATGTTCCTACATCCCTGTGAAATGTGAGTGTTCAATTTCCTTTCCCTGGCGAGAAAATACACTTGCTCCTACTTTCTGCAGGAGTAATATGTGTATATTTCCATGGAGATAAAGGCACACCTCACAACATTTTGGGCCTCTTAAAAGGAGTGTGAGCTCAAGGGTTTGTGGGGCCAGTCTATTGATGCAAAATGAGATTACTTTTAGGGATGGTGGGGAAAGATTTCAGGGCCAATTATCCCGCCAAGTCTAAAGAAAGCCAAATGGCCTACTCGAAATGTAAAGATGAGTCCAAGGAGAGTGCAACCACCACACGAGGATGACTTGAGAGGTATAAGGCTAAATAAAAGTAAATACCACAAAGTTCACACACTGTGGATGTCTACATGATATTGCACGCTCTCCCTTCACGCTCCAGAATACCATATTATTGCTTTTCTACCTGCGACACAGACTTAGAACATGAAATGAAGCCTAGCAAGTAGACAAACCATTCATCACGAATAAATGCCTTTCTGCACAAAAAGTCTGATTCTGTGAATATCTGATTTCAATTATTCCTGAAGAAATCATTTTTATACCTTTTCTTCTCTACGTCTATGGGCATCATAGCCTTTGTGGATCAGTCCCAAATCCAATCCAAATCCTATCACTTTGAGAGGTAAGAATAAGTTGATTATATTCTCTCCTGTCACTGAGCTGTAGGTTTATTAGTGGTGAAAATAAAAGAGAACGAACTCCACAGCTTTAATAGATTATCTGGAATGCATTTTCTGCAGGACTTGAAGCACTGGTCGAGATAGACTGTGACCTTATTAAGCCCAGTGCCACCAGTTTAGTCACCCTCTGAAAATGCAGACATCAAAACTCAAAAGTAAACTTATCTCTCGACAACTGGATAAACTGTCCCAGTGTTCTCTCACTACCCCTGGCAGATCACTGGTTAATAGCTAAAAAAGGAGAGGTTATCCTCACATTCTCAAAGGTGCATGGCAGTCTCTTGGCCTAGGCCACATAGGTCCAGCCTCCTTCAGAGGGTATCACCCAACCGCCTGAACTGTGTGTGGCTTGACACACCAAGACAGGCTGAACGAAATGAAGAGTTTTTTTAGGAGTGTCAGATCAATACACTGCTCTGAAATGCACAATAGTACATGCAAAAGAAGGCTGACCTGTGTTGTCGTAGTTGTGCAGTAGACCTCAGCTGAGAGTTGTACTAATCTGGGATAGGGGCACCATGTCAGCAGCTTGCAGTGTGACAGTTTGTCAAGCCCAGGCTGTCAGGTAAACGCAACACTCACAAGAGAAGATAGCCATTATCTCCTCATCTTACATGTGGAGGTGACCAGGTAGGCTCAGAGGTGAGTGCTGCTGTGGTTACCAGGGTGGCTTGAAGAGATTCTCTGTCACATTACTCACCAGTGTTCTGCCTCTCTGTTCCAGTACACCACCGCCATTGTGTCAGTGACCACAGAGACCTCGCCTGTCTCACTCATACAGGCTACACAGGCCCTGCCAGGTCTAACCTGGCAATAAGGGTGGAGATCCCCTACCTAAAGTTTGGGGCACCATCAGCACCATAAAAGTGAGGTGTTGCGGCGGAGACCTGACCCCTGATAGCAACATTAAAGTTACGAATTTGGACAGAGAAGGAGAATGAGTGAGTTACTGATCAAGGTGTGACAAATTATACAGTGTAAATTTGCAGACATGGTAACCACAGCAAAATCTTTTAGTTTGTTTTTGTACGTGGGTGGGTTGGGCGACTGGCAGGACAAACCATCAAGAGATGATGGGCAGTTATTTTTCAAGGGGTTCAACAATCTGTTACTACCACAAAAATGGTTAAGAGAACTGATACAACTACATTTTAAAGGAATTGGTTCGAACATTTAAAAACTACAGACTTTCCTGGTAGTTTTGCAAGACGCTAAGTAAACTGTCCAATTATGTATTTGTAAATAAAAATAAATATGCACTACAAAATGCACAGCATTTAGCCACCTAGACATCTTTATTTAACCTGCAGTACATTCACTTCTTTGGCTTAATCTTCAAGTTATTAGGAACTACAAAACATGCAAGCATATTAAGAGCGACTAAGGTTGGCAGAATGCATAAAAATATCTTTGAACTAGGGTTTTAAGTTGGGCAGGTCCTCCCAGAGCTCAGTCCTGACAGCAATTAACAAGCATTTGCAATGCAATGGGTCTCGCATTTGCTCGAATTAGAGCTATTAGCGTTGTAAACTCCTAACCGGACTTTTCTTCCCACATAAATTGAAAATGAAAAGTAAAACAGTTTCACATAAGCAAGCCGATTCAAAGTGCCTCCGCCGCCATTAGCACCAGCGTGAAGAGAGACACAAAAGGAAAAAGAAGTTTGCTCGCAGTCAAACATATTGGCAAACGTGCATTTAGCCATGTAGCAGGGGCGATGGCCAAGGCGGTAACAAAACATCCCCAGAAACAAACGTAAACAATTTACCAATGTCATGAAAGCATTTTTGAAGGACAAGCAAACGAACGACTGGTAGTGATGGGCGTGCAGTGGGTGTGGTAAAAATGCCAGATACATACCAACACGTCAGTCAAGCAGTGCTTGCGCACTGCTATGTTTGACCTAAAAACAGACTTTGAAAAGTTTGTACTAGGCCCTATGTTTGTCTCCTTAATGTTACAGGCAAAAAAATGATCAAGTTATTCCATTTACTTATTTCTTTCCTGTGGAAACAACCTATCATTATTTCAATCCACACCATCCACCTCAAGTCTGTCTTACAACACAAAGATAACTGCTGATCGATTACTAAACATATACCGTAAATACACTCAAGGTAATCCATGTCAGTCATGCAGTGCATTTCAAAACTTCATTTTTTACTTAATTTCAAATTCTCTAAGAGTATTTACTTTTTCCAGATGTTGTGTTTGTTTTTATAGTATTTCACCATGCAACACATGACTCTTCTACATGGCATGTGGTAAACTGAGCCACTTTCAGGTGTCTGGGTGAGTTTACGGTATGGCTGGATGTTCAAAACAGTGCAGGATTGAGAGCCCTGGAGTTGAGGTTGAAGGCAGTGACAGTTTCTCACAGTGGATCATAAAGGTGTTCTCACTACAGTCATCCAATCTTTGGCCTCTCTTCAGAGCGCACAAAACAATATTCACATACGTGCCAACTGCAATTTCCATTTTGTGTGAAAGTGTAAAGAAGGTACACAACTGATGAAATTCTGACAGTGCCAAAAGTAATGAAAATACTGTGCTTATAGGTGAGAGAAAGACAGTAAGGTTGCTAGAATGGTAAAGGTGTGGTGACACAAGGAAGCTCATGCAGAGTGACCAAGCAAAAGGAGAGCAATAGAGAGAAGATGGATGCCACATGAGATAGGCAGATGGAGGGTTTCCGAAAGACGTGGGAAGAAAAGGGCTTAAATGTTTAAAAGTGAGAAAGATTGCAGACTAAATTGTTATGAAGGAGAGAACAGGAGTTATTGAGATACTCTGAAAACCACTCCTCTCATAGATTTTGTAATCTTTAATTCGCAGTCTCATGTTTTTAAAATGGAACCTTTTGCAATTCAAATTGTTCACAACAATATCATTTCTGTTTTTCATTTATCTGATACTGTTCTCAGGGACTGGCAAATCCAATGCGTCTGGCTCGTGTTAGGTTTATATGTGTGTTGTTGTTTGATAGCTCTAGGTGTAATAACAGAAAATTTAGAGAGGCCTCCAAATACTGCTACGGTGGCATGCTGTGTGAAGCATGGATTTCTAGTTTACATCTTTTAAGTCATACTATTAATTATATAGGGCACAACTCTCTAGAGTTCCTAGTTTGTAGATCCCTCCCCATTTTTGCATTCCACTTGAAGCACTCTCTCAATATCACTTACATTATAGACACTTGTATACACACACTAATCACTGGCCATTCTAGAGCAGTGGTTCCCAACCTGTGGTCTGGGGACGCCTGGGGGTCCACGAAGCCTTGTCTGGGGGTCCGTTACTGCTTAGAAAAATATAAATAATATTAACAAATTAGGTCCCCAGCTTTCAGTATTGACTCACTGGGGGTCCCCGGATTCCAGTAATGAGTCAGTGGGGGTCCACAGAAGTAAAAAGGTTGGGAACCACTGTTCTAGAGTGTAGATTCATTGTGATACAGCATCTTATGAACTGATTAGTCACCTATTTTACTGTGAGGGATGTACCACTATGCCTTTTTTAGAAAACCTGTTTGCTGTGGAAATGATTATGCAAATGAACCCTTTCACAGAGTGCCTTGCGTCTGATTTTCATTGTTGGGCTGCAGTGGGTCATAAAGTTTTAGGGTTTTGCTACACTGGGCTGGTTTGTCCGGTGAGCACCTTTTCTTGGTAGATGGAGTATTCATGAGTCGAAGAGCAAGACAGTGAGTAGTGTAGCGAAAATGGGGAGGGGGTCTAAGTGCAAGCCAGGTAGTAGAAAGTAGAGGTGGGCTAGCAAGCAAATTCAGAGTGGGGCCAAGACAAAGCCAAGCCACAGGACAGCTTGCCTCTAAGAGTCAAAGCAAGAGTCCCTCCCTTGAAAGATTTGGCAATACGATGTAAAAATATTATAAAAACCCTTTCAAATTGAAAAAGAATCGAGTCTTCCGCCCCCCTATTTCCAGTGCTTGAAATGGAAAACTAGAAGTGCAGGTACTCTGTGCCAGAGTACCTGCTTGTTTCTGAGAAGTGCTGGTACTCGCCAATTAAAAGTATTACGTTTTTCTTGAGAAGTGCAGGCACTCTACATCTGAAAACAAAAAAGTGCCGGTACGCAGTACCGGACAGTACTGGACCATTTAAAGCACTGCCTATTTCTATTTAGTACATTACATGATTTCAGTGCATGGAATCATGTCTTGTTAAAACTAAAAATTGAAACACAAAAGAGGACAGCACTTGTGTCCATTAAAATGCACCCGGGAAGGAGAGGGTCAGTGCCCGAGCCGTGGTACAGCTCTATTTTGGCTTGTCAGAGTCATGTGACCAAGAGCTGAGCCAGGACCTGACATCTGGTCCAAACCAGGATCGAGCCATACCTTGCTCGCTCACCTTTAGGAGAATTATAGAAGCAGGGACTTAGTGCCAAGAAATAGTGAAACTCTAAAGCATTTAAAGTTTCATCTTAACGGTAACAATTCTGAAGAATGCTCACAACTTAACTACAGCAGCTGAAATATGGCGGTTACGTACAACGACTACCTGGAGCTCGCGGGCTATAGCTATGCTGCCCAAGCCTCAAGTACATCAAAGCGTCTACCTCCTCCCAATTCAGGAAAATATTTAAATTTCTCATTCTCCCTCCTCATTATCCCGGCGCTCCCTTCTATTCACAAGAGCCTGTCGACGGTATGAAAGGGGAAACGTCTCGAGGCAATAGCATCCACAGAAGGAAAGCCAATAACACAGATGAGATGAACTAACAACCACAGACCTGTGCTAACAATCTGTTACACTGAGAAGAATCATGATAAGATAATCTACTTAAAACGCCTGATGCTTTTTTACTTCAAGTGCGTCTTCGTGCAGCTGATAACAGCATCTTGTCACCGCCATTGTTACCCAGGGCTGCCAGTCAGTTGTACAAAGACTCCGGTGCACCAGACTGGCACTAATTATGGATGTTCAAGTGATTAGCAAGCACTTGTTGCCTTGTTCACACCACCCTCAGAATCAGCAGCCTCTAAGAGGAGAATAGGCTGCAAATTTATTGAGAGAAGGCTGTTAATCCTTTGGGGAGAGCGGGAATGTAAACAGGGCTGGTCTGCATCAAGGTGCTTTGACAACAACAATCATCTGCAGAAACACATGCTAAACAACAAACAGGTGTTCTGTTTCACAACTAGTGCACATTTGATGCTTTCAAGTAGGCAGCATGCACAAACTGTTAGAAGTACTTTGAAACCAGCTGCAATTACTATAATTAGCGCTGTTCAGCACAACTCTGCGTTCCATACCTGGGCATGCCAGGCTGTGGGCAAGCAGGCTGGCTACACAGAAAGAAAAAAAATAAATAAATAACGACGGTTCTTTGAAAACAAGCATTTCGAAATGTGTGGCGCCAATATGAAGCAGCATACGTAGGGCAGTCTGGTACAAAGGACAAAAAAAAAAAAAAAAAAAAATACACACAAAAAAACCCCAAAAAAAACATACGGCTTCTTTTTACGAAGCAACAAACGGGTCGTCTCTGAATACGCCACAGTCAGAGAATAAAAAAATGAAATTAATGCTTGGAGAAAATTGTGACATCATTTCAGTTTATTAAGTTAACTAGAATGGACGAAGTGATAGAATTTTTGTGACCCTTTTACAAACTAGAGAACTGAATTGCTGAAACAGAGGTGCATAGTTTGCAAAGGGGACTCCAGGGCTCGTCCAAAGACTAGTGAAGTTACCCATACACAAGAACACTATTTTAGAGTATTCAGGCAGTGAGTGGTCACTGTACATCGACCTGAATCAACAAGACCTTCTGAATGCATTAAAGTCCCCAATATACTGGGCAGCTGTCCATCCATGCCAACCGGTCTTGTGCCAATTAATTCCTGCCAACCCCCTGGATTTTCCTTCTTGATAACAGTTTGAAGGGACCTCATACAGAGGGCCCTCAAACTGCAGACTGCATCTCCTAGTTCTACGTTTTTCCCAGTGGGACTTTGAGAGGAGATGCCCAATAGTTGTCCATACTCTTGGGCCCCAGGAAGTGGCCCACCCCCTTCACACCCTCAACTTTAACCCTAGCTGACAGCAGGTTAATATGTAGTTTTTAGGGTGACACAATGGAGCTGCAAACTGACCTCTGAAACTAAATTAAGATCATGGACGAGAGTGACCCATTAGTGTTTATTCATATATGTTCTAAAATAAATTAAATGGTCACAACATTAGACACTGCCAAAGCTGGTGTAAACCTTTGTGAATATTAGAGTAAATGAGCTATAATTTCTGGTGTCCCTGTATTTAGGGTTACCCATAACTGTTTGCAAATATGAACGTTAATATTATATAAGAATGGTGTTTACAAGATGGAAGAACAGTGTTGTGCAAAGATTCTAACTCCACCTCTTACTTCGTAATTTAATTTATATAGTAATACAGCACAACTGGGAGAATAAGAGGTACATGGACTCTTTACACACAAAAAACTGAACAAGGGAATACAAGAAAAAAGTGCAGGGACAGACAGGCAATCAACATTTAAGATCCTAGAGATCCTACATGGTGCAACGACTCTAAAACGTGCAGGTGGACAAAATAAGCATGTAACAAGAGAGGTAAATTATTTTGAGGAGACATTGTTTAGGAACGAATTAGCACTGGGTCAGGAATTTTCTGAATAAGGAGTTTTGACTTGTCTTCTAAAAGCAAGAAGAGGTCTGAGCTTTCAGAGATTGAGAAATCAGTAACTAACCTCTGTCCCAGACAAGGATTACTTCCTTGCTAATGAAGATTTAAATTTGGGGGAAATTCAGGAGGAAGTGAGTGCCATATGCAGATGTAAATTCGCAGGTTTAACTATCTCGTTTATGTCTGGAATAAATGTGAGGGAGGGTTGATGCTGATGTCCAATGATTTGACAGATGGTGCAGGAGCAGCTGTTCAGGTTTAGAAGGCACAGAAAGAATTATCTAACTTTTGTGCAAAAGAGCACAAGATTAGGAATTGTGTTTTTAGAGGGTTTTGGAAAAGAAGTGAACTTTCATCCAAGATCGAAGTCTGGAGACATTGGTTCTTAAGGTGTTGATGCTGTGAATGTCAGATGTTTATGGTGGAAGGATGAAGTGTTTAGAAGCGAATGGTTTATGGGTCAATGGGTTTTGGGGGTTTAGTAAAGGCACCATTAACAATGTAATAAGGGAATGTCAATGACTAGTAAAATAGGTAAGATAAAATGCACAAGGTAAATGTTAAAACGATGAGAAGGGGATAATGAAAATAAGATTACACGTAGGACTATAATGAAATAATAAACTAGAAAAAAAACATGCCCGGAGATGCAATTAAAAGCATTCCATCTAGATCTGAAGATTGTAAACCTCACCTTATCTATTTCAGCACTGTACAGGGTTTCGCCAATGTTAGACCTCAACAAGTACTAGCAATCTGCAAATCTTGTGTCACCAAATTACCAGTTTTATGCTGAATGACATTGGTTGGTGTTTCTCGTCTCAGGTGTGTTCCCATCTGTCCTAAAATTAGACCATCCAGAATGTTTTAAAGCATGTTTATCAGAGGCCTCATTTCATTGCTGCATTTGTCATTACCGTATTTGATTTGAAATTAACATTTAATTCTTAGATTACTGGTTTCTCCATAAAATTTGTGTTTCCACTGTGGATTATTCATTTGATTGAGTACCATGGCACACCAGGTATTGTGTATTTTGTGCTCATCTATTTGTTTGACTACTATTAATACTAAATATATAATTTGTTTTCTTGCATATCACGGTGGTGTTATTACACAACTCTGCCAAGACATTCAAATCTTACTGCAGTTGTAACAATTGTGTTGCAATGAGCCTATATTCACTTCACAGACCTCCCTTGACTTAAGCCATATCTACCTAGAGAGTATGGAAACATAGATAATGCCCACCATTTTTTGTTGGCTTTATATTTTTGAAGCTGCTTAGTAGGGGCCCTCAGAGCTCAGTGGTTTTTGCACTTAGAACCAATCCTTTATGCCAATGCTGTGAAACATTGGGGGAAACAAGGTGCGAAGGCATATTAGCACACTAAAGTATCATGCCGAGTCATTCAGTATGCATGGGCATGCATGAGGACATGTTTGTGCATGCATAACCACACATGCACTAGTCTAGGGAATAATACAGTGTCATTTTATTAATTTTAATATTTACAATTCCAAGACACCAGGCGCCACTTTGAGCATTAAATTAGAAAAATATTTTTTATTTTCACAAATGATTAAGGGGAGCAACGGACAAGTCTGAGTCAAGGGAATAATAATAATAATTAAAAAATACTAGGATGGGGAAGAGGGAGCAAATTGGAGCGCATGGTGGCAGATGGAGAAGGAGAGTAGAACACAAGGGAGAAAGCAAGAAAACACATACACTCTCATGGACTGGTAAATGAAAAAGTAGTTAGTTGAATGTGGAGGAAGAATACAAGTCATTCAATCCAAGGATGACTAAAAGAAGATAAAGGAAAGGCATTGATTAGGGAGCAAAGAAATGAGTCACAAAGTTAACCACTAGTAAGGAAGGGGTTGGGTTTGAGCCCTCTCTAAGTTTTGGTATGGTCTACAAGAGGCCTTTTGACAGTAGATCGCTACAAGCGGTAGGTGAGGTCTAAAAATAATATGACCTTACTTTCTCAATCAGAACACATAACATTAGCGATAGAAGCTTCACTTTCCAGCTAAAGGACACATGCTGGTAAGAGATTTTAAAGAATACAATTACTCAACTTCCACATCTACAACACAATGGAAGTTTACCACAGCAAAAAACAGTCAACTTCGCAAGCCCACTAAGCTGTCTCATGTCAGTGGTCCTGTTACTGTGTTACATGTTGCCTCTCTACAATGCTGGACTCTCTTCCATATTAGCAGGACTTCTATCGCAACTCTTTTGCAAATGGCATGACAATCACATAATTTAACATGGGCTGCAGGCACAGCACGTAAACATGCCTTCAACTCTTCAGTGGCTTCAGAACAAGACCTGCACCACTGCTGCTGTTCTATTATTGAGCTCACGTGCCTTATCAAAGGGCTCACCCAAAGCACTTATTCACCATGATGCCAGAAACAACACGAAACAGACAATTTAAAGCTACACGCATAAAAAAAACAAGATGGAATAAAAGCTTGCAAATGCACCACATGCAACACAAGACCATTAGCTAAAGAAAATGTTCCACACTGTTACCAAGAAGTTACATTTTGCATGTAACTCTCCCCAACTTCCAATGCCAGGTCTTCTACACTTTGCAATGCAACACTGAGCCGCAAGGGAAGATGACCTCCAACCTGGACACTTTCAGTCACAAGCACTCCTAGGAGCAGCAACACAGCTCTCAGAAGCATCTCCCCACATATGTTGGATAGCAGAACAGGTAGCTTGCTGTACAATTCAAGACCTTGCAAGCAGAACCTGTAAAGCAGCACTGCAGATTTAATTGCAGCAGTCCACAAGTGCAGCGACTGCTCCTTGCCAAATAGTTAGACTGCTAGGATCGTCTCCAAAGTTGCAACCAGGAGAAAAGGCAGAAACAATGCTGGTGCTTACTGGCTATTGCAGATCAATATGCTTTGCAGGAAAGATTTTTTTGAGTCTTTCAGCAGCGACACACTGCATGGCAATCAGGACACTATGCCTTCTGATTGCGTCCATCTTTCCTAAATGTCAGACAAAACTACAGGGAAAACTGCAGATTGTACCTTCTTGGTTCATCAAGCTTCCTTGTATTCAAGGTCACAGGTGTGGCATTCCTTCTCTTTCAAGTTAGTGTACTTTTCTCCTCAGAGTTCAACGATCACTAAAACCCAAACAAAATGGACAGATCTGTTTTGGACCTACTCTATTCCACTGCTTTTGTCAGGTCCTCTTTCATCTAATATTGCTATTATTCTCCGAAGTAACTTTCTTAATCCTCATGTTCCTACGGGTTCTCCTATACTGAGGGAACAATGACTTGACCTTCTTACAAAGATGGGGTAAGGAGCGTGGAAACTCCACAGTACGCATTGCCCTGGTTGCCCCTGCAACAACCAACAGTCTTTCTCTTTTGCTAAGGATACGACTTGTATCTTCAACAGTTCTCAGACTAGGATGAGAGTTATTTACAGGGCATTTGGTTGTTTCCTCTAGGTCTGCAGATTTTGCAATGGTTTTCCTTTTTTTGGAGCAATATGACTATCCATTAGGGAAGAGTAGACCATGGCTTTCTTTTCATAGACATACTTGAGAATGTATCGACACCCCATGCCCGAAGGGCCAAAATCTTGTTCTTCTGAGAGTTTACGATGAAATCCAGTTTCTTGCAAGATGTTTGGTTAAAATCCCATCTCTTGCAAGATTTCAGGGCAGAATCCAGTTGCTCACCATATCTCAAGCCGAAATCTCATATCCAATATGAGTGTATTCATTGTGAAACACACTAGTTAGAAAAGCTATACACACCTGCTTGCCGGGACTACTGGCACAGGATGGAGACTCTGCCCCCTCCAAACATCAAAGACTGATTCAAGAGTTAGAAGTAGTGCACTATGTTCACGCACCCTGAATTTCAGTAATCTGCAGTGTCTCTTCCTCATAGTGGATGACCAAAGAAGGATCATATAAAATAGTTTCGAAATCTCTCCTATGATGATCAGCAAGGCACATTTGTGATGTATCACTCTTTGTAGTCTACTTGTGTAATTCAGAGACAAACATGCGCAGCTACGTAACACAGGCTGCTGCAACTGATTAACGGCTGGACTTGACACTGGCAAAATAAGAATTGTTGCTGTCTCAGTGCACCCTGTTCTCATCTGCTTCTCAGGTGTCGGCGACACAGCAAAACAATCTTTTCAGTTGATAACACCTCAAGAAGTTCAAAAGCAGCAACAGTCCTTCTGGATCAACATCCAGCCCAAAATAAACTACTAATCACAGGTCCTTTTAAGACACAGTAGTTAGCTGCATGCCAGGCAGCAGGTCCATCCTATTATCCTTTCTGCAATGCCTAATCAGCGTGAAGACAGATGCTTGTGATTCTACAAGATTACTTTTTTGCAGGAATTACTACATATTTGTTGTCGGATGTGAAATTAATTTCATTTGACCGCTTATGACTTTTACATTATTGCACACTCCAGTGCTTTGGTTGTGAGTTTAAATATCAACACTAGTAAGCCTTAACTCCAGTCTCTTGCCTCAAACCTGTATTCAAGGCTACTGAAACTAATAGTCGGGTACGGGTAGATTATGTGGCAGAGGTGGCTACATTATGAGGCAAGAAAAAAAATGTAAATAATGTGGCCTAGTCCGTGGCAGATACAGATACAAAATGGATCATAGGGCTAAGCAAACTTGATAGGTTTCCAGATTTTTCACAAGTATACAAATTCAGAGAATCCTACTGAAAATGTTATCCACGAACAAATAAAGATTGTACTGTTCTTGTGCTACCATGCACAGTGTATCTTCCGATTCTCAGCATGAAATTGTTTGTGTAAAACATACTTACTATACATCAACCAGAAGACAACAAACGTGCATGTGCACATTTCCTACAATAAAAGGTGTTGCTTTTTAACTCTGCAATTATGTTTTAGAACTGATCTTCTGCTTAGGTTTGCCTGTATCCACAGTATGGACCTCTAGAAACATATTTTCATTAATAAACAGTCACGGAGAACAGAAGTTCACGTTGCATTCGAATACTTCAGCTACCTTTCTAAGGGCCCTGTAAAGACTGAAGACATCTTAACCTAAAGAGAGGAGTACAATATTTAAGATTCTTCTGTTCTATCAGCGCCTTCTTGAATGAACTGCTCTTTTGCAAACAGTGACTATCGTGTAATATGAATTTTTCATGTATAATAAAATAAAATATTTTCATGGCAAAGAAGCAATCAACATGTCTACCCTGTTTGAAAGATATCTTAGTATGTCAGGATTTATTCTTGATGCAAACAAAAAACAAGGTCCATCAACCCACCCCTATTAGTACCAGTTTAATATCTGAATACAGCAATCAACAACCGAAAGGTGACCAGTTAACACTGGCTAAGTGGTGCCACGGGTCTGCATCTAAGTGGCACATAGCATTTAGCACATTTTGATACATTTGAGATAGAAGCAGTCTCAGTGCTAAAAGCTGCAGTCAGAAGTTGGAATATGCGACCAGTGCAGTAAACCCGTAGATGTGCAGAAAACATTGTGGTTGCACACTTGCATTTTTCCAATGGGACTCAGTAGCATATCTTAAGGGGGTGTTTTGGGCGGAACACTACCCCCAAAATAACTGCTCAGTAGGATCACACTGAACTGTGACTGTTAGGACTGCAGCACAGATTTGACTCCAGTGACACCATGCACAATGGTAAACATCAGTAGTTGTGGTGTTCAGTTATGTAGGCATCCATCCAGCGAGTAAAGTCGAGTCTTGGTCAGACTCCACGTCCCTGCAACAGCACCTGTTTTTTTCTCCAAGCATTGGGCAGGTGGACGTCAGGTGTATATCCCACTGATGTCTGGGTGTGCTCGGCTTGAGGCAGAGTCCCTTTTGGCAACTCGTTTCCAAGGCCTTGAGGTGTGTGTTACCCAATCATCTCTACACGGTGATTAAGTAGTAAGAAGGAGACTTTTAAATGAGCCAGGGGATCTATGAAAACCTCAGTACAGGTCTGACCCAGAGACTAGAATACTTTTATTTTGTGATGTTAGCACTTCACGCGGTGTGCAGTGCGAATCTGAAGTGCAGTTTAATTGGGTGTTCCTAGTGCCCTATGGAGTGAGATAACCCGAAAGCGCCTGCTGGGATGTGTAATCTCTGGGAAACAGCTTTAATAGATTAACGGGTTAATGTGCTCTTTTAACAGAACTGTATTTAATGTTACAGATGAGCACTCTACAGACCAGAGATCTCCAACCTTTTCTGTAGAGAGAGCTACAGTTGATCAATAAAAATCATTGTGAGCTACTGAAAGCCGAGCAACTCGCGCATTGCTCCCAAATATGCCCAGCTTCATTGACTTTAAGCCTAATGCTCACAGAGACAGATACTATGGTTTGAACAAAATAGTTTGACTAGAGGGACTGTGACAGGACTGCCGTGTGTGTCAGTGACAGTATGATCTTTGGGGAATTATGAATATGTGGGTGTATCAATGTGATTGATATATGTGCATGGGTGACTGAGAGCCTCTGTCATATGTACCTGTGGCACAGGACACAGCTTTTGCTATATATGGCCCCATTACATGTATAGAACAAACTTTAAATTCCTTCCGCTTAAAATAATGGCAGTATTTTTCAGTTATAAATATGGCACTGTGTCTGCCAGTCACTGGGAGCAAAATGCCTGTTATGTGTAAAGGGGGTGCTTTGCAATGGGACAAAACTAAATTTAAGAGTTAACTTAGTTTACATGAATTCCATAAAGCTCATCATTTAAATTTCCTCCCATTCCGAAGTGTCACATTTGCAAACAGCAGGCATCTACCATTTAAAAAATGGCTACTTCAGTTATAAATCTGGCACCGTATCTATTAGTCGCTGGGAGCAAGAGCCCTGCTGTTTGTAAATGCAACACTTTGAAATGGGAGAAAATTAAAATGAAGAGTTAACTTAAGCATTAGGTTCATTTTAATTTCCTCCTATTCAAAAGCACTCAGGAATATCATTTTGTTCTCATGCTCCAATATATAGTTGACAAGGACTTATATTTAAGAGTTAAATGCCTCAGGGCTTCAGTTCTTCACCTCTGTACTCCAGCCTACTTCACAAATCTGATTGAGCACTGCTCATTATTGGGCCATGCTATCTGCAGCCTGATGATAACAATGTAAAATAAACAGGGAGGGGGTGGGATGGAGCTTCATTCAGAGGGTTTTGTTCTTTTTTGGTTTCAGGTTTGTAAAGTTAACCCACAGACACATGTAGCTAATCGGACTATTCATTCTGCAGCTGGTTCCCGAGCTTCCCCTTTATGTCTCTGGGGCCCAGAGATTGGGAAACCACTCCACTGTTGCCTGTAGCTCCACATGGCCCCCATGAGTGGTGATATGAGATCTCCTTTAGGGGACACACAGGGACTTACGGTCCTCTCCTGGAATGTGAATGGATTGGGAGATAAGGTTAAGTGTGGCTTGGTGTCCTAATATATAAAGAGGCTGCGACCGGACATCGTACTCCTTCAGGAGACACACCTGAGGGGCACAAAGTGTGCCTTTTTGGGTAGAGGGCCCTAAGTCACACTGGCACATGCAGGATATAAATCTGGATCTAGAGGGGTGGCAATTCTGATCCATAGGTCCCCTCCCCTTCTGCATCATCCATCAATGGCTAGACCGAGAGGGCAGATAAGTAGGAGTGAAAGGGTTCTGGGGGCGGAGAGAGGTTCTGTTGATGAGTGCATATGCCCCGCCTAGGCTCCAGGCCCCCCTGTTGGAGACACTGGCAAAGATCTTCTTAGGGGTGAACTCCCGCTTCATGTTCTGGGAGGGGATTTTAATGATGTGATGGTGGCGGATGTAGATAGATTCGGGACGCACAAATCTGCATGCCCCCTACCCCACTCTATAAATCTGCTACAGCACTGGGGTGGTCGGATCTATGGAGAAGGGCCCATCCCGTAGATAGAAAGTATTACTATTTTTCTGGGGCCCATAAGGTGTTTTCTAGACTGGATTATATTTTTACCCCAGCAGGAGAGGTGGGCACAATACATCGGGTGGACTTCTTAGCGAGAGGCTTGTCGGACCACTCCCCTCCGATGGTGCGTCTAGGAAGTCGAGATGGGATGGACAGAAGATGGAGGTTGGATACCTGGGACCTACAAGACTGTGAAGTGGCACATGGGCTTCGGATAGACACTGAGCTATATTTTAGAGAGAATTTGGGGTCAGTGGGGTCTGCAGTTGTGCTGTGGGAGGCATACAAGACAGTGCTTCAGGATTGTGCTCAGAACCTAGTAGCCCAGAAGCGAAAGAGACCGAAACCCTGAGTAAGCTAGAGCACCACCTGCTGGCGCTTGAGGGGACCCTGGGACAGACGTCGCCTCTTTCTGCACTCCGCCAACTGGAATTGTTGAGAGATGAGTACTGAGAAACTGCAGAGAGAGAGGCTAAGAGTCAGTTACGGGCTGCTCAATATAGGCTTCATGAGGCAGGGGACAAGGCTGGAAAACTCCTGGCTTGGGAGAAAGGAGATGGAAGCGAGGGTGGTGCAGGAAGTGGAGACCCAGGAGGAGGTTAGGGTGTCCCCCGATAAAGCCACTGCGGAGAACTTTGCCTGCTACTACAGGGACTTCTATATGGTGAGGTCACTGGAAGACGTTGAGCGAATTGCTGAATATTTAAAACATATCGTAGTTCCAGTCTTGGATGCGGAGACCCAGGCGGCGCTGGAGGGAGATCTCACTCTAGACGAGGTCACAGCTGCTTTGACATGGCTCCGACCAGGCAAAGTCCCAGGGCCCAATGGTTTCCCCTTCAGAGATATTCAAGAGCTTACGCGATATCCTAGCTTCTTATGGAGGCCTAAAGACAGGGGATTCTCCCCCCGGATTTGAGAAGGGCTGAAATAGTTGTTATATATAAGGAGAGGAGACCCAAATGGTCATGTGCATCCTACATACCGATCTCCCATCTTAATGTGGAGGTTAAAATTCTGGCCACTGTATTAGCAACCCGCCTTCATGGCATCATTTCCCCCCTAGTCCATTTGGATCAATCTGGCTTTATGCCAGGACGCTCTACAAGACACCATCTGAGGCAAGCTCATAACTGGCTGAATACCATACTGGACCACCAAGATCCACACTTGTTTTTGGCCCTTGATGCCAAGAAGGCGTTTGATGCCGTACATTGGCCTTTCCTGGAAGCCACATTAGAGCGATTCGGATTTGGCCCTCGATACAGGGACTGGGTGAGAATGCTCTACTTTAACCAATGGCAACAGTAAGAGTGAATGGGGTCCTTTCTTCTGAATTCCCCATACCCCGGGGTACTAGACAGGGATGCCCCTTGCCCCCCCCTGTTATTTGCCCTCACCCTGGAGTCTTTGGCATGTAGGTTCCGGGCATGTTCTGGACTCCATGGCTTTAGGCTGAAAGAGGAGGAGGAGGAGGAGGAGGAAGAAGAACGCATTTCTTTGTATGCGGACAACATACTTCTGTATGTCGCGTGCCCAGAGATATCCCTACCAATACTCTTTCAGCTGTTTGAAGAATATGGGAAGCACTCAGGGTATCGAATTAACTTCCGAGGCTCCTCTATGCTATGCAAAACACATATTAACAGATTCCTTTGGGACTTTTCGCAACAATAGATAGAGATATGTAGCTCTTTTTGTTGGAAGGGAAACATCCCAGAATAGCCCTTAAGACATTACAGCGCAACCACTATGCGGGAGGACTGTCCCTCCCAGATCTGGAGGTGTATTACTGGGCAGCGCACCTGGTTAACGTAAATGATTGGCTATTCCTACCCGGAGAGCATCCTACCTTCTGCCTGGAGAGATTGCAGTGGGAAAGGAAATCCTGTAAACACTACATATATCAGAGAGTGGTCATCTTTTGCCAGCCACCCAAGTGGCCCTCACAGCACAGACTAGGGCCACCAAGATTATGGGATGGCACCGTCGCCCCACCAGGGAGACACCCCTCTGGGAGGGAGGCTGGCTGCCAGAAATTGGGAAGCTGACAGGTTTTGAGAGTTGGGACCCAATTGGTATCTCAAAGGTGGGGGATGTGATGGAGGGGTCCGATATCATGCCTTTTGTGTCCCTCCGGGCTGAATATGAGCTTAGTAAGACACAATTTTTCCATTATGTATGCTTAAGACATGTGTGGAGGGCAGGGGGACTCCCAGGGTAGGAGATACCGGAGTATGACCCACTAGAAGGTAGATTATTGATGGGAGGCCTGGACACTAAAGCAACGTCTCTGACGTATAAGACTATCAATAATAACATGCCGGTCACACTCCTGAAACTGCAGAGGCGGTGGGAGGCTGAACTAGGGGAGCTAGAGGCCGTAGTCTGGGAGGCAGCGCTGATGTGATGTTTTCAAGAGAGGTGGCTATCCAGTCACGACTCAAGCTAATTCAATTCAAAATCCTCCACAGGGTATATTACGATCGACAACGTTTACATATGATGGGAAGGGCGCAGCATCCAAATTGTCTTAGATGCCGAGGGGACTTTGGAACCTTCCTACATACACTTTGGGAGTGCCTAGTGATCCAGGAGTAATGGAATAAAATAATGGGAGAGATGGGAGGGGTGGTGTCGGCGTAGATCCCCCTGACCCTAAGTTTATTCTACTAGGAAGACCAAATGATCTTGATTTGCCCGAAGGAAGCTTCTGCTCTGTGGACTTGGACTGATGGTGGCAAAGAAAGAGATTGCCCGCCTCTGGGGCTCTGAGATGTGTCCCTCTGTGGAGGCGTGGAGGAGAGGAATGGATGGGTTCATGATGGAGGAGAAGGTGACCTATATAAGTAGAGGCTGTCCATGTAAGTTCAAAAATGTGTGGGGCAACTGGATGACATACTACTCCTTAGATGTGTAGCCGCTTGTTGAGTATTGAACCAGGGACCAAGATCTGACAAGGGCAGAAGTAAAACATCTTCCAAGATTGGGAAAAAAGTGGTTGAAGAGAAAGTGAACCTGTAAACACTCAACAGATTTTCGCATGAGCAAATCTAAACATGCAAATTTGCTCATGCTAAAATACAGTTCACAAACATTTTCTGGAAGTACGATTTCCTGGTTTACGTCCGTTAATTCTTGTGAATTAATCAAATACGTAAATCTGCACTAATGCAAAGACATATCATGGATGCACTTTTGTAAATTCTTTAAAACTGTGCCCCTAATTAGGTATTGCATTAACCAAGACCTTTTGTTTTCATTACAGTCCTATCTCTCTCTCTAGCCATCTATCGACTGGCTTCACTGTGAGTGATAGCATTCTGCTCTTTCACAAGGAGGATTTCAGCACAGAAAGTAGTTTTGTTCTTTACCAGGAAATATTGTGGCAATGTATGCTTTTTGAAACCAAAAAATATTTTTGCCAATGTTTGTTACAATGGTGAGGGCCCGGTACCTCCCACAACAACAAAGTTTTACAAAAGCCATGTCAAAACAAGACATGCATTGCCAAAACCCAACACCTGACCACCAATGGTGCCTTTGCCAATGCCCGTTTATTTTAATGTTTCCCATAATCTTGTTTAAAGTGGTTACAGTGATTTTCCATTATAGTAGCACCCATCAACACATTTTACTAAATGATGCTTCAAAAAAAATGGTACGTAAACTTTCACAGTAGTTTAGCAAACATTTTTGTTTTCCTTGTTGCAGTTTTTGTGTACATTTTATATTCAAAGCAAAGAATCATCAATTTTGCTTTCAGGCTTCTGCAAATATTTGCATCCAGTCAAAGGGCATTCTGGGAGCATTGTACATAGCCTCATATTTTAAAACTTTGCAAGATTGTGTACACATTTTTGTTTTAACTAGAATCACAGTCAGTAGTGTAGTTCGGGCTTGCAGCATTTATTTAGAGCACTCACCCTAATAATAAAGGCTTTGCATTAATGAACCATAAATACAAGTTTGAACATATGGACCAAAACATTACCACAACTGCAGACAATGTCCTTCCCTGCTCCATAAAGTCATACTGTAAACTGGCAGTCAAAGGATTTGTGCTGCAGGGGTTTGGGCATTCCTTGTTCCAAGGACAAAACTAACATGAAAACGTGTTGTCCTTGACCCCAAACTCTATGACTTGGGCACCAGGCTGTAGGAATTCTATACCCCTGATTGGGGCTCAACTAGGAGCCTTGAGGTACCACATACTCAAAGGGTCTAGAAGGGAAAGGAGGGGAAATGACCTGGAAGAAACAATCACTAAGGAACATTGTGAACCTGGCCATGGCCTTGCCATGTATACAGATATCGCACAGGGTCTGTAGCAGCACCTTATGAGAGACTCTGTCAACGACGGCCCTCCGAGCCAAAAGAATAAGGGCCACAGAGCAGCCTTCGTTCACCACTCTGCACAGTGATTCAGTCGCTGCCAAAAGAGCTGACTCAGAGCTATGATGGGATCGAAACCCATTTTGGTTAACTCCCAAAGTGTGATTTATTTCTAAGAACTCCGCCAGGAGCTTGTCACCATGTTTTTCTACCACTCTGGACAGAAACAGGGGAAGAGAAATGGGAGAGTAGTTGCCAGGGCAGGTAGGATAAAGAGATGGCTTTTTAAGGAGAGGAATCACTTTGGCCTGCTTCCAAGCCCAGGGGACAAAGACAGTGAAAGATTAGCAATTAAAAAAAAACAAAAAAAAAAAAACAAGGCAGGACAGCCCCATGCAATTTTCGAATTATATCAGATTTAAGTGGACCATCAGGAGAGCCAGATTTCACTCCAACGCATAAGGCAGAGTAGGACAATAAGCCCAGAAGAGGCAGTTCATTAAGAACTGGAAGCATTGGCTCTTCCTCATTGTGCTAAGGGCTCGCCAAAGCAACAGGTGTGGCAATAGGCTGAAACTGGGCATAAATTGTGTTGATCTTATCCACAAAAAAATCTGCAATTTTATTGCAGTGAGCATTGGATAGGTCCACAGGCTCAGTTGAGACTGTTTTAGTTAAACTATTAACAATAGAGGACATTTCTTTGGCAGGGTTCTTACTGTTAAGAATCTTATTGGAGAAGAACTCTGCTCTAGATTTATTTATCAGTTTGCGGTACCCTTTGAGAGCATTCATGTAGAGTGCCTTTGCCCCTATGTCATAGGACTTTCCCCAGGTGCGCTCCAGCACCTTACAACTCTCTTTTTTCTCCCCCCAGCACCCAGTGTTTCACTGAACAAAGGAGCACAAGGCTTGCTCCTGGCCTTAGCCTAGTGGGCAGGTATAAATTTGTCTAGGGCCCCAGACAGCCAAGCCTTCATCTCGGCTTTAGTGCAGTTTACATTTGGATGTAACGGGGGATATTGTAAGAGATATAATTGCCAAACTCGACAAAATTCAGTTTGTGCCAAGGCCTTTTAGGTATGCAGATATTCAAGGCTGTAGGTTTGTGTCCACTCACTTAAAGTCACATCGAAATCAGATAGTGGTCTGCCCAAGCCATGGGTCTTGGGGAGGCCACCTGTAGGTTATGGAGGTTCAAAAAGACCGGACCTAAAAGGTGACCTGCCAGGTGTGAGGCCTTCCACTACCTGGCCCATCTGCAATGAAGCCAATAGTTCATGTGTTTCGGCATCATTGGGCTGATCAAAGTGGTGATTTAGGTCGCCTAAGATGGTAAAATTTGCTGACTTGAGTGCTAAGTAAGCCACTTGATTAACCAAGGCAGTTCTAAAAGCTTTGGAGGGACCGGGGGGTCTGTAAATGAGAAGACCTGAGAGAGTGACATTTTTGCTCACGGTAATCTGAAATAAAGCATTTTCACATCCTTGAATAGGGCTGGCGACCAAGTTACAGATTACGGTCAAATTATAAATAATAGCTAAACCAGCCCCTCTGCCTGAAGATCTCTCACACCTAATAATGTTGTAGTCAGGGGGGCAACCCCAGGAGGGTTTCATTGGAAATATCACAGCTGAGCCATGTTCCAGTAAGAAACAAGATGTCCGGTAAACAGTCTTGAATTAAGTCAAATAGCTCAGCATGATGATGAATCAACGAGCATCAATTAATAGTGCAAAGTCTGAGTAATAAACAATGCTTGGCAGGAGCAGGGGAGACAGACTCCAAAGGGAAAGCAATACTAGACATAAAGCCACATTCAGTGCACTCAAACATTTCCACGCTGGATAGCCAAGCATGTAAACAGTTGGTATATATGGCTTGCCTCCTCATATGAAGTACAGGTGAAGAGTAGGTGAACCTATTGTGCATAAGAAGAGCATCTTTGGTGCACCAGCGGTGTGCCCTCTGGGCATCCACACATCCAACTTCCTTAAAAGCCGGTGTGAACAGGGAAAAGGCAGCATAGCAAAACAACTAGAGCGCTGCCTTCTCTGATCTGTGGCCATTAAAAAATGGCAGACCAGAAGTGAGGAAACATCCTCTATAGTGATTAAATAGAGTCCCCCAAAGCGTGCTCCTGCTTGTAAACTCCTTTATTAATGTAAATGATAGCTCCTTACCCACTTTCCTTGTTGACTAACAAATGTCTGTAGACCAATGACGGGGTTTGTATGATGATTAAATCAAACGTTTGAGATTCAAGAATCCCTGATCCAGCAGAGGCATGGCTGGGTCATGAAGCCCATCCTGGACTGAAAGCACAGTGCTGTGTAATTTAATGAAATATCTACTTGTCCCTGGGACAGGTTTCTCCATAAATTTAGTTGTCCTGTAACAAAATCCACTTGTCCCTTTGGTGGCATGTAGTACAGCGACAAATTATGGCTGCAATCTCATCATATAAGAGTTCTGATAAAAGCCTCTCTGATTATGCCAGGGCTCATACTATAGTAGGGTCTGAATAGAGCAATTCTCTTATTTTGCCACGTTTCTGCAGAATTACATACTGAGGCTGGCAGAAGTGGTAAGCAATACTTCCAGTGTTGAAAAGTCCTTTTGAGTCTGTGCAAACCTACTAACTTGCATGTTTTAGGGGTTTTCACCAGCTCATCTCTATTTTTTTCCCATACCAAGAAAGGTCGAAAATTTACTCCTGGCAAGGGTAGAAGTAAAAATTCTTCCAGAGTTGGAAAAAAGTGGTTGGAGGGAGAGTAAACACTCAACAGTTATTCATATGAGCAAATCCACACCTGTATATTTGCTCATGCTAAAATGAAGCCCACAAATATTTTCTAGGAGTATGATTTCCTGACCTACTTCTGTAAATTCTTATGAATTCAAGGAAGCCATAAATAGGCACTAATGGAAGGACGTTTACCATGGGTGCCCTTTTGTGACTTTCTTTAAGACCTGGGCCCCTAATTAGGTCTGCCGTTAACCAAGACGTTTTGTTTTTATTTCAATTCTCTTTCTCTCTCTCTCTCTCTCTCTCTCTCTCTCTCTCTCTCTCTCTCTCTATCGGCTGACATCACTATGTGTGATAACATTCTGCTCTTTCATAATGTGCATATCAGCACACAAAGTAGTTTTGTTCAGTGCCACGAACTACTGTGGCAATGTGTGTGTTTTTTAGACCAAAATCTATTTTTACTTTTTCTCAATGTTTGTTATAATGGTGAGGGGCTTGGCAGCTTTCACAACAATAAAGTTTTACAAAAACCATGCCAAAACAAAACGCACGTTGACAAAACCAAAAGGCTGACCACCAAAATCAGACCCTACTAGTTTTGCCAATGCTTGTTTAGTTTCATGTTTCCCATAATTTTGTTGAAACTGATTAGACTGATTTTTCATTAGGAATATTTCTTGGACACATTCACATAAGTCAATACATTTTACTAAATGATGCTTCAAAGAAATGATAGCCAATATTTCACGGTACTTTAGCAAACTTTTTTTTTATTAGTTGTATTTTATTTTTGTGAATATTTTATTTTGGAAGCAAATAATTATCAATCTTTCTTTCAAGCGTCTGCAAACACCAGCATCTAATTAGAGAGCATTCTGGGAACTTTGTAAACGTGTACACATTTCTATACAGGAACCACTGTCAGTAGTGCAGTCCGAGATTACATTTCCATAGACACACACCCTAATAGTAAAGGCTTTGCATTAATGAACCATAAATGTAAGTTCGAACAGCACTAACATATGGAGACAAATATTACCTTAGCGGAGGACAATGCCCTTCCCAGATCCATAATGCGTAAACTAGCAGCCAAAAGGGTTTGTGCTGCAGGGGTTGGGCTCACTTGTCCCAGCGACAAAACAAACATGAAAATGTGTTGTCCTTGACCCTTAACACTATGTCCTGGGAGTTGGGCTATTATAATTCCATACCCCTGAAGCAGCCCTGGGGACTGCATCTTTCTGGGGAAATTGCAGTCAAGATTTGACAGCCTGGCCCTGATTACTGCCCCTGGGGCTTTAGCTTTGTTGTGTGATTCTGCTGAGTATAAAATGTCATCTGTACTTTTGATTTTTGCAGTAAGATCTTGATGATATTAATAATTCAGTAAACAGTACAAAAATTAGGATAAATGCATGCAGGAAGTAAAATTATAAAACTCCACTTCATCCTGTGTCAAATGAATTTGCAGTAATAGTCATTCCAACAAGGGGCACTTCCTGATAGACATCGCTCCAGGAAAAAAAAAAGAATTAAATAAATAAAAAAATCAACAAATAATATGCTTATTACAAACTGAGGCGGCCAATTGTATTTTACCATCAATGTTAGAAAAAACGAAAACACACCAATCTCTTCTCACTAATTTACTTTGACATATAAAGAAAAGATAACATATACACATAAAAGTGTCAATCAATACCCCCAAGTGTCCTTCTTGCAAAAAATCTTGTGACTCGTGATTCTTCTAAAACAGTGGTCCCTACCTCTTGAGACCCACTATGGGTCATGAAATCCCAAGCAATAAATAAAGAACCTTTTAAACTCTATATTTAACTTGTTACATCTGTTGCGCTTCAAAGACATAAGTCAAATGTCAGGAATAGTTTACAAACTTCTTTCACTTTGCAGTCAGAGAAAGAAAAGTAAAGTGAATTACGTGACCATCTTGCTAGGGTGCAGACAGCGTGAGCGGAAATGCTGTAGGATGTCATTTTTTAATAACTGTAAATGAACTGTACACATTCAGCACTAAGGAAAATAAACATGAAGACCATTTTGTGTAAATTCTGAAGATTAGTGGAAGCAAAGATTTTAACAGGCTGAAACCAAATCAAGACACTTTACTTGGTGATGCACAAATGACAAATATTCACTAAACCCCGATTTCTGCAGGTAAGGATCTGCAAGCAATATAGTTTTATAAGTAAAACTGTATGTCGGGGCACATTTAGAGGCTTTTTCAATCAAAAATGTGCTGTCTGTAAATGACCTTGTACTCCCACAAAATGCTTTAGTTACAGTTAAAAACATTACCCACCTCATGGCCATTAAAGCTAGGTGGGTAGTGAAAGTTTGTTTTTACAAAAAGTGGGTTGCGGTTTTAAGACGTTTGAGAACCACTGCTCTTTATACATTCTCATAAAATAAAACTCAAACTAAAAATTAATCACTCATGCACTCCTCAAATGAGAAAAGCCTATTTGTCCATGATCACAAAATATGGTTAAGATGGGATGTGGGGATCTAGACACGAGTCTCTTGTTGCTGAAGTTGTCCATTAACATATCCTGGCAGAATAAAGCAACATTTTCTGCACAAAATCATAACACAGGGAGAAGGATGGAGGTCACCAGGTGGGTGCACTGAAGCGTTATTAAGTAGGCAAGAGACACCAGGCCACAGGGAGTTTAAGTCTCTCCTCTGTTGCTTAGTGGTCCTATACCTGGCGAAGTTCTCTGCCTCTTGCAAAGTACTGAGGCACCCAGTCCTTTATGAAGTAACTCACCAGTTGTGTACTATGTGCCGAATGTTATCCCCAAACTTTTTGCCTTCTTCCTCCTATTTTCTCTGACCTGTTTTTGCTGGATTTAGGATGCTGGGCACTTCACCACTGCTGACGAGTACTAAAGTGTAAGTGCTCTTTGTCTAAATTGTACTGGTGTTTGGTTTATCCATGATTGGCATATCTGATTTATTAGTAAGTTCCTAGAAAAGTGTGCTATGTGTGCCCTGGGCCTGTAAATCAAATGCTACCAGTGGGCCTGCAGCACTGACTGTGCCTCCCACATGAGTAGCCCTGTAAACATGTATCAAACTTTGTCAGACTTACCACAGCTCTGTCTGTGTCTACAGTTTTAATTTTAAACTATCAGTTCGACTTGGCAAGTACACCTACTTGCCAGGCCCAAACCTTCCCTTTTACTACATGTAAGTCACCCCTAAAGTAGGCCTAAGGCAGCCCCATGGGCAGGGTGCAGTGTATTTCAAAGGTAGGACATGTACTGGTGTGTTTTACATGTCCTGGCAGTGAAGCACAGCTAAATTCAGTTTTCACTATTGCAAGGCCTATCTCTCCCATAGGGTAACATGGGGATTGCCTTGAAATATCTTTTAAGTGTAATTTTCGATTTGGAGCACATAGAGATATGGAGTTTTGGGTCTCTGAACTCACAATTTAAAAATATATCTTTTGGTGAAGCTGTTTTTTAAATTGTAAGTTTGAAAATGCTATTTTTAGAAAGTTGTCATTTTCTTGGTTAAGCATTCTGTGCCTCTGCCTGGCTGTGGATTATACATCTGGGTCAGGATGACAGTTGAGCTGTTTGTGAATTCACTTTAGACAGTCACACAAAGGGAGTTGCGGTGTACCCTGCATATCCTAATAGGTCTTCCTGAGCTAGAGTGGTGGGAGGATCGGACACTCGTACCTGAATAGGGCTGTACCCATACTTACACAATGCAGTCTCCAACTCCCTGGGGTGTGTCTGGGGCCAGTGCAGGAAAGGCAGGGTTTTGCGCACTACAAAGACTTTCCTTTGAATTTTGCCTACTTCAAAGGCAGAAATGAGCATAAGTACTGGACCTCTGGACTGAGGACATTCCGCCATGAAGAACAGCTAGATGCCGTAGGAAGGACTGCCACTCTGCCTGTTGCTTTGGTGTGCTGGCCTACTACTTGCTGCTGCTTCTGTCCTGGAAGTGAAAGGACTGGACTTTGCTGTCTACATCCTGTGTTCCACTATTCTCCAAGGGCTAGGACTAAGCTTGCCTCTTGTTAAGAAGCCTAAGGGACATCAAAGACTCCATCTGCCAGTGCCTGGACTCTTCAGCTGAGATTCCTGACTTGTCAATTGGTGCCAACTCCAGTCCCAGGGGCCTTGGATGTGTGAGCTGGTGACCTGAAGAAGAGAATCCACACACCGACGCGTTGCAGCAGAAAAATCAACCCATCACCTGTCCTGCGGTTGCAGAATCAGCACAGCGCCTATTTCACCCCGGCTCCATCAATTGAGCACCGAGGCTGAGTGTCCAGAAATCAGCTTATTTCCTGTTAAGGGACATTAAAGGCTTCATCTTCCAGTGCCTTGGCTCTTCTGTAGGGAGTCCTGACTTGCCAAGTGGTGCCACTTCCAGTCCCTTGGAAGTGCAAGCTGGTGATCTGGAGAACAAAATCCAAGCATCAATGCACCGCACCAGAAGAATCAACATAGCGGCTGCCCCATGGCTGGAGAACCGACATAGTGGCTGGAGAACCAACATAGTGGCTGCAGAACCGACGCAGTGCTTTTTTACCGAAGTCCCATCAACACAGCACGCTTGGATTTTTCATGCATCATCCCTGGGTGCCAATTTTTCATCGCCCCTGCACCGCAGTAAAGAACAGAGGTTGCATGTCTGGAAAACAACACAACACCTTTCCTGCGAGGAAAGAATCAACGCATCACCTCCCCTGTCAGTAAGGAACAGGCACATTGCCTCTCCTACGAGGAAAGAATCGACATATTACCTCCCCTGTGTTGTAAGGCATCAACACATTGATTTGCTTTTTGACACCTCACCTGTGGGCCACATCGTCTTTGACGCATCCCAGGTACTTTGAGCTAAAAAGATACAGTCATTGATTCTTATGGATCAAGACTCGTTTCTACTTTTAAAAAGTGATATCTTTATTTGTGTGTGTTGTATTTTTGTCGTTATTGTCTTGTTTAATTCAGATAAACATTTGCTATTTTTCTAAACTGGGGGAAAGAGAGGAAGAGGGGGAGAGAGAGAGAGTGAGTGTGATTGTGTGTGTCTACTTGCACAGGGTGTAAACCACTGCCAACTAGATACCCCATTTCTAACAGCACTTAATATTGGTTTTTAGAATTGTGGATTTATCACCCGCCACTACCATGAAACTCAAACAGGGTGAAAATTAGGGCATAGTTAAATGTGCACAATGGCTATCCCACAGGTGTAAGGGCACTGTATTAGAAACACGTCCAGAAATCTAGGACTTGTGTAGATTTCAGAGAAGTGTGCCCTGTTTGTTATTCTGTGAGTCTCAAATACAGAAAAAATATTAAATTCTTGGTTAAAGCTAAAAATGCATAAATGATAGGGCCTTTTAGATAACAAAAGGCTACTTTTCACGTGGACTGGGAATTGGCACTTGAGTGAGGCACAACAGTAGGAAGTGGCTAAATAGGGCCCTTGAGGGTAAAAACACATATACATGTTAGCCATTCTATGTTTCCATCTCTATACCTGGTGAGGGTTCCAATAACAATTTGCGAACCACCTGCTCTGCAGGAAGGGACAGGAGGGAGAGGAAGAGAGTCGATTAGGCAGTGAGGAAGGATATTGTGATCTCACTTGTCTACCGCTAGATTTTGTTACTGCTGGTTATATTTTTTTCAGAGGACTACTTTCGTTTGAGGGTATTTCTAATCAGTGTTATGGAGAGTACAATGTTACAAGCAAATAGGAAGCGAACTTTATTCAGAAACTGATGGCAAGCCATGCAATATACAGGTCCAGTCTTTCCCACAAAACCCTCCTCGTTGATAAAGTAGAAAGCGCACACGTACATAGTCATGCGATGCAACATATTGTACTTGTAAATAATCTTTAACAAAATCAAGGAATTTTAATCTCCACCCAAATCTATTTCCCTTTTAAAGATGCTACGCGCACCCATGCTTCCTATATAAAATGCGGTTAGCAAAAAGGAAAGATAATCCATTCACGAGGATAAGGCTTGACGAAGAGACTGTTTTAGTACAAAAGAGAAAAAAAAACATTTATGCAGACATCTGGTAGGCAAGCGATTCTTTAAAAAAAATGCGGTCTGTTAACGATGTAAGAAGGTGAACATTTAACCTGTAAGACTTGTTTTACATTTTTTAAACTGGATGCAAAGGTTGAACAGATTGCGGTAAAATATGCACACTTATTATGCGAAAATAGGTTTGATCATTTTTTTAATGCAGGCATATGTAACTAAATTAAATGACGCACAGCCACGTAGACTGGCTAAAACAGGCTTGTAACAATGTTTTTAAAATAAACAACATTCAGCGAGATGGCCTCTCTCTGTACTATGGAGGCTTTTTAATTAACAAGCCTTTTAACAGTGCTATGCATCGTATTATTTTTATATGTGATGGAGACGATAATAACCCACCACCAAACCAGCAAGCACTCAAACCGCAGGCATCTACAATTTTACAGTGTACAACTTTGACTTTGTCAATGCTTGCTCTGTTTTGTCATTGCTTTTTGCAAAACTTTTTTGTTGTGGATGCTGCCAGGCCCTCAACAAT
The DNA here is from genome assembly GCF_031143425.1 of Pleurodeles waltl. Taxonomy (NCBI): domain Eukaryota; kingdom Metazoa; phylum Chordata; class Amphibia; order Caudata; family Salamandridae; genus Pleurodeles; species Pleurodeles waltl. The sequence goes on along the minus strand of NC_090444.1, from coordinate 613,359,582 downwards.
CTAAAACAAATTGAGACTATTTGCTAGTTTGTTTAAAGAAAACAGATAGGTCCCCTCGGTACCAACTTAAAAGCAAGTAACACTGTAAAAAGTGAAATGTGTATAAATGATCTCAAGGCAGTATTAGAAACTTGTTTAGCTGGCTTTTGAGAAGTATACTCTGGAGGCATAGAAACTTGAAGCGGACTGGTAGTAGGGGTGGGAATAAGGATGGGAGAAGCTTTAACAAGAGACTAACCTGGGAGAAAAGACTGCACATTATGTGCCATAGGCATTAGGAGGATCAGCCCTGTAACCGTACTTAAAGCATTGGCAGCCAGGTAGTGGGTTACGGGGGAGGATCAGAAACTCTCGTTTCTGGGAGCACTGGAAAGAGTTTGGGGAGGGGAGGGGGCAGTTATGGGGGGTCAGGGGTTTGTCTGGTCTCAGAGAACTACTGATGCTGGGCTAGCACTCAAAGTAAATCCTCTGCTGATACTAAAATTGACAGACACTCAATATGAATTTGTCTTCTCACTGTCTGGACTTTTGGTAGGTGAAGTCATCCACAGGATGTTAGCTTTCAACATCACCACTCATTCACCAGCTGAAAATAGGTAATAGGGATTTAGGTTAGGATCCAAACAAGACTTTTAATCTCTGGAATCATAAGGGGTTGAATAAGGGATACTGGCCCTAGACAATGGCCGCTCCCCAAAACCTCAAGGTGAAGAGGACAATCTTCAAACTCCCTTTCAGGCTAGAAAGGGGGCAAATCTTAGCATGCCATTTCGTAAATTAATTCATCGGGTGGGCTGATGATGAAACAGGCTCGCCACACTCACAGCCCTGGGATGGTCTCCATACGTCCTTGATCCTCTTAATGATGCTGATCTCTTTGAATCAGTCTGGTCACCTGGTCTTCGTAATTACTTGGTGGTGTACTTCCTCAAGATAACCACCTTGCATGCTTTAGTTCACAGGGCTTGCTCTTTGTCCTCCTGGGTCAGTGGCCTTCTCCTTTCCACATCAGGCAGTGCAGCTTTTGCCTGGCCATGTTCCAGCACCAAGGCTTCACCCAGCGTTCTAGGCCTAATCCAGGCCTTGAGGGAAAAAACATACTTAAATGTATCAATGGCAAATATCACTCGTCTGGGGTACAGGCCTTACTCTCAAAGCTGAGATCAAATGCATGTGTAAGTTACTCGCTCCCTAGGGCTAGTTTTAGTCTGCCTTGGGGACCTGGTGGAAACCCGGGCTCATTCAAAGCTTAAGCTTCTCTTTAACTTCTTCCCCAGTCTGGGGTTTCTTCTAAAGCCCAGCTCTTGCACACAAGACAGCGCGATTCAAATATCAACGCTATGCGTATAAGGAGTCAGTGGCCAGAGTGGCAACACAAAAAAGGAGAGAGGGAGTGGACTAGCAGGATAACTACTCGCATTTTCCCAGCACATTATATACCTACTACGGACGTTAGGCTAAATATGCATGGATGGTAGCATGAAAGCTGTGACATTCACAAGATGGATGAAAAAGGGGGAACCATACTTTGTGCTGCAAACAAGGTTTCATTCATTGGACACCATTCCTAGGGAACTCGGCTGCACCAAACATAGCTTGTTATAAGGCAGCATTAGTTCCACTCAACTAAGGATACAAGTGTGTTATAGGTGCATCTCTTACCAGTGCATGATATTCAGCTAGGAATGGGTAGAAATATGGAGCAACTTTTAAAAGTGTAAATTCAAGGATTTCTCTTTTTGAGGATTTGGCAGAATGCCATTTCATCTTGATTTTATCAGTAATTTGACCTACCAATGTTCCCTTAGGATCTGGAGGTAAAGTAATGAAAATATACAACTTTGGGGGAACATGGCCGATGCAATTAATGCAATAAACCATGACTAAGTTACACATGACGGTAGATTATTATACAAAATGTACAAGCTAAAATAAAATTTAATAATTATGATGCACTGAACACTCAGCTACAAATGGACTGAGACCCTCATTTGTATTTCCTCTCTAGGAGCTCTGATAAAAAATGTGTAGATATAAAGGGCACATCTGTATCTGATTAAGCCAGCCACTAAATAAGAGATAAGATAATGAATTTCTCGGTTTGCCATTTCAGAATTTGCTCTGTGGGTGTGTAAGATTATTGTGAAAATGTGCAATATTGTTGCGATGAGGACGTTATTAAGGAATTTCAATTTATCAGGTATGAATACCATCAAAGGAATTTTTAGGATTATTTGATATATTTTCAATGTGCACATGATATGTGGTACCCATTAGATTTATTAGATCAGCGCTATTTAACTTGGGATCCGCAGACAATTTTAGGGACTACAAAGCCTGCTCAGAGGTCACAACTATTATGGAAATACAATAAAAATTAACAGATTATTTAACTATGCATACATAAAGCAAAAGGTCAAACTGGGTAATTTTAAATGCCCTGTAAATGTCAAGGATTTTAAAATTGGCTTCTAAAATTAAGATGGCATCTTAAGATGATTTGTAGGAGCAGCACAAAAACCCTAAATGGAATCTAGTCTGAATGGCTCATGGATTAATCCTAACACTGGTGTGCGATGTCAATAAGAGATGAAGTATTAGGAACAGAAAAGTGATATGCTAGCACCTGGCATTTTTATGCCTTTTAGAAATAAAAATAGATTTTACATTTCTTTTTTTTTTTTTTTAGAAATAAAAAAACATTTTGAGAAGTTCCAACCCTCCCATTAGAAATAAAATTCATTTTTTGGGATATTTGTGTTTGCAAATGTATAGATTTGGATCTCTGTTAACAGTGCATATTAACAAGATATATATATATATATATATATATCTCAAAAGAGACATTCTAAATTATTGTCTGTGTGTGTAATACTCTCTAGCAAATCTATTATAGAATGTGGTGCTGATGGTGTGATAATAATGGTTGCAAATGTTACTTTGGTCGTTTGGTGTACAAATCATCAGCATGAGGGGGAATTCTCTTAAAAAATAAAATAAAACTATAGTTACAGAACATTCGGGAAGTGGGCTAAACTCTACAATTAAGTGACCAATGTTGCAATGCTCAGTAATCAGATTCCTGTTCGGGTACTCTGCAGACCGGGGCAGCACCTTTATGGGATGCTGTAAACAATTAATTACTTTCCTCCGGTTCAATGTAATGTTAAGTTGCCAGTAAGTCATCCTAATCGAAACCCTATCTACTGAAACTACAGAAAGAGTAAGTATGTGGTATTACTAATTGGTACATTTTTATGTATTTAGTGGCTATTTCTTGATCACAGTTATCGATCAATTGTTTTGACTTTACTTATGACATGGATCTGTTATATGGGGTTTTGATTAGAATAATCGATAATTTCTAAACTAAATGACATTTTATGTAAGAGCCTTACACTAAAGTGGGAACAGATTTTGGTTTTAATAAAACCTACTGGTCTCTGTTGATCAGTTGGCTTTATAATTGTTTCCAGTATTTGCAACTAAATTATTTAAGTATGATGATAGTGAGGGAACCTATCCTTAAGTGTCTATAATTGAGGATGACATAAAAACATTTAACGGAATGCTAAGTCCACGGCCTACTACCCTTTATGTGGCTTAAAAAGCTAAGTGGTAAATTCCCCTGAAAGCCTGCCACTGAGTGAACCTTTAATCACACAGGACTGCTCAAATAGGCTAGGACACAGGGAAATTAAACCACAAAAAACACCGGCAAAGCTGATAGGTTTGTGTTTAACGTGATAGCAGGTATACAGCCAGCACACTGGAGAGAGACACACACAGAGAAGCAGTCAAGAACAAAGGTCAGGGGCTGTAACTCTAACGTAAACCCTAGAGCATTTGAATGCAAGCACTACAGTAGAGATGGAAGGGTGCATCCAAACAGCCAATAGCATACAATGAGAGATGGATATTCTACTGAGCTGAGCCAAAACGTGTTTGACAAACTCTTAAGTCAAAGCCTGAAAGAGGCATTTCAAAAAGAAACAATGGTTGAAAGGAGCAGACAAAAATCTACTGTGTATATGGTAAGCAATAAATGGGTCTGACAGCTGTGCTGTCAAAACCCAGACCTAAAATACTAATGGAGAACCGTGTAGTGAAATCAAGCAAATTATATATATTTTTAATAAAGTTACCTACAAAATACTACATCTTAGCCAAGTAAATGCTAAATTGAAATTCCAAAAAAGGCAAACTCCAATACAAACATCTCATTCATGTTTAAATTCAAATGTGTAACCCAATGCCTGAGGAAAATAATGCTGACGGGGCACAGATTGTACAACGAAAGCATGTTTGGAACCAATTCAAGCACTTGTAGTAATAGTAGGTTTGCCTGGAAAAGTGAGACACAAAGGCAAACACTACTCATTTGGTGCCTTAAAGTACCCTCTGTGGAAAATAATACATAATATTGAAAATAATACGTAACATTTGGATAGGAAACATTGTTGCGAAGAGGTCATAGATGAAAAGAAACACTCGAAAAGGTATCTTTAAAGCACTTAACAAGGGACAGAATTATGACAAAAAAATGCAATACAAACATCCTCACATTTCTTGGTTGTAAACAAATAAGTCATTGTTCGCTGAAACAGACATAATCAGAATTAATACTCCCACTTAGTGGAGTGAAACACCAAGAATTATTAAAGATATCTTCTTCAGCTCCACAGTTCCAGTAGCACAGCCAGAAAGAGAACAGGGTGTAAGGAGCGCAGTTCTTTTGGATGGGACTGTAAAGAACTATTAACAGAGAATCCGAATAAAAACAAGAGGGTGAACAGAATCATGATATGAATCAGTGTTGAAGTGATCTGAGGTGCTGTGTGGTCAGCTCCAGATTGGACAGGTGCAAGGGTTGCAGGGGTGGGCATGTTGAGGATTTCCTTCCTGTTTAGAGGAATAAGCAATACATACATCTTGGTAACTACAGAGAACCTGCGCTTGGCTTGACTGTATAAGGCTGGTGGAGAACAAGAAGATCTACCCGTGAATCAGCGTGCATGTTTGTTGTTTTATGTCTATTTTGATGGGATGTTGATGTAAGGGCTGAGGCCTGACATGGAAGGAACACGTAAGAAAACTATCATGGCCCAGAGCACAGGAGGGAAACAAAACACAGGAAAATGTACACAGGCTGCTCACTGAGCTGAATTATTAAACTCTAATAAGCATCTTGAAAATGAAGGAAGAGTGGAAACGAGAGAGGAAAGAATTAAAAAATATTTTGAAAGGAAGATATTAAATTCAGCTCACAATGAACGGATCAAACATACTCTACTGAGGGACTACACAAAGGAAGGTGAACACCAGAAACCTTGTTATGGACAATTGAAAAATCTGATCCCTGCCAAGTAAATGAAGACTCAGTAATATGAGTCTAACAATACTTCAAGCTATTTTTGGACCATGTTGCATTGATATGCACTGTAGTGACCTACACTGCACATTTTTCCATCAGTATTCACCCTTGCATAGTAGCCATGCAGAGAATGACAATAAATGCCAGTATGGTGGTGTCATTGTCAAATCCATCTAGACTCAAGCTACGAAGCAAATACATTGGCTTGTTTTAATCTTCTGTCCTGGTTATATCTCATCTTCACTTTGGGGCTTCATGTCAGCATGTGTGACTGTTTCTCAACCTCAAAGGTCTTATCAATTTCCTACAAACCAAGGGTGTGTTATGTTAAATTTTGTTTTGATCAAGAAGTCTATGTGGACCTCTCCTCTTGCATATTTTAATGGTTTAATCCATTTTTATTTCAAAGAAATTATAATTCAAAATAAGGCTGAAACATACATTTTAACATTATGGTGAACTTACAATTTTGGAGGGAAGGTGATCTTACTAAAGATGACTCAAGAGAGTAACCTATTCTTATCACCTTAGAGCTTTGAAGACACTTTGAAAAACATGTGACATATATGTACACTAAATATTTCCAAAGTACGATTGCATTCCAAATATCACTGTAGTGAATGAAATGTTTTTTTGTAGTGAGACATGAGAATTCTAGTATTCACCCTTCCTTTGTGCAATTGGCAACATGTAAATTCACATTTTTAATCAGTGAAAAATGGTATTAGATGATACATTGCATCTGCTGTTACCTAGTTCCTTAATCTATGCTATTATTTAAAATCCAGTTCTCTTTGAAACAGGCTTACCAAGCACTCCGTAAAGAAGGACTGATCTCACTCACTTTAACTCTGATGTTATTTAACATTATTGCACAGCCCTCACGCACCCCAAAGGTTTTAAGGTGCTTTACATATTACACAACAATGACACATCAGTCCAGTAAAATCAAGGAACAGCAGGACAGAAGCTATGAATGACTGTTCAAGAGGTAAGGCGCCAGGGGCAGCTCTTCCACTATGTTTATTATTTTTTTCTTGTAAAAGGGGCAGGGCCACAGGCTGTGACAAGAACGAAGTGGAAGTGCATACCACTCCCCCTCAGTGCGCATGTATGTGTCGCTGGCTGGCCGACCGGCCGTCTTGGGCTGGCTAAACATACATTCATACTGGGCTCTCTCCAACCCAGCAACATAGGCACTGTGTTGCTGAGTTGGAGACAGCAGGCAGGGACCCTCAGTCTGCCTCAGAATCCTAACGCTGCTTTCATGCTGCTAGCGGCATGAAAGCAGCATTAGGATTGGATGCAGGGCAGGCTGGGATGGGAGCCTGTGCCTGCAGTGGAAGAGAGGAGAGAAATGGCGCGGATCGGAGCGCCGCTGCACATAAGGTATTTTAAAAAAAATATTATATTTTTTTTGCCCCTCCGCCATGTGCTGCGCCGCCCCATCCCTGTTCCCTCCCGTGAGCTGCCACTGGAAGGTGCTGTAGTATGAAAGACATCACAGTTGGACATTTACTAGGACCAGAGCAATTTGTAGGTTATAGAAGGACGCACCCAGTAGGAGTAGGAAGGGGCAGAAGTGACAAGGGAGAATCTTCCAAAGCTTGCACTAGGTCAGTCCACACACACCGAATTGTAATACGGAGTTTGCAGTCCTGTCAGAACTAGGAGAACAGCAGCTACTGGGAATGATGGATAACACTTTGTTTAAAGAGGATAATGCTATTCCATTATGCACCCAGGACCTGGAACAACATCCTGGTACACATCAGGATTGCTCATACCTTTCTTTAATTTAGAAAAGAGCGGATAATACACTACTTTGCCAGCCTCCCACTTAGGTGAATCCTCCATGACTCAACACACTAACAATATAAACAATGCAAAGAGATCCTTGCATAGTGTAATGTCACACTGCAAGTTATTTTTAATCAGCACCTACACCTGGAATTGTCTTTTTCATAATCAGAACAGACACAGACCATCTAGATCTCTCTGCTTTCAAGAACACTGTGTGTGTTATTGTCCAACTTGGAATTCTATGATTTCAATACAATTAATCCACTTGACCGACCTTTGAGAGTACAAGATGCTGTTTCCCGGCTAATCTCGGACGGGCAGTACCAAAATCCAGAAATTAAAAGTGTGAGGATGGCCTGCGTACAGGTGTGCTAGTAGCGGGTTTGTGTAAAGTTGTCCTATCTATTTCCCCTAGTGGGCAGTGTGCTCTGTGAATGCTGAATAGACGTAAATCCTTCACAGTCTCACTTTATTCAGCCACTGGGCTCTATTGAGCTGTGGGGCCTGGTCAAATTGATTGGAGTATATTATAAACTACTATAAAAGATCTTCGTTTCCTATATTTTCACACATCTACCTACAACTCACTGTTTTTCAGTTGCGTGTCCCCATAATAAATATTCCGAAATTAGCAACAAAGTAATATTTGCTGAGAAAATCTAATCCCCACGGATTCAGCTCTGGAAATGTAACCAACAACATCGAAGAAACAGAACCGACTGCACGTGTATGTACTACATGTATGAAGCATGTATATATGTTCTTTCTTTTTCAGTGCCTTCTGTTAAATATCTTTTTTCCACTTTGTCTAAGGATGCTTGCATTAGGTAACACCCTAAAACTGGCTCGGATATTTCAAAATTAACATCTTTTGTGTAATTTCTTTTTCAACAAATTTTAGGCAACAGAAGGCGTACTAGTGAAACATTTCAGCAACTCGGACAAATTGTTATTTGTGTTTGGAGTTATTGCTTACCATCTGGGCTCTCAGAACAATGTGCAGTTCTTACTGCTGTCGCACCAGATTTCAGATACAATTTTTAAACTCTTTATGCCACATACTTCGACATCAATATGCCGCGCCAAAAACGCAGCATACACTCTGTGTTCTGGTGCAATCCAGTCTGACTGAACAATACACCGCAGCGCGTATATCATGTGTAAATATAGCTCCAAATTGTGATAATTCGTATTATTTTTTAATTTGATTTACAGTTTTAAAATTGCGCGACTGAGCCCCAGAGGGCGACAGAGAGCTGCGCAACGTTACGAGAGAACGCTATAACGTCTCATTTCTCGCAAGGCGGGAATACGCTAACCTAAGCGTCAGAAACAGCAGACACGTGATCCACATGGGGATCCAGGTTAAAAGGCCTAGAACAAGGTGGATCAATGTGGCAACAGGAGCGAGGAGCTGCGACACTGCAATAGATCATCCTAGGCACTTTAATATGCGAGGTAGGAAGAGCCTGTCTGCTGGGATGAAGCTGAGTGTCCCGAAGACTCGAAGCATTAACGAAGAAAGATTGGGCTGTATATGTGTTTGTTTTTAAATCGGGGAATTTCCAATGCATAGTTTTTTGTCTTGTTTCACAGTACATCGGTCTACCACACATATTAATAACAATTATTTAAAGTGTACATAAAGCAGGCTTTTTCTTCTTACAGAGCAAAAAACTTTTTCACCCCATGCTAAGGGCTGTTAAATGTATCATTCCGCTACCTATGGAGTAAGAGGGACTATTTTACATATGAAAAATACTTTCAGTTCTCGTACATTAATTTATCTCTTACACGTATTTTATACAGAAAGCATGCTTTTGACGCAATAGGTGTTTTTCACTGCTTTTGTCAGAACCTGATCGCAAGCCATTAACACCACCATCGTTTCTACTACCATGGTCACCACCATTACCACTATTATCACTAGTGCAGCATTTGTGCAGGGGAGTGCTTGCATGCTTTACTACATGAAAGGCTGACCTATTCCCTTTGTAATTACTTGCCTTTCTTCTTACCCACCTGGAGCCCCTGGAGATTATTCAGTCTGCATCATTCAGATACCGATACAAACTGAATTGTACAAACTTTTTTTTATCAAGGGTTGTTAGTGTCTGATGACAGTAGCAGGAATTATACCAGTAGATTTAGAAGACTAAGGAACTTTCTGGTGTTCTGTGCTAAAATGCCATGCAATGCTATGTAAAAATCAACAATGGAGAGTATTTAACTGAGTTGATAGCATGCAAAAGAAAGTCTCCAGTGCCCTGGGGCGAGCTGGAGCAGGGAGAGCCACAAGTATATGTAATCTTTCCATGAAATCAGGCAACTGGCTTTTAGTCCTCAAGAGGACAGCAGACACTGCCTCACAACACACTTTAGAATGAGCCTGAGTAAAGAGAAAGGAAACAACTGGAAGACAACTAGGATCTTTAAAGAGTATACAATCTATTCACACCTGAGGCACCCACGTAACTGGTAAAAACTGTAAATGCTTCAGATCTATGGCTCCTTGTTATGGCCAAATCCCGGATTGTCCAATGTGGCCCAGAAGAGAAGCATCTAAGCCAAATTCAGAATGACCACACAAGCAAGTTCTGATTACATTGACTGTATGCAAATTTATCATATGTGGATATCCTGAAAATCTGACATGGCTCTGTCCCTCAGGAACCCCGGCTACCCCGTCATGACCCTTAGGTGCCTAGACTGGCAGAGAGGGGAGTGGTACGCTGCACCTGCCTGTGTAGCTGGTTCACTTTTGTTTGACAGTTTTAGTAAATGACTGAGATGGAGTCAATAGTGTATATATAAAAAAATAAACCCTGGTAACCATAATTAAAAATATTACATTTCATGCTTTTCTCTCAATCTCAAAGCTGCCTTTAGATTCGCAACCTGTTGGGAACATTGCCACCTTGCTGTCGGAACCAGGAAATATTTTCCTACAAAAACAAAACAAATCTGCTGGAAGGGCACATGCCACCCACATAAGCCCACTACTAGCGCTCTTCTTGTGTACACAAACTGCCACAGAAGAATTTTCTTTTAGATTAACAATTTGTTAGGAATGTTGCCATCTTTTGCCCAGAACCAGAACATACTTTGCAGCAAAAAAACAAAATCTGTTGGGATGCATGCATTCAATGTGCGTATACCATGGCGCAAGCAACCTTGAGTGTTGTTTCCTAGCAAACATAGGCAGCTGGAAAACAGGTACGAGGCTGAATAGTGGGTGATGCTAAGGCACTGTCGAAGGCAAGGAAAATCCTAGATTGGTCACGAGTGATAGAATGCAAAAATCTGTTTTGCAAAAACAGACTGCAATGCATGGAACACCAAAATCTCGACCTTGCATCAATATCTACCTGGAATATATCGAACTATGTCGAATTTCACAAGTACTTGCTCCAATATATTCCAGGACTGTGATTAGAACAGTAAATTAACTAGCCCTAATATGTTTGGGAAGTTATTTTGGCTGAACTGAGGAATTTCATAAAGGTCGATTTTTGGGGGAGATATTCTGCAGCTCATGTACCTATAGTTTTTATGGTTCAAATCTATCTTATGTATTTTCAAATTACAGAAATATGGTATGCAGAAAACCCTAGTATCTGGGGTGCTGAACAGAAAGAAGAGGTAAAAATCAACCCAAACATTACCCTGAATGTTCTACCCCACTCCCCCCTCCTTGCACTCACTCCAACATAATATGTTTAAGTGTCATGTGAACCTCCTGTGTCCCGCACCCCAAAATCCTCCGGCCTCCGCTGCACCCAGTTATATGGTGCCATCAACTGCAACAAACATAGGTATTTAGGGCATGTCAGTTCGTAAAATTCTTCAGAGACCAGTAACATGTAGGGGTGCCACAGCTCTAGATAAGTTTCTAGCTGATGAATCATTACAAGAATCAGACATTTCATAGCCAGTGTGCGCCATAGCCTATGGAGCCAAGCTGTTTGCATCGGGAGTTTCTGCAAGTCCCAATGCAAGAGACCTGCTTGACGGGCTGCTCCCTGCACCAAGCCAATGTGCTGTCCCTTTCTAGATTTAAGAGCAAAGGTCGGGGAGTCCCAGGATTACGTATGCTGAAAAGGATGGCGCCCCAGTAACATGTGAGTTTTGGACATACCCAGAGAAGGTAAATTAGTGTCCCTGGAGCTCCAAAGCTCCTCCAGCAGTCGACATGGTGATTGGGGTTTCCCCTGTGTAGTCTAACAGGCGTTAGATACCAGTAAGATGCAATTTTAATTGCGGTTTCTATACTAGCAGTGTTGCGTGCAGTATGCCGTGCCCCATTATAGATATCCCACCACTCCTTATGCATTAGGGTATGCCCCAACTCAAGTTCCCATTGTTTCTGACCTGGTGTGTTCTCCCTGGTGTGGGTTTGCAGCAAGAGGGCATATGATTCAGTAATAAGGCATCAATTACTTTTCTTCAACAGAAGCCCTTTACAAAGAGTGCGGGTACGCATTGCAACCCTCCTCGTATGTGTGTGACCCAGTGGCAAACCTGCGAGTATCACACGCGCCCTACCTCCAGCAGGCCATAGTCGGCTTTTAGTTGTTCGAATGAAATGGGCTCTTCAGAATCAAACAAGTGCCCAATAGATCTAAAGCCTGCTGTAGGATGTAGTCCTGGGGTGAACTCAGAGTTTCCTAGGATAAAAGTCAAAGGTGAGGGGTTTGAGGTCAAAGCCCTTGGAGTGGTAACTCAGTCCCAACCCCAGAAGCCGAATAAGCCCTACCAGACTGTTGATGACTGCCTGTCGCTCCAAGGGTATGGTGGTGGGGTCTGGGACGAAGGTCCTGAGGCAATGCTGGCATTCTTTGCCACTGGTTACGCTGCCTTCTTGTGGGGCCTGCACAATGAGCCCTCCTCCTCTTCCCTGGGAATGTTCAGAAGCCTTAAGGCCTCTGTCAGAGTTTTAAGTAGGTCTCTTCCAGTTGGAAATCATGAACACAGGCAAGGATGTCAGGCGGAGAGCCCCGCCTGTTCTCAAGAGGCCTACTCTTTGAACCCTTTCCAGCTGCATATCTGATTTGGCTTGTGTATCCAGTATCTGAAGGAAGAGGGCCTTCACATAGACCGCAATGTCAGTGCCCTCAGCCCCTTTGGGTGCCCCGCGAATAAGTATATTGTTCCTGCGAGAACGATTTTCTTGATCTTTGCCATGTGCCTGTAGGGCGACTTGTTGTTCATGCGTTCGCAGTACTTCTTGCTGCACATGCTTGATCTTCCCATCTTATCCGGATTCGTTGTTCTAGAGGGTGGGCACTCAGTCTCGCTCCCCTGCCAGGTCTTGTTTGACCTCCCCGAGGTCCTGTGTGAGTTTACGTTTAACCACTAGGATAGCTTTGCGCAGAGAAGTGAAGAGCGCCTTCATAAACTACCTCGTCAGAGGGGCCCACTCCTCCCAGTTTTGTGGTGGGCCTCAAATGTTCAGACTCTTTGCCTTCCTCAGCGGGGCTCCGGTCAATCATGTCAGCGTGTCTTTCAATGAGCACTCCCCTTCTTTCCCTTGCAGACCTCATGTGGAGGCTAGTATTGTGTCTCGGGGACTCCTGCTTCCCTCACTGAGGGGCCAAGTTTAGGCGCAGTTAACAAAACCCTCCAGGCATGGTCACTCAGACCGTCACTGGATAAAAGTATCTCTCAGAGGCCCCGGAGGAAAGCTATGTCCACTGCCCCTCCCGTCTCAAAGGGAGCCAATGGTGCTGCTAGTTGGCTAGAGCCCTCCTTCAGTACTTGACAGGGCTAGCGGGCCATTCATTCTGTATGCCCATCCATGGCCGAGTCAACCTTCGATTCATGTGTAAGTGTCCAAGAGCCCCAGAGTAAATGCGTTGCCCATACTTATCCTCACGGCTGCTTCTGTCTACAGATCGGTGGGGTGAGACTCCCCCATGGCTGTCCATCTCCATCTGCCGTTTTCCCCAGCCTTACTGTCACCAGTGGTCCACAGGGTCCCGTCTTCTGGGTGGTTGACATGCACTGCATTGCGCAGTACTGAAGTACACCAAGCGGCTCCAAGTCACCACATGGTCCCTAGAGCTTTTGGCATTAGCCAGGACTGGCCGGCCAGTCAGCTCAATCCCCTGGGGCCTCTCACATGTGGCAGGTCCTTAGGGCCGAGTCAATTCACCCTCATTAGGTCTTGAGCAGCAGAATTTTCTTTATCGGGGCCTCCGACGTCCCCCAGCTGGTTCAGAGATGTCAGGTGCTCCACTTCCCCAGTGATGGAGCCTCAGCCTGCCCTCGTGGATGGCCAGCACTCCCTCACTGCGCAGCCGCTGCCATTTTGCAAATCGCAAACACCGGTTGCGGCCGTCAAGGGGCCCGCAGACGACAAGTCGGCCCACACACCAGCTCCCACGGCGTCAGTAGCCTCCTAGCCGGGACCCGGTGTCTGCGGCCACCTATCCGGGTCCCAGCCTCTGCAAAAGGGGCCTTCTGCAGTGGTGGGCCAGTGGAGGAGCAGAGCAAAGTGTCACACAGGTCTGCCATCTCGGCCTCGCCCTGTATCTGTTTTTTAAAATGCCATGACTTCTTTTTTAATTTTGATATAAATGTTTTTCTGGCGAGATAATTAGAATGCATTGCTTTGCAGATAGGTTATTTCAATTTAATTTGGTTATCACCACGTTTCAGACAGCAGTGAAATGCCAAGTCAGAACTGTGGCACAGAGAGAGAAACCGTCTTGTGCTGTGGTGCTGTGTAATCGGAAAGTAAGACGCATGTAGACCCAAGAGTATCTGCATCGATATTTCCCAAAATAATATATGCAGCCCTTGTATTAGGAGGTCTGGATAAAAACGAACTGGCAGTACAATGTAATGATTTCAACTGATGTACGATATAACTTAATATAAGAATAACAGAGGAATTCTCATTACAACCTTGCGCATAGAAGATTCCATTTTGCAAGATGAATGTGTTATCTTAAGCTCACTCACGCTTTCTTAATGAATTTATGGCAACCCGGAAAACGTGTAATGTTCCAGCCTCTCTTCTGAGTGGGCTGGACTAAATACGTCAGACACTGCTGGAATCCTCCTGTACACGTGACAGGTTCAAACAGAGGTGTAGGGAAAATAAGGCTTTATTAATGGAATTACAAGTGAAACAACTACCACAGCAACACGTGCCTATTCTGACTACACATATTATGAAAAACATGCGTGGGGTGAATATTCTTTCTTAACAAAAATGGTGGAAACACTCACCTGATGGCTACATATAGGCCCAGATTCTGATTCACACAGATTTTGTGCTTAGTCTTTTAGCAAACTTTGTGAAATACAAAATTTGTGTTTTTTGGCTGAGCTACTATTATAATCATGTTTCCTCACCTTAACACAGACTGGCCTCAGTAATACTAGGGTGCTGACAAAGCCACACTTGTATATGTTGTTTATCTTTGTACCAATCTATATTCCATGGATCTCCGAAAACTAGCTGACATAATGCAAGAATGGAAACAAGAAAACAACTTTAATCAACCATGATCATGGTAATAAGCAAGAAAAACTATTTGCAACAACTGAATTATAAACAAAACCCACAACATATGGGCGAAATACACTGAGAAGTGTATGATGCTAAAATAACTAGTTTCATTACAATCAAATTTTAGTGTAGTGGGATAGGTAATTAAACTCATCTGAGCCTTGCATTATCAGAAAATGTAAAGGTTTAGGGAACAAACCTGTACTTTACAAATCCACAGAAATTATTCTTCCATGTTACATACGGGTCCTTTAAGTATTTAAATACCAGAGATTCATAAAAGTTACTTGCCTGGAATTATATTTTATGCAAATATGAAGTAACAGATGGAAGCATATTTAAGTTCGGAAGAATAGGGAAAGGCTCAACATTTCTTTAACAAGCTTGAAATATTGGAATAATCTAAATTGCTAAGTGTTGGAAAACAGATTATAAATAGTCTGTCAGAATACATTTGTCATTTGTCTACGTGAGAATCTTGAATAACTAGGATTGATAAAAAGCCAAACATTATTTAGAGGGTTTTTTATCACGCAACAATGATCTAAAGCATATTAAACTAAAGATCTAAGGAAAATAAACTACTCTCCTAAATTTCTGTTAACATGAACATGCAGTACTTAAAAGGAAGACTGGACATTCTATGGAGAGCAGGGCTCAAAAGTGTGCTTCCCTTTCAGTGCTCTACATGGAATATTTTGTGCATAAAAACCCAAGCATTTGCAATGCAATGGGCCTTGCGTTAGAGCTATTAGCGTTGTAAATTCCTAACTGCACTTTTCTTGCCACATACATTGAAAATGAAAAGTAAAACAGTTGATAGAAGCAAGTCAATTTAGAGCTCCACGGCCGCCATTAGCGTGAGCGCCAGAGTTATTGGCTCCCTGCATGAATGTCTGGAAAGGATCGCTGTTGGGATGAAAGGCAAACCGAAACTGGAAGAGGGGCCATCACACACTGCAGCAGGAGGAAACGTGACGTAGACTGATGGCCAACAAAAATGTTAACTTAGTGACATCACCTGGGAGGAAACCCATCACACAAAGGAGGGACATTTCACAAAATGCACCAATAAAAGTGATACATTTAAAACAAGCACACCAAAGACTGAACAGCAAGAGTTGGCGTGGTTAAAAGCCCACAGAGAGATTACAACAGGCCAGAGCGGTTGTGCGCGCGACCCTAAAAACAGTCAGGAAACTGATCAAAGCTCGCCAAATTTGCAAGTTACATTTTGTGCCTTTATGGTGATTTGTTGAATTGTTGTCCAATGATCTTCTAGCAACAGCCCAAAAAACACAACTTTAAATTTGAAAACTGGGCTTCCATAGAGCTGTTTTTCAGTCTGCCATTTACAATCTGTTGTGTTCTAGATCATCAGATATGTTCTCAAACCAATGAAAATTTGAAAATGGACCAGGCTTACATCAAGAGGCACACAAGTAAGTTGAGTGGCAAAAAAGATGTAGCGTGGTTTATGGGATAAATAATAAAGAATGGAGGTGAGAAGGAGGAATTCACGCAGCTTACTCTGTCAATGTGACAGTTGGCCACTTAAATCGCACCTGGGTGTCTCCAAGCATAAACAGCTCATCACTGTAATTCCTTGCTTCTAGCGATATAGCTATCCAAATATTTATTATCTGAGACACTGTTGATCTAATGCTCCTTTCCTCTAGCGACCTTCATATAATTAATCCTGACACATATTGACCAGTGAACGAACACTACTGGCATACATTTTTTTAATTACTTCTTGTAATTTCAACAATACTTTTTAAATATTCAAATATCATTATAACAATCAGCAAATTTCATCTTGTGAAAGTATACCTGTATCAGGTGTGGCTCGCATTAGTGAAGTCCCATACAGGATTGTGATAGGCTGGAAAAGTATCAAAGCCTGTTTAGCAATCGCATCAACATTCCAGGGTTCATGCAAGGTGATCTGTATTTGTTAATCCAGTACAGCTACCTTATTGTTTGAGAACTGTTACTTCAGCAGGAGGCACAACTGCAGCTGGGCGAAGATCACTTTGTAAAAGGAACAGAACCTTACTTGCCCTGGCCTTTTATCCTCTTCCACATTGATACTACCTGTTGCTCCAAGGAATTCCCTTTCAAAGCATATTCTCCTGACACCTCTATCTTTGCTGTATCGCCTACCGGCCTCCACTTCTGGAAGCCTTGGTAGTTCCAGTTGTCTCATTTCCAGAAAGGTCTGCACTGATGGTCTTTGCAGTTCGTCCTACAAAATCGGACCCTAACTCTGGACTGGCTTTGTGTAGATCTCACCTGTCCACACAATCAGTGCAGTACTGTCCTCTGACCTGCACACATTTTTGTACCTGAATCAGAAACTGCACCCTATGCCACAATTCTGCCCATGTTCCTGTTGTTTAATGCCAATATAGATGAAGATTCTTCTCTCTATGCCCCTTTGGAAAATGCTTAAGGTATTTTTTTCCTGCCACACATAATTGTGATGTTTGTGTTCAGATTGGAATTCCTTTTTCTGCAGTATGGAGTTGTGATGCTGATATGTTTCCTATGTCTCTCACAGAAAACGTTTTCGAGGTCCAATATAGCCTCAATTTTGTTGGTTGCACAAAACACCAGCCGGACTTTTTCAATGTTGTGTTCGCTGAACAATAACTAACTGACGTGTTCTTCAGCAAATTTAATCTTTCTTTTTAATGATGTAGAACATTCATCTGTCATATACAGATTCAGTTCTTCCCAGGACCTTGTCCAGGCCCTGCATCCAACTGCTTTTGGCCCCTGCACGGGTGCTTGGTCACACGGCCTGTCAGGCCCTGCACTGCCCTCAATTTGCTAGCTGTACGCCACATTTCACGCAGATTCATCAAACAGCACCAATCTTATTAGAGAATGGAAGTTTTATTGCGGATCATTTATCTGTGAGTCTTCAGCGGTTCTGCTCAAAACTTGACATAACCAACAGAAAACTAAACCTGCTAAACAGCCACCAAATTTAGTGTGGCTTCATCAAACAATGGCACGTATATATGCACATGAACACTTCATTGGACCCTCTCCCTAGTGGACCTGCATGAAATTGTGGGGGCAACATGATAAGCTAACCATGTTATGTGTTCACCAAATTAAGGGCAGATCCATCAACCTTAACTGTGGCACCCTAATTGGATTGTCACAATACCTTAAATAACTAGACTACAGTAACATGCTAACTGCTGCCACCTCTGGTGCAGAATCATCAAAAAACAGTTGAATTATAAGGAAATTAAAATGTTATTGCCCCCCACCGTTACTAATTTACCCCCACTTGATGAATTGACTCAAAATCTGACAGTTGAAAAGTTATAATCAAATCAACAAATAGTTTGTCAACTGACAAAATATACAAAAGTGTTAATCATTTGAAGTCCACCTGGCTGTTTTTTTAAAACCCTAATATTTCAAAGGCCACGGAACAGATTTATACCAAATCAGAAAGAGCACGCTTTCTGAGTGAAGTTCTACTTTCATGCCAAGCTTTCCCGCAGTTTGCTATGACTAGAAGCAAATTTTCTATTGAAGCTAAAAATGGGAAAACACATATTTTTACACGCCCACCCACCTTTAAATTGGCATGTTGGATCTTAGTTGCATATACTAAGTGACTGCTAATTTTGGCACATATCGACCTATTGGGACCAAAGTAATAGGCAAATCAAAAAAATGTTTTTTTCAATGGAAAGCACTGTTGACCAACAACTAAACAGTGGTGAATGCCAATGTGTAATGTAATCCATTATATATTTTTACAAAACAGCGGCAACCACCATGCTCAAAACAACAATTTACCAATTGGAAAGGAGCAAACAAGAGAACTATGAAGAAAAAACATGGTGGGTGGTGCTAGTTACGGCACAGGTTATGCAAGCTCGATCCACACAACTAGCGCATTTTGGTGGCTTTATACATTTGAGCAAGAACCACACCTCAGGGTATGCATTATATATATATTACACACACACACACATATATATATATATATATATATATGATTTGAGAGATAAAAATATAAAAATAGTATTTAATATATATATATATATATATATATATATATATATTTTTTTTTTTTTACAAGCTAGCACACAAACCACCCCCATACCATTCTGTGCTCACGACTGCCTTAAACATTTGGGGAAATATAATGCATCCAATGTTCCGAGAGCATTTCAGGTAATAACATGAATAGTAAGTACCCGCAGCAGAAGCAGCCAACTGATCAGATGATGGCCAAGATGCAGACTGGCACTCAAGTGAGTGCATGCCCAATAACTGTAATTGAGCACTGAGACAAATCTAAAGACTGGAACAATCTATATGTTGCCTCAATAAGGGACTTTTTGTCACGTAAACATATTTAATAGTGGTTCTAGGTGAAAAGGAATATACATGAACCTATTTCACCTGGAAAGCTCTACCTTCAAGAGATAAAACCCTGCTTGGCAGTAACTGGGATATGGTCTGCACATGCTGAATTTCCTAGGGGTCTATGGGGGAAAAGATCAAAGTTCTATGTCAGGTGACAGACTCTATGACATCGTCTGCACTGTTTTGGTCTCCCTTCTGCAGAGCACCAAGACCTAGCACATCGTCAGTACACCCCTGTTATTTCCACTAAGGTCATGGGAACAGAAAAAGGATCACCAACAAAGTGTTAATTCAATGGAATGGAAGCCCTTCTTCTATTTTCACTAACCACAGTGGAAACAAAAGGAGGAGTGTTTTTCACAAATCCTGGCTGTAAACATGCTAAGCTGATGGGCAACAAAAGCAAACAAACACAAATGATGGATAAAATGCGGAACCAATCAAACAGTCACCCCAGTCACAGATCTGGGTTTAATCCATCAATTATTTTGCTCACCATGCCACCCCAGTTTGGACCAAGCCATATGCAAATCAGTCTTGACCCTGTTCCCCTTGGGAACAGTCCAGCCCGAACTGCCAGGCCAGGTCCTCCCTGGACCGGAAACAAGCATCCTGTGACAGTTTTCAAGGTATCACCCTTCGATTTGCATATGGCTGGGTCCAAACCCAGATCTGTGACTCGGGGTGAATGCTTGATTGGTTCCACATTCCGTCCATCATTTGTGTTTGTTAGCTGATGGGCTGGCATCTATCAGTAGTGATTGAGGGCTCCACCAGGTGATGCAGCTGATGATCACAAAGTGAGGAAGGTAAGGCCTGTCTTTCTAATTCCAGGGTCTGACAATTACATTTTCATATTAATTGAGAACTGATCTTCATATGAGTAGTGCGTGGAATGCTGTCCTCTGCCATTTTGAAAGGAGTGGGCCCTTTTACTGGCCCACACTAACACTGCTGTGTTTTATGTCAAAATCTAAATTTTGCACCTTTAATAAGTAGGAAAAGTAGACCACCTCTTCCAATCCTCGGCAGATTATAATTTTTGGGCCTTAATATAGAAAGTACCCCATGGACGCAGCATGCATGTGCACAAACTTTTTGTTTGGCACTTTCTGACATATAGATGACATTGGAGGGATCTCGAAGAGACAGTGTCTCATTTGCATGGGGGCATGGTATAAAAGCAGGTGTCCTTTGCGTCTGCACTATATCACTGACATGGGTGCAGAGACAAAGAGATCATCAGGAGGTACACAGACTGGGTGGCATATAGTTAGTGGGCCCCCTGATGGTGCCAGTGGAAGGAGGGGCAGGGGACCCATGGACTCCCCCACAGATATTCCCTGAAGCTATGTGAAGTCGCTCACTGCAGCAGCCTGCAGGGACATCTCAGGCCATCTTTGAAATGCTGGCCGGTTGACACCTGCACAATGATAAGTGAATCACTGGCTTCAAACAGCCAGTTCACATTTCACCAGCACGCTGTTCTCAGTGCAGGCGCGGGACTTGCGTGTGCATTGTGGCAGGGAGTGCAACAGTGCACCTTAACCATAACAAGGCCTCAAGTATGCCATCTGAAAAGAAAAGAAGATGCACATAATTTACCCACAGACATGATTAGTGAAAATCCAGGGCCTGAATCACAACGATTGCTGCTCAGTTTAACATAACTTAGTGTGCAAAAAAACAAGGCATTTCAAAATTTCTTTCCACATCATCATTTGATAGTGGATTCGAAGAAGATAGCATTTGCACCTCACTAACCTGGCGCAAACTTGGAATTCTGCTATGTCCACAAGGATGGACCTTAATTTCAAACTGAGGCTCAAATCACAAATTCATTAACATTGCATTGACAGTGAAGCATATTTTGCCCCGTAGTAATGACAGAACAGTAAATTGCAAACCATAAAGGTTTATTAACAAATTAGTACATTTACCTTCGCCAACCAAATCAATTTGGCAGGTATCAAAATTCACAAGAATACAGCGTGCATAGGATCCAAATAATGCAATTAGTAATGTGAATATTACATTATTAAAGGTAACTTATACACATCAAGGCAAAGTCTTGTGTTCATAAATAAAATTCCCTAATGCTAAGCTAAGGCTGTGGGAAGGTTGGGCAAATTCAAAATCAGCAGGTGTCAGCAAACATGGCATTGAAAGAAGAACCACATAAAGGTTACAATTAGAATGAGAAGGAATGTACTTGCTCTTGAACATATCTCTACAGTCCAGAAATATAAGAAGCCCTGGTCTCAAGAGGAGGGAGAGGACATCCGCCTGGAAAGATGGTCTGGGGCAAGTTATCTAACTAACAAGCTTTTCACAGTTAAGACATAACATTTCATTCAAATGATACAATCTTCAGGTTCCCACCGGGCAGGAACCAATCAAATGGCTGTATAATGGGATTTAAAATGTGGCTTATACTCCAACAAAGCTAATGGCTCTAGGGTACTAACCCCAACTCTATGTATCGTATTATGTGGTCCGATCCAACATGTGAATAACACCTCAAATAGGTGAAATCTATGACGACTAACCCAAAGTCACTCTACATATTTATATACATTTGTCGTGTTTAAAAGAGTATGACATCTTTCTTCAAAGGAGGCCTAAATTATGGAATGAAAAGGTAATGAAATGAGGATTAGGAGGAGAAGGGAAAGTTATTGTTGTTATGCATGGCTTTCATAAGAAGCCTCTACCGTTAACACCAGATTCTAAATCTAGTAACCTAATGGTGTGACATAGCAACAGTTGATACAAAATAAAAAAAAACTTTTTACCCCACTGTGGCAACGTCAAAAACCAGACGGCCAGACTCCTCTCACAGGGTTTGTCAGGGCAGTGCTGCTTGTTGGCTTTGATTGTAAGCAGAGTGGCAGGCTGGGGGTCAAAGACAGAGAAGGTGGCCGGGATTGGTTAAGGATAACAGGTAAGTTTATTTTTATTTTTTTAATTTGGGATATGGAGGAGAAGCCTTGTTATGTATAGCTCCCCATTACTCCTCTGTCACATGCAGCAGATGAAAGCAGGGGCAGATGATTTAGTGGAACCACACGACATACAATTATAGATGGTAAAAAGTAAATATGTTCTTTATCTCTAGTTTCTGAGTGACATCATACACAACACAAGCTTCACTCTTGGTGTCTATATGTCACTCAAAACTCCTTGTTGAAAAACACCCCTATAATCCACTGTCACCCATCTATAATTCTATATGCAAAAGACAAATCACAAATGTTCCAATGAAGACAATGTCATAGTGGATGACGGCTGTGGGAAGAAAACCCTGGAGCCAGCTTCATACTGAACGACACCGAATCACAAAAGGAACCCTATAAATTTCACACAAGACTGATTCACTATATTACCTATTCCTTTACGACTCTTACCTAACAATGAGCTTTGGTTGCATTTCCCTAGTGGCGCTGAACCCGTAGGCCAAACTGCATTCAGATGGAAGGTAGCTACGTTTACTCAGGTGGAGTGCCCAAGACATCCCAAAACCGACTCTGAAGCCTATTCTAGTGGAGAAAGGAAGTCGAACCAGTTCTGCGAAGGTAGGGAAGAGGAGTTCAAACTTTCTTTGGATGATGATTAGCTGAGCAACTGCTTAAAGAATAGCTCTGCCTGGACTAAAAAAAGACCCAATAAGACAAGTGTATAGTGAGCTGTGCTTGCCATTGCTGCTAACCCAAAGGCTGGGACAGTGAAGCAAAAGTACTTCAGAAGATTTAGCTTGATTTCTTACAGTAATGAATGCTAAAATCATGCTGTTTCGGCTTTGTTTATCACATGGTTCTTGAAGGACGGAGGAAGTTCAATGAAAAACATCAAGAATTTAGCCGAGGGTGATAGGTGGCTTCTCATCTGAGTCTAAGTTCAGATTGGTGAGCCACTACCGGACAAAAGGCTTACGCATTCCTCCATGTATTAAGATGAACTCCATTTGTTGGACTAAGCTTCAGATACACTCTGAAATATACGATCGGAACTTAACCATGTTGTTAGTAACTGACATGTAAATGTATAGTTCTGTCTTGTCAGCTTACTGGTAAATTGCAATACGTAGCTGGATGAGAAGTACTTCCAGTGGCTTTTTTAATAGGGTGATCAAAACAGGAAAAAATGACTTTGTGGAGCCCCACAAGCAAAAAGAATCGGTAGAGATATAGCGTGTTATATCCATTCCAATTTCCGCAGGAAAGGTATAACGTGAACCAATTTAACACAGTGTTAGTGAGCGAATGGCGTTTCAGATATGACCTACACTGTTACTCATGCAACTTACAGCTAAGGACCTGGGGCAATGTCATTAGAATAACAATGTACCTCAGTTATTTACGAGCGCACACCCTAGTATGTATTTTCAGGCCTCAGCTTATTCTAAGGCTGAGGCTAAGGCTAACAGTTCAAACTCTCCTAGTGGGGGCATTTCAGGCTACACAGCACATGCTTCATCAGTCGTATCACTGGGCCCACTAGTTGTTGCTGGCTGTTCATCAGAAGTACGATATAAAATGTTACTGTCAAATCAGGACTATAAAATGTTATAGTCCAGTCCGGACCTGTCATTAATAAGCATCTGCTACTTCTTCTATAAGGCACGTTACTCTTCTCATACATTAGGTTTTAATCATTTCTATTACCAAAGCGCACAGTCTAGAAAACCGATAACTAATAACAAAGCATTCACTTGCTACACCATTACACAAACACAACATAAATTTCAATTGAATAATTCACAATTTCACGTCACCCAAATGAGACAAAGGACGCATAAGGATGGTAACTGGAAGCACAATAGCACATACTGAAAGAAAAAAAAAAACTCAGCTACGCCTCAAATCACATCCCTCCTGGAGGAAGGCAACCAGGCCACTGGAAAACAGTTCATTGGACATCCTCAAACAGCAATCCCAGATCATCATACACAATAGCCATGCCCTCTGTCACATAGAAAGATCTGTAGGCGGATTGTCCCAGAGGTTTGTGGCCAAGTCCTTCCCCGTCGGAGTGCACTCTCAGCCTCGTTAGGAAACAAATTGATGCCACAGTGCCCTTCACCGCCTGACTATTGCCTACATGTTTTCTGTCAGTTTCTCAGGGTTGAGATCGTGGTAGAAGAAGAGCTTGTTAGTATCCAGCTTCACCTTGCCATTTTTAAACGCAACCTTGTTTCTGAATTCATAACTCTGACGTGCAACCAATACTGTAGCTCCTTTGCCACAATGTTGCAGCTGGACTTTTGTGCTCAGCCTGTAGGCTTCCCCAACTGGTTGCATTATCCCTGTTTCCATGCCCAAAATATCATGCACACAGCTCCTCAAGCAGGGAGTTCAGCTGAATCCGCATAGGAACATTCATCACACCCATCTGGGTGCTCCTACACAAACTGTAATGGTGCTAAGTCTTACTATCCTGCGGCGCAGTCGTATTCACCACAGCAGATTTAAGACCCTCAAGGCTTTTTACTGCATTAGTCAGCTCCCTCAATTGAACTTCCCATTTCTGCAGTGTGCTCCTCACTCCATCTCGCTCTCACTCAACTCTTGACACTTTATTATTAAGTCCCTCAAGAAAATCCTACACTACCTTCAAGGACCTCTCTATCCTGTCCAATCCTTCATCTAGCTCTGCTCTGATGACATTGAGGGTTATCATATTTGGGTTTCCTCACCTGGTGTAAGATGTGTGTGACAGGCAGACTTTGAGCATATTTCCTCTTCACTGTGAAATGCACTATAATAGTGGGAGAATTCTCCTCTTAGCCATAGTCCAATTAGACAGTGAAAGCAAATGAGCACGTGGGAAGAGTGCAAATGAGCACGTGGGAAGAGTACAAGTGAGCACGTGGGACGAGTGCAAGTGAGTCAGCCTCATACTTCTCATGGAACCAAAAGTGGGCCGTCACTGCACAGGTCACCTTTTCCCAGCCAGATAAGATGCTTAATGGATTGTTTACAGTCAATGGCAGACCCCCCAGCCGTTAATCTGACATACCCTCAAGAAGGGTCATCCATCAGCAACACCCCAGGGAGCGGTGTCCACAGGCCGTAGCCCAAGTTAAGCTGTGGTGCCGGTTAAGCTATGGGACTCCACATTATAGCTTCTTCTTCAACTTCTTTACCAGACCAGGACTGTCAGTCCAGATAAGGTCTTCGGAGGATACCACTCGTGCTGCTGATTCTGCTCATCATTGTGATGCCCCATTCTCCACACACTGGCTATGTAAAGCGGAACAGAGAGCTCACCACTACAGCTGCAGGAGAGGACTTTAAATCACAGCCATCGGAGGCACCAGCGGCATCTACACCACAACCTCTGCTTCACCTCCACAGATGGAAAATCAGAGTATTTAACAAGAGCTCCAATGAGTAACCACCATCTTGTGCTGTAGAAGTGTTACGTTTTTGAGTTACAATCCACTGTTTCATGGAGAGAAGACACTGGACATACATGGAAACAGGGACACCTTAAGAACTTGAGACTAGGAACAGGACTTATATCTGCTGAAGCCTTTGTGTGGATAACATCCTCTTCACTTCAGGGAAAAGAAGGGATATATATCTCCTAGTAGGTAGTTATAGGTAGCACCACGTTTCTATACACATTTTTTTTTTACTTGCCTATATCTTTGGCAACGCTGGCGAATCTTCATGAAACTTTCCAAAACAATTTGCCAGTACCGTCAGCTGCTGCCTGGAAAGTTTCTGGGGGATCTGTCCAAGGGGGCCGGGAAAAAAAGGGGGGTCCCACACACGTTTTCCTCATTCATTTTTCCACAGTGATTTTGAACAGCGATTGTGCAAAAACTACTGGATGGAATTATAACAAAAGTAGCTGGAAGATGAGTCATGTTTCAGAAATCTTGCTTTTTTGTTTTGGTGCAATTCCGTTCAGTAGTTTTTGAGAAATTAAGGAGAAAACAATTTGTATTTCTGGGGAAGTGAAGGATTCGCAACACCCAACGATCTCGTGCTGGGATCTGATTGGCTGATAACACTTCACCAACAGAAGCGGTTGAAGTGCTGTCAGCCATCTTGGGACTTGGCTTCAGCCGAGTCCCAAAATAAAAGTAAAAAAATAAAATTAAAATAAAGGTGCCAGGGTACGAATACCGTGACCCATTTGCTCTCGTGGTGGGGTCCCAGAGCCAGGGCTAAAAAGCATTACTTTTTTTTATTTTACAAATGGAGACGTGGTGGGCCCGCGAATCTGGTCGTAAAGATAAAAAAAAAATGAAACATGGTCCCGCGTGCTTCATTAGTTTAATGCCCCCAGATGGGCCAGGTCCCATGGGCTTTTTTTTTTCCCCTCAAAAAAGCTTGGGGGTTTGCTACTGGCCCCCTCCCGGTGCCCCGGGGACCGCAACCACACCAGGGCTCATTTTATTTTCAGATGCAGGGGGGCTGTAGCTCCCCTCGCTGCCGCCCCAGCTAAGTTCTCATTGGAGGGGGGCCACGTGGCACCCCTGTGGAGCCACAGATGGCCCCAGGGACTACCATCCCCCAGGGCTGGCTCCTGCTATGTTCTGGGGTGCCCTTCCCTGGGACATAGGCATTTGCTGTGGCTTGGCTGCAGCGCTGCAGCTGAAGCCAAGCCTCAACAAACACTTTGGGTTTTGACAGCAGGACCTTTAAAGCCGGTCCCACTGTCAAAATGTGAAGTTTCATCTCTGTCCCCTGCACAGAAGCAGGGGGCAGAGATGAATTGCTTCAGCAAGCAGGGAGCTGTTGTCAAAGCAGTTCCATGCTTGCTGAAGCATTGACACTGCGAGGGAAGCCTTAAAGCTCCCCCCGCAGTGCCAGGTAGCCCGTAAGGGCTTTTTAATTAAAAAAATAAATAAAGGCGCCATGAGGGCTCCCTCGCGGTCCCACATAGCCCGCAAAAGACTTTTGATTATTATTAAATTTAAATAAATCAGAAATATATAGGGACCTCGAGGGAGCCCTTAAGAGCTCTCTCGAGGTCCCTGAAAGCCAATAAAGGGCTAAAAAATAAAAATAAACCCCCATAGCTCAGTGTGAGATATGGGGGTTCGAGACCAGCTGGACTCATTACCATTTTTGTTTTAATAAAAAAATTGTACTTAAAAAAAAATATTAAATACATCTTTATGTTAAATCCAACAAAAATCTCATTCTAAGTATATGAGATATTTAAGCCTAAAAAAACCTAATTTTCTTTCTCGTTTTGTCTCTCAATCAATTTCTCACACACACACACACACACACTTAGAAACTTACGCAGACAATCTGACAGCCATTCTCACCCCCAGATACACCCTCTCACACCTATTCCCACACCCAGTGAAGCTGCCGCTTACTCCCGCTGCGCACAGCAAAAGGGCTGTGCACAGTGTGAGGAGCCCAGTGTGAGTTTGGGTGGTTGGGGGGTGTTGGTCAAAGGGTCTGGCTACAGGCCAGGTCTTCTAGGCAACCTCCTCTGCGCATGCATGAGGGACATGCACAGTTAGGTGCTTATAGGGGGTTGGCTTAAGGGCCTGGCCAGAGGCCCTGTGGTAACCTCCACTGTGCGCGGAAGTGGTTGGATTAATTACTGTAATTAAAATTACTATACGTTAAAAAAAAACATAGAAATTCACTGAAAAAACAACGGTTACATACAGGGATGTTATAGTTCGGAAATAGAATAAAATAAGCCTTAGAAATTCACAGAAAAAAACAAAGAAGACAGGGACGTTATAGTTAGGTTATGTATTCACTTGTACAAAACTGTAGAAATTCAGCTGTTCTAGGTACTTGAGCCAACTATAACTGGCCCTCCAGCAATGCACTGCTTATGACCTCACATATTACATCACTTGTGACATGATCCGTAACATCACTGATGACATCTCATATAACATCACTGATGAGATCATCCAGTGAGTGTAAGAGTTTGTATCGGTGTGTGTGTGTGTCTATGGGTGAATGAGTGATTGAATCATTTGCTGTATGGGAGACTGAATGGATGTGTAAGTTGCTGTGTAGGTGAGCAAGTGACTGTGTGAGCAGCTGCATTTCATTTAGTGTGTGTGTCTGAGGCTAGCTGCACGTGTGAGTGAGTGGGTGTCAGAGTGGTTGTCTGGGTAAGTGAATGGGTACCACTATATTGGTGAGTGACTTGGTGAGTCACTTACTGTATGGATGAGTCAGTGAGTGTCTGAATGGCTGTAGGTATAACTGAGTGGCTGCGTCAGTGACTGTATGTGAGAGTCAGTGGGTGTATGAGTAGCTGTATCGTAAACTGAGTGGGTGAGTCCGTTTTTATATAGGATAGTGAGTGGGTGTGTGAGAACTTGTGTTTGTCAGTGAGTGGCTGTGTGAATGGCTTTATGGGTGACTGAGTGGGTATGTAAGTTCATGTGAGTGAGTTGGTGTGTGAACAATTGTACATTTGAGCGACTGCGTGTGTAAGTGACTATAATAATGAGTCAATGACTGTATGGGTGAGTGTGTGGGTGTCAGTGTTTCTACAGCTGATTAACTGAATATGTCACTAGAATAGTGATCTATTGGTGGTCTGCGTTGAGTATGAGTGGGTGTGTCAGTGGGTGTATGAGTAGCTGTGTAATTAACTGTATGAGTCTGTGAATACCTCAGTTAGTAGTGTATGGGTGAGTGAGTGGTTGTGTCAGTAGCTGTTTGACTGAATGAATGTCTGTATATCACAACTTTTAAGCATCTCTGAATAAGTATGTGAGTAGATGTGTGGGTATACAAGAGTTTGTATCAGCAAATGAGTGGGTGTATGACAGTTTGTGTGGATGATGTCATGAGTGATGTCAATGACCATGTCATGAGTGATGTAATATGTGACATTATAAGGAGTGCATTATTAACTAGAACTGCTGAATTTTGGTCTATTTTGCCATGATTTAAAAAAACCAAAAACAAAGCTCAGTCTCCAGCACATACTTTTAATTTTGGCCCCAGGTGGACCAGATCCAGGGGCACATTATCTGAAGGAGGAGGGTGCCAGGCCTCCGCACCCCCCATGGCTTACTAAAGCCCGAGGACCACCACCTCCCCAGGGCAAAACACTTTATGTATAGAGTGTGGGGGGGGGGGTGCTGGGGGACTGTGGATTCCTCCCATGCCCTGAGGACTGCCACCTCCCCAAGGCTTAAAGATAGAATGTGGGGGTGGGTGGAGGTGAGGCGGGGGCGTGTGGCCCCCGACACCCAGGGGACTGCCACCTCCCTGGGACACTAAATGAAAGTAGGGGGTTCATCGCCGACCACCACCCCCATGGTCAGCTCCTGCTACCTCCCAAGATGCCCACCTTCAGGAGGTAGCGGTTTGCTTTTGCTTGGGGGGAGCTGACTGCTCCCACCAAGCAAAAGCAAACATAACAGCTCCAGATTGCTGAAAGCAGTTTTAATCTCTTTGCCTTAAAGCAAACATGCTTACAAGGAAAGAGATAAAAACATGGCTCCCGCAAGCAGGGAGCTGCTATTTAAAGCAGCTCCCTGCTTGCGGGAGCAATGCCTGCTCCCGCGGGACCCTTGAGGCTCCCCCTGCAGTCCTGTCACTTTTCTGTCTCTCTCTCTTTCATTCCATAATGGGATGGAAGAGGGAGAGAGAGAGATTGTTATTGCAATTGTCTCTCCATAAAATAACTTTAAAGTTTCACACTAGCAAAATGTTTGGTTCCAATGTTACAGTTCTGTTTTGCTGCACTGCGCAGCACAGTTACCTGTGGCCTCTTGAAGGGTCAAATCCTAGAATCTCAGGGTAATGTATTTTTATTTTAATTATTCATTCCTACTGATGGAACATTTATGTCTTTTCCCCATCAACATCTTTGGAATGAATGCATAGGTATGTCTGGAAAGTACATAGTCAGGAGTCACCTGTAGCCTAGTAGTTAAGGTCTCAGGCCTTCACACTGAAGGTTGAGGGTTCTGGTCCAGGTGTGTCAGTTGTCACTTCCCTGCTTTAATTTATTTTCAAATATTTAAGGTACATACCGAAAGGAGATCTCACTCTTTACTTGACAAATACATTTTCCTTTTCAATTTGTGGTGCAGGATTGGTGTAGTTAAGGTGGGTTGGCTAGGCACTGCAGCCAACTCCTGCCATGGCATGGAGTTGGTGTAGTTAAAGCGGGTAAACCACAGGGCTTGGCCTGTGGCCAGGTTCTGCTGCCAACCCTCGCTGCACACTACCGTGCATGGCGCAAGGTGGTGTAGTTAAAGGGGGTTGGCTGTAGGACCCGACCTCAGGTCAGACCCTGCAGCCAAACGGCCACCCCACATAGCCAAAGGCTAGGCACGGGTTTGGGTGGCCGGCCATAGGTTCTGGCTGTTGGCCAGTCCTTGCGGCCAACCCCCACACATGGCCAGAGGCTGTGCGTGGTGCCGAGTTGGTGTAGGTAATAAGGGTTGGCGGTGGGCCAAGGGCCAAGCCCTGCGGCCAACCACCGCCATGCACGGCCAAAGGCCGTGCATGGTGTAGGTAAAGGGGGGGTAAGCTGCGGGGCCTGGCCTCAAGCCCGACCCTGGAGTCAACCCCCGCCGCACATGGCTGAAGGCTATGCGTGGAGCAGGGTTGGAGGGGCTATAGGGGGTTTGCTGCAGGACCTGGCCACAGACCAGTCCCCGGGGTCAACACTAGGCCCGCACGGCCGGAAGCTGTGCGTGGTGCAGGGTTGGTAGTTATAGGGAGTTGGTCGCCGGGCAGAAGGCCGTGCGCAGCAGTAGTTGGATTAATGTATAGTAATTCAAATTGCTTTACATAAAAAAATAAAAACTTAGAAATTCACTGAAAAAAAACAAAGCCCACAGGGACGTTATAGTTAGGAAATAGAATTTTAAAAAAACATAGAAATTCACTGAAAAAAACAAAGGTCTCAGGAACATTAGAGTTAGGTTTTTAATTTAATCGCAAAAAGACACTGAAATTCAGCAGTTATAGAGTTATATCAAGTAACAACTCCTGCCCTAGGGTAACTAGAACTTGCACCCTCACTATGCACTGATAATTAGCGCAGATATATTACAGCACTCATGACATCTTTTATAACATCATTGATAATATTCCTGTAACATTTGCAGTAAAATTAAAGATGAGAAAACTGTGCATGGCGGGGGCGCGTGTTTTAGTTACCCTAGGGCGTGAATTATTGTTACTTGAAATAACTCACTGCTGAATTTCTGTTTTTTTATTTTAAAATTCTATTTTCTAACAAAAACATTCCTGTGACCTTTGTTTTTTTTCAGTGAATTAATAGATGTACATACATTCACTGAAAAAAACAAAGGTTACAGGGACTTTATAGTTAGGCTCACATTTTAAACATACAAAACCATAGAAATTCAAACTGTTATAGACTTAACTCAAGTAACTATAACTGGTGCCCTAAGTTAACTATAACTCATGCAGCTACCATGTACATTATTTGTAAAAAATGTTAATGCAAATATTACATTAATATTATCAATGATGTTATCAACAATGTTATCAAAGTTGTCATGAGTGCCATAATTTGTGGGGTAATTAGCACCTTAGGGCACAAGGTATAGTTACTTGAGATAACTAACTAAACTGCTAAATGTTTATGGTTTTGAATGTTTAAAATGAGAGCCTAACTATAACGTCCTGGTAACCTTTTGAAGTGAATTTCTATGTTTCTAGAAAATCGATTTCCTAACTATGACGTCCTTGTGACCTTGGGTTTGTTCAGTGAATGTCTATGTTTTTTTGTAGAAACAGTGGCACAGTTTATTCATCCAAACTTTTACTGCAAATATTACATTTATATTATAAATGATGTTATGAAAAATGCATGCGTGGCATAACTTGTGGCGTAATTAGCAGTGCATGGTGAGGGTGCGAGTTATAGTTACCTTAGGGCATGAGTTATAGTTACGTGAGGTAACTCTAACTGGTGCATTTCTATGGTTTCATACGTTTAAAATGAGCCTAACTACAACGTCGCTGTAATCTTTGGTTTTTTTAAAGTGAATTTATATGTTTTTTTATATTTCTATTTCCTAGTTATAATGTTCCTGTAAACTTAGTTTTTTTTCAGTGAAGATATATATATATATATATATATATATATATATATATATATATATTCTATGTACTAGTAAGTGTTGCGTAGGCAAACGCAAATGGAGCTGCAACACAGGACAAAAATACACAAAAGACAAAAGGACAGAGGGCGACATTGGGAATATTAAAGATCAGCTGAACTCAATCTTTTATTTTACCTATGAAGCCTTGCCCTGACACTTAATAAAGACTTTGAGAAAGAGAGAGAAAATAATTCTACCAAGGATGACTGCGACTGGCAAAAGCCCACCATGCATGTAGACCTTTCAGTGACTAAGGGTTTTGTTTTTGGAGCCTAGGTGTACCACGTTTGTCACACAACTAAGATAACCCCTGCTCACCGTCTTGGTAGCTTGGCTCAAGCAGTTAGGCTTATCTGAGAGGCACTGTGTAAAGTATTCATATTTTTTTCTCTCTCTCGCACTCTCTCTCTCTCTCTCTCAGCCACAAAGGGACTCCACACCAGCTTAGAAATGTAGCCAATATTTATTTGAGTAAAACAAGACCAAAGCAGCACATATCCAACCTAAGCAAGTCAAAATATTTATTTTTAAAAGTTTAAGCAAATCTTAGTCCATTGTAATCAATGGATGTACGTCTTTAGCACAAAGTACCCGGGATGTGTCAAAAACAAAGACGATGAGGGCCACAGAGAAGGTGAGGTGCCGGGAAAGCAAAGTGATGCATCAGTTCATTTCTGCACAGGGAACGTGATGTGTCGATTCTTTCCTTGCAGGTGAGATGATGCGTCAGTTCCCTACAGGCAGAGGGGGTGATGCGTCGATTCTTTCCTCACAGGAAAGGCGATGTGTCGTTTTCCAGACATGCAGCCTGTTCCATACTGCGGTGCAGGGTCGATGAAAAATTGGCGCCCAGGGATGATGCATGGAAAATCCAGGCGTGCTGTGTTGATGGGACTGTGGTGAAACAGGTGCTGCGTTGGTCCTGCAGCCGCGAGACGGGTGCTGCATTGGTTCTCCAGCAGCAGGGCAGGCATGGTGTGGATTCTTCTAACGTGGTGCGTTGATCTGTGGATTTTCTCCTTCACATCACCAGCTTGCACTTCCAAGGGCCTGGAGCTGGCACAACTTGGCAAGTCAGGACTCCCAGCAGAAGAGCCAAGGCACTGGAAGATGGAGTCTTTGATGTACCTGAGACGTCTTAACAGGAAACAAGCTCAGTCCAAGTCCTTGGAAACCTTTAGAAGCAGGATGTAGAAAGCCAAATCCAGTCCTTTCACTCCCAGGAAAAAAAGCAGCAAGCAGCAGACCAGCACAACAAAGCAACAGGCAGAGTGGCAGTCCCTTCCCACATCTAGTTCTTCCTGGGAGAATGTCCTCAGTCCAGAAGGATTTTAACTATGTGGTGTCAGAGGTCTAGTACTTATATACATTTCTGTCTTTGAAGTAGGAAAACTTCAAAGGGAAGCCTTTGTAGTGCACAAGACCCTGCCTTTCCCTGTCCTGGCTACCGACACACTTCAGGTGGCTGGAGAGTGCTTTGTGTGAGGACAGGCACAGTCCTATTCAGGTGCAAGTGTCCGCTCCTCCTAACACTCTAGCACAGGAAGACCCATCAGCCTGGTGATGGGCCATCAGGATATGCAGGGCACACCTCAGCTCCCTTTGTGTGACTGTCTACAGTGAATACACAAACAGCACAACTGTCATCCTGACCCGGAAGTGTATTCAGAAGACAGGCAGAGGCACAAAATGATTAAACAAGAAAATGCCCATATTCTAAAAGTGGCATTTTCAAACTTACAATTCAAAAACAAACTTCACCAAAAGATGTATTTTTAAATTGTGAGTTCAGAGACCCCCAAAACTCCATACCTCTATCTGCGCCCAATTGGAAATTACACTTAAGAATTTAAGGCGATACCCATGTTACCGTATGGGAGAGAGATTGGCCTTGCAATAGTGAAAAACGAATTTAGCAGTATTTAATTACCAGTACATGTCCTACCATTAAATACACTGCACCCTGCCCAAGGGCTGTCTTATGTCTACACTAGGGGTGACTTACATGTAGTAAAAGGGAAGATTTGGACCTGGCAAGTGGGCTCACTTGCCAGGTCGAAATGTCAGTTTAAAACTGCACACACAAGCACAGCGGAGGAAGGCCTAAGACATGTTTATAGGGCTTCGTATTTGGGTGGCACAATCAGTGCTGCAGGTCCACTGGTAGCATTTGATT
The DNA here is from genome assembly GCF_031143425.1 of Pleurodeles waltl. Lineage (NCBI taxonomy): Eukaryota > Metazoa > Chordata > Amphibia > Caudata > Salamandridae > Pleurodeles > Pleurodeles waltl. The sequence goes on along the minus strand of NC_090444.1, from coordinate 613,325,201 downwards.
TACAGGCCCTAGGCACAGCAGGTGCACTATACTAGGGTCTTACTAGTAAATCAAATAAGCCAATCAGACAGAGAGCATAAGCCCTTTAGCACTGGTTAGCAGTGGTAAAGTGCCCAGAGCCCTAAGCCGACAAAAACAGGTCAGGAAAAAATAGGAGGAAGAAGGCACAATCTCATGGGCATATCTTATAATTCAGCAGCTCACTTGTATTTCTTAAGGACAGCCACATTTTGTTTCATATTTCTCATGGAGGACGATATAAGCAATTGCTAAACTAAAATGCTAGTAGAAAGTTGGACTATAGTAGTGGGGACAAAGACCAAGAAAATGTGTTTCCACATCAACCTTGGGAGAGAAAGACATTCACATCCTTTCTTTCACCTTAACGAATCCAACACCCATAAGTTGAAATATAACAAAAACACAAAGTCTAAGCTGCATTACCTAACCTGGTACAAGAAATCACTGGGGTCTGTGGGGAACAACTGAAATGCTTAAAAGACTGACAATTAATAAATGTCTAGTTTGTTTTCACAGACAAGTGTATTCTACACAGAATTAGACCTCACATGCAAAGTTCCACTGTGGGTAGGACGGAAAAGGTGGAATCTGGCGGCAGAAAGCATGTCCAAACATAAAATCACAGGAAGGCAGTGGACACAAATTCAGATATTACTCTCTATTTAAACATGTGTATCTAAGAACAATCAATCATAGCATTTGTAAAGCACACTACTCACCGATGAGGGTCTCAAGGAGCTGGGGGGGGGGCGGGGTTGCTGCTACTGCTCAAACAGCCATGCCTTGAGGTGTCTCCTGAAGGTTAGCAGGTCCTGTGTCTGCCGCAGGTGGATAGGAAGAGTGTTCCACGGCTTGGCGGCGAGGTGGGAGAACGATCTGCCACCCGTGGTCATTCTGTGGATGCGTGGAACGGTGGCGAGGGCAAGGTCAGTGGAGTGAAGCTGTCGGGTCGGGGAGTAGAAGAAGCGTGTCTGTTGTGGTATTCTGGTCCGCTGTTGTGCAGTGCTTTGTGAGCGTGGGTATGGAGCTTGAATGTGATTCACTTGTTGACGGGGAGCCAGTGCAGGTCTCTCATGTGGGCTGTGATGTGGCTGCGGATGTCCAGGATGAGGCATGCAGAGGCGTTCTGGATGCGTTTCAGTCTTTTCTGGAGCTTGCCTGTGGTTCCTGCATAGAGGGCGTTGCCGTAGTCCAGTCTGATGCTTACGAGGACTTGGGAGACTGTCTTTCTGGTTCCGGTGGGGATCCATTTGTAGGTCTTCCGAAGCATGAGGAGGGTGTTGAAGCAGGAGGAAGAGACGGCGTTGACTTGCTGGGTCACTGATAGCGAGGAGTCCAGGATGAACCCCAGGTTGCGTACGTGGGTGTTGGTGCAGTTCCCAGTGGGGCGGGCCACCAGGAGTCGTCCCAGGCGGAGGGGATGGAGCCGAGGATGAGGACCTCAGCTTTGTCAGAATTCAGTTTCAAGCAGCTGTTCTTCATCCATTCGGCGATGGCCTTCATTCCTTCATGGAGGTTGGTTTTGGCGGTGGTGGGGTACTTGGTGAGGGAGCAGATCAGCTGGATGTCATCGGCATATGAGACAATGTTGATGTTGTGTGATCGGACGAAGTTTGAGAGCAGAGCCATATAAACATTAAAGAGGGTCAGGCTGAGGGACAAGTGCCTTAATTATTCACTTTGAATACATGAAAAACTATGGACTTACAGAACTAAAATGATCGCATCCCCAATAACAGTTTTAAGAATATAGACAACTTATTTTCAAACAATATGACATGTTTTCTCAATGGAGAATGTATCAAACAATTCCCCCGGAAATTAGAAAGCAGTTGTCAGATAGGGAATGTTTATTTTAAATTTCATAATCTCTCTCTACATTTTTTAGTTAAATAATTGTATTGGTATTTAAAAGCGAAACGAAATACAAACTTCTGACAACATAATCAACAAGAAAATTGCCTAATGTGAAAACGACATTAAACTCTAAGACCAAGAATGAAAAAAACAGTCGAGAAAGAAACTGAGAAAGAGGAAAGGATAAAGATGTAATGCATATATCAAATATCTCTCTACTTTAGATTAAATAAGCAGACTTAGAAGGTCTAGTAACCATGTAGCGTTGAAGGGCATACGTCCACCGCTATTGTATGCTGTAGTAGGGAGGAGTGTCACGTTTTGGAATACAGTATGGGTTACAGTCAACAGGTTCCTAAAAGGGCTGATGTTCTACGGCTGGTCAATTAAATTGGGACTTTTAAAATCATAATCGACATTACTTCATTAGTGCTGCAGCACGAAGGGAAAGTAAAAACTTTGTTCTCAAACGCAAGCGAAGCAGACATGTGCTTAATGAATGCTGCTCAAAACGTTGCTAAACGATTAATGGTAATTAAAAGGTTAAAGAAAAGCTGAAGACGCCTTTAGATTTTGGAGCAATTGTTAACAGCTAGTACTCTCGATTTGAGCAAGTGCTTTTGTGAAAGTTGAAAAAGTTAAAGCTAATTAAATTTGTTTGGAGACATACGATGAAATGGTAGGTGTGAGAACATATGTGAGCAGCATATGGTCGTTTTGGGGCACCTTCTTAAAGATCTAGGAGCATGTTAAATATAGGCATCTTAATTTTTCACTCCATTTAAAATGAGGTTTTGTTCTTGCTGCAGTGTGTGGTTATGTTTTTAACTGTTTGTGAAGAAGAGTTAAAATATGTCAACTTAAGAAGCTGTTACCATAACTTTGTTAGTTAAGCAAGTGTTGCTGAAATCTTGTGTGATGAGCAGGTGCAGGTCCAAATCCTAGCAGGGTCAACTAAGCCTTTCATCCTTTCAAGGTACATACAAGTACCAAATTCAATAACTAATAATCATACACAAAAAGTTCAATGTAGTACTGTTTGATGTGGCCTTTTTTTCGGGGTTGCCACTAGATTTTTGCCATCTGTTGCTGAACCTGTTGTTTTGTTGGTTTTAGGGCACTCTGCACTTTTACCCTTCTAACCAGTGGTAAGGGGCATGTGCTCTCTCTCTAAAACACAGTACTGCTGGCATATATTTGATTGGTACATGTAATTTACATGTAAGGCTCTAGTAAATGGTACAACAGGTAATCGGGACCTACAAATTAAAAACTAGTGGTACTCATTGTGACATCCACTAAAGTTGCACTTTTAAACATGTCTTAAGCCTACCATTGCAGCCTGTAGTGCAGTTTTAAACTGCCATTTCCACCTAGCAAAATGAGCCTTTTGAAAGGCCTAAACCTTCTTTTTAATACTTGTAAGTCACCCATAACTTAGGGCCTTAAAGCTCCTAGGGCAGTGTGCATTGTGTTTAAAAAAACAGGATGTGGGTGTTCACGTTTTACATATCTTGGTAGTTAAAAACTCCCAAAATTATTTTTCACTGTTGGGAGACCAATCACTTCCATTGACTAACACTGGGTTACCTTATTACATTTAGTAATTGCTATCCTTAAACTGGGTGCAGACAGATATGCTGTTTACATTCTAACGAATTGTCATTTAAATATTCTTTAATGGTAAAGTCAGAATCCTGAAAATACCACTTTTAGAAAGTTGGCATTTTCTTGTCCGAACGAATTGTGCCTTCTGCCAGTGTCCTGGGTCACATGACAGAATGGCTCTGCTGTGGGGTCTGTGTACTGCTTCTACAGAGTAACACAATGGGGGGTTTAGGTGTAGACAGGATGGGCCATCCTTACAGGATGACCTTTTGTCACCCCAGACAGTTTAGAGCCTTGCCAAGGGAAGAACATTCCATACCCAGATGTGGGGGTAGGACGGGGAGTCCCCTCACACAAAGGCTGGCACCTGGTATAAACATTGAACCTCCAGAGCCACTCATCAGTACACTCCTGGACTTGTGGAAGATGTCTGAAAAAGGAATGGACCTGCTTGCCTTGCTCACAGGCAAACTAGGGTGACTCCAATGGTCAGTTGGCTGGCCTCCTGAGTGAGCTACAGCAACACAACAAGCTTCCAGAGGCCTCCTTGCAACTGTTCAGCTACAAATGGACCTGTCTGAGCCTTGGTGCTGGCCTCTGCTAGAGTGAGTCTTAATCCATAAGAGGTGTCCTGTCGTTGATCCTGGGCCCTTTGCAGGCATTAGAGAGCTCTCCTTGCCCATCGGAAGGTTCAATCAAGTCCTACTTGAAGCGATGCAAAACCCGCCAAGCCTTGCCGCACAACTGAAAACTTCCTCAGGACCAAACGTGGAGCGACACAAAGCCTTGCTGCACAGCTGTAAGCTTCAATGGAACTAACGCAAAGCACCACCGTGCAAACCTCGCATCAAGAACATAAGGTTTAACTCCCAGCGAACTGAACTTGGTATTGTGCTCGGCCTGCACTCTGTTGTGGTCCGTCTTTGTCCCAGTCCAGCGAAACTAGATGCCCACAGTTAGTACTTTCCACCTCTTGGCGCTATAACTACATAAAACTTTAAAATTCAATATCTTCGGTTCTACTGATTGGATTTGTTGTTGTTCCTGTATTTTTCTAACCTTTTTTGGTATTTGTGTTTTTCACTGTATTACCGTTTGTGTACTGCATACTTACTTTACACATTGCCTCTATGCTATGCCCAGCTGCTTTTGGGCTTAGATAAAAGAGGCTTACGCACAGGTTAAATTATTCACTTTTTTGGTTTACTCTCACAATGAATGTGGTTGTTGCCAGAGTGGGGCTTCCACCCCTCAACCAATAACACAGTTTATTCAAAGTCCCTTGTAGATAACTTCTATACAAATAAATGCTTATGTTCTACTGAGTTTCAGATTTTTAATTTCAAATCTTTTGTGTTCCAATTCACAACAACAGCTGTTGACTTTACCTAAACCAACATATTAGATAAATATCTGTAGCACAACTGCAAGATCATTGTATTGATGAGGTGAGTTCCATGTCAGACTAAGTACAGTATCTGCACTTAGATCTTTCTTTTTTAAATGTATCCCATCAGTGCTGTGGAATGTTAGGATTTTGTCACATTTCTGCAATACTACACACAGGGCCTAGACGTAGATGGGAAGTGGGAGTTGCAAGATTAGAAGGCCCTGTGAATCTCATCATACCAATAAACTTACAAGGTTAAGGGTATTAACCAACTCTTCTTCAAATTCATCCCAACTGAAAAAGTTTGGAAGTATACTCCTGGCAGGAGTAAAACATTTTACAGGATGGATAAGAAAGGGGGTGTAAAGAAAGTTAATTTGCAACCGTTCAGCAGATTTTTCCAAGCGCATATATATGCATGTATAAACATATGCATTGCCTCAGTGAAAACAGAAACCACAAAAATCTGCTAGGAGTACTTTTTCAAGGCCTGCTTCTGAATTCCTGAATGCTGTCAATCTGTACGAATGCAAGCAACTATACCTGCATGTGCACTTTTGCGACATTCTTTAATAATTAGGCCTGTAATTAATTTATTTTCATGTTACCCATAATGGCCCCATAGGGGACGTTCACTACACCTTCGTCTATGCCACACGGCATTTACTCTTCACAGCTTATCAAGGCTTTTTTGGCGGCGGATGCCTAATACATCTTCGTCTTCGGGCTCACAGCCTGTTTCTGTACACTGTGATATGTATACTACTATTGCCATACTCTATGGACACTGCTTCATGTGATTTCTGCCTTGAAAAAGCCTTGATGATGACACGTGTCAGCTGTTACTCGATTGTCATACTTTGGAACCTCCATACCTGGAATAGATTCTACTAAACAACACAGAAGTTTTCAGTTCATTGCTCAACAGACTTTACTACATTATGGACTTTATGGACTTATTTGGTGTGCCTTGGTAACTCAGCAATCTATCTTCCAGTGCTGATTGGTTTTCCAATAGGCATAACTGCACCTGAGGTAGTTGGGTGCACTACCAGGATGGCACTCTAAAGTATTCTTCTGCAAACTTGAAGGATACTTCCCCTATGTTTATATTTCGGTACATAGGAACTGCGAACCTCAAAGCATAGTCACCTTTTTTTGTCTTACATAATGACTTTATGCTAATTCTCTATTAATCATGATTTTAAATAATGGCATATAACATATGTCTTCCTAACTGATGCATCCAAAAATAGTATCTATATTTGAAAAATAGTTAACTATTTTATTCCAAATTGAAAATATTTTGTGTACATTTTATTTTGAAAACAAACAATTACCAACGTTGCTTTCAGTTGTCTGTATTTAGTATCTGTATGTACTTGCACATGATATTGGAACTTTCTGGGAGCATTATAAATAGCCTGAAGGTAATACATTTTGTAAACTTGTATACTGGGGCCTTTGTCAGTAACATAAGCTGTGCTCACACCATTTTGGTAAAGCACTAGCTTAATAGTAAAAGCTTTGCAATAATTATCACATATAAAAGTTTGAACATACATACGGGCACAAATCTTTATATCGGCAGACAATCCTCGTTCACATTCACAGATCCATACACTGTTTTTGCAAACTGGCAGACAAAGGGTTTATACTGCAGGGGGTTGGGTGTACCTGCCCAGTGGACAAAATCAACTTAGCAACTTGTTTATGCTTGTTTGTACAGTGAACAAAATAAATATAACAACTTAACCCCCAAACAAAGAACAATATCTTAGGCATAGGGCGACTGAAATTCCTCACTCCTGTTTCATGTGGATAATCCGAAAATGTTATTTATCATTGTCAACAATTTTTAATTAAATATTTTCATTATATAAAATTAGGAGAACCTACATTGTTTGAGGCTAATAATATATGAGTATATATGGATTGTGGACAGCTTATTACAGCTTATTAATCACATAGTTACTTTTGACTATCAGTATCTTAGAAAAAAACTGTTGTGCTCCGCTAATAATTCTTTGTTTGGCTCTATTGTTACGGTCTTTTCTTTTTGAAAGAACCGGAAAGCACATCAGGGCAACGATGTGCATTAGTGTATGAGCACCACTTAATAGTACATATACTTGGGAAAATTAGGGGATGTGCATGGATACTGTTGTTTAGTGTTGCCAAGTTTGTTCTTTCTTATAACAACCATATATTTGCCAAGGATTTCAGCCTTTAAGGGAGAAAGCCTAAAGACTATTCTTACCATCTGTGCTCCTCCCATCTGTATTAGAATGGCAAGATACAACAAATGCTTAATTTGTGCAAGGGTTCGACCCTCAATTGACACCAGGACATGTTTATGACAGTCCACCACATGTTGGTGCTGTCTGTCTATTTTTAAATAGCAACAGACAATTTAATATTTCACAATACATAAAAAAATAATACTAGCACCTCCAGGTCATTCTTGTAGCTGTGGATAGCCAGGAATGGTCTATATTGTTACATTTGCAGCAGTGTGATGGTAAGTAAGTAGCACTGGTATCAGCATTTAGCAGGAATAGTGTGTGGTGAAAGCTGCAGATCCCTTCTGAGGAATATCATGGGCCCTGGCACTTATTTTTACCGCACATTAAGCACTGGATACAACACTCCCTTAAGCCTACCCACATCAACTGTGTGATAATAAGACCTGATAAAGTCAAAGCAGTTCCTTTTTGGAGCGAAGTCCCTCTCCTATTTGACTGGTTCAATTGCTCTCTAATCCCATTCCACTTGTCTTTCACCGAACCGTGGATAACTCAAAAGGCTGCAAACTGTGGTCAAGGACACCAACAATATTTATTGCCACAATCTTGCTACCGCCCCTTTCCTCCTGCCTCCTCTTACCCACAAAAGATCAAGGTATGAATGAAGCTACATATGCCTTCAACAACTATGTCGGATGTTTAGACAACCTCTGCATTGTAAGGAAAGAGTATTATAAAAGAAACTTCAAAGCAAAATCATAGGCTATCAAATCTCAAAATGACCTGTTTTAAAATGCACCTAGGAGGCCTTTTGAGATAGTCAAAGCCATCATTAAGGTCAAAGAGATTTAAGTATCCCTATTACTCGAATCTAATACTATTTGGCCCAACTTACAAAGAAGGTACTCTAGTAACTGGTACTTTAAGAGATCTATTCTAGACTGATCTTCCCAGTATTATCTGCAAATGCAATCCCTAAATAACTTTGCAGCTTCTCCCCTGTTAAAGTAGCCAAGGAAACGTGATACAATGTAGCCTTTCAGTAGTACAACACTATTACCCTTGTTCTGCCTCAATGAGTGCTCCCATCTGCCTCAAGGTTGGACAAGTGTCTCCCTTCTTAAAAAAGCCTACTGCTATGATAATTTTAGCAACTTCTGCACATTCTCTAGTATACTTTTTTTAGACCAAAATGCTGGAAAGATGTGTAAAAGACCATCTCAAGAATTTGAATACAACAACATTCTTTAAGATGACTTCCAGTTTGGCTTCAGAACTGGCTGCAGCACAGAGACAGCTATTTTGCAATTCATTGATGAAGCTCTAGGTATCCTTATCAATGGTAATTCTTGCTTGACGATCTTACTCTATCGCTATGGAATATTTGATACCATCAACTGCAATGTACTCATTCACATGCTAAAAGACTGCGTGGACAGTGAAGATAAAGTTGTGGATTGATTCACATACACACCTAACGAAAAATCACAATGAATCAAGAGTGTAGCTGTCTCTCAAGGCATTCCACAAGGCTCTGTTAGCCCCGACTCTCTTCAAATTTCAAACTTCAACTAAATTATGTGACATCATAAATTAATATGTTATGCCATACCATGAATATATCAACAATGTCCAGTTATATTTGTATATTTTTCTCTCAAGATGACATCTCAGCCTAAGCATCAACTCTGAGCAAAATATAGTACTGTATTACCACTCGCCACCTTAAATTTAATTCCAATAAACCAAATTTATTTTGATCAGATCACACACTTCCTCTATGCCGGGGAAACAATGGCTAGATTCAACCAATATCTCAGATTGTTCCCAGACTGTTCTTGATAACTGATACAATCTCCACAGTGATCTGTACAGTTGCTATTTGTCACCTTTGTCTTACACATTAGCCCAACTGGTATGTTGCAGCCAGACCATGATCCTTCTCCCTGTGTGTAAAGACACGCCAGCTTAATGCTGCATTACGTACATGCTGCCGATTCTGTGTCATAGCCATGCGCAATCTGAATTAGTTTAATGTTTTTATTTGTTGTTTGAACATTAACCTATATATATATATATATATATATATATATATATACACACATATATATACATACACACACACACACATATATACATATGTGTATTCTTAATTTACTCATCAGTACCATGGCTAAGAATGCTAACCATCACCTTAGACCAACCAAGGACCTTTCTTACAAGAAAAAAGATTAAAAGAAGCAGCTCAAGCCTTGCTCTTATCCAGATAAAATGTATTTAATGCTATCGTATTCGCTATTCTTAAACTATACCTGGCATGGCTCAAGCTTCCCTGCCTACCTGATCTTAGGAGCTGGACGTTTAAAGCACATTATTTCAGCCCTTGAATCCCTGAGCTGGCTTCCTTTAACAAAGTAAATCCACCTATAAAATAGTGTGCATTTCTCAAACTCCTCTTTGGTGACCGCTCTCAACAGGCCATGAAATGAAAAATCTCTGGTGATTCTTAACATCTCTGCAGTTCTGACTGTCTTCTACTGGAAACACCGGCATTCATCAAAAATAAACATTTCAACCAGTCTTTCTTTGAAAGTGCTCCCAAATCACTCTGATCAGCCATTCACACCACCATTTATCTTCTGTGTCTGTCCTACGGTCTTCTCGATATCCATCCAGAGCCTGAATCCTTGCGTTTGTAATGCGTATTCCTTGTGCAGTATATTACTCCCCTTTACTTACACGTGCTGTTTAGTCTCGCCACTGCTCTGAGCCAATTAAACCCGTTCTATGTGAATAGTCTGACGATCTTGGACCCTTACTGCACCAGGCAAAAAGTGCTTCAGGCAAAAGGTTGAGGTAAAAAGGTAAATTAATATGCCAACCAGTGCGTTCACACATAGTCATGTGAATTATATTAATATAAAAGCATTTAATTTCCAGTTTCCTTCATTATTTAAATCTACAAGCTGATTATTGCGTCCCGCCAATTATTTCTACAAATTGTTTGTAGACATTTCACTAGACATAGCTGTGTACAACAACAAATACCTAACAGTCCTAAGAGTTAAAATCATTCCCGCCACAGAGAGAAGAACACACGTGCCAGCCATCACAGTAAGACAATAAAGACTTTGAACTAGCCTCGGCCAGCGCCATCAGTCCCCACAAACCTGCCGAGGATCATTGCTGGGCTACTATTGTCACTTCTAGGAATCCATCATGGCCGCCTGCCTGACATATTCATCATGATCACATGGTACAGAGGCACGCGGGCAGCAGACTAGCTGGCGGTATACATAAGCAACTGGAAAGCGCTCGAACGAATAAAATCTCCTTCGGTGCATTAATTAACGAGTACTAGTGAAAATATTTCCGATACACAGTTATAGACGAGGCACGGCCGATTCAGGTGTTCAGAGTAATGGTGTCAGAACCACAGGTATACTGAAATTGAAGCGCTCCGAGCACAGTTGAGTAGCGCTCATTTTTAAAATCCTATGCATGAAGGGAAGAATCCTTCCTCGATTAGTGTTTGCAAAAAAAAAAAAAATACGTGTGAAAGAAAGATTTCCATCAACATACGAATCTGCATTTTTATCCAAGTGTCGAGCACAACACTTGAAATGCTGTGAAAAACTATAATTTTCTGCAGCTGGTGAGTTCTTCTTTTCTCAAATATAAATATTTCTTCTTTGATGGTACTGATTGAGACAGTACTTTCCATATCAAAGATAAACATGTTGCCTTCTTAGGGGTGAGCTGCTAATGAAAGAACACCCATCTAGGCGCAATAAACAGCTATTTGCCTGTATGACGCACTAAAAGCGGAGAAGCAACCATAATCCTGAGACTTGGGCCCAGATTTCCTATATTCTCGCGCAGCTACCAAAAAAATCTGAGTTGCGTGAGAAGGGGGGGAGTGCCCTTCTCCTCCACTCTCCCTAGTGCCACGCACACACCTTTGCGCCATAGTGCATAGGTGTGTGCATGAATCTAGCATAGGTTTTGTACTGGAAGGGTATCCTTCCAGTACAAAATACTATGCGTAGACATACTTTTAAACTTTTCCAAAGCTGTAAACGCTTGCAAAGTTGGAAAAGAAATGAAAACATTTCTCCTTTTAATGTCTGCTTTCACATGGCGTTAACTTTGGCACAAAACCCTGTCTATTATTGCTTGTAAATAGGGATTTGCGTCGAAAGGCATGGGTGGTTGCATGGGAACGCCCATGTAACACCCTCCTGGGCCTAAGTAACGCATTTAGGGTACTTTACAGCACAAAACAAGTTTTGCACTGGAAAGTAAATAGGCAGAAAAAGATTTTGCGTCAATTTGTGTCGCTTTTACCCACACACAAACTCTTCAGTTTCAGCATTCCCACTGAGCAGCATAGCCACCACACAAATGCACACACAATACTTGTAATAATAACACTAGCTCCACTGAAGTTACTTCCTCTATTACTCTGGTACATGATGCCATTATTTCTATCAAGGTCACCGCAGAGCCTCACAGCTCTAGCATGACGACATCCTTTCATCGCCCAGGCGGGTAGTTGAATCCAGTGGCGGCCCGTCCTTTAGGGCGGAGGGGCCACGCCCCCCCACCTTTTGCCCCTCATGAAGAGTGTCTGTAAGGCTGAACAAAGGTCAGCCTGACAGACACTCTCCATGTCTAGCTCAGGGAGCCAGGAGCAGACATGCACGATTTGCACACACTCCTGGCTGCCTGAGCTGAACTTTTCTGGGCTGAGGAGGTCACAGCTCCTATGGGTGTGACCTCCTCGGCTCAGCAAAGGTGCCTCGAGGCCCTCCCCTGGATGATGAGGAAAGCGTCACCAATTGACACTCTCCCTGGGCACTTTAGTTTAAGCCCTGAAGTGCCCAGGGCGAGTGTCAATCAGTGGCACTTCGTCACAAAGTGGGGTGGGGTCAGCAGTCTCACTGGCCCCATCCCACTCTGTGACGAGTGGTCAGCCAATGAAGGAAGGCAGCAGTCCCAACCCTCCTGGGACCAGGAGGCTGAAGGTAAGTGTGTGTGTGTGTGTGTGTGATGTTTTAAATTGAATGTTTGGTGCGCGTGTGCATGTTTGAGTGTTATGAGTGTTGTTAATGGATGTGCGTGCGTGTGTGTGTGAAAGAATGAGTGTGTGCGTGCATGTCTGAATGGTATGAGTGTTGTTAATGGATGTACGTGTGTGTGTCCTGCCCCCCCCCCCCTAAATCTGCCGGCCGCCACTGCTAGAATCCATGGTGCCGACTGCTTCAAGACTCAGCCAGTAACTGGAAGAGATTGAGGCCTCCGGCAGTGTATGTTTCTATTTGGCCAGGGCAGAATTTAAATTATGCCAGAGTAATTGGAGTATTTCAGTAATTTTGTGTTATTCTTTGATGCAGAATTACTGATAACGCTATTATGCCCACTTACATCATTAAGAATCATTTGGGGGAGAAAAAATCCTCGCACCAGAACACATTTATGAAGCACAAGCAGCTGCTCAAACTGCTGTTGCATTTAGCGCTATTTTCTTAGGATAAAATGCACCCTGTTGTCCCATCTGGACTTGACTACGCATTTTGCTCTAAGAAACTAGTGCTAAATGCTGGGAATAAGTTGGAGGAAAATCCTACTCAAAGTGCACAATCAGCAAGCATGAGCAGCTATTAGGGACGTAGCTTGGTCAGTAACATTGTGTGTGTGGGGTGGGGCGAAGGGGCCGGAGGGTGGAGTGGGTATGCTTCAGATTTCCCAACAATCACAGTGGTTAAAATAATTTTTAGGACCTTTAAAAGAGAAACAAGGGTGTGTATTTTTGTCTGCACGTGTTAGTAAAAATCCCAAATATAATCTGACAAACACCTCACCATACCCAACTTAAAGCACCTGCACCTAACTATATAGTACAGAATACATTATTTTGGGGAGGAGGGGCGTAACACTCCCCCCCTCTCAGAAGCTAAGGCCCTCCTATTCATGTTCTGTTGCATTTAGAGCTATTTCTTAATGCAAAATGCATCCTCACGTCTATTTTGGATGCAAGAGGCATTATTTGGGATAAGAAAATAGATCGTGCTAAATGCACACTTACTCGTCAAGCGCAATTTTATGTGATATTGCGAACTTTTTGGGTAATTCCACATGACTACACTACACAGAATTAAGTGAGTTACGCCCACCCCTAGTTTCTATGTGAGATACAGCCCGGATACTTGAGTCCCTAGCCCAGAGCTGCCCATTATGTCTAAACAGCATCAGAAAAGTAAGCAAAGTCTGTGGTCTATGGATTAATCATCTAAGCTGCCACTTACCCAAACCGTGCTCCTAGTCTCTACCTCACATTCAGCTGTTGCTCGCGTGCAATTAACGTTTCATTTTGAACTGAAGCTTCCAGCTAGTGTAGTCATACATGTCTGACACATGAGTTATGACAGTGTAGGGGAGGGGACTGTACCACAGAATATCATGCTACAGGATTTAGGCGCACAGCTAATGTTATACCCATTTTCCTGGGTCAGTACTAAAGTAGCAGGGACACTTCAGTTTAGGACTGAGATGCTATTAGCACTGTCAAGTGTGCTTCAAAGTATTGTAAATGTCGGGCATGGCTGGCAGGTAACAATGTCATGTGTCAGCCCAGCATCCAGTCCTGGGTTTCTATTCAAACCCACTTTGCATGCTGAAAATTTAGAGCTCATACCCATAAAGATATAAACATAACTTCAGGTCATAGAATGCAAAGTGCTGTTGACCAAAAAGACAGAAATGCCTGAAAGTGTCAAAAATGGTCAAACCTGGCAGCTCAGGAAGATGTGGTGAAGTTCACCAAAGCCGAGGTGCAGCAGGAGTCAGGTGTTGGGACCCACTAGTGGAATACCAAGGTGTGCTGTGGCTCACAAGTGAGGTTATTGGTAGAGATGGGTAGGACACAGGGCAGGGCTGATGGAAGTAATGTATGGCAGAGCTGTGTGTCATTCTCAGTACTAAAATAGGAGTAAGTACTGCATGGCAGAATTGAGGTGCACTAGAAATATGCTGCGTGAGTTCAAATACTAAAACAAGATGTGGTGCAGGAGACTGATGTGCTAAAAGAGACGTACAGCAGCAAGAGTGCGACATGTCAAGAGTTGAGGTGCCTTACTGGTGCAGCGTGGAGTGCCTTGGCACAGCTATGTATGGATCCCTGTACTGGAATAGCTGGCGGTGCTGGTGTTAGTTGGGTACTGAATTTACATGTAGATTATTATTGACATTCACTGGTAAAGTTATTTGAAGGTCGCAGCACTGGAACAAGACCTAGTGGAACTAGAGAATGAAGGCCCCAGGAATGCGGAAGGGGTGGAGGTGATCAGGAGCAGGGCAGAAACTATTTATTTATCCACCTTTCGTATATAGCTTACCAGTACCTAGGGTGCTTTACAGTGAACCATGTACTTTCTATTATGAGTGCTAAACAACTGCACCATTGCAAATAAGGGTTAATCATCAAAAGTAAAACAGCACCTGGAGAATGATAATTCGTTCAAAAAGATACATTTTGGCTTACATTCATTTTCAAAAATGTGTATGTATTATGTGGACAACTTGCACTATGTGGGGCAATACTTGCACTGCATAAATACTCTATAACATGAGGCATGACCCTATGCCTTGGGCTGCAACATACAGTTCCAACAAGGTCAGAATCAAGCAGATTTTATGGGGTGACTGCAGTATGTGTAGGTCTTCAACTGGGGAAAATTGCTTGAGGCAAAGGCCACCATTGGTCAGCATTCAGGGGAACACGGGCCTGCTCTGAGGAGTTCTCCCATTCCAAAGGGTACAGGAAGCATAACGTTGTCAGAGGGGACACTGCAAGAAGTACAGGCATGCCAGATGTGGTAAGATGCAGGGAAACAGATCTACTCGGTGTCAATATTGTGCAGAAAGCACAGGCCTTATTTATTGCGGTGGCAGAAGACCTGCCCTGCAAAGGATTCCCAGATTTCAAATTGTGCTGATTTTCTGTACAGTCTCCTTTGAGTGTGAAAATAGTCCCCTCTACTTGAATACTTCCATTTTCAAGTTTTGCCTAAGAAAGCATTACTTAGAGCGGATGGGCCTCCCAAGATTTAAACCACTTAATTTACTGTAAATGTCTTAAAGCATTAGCCTCCGCATGATGGCCCAGCAGAGCTTCACAAAAGGTTGCGTTCCTCTCACAGGGGCTACTTTCTTGTGGGTGCTTGGGCCTATTTTCGGTCCTGAGCCGACCTTGCCCCTCAGCGATCCCGATTAACACACTGCAATTCTCGAATTGGACGTGAACATGGAGGAAGACTGATCACTTTGATAAAGTCCAGTTGCAGGAATAGCGACTGCAGAATCCTCAATAAAGTACAATTCTGCCCTCACTGGAACGTACAAGAATTCAATTATAAACCAAAGGACTGTACTGAGGTAGGGACTTTCATTTTTCAATATTAAATTCTGACAGAACACAAAAATGCACAAGTCTTCCAATTTGTACCTTAGCTTATTTTTGTCAGTTTTATTACAAACTACCCTCACTTTAATCATGTCTGCCACATTTTCATAGATTAATATTTTTACTGGGGATTAAAATATTAAACTACATTGCACCTCTTTTGCACAAGATTACTAGAGACAACCCTGGTGACCCACCTCCAGCCAGGTCATATTGGACACGGTTTTCCAGTCCTGGACTCGTGCGACAGCCTAATGCATTCAATGTATTGAATCTTGCTTTGCTTTGATTAAACTAATTAGACTAGCACATCTGAAATCAATGACTTGTAGGTGAAAAGTTAGAGACAGTGTCTAACAACTTAAAAACTTAGGTTGTCTCCATTAAATACCTTTACAAACTAAGAGGTGTTCCCTAAAAGCATCTGATAATGTTACAGGCGAAAAATCCATCTTTACGCATAAGAGAATGCCTAAAGTGACACAGTGGTGTTCAGCTTTATATCATGAACATCGGAGGATATGTGCTTTAGAAGATTCCCACCACATCTGGCTGTCCTCATAAGCAGTCCATTGCACTATTCGACTTTTAAGTCCATGCTTGAACGGGAAAAAATGTAAACTACAGCAACAGACTCAACAACGGAAACACCACAGCTGGCTCAGGGTGCAACAAACATGGGGTCTTTTTGGCAGATAACCAGGTATGTTTTAGATTATTTGATGAGTCAAGCACTTGGCTCAATAGGAAATACCAAGCCAACAAAATAGATAAGGCAACACAACACACCAAGGAGGGCACCTTTCGGTCTAACAACGCAGAGTACTACCGGAGCAGACAAACAGAGGAGCCCAGCAGACGTGCCAAAGGAAGATGAAAACGCAGGCTTGAACACAAAGCACTGATTGCTAAAGAAGAGTAAACATGTTTTCCAGCAGATACAAGGGACTGAGATGTCCTATAAATACAAAGCCAGAATATAAGAACACCACTTTGTAGGACCCCCAAATGAGAGGGCACAAACCCTTGCAGAGGATATATGCCGGTCCTGATGAAGAAACCATAGAATTTTACATTTAAGCCAAAACCAGAGGTTGAAACGCATGCAGTTTTCCTGGAGAATACATTTTTTACAGAAGAAATGTTTGACCCCAGGATTCCACCTTCTGCCCGTCCCCAATAGAGACTTACAGGACATTTTTAGATTATGTCAAAGAGTTGACTACTATCTCTCCAGGAGCAAACATTGCATTAAGTCAAAGTTAAACAGCGCAACCTAAGGCTAAGAGTAGGACTCCTGTCTTCTCAGCAGCTTTGATCTATGTCAGATCGCTGCCAAAGCATTCAGTCGATATTTTTGACCTCCTATGCAAGGATAATTTTGATGTATAATTTTTAACCAAAACCTAGTTGACTGAATTCTCGGGCCCTGCTATTGCTAAAGGTTACACAATTTGCAGAAAGGATCCCACAAGTGACCGAGAAAGGGGTGTTGCTTTGATCTTCAAGGGCATTTTTAACTGTACACTCATCTCCATAGAAGGTCAGGTAGATGCGGAACCGTTGGGTTTTCGCCTTACCCTCTCTCTGATTGATCCGTTGGGGCAGGGGGGAGGGGGGTGGGGGAGAGCATTAGTTTACAGACCTCCGGGCCCAGCAGGTCCTTTCCTCCACGCCTTGTATAACACACTTGGCCTTGAGATTTGCTCATTTTATTTTGCTAGGTGACTTCAACCTCCATATGGATATTAATTGTCCTAATTCGTGGTTCAGCCTACACATTGAGCTGGTCATGTTCTTGATCAAGTATTTTCCAGCACAACGTTGGTGGTGGAGACTCATGCCCATTAGCCTGGTCAGACCACTACTTGATCAAATTTAGGTGGGCTCGTGATGGGAGGATTTATTCTCAAGGAGGGTTTGTCTCAGGTGTCGCAAGCGCTTCATAAGATCCAGCCTGCGGGCATTTTGTAGGGCATTGGAGGAGAGAAAAACTATTTTCTCAGGAGATATGGACACGGATGCTGGCCTTTTGGAAGACTGGATTGGTACTACCAGTTGTGATCTAGCGCCCTAAATTCCACGCTGGTCATGCCAAGCTGAGCCATCCTGTCCGTGGTTCACGGATGTCCTTAAGAAATTTAAGAGTGAGTGTCAGCATCTTGAAAGACAGTGGAGACGTTCTTATCTTACCTGCCAGACAAGGACAGGTATAAAGCAGCACAAAAACATTATTATAAGGAAATCAAGAATGGAAAAAAAAACCTTTGCTGATAGGATTTTAAAACATGGTAACAAACCAGAGATTTGTTTTTTTTAATTGTGAAAGCTTTCACATCCCCGGAGGCCTTTGTTGGGTGTCAGGGGCCCACAGTGGGATGGTGTCAACAACTGGCCCAGCACTTGCAGGATAAGATTGGAAACATCCAAGCCAATCTCCGCCTTTCTCCTCTGATGGAGGAGATTGTGTGGATGACCTGCAGCCTAGGCTAATTCAGGACTCACTGTTGGATTGGTTTGATCCATTTTTTTTTGGAAGGCTCGCTATCAACAATCAATAATCTTAGTTCTGGTTCTCCCTCCGATTCATGCCCTTCAGGCTGTTTGGCTTTAGGGGCAGAGGTTATTAGCCCTTGGCTAATAACCTCTGAGAGTCTCTCTGTCATCAGCTATAGTACTCCATGCGTGGAAGTTAGCAATAATCCTGCCATTGCCTAAGAAATACCAGGCCGACCCTGGCGATCCTTCTAACTAAAGGCCCATCTCCTTGCTTCCAGCCCTCTAAAAGGTTTTGGAAAAACATGTTAACCACCAGTTGTCCCACTACTTGGAAAGCAACAACTTATTCCATCCAAGTCAATCTGGTTTTCACCCCAACTATAGCACGAAGTGGCACTAGTGGAGGTAGTATATCACATTAGGGGTGCCTTAGATGTCAGGGTGGTGTGTGCTCATAATGCTCGATTTGTCTGCAGCCTTCGACACTGTGCCCCATCCCACAATCCTTGCCTGTTTGCAAGCCATTGGAATCAGGGGTTGAGCCTTGTATTGGCTGGCCTCTTTCCTGGAGGGTAGGGGTCAAAAGGTGTGCTGCACTCCTTTTTCTTACGGGTCAGGTGATCCCCAGTGGGGGGAAAAAAAAAAAAATCAGATCCTGTCTATCAGAAGTCTTTCAACGGATGACTCACCATCAGCTTAATCGTAATGCAGGAAAAATGGAGCTACTCTTCTTCAGGGGAAGAAATGATCAGCCCTGGCAGTCTTTCTGTCCGGTACATGCTCCTCCACCAATACGGCAAACTAGTGCGGTCAAAAATCTAGGCATTAAGTTTGATGAGGAGCTCTCTTTTTGGACTCAGCTCAATGCAGTAGTTGGCACATGTTTCGGTCTGCTGAGCGCTTTGATAACGTTTTCATATTTTCTTATTCTCCCTGCAAGGAAATTGGTAGTACAGGCCATAATTACAACTAGACTCGCTTATGGAAATGCACTGTACGTAGGACTGCGGGACTCCTCGATGAACAGATTGCAGGTGGTTCAAAAAACAGAAGCCCCTATTTTGCTTGGTCTTCCTTAAAGAGCTCAGTTTCTTCTCACCTTCGAGATCTGCACTGGCTACCTATCAGGAACGGAATCCTTTTCAAGACCTTGCTTTTGATACATAGGGCACTTCATCTGTCGGGCGTTGGTTATCTTAGAGATAGGATTGGCTTTTACAAGACACCTGCGCCCTGACAACCTTTTTCTGGCCAAAATCCTTTGGATTCATCGTTACAGAATAGGGGGCATGTCCTTTTCTTTTTTGGACCTTCCTTTTGGAACAAACTTCCTGTTGAACTTCGGAGCATCTCAGCCACTTCCCAATTTCGAAAGAAATGTAAAACTTGGCTCTTTATGGAAGACTAGTGTTTTCTTCCTAGCTGCGCCTTACTGTATGTGCAGAGCACCAGGACACTCCTCGGAGAGCAGTTGCACTTTAGAAATGCTCTTTACATTAAGGAGCTGTGCCAATACTTGGTCTATATTCTGATCGTCATTACATACTAAATGTATGATTGCTTGTACTAATAATTATAGCCCAGTACACGTTTTATGTGTTTTGCCTTTAAATGCTGTAGAATTCACTGCGTGAGGATAACACGTAACGTGTTGCACGGATGAAACACCGAGTAAAGTGTTTTACATAAGTAAAAAATAAAATAAAAAAATATTTTAAAAAAAAGTCCAGTCTGAAAGGGAGACCCTTACTAGGCCCTCGCCCTGCCAAAATTCACTGCCTCCACCCCTGATTTTGCACAGGCACCTCTCCCTTCTGAATACTTCGGACGACACCGAACCTGTAATAAACACACACATCTTTAAAATACCATACATCCCCTCAATGCTGCTGTCACTTTTTTTTTTTAATTCACTTTGGTTGGCCACGGTTTGTCGTATTTGTTTTCTAAATATATTTCCCTTTTCACTACAACTCTCACGTCCTGTAGCGTAAAAAGATATCTCACTTGGTGCTTCAGGTACTTTTCATGTTACGCTTTCCACGACCCGCTGCGAGGCACTATGCAAAGGGACGTCCAGAGTTTCGAACACGGGCCCGGAAGATTAGAACAGCAGAATCCTGAAGAAGCTGAAGGTGGCAGCACAGCACGCTAACAACAGACGCAGGCTCGGGGTGGTGAGCGCTTCAAGTCATGGTAGCTGCTGCACACCCCGAGGCACCGGAGAGAGACTGCGGCAGAGCCTACAGGGCAGGTGTCTGAACACTAACCCTGGCTCTACGGCAGGGGTTTCTTTCCAAGAAAGAACCTATCTTTTTTTCAAACTCGCTTTGGGAAAATTAACAACTATGCCTTTCTTTAAGCTCATTTACGGTAGTCTTATTTACTGGAGTTAGAGAGACTTTTCAAAATCTACTTGTTCAGCAAGCATTCGTTGCTCCGGCAAAATTTAAGAAATAAACATCTTTAAAGAATATTAATTGGTTTTCGAAGGCTTACTATACGCGTTTGATAACCACAGAAACACTGCATGATATATTTGCTACAGACCCTTTCTCTGAGAAAATGTCACACCAGTGCAAATCAAACATCAAAGCCAAATCTAAAAATCATTCGGAAAGCCTATAGGTCTGACCATGGTAAGCGTTTCCATAAACAAACATACAAAACATCAGACAAACATTTAAAAACGATAAAAATAGAGGGGCCTAGGAGACGAAGCACACCACAATTCCACTGAAGTGCACACCTTCCTAGGTTTTAGAGCGACACTGGATGGAGTGGAATGACCCATTTCCCCATACTATTTACTAGGGTGGTTGGAAGCAAAATATAAATGGCACTTGAACAGATCAAAGGATGAAGGAAGCGTCTGAAATCCCCAACATGTATGTATTTATTTTTCTAAAGGATTTTTTTGTTTTTTGGAAAAAATCTTTCATGCAGAGTCGAGGCAAAGAATTCTCCCAGCAAATGTCTGCCATCAGTATAGGTTAGAATATATTTCATCGGGCTGTAAAACATAGAATGGAAGGTCCAGAGGAGATAAAGTTGATCTGAATTGGAGGTCGTAGGAGAGGGAATGAGTTGGTGGGTCTTTTCAAGTCGAGCCTAGAGACAGCTTTAGCTATTTAGTAAGAGTCATGAAATTATAACAAAATCATAAACTTTGCCAATATTTATTTATTTTTCTTCATTTTCTGCTTTATTTTGTCAGTCCTCCTAATGAGTAAAGCTACAGCTTCAGGTTACAATTATTCTAAAGCAATAGTACCTTTTCCTTTAAGCCGCAAAAATAAATCACATTCTATGATGTGTGTTAAAACTGAAAAAAGGTTTCAATACCTGTTGTAAATACATCTGCATGCTAAGAAGCAACCCTTGTGTGCTACTCAAAATATATGTATGGTTTCTTTTATTAATGCAATACATTTTGGGAAAGTATGTCGCTGTCATTTTTAGGCAGCAGCAGGTTTTCTTTAATTCTATTTATTTTTGTGGCACATAATTGCAATCAAAATAATTAAAATAACCATTTAACCTACTTAACAAGGCCAGACCTTGCTTGATATGGCGTAAGTCCCCCTTTAACACGAGAATCTCAATGGATGTTAATGGACAAGGTTTCCTAGGCTGCATAAACGAATGCAACAGAGGGCAGGCTAATGATCTTGTGTACATCCTAAGGCTACCACTTAGCAAACAAGACTCATTAACACTCTTACTCTAACCCACAGCTTCTTTATCATTTGGAGCATAAGGCAGACCTAAGGAAACAAGGAGACATGTTATGTATACTGATGACAACACATGGGAACCCTCAATCTCTGTATAAAAGCAAGTCTCTAATTTCCTTATTACAATCACGTTGTGAAATATTTAGTCACCTGTAATAAAGAAATGACATAGCTATTCATCTAAAATAAGTTATCACAGTTTAGTTGTGACACCGTAATGCCTGCTACCACAGCCAGCAGTCAATGTGAAATGTAAGACAGGAAGCATAATCTTTTTGTTCGTAGGTTTTCTTTTCTTTTGTAAACGTTAACAGTGGTCAGTACAAAGGAGAAAGTTACGGCAAAATGTTTATTTTTGCACGTACAGGTAACTGTTGGAATATCAGAATTTCTCTGCGTGTTTTTACACACGCAGAGATATAGCTTTTTATTTATTTGACTTACAATAAACTGATTCTGGTATATATTTTATGCAAAAAAGACTTATTGTTGGTGTTTAATTTCACACTGCAGATTCTAATTGTAATCTTCACGTCTGCAACTACATGAATATGAAAGAACAAGGAACCAAACATTTAAGCAGTTTGAGGGAAGAGTGATGGTGTGCCCATGAATTAATTGTAAGGAATAAAGTATCCCCTGCTGTGGGTTAAAAGTATATTTCAAGTCACCTTGGAATTCCATTCAACCTTGGACCTTGTTCTTACGTTCCTCAGTGACCTGCAATATCCTTATAATGTACAGCAGGGATTTTCTTTTATTCTATATATAATGCAGTGTTTACTATCTGCCTTTTTATCGCACTGCGGAGCTACCAGCCAAAGCATCTGGGGGATGGAGGGTAACAGGGCTTATTTCAAGACTGCATTAGAAACATTAACTCTTTCTTTCTCTGGAGTTTCAATCTCTTGCGTGTAGACTGATGGGCAAGCAAATCCAAAGCACCTCATTATCTACTTTGGAAGGTAATAAAGCTTTCTTGTAACTGTACGGAGTGCAAATTATAACAACGTTTTTCAAAGTCAGTGGCAACTATCTCCAAGATTCTCTTCTAATTTCATATTCTCTCCTGCTGTCTTCCAAATTCACTTAGATGTTTTTCACTTTTGTCAAAGTTTTCATTACGACAGAATGGTGGTGCGAGAGGACTCTGTCTTTCATTGGAGCCACTGAGTTGAAGACCAACACCAAAACCGTTGCAAGAAGCTATCCTACTTCCCATTTAGATTTTCGTTCCTCCATCCTTTACACTCGCAATCTCTGCTAGCACGGACAGAGGCGTTTAAGGCAACACTTTTAGTGGCAATGGAGTTATGGACAGTGTGGCTTTCATTTACCTTGAATGCTGGGGGCCTGTGGATAAGCTTGGGTTAAAACTTGGGCTTAGAGTCATAACTCTGGGTTACATCACAAGGCGAAGGAGAATCTTGTGACAGATCTGCTACAAGTTCCAAATACTTTTGTTAGTCTCCTTCCTGTCCAATGTTTAAAGGCTGAAAAGTAAATGTGAGCAGAATACCTATAGATTTCAGTGCTACCCTATGCTTGCTATTTATACATATATATATATATATATATATATACACACACACACACACACACACACACATACATAAACAAAGGCTACAGGGACATTATAGTCAAGTTCTGAATTTACACGCACAAAACCATAGAAATTGAGCCGTTAGAGTTATTTCAAGTAACTATAACTTGTGCCCTAAGGTACCAATAGCTTGCACCCTCGAATTTTCTCATCAATACATTTTTTGCGAATGTTGCAGCGATAATATCAATTATGGCATAGAAGATGTCATCAATGATGTAATATGTGTGGTAGTTAGCTGTGCATGGTAAGAGCATGAGTTATAGTTACCTTAGAGCACGAGTTATAGTTACTTGAAATAACTCCCCAACCCCAGTAGGTATCCAACCCCGCACAAGCAGTTAGGATGATTTGTACTTAAGAGCTTAAGAGTTTCAGCTGGGGCACCTGTTTTGTTTATATTTGTATGTGCTTTACTTGAGGCTTAATTTCTTTGACATAAGCGTCACTGCCAAAATGGATCGTGACCTGCTTAGAAGAGGCCACAGTTTTTTGCAAAATGTCTATGCTTCCTACTGGCTAATTAGTAAGTGCGACCTCAGTGGCTAATATGTATAGTGCATATTCTACACTATAGCTTCCTCAAGGACCCCAAGTTAATGTCTCCAGTGGCCTTGTGGGTCTGTCATTTTGGCAATTTGATTGTTCCTCGAGCCTCTTCATACTGTTACACAAATATTTGTGTGGAGAACACCACAAAACTTCAAAGAGTTCAATCTCTACTAAACAAGGGACTTGTGGTTAATGTGATTGTTCCTCGAGCATCTTTGTACATAAATATGTATTAGCATATTTATGTGTTGGGGACCGCAGGGGGAGCCTCGATGCCCCCACGGTCCCTGCCTTGACAGCGAGCAGAAACATAGATGAAAACTCCACTCCAAGCGAAAGCTGGAAGTGGAGCAGGAAAACTGCTGCTGCTTGCAGCAGCGTTACTGTTTGGTCTTCCAAAACTCCCTCCCGGCTAAAGCAATCTGCTATCTCCAGAAGATGGGCACCATGGGACATAGGAAGCCGTGCCTAGGGGGAGTGGTGGTCCCCAGGGCCATCAATGTTTCCAAGACAAGGGGCACGCAGTCCACCTCCTTTCTTTTGCATAGGGCCAGCCCCGGGGAAGTTGTGTTCCGAGGGCCAAATATTGCCTTGGAGGGGCCCTCCACCTTTATGTCTAATTTTTTTGCCCTGGGGAGGTGGTGTTCCCCGGGGTCCAACAGGGCAAAGGAGGGGGTCCACGCGGCTTCCTTCTAATTTACCGATAAAGCCTCTGGGAGATGGTGGGCAGGAGGGAGGTCCACTCGGCCCCCCTCCAATTTATAATTAGAGCCCTAGGAAGGTGGTGGCCACCGGGGCTCTCTGAAGCATGAGGAGGGGGGAGCGCATGCGCTCAACCTCCAAAAATATTACACAGTGGCATGCCCCAGGACCTGACCCTTCAGGGGGCTAAACTTAAAACAAGTGCAGGAGACCGCACTCGTTTTCTTTTTTCAATTTTGCAGCGGAATCTTGGATCTTCCACAATTTTGCAACAAAGTTAGGGAAAAAAAGTTTTTAGCCCCCGGCAGCGTGCCTTGGGGACCCAAAGCATCAGGGCTAAGGGGTCATGGTATTTCTACCCTGCCCCCTTTTATTTTTAAGTTTCTTTGGGGGACTCCGTTGAGTCAGAGTCCCAAAATGGCTGCCAACACTTCCTGGTTGTAGTGTTGGCAGCCAATCAGATATCAGCACAGAGACTGTTGGATCTGCAGAAGATTCACACCCCTAAATATCTACATTTCTTTTTCCTTTATTATCTCAAAAACTACTGAACGGATTTACACCAAACTACAAAAAGTATGCTTTGAAGATCTACCTTTCTGCCAAATTTGGTGTAATTCTGTCCATCGGTTCAGGTTGTAGTCGTGTCTAAAAAGCTCTATGGAAATTGAAAGGGGAAAAAGTTTTGGATTCCCCCCTTTCTATCAGCCCCCACTAAACGACTCAGCCTGAAACTTTTAAGACAGCGTATTTGTTTTGAACATTTTGTTCGTTAAACATCATCAAAGTTATTGGCAAAATAAACGCTTTTCCTTTGGCAACTAGGTTCCAACTATAACTGCCTACAGGTGACAGCCAGTAGGTAAAATATATATACATATATATATATATATTTATACACACACACACATACACACAAAACTGTGCATATACTGATCCACTGAAATATTAAAAACAAGCTCAAACAGGTAAAACCACTGAACATTTGCCAGTTATAGTTAGTAAAGCACAAAACGTATGCCCTAACAACGGTTTCCACAGTGAAGTTCTTGTGTTAATTGTTTTTGTGTATCTGCACCATTGGAAAATAAGTGTTTTGTGTGAGGTGGATGCCGTACGTTATGGAGTGTGTTGTGTGCATTCATAACCAGTGAATTTCCCGGCCCTGCACACAAAATGTCTTGGGCTTTCAACTTGCACTGTGCATGTCTTTCAGCTTTGTGCAGGAAGGGTTTCTGTCAGAGCCTGGCCTGGCTCTGTGTCCAATTGGCATTGCTCACCTGGTGTTGGGCTCATGGCCATGGTCCATATTGCCTGCCTTCCAAGCAAAGGCAGAGTATTTTTTTTACTGTGCCCCAAACAAGCAAGTTTTGTACAAAAAAGCATTAAAATCTATTATCTACAATGACTGCGGACGTGTTCCGCCTTGAGACCCTCACGGGTGAGTAGTGCGCTTTACAAGTCCCTGATTGATTGACAAATGATATACCATTTCCAGCACTTTTGTCTCAGGAGTACCTTGTATTTTCCTTGCGTCTGGGTACCCCTGGCCACTGCCATGGGCTGGGTCACCACTGAAGATACCCCACCACAAGGCTCTGCAAAAGGTTCTCCACAACAACAACTTCGCAAGTTGCAGACTTGTAAGGTACAGGAAGGTGTACATTGTTATTTAGCCCTAATCTACCCAACTATAGTTTGTAAAAAATGTTTTATAACAATTAAATGCTGTAATGCGAATCTCTCTAAAACTAGTGAATGAATTTACACCGTAACAAAAAAAATCTTTATGAAGAAAATTCGAATTTTATGCCAAGTTTGGTGTAAATCCAAACAGCATTTTTTGCTATATCCCTCAGATAAATATCTATGAGACCTGAAATGGGAAATTACTTGTTTGTTTCACTCCAATAACATTTTTTTCCCGTGGACATGTATTCATGAAACTTGAAACTAAAACCTTAGCTGACTGAGTAGGTCAATTGGCAAATTTCCTGCAAATTCATTCACGGGTCAAAAGTTACAGGTAAACCAAAAAACGCCTTTTGAATGAAAACACCATCTAAACTTTAACTACACAGTGACCACTGTGTAACATCTATCACTTTTTTGTGTTTATATTACACAAAATGCAGTGGTATAAAACCCCATGTTTCACAGGAATAATTAATTATACAAAATATTTGATAGTTCCCTGTAAAGTATGTGTTTCTTCATCACAATGACATTCCCCAAAAAGCTGTTTACTTCACAGTTCAGCTAACAGTTGACACTAACTAGAATTAGAATATTTATTTAGGCTTACATTTCAGTAATTAATTCTTGAGAAACTAATGAACAATGAGGGGGCATGGATTTGTGATTCTGTAGCATGTGCCACACAATAGATTTGCTGTATTTGCCTCATATTTTTAATTCCTCCAGTTTGAGAAGCTGTCCCACTCGTTCTGAGGAATTTGGCAGGACTTCCCCAAGGAGCCAACAGAGACACAGACGCTTCTACTCCTCTTGGATCTGGAGATGAGCCGCAGGCTTCATACTGCGCATCTATACTGCGCTGATGGAAGTATGATGGCAGCCCCCACTAGTGGTGAGACAGCAATGAGAGGCAGCTCTACATGAGCTGCTTTGAGTGGGCGAGGGCATGCACCCATGTGCAAGAAGTTGCTAGCAATGCTAAATTTAAGCTCACACAATTCTATTACCTACACCAACTGTACTTTACAGCTCAGCGACTCCACAGAATCTTCCCAACTAACCCTGAGATATGATGCTAGGTTGGCAACGTTTTACCACATAACTACCACTCCCTCAAGAAAAAGGTCAAAACATCTGCAATAAATTTGCAGCACTGGGCCTGGGACTCACCAGGAGACACGTTGCCTTACATAAGGCAGTGTGGTTCCATGTGTAAAGTAACCGTTACGTACAACCTCTAAAGGTACAAAACGTGTGTTTCTCATGTCACTTTTGCTGTACTGTGGTAATAAGCTTAAATTTGACCTTTGCACTGTAGCGATAAATGTGTGAATGCATGTTTATTAGTAAAATTGATCTAACTGGCATGTTATTTGGCCATATTTCATTTCAGTCCATTGCATACATGAACGTATGTCTGTGCAGTGAACATAAATAAGGCCCAATAACACATTATTTGGAGGAACAGTTTTAATAGACACACATTTATTACTAGAGGGCAAAGGTCAAATTTGAGCCCATTACCACAGTACATAAAGAGTGACAGTAGTAACAATTAATTTACACAAAATAAACTACTCTCCTAATTGTCATAAGAACCCTCCACTGCAATCCTACCTTACTGCACACATTTTACCTCTTAAATCCTGGTTTTGATGAAATACCTTTTGTTGAAACAAAAACACAAGCAAAAATGCCATGGAATAAACCATATATGCAGACATGCAGAGTATAACATACTATTTACTACGATTTTTTAGGAAAAGGAGGCAAACCATAAACCATTCGAGGCTTTGTTATTCATGAGTCATGGCCTCCCCCACACACACCAATGGTACTATCAGTTTACATTCTGTGCATCTGCATATAAATGTGAATTATTCTACACCACAGAACAAGAGAAAGAATGCATGGACGTCAGAATGGGGGAAAAAGTACAATCACTGTGTGCCTGAGTCACCAAAGTTTTTGCTCATCTACAAGTTACTTAACTGTGCAAAACAAATATTTGTGCTTTGAAAATTCCACTTTAATATTCCGAGAATCAGCAGTCGTTGAGTTTAAAAAGTACAAAGCACATGTACAATGGTGTAAAACCAGGAGCAGCTCGCGGTACTTTGTAGGGGCGGGGAGGTGCACGGGTACCTGAGGGGGGAAGAGGGGAGGTCAGAGGGAGAAATTAATTATTTTTAAAAAATACACTTACCTGCATCGTCATCGCTGCCACCACTGAGCCACTCCTCGGCTGCAGGCACAGGCTCCCTGCCTGCTCTGTGGCCAATCCTGATGCTGCTCAGAGCAGTGTTAGGATTGGCTGGGAGCCTGTGCCTGCTCTTTCTAGCCCGGAGAGAACCCAGTGCGCATGTGTGTTTGGCCGGCTGTGATGATCGGCCAAACATACATGCGCACTGAGGGAAGTGCTCTGTGCACTCCCCTCCATGGCTGTCATCACCCAATGCCCTGCCCCTTTTACTACAAAACGATAATACATGTAGTTTATTATCGTTTTGTAGTAAACAGTTTGCAGCTGCTGGCGGGGCAGTGACGCTCCTCCGGGCTTGCAGAGGAGCCACGCCTGTGTAAAACCTGACAGTAGGTTTTAAGGATTGTAATATTTTGACGTGTTTAAAACAAGTGAAACACAAGTTGAATTGAGATTTTGGGTTACTACCCTGTGAAACACTAATAGGTTAGAGTTTGGTATTTGTAAGTGTGTTTTTCAATAGACCTGATGTTCATCTGTACTTGTATATGAAACCCGAAATATGCATTCCAATAAAGGCCAAGAAGATGTACTGAAGGTTTTTGTTTAACCAACCAGAAATATAGGGCTGCCTGCAGCAGTCATCACGGCCTGGTTTAAAATAAATGTTTTAACCCAAATTAATCAATTATGCTTTGGTGTCACAAAAAGCTCTTACATTAGAAAGGCACTCCTGCAAAAAGGGTATTCAATTCTGAAAAGACTTCCACTTCTAGTAAGCTTTCCCACACTGAAATGTACACAAAATTTGTCAAGGAATAGAGTATATTCAATAGAATATTGGTTAATTATTAACAAATGCATGACTAGCCTTCGAAACAGATAATTAAACTAAAATGTGTGCCACAGGACTCGCTTGAAGGAATAATCCAATCATGGTCACTTAGAGACAAATGACAGTTGCACGTTTTCTTGTTCTTATGTAGAAAAAGTCCACCAATCATATGTGCTGGCTTTACAATACAGGTGTGCCATTTTTGGATATGTACAGATCTAGTGATTTCACAACTATATAAGTTAACAAAAATAAGATTGCATGTGACCTTTAAATTAAGCGGATATTATTATTAAAGATAGCAACACAGCACATTACTATGCACAAAAGGGGATTTTTTAAAAATAATAGATTCGATGCCCATGCCAGATTGTTGGCTGCCATTTGCTATACAATGTTTTATTAACTTTATGGAACAGCTATTGTTGAAATAATTGGCTGAAGAGGACAAAAGACAACCGACACAATAAACATGACAGTACGCAGTAGTTTAGTATATACTCATGTTAATGCCACAGACAAGCTGAAAACGACGGACTGCCCAAAATAATTATCAATGGTGAAATTAATTCAAGCATTGTGCCACGTTTTCTTCACTTGTTCAGGTATATCATATCGATCAGTAAGTCAAATGTTTATCTGCAACATTTTGTGATTAAAACAAATAAAGATACACTGATACAAAAAATACAGCCCGTTCTCCACTGTCGGCAGTTCGAATAAACCGCTTACAGAAAACATACCATAATAAATTAACTACCTACTGCACACAAAGGTAACTTTATTACTGTGAGCCAACAGTTAGCAACACAACCCTGTATCTTCTCATCTGGGCATTTTTACAAAACAATAAAACAAAGCCTCTCTCTACCCTTCAGTTCAAACACTTTAAAACTGTGACAAGGCAAAACAGCTGTAGAATGAAGAGGGGCAGAAGAAAAACAAGCAATGGCAAATCCAATATGTCTTGCCTTTTGGGACCTATTGACTTTGCCAATGTTTTTTAGCCATGATGTACACTGTCCCTGGGGCTTTGCAGCATGGCTAAAGAAAATAAAAAATAAAAGGTGTTATGACGCAGCAAATGTGCCATATTATAAGCATGTGAACCACACACTTGCACACAACCACAAAACGGCACGTACACTTCAAAAAATATATATTTACTGAAAAAGATTTGTTAATAAAGAGATGCAGTAAATAAGTAGCATGAAAACATTTTTTTTCAAAGCAGAGGTTGGGGATCAACATGGAAGGTGCAGGTGTGGGTAAGGATCTAAAAACACATGGGTGACAGAGAGCCAAATGTAGAGTGGCCAAGAGAAACAATACATGAGGTAGACAGCTGGAAAACACATGCACTCTTATGGAGTGTCTAAACCAAAAAAAATAGTAGTGCTTGAACAGCAAGCAGGAGAAAGACACAAGTAATGCTCCATGGGGAGAGACAAACACAGGAAGAATAAGGAAAGTCCACACATGCTAACAAATGAAATGCAAGCAAATGA
The DNA here is from genome assembly GCF_031143425.1 of Pleurodeles waltl. NCBI lineage: Eukaryota > Metazoa > Chordata > Amphibia > Caudata > Salamandridae > Pleurodeles > Pleurodeles waltl. The sequence goes on along the minus strand of NC_090444.1, from coordinate 613,294,278 downwards.
AAGTGAGAGTAAAGCCAACCATGGGTAGGCAGTGGGCAGGCTCTAAGCCTACGTTAAGCCGATCATAGATCTTTTCACCAACAGACAGTTTGTGCTGTCTGGTAGGCAAAGCCTATAGTGTTGACCATTTTAAGGGGTTCTAGCAGCACAGTAAGAGATGTCCACACACCCCTTCTGCTGTGAGGCAGGGAAAACCTTCCGAGCAAGTATCCTCAATCAGATGTGTCCAATCCGGGTAGGACTACAAAGCAAGTAACCCCCTGTGCATCATATAGTGAAAGACCAAAGTACAATTTCTAGAGTTTTTCAAATTCTACAGCAACTCTGCATCCCCATGTGCATGCCTTCAATAGTTTGTGTATTAGCCAAACCTTGATCGGCTCTAATATCTTTCATATAAAACCATGGACGTTTGAGGGTACTGTTTATCATGGCTTCACTCAATGGTCCGGGTCTACTACAACAGCCAGGTCAGCCCACACAGAAGCCTAATAGTAGCCTTCATAACTAGGAATCTCACAATCAGATACATCTAAAAAACGGACTAGAGTTTTTATACATGAGGCTCTCCACAGCTGTGCGTCTTTCACTGTGTTTACCTCAACTTTAGCACAATTAGGTTCAACTGGGACAAGCAGAGACCTCTCATCAAATTTACAATAGTGAAACCGAAGGGCATGCGGAAATACTTGGATGTCAGTTTGCTTTCTTGCACCTGCAATAGCACGTTCCCATGTTAATTAAAGCAGAATACTAGATAATCAAAGCAACCCGCAGCCAGAGGTTCAAGACCATTTAAACAAAGATCTTCCCGACTCTCCTTCATGCCGATAACCATTTCCTTTGGAGAGAAAAGCATGAGATGACAAAAACTTTGGAAGACAGCAAGCAACCTCTGAAAACAAACTTCTTTCCTTAACAGCACCACATCATCTGAATAGACGAAGCATACAGTATGCCATTCACATTTGGGTCATCAGCATTATAGGATAGCAAAGAGGCCAATAGGTCAATTGCAGAAACAAAACGTTAAGCCTTACTGGTGAAGTATGCACAACTGATGAGCCATCTAATAATGGAGGCGTGGCTAGTGTAGTTGCCTTTGTAACTAAAACAAATATGAACTCTATTAGAACTGAGTGAGGAGATGGCTTTAACTAGCCAACTTTACAGCCCAGCCCTCTACAATGGTTAACCCAGGAACGACCTGCCTACCTTTTCAAAATCAAGCTGCTGAAGTCACAATACCCTAGATTTCTTCAAATCTAGGGTATTTCTTCAAATTACTGTATAGGTAATTTCAGCCTCGGTCCCTGTTCTTTCGAGCCGATGCCATCCATATTTAAGTCTGGCATGCAGTCTACTAATATTCCTTCTATCCAGAAATTGATTTTAATTCGTAATGAAGCGGTTAACACATAGTTCATTTAAGCAATGTGGTAAGGAAATCAGGTAACTGTTGTCTAACTTAAAACAACCATCATTCTTATAAAGGGATATTCTTTCTTAAGCAATGATTCAGGAGCAAACGTGACAGCAAGAGATCAAACATTTATTATCAAACATATCCAATTTGATGCATCATTTAAAACGAATTCTGTTGAGGAAATAAAATAGAAAATGCAATGGCTACATCTACCACAATGTTGTAGAGCCTTACTGAAGGCACGCAGCCATGAGTTCTGTTGGAAGTGCTACCACAGTCTGGTTCTCGGACTTTTCACCGCAGGAAAGACAACTATGAAAACTCTACAGGTCCCTGGCCCACATTAAAATCACTGCTCTAGTCAGCCCTTCGAATCTAACTCATGCACACAACTTTTTTTCTTCATATTAGTGCCACCTTTATGCTGAGGTCTTGTCGTATTGGTGTAGGGCTCTACAAATTTGTAGCCTGAATTGACCTTGCACACTCCCCTGCCACTTTTTTTTTTTTTTTAAATAGTGTGTGCTTTTTCCGTATTTCCACTTCTTTACCATCTCTGACATTTACTAGCCTACACTAGCCACAATGTTTAAACTTTTGGTGTATTGCTGTGGTGGAAATGTCCAGCATGGTATTTTGTGCATTAGCCAGCCCACATCCCACAATCTGTATCTCAATTGAAATTCTATTCAGAACTGGAGACTTCTGGATTCTGGATGGAAACTTCCAGGTTCCTTGTGAGTGTGTACTGGGTTGTTACTTATTGATTGTAGTTCTTGAAATAGCGTGTAACAATCAGGATGTGATTAGAACTGCAGAAACCTTTCTTTCATACATGTTTTTAGGATATCGCGCTGCTAACAGTGGTGTATGATTCTTTTCTACTGTACTAACAGTAGTCATGTGGTCCATGGTGATGTGTCATGCATTGTTGCTGTGTTATCCTTAATGCTTCCATCTTTTCTTTCATCTACAAAATTTTAGAGGCCACGTGCAGAAAAAATGCTTTGGAGATAAAAGACATGGTACAGAGTATGGCCTGGTCTGGCCAGTGGCTCGAAAATGATTTCCATACATGCTAGCACATGAGGGATTCTTGGTTTTTAACAGCTTTGATGCTCAGCTTGGAGGTACACCAAAGATGGCAGAGGTATGCCAAACAGGTGAGATCCAGATAAAACACAGTAGTACTCTCTGCTCAGTCTTCATGCAGTTTTAGTGTTCCATACATAGAACAATTAATTTTGTTGTGGTCCCACCTATTTTTCCCCATTCCTGGCTGGGAAGTGAAGAGACTGCTCCCGAAGGACATGTCCTCTTGGCCCAAGAAGGCAAGAGCATTTTCAAGAACTGCTTTCAGGAATTACCCATCTGAGAAGGGGACAAGAACAGCTGACAGAACATGAGACAACCTTCACATTCCTTCTGTTCACTTGGTGATGCCAAATAGGCTGGTAGGATGAGCTCCCAACCATTCCGAGGGCCATTTAAGATTTTCTGACTCCGACCCCAGCAGGAGGAGAAACCAGTTTTTGACCTTGACGGAGGCGAAGACACCTTAATCTAACTAGGGGAGTGGTTTGGAGAGAGCCAGATCCCCTCAATATAGAAGACATAGCATCTAAAGCAACAGACCCATTTGCCAAGGTTGGATTTCTGGTTGGAACCACACACTCCCCCCTTTAATGATTATCCCAACCGTGATGTTGGGGACACTGTGTTGTTGATTCTGAGAATGGAATACTTTCCTTGTAATCTCAAGCTTGTTTTCCACCTCTTCAGGAATGTTCTTAGGATTTCCTTCACCAGAATCGACTGATGCATTTGTGGGATCCCACAGCTTGAGGAACCCTCAAGGATCCCTCTTTGTACAGGCGGCGGTGCTCCAGTTAATGGCATAGAGGATTTAGGAGTAATGTGGTATATCCCTGGATATTCGGCATACGTTTTGGGTTCACTGAGAGTTTTGAGCTGCAGGCACCATTAAAAGTTGTTAACTAGTATAGAAAGAGATTATGATTCACTTTCAAGGGCTCTTGTTAATTTTATTTATTATCAGACATGGCAAAAGGAGGTAAGTCATAAAGGATCATCAATTCATTAAATCAGGCAAGTCACCTGCCTTTGAATGGAGTCCCAGAGTGGTAGACAGAGTGCTTAAATTGAGCCAGTGGTTGCCAGTGGGGTCACTGGCTCTCTTTTTTTGGAGACAAGCACTTATTTTTATTTCTCTAGAGCAAGAGAGGGAAAAACACACAAAGAGGAAAGAAAGAGAAAGACGCAGAAACTGTCACAAATGGAGAAAGCAGGAACTTGAAGAGTGAGATAAAGAAGCAGAGAGTATTTGGTGGTCAATAAAAGAGGCACAAGGGGATTCCAGACTACTACCTTGTCATTTGGTGCGCCAACATGAAATAGCAGTGGCACAGACTTCTGCGTAGGTCTTTGGGCACCTGCACTCATTCTTTTACAAATTAAGTACTGGGTAGATCTAATAGTGGGTGAAGCCAACGTAGTCATCTGTGTGCAGGTGTTTAGAACTCTAGGACATGAAGAAAGAGGACAAGATATTCAAGTGTTGGCCATTGGAAAAAAAAAAAAAAAAAAACTATTGCTGTTATTTTTGATTTTGTGTAAGAAAATCAAAGACATTTGGTCTTTAAATTGGACCGTAGAGTATTAATTAACTCCAGGGGACAATGCCGAACATGAGTGTGGTGGTTCACCAGACAACCCCAAACTCTGGGTTCTCCATTGTCTGCAAGTCTATGAAACCGTGACAGAAGGCAATGGGTTTCAGAGGAACCCATATCTATATATATTCCTCAAGAAACATTACTTCCTTATCTTTCTGGCTACTCTGGATAGATGGCCGATGCAGCAAATGAGCAATGATACTTTCCACACTGGAATTCATTCTGAGTGGAGGTGCACTTTCAAAGTTTTCCTGGTGAGACCATGGCTGACAGCCTCAGATTACCTGAATGGCTGGAGAAGTCTACTTTCAAGAGGCTCTATTGCAATCCTATTGGTGAGAGTTGAGCTTTAAACAACCATAATCCTCACTATTCAGGACTGATGTACAATGTAGGTAGTTCTTGCAACTGTGACAAAGTCACAGTGATACAAAGAAGACAACATTCCATCCAAACTTACAAGTATAAGAAGGGAGGGGATCAAAATGATTGTGTCCGGTGTAATGTTCATTTAAAAACTTCACTCGTAACAATGGCAATGCTGCGTGATCCAGGCTGTGTTGGTCTGTAGTAGAAGTTTAAGTAGGACTTTCAGGAATGTAAGGGTTTTTGGCTGTTGCTTCCATTGTTTCTGAAGACTGGAGTAACCACGAAAAAGAAGTCATGTTATTGCCTTACTGTGGACATTTACCCTGCCTACCTGGGGAACATCGTTTGTAACGTTTTAGAAGTTTTTTTCCATGCTGCGAGTAGGAGCAACAATGAGAACAAACCTAGGCATTGCCTCCAAATCATTCACACAACTGTAGCTTTCAGGGAAAAAATCTGGGGGAAATCTTAATCAAACTGCTGCCATGTTTTGTTGCCTCGGTGTCTTTACAGACAAAGCGCAGAAGGGCGGCCAGAGGAAGACACGCCTTGCTCTTGGTCTCAGAAGAAGGTATTTATTATAGTTGCTGAGTAAACGAATGTGTGTACAAGGAGCCAGAGTCAAGACTTATTTCCAAGGTTAAATGTAATTTTGAAAAGTGTGGCCTGCTTCATTATAATTTACTCAGCAAGTCCTTTTGCGGTGGATGCACAATTCGCGCCACGATCTTTTAGGAAATAGGCCAGATCGCAAATTGCATATCCATCTGCAAACACAGGCCTCGTTTTTATGCCGGAGGAAGCCCTAAAGAGAAAAGTTTTCCTTTTCTTTCAACTCCAGCCCTCTTCCGTTTACAGTGTGTACAAATTTGCGGTGACGTGTTACTGAAACCACAAACATTTGTCAACATGTTGATCTTCTCAAGCCAGCTTCCGTTTTTACTCTTTTTTTGAAAACTAAAAAAAATATATATATATATATATATATATATAACCACTAGTAACCTCTTCCTAAAACTGGTGGCGAGCAGCAGAAAATAAGGTTTATTTTTAGCAATTTGGGTCAGCCCTATGTAAATAAGGATGAAATGTGCCTGGCTGCCAAGATACTCAATAATAAACAGCAGCAAGCAGAGAAAAGCCACGTAACAGTGACATTATTTTAAATGAGCCGGCCACGGCACGCATGATCGGATCTGGCAGTGACTTCCTGCCGAAGGGGAATACCAGCGTTCTGCAGAAATGAGGCTCAGATGCTAGCGGACGAAAGTGAAACAAAACACATTCTTTCAGCATTTTATCATTGCGGTCGAAGGTAGGTCTGTAAACTTCCTTACAGTAACAGGAAACCACAGAGAACCTTCTTAACTATAAACGACTGGCTGAAAACCCGGGTTAAAAAAGTGCCAGGGGCACCCCAATCTTGCACATTTCCAGAATGAGGTGACATTTTCCCACTTTTAAAACTTCTAATTAGTATGATGACGATATTACTGTAAATGGTATAACACGATCGTCGGCCCAAATGATGACATAAAAGTCATAATTTTACAAACTATGAACCCATATTACAGAAAGCATATGGTGCTTCCGACACAGATGCCATTGTGACAGCTAAATGTAAATTGAGCATATATCATTCGTGCCAAAATTTTTGACGAGGAAAGAGATTAAAAAAATTAAAAAAAAGTAATCCGGAGAACGTATTTCTCCAACTGACTTCTATTGAAGTAGAGGTAATTTTAGGCGGGAGACAACCAAAATTAAGCCATGTTATTCCTTGTATTAACAAACCGGGAGTCTCCCGCCTGAATCGGGTCTAGTGGCATGTCTGACACACGCCAACATTTTAGAACAACAAAGTGGGAGATTTTGGGGGGGAAAAACACCGAAATGTATTTTCCACATTGACTTCTATTGAAACAGAGGCACATTTAGACGAGAGACTGCTAAAATAAAGCTATTTTTTGCTTAAAAATAAAATCGTGAAGCTCCGCTTGAATTGGGTTTGTTGGTATCCATGCTTCAGCCTGAATAACATTTGCGCCATCTTTGTGCACTGTGGTTAGGGATCTTGCCAGCAAACAGATATGTGCAATGCAGTACGCCAGAAGAGGAACGGCATATACTCCAGAATGCAACACTGGTTACGTTCTGACATTAGCAGATTTCACCTCTTAACAGGTTCAGTACGCATATTCCCCCGAAAGTAGTTGGGTGCTTAGAGAAAGAAGTAGGCTGCCGTTTTGCCAATAAATATTAGTAAAGAAGAACATGGCCTTGAAGAGTATTTCCAAATTCCTCCTCCAGAGTGGCTTTCATGTTAGACCTATCAATTACCAGACTCACAAATTCGAAATACTGACGGGGAGTCATTAAAATACATTTGAAAAACGAAGTAATGCAACTTTTCCATTCCAAACAACAATTGCACTAGATCGTTAGGATACAAACTCCGATTGTCGGGCTGACATTTTCTAACACAATAGCAAGACCTACAGGAGAATTTTCCTTGCTATCTACATTCATGTATTTGGAAACGCGGCAACATGTTGCGCGTATTCAGTCTCCTGTAAGTACTAGGCTTGTACTTTCACTTAATTTCTAAGCGAAAAATACTACATATCCTGTTATCCCAAAGAAATGATTTGTCCATGTGAGCAACAACTGGTCATCTACTATATTTCTATCGATTCAATAATATTTAGCAGATTTTAAAAAAAAGTAGCTCCGTTGCTGCAAGAGATTGGTGGTTGTAGGGCAGTGGTCTCCAAACTTTTTACTGCCGCAACTGAAAAATAAAAATCAATTTGGCCCCACCTCAGAATTTTTCACAATTATTTTATAAAGATGCCAATGTTTAAATATGTCTAGACCTATTTAAACATTGCAGTTACGTACTGTTACCTTTTTAAAAATGCAATAACATGTCTCTGCTTAAGAAAAAACACTTATCTGTGTAATGCTTCTTTTGGCCAGAGCCTGGTGCCCCCCTTGGGATCACTTCAGGCCTCGCCCCCCAGTTCGAACACCTCTGTAAGAGATAATACAAATGGCAACAACAATGTTAATTCCCATCGACCAGATGACTAATCAAATGGCCTATTTAGGAAAAAAATTTTTTTGAAGGGGCACAGATAATTGGCATCAAAGTAGGCTGCACTCTTCTAGGGCTCTGTGTTGCAGGTACACCATCGAAGCTGTCTGATTTGATTGAGGTCATCACCACAAGGGTAGGAGGTGCAAAGGCGTTGTGGGACATCTTGTGATGCTGTGACAGACACGGACTGTACTAACTTTAGTGAAATACTACAGATTTTTTTCAAGCAAGCGTTAATTGTTCAAACTGCATGACCCAGGATGCAAGGGGCGAACTCGACTGGAATGTTAGGCAGTCTGCTCCCAATCGGACTTCATGTTTAAAAGGCTCCCTCGAGCCATTGATCTGACTAGCTCTGGAGACGCACTTGTGAGCCGGGGAGTGGTACTAAACCTGAGACGATATCGGCAACATTTCCAGCAACCCCAAATATTTTTGTTGTTCTTTGGTCTCTACTGATGAAGGGCACTAACCAAGAAACACGTGTCTAGAGATGAACAGTACTATCTGCACTAACTTTAGTGAAATACTACAGATTTTTTCAAGGAAGTGTTAATTGTTCAAACTGCATGTACCAGGATGCAAGTGGCGAACTCGACTGGAATGTTAGGCAGTGTGCTCCCAATCGGACTTCATGACAGGCACGGACTGGTTGTGCACTAGGATCTGCTCTCATCCCATAATTGACATGCAGTACAGCCCAGAACAGGGGATCACAGCCCAGAGCAGCATGCCTAAATTGGAGCGTGCCTGTTAGAGGGAAAAACTTTGAGGGTTAAGGAACGATGCAGAGTCTGACACTGTGGGTGTGGCAAAATGGGGCTACGTTTGAGGGCTGACGAAGAAGACGATTTAATGCCAGTGTACACGGGGGAGAGATGGCCAGGCAGTATAGGTGTGAACTAATCTGGGCTGAGGAAGGTCTGATGAATCTTAGCAGGACTGTGAAGCGGTTGGCAGATCTGCTTGCAGGACCAGTGTTAGCATTTATAAAACACACTGTAGATAGGAGGGTGTGATGGGCATAAAAAAAAAGAAGAAAGAAGCTAGGACTCGCACCTTTTTAAAAACCAAAGCTGTCTTCAGCAAAGGAAAACTCTAGGAACTAGGGATCGGGGAATCCCCAGATAAACACTTTATCTAAAAGAGCAACGTTACTCATGTGCTTTATCAATACCATGCTTGTGGTCCTCAACAAGAAAAGTGACGATTCTGAATCTTTCATGAAGACACTGGACGGAAGCACTCGTGGACAGAGTGTAAAATGGAACATTTGCCTAAAAAAACAGCGGAATGGGTGGATGCCCTGGAGAATTCCTGTTGCTTCAGATTCCTTTATCAGATGATTAAGGGAATTCCCAAATTGTGCTGTTGCATCAGTCTACCAGTGGGGGAGTTATAGCTTGGGATATTGGAGACTGAACAAAGTATAGCACAGATTTATATCGGAAGACGCCCTGTGATGAAGATTTAGAAGGCCCATGGCAATGGTAAAAACCTTATTTGATTATTCTTTAAGTGACTGGGCGGGGGGGTGCATGCGTTGCTGCTGACTGAGATGATCTTTTAAGTGCAGACCATGACACGTGTAGGCAAAAAAGAACTGCAAGTGCTAGAGATTCCTGCATTTGTCAGCTATCCTCAAAGGCGGAGTATCACACAGAGGCAGAAAATTCATATACACTAAGCAAGAGCCCTCTGGGTTTTCACACGGAAAGGGCTGTAACAGACTCAGCCAGTCACCGATTGAGGCCGCCCTGTGTGTTATGTTAAGGGATGCAGCTAAGATGAAACTTGAAGTTCTCAAGTTCTGCCTCTTTGGATATTATCAAAGATAGATGAACTTAGCAGGCAGTTGAACATGATTAATATTGAAACATGCGCTATTTATCACACTGCTCTCCATATTTTATTTCCGTCTACCTCCTTTCACTGTTTTTTCAAGACAGAAACTACTACTGTTGTATGTTTTCATGAAATTGATAAGGTTGATTTAGAGAGATGTCTGCGCATTTCAAGTTGAACTGGGCTTATTACTTATCTTACCGCTGGAAGAAGCAATCTTGAATTTCATTAATTAAATACCAATATATATATATTTTTTAAACCGCCGTTTTAGAGACCCCCCACACACAAACCTTTTTCATCACACTTAAAATACTATGATCCACAATAGGCTTTTGCCTACAGACAGCTAAAAGACGAGACCTAACAATTGAGAGGTTTTAAAACTATGGAGTCAAATCTAAAACTTATGGAGCAAAAAGAAGGGACTGTTTTGCTCCTATGCCGCACTCTCTGCAGCATTTCTGGGAGAACAGGAACACAACTGATGCTATGTGTCTAAGGAGAGAGCTGTTTACTTCAGTGAAAAGAAAGCAGAGGGCTTTACCTTCATCACTGTCACACCCCAGGCATTGAGTGTAGGTCCCTGGGCTCTTGGTGGCACTGTGCCCCTTTGTAAGTGGAGCTGAAGTATATGTTCCCTGACAAAAATGATCCAAAAGTACAGCAGATAATTTGCTCCCTGGCAAAGCAGATCCAAATATCCTCAACTGTTTTAGGAGTCAAGCACGAAGGGAAAACACATGCCAGAGACAGCACTGTGGTGGGACAGATGCAACAGGCAGTGTGTGTGTCTGTGTGTGTGGGGGGCATGGAAGATGGTGGCTTGGAAGCAACATGGGGGCACCATGTGGAGAAAGCAACACAGAGGGCACGAGAAGGGAAGCAAACTAACTGGGAGACAGCAATGTGGAGGGGAGGAGAAAAAATAACTGGTTGAGAAAACAACAGCAGTGAGTAGGGGTATGCAAGTGGGCAAGAGAAAACACAGAGCTGGCTGAGGGTAGCAGATCAAGGAGACAATTGGAGAACACATGCATTGGTAGAGTGCTTAAAAATAAAGAAAAAAGTTGCACTCGAAGAATTAGAAATGGAGGAGCGCAAGTAACGCATTCTAGCTCCAGGGGACGAACACAAAAAGAGGAAGGAAAGCCTACACAAACTAACAAGAAGCAAGTAAATGAGTGACAATGAAGCCAACCAATGGTAAGCAATGGGGAGGCTCCAAGGTAACAATACACCTTACAAAAGGCAGTGCAAGTGCTGTCCAGTAGGCAAGACCTAAAAATAAGCATGGCAAATAAAGTAAGGCCTTGAGAAATATACTGTATTTGCTATGGCAAGTGACATTTTATCAGGGCGAGCTATTTTTCGGGCCTACTGGCCTGGTCTGATGAGAATTCCATCTGGGAAAGTACCGGTGTCCTGTAAGAAAGTGAATGAACAATTAAGAAGCCTTTAAATCTTATTCATCTCATCACCCTTGCTGTTCATTCAAAATATAGAGGTCAAATATCAGCTTACGTCTTCTTACAAATTGCTGCTTTTTTTATTGGGGAGATTGGTGTTTACAGTTCTTTCTTGGACTGCGAAGTTAGAGGACTTTGTAAAATGAACTGTTGTGTCAACCGTGCAGGGCACACAACATGTAAATAGCTTATAAATGATCTGTACATATATTTCAAATTATATTTCAGTAAAGAGGAAAGCACTTTTTCTAAGTCTGAAATGAGATGGAAACAAAGATTTTAATAGTATCAAACCAAATCAGAATACTTTACTCGGTGATGGACAAATGACTAATATTTGCTGAAAGCTGATGTCCACATATCATTTTTAAGTAATAGATGTATCAGTAAAACTGCATGTCGGTGGGAAAGGTTGTGGCCATTTCAATGGAAAATGTCTATAAATGATAGTGTGTTACCACATCATGATTCACTAATATATTTATTAAAAGTAAGTGTGTTTAAATATGACATGAGAAATATTTTTGCCTTCTCCCTGATGATAATGCTGTTAGTGAACTAAGAGAAGTCATGGGGTTATGTGTACCCTATATGTGGGCTACGTTTTTATTATATACTGACCAAAAAAAATAGGCTATTAAATGAAACAAGAGTTTTTTGTATAGCAGACATGCTTAACTCATATTTGAAGGTGCTCATGCATGCCACATCGAAGAAAAAGGCAACTTGATAAAATATTTTCCTAGGATCACAAAAATGTACAGCTCAAGCTCATTATAGTTAGGTGGAGTAGATTATTCAAGGCACTAGACCTGCAGGTCTGGGAACATTTTTTTGGGGCCTGAAAGTTCCAACAAAAGAAGCAATTTTCTATTTATAATGTGCTGATACATTACTTTCAAAATGACAGGAGGGGTAACAATCCACCAACAAACGTACAGTAAAAGGTTAACCTTTCATAGAGTAGGGCTTAACTTGTGAATGCCATGTGTATTCCAGAACAAGTTAAAAATTCAATCTATGGGTGTGTTTGTGAAAAAACTGCATTAGAAATGTGATCTTTGCAAACCTGCAAGCTGTCACTTTTCTACAATTATCATTTGATTCAAGTACAGCGATCTGTAAAGCGCAAGGCTGATACACTCACTTTACAACAATCTAATCATCAGAAAACATAACTACTATGGAGCTGTGCCTCCCAATGACTTAAGCATTGTAAATTAAGGTGTCACTTATTCCAATAATTGCTCAATAAGTACACATAATGATTTGACACTTCCTAATACATGTGAGATACAAATAAAGCTGGAATTAAATTGTTAAAATAGTTCCAATACATTAATATGCATCGTTCTCGTCAAAGAAACTCCTCCGCTGTCATCAGTCTCGCGGGTTCGTCACAAAAGAATCACTGCGTTGAATTAAATATCTTCATGTTTGCCCGAATATAACATACAAAATGTTCACGTTAATCCCCAGACGTAATGTAAAAATGTCTTTAATCAAAAAGGAATTAACACTTTCAAAGATCGATTGCTCTTAACTGAATAGGCCACAGCCTGTAAGGGAGAATTATGTAAAATGTTCTAATACTAACAGGTCCCAAGTATGATATAATTAAATCCATTAACCGTCAAAGAAGGTTCATTTGTGATATATATGCAATTCAACTGCAGCTAAATTTGAGATCCAAGTTTAAGAGTCATAAATATTGAGACAAATTTCATACTTGACTACTTTATATATAAAAAAAAAAAGTCAACCAATTAGTAAAATATAAATTATCGGCCTCTGACAATTTTGAGCCCAATGCTTTTGCTGTTGAATAATCTTCCACCCTCTGCAACCGTTAAATGGTTACAAATACATGTGCGCTCAAAAAGTTAAGTAGAAATGGTTACACTGTGACTTATGATGGAAAATACTATCAAGTCTTTTTTAGGCTGTGCATAGCAGTGCGCAAGCACTGCTTTTCCAACGTGTTGGTATTTATCTGGGCTTTTAACTAAGCCCACCGCACGCCTATCACTATCACTCGTTAATGGGCTTGCCATTCAAAAATCCTTTATTTTCGTTGGTAAATGCAAATGGGACGGTTTAGTTACCGCCTTGGACATCGCCCTGTTACATGGCTAATTGCACTTTTGCTGATACGTTTGACTGCGAGCAAACTTCTTTTTCCTTTTGTGTGCTGCTTCAAACTAATGCTGTGGCGCATTGAATCGGCTTGCTTATGTGGAACTGTATTACTTTTCATTTTCAGTTTGTGTGGCAAGAAAAGTCCGGTTAGGAGTTTACAACGCTAATAGCTCTAACTCGAGCAAATGCGAGACCCATTGCATTGCAAATTCTTGTATTACATAAGCTTCTGGATCATTAACCACGCGGGACTGTTAAAGTTTCAACCATATGATCGCTACCAAGTCTCACGAAGGGCAGAGAAGTAATTTTCCATTTCTATGAGAAAAGTTGGAAACAGGTAAATAAACTATTTTCTTTTTGCAGTTTCTAAATATTTAAGCCACCCGGTGTATGACGGACTCACGTATGCATTTACAATGCAAGCCTTTACCACGCATTGCTTTTACCATGCATAGACCTTTACAACACAAGGTAAGTATGTATGTGGTATAAATAAGCTAAGTTAATCGTGTGTGTGTGTGCGACTTAAAAAAAAAAAATGGGGCCCTCCAAACCTCCCATTTTTTAATTACTTTTACCACCCCATACCTCTAGCCACCCCTGAACCCTAAAACACCCTATATTCAAGGGCAGCTTGTTCGCTACGGTGAAGGATTATTGCCCCACTGGCTGTTCCAGAAGCAGAAAAACAAAACAATTGTTTTCTATCATTTTATTTTTCTGCTTCTGGCACAGCAGTTCAGGGAGGGGTGGGGCGGGGCTGGGTCACGGGAGGTGAGAAGGGGGAGGAGGGGAGAGTGCACTAAGTGCACGTGTGTTTGTCCGGCCTCGGAGGCTGGCCAAACACACATGCGCACTGAGGTTTCTCCAACCCCGCTGTATACACAACCAGGCTGGAGAAACTGCAAAGACCCCAGGCTTGTGTCTAAGTGGCAGTGACTGCTGCTCAGACCAATCCTGACGCTGCTTACATGCTATGTATGGCATTTAAGCAGTGCCAGGATTGCTGGGGAGCCTGTTCTGGTGTCCCAGCAAATGCTTGGACACCAGAACAGGCAAGGAGGACGAGTGGGGCGACAGGAGAGGACGGAGGTGGAAAGAGGTAAGTTTTTTTAAAATTTGTTTTATTATTATTGTTATTCCCTCCCAGCCCCTCCACACCTTGAGATTTGCAGCAGCAGCCCACTGCCTATACTCCCACCCACTCCTAAATCCTAAAAACACCCTTACCACTCTATACCCATACCTACCTTAAGTCCTAAAAACAAACGTACCATCCAATACCCTTACCAACGTCTAAACCCCCAAAACACCCTTATCACCCTATACCCCTACCCACCCCTTAACCCTAAAAACACTTTTACCACTCAATCTTACCCTCCTCTAAAACCAAAAAACAACCTTACCACCCAGTACCCTTAAACACCCTTTAACACTAAACACACCCTTACCATCCTAAACCCCAATCCACCACGAAACTCTAAAAACATCCTTATCACCTAATATTCTTACCTCTAATCCTTAAAAACACCTTTATCACCCAATACCTTACCCTCCCCTAAACCCTAAAACACCCTTACCACCCAATCCCATTACACATCCCAAACCCTAAAAACAATCTTACCATTCTATAGCCTTACCCACCCCTAAACCCTAAAAAGACAATAATCACGCAATACCATTACTCACCTCTAATCCTTAAAGACACCCTTCCCACACAATACCCTTGCCCACCCGTAAACCCTAAAAACACCATTGCCACCCAATGCCCCTAACCACCCTCAACCCCACATTATATATATATATATATATATATATATATATATATATATATAGAGAGAGAGAGAGAGAGAGAGAGAGAGAGAGAGAGAGAGAGAGAGAGAGAGAGAGAGAGAGAGAGAGAGAGAGAGAGAGAGAGATAGATAGATAGATAGATAGATACTGTGCACTACCCTCAGAGCGCATGTGTGTTTGGCCGGCCATCTCGGGCTGGCCAAACACACATGCGCTGTAGGCTCTCGAGAGAGCCTGCACAGGCTCCCAGTCTGCTTGTGAGCGCCTAGCCAGGGCGCTCCCAGCCAATCCCGATACTGTTGGCAGCAGGGCAGGCTGGGAGCCTGTGCCTGAGGGAGAAGATGGAGGAGAGGAGCGGCACGAGAGGAGCAGGTACGTTTTTATTACATTTAAAAAAAACGAATTTCAAGACCTGCTCCCGCGCGTCACCTCCCCCCAACCTCTGCGCTCCGCCACCCTCCCAATTAGGGAAGCGAGCCACAAATGCCATTGAGGACAGGGTTTAGCCCTCTAAGGGTTCGGGAATGCAGTGAAGTGAAGGACATCTGTTTAAGGGCCCTACCTGTCCCAGTAAGTGGATCTTTAAATTGTTTCACAGTACTGAGTTGCCACCACTTTGGAGAATGGTCTGACCTTAGGAGAGGGAGCACAATCCATACAGAACCATGTCACACATTTCATATTGTGATGCTTAGCCTACAACAAACTGCTTTCAACAACATGAACACTAAAATATTTAATTTACAGTAGAACGTAAATATTCTCCTCAATTTGCTTTCCCTTTGCAAAACCTATAATCAACAAGAGTTTTTTTTGCTTGCATAAAATTAAGCATAACTGAGAAATAGTTAAATACCTGCGTTACTATGGAGATTATGATCAAGTGTATGCCATAAATCGGAAATGGCTATGAAGGGAGTTTTAGAGGCACATTGCACCACTCAGCTACTAACCCTGATTAGCATCCCAAGTCCAATAAAAGCAGAAATGTAGGGGTTAGATCTCGATTAGTGCTCTGTTGTGCTCACAGCACCAACATTCAAGAAGTGGGAAAATACATATTTCCTCCCAGCAGTACATATTTTTTGTCCACAAAGTAACACTAACGGTGCTTAATTTGAGCCAGTGGTTGCAGTTGCACCGGCACTGATTTTTGGCTCAGAGCAAGAGAAAGAAATGGGGAAAAAGAAGACAGAAGAAATAAAGTAAATACAGGAGTGACCACAGGAGATTATATATGCATGAAAACGAATCTGCAGGAGTGAGATTGAAAGAAAATGTAGGATGGTACAAAGGGCAAGAGGTGGGAGTCGGAAAACATCACTTACAACACAGCAAATGCAATGCAATGCATTTACCACAATGCCTTTACCACACATATGCGTTTACCTCGCATGCCTTTACCACTAATATACCTTTTACCACGCATGCCTTTACAATGAATTTCGTTGTAAAGGCTTAAATGGTAAAGGTTTATGCATGGTAAAGGTTTTAAAGGTGAGTACAACTAAGTATTAAGTGGGTTGAGTGATATATAGATGTGTGGTGTTTAGGGTGGGTAAGGGTTATTGGTGGTAAAGGCGGTTTTAGGGTGGGTATGGGTTTTAAGGTGGTAAGGGCATTTTGTAGGTTTTAGGGTGGGTATGGGTTTTGGGGTGGTAAGGGCGTTAGGGTGTGTAAGAGTTTTGGGGTGGTAAGTGCATTTTTAGGTTTCAGGGTGGGTATGGGTTTTTGGATGGTAAGGGCATTTTTAGGTTTTAGGGTAGATAGGGTTTCTGGGTGGTAAGGGCATTTTTAGGTTTTAGGGTGGTATGGGTTTTGGGTGGTGAGGGCATTTTTTGGGGGTTTTAGGATGCTATGGGCATTTTTAGGTTTAAAGTGGGTATGGGTTTTTGGGTGCTAAGGGCATTTTTAGGTTTTAGGGTGGGTTTTTGGGGTGGTAAGGAAATTTTTAAGGTAGGTAGGTTTTTTGGGCCGAAAGGTAGGTAGGTAGGTATATATATATATATATATATATATATATATATATATATATATATATATATATATAATATATTTATGTTATACTTAACTCTACTGTTTTGCACGCGTATGCCTTTACCAACAATGCCTTTACTACAAATGTTTTGTGACAAAGACAGGAGTGGTAAAAGCATATGCGTGGTAAAAACATTTTGAGGTAAGTGCATGCATGGTAATGGCCATGCGTTGTACTTACAGGGTTGTAAAGGTATGCGTGGAAAGTTCATGAGTTGTTCCATCATACATATGGTGAGATCTAGCCCAAGCTGTCTTGAAATTAAAAAAACTAGAGAGAGTTGACAGCGCCAGCTGTGGGCTGCTAATAAAAACTTTAGGCTTCAACTCTCAAACTCATTGCAGATTGTTGTTTGTTAGTATAACATGACTGCTGGTGTTTGACTGCTGGCTGGGACACCTGTGTGCTTCAACTAGCTTGTTAACCCATTACTGTGATATATATATGGAAAATGTCACTTACCCAGTGTACATCTGTTCGTGGCATGTAGGGCTGCAGATTCGCATGCTATGCATTATTCCGCTATCTAGTGTTGGGCTCGGAGAGTTACAAGATGTTTTTCTTCGAAGAAGTCTTTTCGGAGTCACGGGATCGAGTGACTCCTCCTCTCAGTCATAATGTGCATGGGCATCGACTCCGTTGCTAGATTTTTCTCCCGCAAAAGGGTGTAGGAAGGAGTGATAAAGTGTAATAATATAAATGTTGTATAGAAATAGTAAGTAAAAATAGATGTCCATGCAAATGTAAATGTATATACATATGTACAAATTAGAAACACTGCAGCGACTACAGGCTTCCGGGGAGGAGGGAGGGTGCATGTGAATCTGCAGCACTACATGCCATGAACAGATGTACACTGGGTAAGTGACATTTTCCGTTTCGATTGCATGTGTAGCTGCAGATACACATGCTATGCATAGACTACAAAGCAGTTACTCTCCCCAAAAAATGCGGTGGCTAGCCTGTAGGAGTTCAAGTTGTTTGAAATAATGTTCTTAAGACAGCTTGACCAACATGTGCATGTTGCTTTGAAAATACATCTACATAGTAATGCTTTGTAAATGTATGTGGTGTAGACCATGTGTCAGCTTTACATTTGTCTGCCATTGGTAGGTTTCCTAAAAATGCCATAGATGCACCTTTTTTCCTCATGGAATGTGCTTTAGGTGTGATTAAAAGTTGTCTTTTTGCCTTACTGTAACATGTTTGTATACATTTAACAATCCATCTTTATGTGGTTCTTAAAAGGCAACGAAAAGCTGTTTTATTTTTCTGAAATCTTTTGTTCTATCCACATAGTACATTAGAGCTCTCTAAAGGTCAAGAGTGTGAAGGGCTCTTTCTGCAATTGAATCTGGCTGTGGGAAGAAGAATGGCAATTCCACTGTTTGGTTTATATGAAAAGGAGATACAACTTTTGAAGGAAATCTTGGATTAGTTCCAAGTACAACTTTATGATTGTGTACTTGGAAAATGATTGTATTTCACTTACTCTTAGTAATGAAGTAATGGGCACTAGGAAAGCAACTTTCCAGGTTAGGAATTGAATCTCACAGGAATGCATGGGTTCAAAAGGTGGGCCCATTAGTCTTGTGAGTACAATATTGAGATTCCAAGCAGGAACAGGTGGTATTCTAGGTGGAATAATACGTCTTAGTGCTTCCATTAAGGTTCTTATGACTGGGACTCTAAAGAGAGAGGTATGTTGAATAGTTTGCAAGTATGCTGATTTTGCAGTGAGATGGATTTTAAAAGATAAGAAAGCTAAATTTGACTTCTGTAAATGAAGTAGGTAGCATACAATATCTTGTGTTGATGCTGTAAGTGGATCAGTATTTTCAGATTGACAGTAATAAATTGTTTCCTTTTGTTAGCAGAGCATTGCCTAGGCGTGCCTGTTTGAGAACTTCCATGCATTCTAATGGAAGTTGTAAGTATCCAAATTCTATGACTTCAGGAACCAAATCGCTAAGTTGAGAGCACTGGGATTTGGATGTCTGATTTGTCCTTTGTTTTGTGTTAACAAATCCGGTCTGTTTGGAAATTTGTAGTGAGGTTCTACTGACAGGTCTAGGAGTGCTGTGTACCAATGTTGTCGTGTCCACGTTGGGGCTATGAGTATCATGGTGAGAGAGGTCGGACAGTTTGTTGACCAGAAATGGAAGTAGTGGGAGAGGGGGAAAAGCGTAAGCAAATATCCCTGACCAGTTGATTCATAGAGCATTGCCCTTGGACAGAGGGTGTGTGTCTGGATGCGAAGTTTTGGCATTTTGCGTTTTCGCTTGTTGCGAACGGGTCTATTTCTAGTGTTCCCCACTTTTGAAAGTACTGTTGAAGTACCTGAAAGTGAATCTCCCATTCGTGTATCTGTTGGTGTGTTCTGCTTATGAGATCCGCTAGCTGATTGTGTATTCCTGGGATGTATTCTGCTAGTAGATTAATGTGATTGTGAATTGCCCATTTCCATATTGTTTGGGCTAGAAGGGACAGTTGAGATGAATGTGTCCTGCCTTATTTCTTTAGGTAATACATGGTCATCATATTGTCTGTTTTTTTATCAAGACAGTCTTGTGTTTGAGAACCGGTTGAAACGTTTAAGTGATAATTTTGCTGTTTTGAATCCCAATCCCCTTGAATGGTAAGGTTGTTGAGATGAGCTCCCCAACCTATCATTGATGCATCTGTTGTTATTGTGGTCTGAGGCACAGGGTCTTGAAATGACCGCCCCTTCATTAAATTGCTTTGATTACACCATTGAAGGGACCTGTGCGTTTGGCGGTCTAACAACACTAGATATTGTAATTGACCTTCTGCTTGAGAGCATTGCTGTGAGAGGCACTGTTGTAGTGTCCTCATGTTTAGTTTTTGCATGTGGTACTACTGCTATGCAGGATGGCCTTATTCCTAATAGTTTCATGATAAATCTTACAGTGTATTGTTGATTTGGCTTCATTTTTGGTATGAAATTTTGGAAAGCTTGTATCTTTTGTGTAGTTGGATAGGCTAAGGCTTCTTGTGTATTGAGAATAGCACGTAGGTAAGGTTGCACTTGTGCTGGCTGAAGATGGGACTTTTGGCAGTTGAGAGTGAACCCTGATGTATGTAGGGTCTCTATTGTGTATTGAGTGTGTTGTTGACATTGTGTAAAATTGATTGATTTTATTAGCCAATCGTCTAGATGCAGAAAGACATGTATGTGTTGTCTTCTTAGGTAAGCTGCTACTACCGTTAGACATTTTGTGAACACTCTTGGAGCTGTTGTTATGCCGAATGACAGAACTTTGAATTGATAATGTTTTCCTGCTATCACAAACCTTAGGTATTTTCTCTGAGATGGATGGATGGATGGATGGATGGAAATACGCATCTTTGAGGTCTAATGCAGTCATGTAATCTTGTTTTTGTAGTAGTGGAATGACATCCTGCAGAGTTACCATATGAAAGTGTTCTAAAAGGATATATAGATTTAGTGGTCTGAGATCTAGAATGGGTCTGACAGTGCCATCCTTTCTGGGAATGAGGCAGTATAGTGAGTATACCCCTGTTCCTTGTTGAGGTTTTGGGACCAATTCTATTGCCTTTTTTATTAGTAGCGATTGTACTTCTTGTTGTAATAAAACATTGTGTTCTGGGGACAACCTGTGATAATGTGGAGAAATGTTTAGAGGGGTAGAAATCAATTCTAGGCAGCAATAACCATTGCGGATAATTGAAAGTATCCATTGATCTATGGTGATATTTTGCCATTGGGAGTGGAATTGCTGCCGTCTGCCCCCCCACAGGAGATGTGTGGGGTTGAGGGATGGTTAATAAGTCACTGTTTAGATGGGGTAGTGGCTTGTTTTGAGGCCTGGAATTTGACTCTGGTTCTAAAGTGTTGGCCTCTATAAGAACCTCTAAATCCTCCTCTCTGGTACTGCTGTTGTTGTTGCCCTTGTTTTGCCTGGGAGGTAGAAGCCTCTGTGGATTGTGGCTTGAATCCTCCTCTAAATTGTTGTCTATGACAAGAGCCTCTGTAAGGTGTTGCTTTGGCTGTGTCTGAGTCCTTCCTGAGTTTTTCTATGGGAGTGTCAACCTCAGGACCAAATAGGTGTTTTTATAGAAAGGCATATTCAGCACTGCCTGCTGTATTTCTGGCTTGAATCCAGAGGAACGTAGCCATGCGTGTCTGCATATGGTGACAACAGTATTCACGCTTCTAGCTGCTGTATCTGCAGCATCAAGTTTCAAGGGCAGACTGTATTTGGTTGATACTTATGGCCTGACCCCCTTAACAATCTGTTGGGCTCTCTTTTGATCTTCTTTTGGCAGGTGTTGTAGGAGTTTCTTCATCTCGCCACAGTGGGCTCTATCATACCTTGCTAGCAAGGCTTGCGAGTTTGCAATTCGCCATGGATTAGCAGCTTATGTTGCTACACTCTGGCCAGCAGCATCACATTTTCTACTCTCTTGGTCAGGGGAAGGAGCATCCCCTGACAACTGGCTATTAGCCCTCTTTAGGGCAGTACTGACAACCACTGAGTCTGGGGGTACTTGGTGGGTAATGTAATCAGGTCTGTAGGTGCAGGCTTATATTTTTTTGTCAATGTGTGGTGTTAAAACCCTACCTTTGACCGGCTCAGTGAATATTTCATCTGCATGCTTAATCATGCCAGATAGCATTGGGAGGCACTGATATCGTGAGTGCGTGGAGGACAAGGTGTTAAAAAGAAAATACTCTTCCAAAGGTTCACTATGCATAAGAACCCCATGGTACTCTGCTGCCCTAGCAATAACCTGCGTGTATGTAGTAGTGTCTACTGGGGGAGAAGGTTTGGAAGGGTATAAGTCCGGGTCACTGGCAGGAATAGGATCCGGATCATACAGATCCCAACGGTCATCTGTATCACCATGAGAATATTGTGAATGAGTTGAAGGCTAAGGTGGTAGGCTAATGGGTGGTGGCGAAAAATAAAGTTGTGGTGAATGAGGAGGAGAAGTATGCATCGGTAATGGCTTCTCCTTCCGTTTAAAAATCTTTTCTGGTGGTGGAGCAGTATCTAAATGTTCTTGAAAAGCCAACTTACTCTTGGTCTGTAGAGGAGGTGCAGTAATTATTCTGCCAGTCTCTTTATGGATACGAATCCTTGATTGTCTCATCCATGATTTCAAGGATGGGTTGAATCTCTGTGTCCTCAGAAACATGATCAAATGTGTCTATGTGACTGTTCGTCAAGTGATTTTGAGCTCTGCTGAAGATGGCTCGAAAGTCCTTGTTCTTCCGAATAAAAATACTTTTTCAGCTCCGAAGATGATCATTTTTTCAGGCCCGAAAATACAGCCGGTTGTTTCGGCTCCAAAGCAGGGCGTGGAGGCTTCGACTCCAAAGAGTGGGGACACCGACTTGGTTCAGAAGTTGAGCTTTTGGTGGACTTGCTCGACTCTGGTATTGACGGAGGTGTGGCCTTTTTTTGGCGCCTAACCCGAAGGTCAGTCGAGGAGAATCTTCTTTCGGGTCGAACCATGGCTTTCTGGCAGTGGTGCACCAAAGGCCTTCGAGGACTTTTTATGAGTGGGCATAGGGGCAGTCATTCTCACGTGCTGACCAGCAGTGATGAGTCTATCTTCCTCTGAGTCTTCTTCGGAGTCAGTGTCTCTGATGGAAACTGCCATCTGCGCCTGTGCTTCCTCCATGGTGTCAAGATGTTTGGTACTCTTCGACGCCATTTCCAGTCTCCTGGCTCTCTGATCAAGCAGGGTTTTTTTGGATCGAAATGCTCGACAGGCCTCGCAATCTTCTGCTCTGTGATCGGGGAAAAGACACAGATTACATACAAGGTGTTGATCTGTGTATGGAAATTTTGCATGGCATAGAGGACAAAATCGAAATGGATTCTGATCCATCAGGCTTCGAAGTGGTAGGCCCAAACAGGCCCGAGTCGGGCGCATGCAAACCGAAGGGCAACATTTAGTTTTCAACTGTACTATTGGTTCGAGTCGAGGTGGAAACGCGATTGAAACAATACCGACGGTCAAAGAAGTTATCTAAAGTTTTGAATTCGAAATCTCGGAGCGAGAGGAAACACGTCTGAACCCGACAGTGGAAAGAAAACAATCTAACAACGGAGTCGATGCCCATGCGCAGTATGACCGAGAGGAGGAGTCACTCGATCCTGTGACTCCAAAAAGACTTCTTAGAAGAAAAAATTTGTAATACTCCGAGCCCAACACTAGATGGCGGAATAATGCACAGCATATGTATCTGCAGCTACACATGCCATCAAACATATATCTATCTAAATATATATATATATAACACAAGTTTTTCAGTTTTTTGTGTTGCATTTTTTTAACTGTTCTCTGCCCAGTCAAGCAAACATATACAGGGAACGCTTTTCATTCCAGTTCTTTGGTTTGACTTCATGCACACAGACATGGGCACATAAGATGAAATAATTGCAGTGCGTGTACAACCTATACATTGCACTGCGAAAAGAAAGTGTGTCACTTTTCAGAGGGCACTGTTTAGTTTTGTTCTGCGATTTATACAGTGCTGCACTGATTCTTGTGGTCGAGTTAGGGTTATCCTCATCTTTTTGTATTATAAAAGGTCTCATGGCACACCGACCCACGCGCCGGATGAAGTTCAACCTTGGAGTGAGAAGCTGACTTCTCTGGACCGCCGGGAGCGTTATCTGGCCAGACATCTTAATAAAAACACCTAAAATCCGAGATTAACAAGTATCACTTCATGATCCACAAAAAACGCAGACCCGTCCAATACAACTAAAGTTGTTCCATTTATCTCATTCCTAAATTCAAAGTGACATAGTCAGTCTGTTAGTCACCACTAGTTGAACTTGCGCAGGCTTCTCAAGGGCAACTGTTTTTGTTTCGTAATGGAAAGAGTAAGCATAGTTCACTTCATGTCAGTCGTGTTATCCTGAGGGTCAATAACTGATAAATTATTTGGAATATCTAGTATGTTAGGTGATATAAAATAATTCATGCCCCAGGTTCTGAATTCAATTTCAAAGGGACAGGAAAGGGTGTCATTCTGCATCGTTTCATGGGCGTATGCCAAAGTTATGTAGCTGATTGCAGGTGCACTGCACCTGTGCTACAAGAGTATTATGAAAGTGTAAACTCAGCAGAACCTAATTCAGTATAGCTTACTGTTCTAGTTTTCAATATATTTTTTTATTAAGGTGTGAAATGTTTGTAAAACATTAAAGAAGGACTTTACTAAATTGTAAATGCAAGATAGCCATCTACCAAATAGATACTAACCCTTGTTTCAACAAAAAAAAGCCAAGAATTCAACAAACCAGTAAAGTGTCAGATCTTCCACATTTAAATGCATGAGGTAGTGATCACCAAAAAAAGAGCATTACTGTAAATCCCAGCTAGAAAAACAAACATGAATATCAGAAAACAGACCTTCTATTCACCCAACTCGTCATCATTCTGGGTCCCACAGAAATGAATAATGAAACTTTTAGGTGTGCAGTCTCTCACTTGGAAGGGTCAATCCACTTTCCATGCTGGTACGAATACGACTTAAATCACTTTTGGAATAGGATTTTTCTCAGCTTGGTGTCTACATAGCATTGCTAAAGTAAGCATTCCGTGCACCACATTTTCTTTAAGGTTCCATCGTATGGCTAATGCCCATGCACATCAAACAAAATGAAGTTTTAAGGAATAAGGGAGAAAGTCAGCTAAGCTCCCATATGGAGCTGTTCTTGCCGGAAACAGCATTGTTAACAACAGAGGAGCCACGGAAGCCTTTACAATTAATCAGTGCTTAATTTGTCAATAAAAACGTGCCGGTGCTCAAATCCCTCCTCTTAAACACGGGGCTGCTGGAATTAAATGTGCGAACACGGAATACAGAGGCAGCTTAATCCTGGAGCCATCTCGGACCCATTTAATCCATTTACAGTCACTCCCTGCCCTTAACAACAAATTTCATTGTAAAGGCACACATGGTAAAGGCATACTTAACAATGTACATGTATTTGTCAGTATTTGGCAGGTAAATATTAAGTGTTTTATATGTGTATATATGTATATATATATCTATCACTTAAAAAACCAAAGGTTACAGGGACATTATAGTTAGGTTCTGAATTTACTCACACAAAACCATAGAAATTCAGCAGTTAGAGTTATTTCAAGTAACTGCAACTCTCACATCTGCCATGCACAGTTTTTTCTTCAATAATTTGACTGCCAATGTTTTATTTATGTGTGTAATGAGGTTATAGAAGTTGTTATGAGTGCTGTAATATCTGGGGTAATTAGCAGTGCATGGCGAGGGTGTGAGAGTGGGCTTGAAAGTGTGTCTGGATGGGAGTTAATGTGAGAGTGTCTGGGTGTGACAGTAGGTGTGGGAGGGTGTCTCTGGGTGTGAGTGTCTGTGAGTGAGTACATGAGTCTCTGAGTGGGTCTGTGAGTGGGAGCACGAGTGTCTGAGTGTGCCTGTAAGTGGGTGCGCAAGCGTCTGTGTGGGTGTGTCAGTAGCTGTGTGAGTGATTCAGCCACAAAAGAATCTCATCTGCCCTCTTATCCACAAGAGTCCACCGTTTTGCACAAAATATCCAAGTGGAGCTTTTTTGCCTCATTGGTAAGTGTCAGGTACGTATTCTGCACTACAGCTGTAGTTTCGCAGTATGATTCTTCCTGGTGCTTCTTTATCTAGAAATATGTGAAAACATGAATCCTCCTATATAGAGGCCAACAAGTCTACAAAGATGTAAATCTCCAAAAAAAACAGTGTCCTTCCTGTTATCTATATGACGTAAGTGCTTCTTTGTTCGGTTGGGATGTCCTCATATTCCTCAGCATCAAGACCCCATCCCCCGGGGCCTACCACTACTGAATGGGGGAGGGGGGCTGCGCAGCACACCTCCCCGGGCCAATTTCGGCCCCAGGGACCCCATCCCCTGGGTCCCACTACAATTCAATGGGGCCGAGTAGCCCCCCTCACTGGGCCGATTTCGGCCTCGGTGACCCCATTACCCGGGGCACGGCCTTAACATATTATGTTATATAGGGGAGGAGGGCCACACAGCCAGGCACTGAGGTCAACCCCCTATAAGCACCCAACCTTGCATGATGTACAACCTTTGACCGTGCACGACAAAGATTGCCCCCCTCCCAAGGCCTGGCCTGTAGCCAGACCCTGTGGCCAACCCTTCCTAGCCACCCAACCCGATGCTGCACACAGCCCTTTGGCTGTGCGTGGCGGGAGTTGGCCGCAGCCTTTCTCTTTGGGTGTGAGAGGGTGTATCTGGGGGTGAGAGTGGCTGTGAGAGTGTCTGTCTGGGAGTGAGAGTTGGTGCATCAGTACCTTAGTAGGTACATCAGTGTCTGTGTGGGTCTGTGAGTGGGAGCATGAGGGTTTCAGTGGGTGCGTGAGGGTCCAAGTGGGTCTGCGTGTCAGTGCATGAGGGTCTGAGTGAGGCTGTGAGTCGGTGCACGTGGGTCTGAGTGGGTGTTTGAGTCAGTCTGTGAGTGGGTGCGTAAAGGTCTGAGTGGGTGTGTGAGTGGGAGGAAGTTTGAAAAAGAGAAATTGAGAGAGAGAGAAAGTGACGGGGAAGAGAGAGATTTTTAGGGTTTGATGAATGATATACTTAGAATGAGTTATTTCTAGACAAACAGAAAAGAAAAATGTTTTTGTCAATTTAAAAGAGTGACATCACCTTTCAGTATGAACCTTAAACTTTTAAAGTTTAAAAGAAATTAAAGAAGGAAAATGACCACGGGCACACCTGGAGTAGAACCCTCAATTTTCAGTGTGATGATCCGTAACCTTACCCTTTAGGCCATAGGTGACTCCTTATGGTGATGCTTCTAGACATACCTATGATTGTCAATCCACGCATGCATTTGGAAAGAAACATGAAAGTACCATCACTAGGAAGGTTTAACAGTCAAAACACTAGTAAATAAACAAACACACTGCCAAGCGATACTAGGATTGAACCCTTCCGCCTACTGAGTGACAGTACAAGACCTTGACTATTAGGTCAGAAGTGACTATGTTCTGCTCTGCATCCAAACATAACTATAGCATTCATATCAAACATCTTGCTAGTTCCACGCTTGCATGGAGAGACCACTGCAGTGACAATCTCTCTCTCTCTCTCTTCCCATTATGGAATTAAAGAGAGTGACATGACCGCTTGGGGAACCTGAAGGCCCTGGGGTTCTAACCAGCTCCCCATGTCCTATTGGAGCCCACACTGCTCCCACTAGCAGGGAGCTGCTTTAAACAGCAGCTCCCTGCTTGTGGGAGCAATGTTTTCATCGGTTTCCCTGCACGCCTTCTTGCGTGCACGGAAACAGATGAAAACTCCATCTTCTGCTTCTGTCAGAAAGCGGACTTTATATTTGCTTGATGGGAGCTGTCAAAGGTCCCACTAATCAAAAGCAAACAGCTATGTCCCGGGGTGGGTACCAGGGGACATAGCAGGAACCGGCCGTGTGGGGTGGCGGTCCCCAGGACCATCACTGGCTCCTCGAGGGGGGCCTCTTCATATTAGATTAAAGAGGTGAGGGTGTTGTGCTGGGCACCCCTCCCCCCAATGTAAAATGTAATTGCTCTAGGCTCCTGGCCCACTGGGGGGGCTGTTTACAAAACAAGCACGAGAGCCCGTGCTTTTTTTGTTTTTTCAACTTTCAGCAGGTATGCAGTGACATTTAAAATAAAAAAATGCTTTTTGATTACCAGAGCTAAGGGGTCAGGGTGTCCCCACCTTGGCCCTTTTTCTTATTTTTAACGTAACTTTTTTTTTTTTTTTTCATGGACTCGGTTGCCAACACTTCCTTGTTGAAGTGTTGGCAGCCAAACAGATCTCAGCACGAGATCGTGAGAGTCCGTAAAACCTTTGCGTCCCTATATATATAAATTTGTTTTCTTCAGTTACTAAAAAGCTACTGAAAGCATTTATACCAAATAAGAACAAGCATTTGCTATGCAATAGGTCTCACATTTGTTTGAGTTAGAGCTATTGGCATTGCAAAATTCATAACTGGACTTTTAGTGGAAAATAAATTGGTCACCACTGCCTCATAATTTCATCTTTTCCGGACATATAATTCCAGTGGCCCTGCATATAACTAAAGCACTTCCATTTACCTTCTTCCTCCATCTGCAACAAAAAATGAAAATGTTGCCATTTAGCATCCTAATATACATCTGTCGTGCTATATTCAATAGAATACCACTTTCATCAACCCCACCATCAGAGTTGCTGGCTGGCTAATACAATTTTCCATAAAAAACAGACACAAGACAGCCACAGAACAGAAATAAACTAGAAGGGTCACCCAAAAATATCAGGAGTTTTCAAACAGTCATAGTGTAATAAGGATGTTAAGCTGGCCTGACTTACAGTCATAACTGTAATAGGGAGAGATTATTAAAACATATACAATTATCATATAAAGCCTTATCTGAAATAAACTTTTGGTCTTAAACTGCAATGCTCAAAACAGACCTAGAGGGCACCATAACAAAAATATAATTTGTAAGAAACATTGTCATGTAACCATATTGTTAGCCCCTGGAGGGGATAACCCCATGAAAAAAACCAGGAGAAAATAATGCAGTGTAGACATATACTTAGCCCCATAGAGTACTTTTGTTTAGGGCTAGCAGGCCTACTGCAATGATATTACAAACAGCTGTACAACAAAAGTTGCAGCCATGAGAAAGCTTAAAAGACACTGAATGGTGGGAGAGGTTATTATTTTGGGGTCCCTACTAAACTAATGTGCGGACCCAGAGATGATGTAGACAAAGTGTTTTGAAGGTGGTCCCATTGTCCTAGGACCACAGCAGGCTGAGTAATGAGCAAAAATGTTTTACAAA
Source organism: Pleurodeles waltl (assembly GCF_031143425.1). NCBI lineage: Eukaryota > Metazoa > Chordata > Amphibia > Caudata > Salamandridae > Pleurodeles > Pleurodeles waltl. Next base: position 613,265,539 of record NC_090444.1, on the reverse strand, counting down.
TATTATAGTATGTTGACGGCAATGCTCAGAACAGCTCCTATGCAACGCCACAATGAAAATGGCATTTGGAAGAAACATGTTCATGTAACTATACAGTAACCTCGTAGAGAGCATACCCACATGAAACAAGAATGGGAGAAAGTAGTGCAGTGCAACCATATACTTAGTCCCTAGAGGGAACAGTGCATTACACATTTTCAAGGCAAGCAAGACTATTGCTATATTATTACAAACATGGCCCTTAAAACATACGCTCTTCCAGCTGTAAAACAAAAACTCCAGACATGAGAAAGCTTAAAAATATAATAAATGGATGTCAATTTGGTGGTAGGGGTTATTATTTTGGATTCCCCACTAACACAGTGTGGGGACCCAGACACGCTGTAGACAGAAAGAGCACACTGTGGTCAATGTTTTGAAGGTTGTCCCATTGTCCTAGGACTATCACAGGTTGAGTTATGAGCAAAAATGTTTTGTAAAAGTAATGCCTTGCAAAGCATTATGGGACAAGTTTCCGTGACACAAATATTTTAATTTGTTGATATGACTGTAATGCTTAAATCAGCTCCTAGAGAAAACAACAATGAAAATAGCATTTGTAATAAACTTCGTCATGTAACTATATAGTTAGCCCCTAGATGGCATAACCACAGAAAAAGAAAATGGCTATAAATCATGCAGTGTAACCATATATTTCGCCTCTACGGGGCATAGTGCACTACATATATTCAGGGGTAGCAGGCCTATAACAATGATATTACAAACAAGGCCCTTAAAACCCAAGCTATTCCCAGCTGTGAAACAAATATCCCAGCCATGAGAGAGCTTAAACAGACACTGAATAGTGGGAGGGGTTATTATTTTGGGCCCCCCACTGACCTAGTGTGGGGAAACCATTGATGGTATAGACAGAAAGAGGATATTGTCATGAACTTTTGGTGGTGGCCACATTGACCTAGAACCACCAAAGGCTGAGTTATGAGCAAAAATTATTTGTAATAGAAATGCCCTGCAAAGCTTTATGAGTTGAGTTTTCTCTAGTGCAGTGAATATTGTAGTATCAGCTCTCCTGTTGTGCCAGGAGAGCCGCTTTCGCTTTGAGGATTTCTGATTCACGTGAAGCATTTGCCAATTTCAAGTGTTTTAAGGGGAGAGCCACAAGAAATGACTCTGATTAGGTAACTTTGAACAATGTGACCAGCGCTCCAATACCACCAATCGAGTTCACGCTGTTGTGCCTGTAAACGCTGCGAGCGCCATGGCCGCAATGCAGCACAAAGGAGAGAGACAAAAGAAATAGTATGCCCACGCTGAAGTACATCAGCAATCGTGCAATGATCCATGTAACAGGGGCAGTCTGCAAGGCGTGAAAAAAACAACCTCAAGGCAGGATAAACGTAAAGCATCTACCAATGAGTGATTTTTTTTTTAAGGCAAGCCCAAGAAAGAGTGAAAGTGATGGACGTATCATGGGCGTGGTTAAAAGCCCACAATACTTGCAACAGGTCAAAGCGCTTGCGCGCTCGACCTAAAAAAGGTTGCTTTCTGGACCAAGCGGTACATTTCTAGAACATTTTGTGTAATTCCGACCAGTGGTTCGGGCGCTATTGTTGTTTTTATGGAAGAATTAATGGGGAAAAAGCATTTTGGGGCCCCCTTTTTTCTCAGCCCCTACTTGACGGATGACCCCAAGACTTTCCAGACGGTAGCTCATGTGAGCATCAACTTTTTTGGGGAGAAATTTTCGCGAAGATTCTTTAACTGGTGCCAAATATATAGGCAAGTAAAAAACACTTTTCCTACAGAAACTAGCTCCTAACTATAACTACTTAATGGCAACTGCAACTAGGTAATATATATATATATTTTTTTTTTGGGGTGGGTACTTTTTTGGGATGGTATTTTTACTATTTTGAGTGGATATGAGTTTTAGGATGGCAATGGTATTTTTAGGGTTTAGGGTATTTATTTTTGGGTGGCAAGGGATTTTTTAAGGTAGGTATAGGTTTTAGGATGGCAAAGGTGTTTTTGTAGGGTTTAGGGTAGGTATAGGCTTTAAGATGGCAAGGGAATTTCTAGGGTGGGCATACGTTTTGAGTGGCAAGAGTAGTTTTTGGGTGGCAAGGGTATTTTTAAGGCTTGGGGGTACGGGGTTTTGGGTGGCAAGGGTCGTTTTTTTTTTTTTTTTTTTTTAGTTTAGGGGTTGTGGGTGACACACACACGTTTACACTTACCTATTATTATTATTATTTATTTTTTTTACAACAAATACGCCTTTACCATTTAGGCATTTTATAAGTACGTTTAAAAACATTACACACACATAGATGAATATATATGTATTAAAAAAAAAAGGTTATACTTACTGATAAAATACATACATTTTCGTGGTGAAGGCATTTGTCTTAAAAACATACTTGCAACAAGCATTGGCAAAGCCAATAAGCTTCGCCTTTGTTTTTTCTTTAGCATTCTATCTTACTAACTGGATTATACAGACAGTACAGATAAGTGGACTGTGACCATAAGAAATACTATATAGGGACCTTCAGAGCTGCTGAAAACTGCCAAATTATTCAAACCATAAACTCCCACTTATTCCATACCACTTCTAAGCAGTGCCTCCCAAAATACGATAGCCGCACCTCAGTGGCGATCACACACGACACAGAAACACTTGCACATAGGATTTAAAAAAATACTTCAGATATTTATTAAAATTTTAAGACCAAGATCACAAAAATAATAAAAATAATCTTTGTGTGAATAATTACGCGCCTTAGGAATCAATAGGGAAGATATTTGAAAATGTACATAAAATCTGGTAATGCGTGTACTAATGTCTCCTTTTGCAGGTATGTTGAGGTCGTCGGTGGGCACTATGGACCAGCGGGAGAAGTTCAGGCAGCTCCTGGTTTTATCGGGAGCAGTTGCAGGAAGTCATAGGAGCTGGTGCCAGGCCACTGCAAGGGACCACTTGGAAAAGTACTGCACAGATGGACTTAAAGGTAAGTCCAATGGGTCCCCTTGCAGTGACAAGGTCACAAGGGGTGGGGTACCCTTAGGGCACAGCTGGATTATAGGTGTATGGCACAGGGCGGCCGAGTGCAGAGTGAATCGGTGATCCAGGAGCTGTGAGCATTGTACCCTTGGAAGCAGGCTGTAGGTCTCTTTGAGGGTCACTTGCAGGTCAGCAGGGGAACTCTGGTGGGAGGTCCAGGTAGTTTCTGAAGTCCCGCAACTGGGGCTTCCCTCCTGGTCCTTTTACAGTCCGAAATGGACTGTCCTTGGTGTCCGACATGAGGTGACCAGTACCTACGGCTATTGCACGGTTTGGCCACTGGACGGCACAGTGGCATCAAATATGGCATACTTGCACGGTTTATCCTCACGGTCTGTTTGGTGGAGTTTGGTTTGGCTGTGGTGTTTGGTTCCTTGGTCAGCAGCCACTGAGTGAAGTAGCATTCACTGGGCCTTTGGTCTTGGGTTGCAAGAGAGTGATGCCTTCACTCTGAAGGGAGATCTTTGGCAATTTTCAAAGATTGGAGGTCCTCTCTGGGTTTGTAGAGTCTGTCCAATGTCCAGGCACCCCCTCAGTGGTGATTGTCGAGTCCTTGGAGCAGCAGGAAGGGTCTGGCGCCTTTTCTTTGTGCAGCAGGAGTACAGTTCTTGAGCCGTGGGTCTTTTTTGTTGCTAGTCTTCTTTTGTCCTTGAAATCCAATTCCCTGGTCTGGGGATGCCCACTAAATACTGTATTTAGTGGGTGTTTAGGGGAGTACCTGGTAGTGACCAGTGGGTCATCTACCTTAGGGTGACTACACCCACTAAGTGACCACTTCCTGTGGGTAGAGGTCATGAGGTGGCGAGGTTGTCAAGCAGGGAAGTGGTGATGGCGTTACTGCCATTGTCAATGTGGTAGTTGAGGTCGCCAAAGAGGAAGTAGTTTGAGGAGGCAGGAGAGTGTAGGTGGCCTGTAGTTAAGGGTGCTGCAGAAGGCTGACTTGGGTGTGGCGTTTATCTGGAAGTGGAGGTGCTCTATGACGGGGGAGTGTTCTTCTGCATTGGTTGTCAAGCGGAGTGAGGATTTGTGTACGATGGCCAGGCCGCTGCCTCGGCAAGGAGGACAGTCTTTGCGGAGCAGTTTGTAGCTGTTGAGGATGGCAAAGGCAATGTTTCAGTGAGGAAGGCTCAAGCCAGCCTTTCTTCCCAGCTGCCAAGCATCCAGCACAGTGAATCCCTGTACAACGTAAGCAAAGCTGGAGGCTGTACTTTTTTAGTTCATTCAAAATGGACAGGGCTATTCAAAGCACAACCTCCCTCCGCCATTTTTGAAAGTTCATGGAAGCAAAGCCTCAGAGTTGTAATGTTACTAGAGAGCTAACTTCTACTCCTAAACTAAATCAGAGAGGCAGCAGCGAAGAGCGCCATACTACATGAGTAGAAACTATACAGTTTAATGCATTCCTGATATAGCGTGCAAAGTGCTACGATACCTTCGGTTTGAGTTTGAGCTATGTATAATTGTAAAAAAAAGAAATAGATAAATAAATAAATAGGAATGCAGGGCTGATTAAAGAAAGTAAATAAAAGTACAGCTGAGTGAGCAGAGAAAGGGGCATTCAGTGAAAGGGGTGAGGTGGTGTGAGGGACGGGCAAGTCACAGACTGGAATGCGATGTAAATAAAGTTGTGAGGGACGGGAAAGTCACAGACTGGAATGCGATGTAAATAAAGATAAAAGTACCTTTAAAAGTGGAGGGAGATAACGAATGAGGGTGAGGGGGGAACCAGTTAGGTGTGAGCCCGGAACAGGCTGCAAGGGCATGGCGAGGAGGAAGACGGCACTCCTGCAGATGCATATGTATTGAGTGTTCGTAGGTAAATAATAAAATTAAAAAAAAGGTATCTGCAGAGTAAGTAGTCAGTGGAAGGACATTGAGGACAAAGGTCAGTGCCAGTGACCGGAAGGAGTACTTGGTCCAGAATCCACTTATCGGCATGGATGGCAAAAGAAGAGACAACATGCTGGCCCATAGGAAGCAAGTATATTAGAACAACGTTGGGATCCACGAATGGCAAGTTCAGGCAAGTAAGGGGCGGGTTTGTAAGCCCCTTTTAAGATTTTTTTCGAATTCTGGAGACTTCACAAGCGTTGTGCAGGCGAAACCTAAAAAGGTAGCTGTAAAGACATGCGTTTTAAGGACTGTTTTTGTTCCAATTTTGTTGTAAAGGCATTTGTTGCGAAAGCAGTCATTATTCCGTCAAAGCCATTTTTGCCAGGTAAAATGGGACAGCTGATTTTTGGCCTGTTCTCTTCTAAATTGAGGCATAAAATGACTGCCTCTTCAATAGGAAGAGATGCATGAACGCATGAAACAAGAGTAGCAGAGGTCCCAGTGTTAACGTAGGAGAACTCATACTAGGGTGACATTTAGAAGGGATACCTCTTCTCCCTGGTGTGCACAGCAGAGCACTGAATAGGACACTTCCCACTTGGCCTGGGTCCCAGCATAATCTGCCAGACTGGGAGGCTTGGTGATGAATCCGCTTCACATAAAGTGGTGCTCAAGGAAGGCACGTGAAAGTCAAACATGTCACGTGATGCACAGGCAGTGCTGCGCTGACTCCTGAGGCACTGATGGGAGTGAGTGTCAAGAGTGAACCACAAAAGCAGCAGGCTGGTAGACGATATAGAGGGATGTGCAGAAAGCCCCCCTAGCTCCTGCTGTTGAAGAGCAGCACTTGGAGGGACACAAAAAGAGGCTGGGAAAACAGGAAGCCTAACTGGTCTTGGCAAGACATGACTGTGGGACAGCAGCTCTTGCATTGCGGCACAGTAATAAAGAAGAAGGAACAAGGTGGATAGGACCAGAGACGTTTTCAGGCTCTGGCCGAAGCCCCCAGCTTTTCAGTGGTCCCCCTCATAAAGCCAGCTCTGCTCTGTATGATCTTGCCCTAATGAACTTGAGTAACTCCTAAACTGCTCTGCTAGAAATACAGTTTTCCTTGAATTTACTTTTAATGTGGGTGATGTGTGAGTCTATTACAGACATTTTGCAGAGAAATATTGTTAGAAATGGAGTCTCTAGGTGGCAGAGGTATCCACCCTTGTCCAAGTAGGGACCACAATCCGAGTCAGGGTAAGTCACACACAATCCAAATTATCCTGTGCCCACCCTCTGGTAGCCTGGCACTGAGCAGTTAGGCTCGACTTAGAAGGCAATGTGTAAAGTATTTGTGCAATACATCATGCAATAACAAAGTGAAAACACCACAAAAATACACCTCACAGTTTTAGAAAAATATAAAATATTTATCTGAATAAATTAAGGTCAAAACGATCAAGATTTGATAATCACAAGTTGAAATATCACTTTTGTAATGATTAGAAGAGTCTTTAGTTCTTAAAAGCAACACTTGTCTCTTGCAAGCACAAAGTACCTGGTTTGCGTCAAAATTACACGCATGAAGGCCGCAGAGGAGGAGATGCATGGAAAAAGGTAGGTGTGGGTCGGTTTTCCAGGCGCACACAGACAATGCATTGATTCTTTTCCACGCGGCATTGCGTTGAATGCCAGCTTGCAGGTTTGAATCCTCTTTGCGATGGGGGTCTTTTGATGCTCAGGGACGATAAGTGGAAATCCTGGGCGCGCGGGATGAAGTCATAGCTGTTGCGTCAATCCAGTGGGTGACGCAGCAGAATTTCTGCGGCACGACTGGTGCTGCGTCGATTCCTCTCGCAGGAATCAGGTTCTAGTGCAGAGTGTCTATGCCAAGAAGTGTCTAAGTTGGTAGGGTCAGGGACCCAGTTTATATACCCAAAAGTGCCTTTGGAGAGGGGGAGACTTCAAAGAGTGATTTTGAAGTGCACAAGGTCCCCTTTCAGTACAACCCTGTCTGACAGGGTCCCAGCAGGGGGTTTGGCAGTTCATTGTGTAAGCGCAGGCCTCTGTCCTTTGAAATGTAAGTGTCAGGCCCTCCACCCTTCCAGCCCAGGAAGACCCATTCAGTATGCAGATGTGTGCAGGTGTGACTGAGCATCCTGTGTTTGTCTGGGTGAAATGCACAAGGGAGGTGTCAATCAGCCCAGCCCAAACGTGGATTGGAGACAGGCTCTAAGGCACAGAGGGATTTTAAGTGCCACTTTCTAAAAGTGCCATTTAAAAAAATAGTAATATAAAATTCAGCCTCACCAGTCAGCAGGTTTCTGTATTACCATTCTGGCCATACTAAATATGACCTGTCTGCTCATTTCTGATCAGAATCTACCACTCAAACAGTATTTCAGGAGCGGCCCGCCCTTTACGACGGAGGGGCCATGCACCCCCACCTTTTGCCCCTCAAGAAGAGTGTGTCAGGCTGAACAAAGGTCAGCCTGACAGACAGTCTTCATGTTCAGGTCAGGCAGCCAGGAGCAGACATGCGCGATTTGAGCAGACTCCTGGCTGCCTGACCTGAACTTTGCTGGACTGAGGAGGTCACAGCTCCTATGGGCCTGACCTGCTCGGCTCAGCAAAGGTGCCTCGAGGCCCTCCCCTGGGTGACGAGGAAAGCATCACCCATCGACTTCAACCTGGGCACTTCAGGTTAAAGCCCTTAAGTGCCCAGGGCGAGTGTCAATCAGTGACACTTCGTCACAGAGTGGGGTGGGGTCAGCAGTCTCACTGACCCCAACCCACTCTGTGACGAGGCTGGGACTGCTGCCTTCCCTCATTGGCTGACCGGAAGGCAGCAGTCCCAACCCTCCTGGAACCTCCAAGGCTGAAGGTAAGTGTGTGTGATCTTTTAAAATGAATGTTTGGTGCGAGCATGTTTGAATGTTATGAGTGTTGTTAATGGATGTGCATGCGTGTGTGAAAGAATATGTGTGTGTGTGCTTCCCGCCAGCCCCTCTCCCTCCTAAAGCTGCGGGCCACCACTGCAGTATATGAGGGCAGCCCTGATGTTAGCCCATGAAAGGAGCAGGCCTCACAGCAGTCAAAAACGAATTTAGGAGTTTTCCACTACCAGGACATATAAAACACATAGGTTTATTTCCTGCCTTTTGTCTACACAGCACCCTGCCCTATGTGTTACCTAGGGCCTACCTTAAGGGTGACATATGTAGAAAAATGGGAGTTTAAGGTTTGGCAAGTACTTTTAAATGCCAAGTCGAAGTGGCAGTGAAATTGCACACACAGCACTTGCATTGGCAGGCCTGAGACATGGTTAAGGGGCTTCTTATGTGGGTGGCACAATCAGTGGTACAGGCCCACTAGTAGCATTTAATTTACAGCCCCTAGGCACATGCAGTGCACTTTACTAGGGACTTACAAGTAAATTAAATATGTCAATTGGGTATGAGCCAGTGTCACCATGTTTTAAGGGAGAGAACACATGCACTTTAGCACCGGTTAGCAGTGGTAAAGTGAGCAGAGTCCTAAAACCAGCAAAAACAGTGTCCAAGAGTGGAGAGAGGCAGGCAGGCAGGCAGGCAGGCAAAAGGTTGGGGGTGACCGCCCTAAGGCAGTCAGGTCTAACAAACGTGTTTATGTTTCAAGCAACATCCATAAAAAAAAAGTTTCTTTTAGTTCAAAACAGTGGATCTCACAAATGAGAAATTGGAGGGTTTCACAGAGATTATTTGCAGTAATATTAGGTAGCTGCTCCTGCTGTGTTACATTATTCAAAGAACACACCACTATCCCTGAATATTAGATGTAAACACATTTAGAATTTGGAATTGCCTGTAAGTCGTCATTGACCTGTCCAAATAGGGCATGAAAGAGCTCTAATTGGATCATAAATGCAAAGTTTTCCTGAACAGGTGCCCCCAAAACACGATTGGCCCAGGGCCCCCAAAATCCTGAAGAAGTCCTTGGAAAGGACAATTTTGTCCTGCACTTTAGCTTTGAGATAAGATGCAACAGAAAAAAAAGACCAAAACTGTGAACACAGAGTGAACGGAAGGGAAAGGAACTGCTTACCTAGGATCAATGGTAGATGCAAAGGTTGGTTTAAAATATAAAGGCCCCAGGAACCACAACTGTCCGCATAATAGAGGCAACTCCCACCATGGATACAACGGCTGAGGTCTGTGGCTAAACCGCTGATGTGAAGGCGAGCCCTTAAGGTCTGGAATGTACAAAAGGAATTCTGGACTGTCCTCTGTGTGCAACATTCAGAGACAGTGCACCCTAAGAATCAAAGCGTCCGGGCTGCTCCCATCATTGCTGTTATAAGGAAAATTACTACAGCATCCAACGATGCATAAAGAAGAACATGCTCTTGCGACTGCATTTACCCCAACAGAAGATGCCAAAACAATGATATACATGCACGCGCAGGCAATTACATTTTTAATATTCCACACACGATCTATGGTAGCGGAAACGATTCACTCTCAACAACCTAGTTCATAAATTCACGAAAAATCCATACAATTGATGTTTCTCCATGGTCAAACATGGATGCTGTTTGTCAAACTGTTTGTCATCAGGCGTTTCACCAGGGTACGTTTTACCCTCGTTCTTTCAACATGCATCAATGGTAGCTGGTACACACACACACACCCCACAGGTAGATGGAAGCAGGGAACGGTAATGATAGAACAATATGGGATGTGGGTGGGTAGATAGGAGGAGATGCAGTGTGAGGGTTAACATGTCAGCAGTGGAACCATATCTCGGCACACCCGCTTAGTACCACTGTAAGATAAATGAACAAAAACACGATTCCCGTTTGCCCCAGTGCCATTACATCAACCACTGTAAGAAGTGATACATTAAAAAAAAATAACTTTTAGATTTCTTTGCATCATCTTGGCAAGAAAGGGAACTTGGCGGTCTTAAAAACGTAAGTGAAAAGCGAAACCAATAACAAGCTGAACAACCATACACATGCTCATTATCAGAGCTCCTCAAAACTAAGCCAATCTGTCCCACTGCTGAAACGCTCCATAGGGAGTTGTTATTTTGAGCCCGTGCTTGTTTCTGAGTACCGGTCCATACAGCAAAGGCAGGTCTGGGTGTGCTGAAGCCTGGTGGCACCATCGGCTCAACGTCAGGCAGTTTTTCGTTTGCGACGCCGGTACACTTGGTAAGTAAGAGAGTAGAGTCACCCGAATTCCAAGCATGATAAAGCAGCTCTAAAAATAAAAATCAATTAGACTTTTGTCTAGCCTGCTGCGGTGTCCTTGACTACAAGAAAAATGAAAAACAAACACAGAAGCCTGCTACAGAAATGGCAGTTACATCTTTGTCTGGTCTCTGGGGTTTTGTGGCCCCTATTTTGGCATCATGGAGCCCGCCTGCTCCATGGCCTTGTGTTTGCAGGAGCCCAGTGTAAAGGTGTTTAAATTACATGATCAGCCAATCCTGGCCTCTGCAGAGTGCACGATGGAATTGCAAGGCAAGTGGCAACTGTAATTCTCTTTTCAGCTGTGTTTGAACGAGTTACGGAGTCGCTGAACTATTGCCAAAGGAAAAGAAGATGCAATGTTTACAGGTGGTGGGTGCAAGGGTGGGTTTACATGTGAAAGTGGGGGTGATGAAGTCGAGGAGATAAAAGGGAATATATGCAAAATGAAAGTGAAGAGGGTGTGTTGAAAAGGAAGGAGATGAAGTCTGAGGCATGTGGACACAGGAAATTCAATGAGAGATGTATACCCTGAGGGAGGAGGCGTGGTGGCGGCTTACATGACCAGCATAGAGAGACTGGAAAGAAAAGTGAAGAGGAGTGACTGAGACATTCAGGCCTCTCCCTTCCACAGACCTTTGTAAAGCTTAATTCACATTTTCATGTTTTCAGTATGTTTTGAATCGCTCATTGCTTGAGCATCTGTCAATGTTTAGGTCACTCCCTTAATCACATAGGGCAGTGTTTCCCAACCTGTGGTCCGGGGTCCCCTCTGGGGTCCGCAAAGCTTCCTCAGGGGGGTCCGCGACTGCTTAGAAAATTTAATAATTTAAACAGATTAGGTCCCCAGCTTTGAGTAATAACTCACTGGGGGGGGTGCGGGGGTCCCCACATTCCTATAATGATTCAGTGGGGGTCACCGGGTTCCAGTATTGATATACTGGGGGGTCCACAGAAGTCAAAAGGTTGGGAACCACTGTCATAGGGCATGCTTCTCACCTCAAAACAGGCCATGGAAGAACTGGAGCATTTCATTAGTGTCTCTTTTACAGTTACTCTTTACAAGCCAAGGGCTTTTTACACCTTTGACAAAGTGGTCTGTAAACTGCATTGCTTTATCACTTTTTTTCACCTCAAAGGAAGACCACCCCACCTAGGTCATCTTTTGCGCACTTTCCATGCGGAAGAACGTGAAGGTAGCATTTAAGTGGGCGGAGCCAAAGGGGTGGTGGGCATCAGCCTAAGAATAGATTTGGCTACCTGCACTTTTTTTGAAAATAAAATAAAATAAGCAATGACTATGGGTATTAACACCAATGAAGTCAGATAAAGGTATTTTCCTTTTCCCACTGGGCCAGAGTTGGCCTATGTATCTTAGCTCCTTTTAACAGTGTTCAGATACAGTTATATGACTCTAGACAAAGAAGTGACCAACTGTTCAGGAAATTTACATTAAAGTAATGCAACTGACCTTGTTTGGGATACGTTTCTGGGACTTTTGCCTTGGACTCAATAGCTCAGTTTTGGGTACTAGGGACCAGAGCATAACGGCTTGTATTTTAGGGAGATTGTATAGTAGGTTTACTTTGTCAGTGTTTCCCACTTGCACGATTTCATAAGCGGACACAATTACTCATTTAAAAAGAGAACTTCTTGGGATAATTCTTTGTTGTCTTACACGTGAATTTACAATCAAGTCTCCTTTTTTCAAACGCTTTTCTAAAATACATTCAGGAAAACCTGCCAATGAAAGGGGGCGTGGGCTAAAGACCTCAATTACATAAATAGGCCTCCATTAATACTCTCAAGACCGTCAAGGACATTCTCATAAGTTCTGAAGAAAGTGCAAAACTGGTAAGAAAAGAAAGCACTTTCTCGCTTTTTAAGTGTCCGTGCTACTGCATTTGAAGACCTATATTACAACAAACGTCTTTTTTATTGCTGGCATGGTATGCTTTGAAATTGACAGATGTTCTTAGGAATTAGCATCCGGAGCAAAGTACAGCGCTGCAGAGCTTTACTCTGCACAGATCTTTGCCCACAGCACTGTAGATATGCAAAACTTCCAGAAGCATGACCACTGGACATACAAAATACAGTTCGTATAAAACATTTAGTAGCTAAAGGAATGCAACCAGGGTAAAATGTACTGCTCAGCTCAAAGTCGATATTATTTTGCCCTGGAAATGTCCTCACTGTTGGCTAATACTTAATTTTGGAGGTATGGAGGACTGGGCCGATGGTAAATTTAACCTTAGGTGGAGTAGATTTTGCTACCTAGTGATACTTTCTCTGCTTGTAAGCATTCCATATTTCTACTTGGTCCTGTCATAGCATGAGACCCAAAAGTAATTTACAAACATGTTTGATGCCAAAAGTCCCATCAGCAACAAAGACTAGATAAAAGTTTCTTCTTTAATTTTTTAGCAACTCAAAACAGGGTATTCGAGGCCAAGACCCGTTAGTCGGTATAAGCCTGCAGGCAAATGGACCCCTTTTCTTCGGAGAGCCATTCAAGCTCATGTTTTAGCCGACCAGCAGCTTCCACCGTGTGACTACTTTGTACAGTTGTCTGCTACAGATGAGGCAGCAGCAGAAAACCGGCTTGTGACTGCAGACGCGTTTATACCGTCGCACATTTAACGCTTCAGATTTGCTCACTCTTTGTAATAAACAAGACACATTCCAAAGGGCTGTTTTTTTTTTTTACGAGCAAGCGCACAGCGCTCAGTTCCGTGTTGTCCTCTCTCTTTGCGCTTTAAACCACGCCCATGACACGTCAGTGTCTTTCATTGGTTTGTGGGCTTGCCTTTTGAAATCTGCTTGCTTTCATTAGTGGAAGGCATGCATATGCCATGCCTTTTCCGGTGGTTAGCCCTCCTCGAGCACAGCGACCAAGTACTGAAAACATACAAGGCTCGCTGTTTTCCATCCGGATTGTGGACAACTTTTTCTCTTTTTTCACAGCGCGATCTCGCTTGGCGGAAGTTGAGCGCTTTGCATGACATCGACCCTGTTACATAGTTAATTGCACTTTTGCCGGTTATGTAAGATAATTGCACTTTTGCCAATAGGGTTCACTACGAGTGAACTGTTTTTTACGTTTGTGTGTCTGCTTTGCACTGGTGGCGGCCGTCCGCTCGCTTATGTGAAACTTTTACTTTTCAGTTTATATAGCAAGAAAAGTCCAGTTAGTTATGTGAAACTGTTTTATTTTCATTTTCAATTTATGTGGCAAGAAAAGTCCGGGTAGGAGTTTACAATGCTAATTGCTTGAGCTCAAGCAAACGCGAGACCGTTTGCATTGCACATGCTTGTTTATTTAGGCTTATTAGATGCAGTTGCAAAGCCCCAATCGCCAGACCACAGATACATCTGTTAAACGATTTGCAAATACAACAAAAAGGACACAATGCTTAATATAAAATAAACACCCACAGATTCAATAGAGGCATTACTAACGTTTAGAAAAATATCTGAATGAAACTTCCAGCAATCAATGTACTCTCTGCCTCTTTTAGGTTCTCCGGATTCAGGTCCCCAACAGCATATGACCGGACTGACTGCACATCGTGCATATATTTCAGACCCACCATGCTTCAGTATGTAGAGAATGATAAAGCAGTTCAAACCCTTGTCTCCAAGTGGTAAGGTCCTTGGACTGAAGCCAGTTAGAGCCCTCAACTATGCTGAATCTAAGGTGGCACAACATATATCAATACTGGTGATCAAAGCGGTTATTCTTAAACTGACGAAAAAAGTCTGAAAAAATAAAATCTCATCTGGTGATATTAAAGAGCATTGACAGAATAATCAGATTACAACCCCCCACCCTCTTGCCAAAAAGGGTAATCTGCATCTTCGGCATGTGTCTAGCACAATCACTGAGATCTATGTCCTTCTTACTAAGTACCAAGAGGTTATGCTTCATTATCGTTTACTACTTTAGATAATGTATAGAAGCAAGGATGCCTCTGGATACAGATTATCAGAACATTTGGCAGGAGGGATATTATGGTCAAACACAAATTAAAACGGCTGCATACTGAGAGGGCTTCTCAGGCTGGACCTAGAATTTCCCACACATCCTGTTCTTCTGCAACAGACCATGCTTAACGCATGCTAAAACAGAGACTAGAGAGAGTGCTTAATGTAAAAAAGGAAGGAATATGCTATTTAGCCTGTAGGCATCTGTTCGTGCCTTGCAGTGCTGTAGATTCACATGCTCTGTATACTCCTGCCATCTAGTATTGGGTCCAGAGTGGTGCAAGTTGTTTTTCTTCAAAAAGGTGTCTCGTGTCACAGGACTGAGTGACTCCTCTCGGTAGAACTGCGCATGGGCACCAATCCTGTGTTAGATTGTTTTCCTGCAGGCAGGTAATAAAGGAGTGACAGAAAGGAAAGTATAGAAAAACGATGTCCTTACAATGTATAAATACATACGTACAAATACATATAAGAGTATAGTAACTGCAACGGCCACAGCGTCCATGGAGGAGGGAGGACACATGAATCTACAGCACTACATGCCATGAACAGATGCCTACAGCATAAGTAGCATATTCTGTTCGATGGCATGTGTGGCTGTAAATACACATGTGCTGCATAGACTGTAAAGCAGTTCCTCCATAACAGCTAGCTTGTAGGAGTTGCAGTTGACTGAAAGTGTTCATAGTACAGCTTAACCTACATTGCCTTGTTGGCGTTAGCACATCCACACAGTAGTGTTTTGTGAAAGTGTTGACCATGTAGCTGCTTTACACATGTCAGCTATAGCAAAGTTTCCATGATAAGCCGTAGTAGAACCCTTTTTCCTAGTGGAATGTGCTGTATCAGTAAATTCTTTTGGCTTTAGCAAAGCATGTCTGGATGCATTTAACTATCCATCTAGCTATGCCAGATTTGGATATTGGGTTGCCTTTGTGTGGTGGCGAGAAAGCAACAAAAAGTTGTTTAGATTTCCTAAAGTCTCTGGTGCTATTTATGTAAAACATGAGTACATCTAAGGTCTGGGCAGCTCTTTCTGCAACAGAGTCGGGCTGCGGCTCAATCGTTTGGTTTACATGGAATTGGAAAACCACTTTAGGAAGGAACTTCGGGTTTGTGCGAAGGACTACCTGGTCTTCATGAATCTGGAAGAACGGTTCTTCCAAGGGAGGTGCCTGGAGCTCCCTGACACATCTGAGTGACGTGATGGCAACTAAGACGGCTACCTTCCAAGAAAGATTTAGAAGAAGACATTTCTGAAGCGGTTTAAAAGGAGGACCCATGAGCCTAGTAAGCACAATGTTGAGGTTCCAGGAAGGTTTGGGAAGTATCCTTAGTTGAATGACCCATTTTAAGGCCTTCCATGAAAGCCTTAATGACTGGAATTCTGAACAAAGAAGTATGTGCCTGGTTTGTAGATACGCAGCTATCGCTGCTAGATTAAAGTAAATGGAAGTGTAGGCTAGATTTGCCTTCTGTAGGGGATTCAAATGACAGATGATCTCCTGATCAGTAGCTTTCATTTGGGTCAATACGTTTGGGCTGGCAACAGCAAACAAGATGTTTCCATTTAGCAGCATAACACACTCTAGTGGTGGGTCTATGAGCTTCCTTAAGAATGTCCATAAAATTCCTGAGGCAAACCCAAATAACCAAATCGCAAGGTTGAGAGACATGGGGTCTGGATGTCTGATCTGTCCTTGATTTTGAGTGAGAAGGTCAGGCCTGTCAGAAAGCTTCTTGAGGGGGCACATTTGTGTCAAACGAAGATACTGTGAATATCAGAGCAACAAAGGATAGAGCTTAAAAAAGAGAAATAACCCTGAAAGAGGTAGGCACCACAATTACACAGCTTTAACTAGTCAAACACTAATACCCAAAGGTATGCCAACAAAACTTTATAAAAGAGTACCAACATGAGTTGCCCAACCAATATGAAATATGCTATTAGAAGCTACATGGGAGATCATCTCGCCAGTAGTATGAAATGTGATTATTACTACCCATCGTAAGGAATAATAAAACCCTTGTCAGGGTGAATCTTCAAAGTTACTCTGTTAACCTGTGCTCAACCCCCTGATAGCAATGGCACAGAGCAGACAGACTGATCTTAGGGTAATATGTAAAGTATTTGTGTAGTAACAGAACAGTCACCATCCAAATGCAAAACAATAAAAAAAAATCCAATCCCCATAAACAAAATAATTTCAAAATGACAATTTAATAAGGGGAACTTGAGACATAAATTTATAAAGTTTTATGTAGGAATAGAACTAAGAAGCACAAAGTGCTAATGATAATCAATGGTTGCGGAAGCCAGGGACCCAGGCACAATTTGCGGCTGACTGCAATAGAGCATGGGTCAGATAAAACAACCAAGTTAGTCCTGGTGAAAGATTTTACCTCCTGACTTTAGTTCTTTGAGGCCTAATACACCATAAAAGTAAACTTCCAAGCCCATCAGAATCTCTAGGGAGGCACTTTGGTCTCTGTTTAGCACCCTGTGAGTCCTAACATCAGGGTCCAGTCAATGTTCAGTTGCCGCTGGTCAATTGCAGGAAAAGTTCTCTTGTGGCTTATTGTGTCCCTGTAGTTGTAACTGGAGGTCAGTTCTATGACCCTTGGAGTTTACGTCTGTCTTCTCCAAGAGAGAGAGCAGGTTCAGTCCTTCAGGGTTCTTTTCAGGTCACAGACAGCAGGGTCAGTCCTCTTCTGATCTTCCTCAGGTCTAGGAGTGTTCTCAAGTGGGTGCCTGGAGATGCTACAGTTATGCATGGTATGAACTAGTGGGTTGGAATGGATTCTGAGCGCACCCTAACCAATGGGGTAAGAGTTCCTGGAGCCAACCACACCCACTTTGGGCATTTTCAAGATGACAACAGTCTTTATCCACACTAAACATGGTCTCTGGGGGCAGGGGTATGTGGGGAGTGCACTATGGTAATCCTAGTGCCTTCCCACATGTAACACTAAACTCCAATTTGAGGAAGTCATTTTACTCCCAATAAACCCAGACAGAAGTCTGGTAAACAAAAGTAGGTTTATCCCGCAGCCAGACAGTGGATACACAATTCGTTTGGCATCCTGTTCACTTTTTTCTAGTGAGCACTAGAGTGTTATGTGAACCAAGTATACCTGTGAAGCAGGATTTGACAGTGTAATGTCTAAAAGAATGCTGAAAGCCTCACCCTGCGTATTCAGCCTGGTTCAGAGGAGTCCTCTGTGCCTATTCTGGTCAGCCAATTGTTTGCTCCTGGGAAACATTTCACACTTGTTTCACACCTGTTCAAAGGCTAACCACTGGCTCGCAAAAAGTGGGGGAGCAAATGCAAATTTAACCCCCAGGAACTTCAGGCAGGGAAAAGGTAACTTTCAAAAAGTTACTTTTTTAAATATTAAAAATGGTTTAATTTTGTAGCTAGTCCGATACTGTATTAGAATTTTTTATCTGGAACTTAGTTCTCTACATAGGACTACGAGGCATGCCACAGTAAAGATAGGGTTGGGATGCTAGTCACAGTAAGGATATGTTAACATTACATTTCTACATGTCCTACTTTTAAGTACCATGTACCCTGCCTTGTGGACTACAAGGCCCACATAGGGTTGATGTATTATTATTTAAAATAGAGGTTTTGACCTGGTAAAAAGTGTTTATTTTTACATGTGGAACTGCAGTTTTTAATTTGCTACAGTCTGAAGCTATGTTTGCACAAACACTGCAGTGGATGGCTCGATATGTTCTGCACTCCACCAGTGGCAATTAGGTTCCAGATATCTGGGTATCTCTAGCACCATATACTAGGCACTTGTAGGCAAGATAAATATACCAATTACGAATATGCTAACTCGACCATGTTTAAGGAGGTAGTAAAGGCACTTTTATACTGGTTAGCAGGGGTAAAGCACACAGGGTTCTAAAGCCAGCAAAAATATAGGGTCCAGCAAAAGGCGAAAAATACCTGATGAGACACAGAAAAGGTGGCTTTCACAGAAACAAACACTACTTTGCTATACAAAGAGAACTTCATATAACTTTCTTTTTAAACAGTGAAACTAAGGCCCATATTTATACTTTTTTAGCGCCTCATTTGCGTCACTTTTTGACGCAAAAGTGGCGCAAACTTACAAAATACAATTGTATTTTGTAAGTTTGCGCCGATTTTGCGTCAAAAAACGACGCAAATGCAGTGCTAAAAAAGCATAAATATGGGCCTAAGATTTTCCCTGAACTATTTGAAAACAGACTGATCCTGACCGAATATAGACAATGGTCCATTGGGAGCAAATGGGATTCATGCCTGACAGATCAACTAGGCTTAATGTACCTAGATTATACAGTCTATCGCAGTGGTTCCCAACCTGTGGTCCGGGGACCCCTGGGGGTCCACCAAGACTTCTCAGGAGGTCCGCGACTATTCGAAAATCAAATGATATCAACAGATTAAGTCCCCAGCTTTTAGTAATAACTCACTGGTGGGGGGATCCCGTAATCCAATAATGATTCAGTCGGAGTCCTGGGTTCCAATAATGATAAAGTGGTCAAAAGGTTGGGAACCACTGATCTATTGTATATAAAGAAGATCGCAGAATCAACTGCCTTCAGCATCTTTGCATGGAAACAAAGCCTTTAACTCAAATGGCCCTTGTTACTCCCAATACTAGAGATAGTGGGGTTTGTACCACATTTCTGGTCTTGGATAACACTATTATAAAATGTTCTACTGATTAGGATAAGAGCCAATGTAAACCAATCTAGAATATTCGCAAAACACAGGAAAACAGGGACGTATGTCTGCTGTCCACAAAACCTTTCACCCTAGGGGATGAACGTCTTGTGAAATGGACACAATTAGATGCTCTGGTCAGAAAGTGGTATTAGAGCAGCGAATGGGATAGGAATTATATGTAGACGACATCTTACTGTACATATCAGACACATATAACTCAGTAGACATACATCAGTCAATATTCAAACTATAGGGTAGATCCTGTGGGTATTATATTAAGAGGACAAAGTCATTGCTATACCCTCTGACTGTCTCAACCAGCACATTTACAGATATTATTATTGAAAATAGATGTGAAGGATTTTAAGAATGCGGGCCTGTGGGTCCCAAAAAAACTCACATTTACATTCTTACGTTCTTCAAAACCAGTTACTAGAACCTAGGTCGCAAACATTAAAGGTTACCTGGTAGTCTAGCAGGACTTTACACAGTGGAGCCACTTCTGCAACTGCCCCTGTAAATCAAAGTTTTTAAACTAAGTTTGGTGCAGATATTTAAGATACTCTGCCTCTTTGCCACTAAGGCCTGTTCAACTCTTTCTCCCATTAGCTACAGTAGATAAAGCCTATTAGTGTGAAGTATTGTCTAGGGGTAAATAGTGCATTCACTCAAACAGCAAATCAAACACGTATGAAAATATGACCTATAAAAAAACTGCAGCCCTAACCTCTTCATTCATTATAGCTGGATTCAAGTCTGAACCTGGGTTATGAATACTGCAGGGGTTCAAATAGCAAGTTGTGTCTCAAGTCTGAGGCTCATTGGCTGAACAGGCTCTAATATGGCTGGGAGACAAAAGGAAAGTCCTTAAAGTATAAAAAAAAAAAACATTTCCAGCTCCCCACCCAACCTGCAGACAGTCATATTGGCCAGAAGGAGTGATGGGGCTGATAACGGATATAAAAAGGTTGAATATAATAGGAGAAGACTCACTTCTTAAGACTTAACACCGAATAAGTTGACAATCGAAAAGTCCTTGAAAGCTTGTACCTCTGTACTTGAAAAGTAATACTCAACAAACATTTGCAAAGCCAATTGGTTGCGCTCTTGTGAACTACTGGCTTTGCCAATGGGTTTAGCCAAGCTGCACAGCATCTATGATGCTGTGCAGCGTGTGTAAGTTGAAAAAACTGATGTGGCCATCTGAATTATTTTGTTGGTGCATGCATGCGTGTAAAAGCTATACGGGGATTGTTGGGAGGGATGCTGAAGCAACAGGGTGGAGACCTGCAGGGGATACGGACTCAACACAGGGAGGGCAGGAGGGATGCAGAAGCAACACAAGGTTGGGAGGAAACAAAATAGAGGGTGCAGGTGGGGACAGAAATGGCGAGAAGCACACAGGTGAGGGAAGTGGCGTTAGAGCCACATGGAGTGCAGGAGGAAGAGACAAGCAAGCAGGAGATAGCTTTAAAATACATGCACTTTCAGAGTGCCTAACAAAAAGAAAAAGTAGTATTTGAGAAGTAAGCAGTGGAAGCAAAGATGACAGCCAATCAATGATTGTAAAGAGGAAATACTCTAAGGGAGAGCCAAACACAAGATTGACAAGTTAGGACACAAAAAGCAGGCAAATAAAAGTAACAAGGAAAGCTAACCAACAGTACGCAATGTGCAGGCTCCATGCCTTCTAATTATTTGGCATGGCCACAATATTTCTGGCAACAGACCCTGCATGTGGTATCAAGTAGGCTCAACCTAAAATGGGGCTGAAAAATGTAAGGCTCGACAATATTCTAGTCCTTTTTGCCAAGATGTAGATATTTGTTTTTACTAACAGGCACTTTATGTTTCTACTTGACTTTTTTTTTTATTTACCACGGTTCTTTTTGTCTTGTGCTGGTCTTTGGATTTTCTTCTCTTCAAGTCAGATTTCCTTTTATTTGCTTTAGGGTATCTTCTCATTTGCTAGGCTATTTAACAAAAATACTATGTTGTTTGACCACAAGTTACTTACCTTTGGTTACACCTTATCTGGTAGAACCTATCTTGCCGATGCTTTCTTACTTTAGAATAATCCTCAGACATCAGACTGGATCGGAAAACTTTTCGGGAGCAGTACTCCTGCAAGTCGGTAGGTGGCATTGTTTGGAACTTGCAGCAGCAGTATGCCCATATTGGTGCCACCCCAGTGCCTGACGTCAGTTTCTTTTCATTACTTTCCACAACCAGATATGCGAAGCCACGAAAAACAGTGACCACTGGTGTGTTAACTAGGGCTCCTAAAAAGGGAAACAGCCCTTAACTGAGAAGTCCATCAACAGAGCGAGGAGGATGGGTGGGTTGGTAAGGAATCTGCGGCTAGATAGTCTCTCCACCAGATAAGGAGTTTCCGAATGCAAGTAACTTGTTCATCTGATAGTGACTTTTAGTTGCATACTCCTTACCTCAGAATAGATGCCCAAGCTATACTGCCCCAGAGGTGGAACTGTGGTACAGATTAGACTACAAAGTCCTGTAGGACCGAACAAGCAAAGTGACCGTCATGCTGGACCTGAAGCTCCAGGAAGTAGTGCTTCATTAAGATGTGAAATGTAGGCCACGTTGCTGCCTGACAGATATCCAGGACTAGAGCTCCACAAGTTAACGCAGTGGTCGCAGCCTTGTCTGGTAGAATGAGCTTGCAAGTTTTCAGGAGATTGCTTTTTGGCCAATATGTAACAGATCTTGAAACCGAGTTCTCCACCATGAGATGGTCCGCTTCGTTTTTGCACCCCTTTCCTTTTCTTGACTAAGACATACCCCAGGAACAGTTAATCATTTACCTGGACCTCTCTTGTGCAGTCAAGGTAGAACAACACTTTATGGGTCCAGCTGACTGAGTCTCTCCTCTTCTTTTGAGGGGTGAGTCAGAGTGTAGATAGTAGGCACAGTGATGGACTGGCCTACATGAAAGGTGAGTTACCACCTTCAGTAGGAAGGATGCTCTAGTCCAAAGCTTGTATGAATAGATGGTAAGGTACGGAAGACAGTGCCTATGTTGACTATAGCTCACTGAATCTCCAGGCAGATTTTATTGCCACTAAGGATGTGTTTATTGCGAGAATCCCGAGTGGACAGTTACGTATAGGCTTGAAAGGAGCACACAGTAGGAATTTAGGCACCACTCTGACATAATGAAGGGTGCCAGTGGGAACGTGTTGGAGACCTTTCAAAAACCTTAGTACAATAGGAGATTTGAACAGGGATGGCTTATCTGTAGAAATGCAGAGTTGACAGAAAGATAGCCTTTCAGTGTGCCCAAAACAGAGCTCTGCTGGGCTTATGTGAAAATAAAGGCCTTCAATAATAACCAGATCAATCGGAGCACCAATAGGCTCAGATGGAGTCCGGATTCTGACAGAGCCCAGAATCCTCTGATCTCCACCTCAACCCAGCCCACAAGTGACACATCTGTCACTACAGTCAGCTCTGGTTGGGGAAGGGAGAGGGGTCTGCCAATTACCCAATATCAATTAGCCACCACTGCAGGTCTTTTGCAGTTCCCTCTGAGATCTGGACTGTCAGAGAGATTCCTCTGATGATGTGCCCACTGGAACTTCAGGTCTCACTACATATCCCTCATATGTCAATGGCCATGAGTCACAAGAAGGATGCATGAGGCCATGAGACTTAATGGCCTCAGAGTCAGTCTCACCAAAATCCACGATAGAGGCCGAAACATCAGCATCATAGCCTGAATATCTTGGACACACTGCTTGGGAGAAACTGCACTGTGTCCGGAACAGTCCGGAGCGTCTGAGAAGGAGTGAGGTGTGATTTCAGCACATTGATAGTGAACACCAGCGAGTGCAGATGGTTCGCCAAAATCTAAAGGTAGGAGACAACTGCCTGGGGCAATCATGCCTTCAACAGGCAATCGTCAAGGTAGGGAAAGACTGGAATTCCTGACCTCTGCAGATGTACTGCATCTGCCCCCCCTCACACTTACGTGAACACCCAAGGAGCGCTGGTAAGGCCAAAGGTGAGCACAGCAAACTGAAAGTGCTCCTGGCTGACTATGAACTACAGGTAACACCTGTGGGCAGGCAGGACGAGCATGTGGAAATAAGCGTCCTTTAAGTCCAGTGTCTTTGGTCCATGGCAGACAGGACTTTCATGAGTGAGAGAATTCTGAATGTCTCCTTTTTCAGGAAGAGATTGAGAAAGTGCGAGTCTAGAATAGAACGAAGGCTTCCGTCTTTCATGGGCACCATAAAGTAGCAGAAATAGCAACCTTGACCTACTTTTGATGCAAGTAGCTTCTCTATAGCCCCCTTGGCCAAGAGAGCTGTCACCTCCTGATTGGGCAAGGGGAGGTGGTTCTCAGTCAGTTTGTCATAAGTAGGTGGCACAGGATGTTCAAAAAGGGGAGTAAGTAGCCCCTTTGGACAATCTGCAAAACCCAAAGGTCGGATGTTATTGACCTCCAGTGCTACAGGTGATGGCGTATGCTGCCACCCACTAGATGCCTATGATGGTTGAATGGCCTACTAAAGAAGTTTGGAGGCTGCGGCTGCTTGGGGGGGGGGGGGGTCAGGGGGGAGTTGAGAGACTGACTCGTCCGCTGGCTGCCTGTCCCACTTGGCCTGCGGGAACCACGTCCTCAGCAACAAAAAGATTGTGCAGTTTGCTAGCCTGAGAGGATAGGCATGTAAATATGCACTTGTAAGTTACTCCTGTGGTCAGGAAAAGGGCGGAAGGCAGACTGGGGTTGGAGAGGGGCCATTGAAAGGCCAAAAGACATGGTTGTAGCTCTGCTGTCCTTAAGGCACTCTAGCGCTGTTTGCCTTCTCTCCAAGCAACCGAGAGACATCAAAAGGCATGTTGATGAACAAAGCTTGGACATCCCCTGAAAAGCCAGGTGGTTCTCAACCAGGGTAGCTTATAAGGGAAACCATTGATGAAACTGCTCTGCTCAGCAAGTTGGTCCTATCTAGCTCATATTGTATATTGAACTTGGCTACATTCCTCCCATCAGCAATTGCTTGAGAGAGTACGGCTCAGGCCTCCTCAGAGACTATGGTCAGCACTTACGTAACCAATTCCCAGATGATATGGAACTATCAGTTTAAGAGGCATGCGGTGTTCACCAACTGCAATGCCAGACTGGCGAAAGAGAACATCCTCTTCCCGAAAGTATCCAGCCTTTTGGATTCCCTATCCAGTAAGGTGGTAGGGAATGTGCCGGGGTTAATTTTGGAGATGGAGGCCTTGGCCACCAAACTCTCCGGGGTGGGGTGCTGGGTGATTAAATTGGGATCCCCTGGGGAGATGTAATGGTGGCGGGTAATTATCCTAGTCACAGAAGCTGCTGTGAAGTGCTTGGACCAGGCCCTACTAGGACGCCAGTAAGGGTTTCATTGAATGGGAGTAATGGTCTGGTGGGGGCAACTCCTGGCTGAAACACCTCTGTCAAGACGTTTGTCTTCACTGCCACTGAGGGCAGCATAATGTCAAGGGGCCTTCCTCCCTAACCACGGAAGGGGGAGAGACCAGGCCAGTGTCTGGGGAGGTGTCCAGTCCACTGCTATCTGCCAGATCCTCATTCCAGCTATCCTCGGGATCTTCTAACTGGTATCCATATCATCACTCATTCCAGTCCTGTTGTATGAATAAGGCACTGGGTCCAATATGTGGAGTCTGCTCCGGTCGGCGCCGACGCCTGCGTCGGATGACACCCATTCGGCTCTAAATCAGAGTCGGAGTGATGATGGGGCAGTGCCATCGTTGGGCTGCGGGGCGCTGGCACTGGAGTGGGCATTGGGGAAGGTGGAGGTCACTCAACCAGTACTGCACAGGATTCATCAATTGCTTGGGGCCTGACTGGTGCCGAGAGCGAAACCGCTGGCAAAAGACCCGTAAGGGCACCTCCCTGACCAGTAAGGCCAGAGGGCGCTCCAGAGGGATCAGGGTGCCCAAAAATTAGGTGCATGGCCTCATAAAATTCCTTAAGTTGGGTGGGGTTGCTCTGGCTCCCGGAATTCAGGCACACATGGAACGGCTCAAGCACAGGCTCCACTGCAGCGCTAGGCCTCGAGTGCAGACCCTTGACTCGTCTGAAGACTTTCACTGTGAAGTCGAAGGTCTCTTTGACTTCTTCTGGGGCTTACCGGCCTTCCCTGACAACTTGGAATGAGACAACAATCATCAGGTCCGACTTCACAGGACCTTCCTCACGACCAAGACCTGGAGAGTTGTGGAGTTGATCAATGTCTGGTGGTGAGGAGCTTGAGGCACCATTCCTTCAGCGCCATAGAGTGCATGGTGAGACAGTCCTCGCATGCCTTGGCGTCAAGACACCAGAGACAGATCAAAAATGTGGGTCTGCCACCAACATCTGTTGATGACTGGCACCGCATAGCTTAAAGTCTGCCTTTCTGATTGACATCCTTCGCAGCAGGAGACAAAAATCTGAAAAATCCTCAACAAAAGGGTCAACAAAGGGTCAGTCAAAAGATGACTGGGGTAGCTCTTCTCCAGACCTGCCTAGCGCAGAAAGAAAATAACGGTCGTCAGTACACTGAGGTGGCACCTATATAGGCCCCGCACATGTCAATTCTGATGCAGACAACACAGATGACACCATGTGGATCTGAATGACGCCACCAACCAGAAGTCAAGGGTACTGCTCACTAAAAATTTACAGATACAGTCTGAGGCCTGGAGATTATTCTAAGGTAAGAAATCTGTGGCTGGAAGTCTCTATCAGATCAAATTAAGACTAAATCAATGAGGCTATTCACATTACTACCCACAAATAAATGTTGAGGCGTAGTGAAACTGATGGTACAAGCAAGATTATCAGTCAGGCTCTAGTCCTCTATACGTGTCTAACAGAATCATAGAAAATCCTCCAATTTTCTTTAATGATAAACAGATTACCAAACAAATTACAAAACTAGAACAAGCACTGGCAATGCCAGGAGGTCTGGCTTTAAAGTAATGTTGTATGGTAATGTGAAACATTACAAGTAGATAGCATGGGAATAGGTATGTATTTATATGGAAACAACAAACTGTACAAGAACATTGGTGTAGCTCAAAATGTCAGGTGACAGTTGCACTGTCAAGCCAGACCTCAAAATATCCCTGTAGTTTAATGACTGTCCGCCTCCCATCTGTTCTGATGACAGAGAAAAACACCATAAATTATCTTGATATCTAAGACACTTTAATAGCATACAATGTCATGAGTGTGTCCCTGAAAGTTCAAGGTCAGGCAGCTGGATACATAAATAAAATGATCACAGCTGTGTGGAGGGCAAGCACTTTTTCATAAAAGCACACAACTTCTGCCCAATCAAAGCATGTACTCCTGGCTCCTAAAATGTGGGTTGATCCAAAGCCCCTTTTCCTGTTGGTTCTTGTATAACTGTCTGGTGACAGCTGCGTTCTCAAGCCAGATCATAAAAAAACATTTCAATAGTGTATGAAATATTTCACTTTCTTCAAAATCAATCATGTCTTAGGGAAAATAGTACTGTCTATCCATAAGCCTTTGGTTCGGTGCTATAAACAGACCTGCTTCCTTCGGAATCTCAGAACGGATAAGAATAGTGAATGCACTTCTACAGATTGGTTTGATGGTGAAAACAGCTACCACCACCGCAGCGCAAGGAGCCTGGCTATTAAATATGCTTGGCGAATTCAACGACTTCTTCGAACGGATCTGCAGTGGTTACTAAAAGATAAGTATCTAAAGCAGCATCGTGTAAGCTGAGAGGATGGCAAGATACTCTGCAAACAGGTCAGCATAACCCATCCTGAGGCTAAAAGCTTCCTGACGCACATCAGACTTGCACTGCTAGCTACAATAACTCAAACACAAGGTGTGCTCATTTCAAATGTCAGAAGAGGCGAGAGCCGCAGCGCTCGGACGTGCCGTTTCTGAATGAGTTTCTTTAAAAGTTCTGTTCTGCGAAATCGCACAAAATTAAAGAAAGTGACGCAGTGACGCGGAGGATGAGAAACCAGGGAGCTGCTTTTTACTTCATTGTACCAAATTTAAACTTTGCTTGCAATGAAATGTAAAGAGCTAATCTCACCATTTTATGATTACCTGGTGCAAAAACTGGCAAAATTGATTCCCATTGATTGATTTTAATTTCTTTAGCCATAGTGCACCATTGCTAGAAACCATAGACAACAGAAATAGGACCCAAAGGAGCGACATATTGGGTTTGCCAATGCTTGTTTTAGACATGCCTTTTGTAATTATATTTTTTTATTTTGGCTGTGCAACATTTAGGAAGCAAGTTAACAAATAACTACAGATGTATAAGGCTCGAGTTTATACAAAAGGCATAGATGCAAGCAAACTACTCAAATGCACAAAATAATTCCTTGCACCAAGGAGGGCCCATCAAAATGGCAAGATGCTGTGAAAAAATCACCTTTAATTCAGGCCTTTAAGTGGATTGAGTCTTGGACCCGGCAGTAATTAAAAACCGACTCTGAACCGGACCCCTATGGGGCTCCATATACATGATCTTCACTTTTTGGGAAAAGACGCTATCGATTTCTCAACAACGAATGCCAGTGCCTTTAAGGTATTCCACGTCAATAATGCATTCCCTGTGTAATTTTCACATGTTTTACTTCATCTGGCATTCCATAAGATTATTTGCTTTTACACGTGTGTTTCTGTGTTCTTTTCACGCAACAACTGATTGCATGCTGCGCACTGTCACTTCTAGGTGCCAAGGCGAATTAAAATTGTGGGTGGGACATTATTGAGGGCTCTGAAGTTGAGGCTGAATGGGGGAGGTTCTCATTTTGTCTATTCATGGGTCATAAATGCGTGCAGACTACAACAAGCACATTCAACCCTTAGCCTCTCTATAGAGCACATAAAGTGAAGGGCACATATGTGTAAATTATAATTGTGGGAAACTGTTTGAAGTGGATCCACAGTGGTTGAAATATGAGAAGTATCACAGGAAAAGACAAGGCTGTGCTCCTTAGTAATGAGCAATTGAGTCTGCTATTTTGGAATTGAAACATTTTCAATTCTCATCATTCACAAAAAAACATTGTTGCTCATTTAGCTAATACCGTTAACATGCACTGGTAAAGATAAGAGATCTGGCTTGTTTTAAGGGTATGTATGTCGTTGTTCTATATACCCGGATGCAGGTACAAAACATTCACTGCAAGGGACCCAAACACTGTTCAGGTGGGATGCTGTGTGAAGAACAGGATTTTATGTACAGGTTTTAAGGCACACTCTTAATTACATAGGCCACACCTCTCAGAAAGGAATTTCTTTGGCCACGCCTTTTATAGACACTCTCCCAGGTTTTTCATCCCACATAAAGCGTTGGTTTAATAGATATCACTTTGTTGCTCGTTTGGGTCCAGGTTTGGAAAGGACAAAGCTATAACATCAAAATTGAATCTAATTTGTAAACAAGGAACATTGTTCGGAAGCTTCCCACAAATACACACACGAGGCAACTGACCACAGCACTGCTGTTGAGTACATGGAAAGTTTGACAAACATAGAATCGTGTTCAAATGTCTTTGACCCATTAATCAAAAGTAACCTTTCCCAAAGAACTCTTGTAGACAACAGGCTGTATAATGTGTCCCAATAATTCACAAGTCCAAAATAAAACCATTCCATATTACTTCAAGGACACATAGTGCTCTGGCAATCATAACAATCACAGGTGTGGTGCCACCCCCAAGTGTCCAAATGTGTGGGAATGCAAGTCAGTGCTGAAACTTATGAATACCAGAAACAGGAACACAATGTCCTTACTAATACATAGTAGCACTGACACACAGAGTTTATCCGGCTCCTTTGAAAGTGGTTCCGCAATTTCTCACTGACCACAGTCTTAGTGGCTTGATGTCATTTCATTTGACAGTGACGTACAGATCAGATAGTACGAAGTACTGTTTGGTAGCTATGTGCATGGAGGGCACACATTCCGGAGAAGTCTGTATGAAAATCTGTACAGCAAGGTTGCACGATTCTTTATTACCCAGTTTGAAGGGATATTGCTGTTGAAAGGAATCTCTTGCAAATTATAAAACCTGAGAATTGTGTTTACTTTGTCAGTGGTGTAAGATTTAGCTATCATTTGTTGATAGTTCAGGATAGACTGTTGGGCAAGGCTTGGGATATGCTGTTGGGGTGTGCAACACTTAACCAACGATAGAACTTTGGTGCCCTCGTTTTGATGCGGACGTTGTGATGTG
Source organism: Pleurodeles waltl (assembly GCF_031143425.1). Classification (NCBI taxonomy): domain Eukaryota; kingdom Metazoa; phylum Chordata; class Amphibia; order Caudata; family Salamandridae; genus Pleurodeles; species Pleurodeles waltl. Next base: position 613,236,459 of record NC_090444.1, on the reverse strand, counting down.
TGCAGGCTAAGCTCTTGCGCTGAAACTGTGCAAGTAAGTTGCGTGCTGATAAGGCATCAATCCTTTAGCATTCATATGGTTTTGGACCTGTGTTGTATGCAAGGCAGAGCTAGGAGGACAGTCTAACTATTGAGTATCCTATATATGTAACCACACCTACACCAGTCAGACTTAGATGTTCTGTTACCTGACCAGCAGAAGTGATTTTTGAAGCCCCATGATGGCTGACTGCCTGAACCTATCTGAGCTGTGTTGGATGCAAGCGGCCTAAATGTTCCCAAGTGTCGTAATGGATACTTGGGTTTAGAGTATACTGATGGGAAGGGGTGTTAATGATCACGTAACTGTGCACATACATGGCATACATTTAGCTGTGTTGATTTCTGCATTATGTTCTGCAAAAAACGTGTCGTGTGTTGTACTATCATATAGAATGATACAAATATTTTATCCGATTGATTAGTTAAATCTCATATCTGAATTTTTGCTCCAGTGTATAATCTGTAGCAGCACATCAGATGGAACGCTCATTTGCTTAATTACATGATATTATACAGCGAACTTAATAGATAAATAATGTCATTAACATGGGAACTAATGATGTGCTATAAAATGAATGAATTATCAATGCCTCAAATCTTGACAAGTAATTCGTAAACCCGTTTACACTGCAGAGTTTTTATCTTTCCAAAAGGTTCTTGCGAATTAGTGAGCCAGTATGGGGGATGCAGGAACTGGCTCCTTACAAGAACTGACTGAGCTTGGTAAGAGGAACTAGATTAACATTCACTCAGTCTGTCCCATATTCATTTCAATGTATATTGTAACTGGGGGAGGGACTGACGGGGTAACACACGTCTTACAGTATACACTTTTTTCCTTCCCTCATATTAATCCATACCCAGGTTTGATAATCTTAGTCCCATTTCTACATAAGTATTGTATGCTATGCACAACTAGTTTGTTTCCACATTTATAATACCTTTCAATATACAGTCACACAAGGAACCCTGTCAGATTTTAGCTCTGCATGCCTACATTTATAATGCACTCAAATGAAACTACAGCATTATGCAGTTAAGGGAATCGCGTACCTTTCTTTACTCTTTATGCTATCAATATGCACAAGATATCGGCCTGCCAGTCGCGAATGGCAGCACGGAAAGCCAATCAAAAAAAGTTTGCTTTTGGAATGTTTCCGATTTTAGAAATACGTCCATAAAAGTGAACACATTGTCTTGCATCTGCATTTACGTGCAAAAATCAGTAAATCAGTAAGCAAGAAAGCCTTAATTATAATCATGCCACATTAAGTAAGATGTAGAGCAGACTGGGTTAATTGGCATTGCTGTTTTTTTTTTTGCACTGCACAGGGGCCATAATTGTAATTGTATTTATATACCTCTTACTACCGTTGATGAGGCGTCAAAGCACTCTTTGGTGTGTAGCACGCTACTCCGGAACCCAAGAGGAATTAGTGGTGGATTAGTATAGGAAAATATGAGTACAGTATTAGTATGTGTTAATTTGAGCAGAGGATATGGGAGTTTGTTATTTGGATTGACTACAGTAATGGAGGGATAGAGGAGGGAAGAATCCAGAAGTGTTAATTGGGAGTTTAAAGTAGTAGGATAAGGCTTGGGATGAGTAAAGGAGAGATGGAGGAGGGAAGAGTCTGTGGAAAGGGATTAGGGAAATCATAGTAGCTGAAGGGGGCTTGGATGAGTCAATTGGGACAAATGAGGGAGAATTTGGTAGGGTTGTTTGGAAGATCATAGTAGTAAACTGAGGGTTGGGGTGAGCTAGTTGCGGTAGAGGTGGGGGGAAGAGCTTAGGCAGGGTTATTTTGGAGATCAATGCAGTAGAATGGGTTTGGGATGAGTCAAAGTGGGGTGGGGTTTAGATGGATAGAGACATAGGGTGATGGGGAGGCAGAGTAAAGCTGACAAGAGTGTAACATTTGTATTATTTATTTAGTTAACTATGTATTTTCTTTTTTTTTATAGATTTAATTTTATTTTTCTCTAGTACAGTAGGACTAGAGTAATAAATAATTATGTTTATAAATACATAGTAAGGGAATATATGTGCAAGGAATATAATAATGGGTAATATAATCTGAGAAGTAAAGTTGTATTGTACAAACACAGACTTTCAAGATTAGTAATATTTGATGTTAATTATTAAGTGTACTTTTATAACATTCATTTATCTTTCCTCAATTTTTCAATAGCAAAATGCTTGCTGTTAAATAGTTAAAATAACATTTGCTCATTGTGATATAAAAAAGATTGCAGGGATTCATAAGTATCTAATATAACAACTCATCTAGGAGCTATGCAATGACATATGAACATGTTAAGCATAGAATAAAAACGCTTATGTATACACACACATGTGTATATATATATATATATATATGTGTGTGTACACACAGGCATATATATATATGTACACACACAGATATATATATATATACACACACACACACACACACACACATATATATATATATATACATATATATAACAGTGAGTAAATATATATTTGTTAAACAGGCATAAAGTGTATGTGTATAATTATTATGAAATAGTAACTATACATATTTCTTAAAGAACTACACATATCTAGAATATACACGTAATCCGATTATATTAATCAACACAAGCATATGCAGTCCAATGATGTTTGAATATGGTGGTTATGAAGGAAAGAGCCAACTCTTGAGTAGTCTTCTGAAGGCAAGATAGTTATCCGTGGATCTTATATATGGGAGTAATGAATTCCATAGTTTAGTTTGGCTGCTTGAACAGAGAAAGATGTACCAACTATTATCTTTTTCTTGTATGGTGGTGTTTTAAGGCGGAGTGCCAATCTTGAGCGGAGGTTTCTTTGTTGAATGTGTTTGGTTATTTTGTTTCTGATGAAAAGAGGTCCTGTTCCATGTATAGCTTTGTGGGTGATACAAAGCATTTTGAAGGTGGATCTTTTGGCAACCGGTAACCAGTGTACTTGCTCTTAATGCAGGGAAGATGTGGGCTTTTGTTTTACATGTAATAGTAGCCTGGCAGCTGAGTTCTGAATACGTTGTAGTTTTTTCATAATAGTTAGAGATGATTCATGGTAGAGGGCATTGGCATAATCCAGTTTTGATAGTACAAGAGAGATATTAGCAGTGTGTGGAAATTCGAGGTGGGGGAAGATGCGTCGCAGAGTTTTCAAGGTGATGAAGCATTACAGTGCTAATAAGTCCACTTGGGCATTCATTGTTAACTTGAAGTCCATGGTAATTCCAAGGTTTTGATATTCCTTGGATACTTGAGGAGGTGGTCCCAGATTGAAAGGCCAGGCACACAGTGGGTCATAATTTGTCCAGACGCCACATGTATTACCATTTTGCAAAAGGAAAAGTTACTTGTAATGCTAGTTCTCAATCAAGTGCATCCTCCTTAGATTCACAAATGTACTATTCATAACCACTCTATTTCCCTAACGTATAGGATGCCTGAACTGTAACCTTCAATACCTGACAAGTCTCTTTTCTAAAAATTAAACAACAGCGGTGACAGATAATAAAAGATGGACAGATCTTGTCTGTAAATAGACTATTAGAGGTTTGGTAATTATGTTATATTTCTAACATGCAAAAGAAAGGAAAAGCAAAGTACAATGCTGGGAAGCATTTGAAGTAACATATATTTCCCACGGGAGTATCAGAAAACAGTGGTGCATTATTAGGGTTCGCTATGCATTTTCCTTTGTCATGAAATTCATTTAAAATATCAGGAATATTGGGGGCACCACTATTCATGCCGGCCATAATGGGACAATTTTGGGGCGATCCGTTGGGAAGCATTTCTTGTTTCTCTAAACTTTGATTGTAAAGGGGTGATGTTTATCTTAACGTCTAAAGCACCACCAAAAGTAATATGTTTATGCTACAGTTCCATATTAGGTACATGAGATAGAACAATATTTTGCAAAATATAAGATTGTGAAATACTGGCTTCCAATTATGAAGGCATTACTGTCAAATAACTAGCTTTATGTTCACCTAATTGTGTGCTGTTGGGTGTTTACCAAAGATACAAATTATGTAAAGGCATGCAATCCCCCTAAATCAAGCAAGAGTTGCGAACTGCTGTCCTGCGTTTAAGAGCGAAGTGGGCAATTTTTCCTACAGATGCAGAACTTACCAGCACCTTTGTTCAATTTACTGATCATTCACAGTATTGGCCAGGCCATTGCTGGATAGCTAACTGGCTGCCGGTGGTGAACTGGTACACAGAAGTGTCAACTTGTTGAATCAATTAACACACTTGTGGAATAAAACCTTTAAAATCATCATTTGAAATATGATCTTGCACCTCCCATATATTTTAAACCTCACCATTACTTCCTCCACTGCTCCTAGTGACAGGATACTGCCTACCCCTTCCATCAGTCTCTGGGTGCTTCTCCCTTTCATCTAACAATCATGCATCAGGTCATCTCCCATCATTCCACCAGTGTAGATATTCTTCTCTCAGCCCTTCCCATCAGTATGGGACTGAACTCCCTGCCGTCAGAGGAGGAGGGAATATATATATATATATATATATATATATATATATATATATATATATATATATATATTTTTTTTTTTTTAATCTACGAGTCACTCCTGTGCCCACTTCACTTGTAAACAGGTTGAGTGACTGTGGTGTCTAAGAATGTGGGGAGTCAGCAATCAGAGTAAGGTTTACATGGTGCCTTCAGACTGTGTGAACGGTTAGAAATAGCTGATGTTTCAACTTTTGGAAGTGCCCTAACCTATTACCTGTGATACTATTAAAAACAAGCATTGCCAAAGCCAATAGGTCGACCCAAAGCATGAGCTATTTATTGGCTTGCCCAACGTCTTTTAGCCATGCTGTACAGCAGCTTGACTACTTTTCAGCATGACTAAAAGTTGCTTCGCGCATATATAAACTGTGATTGTGTTAATAATGTGAATACAGACGAGATACCACTTGACGAAGACGAGAGTCTAAACGCATTGTGGGGATCTGACTTTATGCGTTTTGGAAGAAATAAATAGTTACCACAAAGAGAAACCTCCGGGAGTGCAGCGCCTTCTGTTGTGTTTGAATTTAACAAGGGTGGTGGTCTTCACCCTTACGTGTGCACCAGCAGCCAGAGTGCTCCACTTTGAAGACCGGTTTGTTGTGGATAGAGTTTATAGTGGTAGCACCCGGTACTGTGGACTATTGAAACATCAATAACTGCGAAGGAGGAGGCGAGGGGACACTGTGCCTCTGCGTTTGTACTTTACAATGGAAGACTAAGGACGGGATGTCGAACTTTCAATGCGCCTTGCGCCACTCTGCCGCTTATGGGACAATCTCATCACGAAAAATGGTGAGCTTGTGCCTTTTTGTTTTTCACAATACCGATGCGGCCCTTGAATTAGATGAGGGCCTGGAGGCGATGTGGATTGGAAATCAATATATTTAAGAGTTTTCTAGGAACGTGGGCAGAGAAAATGACAATGAAATAATTACTGTGACATTGAGATGACTTTTAAATAAACACGACTTGTGAATACTGTTTAAAATATCGGCATGAGAGTTAAATGTGCAGATGCACGGAGATAAAGGCAATGAAGTAACTAAACTATTTTATGGGAGCCGATTTGAAAGTGAAAATGTATCAAGCCGTGCGGATTATTAAAATGGAAATAATGATGTCACAACTTACGAACAAGCCCGAGGTGGGACACACTAGAGAACTATAAATCCCAGAATGCACTAGTATAAATGAATATGTCCCTGAATGCTTCGCGCATATATAAACTGTGATTGTGTTAATAATGTGAATACAGACGAGAGTCGAAATGCGTTGTGGGGTCTGACTTTATGCGTTTTGGAAGAAATAAATTGTTACCACAAAGAGAAACCTCCGAGAGTGCTGCGCCTTCTGTTGTGTTTATTATATATATATATAAATAAATCTACGAGTCGCTCCTGTGCCCACTTGTAAACAGGTTGAGTGACTGTGGTGTCTAAGAATGTGGGGAGTCAGCAATCAGAGTAAGGTTTACATGGTGCCTTCAGACTGTGTGAACGGTTAGTAATAGCTGATGTTTTCACTTTTGGAAGTGCCCTGATCTTCTGACGTGCTCTAACCTATTACCTGTGGTACTATTAAAAACAAGCATTGCCAAAGCCAATAGGTCGACCCAAAGCATGAGATATTTATTGGCTTGCCCAACGTCTTTTAGCCATGCTATACAGCCGCCTGACTACTTTTCAGCATGACTAAAAGTTAGAGGCGCGTTAACAGAGGAGAGATGTTTAGAGAAGAGCGGCGTAGGCACAGAGTGGTGCGCAGTAGAATGGCTGGTATGGTGTACAGTATAGTGGAGTGATGTGCAGTGGCATGGAGTAGTGTGGAGTGGCTTAGACTTGTGTGGAGTGGCAGGGCAAAGAGTAGAGTGGCAAAGTAGAATGATTTGGCATGGAGTAGTGGAGAGTGGAGTAGCGTACAGTGGAGTGGCGTAGCATAGCAGAGTGGAGTAGAGTAGCATAGAGTGGCATCGACTCAAGTGGAATAGAGTAGAGTGGCGCAGAGTAGAGTGGCACAGAGTGATATAAAATGGAATGGTGTACAGAGGCAGAGTGGAATGGAGTAGAGTGGCAGGTCTTAGGGCGAAGTGGTGTACAGTGGAGTGGCGTACAGTGGAATGGAAAGAAGTAGAGTAGAACAGAGTAGAGTGGTGCAGAGTAGAGTGGTGCAGAATAGAGAGGAATGGAGTGGTAGAGAGGAGTGCAGCAGGGTGGCATAGGGTGGTTTTGGGTGGTGTGGAGTGGCGTACGGTGGAGTGAACTGGCAGAAAGTGCAGTGGCGTAGAGTAGAAGTGTGTGGCATACAACAGTACACTTATGGGTGTAAGTAACTTGAAACAAGAAACTGAACTTAAAATCTATGCAAAGGTATGAGGCATAAAGGGAATGAGAGGCAATGAAAATAGGTGTGGGGTGGCAAGCATCATGAAGGTCTAAATCTGTTATTAGTGCGGCATTTATACATTCGAACAGTCTAATCCAACCCACATAAAATGTAATTTTAAATTAGCTGTACAAGTAAGCCAAAAGATGTAGGCGTAAACAATGTTCAAAAATGTGTATGAACACAGAATGAATGGAGAAAGCAGCACGAGAACTGGAAACAGAGAAAACTGCCTGAAACGAATATGTGTACGGTGCTAATATAAAAATATAAACAAAATATATATAGAAAGTGCAGCACTGAAAGAAATAGTACCTAAATCACAGAGCAAGCCGGGGACGGACACTAATTAAGATGAATCAATATGTGCTTGGTCCATAATCAACACAAAAAAGGAAGTGACAACGGAAACGTGCTGGCCAATTAGGAGGCAGCAAAGAAAAATGACAATGATGCCAACGAATAGTAAGCAATGGGCAGGCTCCAAGCCCTTTAAAGTAACCAGTACACCTCCCAGCAGACCGCACATGCAATGTTAGCAGGTGATAACTAAAAATAAATCAATGCCATGGTTTCAAGTTCATTTTCGCAGAATGAAAGGAACAGGAGCTGTCCTGTAGGCCTGTACGAAACCTGGGTCTAGGAAAAATATGCAGCAAAGTTTCACTGCAGCAGTAAATTGGAAAAAACAATACTATTCAAATGATCTTTGTATGTATATCTACTAATAATACAACTCGAATGCAGACCAAAACGTAATAAAGATAGAAACAATATTGAACACCATGTCATCGTAAAGACCAATTATACATTGATAAAAACTAAGCTCAACGAAAAATGGAAAAAATGCTTAGTGCAAAAAGTGATCTCTCAGTGAATAAAGCTAAATCAAGGCAAACATCTTTCCTACGTGTGTCAAACAAAAGTAAATGTCAAAAGACTAAATGGGATAACATATTTATAAGAATCCGCAACAGTAAAAATGATTGTTCAGCATTAAATTTGTAGTCTAGGTAGCCTGGACAGCAAAAGATCTTTCGACCGGCACAGTGTTAGTTATCAGGACAGACTATGTCAAAATACAGAGCACTTAGTAAAAGAGGATGGGGACAAAAGCAATTAACGAGTAGCCAGTCAGCCTATTCCGAACTAAAATTAAATTGGTGGGCATTACAAGGTAGCTGAATAAATCAAGGCCAATCACGAACTAGGAGTAGCTTTAATTAGAATTCAACTATTTATGGCATTGTTTAAAAACCCGTGGTAGGGCAATAACAAGCATTACAAAATAAATAAGGTACATTTGAAAAGTTCAAAGTGATTTAAAGCAGAAGGCTTCTGAGGCTAACCATGTCTTCCAGTAGTTGCACTTGTAAAGTCAATTCCTTTCCACAAGCACAGATGCAGAACAGCATATCAAGCAGGACTGGTTCTGAATCTCTTATTGACTTCACACAGGAGGCTAGCACTATTGCAGGCAAGTGAAAACATGGAATCTGCAACAGATTCATAATCTTTACAAGCTAAAAGCAAGCAAATACTAAACTAAGAGATGCTGAATGATATCAGAAGAGTTTCCCAAGAGACCTAGCCAACTTGAGCACCCACCTTGAAGTCAGAAGCAACATTAACGCATCTGCCCAGCTTCCAAATAACTGCTTCCGAAAGGTGACAAGTTTACTCTGTAGTACTTTTAGATAAAACTTAACTGTTGTGCAGTGCAGCTCTCAGACAAAATAGATAGTCCGACCACAAAAACAGTTCATAAGTGAGTAAACAGGAACTGACAGGTCTGGTGTCATAGCCTTCAAATTCTATTCTATTTTTTGTTTATCTTAGAGCCTGTTGTCTAAAACAAAACCAAAAAACAAACAAAAAAAACTCAATGATCTTCAGGTGCCAGCCCTTGCAAGATATTAAAACGCCAAACTCTGGGGAGACTGGTTCCAGAATTCTGAAATGAGTTTGTAACTGGATTCTACAATATAAACTAATCAACACATTTTCGCAGGTTACTACATTTTCTTTGGGAAACTCCCATTCTCTGTTCAATTCTGCGATAGCATGACTGGGTCTGGTAACAAATAAACCAATATTAAGACAACTGGAGAAACCAGAAAGCAGTCTCAAAACATATTCTTCTTCAAAAGAAGATAAAGCGCCTAATGTTGATTTTTGGCACATCACATCTTTGTGTGCCAAGTTTTGAAGTTTGTTCTGGTCCTGCACAAACAAACAGCCTCATAGCTATTTAATGCAGAAGCTCGAAGATATCAGTGGATGCACACTGCTAACATATTCTATCATGCCACTTTTCTAGGACCAATGCTGCAAATCTCACAGAAGAATTTATTAATTCGGTACTTTCAAATATCTAGATACAATGTTCAAATCAAAAGGATTATGAACGTTTTTAATGATGGTCTGCTTTCATCAACGCGTTCCTAACTATGGTCATGGCGTTTCCATAACCGTGTGTAATTCTCGGCTATCTAACAATATATCACATAGAGGGGATGGAACAGTCCTAAACCATGCCTGTTCGTTTCTCCTCACAGACTTTCGTACATGTCAAAAGGTTTGTGCATGCAAGTGGAAGACTAAATCACGGAGCACTCTCGTCGGAAAATTCTTGCATAGCATTAAAATGATGTCACGGCACTTCTTCCAATAGTTTTTTACATCTTTTAGATAGCTCAGTGAAAAAAAGACAGCATAGAAAACAAATACAATAAAATTACAATCATAAGCATCGACTTTAATGCAAGCGGCTCTTTTAAATATGCATGTAAACATTGCTGCACACGTGGCAGGAAGATGTTTCTTTAAAGCAGCTGTCACGCCTTCAGGAAACAAGCCACGGATCTTGATGTTATTTTCCATTTGTGGTTAAGGATGAAACAAAATCTCACCACGCACTTCTGTTTACACTCTGCAAACGCGAACTAGACACGCCCAGTCGTAATTGCAAGGCTGATGTGTAAACAGATTCTGTATTTGCAGGGCGCCGCATGTCAGCATCTTTCTAAGAAAACCCATTTATGCAAATTGTGTGGTCTCGCACCGCAAGAGACTTGTATTAGACAACGTATGCAAACGTGTGGCAGAATTTACCAGCCTAGCTACGATTAGATGACGGGTCTTTGTTCTTTTACAATTGAACTCCAATCGGGCTGTTCCTGGTTTGTTATTGTTTTACGATGCCACAAAAGATAGGTTTATGAAGACACTGCATATTCATTTATCTTTGTTTCTGCACTTTTTCGTGCTGCTGTGAAAGCGGACTGACGAGACAAGTATCACGGCATACTCTCATCTAAACGTCCCTTGCCCCTCTAAAGCTCATTCCGCCTAAAACATACCCTCTCCTCACTTCATATATGTCCCAGAATGCACTCCCACCCACAGTGTATGTCATGTCCCACTTCCCACCACAGGATAGGTCATGTCCCACCGGAAGGCTACCAGTCGGATTAGTTTTATGTTACCAGTATCTGGACCTCCTCTAGTCTTCTTCTAAGACTGCCCCATATATACTGCATTTCAGGAAAGACGTCGAAATACTACTTCTTTGGCAAACCTCTCACCTTGGAAGGTGGATCCAAACCTGTAGGTCCACGCCACAAGGCACATGACATGCTCCTCAAGGTGATAAGGGTTACTGAACCTAACACTCTGTTCACATGCGTCAGATTGTACGTAATTATCTACTTTACAGTGCCCACGTGTGTATGTAGAGGTCATAAGCAGGTCTAGATCTGCGTAGTTAAATGTCTTCACCTGCCACTCTCTCTTCATTGGCATGCCTCGGTAAACTAGCTATGAACACATCAGACTGAATTTGCAAACAGGTAGCCCATGGCTAGGATTTATTCCCATGCTATGCAAATTGAGAAGACAACACTTATTTTGCTTATGATGTTGCTTAGCCTCTCACAGCACCAATTAGACACGTTAATGTCGGAATTTTATGACATATGAAAATTTACCTCACTTTTAAGAAAACATTTTGAGATATTGACAGGTGCCATTCAGCTTGGAATTTCACTACTTTTTAGAATTTTGTTTTTAAGTTAGCACCAATTGTAACGTTAATTCGCACTGAAAATACAATTATCTAAACATGGGCGTGAATTATTAGATAAGATGTCATTTCATCCCTATCTATATTAAACACAGATTTGACATACCAAGCATAATGTTAGCTAAATACCTCTTCCGTGTTTATCAACTTTCATTCAGGAAAACCAGATTGGCTTTATTCTAGGGCCAACTATGTTGCTCAATACATGGCAGTTATTTCAATAATGGACGTTACGCCAGATAATGAATCCCTGCCACCTTTAACTATCAACATAAATTGAGAAAGTTTTTTTATAGAAATGGGTGGTGTTACTTACAGCTTTGGGGAAAGTGGGAAGAGATAGGTGACAATGTCGTCTGCTTCCCCCACTACTTTTTGCCTTGGCAAAGTACCCACTAGTGTGGACTGTAATGATAGCAGCTGTGGTGAAGCACAGTTATTGTTGCTAAACCACATGTGTTCTCACTATACACAGACAATACTTTGAATACTAGAGTTGGACTGCAACTCTCAATAGATATGTTCCAATGTTTTGGCAGAGTTTTTGTTTTAACAAATAGTTAGGGAAGTCCTGCATTTTCCCTCCCGACCACAGATCTTGAAATAGTGTACAACACATTTACGTACTTGGGAGGTCTAATACAACACAAAATGCTGATGTCCTTGATGGTGGCAATGTCTACTCCAAGAAATAATATATACTTTCAGAAGAAGCTCCTTTTATCACTCAGTCATGGGGGAAAAGTGCTTCAGCAAAAGTGGTGATCTAGACTTGTGGCACTGCTAGATGTAAGATAGTCTTGGAAGTTCTGGATTACGAAATGTGCAAAGTAGAGGCTCAGTTAGAATGGGGAGAAAAGTATTTATGTGGAACACTGATCAATGAAGCCAGGCTGTTGCACCCAGAACTGAAAGACAGATTACTTGCCAGGACAGTTTTTGGTCACTCATACACTGAAGATAGATTACACGGAATAGTACAATTGTCTGCTATAATGTTGGAAAAGATGACTGACTAGCTCCGTCGCCATATGCCCCAAGTCTGCTATTTAAAATTTTGAAGACCACTTGTCATTTGAGACAAACAGTTAGGTAATGGACTAGGATGGCACTGTTTGGCGACTTATTTTTATTCAGAAGACCTGTTATCTTTTGATGATCTCTCAAACTCGCACTTTAAACCAGCAGGAAAAATCCTAGCTTTTCAAATATTGCAAAGGCTACATGGCTTCAGTGGGGATGTGCTGATTCCAACCCACCTAGACACATTTGCTCTTGCCACAGTGGGATGGGACCAAAGCTACTAAGATTATTGGGCAAGACAATGGTTTCACTCAAACAAGGCAATCAGGACAGCTTGGCTACCGCCTGGTCGAAAGACACTGACAAGGAAGGGTACAGTGTCAAGGAATGAAAATCTGATTTTCATGCAAGGTGTTGAGGAATGCACACTTCATATTTCTGCTCGGTCACTTTTTTCTAAAGAATCTACTTGACATCCAAGAGATTGATAAAAATGTATGCCACTTTCACAGATAGATGTACTTAGCCTACAGCAGAAAAATCCAAAATGCGGAGACAATGGAAAGCAGGTGACGCTCAGGCAAGGGATTGCTTTGTGTGTAAAGTGGCCTAAAAGTAGAAATGATGATAAACCTACGTAGACTCGATTCAGTTTTGGGTGGACGAAAGTTACATGTTGTGGACTGAATGCCTTATATTTCTCCACCCACATACCTCGCTCCATCCGCTCTGGATAGATGTTGGTATCGGCAAGGTTAACTGTCTGCCTACTTTTAATGCTTAAGCTCAGTCCCGTACAGATGTTTAGGTTTACAATTACTTGATATGGACGGACAACTTTTCATTTCTCTTTTTTCCCCACACCATATCTATCTCGATGACATTTGTACAACTGATACAACTTTCCACTATATGTAACTCCATGGGAAATCACCTAAATCTTTGAACCCTGCGGTTCAGTGTTTTTTATTTTGTTTCCATTTGTCATTGCACAAGTTCTATATTATTGTGTTTTAATGTGGAACAACAAATGTGTATATCAGTGATGGAAAAGGAGTAAAATGAAGGCCAGTAGGATGCAATCCTAAGGGCTGGTTCACAAAGTCAGTTAGGAGTTTGTGAAGTAGTATCCCTGAAAGCACTCTTACGTACTCGCACATACCTTTATGAATTAGCTCCAAAAATATTAAATGGGAATAAAATTGAACTATTCAGGCAATATGTGCATACAGTTAGCACAGACAGAAAAAACTGTGACAAAAGATAGAGTGGCATTCCAAACAGTTGCTCCATCGTTCACCACTAGCAGGCCAGAGTGACTTTGGAGAGGGGGCATGAGAACCCTTGCCCCTTCAGGTGGGTGGAGTTTGTGACTGCGCCCCAGGAGGAAGGGTCCTCCTCCCTTAAGGTGCCATCAGGGGTGTAGCACTTGTGCACATCTTCTTAAGAGGCACAATGTAAACACACCTCTCAGAAGTTTCTTTACCCCGCTGCCCTCATCAGGAATACAGGGTAGGCGCAAGGGTAAAGAGGTTTCCTCAGTTGCACGAGGTCACATGCCTCTTTCACAAGTGAGAACGTCTCCATTCATAGTGAACGTGCCCGATACAGACGCCTGTCTAATGCTTATTGTGTAAAGTGCCACACTAGCGTTGACAGCTCCTTGGTTAATTGCAGGTGCCTAGAGGTGCAAAAGCAAGTTCACCTGCCCACTGTGTGCCCATGGGACTTCAATAATCTAATCCCTGTTCTCAATTACACACAACCACGATAAAGGGCTCCAAACAACTGGTATCAGATGTCAGCTATACTTCCCACAACAAACAATACTGATCTGGGCCTCAGGAATCATTCGATTTGGATGATAGAAACAAAACAAAAAAACTTCAAACAGTGCCAAAAGAAAAGCAAATCATTAGTTTTCTCTTTTGTTAGGGATGAAATAAAGTACGGCTTGCAGGGAGTACACGACCTTATTTGTGGTTGCTGGGAACCAAACACTGTGAACGTGTAATTTCTAAAACAGAGAGAGGGTGGTTGGCTTCTGTGTCTAAACGAATTAACCAAAATAATACAAAACTACACTACTTTTACAAAGTCCTTGTTTAAAGAAGGACTGCCACGAGAGACACGCTTACAAACAATTGGATACATAAACAGGTAAAACCACAATCAAATATATCATCTGTTATGAACTAAAAAAAACACTTCAACACACCGACCCACCCTGCCCAGAGGAGGCAGACTAACTTTAGAGAAACAAGCCAGGAACGGCTCTTTTCTTACATTACACAAGGACAAACATTTAACAGAAACATGCATTATGCTCCTCCAGTCACAGTATATAATTCATGTGTCACTTGACTGTCGACACTGCTGGTCAAACAACATATTTCTCAAGCTTTCACTGCATTTTTCATGGATTGGTCATTCCGCCAGATGTGGTGACAGAACTGCTTCCAAGTTGTTGAGAATGACTGTTTTTACACAGAGCGAATACTTCGGTTTTTACACTTACCCCTTTTCTGCACCCAGCCTTCCTTGACAATAGTAATGTCAGTCATGGTGGCTCCCCTCTGCGCCCCCAACTTGAGGAATTTCTTGCTGCTGACTTCGGAGCTTTGGGGCTGCAGTCCTTTTCCCTCCTCTAGACTGATGCTGCGGGCCCTACCCACGGTTCAGCGATGAGTCAGCCTGAGAGGAAGTAAGCAAGAAAGAATTTTACTTGTAGTCTTCACATAGCTAAGGCAAACAAATACGTCTTTGTACATGTCCACAACGGGTAAAACCCATGCAGTTAAAAAAAACTCCATTCATGATGAGCAAACAATTAATTGAACTGCACAGCACAGAAAGCACAGCTCTGTCTTGTGAAATATGTCACTAGGAAATCATTATAATGCTCCGTTTAGTGCAAACTTGATGCTGTAGGAAATGTGAAAGATTAGGAAATATTTTAATCAAAGAAAACTTATGTATGCTATTCAAAATACAAATTAAAACCCACGAACCACACCCAGACTGTGTAAGGAACCTTAAAAACAAGGACGTGCTCTGCACTTCTTTCTCCAACACTGTTCCAACCACGTCAAATGCAGTGAAACAAAACAGGTACAAAATATGTATAATAAAAGCAATGCTCGTTGTCAGAACTCCTTTCGCAGGGTCACTAGGCAAGCAGAACCTACTGGGACCAACCATGGGCGCCGCGGCCTTTCACTGCTGACGGTCAGGGGCCTAACCATCTATGGGTCCTTGAACAACTGGGTGACCCCTTCACCCCTTAATTCTCAGTGGTAGCGTAGGTCGAGCAGTCCAAGGCCTCTTCAGGAAAGGAGGAGCGGAGAAGTTGGGGGGTAAATACAGGGGGGCTGAACACAGGCTCACAACCCAAAATACCTTCAGCAGCAGCAATAAACTATTGTCCAGTCAAACGCTTGTTTCTATGAAAAAGGTTTATACAGGATCATAAAGTGAAATATAACATACGCAAACAATACCCTCAGTCCGTTGAGGAAAGGGCTCTAGTGTTCAATTGGCAGGTCCCTAAGTCCCACTTACCTCTTGCCAACAGAAATGGTTATTCCCCCATTCACTATAGGTGACATTCATGTTAAGCCTCACTAGTAGTCCAAGTCCAAAAGTCAAAAGTGTTCCAGCGCCCGAATCTCTATGTGAAAGGACAAGTTCCTCTAACGCCCTCTGGCCCTACGATCAGTCTCATCTGCTCTGCAGGGGCTCCATTACTGCAGTCTCTGGTAGTGTTTCACTCTTGCATGTTGTGCAGGGCTGAAGCTGCTGCAGATTCTGAGAAGCACTTGATGCTCTGCAAGGCAGCAGATGGGCATCCACAGCGCTTTCTCTGGTGAGACGGTAAAGTCCTCTCATCCTTCCTACAGGCAATGGAGGATGCTGGCTCAAGTTTCAATCCTCAGTCAGGGCTTAGGCACACACAGGTCATCACAGTGTCCTCTACTCGCAACGGCAGAACCAGGTAACATTCCTTGTTCTTTGGCTGCCCCCTTCTCTGACATATGGGATCACCAACCTT
This sequence comes from Pleurodeles waltl, assembly GCF_031143425.1. NCBI lineage: Eukaryota > Metazoa > Chordata > Amphibia > Caudata > Salamandridae > Pleurodeles > Pleurodeles waltl. The sequence goes on along the minus strand of NC_090444.1, from coordinate 613,220,311 downwards.
ACTCTGGACAAGTGCAATGGCACTTCCTTATCAAGGCGGCTCCCTCTGGCATATGGGGTCATCAACTTCATTACACACACGGGCTATGGCCCCATTGGCTTTGGCAGTCATGCAATCCTCAAAGTAGCCCCATCTGGCATTCAGTGTCACCGACTTGAATCTGCATACGAGCAATGGCTAGATTGGCACAGCAATAACCTCCTCATCAGGGTGGCCATAACTTCACTCCTCACACAGGCTGCATCCTGATTGGCACGGCAGTCATGCAGTCTTCACAGTGGCCCCCTATGGCATACGGGGCCATCAACTTGAATCTGCACAAGGACAGCAACTCAATCAGTGCAGCAGCCTCCTCCTCACACCTTGTGTTAGAAATTGGGTCTCTAGTTGGCAGAGGAATACACCCTTGTCCAAGAAGGGACCACAATCCTAGTGAGTGTAAGTCACAACACAATCCAAGTTATCCTGTGCTCACCCCCTGGCAGCTTGGCACAGAGCAGGCAGGCTTAACTTAGAAGGCAATGTGCAAAGTATTTGTGCAATAACTCCTGTCAGGTCTAACACCTTGCTATGGGAATCCACTCACCAGGATCCCCCTCTGGACCTTGCTCCCTCCAAGCGCTATCCTCTTCCTCACAAGTCACACTGGTCTCAGCAAGCAGGCAAGAACTAGTGCTACAGGCTCTAGGAGCTGGTGGTCTTGGGTTTCCCTGATTGATGTCCCCACACCCAGCTGGGAGATTGGCAGGCCTTAGCCCACAGTCCTGGTTGAAGGCATAGCCCTCCTCCTCCTTGACATATATCCCAACTAGCTGAGTCACAGTTGGCAATTTTGGGGGGCCTCTAGTTCCCCTTCTTGTAGCCCATTTCCATGCCCAAATGTTTTTAGAGTCTGGGTCTTTGAAGTTTGTGACAGAGGTCTGCTTACTTTTGAAGTGCCCACTCCTCTGCCCTTCTTCGAGAAAGCAGTATGTCACTGAAGGAGTGACTCCTAATCTGGCGGCCCATGGGAGTGATTAAAGGTTCACATCTGGATGCCAGCCACAGAGATAGGTGCCTCATATGGCTGCCCCCGGGCCTCAGCCCTACTCTTAATGATTCTCGTATCAGTCCCATCTCCTTCCTGAAAGGTGTGCAGGCCCCTTTCCAGTGACCTCTTGCAAATCAAACAACACCATTTGAAGTGTACTGGAGAGCCCGGCTTCCCTGCCTTCAGTTTATGTTCCACCCAGCTATCACGAATACAGCAGTCCACAAATCTGTCACTGGGATTCCCCATCTCTTACATGCTCCTACATACAGCTGTGGAGCTCCCAAAACAGAACCTAGAGTCTACATTGGTTTGTACCATTCACAGACAGACACGACAAACATTAACCTGATGTAGGCCAAGAGTGAGTTATGCACACTACAATAGAACTTTACATGAGTGAGCCTGGAGGCCTCACTCCAGTGACCCAGGTAAAAATGACCTGTTCACTCCTATTGATCACTACATGGCTTGCAGTCATCACAACCTTGTGCTATTTAACTCCTGGCATAGGCCTTTTACCACTAATTGGAGACTGCTGTGGGCGCAGCTCCCAGTCCAACATGATGGCAATCCATGAGAAAGGCCACACATGCATGATCCATGTTTGTCCATGATAAAAATCAGCACCAGGTATCCAGATACCATTGCTACTTTGGCACTGAGGGCAAGGGTGTATGTTCGTCACTTTGCAAGAAACCTTTCAATCACAACACTTCTAGGCCACATACTATATTTACCCTGTTACCCTGTAACCCATCACAAAGTAACTTATACCAGCTGTCACACAATGAGGCAATTGGACAGAACAGGCCAGAGGCCCACCCCTCTCAAAAAGGGCAGGGGGGGGATGTTGGAGGCTCTCTGAAAGTGGAGTAAAAAGGTGTTCTAGTGGACACTGCGAGCTTTGGGTGAGGTATTCAAGTGTAGTTGCCAAAGGTACTGGAAAAACATACTTCACCTTAAGCATAAGTGTGTTTTTTTCTAGGTGTCTTTTGGAGGTATATTGCTGTTGAATCCAAACAGGAGACCAAGCAATGTTGTTAGTATGTATGACCATCTTCATTTTGATACTGTGAACATGACATTACTGATACTGTGTGCCTTCATTTGTTCATGTTAAAATTAAAATGATAATTAAAGCCTTTATAAAAAAAAAAAAACCTTAAAAAACATGTTGCCTGTTCATTCAAATCATACACTCTGTACTCTACCCTGTGACAGATTTCAAAGCCCCCGATAAATCATGATCAGTGCTAGATACAGAGATCTCAAAACTTAATTCCTTCTTTGCACTGGCATCTCCAGGGGTGGGGCGAATGGGGCCTATGCGTCAACACTATTCCTTCTGACCACTCGTCAACCTTAAGCCACCACAGCATTGGCTAAATGTGCCATGAGGCGAGTGAGAAGAAACAAATAAACATGCCCCTTCCAAGTCAGATGTTAACATTTTGTATAAAAAGGTATGTGAAAAAAATCACTTAAAAAAAATCTAGAATTTCACTGAAAAAACAAAGGTTAAAGTGATGGTAAAATGAGGTTAAACTGTCGGTTACAACATAGCATTTAAAACTATAAAAAATGCTCAAATTCACCAGTTATGTTAACTGAAGTAACTTTAACTCGTGCCATGAATGAACTATAACCCATGACCTCGTCACACAATGCTTTTACCTCACATATTGTATCACTAATGACATGTTCAGTGAGAGCATTGATAACATCACTGATGCCACCTGAAATTACATAAATTAGGACTGCATTCTGCATGATTAGTGCAAGTAATAACTACTACATGGCACAAGGTACAGTTACTAACTACAAGTGGGAATTCAGATTTTGTTTTAGTTTAAAATGTTAGGTTGGGATTAACATTTTCACCTAACTATAACATCACTTTAACTTTTGTTTTTTCCTGTGAATGAATATATATTATATATATATATATAGTCAAATCTGGCATCTCCTAGCCACATCCATTAGAACGGGGTTGGTGCGAGTTGCTGATGCCGGCAGCCACCAAACATTAACAAAAGAAGGGTGCAGCGTATCGCATGCACCAAACACTAGCACTCCAAGGTTTGTTATCCGTGAAAGATAATTTATTTGCAACGCGTTTCAATCTCAACTGAGATCTTTTTCACAGCCAGTACAACAAATGAGTTCACCACCATCCTTAAAAACTAATTAAATTAATCACAATAGAGATAGTAGAAAGACTTCCCCATACCACAAAAATAAGAATTACATCAAACAAAAGAAAATATATTAAGGTTATTACATTTCCTCCACAGATTCAATTTATCCTTCAAATAGTGAATCCAAAATTTAAGGACTAGCTTGAATCAAGCATACTCAAACATCATCAAAAACGGCTCAATTATAACTCCTATGTCTTGATGGAAAAACTTGATCAGAGCATATAAATATCCCATATTATACATCCAAACTGGTATGTAGTCCAAAAACTTTAAAATTATTATGACCCAGTAGCTGTATAGTCCTTCTTACTGAATGCAAACATAAAACAAATCAATAATCAACTGAAAACCTCCACCAATAGGATGGGGATCGAAACTTTTCGCCAGCTGAGCCTCCTTCCTTGGTCTTTTGGAATCAGCCCAAACACATCTGGAGTTAAGTTCACAGTACCAGTAGCGGGAGTAGCCATTCTAGCTTCTATGGCATTATTGTCACTAAACGGTTGGTTGTGGATCAGCCCATTGGTAAAACACCCAGTAAAACAACTAGAAATAAAAATATAATCAATTATAGTCCCTTTTCCCCAACCAACAAAAGTGGGTTTGATTAATTCACCGCTTGCCACTCTCTCCAGCATATTACAGAGACTGGCACGTCATCCATAAGGAGTGAAACTACTCCCAAATGGGCAGTTCCTATCTTGGCATTAAAATCTCCTGCTAAAAGGACATTAAAACACCCCAACTTAGGGGCCACCCTCTTTTCCAAAATCAGAAGTGCTTGGAATAGAGAGCTGATCTGACACCCCGAGTAACAAACTGAGTTATAAAAATTTACAACAAAGAAATGAAACTTTTCAGAAACCACAACCCAAATATCTGTATACCACTGTGCCTAAGAGGGATTGGAACAACTCACAGCTTTGCAGTTACTCGAAATAACAGAGCCAAACTACCACTAGCTCTTGACCCTTGTGAAGGAGTTGCTAATACAACGTGGGCCTTAAAACCCTCTGCAGAAAACAGCTCCTGTGCCCAGGTTTCTTGAAGTAATATGATGTCATACTGGGAGATGAACGTAATCCACAGAGGGTCGGAGAGTTTATTCCCCAGACCTGCACAGTTCCATGAAAGGAAACTTAGATCCCAGGATGCACATGTAGGAATGCCCTCCTGAGGAGCGCAACCATCTGGCTTAACCCCCACTGGAACCCCCAAGGGCACAGTGATAGTTTTATCTTGGTGAATTAGAGTGACAGACACAGGGTGAACCTATTTCTGGTGGATATTGTGGGAGTGGAGCACAGCCCTAATCTCTGCTCCAGATGATTAAAACACCTAGCTACCGACGGGGTGGTGGGCTTATAGAAAAATCCTAAGGGCAGAATCCTAATGCCGGGTCCCATCATAGAAGGTTGCCTGGCAGTGAAAATCAACCTCCCCGCCATATCCAGGGTTCTACAATTAATCACCACACAGTCACCCTCAACAGACTTATTTGTAGGACCAATCCACTCAACTCTTTGCACAAATAGTATATTCCTAGATTCCATGGGGTGAAAAGTCGTGTTTTGGCTCAGCCAGTGACAGACCTTGATCTGTAGGTTTTTAGTTGACTCACCATGGGGAAACTCGGGGGGGGGGGGAGGGGGGGGGGGGCACCAGCTAATACTGCCACATATGGGCAGCACTCAGGCAGCAGATTCAGACGAGGCAGTTTTCTCAATGGTGCAAATCGAGCAACCTTACCCCCATTATTTCTAGGGACCCCCCTCTATGGATTGCCCCTAAATCACCATTTCCTTCCCTTGTAATACCTAATGAGGAGCTCGCAGCATCAGATTGTGAGGGTTGAACATTAGAAGGAGCTGAAGCCAGAACTCCTGAGAGAGGACAGCCCCCCATCTGTAAACTCCGGGGGACTCATGAGTGGTCAGCGTGGGATCTGGCCTACTCTAAGTGGAGATACATTTCTCCAATTTGGATAACCTTTCTAGGACTGGAGCCAGACACTGCTCGATAATGTTTTTACATTTATCCAGTACAAGATCCCACTCCTGGATATCCGGCCGGGACCCCCACCTTGCTGCTCATAAAACCTCTTCGCTCTGGCTGCTTGGACTGTCGCTTCCCTTTAATTGGCGGAGCACTCTTTTTGATTATAGGTGGGGTCTGTACTAAAGAGTTTACCAAGCACTCCCTTCCCAGCTATTACCTCTCTTGGGTGGGAGTCAGTGGGGGGTCCCAAGCGCAAAATATCCGAGGACCCTATGAAGTAGTGGAGGGACTGTGGAAGGACCCTCAAGTGGCCCGCCACTCTGGCCCTCCCCCAGCTCCAAAGTCGATTTCTTTTGCAATCACGCCCATATCCCGGGTTAGGAAGGAGTCAATTGTAGATGCTTTTTGAGGTTTTGGGGATGCTACCTTACTCTCCTGCAGTTTGTGTATTCCCATATTGTGGCTCTGGGCTCTCAAAGCCTCAGTCCACCTCTATGAAAATAAGAATGAGATTATGGAGCGGGGAGGCCCACCTATTAGCTTATACCTTCTATCAAAACATACATGATATAATAAGGCTGGAGCCAAAACCAAGAGGGCAGGCACAGGTGCGGCTCACGCTTTTCCCGCACAGTGGTGTGCCCCCTTGCACTTTATAGCACTCGTTGGAAATGGCAAGTAGGAGCAGGTGATGTCGAAAATGGCCGCCTCCTGGGGCGACAAAGCAGTCTGGGGTATGTAGTCCCTTGTAGCAGAGTTTAGTGCTTCCCGCGCAGCAGTGTGCCCCCTCGCGCTTCATAGCGCTCTTTGGAAATGGCAAGTAGGAGCAGGTGATGTCGAAAATGGCTGTATCCTGGGGCCACAAAGCAGTCTGAAATATGTAGTCCCTTGTAGCAGAGTTTAACGCTTCCCTAAACCTCGTAATACAGTACCCAATTTAGCCCAAGTGGGCATATCAGATATCATAGCTCCTTCGCATCTTCTCCCATCAACCCTCAACATACAATTTGTCCAAATTCAAGTCACCAGGGCATTTGTTAAGCATGATGATATCTTGTGATTCTAGTAATCTCAGCTTCTTCTCCCTGTCTCTACCTTTTCACGTGTGGATAACCCTGTGGACTCTACAGCCAATCAGCACTTCGGATTCCTGGACTTGGCTGAGATTGTAAGTTATTAAATAAAGTAGAAAAATGAAAAGCAATGTTTTAGTTGCTTTAAGCAGCTGCTTCAATTATTTTCAGTCACCTGATCTTCCTTTCACCTCAGTTGCTAGCTTTGGCAGCACGCACTGTGACATTAGAACTCAACTGTAGTAAATTATAGAAGTTATATTTTTACATCTTTTCTTTATAAATGGTGACTGAGTGCATATTTATATGTTTCTATATATATTTTTTGTAAATGTATGGAGCAATGTGGTACTGCCTCCAGAGTACCACGGTACCTAAAAGACAGTAAAAACTAAATAAATATGTTAAAAAATTAAAAATACACCATATTTCACGAATATTGCGTACTACAGTGTATTTTCTAACATTAACATGTAAATATGGACAAAAAAAAAATCTCTATGGAGTAATGCTGTAAAACCTACAAATGACGGCGCTACTTAAAAAAATATTTAAAACGCACAGTTCTCCCTAAACGTCTATGAAAATATACAGAAAATTATATACTTCTATACCTATTACCACATATAGTGGTTATAGGTAATGAGCAACCGTAACCCGCAACGCATTGAAACGCAGAACGCAGCCGAACTGCTAAAAAACGACATGGCTGCCTTTTAGTTTTGGTAAACGCAGCCATAAGCCAATCACATACTGACTTCTCATCCCCATGTACAGCGGTATACTGCAAATTTATCACTGCACAATAAAGAACTGTTTTCTAAAACTTATCACTTTAATACTACTTAAACTATTCACACATACTACCAGAAATTACCATTTACACTTTATAATGTATACATCCACATCCGTTCACACAGTTTCACTCTATGTCTGTTTCAATTATCACATTCCATTCTACAGCTCTACACTCTATGCCGCTACAACCTATACCACTACAACATAAGCTCATCCATTGTATGTCACACCACTCTAATGTATGCTCTTACAGTCTATGCCTCTCCACTCCAGTGTACATTAATTCACTATGTTCCATTCCAGTGTACATTATTTCAAAGTGCGTTACTCTACGGTACACTTCTTAACCCTACACCACTGCACTCTGTGCTATTTAAATGGATGCCACTATGCTGTACCTTACTCCTTCCACTCTACAACACTCCACTCTATGCTATTCCACTGTACGCCACTCCTTTCTACAACACTCCACGACACTGCACTGTAAACCACTCCATTGTAAGCTACTCCACTGTATGCAGCTCTACTGTACAACACAGTCTACGCCACTTCATGTATGCCAATCAACTCTACACTATTCCACTATACGACACTCCACTCAATGCTATTCCAGTCTATGCCACTCCACACCACTTTACCTCATTACCCTCTAAGCTACCAATCTATGTCACTCCCCTCTATAGTACTACACTTTACGCCACTCCATTAAGCATTAAACCACTGTACACAACTACTCTGTCACTCCACTCTATGCTATTGACTATGCCAATCCACTCCACCCCACTCTACTGTACGGTATTCCACTATACCCTACTCCTCTGACAACTAATACAATCTGTCACTCTGGTGTACACCACTACAGTTTACGTCACTCCCCTCTATACCACTCCACTGAATACTAGTCTACTGGACACTATTCCACTGCATATCACTGTAGTGTAAGCCACTTCACTTTATGCTACTCCACTATATCACTCTACGTCACTCCACTGTACCTCACTCCACTCTACGCTTTTACTCTACCACACTACATTCTATGCCACTCCACTCTCTGCCATTCTACTGTACGCTACTCCACATCACTACACTCTACAACACTCCACTGTATGCTACTCCAATGTACCCTAGTTCAGTTTATGCTAGTCTTCTCTATGATATGCCACTCCACTGTACGCTACGCCAATGTACTTTACGCTACTCCACTGTATGCAATGCCACTCTACAACATTCCATTCTATGCTATTTTGCTCTTCTCTACTCTACTCAAGTGTATGTCACTACAGAGTATGCCACTTGACTGTACACTACTCCACTCTACGCTATTTCACTCTACGACAGTGCATTGTATGACACTTCAATTTATGCTATTCCACTGTAGGCCACTCCATTTTACGTTAATCCACTTTATGGCACTCCATTGTACACTAGTCCAATGTACCCCCACTCTACTATATACTAATCCACTCTAACTCACTCTACCCCAATCCAGTCAAAGACTCTTCACTATACAGATCTCCACTGTACACCGTTCCAGTGTACCAACTCCACTGTATGCTATTCCATTGGACACCACTCTACACTAGTGCACTGTCTGCCACTTCACTGTACACCTCTCCACTTAACGTCACTGTATGCCATTATACAACACTATATGCCACTATGCTGTAGCACATTGTACCACACTCTACTGTACCTCACTCAACTGTAATACACTGCACTCCACTCTATGCCACTATATTGTACTCCACTCTACAACAGTTTCAGACACTCTACAACACGGGATACCACTCACCTTTATGACACACCACTCCACTTTATAACACTTTACTCCACTATATGCAATGCCACTGTACGACACACGATGCCACTTCACTATGACACTTTAGTCCACTCTAAGCTATGCCACTCCACTTGACTACACTGTTTGACAGTTTAGTCCACTGTACATTACTCTAATGTATGCCACTCCACAACACCCTACTGTACTCTACCTTACTGCACTCTGAAACTCTATGCCACTGTACAACACCGTACGACATTGTATGCCCCTACACTGCAATGTAAAACTCTACTCCACTCCATTCCATTCTACGACACTGTACTCAACTCCATGCCACTCACCACCAGTTAGAACGTACATTTACATTTTACGCATTTTCAAATTAGTATACGTCACGCACCTCTACACACATTTTTCTCGAATCAATCACCACACTACGCCAACTACACGTCACCACTCTGCCATGCACTGTTCCGAGAAATGAAGTAATTTATTACTATTATTTCACAAGCCAAGTTATATAATATACAAGAGTATAACCAGTGCATGGAGAAAGGAAGAGTTATATTTATTGTAGTTTAGAGATTGATGCAAGAAGAATGTGCAAGGTGCATGACATTGTAAAATAAGTGTGTAAATTATAAATGTAAGTTCAAACTAGTGGTGCGTAATTTAAAAATGGAAGTTCTAACTATAACTTCATAATTTCTCCAGTTTGTATAGTATAAGTTTGGTTTGTATATGAAGAATAACACTTTACTATCTTTAACCTTTGGTTTTATTTCCCACAGAAATTTTGAGCACTACTACAGCCTGAACCACTGGACGGAATCACCAAATTTGGCAGAAAGATAGCTTTTGGTCTGTGACTTTGTACCTGGATTGCTATCTCAGGCGTGCTTTGCCCTGAGTGTCCTTATCAAAGTAATAAAGAGATTTAAAAATAAAATTAAAAAAAGATAGCTTTTGGTCCCAAAAGAACAGTTTTCATTATTTGGTGCAAATATGTTCAGTAGTTTGGAATAGTAAAGGAAATCCAAATTTGTATATCTGGGCGGAGCATAAGCACAGATTTCATGGTGCGATCTGATTGGCTGTCAGCACTTCAACCCGAAAGCAATGGCAGCCATCCTGGGACCAATATACATGATTGCTCCCATTGAAATGCATTGTTGTGAATGTCAGGTTTTGAGGGTCATAAAATGAGAACATATAAAGGGTGAGACCAGATTTTATTTACAATATAAATCATTTGTTGCAAAGGCGATTGTACCCTGTGAAAAAGCCTTTTGCTGGGTTTCATGAATCATGTTCAAGAAAAAAATGGTTTTCTCATGATTTTCCCATAGAGGTTATGGAAGGTGCTCGAGAAGCTAAAATGAGAGCATATTTTCTGTAAATTCACACTCTTTCTCAGCAATGTGAGAATGAAGTCTGACATTATCAGTAAAACATGTACTTCCAACAGGAGCAGCCCATCAGTTGATTCCCTTGTGTTCTACTATAGTCTCCCAGAATCGCAAATTGGAATTCATACATACCAAAATGCATCTTACCGGTTGCAAAAGGGGCCTTTTGCAACTGGTGAAATATATGACACATATGGCCCTTAACCTGAAGGTATGGGAGTGCTTTACATGGTCATCAGTTACTATACACTATAAAACAATCCTTTTGGGCTTTAGGCATGGGGAGATTAAGAGATTTGCACAGAATCACAGGATGTCGAGTTGACGCTGAACCTTGAACCTGGTTCCCCCAGTTGCTAAGTCTGCAGCTCTGGCTGTAACTCCACATTCTCTACCCTAAGTGCAACATGTAATCAAGGGATTAACTAGATTAAAAAAAAAAAAAAACATATCAAGCTAGCAAATATTTTAAAAGTCTTTTTTTGCTATTTGAGATCTCAGAAAATATGTCCTCATTTTAGTTTTTTAGGGCACTAACCATCATTTTAAAGGGTATAAGACCCTCTCGTTTTTATAATTTCTAAAGGAAATGCTTTAGGCATTACAGCTTTGATTATATCAGAATGACGTCAGACATGCCACACTTTTGTAATAAATATAGAATGTTAGCAATCCCGTTGTCCATTAGAATACTTTGGGGAGGCAGATGTCAGGGAGAAAGAATCAGATAATTAAGGGCAGGGAGGAGGGTGCAAAGGCAACAAGTTGACCAGGCTGGGCAGGTGGGAAGGGGCAGTGCCAGAACAAGGGACCATAGAAGGCAGGGGACAGGGACAACAAACCAACCATGCAGGACAGGCAAGAGAGGCTGTGGCAATATTACAGACCATTGAGGGCAGAAGAAAGAGGCTGTGTAACGATAACCATACATGCCAAAACACCCGATTTCAAACATAAACAAGTGTCCTGCCAGGACATCATCAAGGGAGTGATTCACAGCTAAATTAGTAAAGTACTATCTTAATATTGTCAAGCATAACAGGCAACTGTAGATGCTTGAACAAAGTATATATACATATACACACACATATATATATATATATATATATATATATATATATATATATATATATATTTGTATACAGAGACTACTGATCTGTCAAGCAAAATGGTGCTGTAAGTGGCAGCACAGTAAACAGCGACAACCAATGTGCCAAAATAAAGTAAATGAAACAAAAGTAAAAAAACATAAGTATATACAATACTTACAAAAAGAAAAGGTCAAGCCCGTAAATGGTCCTTCATGAGAAACATTTAAAAAATCCATAAATCATTCTAATGGCCAATTCTCAATCAACCGGGATTGACCATATATAGGTTGAGTCTGGCGCCCTTGCTATGCACTGCTAATTACCCCAGATATTACATTACTTGTGATACTGTCTGTGACATCAATGATGAGATCACTGCAACATTTGCAGTAAAATTATTAATGAGAAAACGGCGCCTGGCGAGGGCGCAAGTAATAATCAGTTAAAGGTGCTCATCAGCCTCAAGCTCGACAATGGCAACCCCCTCTACGCCGGCACCCCCCAAAAACTCAAAAAGAAATTGCAGAGAATCCAGAACGCTTTGGCCAGACTTATCCTGAACATCTCCCGCCGTAGCTACATCTCTGGTCACCTGAGACACCTTAACTGGCTCCGGATCAACAAAAGAATCACCTTCAAGCTGCTCGCGCATGCCTACAAGGCCCTCCGCAACATTAGATCTGCATACCTCAACCACCACCTCTCCTTTTACACACCAACCAGGCATCTCTGATCTGCCCACTTGGCCCTGGCCACTATCACAAGGATCCGCAAGACATTGGCCGGAGGAAGATCCTTTTCCTAACTCACTGTGCAGACCTGGAACTCTCTACCGCTACATCTCAGGCAAAATGACGCCCCCTCCATTCACCTCCCCCCAGCGTCTTGAGACCCTAACAGGTGATTAGCCCCGCTCTACAAGAACCTCTGACTGACTGACAGATATTTGAAATAACTATAACAGCTAAATTTCTAAGGTTTTTTTTCCATTTAAATTCTGAATCCAACATTCCTGTAACCTTAGTTTTATTTAGTGAATTTTTAAGTTTAAAAAAAAATTATATATATATATAGTACCATTCATTGGGTGAGCAATAAGGATGTAGTATATAGCCAGTTGTGCATTTTGGCACACTGGTGTGTTAGTGCACCGTCATTTACATACAGCTCGTTTTCTGTTGAAATGGTCACTAAATTTGCATAGACATGTTTTTTTTTTTTACTCGTACAAAAACAAAGCACACAAACAATAATGGGTGAAATTCTAGTGTCAGCAAATACTTTTTATTTGTGCATCACTGAGTCAAGTGTCTAGATTTGATTTTATCCTATTAAAATCCTTGATTCCATCACACTACATGATTACGAAATGATGAACTTCATTTCTGCTTTCCTAATTGTCAATATATTTTGAAATGTGTATAGTTCTTTTACAAGTATTTATGTTATTAACTACAACAAAACTGACAGCATCCAGCCTTTCCTTTTACTTCCTGTCCCCAAAAAAGATTGCCACCTATGTCACATTAACAAAATCCTCTCACGTTGAAATCAGAGAAATAATAGTAAACAGCAGTTTCCAAATAAGCAGAAATTTGCCAGAAGACATAGTCTGACGTTTGACCTGTCTTTTAATTCACAGTAAATGTGACAAGATAAACCCAAAATTTAAAGGCATTTTTATTGCTTAGCCACCTATTTTCACCACATATACATGCATATCCTTATATATGCATACACACACACATATATACATACACATAAATGTTAGCATTAGTAAATGGCCTGCCAGTTTTATCTGTGGCCTAAAGGTGCCCCTCCTAAAATTCACTTCTAGAACCGCCATTGCTCCTTCACCCAACAATCAACCACTAACTCACAGTTGTGGTCATGCTCAACTTATACATGAAGTACACATCTTTCAAACTGTGTGACATTTCTATTAAAATTTACAACATTAATGCATGTTCTCTTTCAGAGTAACAGGTTGAAAGTTTCAGCTTGAGCCAGGATCTTACAACTGACTCCCTTCTCCAACACACATCTGAAGATATTGGATGTTTTTATTTAATCAAGTGCAAAGTATCATATGTTGTGAAGGAAAAGATGAATTGGTTATGACAAACATCATAGATTATTGCATTTTGTTTCATTCTGTAAATAATTGTGCACTATTGGTGCTGCACTATATCCAATTCACTAATTGATTACCAATAACTTTGTGCCCAAATACTTACAGTATTTCACATCAGCCAGTTTTTGCTATTGGTATCTCTATTAAACTCAATTTACACACATTGAAAACATTGAGAATGAAGGTTTGTTCATCAAACTTTGTTAAACAGATTTTAGCGTTCACTAATACGATGTTTGGCTCTGGTTTGGCTTTATGGATACACCTTATTTACCAAAAACAAACCGATGTTGCTGTCCTTTAATAGGCTGTCACTGATAAACAATCGTCCCAAAGGGCATTTCCTAATGAGCTCCACAGACACTTTCATTGTAGTTCACCGGCACACAGACCACGATTGTGCTTTGTTTATCAATGCAAACATCAAGGAATACACTTGGTTGACAGGATGAAAAGTGACAACCTAGGCCCTAAACATTTATTTAACCAAAAGAGCTTCGACATGTTTCTAGGCCTGGCTAGGCACCTTCAGCTTCTTTCCCAATGTTATTAGTGATGTAGTAGAAATGTTAGTATTGTCCCTCATGCCTGTTAAGTGATGCACTGAGAAGCCATTTTAATGTGCATTCATCTTAGACTAATCACTGAAGCTTAGGTGGCTTTGAGATGAAATCATGTTTGAAGGATTCTGTCATTATGTTATATTTTTGAGTCTAAACTAATAGCCAGCATTAAAACTATATTGAATTTTTAATACTAAGTATTTCAATTCATATACATAATTAGAGAAATGTGGTGCTGCGCCACACTAATGGAAATCTATTGACAGAGATCATTTGTTTTAAAGTTACCATAACATGAATTCTAAAGATGAATTATTAAAGCTGAATTTATAGTTTGCGTATTAAAGGCTCTTTTATTTGAATGTATTAATGTGTTCTTTTAATTCACTTGCATTAGCCTAAATGAGGCCTGCTAGGTCCTGTATTCATGACTGCAGAAAATGTCAAGTCATCTAGTTAACATGTACCTTTCTTTCAGACTCCGTTCCCATAAGAAGGCTAGTTTGGTAATAGATCTCTAGTTGTGAGAATATGTCGAACAGAGAACATCCTGAACTGAGGACTGACAATTTAACATGTTTCAATCATCCGTGGAAGGGTACAGATGGACACCATTCTCATGAGAAACCTGGGAAACCATGTGGATGTTCCAAGTAGAGTCACATGATCGATTTCTATTGGATGCTGCCCCTTCTATGTCAAATGAACTGTTGCACTGATGAATCAGTTAGTTCTATTCTGATGGCTTCATATACCAACTTATTGCGCATATTTTTATGACAGACCTGACTTCAGCTGAAACTTTAAAAAAAAAAAAAACCAAAAAAACATTTTTGAATGTGTGTGACCAGGTTTTGTTGTTTGGGGAGTACTGGAGGACTCAACAGCTTTTTCTAAGCAAGGGCAATTGCCTTCAAGAACATGCTTTGAAAGGAGAGTTGTCTGCAGGGTGGTGGTGTCAGGTTTTGGAGTTTGGTCGTTTGTTTACTGGTGAACAAATAGGGATTATGCTTGATGTTTTATTGGGGTTTTAAGTGTTTCAGGGGGCTTAAAAATGATGGCTTTACTTTCTTAAAGATGAATGTGAATTTGAAAGTAGGTTATTTGGGCAGGGCTACTGCTAGCAAATAAACATTTTGTTGTTGGTGGTAAAAGTTTTAAGAGATTAGATTTTGAAAGTGAATGGCTCAGGTGGTGTTCTCCAAAATAGGTATTTTTTTTAGGCAAATGTTATTTTTATGTAAACTTGCGGAATTGCCTTTAGAAGTAGGAGCTTGACAGGAGTTATGGCAGATAACCAAAACTTAAAAAAACAAGCATTTTCAATGCAAAGGGTTTGCATTTGCTCGAGTTGGAGCTATTTGCGTTGTAAACTCCTAACCGGAAAAACAAACACTATCGTGCTATGTAAAATGCAGAGCGATCGCGCTGAAATTGAAAACAAAAAGGGAGCGCGATTGCGCTGTGTAAACCCCAGCGCGACTGCGATGCGGAGAAAATAAACAGATAAACTCGGGCTGAAAACATCGAGCCTCGAATGGTTTCAGTACTTTACCGGTGCTGTGTAGGTGGGCTAAACACCGGAAAAGGCATGACGTATGCATGACTTTAACAAATGAAAGCAAGTGCATTTTAAAGAGAAAGCCCAGGAACCAATGAAAGTGACTGACGTGACCTGGGCATGGTTTCAAGCCCAAAGAGAGATTACATCATGGACGGAGCGCTTTGCACTCGCCCATAAAAAGTTACAATCAAAAACGGATTTCCCAGGCCACTGACACAAACACCAACACACTAACCAGGAAAACACACATTCTCCGAGTAAAAACATAACAGAGCTCATGTATTAGTCCTCTCATCCAAGAAATAAATATTTAAGACAAAATGTGCAGATTGGAAACTAAAATAATATTAGTCAAGACTGCTTTTTGCCTATGCTGTGATATTCCATTAAACTGAACTTTTTTTTTTTTTTTTTTTTTTACATGTAACTGAAACCTGAACAAAAAGATAATGGACAAACAAACATTTTTGGAACAGCGAAAGCGTGGAAAGCAGCGGGGTGGACAGGATATGTTTGTTGTGTGCAGTATAGGTGTCCTTTGATAATTAAGGATTAAGCAGTGATGCTACAAGTGGCTAGTCAAATCACAACTAAATAAGTAAAATATCACATCTCTCTATATAGGGCCCAGGCTACATCCATTTTAGGCTCAGGAGCTCACAGCTTTTTCACCTACTTCTTACCCCAATATGAAAAGGGCATGCAGCATCCTCTCCAGAACACCTACACTCCTCCTATTCCAAAGGGCCATTAAAGACCTCTTTCCTACCAACCAATTTAAAGTACACAACACTACCTCGTTAGAGATTTCAAATATTGACCAAAGGATATAAAATTATTTTCCTGAACCATTTCTTGGCATGCTTATCAATGCTGCCACTTCTACTGACATGTCTCCATACTCCAATTAGCCTACCACTAAGATTTTCGAGTCTTTAAGCCTTTAAAATGGGAGTTGTTTCTGCACAAAGCTTAATTAGAACAATGTTCCATTACTGGGGACAATAATAGGAATGTCCCATCCTTAAGGTGCAAGCCATCTGTAGGCCCTGAGCTTCAATACTGCTTCTACGAGTCACCACCTTATTTCTAGATCAGCTCAAGTCAGCTAACTTCCTTTGTAGATGCTATAAACTGAATTCTGGGATCACCTTCATCCAATACTTTGGTGCAGTTTTAACATCCATTTTCCATAAGAGTGTCTTTTCTGTTTAAACTGCATGGTCTTAGCTCCCAGAGTACCAGTGCCCAAATCCATCAGATGAGTCTCAGACGAATGTAAGAGGAGCAACCTACCTTCCTTTAAGTGGTACAGCCTGACCACATCCCCAGAGAGAGCATCTTCACCAGGAAACACTGTTTTAATAGTCATTCTGGCATCAGTACTTCAAAATACACCAGCAACATCCTCAACACTGATGGGAGCACATTCATACAGGAACCCTGCCAACTTATATTTGGCTGCGCTATTGGCTTTCTGTGAACGCTTTAAATCCAAGCTTAATTTCCCCCCTCCCTCTCACTTTCCCAACCCACGTTATGCAACCCTTCATGTAATCCTTCCTTCTATACCCCCAGACAGCAAACTTTATATAGATATCAATTGTGCACTCTTAGAACCCAGCAAAGGGAACATTTACAGACTTTCACACTCCACATCTTTCTAGAACAGTGCAATCAGTTCATTTTATTTTTTCATCTAACACAATTCTGATATCAATATTCAATGCTTTCACTTATTTGTAAAATTATATTTATAGATTATTCCTTTTAAACGCTTCAATTAATATTTGCTTGATTTGAATTCACTTTAACAAAACTGATACATTTATATAAAATCCTTTGCAATCTAGATTGTCGTTATAACAAAGAAAAATAATAAAATTATTAAAAGTAACCAACGTTTCAATCCACCATTTATCTATCAGCAGGGTTCGAAATCATATGCAGAGCTAGAGTACCAGAATGCCCCGCTGAAATAATGTATTTTATGAGTAAACTAAAAAGAACCGTTAGACTTAATATACAACAGTAAATAATGTTTAGGCCTAAAAGAACAAAGGCACGTACTTAACATATGATCACAACTAATGGTGTTAATCCTTGATGAATTAAAGGCCCTTATGTAGCAATACGTTTCCCACATAGAACAGGTGAACCCCTTAGATGCATCAGGCCCCAAGTGCCTGTAAATACAGCATTACACATTCCCATCCCCTCCTCACATACTCTGCATCTATTGTCACAGACAAATAAAAATCCCAAACAAAATGCACTGCAGTGAAGTTAAGTCAGCCAAGTATGAAGAATTTACACTAGCTTTCTTTATTGTATTTTTAGTTACCAAATCAGAGAAGGTTGACAGCAAATAGTATATCAAGGTGCATCACTATTATACTCCTGAGTTAGATCGGTATCTTGAAATTGTGCCTTTGTGCACACAAAAAAAGAAAAGAAAAGAAAAAAAAAAGAAACGTGATAAGGAAAGGTTGATAAAATCTAGAATATTTGTAAATAGTAGTTACATCAGAATTATATAACCATCCCAATATCATCTGCCATCATTTTTTTCATTCGCGCGTATTTACAGAACTGCACCAAAACATCATGACATCATAAGGTGCAGAGGCATAAGCTATAAAGCATAAAATCATCAATTTAAATGGGCAGGTACTGTCCGGTACTGAGTATCTGCACTTCTTTAAATGTGAAAGGGAGAGTACCTGCATTTCTCGGCGCTGCTTTTATACATGTAATAGCTGAGTACCTTTACTCCACGAAAGCAAACAGCTCCCTGGCATAGGGAGTACCGGCACTGCTATTATTTTCATTTAAAGCACTGGATAAAACATTGGAAAATTCTGCCTCCCAAAAGCATAAACAAGTGTTCTCTGCTCACCTAACAAAATTGAAACAGCAAAACCACGTGTCATCTACTCCATTTCTTTAGATGAACTGGCTTGTTTGTGTCTTAGGGGCTGCAAGGAGGGGTATTCCTCATTATAAGCATGTGAGCGGGTGTGCTTGATAGAAGCTTATCCCGTCTTGAACCTGTGCTCCAGGTGGAGAAACATGTACTCCTGCTCACTGTACTGAAGGCAAACTAGGAGACTCAGAACTTATCACAGGTACTCCTTTATTATTCGAGAAAGCTGCCATTGCTACTGCTAGGGCCGAGAAGACCATCAAAACGAGACAGTGAGTTTTTAAGTTGCAGTCTACCAGACAGCTATGGCTAAATACATCTTGGGAACATTCAGAAAGTTGACCTAGGAATGCATTCTGCTGACTGCCATTGACTTTGTGGTTTGTAACTCATATTTTCTTGCTTTCCATTTGTGGCTTTGGTTTTGGCTGTCCAGCTTGAGTTCGTAGTTTCCCTATCCCAAACCTTATTTACAATATGCCTCTGAGTGCTCCCTTTCGGTAAACAGGCCTGTAAACCTTGCTCTTGTTACATTTGCTGTGCACATTCAAAGGCAGAGATCAAATGTAAGGTGCTGTGTCCCGAAGGAGCTTGTTTATTTTTCTTTCTCCGACTTCAAAGTGAGTGGGCTTTATGTGACAATCTTCCTGGATATTTGGGGGGAGCGGGTGGGCAGGAAAGAGTTTTTGTCTGGTACACAACATTTAAATGAATTGTGCACGAATTTCTGAATGTATCAGAATTAGGAACGCAAATTAAGCTCATTTTGTGTTATTTCTGAAGTGTCGGAAACAAATGCTTTAATATGATCAAAACAAATCATTACACTAGGTGATGCAATTTCCACACATTTTCATCTGTGCACTTTAAAGTTGTATTAGTAAGTGTATGTCAGTGCAAATGTAATGGTCATTTCAATTGAAAATGTGTTGTCTGCAATGGCAGTGTGTTACCACAACATGAGTAGTCCACTCTACGCCATTCTACTCTGCACCACTCCACTTTACACCACTGCACACTACGCCGCTTTACTGTACCCTGTATCACTCTATTCTATGCACTCTTTGCCACACTGTTGTACACCACTGTACTCTTCATCACTGCACTCTACACCGCTCCAGTCTAGGCCACACCAATCTTCTCTGCATAACTCCACTCTACGTCACTGTACTCTACGCCACTTTGTAACACTGCACTCTATGCCAATACACTCTACGCCAATGCACTTTACACCGCAAGACTCAACTTCATGCCCCTGCAGTCCACGCCAATCCACTGTACGCCACACTAATCTACTCTGCACCACTGCACTCTATTCCACGGAATTCTACACCACTTCACTCTATGCCATTACACGCTATGCCACTCTGCGAAAATGCACTCTACCCTTAATCACTACAATATAGGCCACTTCACTCTACTCTGAACCAATCCATTCTATGCCACTGCACTCTACTCTGCACTACTCCACTCTCTACCACTGCTCTCTACGCCACTCTACTCTACACTACACTACTCCACGACTGAACTCTAGGCCACTCTACACTGCAATAATCCACTCTACAGCACTATGATCTACTTTGCCCCACTCTATGCCACTGCACTCTATGTACCTCAACTCTGTGTCATTCCATTCTGCGCCACTCCACTCTCATTAACACCACTGCATTCTACCACAGTGCATTGTATGCCTCTGAATTCAATGCCACTGCACTCAGCAACACTCTACGCCAGTGCACTCTACACCAGTTCACCCTACTCTATGCCACTGCAGTGTATACCACTCTACCCAACTCCACGCTATGCCACTCCAATACACAAAACTCTCTGCCACTCCCCTCTCCAACACTCTACTCCACTCTATGTCATTCCATGTCAGTCTCCTCTACGCCACTAACTTTAAGCCAAGCCAAGATGCACAACATGGCTAAAACACATTGGCAAAGCCAATAGCTCCTGCACAGGTGAGACCTATTGGCTTTGCCAATGCTTCTTTAGGTCTAGCGTTAGCATGTTTACATTGCTGCTGTCCACGCAGTACCACATTTTGGAAAATGGGATTAATTGCGTGTGGGGAGGCGGGGGATAAGTAATTGAGCAGTTATTGAAAGTGCCGTATTTTTGCTTTACATGACTGATTTGTAATTTCTTAATGTATGATGAGGAAAGTCCTGTAATTTTCTTCTGTAATCTGGTGTAAAGTAAAATAAATCAATCAGTATTTCCATTACATAAAGAATTTTTATGTGGGCCAAATAATATGCAATCCAGTAAAGGGCAAAATAATCTTCGAATGCAGGGTAAGGTAACCATAGTGCTCTTATTTATGAAACACGAAGGAAAACGAATTCATCCAGTAAAGGACAGAATCTCTTTTTTATGATCTAAGGAAGAACAAAATAATGGGAGTCAAACTTCAGCGATCTTTTGCAAAGTAAAGCTGTGTAGAATCATGGGATTCATATGATTTGAGGTCGATTTGATGGCAAAGAGGGGGCCAATCATCCCAATCTATTTGGTGTTAGAACATTGGAATGCTTGGGGCTCCATTGAAAACAATGTAGTGCTGCGGGCTTTTACTGGCCGGTAAAAGCCCGCAGCGCCAACATTCCAATGTTCGCTTTGTTCACAGCAACAGCTGTGAACAAAGCCTCACGGAGCCAGAGGGGATTTTAATCCCCTCGGGCTCCGTGAACATTATTTTTTTTAATAGAACATTCTGCCCTGAGTGGCAGAATGTTCTAATAGCCTTAGAACCCGCCGTAGCGGGCTCTACCGGCTATTAAAGTCCCTCTCCCTTGTTAAATGCCCTCGCCGAACGCTGGGAGCGGGCCTTTAATGGCCGGTAGAGCCCGCTACGGCGGGTTCTAAGGCTATATTAAATTACAACAATATCTGCTAGTGATAACACATGTTTCCATTGCCAGTGGTAAATATGAATTATGGATAGCAGTAGATGTTTGATAACAATTACACTCCCTCTCATTGTTGCTGCTTCAGTTCAATCAAGAACACTACTGTTTACAGCTACACGATTATTGACTGTATAATTTCATAATTTAAATACAATTTGTGTAGCTGCTATATCATGGTTCTAATGGTCATTGGTGGGGGCAGTGGTACCTTCACTGTGCAATGGGCCCATCTGTTTATTCTTATTTATTCGTTTTGATTCTTTTCTCTGATTTAGTGAATTCTTGTGCATTACAGTGTAGCAGGTAATCTTTTCCTTGATGAACTTTAGGATGGCCGCCATACTTGCCTTGCTTGGATCTGCCGGTCTGTATTATTAGTGTTCCGTCATTTATTAAACCATCTTCACGGAGGAGGGTACAAGATTAGTCATGACGTGCAGGACATTGACTCTGACTAAGGCCAAGTGCCGAAATGCGTCTGTTTGCTTTTTTTATGTTTGTATCTATACATTTTCAAATGAAATTTCTTCTTTTCCCGAAGTCGCCGTCTTTTGTTCCCAGTCTGGGAGCTTATATACACACACACACAAGGTGAAAATGTCCTGCTGAAACGTACTTTTGGACCAAGGGTCCACCCACTGATGTCACTCCCCCTGCCCCCCACACACACAAGGGCCAGGGGTCAGAGTTTCATTATCCCACCTTCATGTGTAGTATTTTAAAACTTTTTTTTTACACTGAGACCGGGTGAGTCCCTGGGACCGGTAATGGCAGCGGCCACATCTTTTCTCATTTCTTCCCATGTCTCAGCCCACCAAGCAGAAAGCTCATTCCAGTGGGATCAAACTTGCTCCCTCAGGAGCAAAATGACTGATGGGAGAAAAAGCCTACTTGGCCAATCAATCACAGTGCTTTATTATTATATTTGTAATTACTGCGGGACTCCAGAGGGACCATCTCTAAATATATCTCTATTGTTTTAAACTTCTCCATAACTACTGAATAGACTTACACTAAATCACGAAAAGCATGCTTTCTGGATAAAGATCTAGGTTTCTGCCAAATTTGGTGTAATTTTGTTCAGCTGTTTTTTTCTATATCACTATCAAATTCTCTGCATAAAAACAGCACTGGAGAATTGCATTTTGAGGCCCACTTTTTTCTCAGCTCCCACTTGACAGATTACCCCAAAACCTATTATAATTTGCACAGGGAAGCAAATCTCCCAATAATGACAATAAACTCTTCAGTGTGATTATACCTTGTTCCACAAACGTAATTCCTTGCATCCCAGTTTCCGTTCAGTGCATTTTGTTATAAGAAATACACATTAAAAAAATGCACATGTGCAGACAATATGTTATTTGGTACCACATTCAAGGGAGGAGGAGGGCATCATGAATTACTTGAGGCTTTTCATGATTCATTGCTTCTCCCCACACTCAAGGGTAATCAACAGCATTTTACAATAGTAGCACACTAACCTAACCACATGGTTATGCTTTTACTACTTGATGAACACAGCAGGTATCTTGAATTTACCACATAATGGTTGACATTATCTGCATAGATTAAGCATGAGACTCAAAACACATTATGACACCTGAAAACACCTTGCTGCTTCCGCATTATACCCTGATGTAAGAGCTGCTTATTTGGAAATAATCTGGCAATCTAAAAAGTGAGGAAGTCAGATGCCTCGCCCCCAAAAAGAAGCGACTAAGGCTACTGATAAGGAGTAAAGCATAGGTAAACTTTGCAGGGGACTCCCACAAAAAAGTACTGGGATTTTATAGGAAATGTCTTTTCTTTATCATTCTGTAATGTATTTTTGCAAAATTACAGAAGCAAAAGACATTCTGAGCAACTTCTGCTTTCAACTGAAACTGCTTGAGAACTATATTACTTGTATTGTCCTCTTTCATGCACAAAGAATTGGTAGAAATAGGCCCACACAATGAATTGCACAGCATTTGTTTCGTCTCCATATACTAAACAGCTACTACAAACAGATGAGTGCTACCAACGTATTCCCCACAGTACAAGGTCCTGCCAACGTACTTAAAAACATTAATAACCATGATCAGCAAAAACATATATGCACCAGTCAGAACATATAGGGCGTCATTCATAAATGTCAAAGCAAAATGTTGAAAACTTACTCCAGCATGATCATTCCAAAATATGGAGAAAAACAGTGACTATTCAATGATTTATCATTAATTCCTACAACACTCCTGGAAAACGTCCCATGTCCTTTGATTTTTAGGAGTATGCATATGCTTAAATTAACTTCTGTTAGGGAAGAATGAATTCCCCCCTACAATCCAACACATAAGAATATGGGCATTTCCCAGCCATACTTCTCCAATAGACATGTAATCCTGCCCTTGACAGCAGCATCTTAGAGAGCATTTACAAATAGCTGCAAGGCATGAGTGAATATCCCCAAGATCTTGAGTATGGGGGTGTTCAACTACCTTTGCAGAAATAACCATCTCTGAAAGCCCACACAGCCACCCAGACTCTGACTGTGCAACTGCAACTATTCCACTACACTGGCAGAATTTCAATATTCATAAAACCTATTTAATGTGCTACAATTTCGCCACTCCAGATTCTCTAAATCAGGATTGGGATTTTGTACTCTCAAATGGATTTACAAATAAGCCGACTCTTCATGAGTAACCAATTTTCTTATACCAGTACAAGCCTGTGGCCAGTTTCTATACTTGTACACCTCCCTTTAAATATTTACTTCAGGACTCAAACTTGTGACCTGCAGATCACAGCAGATGTCTTCAAGAACTGTTTACACAGCCATTTTATGCAGAACATTTACATTGGGTGTAACAGAGGGATAAAAAAAGAAAATACTATCCTCAAAAGGTATCTGGCTGTCCAGTCATAAAACTGTATTTTATAGTTCAGAGTATATATTCAATCTCATCCATGAAACATAATCTCTTCCTACATCTTTCACAAACAATATTTCCAAAACCTTTGTCACGGTAAAGGTTAATTTAAGGGATCGAGTTATTCCTCTCTTCAGTTCAGTCTTTTTATATTAAAGCCAAATCTGCTCCCCAAAAAATGTACATTATTAAGATATACTCCATCAGTTATGCGGATGTTAATCTTGCTACTATCATACATTTAATTATTTTCCAAGACTCAGCTATCCTTTCAGCAGTATTTCTTAACTTTTTTACATCTGTGGAGCCCCTATATTAAACATTAATAGAATCCGGGGGCCCCTTGAACCATTATCGGAATCCCAGGAACCCCCCACTGAGTCATTACTGGAAGCTGGATACCCTTGCCTAATCAATTCCAATGATTTGACCCACAAAACAATACACATAAATACAGAAGAAAGCATTCATCAAACAAATATACAAATTATGAAATATTTTAAATAGTTCCCAAACAAATAAATATAAATAAGCATTTTAATGAGTGTTGGAGCTTTTCCGATTGCACTTGAGGCCACCCATTGTCCACAATATATTCTGTTTGATGCTCATGAATTGCTCGTACTACTAAATCTAAGGATACCAACTTTATTTTTTGCCCCAGTGCCAAATTCCTTCACATTTACAAAGTGTTTTAAAGTTAAAATGTTTTTAATTTTGCTTCTTTGTTGATATAATCTGCTAATGTTATTTAGCTTTCCACAGAGTTGAGGACCCCTTGAGAGGAGCCGTGGACACCTAGTGGTCCCCAGGGTTCTGGTTAAGAACCGCTGCCTTAGAGTGCTAACAATTTGCTTGTGTTAGTCAAAGTGTAACTTTTTACGTCACCTTAGTATCTTGCACATCCATGGCTTGGTGCCGCTACCACACAATTAATGACTGCTCTCAGAATCATTGGAGCAGGGATGAAACATAACTGAAGGACCTTCTACAGACTTTGGACCAATCAAAAAGTCAAGTTGCGCAAGCATGCAAATTGACAACGTGCAACTAGAATCCTTGCAGAATTACTTAACAGGGTCTCAGTCGCAGCTTCAACTAGTATTTGATCAAGATTACGATGTTGCATTCACCCGAAGACAACTTGTTTACAGTTGCTGATTTGTAATAAATAAGTGCAGAGAGCATATTTGTCTTCTAAGAAGGCTGCCACCTGTGCTGACTGAAGGCTGGGGTTGATGAATCCCAAGACTGCCTAGTCTTCATTCCTCATACCTTTCTTCCAGCACCCTACATTTCCTGTCTCTTTTTCTCACTCTTGCTGGTTCTTTTTCACCCCTGCTTTCTTATCTTGTCCCTGGTTACCCACCACCCTGTACTGCTTTTTCTGTCTTAATCTAGTCAAAGCCCGATGTTGAAAAGTCCTGGTCCCCATAAATGAGTGCTGGTGTCCACCATCCACAGCCACCTTACCAAATGAAGCACTGCTTTTTTAGGCAGTACAAATGTAGGCTAGGAAGTTTATCTTATGTAAAGTTGTTTGGTAAAAGAAAATGACTGTATTACAAAAAACACGTAACAGATTCCTGATGCAGCAAAGAAAAAGACATTCTTGCAAAAACTTCCTTTCCCACCTATCTGGATAACATGAAAAATAGTAACAATGGAACATGCTACAGACTAATGAGCGAATGCAGACTAGGACAGGGTGACATGTACACTTTCAACCCTGTCCCCTGAAATAGTGATAGAGGAATAAACTCCATCTTTATTCAAAATTTCACATTCGTGAGCTATCGTCTACAAGCGTATTAAATTAAACAGATAGAGAGGAGAAGTCTGTGTTTGTGCTTCAAATCAAGATCAGTTGAGAAATCAGGTTTCCCTTGGTGGTGAATATCATCCAATATAGGGAATAACTAATTAGCAAAATCAGACTAAAAAAAATAAGAAATTGGTTGTGGAATGTCCCTAAAAGGGACACAAACTTCAGTACCCGAGTCTTATTTATCAAGCTAATGAAGTACGTAAACTCAAGAATCAGCTGAACATTTGAAGACAGCTTCCAAAGTTCAGGACAAGATGGCAAATCTTGCTTAGTATTCAGGACAAGTCATATGATGGCATATACAGCTAACTGTAGGAGACATCAAAGGCGAGTTATTAAGCAGGGAGATGAAGCTTTCTGGATCCAAAACTTTCTAATAATTAGTTCCTAACTTTAAAATACCTGTTAGGTAGGGGCTGTAATATAGCCTTAGAACCCACCATAGCGGGCTCTACAGGTGAGTAAAGGCCCGCTCCCGCGTTAAAGGCCCGAACCGAAGGCGAGGGCCTTTAACAAGGGAGAGGGCCTTTAATGGGCGGTATAGCCCGCTACGGCGGGTTCTAAGGCTATTAGAACATTCTGCCACTCAGAGCAGAATGTTCTATTAAATAAAACAAATTCCTCACGAAGCCTGAGGAGATTAAAATCCGTGAGGCTTTGTTCACAGCTCTTGCTGTGAACAAAGAGAACATTGGAACGTTGGCGCTCCGGGCTTTTATCGGCCAGTAAAAGCCCGGAGCACTCCATTGTTTTCAATGGAGCTGCCAACATTCCAATGTTCTAATATAAAAAAACAAGTCATACTGGAGCCACGAGGAAGACAACATTGGAATAAAGTCTCCAGAAAGGGCGGCTTATATACAGGCACACTTTTATTCACAGTTTTTTGCACTTTAGCAATAGTAGAAACTAGTGCAAACCTAGTTCAAAAGTAAGCTTTATGACAAAACAAGAGTGTTTTGAAGGTCCATTTGTACAATTAGATGGAGGTAGAAGTGGTAGCTTTGAAGACAGAAGGACTCAAGGCAAGGTCAGTTTAGTAGAGCTCACAGGTTTATCACAGTCTTAGTCAAGCCCCACATGCCACACTTTGCAAATGCAATTTGTCTGAGAAGCGCAGAAGCTTCATACTAGAGCGAGATGAACCTTGGGAGAATTGGTTTAGTGGAAGTACTCCATGTAGAAGATACCTGCAGATATACAACATCAGTTTTAATCGACATAGTGCAGCCTTGGCAATTCTCTTCTGAGAATGGTCAGAAACAGAATAACTGTAACATTAAAAACAAGCACTTGCAATGCAACGGGTCTCGCATTACGTCGAGTTAGAGCTATTAGCGTTGTAAACTCCTAACCGGACTTTTCTTGACACATGAAATGAAGAAAAAAAAAAAAGAGTGCTTTCGTGCTGTGTAAAACACAGTGCTTGCACTGCGAAATAAGGAGAAAAAGAAGTCTAGAAACCATACGGAAAACATGGAGGCTTGTATGTGTCCAGTAGTTTACCAGTGCTCTCGAGGAGGGCTAAACACTGGAAGAGGCATGATGTATGCATGCCTTTCACAAATGAAAACAAGCAGATTTTAAAAGGCAAACCCAAGAACCAATGAAAGCGACTGACGTAACATGGGTGTGGTTAAAGTCCCCCTAAAGAGAGATTAGAAGAGGGACGGAGCGTTTTGTGCTCGCCCCTAAAAAACTAAAATCCAAAAAAATTAATACAAATAATTATGGAATTTGATGTGACAATGCAGATAGGACAGTTTTAAATAATTTAATGGAAGTCAGTAGCACAGATTCTTCTAAATTGGAAGACTTTGCAGCACCATTCCATAGCGCATCAAAGAACAGACCCAGTTGAAAAATTGTTCTGTCAAACTTCCAACAGCCATATTTTTTAATTAAAAAAAGCCCCTTTTAACAGAATAGGCAATGGTAACTGGAACAAAGAAGTTATTATAATTACAGGATTTAAATTCTGAGTTTTAGACACCAGCAGTAATTTGATATGCATTTCAATATATTTTAAGCTAAAACTAATTTGCACGCAACGGAGAACATCGTACCAAATTGCACCACAATCAAGGTAATTCTAGACTTGCAATTAGCTATATATTCCCAAAAAATAATTTCAGGTGTCTGGTTTACTGGGAACTGTAAAAACCTTAAAGTACACTGCGGTGTTACAAATGAGACAAAGAGTTTTCAGTAAAATGTACTATTTTGTATGTCAAATTTTAAATATGTACAGAAGGTGCTAAAAAAAAACATAGTAGCTGTGTGTTTAGTTGAAACTATGTGGATAGCTGGAATGAGCACGGTCTACGATGCAATTCATGCTGATATTTGTAAGCGTTCTTTGAATGAAAGGTAGGAAATAACATTAAAGATCAGTTGGTACCTGCAGAGGTGTCCACCCGAGGACAGATGTAATGTTGCACATTTATTTCTATAGTGTAGTAAAAAAGTGATGCTGGGTGTTACAGTGAGTAATGGAATTGGGCAGCACAAACTAAGGGGAGTTAAATTCCCTAAAATATTAAGAACAGACTGCTAAACAGTAACATTTTTAGGAGTTGAGGACAAGACAAAACAATGTTCATCTTCAATTCGAATTTCAGAGAACATTTTCATCAAATGGCAAGACATCTAGGAAGTACTGCATTGAAAAGCATCTGTATAGGGTAGTAGGGTGCTCATCTAATTTCCAAAAGAGGAGCATAGAGTGGTGCACAGTAAAGTGCAGGGGTGTCGAGTGCAGTGGTGTAGAGCAGTGTGGTAGATGCAGAATGCAGTGACGCAGAATGCTGTAAAACACATTGGCATAGAGTGCAGACCAGAGTGGCAGAGAGTCCAGTGGCAGAGAGTGCACTGTTGCAGAGCAGAGTGTCTTAGAGTGCAGTGATGCAGAGTGGTGTGGAAGCACACTGGCATAGCGTGCAGCAGTGCAGAGTAGAGAGGCATAGACTCCAGTGCCAGAGAGTGCAGTGTTGCAGAGTAGAGGGTCGCAGGGCGCAGTGGTGTAGAGTGGCATATAGTGCACTGGTGCAGAGTAGAGAGGCATGGAGAGCAGCAGTGTAGAGAATAGTGGAGTAAAGTACAGTGGTGCATAGTAGAGTGCAGTGACTGGCATAGAGTGCAGTGGTTTAGAGTGGCGTGGAGTGCAGCAGCATAAGGCAGACTAGAGAGGCCTAGCATGCAGTGGCGTAAAGTAGATTGTTTCAGAGTAGAGTGTAGTGGCAGAGTGTGCAGTGTTGACTGCAGTGGTATAGAGTAAAGTGGTGAGACTGTTATGGCGTGAAGTGGTGTAGTCTACTGGCAGAGTGAAGGGGCGTAGAGTGCAATGTGGCAGACTGGCGTAGAGTGGAGTTGTGCAGAGTAGATTGGAGTGGCCTAAAGTGGAGAAGAGTGTAGTGGCAAAGAGAGCAGTGGCATACAGTGGAGTAGAGTGCACTGGCATACAATAGAGTGGTGCAGAATAGAATAGAGAGGCACAGAACGGAGTGGTGTAGAGTACAGTGGCACAGAGTCCCACGAGGTAGAGTGGTGTAAAGTAGAATGATATAGAATAGAGTGGCGCAATGTGCAGTATGCATGGAGTTGGAGCACACTGCCATTACAGGCAACACATTTTCAATTGAAATGACCAATACATTTGCACAGACATACAGTTTTATTACTAAAACTATAAAGCACACAAACAATATGTGAAAATGGCATCACCTAGTGAATTCATTTGTTTTGATCACATTAAATTATTCGTTTCCTATGCACTTCAGAATTTTAAAAAATATTTTTATTTTACTTTTTGTACAGGCAAAAAAGGTGCTCAAACTCGCACCACCGAAGATTAGCAATGCAGAGCAGGAAAGCAGTAACATGATGTCAGTATGTGAACTTTCACAGATTTTAACTGCGGTGCAATCAGGTTGCCAGCAAGTGATCATACAAGTACAACAAAGTGCAAAACTCAAACATTAAGGCCAGTCCAGCGAGGGTGCACTGCCATCATCCATAGATAGAGTACTTCATCCAAGTGTCCCATATCTAGTGAAACTTACGCAGGCACCCTCTACTTTTAAAAGTCACCTTCTCAGCCATCATCTTTAGGTCCATTCTCGCCCTCCACTCCTGTAGCGATGTTATCTCCAGTGTTTTGCTTCGTCCCTCTTTGCCACCACCAGGCCCAAATTACTAAAAAGAAGCTTGGTGCATGAGATATCTATGTCTGTATGTATGCCAAGGAGTACATATTTGAGTTCAAGTGAGAGGCAGACCCCTACAATCTTACCCAATTCAGCCAGTATCGCTCGCCAATATATTAGTTTGCTCGAGCAGTTCCAAATAGTTTGAAAGAAGGACCGTTTTTCCCCACCTACATCGGAAGCAGTTAGAGGACCCCACCCTCCCAATTTTGTAAAGTCTGTCACGGTCATAACAGACCTGGTGTAACATTTTGAACTGAATAACTCACAGCCACAATTTGATAGCCACCTCCATAAGGTGCATGAACGCTGCCCCCAATCAGTGTCATCCAGTTCCACCACTTAACTTCCCCAATTTCGCCTCAATGTCTTTAGGGAGTCAAGGATGTTATTATTGATCTTTTTATACGTATAGGATGGTGCATATTCTTTTACTTCGCCCATGAGCAGCCTACCCTCTAGAGGCGCATATTCAGGTATGTTGGAAACTTCCAAACCCTCTGTATTCCGTGCGTGGCTAAGTGCCATGTATTTGAACAATTGTATGTTTTGTAATGGATAGTCTCGTTGAAGGGAGCTGCAGGGTATTAGGCTGCCGCCTTCTAGGAGATTAACAATTTTAGATATACTTATTAAATCCCAGGTTCAGAGCCCCCCAGTTTCCCAATCTTCTATTCGCCCATCGTGTACAACTGCTGTCCACTCCTCTGTCGTTACCAGAGTTGCTTGCAATAATCATCCCGCCTCTCTTCCCCCATAGAGGTAATTTAAGTAGGACCGGGGTTGAAACTGTGTTCTTTCTATCGCCTTGATTGGATCCAGACTGGACTACTGTAATGCTCTTTATCTTAACATCAATCAAGCATCACTAAATAAGTTACAACTTATTCAGAAACAAAGTGCGCGTCTGGTTCTGAGTTTGGACAAGCTCGCATTTGCCAAAGATAGCTCAAACGAACTCCATTGGCTAACGATTAGGAAGCACATTACTTTTAAAACATTGTGTTTAGCTCACAAGTCCCTCTACTTACAGGGTCCTCATTCGCCTCTTCCATCTATTAAGTGGTACATACCAGGGTGGACTCTTCGATCAGCTGACCTCAAGTTAGCCTACGCTCCTAGGGCTAAGAAAGTGAAATGAGGGGACAGAGCTTTCTCAATGGCAGCTGTTAAGCTATGGAATTCCCTTCCCTGTAAAATTAGGAATATCCCCTTCCTTTTGCCTTTTTGCAAACAACTCAAAACTTGGTATTTCAGTCCTAAAAAGGAGCAACCACAGAATTCTTGTTTTGCCTTCGTAGCGCTTTGATACCTCTGTTCGAAATTCGCTTTATCAAATACTCTATACATACATACATAAGTGGGATGATCACCGGTCGCGTATCCCCAATCACGGAGGACTCTTAGGCGAGATGCCCAGTAGTTAGCTCTCAAATCCAGGATTGCAATACCACCATTGTAATGGTTTAGTTGAAGCATCTGCTGCGCCAACCTGGGGTGCCCATTATTCCATATTAGTTTTCTAACTTCCACATCTATCTAGGTGAAAATCTCCTGGGGGATTTTGTAATGTGTATTTTGCAGGATATACAGGAATTTGGGCAGGGTGGTCATTTTAAACATGGCTACTCTGCCCAGTATCGTTAAAGGTAGCATCTTCCTACAGTCTATGTCTGCGTGGAATTCCACGCACACTCTGCAAATGTTCCAGTCTAGACAGCGTTCTCGGTCTGAGGTTACATAAAATCCCAGGTACTGGAATCCCTCTTTGTCTGTTCACAACCTCCATTGGAGGGCAGACGTATCCAGCTCCCTGCCCGTGGGGTATAAAACCGAATTATCCCAGTAGATATTATATCTGGAGTGAGCTCCAAAGCTCTCAAAGACCTGGACCATCCTGGGAAACGACTTCTGGCTGGATAATGTATAAAAGGATGTCATCTGCATACAGCAAAACATTTCGCCCCCAGAGACCGACCATCTCGGTGGTTCGAAAGTCCATCATTTCTGGATGGTCACAGACAAGGCAGGCCAATGGCTCCAGGATCAGTTCAAACAGAAGGAGGGACAAAGGCCATCTTTGCCGAACCCCCTTTCAGTAGGAAACTCTGAAGACAGGGCCCCATTAACTTGCACAGCAGCCATGGGAGCTTTGTATAGTAATGCTATCCAGGTCTAGAATTTAGGGCCAAACATGAAGCTCTTCAGGGTTTGCATCAGGAGTGGCTAGTGTACTGCAGAGAGATTTTCAGCATCTAATGATAGGAATATGTGAGGTTCTCGTCTGTGGTGGACCTCCGCTAGCCAATTATAGAGTCTACGGAGGTTGTATCCAGTAGACCTCCTTGGCACAAGCCCGACTAATCTTTGTGAATCAGACAAGAGTGGACTCCAATGAGTCTCGCAGCTAACACTGTGACCAGGATTGTTTAGCATTTCGTCCATCATCTGTTCTTTTTGCATTTGTTGCCCTAAGTCGGAAGGGTATGCCTAGACGTGGGTCGTGGCCTGGCAGTTCGGGCTGAACTGGGTCCCGTGGACAGCAGGTTCAAGACTGATTTGCATATAGATGGGT
Source organism: Pleurodeles waltl (assembly GCF_031143425.1). Taxonomy (NCBI): domain Eukaryota; kingdom Metazoa; phylum Chordata; class Amphibia; order Caudata; family Salamandridae; genus Pleurodeles; species Pleurodeles waltl. Next base: position 613,187,303 of record NC_090444.1, on the reverse strand, counting down.
CCAAACTGGGTTGGCGTGGTGAGCAAAAAAATGATGGATTCAATGATGGATTCAGGCCCAGATCTGTGACTGGGGATGAATGTTTGACATTGTTTAGCATTCCATCTATCTGTTCAGTTGGTCTGTCAATCAAGGAGTTGCTCCTACCTCCAGGGCCCGGACAGCAAACCACAACAAGGAGAGGGAAGGTCTCCTATTGTCTTACTTTAGGAGCCTTGATAGCTTCACCACCTCAAGCAATGCTTTCGGGCATCATTCACACCATTGCCAGGGTCAGTGTCACTGTCTCTTTCACCTGCTGTGTTGATCCTGAACTCTGGTCATTTGATGCCAGACCCTGCTCCCACAGACCCCTCTCTGGGCAGTAAGAGAGACGGTTTTCGAAGGGGGGCCCTCACAATTCAATCAGTGACTCTTGGCTTGGGCTGAGCCTTCATGCATAGCACAGCACTTTCCCTGGGTACTGGCTCACTGTAATCCAGCCGCAGGCCATGCTGTATGATGTGCTGGCTGAAGCCAAGCGGCTGCTGTTGCAGCAGTCAGTCTCCACTGCTGCTTAACAAAGGCTCCTCTCACTGTGGCCCCTGCAGTGTCTCCAGTCAGCGCTCTGCAAGGAGAGAGGCCACTACAAGACCCACGAGCGGCTCTGAAGACATTAGCAGATGCTGCAGCCCTGGCCGCCTCCCCACAGTGGTGCTCACTTCACTGATGGTGCATCCAGAACCGATTGGAAGACTTTGTTTCCCAGACATCACTACTGTATCACTACTGCCTGAATAGTTTTTCTCTGTGAGCCGCCGAGTGTTCATCCATTTTCCCCTCTGGTGGCAGGCTCAGTCAGAGCCACATTAAGAGCAAAGCCCGGTCTTTCTGAGGGAGTGCCACCACCCCAGGAATGCCACCACCTCAGGAATTCCAGAGTTACTGCCTCCCAACAGGCCCCACTCACTCCCCAAGCTGCAAGGAGCAGGATATGCCTGGGGCTGAGGGGGGCCCAAAGTGACAGGATTTGTATAGGATAATGTTAGGCCACGATGGAGCTCCGTGTGGGCGCGACTATCGCGCCATCTTTTCAGCCACACACCCCCACAACACACTTCAGAATGAACCAAAAATGTGCTTCACTTGTGCGTTCAATATTCTGCAATTTTCTGGAATGCTTGCACAGTTTATTGAAATGTTGTTTTGTGCTACAAAAAAACCCTTTCGTACCCCCAGTGTACAGCAAGATTGTCACAAAAATCCTCTAACTTTGAAGTCAGAGAAAGAAAAGTAAACACCAAGCTCCTTGAGTAGACAGTACCTGACATTTGACTTCTGTCTTTGAATGCACAACAAACATGACAAGATAAGAACAAGGTTTGCATGCCTGTTTGCAGAAAGGGCGCTCGTGGAAGAATACAAGGGGATTAGGTATGAAAAGGCTATGCTCCCTAGAAGGGACAAACACACTGGACAGCATAAATCAAGTAAGGCCAGCAAACAGAAAGTCTGAAAATGTGAGCTGCAAACCACAAAGCCAATGGTAAGCAACAGGCGGAATGCATACCCAGGGAAGTTTTCTTAATGCCCCCAAGATGTATCTAGCAAACCAGACAGCACATGACCGGGGGTGTCCACAGCACAAATAAAGGTTAATGTCACACCAAGTGCTTTACTGTTGCATGAAATAGGAGTTGCCTCACATATACTAACCAACATGAGCCATTGTGTAACAAATTCCTCTAGCTTCTGATTCTCATTACTGGTGGAGATCCTCATAGTAAAGAAGGGACTCACGATGAATACCACAAAACCAACAAAAAAAACTGTTGGCCTACGATATCCCTTCAAAAACACTAAGCCTTTCATAACTGTTGGTCAGAACGGGATGAGTGTCTTTAACTTTGTGCCAGGGTCTGGATTATTGAATACATGTTTAACACAGTTCCCTGCACAAAGTTTTTAGGTGTTTGATTCTATATGAACACTATATTTTTTGCAGAGGGCCTGCCTGCACACTACGTGCAGGGTGTTTTTGCAGTGGTATTGTAGGCGATTCATCATTCCCTTGGCGTTAGATGAAGTCACTGACCAAGCGCTTTTTTTGGTTTCGTGGTATTCGTAGTGTGGGCTTTCCCTGGGATGAGAAGCTCCACCAAAGACTAGAAGCTTGAGCTAGAGGGATTGTTTCCTACTGGTTCATGGTGGTAGCTTACGTGAGGTGGCTCATATAAAGCAAAGCACCTGGTGCGACATTAACCTTTATGTGGCCGTGGATAGCCCTGGTCCTTTTTGGACCAGCTGATTACATCGGTTTCCCCCTACAGTGAAATCTTATGTTTGGGGGTTATAACTCAATTATAAATAAACATAGAAAAATTGCCTTGGGGTGTGGAGATTGTTTTCTTTTTGTTTGTTTAACCACAGGAAAAGGTATATTTCTGCTGGGAGTAGCTGAATATCAACTTTGAGGGTTGTTTTTGTTTTTTTAAAACATCTTTTTTTATTATTTTCTGCACAGATACTTGACAATAAATTCTACTATTTCAGTGACAGGATTTAGCTGATCTGTGATAACATGATACATTAACAACAACTTAGGTCGAGGGTTGTTTTTGTTTAATCTCCTGCATTCCAGATATTGTACGAAAGCACAAGCTTTGGACATAAAGGCTTTTATGGTGCTGGGCAAAAGACTATCAGCTGCATTCACTCAATTGGCCTCTGAGGCAGAAAGCATGCTCATTACATTTCTCCTGGAGGCCCATAAACCTGCTCCCTGGGCAACTACAGAGGACTAAATGGATGAATCCTGTGGAAAATAAATGTCTTGGAAAGCATTTCCAAGTATATCCTGATACTTCCTAATTGTTTTAAATTAATTTCAAGTATCTTGCGCGAAAAGTAGTTGAAAACAAAGTATGCCATTTATAAAGATTGAAAACATTGAGGTACATTTTTTAGATACCATAAAATATGTGTTTCCTTAAACCTCTAGTATTTTGCCATGTTTTATTCTTATACTTTTTAAAAATATGTTAAAAACACCGTCAAAGTAAACAGGTTGGCACTTTAATTATAAAGGTGAGAAAAAGTGGCGTCATGCTACGTCTGGAAAGAGAAGTGGCTGGTAGCCTGACAGAAGATTCGTTGTTATCTGTGGCTCGTGCTGAGCATCTGTCGTTACTCGAGCTTGCGCCGTTTGAATTATGCTGCACACTCTACGAGAACCCATGCTATGGCAGATAAAGCAGGCAAGCTACTGGCTTGGTTGATTCAACGTGATTGTGAGAGGGGACCAATCGTGGAGATTCGTTGCAGGCGGGGGAAATGGTGCATACGCCCAGGGAGATACAGGCTAGGTTCACGAGGCACTATGAGGCGCTCTATGCTCCAGGTGCGCCTCCCATGGAGAGTCTCTGTAGCGACTTTCTCGCTGATGTGGAACTTCCGTGTTTGGAGGAGGAGCAGATGGAGGCGCTTGAGGTGCCTCTTGATCTTGAGGAGATAAGGTCCAGTATCAGTGAGCTTGCATCCGGTTAAACGCCGGGCCCGGATGGTTTACCGGTTGACTTCTACAAGGTCCTTGCGTCTAAACTAGTGCCCCCGTTGCTCCGTGTGTATGAGGAGGCAGTTCAGAGGGGTTGTTTGTCAGCTTCTCAGAGGGAGGCATTACTGGTTTCTCTTCCCAAGCCCGGGAGGGACCCAACGGAGATGGGATCGTATCGGCCACTAGCGATGCTGAACATCGATTACAAAATCCTGGCCAAGGTGCTGCCAGTGCGTCTTGCGCCGAGAGTGCCGGACCTGGTCCACTCCGACCAGAACGGGTTTGTACCGGCTAGAGACACCTCACACAATATTAGACGGCTGTTTCGCGTCATGCAGTACGCGAGGTGGGACTGGTCCGAGGGCGGGCTGCCTTGTCCTGGACTTGGAGAAGGCTTTTGACTCTCTGGAATGGTCTTACCTGTTCAGGGTGTTGCGGCGGTTTGGTATAGGACCCGCCTTCACTCGACTGGTTAAACTGTTATATACTCGGCCTGCGCAGGTTCAGGAAAAGCTGGGGGGCGTGATATCGGAGCTGATCAGTGTGTGCAGGGGCACGAGGCAGGGCTGCCCTCTTTCACCGCTGTTGTTTTTTCTCACCATGGAGCCCATGGCAGCATCCTTGCGTGGAGAGGGGACTGACTGGGGCATTACCCTAGGGGATGGCCTGCACGTAGTATCGCTGTATGCTGATCACCTACTCCTGTATTTTAGAGATATCACGCAGATCCCTTCAGATGTCGGGACGCTGTTGCAGCGATTTGCGATGATATCTGGCCTCAGGATCAATTGGTCCAAATCGTGCCTCCTCCCTTTTGACCCTGAGCTCCTGGATCCGGGGCTCTGCCTGGCTGGGAGTCCTGTTCCGTGGCAGCCACGCACAATCCGGTATTTGGGTATCCGTGTTTACCATCGTGAGGAGGATCTAGTTGATGGCAACCTCACAAGAGCGGTGTCTTCGATTAAATCTCAGATGTCCTTCTGGAGGACGCTGTCGGTGGCTGGTAGAATAGCACTTTTGAAGATGGTAGTCCTGCCGCGCTTATTTATTTTTTTTCCAAACCTCCTGCTCTATGTTCCCCCCAGCTTCTTTAGAGCCTTGGAGTCAGAGTTGAGGGAATTTATCTGGAATGGAGGCCGTTGTAGGGTTGCTCTGAAGAAACTGTACTTACCATCAGAGGGGCGGGTTGGCGGTCCCTAATCCGGAGCACTACTACTTGGCCTCTCAGCTTCAGGGGGTGTCCAGGTAGCTGGCGGGCATCCAGCTAACTGATACGGCATCTGAGCAGGGTCCTTGGTCTCTACTACAGATTTCGCATTTATTTCATCCGCTTGCACACGTGCCAGCCCGCAACAGCTGTTCCTCAGGGTGGCGTATAGCTGTTTCCGTAGATCTCTCTGGCTCACTGGACGGGTAGTCCCGTTTGCGCCAGCCTTAGCGATGCTGGGCATGCCACGAGGCCCCAGGATTACGTCTGACTCGGAACTGCGCGCGTGGCATGATGTGGATCTGTGTACGCTGGGCAATATCTATGAGGATGGCCAACTGCTTTCGTTCTCTAGGCTTCACGAGCTGGAGCTGCCATTAGGGCAGTTCCTACTATAAAATTCCTTGGTGAGGGCCCTGAGATCCAAATGGGGAGATGTGTCGGTGGCTCCCCCCATGCATTTGCTGATTCAGTACTTGCAGGTGATTAGCTGGTTTGCAGACGCGTTGCGGACGCATACTGTTCTGGAGTGTGGTGCGTTGCGTGTGGCCTGGGAGGAGGATGCAGGCAACTCAATTTCAGAAGCACATTGGAGGTCAGCCCTTTCTAGCCACCTTAACATAACCCGTGATTCCAGATTTCGTTTAATTCAATTTTACATTGTTCACAGAGCCTATCTCACTCCGGCTCGAGTGAACAGATATTTTGCTCATCAGGATGAAGCTTGTTCCTGCTGTTCTTGTGTAGGCGTGGATTTTCTCCACATGTTATGGTCTTGTCCTCCTTTGTGCTGCTACTGGAAAGTAGTGGTCAACTGCCTGTCGGAGTGCACGGCTCGGCGGGTTCCGTTCACCTGGGAAGCATGTATACTGGGATTATTTCCCAGAGGCAAGTGGCATAGAGCTGCGGTGCGATTTACGGATCTGGGACTAATTACGGCAAAGCGTCTAGTGACCCGTAGGTGGAGGTCGTCGGACCCTCCGTCGGTGCAGGCTTGGAAATGCTCCTTTGAGGTGTGGACGGGGGCCGAGGGAGTAGCGCTGAAGAGAGAGGAGGTGTTGGGGCTGCGTAAGTTTCCGTTGTCAGCTGGCTGGGAGGAGCTGATGTTGCGACTACGGAATATGAACGGGGACTCCGCTGTGGGGGACTCGGTCTAGCATGGATGAGTGTTCACTGGGGGTGGGGTGCGCTGCGATGGGGTGATGTGTGTGTGTCCGCTGGTGGGATTTGATGCAGTGCTAGAGTACCGAAGGGTATTGTTGGGTGGATTTTGCGATAGGCTCTGCCCCTCCGCCGGTATGCCGGATTGATGTGGATTAGTTCTCAAGCCGGTCAGGATGCGCTCGTATGGTAATTTATCGCCTGTATGTCTAGTAACCAGCAGTTGTTATTGTTTGTATTGTTTGTTTGTTTGTAACCTGTTTACAGTATTTGCCTACCAGCTAGCCATACTCATGTTGCATTGTGGGTGGGGGTGTCATGGCACAACGGTCCGATTTGTTACATAATGCATTTATTTAACATTTCTCCATTGACGCTCATGTTTTGAGATCATAGCGTTAGCATTTCTTGTACCAGTGTAGTATCCTTGTAAACAGTACGCTATGGGAACTCAGCCTCGGTATGGCTTAATGAAATGATTAGATATCTGACTACAGCTTATGTCATGTCACCTGACTTTTCCCCCCTTCTTTCCACTCTGAGTGTATATTTAGGTGCATTGTAACTGCACAATGATAATTATTTGCATGTCAGTAGTTCCTATTTGGGTGTTATGATGTGATAAAATGCTAATAAACAGATTTATGAAAAAAAAAAGTGAGAAAAATAGGCATTGTCATTGCTTGTTCAGCTTTACAGCACCGTGTAGTACCATGCAAAATTGCAAATTTGTTTCGTACAATGGGCACTGCTAAGCAATTTTCTAAGCTACCTCAGGTTTTACCCGAAGTCACAAAACAGCAAAGTATGATGAAGTACTGCTCCACAAAGTATTCAAGTTTCCATTCTTCAAGCTTCCAGCACAAAGCAGTCACTACTTACAAGGACAGTGATATTCAAACAAATAAAATGTGGAGAACTTTGGGGATGAAATGCTCAGGGCTCGAAAAATCTACTCCACCACTCACATTGGCCAGTTTTATTTTATGAGGTCGAGCTATTTTTAGATTCCACTTGACCCTTCTGGCAGCGGACAAAGAACAGGTGTTCTGTTCAGTCAAAAACTAAATTAAATCTTATTCTTGTCACATTTGCTCTGTGTTCAGACAGTTTGTCTTCTTGCAATGCAATGCAAATACCTTTCCCTGTGACTGCAGAGTTCCATGATTTTGTGAGGTGAACTGTCTGACCTATGTGAAATAAAAGGCTTTTGGTATCAGGTATTGCTAATACACAACATTTATCTAACTTACAAACATTTCAAATTATATTTAGTTAGCTGTGAAAGACAATTTTTCTACTTCTGTGTGATGAAAAAAATATTTTAATAGAATGGAAAAAAAGTCTGAACACTTTACTTGTTGATGTGCAAATGATAAATGTTTTCTGAAACCCAATTTTCACAGCTTATTGTTAATACACTATATAGTTTTATAAGTAAAACTGCAAGTTAGTGGGAAGTTTTTTGGACATTTCTTTGAAATTTACTGTCTGTAAATGACAGTGGGCTACCACATCATGCTTTAGTAATATATTTATTAAAAGTGAGCATTTAAACAGACTGAGAAACACATCTGCCCCGATGGCAAAGCTATTATTAAACTAAGAGGCAAGTCATACATGGATCATGTGTACCCTATAAGTGGGCTAGATTTATTATACATGGAGCAAATGTTTAGTGTATTTAATAAACCGAAAGAAGATTTTTTAAATTTGATTTTACAGCAGAAATGCTTAACTTGCATATTTGAAGGGGCACTCATATGAGAATGAAGAAAAAGGCAACTAAAATACAATATTTGCCTGGGATCACACATTTTGAGACCCGTTTCTGTGTCAAGTACATTACAGTAAGGTCAAGTAGATAATTCAAGCTACTCGACCTGCAGATCTAGTAACATTTTTATGATTTTTCGAGGCCTGGCAATGAGTATATTTTCCCATTTATTTATAATGTTTAGTTATTGACCCTTTATAAAGATGAAGTTACACTTGTTTTATTGTTTTTTGTTTCCATACTGAAAACCATCGGCCACTTATTTTAAACAAAAATAATAAAAAGTATGCTGAGACTTTCATGTTCCAGTCTCAATATAGCAGCGAGAAGCCAAATTTGTTCAACTCCACACAAAGCTTTAGACTCTTTGCACATAGAGTTGTTCAATGACTGTCACACCTATCTACATGAACAAGACAATGTAAAGTGAAACACTACTAAATATCACAAAAGCATCTTTCCATTGGTGGGTGATCAAACAACTTTGTATATAATTACTACTGTGACACGATTTTTCAAGCTGAATACTTAAATCAATGCACCCACTTATGTTTAGACAGTACACATTTATTGAAAAAGCAATGGCTAAAGTGGAGTTATAGTTAGGGGACTACTTCCTAGTTCAGTCTTGCACTCTTGCACCCCCTCCCCGTGCCTTGAGACCCTCACGGGTGAGTAGTGCACTTTACAAATACTCTCATTGATTGAGTAGAAAACCTATGTTTGCTCCCATGGTCTTCTGATCCCAGAATGCCCTGCCCAGTGTTCAGAGACCTGGCTTCAGGGGTGCAATGTTCTCAATCGGAGTAGTCCTGTTGTTCCTCAGTACTGGATTCTTTCTTCCAGAACGTGAGAGGTAGGAATTGCACAGACCTGTGAATAGTCTTGAGCAGACCAGTCATTTGACTCTACCATGTGCTTGCTGCTACCTTAAACTGCTTATAAACTGACTTTGCCAGAAGCTTCTTGTTGCTGCACTGAAGTTACTTTCTCTGTGTTCCTGATTTCTTGTTCTGGCTAGTTCCTGCCTTGCTTCAACCAGAGCATGTGCCCTGTTCAGACTTCTGCAGATTTCTCCCAGCCTTGCTCTGCTTTTCCTGCCTCCCTTTTCTAGGTTTTGTCTACAGTCAAGTGTAGCCCCTTAGGCTGCTCCCTTTCTAATTGTTCGTAGTTAATTCCTGCTTTTAACCATGTTTGATTATTCCTATGTTTGTCATAGCTAGTTTATTCTATGCTAGTCTCCTAGCTCCTACTCTGTACTTGTGTATCTTTATTCTGTATTTCTCTTACAATTTCTAGTTCCCTTGCAGCCTCTAGTTGGCTACAGTTCCTAGTATCCTTGTCCTGTATGGTTTGTTCATTGAATGCTGGGCTACTGATGATTTGCTTCACCTCTTCATTTCCTTCGAGTGCTTGATCTTGGGAACCCTCTTGGGCTTTTGTGTCTGGTAAGTGTGTTATTTTGGCTGCACCTGTGGATAAATGCATTCCTTTTGTATAAGGGTTGGCTCCTGGTTTTCATCCTTTGTTTGGTGTTACATATAGTTTTAAGTGCTTTAACTGTGACAGTGAGACACTTCTATTTTGTTAGAAACCAACACTGTATCTCCTACTGAATCCGTAAGTGTTTGTCTTATATGCAAGTATAATCCTTTTTTGTGCTTTGGGATCCAGATACAGAATCATTTTCACTGGCTCATTTCTATGTGGTTTGCCCGGTGGCTATCTGTTAGACTGATCTGCACAGAGACACTGACATTCCCTTTTGCGGTGGGAAGTTCTGAGTCTTCTTACCTGTGTACAAATCTAGTGGCAACCCAGTGGGTTTGTCCATTATGGGCTTTGTTCCCGGTCTGTTCACATATGGGTTGTATTGTCTTCTCTGTCCTGTTCGTGTGCTCTACTATGTTTATGTTTGTTTTTTCTGGTTTGTGCATTTGTCTAACGCAGAGTCCACATAGATGGGTCTCATGCTACATGCTTCAGAATCATTCATGCCATTTATATGTGAGGCATTTACTTGACCATTTTACAGTTTTATTAGCATCTCTTTATTGTATGTTTCAGTGCATCTAGTAAATTACTTATAGTTTTTAATCAGTGCATTGTTACCTTCTTTCCCAGCTTCTTGTCATTTTTTACAAGGAACAGACTGAACTGGCATGGGAGGGTGTTCCGATGACTTCTGTGTCTATGGAAATCTGTAGATGTATTTGGTTCCCTGTGAAGCAAAGATGCAGTATTTTGACAAACACTCTATGGCTTCTGACCACCACAGGAATTAGTCCAGAGCTTGTGATCCATTCTCCAGTCTGCTGCTAAAGGACTTAGAGGGGTAGTGTCTCACTGCATAGATTATTACATCAAATTCCATTGCACCAATGTTTTCCAAATGTGTAATGCTACATCGGCCCCCATATCAATTATATTTTCTATTGAGCTCTCCAGAATGACAGATACATTGCCTCACAATTCTACCACAAAATGTCCAATATAGACAAAAGTGATTTACAGTAATGAATCTAATTTCTCTCACTAGCTATATGCAGGGTGAAACGCAAGCAAGTTGAACATTTCAATTGGGAACAATGGGCAGATCTATTAAAAGGAATTTATAAGGAAATGTCTCATCTTACTTTTTTTAAATTACTATACCTCCCATATGTGAAATTGAAATAACCTTGTAAAAGAAAGAGACACATATTTTTCACATTATCATATAGAGACTTCAACTGGCCCCATGTCATATGTGACACCTTCATACAGTTCTGGCTTTTTAGACGAAACTTTGCATGCTGGAATATTACAACCTATACTTACAAGGTTAAAGGCGAAAATATAAATCCAAACATGCTATGCGATGCTGGCTAAAAATACCAGGATTAGTTGGATGAGTCACATTTGGAAGCTGTCAACATATTTATTGATCGACCACTGCAGTTATTTTCGGTTATATCTCTTAGAAGTGTAGTCATATATATCATTAAATGTGCTATTGGCATACCTGTCACCCTCGAAATGTCTAGAATGTGGTCCTTTCTCAGAAATGAGGAGTGAGGCACCAGAGGTTATTTGGAAGCCCCCTTTTGATATCTACTCCAAGCCAGGGAATGACTGACAAAAGAGGTTCCTGGCTGTTCAGTACAGTGGCTCAATGTCACTATTTTCCTATCCCAAAAATCACACTACCACAAAACTCCTGGACTCTTTCAGGAACACATAGTAACGCAGTAGAACATTTAGGCGCTGGTAGGTAAGGCTGGGAAGCTGCTCTACTGCCTTGCTCATAGGGACTGAGACTGGTACCTTATTTGGTAATCTCCACAGGCCAGATCGTGATCAATCTGCACACCATTTGCCCCCTCCAGCTGAAAGTAATAACTCTATTATCCAAGATCTGGTGGCTGCTAGAGTGTCCGACAGACCGTCAGAAAGTGAAGGAACCCCTAAGCGGGTAACAAATAACGAAAGCACTTACTGTTCTACCTAGGAAAACCCCAGGTCTCAAACGGTTCTCACTAGAGCTGGTTAAAAGTATGCTTCACACCTGATTCCCTCACTTCTAGCGATGTACGAGGAGGGCTGTGTGGGGGACACACACGGAGCCAGGGATTGCACAATATTAAAAGACGGGAGGGAGAAAGCCTCACAGTTCAACCTGTTCAAAGATGTTGAATTGTAAGCATTTGAGATTCCTGATTGCTCTAAAAATAACAGCCTTGCAGCCCCCATACCATCCAAATGAGGTAAATGAATGATATTATAATCATCTGGGCAAGTGATGCGAAATCGGGGTGTGACTCAACAGCCGACAAGGACTCTGTAATAAATAATAACTCCAACTACTCCACCAAAAGTTGATTAATTTCAGTAGCACGATTCACTAATAATCATGCATTAATTCGACCACAGACTAGAAACTCTAAATAAGACGTCCAGAGATATATGCCCTTCTCAGGCAAAAGTAATGCTGAGTCAATGTAGCCCTGGTTCACAAAAAGATGAACCTTGAAAAGCTCTCTACTCATTTGTATTAGGCAGTTTCTTGAGTAACTAGCTGGACTTACCAACTGCTCAGGGCAGACTTGTGGTTCTTCACTAAATGAATGGACAACATGGCTCGAGCTGTGCGTGGCCGGTGCATGGACAGGAGCAGTTGGGCTTGCCTTCCTACAAGGGCCCTTAACAACAATGATCACTAAACGTGAAAGGTTCCTGAATGATTGTACCTCATACCAGCCTTTATCTCTGATCAACCTGAAGCAAAGATACTAGCTAAGGTCTTGGCCAACAGGCTGACTGGGATAATGTGTAACTTAATCCACTAGGATGATAATCCATTTTCCCAGGATGCAGCATGTGCCACTGCCTCCAACAACTCTATATTTCCCTCCCACGTTCAAAGGCCTCTAAGGACCATAGGACCCTGGTTCTAATCGATTTCGAAAAGGCCATTGATTCTGTGCATTGGCCTTTTATGCTGGAGTGAATGAACTTCGGCCTATTCTTCAGATGATGCAAGCAAATCTTCAATGCTACACCATGGGAGAAGGTCTGGCTGAATTGGTGCCTTTTCTTTTAATATGCAAAGGGGAACGAGGGAGGGGGTCCTCTTCTTGCCCATTCTTTTTGCTCTGACAAACAACCACTTGCTGATTTGACCCTGAGACATGCACTAATGAGCAGATTCAGAAGGGCAAAATCACAATAGGATGGAATATTCCTCTATGCAAACGATATTCTAATTTGCGTTCAGAGTCCAGAATCCTCTATAATTGGACTGACACAGATAATGCAGATTTATGGGGGAGGGCACCAATCTAGCAGTTCCCTGGAATAAGTCTGTGTATGTATGTGCCAGTGCCAGGTGTCTGCTCAGACAGAATAGAGGGCGTGAGACCTAATCATAGGGCCCTTGTTCACTTGAATCAAGTGAGACATGAACTCCTAGCGTCCACCTGCTCTTAATATTGTTGATAGGAGTGTCTTGTTCAAGACGATCACCCTCCTCAGCTGCTATGCGTACTTCAAAATTGGTTTCAATATGCAGTCACGACATTGCATTTAGGAATTTAAGAAATGTGTGATATGTCCACATGAAGGGGATCTCAGGTTAGCAGATAAATGTTTTTGTATTTTTTTTATTTTTTATTTTTATTAATGGGTTAAGTCAATATGTCAATTGCGAGATGTCTGAGGGGGGGGAACCATATTTGATCATTTGTATACCTGACCGAAACATACAGTAGGCACACGGTGCAATTTTATCACCATTTGCAGCTAGGTCACACTCTAGAGGCTTATTCATACGGCCTTATGGACCTACTCGAATATAATCCATTGGAATTGAATATTACAGTAACACATATAGATGAAAAGGGTATTTTCAAATAATACTTGTACACTGATCGGGATCAATAACAACCCTGACCACCCTTTTACAACTGCAAGGTAGTTGGGCACAAAACTTAGGTCTACTAGATGATACGGACTTGGTTGAAGTTTAGTTTAGTTTTGAGGATTTATAAAGCGCGTAGTTACCCTAAGGCATCCCAGCGCTAACATAACATGACCAATGCCGGCAACAGGAGAATTCAGAGAGTTACCTACGGAAAAGAATAGTCTTGAGTTTTTTTCTAAAAAGCTGCTCTGAGGGTTCATAACGAAGTTCAGAGGGAAGATCGTTCCAAAGGCAAGCGGCCTTGGTGGAAAAGGAATTGGCTCCCCAAGCTCTCTTAGACCGCAAGATGATGACATGTCGGGAGGAGGAGGACCTCAGACTTCGAGAGGGGGCATAGAGATATAACCGCTTTCTAAAGAACATCGGACCCTTATCTTGAAGGGCTCTGTGAACAATGCATAGGGCTTTAAAATGGGTACGCTGCTTAATGGGGAGCCAGTGAAGTGTTGTAAGAGCAGGCTTAGCGGATAAATGTCTGGGAAGATTACTAAGAAGCCTGGCTGCTGCATTCTGGACTGTCTGCAGCTTCTTTATAACATAGGCCGGGGAGCTGAGAAACAGCGAGTTCCCATAGTCCAGGCGGGAGAGGATCAAAGTTTGAACGAGGATTCTTCTGGCCGTAGGGGGAAGAAGATAAAAAAAAAATCCTAAGGACTCTTAAAATGCCAAAACATGTAGAGGAGACTCTTTTTGCTTGATAATCCATAGTCAGGCAATAATCCAGCCAAAAACCAAGGCTTTTTACCTGGTCCATGGGAGGAGGAAGGTTGTTAAAAGCCTCAGAGTGCAGTGAGAGGGGAGAGGCTGGGGAGCCGTTGCCTAGTACAATGACTTCTGACTTTCCATCGTTGAATTTAAGCTTAGACTGGATCATCCAACCTCCAATGTCTTTCATACAACACGAAAGGTTGGCCGCAGACGAGTCCCCAGAGCTAGATAGTGATACCACAAGTTGAGCATCGTCGGCATAGGTGACCAAGGATAGATTATAGGGAGCGATCACTTTAGCCAGCGGGGATAGATAAACATTAAAAAGGGTTGGACTCAGGGAGGAGCCCTGAGGAACTCCACAAGTCAAAGGAAAGATATCGGAAAAGAAGGCTCGATCCAAAACTTGAAAAGACCTACCTTTGACAAAAGCGGACAGCCAGGACAGTGCTAAGCCTCCTATCCCTAATTCAGAGAGCCTACCACAGAGAAGGTTGTGGTCCACCGTATCGAAAGCTGTGCTAAGATCAAGTAAAATCACGGCTACATGAGACCCTTGGTCCAGAAGCTGCCGGGCTGACTCCGTCACTGTGAGGAGGACTGACTCCGTGCTATGATGGGCTCTAAAGCCCATTTGAGTAGGGTGGAGAAGTTCATGGCTCTCTAGGTAGCTGGTTAATTGGTAGTTCACATGTTTCGCCAGAATTTTTGTTAAGATGGGAAGGAAGTAAAGATGGCCCCAAAGGTTCTTGCTGCGTCCACATGATTAAGCCTCATACAACTGAGATACTTGCACAGGTTACCCTAAAGGACAACTTGACTGAGCAGAATGAAAAAACATATGGATCCCCACTGTTTCAGATGCAGGGTGGAATTTGGGTACTTTTTATCACACAGTTTGTGGCTGCCCAGGTATACTGGGGTATTGGTCTTGCACTCATGATAGGCTGACCCAGATCACGCATAGGCCTATTGTACCCAATCCCAAGATGGTGCACCTAGATGTAATCAATGTATGTGGATGCCCCCAAACCACAAGACTATTTGTAGCAATGGAATTGCTTGTAGTGAAAAAAAAAAAAAAAAAAAAAAGATATTGCTCATCACTGGCAGCTGGAAAAGGCCCCTTCCATCAAGAAATGGACTTAAGGCATGGATTATTATGCTAAAGAAAAAATGCATGTATATAAGTCAAAGGGCTGTCGTCAGAAATACCATAAGATGTGGGACAAATTATGTGGTTACTTCCAATGAGTAGCACAATGATATCTGTTGATTTATAGACAACTATCAGGATGTGTTTCCATTTAATACAAATGGGTGCGTTCCCTTCTGTATCTGCTGTAAATGGTTTCAAATTGTTAAAATCCAATTAAAAAAAGGTTATATAAAGAAATTAACTACGTCATCGAGCCCCAAATCAGGAATAGACTTACTTAAGAGTAACAAACTTAACTCCAATTCTTACATTCGCCAGAACCAAACATCTCAGGTTGCACCTACCCAAACTATGAACGTTCCTGAACCCTAAACATTATTTTAAGTTAAACACGAGCCGTAAGACTATTGCATAACTTTTATAGTAAGTGTTGGAAATGACCTCTCTGCAGGGTCAGACCCCCAAACTTTTAGCCTTCCTCCTCTTCTTTTTCTGACCTCATTTTTGTTAGCTTCGGGACTCTGCATGCTTTACCACTGCTAATCAGTGCTAAAGTGCATATGCTCTCTCTCCCTTAAACATGGTAACATTGGCACATACCCAATTGGCATATTTAATTTACTTGTAAGCCCCTAATAAAGTGCACTACATGTGCCCAGAGCTTGTAAATTGAATGCTACTAGTAGGCCTGCAGCAATGGTTGTGCCACCCACTTATGTAGCCCTTTAACCATGTCTCAGACCTGCCATTTCACAGCCTATGTGTGCAGTTTCACTGCCACTTCGACTTGGCATTTAAAAATGCTTGCCAAGCCTTAAACCCCCCTTTTTCAACATATAAGTCACCTCTAAGTTAGGCCCTGGGTAACCCATAGGACAGGGTGCTATGTAGGTAAAGGGCAAGACATATACCTGTGTGTTTTATATGTCCTGGTAGTGAAAAAACTCCTAAATGTGTTTTCCACTACTGGGAGGCCTGCTCCTTTCATAGGCTAGCATTAGGGTTACCCTCATACACTGAGTGGTAGATTCTGATCAGAATGGGGTAAACAGGTCATGTTTAGTATGGCCAGAATGGTAATAGAAAATCCTGCTTATTGGAGAGGTTGGATTTTATATTACTATTTCAGAAATGCCACTTTTAGAAAGTGGCCATTTCTCTGCAATTAAACCCATCTGTGCCTTACAGCCTGTCTCCAATCCACATCTGGCTGGGCTGGTTGACAGCTCCCTTGTGCATTTCACCCAGACAACCACAAACACAGGATACTCAGTCACACCTGCACTCATCTGCATACTGAATGGGTCTTCCTGGGCTGGAAGTGTGGAGGGAGTGACACATTTCAAAGGCTAGTGGCCTGCCCTCATACAAACCCCCTACTGGGACCCTGCAGACAGACCTGTACTTAAAGGGGTCCTTGTGCACTTCAAAACCACTCCTTGAAGTCTCCCACACTTCATTTTTGCATATCTAAACTGGGTCCCTGACCCCAGCACATTAGACTCTTCTGGACCAGATCCTGCAATCTGTCAAGAGGAGCTGCCTGGCCGCCCAAAGGACTCATCTGGACTACTTTGCTGTGAAGGACTGCTGTCTTGCTGTTGCCCTGCTGCCTGGCTGGCCTCCGACTTTGCTGAGAAGTGCTCTCCAAGGGTTTGGATTGAGCTTGCCTCCTGTTTCTGAAGTCTCAGGCTCAAAAAGACTTCCCCTCTTCAAGGGAACTCCTTGTGCGCCAAAAATCGACTCACAGCCTGCTGGAAACGACGCAGAGCCTGCTCTGCAATGAGAAAAATCGCAGAACCGGAACAACGCAGTCCAACTTCTTGATGGGAGATTGACGTAGCACCTGCGGTGCGACCGGAACTTTTACATACACAGCCATACCAGATCGATGCACAGCCAAGTTGGAACAAGGCAGCCCGACTTCCTGAGTGAAGAATCGACGCAGCACCTGCCATGCAACAGAAACTCCGATGCATCACCCACCGGATCGATGAAGCACCTGTGACTTCGTCCCGCACGCCTAGGATTTCCACGCATCGTCCCTGGGCGTCAAAAGAACCCCGCATCACAGTGAAGGTCCAAGACTGTGCGCCAGAAATCAACTCAAAGCCCTTGTAGCGTGGGAAGAAACGACACATTATCTGTGCCACGTCAGTAAATCCGACACACACCTTCCTTTTCCAACGCATCTCCTCCTCTGCGGTCTCCGTGCGTGTAATTTTGACGCAAACCAGGTACTTTGTGCACACAAGAGACAACTGTTGATTTTTAAAATTTAAGACTCTTCTTAAACATTGCGAAAGTGATATTTCAACTTGTGCTTATTGAATCTTTATCGTGTTTTTACCTTAATTTAACCAGTTAAATATCTTATATTTTTCTAAACCTGTGTGGTGTTTTCACTGTGTTATTGCTTGGTTTATTGCACAAATGCTTTACACATTGCCTTTTAAGTTAAGCCTGACTGTTCAGTGCCAAGCTACCAGAGGGTGGGCACAGGATAATTTGGATTGTGTGTGACTTACCCTGACTAGTATTGTGGTCCCTACTTGGACAAGGGTGTATATCTCTGCCAATTAGAGACCCCATTTCTAACCGTAAGACTATCCCAAACCTAAAAATATATTAATCTTAAATCTAACCTGAACCTTAAACCCATATCCTAAGCTCTTTGTTCTCAAAGTACTATTGTTAATGCAATGCCATGTTGTAGCTCCAGCTGTGGACATCTACTTGTGCAAGACCTGGTCAAGTGGAAAAATAAGGCCAGCCATGATGGAGCATTGTTCGGATACATGTAGCGGACTAGGCACAGTCAGCGCTTACCTTCAGATTTAGAAGACATTTTAAGAAAAATGCCCTGGGAAGTTAAAGTTCAGTGGGACAAGGCTGCAGCAGGTGTCCGAAGTGGGAGCGTGGCTTCGGGCAGCTTTGAGTGAAAGCTGTGATAAAGACACCTACGTTTGGACTTGGTCTCTGAAATGGAAGTTGAAAATTTCCAGTAGGACACGGCAGAGGGTTGTAACCGAAGACATTTCCCAATTCTCCAAGTCCAGATACCCCTTTGGCGAAGGACCTCTGACCAGGGTTTGCTGCTGCGGAGATGAACAAAGCAGGAGAAGCAGCAAAGTCAATCCTAATGGTGATCACCTTGGGCAGATAGGCGAGCAGGTTGGTCCCAGTTCATTCTGGCGCTGGGAGAACTTTTTAGCCCAAAAATTGTTAAGTCCCCACTTTCTGATTTGGGCTCCCTACTCACCTTCAGCACTGCTTTCAAGGGTCAGGACTTGTGGGGCACCAGTTGGGGGGACACGACTCACTCAGGCTTAATTCAGGTGTGGATCCAAGGTGAAGTGAACCTTTTGTGTCCCTGACACAAACTAGCCCTTTGGAGTCACTCAGGTGGACCAGGGCTCAATTTGCAACTCCAGTTTTTCTTCCCCAGGTAAGAGGACAGCAGGGCAGAAAGACAGCATTTCAGCAAGGCAGCAGCAGGTCAGCTGTCCAGCAGAGTGGCAGCCTTTTTTCGGCAGGACTGCAATCCTCATCTCTGGCAGATTTTCAACTGGTTCAGAGGTGTGCTGAAGAGTTGGTGTCTGTGGTCCCATTTTCATTGCCTGATGCTCTCATTTTGGAAGGTAGGTGGAAAAAGCTTCCAGACAGTGGTTTTGAAGTGCATGGACTTTTATGATTAACATGCCCTGGCTCCAAGCTTGCTGCAATGACAATTTGGAGATGACAGGTCCTTTGTGTGAAGGTAGAGTAATCCCTATTCAGTTGCAAGTGGGGATGTGCTCAGCTGTGCCCCACCATCCTGCCAGCAGATGGCCCACTTAGGTACATCTAACCCTTCTATTTTGTGACTGTCTGGGAAGCATTCACAAAGTCTGTCAGATACACCCACTTATGTGACCCAAGATAGGCTACAGGCACAAAAGAGCTAAGGGCAGAAAAATTGAGACTTTCTAAAAGTGGCATTTTCAAATTTGTTACCAAAAACCCGACTTTACCACTACATCATTTTTTTTCATTACAATTGCAAATACACCAAACATGATAGAGCCATCTGCTCTTAACTGGAAAGCACAGATTGTTAAAAGCAATAAGGAACCCCCACTGTTATTCTATAAGAGGGGTAGGCTTCACAATAGCTAGAAACAAATTTAGGAGTTTTTCCATTACCAGGACATGTAAAACCTGGTAGTACATGTCCAACATTTTAATTACATAGCACCTGCCCTGTGGGCCGCCTAGGAGCTTCCTTAGGGGTGATATATGGAATAAAAAGTGACTTTAAGACTTGACAAAGGTGTTTGAAAGTCAAGTTGCTTTCAGAATGCAGTGGCGGGCCTGGGTCATGTTTTAAAGGTGCTACTTGTGTGGGTGGCACAATACATGGTGCAGGCCCAATGGTAGCATTCAATGTACAGGCCAGAAATGTGTAATTACTTAGAGGTGCTGGTGACAACCCATTCTCATAACAACTCTACTTTGGCTTCACCGAGTTCTGGCTGATGCACCCAAAAAGAGGCATTGTAACAATCAATGTGTGCCCCCATAATAGTCTGTGCTACCGTTGCTCTGGCTGGGTAGGCTAAATATCTGAGCATTATAATTAGAAAGTGGTGGTACCTGCTACAGTGTTTGTTGAGCACATGTGCCTGTTCTTCAAAAGTCAGGAAATATTAAAAAAATAAACCCTACAATTGTTTACCTTTTTTGATATGAAACGTTTGGCACCATAGACCCAAAATAAGTAAGAAGCTGGAATTCATTATTTGTTAATGACAAAAGGGGGGGACATACTAGAATGTGCAGTGTTAACCAATTTTCTTCCATTAAAACCTGGATTTTACTACAGGGAAAAAAACAACTGGGTATCATCTGCGTACATCTGTAACTGCTCTACACCCATCTCTTAGCAACTCACGTAGAGGTCAGATCTTTCAACCAAAAAAAATATATTGGACACTCCTGCTGTGTGTTTCAGACAGCTCCTCAGGATTGCATTATTGATGGTTTTAAATGCTGCAAGTCCGTCCAGAAGCACCAATATGGTGGTGACACCTGCATTTACATACTCAGTAAAGGGGACTCAATACCTCTTGCCGGATGAAAACCAGACTGCCTGACCCCCTGTAGTGTTTTATTAGATAAAAGATGAGCAAGCTGCAGTTCTAGTTAGATCAGAGCTTTTATTAAGATTTTCAAACAAACACAATATTGAGACAATTTGGGTTAAGCATGGCAAGTTGCACGCAGATCCATAAAGGGGGTTCAAGCAATAAAGGTGGGGTCCAAAAAGTTTTATTTTCTATTTTAATTCAAACTGGATTGTATGCTGTCCTCTGCAGAAAAATGGCTTACTGGAATTGCCCTAACGTGGCTTGAAAAAATAACTTTACTCAAGGAGATACCTTTACTTTGTTCTGTCTAAATCCTTTCAGCAGTTTGATTATTAGACATTTACATTAAATTAATGTTGTGGGTTGGCTTGAAAGGGTTAAGAATGTAAAGAAATCTGGATGTTTAATTTGCAGGTCCTCCAGCGATTGATAAAGCCACACAGAATTCTTGAAAGCAATTTAAAACAAGCATTTGCAATGCAATAGGTCTCGCGTTTGCCCGAGGTAGAGCAATTAGCGTTGTAAATTCCTAACTGTATTTTTCTTGCCACACAAACTGAAAATAAAAAGTAAAACAGTTGACTGCCATGAGCGCGAAGAGAGAGACAAAAGGAAAAAGAAGTTTTCTTGCAGTCAAAGTTAGCGCCAAAAGTGCAATTATCTATGTAACAGGGCCGATGGCCACGGCGGTAACAAAACCGTCCTAAGGAGGGACACACGTAAAGCAGTTACAAACAAAAATAAATAATTTTTGAAAGTCAAGCCTATGAATAAGTGATAGTGATGGGCGTGCGGTGGGCATGGTTAAAAGCCAGATACATAACAACAAGTCGGACAAGCAGCGCTTGTGCGCTGCTATGCTCAACCTAAAAAAAATAAATGTTATGCCATTGGACGAAGGAGCTTTTTCTCCTGTCGTCCACTGCAGATTTGTGAACCTAGCTATGTATGTGTCATGCCAGGATTGTCTGGGCCTCCCAAAAAAAAAAAATATATCACAATCCCCCATCACCGTACACGGTGAACTGAGAAATGTGTTGCAAAAAATGAGAAACCCAGAAGGTGGCAGCGAGAGCTTACCCTTACCCCCATGGCCCACATGAGGGGTCCCAATGAAGGGCCTGACTAGAGGCAGGTCTGCAAAGGTCAGAGTTCAACAAGGGCAAACAACTTTGTTGAGTTCAGGGACCAGAGAAGGGGTAGATAAAAAAAGGGCAGAAGCACAAGCAGAGGTTTGCTGAAACAGTGGGACTGTTTGCAAACCATGGAGATGCAAACCTGGTTTGGGGACAGAATCGCTTAAGATTTTTAATTCAACTTAAGGGATGCTCCACCTGATCGATCCATTTTTTCCCAGGGTGTGGGGTGAAGCCTCACGTCAGTGTCTTGCTTTTCCTTCAGATTCGAGGAGGATCTGCACCTCTAGATATACAAATTTCTTTGTCCTTTAATCAAACCGCACCAAAAATATAGCCAAGTCAAATAACACTTTTTCAATGGAAACGAGGTCCTGACTAACTAACCACTGGCGACTGCCGGTTATATAAATATCATACATATACATGTGTGTGCTTGGTTTGGGTTCCTGATATCTTTGGCACTCTGACAAATCTTCACAAAACTATCCAAAAGATTTTTTTTTTTACCTCAATTTCTCAGTGGGAGGAGGAGGGGGTTTAATATCCGTCAAGTGAGGGCAGAGAAAATGGAGTGGTCCCAAAACACGTTTCTGACATTCATTTTTTCCATAGGAACTTTAAACACAGCTACAGTCTAAACCACTGAACACATTTACACCAAAATTTGGAAGAAAGCTAGATCTTGCACCAGAAAGTGCTTTTTGTGAGTTGGTGTGAATCCATTAAGTAGTTTTTAAGCAATTATTGCTCAAAAACATTGTATATTTCATGCTGTGGAAGCTGCGTGGACCTGAGAGATCCTAAGTTGAGATCTGTCTGGTTGCCACCACATCAACCAGGAAGTGGTGGCATCCATCTTAGGACTCTGATTCAGTCCCAAGTCGTAAGAAAAAAAAAATATAGCAATTTGGTTTTTTTTTTTTTAAAGCGGGCTTCCTGTATTTTTTTGTTTTAGTTTTTTTTTTTAAACCAAAAAAAAAAAAACTGTGATGGGCGAGGGCCCATGGGGGGGCGGGGCAACTTTATCAAACTGTATGTTACCGCTCTTCCCTCCTTAGTTAAGAACACAAAAGAGTTTTTTGTTTTGTTTTTTAAAGAAGATTTACAACATTACTTGAGAAGATGATTATTGATTGATAAAGTTAGATGTGGCCTCTTTGTACACACATTTTAGACATGCTGATGGTTTAGAAACATTTTGTAAGAGCTAGAGCATACATCTGTTATCACATACCAACATGTTAATGCACGTGGCTAAGTACTGTTTGGAGAACAATGTTTTCATGTTCAATAATAAACTGTAGAGACAGAAACAAGCGGCTGTGATGGGACCTTTATTCGCCCCCAGCTACGCTGGAGAAAGGAACAGTTGTTCATCACGGAGGAGCACCAGGAAGACTTTGAACATGTAATTCTATGGTTATGCTATATAGATGAACTTTTTGTTATCTGGCAAGGCACTAGGGAGAGAATGTAGAAACATGTATTACATGTCTTAATAATAAACAGAACATTGGACTGTTGTGGGCTCCATTACATACAATGGAGTGCTCCGGGCGTCAACATTCCAATGTTCTTTGTTCACAACAACAGCTGTGAACAAAGCCTCACAGAGCCTGAGGGGATTTTAATCCCCTCGGGCGTCGTGAGGAATTTGTTTTGTTTGGTAGAACATTCTGCCCTCTACCGGCAGAATGTTCTAATAGCCTTAGAAACCTCCCTAGCCGGCTATACCAGCCATTAAAGGACCTTTAACGCAGGAGTGGGCCTTTAATGGCCAGTAGAGCCCACTATGACAGGTTCTAAGGCTGTATTAATACAATTTAGGATTTTCTGCTGAAATAAGTAAAGAGGAAATTACATTCCTGGATGTGAAAGTACAGATAAGTGACAATAAGATCTGCACCAAACTATTTAGGAAGGTCACTGCTGGCAATACCATTCTCCATACACAAAGTGACCATACAGAACCTCTTAAATGTAGTATTCCATTTGGGGACCTTCTAAGAGCTTGCAGGAACTGCTGCATGGAGGATACTTTTTCTGATCGAACAACAGGAGATGGTTTAACAGACTTAAAGAACATGGCTACCCGGATTGGGTCTTGAAGAAAGCTATGGAAAGGGGAATAGACAAAACAAAAGTCATTACTTTTTTAAAAAGACCATGTTATACCTGAAGAAAAAGAGGAGGCTCTCATGTTTATCCCCACATTCAAGGAAGCCTCTAAAGAAATAAAAAAGATCATATCTAAAAACTGACAGAGCCCTCCGAATATAACATAAGGAAAGAGGAAATCAGTGAGGGACCTACTGGTGCACAGTGAATTTAGGAACACCTCTGAATAGAATAATTGTGTTTTAAAAGGTTTCTACCCCTGCAAGAATTGCAAGACTTGTAAGAATAGAACAATTACAGAGGAAGTCTATGTTCCATATGATAAAGGAGCCAAGGCTAATAATCAATTCTTGAATTGTAATTCTGATTTTGATATCCATGCACTAGAGTGTCCCTGTGGTGAAAATTATATCAAGAGCACAGATCACCCAGTTGAAAAGTGCATACTGGAACACATGAGGGTGACTGATAATGACAAGCATTACCCAGTTGCCCGACATTTTGTGGAGTACCATTTTAGCAATAGAAGCTTACTTAAATACTAGGCCATACACCAGATCGAAAGTGAAACAAAGAGGGGGCAACAGGGCTTTAAAGTTATAGAGAAGAGAATCAATTTATATAGTGAATTTAGAAACCAAAACCCCTTCAGGTTTGAATACAAAAGTGGAATTAAGAGTAGATGTAGGAGAATGAAGGCACATGGGGTCGGTCTATTGTCAGTGCTTTTTCAAGTTTAGAACACATGCTTTACAATTTATGTGTTTTCAACCTTCACTTCACTCTTCACTCTCACAGGAAGACAAAGAAGGGGACGGAGAGAAGAAGTTTAGAAGATTCGGGTTGGGTATTTCACATGTTTTGTTTCCCTTCAAGATTGGTTTATGTAAGGCAGGGGTTTTACACCTTTAAGAAAGTTATCCCTGTACCTGGATAACTGAGACTTGATATTTTGGACATTCTGGTAATTCTGAATCTGCCCACTGGGGGCTTTATGTTGCAGATTGATCTATAGTTTTGGACTTCTGGAACCATTCCCACATGGGATATATAACTCAGTTCTTGACAGGTCATCCATGCCCTATTTTGTGGTTTGTATGGATTTTCATAGGGTTTAGCAATAATATTGATAGCAATCTGTGCATGTGAGAACTTTAGGAGAATATATTGTTGGTCCACTAGGGGCATTATTCTGCTCATATACGATACATTTCTTATAGAACCCTTTGCTCCATGGGTATTATCTAAATAGCAACAGTGCTGCAGTTATTCTAATTTTGAGTAATAAATTATCAGGACCCCTTTTCAAGATGGCATATAGTATGGGTTCAATTATATTCATATTAACTCATATTGCTTTATAATTTGGGGCCCGTTTGCTTTGAGAGATATATATATATATATATATATACACACACACACACACACACACAGATGATCATTATTACTTTAGATATTTCAAGATTGCACCAAATTACAAATGACATGCTCAGTCTTTCTTTAATATTGACACACACCGTTTGCACTTATCAG
The DNA here is from genome assembly GCF_031143425.1 of Pleurodeles waltl. NCBI lineage: Eukaryota > Metazoa > Chordata > Amphibia > Caudata > Salamandridae > Pleurodeles > Pleurodeles waltl. The sequence continues at coordinate 613,162,379 of NC_090444.1, read as the reverse complement.
CACTAGTTTGTAGTGTCTGATTTCATCGTGAACAAGACCAAAGTGGTCAAAACGAGTTGATGGAGCAATAAATATTTTCAGCCTAGCACGTCAGAGTGCACGTTCACTCCTCTAGTAGCTTCAGGGAACCCTGCAAAAACACCAGAGTGTCTACCACATTCAAAGGCTTCTGGGCTGCTTCAATCCTGAAGGACCAACCTGGGGCATAGATTTCACAGACTTCTTCCCCAAACTGGACACTGAGACAGGCTGTATCCCGCTCCGGTGTGATGTCTATTGGTCTCACTAATGAGGCGTACTCTGCTTCAGTTGCAAGGAACTTGGCCCCAACTGCAGGAAAAGAGTACTGGGTAAGTTTCATCCACTATGGAAAAAGCTACATTGGGACATCAGGCAAACCGAATTCGGGAGGAGGTTGTGAGTGTTCAGAAGCAAGATTGGATGTCTGAGATGGACACACCCAAACCAGCATAATGAAAACCGCTGTTTCATGCTGTACACATCCACAGAGTCCAAAGTGCACTCTCATTAAATTTAGGGAACACACTCTATTGTAAGACTCTTTGTAATATACATAACACAGGTGCATTTACTATTTGGCTGAGATTCCCACAAATGACAGTTCCGATTTGCCTAAAGTTTGGCCTTACTAAACAAGCTGCTAAAGCCTGCCTTTAATAAAACAACCAAATATGCTAAGTGTTGCCTGTTGAAAAGGCCTTTAAAACAGTTGGAAGGGCCTTTATGCATAGATTTTAGAATGTATGGGTTTGGGCTCTGTGTGTGGGACAAATTAAATTATTGTTGACATAACCGATATCGAGGAGAAGATCGGGCTGAGAGGTGTCACACTGCTGGCCAGGGAAAAGGGCAACTAGACAGAATTGACCTTTGTCAGCTCTTCAACTTGTGCTAGAAGCAGAATCTTTGGGTTGCAGTCTAAGGAAGGTGCTGCATGGCTGGGGCATAAGGATGTGTGCAACTACAAACATCACCACCATGTATGCTGATGATAGTCTGATCGATCAATGAAATCCTGAAGGAACAATGCTGCTGCTCTTAGGAAGTTAAGAGGTTTAAAGAAACGTATGGACTGCAAATTATCTGGGGCAAATCAAAGCTGTTCCTGCTTGTTGCATTGGTAGTACTGAATGGATAATATTATTATATTTATACATATTATTTTTTTTATAGTGCAAACTCAGCTCAAAAGCAATGGATCACTTTGCAAGAGCAGTAGATTGCATTATAACAGGTAAGATACATATTTATTTTCAAGACATGGAGAGATTAAGTGATTTTCCCAGATTTACAGGATTTTGAGCAGATGTCGGAATTCGGGGTTCCACCTGTCCAATTTCAGCAGCTTTGGCCTTTAGGCCATATCGTCTTCCTTATAAATTAATGATACCATGAGTTAGGCACTCGCTGGCATACAGACCACTTCAGATAATTGGGGATATAGGTGAAGCACAAGGAGTGGGAACACTATGATTATAGTGTGTGAAAGATATTACAAAAGTGATAAAAACTCTGGAACACTAGGTCCCTATCAGTAATAGGCCATTCAATAGGAGCAAAGATGGTGTTCTCCGTATCTGTAGACCCCACATGGTGTAATGTACTGAGAGAGCGTAACTTATATAATCTATATTAACATGAAATGTTTATGACTTAAGATGTGATGATACCGCATAGAAACTATAATAATAGTAATTTTGCTTAAACGTGCGCTTGAATTATGACCACGATGAGTGGCCACCAATGTATACGCGAACTAATAAAGATGATCAAAATGTTTATGTCACGTTCAAATGAGCTTATACTAACATTTGCGTTATTAAATCTGTATTGAAAACCTCATAGGCCTTAAGTTAGCATGAGCCGAAGCTTAGCTGCCTGGCTCTCATATTAAATGCATTTTTCTATTTTTCAGTGTGCTGACTCACAAGGGGCCATGACCCGGTTTGTTCTTTTTCTTCAAACTTGGAAGATGAATGTAACCATGTAGATCCGTTTCCCACTGCTTCTTATCGTCGTGAAAACTAAATGTTATAAATGAATTGAAACAGTGTAGATTAATGTAATGTACAAGGTCATTCAAACCGGTGAAGACAATGGAACTGCTGACCAAAAGATGTGCAAAGAATTACAAAGGGATGAAGTCACACCGGACGTGTCACCTCTGAAGACGTCAATTACGAAGAACAATCAAAAACTTGTAAAACAATATGGGGTGAAGATTAGGATTACCTAACGTGTGATACGATAGGTTAAAGAAAGTGGGGTATAGCAAATGTCCAATAGAATTTTGGGGGAATATACTACGAAAAAGGGATAAAAACCCATGGCACGGGAAGTCAAGAGAATTAGGTAGGGAATGCTATTGATTTTATCCAGAAACTCTGTCACTCTGTTTGGTGACTTGAGATTTTATTAAAACTATCCTCACCCTTAGACTGCCCATTTACACTTTACCTCCTTATGAGGGAAGAGCCCTTTTGTCCCAGAGCTGAGTTCTGACTGATGGCGATTTGACTGATGTCCTGAAGGCGAAGACTGAACCTGAGCGCTGACCTAATCTTTGGAGGGTAATTATGACAATGCATATGTAATTTGTCTGTTTGCTTTTCCTTTCTAGGTACCAACTGCTTACCTTTGACAGAGACCTTAGCTAAATGTTTTCCAAATTGGTGTTCTAAATTGTTTTGCATGAAGCCCAACATGCTAATGCTAATCAGTGGTTAGGACAAGTGTTCACCAAAATTGACGCAAATAGACAAATGACAGCAACTATGCTTTGTTGAACTGACGCAATATTGACACTCTGCAAATCTTGATCTATGTTCACGCCGTGTTATGTTCTAATGTTTGTGATTCTTGCTTTAATGAAATCTTATCAAAGTTGCCATATTGCGACTATGCTATTATGTTTCTTGGTTTTGAGGTTAACGCAACTGCTCATAGATTGTAACTAATAGGGAATAAAACTCATAAAATTCTACTAAACTGGTGTGGTTATTTATGGCTGCAAGGTCATGGTAGAGTTTTGAATTGATTAATGACTTTGACTAAAGTGAAATGCATTGTCGTGATAAAAATTGATGACATTATTGATGTATTGATGGACATATTGATTAGCTATCTCGTCCTAAGGTGTGTCTCAACAGGGTCAAAAGATTAATTGGCCTAAAACGAGTCCTGATGTGTAATAAATCATCATAAAGGACGCGTTAACAGCACCATTTACCAAGGTTGTTATGTAAGGAACTAATTAAACTACTCATCTCATTGGTCTGTGCAAGGAAACTTAGTAGGGTTAACCAGACATCCCAAAACTGATCTGGGATAAGGTGTGACTTGGGCTGCTGGATCTAAAATAGTATTATTTGGCCACACTCCTGCAGTATGCCATACGGTGGAAGAGAAAGAACCAAACTGAGACATGAGCTGAAGTTGAAGTGAGAACCACATAAAAAAAATAAAAAAAAAATTGCTGCAGGACTCGTTCGTGATGGCAGGAAGTAAACCTGAGCACCTCTACCCCCATTCCTGGTGTCTAGAAACTAGGACTCTTAAAAACAATTACAGAACGTCTGGATAAACATTATATACAAACTAGACAGATCATGAAACAGTCAAATGTAAATCTAACTATGACACAACAGTGCTAATAATGATGTACTAATTATAAGACATAGGCACTATGGAAATATTTACTGACATTGGTGAATTTGTGGTGCAGTAACAGAATGCTCACTTGTGAGGAAAATAAGAACGAAACCAGAAACACTCTAAAGAATGTCATATCAGCTTAGTGGAATGTTATAATCTGGACTCTCCTGATGGAGACATAACTGAATAGAATTCCCTCTATGTAGATTGTATTGCTTAATTTTACTTCTTGGCTGGTGACGCCACCTTTGTAACAAAAAAAGCAACTAAAGGGTGAGGACCTTGAACTATCTCTAATCTACTTTAGGATTACAAAACTACTTAAAAGACTCATCCTTAGTAATCCTCCCTTTCTCCTCACCTCTAAGATGAATATGAAGACACCCCTCTTCAAGAAGCCTCTGTCGCCTAGCCTGGGATCAACCACCTCCTGTTGCTAAAACACAGGGCCTCACAAATTGGATGGCACCCAGAGTTCATTTAGACTGCTGAAAACACAACCATTAGCAATCAAATATTCACTATGGCTAACTACCAGAGATTCAAATGTGCATTTTTGCAAATGCCCATCTGTTAAACAAGCACTAACATATGCACTTAACCAATACTTACTAAACGTTCCTCAGTTTTTAGACACTACTCATACTTTTGATGCCTTTTGAAGAATCATATACAAATATAAAAATCAGGCAAATACAATCAATCCAGCTCAAACCAAACACACACAAAGAAAAACAAATACATATGCATATTACATTTTTAAAAGCTCAACATTTCACATTAAGTAACTCCAAAATTCTAAACTACTTTATTTTAGACGTGACAGCAGTCTTCTGTACTGACAGGCCCCATACATATTATTTGTAATGCAAAATTGGATAACGGTATGTTTCAGTACACAGATAAAAAGATTCCTTATTTAATCTTACATTCATTGATCCAACCAAACATTTCTTGACCTAAAACCAAATGAGCAAGTCAACAAAAAATGCCAATTGCCCTCATCGTAGCACATACCACACATATAAATAACAAATTAATTAGAGACCAAATACAAGCTAGAGGTAAAAGGTCTAACTGAAATTTCATATACAAACTTTTCATAGTAGGTAGTCATTCATCTGAATAGTTTTCTCTTCCTGCAGTATTGATATTGATATCCTATGCCATCGCTTTTACCATAATTTGCCTTAATAATCATAACAGTTTTCAGTATCAACTAAGGTGGATCAGCAAAATGTTAATTTAGTACTAAATCTTGCAGCATTCTGCAGACACACTCCATACAAGTAAGCTTTAAAGCTTCTTCACATCTTAAAAAGATGTTCCAAAGACTGCTGGCTTGTGCAATGAAAAGATTTGGCTTGGGCTGAAATGTTGCCTGAAACAGGACAGGTATAACAGTACAATTTTGTCTTAAACAAGACAGGTTTAATGGCACCTCTATTTATAAATTGTTACGCCTAGTTCTACACGCGATAAAAGCATAGGCATGGATTGTGGGAGATTAAAGACCAGTCTCAAAACGGCAAAAGTAAAGGTTTCAATTTCAGTCCACCTTTAAATACACACAAAAAGGGCTCGCCTCAGTCTTAGCTCTAAAGACTACAATAAGAAACCCATCACCCAATGAAATGCAACAGTGGCTACCACATGCAATTCCATAACATAGGCACTTTTTTTGGATTTGGGCATCCAATGGTCCATTAAGAGTTAGTTAAATTGTCAACTAACTGTATAAATGTGCCAAAAAGCTATAGGATGCCTAGAGGACACATCTACTTTCTACAATTATAGATTTCCATTTTGATACATTAATTTCATACTTTCTTGCTGGCAATTCAACTAAAAAAAGGACAATAGTTTATGGGCTATAATTTCTACTGTGTCTAGTAAGATTGCATCTTCTGCACAGAGTAACAAACTGCTGGTGTCCTGTTATCCAAAGGTCTATCAACTGTAGTAAATTTAAGTAAAACATCCAGGAATTTGATGAAAATGTTAAGTGAGGCTGGAACTAAAAGCAACCTTGTGTAAAGTCTTTTAGCACTTAAAAAGAATCATAACTCTCCCCCACAAGGCCCATAAAGACCGATGCTGTGGTCCCTATGTGCAAGGAGAAAATAGCCTCATTTAATTACAAATCAATCTTATCCACCTTTATAGTTTCCCACAAAAGAACACAGTCAACACTAACAAACGTAATATTGAGGTCGACAACAGCAAAATAAAAAACAAAAAACTCTTGCCTCAAAGATACACACTTCATCACAAATACTGAAAGACAGAAAGCCTGCTCAACAATGCCAAACCTAGCTTGGAATGGAAACTTTCCTAGCAAGGGTACTCAGCTGGCACCTATCTAAAATTATCTCTTCATACAGTTTACTTACATTGTCTAAAAGGAAACTGTTCCATTGTTAACAGGAAACATAATGATTCTGACTGCTCTTTTCCAAGACTAAGGCACCCGCCATGATAAAATAATTTTGTTAAAATAAAAACACAAGAGGAATAATCTATAAAAACAAGATATTTAAAAAAAAAAAAAAAAAAATCAATGGAGGAAAAAACAAAATCAGGCCCAGGCGCTTCTCTGTTTTTTTGGCTAAAAATTGTTTTCCTAAATTATTTTGGTACCAATACACTGATTTGGCTCAACAACTCCTGATCACTCTTGATTTTCCAGCCCTCATTTCCGCCCACTCATGAGCATTTCTTACTACCACCCCCTGTAGGTTGGAGAAATGCCCATATAAATATGGGCTTCAAGATGCGTTTCCTCTACAACTGATTTTCACAACCAGAAGACACCCCAATCTTTATTTACTATTAAATTCTAGAATTCTGGAAATTCTTTCACTGACAAGCAGCAAACTGTAATTTCTTCCTTGTGATCAGCTGTTTGTATGCCACTGTTGCAGAAGACTGATCCCTCTCCCCACTGTTATTCAGTCCAGGTTTCATTTCAGCTAACTGAATCAGTCTTTCTTTTACAATCTGATAGTCTGTATCATATTAACTACTGACAACCCATCTGTTAGGGGTCATTTGTAAGGACATCTCAACACCTACAGGTTTTAGCATATCGTCAAACAAATCACTAACAAATCCATCCTTTTTATCCCCAATATTGCCAGCTTTAACTTCCTTCCAAAAATAAATTGCTGAATAATAAAAGTGTATCTAAGCAACATAAACTCATCATCTGATTTACTTCTGCGTCTACTGCCTTCCAACTTAAGAGAACTAGGATCAGGAACAACTCTGTACAGGCTGTGGCTGGCTACTAAAATCAAGCGCAGGTGCTAATGTACGCACAAGAGGGTTATGGTCACCTTTCACCGCATTTACCACATTAAAATACAAAGTCCTAGCCCAATTTTTTAATTCCAACCAAAATGTAATCCAACCTACTAAAACGTGCTGGACTATCTGTGCTAAAACTACCTGAGATTGGCATACGACCATGTTTAATCACTAAACCAAGAAGCTGTCTCTCTAACCCAGTGAGCGCAGCTACAGTCCTTATTTCAGGATGGTTAAAACCCAACCAGAAGTCTGTCCAATCACTTTTATGGTAAGGAAAAAAATGTCTTCAAGCATTGAATTAAAAAGTCCTACAACAAGCAACAATCCTTCCCAATTTGTTCTTTCATTGCCCAACAGAGTCAATAAAGAGTCCAGCAATTGCAATACCTCTGACTGGTCCCTAAGATTATTAGGGTGAATATACGGAGTAATACATATATTTCCTCCTTTAATTCGTACAGACACTTGTTTGCCAGACCAGCCACTGTCCACAAATACAAGAAATTAACAGAACCAATTAAGTATGCATTCTCTGAGTATAGGAAGGAAAACAGGCATTTAAGTTAATATGACCAATGGAATTCCCGTAATATTTTAAATGTTTTTTTTTTTCTGAACAACATATTTGTAAATCGGAGATTGTATTAAAATGTAACAAGTGTCACACATGGACTTCATGAGAGTCTAACTCCTACTTCTTTTAAAAAAAAAAAAAAAAAGTTCAAAAATACATTAAACGAATATCCAATTTATAAGAGAAACAAAGGTAAAAACAACACCTCAAAGAGCAGGCAAAAATCACAGAATAAAGCATCAGATTGCAGAAAAGGTGCAACACCTTAGAAAACCCTACTTACATTGAAGCATCCCAAACAAAGGCAACAAGTTAGGGGCAACAAACAGATGTTCTAATAGCTAATATTGGCTCCTTTAAGAGAGACAAAGAACCCACTTCCCTGTTCACAATGGTGTCATTCTTTATCTGTATCAGCCATTGACATCCTGCATTTGTTTTCTTTATTACTACTGTTAACGCTCTATTTATCTGATTAAGAGAGTCGGTCCCTAGGATCAGGACTATCTGAATCTTCATATGAAAATGTGAGTCTTTGTAAGACTAAGGGGGTCCATAAGAGTTTGGCGGATGGAAAAGGCCATCCGCCAAACTCCTGCGGTCAAGTTATCGCCAGTGCGGTCCCTTTCACGTGGGCACCATTACGAGTTTCCCACTGGGTCAACGGGTGGAAACAGAGTTTCCGCCTGCTGGTCCAGCGGGAATCAGCCCACATTATTAAACCCAGCTCATAATTCAGCCAGTGGCAATGTTGTGGTCACGAAGACTTCCTATTGGAGGTTGTATTGGTATATCTATAACTGTACCTGAAAGAGCAGCACTTGCGAGTTATTTCCTAAATGCGACCTAAGAAGAGTTTGGTGTTAAGGAAAGGGATTAAGGTGGTCATTCTGACTTTGGAAGTCTTTACCGAAGACCGCCGTGTAAACGGCTGCTGAAAGACCGCCAGTGATGGCGGTCTTAATACCAAAACAATACAAGTCGCCAACATTACACCACCTAAAATTCACCCAAAAAACGACCCTGTCGGCCGAAATGACGGCGTGAAGGAGGCGTCTGCACTACCAGCACCGCCACGCCGAGCACATCCTGCCCGCCAAATAATGAATCACAAATCTGCACTGCCGTCGCAACACTGCGCTATTCCATTGGCAGTTTGAACCGCTGCACACAAAAAATGCACCTACAGCAGAACACTGCACCACATTGGACAATACCATAACGCCACACCTGATACACATACTTACACCTGACCACAGAACTACAAAACACCCCCCACACATACCCAGAAAGTTTGTGAGAGAGAGACAAGAGCACACTGAAATAAGGTACTGCACCCAGATATCACAGGTACCATCACACTGAACACGCATCACACAGCACACCACTGCACACAAACACCACAAATCACACGCATATCCCATTAATCAACTCACACCAACAAACAGCACAACCAGCATCCCTGCACAACACACACACCCCAATCACCATGGCACCACAAAAAAAAAAAAAGTGATTCCCAGATGAGGAGCTCAGGGTAATGGTCAATGAAATCGTCAGAGTGGAGCCCCAACTGTTTGGAGCACAGGTCCAGCAGACATCCATTACCCGAAAAAACAATTTGTAGCAGATGATAGTAGTCAGGGTGAATGCTGTGGGGAACCATCAACGCACAAGGGAGGACATTAGGAAGAGGCGGAATGACCTACGGGGGAAGGTACGGGCCATGGCTTCCAGGCACCAAATCGCTGTCACGATGACTGGTGATGGGCCCCCACTGCCTCCCCCAGAATTATCAACGTGGGACAAGAAAGTCTTGGCCATCCTACACCTAGAAGGGCTGACGGGAATACCTAATGAACTGGGCACTGGTAAGTCAACTACACATGTGCATCACTTCTACAAAACCATTTTGTGACACAACACCTCTCATTCCACAGGACTCCCAAGTACTGCCACACAGCAGGAGGCCAGTGACAGAAAGCCCATGTCTGGAAGCAGGTCCAATAGTGGACGAATCACCTGGATGTCTGGATATGGATCACTAACCTGGCCCATCAGACATGAGTCATCAGTCCACCGCCAACACAAGCCTCACCCTGCCCACAACTGAAATAACCTCCCCTGTGGCATCCATTGCACAGCAGAGCCCACCTTCCCAAACCTGTGTCCCAAAGTCACATCAATCATCAGTGTGCCCAACAGGACATGGTCAAGAGTCAGAGGTGCAAACTGAAGACAATGACGGTCTTGGTGTCAGTGGGAGGGGGCACACTGCACCAGGTGCAGAGGGTGCAAGGGCCATTGGGAAGGCAATCGTGGGCCAAGGGATGGGGCAGGTACAGGATACGACTGGCCAGGAGGCTGTCTGCATTGTCCTGGGAGCCTACCAGCAAACCCAGCACAAGATAGGCCAGATACTCACCACCTTGCAAGGCACCAAAATGCTGCCGGGGAAATACTACCAGGAGGCCATGCTGCAGTGGCAGGCACTCAATGCCACCATGGTCTCCATATTAAGGGAGTTCAAGAAACTGAACAACATCCTGTGGACATCCTCCACCCAACAGCAGGCCCTATTCAGTAGTCAGTCAACACCACTGCCCTGAACATTGGCACATGCCACTGGAATGGAGGCCCAGCAGGAGGACTCACAGGCCACCAGTACACCTACCTCTGCAGCCCAGGGACCCCCCCTGTAAAAGAGGTCGGCCATCCAGATATCCTGCAGGACCTGAGGCAGAGACCAATCCCCCCTTAAGAAGTGATCCCTCTTTTGCACGGTCACCCTTGTGTGCCACTGTTACACCCTGTTGGTTGTCCAATACCAAGTTCCCATCATTCCAAGGCAAACGGATACAGGACCTGTGAAACAAACAGCTGTACCACAACACTCTGATCTTCACCTGGACCATTACCCCAACTCCTCTGGACTGTGATTTTAAACACTAAATAAACACCAATTATCACAAGTCGTGGTGAATGTCTCTTCATTGTATGTAGTGGCAATTCTGCTTACAAGCAACAAATATATACACATGTTGACACAACAATAATGTCAAAGTGACACATGTAGTATGATACTCCAGCAGGTGTGTAAGTACATTCATATTGTTTTAACTTCCACTGTCAACGATGCCAACTGGCAATTCAGTAAGCAGATTGCAAACAGAGATGTGACATGAAGAGGGAAAATTACATAGAATTAGGCACAATGTTGTAAGATATGTAATCCACAATCATAAATCAACAGCAGCTGAACACAAACACAGGATGACTGTCCCAGCAGTTATGATACCACATATGTAAGGGCCTGCATTGTCACTTACACATATGTGTTGGACAGGAAAGATGTCACATAGGTAACATCCTCTACTGTCCACCTCCCTGAGTAGTCAGGAACAGGCAGTTGCCACACAGCAGCTGACAATGCAGCTGACAATGCAGCATGACATGCCTACACCGCAGGACAAGACTGATAAGCCCCATTACATTAACCCAAACAGGCAGACTGAGGACTTAAAACCTTTGGTACAACCATAAAGAGGTTCCGTAATGGCACCAGCATTCCACACATGTCATTAGCAGCAATGCATTTCCACTACCCCTCAGCTACCATTCTGGGTCGGAAAATAAGATGTAAGGCTGTAGTCCACACACACACCTTGATGCATGCAAAATCTGGGTACAGACTGGCATTAACAATACATATTCCAAGTACAGATGACATACAAATCACACATACCTGTTCATCATTGAAAGTAGTGACGAATCAGGTCAGTCCTGTTGTCATGTGCCTCATCCACGTCTGCCTGCTCCTCAGCATCAGAGTCACAGGCCTCAAATGCTGCTCCAGCATCTATGTCCCCTTCCTCCAACAGTCGGATCTGCCTTCTGAGGGCAAGATTATGGAGCATGCAACTTGCGGACTTTCCCTGGTCGTTATCGTAGGGCACCACCAGACACACGGAAGCAACTAAATCTAGCTTTCAAGAGGCTTAAAATCCTCTCAATCACATGGCTCGTCCGGCCATGTGCCTCATTGTACCTGTTCTCCCCTCTTAGCTGGGCGTCTAACAAGTGTCAGGAGCCAGGGCAGGTTGGGGTATCCAGAGTCACCTCTGTGGAAAAGGGGATATGACTGTAGGTAACTATGCTAGGCAGAGTGCAGACTGTGTAGGGAGGGGTAAAAATGTCTGACATAGAGAGGAGTACACATACCTATGAACCAGACCCTTCCTCCTTGTAGCTGTGACATCAATGTAGGGACAAGAGACACTGCTGTTCCCCAGGTCGTAGGAATCATGTACTGAGCCTGGGAATTTTTCAGTTACATGTGTTATGTACTTGTCTGCAAGACACACCACTTGCACATTGAGTGAATATGTACTCTTCTGGTTTCTGTAGATCTGTTCATTGGCCCTTGCGGGTACCAAGGCGATGTGAGTCCCATTAATGGCTCCAATTACATGTGGGACATTTGAAATATTGTAGAAGGCTGCTTTGACAGTGGCAAATTCTCACGTTGTGGGAACCTGGTGTGCCTGTGCACGTGCTTGAGTAGGGCATCCAGCACATCCTGCAACACCTAACTGAACTTGGGATGTGACATCCCTGAGCTAGTCCCACAGTCTGAAAAGAGCCACTCGCCAGAAAATACAGGACTGACAACACCTGGATTGTTGGAGGGATGGCATGGGGATTTCTCAAAGCCGGCAGGAGGTCTGCCTTCAACTGGGCAACCAGTTCCCTGATGCACAAACGGTTAAGTCGATAGGTCAGGATGATGTGGTGCTCTTCCATGGTTTCAAGATCTACGAGTGGTCGGTAAACTGGTGCATTCCTCATTACTCCATTTTGGCGATGGCTAGGTAGGGAGACAAACAACAATCTAAGAGCACCTCACTATGTTGAGCACCAAGTATGACATGCAACAATCACCAATAACTGGGCATGTAAGTTGGATGTCATATTGTGGGAAAACACATTAATCCACACTCCATTCCCAACCAGACAATGCTACATAATCCCTGTGACAATGAATGTGTACAGGACATGTAAACATACACCTTCCATGTGTTCTACCATACGGACTGTCAATACTGACAAATGTAGAGACAAGGGTGGTGATGTCACCTGACACTCACTGAATATGTTATTATCCGCAACGTGTAACCAAAATGAATGATTTTGTGACGATATGCAGGTGATGATGTTGTGTGAACTCAGGACAGTCATGTAATATACTAAAATGGCATCCGCCTGTCCTGCATGCATTGGACAGATGGAAGTGACCTCATTCCGCCGCCGGCAGTTGTCATGGCGGAAGGCAGTCGGGAACCGCCATGCAACTCCTCATTGGATAACATTTACATCCATGGGAAACTGAGATCAATGACGATCTCCGCTAGCGCTGACGGTCCTGACCACTGTGGTCATAACCGCCATTTTGTATCGGCCAGCTCACCTTACTCCTGGCATTCGGGCAAGCGAGACCTCCTCTGTGTGCCGCTGTGTCCTGATACTTGGAGCAACGATGGCCTGCACTGCGGGGGGTAGGACCCCAGCCTTCACAAGTGAGGAGCTGGAGAAACTGGTGTAAGGGGTCCTACCCCTGTATGAGCGGTTGTATGGTGCTCCAAGGCAACAGGTCAGTACAATGTCCATTGTCCCGCATTTCGGGTGGTGTTTGAGGATGAATGTGTGTGCACGTCGACATGTAATGACTGATTTGTGGTTTTGCATGCACATGACGTGTGTGGTATATTAGCAGTGTGCATGGTCCGTGTATGCTCTGGGTCGTCAAAGGTTGCAGCTGTACTGGTATGTACAGCATGTCCCCCATATTCGGAATGTTTCCCATGCAGGTCAGCGCCCACCAGAAAAAAGGGTTATGGAGAGCCATTGCCAAGGAAGTGGGGACCCTGGGGGTCCAAAGCCAGTGGAGCACCCACTGCAGGAAGCGGTGGGAGGACCTGAGACGCTGGACCCAGAAGACCGCAGAGGCCCAGCTGTGGGCGGCCTCCCAACCTGGAAGGGGTGCCCGTTGGACCTTGACCCCCTAATGCCTGCCCCACATATGGGCAGTGGCCTACCAAGAGTTGTATGGGCACTTGAGGGCAGCACAGCAGCCACAAGGGGGGGGTAAGCGTAGACTGTTAGGCGACTTCTGCACGGTTGTGTACTATGACTCTCACTGGACTTGGGATTTACGTGGTCACATGAGATTTAGGGAGTGTACAGTCCTGGTTGTCACACCAATCATGTAGGAGTGGGACATGTTAGCTATGTAGAGCCATACAGGAACAGAAGTGGTGGTATTGTGACACATTCAACTGTACGTATGGGTCGCTCAACTGTTCTATCATGTCACTGGCTGCATCCTCCATCTCTGCGTGTACTTTAGTAGTACAAGGTGATCATACTGGCACTGTATTTGGGTAACAACAGGTACGTTTCGTTAACATTGCAATTGCTTCAATTGCAACATCAATGGACCTCTGTACCACATGTATGCCACACATTCCTGTCAGTTAGTTTGTGCGCACAGTTCCTGTGAGCTCAAATTTGTTACATCCTGTGAAGGATGATATGCAGTTGGGTATGTTCTTGGGTTGAATTGGGGGATCAGTCATTTAGCCAGTTGACAGACATGTAGTAGTTTTCAATCAGGTGCATAGGCTGCAGGGTTGAGGTGATCGCTGATAAGTTTGGGCATCGCTAGCATGACTATTGTTATTGATTGCAAAATGGTCTCTTGTTTACCCGGCAGGGGCTAATTTATGTAATGTTTGTATGTGAAGTGGCTGTGTGGGTTATCACCATTTTCTCCCTTTCTGTTTCTCCCACCCTCCTTCTCTCTCCAACTCTGTCTGTGTGTGCATTAGCATCTTCTGGTGAAGGAGGAAGGGCACTGGTAAGTGGGAATGCAGCAGCCCACGGGACCCAGGAGGCTGGCACCAGTGAACCCGAGGGGAACAGTGGGACGGAGGGCGAGGGGAGCACCACAGGGGAGACTGGAGCAACCACCACATAAGATTCAGATTTCTCCTCCGATGGCGGCTCCCTGGCAGTGGCGGACCCATCTAGGACCACCCCAGCACCGTCCTTGTCCGCCACCCCCCTTACCAGTACCGCTCTCCCTGCAGCTCCCCACCCAGTTGCCCGTGCCTTCTCACCCAGGAGGATGGGCATCTCCTCCGCCGCAGGCACCTCTGTACCTGCCCCAGTCAGCCCTGCTGCCCTCAATGAGGAGGCTAATGACCTCCTGAGGTCCATCTCTGTGGGGTAGACAACCATTGTGAATGCCATCCAGGGACTGGCATCCCAGATGCAGCAGACCAATGCATTCCTGGAAGGCATTCACAGTGTCTTGTGTGGCCTAAAGAGGTCGTTTCAGGCTCTGGCCTTCTCATTGACGGCAGCCAGTGTCCCTTCATCTTCCGTCTCCCCTCCAGTTATCCACAACCGCTATCCCTACACCCATCCGGGGCACATACAGACCGGCATACACCCACTACAACAGACAAGGTGCGCAAAGACAGACATAAGCATCACAAACTCACAGGCATGCACACACAACACACATCTGCATACACACCAGACACTTCTCCCACCACCACCTCCTCCCTTACCGCCACATCTCCACTCACACCTGCCAGCACTGCATCATCACACACTGGTCCTGCTAGCATTCCTCAGTCACTACAACAGCAGAATCACAGACCTCACACACCAAATCCGCACTCACCACAACTACCTTCTCTGCCAACTGCAGCACATCCACCTCACTTGCACACACCACCCCAACATTCACTCACAAATCTCCCATTCCCTCTCGCTGCATCTCTATCCCCAACCCTCCCAATGAATGCACACGAACCCACTCACCCACCCCAGACATGAACACATTGCACACACCAGCATCCACGTACAGCACACCAACACATCAGACAAGCACTTCCTCTGCCTTCACTCCCAACCCTCAATCATGTGACCGCGCCTTGTACCAAAAGAAAAAAAAAAAGAAAAGGTCTTCCTTGCCGCCCTTGATTTCTTCCCTACTCCCATCCCACCATGTGTTACCCCTAAACAGTGTCCCCCTGCCCCTCCCAGGCCCTTCCACCTCCCATTCCTCGGGTGCCCCCCTCTGGTGTTTCACCTGCTCCTCCACCCAGCAAACAATCCACCCCTCCCAGAGCCAACGTCCTCTCTCCCAAGCCCAGAGTCATGCCCCTTCCAAATCAAAGCCACCCCATCATCCCAAACTCCTGAGGTGCCTGCATGTCCCATTGATGCCCCTATGACGTGGAGGCCTATTTGCTGTCAGGAGTCAAGTTGGGACCATGATATATGGACTTTATGCATTTATACATTTCCGGACATTGTACTTGCCATTTGGCAGATTTTGTATAAAGTTAATTTCAATATTTTGTTTACAATGACATCTGCCCACATTGCTGTGGTTGGCAAGCTGAAATGCTTGTCCTGGTTTCCTTCTACGTGGTGGTGTGACATCTGTGTGCACCGGTGTGTGTGGTCTGTGTATGGGTTGTGGCTGGGTTATTGCATGCACTGGGTAGATAGGATGTGCCATATGCGTGTTGTTATGTTTCAGACTGCTTGCTTGTGGGATTATATGGGGTTTTGTGTGTGTCCTTGTGTATGGTGCTGCATGTGTGGATTTCCTTGTATGTTGTTTGTACGTGATGTGTCACCTGTGTCATTGTTTGGATGTGTGTTCACTGTTGTTGACTGTGGCATTGCTACATACAGTTTATGGTGTGTGTGTATGTGTGGTGTTTCCCAACGTGCCTGTCTATGCCCGCGCTGAGATGTTTGTGGTCTAGTTGTTGTTGTGTTATTATGGGGTGATGTATATAGATATGTATGACTGTGTTGGTGTGCGTTGTGCTGTATGTTTGGCACATATCTGCTTGGCTTTGTGTGTGTATTGGGTACCTGGCTTGGACCTATTTTGTGTGTGCCTGTGTGTGAAAGTGTGTGCTGTTACGGTACGTTTGTATGCATGTGTGTGTGGCCTTTGCTGATCATGCTGCGAATGTGTGGGTGTGTATCACTGCCATTTGGTCCACTCCGTGCTAGGCGTACTTACAGTTGTCATCTTCATGGTTGTCGCTGGCCCGGAAGGTGTATGGCGAGGTACAACGCTGGGAAGACAAGCAGTTTGTTTGCCATGGCGGCCGCGGACACGTCTCTGTGCCTGGAGGTGGGTGTCTCCTTTTGTACTTTCTGTTTCTGCCAGGATTTTCATCACGACCAGCCCACCCTGGATATCCTGGCGGTGTGGTGACTCAGAATGTGGTGAGCGGCACATAGGCTTCCACCAGCCTGAAGTTGCCTACCTCCACCGGATGATGCTCGTCGGTGGTGGTGGTGGTACAGGCGGTCAGATGTCTGTGTTGCATTGGGTTCACTGCCTTACTCGTTATATGGCGGTCTGCACCTCCATCCTGGCGACAGTCACATCACTGCTGCTGGTGTGGCGGTCAGGTTACCGCCAAACTCGGAATGGCCAACTAAATTTCCAAATATGCTCCTGGTAGATTTTTTCAGCGTGCATGATTTTTTTTATTTTTTTTTTAAAGAATTTAGTTTTGAGGGAGAGAAGTTGAGCACTTAAGAGTGATCAGGATTGCCCTGCTGATGTTAAGTTTCTTGGGTAGTTTTATGGACCTCCATATTATGTCTTGTGTAAAGTAAAGGGAAGTTTGAGAAATCATCTGGCCTCTAAGGGCCTTTAAAGTGAACAAAGTATACGCAATATCAAAACTGTTCTTCTTTTCCATATTATCAGTCAAGCAGCAGTATTGAAAGTTGTCCTTTTATCTCCTTCTGCTTCATTTAAAAATATCTGAACTACTAAATGCGTAGAAAACTACTACAAACTACCCAATCCCTCACAAAAAAATCACACCTCTCGTTAATTCACTCTTTGCTCTATCAATGTTTATACCAGCGCAGTGAAGCTTATCTTACCTGTCCCTTGTGATTAATTACATAAATCTATGGTGATGCCCACTCGTCTCTCATACCGGAAGCCTTACATTATCTCAGAAACCACACTGAGAGCCTAGCGTTAAGAATAAATCCTCATACCTCTTTACTGTCTGTAAAAGACTGAGCCAGATGTTGTACACATAACTCTACTCTTTTTAAATTATCTTTTATTTTGTGTTTCACTTTTTTGATTTGTCATCATGCATGCCAATTGTTTTAAATGCAGTTAGTTGAATCTATATTCTGTTGGTTCACTACAGGGTGTGTGGGCTCTGCAAATAAAATTTAATTTCTTACAAATATAGCATTGTTACCACGTTTTAACAACAAGCTTTGTTCTTGCAGAGTCCACATACAGAATCTGCTTCACCGTGTTGGAAAAATGATTTCTTCTAAATTGTTTGTGGAATATGTGACGATAAAAGCAGGCTGGCTGGTCGCTGATCTTGACAAGCCAAGCTCATACTGGATGCTTTAGAATTTACGAGGAGGCTGTATCTGGTCCCTAATACACTATTTTAGCAAGGCTTCGATGGCAACATTGTGAATGGTGGCCTTGCTCATGCTGAAACGCAACGTTTCGGGCCAACAGCAAGCTGTGCATGCCTACCGCCTGCTCCTTAGCTAGGTACAGCTTATGTATGGCATCGTCATGCATAAGGATGTCAACTCATAAGGCAGAGTTGGACCCTCAACACTCCTGGGGCATCTGAGTACTCACACGCAGAGGAGAGCCTTCTGGCACCAAAGTGCTCAATGGAAGGCCATTTTGGAGTGGCTTATATTTCTATTAATTATGAGAACGACTGGGAAGAATTGTTTTTGCAATTTATTTATCGATGTGGAATTTCTTGATAGGAAGTGTAAATTATCTTTCGCTACTATGTTCTCTACTCTGGATATTTTTCCTTACTGGGTATGTGAGAAATTGGTTATTGGTTGAGAGGGTGAAACCCTACGCAAGCAAGGGCCACTATCCTTGTCAGGGTGAACCACCAAATTAGCCTGCCCTTAACCCTTTGGTAGCTTGGCACAAAAGCTTAACTTGGAGGCAATATGTATATTTATGCAATAAAATGAAAGAAAGAAAGTGAAAACAACACAACAAATCCAGCACTAATTTAGAAAAATACTTTAATAAATTATTTGACACGAAAATGAAAACATCCCATCAGTAAAACCAGAGTTATGAATTTTTAAACTATAAAGTGTAAAATAGCACCTAAAAGATTATGGGGGTTATTACAACTTTGGAGGAGGTGTTAATCCGTCCCAAAAGTGACGGTAAAGTGACGGATATACCACCAGCCGTATTACGAGTCCATTATATCCTATGGAACTCGTAATACGGCTGGTGGTATATCCGTCACTTTACCGTCACTTTTGGGACAGCTTAACACCTCCTTCAAAGTTCTAATAACCCCCCAAGTCTCCACTTACCTTTGAACTTAATTTTTTTTAAAGAAAAATGTCTGAGAAGGTAAAGTTCAGTGTGTCAAGACAGTCGGCGGCATTCAAGCAGGAGACGTCGCTGTCCGGGAGCTGCTAAACTAAGTTGTGGTGAAGACTTCTAAATATGGATTTAGTCTATTCTATGAAAGACTGAGATCTCCAGCAGGATTAAGCTGCAGGCTGTAACTGACAAGGCCTTCAAGAGGTGGAATACCGCTTCTGTGAGGAGCTGCTACAAAGAGTTTGCTGCTGCAGAGAATAATGTAGCAGGAGCTGCTACGAAGTCAGCCAACTGGTGATGCACCTTAGGCGTATCGGGAGAAGGTAGGTCTCCGTCTCCTCTCTGGAGTAGTTTTCATCAGAAACTGTTTTAAGTCCCAAGTTTTACATTTGGGCTATCTGGGCACCTTTGGCACAATTTCAAGGGTCCAAGACTGAAGGGAAAGACTTTGACAGGTAAGGACTCATTCAGGCTGTATCCAGGAAGTGGTTCATGATGGCTGGAGCCTTTTATGTCCCTGTGGCTATTATCAGGAGGGCAGCCAACTAGCCCTTTGAGTCATTCTGGAAGTCTTGGGTTCCTGTGGGAAAGCGGATCGGATCTCAAGGAGCAGGACAATCTTCTGATGGCACAGGGCATGTTTCAGGCAGCAGGGCCAGAAGCAAACATTCAGAGAAAAACTTAAGAGTGGGTCCGATAGCCCTATTTATACACCTGGTTTCCTCTCTGAAATGGAAGTTTTTTCCACCCATAGAAAGTGTCTGGAATTTCCTGCCTCCTTGCCCAAGTCCCAGTTTGTCTGCAAACACAATAGGCTAGTGTGAAGTTCTTTGTGTGTGAGCGGAGGCAGTATCTTTGAAGTACAAGTAGGGCTGTGCGCAGCTCCACCACCCCCATCCTACCTTGGATGGCCCAAAGGGTTAGGAGAAGAAAACACCCAACATTCTAAATGTAGCATTGTCAGAATTGTGACTTAAAATCCGACTTTGCCATTAAGGAGGATTTTAAATTACAATTCACTAGACACCGAAAATGCAATTGCTACCTGCTCCTACCAAAGGTTACATTTAATAAGTTATAATAAGGTAAGACAAATGTTATTCTGTGGGAAAGATAGGCCTCAAAGTTGTGAAAAATGAATTTAGGCATTTCTCACTACCAGGACATGTACAGCTTAGAAATGCATGTCCAACATCCTAAATCTAATGCAACCTGCCCAATGGACATTTTCAGGGGTGGCTTATTTGTAATAAAAAAGTGAGTTTTAGGTCTGGCAAGGGCGTTATTTGGCCAAGTCGAATTGGCAGTTTAAAACTGCATACAGGCTGCAAATGCAGGCCTGAGACATGTTCAAGGGGCTACTTAAGTGTGTGGCACAATAAGGGTTGCAGGGCCACTAGTAGCATTGAATTTACCAGCCCTGGTTATTTGTCCCTAGTACAGTGGTATACTATATAAGTAAATTAAATATATCCACCAGATGTAGGTAAATCAGGTGTGAGCACAAGTGCTTGATCTTGTTAGCAATGGTAAAGTGCACAGCATCCTATAAGCTCAAATAAACAGTTTCAGAAAACAGGATGGGTGAAGGAAAACGTTTGGGTTTGGCCCTGCAGAGAGGACCAAGTCCAATAGGTGATTTTCTAGCATTTCAAATCATTGTCAACTGCAAAAATGTGCTGCAGTACTTTTTCTTCTTTGCAGTTGTGCGTTCCTTTTATCAACACAGCTTTACACTGTGGAAACCCACCTCCACCTTTTTTTTTTATTGAACCAGGGTACCCTTCTATGAAAGGGATACTGAGAGGTCTAAAGAAAACTACAGTGATACATTTTGCATTTCAGGGTCTACCAGGAACTTCAAATCTGCACATCACATACCTATTTTAGACTGCGGCCTGCTCACCAAAGTGCTACCTTGTTAACAGAGCCCTGAAGGTCTGGACCCAAACTGGTCCATCTAGTTTATATTGATTAAATTATACAGTACAAAAGGGCTATGAGATTCTCATCTGAAAATGTTTTGCAGGAACGACTTAGCTTATGGGCGGGTATCGACAGGACATGCTGTACTGAAGGACTCAGGGGAACATGGGTCCAAAAAGATGTACTGGAAGCAAGGTGGGATTATTGATGCTGGGATCTAGTGTAGGATTAATGTATGGCTTGTTTGTAGTTACAGCAGCGATCAATCAATCGTCTATATGACCTCAACCAAGTACCATAAATATATCTATTGAACTTTTAGTGAAATTAAGGCCTCCCCCCAACCAGAGGTTGATGAAATTACTCTTAGAGTGTACTCCTATGATGAAAATATAGAATTCTCACTTAAAAGAATTAATAATTGCGAAACTGTATTAAAATGTTGGGTACTGGGCACCCAAAAAAAGGTTGAGCCTTTATTAGTTAATATGTGAATCAATGCTTGTGTCACTAGAGACTCCTCCCAAGGCAACTTATGTCAACATATTAGCTAAGCTATTTGCTTTGCTGAATGTGAAACTAATTTTGCAGATATTCAGTTCTTCATATGATCAGATGAAAGACCACAGCTTGTCATGTTTTCTTTTGATCTCTCAATGTTGAGTGCTAATTAAAGCAATATTTCCTCTGATGTGTTCTTTCAAACAACAAGTATTACAAGTGTAATAAATCTCCAGGAATAAAATTGCACCAAACACTTTCTAAAATGTCTTGCCATTATTAGAGCAACTCATCACCTGGAGAAATTTTCTGAATGGAAGTCCTGTATCAGGAATTTGGGATGACAAGAAGTGAAGACAAGTTAATTGCACTCTATCTCCAATTCAAGGGTTAAAAATTCAATTTCTGACTGGCATACAGATGTCCATTCAACTGGTTGCGATAGAGTGTCTGTACATATTCCCAGATGACCTCTTGATCACCTTTCTTAATGATAAGTATGTCATCAATAAAAATAAAACCTGTATGATGCCTGATCCAGGTGATTTCAAATTTCTCCAGAAAAGACAAATATTTGTACACACACTCCAACAGCACATGCTCACATTTTCTAGAAATGGGGCATGCCCCTTCCATGTTACTGCAGAAAAAAACTAAATCACTACGGAGTGTCAAATAGTTGCATTTTTGAGTGTGCGATCTCAATAACTAGCAGTATGTTGGTTTTAAAAAATCTAGGGCTTGTACAAATTTTAATGTTTTAATGTCAACGTCCTTACAACTATTAGCCCCCAAAAGCTATGATTTACTGTGTTTTCACTGTATGAAGGCTGGCTGAGCCACACAAAAACACTGGGAAGGGTTTGTTAAATGATAATACTGTACCTTAGGAATGGGACCAGCTAGAAAAACAAATAACAATAGTCCTAGTCAGAGTTTTATTACTATTTGTTATAACTATTAAGGTAAATAACTTTTAGAAAATTCCCTTTTCCCTGCCTGAGGTCCCTATGGGTTATTTACATTAGCCGTCTAACTTCTCCCAGCAGTTAATAAGCCTTAAACGGGTGGGTAATGTCTGTCAGGACCAAACAACAGCCTGACTTGAATGCGCAGAAATGAATCCTCCGAACTTTACTGAGTGTGCATGGCAGAGGGTGTAGGCATCATCAGTCCTGCTTGATAGCAAATCCTGCTTGACAGACCTGCTGGGTTCACATAGAACACCTTGGGCATACTTGAAAGGGGGGCTAGAATGATGCCAAGACAATTCTTTGGTAGCATTTGTTTATTTGCTGAAGGACTCTTTTTGTCCTACCAGATTCAGGTCTCTGGGTTTATTGTGGGTACAGTGGCTGTCAAACAGGATTTTACTGTCAGACGAATGAGGACACTGGGATTACCATAATACATTTCCCACAAACACTCCCAGCCCTCAGAGTCCACGTTTAGTGTGGCCGAAGACTTCTGGCAACTTGAAAATACCCAGAGTGGGTAGGGTTGGCCCGTAGAACATTTACCCCATTGTTTAGGACATGCTGAGGAGTCATTCTGACCCACTGCCTAATACCAGGCATATGTGTGGCACCTCCAGGCACCCACTTCAGAGTGCTTTCTGGATCTACAGAAGATCAGAGCTGGACATGCTCTCTGTGACCTGAGCGGAGCCCTGAACGACTGGCCCTGCTCTCTCTTCTACCCAGGACAAAGACATGAACTCAAAAAAGTGTCATAAGGCTGACCTCCTGTACAAACCACAGGGATTCGACAAGCTACAAGAGGCCTTTTCCTGGAAGTACGCTGCTGACCAGTGACAACTGGATCCAGATGGGACTCTGCTGTTGGACTCTGCTTGACACCCTTCAAGTCTGTAAATATCTCCCCTGTCTTCCTGAGGGGCTTCAAACGTGTACCTCTGTGGTTGATTAGGACTTATAGGACTAAATCAGAAGATAAAATCTTTGACCAGGATTAACCTGGTTATTGTATCCAAACCACACTCTATCGCTGTCAAACTCAAATTGTGCGTAGGTCCCAGTCTACAGTGACCACTATCATTGACACTTTATGATTTTTGGTGCCATTTCTACTTTAAAAATGTTTTATTTCCGCTCCCCTTATCGGATTTTTGTCATTTTGGAGTCATTGTTTATTATGACATTTTACTCAATTTTCCTTATTCGACTTGGGACATTTATTGTTTTACACTGGCTTTATTACTGTTCTGGTACTGCATAAATAGTTTACACATTGCATTAAATTAAGCGTGCCTGACTGTGCCATGTCTACCCAGGGGAGGAGCTCAGGTTAATTTAGTGACTTTGAGGATTCACCCTGACAAGGGTTATGATTGTTCCTGGAGGTGGATAGCCACCCACCCCAAATAAGGATCCAATTTCTTACAGTGGCAGGTTTTGTGATGAATAGAAATGAAGGTTTATGCAACTTCAACAGCCCAGACTTGACAAATGGTCCACATTATGTTTAAAACTATTCATAAATTCCTTAGAAGTATGCATTTGTACTTGTTTTTAAATATTTCAACCATTCTATTGCATAACCACTTTAAATAGCATCTAATACCCCCTGTGACAGTAGTCTCTATACCGGCATGACTAAAGTCTCTCTACTGTTAGCATTAAATGTGTGAGGCCAGCAGGGAAACATTCAATACACAATGCAAGAAATCACAAGATGCACTACTGAATTATGTTATGATGAGACTGCAGCTCTTCTTACCAGGCTGACCCTCATTACACCAACAAGAATTGGCAAAGCCAATAGGTATGGTGTTGGTCGCCAGCCGTTTGGCAATAAATTCTTGTTTTGTCATAGTCTTTGCAAAACGGAATTTTCTGAGATGCTGTCGGGCCCTCAAAAATCTAAACAAAAATGTTGTCTTGGTCTCAAAAAAGCAAACATTGCAATAGTAGTCCCTGGCACTGAAGGGAACTACTTTGTGTGTTGATATGCTTCTTGTGAAAGGGCAGCAAGCCATAACTCAGAGTGAAGTGAGCCAATGGCTGAAGTGGACTAACACATTGCCCCTTGATGCCTGCTAGAATGGGTGGCAGAAAAATATGAATGACAACCACAGAATAATGGATGAAGTCTGGATGTAAACCCCTACAGGTAACTATGTTATCGACAAACTTTTAGTAAAAATCAAAAGGTCTTTCCTAACACATACTTTAAAAAGCCAATTGGTTGGGCATTGGTTGAAGAAAGGAAAGAAAGAAAAAGAAAAGGTAGGAATACAGAAAAAACAGAGTTAGGTTTGCACAGATAAAGCACCCTCATGAGCTTATGGTCAGAGTTCATGTGAGCTGCTGGTAAGGTGTGAAAAAGCAGCAGTCCATAACCAAAATCTATTTCCAAAGGAATTTACAACAGCATTGGCAAGAGACAGGAACTGATAAAGCTGGAATGTGCACTGTACTCTCATATGGTAGAAAGTATCCTGCTATCACAACAGCTCCACAAACAAAGACAACACTGAAGTAATAATAAAAACAAAAACATTGGTACTGAAGGGAACTACATTGTGTGTGGGTGTCCACCTTGTGATGAAGTTAAAGGTAGTCACTCAAAGTGAAGTTAGCCACTGGCTGGTGTAGGCTGACCCATCGCCCCATGCGGACTGCTGTAATGGGCAGAAGAAAAATGTGACTGACACAAGAACAGACCAATGGATGAAGAGAGGTGGCTGAAAGCTCCTTTTTGTATAATACATATAATTTTAGTAAAATGAAAAGGTCTTGGCTAACACCAGACCTAAAAACTGCTGTCAGTAGGTCATGAGAGCTACATTTAGCAGGTAAGATAACTCAGGGACTCAGTGGATGAAAGTCTCTGCTGCAGATGGCTTTAAGCACCCTTAACGTGAGCTATGGTTTGTTGGGCAATAATAATAGTTTTCCTAAAATGTGTATTGCATGCTTTAAAAAGACAGCTCTTTAATTGTTAATGAGCAGTTTTCGGGTTATGCTGAATGGTGGTTTGGGGGGGACTTTATTTTAAAGAAAGTGCCCCTTTGCTACTCTGCAACCTTACACAGCGGGACTGCAACAGGAAACAAAAAACATGTTCTCTCAGTAGCTGCAGCCCGGCAGCAATACATAAAGAACTTGGTCTCACTGGTGGTCTCTGCCCTGCCTGTGAACCTCTTCTGAAATATCCTAGAGTGCTCTGTTTTTAAACACACGAGACAGTGCAGTGTTTTAAAATTAAGTACCATATTCCAATACAGTTTATCCCGGGCGCTATTGCCGTCCAAGTATTCGCTGTCAAAACACAAACTGTGACCACGGACTAGAAGTATTGAATACCGTATGAGGCGGAAGACGGAAGAGATGTCAATTTTCACCTCAAGGGAAGAAAGACGACAATTGTTCAATATTCATAGCATCCGCTCAATTACAGCGCAGGTATCTCACCCAACTACAGCAAACAAGTGCACATTCAGATTAACAACCCAATCCAATTAAGAGATATTGGGGTCAGCTCCAAACTCGAGCAGGAAGCGCGCGTCTGCAAAACAAGAACCCGCTTTTCAATCCTAGTAACCACATCCTCGTTTCCTGGCTACACAACAGGACAATCCAATACCTGGAAACGGTGTGGTCAAGGCCTCGGTACTAGGAAAGGTTTGAAAACAACGGAATGGATTTGTGGTGCTTTAGTGGCGGCCGTCAAGGCAGGTTTCCTTCTCTGACAGTCTAGTTCGACTGGTGTATAGCTGCGATATTCTCTTGCTTGCAGTCACCATTTAAAGCATGCATTTTGCTTGCACAATTTGAACATGCCAGCCATGTGCCCGGTCACGTGTGTGAAATGGCGTTACAGAACAACACACATCCCTGCGTGCGTTGTTATATGTCATCCTCCCACACTGGAAATCTATACTGTTATAATCTAGCTTCAAAATAAATGGCCTTACACAATACAGGGAGTGCAGAATTATTAGGCAAATGAGTATTTTGACCACATCATCCTCTTTATGCATGTTGTCTTACTCCAAGCTGTATAGGCTCGAAAGCCTACTACCAATTAAGCATATTAGGTGATGTGCATCTCTGTAATGAGAAGGGGTGTGGTCTAATGACATCAACACCCTATATCAGGTGTGCATAATTATTAGGCAACTTCCTTTCCTTTGGCAAAATGGGTCAAAAGAAGGACTTGACAGGCTCAGAAAAGTCAAAAATAGTGAGATATCTTGCAGAGGGATGCAGCACTCTTAAAATTGCAAAGCTTCTGAAGCGTGATCATCGAACAATCAAGCGTTTCATTCAAAATAGTCAACAGGGTCGCAAGAAGCGTGTGGAAAAACCAAGGCGCAAAATAACTGCCCATGAACTGAGAAAAGTCAAGCGTGCAGCTGCCACGATGCCACTTGCCACCAGTTTGGCCATATTTCAGAGCTGCAACATCACTGGAGTGCCCAAAAGCACAAGGTGTGCAATACTCAGAGACATGGCCAAGGTAAGAAAGGCTGAAAGACGACCACCACTGAACAAGACACACAAGCTGAAACGTCAAGACTGGGCCAAGAAATATCTCAAGACTGATTTTTCTAAGGTTTTATGGACTGATGAAATGAGAGTGAGTCTTGATGGGCCAGATGGATGGGCCCGTGGCTGGATTGGTAAAGGGCAGAGAGCTCCAGTCCGACTCAGACGCCAGCAAGGTGGAGGTGGAGTACTGGTTTGGGCTGGTATCATCAAAGATGAGCTTGTGGGGCCTTTTCGGGTTGAGGATGGAGTCAAGCTCAACTCCCAGTCCTACTGCCAGTTCCTGGAAGACACCTTCTTCAAGCAGTGGTACAGGAAGAAGTCTGCATCCTTCAAGAAAAACATGATTTTCATGCAGGACAATGCTCCATCACACACGTCCAAGTACTCCACAGCGTGGCTGGCAAGAAAGGGTATAAAAGAAGGAAATCTAATGACATGGCCTCCTTGTTCACCTGATCTGAACCCCATTGAGAACCTGTGGTCCATCATTAAATGTGAGATTTACAAGGAGGGAAAACAGTACACCTCTCTGAACAGTGTCTGGGAGGCTGTGGTTGCTGCTGCACGCAATGTTGATGGTGAACAGATCAAAACACTGACAGAATCCATGGATGGCAGGCTTTTGAGTGTCCTTGCAAAGAAAGGTGGCTATATTGGTCACTGATTTGTTTTTGTTTTGTTTTTGAATGTCAGAAATGTATATTTGTGAATGTTGAGATGTTATATTGGTTTCACTGGTAATAATAAATAATTGAAATGGGTATATATTTTTTTTTGTTAAGTTGCCTAATAATTATGCACAGTAATAGTCACCTGCACACACAGATATCCCCCTAACATAGCTAAAACTAAAAACAAACTAAAAACTACTTCCAAATATATTCAGCTTTGATATTAATGAGTTTTTTGGGTTCATTGAGAACATGGTTGTTGTTCAATAATAAAATTAATCCTCAAAAATACAACTTGCCTAATAATTCTGCACTCCCTGTACTATTTCCAAACTAGATTTATTAGCATATTATTACATCGGTTTGGTAGGGCTAAAAAGAGGCCTAAAAAACTGGATTGATTTTTTGATTGCATTTAGGGGAGAATCAAGAGTTTCTAATCTGCGTATCGCAGACATATTTTACTCTGTGCTGCTCACTACTGTGAGACCTTTTTAATGCATCTCAATAAAACATACAAACACTTTTCATAGCCAAACGTTAATAAATTAACTGCTAAGTACGCTTCTCAGATATTTTGTTCAAAGCTAGTCAACGTTTGTGGCAGCGGGTCTACTTGGGTGGCTGGGTGGGTGTTTGGAGCGTAGATCCTCGACCACATTTCCGTTCCATCTGCCAATTGCTATGGCCATTTACCAGCCATCAGTAACGATTGGACCGTGCCTTGCCACAAAGATGCCCTCAATGAACCAACTATGCATACTGGCTGGGACAACTTAAAAGTTAGCCTAACAGACGGCTAGTTGGCTGGGCTACTTCGTTGGTGTTCGTATTACCTATTTTAACACTACCCAATTTAATGACCACGAAAAAGATACAAGACCGAGTTGCATGGATTCGACTGTCCCAGTTCCGTCAGCTTGAGACGGCCCAAATGCATTCCCAATGCCACTACACTCACCTTCTCACTCGGGGCCTGCTAGCCTAGTGTTGAAACTGTGCCTGCTTGTTGGAGGAGGCTGTGACAGGATCATGACAGGACACCCTGGCTCCTTCTTAAAGTGCTTCAACGCCTCATTAGGGGTCGTAGGCGCTATATAAATGCAATTACAATACAGTACTTGTAACACTGGGATGTCTTATGGAGTTCTTGCAGCAGAAACAGAGTCAGACCCTGAGTCAATAAAAATAGGTAAAGTCTTACTGAGGGAGAAGGTGGGGAAGAGTGTTTGTGCTAGAGTCTAAATACTCCTAAGGGGCAAATGTTAGGCCTCATTTGAAGGCTGTACTTGATCTATATTGATAGGTTTTTACAACCCTATTATACCCAATGGCTGGTCACAGGAAGGAAAAGGAGCGGCACGTGGTGGGACAGGGGTTGGGGTAAAAAAAATAATAATAATAATTTTAAAAAAATTATGTTCTGCGCCACGCATCTGCTCCTCTCTTCTACTGCAGGCACAGGCTCCCAGCCTGCCCTGAGTCCAATCCTAAAGCTGCTTTCATGCTGCTGGCAGCATGAAGGCAACATTAGGATTGGACGGAGCACCCAGCCAGGGCACTCCGAGGCAGAGCGAAAGCTTCTGCCTGCACTGCTGGGCTGGAGAGAGCCCAGTGCACATGTATGTTTGGCCGGCCCGAGACAGCCGGCCGAACATACATACACACTGAGGTGGAGCACTGTGTACTACCCCTCATTGCTTGTCACAGCCCCATGGCCCTGCCCCTTTTACTATAAAACGATAATAAACACGGTTTATTATCGTTTTATAGTAGAAGTTTTGCTGCTGCTGGCAGGTGGTTGACGCTCCTCCGCCATAGAGGAGCCGCCCCGATTATATCTTTATATAACTGGAGCCTCAGCCTGTCAGTAACCCAAAAGTTCGGTCTGCTGTCTGAACCTGTAAAGTCTGCTTTGCCCAGTGAAATCTGTCTAATATGAACGAAAGATTGGTTGGGAACATCCCAACACTGTGTTGTCTGAAACCTTTAGTGTTCCCATTTCCATCCTAAGTAGATTTGCAATCATTTTAAGTGGCCGGCAATCTAACTAGAAAGGTAAGAATGAGAACAAGCATTTGCAATACAATGGGTCTCGCGTTTGCTCGAGTTAGAGCTATTAGATTTTTAAATTCCTCACTGGACTTTTCTTGCCACATAAATTGAAAATAAAAAGTAAAACTATTGACATAAGCGAGCCGATTCAAAGCGTCATGGCGCCATGATCACGAAGGAGAGACACAAAAGGAAAAAGAAGTTTGCGCATAGTCAAGCATAAATCGGCAATCGCACAGTTAACCATGTAACGGGTTCAGTCTGCAAGGCGGTAACAAAACCACCCCAAAGAGGGACAACTGTAGAGCATTTACCAATAATAAATGATTTTTGGAAGGCAAGCCCAGGAACAAGTGATAGTGGTGGGTGTGATTTAAAGCCCACATGGATACCAACATATCGGAAAAGCAGCGCTTGTGCGCTGCTATGCTCAACCTAAAAACGAAACAAAAAGTAGAAGTGAAGGGTGATGGTTTTGCATATTTAAAACAAAAAGAAGGGAGGGGATGTCAAATTGCTTATCCAGTTAATATGAATCACATGTTTGTTTTATTGGGACCCAATAAGCCTCAAATAAAACACTTTTTTGATACTTTTGATCGAGGTGGTAGTTTGAACAAGCCATTATAGAATTTCACACAATTATTTACCATAATATCTACTTCAATGATTAGGTGTATCCTTAATAAAATATTTTTCTACCATTGCTCTAGATAAGTGCTTCCCAAATCTTTTAGAACCACGGCGCAGTTTTTAGAACAACAAGCATTTTCAACAAATCTAGCTTTAATGGACATGAGACGGTCAACTTTTGAATGCTACTAATGCATCATGTGGTAGTACACTGTCATTTAAAGACAGCATATTTTCCACTGAAATGTCCACTAAATTCGCACAGGCAGTACAGACCTATATTGCACACAAATGATAATGTGTGTCAATCAGGTTTCTCCTACGCCAACGTCATGTAACTCTCCCTCTTGGACAAGACTCCCAACACAAGAAACAAGTGCACCTCCTTGCATAACCGAAGTTGCTAACTGGATCGAAGCCAACTGTCAAGTTTACCACCGACAAGACAAAAGTAGTGATCTTCAGCAAGAACACCTCATCATGGAACTAAAACTGGTCGCCGGCCGAACTCTGACCCATACCGAACTCAGCACCCATGCAGGAATCTTGGGATAATGAACAGCAAACAGGACATGACAGCACAAGTTAACGCCATCACTGCATACTGCCTCCACATTGTGAAGATGCTGAGGAAGATCTTCAAATGGCTCCCAAGCAACACTAGAAAAACTGTCTCTCAGTCCTTTTAACTATCAAGTTGGACTACAGGTAAACCCTTTAAGCCATTTCAAACTCTCCACACAGACATTTAAGACATTACATAACTAAGGCCCTACCTACCTAAACAGTCACATCTAATTCCACCAACTACACAGACACCTTCACTCCACAGGACTCCTACTTACACACAACCCAAGTATACACAGAACCAGATCAAGACTACGGGTATTCGCAAATGTTGTTCTAAAGCAGCAAGAACAGCCTCCAATTCCATATCAGAGCCGCCTACTGCCTTCTTGAATTCCTCAAGAAGATAAAGACCTGGCTTTTCAATTAATCAACCTACCATAGGCAGAGGTAAGCACACACACCTGCACAGCACCAGGATACCCTCATGGGTGACAGTGTGCTTTAATAAAGATAATAGTGAACATTTCTCCTGAGTGCATCACCATAAACTGTCTTCTTTTGTTTTGATCCTATTAAAACCTTTTCTTCCACCCCCATGGGTGTGGAATTGAATAAAATGTCTACTTGTCCATGGGACGGATTGCTTTTTAAATCTACTTGTCCGGTAAAAAAATCTACTTGTCCTTTTGGTGCCATGTTGTGCGGTGACAAGTTATAGCAGCAATCTCAATATGGAAGAGCTATGATAATAGCCTCTCTAATTTCTCCAGGGCTACTACTATACTAGGGCCAGAAATACTTGAAAGTTCAATTCCTGCTATAGCAATTTCCTTATTTTGCTACTTTTCCACAGATCTAAATACTGGGGCTGGAAGAAGCAGTAAGCAATTGTTCCAGGACTGGAATGCCTTCTGAGTCTGCAAACGTTCTAACTTCCATGTTTTAAGGATTTTCATCAGCTTCTCAAATCTTCTCCCACGATGAGAAAGGATGGATATTTACTCCTGACAAAGGCAGAAGTAGAAGTTCTTCCAGTGTTGGCGGAAAAAGTAGTTGGAGGGGAAGTGAACTTGTGAATGCTCAATAGATTTTCACATGAGCAAATCTACACATGCATATTTGTTCGTGCTAAAATACAGTTCACAAATATTTTCTAGGAGTACAATTTCCTGGTTTACTTCTGTAAGTTCTTGTGAATTCATGAAAGCCACTAATTCAAAGACACGTACCATGGGTGTACTTTTGTGCCTTTCCTTAAGAATTGGGTCCCTAATTAGGTCTGGCATTAACAAAAACATTTAGTTTTCATTAACTGCTATTTCTCTCCCTACCTATCGACTGGCTTTACTGTGAGTGATCGCATTCTGCTCTTTCACAAGGAGCATATTGGCACACAAAGTAGTTTTCTTCAGTGCCAGGAACCACAGTGGCAATCAGTGGAGTAACAAAACTGAAGGGGGTCAGCCTGCCCTGCAGAGAACATGGAAGGCCCCCCTCCAGACTCACACAGGGTAGGTGCTGTGCTGAGGAGGCCCCCTCGAGGGGGGCTGCAAAGCCTTTGTTATGCCACTGGTGGCAATGTGTGCTTTTTGATACCAAAAACTGTTTTTTTCTTTTGGCCAATGTTTGTTACAATGGTGAGGGCTACAAGTGTTACAAAAGCCAAGTCAAAACAAGGCATGCATTGACGAAACCCAAAAAAATGTTGGATCGGTTGGCTTTGCCAGTGCTTGTTTATTTTCATGCTTCCAATAATCTTGTTAAAAATGGTTACAGTGATTTTCCATTAGGAATATTTTTGGTAAATACTAGCATGCATCAACACATTTTACTAAATGACGCTTCAAAGAAATTGGACCTAAAAGTTCATAGTAGCGAAACTTGTTTTCCTACTTGCATTTTTTTTTACATTTTATTTTGAAAGAAAAGAATCATCACTCTTGCTTACAAGCTTTTGCAAACATTTGCATTTAATCAGAGAGCATTCTGGGAGCATTGCACTTCGACCCATATTGTTAAACCTTTCAAACCTGTGTATACTTTTTTTTTTTTTTGTGGAACCACTGTCAATAGTGCAGTGTGACCTTAAAACGTTTATTTACTGCGCTCACCCTAATAATGAAGGCTTTAAATTAATGAACCATCAATACAAGTTTGTATAGAATTAACATTTGGACACACATTACCTCAACTGCAGAACTTTCCTTCTCTGGAAACTGGCAGCCAAAGTGTTTGTGCTGCAGGGGGTTGGGCCTTCTTGTCTAAAGGACAAAATACACATGAACACTTGCTGCCCTTGACCTCAAACTATGTGTGTGTTGGGCAATAGGAATTCCACAGCCCTGCTCCACACTTCAGAATTACAAAAAAATGTCCTTCATTTTACCTTCCCTAACTGCTGAATGTGTACAGTTCATTTACAGGTATTTACATTTTGTTGTGCGTTACAAAAAATATAAACCCTACAGCCTTCCTTTAATGCTCCCGTGTCGCAGTAAGATTCTCACATAATTCATTTTACTCTTCTTTTTCTGACTGCAAAGTGAGAAGAGTTTGTAAACACCAATCCCCATTAAAAAAAATTATAAGCAGCAATTTATCAGAAGACACAGCCTGACATTTGACTTCTGTCTTTGCAGCTCAGCAAACATTACAAGATAAATCTAGAATTTAAAAGTATCTTTATTTATTGCTTGGACTTTCCTGACCATCGAAAACTGGCTCACGGGAAAAACTGCTGTAGATTATTACAACTATTAAGTACACACCTGCACTGTACATGTGATGGATTGCAATGGCAGCAACTATTATCTTTAATTTCAACAGACCAAAGCCAGCTATAATATGCACCAATGCAACTCTGATAAGTTTTAAACTTATTTCTAGGGAAGATATTATTCAATCTGGTTCAGAGATGACATTCAGTGTCACCTGAAGATATTCTTGCTGCCAGAATTCATAAAAGCCTATTTTTGGTAGAAGGTAACGCTGTGAGAATACCATCAACACGTCATTGAAAACTGGCACATACCCCCCCGGTGTTATCGAAATCAGCAACTGCTTTGCCACCAATCAATCTTGGTATACCGGCCTATCTCACAACTCCAATACCTTTTTAAATTACTCATGTAAACAGTTTATAAACAAATTCAGGCCTTTGTATAGACCATTATGTTTTTACATCCTGTGCAAGCTTACTTTTTTCCAAGCTGTAGCATTGAATTCTTGTTGGTTGGGGCCCTGGGTGAATTTAGACACTCAGCCAACATTGACAGCCCAGCAGCACTCATTCTGATGGACTGATCCGCTGCCTTCAACACTGAATCACCAGATCTTACTTGATCACCTTAATAGTCACTGTGTCCAAGGCACGTGCAGCATTGAAACGGTTTAAATCCTTGATACTCATAGAAAGAAGGTCCGGATTCTTCCTTCTCACCACCACCAACACCACAGAGCTCTAGACTACCTACTGTTAAATAATCTCCATGTTTACTGCTTTCTTTCTTAATTCAATCTCCCAGCTACACATTTTTAATCCTGAACACCTAAAGGCAAGTGTAGCAAATTTACATCAGTGCCTGGGCTATTATCAGCTAGAATTGTACAGGGGAAAAGCAGAGCTACAATTGAATAGGGACAAAGCAGACATCTTACTGCCTTACATTCCGAATATCTAAAATGGTATAAGACAGCTCTAATGATGAAGAATCACACTGAGTTAGAGCTCTCCTGAACCTTCAGGGGACGGCAGTGGGTTACCAAACTTGTTGTGCTGACATGAAGCATCTCAGCTGAAAGACATGTTTGGCAGGTTTGGGAGATAAGCAGCTAAAGTATGGTGTTACACTGGTGACACTTTATCCCAAAAAAATCACTTGGGTAGAACACTGGATATAGGAGGGAAAAAGGTGTTGGCTTCTATATACTTCACCAGTTGGTGAGGCAACATTTCTAGTTTGGGAAGTAACATGGAAAAAAGAGGGACTCCCAAGCATTTCTCCCCCTTTTACATCTCTGTACAACAACCCTGACCTAATGACCAGCTTAATCCAATCCACTGTTTTATGTGAAATTAAGCTAACTACCTAAAACTGGGGACCTGTTTCACAAGTGGATGATCCAACTCTTCACTGAGATAAAACAAGATATTGTGCTTCCAGAATCTGAAAGATCTTAATGGCTACAGATACGCAATGAGGTGCTCCAGACATAGATAACAGATGAATCTAGAAAAGGACTGGGTCTTTTTTAACAGCACTACTTCAAGAGAAAGGAGTTTCCTTGTATACCTGCTCACAAATGCATAGAATCCTATCGACCCCTACAACAGGGATTAAAAAGAAATTCCATTAAAAGGAAAATCCATAAAATGTGAACTTAAGAGTTAAGATTTTGAGGAACAATGGTATGAGATACTCCTAAGGGCAAATAACTTTGCAAAGCATGCACAGGGAAAGTAAGCCAGAAGCCATCCTCAAAATTCTACAGGGCTGAAATTTGGAGCCCACTTCTCAAATGCTTAACCACAGACTGCAGAAAGTTGGCTTGTCAGGGACTTCATGCCCTTAACAACTAGAAGGCTCAGCAAACATAAATGTGCAAGGTATCCATTCCATGATAGCGGAGGTACACTGGTTCAGAAGTAATAAGAGGCAACATTTTTGCAGGTAGGTGCAAGGAAGTTGGAATGTATTTAGAGACATCTGGAAGTTTGTGTAGCTTTTGAAACAATGCCATTTTGACAAGGTTGAAATATCTACCTAAAGGTAGTGGGTTTATGTTTTAACAAGACAATGAAAACTGGTGAAAATAAAAAAAAACTCAAAGGAATACTGCAAAGGATGCAACAGGAAAGAATATATAGAAAAGTATAGAGAAGGGGATAATGAATGGTCAAGGGAGAGGGGAGAGGTAGTGGCCTGAATAGATGCTCCGTGGGGTGTTTTGGTGGCAGATCATTTAATACTCAAGGCTTCTCCATCACATATGTGTTTTGCTCATCCCTCCATTCTGTAGACAAAGACCTTGAATTCACGAAATAACTGAACAGTCACCTCTCCTGTGAGGCTTCAGATGTTCTCAAAAACTGAAAATTAGACCCTGGTGTCCACATTCATTTTCATATCAGCTGATCAAGTGTCCACCCGCTTTTTGTAATTTCATCCTTTAATTGCTTTGAGGCAATCTTTGGGATATCCCAGTCTTAAATTAAAACAAATAAATTGTGGTGTCACAGATTAATCTGCCTTCAGGAAGCAAGAGTTTATGTGGCACTCAGAACTAGCAGCCGGCACTTATATATTGGGTCCGTTAAAGAAATATGTTATTTACCTCCAGAGACAAGCATAACGATTTAAGCCTGCATTGATGATTTAGGACAGTTTCTTTGTCCGCTCAATAAAAATATGCATAATTTATTTAACATTAGATGGAAATTGTATTAGATAGTGTAACCAATTCTCTAGATAAAATATCTAATAGAGATGCGTGAAAGATCTTATACATGAAATTCAGAATGATCTGCCTCTTGTCCAAGTATAATCCACACATAATTCTGTATGATTACAGACTGATGGGTGACTATTCTGAAATCCCAGTACATCTGAATATGGGTCTTATTTCTACATGTTGGTCTCAAACATTTAAAAACACACTAACAGATAAATGTGTGGTATTATTGTGGCTATATTTTTTGTAGGTTAAAAATAAAACCTAGCTTATTAAAACAAGATATAAACTTTACACAAATGTTGATGACCTCCAATCTTTCAAGAGAGAACAATGGCACTTCAATGTCTGCAAAAAATTAAGCTTGGCCTACGGGCTGATTCGGTGAATTAAATTTAGCTTAATAAGACTTTGTGCATTACTACTGTACCATGGAAAAAATCTAACATAATTTTAATGTTGTAATCAATGCTTGATTATTAATACAAGAACTATCCAGAGCTTAGTTAACAGCAGTGCCCTACTAAGTAGGCACAACCCCAGCGAGACTGTCAAGTTAAACCAATGCACAACCTGGTGGGGTTATTTCATAGCATAAGAGTGAGTGATCTGATGATGGTGGGGTTATGTCTTAGTATAAGAGTGATTGATCAGTGAAATTTGACCTAATTCTGTGGGTCACAAAAAAGAAAGCTGGGGTCAAAAGGGCAACTGCAGAAATAGAACATCTGAATCAATTTAAAGAAAGTGTTGGAATCTCCACCTTAAAGCCAAAATAGAAGTGCAAAGTCCGGCAACAAAAATAAGCACAACCTATAAAACAACATGGAGGATGGGCTGTGTGTGTTAGGACTCACGGACCTCTAAATGAAAACAGAACTAAAAGAATCTCAATCACCTTTCCCTCCTCATGTCAGACTGGAACTCTTAACCATTAATACAAACTATCTCATGCCAATTATATACATTCCAAGCAAAGTGCAAGATAAGGTCCCTCCAGACATAGTGCCAGGATACAATTGCACCCCTCTAAATAAATAACAAATATAGCCAATAGCATTTGTAACTTTGAACAATATATTATCATATTTATTTTAGGAGACTGTAATTGTATTGTAAATGTATTTATATAGCGCTTACGAACCCTGATCAGGCACTGACTAGCTCTTTCCGGGAATAGCACAGTACTACGGAACCCAAGATTAGAAGTTAGTAGTTTAGTTAGTGAACT
Organism: Pleurodeles waltl; assembly: GCF_031143425.1. NCBI lineage: Eukaryota > Metazoa > Chordata > Amphibia > Caudata > Salamandridae > Pleurodeles > Pleurodeles waltl. Next base: position 613,124,791 of record NC_090444.1, on the reverse strand, counting down.
TTGTTTTTACCTTGTGCATTAGTTGTGTTATGTTTGTGCTCTTCATTTCATACATGTTTAGTAGTGTTTGGACTTTTCTATTCACATACACGGACACAAATAACATATACAGAGTATATATGTATTTATAGTTAGGTTTAATCGAAGAACATTTTATAACAACTTTGGTGCCATTTGACAAATCTGCACACAAACATTTAAAAAAAATATCATCAGATTTGGATTCAGCCTGGCAGGTTTCCTGCAGGGCCATCAGGTAGAGTATAAAAAAGCAAAAAAAAGTGACATTTCTCATTATAACTCCGAGGTGAAGCTTTTGCTACAGAAAACAGCTGTACACAAAACTTGGCATAAAAGTAGAACTTTATTCGGTAAGTGTTTTTGATGTAAATCCGTCAAGTAATTTACAAGAAATTAGCGTTAGTGGAGATATAGGAGTTGTATCTGGGTTAGGGTTACATATATCTAGATTAAGAAATATATATAATATGTGCATTGCTATGAATGTAATAAAGACTGGAGTTAAATAAACAAACATTTGCAAAGCCTTGTCAAGTGATGTTAAATGTGCGTTTATTTGTTTTGCAAGGATATGCAAGATAAAGTAAAACAATAGAAGGAAAAAAAGAAATAAATACTGCAGGCTAAATGTGGCAACCATATGTTTGCATTAATAAAATAATTAAAACAATTAACCTTACAAAAGGAGTTTATTCTGAAACACAACTGTGCATAGTTTAGCACTATATTGCTATTCCACGATGGGTGCCACATATAGAAGCAGTGATTCCTCCAGAAGGGGCGGCCATCTCTGAATTATAGAAAAATAAATCCCCTTGCACAATACCATAACACGAAGGATGGTCAGTTTAGACGCAGTGGCGGTGTGGATGCAACACAAAGCATAGGAAATAAGGGGCTTTCAGAAGTGGATGCTGCTAGGTGCTTTGAAAGTAAGTGACCTAGGAACACTGTTCGAGGAGCTGCTAATTGCGCAACAAACAAGCACTGGCAAATCCAAGAGGTCTCGCCTATTCAAGAACTATTGGCTTTGGCAATGTATTTTGCTATGTTGTACACCAGTCTGTTCAGTGTGGCTAAAAGTTAGTGGCGTGTAGTGTTAGGAGTAGTACAGTGTCGTACAGCTGAGTAGAGTTCAGTGGCAGAGTGTAGTAGGGTGGGGTGGAGTAGGATGAAGTGGATTGAGGTAGTGGGGTGGATTTGATTGGAGTAGAGTGGGGTAGAGTAGAGTGGGGTAGACTGAAATAGGATGAGGTGGATTGGATTGAGGTGGATTCAAGTGGAGTGGAAAAGACTGAATTGGGGGTGGGGTGGGTAGTTTGGAGTGAATTGGAGTGAGGTGCAGGGGGTAGATTAGATTCGACTGGAGTGGGGTGGATAAGATTGGAGTGGGAAGGATTGGAGTGGGGTGGACTGGATGGATTGGAGTGTGAAGGACAGAACTGGGATGTGGTGAGGTGGATTGGACTGGAGTGGATTTGAGTGGAGTGGAACAGACTGGATTGGGGTGGGTGGTTTGGATTGTAGTGATAGGACTGGGGCGAGTTGGAGTGGGGTGGAATGCAGAGGTGTGGACTGTATTGAAGTGGGAAGGGGAGAATTGGTATGGGAGGGGTGGGAAGGATTGGACTGGGTGGGGTGATTGGACTGGAGCGTGGTGAACTTAAATGGGGTAGGTGGATTTGATTGGCATATAGTTGGATGGATTGGACTGGGGTGGATTGAAATGGGGTGGGGTTAACTGGATTGGGTGGATTGGATGGGGGTGGATTGGACTGGGGAGAGGTGGATGGATTGGAGTGGGGTGGGGTGGATTGTAGTGGGATGGATTGTAGTGGACTGAATTGGCACTGGGTGGATTGGAGTGGGGAAGCCTAGATGCATTGGACTGGAGTGTGGTGGACTGAACTTGGATGGGTGGGGTGAATTGGATTGGAGTAGAGTGGGTTAGGATTAGGGTAGACTGGGGTGGGCTGGAGTAGCGTGGAGGTGGAATGGAGTGGGGTGCTCGGAGTAGATTGAAATGGGGGTGGGGCAGACTAGAGGAGTCGATTGGAGTGGGCTGTGTTTGATTGGATTGGGGTGAGGTGGATTTGAGTTGGGTGGATTGCATTCATGTGAGGTCTGTTGGATTGGCGTAGGGTGAACTGGATTGGAGTGGGGTGGACTACGGTGGGGTGGATCAGATTGGAGAGCGGTGGATTGGATTGAGTGGGGTGGATAAGGGTGGGTGAGTTGTGGTGGACTGGACTGAGTGGGGTGTATTGGGGTGGCGCGGATCAGGGAGAGGTGGATTGGGGTGGCGCGGATCAGTGTAGGGTAGAGTGGATTGTGGTGGACTGGCCTGGAGTGGGGTGGACAGGATTGGAGGGGGTTGGATCAGTGTGGGGTACATTTTATTGGTGTGGATGGATTGGTGTGGTGTGGACTGACGAAAGAGGGGTGGACTGGATTGCAGTGGGGTAGATTAAGGTGGTTGGGAATGGGATGGATTGGGATGGAGTATGGTGGATTAGTGTGGACTGGATTTGACTGGGGATGAGTGGCTTAGAGTTAGCAGTATTGCAGTGGGATGGATTGGGATGAGGTGGGTGGATTGGAGTGAGGTGGATTGGGTAGCGGTGGGCCTTGGGTTGGATTGGAGTGGAGTGGATGGACTGAGTGGGGTGGACTGGATGGGGTGGGTTGGACTAGGATGAGGTGTATTGGATAGGAGTAGAGTAGATTGGACTGGACTAGATTGTAGTGGGATGGAGTGGAGTGAATTGGGATGGAGTGGGGTGGACTGGATTGGGGCAGATTGTTTTGGAATGGAGTGGGGCAGGTTGGAGTGGGGCAAAATGTACTCGATTAAAGTGGGGCAGGTTGTTTTGGACTGGAGTTGGGCACATTGGAGTGAAACAGGTTATTATGGATTGAAGGGGAACAGATTGTTTTGGATTAAAGTGGCAGGATTGAACCTACTTCTGTGGGCTTCAACAGATTGATGGTGATACTTTATGATGATATGGTCCCTACTACACTGACAGATGTGACCCTTTATGGCATTTCTTGGATGGTGAGCATCACTGCACCACAAGGGATGAGCTGCCACACTCACCAAACAAACTCTGCTGTGGCAGGGCTGGTGGCTTGGAGAGGTTGTGGGCACCGGAGGATTTCAATAATTATGGAACTGAAGAACATATTTTCAGGCAAATGTGTGCATGTGATCAGGAAAAGGGTGTGTGGGGGTAGCCAGACCCTCACAAATAATTGCAAAGCAAAACAATACAAAATGAAATCAAAAAACGAAACCACATTTTCACTCACCAACACTGGCAATAAGTGGACTACTTTCTAAGCAGGTGCACACAAGCATAATGCTGTCCCTTACTGTGAAGCAACCCAATGTCTGAAGTGGTCTGACCCATTTTGCCATGATATATGCTGATGCGTGCAGAAGCAAAATGCAAATGACACTCCAATGTACCAATGGATGACCCAAACTACTCTTCATATGCCGTAGGTGTTCTTTCTATAATTGATTTTGAATAGTATAGATGGGGATGTAGTTAAAATAATCACACCAGAACTATTACATTCACATTACAATGTATCTGTGTACCACACAAAGTAGTAGATCATTCACCAACATGGAGTATCACTTTATTTCCAGTCCAGTTCTGCTGAACTGGGATTCAATGAAAGCTTGCTATAAACTAATCCTTTTCTGGTCTCTGTAATTTTTTCCCCTGTGTTTATTCAGTCCTTGGTGTTGTCAGAGTGGGAAAAAATAAACTCATCAAGCAGGAGTAGTACAGATAGATATGAAACAAGGCATAGCCTCATCTAGAAAAATGTACTGCAAGAATTCGGCAAAACTAGAGGGAATGCAAATACGTTAGAAAATGGCAATATATTTGGGAATAACGCGTTTGTGAATTCAAACAAAATGAATAACGCATAAAAATCAATATTCCATTTGGAAATATACTCGAGAATGGAAACACATTTCCCCTTTAAACTGAAGAAGACACCTAATAAAATGTTGCAAACGGGGGCTTCCTGGCCTAGACTTGTACAGACTGGAAATCTCACCCAACAGATAATTTGCCTACAATGGTGGACACTAAATAATAAACATTCACTACAATTTACTCAGTAGCCAGAGACACCGAGAGCTTACAATGCTGCTATTTTGCTTTTCAGTCAAATAACCAGGAACTGACTTTGAAGAAGTCACATCTATATCCAGAAATACTTCACTTGTGGTACTTGACTTCTGGATAGAAGACACCAATAGATCACCGAAACTAAACCTGTAGTTCAATGTGCCATGCATCGACAAAAATTAGAATGCTACGTGAGAATCATCGAACTGATTTGTGCCAATGCTCGCAGCCACTCAAAGAAATATTTTTTCATGTTGCAAAAATGCTTCTAGAGGCAGTTAGGTTATTAGTGCCTAGGAGAAGGTTTGTCACACCCTTCAAATAGTGTACTTGATCACAAGCACCAACCTTTTATTAATCTTCCCTCTCAGGGAGTTGGTACAGACCGTGCTTAATGAAATGGATTAAACTTGGTGTTTTAGTAAACCCAGATTGTAGTTGGCAATGTCTAAATAGGATGAAGATCTGGGAGAGTTTTATATATAGTTGAAGCTTGGCTTACTAGAAGAGGTCACCAAGGTGGGTACTTACAACAATGTGCCTCATATAATATGGATGTTGCTTGGGACAGTGGACAATTTCACCTACCAGTGATATTCAGCTAAGCCTCCACAATACCTGTGTGCACTGAGAGAGCTCTGAGTAGCGGTAACTCAATTAGCAGCCACACTGTCTAAAACTTGAAAGCGCCATGAGCGTGACTGAAAAACAAAAACAAACAAACAATGACGAGTAACTGGTAGTTTATTCGTCATTGTTTGTTTTTCAGTTGTGCTCATGGTGCTTTGAAGTTTTATACAGCGGTAACTCAATCAGCAGTCCGGCTGTATAAAATTTGAAAGTGCCATAGAGACAGGAAACAAAAAAATAGTCCATCCAAACAACCGAAAAACAATCCAGGCCCAATTAAACTGTACTTGGCTGGTGCACCTCTGCCAGGAACAGGAAGTGACGTATCGGCAGTCAAACAAGTTAGGAGGCAGCAAAACATGAGCGACACTGCCTTCAACCTATGGTAAAGGGCAGGCAGATGCAAAGTCCTTTACTCATTCCAACAGGTCTTGCAGACAGCGAATACGCGATGTCTAGGCTCGATCTAAAAAATAGAAGGTGTTTAGGGAGAGCCGAACTTGCATCGTGTTGGTGCAGGGGAAGAAAGGCTCTATGATAAAGAATGTCACCTAGTTTGGAGTAGGGGTACTCTTTCTCCTTTTTTTTTTTTTTTACTTTTTAAAAACACTAATTCAAATGTACTGTACTTAATGTTGCATTCAGGAGATGAATGAGTAAAGAAATTCCTATTACAAATTCATAATACCAGAGCATACCTCGTGCGGTTGAACTGCAAGCCATTTGGAGGTGAGGAACTGGAGATGTGTCAGACATAATAAATTAAGGTTTTCAACTAATAGGCAGTATAAATTCTCTCCAAGCTGGAGTGCCATAGGAGGGAATAAAAGTGTAACAGGGGATACACATAATCAAAGTTCCATAGTTACTTTAGTCTTACAATTTGTTTAAATTGTATGTTGCGGTTGGGTTATGACTTTTTCCATCTGGTTGGATTATTGTGGGTAATGTACTTAAAAACTTGAATGTCATGCATGTTAAGATTATGCTGAAATTCAACAGGTTTGCCATCAGTTTTTAATAGTTTGTTGAGTGGGTCTTGCACATCATTCATATTAGGCTACTATTTTCTATGTACTTTAGAAACAACTGTGCCCCCTAAACCGGTGATTAAGTGCAAAACCATAGGTGAGTTGTGCAGAAGACCAGGAACAACTGTTGAAAAGGGTGGAAAGCACAGCAGATATCTCAAAACAGTAGCAGATTTGAAGGAAAGGACCATGCTCAGTATGGTAGACCAATAGCAGCCCATCCTTCCTGCCAAAAGGAATACAAGAAAATGATTTAACACGGACTCTGGGATTCCTAGGCCTACCAGCTAGTTACGCCAAGACTTACACCCAATATCTAGATGGCTTCTCTGGTGCCTACAACTCATCCCTGGTCTTACCCTTCGAATCAGTTTTCACCCTTTTTTGGGCAAAACCTCATAACAAAGGCCCAACAAAACATGCCTATTCCAGTTCCCACCTCCACCACCTGCTGAACTCCCTTTAAAAACTCCTTTCCTGTTGCCCCTAACAAGCTTCCAACAAAGACAGAGTGCTAGAAGGCTCCAAGTATAAAGTTGGTCCTAGTGAGTCCAAGACAGTCAAGCTTTCAGCAGCCAAGACTTAGAGTTGTTCCATGATCAGACAGGATTACAGGTTCTGGGGAAGTTGGGTTGACAGTAACCATCTCAGGTATACAAGGCATGATATTGGGTTTTGTTGATGTCTTTTTACTAATACAGCGAAAGACAGTTGGGGGAGTAACAAAGATCAGTAAAACAAAAACTAGAAATAATTTTAAAAAGAGGGCTTAAAGAGCATTTGAATAATTATTTACTGGGGTTTTCGCTGCTAAGTGTGCCAACAGTTAGTTTTGAAACAGAATGTAAAAGCTGATGTAGATATTGGTGGGACTGAAAGGAATGATTATTACAAACAGTTTGGGTGAGGAAAAGGCTTGCAACCTCAGCCATAGGCATAAGCAGAGAGAGGGAAATGTTTGGTTAGAATTCATGTTTCTCAGACGTGGATTTGTAAGACAAGGTGATTCCATGCATGTCCTCAGAGATTAAAGAATCAGAAAATATAATGTTGGACCATCAATAGGAAATTAATATGCTGTGCTTTAAGAAGCATTGGCAATGCTAATATAATGCAAGTGCCAAGCTCTGTATAAATCATTGTTGAAAAAAAAGCAAAATATATATATTTTAAAATATTTTAAGCAAATTAAACATATCTTAACTCAGGAAGCAGAAAAGACTTCTTCTTTCTGGTCACTTCAAGTACACCTTCTGCCTCAAATGCTGCACAGTGTGTGTTCTAACCTACTCCTCCCGAATGCCATAAATTCTGCCTTTGTATGTCAAGGCCTGAACTTTAACGAAACATGTGGAATGCTGGAGCTAAAAGACAACCAAAAGTCCACTCTATGGTGACAAATCAGTAAAAATATATCTGTTTTACTCTTACAGATTAACTAGGAGGGCTGGGAAACATGACAGAGAAAATGGGAGAAGGGCATATGAGTGGAGAAGCTGGGCATGGGAAAGTGTGCAAGACAAATACATACACACCCACGGAGCACTCAAAAAAAGGAAAAAAAAGTAGTTCCAGGATGTAAGAGTTGGAATGCTACAAATCATCCAACTGTAAGGATGGTAAAGGACCTATGCACCAGGAGAAGGACAAATACAAGAGAGGAAGGAAAGCTAATGAATCACAGGAAAGCACATGAGACCGATCAGAAATCCAACAAACGATAAACAATTATACTGTACATAATAGGTTTTCTGCAGCAGATCTCCCGAAACCTTACCAAATCACCACTTTATTACACATCTTATTCCTCTTCCAAAATATCCCCTACCTCTGACTTTTCCCAAACTTTTACTAACAGGTACTCCTAAATAATCCTTTCCAAACACTACACGGCTCTCTCTATTCACCCTTTACCCCATTCATTCAACTAACATGTCTACCACTTTCACCACTCCCAGTACCAATGTATATTTTCCTCTACGCACCCCTAATCCACCTCTGGGTTACGGAATACCATGCTACTCCCTGAAAAGCACTTCAGTGCTTCCTCATGGGTAGTAAGCTTTATATAAATACAATTACAGATACTTAAATGCTGTCTTTAGGCAAGCCATAAAAAGGCAAAAGAAAACTCACAGGGTGCCAGCAGAGAGTCTGGTCTGAAACTCAAACATCTAATAAAATTGAAGATTGGGTGTTGTAGTTGCTTACGGCCCCAAAGGTCAGGCAACCCAGGCTTTATATTGTGGTTTAAGAGACAGTTGTAGGATCCTGGCTTCCAATGGAATGTGTGGTTTGGAACCAAAGAATCAGTTATCCTTCTTGTCAAACCCTGAGATGCAATGCAATCAGTCTCACATTTGTGAAAGTTATAGATCTTGGTGTTGAAAATGACAATGGTTTTTTAACTTTTTTTTTTGGTATGCAATGGAGTCTTGATATCTTCATATCGCTATTGCCATTTGTATGACCATGCGGCGCAGGAGAACTAGAACATTGGAAATAGGTTTTGAGGGAGGGGAGACAAGACTAATATGCTGGCTGAAAAAAACAGGAGTAACAACATCCTGGAAAATGCAAACACTCATAGGGAATGCAAGATTAAGTAAAGCATGTGAAACGTAAGCAGGAACATGGTTTCCTTAACACTTTTACACTTATTCAGAAATCAATTTGTGTTTTTGCCTGAAAGTTAAGGACATGACTATAGAGCTTGGAAGGGGCACATTTCAATGTCCGTTGCTTATATCCTTACAAAACGTAAGCAGCATGGTTTAAAAAGACCACATCCCTGAACACAGAGCCGCAGTATACATTTTATAAACTAAAATAAGGAAAACAGATCATAAGGATCATGTTAATCGGTTTCCACTCTATGCATCAACCAAGTATTGCAGTACCTCCAGGAATGGTGTACTTCCCCCCCCACCCGGGGAAAACAATGGTGGTTATAAACAATCACCTAGCTCTGTCTGTGAGTCACTTTTAAAATGGGAAAAAGTGACGTACTGGTAGTGCTAGGGGCTTGTAAATAAGCTCCAATGTTGTTCAAAGAAAAAGGAGAAAACAAAGTAGTGCTTCATTGGCAAACTCTAAAGTGGTGCTAATGATTGTGGTTGTGAATAAAACCGATCTGCCCACTTTGCGACCACTCTTTCTTGCTTTATTTAGTGTTTTTTTATTTTTCATATTTTGTTTTGAACCTTTTTTTTTCCTCTCCATCCTGAGGCTACTTTTTTGACGGGCCTGAGCCCCAGACACCAGTGCAGCAGTGCTCCCCTAAGCACAGCAAACCTCATGAGCTATTGGCAGCAAAAAAATGAAAACATGAAGCGCAGTACCCGTGAAGTAGGCGCTGTGCTCATAAAACAAAAGTGTTCTACAATGCACATGCCCTAGGAAACATGACAAGCGGTGTCCATGAAGCAGATGCCGTGCTGATACGCAAGCCAAGGAAAAAAAAAAAGGGGCGCACTAAGCAACCTAAACTAAAAAGAGTAAAACCACATGTAACGGGGCAGTCCTCATGGGAGGTTACAAAAGTGCAAAAGGACGGAATAGTATGAATTTGCACCAATCGAATGCAAACATTTAGGAAAAACAGAAAAACAACCCAATTAAAAAAAAGATAGGCTGTACTTAAAGCCCATATTCTAGATACATCATGTCTCGAAGAGACAGCGCATGTGCTGCCTAGGTGAGACCTAAAAATGAGAAGCAATAGAAAACATCTGTGCCCCATCTATGTATCCCACTTTAACAAATGTTGCTTTGGTGAGACCAGTTTAGGCTTGTTTGGATAGCAAAGTTATTTATGGGTAATTCGACTACTTATGGAAGTGGAAAAAGGAGTTTGGTCTTAGGAACTTAATTTGTCTGACTGCAGCTCAATTGTTCTTCTAAATTTGGGTGTTTTCTTGCTTTTGAATATTGAAGACCAGGAATACTGATGATGAAAACATTTGCATTATTTTTCCCCAGATTCAGGCCAGTGAATTTAATTTCCAAAGATATCAGCCAATCGCTCTTGCGGCGCTCTCACAGCAACTCTAATGGAGGCCATTACAGTCCACATAGTACAATTCTTCAGGACCTTCTGCAAAAGGGCACATGAGGCCAATAAGGTCATGTCGGGATATTAAATTTAATGGATGAAGGCTTTGGGCCCAGGAGGTAGTTTTATCTAGTATTTTTCCTCTTGCATTGTGTTTTGCATTGTTAACCTCAAATTGTTGTTCTGGCATTTTTTAGAAGCTGAAGGAACATGACCCTGCCCAAGCCACGCTCTCTGCAAATCTACCCATTTGCAGATCTCACAGACCATAAAGGTTCATACAAGAGGGCATGCGTTCCAGGAACTTGTATCCACACAGGAAAAATCCACTGGAAACCCTGCAGAGTAGAAAATCATAGAGCACTAAAAACTTTCTTTTTCATCCAGTGTTCGATTCAGCGTCCTGTTTGAAATCACTTTAGGTCTCTCTTTCAGCGTCTTATTGCGGATACTACTATTATGTATCAGCACACTCAATAAAAACACTTTTATATATATAATTTCCCACAAAAATTATGATTTGACCAGAGGCTGTAAAGAAAGTGGAAATTTGCTCCAAAGTAAATAGACACAGGCCCTTGACGATGTGTTTGCGGTGGATTAACCCCAAGATTTTTTGTTGGACTGCTTAAATGAGAAGCGTGTATGGTCGTTTCATGGGCCGTACTAAAGTATAATATCCTGACATACATTTTGAGACATGCCTTGTGCTGCAAGAATGGCACAATGTTGGATTGTTGTTTTTCTTTAACTTTACAAGTGAGGTTAATAATTATTTTTTAAGATTTTTTTTATTACTACAATGCAAGGGTTAGGAGGAGGACCATGGGTTTTAAGGTCCATGTCCTTCTCCTATCTCAATTAATGTTTCTCTGTCCCAACTTCCTTAGCTTTTACATTTTCTCCCCACAAGCACATTTTTTGCTTCATCACAAAGACTCCTCCATTTCGAATGTATTCGATTGTCTCATTCGAAAGTAAACATTCCCAACCAAAGCATTTTACTGCTCAATTGCCTTGCCTGTGTGTTCAATGCATGATACTATCATACTTAGGAGCCTTCACTGGCCCCGCAGCTGCACCCAACTCTCCCGAACTTATGATGACTAACCTGAAGTGAGCGTCACTTGGACTGAGTGACAAAGAAGGTAGACCGAGACATTCTGTATATGGTTCTCCAAAGTAATCAAGAAGGCAGTAGCAGAACCTCTAAGCTGTTGCGCAACATCAAGCAGTGTAAGTCACTGTACACATATGAAAGACTACACAGTAGAAAAAAATAAAATCACAAATATAAGTGACTGCAGAAAGGAAGGCAGCACACACACTACAGCCACATGCACAACAAGAAACATTTACGAGAAAGCATCGATGAAGTTGATGTTGTCTACTTCAGTGTGACAACATGGCATCTCAAATTTCGTTTTACTTGCTAAGAACACACCATTGAACTTATTGGAACAAATAACGCGTTCTAGGTATGATTCCAGTCAGTGCTGACTTTGAGAAGCAAATTTGCAGTACAAGAATCATTGTTTATTTGCACGAGATGGCCAGAACCATGCAAAATTAAAACATTATAGTTGGTGACATTTCGTAAGAAGGCAGATACAGAACTTGAGGCACCTAATAAATGATGGCCCATGGAGTTTTCCAGCACTTTAACCCAAGACATTACCGAGAGCTCATCACCCAATGAAAATCATTAGCTACCTGCTAAATGACTGCAGGTGGTGGGCTTTAATTTGGAAATTGACTTCACCCACAGGGTGACATTCTCAACAGTGCTGCAGCACCAAATTCCTGCATTGGAGAAGATGTGTGATCTCAGTTCTATAAGGCAAGTCTTGCAGAAGCTCAATAAATTAGAAATCATCAATTCACAGGGATGCATTTTATAATAATAGTATAGTCAAAATCTGTATTCACTTTGTATCTTTTTCTGTACAAACATTTCTGAACATCACAGAACACAACTCAGCTAAACATTAATGTCAAGGCATTCGTCATAAAAACACACCAACTCACAAAGTTGTATGCAGTTTTACTAATCCCATGCCAGGCAATAAATTGCTTAAAATAAGGCTTCCACGCAAGGCAACACTGCTGCGTGTTCCTGTTATATTCCCGCTGTTCTTGTCATTCATTGCTTATGTTTTTCTAATTCTGTATTAGTAGAATAGTAAAACCAGTACTTCTGATAACAACGGAATAGCACTGACTGAATTTAACAATCATAATTCACAACTGTCAGGTTTGGACTGGCCATCCAGGACACAGGAAAAGTGATTTGTGGGCTGGCAGAGAGTGGTCTGCTTTCATAGCATGATGTAGCTAGTTACACTTTCAAGGTGAAAATAGCCCTGACAAAGAAGCACCCCAATATTTCCATATGCACATACATTTATAGTAATTAATGTGATATAAGGTTAATTGACACTGTGCCAGACCCACGTGTATTGTCATATTTCATAAACTGCTCTAAAATCCCAATTTATTTTAGTAAATATATTTAGGCAAAGGTGTTTTATAAATCAGGGCCACGTAAATTATGGGACTGTGCACCCCGATCGATTTTCACATGATTGTACACTTGAACAATTTGCCACATAATCCATCATCTGCCGCATAATCTGCAGATTTTAGCAAAAAGAAATTTTGTTTTTAACTCAAACTTATCAAAATATACTAAAAATGCAACTATATGTTGCAGCTCCATGGATGGGCATCTGCAAAACTGGATTAGTCACCTTTCTGATGCTTGCTATATTTGCAAGTTAAACTGGTACTAATGAGGCTCAACCAGTGTTACCCAAGTTAAAAAATGACAAAATAATGGAGTAGTACTATTACAAAATGTGCCACATTATACTGCATAATTAGCTTTTTCTTGTTGCATAATCTACTCAACCCTGCTGCGTATTCTGGCCCTCCCCAGCCACATAATTTTAATGGCCTTCTACATAATGCACCTTTGGGTCCTATTTTTACCAAATGAGTTTTTCGGCATAGGACACGCTCAAGTGCTGTTAGCGAAATTAGGCTGGTTTGCATCACATACTTGGTTGGAGTAATGCAGTGACTGTACAAAAACATGTTGCAGACCTGCATGTGTTGGGTCCTAGTCCGTCTGACAAGTGATCAGTCAAAAGGGGCAGGGTCAACCTAGAGTAAATTGTTTAGTAGCTGGCAAACACTAAAGGAGTTCTCCTCTGCCATGCAGCGGTCCAAACAAAGAAACTTAGACCACACACTGTTAAATTTTGAGGATTTCCATTTTGCGTGATGCTTACAGAAATCAAATAAAACAAAAATCATGTGAAATTCTAAAAAAACAAATAATAAAGTTATTACACTACACCTGTCCACAAAACAACAACTTTAAGAAATAAAAGTAACTTCAACTTTTACACAAAAATGGAGACAGTCTATCACTGTGGTGTAACTTTAATAATCAACTGAATGGTCCAAGAAACCCATTGGTTCCTGTGGCCTTTATCTCTCTAGCTACTCTGAAGGCTAAGTTATTTTGTTTAAATGGTAAACGGTGCATTTATTTTGGCTACCTTTTAACAAACTCTGTTTTGCCAAATGCCCACTATGGGAGATGAAACTACATCCAAGATATATTTAAGTCCTCACACTCGATACAGCTGCACAATAAACTAAGTAACAATCATTGGCAATGCAATGGGTCTCGCATTTGCTTGAGTTAGAGCTATTATCGTAAATTCGTAACTGGACTTTTCTTGCCACATAAATTGAAAATGAAAAGTAAAACAGTTGACAAAAGGGGAGCCAATTCAAAGCGCCATGGCCGCCATGAGGGCAAAGGAGAGACAAGAAGAAAATGGAGTTCTCTTGCAGTCAAACGTATCAGCAATCGTACAATTATCAATGTAACAGGGGCAGTCTGCAAGGCGGTAACAAAACCACCCCAAGGAGGGACAAACGTAAAGCATTTACCAATGATGATAAAGGATTTTTGAAAGGCAAGCCCAGGAACGAGTGAAAGTGATGGGCGAGCGCTGGGCATGGTTAATTAAAAGCCCACAATACTTACAACAGGTCAAAGTGCTTGCGTGCTCGACCTAAAAAACGACAAAATGCAAAAGCATGCTATCTAAAGCACTCCAAGCACAGTGCATTTGCGTCTAACTGAAAGCAAAAGTAACACAAGCCCAAGAAGATTGCGAAAACACAACGTCAAACTAAATGCTTCACGAGTTACTACTGGGTCATAGGCGCAGACATTTCAGTACTGAGATAGAAGCCCATCGCTGCCTATTGCCTATGGTGACTGCACAGGGAGTGGAATGAATCTCCCCCCAAGACTTGCCAGGGAAAGTTAGACAGGTAGGTTAACTCCATTGGCGTGCATACAAGTGAAATGCCCTCTCATCGTACCTACTATTTAAAAGCCGGTTAAATTCCTCTCATTAGTGTTACACAGAGCAATTTAATGCCGAGAGACCCCTTCGCTAGTATGCAGCCCGCAGCTGCCTCCACAATGCATGGGGCAGTATGGCTGCTGCCTCTTATAATGAATGGAGCAGGTACCTTTGCTTTCTAAGGTCGAAGAGGCACAAACGACAGTGTGTGCAAGCCAAAAACATTGTAACATTAGCAACAGCGGCAGGCCAGACGCTTGTGCTGTGTGTGCTGAGAGGTGTGGACTGCATGACCTCTACGGCTAAGGGGTGAACGGAGGAGGGGAGGGGAAGACGCAGTCCTTGGCACACATGGTTGCTATGAAAAAGGCACAACGTGGCAGTGTGCAGAGTGTGTTGGACCCCAAAACTGCAGTGAAAACGCTATGGAGCGAGGCATGCAGCGTAAGCATAGCTTGATTATGTACGAGATGCAGGCACCTGGGCTCCCATGGCTGGCCTGAACAGGTTAGCCGACTGGAGTCGTGCGGGCTGAGAGACCGGCTCACAGCATCTCTGGAGCAGCCGCCCACTGCCTGCCAAGCATCAGGTCCTCGCAGTCCGCAGCTATTATTAGCCCGGGACGGGAAACTGATGAAACATTTACTATCACCGGCCTCGAGGCTCCCCTTACCATCCACATCCGATCCATTAAATAGAAAGTGTGTGTGCGTGGGGGGCGGCGGCCAGACGCGCCTGTGTTTACATGGCAGCTCAGCCTCCCTCTGCTCTTGCAGAGCGGCAGCATCCCTGGATACGTATGTTTTAGGGCAGAGTGTGGTCCTCCTCGTACAAGGGCCACCGCTACTGGCACAGACCCTCCCCCAAACACATATTACAATTTGTAAACACATGCAAATACATTCAGCAACGCCGGTGCTGTCCAAGTAGGCCAGAAAACACAGCCCAGCCCACTTCAATGGGCTGTGGAAGGGGTGGGGGCTGTCTGGCGGCAGGAGATGCAAGCACCTCATTCATGCACAGCCGAGAGGGCCCTTCGGGGTAACCTAGGGTGGATACATACTATGCACGATTACCATCACTGCACACATCTACCCCTTTTCCAGACAGTTACCTGCGGCACGGACGGGAAGGAGGGGTGCCAGGGAGGAGAAGGTGGTGGCTTTTAGCCAGCCACCCTCCCCTGGCCCCTCTGTCTGGCCGGCGGCTGGCAGCAGGAGCGGCTCAGGCCAGAGGGGCATGGGCGCTGCGCATCCCGGTGGGGGTCTCCTCCGGACCTGTCACTGTGCAGACGGCGGCCGCATCCTCCGCCTCCCTCCTGCCGCTGCCCTGGTCCCCCTGTGCCGCCGGGCGGGGCCGCGCGCCTCTCTCCCCGCGCCACCGCCGCCGCCGCCGGGCTTGTTGACTTTCAGGAAAACTCCTGACGTCACGAGCCGCCGGAGAGGCTTTTCCTGCCGCCCCCTCTCGGCGCTCCTCCCGCCGCCCCGTGCACCGTGGCCGCCCTGCCCGTAGCCCCCTCCTCCCGCAAGCATCGCGAGAGTGAGCACTGCTCCACCGCATCCAGCAACAGTCCGAGCCAGCGGCTTCCTCTTTATTTTAGGAAACAATTTCTTTCCTTCCTCTTCTTTTCGGATGTTATTCTCTCTTCACAACACATTGGGCAATGGGGTTGTTGTCGTCTTTGACAATTTCCCCTCCTCTCTATGACTTGTCTCACCTTTCTCTCACCCTGCCTTCTAACGGCTGAACCCTTAACGGAGTCACAAAGCAGATATAACGTATTTTTTTATTGGCGTGGACTACAGACGCGGGAATTGACAGAACTGTCTTTAAAGTGGGGTTTCCCATATGATATATATACATACATAAAACACGTCAGGCAGGTACCAGAATGATCTTGAAAATACCAGGATTTCACATACTTGAAGTCACACACATGACCCCACTACCTACCAAGATGTATAATTTTGTTATGAAATAACGTTATATTTTTCTTAACCAGTGCAGTCGTTCGTCGGCCCTCTCCGTTTTTAAGAGGACTCTTTAAGTCAAAATGTTATTTTTCATGTTATTTTCCCGCCCTCGATCGTAAAAGATTCATTTCTCTGTAGGTTAATAGACGAATAACATTGTCGCTCTCACTTTTGCAAATACTTCCTCTTTGGCGACCCCAAAAGTTTCAATACAGCATGATAAGTATTTAAAAGAAGAGGCTATGGATGTGTGAAGTGTCATATTTTTGCGTTAATTTACGAGAAGGCGATATTAGTGGTTGCTTGTGTGACTCGAGACTGAACCATCTCTTTTACCCAGAGGCACGAAATTTTTTGTATGAGTACCAAGCAGTTAGCATTCCTTTGTCACATGAATTGATTCTCGTCAAATGTATATGTCAGAAATTAGTTCTCAACATATCCCCCTTAATGGTTAGTTTCATTCTAGGTAAACACTCTGTAATGGATTGTAGTTGAAGTTGGTTCATGTGTAAGTTTATTGCAGTACGTTATTTCTTCTTTACCACCTAGATTGTTTAAAATCCAAAGCAAGATACAGTTACTTACAAATATTGAATTCTCTTGGAAAAAGTGACTTCGTTAGTAGGGTTACAGCCAAACAATAGTAGAGTAACCAGTGCTTTAAATGAAAATATGTAAGTGCGGTTACTCACCATGCAGAGTACCTGCACCTTTGCAGGTGCCCTGTTTGCTCCCGAGAAGTGCTGCAGGCACCCTGCCCATTAAACGTGTTGCACCAGTGCTGAAAAGTGCAGGTACTCTCCCTTTAAAATTAAAGAAGTGCAGGTACTCAGTACCGGACAGTACCTGCCCATTTAAAGCACTAAAGCAAGTGTTTATCTCCGTGGGGCGTTCTCAAGCTAGTTATGCCTTACTTCAAGATGCTCTGCTCCCTCGTCTGGTCTGCTCCATTGCCCCCTTTCCTTCGAAAAACGTGTTTTTCAAAAAAGAGAAATGTTTATAAACATAAATTTTTGTATTTGGGATTTTCAGAACGTCTACAGTATTTTATAAATTGCGTTTAGTACTGTAATATTAATTGAATGACGAGTAACTAACTGGCGAGACGCTGAATCCTGTGTTAATTAAGTCTTGATAAAGTAATTGTCTTTTGATGCCATCTTTTTTACTCACTGTATTGTTTTCAAGAAGGAAATATGATTGAGGTTTTTACCTTTATGTGGATCAAAGTGTCAAAGTGCCATTAGGTCTAAAGTTCTACATCAATATTCAAAAACTCAAAAAATTCGAAATTTAAAATGAGAAAAAACAACATTTTGAAAACAAAAAGTTTAAAAACAAAGACAGGAAGTTTGATAAAAACTGAAAATATTAGATTACGTTTAGATACAGTTTGGTCCTCATTCAGAGTTTCTCAGGTAATAAAAAAATGATCAAATTGTGTTTGTGTCTGAATTTTATCCAGAGTTGTGTGCAAATTGCACCCAGACACACAACTTTACCCTGCAAAAGTTCCTCAGCTACAACATGGAGGAATTTTCTCTGGTGGTTAGTTTCCCATTCCAACTTTCATTCCATTACAGGACGAAATGGGGCATATTTGTATTATTTTAACAAATAGTACAAGAAGAAACACAAATTTACCCCCATTCTGGCCTCTAAAATCGAGAATGTGTAGATTAACTGTCCCAGGAAACAAACAATATATGTGGCACTGCTCTTTCACTGGGTGATTACAACAGCCACACAAACCAGGGAACTTAAAGTGACCAGCTCATTGTTAAGGGAAGTGTCTATAGGTTAATGGTAGGAAAAAGGGTAAGCATGTGTATTACCGTCAGCAATAGGTTTGGTTTAAAGTTAGGGTGGAGAAGTACTTTATGGTTTGGCTTAATGTTAAGGATAAGGTGCACAAAGATATGGGGTGAGTGAAGATATTAGCACTAGGTTCAGATGGTGAGGTTTATGATACTTTTCAGCATAGTCCTGTAAAAACAAATGGAATAGAGAAATTGAAAAAAAAACGTTATCATTTAAATTATTGTCTTTCCTAACTTTACATTTAGAAATTTCAACTTATGTGTGTTGAGGTGATTTTTGCTACAAACATGTGCAAATTTAGAGTCAAATAAACTTTAACTTAAGTTGAGTAACAATCCTTTGGGACCTCGACAACGCTTTCAGATCTATATATACAGTGGAGTTGTTGTTGTAAAGTTTTACGTAGGTTCTTTTCACATTGAAGAGACACCAACTACAGAATATAAACGCGGTAGAAAGTTTGTAACAAGATATAGAAACAGTCTAATATGCAATTAAAAATAATCAATTGACATGCACATCTCATGCAAGGACATAAATGATGCTTTGGTTTCTCCATGCAAATGAAGTGTGATTCTTACAATTATTTACTTGCAATTTTTGTTAACGTATACACGATCCAGGAGGAGTAGCAGAGCCTTCATACACACGAGTATACTATCACTTTAGAAAGGACACATAAAAGAACAGTTACATCAAGAGAGGAAACTATACACAACTAAAACAAAAAAGTGGTGTCACAACCATGGTAGTATTCATAATAGCAGCAGCTGTAAGCATTAAAATAAATGAGAAATATCTTCAAGGCATTTGTAGCTAGGTATGTTGATGGGGTCTGTGGTTCTCACAAAACATATCAGTGAACATTTTTGGAGAATTAAGTGGCAGTGTTATTGAAAGAGATAAGCCTTCAAATTCTTTTTGAAAATTACAAAATTTGGAATTGTTCTGGTGTATGTTGGTTAAATTTAAATTGCATGCTAATCACAGTCAAATTCACCCCCTCACATACTTACCCGTTTATGTAAAGAAGAGCCATGTGTTAGATAACCTATTCATTGCTCCTTTTTCTTGTTTGCCCAAATTATGAGTTGAACAGTAAAACAGTTGTGTGATTGTGTTAATGCCTCCTTAACAGTTAAACAAATCCACATAAAAAAGGAGGCATTAAGTTGGTGCAAATGAATGCGCTCAACCTGAAATAACAATGTTATCACATGTTAGTATCAAATAATACATGGGATTTTGCAATCCCTGTATAAAAACGTCTCTAATTTCTTTATAATCTGAGACTTGTGATGCACACAGTTGCCAAATATAAAGAAAATATGTCGGAACCCAACTGTAATAACTTATTATGGTTGAGTTCCACCATCACAATGTCTGTTGCCAGATCCAGGAGTTAAGAGGAAAGGCTGGTCAGGTGACGGAGCATAATTAAAGCAGCTCTTTAATATAGAAAACAAACCATGGATTTTCTTTCTTTCTGCTCTGTTTTTCAAGCTGTAGAGTGACAACCAGAAATGAGATATATCTGGCAACGTGTTTATGTTTTGCATCCCTTAGGTAATTATATAAAGTTGGATTTTTTTCTGCATGTTTCTACACATTCTGAGCAATTGCACCTTTTCTTAAAAAAAAAAATGTTACAGCTTTTGTGATATATTTAACTTTGCACTTGATATTCTATTTTTATTCTTCATGCTTGTAAACAAGGTCTCGCTTTTATATAAAAGAGCTACATAGTAATGACTTAACTGGTTTGTGGGAAAGGTGATGGTGTGATCATGTACAATAGGAGATAAAGTTCCTCCAGCCATTCATTATAAGAATATTGCAAGTCACCTTTTCAATCCATTAGTTTATATAGTAACTGCTTAGTGACTTGCAATATCTTTATAATGTATGACAAGGGGCAATTTAGCCCATATCTTTTTATCTGAAACACAGAAATTTGGCCATAAAATCAAACAATAACTTCATTGCAGATAATGGGCATTTCATACATATTTCAAGCTGTACTCAAAATAAGCCTCCTCATAGGAATGGACATGTGAGTAATGGCAAGTGATATATCTTTACAAACCTATATTTATATTTCCAGGAACCACACACAGAGGATTCATTATTCTATTTTCACATTGCTGGTTGAACACTGTCATGATCTATAAATTGATTGAATTGAGTTTATTAAAATACACGGGGGATGTGACAGCAATTATTCTATTGCTAGCACTTTAATGTTTTTCCTGTTCGACTGAAAATAGTTTTTCTGCCTGGCTATCTTTAAGGAAGTTCTTATTGCTGGACTAATAGCATTTCCTTGCAGGTAGTAAGTGGGTTCACACGATTTATTGTGATTTGTTTAAAATATTGTAAGATATTGTGAATCGTTTACTGTCCAGTTGTTGTTTTTAAGACAAAAACGAACATTTAAGGGTTGTAAATGTTTATGTACATGCATGTAAAGCTTATGTGATTTTATTCTCTCTGACAGTCCAGTCCAGTTGTTCCATGTGCCACAGTACATATTTAATGTAAGTCATTTATGGGTTACTTTTTTTATATTACTTCTCTGTTGTGGGATGATTACAGAAATCTATAAAATCAGGTTCCCTTTTGGATCCCTGTCCCCCCAATTTAATTCATTTAGCTCCCAACGTTTTCTCCAGATATCTGGTGAACATTTTTAACAAAACGTTTAGCAGTGGATATTACCCTCAGAGTTGGAAAAAAGCCCCCATTTTGCCTTTAATGAAGAAATCCAATCTCGAGCCTTTGGATCCTAAATATTACTGACTAAGTTCATGCCTTCACTTTCTGACCAAAAGTGTAGAAAAAGCTTTAAATAAAGAACTGAGCCTATTTTTCAACTTCAATCACCTCCTGGACCCATCTCAATTCGGGTTCAGGAGCAAATACAGCATTGAATCAGTCCTGATTGTTGCCTTCCAAGAGTTGAGAGGTACCTTAGACTAAGGAGGTAATGCAGCCTTGATCCTGCTATATCTCTCAGCTGCATTTAACACAGTGAATCATCAGTTGTTGATTGGCCGTGTCTATTCCATTGACATCAAGAGAGCAGCACCTGCCCTCTTAAAATCTTTTTTGTCATAGAGTGAACAATTTGTTACTGGTGATGGCTTTACATCCAATCGCTTTTCACAACTATGTGGGGTGCCTTAGGGCTTGTCTCTGAGTCCCACCCTTTTAAATCTCTACGTTACCCCCTTGGCTAGGTGCTTTAAAACCTTTTGTTTCTCTGTAGAATCCTACACGGACGATACCGAGATTGTGGTCTAAAGCCACCATTACGACCCTGGCGGTCATGAGACCGCCAGGGCCGCAGTGGAGGTGGGACGACTGCCAAAGCAGCGGTCCAGCTTCCACATTATGACCATGGTGGAGCCGCCACGGTCTGACCGCTGGTCCTGCCAGCCAACAGCCTGGCTGTGCCGAGGGTCTTAATCCGCCAGGGCAGAGCTGCAACGCTGCCCTTCAGATTACGAGTCACCTTTCCGGCAGCCTTTGCATGGTGGTCCCACTGCCATGTGAAGGCTGGCGGAAAGTGGCTGCTGGGGGGCCCCATAGGGGCCTCTGCACTGTGCATGGGCAGCGCAGGGGACCCTATGGACAGCCCTGTCGCGCTTTTTGGGCAGTGAAAATCGCGATGGGTGCAGTCGCCGGCTCAATTACAAGCCGGCATCAATGTTGTGGTGTGTTTCCCGCTGGGCCAGCGGGCGGAAATGCTGTTTCCACCCGCCGGCCCTGAAGGAAACTCTTAATAGGTACCGCAGAGGGACGCCCGCATATGCGTTCATCCCGACGCAGGACTTTGGTGGGCGGCCTCCACCACCTGCCAAAGCCAAAATGAGGGCCTGAGTGTCTGGGAACCCGGAGGACTCTGCAGGCATAGTTCACAGCTTTATGTTGCATATAGGCAATTGGATGTCCAATAACTGCCTAAAATTAAACTCAGAAAAACTGACGTTCTCTTGTGGGCAACAACACCTCCTCTTGGTCCCTAAGTTGGTGGCCACAGGAATTGGGTACCCTGCCATTTCCTGTCTCAAAATCATGGGATCCTTTTTGATGATAAACTGTCATTTGAAAAGCAAATCAGTGCTGTGACCTCTTTATCCTTTTTTACTTTGAAAATTTTAAGGAAAGTATTCACTTATATTCCACAGGACATACCAAACTGCATTATTGTAACACCTTATTCACCAACTTGCAGCAACAAAACATTTAAACAAATTGCAAGTGTTGCAGAAGGCAGCAGCTTGTCTGCTGCTTGGGATCCCAAAGCATCAGTCTGCATCATAGGCTTTAATCTGGTTACATTGGTTACCAGCTAGAAAACACATAGGGGCTCATTCCAACCCTGGCGGTCTGTGTTAAAGCGGCGGTCAAACCGTCAACAGGCTGGCGGTAAAAAAAATGCAATTCCGACCCTGGCAGAAACCATCTACAGAGACCGCCACTTTAACACACCGCCCGCCACGGCAGGACAAACAAACAGCGCGGCGGTCACCGCCAACAGACAGACGGGAGACAATGTACCGCCCACCCTATCACAACCCACCAATCCGCCACCTTTTCCGGGCGGTAGCCCCGCCGATAAAAACACGGCGGAAACAGCCATTTCAAACGGAAAACGCTCACCTCCATACACCCCACGAGGAATCTGGACAGCATGGAACCCGAACTACACATCCCACCAGCCATTGTCTTCCTGCTCCTCTACCAGGAGCACGAACGCCGGCGCAGAAGACAACGGTGAGTACTGCACCTACGACCGAGGGGAGGGGGAGGCAAAAAATTACGGGGACACACATATGCGACACACCCACCCTCACCCTCAACCACTACAACACACACATCAATGCATAGCAACACATCACAGTTACACCCCCAAACCCCCCGGAAGAATGCAAAGGCAAAAGGAAATGATTATAAATATAGAATTATGGCGGTCATTCTGACCACGGCGGGCGGCTGTAGCCGCTCGCCATGCGGTCACCGCCAAATGGCTGCTCCGCGGTCAGAAGACCGCGGAGGCCATTCTGGCTTTCCTGCTGGGCCGGCGGGCGCCCGCCAAAGGAGCGCCCGCCGGCCCAGCGGGAAAGGCCCTGCAACATGGAAGCCGGCTCCGAATGGAGCCGGCGGTGTTGCAGGGGTGCGACAGGTGCAGTTGCACCCGTCGCGATTTTCACTGTCTGCAATGCAGACAGTGAAAATCTCTCTGGGGCCCTGTTAGGGGGCCCCTGCACTGCCCATGCCAATGGCATGGGCAGTGCAGGGGCCCCCAGGGGCCCCATGACACCCGTTCCCGCCATCCTGTTCCTGGCGGTAGCCATGGAGGTTCTGCCCAAGCAGGGGAAATCCGGCGGGAAACCGCCGGATCCCCTTTTCTGACCGCGGCTTTACCGCCACAGTCAGAATGGGCAGGGAAGCACCGCCAGCCTGTTGGCGGTGCTTCCGTGGTCCTCCACCCTGGCGGTCGATGACCGCCAGGGTTGGAATGACCCCCTATATTGCAAGACTGAGTATAAAATATATCACACATCTATAACTTTATATACATAAATTGTTCAGTCCGATATGTCTATCAGCCATTGTTCGTGGGCCACTGGGCCAAAACACATGGGCAAAGCCCACACAGGATACCTGCCTCCAATGGAGAGAACACTGCAGGGGCATCAGATAGGAAAACTACAGGCACCTCAGGGGGAAGGGAAGGGGGGGCACCTCAGCCAGATGAGTCCACGACGCCAGATCCACGAGGGGCCTCCATGGCCACTGTGCCATCCTGGGGAGTGCAAAGCCACAGTCTCACAAGTCTCTACAGTGGGTGGGTTGCCCACTGTGCCATCCTGGGGAGTGCAAAGCCACAGTCTCTCAAGTCTCTACAGTGGGTGGGGTGCCCACTGTGCCATCCTGGGGAGTGCAAAGCCACAGTCTCTCAAGTCTCTACAGTGGGTGGCTTGCCCACTGCCATATCCTGGGGAGTGCAAAGCCACAGTCTCACAAGTGGATAACAGTCTCCACTGGTACTGGAGGGGAACTAGTGCCCAGAGTGCTTCGTGCAGCCCTGCCCGACACAGATGCGGGCCTGCCCCTTCCGCCAATGGGCCAGCGGTGCTTGAGATGAAGGGCCCAGTTCAGCGGTGCTTGAGATGAAGGGCCCAGTTCAGCGGTGCCCAGCGGAGCAGTGCTTGAGATGAAGGGCCCAGAGGAGCGGTGCTTGAGATGAAGGGCCCTGTTCAGCGGTGCTTGAGACGGCGGTGCCCTGTTCAGCGGTGCTTGAGATGAAGGGCCCAGTTCAGTGGTGCTTGAGACGGTGGTGCCCAGCGGAGCAGTGCTTGAGATGAAGGGCCCAGTTCAGCGGTGCTTGAGACGGCAGTGCCCTGTTCAGCGGTGCTTGAGACGGCGGTGCCCAGTTCAGCAGTGCTTGAGATGAAGGGCCCAGTTCAGCGGTTCCTGAGACGGCGGTGCCCAGCGGAGCGGTGCTTGAGATGAAGGGCCCAGCGGAGCGGTGCTTGAGATGAAGGGCCCTGTTCAGCGGTTTTGAGACGGCGGTGCCCAGCGGAGCGGTGCTTGAGACGGCGGTGCCCTGTTCAGCGGTGCTTGAGACAGCGGTGCCCTGTTCAGCGGTGCTTGAGACGGCGGTGCCCTGTTCAGCGGTGCTTGAGACGGCGGTGCCCTGTTCAGCGGTGCTTGAGATGAAGGGCCCAGTTCAGCGGTGCTTGAGACGGCGGTACCCTGTTCAGCGGTGCTTGAGATGAAGGGCCCAGTTCAGCGGTTCCTGAGACGGCGGTGACCTGTTCAGCGGTGCTTGAGATGAAGGGCCCAGCGGAGCGGTGCTTGAGATGGCGGTGCCCTGTTCAGCGGTGCTTGAGACGGCGGTGCCCTGTTCAGCGGTGCTTGAGACGGCGGTGCCCTGTTCAGCGGTGCTTGAGATGAAAGGCCCAGTTCAGCGGTGCTTGAGACGGCGGTGCCCTGTTCAGCGGTGCTTGAGATGAAGGGCCCAGTTCAGCGGTTCCTGAGACGGCGGTGCCCTGTTCAGAGGTGCTTGAGATGAAGGGCCCAGCGGAGCGGTGCTTGAGATGAAGGGCCCTGTTCAGCGGTGCTTGAGACGGCGGTGCCCTGTTCAGCGGTGCTTGAGATGAAGGGCCCTGTTCAGCGGTGCTTGAGACGGCGGTGCCCTGTTCAGCAGTGCTTGAGACGGCGGTGCACAGTTCAGCGGTGCTTGAGATGAAGGGCCCAGTTCAGCGGTTCCTGAGACGGCGGTGCCCTGTGGAGCGGTGCTTGAGATGAAGGGCCCAGCGGAGCGGTGCTTGAGATGATGGGCCCAGTTCAGCGGTTCTTGAGATGAAGGGCCCAGTTCAGCGGTTCTTGAGACGGCGGTGCCCAGCGGAGCGGTGCTTGAGATGAGTGTCCTGGTCAGCGGATCCGGCCCAGGCATGGATGTCACTCGCCACCTGACATGTGGCTGGCGGGGCCTTCCTGCCCATCTGTCTGGTGGCTTGCGGGGCCCTCCTGGGCTGCAGTTCTCGGCCTGTGGGTGTCCTCCTGCCCACCTGGGACGTGGCTTGCGGGGCCCTCCTGGGCTGCAGTACCGGGCCTGTGTGTGTCCTCCTGCACACCTGGGATGGGGCTGGTGGGGCCCTCCTGGCCAGCTGGCCTGCTGCCGGACTTGTCGGGCATGCTGCCCTTCCCACCCTTCCCTCTACGCTTGTGGCCCTTTCCCACCTTTGGCGGTGTGCCAGGTGGCACCCGACTTCCTGCCGGAGCCAATGTAGGGATTTTTGTCCCTGGGGTCTTTGGTCGCTCGCGCCGGGCATTGGCAATCTTAGGATGCTTTTCCGGTGGTGGGCTGGCCGTGCCTTGGCTCCTAGCAGAACTGGATGCCCTTGAGGGTGGGGGACTCCACAGTCCATGGACAACAGTCTTCACAGGTCCCGGTTTTGTGGTGGCTGAGGTGCTGATTGGAGTCTTATGAGATGGACGGGGTGGGGGAGTTGTTGGAAAGAGGTTAAGGTTGGCAAGGAAAAGCAATTTGGAAAGAGAGGGACGGGTAGGTGTAGTGGGTATGGGAGTGGAGGAAGAGGATGTGGTTGTAGGAGTGTGAAGTCTGGTGTCTTTGGGTGCAGGTGCTTGGGCTGGAGGCTGTCGTGAGGTGGATGGCTGTTGGGTGGGTGGCTGCCTGCATTTGTGTAGTTTGGAAGAGGGGGTTACAGACACACTGGGAGAGGACACAGGGGACGTGTAAATGGTAGTGGGGGTGGTGACTGCACGTGTGCGGAGTGTTCTGGTGGGTGTGCTGGTGATGGATGTAGTGGCTGAAGATGTTGTGCAAGCAAGAGTGAGTGGAGACGTGACAAGGAGGGAGGAGGGAGACGAGGAGGAGGGGGACACAGTGGAGGCAGTGGCTGTTGGTATGTCTGCATGTGGATGTTGCTTGTGTGAATGCTTGTGTGATGTGTGGTGCTTATGTCTGGATGAGCTTCCCTTGGGTGTTGAGGTGTGTGCAGGCTGGTCTGATGGTGTGTCTGGGATAGGCAGAGGTACAGGGGATTGCGTCTGGGTGGAGGGAGTTGGAGGGGGGAGACTAGAGACAGGGACAATTGCTGCCGTCAGTGCTGAGGCCAGAGCGTTGAACGATCGCTGATGGGCAGCCTGACCCGAATGAAGGCCCTCCAGGTATGCATTACTCTGGTGCACCTCCCTTTGTACACCCTGGATGGCATTCAAAAGGGTAGACTGCCCAACAATGATGGTCCTCAGGAGGTCAATGACCTCCTCACTGAGGGCAGCGGGGGCGACAGGGGCAGGGCCTGAGGTGCCTGGGGCGAAGGAGATGCCCACCTTCCTGGGTGAGCGGGCACGGGGCAAACGCTGAGGGGCTGCTGGGAGGGCGGTGCTGGTGCGCTGGGTGGCGGCTGTACCTGTTGTTGCGGGGGGCACGGATGTTGCCGCCACCACAAGGGAGCTCCCTTCAGAGGACGATTCGCTGTCACTGACATCAGCACGAGTCCCCGCTGTGGAGCTCCCCTCACCCTCCGTCTCACTGGTGAAATCCGAGTCAGTTGCATGGCCCGCCATGGCCATGTGAGATGCAGCTCCCTCGTGCTCCGATGCCACTTCTCCTCCGCCTGATGATGCTAATGCACACATGAACAGGAAGACCACAAAAAAGGGGGGGAGGAGAAATAAAGACATGTTGAGTGCATGGATTACCGCTACCGTTGGCGGACAAGACAGACACAGAAGCCCCCTGCACTACATCGCGCACTTGGGGTCCACTATGCAATCCGTGGGACATGGCCTACAAGCCTATGGACGACAACTGCACACATAGATGACACAGGGCCATGGATACCTGTACTTGGCACCCTACAGAGGTGGGGGGCGGGGGCACAGGGCCATGCCTTACATGCCTTAGCCTACAGAAATCGCCCTGGCCTAGGGATACCCACAGCCCTCCTCCCCCACCCAGGCACCTCCACTGCGCGCAAAGTCAGCAGAATGTATTTGTACTCACCCCCTTGTGTCTGCTGTGATGTCCTCACGCGCCCATCCAAATCGGGGTAGGCCACCGCCAGGATCCGGGACATCAGGGGGGTCAAATGACGACTGGCACCCCTCCTACGTTGGGAGGCATCCCCAGCTGAGCCTCCGCGGTCTTCCTGCTCCAGCGTCGGATGTCCTCCCACCTCTTCCGGCAGTGGGTGCCCCGTCTGTTGTGGACCCCCAGGGTCCGGACGTCCTTGGCGATGGCACGCCAAATCGCGACTTTCTGGTGGGCGCTGACCTATGTGACATGTACAGGGAGAGAAAAATTGTCATCACCTTCTGCATGCTCGATGTGAGTGGCCCCCCATCCCCACCCTTGCCATGTGGCACATGCTCTCATCTGTCGTTTGATGCATGCCTCAATCGCTCCCCTCCCCACCATCTTTCATCCACCCCACTCAACCCAGGCATTGCCCGCTAAGCATGGTCCCAGTGTACTTACCTGTTGGTCTGGAGGACCGTAGAGTAGCGCATACTGAGGGAGGACCCCATCCGCAAGTTTCTCCAACTCCTCCGCAGTGAAGGCAGGGGCCCTTTCCCCAGTCGCATGAGCCATTGTCTCTTCCAGACCGAGGTCACAGCAGCACTTGCAGTGTAGGTCCTCTCCTGTCGAAGATCAGGTATCGAGTGATTAAGCAGATAGAAAATGGCGGTCACACCCGTGGCGGTGCGTACTGCGGCGGTGCGTACCGCGACCGCCGGCGCACATCGTCATTGGTTCCTGAAACCCATAGGGTTCAATGTTAACCAGTGCGGCTTAGCGCCGCGGTCTTCGACCGCCTACCGCCGCGGTGTGCCACGCCAGCACATTGACCTCACATCCCACTGTCGCACTTCACAGGTCAGGCAGCCGCCATTTCAAGGGCCCACATGGCCTAATTACCAACTGCGTCACACATACCTAGGCCATGCACCAACACTCATACAAGCCATTCAATGCATTGGGAATCGTGTTATGTGCAAGCTGTGGTTACGTACCTGTGGGTTGATTGACTCTGTGCTCGCTGTTGTCCTTCATAGGCACCGTCCGCTGGGACATGCGAGGAGATGGAGGAATCTTCCTATGTACAGACCGCTGGTGGACCTGTCGACAATGGAGGAACGACATGTCATACTGACATACAGGCTTGACCGAGCCACTATACAGGAACTGTGTGCCCAGCTGGAGCCAGACCTGATGTCACCCATCCGCCAACCCACAGGGATCCCCCCTCTAGTGCAGGTGCTGTCAGTACTCCATTTCTTAGCAAGTGGGTCATTTCAAACAACAGTGGCCATATCATCAGGGATGTCCCAGCCTATGTTTTCCAAGGTGTTGTCCAGAGTGTTGTCTGCCCTGCTGAAACACATGCGGAGCTACATCGTTTTCCCTGAGGTGGGGGATTTACCTACAGTGAAGTGTGATTTCTATGCCCTTGGACATATCCCCAACATCATAGGTGCCATTGGTGGGACACATGTTGCTTTGGTCCCCCCCAGTAGGAGTGACCAGGTGTACAGGAACCGGAAGAGTTATCATTCCATGAATGTACACATGGTGTGTTTGGCTGACCAGTACATCTCCCATGTTAATGCCAAGTTCCCTGGGTCAGTGCATGACGCTTACATCCTGCGGAATAGCAGCATCCCGTATGTGATGGGTCAACTCCAGAGGCACCGGGTGTGGCTATTAGGGGACTCTGGTCACCCCAACCTGTCCTGGCTACTGACCCCAGTGAGGAATCCCAGGACAAGGGCAGAGGAACGGTACAATGAGGCCCATGGGCGGACTAGGAGGGTGATCGAGCTAACCTTTGGCCTCCTGAAGGCCAGGTTCAGGTGCCTCCATATGACAGGTGGATCCCTAATGTACTCACCAAAGAAGGTGTGCCAGATCATCGTGGCCTGCTGTATGCTTCACAACCTGGCTTTGCGCCGCCATGTGCCTTTTCTGCAGGAGGATGGTCCAGATGGTGGTGTTGTAGCAGCTGTGGAGCCTGTGGAGAGTGAAGAGGAGGAAGCTGAAGAGGACGACATAGAGAACAGGAACACAGTAATACAGCAGTATTTGTAGTGACACACAGGTAAGAGTAGACACCGGCATATTACATTTACTTAATGACTCCTACCTCTCTACTGTCTGACTTTTTCCCCCAGTGTATGGTAACTGTGTTGTGACTTTCCCTTCCGTTTTCAGAGATGTGGGCCCCACTGCGTGACATCTGCTTTGTTTCCCCATGGACTACAGCTGTGTGACAGCGGTTTGTTAGCATCACAATGTGAATGAACATTTTGGCACGGTCATGTCTAATACATTTGTTCTAAATCACAGCCAGACTCCAGATTGTTTTGTGCAATAAGTGTTTTTATTCAAGTGCTCTAAATTGAATGGGTGGTTGCAAATCGGTGAGGGGTGATGGTGGAGGATTGTCCATGGCAGAGTCCAGACTATCAGTTTCACAGGTGCATTGTCTAAATGCCTGTGGGAAGTGGAGCAGGGGCAGTTTAAGGTTGGACAGGGTGACAATGTGGGACAGTGGGATGACAATCAGGGCGGTATCCTTTGCTGGCGGGGGTCTTGACATCTTACTCTGTCTTCTTCCTGGATCTCAGGGCCCGCTTGCGGGGTGGTTCTCCTTCTGCAGGGGGTGGGGTTCTGGTGGCCTGTTGGTCTTGTGTCGGGGCCTCCTGTCCACTAGGGCCGGCGGAGGTGGTAGGCAGTTCTTGGTGCATGCTAGTGTCAGGGGCCCTTTGAGGTGCCACAGTGTCCCACAATGTCGTGACTACCTCATTCAGGGCCACTACGATGGTACCCATGGCAGAACTGATGTTTCTTAGTTCCTCCCTAAACCCCATATACTGTTGCTCCTGCAGAAGCTGGATCTCCTGAAGCCTGGCCAGGACCGTCGCCATCGTCTCCTGGGAGCGGTGGTATGCTCCCATGATGGAGGAGAGGTCCTCGTGGAGAGTGGGTTCCCTGGGCCTGTCCCCCCCCTGTCGCACAGCAGCCCTCCCAGTTCCCCTGTTTCCCTGGGCCTCTGTCCCCTGGACCATGTGCCCACTACCACTGCTCCCAGGTCCCTGTTGTTGTTGGGTTGGTGGGTTAGCCTGGGTTCCCTGTAGTGGTGGACACACCGCTGATTGACGTG
Organism: Pleurodeles waltl; assembly: GCF_031143425.1. Lineage (NCBI taxonomy): Eukaryota > Metazoa > Chordata > Amphibia > Caudata > Salamandridae > Pleurodeles > Pleurodeles waltl. The sequence goes on along the minus strand of NC_090444.1, from coordinate 613,094,006 downwards.
TCCTGGGGACAGAGGTATGGGCCCGCTGGGTGGGTGCTGTGCTGGTGTTCCCAGAGGGGGGAAGGTCTACTGTGGCCTGTGGCTGTGTGAGGGGAACCGACTGTCCCGAGGTCCCCGATGGACCGGGCTGGTCATCTAGATCCAGGGAGACAGAGCTGCTGTCCTCACTGTGGGCCTCTTCTGGGGGTGGAGTGGACATTTGTGGACCCTCCTGCGCGGTGACGTGGCGTTCGGGTCCTGCAGGGGTATAAAAGTATGGTTATTGCTTCTGTGTGTGTCATAGCGTGCAATGGGTGGGTGCCCGTGTACCCCAGTGCTGGCATTCCTTTGTGGGGGCTGTTGTGACGGTGGTTGGGGGTGGGGGGGTTGTATGTGTATGTGCAGTGGGCATGCTTAGGTGATGGGTGTCCATGCTTTGTGGACGCATGCAGGGCTAGGTGTTGGGATGGGTGGGTTGTGATGGTGAGACAGTTGCAAGGAGTAGGATGTGATGGGGGTGAGGGTGGGGGTATGAGTTGGCATGCAGGTGGGGTGGGGGGAAGAAGTAGTTAAGATTTGCCTTACCAGAGTCCATTCCTCCACCTACTCCTGCGAGGCCCTCAGGATGCAGGATGTTCAAGACTTGCTCCTCCCATGTTGTAAATTCTGGGGGAGGAGGTGGGGGTCCGCCGCCAGTCTTCTGCACCGCGATGTTGTGCCTGGATACCATGGAACGCACCTTCCCCCATAGGTCGTTCCACCTCTTCCTGATGTCGGCCCGATTTCTTGGGTGCTGTCCCACAGCGTTGACCCTGTCCACTATTCTGCTCCATAGCTCCATCTTCCTGGCAATGGTGGTGTGCTGCACCTGTGCCTGTGCCCCGAACAGCTGTGGCTCTACTCGTACAATTTCCTCCACCATGACCCTGAGTTCATCATCAGAGAACCTGGGGTGTCTTTGCGGTGCCATGGGGTGGTGTGGGTGATGTGTAGGGTGGATTGTGTGGTGCTAAGTGTGGTGATGTGTATTGTTGTGTTGTGTGAAGTGCGTGCAAATATTGCTGGGTGACAGTGAATTGGGCGTCTGGGTGCTCGGATGTCTTTTCTCGGTGCGTGTTCACGAATCTCTAGGAGTGGAGGTTTGTGGGTGATGTGGGTGTGTATTTTATATTTAATTGGGTGTGTGGGAGTGGTGTGTGTATGTGTCTCAGGTGTGTGTATTTTGAATTGTCCAATGTGGTTGTATTTTGTAAGTGTGTGTGTATTTTGACCGCGGCGGTGTGTACCGCCAATGGAATACCGCGGTTGAAAGACCGCCGCGTGGATTCGTGTGTCGTGATAGTGTGGGCGTATTTCTGTTGGCGTGACGGTGGAGGTTTGGTCATCGCCAGTTTCTCGCTGCCCCTTGGTGTGGCGGACTTTTGTGGATGTCTGTATTTTGGCGGTTTGCCTCTTGTGGGTCAGAATGACCGTGGCGATTTACCGCGGCCGCGGTGGTGTTATGGCGGTCTTCTGAACGGCGGTAAGCGCCTTTTACCGCCGAGGTTGGAATGACCATCATAGTCTTCAAGGCTTTGTAATTTGCCTTTAAATCTCTCCATCATACAGGTCCTGATTACTTCAAACAAAATTTTATATGGTACATTCCTTCTAGGACTCTGAGTTCTTCCTCAGCCTACAATGTGGTCACTCCTAAATTTAGAAGATCTCAGTGGACAAGCATACGTTTTTTAGTTTGTACTGCTAAATTGTGGACCTCTCTTCCGCTTCCGTTAAAGACATGCACAGACCTTCATCCTTTTAGGAAGGCTTTAAAAACTTGTTTTTTAATCAATAAAGTTGTGGGTCTTTATCTTTTGGGTTCTTCTGTTTTGAATCTCTGTCGTAGTGATTTTTCTCCTTCTTTTTCCTGCAGTGCCAAGACAATCTCAGGCAGTAGCACTCTTTATAAAATAATTTTTCCTTTGATTTCATACAGTAGGCAATTGCTTCTCAGTAGATAAAAAATGTAAAACAAATATGCACACTAATCCACCTAATATGCATCTATGCCCTGCCACAAAGCATTCTGCAAGTATCTGCATTTAAAGTCACAACTTTTTGAGGGAAAGGCAGCAGATTCTAATCCTTTTGTATCACCTTTGATAGATTATCATTGATAACTTGCAAATATCCTTTTGAATCACACAGTCTACAGGGATTGCATAGCACTTTTTCAAGGGAAGATCTTTTTATTAGTATCAAGAAACAAAATCTGCAAGGAACACAACTAGATGGTTATAACCCAAGACGAAAGGTTCACACTGCGCATTGTGTGAGGTTATAGTTTAACAAATTTATGATATCACCCATTCTTTCAGGTGGACCACTGCTCATTTCCAAGAAAATAAAGGACATCGAACAAACAGTAGTAATAAGTCACTGTTTCTTGCACCTGAAGTGCTTCATTAGCAATATTTCAGCTACCAAAAGTGGTGTGAGGTAATTCAGTATTTGGTGGGGGGGGGAGGGCTCTGGAGACATTTGAAGTTTGAGGTGATCCACTTTACAGAGATATGTTTCTAGGCAGGTCAAAAATAGAATTGAAGGATGCCTGTCTGATGATATCAATCCTCACGTCACACAAGAGAATCATCCAATTTACCTGGCAGGTGCAGTCTGAGAGATTATACTCTTCTGTCTTATTTTATGTGTAGCTTCACAAAACTGTTGAAGACTCTGGGAGTGGCCCGGAGAGTGCAGGAAATCAGGGTGGTAATTTTCCCAGAGAACATAAGTACTGCGTTGCAGTAGAACAGACTTCGGTCTCAGGTCCATCAAGCAATAGATGTGTGGGAGGGGTGGGCTTTGTCTTTAACTGGACAAAAATTCATGCAGTTCTCAAACTGTGCACTTTCTCAGATGCACAACAGGCGTTATGTCCTTATGTTTCAACTCCCTCATTTAAAGATATAAGCAATAAAGAACAAACTTGGGTACATTTCAAGGCTGCAAGGCCAACTGACCACAGTAGCAGTTGCTGACAGTGGTAGGGCTGTTAGGTTTTACAGTCCAAAAATCTTTCTGGGATCTTTGCACTGTGGCACACTCACCACCTCTTCTGTGGTCTGATGAATTCAGAACCAGGAACCCTCTTGGAAAATGCCAAATTGAACATTTATTGCTAGTTTAACCACACGAAGGCCTTTAATTGTAAGACCATTATTTGTGTGGCTCCAGATGTAATTTTAGAGTCCGAGCAAGGAGCAAGGAAGTTAGGTTTCAGCACCAGATAGGAAGACAATACAACAGGCAACAAGTGGTCCAGCAATATACTATGCTGTTAAGTGTCGTTTGGGGTCCATGCTGTATCTAAGTTACCTGTACAATGGCTTTGCTATGAGGTGCATCAGTAATTAGTGGAGCATGAGTTCCAAAGTTCTTGCTGACATCACATAGGAATTGTGGCATGGTTGGCTAGCCTAGAAAATTTTGGACAAAGAGAGAAAAACTTTAAAATATTGTTGCTGATTGGAACTCTCTAGACTGACTGGAGGTTGGATCCAGAGATGTGTAAGACAATCTCAGGCAGGTATGGCTTCTGCAACAGGCCGTATCAAAGTAGGCTCTTTTCCTTATCAAGTGGTTCTGACTGCAGATACCAACATAAGGTATCAAGGTTTATGGAGTGGGGTTGTTCTTCTACAGTGGCAGATGTGATTCAGGTTCCAAACTTCCTGTCTTAGTTGGGGGAAAAAGAGAAGGCATATAAAACAATACATTTTTTAGATTTTTAGATTAGCCTTCTCCACAGTTTATGTCCCAGGTGCAAAGGCTCCATGACGTGAACATCTCTTTGTAAACATCTGGAATGAATCAGACCGATAAAACCCCAAACAGTTTAATGCTGCTGGTTGTGATATTTCATGAAAGTTTTGGATCTGTTTGTTTTATCAAGCAAAAGAATATTTTGACTCGAAGACTGGAGACATTTTGCTCCATAAGGAAAAATATGCCCCTTTTATAGAAGCATCAAATCCAACTCTTTCTCTTTTCAGAGAAAAAACAAAATGGAGAATAACCACTTGATGACTCCAGTATGATGACGCTCCATTTTGGCACATTTCTCAAATGAGGTAACCTTTTCACTCAAAAGATTAGAGGACATTCTACAAAAAGCACAAGATAAAAACTAGGCACATGGGTGAAGAACAAGGTAAGGAAAAAAAGTCAGAATTTATGGTGAGTGGGAGCGAAAGCGGTACAAGGGCATACCTTGAAGTTCTGGGATGTACGTGTATGTAAACTACTGTTTTGGTTGGGGTTGAGGTAGTAGGATGTAGGTAGGTGTGGAGGTGCTAGGATATGATTAGATGTAGTATGTATAGTTAGTGAGGTAACATAGTATATAAAGGGATAGAAGTACAAGGACAGAGAAAGACATAGAGGCACTAGGTATTAGCTTTGGTAGATTTACTAGGGGATAGGTAGGGATAGAAGTGTGACTTAAGTAAGGTACATGTACTAAGGCATAGGCAAGGGTAGAGGTACAATGGTTTGGATAAGGGTATAGGATTTTGGCTTAAGGTAGGAGTGGAGGTGCAAGGGTATAGACAGCTGTAGAGGTACTGCGGTATGAACAGAGGTACAAGGCTACCAACAGGAGTAGAAGACAGGCAAGGAAGAAAACATAATCTAGGGAGGGAGAAGGGAAAAAAGGACCACTTTGGATATAGAAAGAGAGTCAAAGAGGCAAAAGAGAGGTGGCATGTAGAAGGTTCCCCCTTCACTACTGAGGCAAAAAAGATGGTAGGTACAGAGTGAAAGGAAGCGTGTAGGGATTCATCCTGTGAAAGAGTTAGGGAATAGGGAAGCTATGCCATCCTGTAAATAAATCACTGCTGTGGATGCTTTGACCTGATTTGCACCTAGTACTTAACTTCATATTCTGAGAAGAAATACACCCCCCCAAATGAAATGAATATTCTCCTCTAATGGGTGGGTAAGACGTTTTGTTTTTCTGCCCTTGCTTGCCAAAAGAACACCTCCAAAAGAAGATCTTCTGTAGAGCAGAGACTTCCAGAATTTTCTAGTCCTGATTTTGAAGCTGAAGTCTGCTGCCACTGATCCACTTAGGTCCAGAGAGAACGAGAGAGGCAAGGTGAGAACATTGTTACTCGGTTTGTTGTGGAAGTTAAACCTGCTTTCCCATAAAGACCAGAGATACCATTAGAAAAAACAGACTAATACAGATACTCATAGTTGTTGAATCTCGCATTAATAATTATCGTTAAAAGTCCTAGTTATTTTGGTCATTGCCCATGTATGTTTTATAATGATGTTTAGTTCTTTGAGCATGAACCCATTTACACTGTGAAATTCAGGAAGCGACTGCTTTAGTGGCAGAAAGTTACCATGTGAAACTCTAAGCCCTCATTGTGAGTTGCATAGTACTAATGGGATGCAAATGTAAAATTACAAATGTAATTACTGTTGCCATTTGGTAACACCCCACCAATACTATGCAAGTATGAGTAAAACCCTGCAGAACAAGGAATAATTGTGTGGACAAGGAACTGCCTTTCAGTATTCTCACGGTATTGCCTTTTCGGAATTGTTTAATGCACATATTTTTTAACTTCTCTGTGTAGATGGTAAATGTGTGCACCTGCATCTGTGTGGGATAGTGATAGAAGGAAAGAAGTAGGGAACGTAGGGGAGGAACGAGAAAGAACAGTTCTGGCAGGGGGTAGCATTGAATGCTCCCCCCTTGCCAGTGAAAAAAGTCTGGGTGAAGTGAGGGACTTGGCTTGGCTGCTGTTGCTGCTAAAGCCTCATGCTGTTTTACTGGCTAGTAAATTTGGGGCCATTGTTCCCACACCTGGGAAAACAGGTTACAAAAACATGGGGCTCGTCCTGATCAGGAGAGCAGTAACCCATCAGGAAACACCATTCTGCCTGATTTATAATTAGGTCCTCAGTGTTCATTTAAGGCATTCTGTGTGCAGCCATATTCTCCTTCAGAGGTGAAATTGTTCTGTTGGATAATTATCTCGCTCAAGAAAAACTGAAATGCCATGAAGTAATCAAAGTCTGCAATGAAGAAGCTGAAGACTGTTCTAAAGGTGCTGACCGTGTAGTTTAGTTAATGACTAATTTATAAAAGGTGCGCTTGTTACAAGAAATGACGTATTTTGTATATTAAGCATTCCACAGGAGTCTGTAAAACAATTGCTAGATATCTTGCCCTATGATGTGTGCCAGATGCCAAACTCTTAAAAGAATATAGAGATTTGCTAGATAAGATCACAGCTTTCATTTACAGGTAGATAAGAGTTGAGAGTGTTGTGTAGATCTATGTACTGCTTATCCTTCCTTTTTAGGCATGGTGGAATCTATTAATTACTCTTTTATTAACCATCTCTTAGATTATTGTTCCTCCAGTGCCACTTCCTGGATGCCTTCACTGGGAAGCTGCTGCTGGCTGCCTGTTTTGCATCCTGTTTTGGCACCAGAAGTCAAGGTGATGAGAGGTACTGTGGGGTATAAGTTGCTACTTTGGCGATATCAAGCTCAAACCCTCAAAGCCATTCAAAAACAGCAAAGGTGTTATTCTGTCTCTTTATTTGCCCTTCCCAACTACCCATTTGTTGGGTATTGATAACTTGAAGAATAATGTAATGAAACACCCAAAACTTGATCCATTATTTCCTGACTAGGGATAAGAACTTGTTTCCTCTGTTAGATATTATAAGAGTTGACAGTCAATGTAAGTTGAAATGTTGGAGTGAACGCTCATGATAGCACAGAAGCTTGTTCACAATCCTTTCATAGCAGACTAGTGGGATCCCTTAGAGTACAACTTGAACAACATCTAGATAATTTAAGAAATAAGGAACATTAGACACAGTGGAGTGGGGTATTCTGCTGTCACGGTATAATTTCAGTAATTGCTGCTGTAATTCAATATTGGGTATCCATAACCTGGATCCTTTGTGTAGGAACTCGTCTTTGGTATAGTATTGTCTGCCTGAATGTATTCAAAGTTTCTACTGGTTTGCGATCGGAATGGATATAATCTTTTTTTCAACAAAATGCATTGTTATACAATAATCCCAATTTATTACTTATAATAATGTAACAAATTTACAGTTTAACCCGGGTGGGCAATTGAAAGGGAAAAATTGTTAAACTAGAATGTCAGTCTGTATTCCATGTGCCTATGCCCAACTCTCAGAACATAAAAACTCTGAAAAGTATTAACGCTGACCGTCCTGCTGGAAGACAAAGCAAGGCCTAAGCAGATGACCTGGATAAATTCACCAATAAATGAGGTGCTAGGCTCCCTTGAATTCCCTTAGCAATCTGCTGATCCCTCGCCCTGATTCAGAGCACACAGCAGGGTGCTTGACTGTACAGTCATGATGCAACATTTCACTGGGTGTGCTCAAAGGTGGGGGGACAGATGCAAAAATGCATAGTCTCTGGTGGTAGGCGGGCACAATGAGACAATCAAATGACAAATGTTGAACATAAGAACACATTGTGGCACCCTTTGTGATATCCCCAAGGCTGGCAATGCACTTAAGACAGAGGGTAGCACACATAGGGGGTCATTACGACCCTGGCGGTCATGGACCGCCAGGGCCGGGGACCGCGGATGCACCGCCAACAGGCTGGCGGTGCATCCAGGCCAATTCTGACCGCAGCGTTAAAGCCGCGGTCAGAAAAGGGAAACCAGCGGTTTCCCGCTGGTTTTCCCCTGGCCTGAGGAATCCTCCATGGCGGCGCTGCAGGCAGCACCGCCATGGGGATTCCGACCCCCTTACCGCCAGCCTGGTTCTGGCGGTTTTGACCGCCAGAACCTGGTTGGCGGTAACGGGTGTCGTGGGGCCCCTTGGGGCCCCTGCAGTGCCCATGCCAATGGCATGGGCACTGCAGGGGCCCCCTAACAGGGCCCCACCAAGATTTTCAGTGTCTGCATAGCAGACACTGAAAATCGCGACAGGTGCAACTGCACCCGTCACACCCTTTCCACTCCGCCGGCTCCATTCGGAGCCGGCACCCTCGTGAAAGGGGGTTTCTCGCTGGGCTGGCGGGCGGCGTTCTGGCTGTCGCCCGCCAGCCCAGCGGGAAACTCAGAATTACCGCGGCTGTCTTTTGACCACGCAGCGGTATTCTGACGGCGGTACTTTGGCGGGCGGCCTCCGCCGCCCGCCAAAGTCAGAATGAGGCCCATAGTGTCAGGTCCTGCAACCCTACTGCAGCCTTGCAGAGACAGATCTAACAAAGATCAAGCTCTTTAAAGACCAATTTGCTATTGATGTCACAGCTGTGACCTCTTGTGCTCCGATAAACTTTGGTACCATATTTGCCGTTGACATGTGCTCTCCTTGTTTTGATTTAATTATATTATATACCTTTGATTGTATTACTTACAACTAAAATACAAAAAACAATTTAAAAACTCTTTAGACTGTAAAAGCCTTTTGGACTGTGCCCTGAGACAGACTCTCTCCAGCCACACACCAGAATTTCTGCACATTAGTACTTTGGCAAATCATATGGAAGAAAATTACTCCAGAGAAAGCTCATTTAGTGCACTCCTTTCCCATGCTGGCATTCATTTTCTGTAAGAGGCTAGGTGGTAGGTTTGATGTAACACATCCAACTCCATGACTTTGAATTTAGTAAAATCATATACAGTCTTTATATCATGTAGACATGCCCTCCCCACCCTGGCCGCCAGGGTCAGAATGACCCCCATAGTCCCTTTGAATTGGTTTTCGGGAGGCAGCCTCGCAGTCTCCTGGATATGGCGGCCGAGACATGGGAGGAAGAACAGGAAGAAGGGAAACCCCTGATGGACTACATCCATCAACTTAGAAGTCAGTTACAAACCCTCTGGGAAGATGTTCATAGTCATTTAGTCACGGCTCAGAATCAACAAAAATCATACTATGACAAGGGAAGCAAAATAGGTTCTTTTCTCCCTAATGAACAGGTCCTCATTATGCGACCTACATCTGACCATAAACTGATTGCTAAATGGCAAGGACCCTATAGGGTTATCGGATCAGTCTCCCCTGTTACCTATCTATTAGAGATGAGTACCAACCCACGGAAAACCCAAATTTACCACATTAATTTGTTAAAACAATGGAAATCTGCAGAAGAGACTAAAGACCAGACGGACATTGGGTGTTTGGTCTCTTATACCAAAGAACGAGAACTAGAGATATGTCCTGTAAGAAAAACACATCCAGAAGAAAAACCCAGTGTTAATCAAAAGCTAACTGATACTAAAAAAAAACTATTAGACACCCTAATCGAGCAACATCCCCATTTCTTCTCCAAAACACCAGGAAAAACGTCATTAACATATCATCACATTAACACCCCTATAGGACACGTAGTACGTCTTCGTCCTTATCGCATCCCTGAAGTACGAAGACCTATCATTGAAGCCGAAGTCGAGGCAATGTTAGCCTTAGGGGTTATTGAACCCTCCAATAGTCCCTGGAATTCCCCCGTCGTGTTGGTCCCTAAACCAGACGGATCGATAAGATTTTGCATTGATTTTCGCAAACTTAATGAGATTTCCCTTTTTGACACATACCCTATCCCCAGAGTGGATGACATCTTAGAGAAATTAGGAAAGGCTCGTTATTTATCCACCCTGGACTTAACCAAGGGATATTGGCAGATACCCCTCCACCCCGATGCCAAGGAAAAGACAGCCTTTTCAACCTCTTCCGGCCTTTATCAATTTACGGTTTTACCTTTTGGTCTTCACGGCGCTCCCGCGACTTTCCAGCGTCTGATGGATCGAATCTTAAAACCCTTCCAGACTTTTACCGCCGCCTACCTAGACGACATAGTCATTTTTAGCGAAACCTGGCAAGATCACTTAGTACATCTAGATACGGTCTTCTCCGCCTTAACGGAAGCCGGTTTAACTGCCAACCCTAAGAAGTGTTTACTAGGAAACACTGAAATCTCCTATCTGGGTTATATCATAGGAAGTGGCACTCTACAACCACAACAAAACAAAGTTGAGGCCATATTACAAACAGCTAAACCCAAAACAAAGAAGGACCTACAGTCGTTCCTAGGCTTAGTAGAATACTACCGCCGATTTATCCCCAATTATTCCACCATTACTGCCCCTCTGACTGACCTCCTGACCAAACAGAACCCCACAAAATTGGCTCCATTTACCGACTCCCAACTGAGTAGTTTTGAACGATTGAAGCAGTCCCTTATCTCAGACCCAATACTAAAATGCCCCGATTTCTTCAACACTTTCCACTTGTATACTGATGCATCGGACGTAGGTCTCGGAGCCGTGCTCACACAGCCCGATGACAAGGGTTTTGACCACCCAGTGTTTTTTCTAAGTAGTAAACTGTTTCCACGAGAGACCCATTACCCTACGATCGAAAAAGAATGTCTCGCCATTAAATGGGCTGTGGAATCCTTGCAGTATTATCTTTTGGGCAGGTCCTTCGTTCTGTTCACTGACCATGCCCCTCTCACCTGGCTTGCCTCTCACAAAGACTCCAACTCCAGAATCTTGAGATGGTTCCTAGAACTGCAACCCTTTACGTTCCAGGTTCGCCATATCCCTGGTTCCATACAAGGTCCAGCCGACTACCTCTCCCGGTTTCCTCCTTCATCGGACCTCGAACAGCCCCGATCAAGGGTAGGGGATTGTAGACGGGTCCCGGAGGCCGCGTCTAACTCACCTCGAATCCGCCATCTTTCGGCTGGCTCCACGGAAACGGCGCGGCGTTCCCCTGGCAACGGGGAGACGCCACGTCGTTACAGCATCGACGACTTCCGGTCAAGGGGATTAAAGAAGGACGCTGATCCGGAAGAGAGGAGCGCGACGGGAAACCAGAGAGGAGAAGAGAGGAGCACGACGAGAAACCAGGAAGGAGAGAAGAGGACAAAATCTTTGGCAGCCCCGGCGAGAAACCAGGAGGAGGTCCACAGAGGAAGCGCCGAAACGCGGGAACCGGAGAAGCAAGAGACGCCGGAGAGACGAGAAAGCCGCCACGACCCAGGAGGGTCGTGGCTTGACAAGGTACGGTCCCTCCTAGGGACAGGAAGGGTCACGGGGAGTCTCGGGCACGGGGAAAGGCACCAGGGAAGTGGGAGGAAGGACGGGGAGGGTGAATAAGAGACAAGGGAAGGGGCACGAAGGGAACCAGGCACGTTGTGGACCCCAGGTACCCTAAACCCCACCACTGATCAACCCCTCACGAACTTGCCCGCTTGCTGCCTTTTTCCCTCACGAGCACAATACCCCACCCAGAACCTCAGAAATACTTACCTGTTCCTTTTCTGTTATTTTTCATTTCTGCCGGGATTCGAGGGAGACGCCCACATCCTTTCACAGACCGGAAGAGACCAGGGAAAGAGGAAATCTAGGAGAGAAAAGAAAGGAATTGAGGAAAGCAGAAACCCCAAGACTTACCAAAAAGCCTTCGAACAATGACTAAGAGAATAACCTGTGAATAAACAGAGAATAAAATTTCAAACATAAAGAACCCCATTCTTTTGACTCTACTTGATCCGCTCGTAACACAGCCTGCCACACACCTGTTCTGCAAAAATTGCTCCACCAACAGTTCTTTCAAGCACATCATTCTAAATATACTCTAGTGACTTTTGTCACTTAGAGAACCAAGGGCCTACCTTTCAGAAACTAATACAGCAGATGTTTACATTTTCCCCACCCCTTTAAATCCATCTAACATGTCACTTTCGCTGATGGCTCTTTCAATAAAGGTCTTGGCAAACAAAATTGCAACAGTTTCACTAAACAGTGATCAAAGTCATGTAATAGAGTACTTCCAGCAAGAAGATTGTTGGAACAATATTTTTAACCTTAAGGAAGTATGGAAACGACTGGTCGGAGTCACCATCTTAACTGGGCCAACCCCTCCTATATCTGACAGTAGAATAGTGTTCTTTAACGTCACCAGCTTCTTCAGCCCCTGTAGTACTAGCACCCTGTGGCACTGTATTAAATCAAGGATTGCGTGACAAACCAAAATTCCCAAATAAGCTGTGAGGTGGAAAACATTTACTATGGTTTTGGGTCTTTTTGGCTGTAGTAACTTTAGAAGTGCAGTTTGTAAATAGCAAAGGGCTTACTCTTTTGTGGGTAGGTGCATGTTTGTCCATAACCCCTCCATAACTCTCCCTAAATATCTCCATAATTCTCCCTAAACACCTCACATTTAGAAGTAAATTTGCCTTTTTTTCCAGCCACTCCTCTTGGTTGCTCCAACTTTTACACCTAAGTAGTAAACTTACATGTGTGAAGATCTCTCCATAAGAAAGATAGGAGAGGCAAAGGCAGAGATTTACATTCCTAGGTTTGTGAATTGCGCTTTTTTACTATGTAAGCAGTACTACTGTAATACTCCTTTATTCTCTACAAAATGCAGTCTGTGACTCGGGCCCCAGGTCTGTAAGTCTTATCAATGTATAAATGTGTCTTATCAAGTAGTTATTCATCATTATAGAAAATACTGAAATGCAATAAAGCAGACTGCAAAAGGAAAGGTATCCCTTGCACCATTCATCTGTCTTTTGAAGAACGGCGTGTCATAGGAAACAAATGCTTCTTGAAAAAAAATCACTATTACTAGCCCATATCGTTCTGATCATTCTGTTCAGGGAATGAAAGACTATTTCTGTTTTGCCTTCTTTGGAACCAGAATGTTTGAATTATAGTTTCCTTCATGTCACAGCTGCAAAAAAGCCTTGCTTATGACATTTAGACAAAAGTTAAACTTGACATTATGTCATCTTTCAACCATACTGTTTTGCTGCAATCTCAGAGCACTCTAGCGAGACTGTTGTATCTATATTATTTACTGCCACAGTCAGTTTCGAAGCTCTGTAAATAGCAGATGCTAGTTGTACCCCAACTGTATGGTTCCTAACCTCTTTATCAACCTTAGAAAGCTGAAAGTCTGAGTGGGCCTCCTAACAGGTTGCACACAGATATCTGCTACAAGTACACTAACATGCTAAGCTAATATTCCTGTTTGGACAATCAAATAAACAGGGTGGTTGGAATTGGGTGGAACGTCAGCAAGAAGCACTATAGGCATTTTTTTTCTTGTGTGGCACATTGAAGCTTTCCTGACAGCTATAGTGACTCACAAATTACATTTAAACTATTTGCCAGATGCACTATTCACATTCAGAAACCTGAGATATGCAATTTGCACACCAACTAATTTGAGAATGGGTTTGCAGTTTGTGATGTGACCAATGTATTATCAGGTCAAAGCAGAAATTGAACATTTGCAAGGGCTCACAGAATGCTTTTCTCGAAAATGTTTCCAGTTCAGTAAGATTTTGGGGGTGGGGGCACCTGAGGCGCCCAACAAGATTTCCAAAGAGGGAGCTTCTCCCTGTGGAAATCATTTACCATCCAACGTGGGGATCAGTAACTGATCAGTGGTTTGCCACTGTAATTGATCTTGCCCATACTGAATCACAGACAGGAATGCCCCCTCCAATTTGTAGTCCAGAAAGGGTTGCAGCCCTTTTACAAGCCTAAGGGCTTAATTACGACATTGGTAGTCCGAGGACCGCCAATGCCGTGGTGGCAGTCGGACCGCTGCACTCCAGGCAGTCTGACTGCCACATTACGACACTGGCGGTCGGACCGCCGTGCCCTCCGGGAACATGGTCCCCAATGGGCTGACGGCGATCGGAGTCGTGGTCAGCCACAGTGGCCGTGAGTTCAATGGCAGCGCACTAATCACAAGTCTAGTTTCCACCGGCATTTTCATGGTGGGGAACCTGCCATGAAAAGGCTGGTGGAAACACAGTGCAAGGGCCCCCCTGCCCAGCACCCTCGAAATGCACACTGTATGCTTACAGACAGTGTGCATTATGAGGGTGCTGGTGTGCCATGATATTGGCTTCTGCTCCCTTGAGGGAGCCGAGACCAATACCGTAGCACTGTTCCCTCCGGGATGACTGGCTTGAACATCATAATACATTGTTCCCGCCAGTCAGCCCAGTGGGAACATCGTAATATGGCGGGGGTTGAGGCAGCCGAGTTGATGGCTGCCTCATCCCCGCGAGTTTGATGGTCGGCTCGTCCTAAATGACTTTTCTGTCTTATACAGTGGCAAGCTCATGCAAAAATTAAATACAGAATGTTGAGTATTGTCCATAAAGTTGTTTATGACCCAGCAGCCAGTTACCTGATACCCAGATTCAAAGCCTACAGTCCTTTTAGAGATCTTTACTCAAAGCACCAACTTCTTGTAGAGAGTTCTAGAATTAGTAGGCCTTTACTGGGTGCTATGTTATTCGCATCATTTCCCAGTATGTAACAGCCCCAGTTACAGTGTGCAGAATTTCACTGCACCCTCCAGCTCCAAAGTAGATTAAAGCATAATGTTTTCAGTTTCTTTGTCTCTGGTGCTTGGAATGTGTGCTTTGGGTTGGTTCAGGATCAAACCAAGTTAAAACCATACAATTCAATAAATATAGTTCATCAATCTAAAACATATTTCTTAGTTTAACTTCCCCACTTAGAAAACAAGCAACATTCAAACAAATATTAGCATTGTTTAACATCTGCAGATGGAAAAATGCTAGTCTGACTTGTTTAAAGTTCTAATCCACCAGTACCACGCTTACTTAAATGTTTGTAGAGAGGACAAATCAGAACAAAATGCAACATATTCTGTAAGGACAGATGATCCCACTGACAGGGATCACGTCCCTCCTCACTTGACCAGCCCTTTGACACATGCAACAAATGGTGCAACATATTAAATCTAAAGTGAGTCAAGAGGAATCGATGAGTATTGGACATATGAAGTTATAAACATGGTTCAATTGACATAGTGGTCTGTAATATAATGTACAACCTAACAGATGGTTTCATCAAGGCAATAGTTTCTTGCTCATTATGCTTTTGTGATCAGAATACCCAGACTTTATCTGCTTTTACTATACCATCAGTATTATAAAACAGATCAGGGAGACCTAGCTTATGAAAGTCAGCCATCACATAGTTGAGCCAGGGTTTTTGAGAAATATAATAGAGTTCCAAACAATCCTTAATGACCATCCTGCTAAATTCTAACTCTGGTTTTAGGCATACTGATAACCACAACAGCAATGATCTTTGTTGAATAATATCCAAGATGTAATCTTGCTCCATGTCCTCGTGAATGATAAATGTTGCTGTACCTTTGGGGCGTGAGAGTAAGCATTTATAAAACATATTCTTTACAATCTGTAGGTCATAAGTATTGACATCCCCCACACGTCTCTAGCATGCACAACTAAAGAAACACATTTTGCCTGATAGATTTCCATCATAGCTGCCACGCCTTTACCTCTAGTCTCGTAGCAAAATCGAAGACTGTGGTGATACTTCTAGAAAAAGCATTCCTCCGATGTCTAACCAAAGGCAACCAGTTAGGGGATGAATCAAATAGGATACCGAGCTATGGGAAGTTGTTCACTCTGGTGATAACAATAGCCTTAACCCAGTGGATATGGCTTTGGGTAGATATAGGACCTAATAACATGGTGTGTGGCTTGTTGATATTAGTACTCAAATCCAAACTGTCCATGTAAGTGATGAAGTTATCTATTAATAGCTGCCGTCCCTGTGCTGTTCTAGAGACCAAAACAGCCTTATCTGTGTTGAGGAGGACCGGCACAGGTCGTCCACCTATGCTGGGCATATCACATCCCCTCCTATCAAGACCTGCTTGATGTATGATCAAATCATGTAAACAGGAAGGGGGCCAGGATGCAACACTGTCTGACCCCTCTCTTTAAAAGAAAATGCTTGGTACAGTCACCTCTCTCTCCATACGTTACAGAGGCTGATAAATTGGTGTGTAGGTCCCTCAGGAAGAGAACAATGTTGTTATTTATTCCCATTTCCAACATGAGGGACCACAGCTTGACTCGTTCTACTCTTTCACGCATGCCAGTGTATTTATTGATTAGAAGGTGCAAGTAAATATTGGTCCACTATCCCTCCACCACTTCGGAACCCATGCTGTACCTCTGACAAAACTCAGTGATCATTAACCCAAGAACTCATCCTTTCAAGGACCACACTCCCTACTACCTTTACATCTGAAATGGGGATATAACACTGGAGATCTTCCTAAGAGCCCTTTTTAAAGACCAGAATATTGTCTGAGTTAGTCCACCATGCCAGTACTTTATATCTGATGGCTGCGTTTATGTAGTTAGTCACAATTGGAGCCAATAATTGAGTATTGGCCTTAAACTAGTCCAACAAAACCCTATCAGCACCAGAGGTTTTATTTTTAGAGAGCCAATGTTCTGCATCACACTCTACCTCCCAATGTAAAACTAGCATATAATTGCAAAAAGATGGCAATAACGAGGAGCCATTGTGTTTGGGTCGGGGGGGAGTCAGTGCTAGGACCTTTATAGATAGCCTTGAAGTGTCTATCCCAGACATCCAGCAACATGTGCTGTAATAGCGGGGAGCCTGAATCAGGCTTAAGAAATGGGCAATTGAATATCTTCCAAAACTTACCATTATCACTACTTTGGCTTGCCACAAAAAGGCCTTCTGAAGACTTTTTCCAGACTTCTCCCTCAGGAAGCTTTTCCTTTGTTTCCTGGCCAATTTATAGGTGGTCTGGAATAATGCCACTTTTGCCCAATACATGGGAATCTCTCTAGGCACAGTCAATCACGATGGGCCCTCAAACAAGAATGATCAAACCACTGGTGTGGTACAGAAACTGATGTCCCCTTAGAGGTTAGTTAAGTCCCAACTTTTTGGCTAATCTCCTTACATGCAGTGACTATGTTACCATCTACCAGCCTATCAATAAGGCAAACCATTATGGCATCAAAACAGGTATTTATCAACTTTGTATGGAAAGTTTTGAGGAAGATATTTCCCATTTAAGTCTGCGACGCTGATCTCATAGTCTGCAAACCTCTAATTAGATATGCCACAGATGGCAATTGATATGCCCAAGAGAATAAAGCAGTCAGTGGATTGTGGTCACTCCGGGAGTCCCAGAGGACTTCATACTTCAAAAGTTGAAAAACCAAACCAGTAGAAACCAGTATGAAGTCAATCACTGTAAACTGCCCCCTTGCCTGTAAAGCTGGGTGTGCGCCTTTTGATACCAGGGTCAATATGAGCCTCTTCCAAAACGGGAAGATTAACATTATTGATAATCATATTCATAAATTCATCCCGCGGAGAAAGAATAAAATGAGGTATGGTGCAGGTACGAACTAAGTTCAAACCCTTATCTAGGTTTTGACAGGAGTGTAAATTAAAATCACCCAGCAGAATTACAGTAGGCGTCCCTCTTTAGTGTTACTGTTACTTTTCAACAGTCCTTTAATACAACTAACATGAGCTGCTGTGTATTTTGAGCAGTTTACTTTATAAAAGTTAACAATTAAAAGTCAATGTGATTGGATAAAGTCAGACCATCTGTGAGTAAATTGGGCAACCCTGTGTCTATCTGTTGGATCTCACAGTCAAGGATTAAAGAATTAAAAACAAAAAGCCCCTCTTCGATCCTCCAAAAGATGAGCTAATTGCTGGAACTGAAAAACTGCAATAGCCATCCAAAATACATTATTGCTGAGCTCCCAAGTTCCATCAAGGACATATTACATTATACGTTTTTAAAAAAGTAAATCAGCTATTATCTCTTTCCTTGCTCCCTAGGCCTGCTATATTCTCCCAAAAAGTCTTTAGGGATGAGAATAGGTTGACCTTACTGATCCTCCGCTCATAATGGCCCTCGTATATTAGAACTTAAAGGGGGCAGCCATTTGTTGGTGTCTAAATTATTCAAGACTTTCAAAGTTATTACTATTTGGAATGGTACAAATCTCACTATTACTTTGTGGAGCTTACCGTTGGGATAAAATAGATATATTTGAAAGGAGATATCTATAAAAGAAACCCAATGGTAAACACATAATGCAGGAAAGTGATCCTGTTTAGCATTAGGTTCCCCAAACAAATGACTAGCAACATGAGCATTTGTAAAATTTACCACTACGCAGTTGCATTCCATAGTTTTGGGAGTTGTGCCTACCAAAGAAACTCTTCAGACGATATTAATGCTTTTATACAAGTAGGGCATATGACCCAGTCTCCCTCATAACTAATGAACATATTTTTTTCAGCTGGGGGAATTGTTCCAGCGACCCTGTTCTCAAGTGCAGGACATTGGCTAAAATGACGACATATGGAGTTGCTGAAGGTGGTAAATTGAGAATGTTTCTCCTTAAGGTTTACCCATGCCTGGTCCACAAGGGCCTGCCCTTCTGTCGTTCCTTCATTCACCAGAAAGCAAATCTAGCAAACCTTTGTTACATGAATCAACAGAATTGACATGGTTCTTACTGCGTATATCTTCACTTAACTTGGACATTGGAGGCCCTCCTAAATCATCCCTGCTGCAGGATGTTTTAAGGTTTGCGGGCCGGCCAGAATGAGAAAAACCTGCAAGTAAACAATGGACTAATGTATCTTTTGATCAAGTTTCTTTTTATTCTTTTGAGAGCGTTATTGATGCCAGATAGTAGTGATGGGAATAAGTTATGTGGATAAAGGCATTTTCTATTTTGGTAAGCCTATTGTTATACGTGACAAAAGATTTAGCAACAAGGGTTTCAAAGTACTTGCTAGTTATGGTCTCTCGGTCTTGACCCCGAACAGTCACTGCATCTGTGTCAGGGCCCTCCGTTTTCTTTTTTTTTTCTAACCACTATGGTAGGTACTCTGGGCCCCTTAGGTTGCGGTGATTGACTCTAAGGTATGAGCATTACCTACTAATGGTGTGGTTGTGCTAGCATCAGCAGGACTGGTTGCAAGCAACAACATAGGTCTCACAAAGTTACAATCTTTGGGGGCACTTGTGCCGCTACCCTCTATCTACAGTTCCTCTTCCATTATAGTGATCTCGTTATTGACAGCACCCATTTCAAATGTCAAAAATTAAACTAGAGTCCTTATACTTGTACTTTTTATTACTTTGAGGAGGTGAAATTTTGCTTGTACCCATCCTGTTGTTTTTCAAGCTAGACCAAGAGGCATGGCCTGGTTTGGTCTCGTCTGGGTGTGGACAGGTGTAGATGGGCCCAGTCTTGGCCCGGTCCTGGCCTGGGCACGCGACCTGGTGCATCTCGCGCTGCAGGAGATCCCAGGGACTTTAATGCGCATTGTGCTGCAGGAGTAGCTTCTTCTCCTTGGCTCGAGCAAGCTGTGTTGTTGGCATGAGAGTTCACACAGTCCCACATTCCAGAGTCAATGTCCCACACTGAGGGAGATCCAATGCGCTGTAATGTGCGCTGTGCAGCAGGAGCCCCTCCTCCTCCTGGGCTCAAGCAAGGTGTGTTGGGAGTCACACAGCCCCACACACCAGAGTCAGCGACTTGAGTCTTTTAAAATAATTCCTGTATCTTTAAGGAAATAGTTAAGTGCAAGTCTACAAAGTGTTTGCCAAACTGAGAATGGTATACCAAAAACAAATAGGAAATCTGTCGTTAAAAGAACATTCACAGAGAGTTTAGGCAAACATACCAATTCACAGAGACCCACTTATAAACTATGAACATTAAGCCTAATGCCATCTTTCAACACAGTCACATGTTGAAACAGTATGGAAAACACAAATGAGGGCAGAGAGGCCATATTGAGCACCAAAAGTAAACTTGCTGCAAAGAATTATTGATTGAAGCTGGCACCCAATGTATTATTATTATTATAAATGATTAAATCAATCAATGCTATGCGTATATTTGGTAATTGTTTCCTCCTACATCTGTGGAAAATGCCCTTTGGAAAATGAAAGATGGTCAGAGACAAAGCTGCAAAAAATAGATTTCTAAGATGTAGCCAAGTCAACTGCAGAGATGATTGGATTGTGGAACTAACGTTACCTCTAAAGCAAGAGGGCGTCCATTTCAACTAGCCAGATCTAGTCATCTGATGATTTATGTGATTAGAGTAACTTTCTGTTGAAGTCCTACATATAAAAGAGAAAAGAAAAATGTTCCTTGACTTTTAATTCATTTTTTTCTATGTGCCTGCACCTATCTTCTCTTGCAGTTCTCATAATCATTTCTGTGGGAAGATTTGGAACCACTCCCACCTGGGTCTGGGCTTGTAAAGTTATATCTTCTTTTGCAGCACTCAACTGATTGACAGGATACTCAATGCTATTGCTTTGTGACTTTTCCTTTAAGAGTTGTGTGGGTTGAACAAGAGCATCCCTGACAAAAGTCTGCCTAAATTCAGTGTGTAACAGAGCTTCAATCAAGTGTGCGTTAGTCTTTACCGGTAGCCGGTAGGTGCTTAAGTGTTCTACAGTATAACAAATAGATTGAGCCCCAAAGCTAATGTCCATGGGTTCCTTCTTTTCTGTTTTCCATTTTGAACAGAAATTGGTTATGTAACCTTAACCCCCAAACGCAAAGAATTAGGGGCCAGATAAAGAAGGGCAAGTGGCATTCCTTTCATAAGTATTCTCTGACAACTTTATCCAGGGCTCCGTTGCAACTCTTTTAGGATTTGTAAAGTTGGGAGGGTGGGGGGCATTTATTATCTTCCCCAGACTCTGGTTCCTTGACTTGCATGTCCTGGACCTAGAAAAGGCAGAAGCCATCTCTATAGCAATTGTAAGAGTAAGGGTAACATGCTGTTTTACTCATCTTTGTATATTAAAAGGCAAAGTGTTGACAAATTGCTCCTAACATATTTTTTGACAATTTTAGCCTCTTGGCCCTCAGTATTTAACTTTAAAAGAAAGTGTCCTGGGGACATTGCCTGGGAGACCCCTTTCTTTCCTGAAGCATAGCCAAAATGACTTTGCATCAATTTTTATCCTGCCAAGGATAATCCTTTTGTTAACTCCATAAGCTGTATTCCAGGAAGAATTTACAAACTTGTAGGCAGCTTGTATGTGCCCCCACTAGTAAAGTTCCAAATAATGTCTCCAATTATCTCAGAATTTCTATTAAAAAAAAAAAAAGTGGAAAAGTTCTGCAGCACTGAGGTGGCACAGTGGCAAAGAAATGGTTCAACAAAATATAACAAAAAGTTTTGTTTAGATTAATCAAAGCAGGTGGGCCAAGGAAATGGACCAGATGTCTAAGTAAAAGGTAAGCCACCAAGTAGAAAAACATAGGAGGGAAAGGGGAATATGCCAAATGTTTTATTGTTGTCATGATGAGGTCGACCTTTAGCATATGTAGTCCCCACTTTTCTGCCACTGCAGGCTCAACCGTCCTCTAGTCCTCTGCAAGTTCAACTTAATGTATACCGTTCCATTGACAATTAACTTGAAAAGGGATTTATGCGCTTATTAAGTCCTCCATCTGAACTTTGAGAAATACTCTTACATTTAGATTTCATCTGAATTGTTGATAGATTTTGGATGCAACATCTGACCTAACTGTCACCTTAGGTGTGTTTTTTAAATACCATGGCCAAACTGAGAAGCCTTGCTTGGCTTCAATATTCCCTGAGAGAGTGAGCACACCCCTTTAAGCTCTTACTTGTTTGGGATTCATCCCTCCATCCAGAGCCTGTGGACAGCGCCTTTCCTCCTGTCATCTTGAGATCGCCTTGCATCTTCCTCCTGTACACCACTTCCTGAAAAAGAGAAATGAAAACACAAGAATTAACCAAAGGAATAAGTGCAAAGCGAATGATAGGAAAAACCCCGCTAGTAAAAACGTCTCAAAAAGCTTAGTAAAACTATTATTATTTTTGAAGGAAGACCCGTTTGGCATTTTGGTCTGCAAAATATTTTAACCCTAGTCAAGAGAAAAGAATCACTACAACGCAGTTTTCATGATTTTTATTAACATTGCTGTTGGATGAGAATTTAATTACTTGAATACTATATATAGTTATAAGGATCCGTTAATGCAATAATCCCCAAAAAACTCTTTTCTGTAAAGTAAGGCCTCAGGTGTGTGAAAAGAGTATATTTTAAGAAGCAATTAATAAACTCTTTTGAAAAAGTTTCCCTTAAACTGAAAACTATATTTGAGGGCATGGGTTTCCATGGAAATAATAGGAAAACTCAGAAAGGCAGAAAGAACCAAATAGAATAAAAGTTGTAGATCTTAAACAAAGTAAGCAAGAGAACACCTAAAAAAGAAAAAAATATGCAGTAATTGTTTATTCTTGAGAACAACATTGTATGAATGGGTGTTTTACTATGTTTTGTTTGTTTACAAATCGGGTGTTTCTTGAGTGATAATGCCACTGGTAGATGCTGAAACTAAGGGCCAGATGTATCAAAATGCAATTTTGCATTTACTAAATAGCGACCCCATAAAAATCGCTATTTAGGAAATGCAAAATGATATGTATGAAATCACTGATTTCCTAATAGCAGAGTAGAAATCGCTATTAGGACATCACAATTAGGAAATCCCATGGGATTTGTCCCAATGGGCCAGTTTAGCATTTTCAAAATAGTGAATTCCCATTAGGAAATCGCTGTTTTGGAAATGCTAAAACAAGGATGGCTATAGGAAACAGGCCAAAAATAGTGGTGCACATGTAGAGCACACATCTGACCTAGGGACATGTGTGTGTTCTATTGCACTTTAAAAAAGCATCTTTGGGTGCTTTTTAAAAATTGCATATGGGTACCATAGATTTGGAGTCAATGGTAATTGCATTTCCTACATGCCCAATTCACATTTAGGAAATGCTTTGTACATGTGAATAGGAATTGCAAATAGGTAATCCCTATGTGCAATTTTCTATTTAGGGGATCACAAATTGCGATTTCTACTGGGTAGAAATCACAATTTGCGACTTCTTACAGGGCTTTGCACACCACAAAAACCCATTTAGCATTTCTTAATGGCCCAAAATAGTGATTCCGACTATTAGGAAAGCTAAATGGCTTTTTACATCTGGTTATTAAATCCAAGAAAAATCTGCAAAATCCTTTGTGAAGTTGAGGTCAAATTGAGACAAACAAATACATAATCCCAGAACAAATTAGAAAGGCAGAATAAAATTTTAAAAACAAAATTACACAAAATGACAAAAATCCTATAAGAAGAACTGGAGATATGAATTTTAAAAACTTTAAGTACGAATAGTGCCAAAAGGCACAAAGTGCCAATGATAGTCAATGATCACAGTAGATCGGGACCTAGATGCAACTTGAAGCTAGCCGCAATGGTGAGCGGGCCAGACACACCAACAGGCTCATCCAGGGAAGAGATTTTACCTTGTGACTTAGGGCCTGATTTAGATATCAGCGGAGAGAATACTCCATCACAGACGTGATGGATCTCCTGTCCGCCGTATTACGATCGCCATAGGGTATAATGGGATCGTAATATGACAGACAGGATATCCGTCATGTTTGTGACAGACTATTCCCTTCCACCGAGATGTAAATCAGGTCCTTAGTCCTTTAAGTACCAATCCACCGCAGGAGTGCACTTCTGAAGCTCCCAGGACCTCAGTGGAGGTATTTGGTTACCCACAGGGTGCCAGCACAGGCCAATTACAGGGTCTAGTCCAGTTGCCTGGTGAGCTGGGCAGGTGTAGGAAATACTTCTTGTAGCTTGTTGTATCCCTGTAACTTGAACAGGAGGACAGCCTTATGACCCTTTAAAATCCACTTCTTGGCCCAGGTTACAAGAAGGAGCAGTTCATCAGGGCTCCTCTGAGGCCATAGACAGGAGTTCCAGTCCTCTTAAGTTCTTCATCAGGCCCAGGAACTGTTCTGTAGTTGATGAATAGAGATGCCACATTTATGCTTTTTATAAGACAGTCGTTAGGAATGACTCCTGGGCACATCCTAACACATATGGTTAAAGTTCCCAGGGTCAGCCCTACCCTTTTTGGGCATTTTCAAGATGATGAAAGACTTCAGCCACACTAAAGTAGAGCTCTAGGGTGTATGTGGGGAGTGTGCTACATTAATCTTTTTGTCCTCCCACATCAAGCACTATAATACAGTTTGGGGCAGCCACTGTTTCTAACCCTAAAATAGCCACTGTACCCACAATAAGCCCAGAGACGGAGATCTGGGAGAACAAAAGCAGGATTTTCCAGGAACAAGACGGTCTATACACAAAAATTGCCTTGGCATCCTGTTCTGTACCTTTTAAGCACACCCCCAGTATTATGTGTAAGCCAGCAAACCTGTCAAGCAGGATTTGACACTCAAGTTGGATTTGACACTGTAATGTCAAAAAGGATGCTCACAGCCCCCATCTTGGGTATGCTGTGAGGTTCCAAGGACTCATCTCTCCCCAATCATTTCAGCCTATTGCTTGCTCCTCTGAGGCATTCCACACCTTATTCGCACCTATTCAAATGCTAATCCTTAGTTGAAAGAGGTTGGAGAGCAAATGCAAATTAGCCCCCAGGAACTTCAGGCAGGGAACATGAAACTTTCTAAAAGTTACTTTTGTTATATATTTATTGACAATCTGACCTCATCTTTTAATTTAATTCATAATAACTATTAAAATAGTTGTTTAATTATTTTTCTAGTAGTCCTATTCCCGAGATACAGTTTTAGGATTTTAATCTAGACTCCGGTTTTCTACATATGACAGCTAGGCCTGTTACAGTGGAAAATAGTTCTTGGGTGCTCGACCCTGTAAGGACATGTTAACATTTAGGGGGTCAATATGACACCAGCGGTAATATGGAGGAAAGTACTGTCAACAGGCTGGTGGTACTTTCCTCCATAATATGACATTGGTGGTTTGGATCAAGCCAAACCGCCAATGTACCACACCGACCACCACGGCGGTAACGGCCGTCGGGCTGGAGACAACAATCTCCAGCCCGGCGGCCGTCACTTGCCCGCCTGCAGGATTATGACCCGCCTACCGCCATGCTTTTCGTGGCTTCCTTACCGCCATGAAAACCATGGCGGTAGGCACTATCAGTGACAGGGAATCCCTTCCCTGTCACTGATAGGGGTCTCCCCCACACTCCCCACCCTCCACAGGCTCCCCCCACCCCCTTCCTCTCCAGACCCCCCCTTCATACACGCCCCACCCTTCACACATGCACACACGCATACGCATACTCATAATACGTCTGGCGGCGTTCTACTGGCGTGACGCTTCTGCTGGCAGCAGCGCCACCTTACCGCCATCCGCCGGCATTGCCACAGCCGGATTTCCACCATTCTCCTGGCGGAACTCTGGCTGTGGTCATAATTTGGCGGACAGCTGGTAGCCACGGAGACGGTCTTTTGGCGGCCGTCGCTGCAGCAGTAGGCGGTTTTTACCGCTGGGGTCTCAATGACCCCCTAAATGTCCTACTTTTAAATATCATGCATACTGTCTTGTGGGCCACAAAGCCTACATGGGTGATTTATTAATATTTAGAAGGGAGATTTTGACCTGTTAAATGGGTTTATTTTGAAAGGTCCAATTGAAGAGTTTTAAGTGCCATAGTTAGGGACAGTGATAGGGCTAAAACCATGTTTTACACTGTCACTGCAGTGGATGGAACAATAGGAGCTGCAGTCCTCTAGAGACATTTAACTTAGAGGCCCTGAGTACATTTTGTACCATAGACTAGGGACTTATATGCATGTTAAATATACCAATTAGAAATATGCCAAATTGACCATGTTCAAAGGGGGAGCACAGGCACTCCCAGCAGGGTTACCCTGCACAAAGTTGTAAAGCCAGCAAATATATAGGGTCCAGCAAATGGTGAAAAATGCAGGGTGACCATGCAGAAAAGGCAATTTCCTACAACTGCCTATATAAGGGAGAGGAATCACACAGGGACCAAATCCCCAAATATTTAGAATTCACTGAGTTACAATCAGACTTCTGACCAATCCTAGACGTTGGACCAGTCCGTACAAGTGGAGGAAGTAAATGCAGCAATAGCCCAATTTAAGATATGCAAACACCTAGCCCAGAGAAGTTCTCACCCTTGTTTTTTAAAACATTTTCTAGACCACTTGCTTCAAAGAGAAGATGGTCAACTAATTTATGGACTCCTGGAAGAGCTCTGCAATTATAAGGGAAGCCCAGTTAATAGTAATTCTAAAACCCAGGAAACATCCCACTCTCTATGGGCCTTCCAGATTAATCTCTTCACTCAGTGTCAATGCTGTGATCTTTATGACCATCCTCACCGCAAAGTGAGGCCCAATGCTACTGGGTCATGTTGACCTGGGTCATTATGGCTTTGTGCTTACCGATTGGTACAAGGACAATACTAAAAAGTTCTTACCTATAGTTACAATTCACAGAAAGTAGAAGGAAGCTATTCTGCTATCAACTAATGTGGAAAAGACATTCAACAAAGTGAATTGGCATTTCTCAGAGTGATATTGGAGACATTTAGGGGGTCATTCCGACCCTGGAGGTCCATGACCGCCAGGGCCGGGGACCACGGAAGCACCGCCAACAGGCTGGCGGTGCTTCCAGGGCCATTCTGACCACGGCGGTAAAGCCGCGGTCAGAAAAGGGGAACCGGCGGTTTCCCGCCGGTTTTCCCCTGGCCCAGGGAATCCTCCATGGCGGCGCTGCTTGCAGCGCCGTCATGGGGATTCCGACCCCCTTCCCGCCACCCTGTTTCTGGCGGTTCTTACCGCCAGGAACAGGATTGCGGGAACGGGTGTTGTGGGGCCCCTGGGGGCCCCTGCACTGCCCATGCCACTGGCATGGGCAGTGCAGGGGCCCTGTTAAGATTTTCACTGTCTGCTTTGCAGACAGTGAAAATCGCGACAGGTGCAACTGCACCTGTCGCACCCCTGCAACTCCGCCGGCTCCATTCGGAGCCGGCTTCCTCGTTGCAGGGCCTTTCCCGCTGGGCCGGCAGGCACCCTTTTGGCGGTCGCCCGCCGGCCCAGCGGGAAAGCCAGAATGGCATCCGCGGTCTCCTGACCGCAGAGCGGCCATTTGGCGGTGACCGCATGGCCCGCCGCGGTCAGAATGACCACCTTAGTGTCTGTCTTAAATTTGAAATCTGGATTATGAAGGGGTGTACAAACCCTACAGCCATGATTAGTTTTATTGCAGGATATTGACCCCCATTGACATTCACCAGGCAACTATACCTGGGTGTCACTTTTCCCAGTGGTGTTCGCCCTTACATGGAACCTTTTGTAGAATGTATCCAGAGGTATACTAACATTGGGGGTTAGGGGGTGAAAATTGGTAAATATGAATATAGCTGTCAAGAACTGGAAAATTAAAAGGTCTCTTGAGTTCCTTTCAAGATTGCCTGAAGAAGGTTGACTCCTCCCAGTAGCCACAGTGCTACCCTGCACTAATGAAGATGGAACAGTCAATTAATTCTGTAAATTCTCTTGTAATAAGTATTCAGTATTTCCTTCTCTTTCTCAGTCAAGTAGTAACAAATCCATCCAAAATGAACAACACCACCAGGCTAAATTGGCATTGTGCAGTCACATTCCACGAGGGAGAAGAGAGCAAACATTACGCTTTGTAAAAACATTGGCACCGATGATAGATTAGCCATCATTAAATTAGATGTAGAATACTTTAGCTTATCTCTAGGAGATCAGTAACTTCCTAAAGCATATCAATGAATGTGACAAAACTCTGATGATAAAGAGATGATTTGAGTTGGCCCATTCACATATTGAATACGCCTTTTCAACCAAGTAATTCTAACAATTATGTTGTAATTAGGGTAAGAAATAATGTAAAAATGCAACACGTCTATCTCAACAGAGACTTTCCAGCAGAAAGGCCTCTCATACTGGATGAGAAATAAATAGTGAACCATCAACAATTTGAATTACTTCCAAAGTCTTCTTGGCTGTCTTAGATCTATTATTCCATGTGACCCAGTCCAGATTATAAACATACCACAGGCTCCACTATCCAACAAAGAAGAAACATTGACTGTCTCCTCTGTCTTGACAACAATGAGTAATAGAAACAAAGAATCATCAATATTATTATCAGGTGATCCAATTTTTTTCTCCCTGATAGGACTGAAATATGCCAGTTTTATTATAAATCTATTATCACAGCCTAGAACCGCATGTCCAGCGTCATCACAATAAAGACACAGCTCAGCTTTACACTGGCACTCATTTTCACTTGTAGTCCAGGGGCCTCTCGCAGCTTCTACTTGCTTAGACTGTTATTGGAACAGTGAGTCCACTGTGAGCTGTGATCAACCAAACCAAGAAAACATACGAAAGTTAGAATGATTTCCTGAAATGTAATTCTTTTGTGTCACCTCCTTTGTAATCTAGATTCAATTAACAGAACCAAAATTAATACGTTCGCACACTGAAGTAAAGCATTATGTGTGAACCAATTCATTCATGATTTTCTCTTTCAAACCACATCGTAAAAGAGTCATCTAGGTTCTTTCAACCACAATAGTTTTGGTCGCCAATGGATGAAAACAAGACACATATATCAAAACATCCATACAACCTTATTGAATATCACACAATGCTTTCTCTGCAGAGTACTTCAAACCAGGATGCTCAAACATCTTCTTAAAAAGCTAGTAAGAAGGCATTATAGAGTTCCAAACAATCATCAGAATTGGTTAGCAAGGGAGTAGCCAAGGCCAGAGCAGACTCAGTAAGACATATAGGCCCTCATTATGGCATTGGCGGTCAGATGACCGCCACACCGGCGATGGCGGTAGTTCTGTCGCCAGGCTGGCGGTGAAGGCCCTCAAATTATGACCGTGGTGGTGATCCCTCCCATAGACAGCCAATGTACCACCCCAATCGCCAGTGCGGTCCGTCCACTGAACACAGCGGTTGACATCTTCAGGCTGGCGGAAGACAACACCCAACCCACCATATTATGACATAGAAGACCACCAGGATTTCCGGGGCGGGACCACCACCACCAAAAGCCTGGTGGAAACAAATCATATAAAAGGAGACACTTTCTTGGGAGGGGGGTCCTTGGGCTTGGATTTGGGAGGAGGCGGGTCCTTGCTCCGTTGCTTAGGGAGAGGAGGTGGTTGCTTGGGGTGGGGGGCCAGATGCCACTCAAGTGCTTGGACAGTATGCATGTGTAAGGTGGATGGCCGTTGAGTGTCGGAGAGGGAGCCTTTACGTGTGTTTGGAGGGGGTGGGCAACAGGGTGGGAAAGAACAAACAGGACGTGTGTACGTATGTTGTGGTGTCTGCAAGTGAGGTGGGTATGCTGCATAAGGTTGTGATGGTCAAGGTGGTGACTGCACATGTGATGAATGGGGTGCTAGTGTGCGTGTCTGCTGGTGACTGGGCAAGGCTGTACAGGTGGGAGGATCTAGGACTGATGATGTAGTGCATGCAGATGTGTGTGTTGATGTGACTGTGAGGGAGGAGGAGGAGGGGAGACAGTGGAGGCAGTGGCTGTTGTATGTGCTTCTGTGTGTTGGCTTTGTGGGTGCTTGTGTAGTGAAGTGTGGTGCTTTGCTTGTCTGTGCGAGTCCTGTCTTTTGTCTTGGGTGCATGCTTGTCTGATTGTGTAAGTGGGATGGGTTGGGAGAGAGGGCTTTGGGACTGGGAACAGGTAGTTGGAGGTGGGGGCGGAAGAACTAGGGACACTGGCTGCCATCAAAGAGGAGGCCAGAGCCTGAAACGATCTCTGTAGGGCAGTCAAGCACCGTGAATGCCCTCCAGGTAGGCATCTGGGATGCCAGCCCCTTGATGGCATTCACTATGGTTGACTGCCCTACAGAAATGGATCTCAGGCGGTCAATAACCTCCTCAGTGAGGGCAGCAGGGCTGACTGGGGCAGGGCCTGAGGTGCCTGGGGCGAAGGAGACGCCCACCCTTCTCGGTGAACGGGCATGGGCAACTGGGTGGGGGACTACTGGGAGTGCGGTGCTGGTACGGGGGATGGTGGAAGATGTAGTAGCTGGGATGGTCCCAAAGGGGTCCGCCACCACCACAGAGCTTCCATCGGAGGAGGAATCAGAGTCTGTAGTCGTAGCTTCAGTCTCCCCCGCAGTGCTCCCCTCGCATTCCAGCCCACTGGTTCCCTCGGGGTCAGTGGACTCTGCCTCCTGGGTCCCGTGGGCTGCAGTTCCCCCACTCGCTGGTGCCCCTGCTCCTTCACCACATGATGCTAATGCACACAAGGAAAGGATGAGAAAAGGAGAGATGGGGAGAAAGAAAGGGAGCACAGGGTCAATCACAGCAACAACAGCACATATGGCATACACATCACAATCACTCACTGGGACTAACACTGTGCAGTATGATCCACAATGACAAACCATTACCTGGGAACAACAGCAGAAAAGAACCCAAACACTACCATCTGCACACCTACTGAAACTCACTAAGCCATGTCTGCCATGGTATGCCAGCTACTTACCTATACAAAATCTACATAGCAACCTACATTGCTAAGCAGGACTCCACAAGAACAGCTAAACCGGCATATTGAGGCATCCACTGACTAGAACCTTGCACCCAAACCCCCTGTCAGGCAAAAAATATAAATGCCACACAGTCTGTATTCAACCCCTTGTGGCTGCTGTGCTGCCACCAAGCGCCCATCCAACTCAGGATTGGCCACTGCCAGTATGCGGGCCATTGGGAGGGGTCAGGGTCTGACAGGCACCCCTCCCTCATTGGGAGGTCCTCCCCAGCTTGGCCTCAGCTGTCTTCTGGGCCCAGCATCTCAGGTCCTCCCACCGTTTCCTTCAGTGGGTGCTCCGCCGACTATGGACCCCCAGGGTCCGCACGTCTTTGGTGATGGCATGCCACAGCCCTTTCTTCTGATGGGTGCTGACCTGCATAGGGAACAGAGGCGGATGGACACCATGAACTCACACTCCATTCTGTAACAGAAATGGCTTACATACTGCATAGATCCCACATTAATCACACACATGACCCGTACCTCTGCATACACACTGAATGCAGCCAACCCCCCCAAATGACACACTGCCAGCACACACATACATCTTTGTGCAGCCATGTTGCATCCACTGTAATAATGATGTACTCACCTGTTGGTCTGGAGGCCCATACAACTGCCCATACAAGGGTAGGACCTCATCCACAAGCTTCTGCAACTCCTCCAATGTGAAGGCTAGGGCCCTTTCCACTGCAGCACGGGCCACTGCGGGTTCCAGACACATGACACAGCAGCACAAACAATGGAGGAGTGCATCAGTAGAGAGTCAGGAATCAAGTGAAGTGGTACAGAGAAAATGGAGGTCACGTCCATGGCAGTGAACACCGTCATCTCCGGCATTGATTATCATTGGTTCCTGTGCTCCACAGAGTTCCATGTTAGCCAATGAGGAGTTTCATGGCGGTGCAGACCGCCTTCCACCATGACGCCAAACACCGGCGGAGTGAGGTCACTTCCACCTGTCCCTGCCTACAGGACAGGCGGTTGTCAATTCCTAATGCTGGTACTCACGGCGGACAATTTCATGTGCATCATAGGTATCGATGGTACACACCAAGACAATTCCAGTCTGCTACATACATTCATGCTCTGTGTACTATGATATTGTGTGTCCATACTTCCTGTAGTCACAGACATCTCATTTTTGGTTTACTTAGTTACCTACCACTGC
Source organism: Pleurodeles waltl (assembly GCF_031143425.1). Taxonomy (NCBI): domain Eukaryota; kingdom Metazoa; phylum Chordata; class Amphibia; order Caudata; family Salamandridae; genus Pleurodeles; species Pleurodeles waltl. The sequence continues at coordinate 613,062,460 of NC_090444.1, read as the reverse complement.
GGAGGAGGCAAGCACCCGTGTACATCATAATCACCTATCGTCTGGATACGGACAGAATTACTGAGCTGTGTCAACAATTAGAGCCAGATCTGATTCCTGCTATCCGTAGCACTACAGCAATACCCCATGCAGTACAGGTACTGTCAGTGCTCCACTTCCTGGCAAATGGTTCTTTCCAGGTGACAGTGTGCTTGGCTGCAGTAATGTCACAGCCATTGTTTTCGATTGGAAGGGTTTTGGTTGCCTTGCTCAAACACATGAGCAGCTACACCTCATTCCCCCAGAGTGAAGATTTGCCCACTGTGATTGGGACATTGATGGGACCCATATTGCCTTGGTCCCTCCCAGGGCAAATAAGCAGGTCTGCAGGAATAGGAAGAGTTACCACTCTCTAAATGTCAAGATGGTGTGACTTGCTGATCATTACATCTTCCATGTCACTGCCAAATTTCCTGGATCTGTGCATGATGCCTATGTGTTGAGGAATAGCAGCATCCCACAGGTGATGGCACAGCCACAAAGGCAGAGAGTGTGGCTCATAGGTGAGCTTGAGTCTTCACCCAAAGTGTGTCAGTGTATGCCAATTGAAGTTGTACTCCATGCCATTGTACATGAGTAATGTGTGTCCCTCACTACTTCCAGGTGACTCCGGTTACTCGAACATGTCCTGGCTGTTGACCCCAGTGAGAAATCCGAAGACAGGGGCAGAAAATCGGTACAATGAAGCACATGGCCATACCAGGAGGGTTGTTGAACCCACATTTGGTCTATTGAAAGCCAGGTTCTGGTGCCTCCATTTAACAGCTGGATCCCTATAGTACGCCCATAAGAAGGTCTGCCAGATAGTGGTGGCTTGCTGAATGATGCACAATTTGGCCCTCAGACATCATGTGCCCTACCTGCAGGAGGAGGGGGGAGATAAAGCACCTGTGACAGCAGAGAACACTGTAGACAGTGAGGAGGAGGAGGATGTGGACAACAGACCACATATAATACAGCAGTACTTCCAATGACACTCAGGTAAGACTGTACTTCTGTTTATATCTCCACTACAGTTAGGTGCAGTGTGTCTGCCTTGTTGTGCCTAGCACCACCTTTACTTTTCAATTGACTGTCACTTATGCTTTCCCTATTTGCAGATGTTGGTGTGGTCACAACTGTGTACTGATGTGATGACTACAGACTGCTTAACTACATTTGTTGGATGGATTCACACATTACAGGACATTTGCACAGGATAATGCAGTTCAATACATTGCAAATTGTTGTATGATAAAGTACAAATACTCCAGTTGTGTTCAGGGGTGTTCGTTTAAGTCACAAAAAGGATGGGATGGTGTAATAGAGTGTGGTGATGGTGGACAAAAACCTCAGTGTAATGGCCCAGTTGGTTTGTAGCACAGGTCCGTTAGCCATGGGGCCATAGGAAAAGGAGCTCTGGCAGTCCAAAGTGAACAAGGTGGCTCAGTGGCACACAAGGGGGACATTCTGTAGGGGCTCATTTCCTGGCAGTGGTTTTGGTCTTGGCAACAGTCTCTGGTGTCTATCTGGGTCACAGGGAAAGTTTTCGGGGTAGTTCACCTTCTGCAGGTTAAGGGGTGCTGGTGGCATGTGAGTGGTGTGGCAGGTCCTCCTGTCCACTAGCTGCAGCAGATGTTGTTGGCTGGTGAGTGGACTGGCTAGTGGAAGTGGCCCGCTGGTGTGCTCTGTTCTTACGCATCATTTTGGCCAAATCACCCAGCACCCCTGCAATGGAGGCCATGTTGGCATTTAGGCCCTGTAACTGCTGCATGACCTCCTGGTGGTATACCCCCTGCAGCCACTGGTTCTCCTACAAGATGGTATTCACCATGTTGTGCCTCCTGGGCATTCGGTACCCTGGGTCTGGCCTCCCCCTGGCGCACAGCTGACCTCCCACTGGCCCTGGCCCCCGTGCCTCTGTCCCCTGAACTGTGTGCCCACTCCCACTTACACCAGGACCTTCATTGTCTTGCCTGTGTGGTGTCGACTCGGGTCCCTGTCCAGGTGGGCACACTATTGATCGATGTGTCCTGGGGACAGAGGTTTGTGGACGTTGGCTGGCTGCTGTAGTGTTGGAGTCGGAGGGGTGGGCCCTGTGGTGGACTGGGTGAGGGATATAGAAGCTGACTGACCAGTGGTCCCAGATGGGCCAAGGAGTTCATCCAGATCCGGACATCCAGAGTTGCTGTCATCACTGAGGGCGTCTTCTGGTGGAGAACTAGGTTGCCGTGGCACATGCTCGCCACTGATATTGGCTGGGAAACCTGTGGACATGTAAGTGATTTGTTACAGTCATTGTCTGTCCCATATTCCACATTTCTGGCTTTCCCTATAGGTTTGTTGTTGTCGTCCCACCTTTGGTTAGTGTATGATGATGGATTGTGGGATTGGTAGTGCTACATGCTACCCATGCACTGCTGTTGTGTCTGCATGCAGATCTGGGAGGGGTGTGCTTGCAGTGGGTAGGGCATGCAGGGGTACACAATTGAGGGTGGTTATTGGGGTGGTGCACTATATGGGATGGAGGGAGGTGTAGGGAGTCAGGGTGAGGGGGTGACATGCCATGCAGGTATCGGTGGAGGTGGAGGTGGAGGTAGGGTAGTAATGGTGACTTTCCAGTTTCCAGCCCTCCATTGACTCCAGTGAGGCCCTCAGGATGCAGGATTGCCAAGACTTTCTCCTCCCATGCTGTCAACTGTGGGAGAGGACGTGGGGTGCACCCCCACTCCTCATGATGGTGACTTGGTGCCTAGATGCAATGGAACACACCTTCCCTTGTAGGTCATTCCGCCTCTTGCAAATATTGTCCCTTGTGTGTGGAAATGTTCCCACGGAGTTCACCCTGTCCACGATCCTCCGCAATAGCTCCAGATTCCTGGCAATGGTTATCTGCTGGAACTGTGCGCCAAATAGCTGTGGCTCTACCCTGACGATTTCCTCCACCATCACCCGCAATTCCTCATCTGTGAAACAGGTTTTTTTTCTGTGGGGACATGCCTATTTTATGGTAGGTGTAGTGTGTGTGTTGTGCAGAGTGTGATGGGTGTTAGGGTATGGTGTATGGTCTGTGATGCGTGAAAGATGAATAGGTGGCTGTGGTTTGTGTGTGCAGTTCTTGTATTGTCTATTGCTGGCAAGGTGTGGTTCGTTTTTCGTGTTTGCAAAGGATTGTGGGTTGTGTGGGGGTCTGTTTTTTAGTGCTCTTGGTGAGTGTGTACGATGTGTGTATATGTGTGAGGTGTGGGTTTTTCCAGCTGGCCAATGTTGCCTTCTGTTGGTGTTGGGTACCTAATGCTACCGCATTCGTGGTCCATTATTTGGAGGGTGATGTGTTGCTAGCGTAGTGGGGAGGGTGGTAGGTCCGACAGTTTTTCGCCTCTGTTGGGTCTAGCAGAATTGTTGTGGCTGGTTTCTGTCGGTTTTGTGTTTTTGTGTCATTATCTGGTGGGGGGATTCCCTCCTCCACGGCGGTCTGTTGGCAGCCGTCACTATGGCGGTCTTCGGAAAAGACTGCCAATGTCATAATGAGGGCCGTAATCAGGTAATACACATTGGCTTGGTCTTGACTAAAGTGTGCAGGACACAAAACTGTACACTGTATGGGAATCCAGAAAAGCCCTTTTAGTTCATTGTATCCTCAGAAAATCAAGGGGGACATTGAAAGGACTACTGGTAGATTTAAAAGACTTACCACCAAAGTCTGCTTTAGCACCAAATTCTCCAGGCATATTTGTTGTAACTCTTGGATTAGGTCTTTAAAAGGATCTAAAGTTAAGAAGTTGTAGGTGCCACAAACTCTCAAGGACTGAAAGCTACAAATATCTATTGTGTCCCCTTCTAGATTCTTCGAAGAAAAGGTGACTTATCCCAGTAGCTAAAGAGCTATCCTGCACAGAACAGTGCACGTGAAAAGTGTCAAGTGTCTCCTTAATAGAGTGTGAAAAAGGAGGAAAAACAATAAGGGGAAGAAACCTCCTTGCGAATCTTATTAATTGTTATTGATGATGAAGATTAGAAATTAAGTGAAACTGCTTCCTGAAGGAAAGGATTTAGAAATGTGCCAGGCCACATTTCAGAAGCAGAATCCTTCAGACGTTTCAGCTGGAAGGACCAAAATTGGGGACAAACGCAGAAGAGAACAAAGAACCCAGTGAAAAATAAGGGAACACATATTTTGTTTAGAGCTGCTTTCTGATATATGGTTCTAAGATAAATTGACAACCCAGGAAATAGGGGTCCACAGCCAATATCCTAAGACTAACCAATATCCCTGAAACATATTAAGAGGCCTAACCAAGTCCCTATTCTGGAAATCATGGAGTTCACTTGGGAAACAAAGAAACTCAAGTTTGATATCTTTCACCCAGCACTGCATTCTGCAGTGCCATTTCCTTGTTCATGTCTTCTACTTCAAACAGCTTGTGCAACACCCATCTGTGAGCATGGCGATACCAAGATGGTCCTGGCAGTGTGGGAGCTGAGCTACATGCTTGATGCAGCATCTCAGAACATGCCCCCTAACAATTTCATTAGTGCTTCTATGTCTTCAGCCATCACAGTCCCTCTGGTAAGTTCTCAACTGCACTCTCATTAAAGATGTAACATAAACTACCAATGTAAGTGGACAGTATCCAATTTTGGAGGAACTGGAGGCAAATGGGTGCATGTCTGGATTTAAAGTCAATCACCAGAATTTGCAGCCTCTAAACACCTTGGTCTGACGAGACCAGCTCTCTGAATTGAAGACTCATTTCCCATTCCAATAGGCAACCGAATCAGTTTAACATTTGAGGCTCCAGATTACTCTCATTCAGACATGCCAACTCACACTGTGGTCCCATGTTTTACACAATATCAACTCACGACACATGTTCTCATGGAGCAGAACCAATATCACAAATTCAGGCAGCTAGACAAGCTAGAAAACCTTGCATAAAGTGGATTTTCAGCTCATCTGTAGAGTTGCTGCAAATCTGAATTCAATGCCAGGGTTTCCAAATTACCCAGGCATGGAAAGCAGCCCTTTTTGCAAGCTCTATCTAGGAAGGAATGGCAAGGCTAGCACTTAGACTGGGTGCTTAGGCGCCAGCATGAACCAGTTTTGAAACCCAAGCCCTACAAATGTGGGGATTATGATATCATCTCTGACCCCCCACCAGGTGTTGGAAAGAACCTATTGATTCATTTGTCAGCTTGGAGAGGGGTGAAGGTGGGAGGTTGTACCTTAAAACACCAGCTTTCTCATGTACAATCCCATCCATGCTCCAAATACTTTTGTGTGCTGTCTCTGTATGGTGCTTGACTTTATCAAGGCCCTGCTTTTAAGAGGCCCTGTTTCCTGCTGCCTTTACTGCATCTGATTTACAGGGCTCTCATCTGCAGGTTTAGGACCAGGGTCACTGCTGAGGCCAGATTTGGCATTATTTTAACTGCAACTCCAGGAACTGTACTGAGTTATTTAGGCCCGCACACACAGATTTCAGGTAAGAAACCCACTGTGAGGTCCTGTTCCTCTTCCTTTTTTGTTTTTAGCTCCTTAACTCCTTTTCGGGCTACATACGGGTTTGTAGTTTTTAGGGTCGAGCCTGCGTCGCATGCGCTTGCACATGCGTTTCGCTAGCGAGACGCTTTAGGAATTAAAAAGGGCTGGGAGCCCCATCCACGTCACGTCAGTGTCTTTCATTGGTTTGTGGGCTTGCCTGTTAGAATCTGCTTGATTTCATTAGTGGAAGGCACGCATAAGTCATGCCTTTTCCGGTGGTTAGCCCTCCTCGAGTGCATCGACCAAGTACAGAAAACATACGAGGCTCGCTGTTTTCCGTCCGGCTCGTGGACTACTTTTTCTCTATTTTCGCAGTGCGATCTCGCTTAGCAGAAGTCGAGCGCTTTGCATAATATCGACCCTGTTACACAGTTAATTGCACTTTTTCCGGTTACGTACATAATTGCAGTTTTGCCAATGGGTTTCATTACGAGTGAAAAGTCTGGTTAGGAGTTTACAACGCTATTAGCTCTAACACGAGCGAATGCGAGATCCGTTGCATTGTTTGTTTTATATATGCTGTCCCTGCTCTCTTCTCTAAGCCACTTGAAACCCCCCACCAACCCCTTTGTACTTCTAAGTTCCCTGGATAGTTGCATTTAGACGATCTTGCCAGTGTTCTGGCTCAGCAGTGTTTATACTCGATAGACTCAGCAGTGTTCAGACTTGTCACTTTACAGGCCAATGACTAGGTTCTCAACAAAGATGTAAAATAACTCTTATGTTAAACCATGTAAGTATACTGTCCCTGCTTATGTTTCTAATGTTATACTTGATCCTGCTTTCCCTAGGATTATTTGCGTTTTCCACAAGCTGTGCTTCTGTCGTTTTTTTTGTTTGTTCATGTAACATAGAACGTTTGTATAGTTATACAATGAACTGAGGCACTTCTTTGTAACTGGGTGAGTTCAGGTTGTTAGTAGGGTTTCATGGCAGTGGAAAGGCGGTCATACACGAGTCAGAATACTGAACATGAGGCTGAAGGTAGTTCAGGTTTATCATGATGCCTGTCAGTGGATCTTAAAGGTGTTAATGCTCATCCAATCCATGTCCTCTCTGCAGAGAACACCGAGCATCAGTAGCATATGTGTCAACTGTAATTACTGTTTTCTGTGAAATTGTTTGAGGAGCAAAACACAGCTAGTGAAATATTGGCAGAACCGAAAGAAATTAAAAGGTTGCTTTTATAGTTGAGGAGAGAGAGAGAATGTGAGGGAGAGGGGATGGAGAAAGGGAGGTGCCACAAGAAAACACATACAGAAGGACATAGTGAAAAAACAGTGATAAAAAGGAGGTGGCCTGAGGATTTCAGAAATGTGTGGGCAGAAAAAGGATGTAATTGGATGACATTGAGATATTGCAAAGGAAAGAGGTGTGAATAGGAGAATGGGAGGGACACTCCAAAGACCACTGCTCTTTTCACAGATTTTAATGTTTGATTCACCAGACTCATATTTTCAGATTTAAATGCTTTCAAGTCTACTTATTCTAAATAGCATTGTAATGAGTCATGCACCTGATACAGCTAAAAATCACTGGGAAAGAGAGTAGTTCTGGCTTGTTGGTGGGGGGGAAGGGTGTGTGTGTGTGTGTGTGTGTGTGTGTGTGCGCGCACGCGTTCATAATTGTCTGTGTGTTTGGTTGCAGTGTTAGAAAACTCACAGACAGATGTCCAGCTACTGCTCATCTTGCAAGCTGTGTGAAGATCAAGATTCTAGCCCCACTGTTTTATGCTATTCCCAATTATACATATTTGGCCAAAGTAGGAGGTGTTGGGTGAGATGTGTGAGGTTCAAAGATGGGCTTCAACATCTGTATCAATTGTCTACAGCAATATGCCCTTCCCCTTTACACCACCTACTAGTAGCAGTGTGCATGTGCAATCATTCTAGTTACTTTTTGTAACATGAACCAATTTTTAATATACATTTCTACATGCATGCTGCTATGTGGTTGTATTTTTGTATAGTGTAAATGGTTTGCCCCACAGGTGTCATCCTTCCAGCCTCTTATGGTTAGCCCTTTTCCTCAGGTAGGTTTGGGTGGAGGGGACAGGTTTGATATTTATTTTTTCTCATTTTTGTGCAGTATTTTACTGTAATGTTTTTCACAGTGAATTTCTTTTCGCTTTTTTCAGTTCAGCGGAGGGTGTCGGTAGCAGAGGGTACTTCAGGAGAATATTTCTCCTCATTATGAAACCTCGAGTAATGGCGAAAATAGGTGTCCTACCCGAAAAAGAAAGAGTAGCAAGGAAGGCAGTGGTCAGTCTATTAAAATCATGATGTTGGATGACACAGCAAAATAAAACAAATAAGTTTCAACCAGCTTGGATGAAGAGTACTGTGGAGTGAATAATGATCCGCTTGCACACGGTTGTACATAAAAGTGCACTGTAGTACTAAGAGTCAAAGGAAGCAGGTAAATGAAATGAATTCACAGCAGTCCCTGCAATTTGATATGAGTGTTGCTGCAACTTACAGAGATAAAAAAAGTACTGAGGGCTGAAGTAAACGTGACTCCCTTTTTGGTTTACCATAATTTATTGCTTTCCAACACAGACCATAATGACCCTTTATTTAAATCAATCTTTCATGATTCAGCAATTGAAAAAAGTATATATCAGCATGTGCAAAAACAACCTGTATTTTGAATGGTGCCCTGGGCCCAGATTTCAAGTATTATTTGATAGCTTAGTGTCATTATACATCCTTTACCATGGGGATTAATGACTCCAATAACACGGGGGAGAGAACTTGAATGCTGTTGCTTTTATAAACATATTTGATGTGGAAAGAGCACGTTGTCACACACCATGTCTACATGTGCCTTACATCTGGAGAACATGGCGCAACAGCTAAATTAATGTTTTCTGCTTAGAAAGCCTAGTTTCAGTCTGATCGGATAATACAAAAAATTTGTGTATCTGTAACTATTGTTAACACAACTAAGATTAGCTGTAAAACTCCACTGGCTACCAGGCTTGCAGAGAAGTCAGGCAGCATCTTCATGTCTGAATGTCTTTGTCACTTTGCCCTCATAACAGCTTCTGAAGGTAATTATGATCATAAATCTGTTACCGGGCACAATAGAGAGGATATGATGATACACCTTCTTGACTGGTTTGAAGGAATCTCCAAATGAAAACGTGTATTGGAGGACTTCCTGGAATTTCGAGTACACAAAAGCCTTGAGGCATGTAAAAAGTAGACAGCTGTCACTGGTGCTCTGTGCTGAAAGGGCAATAACAAAACATAGTAGTTTTACCATCTACGATTTTCTGTGAGGTAAGATTTCAGCATTTTCATAAATTGTATGGAAATTATTCAACCTAGGTCCACCTATTGTCTCATTCCTCAGCACTGCTTTGTTTACATGTGGTTCAGCGTTTATTTGCAGCGCCAAGAACCACGCTTCCAATTTTACATAAAGGCATGCTGGATCTTGGAAGGAAGCTGGCGCAGCAGATCATACTGCCAGCCATTATGTGAAAAGCTGAAAACAGCTATATGTCTCAAGAGGATTTTTCTGTAGTTTGCCAATAATGTCTGGTCTCATTCAATTTTAAAATGATTGAGACATCTTGGAATTTCACAGCAGCACAACGGTACTTCAGGTGTAGGCTTCTATAGATTCAAAAGACATTTCCACTTAATAATCCACTAATTATCAAATGAAAATAGGTTAACGTTACAAACTGCGTTAACGCTACTTGGTCAAATGTTGATTATTTCGTAATAAGATTTTCTCTCTTCAGATTTTCAGATGAGCTCTCAGATTAACAAAACATTTCTGATGAAGAAATAGAACAAACTGCATTCATGGTGGCCCATATGAATAATGACGATGGCAGATGCCATCATCGGATGGATAACTTATTGTACCAGATGCATCATCATTATAACTTAATGGGATGCTTTCCAATATTTTCTCTGTTAAATATGCCAATCCAGAAAGTAGTGTTCCATGTTATATTTGAGAAACATCCAAATAATTACTTTGTAAAGCAAAGCTGGCAACTAATAGGAACATTCCTCAAACTAGGATCTGGCATGTTCGTTTTGTACAAGTAATTACTGATAATATCTGTTTTTTTCCGTAATGCAGGTCTCATGAATACAACTGTATTATGGACTACGAGTCTTTAAAACTAAAGTCTATTGTTGTTAAATCTCATTTTAGAAAAGCAGCAGCTCAGACCTGAAAGCCTAGGTTGGGGCCTGGGCGTAGGAACAGAACTGTCAGTTTATTTACCAGACCAGTATTGCCCAGCAAAAGAAACACTGCAATGCTGCTAAATTATATGAAGTTCTTAATTGTTTACAATAATATTATGATTTAATGCACAGTAAATGGGCCCACAGTAATGAGCATGCAGCAATTAATAAAGTACTTGGTCATTCTCAGAATAAGCATGCACATATTTTCTGTTTTACCTCTCGCAACTATGCCAAGGTTGTCAGGTCTGCGAATTTTAGAGAAATTGTTCCCTATCAAATATGCTTTTGTGATGCAGAAGTTCTGAAAAGATCTGTAAGCTGGGCTCGGGGGGGGGGGGGGGGAGGAGAGGAAGGGGGTATCCTGATTTAGGAGAATACCAGCCACTAAAATGTTCATACTGTCCAGTTAGCTGACCTAGGAATGATGGAGGATGACGCCTAAGCAGAAGCCTGTAGGTACCCCTGGGATGTAGCTATCTGTGCAGGCTTTTGCAGTTGCAGCTGATTCACATGGCTTACTACATGAGATCCCTCCTTTACCACATGGCGAGGGTGGATACTGATTACTGCAGGAAGGGATGCTGGCAGAGAGGGACCCTGATCCACACATTGTGGGAATGCCCAGAGCTGAGGAGGTATGGGGAGGCAGTGCGGAGGAGGACCTCTTTGGTACTGGGAAGCCCCCTTACACTGACCACACAACTAGTAATGTTGGGAATTTGAGGGGAACAAACGTTGAATAGATATCAGTGCCTGTTCTGCAATATGGCATTGATGGTGGCTATAAGAGGCAGTGTCCGATACTGGGGTGGGATAATGGTCCCATGGGGCGGAATGGGTTTCCAATGTGGACTGGTGCATGCGGGTGGAAAGGTTGGTGTACATCGCCAGGGGATACTCACATAAATTTGAACAAATGTGAGCCATGTGGCAGGAAGCGAGGACTTGTAGGGTGATGAAGACTAAATGTAGCACAGGGTAAGCCCCAAAGTGCACGATGGGGCATGAGGGTATGCCTAGAACAGAAGATAGACATGAGACACTCAGGCTTGGAATAGCCTACTGTAAAGTGGTTGGGGTGGCTGCGCTGTGGTAAGTTCTGCATGGTGGCGGAACGGGGTGCATGCTGGGGGTTGTTTTTGTGTTTTATGTTTTGTTGTGTTGATATGAAACTTAATAAAAATGATTATTAAAAAAAGAAAAGCCCAGGATAGAAGAGATGTGGGGGGTGAGTTTGGATGCACTCTTTTGGAGGGAGAATACAGTGAAATATACACCAAGGCTAGGGGAAAAGAAACAACGTCCAAAGTGGTCTATTATGATACTGCACTCCTGTAAAACTGCATGGATTAAATAAGCACCGATCAAAGGATTGCTGGAAGTGATGCAGCAGAAAGAAAACACTGAATAACCTGCTCTGGTACTATCCTAAGCTGTGCTTCTACTGAAGTCCTGAATGCTGTTGGCTTGATAGTGTAGACTTCTGTTCATAGATTGTTAGCGCACACTATGACTTTCTAGTCCACATAAATACCCTATTCAACCTTTTATCATGTCTCTCTGGCAAAATGGAAAAACCCCAGAAGCAAGAGAATGGTTATATCACATATTGGGTTTACTATACATGGAGCAACTCTCACTGTCTTTAGAGAGATTAGTTGAATTGTATAAGACTGATTTGATTACCCTTCTGCTGACGACTGAGAGACAGAGTGCTGGTATGGTTGATCTGTGCACCAGCAGAAATAATCTGAAGAAGTGTCTGAGGGCCACCGGGGGATGATTTAGAAATGGCATAGTGTCTCAAAGGGTGACTAAGACAGTGTTATAGTTAGTCTGTCATAGGATATCTTAGTCTAGGTTAAGGGTCTTTAGGCTTAGTGGAAGCGCCATATGATTGCCTGTGAGGCAGTGGCGCAAATAGGGTGCTCTAAGGCTTGGTGCAAGCATGGAAAATGAACCCCCTTAGATCCCTGTTGGGTATTTAAAAAAGCCATAAATGGTGTGCTGAGGACACCTCTCAGCCCTGGGCACCTGTGCTGCTGCATCTGCTTCACTACTGATAGCAACTGTCCTTCTGTGAGATCTTACTGAGGTGATCCCGTAAAAAGGGTTCCCCAAAATCCTTAAATAAGTTTGGGGAGATATCAGGGCTGAAAATAAACATGTGGAAGTCTTGCCTATATAATTTGAAACCAACGGTCATGTCAGAGACGAGGGCCTTACCACCTTTGGCACTTACATGAGAAACTGTCACATTTAAATATCTAGGTGCAAACGTATATCACTCAATTGCAGTTTGGATAGATGGTAACCTATCAAAAACTATGTTGACCACTAAGGAACTTGTGACATTTTGGAATGAACTGCCGCTTTTGTGGATGGGTAGACTGGCTATTGTAAAGATATTACTCTGAAAATGGTACTCATACCAAGATTTCTCTATCTCTTTGTCACCATGCCAATACATCTGCCCAGATGCTTCTTCGTAGAAGCAGACACAGTGTTGATAGATTTAATATGAGGAAGGGAAAAAAACAAGTGTTATTGGGCAAACTGTAAATCCCTCCACTTACCGGACAGCTGGGCGGACTTAGCCGAGGAAATTACTATTTGGCTGCACAGTTGCAGTGGGTGGTGATGTGTGTCACAGACCCTGCAAGATCGAACTTCAATTCCTGCAGGAAGGTTTGAGAGAAAACACTGACACTGCTGCTATTGCAATACACGCAAAACACCATGGACCCACATTGCTACAAATTGTCTATGAATGGAGCGTACCTCTGTGGTGCATACTAGAATTTGCTAAGCTTCATATGATGTGAGACGATAATGTACAGATGTGGTTGTACAAATGATGAGAAACTCTTATGAAGGAGATACTGCATACTTTTCCTGCTCAGAAAAAAAAGAACCCTTTGAACCAATTCCTGACAAATGAAGCATTAATCAGGGCGGTGCACAGAGCCCGCATAAGGGGAAGAGTCATCATAGAGCAGTGGTCTCCAAACTTTTTAATGCCACGCCCCCCAGTCGAAAAATAAAAATCATTGGACCCCTCCTCAGAAATTTTCACAATTATTTTATAAAAATGGCAATGTTTAAATATGTCTAGACCTATTTAAACATTGCAGTTAAGTGCTGTTACCTTTTTAAAAATGTAATAACATGCTTCTGTTTAAAACAAAGGCCTGCTATCTGTATAATGCTTCTTTTGGCCAGAGTCTGGCGCCCCCCCTGGGACCACTTGAGGCCCCCCTAGGGGGGCCTGCCCCCCAGTTTGAAGACCTCTGCCATAGGGACACTTGTATTAGGGACACTACTTGAAATAGGTATGGACAGAAGAACAAAACATGACTATGAGAAAGATTATTAGTTGGAGTTGATGGTAGTCCACCACAAGTAAAAATGCCACTATTCCAGTTACGTTCATTATTGGTTTCAGTAATTTAAACCTGAGCTCAACCCCTGGTAGCTATGGCACAGAGGCTTTAATGAAAATGTGAAAAGCATTTAGAAGTATCAAAAAGGTTAAAAAGCCAAAGACACAACACAATAAAAATCCCACTCCAGTTTATAAAAACAGAGAATATTGGGCTCGATGTGTCAGGCTTTTGCAAATTGCAAATTGGTCGCAAATGGCTTTTCAACTTAAAAAGTGACTATTTGCGATGTACAAAAGCTATTGGAAATTAGTTTATTGCCATGCTACCGTTTTGTGACTCGTTATTTTTGCGACTGATTTTTGCAACTCGCAAATATAGAATCTATACAGTGACTCCTAAACCGTATGTTCGACTGTCGCAATTAGTCGAAAAAAGGCCTGTTTGCACATGCAATTTACCATCAATTCATTTCAGCTGGTAACTGCGTGAAGATATAAAAAGTAGCCCAAAATGCATCAGGGGTTTCCAAAATGGCTGCATAATATGTGATTACATGGAGGATGCAAATTGTGGCTGCTCAGCAGAGGATGAGGCAGAGACGAGATAGGATTTTCAAAGTCAGGCTGATCATTTTCCAACAAACAGAGAATAAGATTTTTGACAAATACGGGTTAACTAGAGCTGTAATATTAGAGCTTATTGCAATTTTAAAGCCAAATCAAGAAAGCAGTACTCTTCCCAGCAATTCTATTCCCACCCATGTTCAGGCACTGAGCTCCTTACAACTGTTGGTCTCTGACAGTTACTAGGGTGTGATTGCTGTTGATGGTGGGGTTTCTCAAAGTGTGCTTTCATGGTATTTCAGCGTACTTCTAGATGCCATTTTTCTCTATATCAACCGCTACACATACTTAGCTAGGAATGCACAGGAACTTTAATCTATTAAATTAAAAGTTTACAGGCTTACTAAATTTCCCTATGTAATAGGATGTATAGATGAAACACGTTTTCCTATTTGTTCTCCAGCTCACTTATAATATTTGTCTAGAAACAGGAACACACACGTTCTCTCATTATTCAAATGGTGCGTGATCCAGCCTATCGATACCTGATATTGTGGCACAATACCCAGGAAGCACCCATGACTTGATCATGTTTAGGCATATTGGAATTTGATGATGGCTATTTGTTAGTTAATGATATTAAATATAATGACACATATGTTTGTGCTCATTAAATTCAAGATGGTATAAAGCTCACAGTTATTTTGTGTTTTAGGTGATAGTGTGTATGCCCTATGTCCATGGATTTTGACACCATAGCTATCTCCCACAACCCATAATGAAAGGCGATACAAAATAGCCCATCGTTATATCAGGGGTGTGATTGAGAGAACATTTGGCTAGCTGAAAAAGTTTATTCGGTGCCTACATAAAAGTGGTGATGCCTACAATATGCTCCAGGAAACACATGCAAGATAGTGGCAATGTGCGCTATTCTACAGAACATTGCAACCAGAAAAGGCCTACATATCACCATCTCAGACTCGGATTTGGAGGATGGAGATCCTGATCCATCCATTCAGCAGCCACCAGAGAGGAGTAAAGCAGTGGAAGGGAGATGGCGATGGGACCACATTGCCAACAATTCCTTTTCAAGGTAAGTCAAATGTGAAAGTACAAATAAAATCAAATGCACAATGCTTGTTTGATGCTTTAAAATAAAGCAACCTTTATTGTCAGGTTTATTTTATTTGTTTAATCAAATCGTTAAATTTTACTTGCAAATGGTATGTAGTGTCCACATACAATGTTGGTTACAGCAACGAAAAACAAATGTACAGTACTATTGGTGTAAAACAATCGGGCTACTGGTTGAGGGGAGAAACCCTACTCAAGCTTGGACCACATTCCTTGTCAGGGTGAAGTCACAAGCAAACCCCAAATTAACCTGTGCCCAGCCCTCTGATAGTTTGACACAGTGCAGTCAGGCTTAACTTAGCAGCAATGGGTAAAGTATTTGTACAAACCCTCAAACAGTAATAAAATGAAAACACACCTCAAAAAGGATACCACAACAAATTAGAAATGCAGAGTAGATTTTAATAAATAAAACAAGACCAAAAGCCAACTATGCAATCAGTAGAACCGGAGATATGCAATTTTAAAGATTTAAAATAGCACCAATTAGCACAAGGCGCCAACTGTGGATATCTGCCCACGCTGAACTGGGACAAATTCACAAATTCAGGCTGACTGCGATCGAATGCAGGCCGACTACAGGGAGCCAGTTAGGACCACTGAGCAAGAGTACCTTAAATCCTGGTTGGGGAGCATTGTGAGTCCCCGCTCTGAAGACGCATCCTGCAGCCAAGGGGATACATTAGTTTTGTGGAGCGGTGATGCTGCGATGCATGGTCCTGTGTTGTCACTTAGAATCCCATTGATAAGGGCTTGCGATGGAAAGTCCAACGTTGAGGGTGCGTCGCACAGTTTAGGCGATGCGTTAGTTCCAAAGAGCTGCGAGGTTGCGATGTGAGAACCTGTGTCATCATCAAAGCTGCCATTGTTGAGAAACTTGCAAATCAAGGGCCTGCGTCGGGAAAGCTTTGCATGGGCAGCGGTTCCGATGCAGGCTGTGGGGTCGATGCAGAGGCCTTGCGCTGAGAGAACTGAGTATCAGAGATGATGTGTCGGTACAACTTGGGATTGCACTATACAGTAGAGGAGATGCGTCGGTTCTGCTGGCTTCACAGATGGGCTGCCACAGCACCTTTATGCCCACTTCCAAGGGTCCAGAACTGTGGTGGCACCTTCTGGTAGTGTAGAAGTCACAGATGGCAGAGTACAGGTGCTTGGTCCAAGGTTGTTGGATCCTTCTGTCAGTGCAGCAGTCCTTCCAAGCAGCAGTCCAGTAGAGTGTCAGTCCTTTCAGCAGCTCAGCAGACCTTCTTCCTGGCAGAGTATTGACAGGTGCAGGAGGGTACTGAAGAGTTGGTGTCTGAGGTCTAAAATGTATACCTTGACCTTCCTTTGAAGTAGAAGCTTCTAGAGGTTTTCCTTTGAAGTCCACAGGTTTCCTGCCTTCCCTGCCCTGGATCCAGACTAACTATAGACATTATGCAGCCCTTTATGTGAAGGCAGGACACAGCCTATTCAAGTATAAGTAGGGTTGTGCCCAGTTCCGCCCTCCCATCCTGCCAGTGATGGCCCATGTAGGCACACCTAAGATCCCTAGTGTGTGTGGCTGTCTAGGAGGAATACATAAAGCCCAACTGTTAGCCTCACCCAGTCATGTGACCCAGAGGTAGGCTACAGGCACTAAATGGCTAATGCAGGAAAAGGACAACTTTCTAAAAGCGTCATTTTCAAAATTGTAATTTAAAAGTCAACTTTACCATAAGAGAGGATTCTTTATTGCAATTTCTGAAAAACCAAACATGACCTGGTTACCTGTGTCCCTTTGGAAATTGCAGCATAGTAAATATAATAAGGTAACTCCAATGAAATCCTATGGGAGAGGTAGGCCTTGCAGAAGGGAAAAACTAATTTGAGAGTTTTTCACTACCAGGACATGTATTGAAAATTTACATGTTCAACCTTTTAGATATACTGTACCCTACCATCTGGGCTGGCCACGGCCTACTCTATGGGTGATGTACATGTGTAAAAAAGGAAGGCTTGGGCCCAGCAAAAGGTATATGTTTTTATAAAATAATAATCATAGAATGCACACCCTGAATTTTAATATCAAGTATTCAGGTAAATGTAACCAATGCTCCAATGCTGAATTTTCAGTGTGCATTATTTTCAAATGTATGTAAATGCCAATCCAGGCTTAAAGCTGCACCATGTCGAAAGTCACTATTCTTCGTATGCAACATGATATTTAAACACCAAATGCATTTTGGGCAAATAGCCCTTCTTCGGGGGTAACTAGAATATAGAAAAAAATCATCAATATACATCAGCGGCTATACGTCAATTAGGTGGTTGTATTTTTATTTATTTTTATTGATAATTTGTGAGTTTCTTTCGTTTCATTTTTGTTTTGGAATCATTTGATTTGTTTTACATTTCAGTATAAGCAAGGCGAGTATGGTGGGTTTGAAATCTTTTTTTTGGTTGAGAGTCACATGTTATTAAGAGGTTTCTAGTGTGTAAAAACGCTCGTTTCTAGGGTGTAAAAACACTCGTATCACCTGATTCTGTTTGTAAGAGCTGTTAGCTTGACCATCTGCACCCGTCAATCCGTTAGATGAAGGAGTCGACCTGTTTCACAAATTATGCATGAGTTTATTTGGATGTAAGTTCAGTTTCGTTTTGCAATTGTAAATTAGTGTATTTTTGATTGGGTTGGTGTAGTAAAGGGGATTCAAGGGGGCATGTGTTAACTAGTGTGGGAATCAAGCACGGACCACTTTTCGAGCACTGGTGGGTAGCATGGTTGAGTAGGGATTTATTTATTTATTTATTTCCGTGTCATTGGGTCGGCACATTTTTGGCATGAAGCACGGGTTTGATATTTTTGTCACATTGAGTTGGTGGGTTAATATTCATTGAACTGGATGGGAGATTTATAGCTGCTTAATTAAGGGATTGAGAACTAACGTTTTTGACGAGTAGCCACTGATGTAGTGATGATTTTTTTTTTACATTCTAGATACCCCTGAAGAAGGGCTGTTTGGCCGAAATGTATTGGTTGTTTAAATATCATGTTACATATGAAGAATAGTGAATTTCGACATGGTGCAGAATTTAAGCCTAGATTGGCATTTGCATACATTTAAAAATTGGAATGAAAAAGCGTCTGGATGAGTATTGCACATTCTGCAGAAACGAAAGAAGTAAATGAATAAACAAGGATTACAAGGACAAAATTGGATTTAAGACTGTTAATGGTAGAGACGTGAGTTGTTGGGAGTGCACCCGGAACTGGAGCACATATATGCACCGGTTTGTTTATGGAAAAGGTTTATGTTGCCATTTCACAGTAACATATAAAAACTGCACACACACAAGCTGCGATGGCAGGCCTGAGACATGTTTTAAGGGCTACTGAAGTGGGTGGCACATATAGGGCCGACTTTAAGACTGGTGGTGCCCTGTGCAACAGTTTATTGTGGTGCCCCCCACCCCATGACCTCCTCCTCGGTTTCACTCACTACCACCGGCAAATGTACCCCTCATCTCTCCATCACTCTCCTTTTACATACATTCATGTGTTTTAAAGCACTTGTAAAGACTGGCTTTACTAATCCACTCAGCTAGCCACATAAAATATAGGGGCATATTTAAGAGCCCCTACCGCCATTCTAATGCTACATTAGCGTCATTTTTTTTTACGCTAATGTGGCATTATAAGGCCAAAAGCGCCGTGCCATATTTACAAAGTGGCGCAATCCATGCATTGCGTCACTTTGTATCCCTTTGCACTGCATTATGCCTGCACCAGGCATAATGTACTCAAAAGTTGCATTCCCCCATTAGGAGGGGCCAAAAAAATGGCAAAAAGAAATCTGACAGATTTCTTTGCGTCATTTTTTTCTGGCACTTTTAACGCCTGCCCAGAGCAGGCATTAAAAGGAGGCGTCTGTTGGTTATAATGGGCCTCTGGGTGCTTTGCAGGATTAGCATCAACATTTTTTACGCTAATCCTGCAAAGCGCCGGACTACAGTCAAAAATTCTGACACCAGTCCCCTAACTACCGCCATGTTGGGCCATATTTTAAATACAGCGCACACATGGTGGCATTAGGGGAACATTACGGGGCGCAAGCAAAGTGGTGCAGCACTGTGTGCAGTGCCACTTTTTTCAAATATGCCCCATAAGGGCATATTTAAGAGTCCCTAGTGCCATTCTAACCCCACATTAGTGTAATTTTTTTTAAGCTAATGTGGCGTTAGGAGGCAAAAAATGCTGCGCCATATTTACAAAGTGGCGCAACGCATGCATTGTGCCACTTTGTAACTCTTTGCACCACATTATGCCTGCGCCAGGCATAATGTATGCAAAAGGGGCATCCCCCGTTAGGGGGGCCAAGAAAATGGCGCAAAGAAATCTGACAGATTTCTTTGCATCATTTTTTTATGGAACTTTTAACGCCTGCTCAGAGCAGGCATTAAAAGGAAGCTTCCATTGGTTACAATGGGCCTCTGGGTGCTTTTCAGGATTAGCGTCAACATTTTTTATGCTAATCTGTCAAAGTGCCTGACTAGAATATAGAATTCTGAAGCTAGTCCTCTAACTAAATATGACGCACACATGGTGGTGTTAGGGGGGGAGCTAAGGGGTGCAAGAAAAGTGGCAGAGCACTGTGTGCAGCACCACTTTTTTCAAATATGCCCCAAAGGGCAGTGCTTAATTTGTAAATAAAAAGGTGCCGGTGCCCACAGCCCTCCCCTTAAACATGCGGCTGCTGCAATTAAATGTGTGAACACGTAATACAGAGGCAGCGTAATCCTGAAGCCATCTCGGGCCTCTTCAATCCATTTACAGGCACGCCCTGCCCCTTCAGCTCACTCTTGCGGATTTCTGCTTTTTCCTCATTGTGACGCTTTTTCATTTTTCTCTTCCTCCGTCTTTCCTATATGTGTCTTTTTCTCGCAGTAAATGCTTGAGGCAGAAAAATAATTGCAGGCCCTCAAAAATAAGTGCTGGTGCTCCGCACCACAAACAACAAGCACAAATTAAGCACTGCCATAGGGGCTTATTTAATAGCCCTTTTTGCCATTCTAACGCCACATAATTGTTATTTTTTTACACTAATGTGGCATTAGAAGGCCAAAAATGCTGTGCCATATTTACAAAGAGGTGCAATGCATGCATTGCGCCACTTTGTAACCCTTCACGCTATATTATGCCTGCACCAGGCTAAATGCATGCAAAGGGGTCACCCCCCCATTAGGGAGGCCAAAAAAATGACGCAAAGAAATCTGTTAGATTTCTTTGCATCATTTTTATCCAGCACTTTTAACGCCTGCTCACAGCAGGCATTAAAAGGAGGCTTCCATTGGTTACAATGGGCCTCTGGGTGCTTTACAAGATTAGCATGAAAATGTTTGACGAAAATCCTGCAAAGCGCCGGACTAGTGTAAAAAATTCTGGCGCTGGTCCGCTAGCTACAGCCATGGTGCGCCGTATTTCAAATATGAGGCACACATGGTGGCGTTAGGGGGCGGAAAGGGGTGCAAGAAAAGTGGCGCTGCACTGTATGCCGTGCCACTTTTCTTAAATATGTCCCATAGTTCTGTTTTTTGCAGCAGGCACATTAACCATCTGTGCTACTTTATGTTGAGTCAAAGCTGCCACTAGGCAAAACTCCATCTATCTCTTTAGCAGGAACATTAATCACAAGAGGTATCTTGACATTTTAATTGTTTCTTGAAAGCTAAACGCACAAAGAACTTTTCAGCAGGCGCTTTTAAATCGTAAGTTTCGTAAGTAATTGCTAAACACAGCGCCCCACTGAGGTCAGCACCCAGTGTGATCACACCGCTCGCACCGCCCAAAAGCCTGGACCTGGCACTATAAGTGCTCCGGGCTTACAGGTAGCAGTTACTCTACAGGCCCTGGGTACCGGTAGTACCACTTTACTAGGGACTTATAAGAAACTTTAATATGCCTATTGGTGATAAGCCAATGTTACCATGTTTTATGGAGGGAGCACATGCGCTCTACCATTGGTTAGCAGTAGTAAAGTGCACAGAGTACTAAGGCCAACAAAAATGGGATCAGCAAACAGGGAGGAGGAAGGAAAAATGTTTGGTGGAAGACCACCCTAAGGCTGACAGGTCTAACAATTGGTAATTCCCATACAATACCCATTACTGCTTCTTGCGGTTCTATCCTGAATGGGTTGTGCCTATGTTGTGCAGCAGGAGTACAGCTGCTGCTGCGTTACAGTGAACATGCATCTGTTGCAGAGATGCTGCTGACACAGGAGATTTCATCACTATCTTGATGTTCAGCAGCTACCACACTAGCCATTTGAGCAGTTTGTAGTGCTTCGACTGCAGAGGTAATCTGCCCTAAGCACATTGAACTGTCCCCACTCAAGTGGCCCATTTCTACTTGGTGATTTAGTGCCCCCCTCAATAAGGTTGAAGTGGCATGTGCCAATCTTTCAATTGAATGGCTTAACCCATCCATTCATGCTACAGTGCTTCTCTCTATACCTTTGGTTGGCGTTACCCTCCACTGTTTGTAGGCAAGGGCATTGGAGAGGCTGTCCATTTTAGTGTCCATCCTTTGTTGGTTTTTAGCAAATTGGTTGGGCACATTATTGAAGCCGAATGAAATACATTGCTGCACGTGTTACAGTTTTTGTTACCTATTTTAACTGCTTATGTTGCAGGCACTGAACTTGCAAAATGGATCCTTTAAGCCCACCAAGCAATTGGGTATTTGCAACTGTAACGTCCGACAACAAAGCTTGGTGGTTATAAGATCCTTCACAGCGCCATGTATGAGCACACTCTGGGACACACTACTGTTGTCGCCTCACAACTGGCTGTAGGATTGGATTCTGAGACTGTTGGACATCATCCTCATCCAATGATGGTGGCTCTGGGGAGTATGGAGCACTGCTGCAGTGGCCATGGGATATGGTTGGCTGATTGTCTATTTCAATAGGTTGTTCCACCACCATGTGTGAGTCATCCTGTCCCTTCACATTTGAGGCATCGTTGTCTTTCTCAGGTTGATCTGTTTAAAAATGGACTTACAATTGATTTTGGTATGAGTGAAAAGCACTTCTTACTGTTTGCTATCATTTATTTAATACATTTCTAACACTGACTACAGTGAGTAAGTTATTGACTACTTGTCCCATATTGCACTACGATGGTCGTTTTACAACTCCTTACTAGAAAATCTGTATTATGGTACTTAATTATTGCACGTAGAAGATAGTTTTAGAGTAACAGATGTGAAAATGAAAAAAATATTACACCTACCTTCAGCTGTTGCAGATCTATCAATTCTTGCATAACACACAATTTCCTTTGGCTCCAAGGTAATCTCCACCATCGACTACAATGTAACGGCAGGGGGAGCAGTAGAGGAACTACCTCCTGTTGCCAGGGACTCACTCAGGCAAGTTGCAACCTTCTCCTTTGTGTGAGACCTGAAGTCAAACCACCTCTTCCTGATTTCTCCAATGGAGCACTGCGTTACTCCAGCAGCATTTAGTTTCTGCTGCATCTCCTGTGATATTTTCTTTTTCTGTGCCTCCGAGACAGTCATGGACAATCTTCTGATCAGGAGGGCATGGTTGTTGCAGCTCTCCTGTTAAAATTTCAAGTTCTTTTTCTGAAAACTAGATTTCTTTTTCTCCCCCTGACTCCTTCTCTTCATCTTGACTGGCCATTGCTGGTAGAGAAAGCTGTGGTTTGCTGCTCCAAATCACAATTTGCACTGCCTCTTCTCTGACTGCTTTCCAGGCTTGAAATGAGAAGCAATTCCTGGTTTTGAGGTCATTACCCTGAACCTGGAACTACTTTTCTGTATTTCCGATTGCGTTTGCAAGTTGCATCCAGAATCGCAATTTTGGTAATTGCAAAATGTGACACCCAAAATAAAGAAGTAACTACATTGCAAGTTGCAAAATATAGGTGCAAATCGTATGAACATTCTGTTTTTCGATTTCCTATTTGTGATTCACAAAATATCGCAATTAGGTAAATGCAATTCAGAACTTTCATATATCTAGCTCATTGTAACGAACAAGGTTCAAGTTTTGAAGAAAAAGAGCACAAAAAAAGCATTAAGCACCAACTGAGGTAATGTGGTTGCGCTTGATCGCTACCGAGGCATGATATAAGGCCGACTGTGGTGGAGAGCGGGTCGGATCCAGACACCAGTTCCATACCAATCTGAAGTTTTACCTTCTGATATGGACTCTGAAATGAAAGTCCAAAATCGTCAGCGGGGCAAGGCAGCCTGTTGTGTCTGAGAAGGGCTTCATGAGGCAGATAGCCATCGGACAAGCTCCCGGTGAAGCTGTTGATTTTTAGCAGAAAATCTCAGAGCTGTAGAAATAAAAAATTTGTACCCAATAAAGGACCCTCGCTGGATACTTTTTGCACCTCCACCCAGTGAAGATTTGCACCTTCAGACATAGAAGCTTTTTTGGAGCTCGGGTTTCTCCAGTGGGGCAAGTCTGCAAGCTGTAGCTGAACAATGCTCCAAGTTGCTGGATAGCCTTGATGCGACATCTTGCTGACATGGATTTGCTGCTGCAGAAAAGTTCTGAGCGGAGGAAACCTGAATCTTTGTCCCAGGAGCAATGCACCTCCTTCAGGTTGACTTGAAAGACTTGTCCCAGTCTTCTGACGATTCTCATACAAAAGGTCTTGAAAACATTTCAGAGTCTCAGATTTCAGCGTTAGGCAGAAGTACGCTCTCAGACCAGCCAAGGGTTCCAGGACCTCAGGAACAGCACTCTTGGGGGGGGGGGGAGGGCAGGAGCCACCACGAGGTCAGCTAACTGACCTTTGGAGTCCACATCTTTGTCCTGGGTACAAATGGGAGCAGGTTCAGCCCTTAGGGTTCTCCTCACAGGGCACAACAGCAGTTGCAGTCCTTCTTCTGTCTTCCACAGGCCCAGTAGTGTTCTGGAGAAGGTACCCAGATGTAACACATTTTTGCCAGGCTCTAGCCTGTGGGTGATGGTGACTCCTGACCTCTCCCCAATCAATAGAGAAAACGTTATCAGGGGTAACCCTACCCATGTTTGCAACAGCTCTTGTGTGCCCCACTGCAAACAATTCCAGAGTGCCCCTCTCTACCTAAATTCAATGTGGCAGAACCTTTCTTCCCTTGTGCAGAGCTCCTGTACCTATCCTACAGCTGTGGCCAGGGAAATGAGCAAACCTTCCCCTGTGGTCACCAAAACCACTTCTGAGGGCAGCTCTTCTTGTGCTGTGATTGGTGCCTGGCTGACTAGGAGGACAATACAGCAGGCAGGCCCAGGTATGAGCTACATCTGTCAGTGAAAGGATAGACATTATTCGAAGATATTCAAGAGACTGGGACAACCCCAGGCCATCCTATCAGGGGTAGGTCAACTTCACCCACACCTAAGGCCTTTGTCTCAGTTCTGGGAGGCAGTTCACACCTCATCAAGGAACTATTTCGCTCCTGGGTGACAGCTGAAAGTCCAGTAACCTTTTGTAAAACATGAAGCACACATATGGGTTTACCACTGTACTGGATTTGTAATAAATATTTTAAAAATTCCAAAAACAAACTTCGTATCTGGTACCTAACCGGAGATTATAATATTTACTTTTAATAACATACCCCAATGCTTTCCTATGGAACAGCTAACCTTGCTAAAGTGTAAAAAGCGTTTAGGGAACTGTCACTGTCAGGACATGTTTAACGTGAAGCCTTTACATGTCTTTATCTATAATATAATGCCCTGCCTTATGAGCATTTAAGGTCTAATTAGGGGTGACTTATTAATATCAAAGGGGTTATTTTAACAGGTTGAGCATGCAGTTTAAACCTGCGGAGCCAGGTTACTGGTGGCAGGCCTGCAGTCATGGTTTCCATTGTCACTTTAGTGATGGCACATGTGTGCTACAGTCCACTAGCGACATACCATGGACTTATAGGTAAATTAGATATGCCAATTAGATGTATACCAATTTGAGAAGTTCTTAGTGGTCAGAGCACATACACTGGGCACTGGACAGCAGTGTCCCAGTATGCAGAGTCCAATAACCAAAAAAACAATTAGCATAATCTGGGGGTGATCACGCAAAAAGGGGCATTTTTCTATAACAACCATATACCGCCCTAAAGGAAATAAGTAGCCAGACTCTCCAACTCTTGCGTGACTCATTGGCAAAAGACCTGGCTACGGCCTTAACAGATATAGACTGGGGAAACATGCTGGGATACCCAACAATGGTATCACACAACTCTAGGTTTAATTTGATTCAATTAAATATATTTCACCTCACATACCTAACACCCAACCAATTGCAAAGAATGTGCCCATTGATTTTGGTTAAATGCCCCAGATATCATTCTGAAAACTCTAACCTAAAGCACATGTTGTGGAGCAGCATGGGCTGATCTAGGTATTGGCTTGAAGTCACTCTCACTGTACAACAGTTGACAGGAAATGCACTTACCAACTGCTGTAGAGTGTATCTTCTCAGATTACAGAAATCCACAAAGAACAATAAATCTAAATATTGATTTGCTAATCTTGCCCTGCTTCTAGCCAAAAGGCAATTGGCCAGGGTTTGGGAATCGCCCAATGCCCTGCAGATGACAAAGTGGAATGATGGCCAACTGTTCAAGCGGCAGAGATGGAAAATATGGCATCAACAACACAACAGATCAAGGGAGGGGCAACAAGCTGTTTGACATGTTCAGTTGTTATACTCACAAAGCTCCTGGATAAAAGAAATGATGTGTTCCCCTGAATTGGAGAGTAGATTGTGAACTGAGTGAGAAACACTGTGTTCATCATTCATTATCCACCAGAAACACCTCAAGCAAAGCATGCTTTTTGCTTCTAGCCCCACACTCTTGTGTCCGTGTTTCCAGGACAGGTGGTTGTTTTTTTTTCATATCTTGATGCACACCACCAGAGCACCCTACTTTTCACAACTAACTCCCTTAAGCTCAGGAAACTGCTCAAAACCTGGTGTTTTTTATCTCTCTCCTTTCCTTTCTGTTCTAGACTTTGGGCTATGTCTGCGTCTCCTTTTAGGAGTCCTTACCACCTCGATACCTCCTCAAGGGTGAGTGTGGTGCGATATGAACAAACATAACATAACATTACATATTTCACAAGTGATTCCTCACGTACTAGGTATTCACTGTTTGGTGTTCCTGGGATTTGAGGGATGCTAGGAGACAATAAATATGTACTAGACGGTGCCATATACAGCAATACAATGTCACTGTGGTAGACACTATGGTGGAAGAGGTCCCTAGCATGGAAGGATAACCAACAGCAAAGCATGTTTAATGGTTCAAATGTACTGTTGTAATTTTCAGTTCAAGAAATAAGATTTAGGGAATGTGAAATAAATCGGCGTTAATGTACAATACATTTATTTCCTTTCAACAAAACATTAATAAACATATTAAAAAATAAAGTGGGGCGCCCTTTAGTTGCTGTAATCTTCTTGTCAATGAGCACTTGGGCTTGGTGGTACTGTCTGGTGGCTTAGTGACACTACCTCTCTGTTTGCACAAATATTTCCAGTCCACTTATGATAACATTTGTGCCCAGTAACAGACAAAAGAGGGAGGTACAGTGATGCTGACTGAACAAAGAAGATTTACTATGTTTTGCATTTATAGCTGTGGTCAGCTCTAGTTTACATTCGTGCCTTTAGTTGTACAAAAGCAATATTAAAGCCCTGAGAGATATGAGGGCTGGATGAGGACAACCAATGCAGTGCATGTAGGTGTACTTCTGCAGAGCGCTAGGCGGTCAATCATCCACTGCTCATGATCACTTGATCTCGATGGAGAAGTGACATTACATCACAATTCCAGGTCTTCAGCTAACAGATATTCTTTTGTCATGGAGTGTGACTAGTAGCAAGTATGTGCAGCTTTCAAAAAGGAGCATGACGTGCAAAACTGTAAATACATGTATGCTCCACTTTGTGGATACAAGATAGTGGGTGCACCTGCAGATTAGAGCAAGGAGCCCCTACAATTCATGTCTGCGTGTTATGGTACAACTAGTTGCTATTACTGACAACTGATCCAACCTACCACACCAATATACTATAGCTTCGAGCATGCAATGGTTAGGGCTTCCGTGGATATGGGTCTCACATGGGATTGTGATTACTGTGTTGGCCATGTTTATAGGCAGTAGGTATGGGATTTTCTTGCAGGACCTGCTTGTTAATAGTTAGACAGTTCTGTATGTGCTGCTCCTAGCTGTCCTAGAAATAAAATCCTATAATGAAGCAACATCTTGGGATACAAACGTATGGGAGCAGGGTGCATTTGGTGCACACGCAGCATTATCGTTAAGCCATACCTTCAAAGAAGAGCATCATGAAAAAATCAAACGATGTTTTTTTTGTAATTAATGAATTTAAAAGACATATATAGCAAAATATTACACAGTAAATTTGGACAAAGGTGAGTTTTTTTGTATTTTACTTTTAATCAATCAGATGTGCGTGCATGCCTTTACTACTGTAAACGTTATCACGATAGCAAAGTAAATTGAACAATGAATGTGCAGTGTGAATACTAGTGAAGTGTCTTGATTACAGTGTAACATCATCGATTTCCTAAACAAAAAGACATAAACTGGCAATGAATACATCATTGTGTGAAGAAGGTAAATACATCAAGAGGACACTCAGGCTGTAGTCTAAAAAAATGACTACTTGATGCACATCACCAAAACGGGAACACAAATAGTGCAACCTAACCAGAAACAGAATGTCATGGCTGACCCAAAGCCCCCACTCTGATTGCCTTTGATTTTGCACTTATTTGAAGAATGCATGGCATAAGACTATCCAGATGGGCAATGGTGTCTTTAGGCAAGACCTAGTGAGGAACACCCACTCACAGAGATGCAGACAAAGGAAAGAGCACATGCTAGCAGCCTGCACACTCAGAAGCCTTACTCCAAATATGGGTGTTTGCCTGTTTCTCATTTTTAGTGAATTCTGGATTAATTGAGTGAAATCCTAAAAGGATCAGTGATGAAAAAACACATTTTACAACAACTCAAATGACACACTAAAAAGAGTATCACAAATACCATAATATGGTGATAAACACGGACAGTAGAGACACTTATGGGCATATTTACAAGCCGCTTGCTCCGTTGTTCAACTTGTTAGATGTGAGGTCCCACTTTATTATACTTTTTTAAATCGCCAAATCGCCATTGATAACATATAAATATAAATATGCTTCATCCTTTAAACATGCAGTATTCCAAGTTGTTGTGTAAGAAAGAATTTTGAAACAATAGTCCAAGTTATGAATTGTAGTGCTTTAATCTCAAATGATATAAAGATGGTAATGAGCACAAAAGAAAGCTCAGCCAACACGTGTTTCGCCCTCTTGTGGCGAGCCCACCTAGGGCTTTCTCAAGGCAATGAGGATTATTTTGCGTAAATAGACAGCTTATACAATATTCCGTTGGAGAAATTGGTTCACAAATATGGCGGCGGCCTAGAATGTGACGGAAGAGAAATCGGAGTACTTACCAGCATGGTATGATTCCCAAATACGGATTGCTTTATGTTATATTTCTCTAACGGAATATTGTATAAGCTGTCTATTTACGCAAAAAAATCTGCGAATAAAGAATTCTTTCTTACACAACAACTTGGAATACTGCATGTTTAAAGGATGAAGCATATTTATATTTATATATTATCGATGGCGATTTGATGCTTTAAAAAAGTAAAATAAAGTGGGACCTCACCTCTAACAAGTTGGATTACATACATTGGGGACCAAGGTCCAATCCCTCGAATTGAGCTCCCACAAGAAAAGTAACTATAACCGTGAACTGGCATTTACACAGGAAGCTTAAACTGGACATTCTTTTGTTCCCACATGCTATCTGCTTGCTCCGTTGTTGCATCAATTTTTGTGACACAACTGCAGCGCAAACCGTTAAATCACTTTGTTGCATTACTCTGCGTTAGCTAGGCATTCCATGAGCGGTGCGGTGGGTGTTCCCACACAACACCCATGGATTTTGACACATCCCCAGATTTACATGATCTTGTAAACCTGAGGATGTGCCAAAACCTTTTGCCTCCGCAGGGGAGGTGCAACACGGAGAAATACCACTATTTCAACTTGTTGTTTCCTCTTTCTGTGCGTTCTGCATTCTGGCATGCGGGATTGTTTTTGTGCAGGAAGGTGTCCCTTTCTTCACAAAAACAATCCTGCATGCAATGCAGGTACCCTTGCACCACGGTGCCTGCATTGGTGCTAGGCTGCCGAAACAGCACCGGCGCAGGGGGATAGTACAGGAATTCGCTGTATGCCATAGAAATGGAGCATTCCTGCCCTTTCCCTTTGACGCAGGGCAGCACAACAAGGTGGCTATATGGCGCATTCCTGTCCTTTCTCTTTGACGTAGGGCAGCGCAGCAAGGTGGCTATATGGCGCATTCCTGCCCTTTCCTTTTGACGCAGGGCAGCACAACAAAGTGGCTATATGGCGCATTCCTGTCCTTTCTCTTTGACACAGGGCAGCGAAGATGACTTCCTGCGCTCCCCTGAGCGATGTCGTATTTTGTACAAGGGCTACACAGATCGTCGCTGCTGCCGTCAGCGATAATTCACTCTACACTTTTCAACAGCCTCTCTGTTTATTTTATTCATCTATTTATTTTGGAGCATTGCTAACTTGTAAAACAGCATCAAGCACTTACCATTCCAAAGAAGCATTACTGGAAAGGCGTCGCAGAACAAACACACTAAGTGAAAGTTTGGATTTTATAGAGCAAGCAGGTCAACATTTGTTTAAACAATGAAGCGCCCAGGACCCTTCGGCAAGGAAACCTTGAACTAAGCGGTCATTGTCTTCTAAACTGTTAGCGATGCCGAGTCTTGTTTTAAGTTTCATGAGTTTCCTTTTTTAAATCATAATTG
The DNA here is from genome assembly GCF_031143425.1 of Pleurodeles waltl. Taxonomy (NCBI): domain Eukaryota; kingdom Metazoa; phylum Chordata; class Amphibia; order Caudata; family Salamandridae; genus Pleurodeles; species Pleurodeles waltl. The sequence continues at coordinate 613,032,666 of NC_090444.1, read as the reverse complement.
TTTTTAAATTTCCATGTCAATAGAATGTGCTCATGGTCGTTGTATTCAGATGGCAATAATATGCATTGAAATAACAAAAGCATTGCAGGAAAACATTTCTTTTGATTTGAAATATTTTTACTTCTTAAATGATTGCTTAGAATGGGGTTCGTTTCTGCGGTCCTCATTACAGGGCCCGGTATTTTGATGTAATAAAATCAGACACCAATGGGTTTCCGATTTTATAGAATGTGATCATTCTTGTATATTGCGAATTTTTGGAGAATGACATATAGATTTTTGTGCATACCATACGAAAATATGCAAGTCTCAGTGAAAAGCAGGCCTTTGTACCTACCAAAAGTTAACAAATGGTATAATCTTTATTGTACTTGGTATTTACACAGTGCAATAATCATTACACCACTTGCGTTTGCTATCCATAAGCAAACAAGTGTAGGTGAATGTATTGGAATTGAACGAGCCACTTGCAATGCTGACCTTTAGAGTTTGGCAGATGTGGGGCATATGCCAATAAAGTAGCAAATATCTCTCCCCCCTACTTAGATATATAAAGGCCCTCCACATTCAAAATAGGGCACTTTCCATGCAGTTTACCATAATAATGTACCGACAAAAACTGACTAATTAAATACATTCTGGTATAGTGTAGGGTCCTGGTGCACCTTGGTGCTTAGTTGATCTGTCACCTTATGCTCTACTATGAGCGTGGTGAGAAGTATCAAGGATAGGCCTTCCTTCTCTCTGAAAGCAATCCGATGAGTGCCATGGAGACCCTGATCTTCCATATGGATAGGAAGATGACAGCAATACTCCAGTGGCCAATGGAGTCAAGAGGGTCCACATTCAAAAGGATCTGGTTGCTAACTTTGTTGTGAGTGATGGCATAGATAAATGGTTTGAGAACTATGGAGTTGCCCTACAAATGTACATGGCCCCTGAGAAGGATTTGGGGGGGCAATATACAGAGGCACATTCCTAATTAAGGGAGGGATGCCCTGTGAGCCCTAGGAAAAGGGGACAAGATTAGGTGTCCCTCCCCTGCCTTCCCACTATGGACACTTACACCAGGAAGTATGGGCTTGTGCCATAGAAGTACAGACAGAAGTTTAGGAACAGTCAGAAGTTGTCCCAACATTCCTGGGTGGACTTCATGGACCACTTTTGCAAAGCACTGGATGGTCGGGTGAAGGGCAGTGATGTAAGTGATTACAAGGGGCTGTAAAATTTATTTTCAATAAAGCACCTATTTAGCAACTGTTTTCCAGAGTTGCACCAATATCTAGTTAATTGTAGGCTCTCAGAGCTTGCTTAGGAGGTGGACCACTGGCTTATCACAAAGGCCTACAAGAAGGTACCTTGGAGTGACCCCAAGAAGGGTGGTTCAGGTTCCTCCCAGCAGAGTGACAGGGAGGTCCAGAGAGACTCAGACCAGTCCCAGAGTAAGGTGGAGGGAAAGATTTCCAATGCCCCTTCTGAAAAACAGGGGGGAGTTTCTGGTGGGCGGTAGCCCTGGGCACCCTATTTCCAACCTTATTGCTTAAAGTGTTGCCAGTTAGGACACAAGCAAAGGGACTCTGTCCCATGAAACCACATACCGGTGGGAATTCTATCAGTGTGTTCAATGTAGCCTTATTGGTAAGTAGTTCCCCGGGGCAGGTTGTAGAATGTATACTAACATCCGTTAGTTGGGAGGCAGACTAAGAGGGCGAGCTAGTGGTCCCTGAGAGTGGGAGACATCTCTTCTGCCAGGTCAAAGTGAATGATATCCTTGTCACTGCTCTGAGCAGCACTGGGACCAGCCAGACCATGGTGGTGGAAAGACTGGTTTCCCAGATCAGTATGTCAGACAGGTGTGTAGGGTAACTCAGGCCCAGGGGTAGGACATTTTCTGCCTCATGGCTCTGCTATCCCTGAAATGGGGTGATAAGGTTCCCCAGAGGAAGATCATAGTTAGTCCCCAGATGCCCATTGACTGCCTTCTGAGAAATTAGTTACAAGTAGTGTACAAGGAGCTGGGAACGGTGGCCACCCAGGGTACCCTGAAAGCTCAGGTTTCTGGGGGTACCACTCCTAAATGGAGGGTGCAAAAGCCCATAAAACGGGAACAGGGGGAGGAAAGACTCAGATCTGAATCCTTTTCAGCCTCAGGTCTAGTCCTTGGGCTGGAGAACTATGCTCAGGATACCACTATGGACTGGTGGAAAGGAGAGTGTAAGTAGGGTACCTAACAACCAGGGTTGGTGCCCCCCCCCCAAGAAATCTCAGAGATCAGAGAACTCTCAGGAGTCCTTAGGGAACTTCTTGCCAACCCCAGAATTGGAAGTGAGTCCTGCATAATGTCCCTGCTTGGAACATCCACCTGGCAGTGGATGAGCTGTGCCTGCCACTTGACACTGACAGATGTCAGTGGCCTCTGTTGGTTGCTGCTATTATGGCCAGAATTTTCTTTGGGTTGGGGAAGAAGTTGAATGGGCCACATCACTTAGTTGGTCATAATGGTGCTGTCTGCCTACTGGGATAAATCTGTGAGCAAGTTAAGGTTAGGTGCTACACAGATGGGATCCACAAGCAAGGAGAAGGGTTCCCCATGGGTCAGTCCAGTGGCTCAGGAGAGCGTAAACAGGGGGATCCAACTGTGTTCAGGGGGGCATAGAAATGACAAGTGCCTCTACAACAGAGGGCTATTGTCCATGTTCTTTCACTTAAGCATGGAAGCCAATCAAGGTATTGCTTAGTCTACCCTGTCTTTTGGTTGGAGGGGGGTTGTGTTGAACTTGGCCCTCTCTACACGGTCATCCTCAAACATTTTGCCTTAATCCTCCTGTGTTCTTCACCCATTTTGTTGGCATTTACCACTGCTAACTAGTGCTAAAGTGCATGTACTATCTCCTTCAAACATGGTATAATTGGCCTACACCCTATTAGTACATTTAATTTAATTGTAAGCACCTAGTAAAACGGTGTTACATGTGCCCAGAGCATCTAAATTAAATACTACTAGTAGGCCTGCAATATGTATTGTGCCACCCACTTAAGTAGCCTTTCTAAACATAGCTCAGGCCTGCCATTGCAGCCTGTGTGTGCAATTTTAAACTGCCTAAACCTTCCTTTTTAATACATATAGGCAGGGGCGGCTCGTCCGCTTAGGCGGAGGAGCGTCGCCCCACTGGTTTTCCCAAAAAGGAAAAATAAAATGATAATAACATACATTACATTATTTTCATTTTATTTTTCCCTGTAGTGTGAGGGGGGGCTGGGCTGGAGGGAGCCCAAGGAGGGCTATGTGCCCACAAAGTGCACATATCTTTTTGCCCGGCTGTGTCCAGCCGGCCAAAAAGACATGCGCACTTTGCATGTTCTCTACCCGGCTGTATAGCACAGGCATATAGAGAACATGCACAAGCTCCCATTGCCAGTCTGAGTGGCAAAGCATGCCGCTCAGACCAATCACTACTCTGCTTTCAGCAGCATCGTGATTAGCTGGGAGCCTGTGCTGCCGGTAAAAGGAAGACGACGGAGGGGAGAGGAACGCATCTCCCCTCGACGGTAAGTGTTTTTTTTAAATGTATTTATTTGTTAACCCCAACCCCCCCAAACCCTCCCCACCTCGCCCCACCCCTGCCCTTCGTGCTCGGTTGTGCTCCGCTGCCCCTGTTCAGTGGCAGCCACCACTGCATATAGGTTACCGCTAGGGTAGGCCCTAAATAGTGCATGGGGCAAGGTGCATTTAATTTAAAAAGTTGGACACGTACTTTTGAGTTTTACATGTCCTGGTAGTAAAAAACTCCTAAATTCTTTTTCCACTACTGTGAGGCATACCTCTCCGATAGGATAAAATTTAGTTACCTTCTTACTTTTAATACTGGCTAACATTTGATTGGGAGCAGGTAGACAAGTCAAGTTTGGTGTCTGGGGAATTGTAATTCAAAGATTTATTTAATGGTAGGCACTGTGTGTTGGCAGAAAGGGCCATCTCTGACTTGATGGGAGGGGCTGTCACCTACCACACTTGAACTTCAAAGGCACTGGCTCAGCTCTCACACTACCCAAAAGATTTCACACTAGCCTATTGTGCCTCCAGCCAGTCTGGGACCAGGGCAGGGAGGTAGGAAATTCCAGATACCTCTGTAGGGGCGAAACTCTAGAAGCTTTTCCCACTTCAAAGTGGACACTAGGTATAAATATTGGGCCCTTGGATTCACTCTTCAGATCACTCCTGGATCTGTGGAGGACTCAGAAGAAGGCCTGCTCTGCTGCAAGAAGGACTGTTCTACTGCTCTGCTGCCCTGCTGCTATGATGCCTGAGTAAGAAAGAATGAACTGGTACCTTGAACCCAGGACCACCAGAGTGACCTCAAACGCTAGTGGTCTGCCCTCCTGATCAGTCCCTCTGGGATGGAAAAGGCTCCATCATCTTGAACCCTGCACCTGGGCTCTGCCTGCTGTGAGTCATAACCCTCCAAGTGGTGCCTCTCAAGTCCTGGGCCCTTGGAAGTGGGGACAAAGGTGCTCTGCCAGCCCAGCTGTGGTCCCATCAATACTGATGCAGCGCAAATCAACCTAATGCAGCTCTCACAGCTCCTCATCAGAACTGATGCAGCGCAGTGCAACTCGCTTCGCAGTCTGCAGCTCCTCATCGGAACCAAAACAGTGCGATGCATGTAGCATTGCAGCCCTTGCAGGTCCTCATCAGAACCAATGCAGCATGACGCAACTCAACATGGACTGTGCATTGCAGCCTTTACAGCTCCTCATCGGAACTAACGCTGTGAGGCGCAACATCCGTATTGAGGACATATGGCACATATCTCAGTGGGCCTAACCTGGTCCCTGCATCTGGCTTGCACTCCATCGTGGTCCACCTGAACTTTGTTCTCATCTGGCGTGACCAGATAACCACAATTGGGACTTTTTGCTTTTAAGCACTATTTTTACCGAAATCTTTTAAATTGCCTATCTCCAATTCTGCTAATTGGATTTTAGGCATTTTTGGTGTCACATAATTTATTACTTTTACTCTATGTTTCTAAATTGGTGTAGGATTTTTGATGTGGTTGTGTTTTCACTTTATTACTGTTTAAGTGATGCATAAATACTTTACATAATGTCTCTAAGTTAAGCCTGACTGCCTTTGTGCCAAGCTACCAGAGGGTTAAGTACAGGTTAATTTCATAACTTTTGGTGGTTCACCCTGACAAAGACTGTGGCTGTTGTTTGAGTAAAGTTTCACCACCCTCAACCAGCAACCCAATTTCTCGCATCAGTGATCCCAAAATGAAGGAATACTGAGCCATCACAAAATTGTGTCAGATACATGTTGAGTGACATGTGGGAATCAGCCTTTTGAACACCTACTCAGTAAAATGTCTGGGTGAAAAACCCAGGAGCTGTGGGTTCCCGTAGTGCTTCCAATTCCCAGTGTGAACAGTAACTCATTTTACCAGCTACATTAGGATAAAGGGCCACTTTTACTCGGGCTATAAGATGAACAAAAGGATATACAGAAAATACTACTTTATGTAATTTGCCATTTGGGTAGCTGTACAAACATAGCATGTGTATGGGTAACAAGTGGAATTGGCTTGAGTTTGGTTATCATAAAGATATTGACTTTTGCAGTATACTGTATATCACTCAATCCATTAATGCCAAAGTGGCTCCAAACATGAAGCAGGGCTTCCCTTACGAATTCCTGTGTAGTGAAGAGCAGCATTCATTTTCTAATTTTTGTGTCTTCAATATGGATATATTAACTTTACGTTCAAATTATGGCATGGACATAGCTCCAAAAAGAAACATATGTCCTCATGGCGAACACTTTGTCGTCTGTAGATTGTCTCACAGCAATTTAGCTGAAATTATGAAATCACTGTATTCGATCAGACGATTCACAATCCCACCCACCCTGGAGTATGCAGGCAGTGCTGCGGTGCCAGTAACACAGGGATACGCTGACTATATCACCTGGATGGAGTAGAATACAGAGATGCAGCATATTGCCATGTCCTAAACAGTTATGAAAGTTGAAAATGGGGAAATCCAATAGAGGTGGCCCCATCAATAGATGAGGACTCATCAAAGAAAAAGGTAGGTGCCCGAACTCCAAAGTAGGGATTATTTGGCCAGGAGCACCACTGAGGAAGCTATTGAGCTATAATTGATAGGGCTGCTGGTGACAGTATGTTGGACTGAGAGATGAGAAAGTGTTGTTGGTTTTTTTAGAGCCGTTATAAAAAGGATTCTCTCTTCAAGTCAATATTAACTGTTGTTGTGTGTGGATGGAACACCATGTAAATAAAGTTACAAGAGTAGAAACAACCATCCAGGCTTTGGAGAAGGGAGTGAAAGGAATGGAGTCTGCCATGTCTAAATATAAATACATCAATGTATTTGTCTTCAATTTCCAGTGCTGCACTATCACTTTTCTCATGAACGCAGAAGACATGCTAGAAACATGGGAGATTTCCAGGAAGGTACTAGATATCTAACAGATAGGATGGCTAGCAATAATGGCTATGCAGTCTTGACTATGGAAAGGGACATGATGGAATGGACTCCAGCCGAACAATTACACATGAAAGAGTTCGGAAATGATGTAAAAGTGACAGAAGATATAGCAGCTTGGGCAGATGTGGCAGAGGAACTGAAAAGGAATTCAAAGCATATACCAGTTCAAGCCCAGGGATAATAAGTCATAGAGTTTGTAATGTTAAAGATTTGTAAAGTAAAAGGAAAGAAGCCATTATATCGGGACCATAGATGGAGGCAGAAATCTCCAAATTGTAAGTGATAAATATGACTGCTCTAGCCGTAAGTATACGAGAACTGATATGCTTCAGAGACATGATTGTAGAACCATATATTACTGCACCAGTGTCCGAATTGCTACGGTTATATTGTTTGCTTGCAAACTTTAAATAAACTGTTAAAAAAAAGTGTTAGGATGGCAAGAACCTGCAGGTGAATCCAACTTACAAAAGCAATGGACCTTGCCAACGACCTTCAGTGTGACATCTTGAGCCAGGCAGTACTATAACAAATAACAATGGTGCAGAATAATAGACAATCAAGTATGGTACAAGCATCTCCCTTCATCCCTTCCCATTCTTCTCTGTCCTCACAGTTCCCCAACCATCCTCATTTTAATACTCCATGCTTCTATTGCTAGAAGCATGGAGAATAATCTATACTAGTCGTCAGAGGGCAAATGCAGGACGGAGAGTCTGCCGAAAGAGAATATCTTAACACTAAATACCATGTTGGTAAAGATCTCCCAATACAACACCTTCCACTCCACCTCACACAACCTAATATGAAGAAATAAACTTAAGATGTAGTTAAAGATTGAAGGCAACAGAATAAATAACAATATACTGGATACGCTTCCCAAAACTAAGAGTCACTATTGTATCATGAAGTAGTTTATGATTACAAAATTATTACATCTTGCCCGGCAAATGACTCAGTAACATGTAAGTCACGCATGGATCCAAATGAAGATTCCTTATCTATCTTTGGAGCATTACCAACTGTTAACATTAAACACAGAATGGCATAAGGTGCAAAAATAAAACTGCTGTAAGATGATCAAATAAACTACTATAACCCCTCAACTACCTCCTGCTCAGAGAGTATTGCACGTCAGTCACATACCTCTCAGTTTACAATACAGTGAACTTAACTATACATTATATCAGCTCATTGAACCCACCACTTATGTAAACTACTCCTCCATCTTTCTCAAGTAGCAACGCCTCCTTCCAGCCTTTAAACAAACAAGGTCAATGCTCGCCATCTACTAGGAAGGAGTGTACTCAGGAGAGTGTTTCACAAAACAGCATACAACGACCTCCATTTAGTTGCGTAGAGTGGTGGTGTGCCATTTGTATTGCTAATCAATTATTACATGGCCAGGATCAACTAGATCCTATGTTACTACTGACCGAGAAAGTGGCGTGGTCGCTCTCTTTTTCCCATGGAAAGCTATTGTTAGCTTACTTGCCTCTAAGCACTGTAGGACCTTGTGCCATTCATTTTTAGACATTATTTCTAAAGAAGGGGGGCCTCAGACCAATCAGCATGACCACCAACATGAAAGGTAATGAGTAGCCAAAAATCTCTTTCAATAAGGCTGCCACCTCTTCCCAAAAGGGCAGACCAGGGGGCCCTGCAACCCCTCCCGCAATTGGTGTTAACATTCAGAATATTCTGTGCAAGCAGGAAACAATGTAATGTCAACCAAACTAAATTTTATAATGAATTTATCTTCCTGCAACAGACTTAGTTGATGAGTGGATAGCCCTACCCAACTGCTCCCAATGCTTTGGCAATATGTGAATAGCCAGGGCCCATTGCCGTTCCTTATTATGGCACAAAGTTTGGGGAGTCTCCCGGCTAAGAAGATTTAGTATGAACTGGAAATTTCTCCCTTGGAGCCCACTAGATTGGGGAACTGAACTTAGAGTGTAGTTTTACCTGTGTTGCACCCTGCCAACTACCTGGGTTATTAAACCAATGTCTGAGTTGTGCGTATTGTAGGTGCCCCCTCTTGGAGAGATCAAAGTCTTGGTCTTGCATTGAATTAACCTCTTAGACATGAAGCCTCAAACATGTCAGCGAGCATTCAGCACCACCCTCTCACCAGGCTTGAAGGCAGTGCCCTCCAAAGCAAGGGTACAGTCTTTATGATAATGCATAGGGGTGTACAGTGAGGGGTATGTCACCAAATCTTGGGCTACCACATAGGTAATCCCACACCTACAATGTTGTGACCATTGGTGTGCTAAGATATGTATTACGAGGCTTAAGCCTTCTATTCAACCATGCTAAGTCTCACAATGGAGTGGTCCATGCGATTCCAGTTCTTTTGTGATTCAGCCACGCACCATTCCACCACAATCCTCAACTGTGAGGCTGCACAATAGAAATAGCAGGCATGGCCAACCCGCCCTCCCCTCTTCCATGCATCAAAAACCTCTTAGAGATCCAATGTGACCTCCCCTTCCAGATAAACCACAATAAATGTTGCTGTATTTACCTAAGGTATTTTTTTATCAAGTCAGATTGGGAAAGCCTGGAACATATATAGCAGGCACATTTATTTGAACAATATTTATCCTGCCTTTCCAAGAGATAATTAGGAGGCCCCATAAGTCTAGGTCTCTATGAATTGAGGATATTAAAGGAGGAATGTTAGTTTGGAATAGTTCCCCCGGGGTTGTAGTAATCTGCATTCCCAAATACCTGATGGATTTCATTGTCCAACGAAAGGGAAGGCCCTACATATGGAGACTACCTCTTCAGGCGGTAGAGTTAAATTAAGGACGTCCAATTTATCAAAATAGATTTTATACCCAGAAAGTGACTTCAAAGTCCTCAGGAGGGTTAGCACTACCTGAAAGGATGTTTGTGGAGACAACCAGAGTCAGAAGGACATAAACCACATAAAGGTAAAGTTTGTGTTCCTTTGTGCCAAATGTAATATCTATGACTTCGCAAAAACAACAAGTGATGGACGGAATGCTGAACATTGTCAAACATTCACCCCCAGTACAGTGATCTGGGCCTAAATCCATCATTTTTTTGCTGCCCATGCCATGCCAGTTTGGACCCAGCCATATGCAAATCAGTCTTGACCCTGTTCCCCATGGGAACAGTCCAGCCCGAACTGCTAGGCCAGGTCTTCCCTGGACAGGAAACAAGCATCCTGGGACCGGTTTCGGGGTTTCACCCAGACGTGGGTCCCTTGCTCACTGTGCCACTGGAATCAAGCTAGCCTGGCTGAAGAAGGGTGATACCCTGAAACCGGTCCCAGGATGCTTGTTTCCGGTCCAGCGAGGACCTGGCCTGGCAGTTCGGGCTGGACTGTTCCCATGAGGAACAGGGTCAAGATTGATTTGCATATGGCTGGGTCCGAACTGGGGTGGGATGGTGAGCAAAAGAACGATGGATTAAACCCATATCTGTGACTGGGGGTGAGTGTTTGCATTGTCAGCACTCCGTCCATCATCCTTTTGTGTTACTAATATCTATGATCTATGACTTCATCAGATTCCCAAATCTAGCTTGGAAGGGGCTCTTTAAAGAGAGCAAATACAAGTGGAGATAGGGGACGCTGAGGGTAGCATAGTTGGAAAAGACCAATTTAAAAAAATGCTGGCGGATACTTAGCCACTGGAGTACAAGGCACAATTAAGACCATTCCACCAAGACAAAGGCTTTTTCTGAATCTAACAAAAGCAGAATCACAGAGACTGCCTTCAGTGAAGCTTTTTCAATTATGTGAATGGCTGCCCTTATAATTTCGTCAGTTTGTTGCCCCTGTACAAAGCGCTCTGGTCCAGGTGTATCAAGGATCAAAGAACCTCATTAAGGTGGGCAGCCAGGATCTTAGTGTATAATTTAGCATCAGTATTCAAAAGGGCAGTGGGGGCGATAGGAGGCACAGTTCTGCATGCCCTTCCTGTTTGAGGAGACCCAAAATTACTGCCTCTCCCATTTTGGGGCTGACTTCAGCGTAAAAAGTCATCAAGTCTGTTAATTTAGGGTTTAGCTTGTATAGCCACTCTTCCTCCTACTGTATGGGCCTGCCCCTAGCTTCCCTTTGGTACCCGGTATTTCAGGAAAGCTTTTCGTCCTTGTGGTATGCCTCTTGTTGAGCCAATAGACACGCCTCACCAGAATTAAAGTCTGAATAAAAACTGCTTAATTCATTAAGCTTTACCGCATCATCGAACAGTACACTGCCAGTGGGAGTAATTACTTCTTTTACATATTCCTTTTCTTGGCTGCCCCATAATAATCTAGCCAACTGTGTACCGACTTTGTCCCCCATGACATCATTTTTTTTTTAATGTAGAAAGGGCAAGCTGTACTCTATTGATATAATGCAGGTGAAGTTGCCCTCATGCTGTGAAGAATTTTCATATAATCTGTAGTGTGGGTATTCCACCCTTACCAGCTCTAACTCTTGTATCCCTTTTACAACTTCTAGAGACATTGGCCATTGGCTGTCTGGGAGCGGCTCCTAACCCTCTCAGCATTGAATGATTATCGTCACAATGATACCTATTGTTGAGGGAGACATTTCGGAAAACCATGGAGGAAATCATGACTTCTGTCACAGGACAAGACTTGAGAATGAGTCATGGTATACCCCTTTCAACCACTTGTTTTAATATGGAGGAATTACATTACACTTCAATCTCATTATTCCATTTCAAATGCTGTTTTCCAAAGTTTTGTCAGGGTGCCTAATCCACTTGGATGCTCTCCTCATGTTACCTTCAACAACTTTTGAAGGCTGAGACCATTTGGACCTTTCTTTTTTCAATGTGGCCAGGAATGGAATTTTGATTCTAACGTCCTCCACAACACAGACATGGGGCGTGTGTTTGCTGTCATACGCTTGTTTGGATACATTTGGTTTGGTGAATTATTTTCCTCAATGTATCAAGGTTGACACCTATATCAGATAACAGTTGATTCTTCAACCAATACAGACAAACTTAAGATTCTGGATGTTGTCTCTTCAGAAGAAGACAAGATTTGATTCCCGTGAGAGTAATCCATAAACTGAAAATCCCCGGAATCTAATCTGGAGTATCGGAGAGATCAGAAATAGTAAGTATAGAGTGTGTCCTCTCTACTACATAAATCTCCACAAAAGGTATCTGATCAACCTGTGTAGAATGGAGGATTACTTATGTATAAAAAGATAAACATATCAGTAATCAGGACGTCACCTTGTGTTATCAGGTAGACCCTAACATACCCTATTGGTGTCAAGCTTCATTATCGAGTTTCATCCTGTCCCCTAAAAACCAGGATGGGCTTGACCATATTCCATGGAGCACTTTGGATAGTTTATCTTGCTGGGGTTTTAGATTAAAAATATCTTGGAACACCAAGGTATCCCTTTTATTTATGGTGTTTCTGGTATGATTAAAATTAAAAACAGAGGAGTGTCTACAGAGGTAATGGTCGTACACCCTGTCTGTAAGCGTCAACATGTTTCTGACATACGACAAGGTGACAAACAGGTCCAGGGCTTTCTTCAGGACTTAGAAGATGTGCCCCAGAATGAAGTCTTTGTCTGACAGTCAAACCGAACTCATTTGGTCAGGGCCCTCTCCCCAAGCCATTTTTGGCTCCAGGGACCCTATCACCTGAAGTATTTTTTTTATGGGAGGGGCGCATGTGCCCCTCCAACCTCCCCAGGCCGCTTTGAGCCCAGAGACCTCATCCCCAGAGGCGGTGGGGATTGGGCCCCTGGAAGATAGAGTCCTCGAGTCCAGAATTGGCTCAGGAGGGGGGCCACACACTCCCTCCCCATAAATAATATACCTGGCCCCAGGGGATGGCATCCTGGGGTCCATAATAGGCTCAGGGAGGGGACACGCAACTCCCCTTTAAATTAGATACGGCCCTGGTGGATGGGATCCCTGGGGCCTAATGAGGCTTGGGGAGGGAGGGCATGCAACCCCCTTCTAAAACATACAGCCCCAGTGGATGGAGTCCCCAGGGCCTAATTAGGCTAGGGAGGGGGGCAAGCAGACTCCCTTCCCTTAAAAAAAAATATGGCCCTGGCCTTTAAAAAAAAAAAAGATCTTAAGGGATGGAGTCCTCAGGGCCTAATGAGGTTTGGGGAAGGGTGCCATGTGGCCCTGCCCCTTTAAAAATAAAAAAGGCTCCGGGGATGGAGTCCTCGGGCCCAATGAGGCTTGGGGAGGAGGGGTCACGCAGTCCCCTCCCCTTAAAAAATATACGGCCCTAGGGAATGGGGTTCCCACTGCCTTCTGAGACTTGGGGAGGGGGGCTGCATGGGCCATGTGGCCTCCCTCCCCTTTAAAAATAAATATGGCCCTGGTCTTAAACAACAATACAGTCCTGCGGGATGGGGTCCCATGGGCTTATTAGGGCTCAGGGAGGGGGGCCCACCATCCCCCTTCCCATTAAAAAAAATACTGCCCAAGGCTACAGGGCAGGTACCACTGCCAACCCTCTACTATACATGGGCAAAGGCTGTGCGCAGTGTGGGGATGGCTGTGTGTGTGGGGGGGGTTGCCACTGGTCCTAGCCACAGACTAGGTCTTATTTCCAACTTCCTGTCACGTTCAGACTTCAGGCATCATTGATGTTATTAATATGTCATTTGAGATGCCATCAATTATGTGATAAATGTCACAGAACACGTCATGAGTGAGGTACTAGGTGAAGTCATAAGTTATAGTTAGCTCTGTTAACTATAACTTGTGAATATCTGTTTTTTTGTATTCAAAACGTTAATGTTGACACTGACATTTTTACCTAACTATACCACTTAGGTCCTTGTGCCCCTTCCCAGGGCTGATCTCAGCCCTGGGGACCGCATCCCCCGTGTCTCAGCCTAATTATAAATTTTTTGGGGGGTGAGAGGGGCTCCATGACTCCCCTCCCAGGGCCAATCTCAGCCTCGGGGACCTCATCACCTGAGGCCTGGCCTAACTATTATTGTTTTTGGGGGGGGGGAGGGGCTAATTATAACTCGCGCCCCCACCATGCACAGTTTTCCCATCAATTATTTTATTGCAAATGTTGCAGTAATAATATCAATGATGCCATAGAAGGTGTCATCAATGATATAATATGTGGAGTAATTAGTTGTGCATGGCGAAGGCGCAAGTTACAGTTACCTTAGGACGAGAATTATAGTTACTTGAGTTAACTATAACTATAACTGCTGAACTTCTATAGTTTTGTGCGAGGAAATTCAGAACCTAACTATAACGTCGCTGTAACCCTTGTTTTTTTCAGTGCATTTCTGTTTTATTTAGCATGCACAGATATAAATATAAGCATGCCATGCACGGCCTTTGGCCTTGTGCGTTGGGGTTTGCTGCAGCGGGCCCGACAGCCAACCCTCCTGCATGCACCCAAGCCTTTGGCCTTGCGCAACATGAGGTTAAATGCAGTGGTTGGTTTTTTTCAATTTTTCTCTGGATCTGGGGATCTACCAGTGGATTTATGGGTCTGCGGATTCGTGGCTCCACCCGTTGATCCGCAGATCAGATGAAAAAAAAATAAGGGACACTGAGGGCCCTAAGGGACACCCTATGTATCCTATGGGGTCAAGATACCTGTATCCTGACCCTTTATGTGTTTTTGTACTCTTCTTTTCCCACCCCCGAGCTGATGCGACAAACAAAATGGTGGCTGCAACTTTTCTGTCAGGTTTGGCCAGCCAATCAGGGCCTTGCTTTCCCCCCGACTCTGCGGATCTAGAGCCGGATCCGAGGGTCCGGATCCATGGAGGAGTCACGTCCCTATATATCTATATTTTTTAAGCTCCAATATCTCAGAAACCACTGAACGGATTTACATCAAATCACAAAAAGTGTGCTTTCTGGACCAAGAGCTAGCTTTCTGCCAAATGTGGGGTAATTGTGTTCAGTGATTCGGGCTGTAGTCGTGTTCACATATTTGAAAAATCCCATTGATGTAGAATGGAGAAAAAGTGTTTTGGGATCCCCCTTTCTCGGTCCTCGCTTGACGGATCACCCCGAACCTTTCAAGACAGGAGCTGAACTGACCCAAGTATATGTTTTGAAAATGTTGTAAAGATTTATCAAATGGTGCCAAAGTTATTGGCAAAACACAAAATGCTCTGTCTGTGGAAAAAAAGGTTCCAACTTTTACTACCTAGTTGTGACTGCCACTAGGTAACATATATATATATATATATATATATATATATATATATATATGTTGCTCGAATGCGGATTTACCTTAAAGAAATGAAAGACAAGAGGCGTTTGGCAAAACAGGAACAGTTGGTTTCATTAAATGCAGAGCACGGGAGATCACAGTACAGAGTTGGGGTCTGATGACTGTCTCTCAAAGTTACAGAGTTCTGAGTGCCCTTTTATACACTTCTTGAAGGGTTAAAAAACAATTCTATACATTTTTTGCAAAAAGTAATCTGGGCCTAGTCGTGGAGTCGTACATCTGACCATCTAATAAAGTGCTCAGGTGGGTCTCGACCTTGCGTGGGCAAAATGTGGGCCAGTAGGTAACATGTCCAGATGTCTGGTATGAGGAGTGCGTGATCACTGTGTGTTGTATGTGTGTGTTGTGTGCTGATTGGCTGAGTGTTCCTAACTTCATGTAGCATCTAACTTTTATGGTGTTTTGGGAACACAAATGTGTTTTATTAGGGGCCAATATCCTACGACTATTGTGGTGTCGTCTACTGAGGAATCGCTCTGGGTTTTCATGTTCGAGTGTTTGTCTACGGGCTAAGTGTCACCCCACCTGTGATCTGTGAATCAGTAGCTTCATGCCTAGTTTGCAGGGCTTGCCTGACCACTTATTTCTGACTCGGGGTTGATGAGGGGGTCGCATTGATTAGAACAAAAATAGTAATGCAAATCCGTTGCCATGCACACACATATCATGGCGTACATTTGACATTGTTTTATCTTTATCAACATTCTCCCCTCTAGTTGCATTTTCAACTACTTTATCCACTCCATACTTCATGGCAGTCACCTTATTTGAGGTGTGACGTATTTCCGTTGGTGTCCATTACTATTTCTCTAGCTACTTGCATTTTACCTAATTTGAGGGTCGCTTTTTTACAACAGTAAAACCCACTTGTAGGAAACAACACAAAAACAGCACAAGAATGATGATCGGAAGCAATGGCATGCACAGTCTGGTCACCCTCCAGGGAAGCGAGAAAACCCAATCAAATAAACAGTCTTGCTCAGAGGCACCTCCGACCTTCATGTCGGCTTGTAGATGATGCGGTGCTTGGGTGGCAGAAGCCAGTGTCCCATTGTTGAGTTTGTTACTGGGGATAAATGTACAACAGGATGCACCTATCTTAGTGCATACTCCACCCTAAATTGCTGTTATCAAGTCCAACACATGCCGAAGTTGCATCACCATGAGGCAGATGGCTCTTAGTTCTTCTGTGATAGTGTTTAGGCCAAGATCAGTATTATTGATCATTTTCAACATGTATTATTATGTTTTTTTGCAACTATCGGGCATTTGCTTATGTCTGTAGGGGAAGAATGGTATGGACCCTCCTGCATTTACTTGAGCATCAGTGAATAGTCTGAATTCTTCCAGAATGTCCTTGTACTGAGCCCAGCCAAAACAATCAGCAGTTCTTTTTTCCCCAAGCCTGATGAAAAAGAGTTATTTTCTTCTGTAGGGGATATTGGAACGACAAGGACAGGTATTTTCCAGGGATAACCACGGTCGGGTGTGTATGGTCATGAGGGAACAGAGGGCCCGCCGGGAACGAGCTGAGCATAGGCAAATTCTCTGCATTGCCAGTAGAAGTCCATCAGCGTGGAGGTGCTCCAATGCATGTCTGGTACGTGCAGTATTGCTTCAGAGCTCTCAGTTGTGCTGAGCGGGATTGTTCCTTTTCCTCCGAAACACAAGGAATACAGTATAAGTTTCTGTACAATTAGGGGTTGCCCCTTCTCCTCCAACCACGTGTACCTATCTATCTTAGCACCCCTGACTTGGGGTATCTATGCTGGTATTGAATCCTCCTCTATGAGACTCATTTCCCCTTGTATCATTAAGGTGGATGGCCCTACACAGAAAGTTCATGTCTGGAGTCCATTTGTTATTAAAGAAGATTGCCCCAGGCACGCCAAGGGCCACCCTTGGGCCACAGACAGAGGCCTGGTGCAGTGGTTTTGCTACCTCCAAGAACCTCTTTTCTAGAAATTCTCGGGGCGAAAAAGTGTCAGTGCCCCACCTGAGCATCCTGTTTAGCTCGGTCTGAATATCGCTAGGCTCGGTGTAAAGGTACAGTGCAGTGGGATTGGTTTCATATCGAGGGCGTTTACTACTACTCTATGGGGTTCTACTCTACTAGGTTGTAACTTGGCCCTGATTCTACAAAGGTACAGGTGGATGGGGCATTTTGCTTTTTCATGGGCTACCTCCTGGGATAAATAAAGTCTATCTGCACTTGCAGCATGTGGTATCAGTGAACAGATGTGGCACGGTCTGGTTAATGTCTGGGCGCTCATGGCAGTCATGTGCTGATACCATGTGTTGTGTAAGAGTGCGCTGTGTAGTGCGTTTGGAATACTGACACTAGGTTCAGTGTAATTGTAAGTGATGTAGGAAAGGCCCCTACACAAGTGCTGTAGAAGTGCTGAGGTGGACTCTATGTGACTAGGCAGATTTCTTGCTATGGATGGGTGTGGTCATGCCCATAACAAACAGAGGGTGTACAATGGGGCAAGAGTATATAACTTTTGGAATTTTTCAGGTCTTGGGATGGTTTTTAGGGGAAACATCTGCCATCTTCTGGCGATCGGGGATGTTCCTGCTTTGGCAAATGCTGTGGTACCAGGGGTGTCTTTAGTTTGGTAAAAGAGTTTGTAGAAGAGTGTCCATAAAATACAGTTCAAAAACTTTGTCTTTGTCTTTGAATACTTGGGTCTTGTTAGAGTTGGAGGTTGTTGCTGAAGAGGTGGCGGACCACTGCAAAGGTGGTGCACTCGTGGTTTGGTAGCAGACCTGTTGGATACGAGCTGTGGGTTGTAGGTTAGCTTTAGAAAAACATACATCATTATTTAGTCTTTGGAGATTCCTGTGCCTTTCTTTTTACGCATGCTCTGTGCATTTATTTTGGAGATGGCCCCAGTTGGGGCAATTATTTTAGGGAGTGATGAGTGTTTTAGTCATGGGTCCCCTGAATTTTATAGAGATTAATGTTTTAGTCATGGGTCGCCTGAGTTTTATTTTATGGGTCAATGTGGTGATCGTCTTGGGATTATTCAATTTTTCCTAACTATTTTCCCTAACGTGTGTGTGTGCTTTACTGATGTGATTGGAACCTTTTTGACCTATGCATGCATGGAACACTGTGAAATGAAGGGGTTTTGTCGCATTTTGGGGGTTGCTGGTGGTAGCAACGTTTTCTGAGAGCATGATGTGGGCTCAGGTGTTTTTGTCCATGCTCCTTTTCTGAAAACTTCGTTTGGGCTAACTGTTGGGCTTCTTTTGTGGGTCGATTGGCGCTTCCTTAGATCTTAATGCATTGCTGTTACATTGCGGTATGGCGAAGGGGGTTGGGGAGGTGCTCTGCAGCCTCCGTATGAGTTTGATGCAGCAATGACTGGGACCAGGCCTATTGTGTGTGTGGTAGGCCTCGTGTGATCTGACTGATATTCCGGACGTGGCAGTGAGCCTATATGTGCGCCTCGCATGGGCATGTGATGGTCATTTACAGAGTCCCTTTTCCTCCCAGCACCCTCCCTCTTCAGATCCAGGATATTTAAGGCCTGCTGTCCCCGGTCATGGCCAGGGACATCTAACCGGCAACACGCTACTCTTGCTGTTTTGGAGGGACATGATCTTACGAGCAGACTGTGGACATTTGGAAGCCTTTTAGGGAGAGGAGGAGGCAGATCATTTGCTTATGGTGAGTGTCAGATGCACGTCCAGGACTCATTGGGATTTGCCCAATCCGGGTAATAAACTGGGATGGCTGATTGCTCTGGTGAATTTCCCTACTGGCTTGGTGCCATGTTGTTGCTTCGTAACCTGTCTGGTATGCATGGATTATCCTAAGTGTACGGAGAACCTGGCTCCCATCACTGGAACTTCGTGTCATTTTGGAACTGAAAGGGGGCCTCCATTAGCTGAAGGCTACTGGTTTTGGAGGTGCTGCAGTTGGGACTGCGCACTACGTGGGAACTTCGGTCCCAAGCAGGGCGTCCTCGAATGGGAACCATATGATCTGGTTATGGGAACCCACCCCAGTTTGGACTTGGATGCGTGGGCCTGGGTGCTTGTTTTTATGGATGGTTGCGGGTCCGCTCTGCCTCCTCATCAAACTGCCCTTCCCCTGGGGTGGGCTAGCCAACCCCACCCTGGGGGACCAGCAGCGGAATGGGGCCTAGCTTCCCTGCAGGCACCCGCATGGTGGACTCAAGTGTGGATTCAGGATTTAACAAAATGTTAGTTTGCAAGTAAAGGTGTGTGTTTCCTCCTAATGTTGTCACAAGTCGATTTGAGATGAGGTTTGAAGTGGGTATGATGTGTATGTAAACTTATTGGGGATTTTGGACCAAACGCATACTTGGATTTTGCAATTGTGTAAAGGCACTGCCTTCCCAGACTGTTACCCCTCCCTGCAGTGGCTGTGGCCCTGGTCCTTGTTGGGCTGGATACCCTGTCTGCTGTTGCCATGTGTTTGGTCAACCACTCGGTTCCTGATGGAGTGGTGTGGTGGCTGCCTGATTTCCTGCGCTGAATGTAGGATGCAATTGGATAGACCTGGGCCTGGTTATGTGGATGGGGGTTTTGTGGGGACTTGCAAGGCTTATTGCTCTTTGCTCATGATAAGCCTTTAGACAGCATCGGTCGGCTATGTGGCCCATTCAGTGGCTATATTAGCACTCTCTGAGGCCTGCCTGCTGCCAGCCTCCCTGACCTCTGCTGCCAGGACTGGGTGGAAAGCCTCTGAAGTTCTGAGGTGGAGCTCCCTTCAAGACTGGTGCCATTTACACGCTTGCAGCCAATACGGCTCCCACAAGGGAAAATACAGTAACTGTTCCCTCATCCTATTCTCCCCTATCTCCAACTCGAGGGGTTCTGCGGAGGGGCCCAGGCCACCATACCTGGGACCCCTTGTATGATGGCAGTATTTGTTGATAAGGAGACTGTTCCCTCTATGAGGTATTACCTTGTTGTCCCTGTCTTTATCAGAAAGTTGTAAGGTGTGTTGGTTACCATTAACATGACCACAGGGTCCTCCCCAGTACAGCCTGGGGTGGACAGTGGTGTGTGTGTCTTTAGGTGTTTTGGTGGCATCTGGCTTATGTTCCGTATTTTCCCCTTTGGTTGGTGGGACCAGTCCAGCACTCTCGCCCTCGCTGCTGTATCCTGAAAGACTGGAACAATCTTCCTCGCTACTGCTAGTGATGTCACTGTCCAGGACCACTATGAACCTCTATCGGACGGGTTGGTGTGTATGTTTCCTATGCTGATAGGGTTTGAATGACGGAGTATGGCAGACAGGGGGACAAGCTTGGGGGAAATCTGGCACCAACCTGGGCTGAGACTGGCATCCCCCCAGCCCTGAATCCAGTGGCTTGCTAACCTTCGGGGGGCCCTTTGGGCCCACAACCGCTGGATTGGTGTAATCTAGTTCGGGAATGGCTGGAATGGCAGGCATCAGAGAGAGCACCTCCATACCTATGTATGGTAGGGGAGGTGTGGAAACCTTGCTTGTGGGTTCTGGATGGTCGGGGCAACCTCAAATATGGCCCATAGTTCTAACAGTGGCTCTCTTTTAGCCTTCTTTCGCCCTGCAACTTTGGTTGGAATGTGTGTCCTTGTATACTCTATTGTATTGATGCCAAAGGTTCCCCCCTCTGGCCAGGGGAACACGTGTGCCTTATTACGTACGAGCCATTCACGGCAGTATTTATCTAGCCTTTTAGCATGCATGGGGAATCTAGTTTGCATGTGGCTTAAAGACTACTCCATGGTGGGTTGGTAACTTTTTTTAGGGGACTGGTACCGTTCTAACTTTCTTTAAATTTTAAATAATTCTAAATTCTACTCTGATCATGGGGAAATATGTACACAGGGTTATTCCAGCAATAACTACTAGCTACAAGCTCAAGTTTTGACAGGGATGCATCAAACAGACTTTTCACAATACATAATACAACACATATGAAAAAAATCACAACCTGAAAGAAAGTGCAATGGTTATTTCCAAAACATTATGAAGCATAACATTTCAACATGAACCGTTTTTTAGCAACGGAGTAGCAGATATGGGATAAGAGTCTGTGAGAGAAAGTTAGCAATTCCTTCAGATGCACATTAAATCACTTAACGAGACAAAACATTTTTAACATGAAATATAGTTGCAGTAGGCTATCAGCACCACAACGTCAACAATGTATCAATTGAAAGCCAAAATGGAGATAAAGAAAAATGAGAGGAAAAAATGACAGAGTACAAATGATGCCCCAAAAAAACCCTTAGCCCGCGCCTAGCACACGCTGCCCGATGCCGAGGGGAGGCTCTGTGTGGTACATGGGACTAAGTGAGCCAGGTAGTCTGTCAATATCGACTGGGGGACAAAGACAGCAACAATTTACACGGAGAAGAAGGAACAAATCAACAACTACAGGCCACACACAAGCTACAACTAACCTCCAAGGTCCAAACCTTTCCCTAATGTCCAAATTAGCGTACCATCTGTGTCATGCCCAGTGGTCCAAGAGAATAATACCTCTCACATCTTTGAGACACAGCCAGTGTTTAAGAGACCAGTAGTGCTGAGAAAACCCTTTTAGACAAAAAATAAGATTGAGGTGTTGGCCCTATTTCACACCCTATTTCACACCCAGAGCCTATGTGTACCATATGTGTCATGCCCAGCGGTCCAAGTGTTGAGGCCTTGTCCCTATATCGCACTCAGTGGTCAAAGGTACCATCTGTGTCTCACCCAGCGGTCCAAGCAGAGCCCTATATCACATCCACGGGCATGTGTACAATCTGTATATCACCCAGCAGCCCAAGCAGAGCCCTATATTACACCCAGGGTCAGGCGTACCATCAGTGTTTCTACCAAGTGGTCCAAGCGGTGCTCCAGTTTGCTCTACACCAAATGCTGGAATTAAGGATCAGATGTAATTTCTTACCCACTGACAGTGGCTTCAGGATGGACCTTCACCCTGCGGATCCAGCAGAACTTTCATTCAATTGCGGCATCTGCTCACCTCTTTTGTTTGGGCAGATCTGAATCTGTACGGGTGGTGTCTCCTTCCTTCAGCTGCAGCCTAGACTCGGAGGGCCAATCTCTCCTATCTGGATCGCCAAAATGTTGCTTGAATGCGGATTCACCGTAAAGAAATGAAATACGAGTGGCATTTGGCAAAACAGGAAGAGTTGATTTAACTTAACGCAGCGGCCGGGAGACTGCAGTACAGAGTCAGGGTCTGATGACTGTCTCTCAAAGTTACAGAGTTCCAAATGCCCTTTTATACAATTCATGAAGGGTTATAAAACAATTGTATACATTCTTTGTGGAAAGGAATCTGAGCCTAGTCATAGAGTCATACATCTGACCATCTGATAAAGTGCTCAGGTGGGTCTCAATCTTGTGTGGACAAAATGTGGGCCAGTAGGAACCATGTCCAGATGTCCGGCATGAGGAGCGCGTGATCCCTGTGTGTTGTGTTCGTAATGGCTGAGCGTTCCTAACTTCATGTGGCATTTAACTTTTATGGTGTTTTGGGAACTGACGCCCCTCTGCCAAATGTGTTTCATTGGGATCCAATCTCCTGCGACTATTATGGTGTTGCTGCCTATCTGAGGGATCAATATAGGGTTTTTCTGTTCAAACCTTTGTCTACTGGCTACGTGTCATTCCACCTGTGACCTGTCAATCAGTAGCTTCAGGCCTAGGTCGCAGGACTTGCCTGACCACGTATTTCTGATTCGGGGTTGATGAGGAGGTCACATCGGGTGGAATTGACAATAGTAATGCAAGTTTGTTGTTATGCATGCACATATTGCGTACATTTGCCATTGTTTTATCCCCATCAACATTAAATATAGAAACATTTACTCCATCAGTCAGAAAAGTACTAGGAGTTTCTTAGGGGTCCCCCACCCATCAGGCTGGGCAACCCTACGAGCCTCGGCCAGCTTTCCTGAAGAAGATCAGAAGAGGACTGGACCTGCTGTTTGTCACCTTAGAGGAGCCCTGAAGGACTGGACCTGCTCCAATCCTTCAGTTGTACACATGAGACAGAGAAGTGAATTCCAGGGGTCAGTTGGCTGACCTCCTATGGAACTACAGGGACACAACAAGCTGCAAGAGGCCTTTTCCTGGAAATTCCTAGCTGACCAGTGGCAGATGAAACTTGGATTGCACTTTGCTGGTGGCCTCTGTGTGTGACACACTGAGAGTCCCTTAATAACCACTCAGGTCCCAGAGGCCTTAGACACATGCCCCTTTGCATGTTTGTGCACTAAAATAAGCTTTTGAAAAAAGTTTCTCAAACCAGTGGAATTAAAAAACGTTTTCTAAAATTTTTACTTTCAGAGTATCACCGGGCACCAAGACATTTGGTGTATGCAAATCGGGCTCTTTCGCGGTTGACTTTAAATTCCACTCTGGTCCAGGTGTACTGCGAACATTGACTCTCTTTAGTGCTTTACTTTTTCTTGGAATCTTTCCCAATTAAAATTTTAAAAATTCATATCTTCACGCACCTTAATAGACTGTTGTAGTTCTGGTGTCATTTTGCATAGTAGCACTATATAAATACAATTACATTTGCTTCTGTTTAATAAACCGTTGTGGGATTTTTATTGTATTTTACTTTGTAACTGTTTTGATACTTCTAAATGCTTCACACAATTTCTATAAGCTAAGCCTGTCTTCTCTGTACTATAGCTACCAGAGGTCGAATTTAATTTTAAATTACTGAAACCTTTACCTGGACCTAACAGGTTTGTGGCTTTATTACTTGCCTCCCTTGGCCTCCCACCCACCACCCAAATAATAATTCACTTTCTTATATTCTCCTTTTAAGGTCATCTTCTTGTAAGTGGGCATTGATTACTTATTTGCAGATATATTTCTTCCCTCTTTCACTGTTATGCTGATGTATTTATAGTGAATACATGCTTCGTATAGCATATGTATAATTATTGAGTTGTTTCTTTTCTTTGTAAATCACTTTAATGTGTAACTTTAAAGGTGATTTTGGCATTAGTTTAAGTTTTATCTTTGATGCAGCCTTTGTGGGAATTTTAATGCTTAATGTGAAAGGTATTTCTTTACTTGATTGCAGTGTTTGATTGGTTATGTGGGTATGATCTTGTAAATATGTTGACTTTGGTGATAATAGCAGCATTTAGCCTCTAGTCTCATTTAGCAAAGATTATTGGCATAGTTAGCTCTTGTTGGTGTTCTAACAAAATATTGCACAGAGAATATCGTAAGACACAAATACTGTGCCTTAAACATTGTGATGTTGGAAATATTGTGGATCAGAATATCGCAGGTAAGATTATTTTTAAATTTCTTTTTGATATGATTGTTAAAATATAGCTGTGAGTTAAATCATCACAATTCATATTGTTTTGGGGTATTTTGTGTTTTTTTAATATATTGGTTTTGAAAATGTTTGTTTCTTTATATAATCATTTTAGGAGCAGAATTAGAGGCTTATAGGGGAATCGGGTGTGGGTAAAGGATTTAACTGTTTAAGTTTGTTACGTTTAAAATTGTCGTCTTACTTTTTCTTTTTAATTTTTAAACTTGTTTGCAATAAATTATATTCAATTACATTATGGGCAGGGCATCGCCCGCTGAATTTGTGAAAAAGGAAAAATAAAATGATAATAGCATATGCTACATTATTATCATTTTATTTTTCCTGGGGGTGAGGAAAGGGGCTTGGCTGGTGGGAGGGTGCCAGAGGGGGGCTATGCACCACACTGTGTGCATGTCTGTTTGGCCGGCCGTGTTGGGCAGGCCAAACAGACATGAGCAATTTCCATGTTCTCTACCCAGCTGTACTGCACAACCGAGTGGAGAATATGCACAGGCTCCCACTCCCAGTCTGAACGGTGAAGCAGGCAGCTCAGACCAATCACAATGCTACTGCCATGCTGGTGACAGCACAGTTGTGATTGGCTGTTAGCCTTTGTGCACCCCTGTTCAGTGGTAACCGCCACTGATTATGGGGCTGATTACAAGTTTGTTGGCAGTGGCGGTCATGCTGCCAACGGGCTGGCAGAGCGGACCGCTGTATTATGAGTTTGGCGGTCGAGCAAATAGAAGACTGTCAGTGGTCCGCTGCGGTTCCCTGGAAGCATAAACAGGCCGGCGGAGACCATGTTTCCGCCTGACTTATTAGGAGGTTGCACACCGCCAATGTGACTGCGGCGGTCCAACCACCAAGTATCAGATGGTGGAAACGGACAGTATAAAGGGAGACACTCACCTGCAGACAGCCATACACATCAAGAACCACCATTGAGCCATTCCCAAACGTCATGCCGCTGCTCCTGCTCACCAGAAAACAACGGATCCAGCGCTGACGTGGACAACAGCAACTGTAAGTACTAAGACTTACCTGCAATATTGACATTAGAAAAAAACTTGTACCGCTAGCAAACACATCATAAGTGGGGGGGACGCCGCGGGCAGCAGCTACACCTGACATCTAACACACACACACTAACATACTGCAACATGGACACCAACATAGTCACAACACGCACACTTCAGCCAGCGCACATTGCATGGCAACACTACACATCTACGCCCGGCTACACAGCACCGGCTCAGGGATACTGAAGGCCACACAACCTTCATACACACAGCTACAACTACACAACTACTGCACATATACAAATACATTCTACACACTCACACCCAATACTGCCCAGGAACTGGCCACACACACAACACACATATGCTATGTGCTATGGCACACACACAACACCACCTTCAAACAACTCTGCTATCGACACACACATCATACACACATAGCACAGCAGAAACACAATGCCATGCGCTATACACATAGAGACAAATAGACAAAAGACACAAAGCGCAACACCACAACAAAACCTGCACAACTGGGATAGGAGCATCAGGACCATACATGGAAGAAGGCTGCATTGAGACAGATATATCACGTTGAACAGGGCCACAGACAGCATGTGCACAGGACTTGGCACCAATTGGATCTCGGGGACAAGCATTACAAATACCAATTGTTGTGCACAGTAACACAGTGGGGAAGGGCAAGGCAATAAAGCACACACAATTCATATTCCATGGGACATACCCCTACACCAACCAACTGCGAGGGACACATACATAAATGGACACATGCACACCAAATGCAAAACAAAATAGCACAACTCAACACACCATGCCTGCACTGACAAAACTCAATAACACACACCACATGTACACAATAGCAATATCAGGGGGACAAGTCCTACACCATACATACCCACATCACATAAAACAAAAAGAAACACAAACCACAACAAACACAACACAATGCCATGACACCAACATTGCAACTGCACACACATACCCACCACTCAACACAAACCCTTCCCTTGGGGCACAACAGAACTGCACACAAACTCATACAGGTAAAAAAATACCACATGGAACAGCAAGCAGCACAAACACACACAACTACAGGCACACAACCAATGTCACTCACAAACAACAGAAAGCTAGGGAAGTAAATGTAGGACAAAGGTATAACCAATAAACCAATAGTAGGTTGGCTTTATCAATAAATAGGGTCTGGAAACCAAAGTCCAAGGCCATAGGCCAGTCCAAAACATGGTATTGGGCCAAAAGGCTCATACTTGGGCCCCTACTTAACTCCTGACTGCCATGTAACCTTCACAGGTAAGGGCATTAAGGGGGCAGGCAGGCTTCTCAGGGAAGATCTGGGGGGTGGGGAGGGGGTGGTTTGAGCTTGGAAGGGTGGTTTTGGGCTTGGGAGGGGGTGGCCTTCTGGGGAGGGGTGGCCTTCTTCTTGTGGGGGAGGGGCATGGGTTCTTGCAGGAGTCAGGGGAAGCCTTGGAGGTGGAAGGGAGGGTCTTTGAGAGAGAAACTGTCCTTTTGGGGTTAGCATGTGGGTCGAACAGGGGTAAGGTCAAGTCCACAAAGGAAACCTTTTTTAGACACATGTAGACAGTCATCAGAAGGAGGTGGGGATTTGGAGGTCGAGGGAGTGGTTGTCTGGCGTGTACGTTTGGATGTCTTGGGTGCATGTTTGTGGGAGGTGTGCTTGTGTGTGGTGGGGGTCTGATGGGTGAGTGAGGGTGTTTATGTGTTTTGGGCTGAGGGGGTGGTGGTGCAGGGGGATGCCTTTGTTGAGGTGATGACTGCAGGCATGGTGGATGTGCTGCATGTAGGTGTGTCTGTGGTTGTGGTGTCTATGAGTGTGGTGACATGGGTGGATGTCTGAGGATCTGCTGGGGTGGTGTCTGCAGGTAGGATGAGTGTGGTGGCTGTGTCAGTGACTGTTGATGTGGTGTCTGTCTGTGGTGTGGTGCCAGATGTTGTGTGTGTGATGCTGGGGATGGGGGAATTTGTAAGGGCAAGTCATGACTGTTGCTGAGTCTGTGGGTGGATATTGCCTGTGTGCATGCCAGTGTGTCTTGTGGTGCTTGTGTTTGTGTGCATTACTCTTGTCTGTTGAGGTGGATGCATGCAAGTCTGTCTGTGTGCTTTGGGTGGGTGGGGGAAAGGGGCTTTGGACTGGGAAGAAGAAGAAGGTGGAGGGGGACAGAAGACACGGGGTGACTGGCTGCCGTCAGTGTGGAGGCCAGAGCCTGAAAAGATCTCTGTAGGCCAGTCATTGCACTGTCAATGCCCTCCAGGAATGCATTGCACTGTTGGATTTGGGTTGCCAGTCCGAGTGGCATTCACGATGGCAGACTGACCCATAGAGATCCACCTCCTCACTAAGGACAGCAGGGGTAACAGGGGTTGGGGCAGAGGTGCCTGCAGCAAAGGATATGCCCTCCCTCTTGGGTGAGCTGGCACGGGCAATTTGTTGGGAAGCAACAGGGAGGGCGGTGATAGAACAGGGTGTGGTGGACAAAGATGGTACTGGGGTGGTCCCCGATGGGTCCGTCGCCACTAAGTAGTTGCCACTGGAGGAGGAATCCGATGATATTGATGAATGTTCGGTCTTCCCCGTGGCACTCCCCTCGCCCTCCAGCCACTGGGTCCCTCTGTGTCAGTGGTGACATGACCAGAGGTCCAGTGGCCAGATGCTTTCCCACTTGGCAAGGCCCTGTCTCCTTTGCCTGCTGGTGCTGATGCTGCCAAAAGAAAGTGAAGTAAGTTCACGACATGGACATGAAAATACCTAATTCACAACTCTGAGACACAGATCATACCATAATGTCAAGTGGCCCCCTGCGTGAAGTGCCAGCAAAGTGGCATCATCATGTGCCAAAACCAAACCATGCATGCCATTTGGAATTACAAAAGTAACACATGTAAAAAACTTGGTCTCAGACAACTACAATGGCATGGATGAAGTCTAGCTACCACACTAACCATACCATTCCCTGTCACTATGGATACATCCGAACAATGTACAGTCCTACCAGTGACACTTGCCCAAAATGAGTCCAGAAGGTAGTAGCAAGGCCACTCAGATGTGCCCCACATGTGATGTTGCAAGGAACAACAATGAAGCCAGGTCCTAAACATCATGGAAAGATGTCTCCTGAATACACACTAGAATGACTCTGTAAGGCGCAGGACAGCCCCCAGCAATGTCTCACACTCATTTCCATGTTTACTTCTGAGAGTGATAGTAGTAGACAACTGTACTGTGCAAGAAGGAGGGACACAACCCTTGCAACCACTAACTGAAAGACATCAATTTGTTGTACAATGAGAAGCTACATCACTACTCACATCTCAGACATGGGAAGTATGGCATCTCTCTGTGTATGAATCCCTGAGCCCAAACACAAATAATGCAAGCATCACTACAAGTCAATCCATGATGCATCCTAAAAGTCAGTGCACAATTCCCAAACAACACACAGGTGCTGTGCACCTACAACCAAAAATCAACATTAAGGATACAAAAGGTCATGAAGTGGATCCACACCCTGGCCCTACCAGTTATGTCCATCATGGCTACTGCAGATACACATGACAAATTACATACTAAGAGGCATGAATGTATCTGCCTGACAACATATGAGGATGACAAAGTCCTGTCTGGGCCCTCACAGTAAATGGACAACCATTGCAGATGTACCTTTACGGCAACAGGACTCCATGGCCATATGTCAGAGATCCCGGACATTATCCCATCTGCCTGTCTAGCACATGCCTACATCTAATGCATACTCATGTATCCTAGTGGTAATGGAGCACATGCAGACATGTAGGCAACTTGAATGTTGGCTACACTGATGACACATCACCCATGACAATGCACATTTCCCACTCACCAAGGGAAAGTATCATGTTATAAATGCCAAGATTTTACCATGTAAGTCATGTCACATGTAAGATGGTCACCCATGCATCACAGACTGCTGTGAGGCACCAACATACAATGGAGAAAACTTGCACATGGTTTGCAGATGTCAACCTACACATATCCCCAGACACATGGCAGTGGACAGTGAGCAACACCCTACCCTACCTTTGTACTGTGACATGTGGGAGGAGTGATCAGTTGTTGGAAAACTAACACCCACCAGAGTAGTGACATCAGACGATTTGTACATTAAACACAGTCATATGTGCTTTCTGCTGTGCAATTGGACTGAGGGTGGCCCACAGTTTAGTCCCAGGTCACAGCTTCAAAAGGTTGAGCACACCAGTTGGAAACACATGGCTCATCTACACCAATGGGAACCCAGATGAACTGACACATGACACATCTCACATTGTCAGTCTGTCCGTCCCCAATCACCAGGCAAAGGATCTGGCATGAATTAGCATTGTACTCAACCCTCTTGTGGCTGCTGTGCTGACCTCAAATGCCCATCCAACTCCGAGTTGGCCGCCGCCAAAATGCGGGCCATTAGTCGGGTCATGGTCCAATGGGCACCCCGTTCTCATTAGGAGAACAGTCCCAGCAGGGCCTCTGCAGTCTTCCAAACTCAGCGGCTCTGTTCCTCCTCCCTTTTCTGAAAGTGGGCGCTCCGCTGGCTGTGGACCCCCAGGGTCCGTACCTTCTTGGGGATGGCACTCCAAATCCCCTTCTCCTGATGGGGGTTGACCTGCATAGATGCAACGGACAAGACAGCACATCATGTCCACATGTCCCATACAAAATGGCTGAGTCCCATACATGTCAGTGCACCAAGCTAATTAAATCATGTCTTGAGCATTCTGTTCACCTGTAGCACATAGCAGTCATTGGACACAGGGACCTGACTACAAACACTCTCCAATAGGGTGCCCTACACCCCCCCCCGAGCTCAGGCCCTTTACTGACCAGGTAGGCCAGCTGTGACTTTTGTGTGACATGCTCTAGCCACATCACATTGACCAGGAACACTATGGAACACATTGTCAGAGTCACCAGATCCTCGGGGTCTGTGCACGCTCCCAACACTTCCACCACAAGACAGCTCCAATACTCTGATTAGATATGTCACAGAGTCTAAGAGGGTCCAAGTGGGGAAAAGGGGATTAGGAAGGGAACAGCTGGGAAGGAGACCTGTAGGAAGCAAAAGGTTGAAACACACAAGCATCAAAATAATCTCTCATGAAAACAGTACTATACTATGGCTCTAAGCATCATCATTCTGAATACATAAGAATGAATCTTATAAAGACTAGACTTTTTGATGACTGAATACCTGTGGGAGAAAACAAGAGGAGTTAAAAATAACTTTCAGATTCGAGTACTTTCTTTAGCATGAATATCAGGAAAACTATCTGAGTAAATTCTGAATCTCCGTATAATTCTTATTTAAAGAATAAATATTAGGAACACATGACATTTCATCTAGAACTCTGGACTTCTTTGTTCTCTCTAAATATTGAAACATGAATTGCGCACATTGTAGATTTCCACAGAGGTATTTAAACCTCCATAGAAGGATTGAGCGCCATGAATAACACCATATAGATTCAAGGAATAAATAATGTGACTTGTCAACTCGAATACTTCCAAATAAATGCCTTAGAATGGTGGCGTACAATGAACAACATGAATTAAGCACGAGGAAAGAATCGCGCGTCATGCCGATTCAAGTGCCACCATGTAACTGTCAAGGAATGGTAGCGTACAATGAATATCATGGATTAGAACACAAGGAAAAGAATTGCGCGTCTTGCCGATTCGAGTGCCACCACGTAACTGCCAAGAAATGGTAGTGCACAATGAATATCATAAATTAGAACACCAGGGAAAGAATCGCACGTCTTGCCGATTCGAAAACCACCATGTAACTGTCAAGAAATGGTAGTGCACAATGCATATCATGAATTAGTACACAAGAAAAGAATCGCGCGTCTTGCCGATTCGAATGCCACCATGAAACTGCCAAGGAATGGTAGCGCACAATGTATTTCATGAATTAGTACACAAGAAAAGAAGTGCATGTCTTGCCGATTCGAATGCCACTATGCAAATGTAATGGAAAAGTCCAAACGCATATTCACACACACAAGAGCAAATTATTTTAGCAAGAAAAAATTAGGCCCAAGAGTTCGAGCGTCATTGATACGGAGTCGGGGGCCCAGCCCAACCTCCGTCTTACCGCCCTGATCAAGAATCACCCAACGAGTGAAAGGACGAGGCCTGGAAAATCAAAGTAGGCCACAAGAACAGGAGCTCAGGAAGTTGCTGCTGCTCTGCCCCGAGACCTCTGAATAGTGAGCACGTGGAGCTGGGCTGGCTCCCTTTTATGGAGTCTTGGCCCAGCCCACAACCACACCCAGACACGCTGCAGGGAAAGCTTCTAGAAGGCCCTGGAAAGGGACCACACCCTGACTCACTCTGAAAGCTTGCAGCAATACATTGCAAATGGACAGTATTTATAAGCACCTTAAAAATGATTCTTCATGATGGAATTCTGTAATGCAAAAGGTTAAATAATAACATATCATCACAATGCATAAATTACATTATCTTGAGAGTGTTGGGTTTTTGCATTCTGGTTGCCCGTAGAGCGCGCACTGTCCTGGTGTTGACACACATCACACAAAGTGGCAATTGATATGTACACCACCAGCAAAGAACGTGCACAAACATCCACCAACTATGAATGCCAGCCGCTGCATGCAGTCCTTACAGGTCACAGCCAGCCTAAATGCTTACCCCTTGTGCTTGGACCACAATGAAGGGAGTGACATGTAGAGCACACAAAGAGTCAAGCCCGACCATGTGTGGACATTTTCAGACACAGATGCAGGCACCAGCTACTTCAGGGGGTGGGAGTCTGTGTGTCACATCAACATAACAATATGCTCTTCAGCACATGTGTGTTCAAGAAACGTAGAGTACCTTAAGTAAACCCTGGTCATGCATTGCACATGTTCAGCTTCATGCCCAAACCACAGAGACCGATATCATGGCAAATCAGTTCACATCACACTGTTTGCAGATGTGCAATGTCCAAAGTGCAAGAAGCATACACAGGACACATTAGAGCTGGATGAAAGAGACAACAGGGCTGTCGGATCAAGGGACATGTCAAGGCTATGTGACGCACATTGTCAGAGTTAAAAATATCACATCATTCACAGATCACCAGCCTGCCCCTAATGCTATTTCCATATCAATCAGTGGACAGGGGCTCAGTAAGTTGCATATTGGCAGTGAGGCATAGTTTAACAACATCACCTGTTGTGCAGGGGTACAGGGTGTGGGCACAGTGTCACACTTGCATTGAAAAAGGGAACCAATACCAGACCAGATTTCGGCTTTTGCTGTGAGTAATGATAGACAAGCCTTGGTCTCTGCAGGCTAAGTGGACAGACCTACACAAAACACCATTTCTGACAAATCACATGTATTACAGTACATCTTGTAGCCTACAGCCACTTGCCATTGGTTGTCTATGTGCAGAGTTGAGGGGCATTGTGAGTTATTGCCTGGCTGCAGAAGAACAGTAGAACAAGGCTAGGTGTGGCCAAAGATCACTGTGCAAACACAGAAAGAGTACAAATAGTGATCAACTGACACGTACAACATGCATCCATGCCTCCTGCTGTCATGCAATTACATGTGAATGCACATGATACACATTTTATGGCAATAGTTGTCTTGGGATGGCTGTCATGACACCTCACCTAGTCATGTGCATCCAACAAAATATGGGTCAGAGAACACCCAATACACAGTCACCACATTGTCTCAGGACTCTAAACCCATCACTTGACATAGATACATGCCCATGGACTCAACAATTATTGCACACTGTCAGCCGCTACAGGGCATTGAGGACATAACCTAACAAACTTGGCCTAAGCCTAGGCTGACTAATGCTAAGATGAGTAGAGGTACAGGGAACATTGTGCACATGGGGCACTTACCTGCTCCTCTGGTGCACCATAGAGCTGTCCGTACAGGGGTAGGACCTCATCCACCAGCTTCTTAAGGTCTTCTGGCGAGAAGGTAGGGGTCCAAACACCTGTTGGACGAGGCATGATTGTTCCCAGAGGTGGTACACAGCAGCTCAGGCAGTGGAGGTCTTGCTGGCAGCAGTGTCAGGAGACAAGTGAGTGATTCAGCTGAGGATGGCGGTCACATCTGCCACGTATGCGACCGTCACCACCGGCGGCCACAGCCATTGGGCCAAGACCTCCACAGGCAGCAATATTATCCAATGCCAAGGTCCTCTGCTGTGGCTTCTGCCTACCGCCATGACGACTTCCGCCGTGGTTGTGGGTGGTTCGAAATGTCCAGTGGAGTAGGTGAGGCACCGGCCATTTTAGAGGCATAGAGTGTAATATAACACAATTTTGGATGCGTCACAAGTTTGAAAAGTGATGTCCTGGTGAATTTTGAGTGCTGGCCTTGTCCTGTCTTTTTGGTCAATCATTTCTGTGTACATAGTGGTAAGTGGTCCAGCACATTTGACAACATAATTGGGGGAAGAGGCACCACCATCTCCCCTACAGGCATCTCAGGATTTTGGGCATTGAATCCTGCCCCTTTCCACTGGTTCCGGGTCCATCATTGTCAAGGTTGGAAGGTTGAGACTCAGGAACCTGGACTGGGGGGCACAAGATGTAGGGGACTGTTGTAGGGATGCAGGTCTAGGGGCAACTGGCTGCCTGCAACGTTGAGGCCACGGGGCTGGGAGGAGTTGATATGGTCAGGCTGAGGTTGACCATTGTCATCTGCCCAGGTTGGCCGGGTGGGCCAGAACCGTCCTCCATGTCCAGCGGTCCAGGAGTGTTAGTTTCACAGAGGGCTTCATCCATGGGGGTAGTGGCAGTCTCCTCTGTGGTGTCAGTGTAAGCATTCCCAGTTGCAGTGGCAGCACAACCTGTTGATGTTGAGAGAATACACTGTAGAGTTACTCTCCTGTCAGGTGGGTACAGTTGTATGGCTGACTAGATGGAGAATGGTCATAGTAGAAGAGCACACAGTTGTGGCAGAGTGTAGTGAGAGCACCAGTGCCTCCTGGTCTTAGCAGTCCTGTCATTGCCTGTATTACACACACTCTATACGGTTGTGATCCCCTCAGGTGTGTACAGTTGTATGGCTGACTGGATGGAGAATGGTCATAGTCCTGTCATTGCCTGTATTACACACACACTACACTCATGTCATCCTCTCAGGTGGGTGCATTCCAATGGAGATTTGACAAACAAGGTAATTTTGATTATGCTACACTGTTCTGGTTCTAGTGATATGGTACAGTGCCTGTTGGGCTTTGTAGTGCTGTCGATCCCAGTACTATACCCACTATACAAAGACTACACCCACTATACAAAGATGTTGTTTCCCCAGGTGAGTCTACTTGATATGTTGGAAGCCAGACAGGGATATATGGACAGGTGGACACGGGACTGTTGAGTGGGGTGACATGGTAGGTGGCAAAAGATGATCAGTGAGCATGCATGCCAATACATTTTGGTGCCATATTTGTTGTTGTCACTTACCCGACTCCACTCCCCCAGGTATTCCTGTCGAGCCCTCCGGATGCAGGATGGCTAAAACCTTCTCCTCCCATGATGTTAGTTGTAGGGGAGGAGAGGGGGACCACCGCCAGTCTTCAGGACCGCAAGCTGGTGCCTGTACTCCATGGAAGGACCGCCCCCTGAGGTCGTTCCACCTCTTCCTGATGTTGTGCATTATGCGTGGGTAGCTGCCTACAGAGTGCACTCTTTTGACTATCCTTTGCCACTTTTCCACTTTTCTAGGGATAGTAGTTTGCTGAACTTGGGCTCCAAATAGTTGTGGCTCTACACTGTTGATTTCATCCACTATGACACTTAACTCATCATCTGTGAAACGGGGATGTCTCTGTGGTGACATGGTGGTGGAAACTAACTTGTAAAATAGTTTACTGGTTAGGTGCTGTGTAATGAGGTGACGAGAGGTAAATGGAGTGTAGAGGTGCAAATTTGTGTGGTGGGTGTGTGTTGAGGGTGAGGGATAAGTGCTTAGTGCAAGTTAGAGGGGCGACTAATCTGTGGTTGGTGAAGTTTTGGGGCAGTGCTCTGGCTTGTGTCTGGCGTGTAGATTGAAAGGATTGTGGTGTGTGAAGAGGTGTGTTTGATAGTGTGGTTTCTGGGTGTGTCAAGTGTGTGTATGTGTGTCAGCTGTGTTGTTTTCAAATGCAGCCAATGTGATGTAGTGTATAACTGTGTTGACTGCCGACCACTGCAGTTCTCACTGCCATTGGAAGATCGCCATGGCAGGACCACCATGGTGATTTTTGAGTTATAATATGGTTGGTTGTTGGTTGACGGGCTTGCGGTGCCGGTGGTCGGCCTGCCTATTTCCTGCCCTCCAGAGTCCTGGCGGGTTGGATTTTTGGCTGGCTTTTGGTGGGCCTGCCTGTGTAACTAGTAATACGGTGGTCTGTATGACCGCTAACGTGGCAGTCTTTTGGCGGCCACCAACATGGTGGTCTGGAAGTCCGACAGCCAAATTCGTAATGAGGTCCTATATCTTTAACCTGTTTTGATTTTGTTTTTTTTAATTATGTAAAAGTGAAATTTTGTATGTAATGTTTTATATTTTTGTCAAAATTATTTTACTATTGTTGTAAGTTTTAAAACCCTAATACATTTTTATTTAGCATTGTATAAAATTAAAAATTCAAATACATGAATTAAATTAAACCTTATAACATTTATTTATTTATTATAAAAGTGTGTTTTTTGTAATTTGTTAGTTTTATTGAATTGTAAAGTTATGTAATTTAACTTTATAATTTACACATGTGTTTAAATTGTTATCACTTCTACATTAAACATTTTTGTCACTTTGATTACAGTTATTAATTGGAAAGTTATGGTGAATAATTGTTAGCGTTTATATTTATTGGTAGTACTCTCAATTTACTTTTTTATGTTTTATGGTTTAGTGTTTTGGGAAAATTAAAACTGCTTTTTTAAATGTTTTCTTTTTAGTGTAGTGTCTCTTGTAATCTTGAGATGGTAGTTAATTTTGAAATCTAAATGTAAAGCACTTCCTCTGAGGACATTAATTTTGGAGCTGGAATAGAAAATTTTATCCCTCCGAAATCCAACAATTTCCCCAGTCTGATGAGGTTTGTAGTTGGAATAGTAAATCTACAGCCCCCAAAATCCAATGGTTTTCCCAATTTGATCAAGGGTCTCATTACCAGTGTGGTGGTCCGAGGACCATCACACTCGCGTTGACAGTCTGCTGCAACTTTGGTGGTCCGACTACCCAATTACAACCCTGGTGTGCAGACCCACCAGGGGACCGTCGTCCCCGCTGGGAACATAGTTCCCGATCGCATGACAGCGTTCGGGCCGTTAACCAACCAGGGCGGTGCTGAACTCAGCGCCACCTGGCTGATTACAACCCCTCTTTCTGCCAATCTTTTCATGGAGGGACCCCGCCATGAAAAGGCTGACAGAAAGCCAGTGCTGTTGGTCATGGGGGCCCCTGCACTGCCCATGGCATGGGACTTGCAAGGGCCCCCCTTCCTAGCACCGCTGGAATGCGTACTGTCTGCTTTGTAGACAGTGCACATACCGAGGGTGCTGGAGTGTTAGGATATTGGCCTCAGCTCCCTTAAAGAAGCCAAGACCAATATCCTAACACTGTTCCCGCCGGTCGGCCTGGTGGAAATGCATATTACAATGAACCTTGTAATACGCTCAGGGGGAACATCACCACTATGGAGGTGGCATCCTCCCCGTGAGTTTGGTGGCCCCATGGTGGGATCACCAAACTCATAATGAGGCCCTAAGTTTGAAATAGGAATAGTGAATATGACTTACTCCAAATTACAATACTTTCCCCAAGGTGGTCAAGTTTGGAGTTGGAATAGTAAATCGGAACTGACTAAAGTCCAACACTTTCTCCTATGTAGTTAAGTTTGGAGTTGGAAAAGTAAATTTGACTCCTCCACTCCCAAAGTCCAAACCATTTCCCATTGTGCTTTGCTATGGAGCAGAAATAGTAAATATGAATCCTCCAAAGTGCAACACTTTCTGGAATGTGGTTACATTTGGAGTGGGAACAGTAAATCTATTCCCGCTCTCAGTGAATTTTCCCCAATGTGGTAAACTTTAGAGTGAGAGTAATGAATTAGACATTCCCCAAATTAAAACACTTTCTCCTTTGTGGCTTCATTGTTTTGGAGAATAGCAAACTTGATATCCAAAAACTCTTAGAATTGTTTGTATTTTTTATATTGTGCATTAAAAAAGTTATAGTCTTTTATATCATAAATTGTTTGTCTATTAATGTAGTTTTATAATGTGTTTTTTTACATTTTATTGTTATATACATTTGCTAACAAAATCTTTCAATATATACATTTTTTACTGTTCACTTTTTACAAGTTTTCTGTAATATTTTTTCATTTCCAAGTTTTTTTTACTTCAGAATAATCACAATTATACATATGATATAATTGTAGTGTACACATATTTTTATTTGTACCTATACCATTTTCTAAAACATTTTACATAGTCACTTTTAACTAACATACTTTTTTGCATTCTGTACATTTTTCAAACAGTATATTATATGAAAGTATTCTGCCAAACATTTTTACATTTTTTTTAGTATCTTTTAATATATATTAATACATAAAATATTTTAAACATTTTTTTACATTTTTATTATGTTGTTTATAATTTTATGAAGATTAATAAATACAAATATTTTTTTAAACATTGATTTCTATCAGATGGAAGTGTTTTTTCTTTCATTTTTACACCTTTTTCCAGTTGCTTTGATTTTATAGTCTTTCTTTGTCATTTTGGGCTATTCATGACGGTTGTGGTCATGATTTACTATTGCTGGTGTCCAATTCTGGTAAGACAATTTAATCTTCTTTCCTAAGGGTTTGGTGGTAGGAGATGGTGTTTAGACTCAGGGGCCGATTATGTGTTTAGCGTTCCGACCACCAGTCCACCGCGGTGGCAGTCCCAAGAAAACCGCTGCTCTGCAGGTTGAACCGCTGACTGAGTTGCTATATTGCTGCCCACCAGCAATGTGGTGGGCTGCAAAGTTGGCGGTGGGTACTCCGTCACCATCATGGCTGCGGCTACCCACTGGGCCTATTACAAAACAAAGTTGTCATGGTGGCCCCCTGGCTGCGGTTAGCTGACAGCAGTATGGTCTCAACAAAGCACCAGAACTGTGACCATTGGATGGATTAAAAAACAAAACAACTGACATCCATTGACCAAGTGGACACACCTGAAAATCATATAAAACACACCCATTCCCAGAATATGATCATTTTAACTCTCCACTGCAGCACAACAAGACAGAGACCACAAATCGTTTTTTCATTTTTGTGAGTTAAGGCAGCCCTTTTTTCCCATCCCATTTAACACCTTTAACACACTTCTAATTTTTTCCCCAATATCACTTGTCTTGTTTTGTTTGTCTTTGTCAGCCACTTTGATTTACAGTCATGTCACATTCTAAAAATCCACGTTTTTCTGAGGATGAGTTGAGAGTCATGGTGGATGAAATCATAAGTAGAGCCACAATTGTTTGAAGCCCAAGTCCAGCATACCCTTCTCAGTAGAAGAATGGAAATGTGGATAGTTGAAAGAGTGCACCTTGCATACAAAGGAGGATATTAGGAAGAGGTGGAATGACCTGAGGGGGAAGGTTCCAGGCAATACAATACATGGAGTCCCAGAAGCCTAGTGGTGGTCCTCCCAGTGCCCCATTACAACTCTTTTCCTGGGAGGAGAAGGTCTTGGCCATCTTGTATCCTTAGGGCTTGACAGGAATAGCTGGGGGAGCTCTGTCTGGTAAGTTGCACCACACAAACTGTCACAAAACGTCAATGTCCTGTATGCTCATATCTTAGCTTTTGCTATTGTGTTGTCCATCTACTTTCCGAGCATGCAATACCCAAGTATTAGAGACATTATATTGCCAATGTGTATTGTACATAACATCACATGTATTATTTCCATTACATGTCATATGTTGGAATGGGTCTGTAAGTGTTTTGCTATCAAAATATCATCCCAGGACTCATGGTATGTGTCAATATATAATGTATGGTACAACCTAACTGCAGTGTGACAACAGGTATGTAAGACTAACCTTTTGTCAAGTGTTGGGAAGTAGAGACAATGACATGGCTGCAATTACCACTAGGTCCTGTGTCTGTAACTCAAAACAAGAAGCCATTGTGCTCTTGCCCATATACATGTGTTTGCCATGTCACAACTGATGTACACTCATCGTGGAGTTTACCATTTGTCTAATGTTGGGAGTGTCAGAAACTGACATGACTAAAACTACCATGAGGACCTGTTTCTATAACTTAAAAGAAGAGGCCATTGTGCTCTTGCCTATATTCACTTGTTTCCCATGTCACAATTGATGTTCACTTTTCATGGACTGAGCAATCTACATATCATGCTTAACTCAGAGACGGGTCTGCCTACCTAGCTTGATGTTGTCCTTGTATCCCAAAATGAAATAATTGATTACATGAATGACACCTTACCAAGCGTGTACATCAAGTATTTGTAAGGCATCAAGCTGCTTCAGCCGATTGGAAGTGGCAGGTAACCCAATGGCTCTGCACTGCTCACTTGATGTCTACTGCTACATATACAACCGAGTTTTGTGTTTGCCTGTATCTTACACAACAAGGCCTTGACATGGTCAAATACACATGTTACATCTCCACTGTATTGGCTTAACTGTTAGATGTCATGTTCATCCCTTCATCCAAAATGTAACTTATCTGCACATCTAATGAGCTGCTCAAATCCAATACATTTTTGCAACCTCTACAAATGTCTTGTCAACAGGTTCAATACCATGGAAATATATCATAATAGGAAACCCTACCTGTGACCATTTATCTAGGTCTCTATTTACTGTGACACAAAACATTTGGATGTAGATTTAACACTTCCACCAATAACAATGTACTCTATTTCACAACAGGTCGAACTGCCACAGCACCTTGGCAGACATTGTCCACTGAACAGACTCCCACCCCACCCCCGGATGAAACCCTCAGGGATGATAACACTCCTAGACATGTGGACATGGATGACGGACCTGACACATCTGGTCAGCCTGGTCAGACAGCAACAATAAGTCTCACTGTGCCCACACCAACACATCCCACCCCAGCTGCTACAACATCCCAGCCACAAACATACCCCCCAACCTGTGTACCTAACACAGTTAGTACAATCTTGTGCCTCCAGTCCTGGATCCTGAAGTGCAAATCACCAGCCCTGACACAGAGGGACCAGGATCCAGTTGGAGAGCGCACCATGGGCCAAGGGCACAGGCTCATGGGGTAAGGTCCCTGGGAGAGATGTTGTAGGCCAGCAGAGTGAGGACACTGGTGCCACTCATGACCAGGACACCATCAGCCAAGTCTTGGGGATCTATCAGGAGTCCCAAGGCATGATGGGCCAGGTAATTATTGAACACTGGGAAATTAAGCAGCTGCAGAGGTACATGTACCAAGAGATGGAGGCCCATAACTCCAACATGGGCACCATAACAGGGGTGCTGATATACATCCATACAACCCTGAGCAGGGCTTTTCCACCACCATCTACCCCTTCCTGTGTTGCAACTACATGAAGCCCATCTACACCTGTGGCAGCCACAGGAAGGGAGGCCCTGTAAGAGGAAGAAACTCTGTCAGATACCGCTGCCTCTGCAGCAGCTGAACCCCCCTGCCCCTGCAAGTGGGATCATCCATGCAAATATCCAGGAGGTGTGGATGGCAAGACACCCGCCACTGCCAGCAAGAAACCTCAACCTGAATGTCCTCCTTTGTGTGTCACACATTCACTCTGTGGACTCATTCTGGATACTATTGCATGTCTGATGGGAGGAGTAATCTGGACTTTGGTTTTCAGATGATGTGACATCTACATCTATGGTTTCATTCACCATCACTGACTACTTCACTTTTAATTTATGTTTGTTTTTGCACCAAGTATGTCTTCACCTTTACCACTGTAATAAATTCCCAAGCCACAAACTCATTGTCTGCTGTAGTAAATTTCACATTTAGCAATGTAGATATGTAATACCATGTGAACTAAACAATGACAAAACAAGCTACTTGTATAAGCATGGATATGTTGCATATACACAAAGTTTAGCTCCGGATCACAACCATGCCACACCAACACATACATACAAGTGTCTTGTCGAAGACTATTTTTATTACATTGTTCAAATCAAAGGCTCTCAAGATGTCAGAAGCATAGAAAATCAAACATAACTGAATCATACTGTGTAAATGATCAAATTTACAGGTACAGATCTCCAGAACATGGAAGGAAGGGATATATCAGACATTGTCCATTAGAAAAGGCAAAAATTATATTGGTTGATGCCATCAGCTGGAGCTATATCGCCTACCTCACAAAAGGAATCCAACATTATATAATGCTAGATTCAGACAGGTGGCAGTACAACAGTTTCTGGTCACAGGATCATTACAATCCACTGCTTCTGCATCAGGTGGTGTTTGACACAAACAAATGTCAGTGATGTGCCACAGGCACTTTGGCCTACAATGATGAAACACATAAACAGCTACATACAAAAGGAGTGTTTGGCCAGTGTGAAGGGAAACTAACATGAATTCTGCCTACAACTACATATTTTCTGACCACATGATGACACACGTAATGCATCATGGCCATCACATGACAAAGAACAAGTTAAATGGAGTCTCCTTAACTTCCATCCTATGGTAGCTGTCTTGGCACAGGTTTTGTACACCCAAAGTCTGTGACATACATTCCCAGGAACAATCCATGCCCATTTTGTATGTCCCAACAGCATCATATACCTGCAAATGTCACAACTTAAAAAATGTCGAAATGGAGATGCCATGGTGAAGCTACCTAAATAAACACAAAAATAAAGAGGAGCATTATGAAACCATACATATGACACAATTCACATAGCAAACATCTGGAGAACGCATCTGTTGTGTAGCCATTTTAGTTATAGCTCCATGCACGTTATTTTAGCACACTAGGCCTGCCGCTGTGCACTTTTACCTAGATATATTTTATTCAGCTTCATTTATTATTTTAACAATAGCCAAATTTGCGGTCTGGTTTTATTTCTCTTTATCTAGCTGTCCTTTGCTTAGGCCAGCGCTGTGTTCTTAAACAAGCACTCTGTGCTTCTCTCAAGGCTGCAGTGAGATAGGTTGCCGGTAAAGCTTGGTAACGCTTTGTCTCTGGTATTCATAGAAATATACACGTCCTTACGTAGGGACGTTTTCTCAGAACATCAGCTGTTTTATTATAAAAACACTTCCCTGTCGGATACACGTTAAAGGGAGATTCTAGCCAGATGACCACAACTGTGTGCAGATTGCTGAATGTTTAGCTACAGATGCTTATGCAGACTTCAGGCCTTTGGTCAGGTATGGGGGATGATGTCTTCCCAGGGAACCTGAAGGACAGAACTAGAGCTTAACACTCTGTGCTCTACTATAGCCTAGGTAGGAATTAGTCTATTGACTCTAGTGAGAATATGTTAGTGTTATTTCTATGCTTCACTCTCCTTG
The DNA here is from genome assembly GCF_031143425.1 of Pleurodeles waltl. Lineage (NCBI taxonomy): Eukaryota > Metazoa > Chordata > Amphibia > Caudata > Salamandridae > Pleurodeles > Pleurodeles waltl. The sequence goes on along the minus strand of NC_090444.1, from coordinate 612,989,910 downwards.
TCACAATTGTAATCCTGTCATGATTTATCATCCTGGTTATTGCAGCACATGCTTTATTATCTCAAATGCAGTTGCTTCATTAAAACCTTATTGAAAAGTATACTGCCTCTGTTTGTCATTGTATATGTGAGACTAATGTAACTGAGAGAAACAGATGAGATCTGAGTGACCACGATTTCCCTGAAGGGTCAATTGTGTCATGCGCTCGGCTGCCCAATCATCCCTGCTCTTGGGAAGAGATGAGGCACTGCTAGCTGGCCGGATTGGGGCGACAGGTGTCATCTGTAGTGGGTTAGACTCAGTCCCCTACACCACAGGCGATTCTGCCGCTCAAATCCAGTAGTCTCATTAGAATAATGAGAGCCGACGCGACACATCCATGACAAAAATTTGACATAACCAAAGCAACATTAAGAAAATGTGAATGTGCCAAAACCTTCCTCACCAAATACCCTTTGCCAGATTTTGCCTGAGCTTCATCTTCCTAACATTGTCAACAAATATACTCCTCAAATCATCACAACAAGAGTTCATTGTACAAAGTCATGACATCCCATGACATACTTACACTCATGAGAAGAAACCGTTGATGAGATCTTGTCGCAAGTCAGCTCCTTGCTCTTCACCGCTATCAATATAATTTGGCATTTCAAAATTCTCACCTGGTGGCACCTCAGGCTCTCCCTGCTCTGTGATGTAAGGAATGTTCCTTCGCAGAGCGATGTTATGGAGCATGCAGCAGGCCACAGTGATTTGACACATCTTCCCGGGTGAGCAGAGGAGGACTCCCCGAGTCTTTTCCAGACAGTGAAATCTAGCTTTCAGGAGCCCAGAAGCGTTCCACTGGCCGCTGTGTTCTTCCATGGGCCTCAGTGAAGCGGACTTTCCCTGGTGTAGTTGGATTCCTCAGTGGTGTTAACAACCAAGGATGGTTGAGATATGCGTTACAAAAGATAGTCTCCTGTTTTGTAATGAGCCAGAAGTGCTACAGTGAGTCAAACACTTCCTGATTATAGCACCTGAAATTGCATATAAAGTTAGGACATATAGGGCCAGATGTAGCAAAATTTTGCGAGTCGCAAATGGCCCGAATCGCTATTTGCGACCCCGCAAAATCAGAAAAGGGATGCAAAAACCCCATTTCCGAATCACAAATAGCGACGCAAGCCAATACCGACTCGCAAAATTTGCGACCCCATTGTGCGACCCGCAAATAGGAAGTCGCAATTTGCGAGTCGCGAACCATATGAAAAAGCCACTCGCAAATTGCGACTAGTCGCAAAAAGCCTATTTTGCACACCCAATTTACCACTAACTCAGAGCAGGTGGTAACCAGAACCAAAGTATAAAAGGAGACCCAGAAGGCACCTGGGTTACTCAAGATGGCAGAGATATATGTGATAGCAAGGAGGAGGAGAGTCCACGCCGCACAGCAGAGGAGGAGGAGGAGCCAGAGACAGGAGAGGATATACAGAACCAGGCAGACACTTTTCCAACAAACTGAGGAGGAGAATTATGATAAATACAGACTCAGCAGTGCAGCAATATTAGAAATCATAGACCTACTCAATCCGCAGCTTCAACGCCAGACTGTGCGCGGCAGCGCCATCCCCACACATGTGCAAGTGCTATGCTCACTGCACCTCTTGGCCTCGGGTAGCTATCAGGGGTCATTGCTGTGGCAGGTGGGGTATCCCAAAGTGCAATCTCACGGTTTTTCAGATGTTTCTTAGATGCCATACTCACACACACATGTCCAGATACATTTACCTACCCAGGAATGAGGCAGAAATCAACAGCACCAAGTTGGAATTCTACAGGATTGCCAACTTCCCACATGTAATAGGGTGTGTAGACAGGACACATATACAAATATGTCCTCCTGCAAATCTGGAATATCTGTTCCGCAACCGGAAGTGTGCCCACTCACTGAACATCCAGGTGGTGTGTGACGCCCATTATGTCATCACTGACATGGTAGCCAAATTTCCAGGGAGTTCACATGACTCTTACATTTTCAGGCACAGTGGGATACACCAACACCTAGAACGTGGGGAGTTTGGAGACAGATATCTCCTAGGTATAGCTGAATACACCTTGAAGACATACACACAGGTCAATGTGGAAACCATCCATGCCCTGCTAACATTGTTCATTTTTGCCAAACAGGTGACAGTGCATATGCGCTACGACCATGGATACTTACCCCGTACTTAACACCCAGCAATGAGACTGAGAGGCGATACAACAGTGCACATAGGAGGACCCGAAATGTTATAGAGAGGACCTTTGGACTGTTGAAGGCAAGATTCAGATGCCTCCAGAGAAGTGGAGGTGCCCTCCAGTATGCCCCAATAACAGCATTCAAGATCGTTGGCGCATGCGCTATACTGCACAACATTGCCACCAGACGTGGTCTACATCTCACCCCTGAAGACCCAGATTCGGAGGATGACGAGCAAGAGCTACCACATCGCCATCATGGGGATAGAAGCATTGAAAATCAAGGCAGACAGAGACGGGACCACATTGCAAACCAATACTTTGGAAGGTATGTGCTGCCTGTCACCACACAAACAAATGTCACACACAAAGAGCCCAGGTGTGAAGTGGAACAAACAAGAACTTTTATTAAGTGAACCAAATAACTATAGAACAGAACTGTTGGTCAGGGGCTGTAAATGTCCACCTGCTATGAGGACACATTAACCTCATGTGCCTCAATTGTCCATAAGTGCGTAGCTCAACTTCTACGCCTGGGACGCCCAGCATGGCTTGTGCCTGGAGCGTCAGCAGATCCCTGCCGTGCACTGCCACTCCTCAATACCCTGGTGTCTGTGGCAGATGCACTACTGATAGTGGAGCCCTCCTCACTATCTTGAGGCGTGTCTGCCGTGCCCCTAGCCACCTGTCTTGCCTCCATCATGTCCACAGCGTGGCTTATCCGTCCCAGGCCGCGAGCCACATCGCCTGCACAGTGGCCCTTGTCTACTTGTAAACTGACTGTCCGGCGTGACAGCCCTGTTGTATTCACAGCCAGGCGGACGATTGAGGCAGCCATGCGGTCCAAACGGTGGATGAGTTGGCTTTCACGGCGCTTGCACTCTCTCTCTCTGTAACAAGTTCAGTCACTAGTTGCCTGATGGAGAGTGCAAGATCACCCACATGACTGTTCAGGTTTTGGAAGTCTGTGTGGACCTGTGCCAGCCCTGTTGTGAAATTTCTCTCCATTCGCTGCATGGCCCCTGATATCACTCTCATCTGCCTTGTTTGCAGGCGCTGACCTCTGATGAGAGCTGCCTTGGCGGCGGACATGGAGGAGTCCCCTACCTCTACCTGGGACACTGCAGGGACATGGACACGTCGTCTGCGACGCAGTGGAGCATCAGGGTCTTGTTGGCTGGCACTGTGGCTGGGACCGGGTGCTGGGTCAATCTCCACAATGTCCAATGGTGCATCTGGAGGGGACTGTGGTCGGGTGGTGCAAGGCCCTTTGGTGGCTGCTCCTGGGTCTTGTGCTGCCTGTTGGCTGACCTCTGCACCCTGGATGGACTGGCTGGTGGGGTGTCTTGTGGGAGACCTGTGGGACATAGGGAACACACTGTCAGTATCGAACATCTGTTGTATGCTTCCTAATAAACTGTTGCCTATCAGCTGCCTACTGGACTACATTGCCCATAATGCACCATTCTGGTGGTTGCTACTCTGAAATGGAGCTCATTTGGTTGTGCATGCTGCTGTGTACTGGGTGGGTGGGGGTATGGCAGATATGGGTGTACATGCATGTTTCATGGTACTCACTGGTTGATGGTCCTGGCGCTGATGTGTCCAGCTCTCCTATTCCAGCCACTGCCTCTGGCTCCAGGGTCTGTTGCACTTGTTCCTCCATGGGTGTGGGTGGTGGGACGGTAGATGGGCCTCCTCCTGTGCCCCTCATCTCCCGGAGGCGCTCTGCCACCCTCTCCTTGGTCCTGGAGCGCAGGTCGTACCATCTCTTTTTCAGCTCATCTATGCTCCTGTGGCTCACCCCGATTGCATTCACCTTCTCCTGGATGTCAGTCCAAATCCTCCTTTTGTCAGACTCTGGCACACTGAGGGCAGCCCTTCCAAATAGTTGGTCATGGTGCTGGCAGCATTCATCTGTCAGCACCTCCAGTTCCTTCTCTGAAAATTTGAGTTTCCTCTTCCTGCCTGAGTCCTCCATTCTTGCTGCTGTTCCTCCTGGTGGTTGTTCAGCAGTTGGAAATGGGTGTGGTCCTCCCTCCTCCCAGGTGTATTTGTAAACGTCCTGGCTGTGATGTCATCATCAAGAGCCAGGAAGTGTTTTCCAGAGTGTTCTGCTGCACCTGCATGCAATTTGCGGCACAGTCTCAATTTGCGACACCCATTCGCAATTTGCGTGTTCGTTTTTAGCGAGGTCGCAAAAAGCGACCTCGCAAACAGCGGACTCGCAATCTGCGGTGCGACTTCATTTGCGAGTCGCAAAATGGAGTCGCTTCTTCTTGTTGGATACCTGTTTGCGAGTCGGAAATTGCGAGTCGCAAAGACTCGCAATTTCCGACTCGCAAATCTTTGGCTACCCACATCTGGCCCATGGTACTTACAGACAAGCCAGGCCTTCTCCGGTTGCAGCTGTGACATCAGCTGGGGTATTGTGCTGCTCCACATTACAAAGGAATCATGGGCTGGACTTGGGAGCCAGGCACAGACGTTTTAAATGTACAAATCTGGCAAGTAGACAACTTGCACGTTGATAGAATGCAAGTGCTTCCTGTTTCAATAGACTTGTTCACTGGCATGCAGTAGTACTAATGCAATATGGTTGCCATCAGTGGTTCCCACCACATGTGGGAGCTGACCAAATCCATATAAGTTACCCTTCACATTGGCTAAATCCTCACGTCTGGGGAACCTGATGTGGCTGTCAATGTGTTTCATCATTGCTGATAGCACGTCTTTTAAAACACAACTGAACATAGGTTGTGACATACCACCAGATATAGCAGCTGTATATTGAAAGGACCCTGTGGCCAGAAAGTGTAATACTACCACAAATCTCACAATAGGTGGTATACATGTTGGATTAGTGTTTTGAGGTATGAGATCTGACTCCAACTGAGGACATAAATCTTGAATTGTCTGCCTGTTCAGACAAAACTTTTTAATTATATCCCTTTCTTCCATGGTCTGAAGGTCTGGAAATGGACGGTACGCTGGAGGTTGTCGTCTCCTCCCTCTCCCAGGGTACCTATGTGTGGAATCAAATACATTGGAGCATTAGTCACAGTCTCCAGAATAACATATATGATGAGTAAGACAAAAGTCATGTGACAAAACAGTACTTGCTGAAAAACCATTACATACATTTCACAATACAATTGTCTACTACCCAAGATCCATCTATAATCCCAATTGTTGTCTACACATGTGTATACAATGTATATGTGCACATTATAAGCCTAAATGGTCCTCATGTGCACCATGATATTGACAAGTATCTTTTGTCCTCCCAAAATACCGTCACCGCTGGTGTACAGTGCACCACAGTTATATGGCACTTATGACCAGTAATGCACTACACTGATGATTGTGTAGAATAAATTACAGATCAATGAAGTAGTACATATGTTAACATGTAACAATACATGTGGTGGTGACACATTTACCTGTCAAAAATACTGTAGTTTTAACTGCTAAAATGGTTGATGTCTGTCCTTATATATTGGACATCTGGAAGCTGCCGCCGCCAGCAGAAGTCAACCGCACAGTAAGCGGTTTCACCCATTGTGGACACACCCATAGGCTAACATTGTTGACTATGACGGTGCTGGCAAATGGCTATGCACATGCCATGGTTTGAAAAACAACTTACTCGCCTTATGCAAGTAAAAGTTTCTGGGTAACAACAATATATTTGATGATAAGATGATGTTAAATTACAAAATAAATGTGTTTGTATTACAGCATGTGCTGGGTAAATACACTGTTAGAAGCAGTTGAGAAGGGTGTTAGCAATATGTACGGTCACACATATCACTCAGCCCAGATCAGGCCTTGGCAAACTGTTGTCTGAGAGCTAGCTAAACCTCCCTGACCCCTTCAGAGTGCCACACAACCTTGAGCTCACATACAGAGTGGCCAAAAGAAGTTCTGTTATGTACTGAAGTGATGGAAATGTGATGTTCTTGTTAGATCAGTATGCTCAGCTTGCAGAGAGCAAGGCCTGACAAAGAGTGTTGCCCATTATGGGCCATGGGCCAGGCTAGGGCAGAGTTACTGTGGCAATGCAACTGATGCACAGGGTAAACTCCCTGCAGCCCTACAGATCCTTGGATTTTCCCCAAATGAGTCTTCTGAACTAATAGTAGGCCTGAATGCTTTTATACTGGCTACATTAGGAGTGGTGACAGAGCAACCCCCTGACCTGGTACATCTTTCCACTAACCCACATTGTCAATGTGTGACATTTACGTCTGACAGGCCACTTACTCCCACAGGTCCTTTGTCACTTTTCTATAAGTCGTGTTTGCACTGTACAAGCCTACTGCACAAGTGACAAACATACAGTGCAGATAGTTGGTTAATTCTGGAGAGATCATTATATGTGAATCACTGGCTTTGTAACATTCAACCAATCAGACCTAAAATATCTTGGTATTTTGAATGTCATCTCTGTAGGAGTACAACATATGGTTAAAAGATGTGTCCTGTGATACCAGTACATACCACACAAACTCAATCAGGTGTAACATGAGACTCCATTAGGTAGTCCACATGTCCACACATTCACAGAGAGGAAGCTCTTGGGGCCAGATGTATCAAACATTTTTGCGATCGCAAAAATGCATTTTGGTATGTAACAAGTCCAATTTGCGATTCGGTAACTTTTTACTGAATCGCAAATTGGATTTGCGACTACATTCCGATTCAGTACTAGGAAGGGGCGTGTTAAGGGCACAGAGGTATGTGTGGTTGTTTTGTGACTGTGAATGCAGTCACAAAACAATCGCAGTTACCACCAATTTTCAAATTGGTAGTAGCCCATTCGCAAAGAGGAAGAGGTCCCCAAGGGACCCCATCCCCTTTGTGAATGCATGCGAAAACATTTTTTAAGAGGACCACTGCCTACTCTTAAAAAATGAAAGGAAAACTTTTCATTTTTCATTTTTAAATGCATCCCGTTTTCCTTTAAGGCAAACAGGCTGCATTTAAAAAAAAAAGATTGCTTTATTGAAAAGCAATCACAGACATGGTGGTCTGCTGAGCCCAGCAGGCCACCATCCCTATGATTGTAGCCATTCGCAATGGCTCGCAAATTACGACCTACCTCATGACTATTAATGAGGTAGGTCCATTTGCGAGCCCTTGCGAATCGCAGTATGAAACTCCTGGAGTTTCATACATTCCAATGGCATTTACTTAATTGCGATTCGCTAAAAATCGCAATTAGGTAATCGCTCTTGTGATGAATGATACATCTGGCTGTAAGTGACACCAATTCCAGCCCATTCATTGTCACCTAATTCTTAGGGTGTAGTCTATACTATGGTAGTAGCCTGTATGGACTGTATGCAAAAAGTCAATGTGCCTGAATGTAAAGGTGTATGTAAAGTTATGCACAGGTTATTTATCCTTCAGAAGGTCCCTTCCACATCCAAGTCCTCACCAGTGAAACCTGATCACCCCCCACTGAACCCAGCCATACCCCAAAGAAACTAAAAAAGGACACCCCTCCCACAGTCAAGCCCACCCCTCCAAAAACAAAACCCACCTATTCCAAAACCGACCCCACCCCTCCCAAAAGACACCATTGAGGTGCCTGGACTGCCCACTAGATGTCCCTTCCTGGGGAGGTTTCCATGGTAGTGTTCTGTGTGGAAAGATTAGTGGTGCTGAACCACACTTGGACTACTGGACTCGCCATTGGCCTTGACTACATGTGTTTATTTTATCAATTAAAAAGAAGCTGCTTGTTAACATACACATTGGTCCTTCAATTACTTTTCTACCATTTTGATGTTCATGGATACTTTGAGTTGTATGAGTACAGTTGTGTTTGTTTCACCACGATTGATGATCCAATTGATGTGGTTGGTATGTTCTGACCTTGGAACCAGTGCTGGAGTCACCCAGGGCAAAGGGAAATGTTCAATGGATGGATATGTGGAATGTAATCCAATTGGAGTTGACATTGCATGGGGTGGTGCTTCATATGGTAAGTATTTTATCTTAGTTTTGCCAATGTCAACATCTATTGGATTACCTTTCTCCATGTGGTGTAGGTTGGACATTTGTTTAATGTGTGCAAGCTAAAGATTTGTTTCTCCACACATGGAGGGCGTTCAGTTGTCATACCTTTGTATACATTTTAATATTTTAATGGACATGTGTCCGTTTTAATGTGTGTACCTTACACCTACTTTATCTACATGTGTGACCCATGCTGTTACTTCTATATTTGCTTTCATGACTTGCATTTAGACATTTCCAACATGTGCATGGCACTCGGTTATGCTATTGGTACATTGTTACATGTATACATGGTTATGTATTGGTATACAATTGATATACATCAAGCCACAGTTCCTGTGCAAATAGTGGTTTTGAGGCATGTGCAAAGTGGAATGTGGCCCATCGCACCAGCCTTCGAGGGGGTCCCCCTGGTAGAGGCATACCTATTCTGCAGGGAGTCTTTAGATTGGGACCTTTGAGTGTTTCTCACAACAATTATTGTGCAAACCATTTACCTTACAATACATTGAAATGTGGGTGATATGTGGAAGTCCATTCCAGAGATTTAGCAGAGATTCCTTCAATGACACAACCAAACAGATGTATATTTTGTATCACAACAGGCCTTGGCATGTGAGCAATGTGAGAGTGTCATGTAGATTAGAAGACATGATATTGATAAGGAGCTGCTGTTGTATGACACAATGTAATAGACACATCACTATCCCTGATTATGGTATGTGCACACATATCAACTTTTGTAGAGTGTAGCTGTGCAGTGTCAGTGACCTGGCCAAAAAGAGCATCATAGGGCTGTGATTGGGTCATATATTGAGTACAGCCCTGAACAGGGGTGCACCAAATATGTTTGGCCCACGGACCACAGATCCCCATACCAGGTCCATGGCAGCGCATCTACTTGCTGTGGAGTTGATGGAAACAGGTAAGTGTTTAGCTTATTGTTGGTTGCGTCGATGACGTGTCGGTTTTGGGTGTCATTGAGCAGCACAAGCCGCGGATGTGTGTGTACAGTCTGCTCCATGGTGGCACAGGATGTGTGAAGCTGAGTACAAGTGAGTTTCAGCCTTAAATTCCTCCCTTTCCGCCAGCTTAGGTGTGGTGGTTGGACAGCCATCGTCACATCAGCAGGAAGCCACCTCGTAATTGGTCTGGCGGTAACATTGGTGATCCATCCTCTGACAGACGCATTGGCTTATCTCACCAACGCCGTGGTCTAGATTTGCTGGCGGTGTGAGTGGTCCGTGGCATTCTTTTATCTATGTAACTGCATGCATCGTAATACCACGGTTGGCCCGCCAACACTGTGACGGGGTTGCTGTCGCCACTGCCATGGCGGTCCCAAGACCTCCAAACTCGTAATCAGGTCCTTAGTTAGGCTAGACTTTTTACTGAATGTTGTTTTAGTGTAGTATGTGTAAGTGTACGGTATAGCTGTAAGCCTAATAGTGAAATGTAAAGTTTATTTGTATTTTATGTTTGTTCTGTGTGTTTAAAATTTACTTTAATGCTTTTGTTTACTGGCTGTGCTTGCCTTTGTACTAGAATGTGTTTTTGGATGAGTTTATATGTTTTTCCTTGTTAGGTTTTTATGTCCAGAAATCAGACTTCATTTTTAACTTGAATACATGTTTTTTCAAGAAAAAAGAGTTAATGATTTTTTAACCAAATTTACTATTTCTTTTTCCGTGATTTTTAAAAATGTTTTCTATTTTTTTTAATTTTGGATGGATTTCCCGGGTGATTGGACTCTTATTGGATATCCTTTTTTTCTGTGGTTTATTTCCGCATTTTTATGGACACTCTTTTACCACTATTTTTTGGGGATTATATTTTTGGGATTGTCATTTCACTGACCAGGATTATAGCTACAAGCTTTAAATGTTATCTCATTGTATTTATTTAACTTATTTGGTGGGCAACGTTTATTGTTGATCTTATATTTGTTTATTTATTGCCCATCAATATTTTTTACGATGTTAGCATATTTTTATAGATGGTATAAAAACATTTGTTTACTTAAAATAATGTTGGCTATTTCACATTGTGTAATTTATTTTTTAATATTTATTATGGTAAATTGTATTTATTAATTATAATTTTTGTCTTTTGGATGTTTTCATTCAAATTGGTATTTTAAATGTGCTTTAATAATATTTAGAAATATTTTTTATTAAATTATGAGTGCTTGTTGTTTAGTGTGTTTTTTTTAATATCCAAGTTAACTTTATTTTAAAACGCCAATTTCTACAGAAGTATAAAGACTAAATTAGGATGATAAGTAGTGTTAAGAAGCAAGTTTGATGGCTTTAGGTCACAGTGTATAACATTAGCAGAATGAATGTATTTCAGCGCACGCAAAATCTGATAGAGGAATAACAGATATGCTTGTTGCTATGATGTTGAGGTTTTAAGAGTTTGTATAGATCAGTCTCCATAAGGCCCTCTACGATGTATCTAACAATCATATGTAAGGAAGCAAACAGTCAATGAACACTTTCGAATTATAAACAACTGAACCGCACTTCAGAATACAGCATTCAGTACAGTGATTGTGAGCACTTACTTTGTTACTACTCATACTCTTATTATCAAAAGTTTAGGTAACACATTTTCGTTGTCAAACAGAGAAGCATTTCATATATCCGAAATATTGCTCTCATAAAAGGAAGACAATTATTTTATATTGTTTTTCACTAAAGAGTTACCAGTTGTCTTTTTAATTTTATAATGAGGAATAGTTCTGCAGGCCCATAAATCAGTTTCATAATTATCATTCAAGGAGAAGCCACAGCAAGATTTCCAAGTACCTACTGAGAAATGTTTACAAAAGGGCCTAAGGGCAGAGTGTAATAATGGCACTTTTCAAAACCACCCATCAGAGGGAGTGAGAGGTATTTAGGTAGTTTAGCATGTCCTCCCCACTTCAACTCTATCTGGTACTACACTCCTGCATAGGCATAAGATTCCTTAATACATGTACATGAACACTCAAAGTTGTGGTGCTGGATTTATTTGCTGGTGATCCCAATAGACCAAGGTTAGACTGTGAAATCAGTATTTTCCTAACTGTTGAGACAGATTTGGTTCCTGCCTTTAGTACACTGGATCCTGATCTCATGGCCTATAATTCTTCAAAGGTCTCAGTGTCAAACTTTTAGTGGTGGTTAGAGAAAGGAATGTCACAGCTGGCAAGACAAAGCCCAGTAACCAAGGGTAAATTAGACAGTGTAATGAGAGACCTCCGACTGAATATTCAATTTCACTTTTCCTCATAACAAGAAATAATGAAATGTATTGTCGTTGAGTGGTGAAGACTGCAAAGAGATGTCACCAGCGATGTTAGAATGTACGACATATAGGAATCTGATGACTTATGTCTTGATGATTAAAGAGAGATGGGTGTGTTCTTTTCCTTTTTTGTTCTCTGTGGCATAGATTGAGGAGAAGCATGAGGCTGATAGGATGGAGAAATCTGCAAAGGTAGCTTGTTTCTGATGGGCAATACTGAGGCACTCTTCGGTACCATTACTGGCCTTCGTGGTGAGATTTTTTGTGTGTGCAAATATCTCTTTATTTAAGTTTTGAGATTAACAAAAGACAACAAAGCATTATCACCTTGAACGTAGCAAGGCTACAATAATCCAGTACATTTAATAAACAACATTCCCCAATTAGTAAGCACTATGTTCAAGTACATGCATAATGACCGGCGGGCTTATTAGCCAGAGACTAGCGTATGGGTACCAGTGCATCAGTAAAAAAGGGTCTCTTCTCCCGTCAACTTAACTAGGGGGAAGAGAAAACCAAATTGGATGGGATAAGGGCCCAGTGGCGAAGTTGATAGTATTGGAGTCTAACGGAGTCTGGAAGTTTGAACTCTCGACAGCATTGCTCGAATGTCTTGAAGGACTTTTCCTCAAATAGATTGTGGAGAAATCAACAATCACCGTCAATCCAGTGGCTGTACGAGTTGGGTTGCAATGCAGGAGTGTGGGGGAGTCAGGGTTGGGCGCAAACGCATGTTGGGGAAAGGGATGGAAGAAAGACCACGCTTTACTGCAATTTTGTCCCATAAGCCTAGGACAGTTTTTGTGGGGATGGCAATGTAGGCACTCCTAGGCGTCACATGTTTGGGGAGCCACGCCAAGTCCCAGAGTGGATGACAGGCCATGGCTCAGTCCATATGCAGCCAGTGTTTGTTGCTTTCACATACTACCCACTCTGAGAGGAAGCGGAGGTACGCCGCCCAATAATATTCGAGGCGATTGGGGCACCCCAGACCTCCCCAGTCGTGAAGGAGCATCAGTATTGTATTGGAGAAACGTGTTAGTTTCACCCCCATATGAAGGAGCGAATGTCCCGTTGGAGGCGAAGGATCTCATATTGTGGATTAGCATTCAGAGGCATTGGAAGAGATATAATAGTTTGGCAGGAGGGACATCTTGACTGCGTTGAGGCATCCCAGCCAGGACACCTGAAGGGGTTTCCAGTGGTGCAGATCCTCCAAAATGGATTTCCAAAGACCAACCAGTTGGTGCCCGACCAGGTCGATAGTGTGGGAGTAAGGTGTAGGCCAAGGTATTGGATAGATCAATGGGCCCACTGGGAAGGGGTGAAAGATTGGATTGATGGCAAGTCCACCTGAGGGATAGTTAACTTTAGGTCCTGAGACTTCGTCAGATTGATCTTAAAGCCTGAGACCGCCTCAAGGGCTTGGAGTGCACAGATCAGCGCTGGTAGCGATCTATTTGGCTGGGGAGGGTCAGGAGGAGGTCATCGGCAAGGTGAGCAACCTTTTAGGTTCGCCCACCAAAGGGAATCCCCACAATATCCCCTATCTGCCAAATGGTGGATGCCATGGATCCACCACTAGGGAAAAGAGGAGGGGTGAGAGGGGACAAGCCTGTCTGGTACCTCTCCTCAGGAGAATAGCAAGAGATAGGACTCCAATGACTCGGATTCTTGTAGGGGGGCCATAATTCCATCCGTCATCCTAGGACCCAGGCCTATCTTTTGGAGCACAGCCTATACGAAGGGCCAGCTAATCCTATTGAATGCCTTATCTGCATCAAGCGAGAGAAGACAAGCAGGGATGGCATTTTGGTGGAGGCTTCTCCACTAGGTGCGCAAGGCGGCATATATTGTCAGCTCCCTGCCTACTGTGGAGAAAACCTGTCCTGGGTCAATAAGAGTGCTATAGGGTCATATGAAGAGCATGAAGTTGGGTCCTTACCCGCTTTCAGAATTAAAGAGATCTCTGCCTCAGACGTAGTGGGGGTAAGCCCCGAAGCAGAAGTGAGGGTGTTGAAAAGGACCAATAAGTAGTCTTGTAGTTGTGGGAGGAATTTGAGGGAAAAAGCCTGCTGGTAGGCCATCTGGACCCAGAGTCTTACCTAGGGGGAGGTGTTTCAAGGCTTTGTGAAGTTCCTCTGAAGTGATGGGGGCTTCCACCAGGGGCACATGGTCAGCATCTAGTGGTTCCCTTTGGCATCCTGCTAGATACTGCGCAACGGCCTTGGGTGAAGCCTCCTCCTGGCGTATCAGTTTGATAATAATCGTGGAAGGCTAGATGTTTAGCCGTATCCGAGTTAGCCCAGACACCTGATGCCGTTTGTAAGCCTGGGATGTGGGCACATGCTTGTTGTTGCTAGAAGGGTCCCCACCTTGTTGCAACCCTCATAGTATTGTTGTTGGAGTTCCAGGAGAGTGCACTCTGCCTTGTTGGTGCGGATAGAGGGTAGTTGACCCAGCAGGAGGACGTGCTGTTGTTTGGTTTGCCTGGATGAGTTGGTTTGGCCTTGGAGTTCCAGGTCTTTGATCTCTGTGGTTAAGCCTTTCTCTACCAGTTTAGCCTCTCTCATCCGGCCAATAGAGATAGAGGTAATCTCGCCCCTGATGGTGTCCTTGAACCTATCCCAGAGAGTATGTGAGGAGTTGTCTGGGTGCGCATTCAAGTCAAAATAACTAGTTATAGCAGTACGGCGCATCTCGATGTCCACTGGATCTCTTAGTATAGATAAGTCAAGGCCCCAATGTGCAGCGGGTGGGGGGTCACTCCCCCACATACTCCAGGTCAGTTCTTTATGTGCGTGGTCAGGGATCTAAATATCGAGAAGAGGGAAGAAGCTAGGGTAGTTACCAAAGAGTGTGTGAGAAAAAAGTAGTCAATGCGTGAATATGACTGATGGACATGGGAGAAGAACGAGTAACCCCTAGTGTCCGGATTACTGTCCCTTCAGGCGTTTACTAAGCCCATGTCAGTGATTGCGTACTTAAAGGCTGCTGACATGGCACCAGTTCCCTGGAAGGTGGATGTACTGCGGTCCAAGGTAGGGTCCCAGGCCAGGCTGAAATCTCCTCCCACTATGATATCCCCATTTTCTTGGAATAATTGCTCCTTGAGCAAGGACTGGAGGAAGGCATCCTGGGCCTGATTAGGGGTGTATGTGCTAAGAAGGATGAGGGCATGCTTATCTCATTGAAAGGTATGAGGAAGCAACCCTCTCTGTCATGCACCACTCAGAGGGGTTTCAAACAGAAAGACGCTTTGCAAAAGATCGCAACTCCAGCTGTTTAGTAGTTGCAAAATCCCAGTAGTGGACGGGGTATTTGGGGGTGTCAAACACAGGGTATCGTATTGGAGATGTGTCTTCTGTAGAAATACAACATCAGCATCTTGTTGGAGGAGATATCTCCAAATCTGTTTTCTATTATTTGGTGAATTAAGCTCCCGTACGTTGAACGTGAGGAATTTAATCTCGGTGGTGGCGGTCATAAAGGGGCTTTGGGAACTGGCTTGCGGTGCCCATCGTGAGGGGGTAGCCTGAGGTGAGCGGGGGGAATGGGTAGTGGTAACAGCACCAGTCGTGTATAATCTATGTCTAGCCCTAGAGACGTGGAGTAAGCCTACGTGTGGTGACCAAGTGGCAAATGAAGCAGAGAGGGGCCGCTTCAAGGTGGTGTGAAGCCTATACAAATAAGTATGCACCAGAAAGAAAAACAGAACATTGGGCCAACTAGGCCTAAACAGGTGGTCCAGAACTGTATAGGGACAGCGCACATCGGTGTGACCAACCAAGGACATCACCCCCAAAGTTCTGGGTTTTGGGGACGGGTCAACAGTGTGTGTTACAGTCATGGCATGTGAAAGCGATGCTCGAGGGACCCCCGGGGCCAACATTGTTCAGGGGATGGGGGTAGTCCAATGGTGCTCGCATCTTCACTTTCCACCAGTAGGGGATCGGCCCGGAGTGGTCAGTGTCCTCTGTCCCCACAGGGGTTCATGAATGAGCAGAGTGGCCAGAAGGAACTGATTCGCAGTTGGAGCCGACTGTCCAAGACAGTTTGTAACGGTCATAAGGTTGTAACGAGGCAAGGTGCGGGGAAGAGTTGATTGCCCCCTGTTTGAAAATGTGATGAGGAATCTGAGCTTCTTCGGGAGTGCTCAACAGCTGCCTGAGCTTCCTGTTTGGTCCAAGGGCATGCGGAAGGGTAGCTGGTTACCAGGGAGGTCAGTGGGTGCCGGATGCCGGTGACAACAAAGAAAGGGGACTCGGGTTCCGAAGCTCACAAGGAGTGCATCCTGCTCCATGCTTCTACAGGCCACACCACCTTAGTGTGTTTTGTTAATAAGGGTTCTTGTTGTTGAATGTAAATATGATAGGCCTGGAATGTAGGTAAAGAGTATTATTTTGAATACTAGGAGGTCAATCAAATGTATAATTAATTTGGAGAATTTTGGTTTAAGTTGTGGCAAAACTATTGGTCAGTTCTTAGCATCTGGTAACTGTGTTCTTTTTTCAAGTATTGCTATGAATTGGTAAAGTGTAGAGTGGTTTCTTTCAAGTGTTCAGTGCAAGGTACTGTGCTGTGTTAATTGGGAAAGGAACCACCTACCTGTTGGCCAAGCTTATCTTATACCGTCCTGCCAGATCTCTAAGATCAAGTGATAAAATGCTACTGATGGTCCCAGGAGTGAAAAAGACTCAATCAGGAGGCAGATCCTTTTCCTACCTTGCACCACTGTGCTGGAATAGTGCTACCTCTATGCACACATATGTGCCTGGACCAAAATGTATTTAAGACAGACTTGTTCAATGATCTATAACCACCTTTTGGGCTTGAACAAGATCTTATCTGGTCCTCAACTGCCCTCCTTTTCTTTGCGCTCCCCCCTGTCTGGGATCCCTAGCTTTGTGCCGAGATACCCCATTCAGGGATGAATTGAATGCACTACAAGTTCTCTAACATAAAATAACAATCCTTCCAATGTGTTATTTGTCTTTGCTTCTTGGGACATAGTGCTGTCATAGACATTCCACTATGGTATTTGATATTTAGATTGGTGTCTGTGGCCTGATCAGTGCAGGCGACCACCGCAAGAATTCTCAAAATAGTCAATTAACGGATGTTGTTGGTAATAGGCTTCAGTTAGTGTATCATAATGTTTAGAGACGTCTGTTACAGGGGTGTTTGCTAAAGTTTCTAGCTTTTCTATTTCATGTGCAACTTCTAGGTTACTTGCATATTCTATGTATAAGGTAGGTTTTTCTAGGTATTTGTATTTGTATTTTTTTTTAATGCTTCTAAAGAACGTTCAGACCGGAGGTATCAAGGCGGTAAGCAGAGTGAGGGACACAGACACAAACCGTACACCAACTACTGTGAAAACAGCCAAGTTTTGAGGTGCTTGTGAAACAAAAGAAGTGAATTGATTCCTCTGATCTAGGCAGGTAAAGAATTTCAGAGCTTAGCCGCAGCCACCGAAAAGGCCCAATCACCCCATTTTACTTTTTTACAATGAGGTACCAGGGCCTACCTGATGTCTGCGGAGCTTAAAGGGCGACATGGAGAGTACCACCTAAGCATCCCTTCCAGATATCCTGACCCCTGAGAATGGGGGGCTCTGTGGGTCAGACACAGAACTTTGAAGGAAATATGTTTCCTAACAGGGAGCAAATGCAGCTTCCTGAGACCCTCCTTGATGGAGGAAAACTTTGGCAGACCAAGCACCAGAGGGGCATCCGCATTCTGAATAAGCTGAAGTTTATTCAGAGAGGATTGATTTATATTTAAATACAATGCGTTACAATTATCCATTTTAGATGTAATAAGTGCCAGGACCACTGTCACTCTGAGTCGAGAGGTATGAAAGGCAAAACCTTTTTTAGGATCTTAACCAACCAGAAACATACACTCATAATTATGTTAACCTGCATGTCAAAATTCAGGGAAGAGTCAAACATAACCCCCAAATTCTTGGCTGCTGAGATGGCGATAGGCAAAGTCCCAGAAGACTCGGGCCAACAACGGCTCCAGATAGAAGTATTGGCCCCAAATATCAAAATCTCGGTTTTATCCCCTTTCATTTTTAGCCAATTCCATCTCATCTCTTAGCTAACTTCCCTCATGCAAGCTTGACACCTATTTGCCACTATTTCCCATTTGTCTCTAATGGAAACAATAAGCTGGCTGTCGTCCGCATACGACGACACCTGGCATCCAAAAAAGCAGACCAGTTTTGCCAGGGGTGCCACGTACAAATTAAAAAGGGTCGGGCTGAGGGACGAGCCCTGAGGGACTCCAAAGGGAAGCTGAAAAGGGATTGATCTATAGTCACCACAGCTACCCGTGATTGAGCTGCCATAAAGGAATGTCTCAAGTATTTCAAGAGCCGTATCCCTCAGTCCTGCCTGATACAGTTGTTGCACCATAAGCTGGGGCGAGATGGTATCAAAGGCCGCTGATAAGTCCAGTAAAACTAGGATAGCAACACCCTCCTGATCTACCTGCCTACGAATGGTGTCTGTTGAGGCAATCAGTACAGATTCTGCGCTATGATTTTTTGTGAACTCATGTTGAGAGGTATCCGAATAGCCATGGGCAAGCAGATAGATGACTGGCTCTTGATTAATATGCTTTTTGAGCGCCTTGGCAAGAGCAAGCAGGAGGGAGACAGGACATAGATTTTTCAGGTCACCAGGGTCCCCTTCCGGTTTCTTTTTCAGGGGCATGACAATTGTCTCTTTCCAGGATGGGGGAAACACCTCTGCATACACCATCTCCAATGCCTCCGCAATAGGTTCCATAGCCATATGTAACACCCTTGGAGGACAAGGATCATCCGGTGAACCCGAATCAATCCCTGTAATAAGGACTTGATCTTATCAGCAGGAAGAGATCCAAACTTGGCCAGAATCATCTCCCTGTCCTCCCTTTCAGCTAGCCCGATGTCTCGCTTAGCAGACTCTGTGGGAAGAAAAGGAAAATCTGAGTAGATTTTCAGAATTTTGAGGGTTATTCTGACACTGGCGGTCATGGACCGCCAGTGCCAACGACCGCGGAAGCACCGCCAACAGGCTGGTGGTGCTTCTATGGGCATTCTGACCCCGGCGGTACAGCCGCGGTCAGAAACGGGAAACCGGCGGTGTCCCGCCGGTTTCCCGCTGCCCCTGGGAATCCTCCACGGCGGTGCTGCAAGCAGCACCGCCATGGGGATTCCGACCCCCTTCCCGCCAGCCTGGTTCTGGCGGTTTCCACCTCCAGAACCTGGCTGGCGGGAACGGGTGTCGTGGGGCCCCTGGGGGCCCCTGCAGTGTCCATGCCACTGGCATGGGCACTGCAGGGGCCCCCTAACAGGGCCCCACATAGATTTTCAGTGTCTGCGTGGCAGACACTGAAAATCGCGACGGGTGCAACTGCACCCGTCGCACCCCTTCCACTCCGCCGGCTCCATTCGGAGCCGGCATCCTCGTGGAAGGGGGTTTCCCGCTGGGCGGGCGGCCTTCTGGCGGTCGCCCGCCAGCCCAGCGGGAAACTCAGAATGACCGCCGCGGTCTTTCGAGCGCGGTACGGTCTTCTGGCGGTTCCCGCCAGGCCGGCGGCATCCGCCGCCGGCGGGGGTCAGAATGACCCCCTTTATCTCTTAAAAACCCTGCAGCCATGTCGCAAAAAGTTTGTGAATTCTCAATCTCCTGAGATATGGGTGGGGAGGACGCTCAGGAATGTACCACTTGAAGTAATTATTTGGGGACATTTGCCACGCCCCTAGCCTTCTGCGAATAAAACCTTATTTTAGCATCTTTGATAGCCAATTTATATTTACGCCATACTTCCCTAAGCTTCACCTTCTCTGCTGGTCCAATTTCCATTTCCGTTCCTGCCTCCTGCATAGTCTTTGGAGCTCCCTGAGCTCCTCTGTTTACCACGGGGCTGGGACTCTTTTGTTAACACTAGGTCTCACTTTCCTCAACAGGGCCACCATATGCTCTGGTTAAAGTGACAATTGCACCCCTAAATTGCAGATGCTTGTTAAGGAATGTTTGGTATAATATTTCTAAGAGTTTTTCCTTTTGGTTCTTGTGACTCCTAGTGAACTCTTTTAAGTCCTGTAAAATGTTTCTGGCTTCTCTTTCAGTAATATTAGGGGAATGTTTATGTTCCCTAATGCTTTCATTGTTAGTGGTAGCCCTGCATAAAATGGTATTGAATAATATTTTGTGCATGTCCAGTGTGTTCTTTCACTAGCGGTGCTCTCAGTACTACTAATATCCTCTATAATTCGATAATGGCTTCTCTTTTTGAGATTTGATGTTTTGTGCTGTTCCCCGCATTTTAGCTATGTGTTTTAAGGTATAAACAATGTATATTATTTTTTTTAAATACATAATGATCGATTTATTGCAACATTTAATGTTGCAGGTGCACATTTTAACTTATGTTCTGGATGTTGTAGATTTTCGCTTTCATGGTATGTTTGGCATTGTTTTTGGCACAGTTTTTTTGCAGTCTGCTGAGAGGAAAAAAATGTTAGCTGCGTTGTTTTTTTTTTACTGCAAGTTTTCGCATATGTTAAAGCATTATAGTCAGTTTAAATTTGGTTTTGAGCTTTGGTTACCATGATTATGTTTGAGGTGGTCTTTTTTGTATTTTGAGTAATTCGGTATCCATGACTTTATTATCTTTTTTTTTAGCATTTTTTCCTTCTTGAAGAGGATGCACATTAAATTTGGTGAAATAAACATGTAGCACTGTTTTAAATATGTGTTATCTATTTTAGCTGTTTATTATGTTAGCATTCATTGATTGTCAAACTTACTTTGTTTGTGGTATTTATGGATCATGGAAGTGTTGTAGTTGATTTTTGTCAGTTTGCAAACTGGCAGAGTTAGCTGGCCTGCTGGAATTATTTTTAAGAAATCACTTTGTTATGTGTTTTTATGGCCTTTTCAAACTGTAATTGGAAAAGCTTTTCTATTTGTTATTTGTTTTCAAGTTTAATTTGATAGGTTGTTTGGAGACTAGTTTAGATTTTTCTGCTTAATTTATGGTAAACACTTATTAGTGTTTTCGTTATTTGTTTAGTCTATAATCGTTTGATTTTTATATATTTTTATATGTGTATATATTTTTTTTATGCAATATTGTGTGTTATATTTAAAATGATGTTGATTTTCTGGAGTTCCATATTTCGTTTTTCCTGATTGTTTTTATGTCTTGTTAGTTTTAGTGTGTAGGCTATTTTGTTATTTCTTTATTTTTGTGTACAATATTGTTGCATTTTTTTATATTTTTCCAGGATATTTTTGTCATTGGTACTTGGGTTCGATATTTAAGTTTAGGGTCGACATATTCAAGTTTTCAACATGTTTTGGTGATATTTGTGAATGTCAATATTGTCTTTTTCATTATTGTGCAATAGAACCCTTTGATAGACCTCCTGCTAGGCTGCTAAATTGCCATTGCCTCTGCCTTCCTATAGGAAGACCACATGTAAAGACCGCTATGTGCATGGTGGGGGTCGTTTTGCTGAAAGTGCATTTGCCTTATGCAGCTGCATTTTTCCTCCAGTAGATTGAAACCCCACAAAGTATGGCAGGCTTTTTGTGGAACAAAATTAAAATGTTCTTGATATTCAGGGAGTTTTCACCTCGTGCTAGCAGGTTCAGTTTTCTATTTTCCTGCCGGAGACACCTATGATTCAGGGACATCCACAGTTGTGACATGGAGGCCGAGTCATTATTGACACGGTCTCCTGTCCTGAACTTTTCACCTACAAATCATTGTTTTCGGGTGTCACACTAAGTAGTTAAATGAAAGCAAATCAAGACTGAAGCACCGGAAATGCACTAGGTTATTGTATGAATGTCTTGGACTGGAAAGGGAGGTACCCCCTACTTGTGGCAAATGGGCATTCGTGTCAAGGGTTTCCATCATCAGCAAGCTAAAGCTCTTCCCATGGGAATCTGATGGTTCCCTTGCTTTTAATGGAGGCAGGAACTACATATTTGGAAGGACAAGAGCCCTGGCTCTTTACATCACTGTGCCATTTATAAGAGGCCCTATATCTTCTTCACCACCCTCAATATTTGTTCCAAGTCATGTTTACATTAGCAACTTCACAGATAGTTTTTGTCTACGCCCCCCAGTGTCTCCTCAGTTAACTTTTGCAGTGATTACAGATCTGTATTGTTTATATTTTAGCCTAAACAATTTGCCAGTTATAAAAAACTGCACAGAATATTTTAATGGCTATTAGTTTTATATTTCATGTGCACGACTTTAGGAGTTTGACCTAAGAAACAATTACCTAACCTGATTTTCAAATCTTATGCTAACCTATGATAGACATGCTCTACTGTAGTTCATTAGAAAGCACCATTTCTAACAAACTGCTTCCTGGTTGCAGACTGTTTACAGATCGGTCCTTCATGTTTGTTTACCAGTTCTACAGCCTTACTCTTGGCAGTCATTCAAAAGCACTTAGAAGGATGAAATATTCAAGATGCAAAGACATGAAGAGCCCCGATCAATAACATATGACAGCTAAAGTGCATCATATACTCCTTAGTAGACCAATTACAAATGTCTGCATCTTGCTTAAAAAACAAGGAAGGCATTTCTGCAGTGCAAAATATTGTTTAAACTTTCCCAGTATCCACTTTTACATTTATGTTTGCTCCAGAAAGTCATTTCCAGTTGTTTTGTGTCACAATCATTTTACTGAACATTTGTATAGTAATAGTTGAGACTTTGAATATATTCAATATTGTACACTGTTTTCATTAAAATGGGAAAAAGCAATTTTTAAAGTGGACACTGCAATTTTCAACAGTTCCTGGGGGAGGTAAGTACAGTACAGTTTCAGAGGTAAGTACCACACTTACGGGTTCAATCTCTGGGGTATAGGTAGTACACCGTTGGGGGTTCAAGGCAACCCCAAACACCCAGCACTAGCATCACAGGGCCGGTCAGGTGCAGAGGTCAAACAGGAGGCAAGATAACGTGGGTGCCTATGGAGATAGGGGGTACTCCGGTTCCAGTCTGCTGGCAGGTAAGTACCCACATTGTCGGAGGGCAGACCAGGGGGGTTTGGAGGAGTACTGGAGGGGTCCCAAGTAGGCACACAAACTACACCCTCAGCGGCACAGGAGCAGCCGGGTGCAGTGGGCAAACAGGGTGTCAGGTTCTCAATAGAACTCTATGGAGGGTCCCAGGGGTCACTTAGGCGCTGCAGGCAGGGCACAGGGGGGCCTCTCGGGCAAGCCACTGACTGGGCAACGGTGAGGGCCGCCTGCTGGTCGTTGCTGCACCGGTGGTCGGTTTTTCATGGGCCTGGGAGCTGCGGATACAGTGCTTCTTCCATGTGTTGGATATCTTCGGCACAGGCAGTCATGGTCAGGGGGTTCCTCGGTATTCCCTCTCCAGGCGTCGTCGTGGGGGTGCAGGGAGGTCAGCCCAGAGTGGACACTTCGTTTGAGTCACCTGGGGTCCTCTCTGGGTAGTTGGTTTCTCTGGACACGGGCCGGGGGCGTCGGGTGCAGAATGTTGGGGAGTCACGCTTCTGGAGTGAGGTGGGAGTCCCTTTAAAAATGGATGTCTTTTCTTCTTGTTGGGCAGAGCCGCTGCCCATGGGTGTTCTTGGTCCTCGGTGATGCAAGCAGTCCCCTGGAGGCTTTTCAGGGGTCTCTGGTCCTGCAGAATGCATTGCTTTTCAGTTGCAGGGTCTTTGAAGCAGGAGACAGGCCGGTAGGGGTGGGGCCAAGTCAGTTGCCGTCTCCTTTTCTTCTCTGCTGGGTTTTCAGCTCAGCAATCCTTCTTCTTCTTGTGAGGCCGACAGGAACTGAAGAGCTGGGTTCAGGGTCACCCCTAAATACTAAATTTAGGGGTGTGTTAGAGTCAGAGGGCAGTAGCCAATGGCTACTGTCCCTGAGGGTGGCTACACTCTCCTTGTGCCCACTCCCTCTGGGGAGGGGAGCACATCCATATCCCTATTGGTCCTAATCCTCCAAAGCAAGATGGAGGATTTATCAAGGAGGGGGTAACTTTAGCTCTGGTCACCTTAGGGGTGGACCTGGCTGAGGGGGTGACTCCTCCTTGTTTTTCTCATTATCCCTCCGGACCTGCTGCCAAAAGTGGGGGCTAATCCGGGGGACGGGCATCTCCACTAGCTGGAGTGCCCTGGGGCATTGTAACACCAGGCTTGAGCCTTTGAGGCTCACCGCCAGGTGTTACAATTCCTGCAGGGGGAGGTGTGAAGAATCTCCACCCAGGACAGGCTTTGTTTCTGACCACAGAGTGCACAAAGGCACTCACCCCATGGGTCAGAAACTCATCTGGAAGTGGCAGGCTGGCACAAACCGGTCAGTCTTGCACTAGCAGTTGGGCTAACATACAAGGGGCATCTCTAAGATGCCCTCTGCGTGCATTTCCCAATAAATCCCACACTGGCATCAGTGGGGTTTATTGTGCTGAGAGGTT
This sequence comes from Pleurodeles waltl, assembly GCF_031143425.1. Classification (NCBI taxonomy): domain Eukaryota; kingdom Metazoa; phylum Chordata; class Amphibia; order Caudata; family Salamandridae; genus Pleurodeles; species Pleurodeles waltl. The sequence continues at coordinate 612,965,898 of NC_090444.1, read as the reverse complement.
TGATACCAAACTTCCCAGTATTCAGTGTAGCCACAATGGAGCTGTGGAGTTCGTAATGACACACTTCCAGACCATATACTTAGTATGGCTACTCTGCGCTCACAATGTCTAAGAATGGACTTAGACACTGTAGGGGCATAGTGCTCATGCAGCTATGACCTCACCTGTGGTATAGTGCAGCCTTAGGGCTGTAAGGCCTGCTAGAAGGGTGACTTACCTATGCCACAGGCAGTAGTTTGTGGGCATGGCACTCTAAGAGGAGTGCCATGTCGACTTTGTCTTTTCTCCCCACCAGCATACACAAGCTGTAAAGCAGTGTGCATGCACTGAGGGAGGGGTCCCTGACGGTGGCATAATACATGCTGCAACCCTTAGGGACCTTCCCTGGCCACAGGGCCCTTGGTACCAGGGGCACCTTTTACAAAGGCCTTAACTGTGTGCCAGGGCTGTGCCAATTGTGGAAACAAAGGTACTGTTTTAGGGAAAGAACACTGGTGCTAGGGCCTGGTTAGCAGGGTCCCAGCATACTTCCAAATAAAGCTGATATCACACTAGCAATAAAGTAGGGGGTGACCATGCCAACAGTGGCATTTTCCTACACAACCCTCCCCCCCAAAATGAAAGAGGATGAGACTAACCTTTCCCAAGAGAGCCTCATTGTCTAAGTGGGAGAACCTGGAAAGGCCATCTGCATTAGCATGGGCAGTCCCAGGTCTGTGTTCCACTACAAAGTCCATTCCCTGTAGGGATATGGAACACCTCAAAAGTTTAGGGTTCTCTCCTTTCATTTGCATGAACCATCTGAGAGGTATGTGGTTAGTTTGAACTATAAAGTGAGTACCAAGCAAGTATGGCCTCAACTTTTTCAGTGACCAAACCACATCAAAGGCCTCCCTCCCAATGGCACTCCAACGCTGTTCCCTGGGGAGTAACCGCCTGATAATGAAAGCAAAAGGCTGATCAAGGCCATCATCATTGGTTTGGGATAGGACTGCTCTTATCCCATGTTCAGAGGCATCTGTCTGCACAGTGAATTGCTCAGAATAATCTTGAGCTTTTAGAACTAATGCTGAGCACATAGCTTCTTTTAGGATGTCAAATGCCTTTTGACAGTCTATGGTCCAGTTTACGTTCTTGTGCATTTTCTTGGCGGTAAGTTCTGTGAGAGGAGTCACTATGGATCCATATCCCTTCACAAACCTCCTGTAGTATCCAGTCAAGCCAAGGAATGCCCTGACTTGAATATCAGTTTTTGGAGCTTCCCAGCCCAGAATTGTCTGGTTCTTGGGTTGTAAGGGTTGCACTTGGCCTCCACCTACAATGTGGCCCAAGGATACAACTGTTCCCTGCCCTAACTGGCATTTGGATGCCTTGATAGAGAGGCCTGCTGCTTGCAGGGCCTGCAAAATCTTCTCCAGTTGGACCAGGTGATTCTGCCAGTTGGAGCTAAAGACAGCAATATCATCTAGATATGCTGCACTAAAGGACTCCAAGCCAGCAAGGACTTGATTCACCATCCTTTGGACAGTGGCAGAGCCATTCTTTAAGCCAAAGGGCATAACAGTAAACTGATAATGGCCATTAGGTGCTGAGAATGCTGTTTTCTCTTTTGCTCCAGGTGCCATCCTAATTTGCCAGTACCCTTCAGTTAAGTCACAGGTACTCAGAAATTTGGCTTCACCTAACTTGTCAATCAGCTCATCTGCTCTGGGTATGGGGTGAGCATCTGTCTTGGTGACAGAGTTAAGTCCTCTGTAGTCCACACAAAACCTAATTTCTCTCTTTCCATCTTTGGTATGAGGTTTGGGGACCAAGACCACTGGGATAGCCCAGGGACTGTCAGAGTGCTCTATTACCCCTAACTCCAGCATCTTGTGGACTTCCACTTTGATGCTTTCTTTGACTTGGTCAGACTGTCTGAATATTTTTTTTTTGACAGGTAAACTGTCTCCTGTGTCCACATCATGGGTACACAGATGTGTCTGACCAGGGGTCAAAGAAAAGAGCTCAGCATACTGTTGAGGACTTGCCTACAGACAGTTTGCATGTTGGGCAGAGAGGGTGTCTGAATAGACCACACCATCTACTGTCCCATCCTTACGGTCAGTTGAGAGGAGGTCAGGGAGAGGTTCACTCTCTGCTTCCTGACTGTCATCAGTAACCATCAACATGGTTATATGTGCCCGGTCATTATAGAGCTTAAGGCGGTTAACATGGATCACCCTCTTGGGTGTCCTGCTAGTGCCCAGGTCCACCAGGTAAGTGACCTGATTCTTTTTCTAAAGCACTGGGTAAGGGCCACTCCATCTGTCCTGAAGTGCCCTGGGAGCCGCAGGTTCCAGAACCCAGACTTTCTGCCCTGGTTGGAATTCAACCATTGCAGCCTTTTGGTCATACCACAACTTCTGGAGTTGTTGGCTGGCCTCAAGGTTTTTTGATACCTTTTTCATGTACTCAGCCATCTTGGAGCAGAGGCCAAGCACATAGTCCACCACATCTTGTTTAGGCTCATGGAAAGGTCTCTCCCAGCCTTCTTTTACAATTGCTAGTGGTCCTCTTACAGGATGGCCAAACAGAAGCTCAAAGGGGGAAAACCCTACTCCGATCTGTGTCACCTCTCTGTAGGCAAAAAGCAGGTATGGCAGGAAGAAATCCCATCTCCTTTTGAGTTTTTTAGGGAGCCCCATGATCTTGCCCTTCAATGTCTTGTTAAACCTTTCAACAAGACCATTGGTTTGTGGATGATAAGGTGTGGAGAACTTATTAGTCACCCCATACTCATTCCACATGTGTTTGAGGTAAGCTGACATGAAGTTGGTACCTCTGTCAGAAACCACCTCCTTAGGGAAACCTAAGATACCAATTAGGGCCTTGGCTACTGCAGGGGCAGTAGTTGACCTAAGGGGAATTGCTTCAGGGTATCTGGTAGCATGATCCACTACTACCAGTATGCATTGGTTCCCTGAGACTGTTGGAGGTTCAAGTGGACCCACAATGTCCACACTAACCCTCTCAAAGGGGACCCCCACCACTGGAAGTGGAATGAGGGGGACCTTTGGATGGCCACCTGTCTTGCCGCTTGCTTGACAGGTGACACAGGAGCTACAAAACTTCCTTACTTTCTGGGACATATTGGGCCAATAGAAATGGTTCACTAATCTGTCCCATGTCTTGGTTTGTCCCAAATGCCCAGCTAGGGGAATGTCATGGGCCAAAGTGAGGATAAACTCTCTGAACTCCTGAGGCACTACCACTCTCCTAGTGGCACCAGGTTTGTGATCTCTTGCCTCAGTGTAAAGGAGTCCATCCTCCCAACAGACCCTGTGGGATCCACTGACATCTTTTTCCTGTTCAGCAGCTTGCCGTCTCAGGCCTTCAAGAGTGGGACATGTCTTTTGTCCCTAGCGCAGTTGTTCCCTTGAGGGTCCCCCTGGGCCCAGGAGCTCTATCTGGTAGAGCTCCAGCTCCGTGGACTCAGTTCTCCAGTGGATAGGACATCTTCCTGGGAAGAGAGGTCCTGTTTCTTTTGCTGTACAGAGGCTGGTCCCCAGTCCTCTTACCTTTTCTTCTGGAAGGTTGGGGCATTAATCCAGGCTCCAACACTTCTTTTTCACCCTGTGCTCTGCTCTGTGCTCTTGTTTTTACACACACCAGTTCAGGGATACCTAGCATGGCTGCATAGTTTTTGAGTTCTACCTCAGCCCATGCTGAGGACTCCAAATCGTTCCCTAGCAAACATTCTACTGGGATTGCAGAAGAGACCACTACCTGTTTCAGGCCAGTAACTCCTCCCCATTCCCATTCTAAAGTCACCATTGCCATGGGATGGACCTTAGTTTCATGGTCAGCATTGGTTACTGGATATGTTTTTCCAGCCAAATACTGTCCTGAGGAAACCAGTTTGTCTGTTACCATGGTGACACTAGCACCTGTATCCCTCAGGGCTTCTACCTTTGTCCAACTTATCAAGAGCTGCTGCCTGTATTTTTGCATGTTATGTGACCAGGCAGCTAGTGTGGCTATATCCACCCCACCCTCAGAGACTAAAGTAGCTTCAGTGTGAACCCTGATTTGCTCTGGGCACACTGTTGATCCCACCTGGAGACTGGCTATTCCAGTGCTAACTGAAGTAGAAGTTGTCTGACTTTTCTTGGGACAGGCCTTGTCTACAGTTTGGTGTCCATGCTGTCTACAGGTGTGACACCAGGCCTTCTTGGGATCAATTTATTTACGCTTGTACCCATTTGTGGACTATGAAGAGGCTTAGGGCCCACCCTCCTGAGCAGGTTTTTGGGGCCCTTGTGAAGACTCTTTAGTTTTGTCCTTGGATGTCTCACCACCCTTCCCCTGGGGTGGCTTTGTGACCCCTTTCTTTTGGTCATCCTGTGTGGAAGTCTTGGTCACTCTTGTCTTGACCCAGTGGTCTACTTTCTTTCCCAATTCTTGGGGAGAAATTGGACCTAGGTCTAACAGATGCTGATGCAACTTGTCATGGAAGCAGTTACTTAACAGATGTTCTTTCATAAATACATTATACAGCCCATCATAGTCATCCACTCCAGTGCTAGTTCTCCAACCATCTAGTGTTTTGACTGAGTAGTCAACAAAATCAACCCAGGACTGGCTCGAGGTTTTGTGAGCCCCGCTGAACCTAATCCTGTACTCCTCAGTTGAGAATCCAAAGCCCTCAATCAGGGGCTCATAGGATAATAATAGGGGCTCATGAGGTCATAGGATTCTGCATCTTTACCAGATAGTGTGAGGAGTCTATCCCTACACTTACCAGGAAACAGTTCCCAAAGGAGAGCTCCCCAGTGAGATCTGTTTAGTTTTCTGGTTGCACAAGCCCTCTCAAAAGCTGTGAACTATTTGGTGATATCATCACCTTCTTCATATTTTGAAACAATCCATTTGGGGATTTTTAGGATGTCAGTATTCTCTCTAACTCTATTTATATTGCTGACACCGTTTAGGGTGCTAAACCCATTTCTGCTCCCTCCCTTTCTATAGCTAGGAGCTGTTTCTCCAAAGCTAATCTTTTGGCCATCCTTGCTGAAAAGGATGTCCTCCTCATTGAGGCTGTCCCCAATGTTCCCAGAGGGACTGGACTCCCCTGTAGAAGAACCAGAATCTCTAAGTCTGATTTATGGAGACAGGGGTCTTGGACCCTTGGTCTCCCAAGTTAGGGTAGGAGGGGGGAGTTCTACCTCCTGATCCCCAACTTCTTCCCCATCCGAGGGGAGGTCTTCCCCTTCAGTGGGCTGGTCCCTAGTGTACTCTGCCAAGAGCTCCTGGAGCCTGACCTTGGTAGGGTTGGACCCAGTTTTAATTTTTCTTAACTTACAGAGGGACCTTAGCTCTGCCATCCCTAGATGCAGGTAAGGGATGAGGTTGAGTTCCATCACCATATCCTCTGAGTTACTCATTATGGGGGTCATTCTAATCTTGGTGGGCGGCGGGAGCCGCCCGCCAAGCGGGAACCGCCAGAGGACCGTACCACGGTCAAAAGACCGCGGCGGTCATTCTGAGTTTCCCGCTGGGCTGGCGGGGGACCGCCAGAAGGCCGCCCGCCAGCCCAGCGGGAAACCCCCTTCCACGAGGATGCCGGCTCCGAATGGAGCCGGCGGAGTGGAAAGGGTGCGACGGGTGCAGTTGCACCCGTCGCGATTTTATGTGTCTGCTATGCAGACACTGAAAATCTTTGTGGGGCCCTGTTAGGGGGCCCCTGCAGTGCCCATGCCATTGGCATGGGCACTGCAGGGGCCCCCAGGGGCCCCATGACACCCGTTCCCGCCAGCCAGGTTCTGGCGGTCAAAACCGCCAGAACCAGGCTGGCGGGAAGGGGGTCGGAATCCCCATGGCGGCGCTGCCTGCAGCGCCGCCATGGAGGATTCCTCAGGCCAGGGGAAAACCGTCGGGAAACCGCCGGTTTCCCTTGTCTGACCGCGGCTTTACCGCCGCGGTCAGAATTGGCCTGGATGCACCGCCAGCCTGTTGGCGGTGCATCCGCGGTCCCCGGCCCTGGCGGTTTATGACCGCCAGGGTCAGAATGACCGCCTATGTCTCTAAAAGTTGGGATTACTTTTTAAGAAACTAAAAACTACTTCTAGTACTTAAATCCTAACTTTTACAAAACTTTTAAACTTAAAAAAGAAATGCTAACAGGGACTTATACAACACCCTAGCAGGACTTAAAAAAATTTGGAAAAATAGTCAAAATTCAAAAATCTATTTTCTAATGACAATTTTGGAATTTATTCGTGTGATCAGGTGATGGCTGAGTTGTTCAGCAAATGCAAAGTCTTAGACCCCACCACTGATCCACCAATGTAGGAAGCTGGATCTGTATATACCATATCAAAATGAGATATAGTCCCTCATTACAACCTTGGAAATCGGTGATAAAGCTGCGGTAATACCACCAACAGGCCGGCGGTAAAAAAAATTGAATTATGACCATGGCGGAAACTGCCAACACAGACAGCCACTTTAACACACCGACCGTGACGGCGGTAGCAACAAGCACTGCGGCGGTAACCGCCAACAGCTAGGCGGAAGACAATGTACCGTCCATCCTATAACAACAAGCCAATCCGCCAGCTTTTCTGGGGCGGTACCAACGCCATAAAAAGCACGGCGGAAACAGTACACAGAAGGGAAACGACTCACCTCTGGACACTCAAGGAAGAACCACGACGCCATGGAGCCCGAACGACATGCTGGTTTACCTCCTCCTACACCAGGAATGCCAACGACAGCGAAGACGACCACGGTGAGTACCACACCTAGCACACAAGGGAGGGGGGAGGTAAAAGAGAGTGACACACACACGCAACACGCAACACCCCCACCTCCCACCCCCTACATCATACACAAAAACAGATGCAACAAGATTACGTATCCACCCCGTACCCCTCAGGAATAACGCAAGGACAAAAGGAAGTGAGTAAAGTCAGTGTAATAATAGAAAGTTCTAGAAATACGTCCTCAAAGCACAAAACAGTTTCTACAATATATACAAATGGAGGGACACTGCCCAGTCCATAATGTCCATGGGCCACGGGGGCATATCACATAGGCCAAGGCCCCACTTGACTCCTGCCTCAATACGGAGAGAACACTGCTGGGGCATCAGGTCGAAAATACACAGGCACCTCAGGGGGAAGGGGGGCACCTCAGCCAGAAGATGGTACAACGCCAATGCTCCTGGAGGGGGCCAAATGCCCATCACTCTGTCCTGGGGCGTACAAAGCCACATGCTCTCTAGTGGGTGGTCTGCCCACTGCTTGGTCCTGGGGAGTGCAAAGGCACAGTCTCTCTAGTGGGTGGCCTGCCCACTGCTTGGTCCTGGGGAGTGCAAAGCCACAATCTCTCTAGTGGGAGCTCTGCCCACTGCTTGGTCCTGGGGAGTGCAAAGCCACAGTCTCTCTAGTGGGTGGTCTGCCCACTGCTTGGTCTTGGGGAGTGCAAAGCCACAGAATCTCTAGTGGGTGGTCTGCCCACTGCTTGGTGCTGGGGAGTGCAAAGCCACAGTCTCTCTAGTGGGTGGTCTGCCCACTGCTTGGTCCTGGGGAGTGTAAGGCTACAGTCTCCCAAGTGGATGCCTTCTTCACTGGTTCTGGAGGGGGCTTTGTGCCCACTGTGCTCCATCCAGGCAAGGAGGGGGTGAGTGGATGCCTTCTTCCACTGGTTCTGGAGGGGGCTTTGTGCCCAGTGTGCTCCATCCAGGCAAGGAGGGGGTGAATGGATGCCTTCTTCCACTGGTTTTGGAGGGGGCTCTGTGCCCAGTGTGCTTCATCCAGGCAAGGAGGGGGTGAGTGGATGCCTTCTTCCACTGGTTCTGGAGGGGGCTTTGTGCCCAGTGTGCTTCATCCTGGCAAGGAGGGGGTGAGTGGATGCCTTCTTCCACTGGTTCTGGAGGGTGCTTTGTGCCCTGTGATGGAGATCTTGGGGAGTGCAAGGTCACAGTCTCTCACCTGGGTGTCACGGCTACAGTTTTTGAAGGGGCCCGGATGTGCTACAGCCCATGGAGGCACAACTAGACTCTGCCCGCCGGTGGTGATGGCTGCTCAGTGGTGGCAGTGGTGGTGCTGGCGGTGGTGCTGCCAGTGGTGGGGGGAGGCTCCAGCCCTTCCCCTGCAGTGTCGGATGGCTGCCCACTGGGGCTGCTGCTGCTGGCAGTGGTGCTGGTGGTGGTGCAGGTGGCAGTGCTGGCGGCAGTGCAGGTGGTGGTGCTGGCGGCGGTGCTGGTGGCAGTGCTGCCAGTGGTGGGGGGAGGCTCCAGCCCTTCCCATGCAGCGTTGGATGGCTGCCCACTGGGGCTGCTGCTGCTGGCAGTGGTGCTGGTGGCTGTGCAGGTGGCGGTGCTGGTGGCGGTGCAGATGGCCGTGCTGGTGGCGGTGCTGCCAGTGGTGGGGGTAGGCTCCGGCCCTTCCCTTGCAGCCTCGGACGGCTGCCCACTGGGGCTGCTATTGCTGGCAGTGGTGATGGTGGGGGTGCAGGTGGCGGTGCTGGCGGCTGGCTGCCGGTGGTGGGGGGAGGCTCCAGCCCATCCCCTGCAGCCTCGGATGGCTGAAGTGCCATGGCTGGTGTTGTTTGCTCAGATGCTGCTCCAGCACCAGGCTCCATATCCATGCTGCCTGCGGCGTCTGTGCCTTTCTCATTACCCTTGGCAGCTGGTGGTCCCTTCCTGCCCTTGGCAGCTGGTGGCCCCTTCTTGCCTTTGCCAGCTGGTGGTGCCTCCTTGCTTTTGGCAGCTGGTGGTGCTTCCTTGCCTTTGCCAGCTGGTGCTCCCTTTTTGACTTTGCCAGCTGGTGCAGGCACACTGGCTGTGTGGACGGATGTCTTCTCGGAGCCTCTAACAACTGCAGTGGCTTCAGAAATGACAGTGGCCGTGGACTGGGTGGCTGAGGTGCTAGCCTGGGTCCTGACCACCCTGGCCCGAAGTGAAGGACGGGGGGAGGGGCAGGGAATAGGTCAAGGGTGGAGAGGAAAAGCTTTTTAGGGACACTAAGGGCTGGAAGAGGGTGAAGGTTTGGGAGTGGAGGAAGATGGAGTGGTGGTAGGAGGTGTCTGTCTGCTGTGTTTGGGTGCAGGTGCATGGGCTGGATGCTGTTGTGAGGTGGATGACTGTTGGGTGTCTGAGTGCTTGCGTTTGTGTACTTTGGGAGGAGGGGGCACAGACACAGTGGTGATGGGGGTAGTGGATGAGGATGTACTGCATGCAGGTGTGAGTGGAGATGCTACTGGGAGTGAGGTTGGTGAGGAGGAGGAGGGGGACACAGTGGAAGTAGTGGATGTTGGTGTGTCTGCATCTGGATGGTGCTTGTGTGAGTGCCTGTGGGATGAAGTGTGGTGCTTGTGTTTGCCTGAGCCACTTCTGTGTTTTGATTTGGGTGCATGCTGGTCTGATGGTGTGCTTGGGATAGGCTGGGGATGAGGGGAATTGGATTGGGTAGAGGAAGTTGGAGGGGGGAGGCTAGAGACAGGGACAATGGCTGCCATCAGGGAGTTGGCCAGAGCCTGGAATGATCTCTGTTGGGCTGCCACACCAGAGTGAATGCACTCCAGGAATGCATTTGTTTGTTGCAAATGCCCTGCCAGACCCTGGATGGCATTCACTATGGTTGACTGCCCAACAGAGATGGATCTCAGGAGGTAAATAGACTCCTCACTGAGGGCAGCAGGGCTGACTGGGGTAGGGCCTGAGGTGCCTGGGGTGAAGGAGATGCCCACCCTCCTGGGTGAGCGGGCACGGGAAACACGCTGAGAGGCTGCTGGGAGGGTGGTGCTGGTACGGGGGTGGCGGCTGTACCTGTAGTTGGGGTGGCCACAGAGGTGTCTGCCACCACCAGGGAGCTTCCATCAGAGGAGGTATCTCTGTCCGAACTGTCCCCTCCAGTCTCCGCCATGGTGCTCCCCTCGCCCTCCGTCCCACTGGTGCCCTCACCGTCGGTGGATTTGGCCTCATGGGCCATGTGGGATGCAGCTCCCTCCGTCGCTGGTGCCTCTGCTCTTCTGCCAGATGATGCCAATGCGCACAACGACAGGGTGACAAAACAAAAAGGGGGGGAGGGAGAGACAAAAGATACACTTGGTCAATGCCAGCAACAACACCACTGTTGGCGTACACAACACCCAGGGAATAGCCCTATGCACTAGGCCTTGCACTACCAGTTACAATGCTAGTCACTAGGCCATGGAGTATAATGCCTAACGCCAATAGCAGCACACCTGAAACCCCCTGGAACCTGCCCAGTAGTAGATGCCCACTAGCATATTTGGGGCTGGAGTGCATCAGACCCTGCCCAACATGGAACCTACCCTGCCATGTTCGTCCTGGCCTAGGGGCACCCACAGACCCACATCCCCCACCAAGATAACACCTCACCACACGCAATTTTATGAATCTGAAACTGTACTCACCCCCTTGTGGCTGCTGTGATGCCTTCAATCGCCCATCCAACTCCAGATAGGCCACCGCAAGGATGCAGAACATAAGGGGGGTCAGGGTTCGACGGGCACCCCTTCCTTGTTGGGAGGCCATTCCCAGCTGGGCCTCCGCCGTCTTCCTTGCCCAGCGGCGCAGTTCCTCCCACCGTTTGCGACAGTGAGTGCTCTGCCTGTCAAGGACCCCCAGGGTCTGCACGTCCTTGGCGATGACACGCCAAATACCCTTTTTCTGATGGGCGCTGACCTGCAGACAATGATACATAGGAAATGGGATCAGCCATACTGTCCGGTCTGTTACACTCATGGCCCATCATATCCCTCTCATCCCCTTACGCACAGACATTGACCACCATACATGCAGCACTCTGCCTAGGACCCCTCAGCCACCCCCCTCATACACGAGGCTTACACACACAGCACTCCATGCATTCATGCCCCATGCATCGTGCTCACAGTGTACTCACCTGGTGGTCTGGAGGACCATACAGTAAACGTTACTGGGCTAGGACCCTATCCCTATCTCTCCAGCTCCTCTGAAGTGAAGGCAGGGGCCCTTTCCCCAGACACTCGAGCCATGGTGGCTTCCAGACACAGGTCACAGCAGCACTTGCAGTGTAGGTCCTCTCTTGTTGAAGGTCAGGTAGCAAGTGAGTGAACAGATAGAAAATGGCAGTCACATCCGCGGCTGAGCATACCGTCACTGCTGGTGTACATCACCATTGGCTACTGGAACCCATAGGGCCCAATGATAACCAATGAGGTGTTGCACGTCGGTGCTTGACCGCCTCCTGCAACGGCACACAACGTCAGCGGAATTACCTCTTTTCCACTTGTCCCTCCACACAGGTCAGGTGGCCGCCATTTCAGGGGGGAACAGGCCATGGCACCTAACTGCGTCACAGCAGACATAGGCACATTTACGGGACTACACGTTAACACACTGGCCCTCATTACAACATTGGCGTTAAAAGCCGCTTACCGCCGTGCAGAAGACCGCCAACACACTGCCGCGGACGCGGAATTCCGCCACAGCTATTATGACCCACATTTCGGAATCTGCCAAAATTCAGACACCCACACAAGTCCGCCACACCAAAGGTCAGTGATAAACTGGCGAAAACAAAACCTCCACTGTCACGCCAACAGAAATACACCCACATTATCATGACACACGAATCCACGCGACGGTCTTTCAACCGCGGTATTCCATTGGCGGTACACACCGCCGCGCTCAAAATACACACACATTTACAAAACACTACCACATTGGACAATTCCAAATACACACACCTGATACACATACACACACCACTCCCACACACCCATTACAATATAAAACACACACCCACATAACCCACAAACCCCCACAACAAAAAATTCCAAAAGAAGGCCAGAGAGAGACACCACCATCAACAAACTAGCATCCACAGGCACACAACACCATCACCCACACAACTTCCACGCACCTCACACAACACACCACTACATATCACCACACTTATCACCACACACTCCACCCCACACATCACCTACACCACCCCATGGCAAGGCAAAGACACCCCAGGTTCTCGGAGGAGGAGCTCAGGGTCATGGTAGAGGAAATCGTCCGGGTAGAGCCACAGCTATTCGGAGCACAGGTGCAGCACACCTCCATTGCAAGGAAGATGGAGCTATGGCGAAGGACAGTGGACAGGGTCAACGCAGTGGGACAGCACCCAAGAAATCGGGAGGACATCAGGAAGAGGTGGAACGACCTACAGGGGAAGGTGCGTTCCGTGGTCTCAAGACACCACCTGGCGGTTCAGAGGACTGGCGGCGGACCCCCACCTCCTCCCCCACAACTAACAACATGGGAGGAGCAGGTCTTGGCGATTCTGCATCCTGAGGGCCTCGCAAGAGTAGGTGGAGGAACGGACTCTGGTAAGTCAAACCTTTAACTACTTCATCCCCCACCCACCTGCATGCTTTCACATACCGCAACCCTCACCCCCAGCACCCCAACTCCTTGCATATGTCCCAACATCACAAACCACCCATCCCAACACCAAGCCCTGCATGCAACAACAAAGCATGGACACCCATCACTAAAGCATGCCTACTGCACATACCCATACAACCCCCTAAACCACCATCACACAAGCTCCCACACAGGAATGCAAGCACTGGGGTACACAGTCACCCACCCATTGCACACCATGACACACACAGATATAATAAACATCCTTTTATACCCCTGCAGGACCCCTACCCAACGTCACCGGACAGGAGGGTCCACACATGTCCACACCACCAACAGAAGAGGCCCACAGTGATGACAGCAGCTCTGTCCAACTGGATCTAGATGACCAGCCCGGCCCATCGGGGACCTCAGGACAGTCGGTTACCATCACACAGTCACAGGCCACTACAGACCTTCCACCCTCTGGAAATACCAGCATAGCACCCACCCAGTGGGCCCATACCTCTGTCCCCAGGACACGTCAATCAGCTGTGTGTCCACCACTACAGGGAACCCAGGATAACCCACCACCCCAACAACAACAGGGACCTGGGGGCAGTGGTAGTGGGCACACGGTCCAGGGGACGGAGGCCCAGGAACACAGGGGAACTGGGAGGGCTGCTGTGCGACAGGGGGCAGACAGGCCAAGGGAACCCACTCTCCACGAGGCCCTCTCCTCCATCATGGGAGCCTACCACCACTCCCAGGAGACAATGGCAACTGTACTGGCCAAGTTTCAGGAGACCCAGCGCCTGCAGGAGGAACAGTATATGGGCTTCAGGGAGGAACCCAGAACCATCAGCTCCACCCTGGGAACCATCGTAGGGGTGCTGAAGGAACTTGTGAACACCAGGAGGGACACTGTGGCACTACAAGGGGCCCCTGACACTAGCATGGACGATGAACTGCCCACCACCTCCGCCGGCGCTAGTGGACAGGATGCCCCGCCACAGGACCACCACACCAGCACGCCACCCCCTGCAGAGGGAGAACCACCCCGCAAACGGTCCCTGAGATCCAGGACAAAGACAGAGCACGATGCCAAGACCCCTGCCAAGAAATGAGACTACCCTGATTGTCATCCTACTATCCCACTTTGTCACCCTGTCCATACTTTGACTGCCCCAGCTCCACTTCCTATGCCCATATGGGCAATGCACCTGTGAGACTAATAGACTGGACTCTGCCATGGACTTTCCTCCGCCATCACCCCTCACCATTTCACTACCCCCTCCAATATTGAGCACTTAAATAAACACACCTAAAGCACAAAACGACCTGGAGTCTGTCTGTGATTTCGAAATAGTGTATTAGCAATTACAGTGACTAAATGCATTTTTAAATAGTAATGTCAACATACCTATGTCACACAGCTCTAGTCCATGAGGAATCTAAGCAGATGTCACACAGTGGGACCCACATCTGTGAAATCGTAAGGGAAAGTGACAACTTAGTGACCATACACTGGGTGAAAATGACATACAGTAGAGAGGTAGTAGTGTTAAAGTACATGTAGTATGCAGGTTTGTATTCTTACTTGTGTCTCACTGGAAATATTGCAGGATCACTGAGTCCCTGTTGTGCATGTCTTCTTCCTCTGCTTCCTCGTCTTCACTGTCCACAGGCTCCACAGCTGCCACAACACCGCCATCTGGACCATCCTCCTGCAGAAAAGGCACCTGTCATCGCAAAGCCAAGTTATGAAGCATACAGCAGGCCACGATGATCTGGCACACCTTCTTTGGTGAGTAGAATAGGGATCCACCTGTCATATAGAGGCACCTGAACCTGGCCTTCAGGAGCCCGAAGGTCCGCTAGATCACCCTCCTAGTTCGCCCATGGGCCTCATTGTAGCATTCCTCTGCCCTTGTCCTGGGATTCCTCACTGGGGTCAGTAGCCATGACAGGTTGGGGAAACCAGAGTCACCTGCAAATGGTGAGGGACAACTGTTAGACACACACTAACCTGTAGGCATATCCCCAGACCCAGACAACCATTCCCACTGACTTGCTTCCAGGTGCTCACCTAATAGCCACACAGGGTGCCTCTGGAGTTGACCCATCACATAAAGGATGCTGCTATTCCGCAGGATGTAGGGGTCATGCACTGAGCCAGGGAATATGGCATTCACATGGGAGATGTACTGGTCGACCAAACATACCATCTGTACATTCATCGAATGATAACTCTTCCGGTTTCTGTACACCTGTTCACTCCTGTGGGGGGGACCAAAGCCACATGTGTCCCATCAATGGCACCTATGATGTTGGGGATATGTCCCAGGGCATAGAAATCACCTTTCACTGTAGGCAAATCATACATCTGAGGGAAAACGATGTAGCTCTGCATGTGTTTCAGAAGGGCAGACAACACTCTGGACAATACGTTGGAAAACATAGGCTGGGACATCCCTGATGCCATGGCCACTGTTGTTTGAAATGAGCCACTTGCAAGGAAATGGAGCACTGACAGCACCTGCACTTGAGGGGGGATTCCTGTGGGATGGCGGATAGCTGACATCAGGTCTGGCTTCAACTGGGTACACAGTTCCTGGATTGTGGCACGGTCAAGCCTGTATGTGATAATCAAATGTCGCTCCTCCATTGTCGACAGGTCCACCAACGGTCGGTACACCGGAGGATGCCGTCATCTCCTCACATGTCCCAGTGGATGGTGCCTATGAAGGACAACAGCGAGCACAGAGTCAAACAACTCAGAGTTACGTACCCACAGTTTACACAGAACACCATTCATACACAAAAGGTGGCCTGTATGTGTGTTGAGTCTAGGCCTAGGTCTGTGTGACGCAGTTGAAAATGAAGCCATGTGGGCCTCTGAAATGTCGGCTGCCTGACCTGTAAAGTGGGACAATGGGTTGTGAGGTAACTGCGCTGGCGTTGTACACCATCGCGGTGGGCGGTCGAAGACCGCGGCGCAATGCTGCATTGGTTAACATTGGACCCTCTGGGTCCCAGGAGCCAATGACGATGTACGCCGGCGGTGACGGTACGCACCGCCGCGGACGTGACTGCCATTTTCTATCTGTTCAATCACTCAATACCTGATCTTCGACAGGAGAGGACCTACACTGCAAGTACTGCTGTGACCTCGGTCTGGAAGAGACAATGGCTTGAGTGTCTGGGGAAAGGGCCCCTGCCTTCACATCGGAGGAGTTGGAGAAACTCGTTGATGGGGTCCTCCCCCAGTACAAGCTACTCTACGGTCCTCCAGACAAACAGGTAAGTACACAGGGAGCATGTTCTATGGGCTATGCCTGTGTGGAGAGGGCTGGATGTAAGAAGGAAGGGGGCAAAGTGCTGCGTGCATGAAAGACGGTGAATGCATGTGCCACATGGCAAGGGTAGAGATAAGGGCCAGTCAGTTTGGCGGTGCAGTTGATAATAACTTCTCTTTTTCCCCTGTACATTTCATGTAGGTCAGCGCTCACCAGAAGAAAGATATTTGGCATGCCATCGCCAACGACGTCCGGACCCTGGGGGTCTACCACAGACGGAGCACCCACTGCCGGAAAAGATGGGAGGACGTTCGCCGCTGGAGCAATAAGATGGCGGAGGCTCAGCTGGGGATGGCCTCCCAACGTGGGAGGGGTGCCTGTCGCACCATGACCCCCCTGATGTTCAGGATCCTGGCGGTGGCCTACCCTGAGTTGGATGGGCGCTTGAGGGCATCACAGCAGACACAAGGGGGTGAGTACACTCTCATTCAGCTGACTTTGCGTGCATTACGAGGTGTCTGGGTGGGGGAGGTGGGCTGTGGGTTTCCCTAGGCCAGGGCGAGTTCCGTAGGCAAGACCCCTCCGTAAGGCAGGCCATGTGGCACCCCACCCCACCTCTGTAGAGTGCCAAGTACAGCTATTCATGCCCCTGTGACATCTATGTGTGCAGATGTCGTCCATATCCCTGTAGGCCATTTCCCAGGAATTGAACAGTGGAGCCCAAGAGCGCAGCGTAGTGCAGGGGGCTTCTGTGTCTGTCGTGTCCGCCAATGGTAGCAATAATGCATGCACTCAACATGTCTTTCTTCTGTCCCCCCAACCCCTTTTTTTGGTCTCCCTGTTCTTGTGTGCATTAGCATCATCATGCGGAGGAGCAGTGGCACCGGAGCACGAGGGAGCTGCATCCCACATGGCCCTGGAGGGCGACACCACGGAGTCAGAATTCACCAGTGGGACGGAGGGCGAGGGGAGCTCCACGGTGGGGACAGGAGCTGAGACCAGCTACACGGACTCGTCCTCTGATGGGAGCTCCCTTGTGGTGGCGGCAACATCTGTGCTCCCCGCATCTACAGGTACAGCCGCCACTCCCCCTACCAGCACCGCCCTCCCAGCCGCCCCTCAGCCTTTGCCCCGTGCCCGCTCACCCAGGAGGGTGGGCATCACCTTCGCCCCAGGCACCTCAGGCCCTGCCCCAGTCACCCCTGCTGCCCTCAGTGAGGAGGCCATTGACCTCCTCAGGTCCCTCACTGTTGGGCAGTCTACCATTTTGAATGCCATCCAGAGTGTAGAGAGGCAGTTGCAACAAACAAATGCATTCCTGGAGGGCATTCATTCTGGTCAGGCGGACCTTCACCGAGCTTTTCAAACTCTGGCCTCCGCACTGATGGCAGCCATTGTCCCCGTCTCTAGCCTCCCCCCTCCAACTTCCTCCACCCCGACCCAATCCCCTGTACCTCTGCCTATCCCAAGCACACCTACAGACCAACATGCACGCACGTCAACACACAAGGGTAGCTCTAGCAAACATAAGCACCATACACCACACATCCCACAGGCACTCACGCAAGCATCACACACATGCAGACACACCAACATCCACTGCCTCCACAGTGTCCCCCTCCTCCTCGTCTCCCTCCTCCCTCCCAGTCTCGTCTACACTCACACCTGCATGCACTACCTCTACAGCCACTACGTCCCTCTCCAGCACACCCACCACCACACCCCGCTCACGTGCAGTCACCACCCCCACTACCATTCACACGTCCCCTGTGTCCTCTCCCAGTGTGTCTGTGACGCCCCCTCCCAAGATACACAAACGCAGGCACACACCCACCCAACAGCCATCCACCTCACGACAGCCTCTAGCGCATGCACCTTCACCCAAAGTCACCAAACGTACACCTCCTACAGCCACCACCTCTTCCTCCACTCCCAAACCCCCTCCAGCTACCCGTCCCAGTGTGTCCAAAAAACATTTCCTGTCCACCCTTGACCTCTTTCCCACACCTCCCCCACCCCGTCCATCTCATAGGTCCCGAACTAGCACCTCAGCCACAACATCTCCGGGACCAGTGGTGCCTGTAGTCACCGGAATGTGGAGTGCACCGGCCACCAGGGCAGCCAGTGTGGCACGGAGCCACAGCACAGACAGTCCCCCACCTGTGAAGCATCAGAAGTTGGCCAGTGCCCGGCGGGAGAGGGGGAAGACTCCAGCCACCAAAGCCGCTCCCAGGGGTCCCGTTGGGAGTGTGGAGTCAGCTGTGACACCTTCCAAGGTGGGGAAGGGCCACAAGAAACCCGGCAAGTCTAGCAAGAGCAGCATGGCGGAGAAGACCGCCATCATCCCCGCTGCCCAGGAGGCCACCGCCAGCCCCATCCCAGCTGCCCAGGAGGCCACTGCCAGCCCCAGTCCAGCTGCCCAGGAGGCCACCACCGGCCCCAGCCCAGCTGCCCAGGAGGCCACCGCCAGCCCCAGCCCAGCTGCCCAGCTGCCCAGGAGGCCACCGCCAGCCCCATCCCAACTGCCCAGGAGGCCACCGCCAGCCCTAGCCCAGCTGCCCAGGGGGCCACCGCCAGCCCCAGCCAAGCTGCCCAGGAGGCCACCGCCAGCCCCATCCCCGCTGCCCAGGAGGCCACCGCCAGCCCCAGCCCAGCTGCCCAGGAGGCCTCCGCCAGCCCCATCCCAGCTGCCCAGGAGTCCACCGCCAGCCCCATTCCAGCTGCCCAGGAGGCCACCGCCAGCCCCAGCCAGCTGCCCAGGAGGCCACCCCCAGCCCGAGCCTCAGCCCAGCTGCCCAGGAGGCCACCGCCAGCCCCAGCCCAGCTGCCCAGGAGGCCACCGCCAGCCCCATCCCAGCTGCCCAGGAGGCCACCGCCAGCCCCAGCCCAGCTGCCCAGGAGGCCTCCGCCAGCCCCATCCCAGCTGCCCAGGAGTCCACCGCCAGCCCCATACCAGCTGCCCAGGAGGCCACCGCCAGCCCCAGCCAGCTGCCCAGGAGGCCACCGCCAGCCCGAGCCCCAGCCCAGCTGCCCAGGAGGCCACCGCCAGCACCAGCCCAGCTGGGCCATGAAGGACCGCCAGCAAAAGGCCCGTTGGGCAATGAAGGACCGCCAGCAAAAGGCCCGTTGGGCCATGAAGGACCGCCAGCAGCTGAGACCCTGCAATGTAGACCACCATCTGAAGCACCGCTGAACAGGGCACCGCCATCTGAAGCACCGCTGAACAGGGCACCGACCATCGAAGCACCGCTGAACAGGGCACCGCCATCTGAAGCACCGCTAGCCCATGAGTGGCAGGGGCACTGACGCAACTGGGTCCGTCACGGGGTGAATGATGCACTCTGTGCACCAGTCCCCCTCCAGAACCAGTGGGAGCTGTCATCCACTACCTCTGTCCTTAACAGGATGAAGCACCCTGGGCACCAGTCCCCCTACAGAACCACAGTGGAGAGATCCATCCACTACCTCTGTCCTTAACAGGATGAAGCACTCTGGGCACCAGTCCCCCTCCAGAACCAGTGGAGACTGTCATCCACTTGTGAGACTGTGGCTTTGCACGACCAAGCAGTGGGCAGTGAACCCACTTGAGAGACTTGTGAGACTGTGGCTTTGCACTCCCCAGGATTGAACAGTGGGCAGACCACCCACTGTATAGACTTGTGAGACTGTGGCTTGGCACGACCAAGGACCATACAGTGGGCAGTGAACCCACTTGAGAGACTTATGAGACTGTGGCTTTGCACTCCCCAGGATTGAACAGTGGGCAGACCACCCACTGTATAGACTTGTGAGACTGTGGCTTTGCCCGACCAAGGACCAAGCAGTGGGCAGAGACTTGTGTTGGGGACTCACGCTTCTGGAGTGAGGTGGGAGTCCCTTTAAAGATGGATGTCTTTTCTTCTTGTTGGGCAGGGCCGCTGCCCACAGGAGTTCTTGGTCCTCGGTGATGCAGGCAGTCCCCTGGAGGCTTTTCAGGGGTCGCTGGTCCTGTAGAACGCATCGCTCCTCGGTTGCTGGGTCTTTGAAGCAGGAGCAGGCCGGTAGGGCTGGGGCCAAGTCAATTGTTGTCTCCTTTTCTTCTCAGCAGGGGTTTTCAGCTCAGCAGTCCTTCTTCTTCTTGTGAGGTCATCAGAAATCTGAAGAGCTGGGTTCAGAGTCGCCCCTAAATACTAAATTTAGGGATGTGTTAGGGTCAGAGAGCAGTAGCCAATGGCTACTGTCCCTGAGGGTGGCTACACACTCCTTGTGCCCACTCCCTCTGGGCAGGGGAGCTCATCCCTATCCCTATTGGTCCTAATCTTCCAAAGCAAGATGGAGGATTTCTCAAGAAGGGGGTCACTTCAGCTCTGGTCACCTTAGGGTTGGACCTGGCTAAGGGGGTGACTCCACCTTGTTTTTCTCATTATCCCTCTGAACTTGCCGCCAAAACTGGGGGTTCGTCCGAGAAGTGGGCATCTCCACTAGCTGGAGTGCCCTGGGGCACTGTAACACCAGGTTTAAGCTTTTGGGGCTCACCACCAGGTGTTACAGTTCCTGCCAGGGGAGGTGTGAAGCACCTCCAACCAGGACAGGCTTTGTTTCTGACCACAGAGTGCACAAAGGCACTCACACCAAGTGGTCAGAAACTCGTCTGGAAGTGGCAGGCTGGCACAGACCGGTCAGGCTTGCACTAGCAGTTGGACTAACATACAGGGGGCATCTCTAAAATGCCCTCTGTGTGCATTTCTCAATAAATCCCAAACTTCTCAGTATTCAGTGTAGCCCTTATGGTGCTGTGGAGTTCGTAATGACAAACTCCCAGACCACATACACAGTATGGCTACCCTGCACTTACAATGTCTAAGAATGGACTTAGACACTTTAGCGGCATAGTGCTCATGCAGCTATGCCCTCACCTGTGGTATAGTGCACCCTGCCTTAGGGCTGTAAGGCCTATGCAACAAGCAGTGGTTTGTGGGCACGGCACTCTGAGGGGAGTGCCATGTTGACTTTGTCTTTTCTCCCCACCAGCACACACAAGCTGTAAAGCAGTGTGCATGCACTGAGTGAGGGGTCCCTGAGGGTGGCATAGTACATGCTGCAGCCCTTAGGGACCTTCCCTGGCCACAGGGCCCTTGGTACCAAGGGTACCTTTTACAAGGGACTTAACTGTGTGGCAGGGCTGTGCCAATTGTGGAAACAAAGGTACAGTTTTAGGGAAAGAACCCTGGTGCTGGGGCCTGGTTAGGAGAGTCCCAGCACACTTCCAATCAAAGCTGGTATCACACTAGGCAAAAACGTAGGGGGGTGACCATGCCAACAGTTGCATTTTTCTACAGTGTGCTAGTACATTAAGTAAAGTGCAAGTGGTACCTCTCGATTTTGAGTTTAACTAAGGGCCCTAAGGCAGCGAGACAGGAAAGCTAAAGTGCTAAGTTGCTAGTGCAATAAGTAAGTGCAAATGGTGCCCCAACACAGCGAGACGGAATTGGTGCTAGCTGATACTCACAGCCCCTAGCAACCCATTGCATCTGTGGGGCTCTTCAAGGGATAAGTGTTATCTAGATAACCCTAAAAAGGAGAGGGAGGGCACTGGGTGAAACTAATTTTACTAAGAGCCCCAAGAGAGCGGGACGGGATCGGGGGTGAATGGCACTTATAGACCCTAGCAGCCTATCGTATCTGCTGGCCCATCAGGTGATGAATCCTCTCTTATTGACCCTTAAACTTGAAGGGAGGGCACAGGAATGAATGGACCTGTATTTCCCTAGTGACCCAACCCTTTCATAAGCCCTTCAAGTGGCCACACTTAACCAACAGTCTTATCCTCAAGCTAAATAACAAAATTTTCTTTAACCATGTCTTTAAAAATATCTAGAAATTGCACCAATTGGACATTAAACATTAGGTTCTGAGGATTAAACACTTCTACTGCTGCCAATCTGCATGATCTCAACCCCAGTAACATAAATTCTTTCCTTAGCAGGGTCCTCCACACCATCACTTCGCTACAATAAGAAAAAGATGTTATCAGTCTTGCCTTCATGACTGCCTCCAGCAGTTGAAAATTGTGTCCCCTGAACAATTTTGTCAAAGTTGAAAAGGCAAACTAATGCTAAGGCATTACCCCTAATAGCTTCTCTTTGAGGGATTAACAAATTCCTTGAATCTATTTTAATGCTTAATTATGTGTACTACAGGGTCTCATCTATTGTGTCACTGTTGAGATGCCATTTATGATTATTCAAAATACGGCGGTTTAATGGGATCACTTTTGTATTTTTTTAGATTAATCACAAGGACATTATCAGCAACGTAAAGGCCAGATGGTGGATCAGTCTCTGCAAACCTACCCTGGTGTTCCTGAGTAAGAGCAAATCATCTACATACAGGATGTTGGAGAGAGGAGTACCACCAAGACTCGGGTATGTGATGCTAGCACCTCCAACGCTGGTGAAAGGCCATAGATGTATACGTTAAAGAGAAGAGGCTCAATAACACACCCTTGCTGTAACTCAATGGGTGTTCTAACTGCTCGTTAAAGGTGAGTACCATCACCAACTTTAACATTTACCCAATTATCCATGTAAAGAAAACAGCTGGATTGTCCTTAGAAGGTTGCTCGGGATCCCCCACTGCTGGAGCTTTACCCAGAGGTTATTGCGTGGAATACTATCAAACACTGCCTTGAAGTCCACAAAACACATGTATAATGGTGTGCCAGTGGACTTTGCTCTATTAAAAATTAAACCTGCGGTCATGAGATTAGTCAAAGTTCCTTGCTTCCTCACAAACCCCTCTGATTCAGAGGTAGCCTACCTATCTTTGATGCCCATTAATCTAAATCTTGCAGCAATAAAGTTGAGATGTACTTAAGGTCTCATTCAATAGTGCTATTAAGCTGTAGTTAATTAAGGATGTTGTTGCTCCTCCATTGAAGACGGGGTGAATGATTGACCCATTCCAGCTTCCTGGAATGGACCCTTCTGCTAGAATGCTGTTGAACAAATTGGCCAAAAAATTTGCCTGCCATGTCAGATGTTCTTTAAAATTGGCTTGGGGAATTCAGTTTGACCCAGGAGCACAATCTGACTGAGAATTCTTGATGATCCTAGTTAATGTGTCTGCCGTGTACCTTAGCGGATGGGATGGTTTCCCTAAAGATCTTGTGTGACCGTACTTGATTGGCTGGATTTAGCATACTTCCTGAGAAGTGCAATATTAGATGTTTGACCTGGTCATTCTCAGTTATATTTGTGTAGCAAGCTACCCTTGGACCTTTATCTATCTCGTTGACCAGCTTCCAAAATTTCTTCCCATTGAGTTTCTTGGATGTTTCTGGTAAAAATCCATATTTCTTTTTTCAGCTTCCTTCGCTCGTTCCGAAGAAGTTGCAATAGCTCGGGGTCCTCTGCATTACACTGCAGTTGCCTGAGTATTCCATTGATTTTGGATCTCATTGTATGGATGTGTCCTGGCAGCACAGAGGCTTATGGGGCCCTGTACAAGCCCGCTTACTAGAACCTTTGATTGGGTATTTCAACACCAGATAGTCAGTCAGAGTTTCCCAAGCCGTTGGCAAATTAGTGTCTCCAGAGGTAAGTTGCTTACGGGTTCCAACAGCGTCTTCCAATAATGTTTTTACAGCGGTTGAGCTCCACTTCAGAAGCTTTATATTTTCCATCCTGGCATCTTCCAGCAGGGTCCTTGATGCACCTATTAGCCCCAATCCAAATGAATTGCTGGTGGTGATCGCTCTCTTGCCTGTGCGAGTCAACCACCTGCTGATATAGTGTGAAATCTACCAGCGTAAAGTCTATATATGACACAGACTTATCGGTTGACCTTGTCAACGTTGGTGGAGTATCACCTGGAAAGCGATTATTCAAAGTGATCAAGACGGCCAGCTCGCATACTCTTGTTAACTTTTCTCTAATCCTATCTTGCCGCTTATAGCATGGCAAGCATTGGTAGGACAGGGTCCTTATTGCCTCAATGTGCTCCTCGCTTGGGGGATGAAACAGGTTTCAGTTGAAGTCTCTGGTAAGCAACAAGCATGGTGAGTGGCAAATATTGTTTATTTGTGGAATGCTTGGGATAAGATTTTCCACTGATTCAACCTTCCTCTTTAGATCCATATAAAGATTTACGAGAATCAGCGGCTCACCTTGTTTCTGTGCCCAGTTATCGAGGTGCAGGACCAGAGTCCATGGTTCCACTGACGCAAGGTCCACAATTTATATGGCTAGACTGGAATTGATATAGATCGACAAGCCTCCTTTTGCCCTTCTGTAGGTACAGCTTTTCTATGCTAGTTTGTTAAAGTCTATGAACCTATGAGTGGGACACAGACTTGGGCCCATGTTTCCTGGAGGAGTATTATGTCAAAGGAACTAAAATATTTCACTATGGTGGGATCTATGACTTTTGCCTGCAGCCTGCTAATGTTCCGTGAACAAATGGTTAGGCCACCCCATTCCGTGGTGTTGACTTGAGCTCGTATTTAATCCTTCAAGGCTGTCTTTGATAGTGCTGATAGTAGCCAGCTCCAGCTGACCTTGGCTTTGTGCATCCTTATGGTCCTTTGCTGCTCTGTGGATGCCCCTCTCTACTTTTTTGTACAGTGAGACCAGGGTGGCTTACGAAATTTGAAGATTGTGCCCCAAGTGAATAGCCCCACATTGCACCTCTCAATACCAATGCCGAAGGGATTTCGTCCTTACCATGAAGCTGCTGCTCCATTAGTAGGCAGGGATAATGATCTCCCTGAAACGGTATTGCCTCAATTCCCCAGGATTTTAACAACTTTCTGTTTTCTAGAACCTTTGCTGAGAGAGCCGATGAAGTAAATGTTATAAGTGCAGGTTCTGAGATCTCCCTTCCTCTGGCTGGGGGAAACCTGATGGAGAAGAAGTCATCTGATTCTACGTGGTTCAAGCCAGATAGCGCTCTTATCCATTCTAAAACATTTGCTCAATTTAAAACATCCTTTGTACCTCTGGATTTATACATAAGAGCTGATTCTCCTGCTCTTCATGCTCTCCTGCTGCTTGTTTTACCCTTGAAATGGGACATGCATATTTTGGTGTGGAAATCAATAAAATTACAGGTAGCACTTTTTAACAAGCATTTTTCTCCCTGTAAATATCAGCAATTTTAATCAGTGAAATGTATCCATGGGATGGGTTTTGTATCGTATCCAGTGTGTACCAGGTGGAATTAGAGCTCAAAATTCATAATTACAAAATTTGAGGCGACTAGTTACAGCATGTCGGAAGTTATCAGTAGTAAGAATACCAAGGTGGCTGTGACTGGGATAGATGGTGCTAGTGAGCCTGGTCCTTACTAAGTAAACTTACAAGGGGACGCGTATAGGCTGATGAACCTTTTGCTATGTAGTAATCAATGTTCGTCAATAATCAATATACAAATCAATAACCACTAAGAAAACATTGCCATTAGTCAATAGTGACGACAATTCATGAATAACCACAAGTCAATATACGTTTTAACAATTTTTATTTCCCTATTAGTTACACTACTAATCCATACGGTTAATTCAAACTTTTATTCAATCAGCTCAGAATTAGTTCATTAGTGACCACCAATAACATAACCTAATCAGAACTTGAGAAACCATATGCTCTAATGCTTCAGCATTAGCCAACAAGGATGAATATATCCACATTAATAGCAGAGTTCAGCAACCAGTTTGTCAATCATTTGTCACTGTCAGCGTCACCCAAAAGAACCTTACCTATCCCAAATTAGCATTAGCATGTAAGACTTCATACAAAAACAATTTAGAACATGAATTTGGAAAAACATCTATCTGGGAGTAAAACTATCTAAACAGCGTAGTTGCTACCTAGAAAGAAAAGGCACAAAAGTTAATCAGTCATATTGTCATAGCTACCTATCCACAGAGTAGATCAGCAACAAAGTCAGTCTTCGTCTTCAGGTCATCAATCGATCAGCAATGCATCAGGCTCTCAAAACCATAAGCCCAATGACAAAGTCTCGAATCTCTTCTTCCCCAATATCGCATCAGAATTCGGAATAAGGTCTGAAAATGTTTCCCTCTGTCACAACATTATATTAAAGTTGCCCAGTCCATCCCCTAATTCCTAATTGGTCAATTAGTCACCCAACATGACTCTATCCAATAATTTGTATTCTACAAATCTATGAATTCTAATATTTAGTCGCTCTCAGGTTGTTGATTGGTTCACAGTACGATGTCCTCATCATTCGGCTCATCAGGTATCGAAAATGTTGCATCTTCTTCTCCAGTCAGACTCTTCATTGTTCGAGTCCTGGGAAAGTACATCTAGTCTGCTCTACACAATATATGTTGCAACTTTGATTCCCTCATCTCCTGTCCATCTGTACATTGCAGAAAATTCTAGCTAAGCAGACTTTATTAACAGCGAGTACTTCAGGGTCAGTTCGGCACATTGGTTTCTGTACATTGCATGATTATTCTGCTACTGTATGAGGCCTGGCAACACTAGGCCACAACTTTGGCTAAGTTAGCTCTACAATATAATGCAAAACATATGTTATATATCTTAGTATGACATATTACTACATTATTATTACACATTTTCAACATTTCGCCTATTTTTTATCATCATTTTGTACAACTCGCATATATTGGTAGCCACTCTTTGTGGGTACATTTTCAAACATGCACATACATTTTTCTATGTTTACTTTTTCTATCATTTTCTTGTTAATCAAAATGCATAAACTCATTAATAATTTCTAATTAACATATCTGCTTCAACAGTGGGGACAAATGGCTTGTCTAGATAAGAGCATACATTAAATGGAAAAGACTGCTGAAGCACCAGATGTATTAGGAGGTTGCATTTGCTCTCTCCTATACTAAAGCACTGGGCGACCATTGGGTTCTCTTTCTAATAGACTTTGAAAAATGCATTCTGTTGCATTCAATGATGGATATTCGTAGGTTAAAAAAGAGGTAGGTTTATTAGCTTAGTTTTAGGTTACAGATAAAGCCCCACTAGGAGCAGCATCCTGCCGCTCAGCCCTTCTCATTCCAACTGTCCACTCATCCAAGCACATTCCACAAGGTCAACTGGCCCTACCTTGCAGAGGTGCTCACTAGATTGGGCTTGGGACCCTGGCTTCATGCCTTGATTAAGGTTAGTATGTATGCCCACAGGCCTGAGTCCAAGTTAACAGAGTGTTATCAGATGCCTTTCCCGTGGGAAGAGGCATCAGATTGGATGTCCTCTCTCCCCACTTCTATTTGCCTTGGCCATTGAGCCACTGGCGGTGCTCAAGTGTGGGGCTTTGATTGGGGTTGGGCTACAGATGAATGCATAGCTCTATACGCAGATGACGTCCTGCTATTTATGTCACTCCCACCTGAGATGGGAATCTGGAATCCTGGGGATCTTTGGGGAGCCATCAGGTTTGCAAGTCAACTGGGGCAAATAATTGTTAATCCCTCGGAAAGGTCATCAGTTGGATGTAGCCTGGCAATCTCGAATTCTGATACAAAGAGTTAGTTTCCAGTACCTTGGGTTGCACATATTCTGGGAACCTAACCTGGCCTGGAGCTCAATCTCAGCCCTGTGACATGTTGAGCTTGCGAGGACCTTACATGCTGGAACTCCAGCCCACTGACTACCAAGGGTGTGCTTGGACTATTCAAAACGATGGTTCTCTGAAGGCTGCTCCATATCCTCCAAAATTACCCTTTACACATTCTAAAATCCTAGTTTGATTAGGTCCTGGGCATGGGACGTAATTTCATGCGAGCGGGTGGCACCTCTAGAGTGGCCTTCGGGAAATGTACCAGGACGATGTATGACGGTGGTCTTGCCATGGCCAATATATGCCTATACTATTGGATGACACAATCTCTTCCCATTAATGACTGGCTGCATGGGGGATGGGAAGATCCTGCCCACTGGGGCGAATTGGCCATTCTAGGACAAGATAGTATCATGCACATCTTCTACATGGGCCCCATTACACCCAAGCTTCCAGAGGTGACCCAGGTGGCCTTCAAAGCATGGAGGGCAGCCCTCTGATGGACAAAGTGGAATAAAAAACTGATGAGGGAAACCCCACTTTGGGAAGGGACCTGGTTGTCCCAGGTATTATCACTGGAGAGGTTCTGGAGTTCCAGGGCTGGGATTCAACAGACATTTCGAGAATAGGTGACGTCTGGGGTAGGGGGCCTATTGAAATACTTCCAAGAACTTCAAGCAGAATTCCGAATGCTGACCTCACAATTTTACCGTTATTTGCAACTCCGACACAGCCTACAACTTTCCAAGAAATGCTGAAGGACATCCCAGAGTACAGCCCCCTAGAAAATAAGATCCTCATGGGCCCTCTAAGTAAAGGGGGGTTTCGCAAATCTACAAGTCCCTGATTATATAATCGCCTAAGTCATTGGATGCCATGAAGGCCAAATGGGAGAGCTGGGTGGAGGAACTGGACGAGACGGACTGGAGAGATGCCAGTATGGCACACTGAATATTAGCAATTTCTGCCAAACTCCGCTTCGTGTAGTGTAAGTACTTGCATCAGGCCTATATGCCACCTCACCGAATGTGGAGGGCAGGCATCACTGATTTGCCTACATGTCACATGTGTATTGACCCTATCAGGGTTTTCTTCTATGTTGTTTGGAAATGCCGTGTGACATAGGCCCACTGGGCTGCTGTCATTAATGCTCTCTCTGCTATCACAGGCACACAACTTGAGGCGAGACCAAGGACAGGATACTGATGGGCGTGGGAATGCTAATTGCTAAGCAAGATATTGCACAGAACTGGAAAGCCTCCACAGCCCCTTCAAAGGAGGTATGGACTGGTGACGTAAACTTGAAGAAATGATCTATGAGGCATGGGGGTGTCCCCGTAAATACAAATGTGTTTGGAAAAAATGGTGAAACTACTATGATCTCGGAACCTCGTAAATCTCTGTCTATTTATATTAGGCATTTTAAGACAGACTCTTGGTTCTAGAACTGAGTTCAAGGGAAGGATATAGATCAACTTGTTGTGACAATATTAATGTACAATGCAAATGCGAATAAAATATTTCTATATCAAAAACAAATAACTGGAAAAGAATGTATTTAATACAATTTTCCACAATTAGACCGCTTCCTGATGTGGGAGTAGAATTAACTAGATCTAAAAAACATTTTAATAACTAACTTTAGAAATGTATTTTTGAGACTCACATTTGTTGCACAATGTCCAGGTGTATTATTTCATCCATTCTTGTTTTTTTTCTTTGCATTTTGTATGTCTAGGTTTCCAATGGGAATATTGAAAAAAGACAAGATTAGTTGGCTGCACATTATTTTTAAAGGAAATTACTTACTCCTGCTTTAATCATGAGGTGTGCATTTAAAACAATGCCCATTTCCCCCATGAATGACATAAGATGGCAACACATTTGCTTAGTAAAGCTTGTGTCCATGCTGCTGCAAGGATTACATTTAGGCCCTCATTACAACCGTGGCAGTAAATGGCGCCTACCGCTGTGCTGACGGCTGCCAACATACTGTGACCGCGGCGGTATTCCGCTATGGGTATTATGACCCACACCAAGAAATCCGCCTCTATACAGACACCCACACAAGTCCGCCAGACCAAAGGTCAGTGATAAACTGGCGATAGCAAAACCCACACCGTCACGCCAACAGGAATACGGCCACAGTATCAAAACCCACGAATCACAGCGTCGGTCTTTCAACCGCGGTAAACCATTGGCGGTACACACCGCCGCGCTCAAAATACACACACACTTACAAAACTACACCACATTGGACAATTCAAACTACACACACCTGACACACATACACATACCACACCCACACCACTATAAAACGCACACACACACATTACCCACAACCCCTTACAGCAAAATAAAAGATAGCAAGCAGAGAGAGAGAACCCAGGAGCACCCACTCAATCAGAGGCACAATACATCATCACCCATACACCATCCACGCACCTCACAACACAACACCCCACACATCACCCCATACATCCTTACACATACCACTCACACCACATCCATGGCACCCCAAAGACACCCCAGGTTTTCAGAGGAGGAGCTAAGGGTCATGGTGGAGGAAATTATCTGGGTAGAGCCACAGCTATTCGGATCACAGGTGCAGCAGACGTCCATTGCAAGGAAGATGGTGCTATGGCGGAGGATCATGGACAGGGTCAACGCTGTGGGACAGCACTCAAGAACTAGGGATGACATCAGGAAGAGGTGGAACGACCTATGGGGGGAAGGTGAGTTCCGTGGTTGCAAGACACCAGGTAGCCGTACAGAGGACTGGCGGTGGACCCCCACCTCCTCCCCCACAACTAACAACATGGGAGGAGCAGGTCTTGGCAATCATGCATTCTGAGGGCCGCACAGGAGTAGCAGGAGGACTGGACTCTGGTAAATCAAATCTTTACTACTTTATCCCCCCCACCCTACCTGCACATCACAAACTCCTACCCTCACCTCCATCACTCCACCACCTCACACATACCCCACTATCACAACCCACCCATCCCAATATCAAGCCCTGCATGTAACACCAATGCATGGACCCCCATCACAGACCTGCATGGACACCCATCCCCACAGCATGCCCAGTAGAGAGACTCACCCAGCCCACAAAATCACCACCAACACAGGGCAAAGCTGACAGGGAAATCACAACCATACAGGGAAAGACACCCATGCACAAGATGTCACATGCAGATACATTAACACTGCATTTGCATCCCCACAGGACCCCTACTCAACGTCACCGGAAAGGAAGTGCCAGCTACATCCAGCCCCCCCCCCCCAGAAGAGGCCCACAGTGACGACAGGAGCTCTGCACGCCTGGATCACGATGACCAATCTGGCCCATCAGGGACCTCTGGGCAGTCAGTTACCCTGCCACAGTCCCAACCCACCACAGAAGCTCCCCCCCTGAGGAACCACCAGCACAGCACCCACCCAGTGGGCCCATGCCACTGTCCCCAGGACACATCAATCTGCAGTGTGTCCACCACTACAGGAACCCCAGGCAACCCCACAAACCCAGGACGATCAGGGGCCTGGGGTCAGTGGCAGTGGGCACACGGTTCAGGGGACAGGGGCACAGGACAACAGGGAAGCTGGAAGGACTGCTGTGCGACAGGGGGAGGACAGGCCCAGGGAACGGGTTCTCCAGAAGGCACTCACCAACATCCTGGGAGCATACCACCATTCCCAGGAGATGATGGGCCAGATACTGGCCAAGTTGCAGGAGACCCAGCGGCTGCAGGAGGGACAGTACCTGGGGATCAGGGAGGACCTCAAACACATCTACACCACCCTGGTCACCATTGCAGGGGTGCTGGCTGACATGGCCAACACCATGAGCGAGGCAGTTGCACACCAACGGGCCCCTGACACTAGCCAAACCGATGAACAGCCTTCCACCTCCCCCGGCGCTAGTGGACAGGAGGCCCCACCACAGGAACAACAGCCAAGCAGCACCCCAGCCCTGCAGAAGGAGAACCACCCCGCAAACGGTCCCTGTGATCCAGGCAGAAGCCAGAGAACATTGCCAAGACCCCCGTCAGGAAATAAGACTCTCCTGATTGTCACCCTTCTGTCCCACTTTGTCACCATGTCCACCTTGAACTGCCATTACTCCCCTTCCTATGCCCCCTTGGACAATGCACCTGTGATACCAAGAGACTGGACTCTACCCTGGATTTTCCTCCACCATCAGCCCAGCCCATTGCACATCCCTCTCTGCTTATGAGCACGTAAATAAATACCCTTGGAACAAAATACAAATCTGGAGTCTGTCAAATGATTCAAATATGTATTAGTTCAACATTATCAAATCATTGCAAGTCATATGTACAGTTAAATATACTTTGGAATGACCTTTGGTGGGCAGCAGTACACATAGCAGGAGCCAGAGTGGGCCACAGAGATCTGAAAATAGAGATGCCAAAGGGTACAGTAAGTGGCCATAGATATAGGGAAATCAGGCTGCCATGTACAATGTCCAACAGAAAACTGAAAATTTAAGTGAAGTTACAGTCTCTTACCTGTGTGTCACTGGAAGTACTGCTGTATTATATTGTTTCTGTTGTCAACATCTTCTTCCTCTGCCTCCTCTTCCTCACTGTCCACAGGCTCCACCGCTGCCACAAGACCATCTCCAGGCACATCCTCCTGCAGAAAAGGCACCTGGCGTCTCAAGGCCAGGTTGTGCAACATGCAACGATGATCTGGCACACCTTCTTGGGTGAGTAGTACAGGGATCCACCAGTCAGATGGAGGCACCAGAACCTGGCCTTCAGGAGGCCAAAAGTCCTTTCAATAATCCTCCTCGTACACCCATGTGCCTCATTGTAACGGTCTTCTGCCCTTGTCCTGGCAGTCCTCACTGGGGTCAGTAGCCATGAGAGGTTGGGGTAACCAGAATCACCTGCAAATATTGAGGGACAACTGCTAGACACAAACTAACCCTTAGGGACAACCCCATACCCAGACACCTACTTATACTGTATGGGGACCTTGGGCACACCTATTAGCCACACCCGGTGCCTCTGGAGTTGGCCCATCACATATGGGATGCTGCTATTCCTCAGGATAAAGGCGTCATACACAGAGCCAGGATATTTGGCATTCACATGGGAGATGTACTGGTCCGCCAAACACACCATCTGCACATTCATAGAGTGATAGCTTTTTCTATTCCTGAAAACTTGTTCACTTCTCCGATGGGGAGGGGCACCAATGATGTTGGGGATGTGTCCCAGGGCATAAAAGTCAGCTTTCACTGTGGCCAAATCCTCCACCTGGGGGAATATAATGTAGCTGCGCATGTGTTTCAGCAGGGCTGACAACACTCTGGTCAACACGTTGGAAAACATTGGCTGAGACATCCCTGATGCCATGGCCACTGTTGTTTGGGAGGAACGACGTGCCAGGAAATGGAGCACTGACAGGACCTGCACAAGAGGGGGATAACTGTGGGCTGGCGGATAACTGACATCAGGTCTGGCTGCAATTGGGCACACAGTTCTTGGATTGTGGCACGATCAAGTCTGTTGGTGATGATAATGTGTCTGTCCTCCATTTTCTGTACACCGGAGGATGCCGCCATCTCATATTCAGCCTCAGCGGTTGAAACCTATGGAAGAAAACGGTGAGCAGAGGGTCATGTTCACACATCTAATGCACTAATGATGATTTTTTTACTTTACAGAACCAGTATGTGAATCCGACAATCTGTTGCTGTGCCAATGTCTGCTGTGACGCAGTTAGGTGCCATGCCCTGTGCCCCCCTGAAATGGTGGTATGCCTGACCTGTGAGGAAGGACAAGTGGAAATGAGGTAATTCTGCTGGCGTTGTGCAGCGTTGCGGTAGGTGGTCGAAGACCGCTGCGCAACTTCGCATTGGTTATCATTGGGCCCTATGGGTTCCAGGAGCCAATGGCGATGTACGTCGGCGGTGACAATGCGCACCACCGTGGACGTGACTGCCATTTTCTCTCTGTTCACTCACTTGTTACCTGACCTTCAACAGGAGAGGACCAATACTGTAAGTGCTGCTGTGACCTGTGTCTGGAAGCGGCAATGGCTCATGTGTCTTGGGAAAGGGCCCCTGCCTTCACTGCGGAGGAGTTGGAGAAACTGGTGGATGGGGTCCTACCCCAGTACACGTTACTCTACGGTCCTCCAGACAAACAGGTGAGAACACTGTGAGCATGATGCGTGGGCCATGAATGTATGGAGTGCTGGGTGTGTAAGCCACATGTGGGGGGGGCAGAGGTGTCCTGGCCAGAGTGCTGCATGTAACGTGGTAAATTTATGTGCATCAGGGGATGGGAGGGATCTGGTGGGCCATGAGTGTGACGGTCCAGATGGTTGACTAATTCACTTTTCTGTTGTATTTTCCATGCAGGTCAGCGCCCACCAGAAAAAGGGTATTTGGTGTGCTATCGCCAAGAAGGTGCGGACCCTGGGGGTCTTTGACAGGCGGCGCACCCACTGCTGCAAAAGGTGGGAGGATCTGTGCCGCTGGGCAAAGAAGACGGCGGAGGCCCAGCTGGGGCTGGCCTCCCAACGAAGAAGGGGTGGTCGTCGCACCATGACCCCCCAATTTTCCGCATCCTGGGGGTGGCCTATCCGGAGTTGGATGGGCGCTTGAAGGCATCACAGCAGCCACAAGGAGGTGAATACAGATTCAGAATCCTGACTTTGCGCGTGTTAAGAGTTACCTGGGTGGGGGATGTGGGCTATGGGTGCCCCTATGCCAGGGCGAAGATGGCAGGGTAGGTCCCTTTTGTGAAGGCTCTGAAGCGCTCCTACCTCAATAGTGTTAGTGGGCATCCACTACTGGGCAGGGTCCTGTGGGTTTCAGGTGTGCAGCTAATGGCGGTAGGCATTGTACCCCATGGACTGGTGACTATCTTAGTAACTGGTAGTGCATGGCCTAGTGCGTAGGGCTGCTCCCTTTGTGTTGTGTACGCCAACGGTAGTGTTGTTGCTGGCATTGACCAAGTGTATCCTCTGTCTCTCCCCCCCTTTTTGTTTTGTCACCCTGCCCTTGTGTGCATTAGCATCATCTGGCGGAGGAGCAGAGGCACCGGCGATGGAGTGAGCTGCATCTCACATGAGCCTGGAGGCCTAATCCACCGAGGATGAGGCACCAGTGGGACAGAGGGCGAGGGGAGCACCACGACGGGGACAGGAGGGGAGACCACAGACAGCGACTCCTCCTCCGATGGAAGCTCCCTGGCTGTGGTGGACACCTCTGTGCCCACCCGAACAACAGGTACAGCCGCCACCCCCCTACCAGCACCGCCCTCCCAGCAGCCCCTCAGCGTGTTTTCCGTGCCTTCTCACCCAGGAGCGTGGGCATCTCCTTCGCCCCAGGCACCTCAGGCCCTGCCCCAGTCAGCCCTGCTGCCCTCATTGAGGAGGCTATTGACCTCCTGAGATCCCTCACTGTTGGGCAGTCAACCATACTGAATGCCAACCAGGGTGTCGAGAGGTGTTTGCAACAAACAAATGCATACCTGGAGGGAAATCACTCTGGCGTGGCGGCCCAACAGAGAGCGTTTCAGGCTCTGGCCTCAACACTGATGGCAGCCCTTGTACCTGTCTCTAGCCTCCCCCCTCCAACTTCCTATACCCAGATCCAATCCCCTCAACCCCAGCCTATCCCAAGCACACCTTCAGACCAGCATTCACCCAAATCAACACCCAGAAGTGGCTCAGGCAAACACAAGCACTACACTTCATCTCACAGGCACTCACACAAGCACCATCCCCGTGCAGACAAACCAACATCCACTGCCTCCACTGTGTCCCCCTCCTCCTCATCGTCCACCTCCCTCCCAGTAGCGTCTCCACCCACACCTGCATGCACTACGTCCTCATCCACTACCTTCATCATCAGCAGCCCATCACAACGCACCCCTCACGAGCAGTCACCATCCCATACCATACACATGTGCCCTGTGTCCTCTCCCAGTGTGTCTGTCACCCCTCCTCCTAAAGAACACAAATGCAAGCACCCATCCACCCAACAGGCAACCACCTCACAACAGCATCCAGCCCATGCACCTGCACCCAAACTCAGCAGACAGACACCTCCTACAACCACTCCCTCTTCCTCCACTCCCAAACCCTCTCCCTCTTCCCGCCCCAGTGTCTCTAAGAAGATTTTCCTGGCAAACATTGACCTCTTCCCTACCCCTCCCCCCGTCCTTCCGCTCGGGCCAGTGTGTCCAGAACCCAGGCCAGCTCCTCAGCCACCAAGTCTACGTCTGCTGTGGTACGTGCAACTCACAGAGGCTCAAAGGGGGCACCCGTAAGGCCAGACAGTGTGCCACCAACCCCTGCAAAGGACAAAACCATTCCACCACCTGCCAAGGTGAAGAAGGGGACAGCATGCAGCAAGGGAAAGGAGCACGAACCACCCAGCAAGGCCTCCTCAAAAACTCCAGTTGCCAGACCCAAAGACACCACCATCTGCCAAGGTGAGGAAGGGGCAGAAAACACCAGGCAAGGCACTTCAGCCATCGGAAGCTGCAGGTGAAGGCATGGTGGCTACCAGCACAACCGCAAGCCCCGCCACCTGCACCGCAGCCAGCACCACCAGCAGCCCCGCCGCAAGCACCACTGCAAGCACCTCCACCTGCACCGCCGCTAGCACCACTACTGTCAGCAGCAGCAGCCCCAGTGGGTAGCCGTCCGAGGCTGCAGGAGAAGGGCCGGAGCCTCCCTCTAACGCTGGCAGCACCTGCACCACGGCCAGCACCGCCACCTGCACTGCCGCTGGCACCACCGCAGGCCCTGCCACAAGCACCGCCACCTGCACGGCTGACAGTAGGACCACTACCAGCAGCAGCAGTCCCAGTGGGCAGCGGTCCGAGGCTGCAGGAGAAGGGCTGGAGCCTCCCACCACCACTGGCAGCACCCCCACCAGCACCGGCACTACCACCAGTTTGCAGCCTTAGCCGCCGCAGGATGGAGTCTAGCCCTGCCTCCATGGGCTATCATGCAACCTGTTCCCTGCAAATCTCGTGCCTCAGTCACCCAGGTGAGGGAAAGTGAACTGCCACACCCCAAGGGTTGCTTCACTGGGCACAAGGCCCCCTCCAGAACCAGTGGAGAAAGGCATCCACTCACCTTATCCTTGGCAGGATGAAGCACACTGGGCACCAGGCCCCCTCCAGAACCAGTGGAGAAAGCCATCCACTCACCCTATCCTTGGCAGGATGAAGCACACTGGGCACAAGGCCCCCCCAGGACCAGTGGAGAATGGCATCCACCCACCCTATCCTTGGCAGGATGAAGCACACTGGGCACAAGGCCCCCTCCAGAACCAGTGGAGAAAGGCATCCACTCACCCTATCCTTGGCAGGATGAAGCACACTGGGCACAAGGCCCCCTCCAGAACCAGTGGAGAAAGGCATCCACTCACCCTATCCTTGGCAGGATGAAGCACACTGGGCACAAGGCCCCTTCCAGAACCAGTGGAGAAGTCATCCACTAGAGAGACTGTGGCCTTGCACTCCTCAGGACCAAGCAGTCCTGCTGAGAGACTTGAGAGACTGTGGCTTTGCACTCCCCAGGACCAGGCAGTGGGTAAACCACCCACTTGGGAGACTGTGGCTTTGCACTCTCTAGGACCAAGCAGTGGGCAAACCACCCACTTGAGAGACTGTGGCTTTGCACTCCCCAGGACCAAGCAGTGGGCAAACCACCCACTTAGGAGACTGTGCAAAGAGACTGTGGCTTTGCACTCCCCAGGACCAAGCAGTGGGCAGAGCACCCACTTGAGAGACTGTGGCTTTGCACTCCCCAGGACCAAGCAGTGGGCAGAGCACCCACTTGAGAGACTTGTCAGACTGTGGCTTTGCACTCCCCAGGACATCGCTGGGGGCATGGAGCCCCCTCCAGGAGCATTGGCATTATTCCATCTTCCGGCTGAGGTGCCCCCCCTTCCCCGTCCCCCTGAGGTGCCTGTGTGTTTTCGACCTGATGCCCCTGCAGTGTTCTCTCCGTATTGAGGCAGGAGTCAAGTGTGGGCTTGGCCCATGAATTTTGGCCCAGTGGCCCACGAACATTTGGAATGGACAATGTACAGTCTTATGTACATATTGTATATTTTTGTAAATACTGTTTTTCTATTCATTACGTATATCTGCCTATTTCTAAAATATCACTGATGTAACTCAATTCCTTTTGTCCTTGCATTCTTCCAGGGGGTTACAGGGTGTAAATGTAATGTTGATGCATTTGTTTGTGTGTATGGTGTTGTGGGTGAGGGTGGGGGTGTTGCATGTTGCGTGTGTGTGTCACTCTCTTTTTCCTCCCCTGTGTCCTAGGTGCAGTGCTCACCGTGGTCGTCACCGCCTGTGAGAAAGTAGCCTCTTTCTAGCTTTGTTGCCCCCACTTTTGGCCTGTTTGTGAGTATATGTCAGGGTGTTTTCACTGTCTCACTGGGATCCTGCTAGCCAGGGCCCAGTGCTCATAGTGAAAACCCTATGTTGTCAGTATGTTTGTTATGTGTCACTGGGACCCTGCTAGCCAGGACCCCAGTGCTCATAAGTTTGTGGCCTATATGTGTTCCCTGTGTGATGCCTAACTGTCTCACTGAGTCTCTGCTAACCAGAACCTCAGTGGTTATGCTCTCTCTGCTTTCCAAATTTGTCACTAACAGGCTAGTGACTAAATTTACCAATTCACATTGGCATACTGGTACACCCATATAATTCCCTATTATATGGTACTGAGGTACCCAGGGTATTGGGGTTCCAGGAGACCCCTATGGGCTGCAGCAATTCTTTTGCCACCCATAGGGAGCTCTGACAATTCTTACACAGGCCTGCCAGTGCAGCCTGAGTGAAATAACGTCCACGTTATTTCACAGCCATTTACCACTGCACTTAAGTAACTTATAAGTCACCTATATGTCTAACCCTCACCTGGTGAAGGTTGGGTTCAAAGTTACTTAGTGTGTGGGCACCCTGGCACTAGCCAAGGTGCCCCCACATCATTCAGGGCAAATTCCCTGGACTTTGTGAGTGCGGGGACACCATTACACGCATGTACTGTACACTACCTATGTACAGCGTCACAATGGTAACTCCGAACATGGCCATGTAACATGTCTAAGATCATGGAATTGTCACCCCAATGCCATTCTGGCATTGGGGGGACAATTCCATGATCCCCCGGGTCTCTAGCACAGAACCCGGGTACTGCCAAACTGCCTTTCCGGGGTCTCCACTGCAGCTGCTGCTGCTGCCAACCCCTCAGACAGGTTTCTGCCCTCCTGGGGTCCAGGCAGCCCTGGCCCAGGAAGGCAGAACAAAGGACTTCCTCTGAGAGAGGGTGTAACACCCTCTCCCTTTGGAAATAGGTGTGAAGGCTGGGGAGGAGTAGCCTCCCCCAGCCTCTGGAAATGCTTTGATGGGAACAGATGGTGCCCATCTCTGCATATGCCAGTCTACACCAGTTCAGGGATCCCCCAGACCTGCTCTGGCGCGAAACTGGACAAAGGAAAGGGGAGTGACCACTCCCCTGACCTGCACCTCCCAGGGGAGGTGCCCAGAGCTCCTCCAGTGTGTCCCAGACCTCTGCCATCTTGGAAACAGAGGTGTTTGTGGCACACTGGACTGCTCTGAGTGGCCAGTGCCAGAAGGTGACGTCAGAGGCTCCTTTTGATAGGCTCTTACCTCTCTAGGTAGCCAATCCTCCTTCCTAGGTAGCCAAACCTCATTTTCTCGCTATTTAGGGCCTCTGCTTTCGGGATCTCACCAGATAACGAATGCAAGAGCTCCTCAGAATTCCTCTGCATCTCCCTCTTCACCTTCTGCCAAAGGATAGACCGCTGACTGCTCAGGACGCCTGCAAAACTGCAACAAAGTAGCAAAACGACTACTAGCAACCTTGTATTGCTTCATCCTGCTGGCTTTCTCGACTGTTTCCAGGTGGTGCATGCTCTGGGGGTAGCCTGCCTCCTCTCTGCACCAGGAGCTCTGAAGAAATCTCCTGTGGGTCGACGGAATCTTCCCCCTGCAACCGCAGGCACCAAAAGACTGCATCACTGGTCCTCTGGGTCCCCTCTCAGCACGACAAGCGTGGTCCCTGGAACTCAGCAACTCTGTCCAAGTGACTCCCACAGTCCAGTGACTCTTCAGTACAAGTTTGGTGGAGGTAAGTCCTTGACTCCCCACTCTAGACTGCATTGCTGGGTACCGCGTGATTTGCAGCTGCTCCGGCTCCTGTGCACTCTTCCAGGATTTCCTTCGGGCACAGCCAAGCCTGGGTCCCGACACTCTACCCTGCAGTGCACAACCTTCTGAGTTGTCCTCCGGCATCGAAGGACTCCCTTTTGTGACTTCGCGTGGATTCCGGGTCACTCTTCTTCCAAGTGCCTGTTCAGGTACTCCTGCGGGTGCTGCCTGCTTCTGTGAGGGCTCCCTGACTTGCTGGGTGCCCCCTCTGTCTCCTCTTCCAAGTGGCGACATCCTGGTCCCTCCTGGGCCACAGCAGCACCCAAAAACCTCTACCGCCACCCTTGCAGCTAGCAAGGCTTGTTTGCGGTCTTTCTGCGTGGGAACACCTCTGCAAGCTTCATCGCTACGTGGGACATACATCCTCCAAAGGGGAAGTTCCTAGTCCTCTTCTTTCTTGCATAACTCCAAGCTTCTTCCAACAGGTGGCAGCTTCCTTGCATCCTCAGCTGGCATTTCCTGGGCTCCTGCCCACTCTCGACACTGTCGCGACTATTGGACTTGGTCCCCTTGTCTTACAGGTACTCAGGTCTGGAAATCCACTGTTGTTGCATTGCTGGTGTTTGTTCTTCCTACAGAATCCCACTATCATGACTTCTGTGCTCTCTGGGGGTAGCAGGTGCACTTTACACCTACCTTTCAGGGTCTTGGGGTGGGCTATATTTCTAACCCTCACTGTTTTCTTACAGTCCCAGCGACCCTCTACAAGCTCACATAGGTTTGGGGTCCATTCGTGGTTCGCATTCCACCTTTGGAGTATATGGTTTGTGTTGCCCCTATACCCATGTGCTCCTATTGCAATCTACTGTAACTTTACACTGCTTGCATTACTTTTCTTGCTATTACCTGCATAATTTTGGTTTGTGTACATATATCTTGTGTATATATCTTATCCTCATACTGAGGGTACTCACTGAGATACTTTTGCCATATTGTCATCGACAGGAAGAGGCTGGGCTGGGCCCCCCCTCTTCAAATATTTGTTTCTTCGTCCCCCCAGCGCCCACTGCCTCCTTATCTAGCAAGCCAAGCCGATAGGGAAAGACCCAGAAAGAAGTCTAGTCTGATCGAGCAGATCAGATACGTTCCCG
The DNA here is from genome assembly GCF_031143425.1 of Pleurodeles waltl. Lineage (NCBI taxonomy): Eukaryota > Metazoa > Chordata > Amphibia > Caudata > Salamandridae > Pleurodeles > Pleurodeles waltl. Next base: position 612,925,325 of record NC_090444.1, on the reverse strand, counting down.
CCCTACAAGTGGACCTACCGAAGGAGGGTTAAGCCACCCCTATTCTCCCCCCTCTTATTTTATTAGGAAGGGTCTCCTGTAACCATAAAACATGGGTAAAAGGAAGCATTCCAAAACACATAACACAACAAATTTAAAAGACAGCACATCTATATTAAAATATATCTCAGGGGCAATGGGCATGATAGACAAGCAAATCGCCACTGTGGAAGAGAAAATGATGGGGTCTAAAGATCACTCCCTTGAATCATCAGTTTCCGTGGAACTAACTAACAACCCCCCGCAGAGTAAACAAGGCGACGAGCATATAGAACCAAGATATATTAACGGATGTATTAAAGACACCTCTAATTTAATCTCCTCCTTGGATGATACTTCTCCCGTGGCCAAACGACCAAGGAAACCAGAGGTGGGCTTGGAGGATAAGAACCCGATGAAACCCCCAGCGACAGGTACAATAATCACCCCAGCCACAAAACTACCTAAGAATTCAGTCAGGAAGAAACCTATAAACAATGTAGGAGATACGACTAGATCACTTATAAACCTTAACGAGCTAGTAAACACTTTGAAATCATCCATAGAACTCACCCTTGACTCCATGCTGGAGCGATTAAAGGGAATGGAGAATAAACTCGAGGCAGGACTAGGACTAATAGAGGCCATACAACAAACAGATACACATTACGTACTAAAGGATCCTAATACTCCATCTCCGATCCCAGCTCAGGGAAACAATACCCAATCTCTCCCGCAAAACAGGGCAAAAGATACACACCCGAACGCAGACCCCCTGAGAAAGACATCAACGCAGGCACAAGTATCCAATTCGCACCCAACTCTCAGGCCTGTATTCCCTACTGCCACAGCTCAACTTCCCTTGCTTGATCAAGTAGTTTCAAAACCAAGACTAACTAAGAGAACAGACAATAGCACATTGAGGACAATGAACTCCTACCCTCATGTAAACCCAGGGAGGAATATACAAAGTAGATTTGAATCCCCAAATACACGTTATCGCCCAAGTGATCTATTACACCTCCCTCTAGAGGCTACTCCATACGTAGTAATTCTGGCCAACGTTCCATCTCTAAATGACCAACAGACAGAATCATGGATAGCTCTGAGAAATAAGGCCCTCAATTGGATAGGTGTCCGTTTGGGCTTAGGAATGGAGGGGCCCCTCTTTGAAAACATAAAAATGGTCAGGAGAATCAAGTGGATAGGTAGCAGCAGGAAAGTGCTGGAAAGCGATTGTGTGGTACTTTCATTTAGGTCACCAAATTTAGTGGACGAAATCATCCACAATCTAGGAGCCGAACAGATTACTTCACAAGGTATCTCACTACTACCCTTAGGTTTCTTTTACCAAAGCCCAGAGGGACGTAACCCCATAGGCCCACAACCAGCAAGGGTACTCTCTAACACACCAGATTTTCCAACAGGGCGCAACAGATTTCATACCCTCACGGCCCTAGAAGATACTGATTGACTTAATAAGAATCAGACAGCTCCAGAAGAACAATCCCAGATAGAACACAAATCAGGGCGGGCCTCAAACGAAGGACAAACATCACATATAACAGATTCCATAGTAAACAGCCCTCATATTTACCCAACCCAAAACAGTGCCCACAGAATTTCACCCCAGCCATCAGATGACATCACATCTGTCGGTACACCAGCGGACCAGCAAGGTATCTCTAAACAGAAAGCAGAGATTGCTATACTATTCTGGAACATTGCAGGTCTAAATAATAAATTAGGCAATGAGGCTTGGGTGAACTTTATAGAAAAATATTCATGCATATGTCTCCAAGAGACGTGGACGACGAGCCCCCTTCACATTAATGGTTATAAAACATTTCACTCACCAGCTGCCCCGTCTAGTCACGGCAGATCAAAAGGGGGTCTATGCACATACATCTCTAACAACCTATGACTACAAAACTTAGAGATGAAATTCACGAGTCTATACTATCAAATGATAGAGGGCAACTTGGATCATAAGACTCACCTAGTCCTCATTAACTTTTATAATAATGCAATCCCAGGAGAGTTTGTCAACATTCTAACGGAGATGGGTAATGACCTTAAAAAAATAACAAGCACCAATAACAGCCGGGAGATCTTCATGATCTGGGGAGGTGACTTCAACGTCCACCCCTGTAAAGAAACTTCAGACAAGGTCTGTGGCTGGGATTCTGAGGGCGTTGGCTTAAGTCTCCACTTTGCACATAACACCCAAGGAGACGCATTAAACTTACTCGCACAAACCCATAACTTATCCTTTGCAAATGAATTACACACTGCTGAATCAAAGTTGAATCCAACATACAATGGAAGGGGTGCAAATACTGTGATTGATTATGTTTTAATGTCAACCCATTTCTCACACTACCTCAAGAAATATACCCTGCATGACATCGCAATTAGCGATCACTACCCCCAGAGCCTCAACCTCCTAGTAACCCCCATAACACCTGATAGAGATGACAGGCCCACCCCGTTAGATGATACTGAGTCAACGCCGCATAACGAATACATCCTGAAATGGTCACAGATCGACCCCGACTTCCTCCTCAAACAGCTACTAATTAACTCCAAGTACGCTTTAGCAGACTGTTTAAGTGAGAACATAGACCCAGGGCGACGTTTGAACGCCTTTATATTGATCATGCAATCTATAAACAAAGCCCTAACCACCAGAAGGGGTAACCAGGGAAAAAAAAGGGCCACCGGTTGGTTTGATTATAATTGCTCACAAGCACATAAGAAACTGAAAAAAGCTTTAAAAGCCCCAAAAAGATCTTCATCCGAGATACGTAAGTGTAGACAAGAATATAAAGCAGCAATGAAGGGAAGGAAAATGTCCCTAAAAAGAACCTTGTGGGAAACTCTTCATACAGCTAGCCGCACAAAAGATAATATTCTTTTTTGGAAAACCATTAACGCACCTATGCTTGGGGATAGAGACCCCCCCAGAATGGAAATAGCGATATCCGAAGAAGACTGGATAACACACTTTTCCAAAATATATGCGCGAGTCAGCGTAGAGAACCCTACACTGTCCGTATATGGTCAAGCCCTACAGGAAGGCACACGCCCGTTAATAACCCACAATTTAGCCTTGAGGAGGTAGAGGAAGCCATATCTCTAAGCAAATCAGGAAAAGCTCCGGGCCCCAATGGCGTCCCGATAGATATATACAAGGCCAACATCCACCTATGGGGCCCTGTACTAACGCAGTCACTAAGGGACATTTGCACCCAAGGTCCCCTACCATCTTGACGAGATTCTAATATAATTCCTATATATAAAAAAGGTGACTGTCTCAACCCAGCCTGTTATAGACCCATCTCTCTGCTGGATTCAACAGCTAAACTAGCAGGGAGAATTATCTTGAATAGATTGCAAACATGGGCAGAAGAAAAAAGAGTCTTATCCCCTGTCCAATATGGATTTCGGAAAGGCATTGGGACAGTGGAACAAAGCCTGAATCTAAGTATTATTATAGGAAAATATACAAGGATCAAAGAAGGTAATCTGTACCTGGCTTTTATTGACCTATCATCAGCATTTGACTGTGTACTACACAACAAGTTATGGGACATTTTAACCAGCTTGGGGGTAGAACCAGCTATAATCCAGTTTATACGAGACATGTATTCAGGGTGCAGAGCAAGAGTGAGGTATGGCCTAAAGGGGGAGAGTACTCGCCCTTTTGGCATATTTAGAGGTGTGCGCCAGGGCTGTGTTCTCGCCCCATTCCTATTCTCGATGTATATAAACAACCTAGAAAATGTGTTGGCTACTAACTGCAACGATCTACCCCAAATAGGCAATCGTGCTGTCCCGGTCCTACTTTATGCAGATGATGCAGTTCTAATGGCCAGGACCCCGCTAGCCTTACAAAAATTATTAACTACTTGTATCACATTCATGTCACAACTGGGTCTCACTGTCAATCACTCAAAAACATTAATTATGAATTGTGGTGGGAAATGCGGAAAATCCTACAACATTACAACTGCGGAGGGGAGAGTAGAAACTGCGCGTTCCTTTTCCTATCTGGGCCTAATGTTTGACAATCAGGGCTCTTGGGCCAATTGTAGGAAGTCAAAAAAAGCCCAGCTTATAAAAACAACGATGGCCATAAGGCTTTTTTCTAAAAGAATAGGGGGGATTACTCCGCCAAACATGATAAAAATTTACAAAGCAAAGTGCATCCCAGCAGTCACGTACGGGTCCGGCATCTGGGGACATACTGATTGTAACCTAGTACAGACGGTTGAAAACGACTTTTTAAGATATTTACTGATGGTTCCAAAAGGTACATCATCTTACATAATTCATTCAGAACTGGGATCCCCTTTTATTACCGATCTGATAAAGATTCAACCCTTACTGTTATGGCACAAAATCTGGACCTCGGAACATACTGAACTAAATAAGGCCATTTTGACCGACTGTATGGAATCTATATACGCAACAAGGGTGCCTTGGCTAAAATACATTATGACTTTTTTTTTAAACATGGGCAATAAAGCTTTTTACACAAATCCAGCTCTTCTGGAAACAATCTCTAGGAAGGACCTGAGCGCTTTGGCATTAAAATATTTAGAAGACTTACGATGGGAGGCTGAATCAAAAAAGCCCACTGTCATTCATAATCAAATAATCCTGTCAACTGAGGCTATCCAGCCTTACCTGATGAACGTGATAAACCCCCGCCATCGTTTTGTGCTCACCAGACTGAGGCTGGATACATTCCATCGACTAGTAACCTTCCCAACCATGAATGATTGGAGCACCACCTTGAAGGCCTGCCCTTGTGACGCAAAGTCACTACAAACCACAATCCATGTGGTTTTATTTTGCAAACTGTACGCCAAGCAAAGAAAGCGCCTAGTAGCCCCTCTCTTAAGGCTAATCAACCTCCATCAGTGTCGTACTGCGTACGCTAGCCTCCAGGTTCTATCATCCATAGAGATGTGTGGAACCTTGGCCAATTTTTTATGCTCCGTACTAAGCACAAGAAAGCGCATGGGGGTAGCAATATAACCTGAACTATTTTAGACCTTTTATTATTGTAAACCATTAAGATTTTAGCCTATTTATTGTATTTATTTATTGTATATTGTATATTAAAATGTAAAATATTGTTACTTTTATGACTTGTTGAAAGTCGAATAAAGTCTTTGTACTACTACTACTTCTGTGTATTGTGTTTTCTTATGATATTGTGCATATGACACCAGTGGTATAGTAGGAGCTTTACATGTCTCCTAGTTCAGCCTAAGCTGCTTTGCCATAGCTACCTTCTATCAGCCTAAGCTGCTAGAAACACCTCTTCTACACTAATAAGGGATAACTGGACCTGGCACAAGGTGTAAGTACCTCTGGTACCCACTACAAGCCAGACCAGCCTCCTACACCGCCGCGTTTAGTATTCCTAATAGATGAGGAGGTAGACCAGCATGGGCAGGACCTGTAGCTCGGGCTCCATGGCGTCCTGGTTCTTTGTTGAGTGTCAAGAGGTGAGTGGTTTCCCTTCCAAGTCCTGTTTCCGCCGTGCTTTTGATGGTGTTGGTACCGCCCCAGAAAAGATGGCGGATAGGCGGGTTGTGATGGGAGTGGGTGGTACATTGTCTTCCGCCTGTCTGCTGGCGGTGACGGCTGTGGTGTCTGTTGCTACTGCTGTGGCGGTCGGAGTGTTAAAGTGGCTGTCTGTGTTGGCGGTTTCCGCCGTGGTCGTGATTCAGTTTTTTTTACCGCCGGCCTGTTGGCAGTATTACCGCTGCTTTAACACTGACCGCCACGGTTGTAATGAGGGCCTTAGTGTGTTTTTAGTTCTCACCTACCAGACAGCCTAAGTTGTTTATTGGTAAAAAAAAAAAAAAGACCCATTGCCAGTTTACAGTGGGATGAAAGCCCACACATTGTTTACCACTAGTTGGCTATATTGTTATTCTAATTTCCGGGGAGCTTGGGAAAGTGACATCAGACCCGCCACTCAAATGGTGTTCTAGCTGGCTCACTTCACCATAGCACGTGGCAAGTGGAATGGTAAAACTAAATTAGACATACCAATACATCACACCTTCAATGACTCACACAAGAGTACCCTAGATTATATAGTGGTTGATAAACCTAGTAAGACCTTGTATTGGATGTGTTTCTAATGGAAAGCTGAGAAAGCGACCACAATCCCTTATTTCTTCAACTATCTCACAAAGCTATTACTCTGTTGCCAAGCAATCTACAAGAGCCCTAGCAACATCATCCACTCATACATAGCAAACTAAAGAAAAAGTTTAAAGTGGGGCCAGCTGCAGTTTAAATCAAGTGTCAAACCAATAAATGACTTAGTAGCTAATATTTTGGACTCTGCACATCTCCAATCACTTGACATCCACCAAAGTATGTCACTGCACACATCTATTTTTACTTTCATTGCTTAATACTTTTCAAAACCAACAGCTCACCACTCGATTGTCAGACAAGGCCAACATCCTTGGTTTGACAAAGAATGTAGAAGAGTGAATGCATTACTACTTGCAGCACTAAGAATTGCAAGGATCTGCTGAACAATGGGAACAAACAAAATGGCAAGATGTCAAGAGGACATTTAACTTAAAGGATTCACATACTTTCTGGCATATAATCGTCAATGGCAGTAAATGTCATTTGGCCAAACTGGAGGTTCATATTACCGAAGAGAACTGGCGTAAACACTTTGCAGGTCTGTATTGGAACCCCACAGCATCAGTAGGGAAAGCTATGTATCAAGCAGCAGCTAGGGAGAGGCAGATTATATTAAGGCCCTCATTACAACATTGGTGGCAAGTTCCGCTTACCGCCATACTGACTCCCGCCAACATACCGTGACCGCGGCAGTATACCGCTACAGGTATCATGACCCACACATAGAAATCCGCCACTATACAGACACCCACACAAGTCCGCCAGCCCAAAGGTCAGTGATAAACTGGTGGTACCAAAACCCACACCGTTACGCCAACAGAAATACGCCCACAGCATCATGACCCACGAATCACCGCAGCGGTCATTCAACCGCGGTAAACCATTGGCGGTACACACCGCCGCGCTCAAAATACACACACACATACAAAACAACACCACATTGGACAATTCAAAATACACACACCACACCCGCAACACTATAAAACACACACCCACAACCCTTTACAACCCAAAGATTTTGGCAAGTGAGAGAGAGACAAGCCAGGAGCAACCACTGAATCTGAGCCACAAAACACCATCACCTATACACCATCCACGCACCTCACAGCACACACCCCAACACATCACCGCACAACCCTCACACACACCACTCACACTACACCCATGGCACCACAACGACACCCCAGATTCTCTGAGGAGGAGCTAAGGGTCATGGTGGAGGAAATCATCTGGGTAGAGCCACAGCTATTCCGATCACAGGTGCAGCAGATGTCCATTGCTAGGAAGATGGAGCTATGGCAGAGAGTTGTGGACAAGGTCAACGCCGTGGGACAGCACCCCAGAACAAGGGATGACATCAGGAAGAGGTTGAACGACCTACGGGGGAAGGTGCATTCCGTAGTAGCAAGACACCAGATTGCTGTACAGAGGACTGGCGGTGGACCCCTACCTCCTCCCCCACAACTAACAACATGGGAGGAACAAGTCTTGGTGATCATGCATCCTGAGGGCCTGGCAGGAGTAGCAGGAGGACTGGACTCTGGTAAGTCAAATCTTTACTACTTTATCCCCCCCTACCTGCATGCCATCACAAACTCCTACCCCTACCCTCACCCCCATCACTCCACCACCTCACATATACCCCACCATCACAACCTACCCATCCCAGTACCAAGCCCTGCATGCAACACCAATGCATGGACCCCCATCACAGACCTGCATGGACACCCATCACCACAGCATGCACACTAGTGACAATCACTTAGCCAACCAAATCACAACTCACACAACCCAAAGCTGCCTTGGTAATAACAACCATAGAGGGAAACATACCCATGCACAAGATGTCACACACTGCATTTACATCCTCACAGGACCCCCACACAAAGTCACCGGAGAGGAGGTGCCAGCAACATCCAGTCCCCCCACAGAAGAGGCCCACAGTGAAGACAGTAGCTCTGAACGCCTGGATCAGGATGACCAACCTGGCCCATCAGGGACCTCTGGACAGTCGATGACCCAGCCACGGTCCCAAACCACCACAGAGGCTCCCCCCTCAGGAAACACCAGCACAGCACCCACCCAGCGGGCCCATCCCTCTGTCCCCAGGACACATCAATCAGCAGTGTGTCCACCACTGCAGGGACCCCAGGAAACCCCACAAACACAGGACGATAAGGGACCTGGGTTCAGTGGCAGTGGGCACACGGTTCAGGGGACAGAGGCACAGGACAACAGGGAAGCTGGGAGGACTGCTGTGCGGCAGGGGGAGGACATGCCCAGGGAACCGACTCTCCACAAGGCACTCACCAACATCCTGAGAGCATACCACCATTCCCAGAAGACCATGGGCCAGATATTGGCCAAGTTGCAGGAGACCCAGCGGCTGCAGGAGGGACAGTACCTGGGGATCAGGGAGGACCTGAGGGACATCCACACTACCCTAGTCACCATTGCAGGGGTGCTGGCAGACATGGCCAACACCATGAGGGAGGCAGTGGCACACCAACGGGCCCCCCACACTAGCCATGATGATGAACAGCCCTCCACCTCCGCCAGAGCAAGTAGACAGGAGGCCCGCCACAAGACCAACAGGCCACCAGCACCCCACCCCCTGCAGAAGGAGAACCACCCCGCAAACGGTTCCTGCGATCCAAATAGAAGCCAGAGAACATTGCCAAGACCCCCACCAGGAAATAAGACTCTCCTGATTGTCACCCTTCTGTCCCACTTTGTTACCCTGTCCACCTTGAACTGCCAATGCTCCCCTTCCTATGCCCCCTTGGACAATGCACCTGTGATACAAATAGACTGGACTCTGCCCTGGACTTTCCTCCATCAGCAACCCAGCCCATTGCAATACCCCCTCCACTTATTAGCACATAAATAAACACCCTTGGAACAAATTCAAGTATGGAGTCTGTAAATTGTTTGACATATGTATTAGTTTAACGAACTGTAAACATTGCAATTGAAGTGTACTGTAATATTTACATAGCTATGACCTTTAGTGGGTAGCAGTAAACACACCAGGAGCCAGAGTGGGGCACAGAGATCTAAAAATAGAGATGCCAAAGGGTACAGTAAGTGGCCATAGAAATAGGGAAATCAGGCAGCCATGTTCAATGTCAAACACAAAACTGCAATGGAAGGTGAAGTTACAATGTCCTACCTGTGTGTCACTGGAAGTACTCTTGAATTAGTGTACTTCTGTTGTCCACATCTTCTTCCTCAGCTTCCTCTTTGTCACTGTCCACAGGCTCTACCGCTGCCACACGACCATCCCCAGGCTCATCCTCCTGCAGAAAAGGCACCTGGCTTCTCAAGGCCAGGTTGTGCAACATGCAACTATGATCTGGCACACCTTCTTGGGTGAGTAGCACAGGGATCCACCTGTCAGATGGAGGCACCGGAATCTGGCCTTCAGGAGGCCAAAGGTCCTCTCAATGATCCTCCTTGTTCGCCCATGTGCCTTATTGTAACATTCCTCTGCCCTTGTCCTGGCATTCCTCCATGGGGTCAGTAGCCATGAGAGGTTGGGGTAACCAGTCACCTGCAAATATTCACGGGATACCTGTTAGCCAAACATTCACCCTTAGGGCCAAACCCACACCCATATACCTACATCAACTGGGTGGTGACCATGGGCTCACCTATTAGCCACACCAGGTGCCTCTGGAGTTGAGACATCACATATGGGATGCTGCTATTCCTCAAGATAAAGGCATCATTCACAGAGCCAGGATACTTGGCATTGACATGGGAGATGTACTGGTCTGCCAAACACACCATCTGCACATTCAGAGAGTGAAAGCTTTTCCTATTTCTGAACACTTGTTAATTTCCCCGGGGGAGGACAAATGCAATATGTGTACCATCATTGGCACCAATGATGTTGGGGATTTGTTCCAGTGCATAGAAGTCAGCCTTCACTGTGGCCAAATCCTCCACCTGGGGGAATACGATGTAGCTGCCCATGTGTTTCAGCAGGGCAGACAATACTCTGGTCAGCACGTTGGAGAACATAGGCTGTGACATACCTGATGCCATGGCCACTGTCGCTTGGAAATAACCACTTGCAAGGAAATGGAGCACTGACAGGACCTGCACTAGAGGGCGTGGCGGATAGCTGAAATCATGTCTGGCTCCAACTGGGCACACAGTTCTTGGATTGTATCCCTATCAAGTTTGTAGGTCAGGATAATGTGCCTGTCCTGTATTGTCGCCAGGTCCACCAGGGGTCTGTACACAGGGGGATGTCTCCATCTCCTATTCATCTGTAGCGGTTGAACTCTAGGGTGAAAAACGGTGAGCAGAAGGTCATATTCACACATGTCATAATTAATATTCAATTCTTCCTTTACAGAAACAGTATGTGAACTCGTAAGTCACTTGATGTGCCAATGTCTGCTGTGACGCACTTAGGTGCCATGGCCTGTGCCCCCCTGAAATGGTGGCTGCCTGACCTGTGAGGAGAGACAAGTGGAAATGAGGTAAATCCGCTGGCGTTGTGCGCCGTTGCGGTCGGTGGTCGACGACCGCTGCGCAACATTGCATTGGTTATCATTGGGCCCTATGGGTTCCGGGGCCAGTGCCGATGTACGCCGGCGGTAACGGTAGGCACTGCCCCGAACGTGACCGCCATTTTCTATCTGTGCACTCACTTGCTACCTGACCTTCAACAGGAGAGGACCTACACTGCAAGTGCTGCTTTGACCTGTAGTGTCTGGGGAAAGGGCCCCTGCCTTCACTTCCGAGGAGTTGGAGAAACTAGTGGATGGGGTCCTACCCCAGTACACTTTACTTTATGGTCCTCCAGACAAACAGGTGAGTACACTGTGAGCATGATACGTGGGCCACAAATGTTTGTATTGCTGTGTGTCTAAGCCCCATGTAGGGGGGCGCTGAGGGGTCCTGGGAAGAGTGCTGCATGTATGGTGGTCAATCTCTGTGCATAAGGGGATGGGAGGAATATGGTGGGCCATGAGTATGACAGTCCGGACGGTATGACTAATACCTTTTCTGCTGTATTTTTCCTGCAGGTCAGCGCCCATCAAAAAAAGGGTATTTGGTGTGACATCGTCAAGGAGGTGTGGACCCTGGGGGTCTTTGACAGGCGGAGACCCACTGCCGCAAACGGTGGGAGGACCTGCGCCGCTGGGCAAGGAAGATGGCGGAGGCCCAGCTGGGGCTGGTCTCCCAACGAGGAAGGGGTGCCTGTCGTACTCTGACCCCCCTGATGTTCCGCATCCTGGCGGTGGCCTATCCGGAGTTGGATGGGCGCTTGAAGGCATCACAGCAGCCACAAGGGGGTGACTACAGATCCTGAATCATGACTTTGCGCGCATTCAGGTATTACCTGGGTGGGGGATGTGGGCTGTGGGTGCCCCTAGGCCAGGGCGAACATGGCAGGGTATGTTCAATAATGGGCAAGATCAGATGCACTCCAACCCCAAAAGTGTTAGTGGGCATCTACTACTGGGCAGGGTCCTGTGGGTTTCAGGTGTGCAGCTAATGGCGTTAGGCATTTTAACCCATGGGCTGGTGACTATCTTAGTAACTGGTAGTGCATGGCCTAGTGCGCAGGGCTGTTCCCTGTGTGTTGTGTACGCCAACGGTAGTGTTGTTGCTGGCATTGACCAAGTGTATCCTCTGTCTCTCCCCCCCCCTTTTTGTTTTGTGACCCTGTCCTTGTGTGCATTAGTATCAACTGGCGGAGGAGCACAGGCACCAGCGATGGAGGGAGCTGCATCCCACATGGGCCTGGAGGCCTAATCCACCGACGGTGAGGGCACAAGTGGGACGGAGGGCGAGGGGAGCACCACGACGGAGACAGGAGGAGACACTACTGACAGCGACTCCTCCTCCGATGGAAGCTCCCTGGCGGTGGCGGACACCTCTGTGCCCACCCAACTAGAGGTACAGCCGCCACCCCCCGTACCAGCACCACCCTCCCAGCAGCCCCTCAGCGTGTTTCCCGTGCCCGCTCACCCAAGAGGGTGGGCATCTCCTTTGCCCCAGGCACTTCAGGCCCTGCCCCAGTCAGCCCTGCTGCCCTCAGTGAGGAGGCTATTGACCTCCTGAGATCCCTCTCTGTTGGGCAGTCAACCATACTGAATGCCATCCAGGGTGTAGCAGGGCATTTGCAACAAACAAATGCATACCTGGAGGGCATTCACTCTGGCGTGGCGGCCCAACAGAGAGCATTCCAGGCTCTGTCCTCCGCACTGATGGCAGCCATTGTCCCTGTCTCCAGCCTCTCCCCTCCAACTTCCTCTACCCAGTCCCAATCCCCTCAACCCCAGCCTATCCCAAGCACATCTTCAGACCAGCAATCACCCAAATCAACACAAAGAAGTGGTTCAGGCAAACACAAGCACCACACTTCATCTCACAGGCACTCACACAAGCACCATCCACATGCAGACACACCAACATTCACTGCCTCCACTGTGTCCCCCTCCTCCTCGTCGTCCCCCTCCCTCCCAGTAGCGTCTCCACTCACACATGCATGCACTACATCCTCATCCACCTCCTCCATCACCAGGACGCCTATCACTACACGCCCCTCACTGGCAGTCACCACCCCCACATCCATGCACACGTCCCCTGTGTCCTCTCCCACTGTGTCTGTGACCCCTCCTCCCAAAGTACACAAACGCAAGCACACTCACACCCAACAGCCATCCACATCACAAAAGCATCCAGCCCATGCACCTGCACCCAAACAGAGCAGACTGACACCTCCTACAACCACTCCCTCTTCCCCCACTCCCAAAGCTTCACCCTCTTCCCACCCCAGTGTCCCTAAGAAGCTTTTTCTCACCAACATTGACCTCTTCCCTACCACTCTCCCCCCTGTCCTTCAGGGTGGCCAGAATCCAGCCCAGCACCTCAGCCACCCAGTCCACGGCCACTGTGGTTTCTGCAGCTATTGCAGGAGTGAGAGGCTCCAAGGAGGCACCCGTCAGTCCAGCCAGTGTGCCAGCAACACCTGCCAAGGCCAAGAAGGGTCTGCCACCTAGCAAGGGCAAGAAGGGGACAACAGCCAGCATGGGGAAGGAGGCACAACAAGCCAGCAAGGGTACAACAAAGACACCAGCTGGCAGAAGCAAGGAGGCACCACCATCTGCCAAGGGTAGGAAGGGGCACAGAACACCAGCCATGGCACTTCAGCCATCCAAGGCTGCAGGTGAAGGCCTGGAGGCTACCACCACCACTGCCAGCACCGCCACCTGCACCGCCGCCAGCACCGCCACATGCACCGCCGCCAGCACCGCCACATGCACTGCAGCCAGAAGCACCACTGGCAGCAGCAGCAGCCCCAGTGGGCAACCGTCCGAGGCTGCAGGTGAAGGCCTGGAGGCTACCACCACCACTGCCAGCACCGCCACCTGCACCTCAGCCAGCACCGCCACCTGCACCGTGGCCAGCGCTGCCACATGCACCGCGGCCAGCAGCACCACTGCCACCAGAAGCAGCCCCAGTGGGCAGCCGTCCGAGGCTGCAGGTGAAGGCCTGGAGGCTACCACCACCACTGCCAGCACCGCCACCTGCAGCACAACTGGCATCCACTGAGCAGCCATCATCGCCGGCGAGCAGTGTGTAGTGGTGACAACATGGGCTGCAGTGCGTCCTGGCCCCTGCAACACCTGTCTGTGTGACACCCAGGTGAGAGCTGTGACCTTGCCCCATCCAGGATGAAGCACACTGGGCACAAGGCCCCCTCCAGAACCAGTGGAAGAAGCCATCCACTCAGCCCCTCCTTGCCAGGATGAAGCACACTGGGCACAAGGCCCCCTCCAGAACCAGTGGAAGAAGCCATCCACTCAGCCCCTCCTTGCCAGGATGAAGCACAATGGACACAATGCCCCCACCAGAACCAGTGGAAGAAGGCATCCACTCACCTCCTCCTTGCCAGGATGAAACACAAAGGGCACAAGGCCCCCTCCAGAACCAGTGGAAGAAGCCATCCACTCACCTCCTCCTTGCCAGGATGAAGCACCATGGGCACAAGGCCCCCTCCAGAACCAGTGGAAGAAGGCATCCACTCAGCTCCTCCTTGCCAGGATGAAGTACACTGGGCACAAGGCCCCCTCCAGAACCAGTGGAAGAAGCCATCCACTCAGCCCTTCCTTGCCAGGATGAAGCACACTGGGCACAAGGGCGCCTCCAGAACCTGTGGAAGATGCCACCCACTTGGGAGACTGTGGCCTTCCACACCCCAGGACCAAGCAGTGGGCACACCACCCACTTGAGAGACTGTGGCCTTGCACTCCCCAGGACCAAGCAGTGGGCAACCCACCCACAAGAGACTGTGGCCTTGCACTCCCCAGGCCCAAGCAGTAGGCACACCACCCACTTGAGAGACTGTAGCCTTGCACTCCCCAGGACCAAGCAGTGGGCAAACCACCCACTTGAGAGACTGTGGCTTTGCACTCCCCAGGACATCGCAGAGGGCATGTAGCCCCCTCCAGGAGCAGTGGCGTTGTACTATCTTCCGGCTGAGGTGCCCCCCCATTCCTCTTCCCCCTGAGGTGACTGTGTGTTTTCAACCTGATGCCCCTACAGTGTTCTCTCTGTATTGAGGCAAGAGTCAAGTGTGGCCTTGGCCTATGTGTTTTGTGCCAGTGGGCCACAGACATTTTTGGGTGGGCATTGTCCCTCCTTTTGTATATATTGTATATATTGTAAATACTGTTTATTGCTTTATGAACGTATTTCTCATATTTACTAATATTACACTCATTTTACTCCATTCCTTTTGTCCTTGCATTATTCCTGAGGGTTACGGGGTGTATCTGTAATGTTGTTGCATGTCATTGTGTGTATGGTGGTGGAGGTGTTGCGTGTTGTGTGTGTGTGTCACTCTCCTTTTCCTCCGCCCCTCCTTTGTGTGTTATGTCTTCGCCGGCGTTAGTGTTCCTGGTGTATGAGAAGGTAGACCAGCATGGGGAACACCTGCAGTTCGGGCTCCATGGCGTCGTGGTTCTTCCCTGAGTGTCGAGAGGTGAGTTGTTTCCCTTCAGTGTTCGGTTTCTCTCGTGCTTTTGATGTCGTTGGTTCCTCCCCGGAAAAGGTGGCGGATAGTCGTCTTGTAATGCAGTGGGCGGTACATTGTCTTCCTCCTGGCTGTTGGCGGTTACCGCTGCGGTTTTTGTTGCTACCCCTGTGGCGGTCGTGTTTTAAAGTGGCTCTTTTTGTTGGCGGTTTCCGCCGTGGTCATGATTCAATTTTTTTACCACCGGCCTGTTGGCGGTATTACCGCCGCTTTGTCACCGACCGCCAGGGTTGTAATGAGGGCCTAAGGCCCTCATTTCGAACACGGTGGGAATTCCCGCCGTGTTCGGGCTGGCGGTCTTTCCATCGACCGCCAGCCTCTTGGAAAACCCGCCGGTCGTATAATGATCTCCCCGCCAGGCAGACAGTGTCTCCGCCGGCCGGCCTGGTGGGGAACACGGCCGCAACATTGAGGGTGGCGCCAATGTTGTTGTGCGGCTGGTGCAGCAGCACCCGTCGCGCATGTCACTGCCCGTAAATTGGGCGGTGACATGCACAACGGGTGCCTGCACGGGGGCCCCTGCACTGCAAATGCAATGTGCATGGGCAGTGCAGGGGCACCCCCTCCGCTAGCAGGGTAGCGTAGCATGGCGGTGGGTGATGGCTGCCGCTGGCGGCCGTCACCCTTTTCTTTATATGGCGGTTCTACCCGCCATGCCGGCTGGCGGCTTCAGCCACCACTGCCGGCATGGCGGGCCGAACCGCCATGTTCGAAATGACCGCCTAAGTCTTTTCCATTAAAAGAAACCTAGCAGCAATTAGCAAACAAGAGAGACAAGTTTTCTGGCCCCAACAAAGTTCCAGACTCCATTTATAACTCAGGCCCTATTTTATGAGGGCGCTACCACGCCTTTAGTTCAACAGGGCTCCTCTACCATCCTCCTGCCACACCAATATAAACCAATTTATAAGAAGGACGATAGATACAGTCCTGCCAATTATAGCTGATTAGCTTTCTAGATAACTTACAAAAATCTTTTCCTCTTTTAGGCTCTCCAGGCTCGTTGCCTGAGGTGGGTCCAATTCGATACTGTAATAGCCTTAGCCACCTCAAGAAAGGCTCTTGGTGATGTCCTGATTTACACGAACGACAGGGCTCAAGGATGGTTTAGTATGTCAGGGATATGCTGGGGGCAGATTGCTCTTTCTTCAGCTCCACAGACTCCACAGTTACCATTTAAATGTGACTTAAGTCATTCTGTCCGTTAAATGTGTATTGAAATCTGAATTATTTTCCATGCAGCAGGATTGCGCTGGGTTTTTACATAGCGCGATGGAGGGGCCCGCGGGAAGCAAGAGCAACGCTCTAGTCTTCCCGTGGGTCATTTCGGGAAAGGAAGTGACGGCGAGGGACAGGGATTGGGAAAAAGGTAAGTGGGGGTGGGTCTAGGGGGAGGAAATAAAAGGGGTTGGGGTGGAGGGACCGGCCTCTTTTCCGCGCTACCATCGCGCGTTTTAATTTGGAGTCGGCCGGTCCCTGGGGATCTTCCATAGTGGGGAGTTTGTGGTACAGGTAGGCTGGGGTTTAGGGCAGGGAAGAGGCATATGGGCTTCTGCCTTGGGTTTAATACTTGGGGGCCGGGGCACGCTTTCAGCCCGCGGGGCCCCCTTTCACAATTACTGGGGGCGGCCATGCGCTCCTTTCGAGCGGCTGCCCCCCCCCACCCCCTCTCTCTCAAGATTCAAGACACGTGTTTGCTGGCCAGCGGGCCTGCACTCGCGGCTTCAGGCGTGGGGCCCTCGCCACAGGCCTTCAGGGCCCAATTTAGCGAGTTAGGGCCAATACAGGCCACCCCCCCCCAAAACAAAAAAAAATATATATATTATTATGAAAAGTAATAAATACAATTTTGTACAGGGAGGGTATTACGCAAGGAAACATTAACGCGCTCACAGGCCCACCCCCCCCCTCCTCTGGTCAGGCCCCGCATCAAGACCCTGGGAGGCGGCAGGTTACGCAAGGCCCACGTATCCCATATCAACACTCCCTTGGTGGGCCGCAGCAAGGGGGCACGGGCAGGCAAGTGTAGGAGGGACCCCTGCCCCGGACATGTCCGTGCCATGCGGCCGGCGGCCGGAGAGGCCAGCAGACAGTACAGGCAACGTAGGAACCATGCCCCAAGACAGAGGAAGGGGCAGCTGGGTACGGGTCCCGAACAGAAGGGGACAGGAAGTCGGGGAGGATAGTGGTTTAGGTAGCACGATGGGAGCCAGTGGCGCATATGGCCATGCGGCGCGCGGAAGGTCAATGCCAACGGAAGAGGTTGGTAGAAAGAAGGCGACACCACCGGGGCGCAATACGGCCCTGGCACGTTGGTCAGAAGCGCTAGAGGGGCCTCCGGCGGCCTTCTCTACTCCGCAGGATCGGGGACAACACAGAATGGCGGACGCCATGTGGGTCACAATGACATGTCTAACAAATGCATGAGGATGAGTGGGAGTGTTGGAAAAACGGATGTGTGCAAATAGGAGGTGCTGGAACTGGACTATGAATAGGTTTCTGGAAGAAGGGGAAGAGGGGGAGATCTGGGAAACAGAGGTACACAGCATAAGGGGGAAGGGAAGAGGACGCAGGAGCGGCGCAACCCCTCTCTCCGTTTCTATTTTTAGGAGCGGGACAACAGCACGGGTCCACATGAAAGAAGGCAGGACCAGGCACGGGGCCTAGGGGCCCGGAAGGTTTCGCGGCTTTCGGCTACACGTGGAAGAGGTAAAGGGCAATGGTGGTAGGTTTGGGGGATGGCGAAAAGGGGATGTAATCTCAACTTACAAGTCCTTTGGAGTGGGGGGAAGTTTCGACAGTTGACACACTGCTGCGAGCCAGAGCTACAACTGAGGGCGAGGGCGGGGACAAGACAGCAGGAGAGAAGGCAGGCACAGGAGAGTAGGAAGGAGGAGAACACACGAAGAGGCTACCCTATATGGGTCTGGCTATGCCATTGTGCTCACACGTAGCGGAACAAGCGAAGGCAAGGATATGGAGACCCGATTATGTTGACATTTTTTAAACTATTACATAAGGACATACAAGCCAAAGGAGGGTCTAAGGAAGAGGAGTAGGAGTTGGCCCATAGGCCAAGGGTGCCAATTAATATGGACGTCAGGTTTTTTAATTTTGCAAGCATTTATTGCGAGAAATATCCTGACATAGGCTATAGCGCTATTTAAATACAGGGACATCATTAAGCCATGGGGGGGATGTAGACTCAGAATTATGGATGAAGTGGATGGCATCATCACAATCCGCAGCAGCGACACATACGGCCAGTGGGTTACCGGTGGTATATAAGCCGTTTCAGGCACGTCCAGCCCAGGGGGGTGAGGGGGGGACAAAGAACAACATTTAACATGACAGGAGCATGCAGGAATTTCAACAGGGGTTTCTACTCCAGACATCCTTGTAAAAATGAAACATGACTGCTCCAAGTGCGGGGGCCGTCACCAGGTTACTCAATGTTTTTCACTCTCCAGTCCCTCCGTACAACGGAGAGCGGCAAAAGGCAGAGGGACTCAGGGCGCTACTGCTCCAAAGGGGGCCTACGCCAGTTAGGTTAGTTTATTTTACCAGGGCTGCGTATATACACGGGTAGGGCAGCTGCTTTGAGTTAGCAGAAGGGTTTCAAGAAGGTTTCAGGGTCAGTTATCACGGCCCACGGGTGAGACACTGGGCAGACAACTTGCGGTCTGCAAAGGAATTACCACAGGTGGTAAGGAAAAAAGCTGGACAAGGAACGTCATTGGGCAGAATTGCGGGCCCGTTTCTTATGAGTGGCAAAGTTAGATTTTGATGATATCCCCGCTGGGACTCGTGCCGAAGAAGGCCCCGGGTGAAATCAGGTTGATACATCACCTCTCATGGCCGGAGGGCACATCTGTTAACGATTCCATGGCAGCGGAAGACACCAGACTGGTGTATGCATATGTGGATGATGCCGTAAAATTGGTCAGGGCGTGCGGCCATGGGGCAGAACTGGAAAAATGCGATATACAATCAGCTTTCAGGTTATTGCCGATACACCCAAAGGATTTTTTGATTTGCTGAGGATGCAGCTTGAAGGGGCAATATATGTGGACAGGGTCCTGCCCATGGGTCGCGCGATATCATGCGCGTTGTTCGAAGTTTTTAGCACCTTCATGCAGTGGGTCTTTTGTCAAGAGTAGTGGGCATTATGCGGTGACACATTATTTGGATGACTTCCTTTGCGGGAAGGAAAGGTTTCGTGGGGAGTGGCCGGACGGCTCTGGAAGATTTTCAGGATATGGCACAGCAGATGGGAGTGCCGTTGGCACCCAGAAAGACCAAAGGCCCCTCATAGGTTCTCACCTTTCTGGGTAGGGTCTTAAGACTCCATTATAATGACGGCCAGATTACCGGCACAGACAGTAACGGAGATGCTGTTTTTCTTGGTCACGGTGATAGGAAGCACGAAAAATCGATTCGAGACAGCCCAGAAGCGGTTGGGGTACCTTAACTTTGCTTGTAGGACAGTTAAAGGGGGAAGGACGTTTTGCAGGTGATTAGGGTTGTACATGTCAGGCGCAGTTTTGCCACACCACAGAATAAGAGGGTCAAGGGGACTCGGAAGATGTTAAGGTGGGAAATATTTCTGAAACAATTAATTGGGGTATCCAGGTGGTTCTGGGAAGAAGAGACAGTATGGCAGGTGCAGATATTTTCAGATGCGGCAGGAGCGCATGGTTTTAGAGATTTTCGGGGATGGCAGATGGACAGCATTTTGGTGACCACTAAGGAGGAGCATTGCTTTTCTGGAAATTATTTTCCCTTTCTGGTGGCCATAACAGTATGGGGGCGCGAGTTAGCAAATAGGACAGTTTTCTTCAGAACCAACAACATGGCTGTCGTGGAGCTAGGAATGGACAGAAAGCGAGGGATGTGAAGGTTTTTTGCGCTGTTTGCGCCGATTCATGTTGCAGGGCTTATCTCTGAATTGTGATCTTTAAAGCTGTCCATATACCAGGAGTGGCCAGCGAGATTGCGGTTTCCCTGACCCGTTTTCACAGTGGCAGCGTTTCTGTAACCTGGCGTCAGGAACGGAGCGGACCAAGACAGCGGTCCCGGCAGACAATTGGGAATGGGGGGTATGATGATCACGGGTGGGTGGAGATGTCTTTAGCGGACTCCTCTCGGCGAAGTTACCAGCTGGCCTGGGTGGGTTTTTTTTCAGTTTTTGAGCGGTTACAGGAAAGTTTTTGGGGGCAGAGTGACAAACAGCTAGAGCATCAGGTGTTTTGAGTTTTTTGTACTGTGCATGATTCAGAGAAGTTATCAGCGGCCATTATTGGGGGTAAACTGGCAAGTGGATCTTTTTATGGCAATTGTTTTTGATCACGACCCAGCAAGAAAGGATCTGTTGGAAGAATGTTAAAAGGGTGGGGCAGAATCAGAGCGGTGGGGGGTAGAACGGCCACGGAACCCATTGATTTTGAGTTGTTGCTAGAGTTGTTACACGAATTACCGGTATGTTGTGCAGATGAATACGAGCTAGCACTTTTTCCGTTTAGGCAGGGGGGATGTTTTTGGAGCTTTTAGTCAATCCTCACGGTTATCAAATAAGGAAGACGGGTTTTTTTGTGCACAGATCAAGGTCCAAGCTCACTAGTTTTCAGCTCTTACGAGTGTTGAGGATGGCGTTGGGACGTGGGGCCGCCGGGCCATGGTTTTTCGGCACACATTCGTTAGGATTGGGGCAGCTACGGCCGCAACACATTTGGGTTTGGGACTGGGCAAAAGATCAAGGCGAGAGTCCGCTAGCGATCAAGGTGTTGGGAACTTTAAGTTAAGACCCTGAAAGGTGGGGCGATACAGTTGGAGGGGGTTTTAGAAGGGGGAGGGGGGTTGTTCTGTCAAAAAACACAGGTTACAGTTATTTTTACATTACAGGAGATGCGTTTGGTCCATCACAGAGCAAGATGGTTACATGGCTGGTCGGCCATTCATTTGTCCACTGGGCAGCGAAGTTCGCGGAGAAAACAGATATATGGTCGGGTCCTGGGACTATCCAGCAGGCGGCACGAGGTGTTATGGTGGGACAAGAGCAGAAGGCGGTGGGGTAACCTGCTTCCTTTCATCACTGCTAATTTATTGAACTGGGGATGTTGCATAATTGTTAATCATACATTTGGGAGAGGATGACCGTGTGAAATTGTCAGAACTCACGCTACTGCAACACATGCAGAGGGATTTGGAGATTCTCAAGCAAAAATGGCATGGTACATACTTGGGTGGATAGAATTTGTTCCACGTAGAGGGTGGAGAGGGGCATTTAAGTATGAAGCCAGGGAGCGGGCTCGAAGGAGTTAAGGTTTTTTTTGCTGAGCGCAAAGATAAAAAATTACTGAAACACGAGAACATTACAGAGCAGGAGGTTGCACTGTTCAGAAACGATGGTGTTCACCTGTTCACAATGGGAAACGCATAATATCTGACAGATCTGAGACTGCTGGCGGAAGATTTGCGGGGAGAAAATTTGTGGATTACAAACAAGAAATGAGAAGTACTGGGTCACAGTATCGTGGCCTTTGGGGGGGTGGGGCAGCAAAACGCCAAATGGGTTTGTGCTGGTTGGCAGAAGATAGGGGAGGGTGGTGAGTCAGATGCGGGCTTGGCCACCCTTCCAGGGAATAAACAAGCAGGTGAAGGCTCCGAGTGGGGGTACGCACGAACCAAATGGGGCATGAAAGGAAAAGGGGAGTGCGTAGGGGAATGGAAACGAGATAAGGGTTTGAAGGAGAAGGATGAGCGAGGAGATGTTAATAGGAGGGCGTTATTAAAGTTACGGTTACGTTTGAAAGTTAATGGTTATGTTACTTATGCAATCCTGTCCTAATAAATGACCTTTTACACTAAAACAGCTGTCACTGAATTATTTCCCGATGGAGGGGCCCGCGGGAAGCAAGAGCAACGCTCTAGTCTTCCCGCGGGTCATTTCGGGAAAGGAAGTGACGGCGAGGGACAGGGATTGGGAAAAGGTAAGTGGGGGCGGGTCTAGGGGGAGGAAATAAAAGGGGTTGGGGTGGAGGGACCGGCCTCTTTTCCGCGCTACCATCGCGCGTTTTAATTTGGCCTCCCACCCACCCGGCAATTGGAAGAGCGATTGGAAGGACGGAAGTTAGAGTCGAATAGCAAGGGGGGGAGGGAAATTGTCAGTTAGGGCAGGTTGCAGGGGTGAGCGAGCAGTAGATGGGGGAAGGTGGTGAGTCAGATGCGGGCTTGGCCACCCTTCCAGGGAATAAACAAGCAGGTGAAGGCTCTGAGTGGGGGTACGCACGAACCAAATGGGGCATGAAAGGAAAAGGGGAGTGCGTAGGGGAATGGAAACGAGATAAGGGTTTGAAGGAGAAGGATGAGCGAGGAGATGTTAATAGGAGGGCGTTATTAAAGTTACGGTTACGTTTGAAAGTTAATGGTTATGTTACTTATGCAATCCTGTCCTAATAAATGACCTTTTACACTAAAACAGCTGTCACTGAATTATTTCCCGATCGCGCTCGGTTTTTGGGTTTTCAATAGCGCAATCGCGCTAATTTCTTTTTTTTTTCAATTTATGTGGCAAGAAAAAGCCCGGTTAGGAGTTTACAACGCTAATAGCTCTAACTTGAGCAAATGCGAGACCCGTTGCATTGCAAATGCTTGTTTAGTTGATGTTACCTCGGCTTAAACATTGTACCACAAAGTTTTAGATCTGTATCTTGCCACTGAATATTTTCGTCCCTAAGAGAGGTAATGCATCTCCCCAAAAACACTACTGTTCATGTTGTGTTAATCTTGTTGAAGATAAACTTTTCCTGTTTTTTCTTCCATTATGTAATGCCCGAGTCATAAATTGCTGCTGCCTCTATCACAAACTGTACGTGTTTGAAACTTGTAGCCAGCCTAGTAGCTACCAAAGGCTCTTATACTAACCAAAACCGTGGCCATATGTATCTCGCTATCTTTTCACTGCGTGGCTTAACAAGCGCCACACTGTTGACGTGTGATATTATTGTTTTAAATTTGTATGTGTAATTTTTAACTTTACCTATTTTTAACCTTTCATATTATATAGAAGAAATACAACTGATGGATAAACACTAAGGAAACTCACTTTGGGAGGTTCATTATGGGAGAACATAACTGTGGTATAGGGAGTGGGCTTACTATTGTTTGGTGGACCTTGCAGGGATTTCAGTGAAAGGTGCAATTGGTGCCCCATATTTCCTGAAGTCTGACATTGATTGGTGTGTGCCAACTGAGATTTCCAATAGTTCTCTTGACAACAGGTTGTTTTACTACATGCATGTCACCTAGTACACAAATCACCGTCATTTACCAACCACAGTTGGTGTCTTACTATAGTTGTAAAACATTTTTTAGGATGCCCCGTTATGAAACAATAGTATTTACCCAAAATATCACACTTATGTTATCAATGGCCCTTACAAGTGTGGTCCAGATATGAAAGTGGCACAAACACACGTGGCATTTCGACCCCTAAATAACTTTTGGCAGCCCCTTTGCAAAATCACACTGTAAATATAGAAAGGTCACACATATCCAGTCTGAAATCTTTGCTGCCCAACCCCTGCATATGCACATTGCAAAAGTTGAAAACAGTTTGGAAGCCGCAGGGCATGCACTAATTACTGTCCCCAAATTGTTGCACCTGTGTCAGTTTAACTCTGATGTTTTGATGCTACTAAGCAACCCAAATGCTGAGAACCAAGTACACCACTTTAAATCTTTTTTTAAAAACTCTTTTTATTGAAACAAGGCTCAACATACAGTGCAGGCAGCGGATTCTGCAGAATATGCTTTTTACTTGTTTTCATAGCACATAGCACAGTGTGAAACTACAGAATTACATAAGACAGTTGGACAGAATCCTGGAAACCTGCTGACCCACCTCCCCCTCTCCCATCCCCTTTGGGTCCACTCCACCCCTCGTCTTCTATTTATCTTCAGAGTCTCAAAATGACGACCATCGCAAACGTTACTTTCTCATTCTTTCTGGGACATCCCGACTCTGATATACCACCTTTACGGCCCTTTGGCACCAGTCCAGATCTCTCTTCCATTCGAGAACCCCACATGTCCCGCTGTCCCCCACAATTGCACTATGTTCTGTGTCACCACTCCCGTCACTACATTTAGCCAAGTTTTCATGTGTTTGGGCCAAATTTCTTCCCTGTGATATGCAGCAGGATTCATCTGGGTTCCAACGAAATTTGTAATCCCGTCACCTTGGACATAATTTGTGTAATCTCCCTCCAGAACTCCTGTGGCCGTGGACACTCCCATATAATATGAAAAAAATGACCCAGTCATACCACAGCCCCTGACACAGAGGTCAGTTGCACTCCACCCCAACTTATTTAAGAGTGTTCTTGAGTAGTATGCCCTGTGTAGGATTCTTAATTGTATCAACCGGAATCAAGCCCTAATGGCAATCTCCCTGGGGCTCTGAATGGCCTCCGTCCAGTCATCTTCTTTTATCAACCCTATATACCCTCCCATGCTGATCGGAGGTGCTGTAGCATGTTGGGTGAGTTATTAAGTAATTTTGCATATATTAGAGAGATAGCTTTATCTGGCATTGGCTCCTGTAGGAGTCTATCCTCCAGTTGCGTCGACTCTGGGAGCTGCTCCCCCTCCAGGACATGACATCTCAGGGAATGTTTCAGTTGCATATATCAAAACTGCTCTGAGCTAGTCAACTCATACTCATCTGGAAGATCTGTACAAGACACCAGCGTCCCCGCTCTCCAAACGTCCCCCAGATACTCAATTCCAATCAGTCTCCATTGTCTAAATCCCTGTAGTTTCCCCACCTCGTGCAGTTCTATGCTCTTCCAGAGGAGTATGGTTTGTCCGTTTTTTCTCCCAGCCGAGAAGAGCTTGCTAGTGTCCCTCCAAGCTCGAACCACTGTTTGAGTGTGTTGCGGTATCAGCCCCTTCCCCCCGTCCAATAAAGGAGCGACAGATACCCCCCATGTCCATGGTCTCTCTGTCCACCCAATATGCCAAGTCATCCTGCACTGCGAAGACTCATTAGTTTACTACACTTAAGTGAGCTGCCCAATAATAGAGGCGCATATCTGGCACCGCCAGTCCCCCTTCATACACTCCGCACTGGAGCTTAGGCAAAGATATACGAGTGCACCCTCCATCCCACAGGAGCCAACAGAGCTCTCTGTTAACCTGTCTGAACATCTCTGGTGGCACCCGGTAAGGTGTATTTTGTAGGACATATAATAGGCGTGGATGGCCATCATTTTGAAAAGGGCCGCCCGGCCCATCAGCGATATTGCGAGTCCCCGCCAATGCTCCATATCTGTCCGTAGGCGCTCCAACTGATGATGCACATTCTCCTGCAAGAAAGCATCGACTACTCTAGTAATGTAGATGCCTAAATATTTGAAGCCCTCACGTACAAACAGGGCTTTACTACTCACTGGGAGTGGAGGGGCAGTCCCTACTAATGGAAAGACCAGAGATTTTTCCCAATTGATTTCATATCCTGAGTATGAACCAGAAATCTGGAAGATATGAAGCATTCTATCTATCGTGGTGCGTGGTCTGGTAGCGTACAATAGAGCGAAATGCATTCCTCCCATCCTCCCGCAACCTCTATGCTTGTCACTAGAGGATCTTGCCTAACCCAAGCTTCCAGCAGCTCCAGCACTAAAGCGAAAACCATTGGGGAGAGGGGGCATCCCTGCCTTGTACTCCTCCGCAATGTAAAGGGGCGAGAGGTTGCTCCATTGACCCGCACACTCGCCATTAGGGCCTGATAGAGGAGCTTAATCCATGCACAGAAAGAGGTTCCAAACCCCATCCTGGCCAGGACAGCAAAGTGGTATGTCCATTCAATACTGTCAAATGCCCTGCGGGAATCTAGAGACATCAGGACCGCATCTTCATGGTCCGGTGCTTCCATCATATGTAGGACTCCATACAGCCACCTCAGATTAAGCCTTGTACATCCATGAGGCATGATACCAGTTTGGTCCGAGTGGATCAGGGACATAAATACCTTTTTTAAGTCTGTTGGCCAGAACCTTTGCGAGCACTTTGACCTCCACATTTAAGAGAGAGATGGGTCGTATGAGCTGCACGTCTCAGGATTCTTAGCCGGTTTCAATATCACCACTATCGTGGCCATGCATTGATCCTCTGGGAGTGCCCCTCCCTTCTACTCTCCCTAAACATTTCCCTCATACGTTCCGCAACTTCCTTTGTCATACATTTATAGAGTTCTATGGGTAAGCCACTTGGGCCTGTCGCCTACCCACTCTGAAGGTCCCTGATTGCATCCCCGACCTCCTCTATTGTCAAGGCCAGCTCTAGTTCCTCTCTGTCTTCCCTGGAGAGTACACTGAGGGGTACATCTTTTAATAAGTCTGCACAATCCTCCACTGTGTACGCGGACTGGGACATATATAGTCGCTCGTAGTATGTGGTGAAAGCTCCAGCCATGGCCTCCCCCGTTACATGCCTCTTCCCCTCTTGATCTCTCAACATCATCACCCAGCATCTCTCCCTATCTCTATGTTCCAGCCAGGGTATTAGTTTATTCGCCTTGTCTCCAACATCATGAAGACAGTGATGTATCGCCAGTGCATGTGCCCTGGCCTTATTTTCAGTCAAGTCTCACAGCTCCTGCTGCCCCACATGAAGCCGGTGGCTCTGCTCCGAACTAGGTCTCCCCTCCCAAAACCCCCACCTCCAACGTGCCAATTTCCATTTCGAGTGTGTCACATTGTAGGTTTTTCTTCTTTTTATGCCCCCAATCAGTGCCTGTGCATGGCCCCGGGGGACCGCCTTGAATGCTTCCCATAGGATGCTCTGTGTGTCTACTGTCCCTACATTCTCTTGGAAGCATTGCGTAGCCCGTTCCCTCATCTTGTCTTGGAAGGACCTGTCCTTAAATTACCAGGAATCTATCCTGTGTGGTAGAGTTGACCCTGCCCCTGTGCCAGTCAGCCTAACTACCACTGAGAAGTGGTCCGATATGCCCCGTGGGAAATGGTCTGCCCCATGGAACTGTGTCACCTGTGTAGATTGGGTGAAGATGTAATCAAGCTGGGAATAACTGTTGTGCGCGTTTGAGAAATACGTGTACTGTTTGTCCATTGGATGGTGCTCCCGCCACATGTCAACCATTCCCATTGCGTCTGCAAACGATCTTAGCGGGCCCCTGTCAGACTCTCCACTGCTGCTAGACAGCCTGCCCCATTGCGGGTCCATTGTGTCATTCATGTCGCCACCCATCACCTGTGTCCCTTTAGGGAATGCAAGTAACATCTCAGCCAGCTCCCTAAAGGTTTCTGCATGCAGTTTTGGGGGTACATATACAGAGCAAAGACTGATCGTCCGCCCTCCAAATGTGCCTGTCTGTGCTACAAACCTGCTCAGTGGGTCTGTCCAAGTCTCTCCTGGGATGTAGGGGACCATCGACCTCACCACGATCCCCACCCATCTTGAACTGACAGTGAAGCCAGAATGTGCCTGTAGGAAGTAACCCATCCTGTCAAGTACTCTGTACCTGCTACCCTTTAGGTGGGTCTCCTGAAGAAGGACAAAGTCAGGTAGGTGCCTGCAAATGTATTGAAGGACTATTGTACGCTTAATCTTATTCCCCTGGTCGTTTACATTCCAGGTCATTATCTTTAGCTGTCTGGACATGTTCGCTTAGTTACCGTCAATGTAGTGTTGGGTCGCAGCCCTGACAGGCCCATCTGTGCCCATCTCCTTTGCTGATCCAAGACTTCCAGTACCCTCAAGTACATGCATCGTGAGCTTATAAACAACTTCTCAACTCCCATAAACAACCCTCCCTCACTTGCCACCCCTTCCCTGCTACCCTGCACAGTAGGCATAATATAGCCCACCCCCCCAACTCACAGAGTGCCTGTCACCCCCTCTGAAACATCTAACTAGATTAGGATTGGCTGGCGTCGCCAATCAAGCTGATCCACTTTCAGATACACCTTATCCCTGTACTTGTTATGTATGATAGTGCACATCTGTAATAGTTAGTCATCATTCTAAACTGAAGTAGTGCTGAGGAGTCTTCACATTGTCTCCCAGCCCTCAACAAAGGCGTCTCTGCTCCCTCCAGGACCACCCCCTACTCAAGCTGCTTCTCCGATGTTCTGCTATCCTTGGCAACTCCCCCTCTGCTCTTTTTTGGTCCCTTTGTAGCTCTTCTTCTGGGAATGCCCCAACCCTCCATTCACTCCCAGGCCTCAGCAAGTGTATTGAAGAACCAGGACCTATCTTCCGACACTACTCGCAATCAGGCAAGGAAGATCATCATGTATTTTATGTCTTTGGAGCATAACACCTTTTTGATTTAATCAAAGCTCTGACGTTTCCGTTGCATCTGGAGTGTAAAATCTGGGAAAAAATGGATCATTGCATTTTCATATTTAATGTTACTATATGAACGGGCCGCTTGGAGGATAGCATCTCTGTCCCTGTAGTAGAACACTCTTGCAATGATAGTTCTCCAAGGGCCCCCGGTTTCGGTGGTGATCCCGCCGCCATGTGTACCCGTTCGATGGAAAACAACTTTGATAAACGCTTTGGGCGGAGGGTGTTAGTTCTGGATTCTTCCTGAAAAATGTCCATGCTTGGCCCCTCTGCCCCCTCAGGGACCCCAACTACTCAGAAATTATTCCTCCGTGCATGACCCTCTTTGTTTTCAAGTCGCATAGCCATTATTTCCTGCTGGTGGGTGAGACATTGTACCTGTTCCTCTAACTTCTTTGACGTTGACTGTAGCAGGTTAATATGGGTTTCCGTAGAGGTGACCTTCTCCGAATTCTTCTGAAAGTCAGCTCGCAGCAGAGATACATCTACTGTGACAGCATCCAGTTTGGGTTCCAAGGAGGTTTTCAGATCTTGAATCACCGTCATTATAGCCCCCAGAGATGGCTCCGGCCCCCCTGGGTCTTCCATTGTCCCCCCATCTGACCTCCGGGCTCCTTAGGTGTAGTGTACTTGTCCATTTTGTTCAACTGAACTGCCCCCCTCTGTTTGGTTTCATCACCACTCCTGCGCTTACTGCTGCCGCCAGATGACCACTTGTGTGATCTTGCCGTTTCTCTGTCCACTCTGCAGGACTTCTCTGAACCACTTTCAATCTTGACTGTAAGGGTAGTAAAGCAAACGGAACACGTTTTACTCATTGACCTGTAGCAGTGGGTATAGCGATAGGGATTAATGAGACACTCAGGTAGGTGATTGAATAGAAGTGGTTTTATTGTAGAGTACAGGTGCCCTTGTAACAGTCACTGTCTTGTCTCCTTATGTGTTGGTGATCTCCTTTGTTCTTTTCTTTCTCAGGGTTCCCGGTAGTTGATGTCGTTTCCCCGGTGGTGGTGTCGTCAGGTAGACCGGAAAAGGAACGAAAAGTTGGTAAGTCGTATGTCTGGGTGATTTGTTTGTACGATTTAGTGTGGGGAGAGGGTGTATAGAGAGAGAGAGATAGGTGGAGTGAATGGTGGTGGTCTGGGTTAATACTCCAGTCCCAGGGAAAGGAAAATAAGAAAAAGAAAACGAGATGGGTATGGTTTATAGGGCCCATCCAGTCACCTCTGTGGTGTCCAAAACCTCTTTCTCAATAATAGGACCACCTTCGCTCCGTATGAGGTGGTTAGTGTTCCCCCTCGTGCTGTGCTTTTCTTTCCCCAAAATCCCTTCCCAACCGCCCTCTACTCGAACTCTCCACCCTCCTCCCTTCCCATAATAGCCCTTGTTCTGTCCTTCAGGCAGGACCGCACCTGCTGGAGCCACGCCCCTCCAGGGACTGGGCAGAGCTGCTGCCTTCTGGGACCTACTTGTCCCTCCGTGGGGTCGTCTCTGGAGGTCGATAGCTCTCGGTTGTCTGGTTCTCCTTCCTCGACGTCCAAATTGGGGTTTTCCACGTCTTCTTCTTTCGCGTTCTCCTCGTGTGTCCCGGCGTCTTTCTCCTCCTCGTCTTTCTCTGCTTGCGTGCCGTGCGCGCGTTGTCATTCTTCCCCTTTCAGGTTTTCGGAAACCCGGATATCTGGGTTTCTGACTTCTGCAATTTCATTCTCTGCGGGACCCCTGGGGCACTTGTCGGTCTGTGCATCGGCATTGTATGTAGCCGGGAGTTCTGGCACCCGGCTACATGACCCAACTTTGGTATAGAGACTCAGTACTTACTAACTCACAAAGCGTGTCTTAATAAACACATTTTCCAGCCAGAGCTTTGTCTTACAAAGGAGAAAGTACTTTATTTACTCACTCTCAACACAATACCACACAAATTATTCTGCTACAATATAAGAAGCATACTAACTCCTATGGGAAATAAACAAGTAATGCTTCATTGTGCTTTGAGTGATTCATCTTCTGCCAATGGTTGTGTCTTTAGGCTCTGTGCTTGAATTATTTTATGCTGTGTGTGGCTGTTTCACTGTGGGTGAGATTAAACAACAGTTCAGTGTATGCATATAAGAAGTCTCATGCTGCTAAAAGCCTCAGCAGGACTGTTTACCTTCATCACTGTGCAAAGGACTCATTTTGAGAGTGTGTGCTCATGCAACAACAAAATTACAGTTTCTTTACCTGCATTGTACCGCCTCCTTCCAGATGCTTTAACTATCCCACAGGGTAGTCACAATTGAGTTAGGAGTGTTCAGGTCCTAGTAGCAGTGGATACAGACCCAAACAAAATCCCACTGCCTAAACAAGATGAGGGCTCACTACAAGTGTCACTTGAAAAAGGGAGTAGCTCCACAAGCACATGAGTGAGAGTCTACTGGGGCAACCATATTTGGAGACGCGCTCCGGGATCCCTAGACCAGTGTTGTTAAAAGAGGCAAAAGTTGCAGGTGCATTTCACTGCTGTTCAACCTGGCCATTTTTGCAGGATCATCCCCAAAATTTTGCCTTCCTCCTCCTATCTTTTCTGACCTGTTTTTGTTGGCTTTAGGACTCTGGGCACTTTACTACTGCTGACCAGTGCTAAAGGGCAAGTGCGTTCTGTTTAAAATGGTATTGGTAATTGGTTTGCCTGTGATTGGCATATTTGGTTTACCAGTAAGTCCCTAGTAAAGAGCACTATGTGTGCCCAGGGCCTGTAAATCAAATGCTACGAGTGGGCCTGCTGCACTGATTGTGCTACCCACATGAATAGCCCTGTAAACATGTCTCACACCAGCCGCTGCAGTGTCTGTGTGTGCAGTGTTTATTTGCCCAAACAATTCCCTTTTAGTACATGTAAGTCACCCCTAAGGTAGGCCCAAGGCAGCCCTATGGGCGGGGTGCAGTGTATTTAAACGGTAGGACATGTACTGCTTTGTTTTACATGTCCTAATAGTGAAATACTGCTAAATTTGGGTTTCACTATTGCAAGGCCTAGCTCTTCCATGGGTTAAGATGGGGATTGCCTTAAAATATCTTTTAAGTGTAATTTCCCATTGGGAACAGGTAGAGATATGGAGTGTGGGGGTCTCCTAACTCACAATTTAAAAATACATCTTTTGGTGAAGTTGGTTTTCAAATTGTAAGTTTGAAAATGCCACTTTTACTAATTGGACATTTTCTTGTTTAACCATTCTGCGCCTCTGCCTGGCTGTGGAATACATGTCTGTGTCAGAATGGCAGTTAAGCTGTTTGTGAATTCACTCTAGACAGTCACACAAAGGGAGCTGAGGTGTGTCCTGCATATCCTGATGGGTCTTGCTGGGCTAGAGTGGAGGGAGGGGCTGACACTTGCACCTGAATGGAACTGTGCCTGTCCTTACACAAAGCAGTCTCCAACCTCCTGGAGTGTGTCTGGGGCCAGGGCAGGGAAGGCAGGGCCTTGTGCACTACAAAGACTTTCCTTTGAATTTTGCCTACTTCAAAGGCAGAAATGAGTATAACTATTGGGCCTCTGAGACCACAACTTCACAACACTTCTGGACTGAGGACATTCTGCCAAGAAGAAGAGATGTATGCTGTAGGAGTAACTGCCACTCTTGCCTCCAGTTAGAAGACTCAGGGACATCAAAAACTTCATCTACCAGTGCATGGACTCTTCTGCTGAGAGTCCTGACTTGCCAAGTGGTCCCAAATCAAGTCCCTGGGCCCTTGGAAGTGGAAACTGGTGTCCTGAGGAAGAAAATTGACGCATTGACTGGCTTGCAGCAGAAGAATCAATGCAGCGTCTGTCTTGTGGCTGAGGAACTGACCAAGCACCTGCCATGCAGTGGAAGAATCGATGCAGCACCTGTAGGACTGACGCAGCGGCTGTTCCACTGCGGCTCTATCATCACATTGCATCTGGATTTTCCCACGCATCGAACCTGGCTGTCTTTTCACATCGACCCTACACTGCAGCAAGGAACCGAGGCTGGATTACCAGAAACCGATGCATCCCCTCCCCGATGGGGAGAGAACCGAAACATCACCTCCCCTGCCAGTAAGGAACTGACGCATCACCACTCCTGCAAGGAGAGAATCGATGCATCACCTCCCCTGTCAGTAAGAAACCAATGCATCACCTCCACTCTGCAGTAAGGAACCAATGCATCACTTTGTTTTCTGGCACCACACCTCCTCTGAGGCCTGCATCCTCTTTGTTTTAGACGCATCCCAGGTACTGTGTGTTAAAAAGAGACAACCATTGATTCCTATAGATTAAGACTCTGCAACTTTTTAAACGTGATATCTTTGCTTGTGTATGCTGGATTTTTTTCATCTTGCTCTTACTTTTCTAAACTAGCGTGGAGTCCTTTTGTAGTGTTTTCACTGTGTTAGTGTGTGTGTGTGTACAAATACTTTGCACATTGCCTCTGATATAAGCCTGACTGCTAGTGCCAAGCTACCAGGAGGATGAGCAGGGGTTATCTTAGCTGTGTGGCTCCCTTATCCTGACTAGAGTGAGGGCCCCTACTTCTACAGGTGCAAACCACTGCCAACTACAGACTTTATTTCTAACACTGGTGATCAGCGGTGAGGATAGAACTTGTATTTGTACTTAACATACGGTGATTGGTGTACACTACTTCCATATGACAGACTATTGTGTACCGATATACTGTTTCTCCTTTTTTCACAATTGGCCATTTTTCTAAAGTTACTCCTGCTTCATCTTGATCACCTTGGAGCTCTGTGGTGTTGTTGCACCTGCAAAGTGTTGACAGAATGGAAATTAACTTCTGGCACCTAAACATCTACACTATGAGGTCATTTGAAGAGGTGAAAAAAAACTCGAGATGCTCAACATCCGGTATATGCTCCTCTTTCAGCTCATCTTAAAGTCATCTTTGCCTCCTCCACGTACTTTTTTGATCCACCTGAGCAAGCCTGGGAGTGGGCAACAGAGCAACGTCCCATCGATCCGGCTGACAATGTGGAGCTGAGGGGCTGTGAAGCCAGAGACCACGCCCCCGTGAGGGGGCCGTACCCCTGCAAGAGACACAATCCATCCTGGAAGTCAGCATCACTGCAAGATGAATGTGACCCTGAGACAGACCTCCCATGGGAAGAGGCCACCACCAGCAGACCAAGAGGCCTCTCTGTCAGACACTCCGATGATTTTCCAGTCCACAGAGACCCTACTGGACTCCCCACCTTAAGTGCCAATGGAGGGCTACGGACAAATCCTGGTGAATCTGGTTCTGACTAATGCAGTGGGTGGGATCAGCTGGACTGGTGATGGATTACTAAAGTTTCAGTATTTACATGGTGTGGAGGCCAGGGACTCAAGGACAAACGATCACCTGAGTATACCACTGTCCACTGGGGAAGATCCCTTATTAACTTTCCTGTACCTTGGTCTATATAGCTGTCAGGCATACTATCCTCTGAAGGGTATAAGGGATTCTGGACTGCACATACATAGTTCCCCAGTAATTGTTACTAAAATGTTCTCTATAGGGGCCACAGATGCTTCATGGGAGGAAGTATGGGGAGGGAGCGGTTGGGAGGGAGATATGTTGTTTTCATTGTTGTTGTTCTGTATTGTTTTCTTTGCAGGCACACACCACTTAAGGAGTCCAAGGTAGATATTCAGACCACAGAGCGCATTCAGACACAACCATTGACCACTTGTACCCCATCTAGAAGCCCTAAGGGGAACCTGATTGACCATATGTTCTTAGATCTGTATGCTTAAACTCATCTCCTGGAATGTGAATGGTCTCTTAGACCAATCAAGAGATCGTCATTCCTGCGATATCTCAAGAGACATAAACCAGATATAGACCTCCTTCAGGAGACACACCTTATCAGGAACCACTGCCCCTTCTTGGCACGCTTTGGCTACGATTGCATAAATCATTCAGGTCATGCTCGAGGTTTTAGGAGAGTGGCTATTTTCCTCCAAAAGACCTTCCCACTGACAGTATCCACCATACACATGGATCCCTAGGGGCAGTATGTTCAGATAGAAGGCTGATTTGAAACGACCCTCCCACTTAATCTTGTTTCCTGCTATGTCTTTCCTCACCTCCTGCAGCCCACTCTGCGTGCCCTTCTCTCTCT
Organism: Pleurodeles waltl; assembly: GCF_031143425.1. Lineage (NCBI taxonomy): Eukaryota > Metazoa > Chordata > Amphibia > Caudata > Salamandridae > Pleurodeles > Pleurodeles waltl. The sequence goes on along the minus strand of NC_090444.1, from coordinate 612,890,554 downwards.
GGTGGCGGCCCTACCAGCAGGTACAACCATTTTAGGTGGAGTCTCTAATGCGCTCCTAGACCCTACGAGGAACGTATCTGGGCTACCGCGACCAGGCAGAGTGACACTCTTTATATCTCTCAATATATGAGCAGACTCAACAGGTCTTTATGATGCCTTGTGATGCCTGGCGTTCCTGGAACCCCACGCAACAGGCCTACTCACATATGTCGGCTGCACATAAGACTGAGTCTAGGATCGACCTTCTTTGGCTACCAGCATGCAACCTTCTGCAGCTACGCTGTGTCCAGATCTTGCCAAAAGGTATTTTGGACCATGCTATCCCTGTACTTGAATGGGGCGCTCCACTGGGCGTACTCCGCCCAATGTGGAGATTCAATGCCTGGTACTTGACTGAGCAGAACTGTGTGCATTTATTGGAGGGGGAACTTCAGGCCTTCTTCCAGTGTAATGAGGGCTCGGTCTCTTCCATGGGGACTTTATGGACCACAAGCAAACCCACCCGACGGGGAAGCCTCAAGGGCTATATAAGAGGCATGGAGAAAAGGCAGCAGGTGGACATTACCGATGTAGAAAATGCAGCTCTTTGGGCTGCAACGGCACGTTGGTGGTGCCGACTCCAGTGAGGTGCTGCTCCGACTGAAAATGGTGAGAACTCATCTCCGGCAAGTCTCCTTAGAGGAGGCCCCACAATGTTGGAGGGCAACCACCCAAAGCGTGTATGCCTTCGTGACAAATCAGATAAGCTGTTGTATTGGCTGGTGACAAGAGGAGTCACTCACAAAATAGTCCCAGCCATTAAGGACTCCTCAGGTACTTTACACGAGGAGCTAAGAATGATTGCCCAGGCATTTGCAGCGTTTTACCGTGATCTGTACACTGCTCGTCCAGTGTCACAAAGGAATTGGCTTGCCCTCTTCTTCGATGCCCCTGTCATGCATTCCTGTCCCCCTGGCCCATGATTTAGATCAGCCCCTCACGGCAGAGGAGATGGGACAGGCCATTACTCAGATCTAATCAGGTAAGACCCCAGGCCCGGATGGGTTCCCCATCAAATTCTTTAAGTGTTATTGTGACATTCTGATGCCACATTTGCTAACCCTCTGCAATGAGGCACTGAAGAATGGTATACTCCCCGGAGAACTTGATACCACCATTGTTGTTGTATTGCCTAATCCGGGGCAACCTGCCATAGACTGCGCAGCACATTGTCCATTCTTGCTCATCAATGCATATATAAAGATCTTTGCCAAGGTACTGGCAAATACGATGACTCAAACCTTGTTTCATCTTATACACCCAGACCAATGTGGCTTCATGCCTGGTAGAAGTATACCCCATTGCATTTGAAGAGTGCCTTTGGGATTGTTTCAAGTGAACCGCCTTCATGGCAAATCGGCCCTCTTGTTAATTGATTTTCATAAAGCATTCAACACAGCAGCATTGTGACCGCTCTTAGAGGCCGTGCTCCACCGAGCCAGGTTTGGACCACGATTTCGAGGCCTAGAGAGGTTACTCTACCAAACACCTGCTCCACAAGCCCGGGTAAATGGAATCCCTTCCCAATCCATCAAGGAAGCGTCAGGACTATCTGTTGTCACTGCTGCTATTCGCTCCTGCGATAGAAATGTTAGCGTGTTTGATTAGATGTGATTTGAAGATGTGGGGATGTCACTGGGGAGAGGGCCTTGAGGGCCGAATTGCCCTTTACGCAGACGATTTTTTGGTCTTTCTCTGTGACCCACCGACGTGTGGGCCTCGATGCATGGAAATCCTACTGCTTTACTCAGAAGTGTCCGGGCTGTGCATAAATCCTAAGAACTTGGTCTTAGTGGAGGTAGCTGTGGATGCCTTGGGCCATCTCCGGTGCCCTGTAGTCCCAACTAGATGTAATTCCTTCATGTACCTTGGGGTCCACATCTCTACTCTTCCAGACCCAGCATGGTCCTTGAACTTCCGGCCTTTGGACCGTGCACTGTAGCGTGATCTGAATGCCTGGTCCATTAAATCCATTAGGGCAAACTGCACTGGGGTAAAATGATGTGTCTCCCCGATATCTCTATGTCCTAGTGAACTACCGCTATCATATTCCACGTACATCTGGGCAAATGGGCATCACCGCTTGTTGTTCATCTCAGCCCGCAAGTAGACCTTTGGTGGAGGACTAGGTATTCCGGATCTTTATGGTTACTATCTGGCGGCGCATCTGGTCCTGGTAAATAAGTGGTTTATGGGAGGGTGAACTGATCTGGCGTACAGGCTGGAGCTCTATCATTTGGGACTCGATGGACTTCTGGATATACTCTACAGCAGTCCTATACCTTCTACAACACCCTGCTATGCTAAAGTGTCATTGCTATGTTGGAGAGCAGCACTGCATTTTATCCAGTGGTCTGCTCGTCTGATGGAGATGAAGTCCTTTTTGCGGGTTGCCAGCTGCGGGGCTTCTCAAGCTGGGACCTACTAGGTATTACTTACCTGAGTGATGTGCATCAAGGGGGCCTTGATTTCCTTCAAAGATCTATAGGCCCTTTATGATCCTTCTTGCACCCAGTTCATTCGATATCTTCAGCTGCATCATGCCCCTCCTGCACACCTCCCCGTGATGGAGCTCACCCTGGAATACAGCCCCTGGAAGCGAAACTTTTGATGGGTTGACTGGGAAGGGGGGCAATGTCAAAGATGTATTGCTTCTTGATAATTAATGCTCCAGATGTGCTCCCCTCCCTCCTGTGTAGATGGAAGAATTGGGTGGGGGAGCTGGATGATGGAGCGGGGTGGGAGGTGTGTCTGGCTCCATAGGAGCTGGCAATCGCCTCGCTTCTGCGAATGGTCCAACTGAATTAATTACATGCGACATACTTATCCCCCCAACATATCCAGAAAATGAGGCATACAGGCCAGCCCTCCTGCCCACGGTGCTCCTCTACCACTGCTGATTTCTTTCATAGGGTGTGGTCATGTCTGGCTTTGTAGCCCTTTGGACTAGGATAGCTCACGAGCTATTGGCAGTGTTGGGGCATTGGATTGAACTGGGTTCCAAAGAAGCACTTCTGGGATTATTGGAGGGTTTTGGAGGCTCCCGCTCTGGGCGGGTTTCATAAGAGTAGCCTGCTTGATTGCTAAGAGCGATATAGCACGAAACTGGAGAGATCCTAGACCTTCCGCCATGGCGATGTGGTGACGAGGCATTGAATGGTGTGCGTTGCAGGAGCACCTACATACACAGCCAGAGGCTACCCTAAGAGACACAGGAATATATGAGGTACATGGTGTGCATATTACAGTTGGTCTTTATAAGGTGGGGAAAGGGAACTATGTCATGGATCCTTGTGATGGGGACTGATTTGACTTGTACCTGGTATATACATTTTTATGTACAATGCTTTGTGGTGTTTTACCTTTTAAACTCAATAAAATTGGTTATCAGAACATCTGTACTATGAAGCAGCTGTGAGTTTTCTGCAAGAAAAGGGGGTTGGCTGTGAAGAGGAGATCCACAAGGCAGGATCTTGAGACAGCCCTGTATTGTTATGAGGAAACACGTTGGGTAGTAACACTATCAGATGACTCTGGGGACGACTCTGAGGGCGAAGAATATAAGGCCTTGGAACCTCCTGGAGGATCCCAAACCAGAATTCCAAGAGGGCAGTGGCCCTGAGGAAATAGCAGAGCAGGGGATAAATGATTTTACAGAGGCTCAGGGGAGCACACACAGAGGGAGTCCCCTGCTGGAGCTACTGCTGGGAGCTGTGTCTCCTTCCGCACCATGTCCCCTGAGGAGTTCAAGGATAGACAGGCTGAGAGGGACCTGAAGCTGCCTCAACCAGATGGAAAGGAGGGAGGAGCTTAGGCTGACACAGCCCTAGCGGACCAGAGGAAGGCTAAGGCAGAGAGAACCTTAGCCCAGGAAAAGGAAATGATTTCAGCTCACAAGCTAAAGTTGAGAGAGCTGGAAGCCAGGAAAGCTGAGTTCAGCTCAGATAGTGGCAGCAAAAATACCATGTCCGGTACTGAAGAGAAGGTCCACATACCCAGAGACTTGGTTTCTGAGGAAACCAGGCTCAGGCATATGAGGTAGCTCCAGAGGTGCACAGACTCTCTGAGGTGGATTGGAGAATTGACACGGGGAGTCATATTCCTAGTGGTGGGACGGACACTTTACTGGCTCTAGAAGGGAGTGACAGGGAGAGGTGTACCTCCATGGAGGAAGCCCTGGTTAGGAAGTACGGAGTCACCCCAGAGGAGGGAAGGTTGAGTTTGAAGGGCGGTCAGATACTGTCTCACCTGATGGGGGATGATGTGGGGTACTTTTTCAAGGCACCGGATGGTTGGTTGAAGAGTAGTATGGTTAACACATGTGAGGGGGTTTACAATTTGACTGCTGGAGAGTGCTCTGATACCAATGAGCTTCCACTGGAAGCAGACCTCTGGGTGAGTGCCAGACTGTCTGGGATGGCTTTGGGAAGTGATCCTGAGGATGATGACTCAGGTTTTCCCCTTCAGAGGGAGGGGGAGGGTTGCAGTGACCTAGACAGGTCCCAGTGTAGTAGTGGGGGAGAAGGGTCCCACATCCTTTCCAGGAGTAGGAGAAGGGTTGGGAGTGGGCAGAGGCCCAGGGTGCCCTATCTTCAGCCCCAGTGCTTGTATTGCTCTGAGAGACCAGGTCTGTACTAAGAGACCATCCACTGAGGGGAGTCCCGTAGTGTCAGGAGAATGTGGGGGTGCAGCTGTCACAAGTGTCACAACAGTTCTGGTGTCTGGCAGCACCACTCCGGAGGGGAGGGTGCAGAAGTCCAGATGGAGGGGTTTTCTTGTGGTTATTTTGGTAGCTTTTATGGGCACACTATTTCAGCCACAGGCTTGCAGCATGTGCCCTTTAGTCTAGAAACAATTCATTTTATTGTCTGAGCAGAAGCTCTCTTCTGTGATGATGTTTTATTTTCCTTTATCTCATACGCTTTTAGCACAGAGACTGTTTTCATTCCTTTTACTCTGACATTTTCGTTCTGTGCTTTGCTCAAGGCTGTCTCCAACATGTTGTCAGTACAAGTGGAACACTGCAATCTTTGTCACTTCACGAGAAACATATGTGTTCTAAAGTTAGGGCAGGTTTCTCAGAATACCAGCTGTTTCTTTGTAAAACACCCCTCTGTCCCCTCTACATTAGAGGGAGAGTTCCAGCCAGAAAATTGCCACTGCATGTTGTCGCTTCATTGCAGATGTCTGCTGAAACTTGGTTTCTTTCCATTTACATGAGAGAGGACTCTCAGTAGACCAACAGCCCTCTTCACTGCTATCATAATCAGGTATGGGAGATGGTGTTTTCCTAGGGAACCTGAAGGGTGGATTAGGGCTAACACGGCTGTGCTCTAGTAGTACCTTAGTGGCATAGGTAGTAATCCTGACACTATTGAGGGACTTTTCTTGTGTTTCACTTTCCTTGTCACCGCATTGCTGTTATTCCGTTTATTATTCTAATCATTGCAGTACATGCTATGTTATCTATAACGCATTTGATTCAATAAAACACATTGAACCAATTTCGTCTTCTGTTTGTCTTTGCATGTCTGAAACAAATGTAACTGAGAGGAAAGAATGACATCTGTTGAACCACGATTTACCTAATAAATCAGAATGTCATGTGCACGGCTGCCACAAATCACCATCACTTGCAGGTGCTGATGAGGTACTGCTAGCTGGCTGGAAGGATTAGGCCTTGCCACACAGAGTGGAATTGTACTCAGTTCCCCACAGCATGGTGTTGTTGCTGCCCGAATCCAGCAGTCTCATTCAGTATAATGAGAGCCAAACATGAGAGGGTGAGAGGGGGAGGCAGTCCCCAGTGGGAGGACCAGTGGGTCAGGGGTTGCCTGCTCTGAGGTCAGAGCACCCCAGGAATGACCCTGGTGATGCCACTTTTGGCCAGGAGGCCTTGATACTGTGCTAGATGGACAGGGGCCAGGAGACCTATGCCAGGCACACTCTCACACAACACATGAGAAATGATTTCCCCTTGTGGGTATGGTTGTACTCCCCCAGAAGTCCTGGCTTGCCAGGCACCTGCTCAGCCTAGGGGTACGGACCCTGGTTTGGGGTACCAGTTGCAGGTTAGGAGCCCTAAACAGCTCTTCGCTGATGACGGCCAAATAGCCAGAAACACGTGTCCGAAGATACGGCACTCGCCGCACCAACTTATGGTGAAAAACTTTCAAAACTCTATTTAAATTTGTGCTAATGACTGCATTTACCATGATGCCTTGGGGTCACAAATGCTGGAATGGAAGACAGGGTGCTCCCCATTTTGACTGCTGTAATTAAGGCTCCCGTGAGCCTCTGAGCTGACGAGCTCGGGTGAAGCACCTGTGCGCCTTCTTGAGTGGTACTTAAACCTGTGAATACTTTCAAGGCAGCATTTCAAGCAACCCCGCCAGCTACACGTTGCTCTTCGCTGATGACGGCCAAATAGCCAGAAACAGGTGTCCGAAGATACGGCACTCGCCGCACCAACTTATGGTGAAAAACTTTCAAAACTCTATTCAAATTCGTGCTAATGACTGCATTTACCATGATGCCTTGGGGTCACAAATGCTGGAATGGAAGACAGGGTGCTCCCCATTTTGACTGTTGTAAATAAGGCTCCCATGAGCCTCTGAGCTGACGAGCTCGGGTGAAGCACCTGTGCGCCTTCTTGAGTGGTACTTAAACCTGTGAATACTTTCAAGGCGGCATTTCAAGCAACCCCGCCAGCTACACGTTGCTCTTCGCTGATGACGGCCAAATAGCTAGAAACACGTGTCCGAAGATACGGCACTCGCCGCACCAACTTATGGTGAAAAACTTTCAAAACTCTATTCAAATTCGTGCTAATGACTGCATTTACCATGATTGCCTTGGGGTCACAAATGCTGGAATGGAAGACAGGGTGCTCCCCATTTTGACTGTTGTAATTAAGGCTCCCGTGAGCCTCTGAGCTGACAAGCTCGTGTGAAGCACCTGTGCGCCTTCTTGAGTGGTACTTAAACCTGTGAATACTTTCAAGGCGGCATTTCAAGCAACCCCGCCAGCTACACGTTGCTCTTCGCTGATGACGGCCAAATAGCCAGAAACACGTGTCCGAAGATACGGCACTCGCCGCACCAACTTATGGTGAAAAACTTTCAAAACTCTATTCAAATTCGTGCTAATGACTGAATTTACCATGATGCCTTGGGGTCACAAATGCTGGAATTGAAGACAGGGTGCTCCCCATTTTGACTGTTCTAAACTGGTGGGAGCATTGTGCAGGACAGCTGCCACAGGTGCCGTGACAGTTCTGGAGTCTGTGGGCACTGCCTCCAAAAGGAGGGTACAGAGCCCCAGGAAGGATGGCAGGGGGAGGGAGGACTCACCCCTGACTCCTTTCCAGCCTAAGAATAAAGACTTGGGGCTGGAGTCTCAGTCTCAGGATATCACCCCTGAACTGGGGGGAGGGAGAGTGGACAAAGGATGCCAGTCACCTGGGGCTACCGCCCCCCACTCTGAGAAACCACAGAGGTTAGAGAGCCCTGGAAGGGCTGAGGCCTGGCTCTCATCGCTAACAGCTGTCAGTGGCCAATGTGGATTGCTGTCCTTCTGGACAGAGTTGCCCTTGGGTTGAGATCAGGAGTCACACCCCGAGAGTGCCTCTGCCTGGCTGTGGAATACGTCTGGGTCAAAATGGACGTTGGGCTGCTTTTGAATTCACGCTAGACAGTCACACAAAGGGAGCTGAAGTGTGTCCTGAATGTCCTGATGAGTCTTCCCGAGCTAGAGTAGAGGGACAAATTGACACTGTATAGGACTATGCATGTCCTTACACAAAGCAGCCTCCAACTCCCTGGACTGTGTCTGGGGCCAGGGCAAGAAAGGCACGGTCTTATGCACTACAAAGACTTTCCTTTGAAGTTTGCCTTCTTCAAAGGCAGAAATGAGTATAAGCTGGGCCTCTGAGACCACAACCTCAGAAACACTTCTGGATTGAGGACAACCTGCCACGAAGAAGAGATGGATGCTGTAGGAGGAATTGCCACTCTGCCTGTTGCTTTGTTGGGCTGGCCTGCTGCTTGCTGCTTCTGTCCTGGGAGTGGAAGGATTGGACTTTGCTTTCTACATCCTGCTTTTCAAGGTTCTCCAAGGGCTTGAACTGAGCTTGCCTCCTGTTAGAGGTCTCAGGGACATCAAAGACTTCATCCGCCAGAGCCTGGACTCCTATGCTGAGAGTCCTGACTTGCCAAGAAGTGCCAAATCCAGCATCTGGGCCCTTGGAAGTGGAAACTAGCATCCCGAAACCCAAGGAAGAAAATCCATGCATTGGATCGCTGCAGCTCAAAAGCGATGTATCGCCTGGCTTGCAGCAGAAGGATCGATGCAGTGCCTGCCTTGCAGCTGAGGAATTGACGCATCGCTTGCCTTCTGGTAGAAGAATCGATGGAGTGCTTATAGGACTGAAACAGCGTCTTTTCCAGAGCGGCTCTATCATCACAGTGCATTTAGATCATCCCAGGCATTGTCCCCGGATGTCATTTTCGCATCGACCCAACACCGCAGTAAGGAACTGAGGCTGCGTGACCGGAATCCAGTCCACTCTTTTGAAGGAAGATAACCGAAAATCACCTCCTCTGCCAGTAAGGAGCTGACACATCACCTCCCCTACAAGAAGGGAACCAACACATCACCTCTCCTGCAAGGAGTGAATCAACTCATCACCTCCCCTGTCAGTAAGGAACCAATGCATCACCTCCCCTGTGCAGTAAGGAACTGACGCATTGCTTTGTTTTTTGGTGCCTTACCTCCTCTCCGGCCCGCTTCGTCTTTCTTTTTGACGCATCCCAGGTACTGCGTGTTAAAAAGAGACAACCATTTATTTATCTGGATTAAGAATCTTTGCAAATTTTTAAAAGTGATATCTTTGCTTGTGTATGTGTGTGTGTGTGGACAAATACTTTGCACTTTGCCTCTGAGATACGCCTGCTTACTTGTGCCAAGCTACCAAGAGGGTGAGCAGGGGTTATCTTATCTGTGTGGCTTCCTTACCCTGACTAGAGTGAGGGTCTGTACTTGGATAGGGTGCAAACCACTGCCAACGAGAGACCCCATTTCTAACAACTACATTTTGTAATAGAGCAGAAACCTTTGGTTGCAGTGTCAGTCGTTTCAAGACATTGTGCTTATGAGAGCTGAGCCGGACCTGTAGGGTTATATGTAGGCTCCCCAGTAGTGGGGATTCCTGCTCTGAGTATATGCATCTCTGTCCTATGTTGACAATTCATCAAACTCTGCCAGGCCAGAGACGAGGGCCGAGGCAATCCAAAGGCCCAGTTTTGGGTAGCCACAGGTTTTTCCAACAGTAATCTGTCCCTGGCCGCAGTAGTCCAGGTGTCACTCGTTGAACTTTTTCAGCCCTTCTCTGGGTCAGCTCCTATTCTCCCAGGTAGGTGAGTTAGGCTTTCCCTTAGGCAGTTTCCATCTACAGAAACACCTTCTCTGCTTCTCTCTCATCAACAAGGGAAGGCTCCTCCTTTCAGGGTAGGACTTCAGCACTTCTAGCATGAATTCTTGGACCCCCGTTAATGTCCCCTCACATGGTTGGTAAACCAGCTGTTGCCACAAAAGTACTGGATCAAACATGTCAGTGAGAAGTTCAGGAGGTTCTACATTCATACTTCCACTATGTTTCTGGACAGGTTTTAAATATTATACAGTTTAGGTTTCTGTGACTGATTTTAGCCAGTTAAACTCCTTTTGATTATCACTTTTAGATAGGCCAGCCATGGCAATTGTCGTCAAATGTCATCAGGAAGAAGGGGTGTGGAAGGGAGCACAAAAACGAGCACAAAAGAAGAAATAATATTCAGTCTCTGCCCACATCACCTCAGGGGTAACAAAAGGGCAGGATGGGGGCAAAGGCTATCTCTCCACTTCAGTGTGGGCCATTCTCTTCTCACACATCAGATTCTGACTCATCACAAAAGCTTCAGGAATACTTTAAAGGAATCTAGCAATGTACATTGCAAGTCTGGCAAGCGACTTTAATCCTCCGCTGTGTACTCAGTCACAAAGAAGAAATGCAAAACAGATTCTGCTGTATATGCAGTCAGCTAGACACCATATACTCTTTACTCATGCAATATCCACATACAACTAAACACAACAAAGAACCCGATTGCAGGGGACTTGTAGACCAGTTTATAGGTAAAAGGCCAGTAGACCACTCACGCATGCATGTTACAGGTCAAAATGCACGTCCTCCAAATATTAACATGTAGAAACTTAATAATCAATAAAACAAACATGCAGAAAGGTTCAAAGAAAAATATTTTGAGATGCAGCAGTGTGGAGACAGTCTATATAGGTGACTGAACCAAAGAATGATAAGTTGCAGTGGTTTTTATACTCTTGTGATGCGTCTCTCCTTATTAACACAGGCAATCAGGGAATTTATCCAGTGTAAGGCATTGGAGATTTCCAAGCACATATTCAATCATTATTCGACAACAGACAATAAAGCATATTTGGACATGGTATTGAGAAATATGCAATGGAAGCTAAGTGGCAAATTTACACATAGACCTGTTAGCTTAAGATTTCCACCATTTCTCTAGACCTTGTTGTTACCGCAGGCTAAGCATAAGTCATCGACACCTCAAACATTTTGCAAGTTCATATTAAGTACCAGAAAATGGAACCCAAAACAAAATAGATTCTACAAACCCATCACTGCTACCACCGCTGCAGCACAGTGAGCTGATAGTAGTCAGACTAGGGGGGGTTTATTACAAGTTAGACCAACAGTTTTTACCATCTGCCAAACAACTGACGGGGAGGTTGGCGCCACACATGCTGTCTCCCTGCAGGCCCCACTAAGAGTTTCCTGCTAGGCTGCGGGGCGGAAACCTTGGTGCAATGCAGGGTAACTTGGGATGGAAGAGGACAATGGATCATCAATGTGGTGCCTGGCATTCATGTCATTGTCAGGAGGTACAAAATGAATTGTAGAACAGTAAAGGCTATGCCACATGCCGGTGCTCTGCTATCTTGTGCCATGTGTGATAGTGGTCACAAGGAATTCTGGAATTTCAGAGCCAGGAAAACAGACACCCAGAATTCTTGTGCATTTTATACCTGTGCCCTACCCTCTCTTCTTACAATGCCCTCCGTGCTACGTGGAGTTTGTATAGCAGAAAACAAAATTATACAGACACTAGCAATGTAATGTGCCTTTTGGTGTGGTGAATCGCTTCTGGAATCCCCTCGAGAGTACGTCTGTGACAGTTACGTCATTGTCATCCACTGTCATCCACCCCAGACATGTATTCAGAGATAGATAGAGCCACAGAATGGCTAAAGTAAGAAAATACCAGCTCTTTAAAGTGGCATTTTCAGACTTATAATTCAAAATCCAACTTCACCATAAGTTTTGATTTTAAAAGGTGAGTCCAGAGACACCAAACTCCAAATTTCTATCTTTTCCCAATTGGAAGTTACACTTACAGGTTGCTTCAAGGTAACCCCAATGGTAACCTATGGAAGATATAGGCCATGCAGCAGTGAAAAATAAAGTTAATCGTTTTTCACTACCTGGACATGTTCAACTTAAAAGTATATGTCCAACCTTTTATAGACACTGCACTCAGCCCTTGGGGGTAAACAGGGCTTACCCCAGGGGTGACATATAGGTAATAAAAATGAAGATTTCACTTGCCAGGTCGAAATGGCAGTTTAAAACTGCACATACAGGCCCTGCAGTAGCAGACCTGAGATATGTTTGAAGGGCTAATGCAGTGGGTGCCACAGTCTGTGCTACAGGCCTACTAGCAGCATTTCATTTACAGACCCTGGGCATATACAGTGCACTTTACTAAAGACTAACAGGTGAACACACAAAGCCTTTCCTTTTTTAAATGTTTTCATGACCTGTGAGTTTGGAGTACTACACCTGTGTGTCTGCCAAATGCTGAAGGATAAATGTAGATCACAGCTCCCAGTTTATCTAGGTTATTGGCATACAGTTCACACAACAAACATGGAGTATGAGAATTGCAGGCTGGTTTCCAAGTTTTCTCCTTAGGGCCAAACCCCTTCCAAAATACCAGATGTCGCAATGATTTTCTAACAATTCCTACATCTAGAGTCCTATCTACGTAATATTCAGTTCACCGTTAAGCTGAATTGGTGCAGAATTTGGTGCTAGATGTGTTTGCAGAGGAGGATCTCAACAAAGGGTGTTGCATGGAATATGGGATGACTTTTCATTGACTAGGGCATTTTAACCATAGTTTCTTGATTCACAATGTGTTCAAGGGAAAATGGACCAATGATATTTGGTTGTAATTTAGAAGTGCTTTTCAAATACAGATTCTTAGTAAGTAACCACAGTTTCTCATTGCATCAGGTGCAGGGGGTCTCATATGATCAGCATATGGCTTGTGCTAGACCTGTCAGTGTTAGGGTTGACGTCCCTGTAGGAGGCTGGACTGGCTTGTAGTGAGTACCAAGGGGTATTTGCACCTTGCACCAGGCCCAGTTATCCCTTATTAGTGTATAGGGTGTCTAGCAGCTTAGGCTGATAGATAATGGTAGCTTAGCAGAGCAACTTAGGCTGAACTAGGAGACGTGTGAAGCTACTACAGTACCACAAGTGTCACTTGCACAATATCATAAGAAAACACAATACACAGTTATACTAAAAATAAAGGTACTTTATTTTTATGACAATATGCCAAAGTATCTTAGAGTGTACCCTCAGTGAGAGGATAGGAAATATACACAAGATATATATACACAATAGCAAAAATATGCAGTATAGTCTTAGAAAACAGTGCAAACAATGTATAGTTACAATAGGATGCAATGGGGAAACATAGGGATGGGGCAACACAAACCATATACTCCAAAAGTGGAATGCGAACCACGAATGGACCCCAAACCTATGTGACCTTGTAGAGGGTCGCTGGGACTATTAGAAAATAGTGAGAGTTAGAAAAATAACCCTACCCAAGACCCTGAAAAGTGAGTGCAAAGTGCACTAAAGTTCCCCTAAGGACAAAGAAGTCGTGTTAGAGGAATAATGCAGGAAAGACACAAACCAACAGTGCAACAACTGTGGATTTCCAATCTAGGGTACCTGTGGAACAAGGGGACCAAGTCCAAAAGTCACAAGCAAGTCGGAGATGGGCAAATGCCCAGGAAATGCCAGCTGCGGGTGCAAAGAAGCTTCTACTGGACAGAAGAAGCTGAGGTTTCTGCAGGAACGAAAAGGGCTAGAGACTTCCCCTTTGGTGGACGGATCCCTCTCGCCGTGAAGAGTCGTGCAGAAGTGTTTTCCCGCCGAAAGAACGCCAACAAGCCTTGCTAGCTGCAAATTGTGCGGTTAGCATTTTTGGACGCTGCTGTGGCCCTGGAGGGACCAGGAGGTCGCAAATTGGACCAGGAGAGAGAGGGGACGTCGAAAAAGACAAGGAGCCCTCTCAGCAGCAGGTAGCACCCAGAAAAGTGCCAGAAACAGGCACTACGAGGATGCGTGAAACGATGCTCACCCAAAGTTACACAAAGGAGTCCCACGTCGCCGGAGACCAACTTAGAAAGTCGTGCAATGCAGGTTAGAGTGCCGTGGACCCAGGCTTGGCTGTGCACAAAGGATTTCCGCCGGAAGTGCACAGGGGCCGGAGTAGCTGCAAAAGTCGCGGTTCCCAGCAATGCAGCCCAGCGAGGTGAGGCAAGGACTTACCTCCACCAAACTTGGACTGAAGAGTCACTGGACTGTGGGGGTCACTTGGACAGAGTCGCTGGATTCGAGGGACCTCGCTCGTCGTGCTGAGAGGAGACCCAAGGGACCGGTAATGCAGCTTTTTGGTGCCTGCGGTTGCAGGGGGAAGATTCCGTCGACCCACGGGAGATTTCTTCGGAGCGTCTGGTGCAGAGAGGAGGCAGACTACCCCCACAGCATGCATAAGCAGGAAAACAGTCGAGAAGGCGGCAGGATCAGCGTTACAGAGTTGCAGTAGTCGTCTTTGCTACTATGTTGCAGGTTTGCAGGCTTCCAGCGCGGTCAGCAGTCGATTCCTTGGCAGAAGGTGAAGAGAGAGATGCAGAGGAACTCGGATGAGCTCTTGCATTCGTTATCTAAAGTTTCCCCAGAGACAGAGACCCTAAATAGCCAGAAAAGAGGGTTTGGCTACTTAGGAGAGAGGATAGGCTACTAACACCTGAAGGAGCCTATCAGAAGGAGTCTCTGACGTCACCTGGTGGCACTGGCCACTCAGAGCAGTCCAGTGTGCCAGCAGCACCTCTGTTTCCAAGATGGCAGAGGTCTGGAGCACACTGGAGGAGCTCTATACACCTCCCAGGGGAGGTGCAGGTCAGGGGAGTGGTCACTCCCCTTTCCTTTGTCCAGTTTCGCGCCAGAGCAGGGGCTAAGGGGTCCCTGAACCGGTGTAGACTGGCTTATGCAGAATTGGGCACATCTGTGCCCAAGAAAGCATTTCCAGAGGCTGGGGGAGGCTACTCCTCCCCTGCCTTCACACCATTTTCCAAAGGGAGAGGGTGTAACACCCTCTCTCAGAGGAAGTCCTTTGTTCTGCCATCCTGGGCCAGGCCTGGCTGGACCCCAGGAGGGCAGATGCCTGTCTGAGGGGTTGGCAGCAGCAGCAGCTGCAGTGAAACCCCAGGAAGGGCAGTTTGGCAGTACCAGGGTCTGTGCTACAGACCACTGGGATCATGGGATTGTGCCAACTATGCCAGGATGGTATAGAGGGGGCAATTCCATGATCATAGACATGTTACATGGCCATATTCGGAGTTACCATTGTGAAGCTACATATAGGTAGTGACCTATATGTAGTGCACGCGTGTAATGGTGTCCCCGCACTCACAAAGTTCAGGGAATTGGCTCTGAACAATGTGGGGGCACCTTGGCTAGTGCCAGGGTGCCCTCACACTAAGTAACTTTGCACCTAACCTTTACCAGGTAAAGGTTAGACATATAGGTGACTTATAAGTTACTTAAGTGCAGTGTAAAATGGCTGTGAAATAACGTGGACGTTATTTCACTCAGGCTGCAGTGGCAGGCCTGTGTAAGAATTGTCAGAGCTCCCTATGGGTGGCAAAAGAAATGCTGCAGCCCATAGGGATCTCCTGGAACCCCAATACCCTGGGTACCTCAGTACCATATACTAGGGAATTATAAGGGTGTTCCAGTAAGCCAATGTAAATTGGTAAAAATGGTCACTAGCCTGTTAGTGACAATTTGGAAAGAAATGAGAGAGCATAACCACTGAGGTTCTGGTTAGCAGAGCCTCAGTGAGACAGTTAGTCACTACACAGGTAACACATTCAGGCACACTTATGAGCACTGGGGCCCTGGGTTACCAGGGTCCCAGTGACACATACAACTAAAACAACATATATACAGTGAAAAATGGGGGTAACATGCCAGGCAAGATGGTACTTTCCTACACAACCCCCCCCCAAACGAAGGACAATAAGACTAGCCATGACCTGATGAGTCTTCATTGTCTAAGTGGAAATATCTGGAGAGTCCATCTGCATTGGAGTGGCTACTCCCAGGTCTATGTTCCACTGTATAGTCCATTCCCTGTAGGGATATGGACCACCTCAATAATTTAGGATTTTCACCTTTCATTTGTTTTAGCCAAAGTAGAGGTTTGTGGTCTGTCTGAACAATGAAGTGAGTGCCAAACAGGTATGGCCTCAACTTCTTCAGAGCCCAGACCACAGCAAAGGCCTCCCTCTCAATGGCAGACCAACGCTTTTCTCTAGGGGTCAACCTCCTACTAATAAAAGCAACAGGTTGATCCTGGCCCTCAGAATTAAGTTGTGATAGGACTGCCCCTACTCCTAATTCAGATGCATCAGTTTGGACATAGAATTTTTTAGAGTAACAAGGGCTTTTCAGGACAGGCGCAGAGCACATGGCCTGCTTCAGCTCCTCAAAAGCTTTCTGACAGTTTGCTGTCCATAATACCTTTTTAGGCATTTTCTTGGATGTGAGGTCATTAAGAGGGGCTGCAATGGAGCCATAGTTCTTAATGAACCTCCTGTAATACCCAGTGAGGCCTAGGAAGGCTCTCACCTGAGTCTGAGTGGTAGGGGGAACCCAATCAATAATTGTTTGGATTTTCCCCTGAAGTGGTGCAATCTGTTCCCCACCAACAAGGTGTCCCAGATAAACCACCTTACCCTGCCCTATCTGGCACTTTGAAGCCTTGATAGTGAGGCCTGCCTTTTGCAGGGCCTCCAAAACTTTCCATAGGTGGTCCAGGTGATCATCCCAGCTGGAGCTAAAGACAGCTATATCGTCCAAATATGCTGCACTGAAAGCTTCCAGCCCTTGCAGGACTGTGTTCACCAACCTCTGAAAAGTGGCAGGTGCATTTTTCAAACCAAAAGGCATTACAGTAAACTGGTAATGTCCTCCAATTGTTGAAAATGCAGTCTTAGGTTTAGCATCTTCTGACAATTTGATCTGCCAATACCCTGCAGTCAAGTCAAAAGTGCTTAGATACTTGGCAGATGCCAGTGTATCTATGAGCTCATCTGCCCTGGGTATAGGGTGAGCACCAGTTTTGGTTACTAAGTTGAGACCTCTATAGTCTACACAAAACCGCATTTCCTTCTTTCCATCTTTGGAATGGGGTTTTGGTACCAGTACCACAGGAGAAGCCCATGGACTGTCAGAGTGCTCAACTACTCCTAGTTCTAACATTTTCTGGACCTCTTGCTTTATGCAGTCCCTGACATGGTCAGGTTGCCTATAGATCTTACTTTTGACAGGTAAACTGTCTCCAGTATCTATAGTGTGCTCACACCAAGAAGTGGTACCTGGCACAGTAGAGAAGAGTTCAAAGAATTGATCTAGGAGGTTTATGCAACTGTCTTTCTGCTCAGCAGTAAGACAATCAGCCAAAACTACACCTTCCACCAGAGCATCTTGTTCTGTGGAAGAGAAGAGATCAGGTAGAGGATCACTGTCTTCTTCCTGTCCCTCATCAGTTGCCATGAGCAGGGTGAGATCAGCCCTGTCATAGTAGGGTTTCAGGCGGTTGACATGGAGCACCCTAAGGGGACTCCTGGCAGTGCCTAAGTCAACTAAATAGGTGATTTCTCCCTTCTTTTCAACAATTGTGTGGGGTCCACTCCATTTATCTTGGAGTGCTCTTGGGGCCACAGGCTCCAAGACCCACATTTTCTGCCCTGGTTGGTACTGAACCAAAACAGCCTTCTGATCATGCCATTGCTTCTGGAGCTCTTGGCTGGCCTGAAGGTTTTTACTGGCCTTTTTCATGTACTCAGCCATCCTTGATCTGAGGCCAAGTACATAATCCACAATATCCTGCTTAGGAGCTTTTAAAGGTTGTTCCCAACCCTCCTTTACAAGTGTGAGTGGACCCCTAACAGGGTGTCCAAAAAGAAGTTCAAAAGGGGCTGAAGCCCACTCCTTTCTGGGGTACCTCCCTGTAGGCAAAAAGGAGGCATGGTAGAAGGATATCCCATCTCCTGCGGAGTTTTTCAGGGAGACCCATAATCATGCCTTTGAGAGTTTTATTAAATCTCTCCACCAGTCCATTTGTTTGTGGATGATAGGGTGTTGTGAACTTGTACGTTACACCACACTCCCTCCACATGGCCTTTAAGTATGCAGACATGAAATTGCTTCCCCTGTCTGATACTACTTCCTTTGGGAAGCCCACCCTGGAAAATATTCCCAGGAGGGCCTTTGCCACTGCAGGTGCTGTAGTGGTCCTTAAAGGAATAGCTTCAGGATATCTTGTGGCATGGTCCACTACCACCAAGATAAACCTATTGCCTGAAGCAGTAGGAGGGTCAAGGGGGCCAACTATGTCAACCCCTACCCTTTCAAAGGGAACCCCAACCACAGGCAGTGGGATAAAGGGTGCCTTTGGGGTGCCACCTGTCTTGCCACTGGCTTGACAGGTTTCACAGGACTTACAAAATTCCTTTGTGTCCTCAGACATCCTAGGCCAATGAAACAATGGAACCAGTCTGTCCCAAGTTTTCATTTGACCCAGGTGCCCAGCTAGGGGAATGTCATGTGCCAGTGTTAGGAGGAACTTTCTGTACTCCTGAGGAATCACTAATCTCCTGGCAGCTCCAGGTTTAGGATCCCTATGCTCAGTGTACAAGAGGTTGTCCTCCCAGTAAACTCTGTGAGAGTCACTGACATCCCCATTAGCCTGTTTGACAGCTTGCTGTCTGAGACCCTCTAATGTGGGACAGGTTTGCTGTGCCACACTCAGCTCCTCTCTGGCAGGCCCCCCTTCACCCAAAAGCTCAGCAGTGTCTGCTTCCAGCTCCTCTGGTGTAGGTTCTGCACAGGGAGGGAATTCTTCTTCCTCAGAAGTTGAATCCACTGTAGAGGGAGGGATAGTAGGAAGTGGTTTGCTTCTACTAGCCCTAGCTTTAGGGAGCACTTGGTCCATTGTTCCAGGATCCAAGCTTCCCTGTCCTTTTTGCTTTTTGGCCTGAGCCCTTGTCAAAGCAAAAATATGCCCTGGGATGCCCAGCATTGCTGCATGGGCCTCCAACTCCACATCTGACCAAGCTGATGTCTCCAAATCATTCCCTAATAGACAGTCTACAGGTAAATCTGAAGCTACCACAACTTTCTTTGGACCAGTAACCCCCCCCCCCCAGTTGAGATTTACAACAGCCATGGGGTGGCTAAGTGTGTTGTTGTGAGCATCGGTTACTTGGTACCGGTGACCAAGTAGGTGTTGTTCAGGGTGGACCAGTTTCTCTATGACCATAGTCACACTGGCACCAGTGTCCCTGTAGGCCTGAACCTCAACACCATTTATTAGGGGTAGCTGCTTGTACTTATCCATATTAAGGGGACAAGCAACTAAGGTGGCTAAATCAATAGCCCCCTCAGAGACTAACACAGCCTCTGTGGCCTCCCTAACAAGGCCAACCCCAACTAAGTTACCAATAGTGAGCCCAGCTACTCCCTTGGATTGGCTATTAGTAGGTTTGCTCCCACCACCACTGCTATTAGTAGGTACACTAGGTGTAGCAGTAGGGGTTGTAGTGGTAGGAGGCTTGGTGCCTTTCTTTGGACAACTGGGATCTGTTGTCCAATGGCCTTTTATTTTACATAAATAGCACCATGGTTTCTTTTCCTTTTTCTGATTAAAAGAGGATTTGGGCCCACCACCCCCACCAGAGTGTTTTTGTGGGCCTGATGAAGACTCATTTTTAGATTTGTCCCCACCCTTGTCAGAAGACTTACCATCCTTCTTTTTGTTGCCATCTTTGTCACCCCCTGAATGAACTTTTCTGTTCACCCTTGTTCTGACCCATTTGTCTGCCTTCTTTCCCAATTCTTGGGGAGAGGTCAGATCAGAGTCCACCAAGTACTGGTGCAACAAATCAGACACACAATTATTAAGAATATGCTCTCTCAGGATCAAGTTATACAGGCTGTCATAATCAGTAACTTTACTGCCATGTAACCACCCCTCCAAGGCCTTCACTGAATGGTCAATGAAATCAACCCAGTCTTGTGAAGACTCCTTTTTGGTCTCTCTGAACTTTATCCTGTATTGTTCAGTGTTTAAGCCATAACCATCCAGGAGTGCATTCTTAAGAACTTGGAAATTATTAGCATCATTTTCTTTCACAGTAAGGAGCCTATCCCTACCTTTTCCACTAAATGATAGCCATAGGATAGCAGCCCACTGCCTTTGAGGGACATCCTGTACAACACAGGCCCTCTCAAGTGCAGCAAACCACTTGTTAATGTCATCCCCTTCCTTATAAGGGGGAACTATTGTGCAGATTCCTGGACTCATGCTCTTTTGCAGGATGACTATGGGGAATACTGCTGCTGCCACCATGGGTTTCTAAACCCAGTTTCTGTCTCTCCTTCTCTACTTCTAAAGTCTGTCTATCCAAATCCAGCTGTTGCTTCTTGAGCTTCAGTCTGGTTTGTTCCACTCTCAATCTATTGAGCTCCCTTTCTAACAATCTGTCATCAGGGTGGGTGGGAGGGACATGCCTTGAAACAGAAGTATGGTGAGAATGGACAGAAGGAGACCTGTCCCTTACAGAAGCCACCCTAACAGCTTGGCTAACAGAAACATCACTACCAGCATGGTGAGAATAAATGCTTTTGCTATGATGTGAGACAACACTATTTATATGGTGTGGCTCATCATCATTACCAACTATGCTAGACTGTCTAGTAATGGGCAGGCTAGGAAGTTTCTTTCCTGAATCTTTTCCTGGGGGAGTCCCTGGATCAGATTGAGAACCATTAGCTACTTTTTCAACAGATGGGGCACTTCTAGCCTTATCCTGTTCTCTAAGCATGTTAAGTAACAGTTCCAAGGAAGGATTCTTCCCTACACTCAAACCTCTCTCTATGCAGAGACTCCTTGCTCCTTTCCAGCTAAGGTGGTCATATGCAAGTTTGGACAGATCAACATTTTGGCCTGTGCCAGACATTTTTAGAGAGAGTTAAAGTGATAGTAAAAGATAAAAAGTTTGTCAGAGCTTTTAGAAAGACAGAGAAAAAAAACTTTTAAAACTTTTTAGAACTTTTTAGAAAGTTAGGAGTACTTTCAGCACTTAGAAAAGAGTGAAAACAGGAAATGCAAAACTTTTTGGCTATGTGTATATACACTGACCTTGTTTTGTATATTTTTCTCTTATGAAAAGTACAATGACAAGAGTGGTAAGTAGTCTCAAAGCACTTATCCCACCGCTGCACAACCAATGTAGGAGGCTGGACTGGCTTGTAGTGAGTACCAAGGGGTACTTGCACCTTGCACCAGGCCCAGTTATCCCTTATTAGTGTATAGGGTGTCTAGCAGCTTAGGCTGATAGATAATGGTAGCTTAGCAGAGCAACTTAGGCTGAACTAGGAGACGTGTGAAGCTACTACAGTACCACAAGTGTCACTTGCACAATATCATAAGAAAACACAATACACAGTTATACTAAAAATAAAGGCACTTTATTTTTATGACAATATGCCAAAGTATCTTAGAGTGTACCCTCAGTGAGAGGATAGGAAATATACACAAGATATATATACACAATAGCAAAAATATGCAGTATAGTCTTAGAAAACAGTGCAAACAATGTATAGTTACAATAGGATGCAATGGGGAAACATAGGGATAGGGGCAACACAAACCATATACTCCAAAAGTGGAATGCGAAACACGAATGGACCCCAAACCTATGTGACCTTGTAGAGGGTCGCTGGGACTATTAGAAAACAGTGAGAGTTAGAAAAATAACCCTCCCCAAGACCCTGAAAAGTGAGTGCAAAGTGCACTAAAGTTCCCCTAAGGACAAAGAAGTCGTGTTAGAGGAATAATGCAGGAAAGACACAAACCAACAATGCAACAGCTGTGGATTTCCAATCTAGGGAACCTGTGGAACAAGGGGACCAAGTCCAAAAGTCACAAGCAAGTCGGAGATGGGCAAATGCCCCGGAAATTCCAGCTGCGGGTGCAAAGAAGCTTCTACTGGACAGAAGAAGCTGAGGTTTCTGCAGGAACAAACAGGGCTAGAGACTTCCCCTTTGGTGGACGGATCCCTCTCGCCGTGGAGAGTTGTGCAGAAGTGTTTTCCCGCCGAAAAAACGCCAACAAGCCTTGCTAGCTGCAAATCGTGCGGTTAGCATTTTTGGACGCTGCTGTGGCTCTGGAGGGACCAGGAGGTCGCAAATTGGACCAGGAGAGAGAGGGGACGTCGAGAAAGACAAGGAGCCCTCTCAGCAGCAGGTAGCACCCGGAGAAGTGCCAGAAACAGGCATTACGAGGATGCGTGAAACGGTGCTCACCCGAAGTTACACAAAGGAGTCCCACGTCGCCGGAGACCAACTTAGAAAGTCGTGCAATGCAGGTTAGAGTGCCGTGGACCCAGGCTTGGCTGTGCACAAAGGATTTCCGCCAGAAGTGCACAGGGGCCAGAGTAGCTGCAAAAGTTGCGGTTCTCAGCAATGCAGCCCAGCGAGGTGAGGCAAGGACTTACCTCCACCAAACTTGGACTGAAGAGTCACTGGACTGTGGGGGTCACTTGGACAGAGTCGCTGGATTCGAGGGACCTCGCTCGTCGTGCTAAGAGGAGACCCAAGGGACCGGTAATGCAGCTTTTTGGTGCCTGCGGTTGCAGGGGGAAGATTCCGTCGACCCACGGGAGATTTCTTCGGAGCTTCTGGTGCAGAGAGGAGGCAGACTACCCCCACAGCATGCACAAGCAGGAAAACAGTCGAGAAGGCGGCAGGATCAGCGTTACAGAGTTGCAGTAGTCGTCTTTGCTACTATGTTGCAGGTTTGCAGGCTTCCAGCGCGGCCAGCAGTCGATTCCTTGGCAGAAGGTGAAGAGAGAGATGCAGAGGAACTCGGATGAGCTCTTGCATTCGTTATCTAAAGTTTCCCCAGAGACAGAGACCCTAAATAGCCAGAAAAGAGGGTTTGGCTACTTAGGAGAGAGGATAGGCTACTAACACCTGAAGGAGCCTATCAGAAGGAGTCTCTGACGTCACCTGGTGGCACTGGCCACTCAGAGCAGTCCAGTGTGCCAGCAGCACCTCTGTTTCCAAGATGGCAGAGGTCTGGAGCACACTGGAGGAGCTCTGGACACCTCCCAGGGGAGGTGCAGGTCAGGGGAGTGGTCACTCCCCTTTCCTTTGTCCAGTTTCGCGCCAGAGCAGGGGCTAAGGGGTCCCTGAACCGGTGTAGACTGGCTTATGCAGAATTGGGCACATCTGTGCCCAAGAAAGCATTTCCAGAGGCTGGGGGAGGCTACTCCTCCCCTGCCTTCACACCATTTTCCAAAGGGAGATGGTGTAACACCCTCTCTCAGAGGAAGTCCTTTGTTCTGCCATCCTGGGCCAGGCCTGGCTGGACCCCAGGAGGGCAGATGCCTGTCTGAGGGGTTGGCAGCAGCAGCAGCTTCAGTGAAACCCCAGGAAGGGCAGTTTGGCAGTACCAGGGTCTGTGCTACAGACCACTGGGATCATGGGATTGTGCCAACTATGCCAGGATGGTATAGAGGGGGCAATTCCATGATCATAGACATGTTACATGGCCATATTTGGAGTTACCATTGTGAAGCTACATATAGGTAGTGACCTATATGTAGTACACGCGTGTAATGGTGTCCCCGCACTCACAAAGTTCAGGGAGTTGGCTCTGAACAATGTGGGGGCACCTTGGCTAGTGCCAGGGTGCCCTCACACTAAGTAACTTTGCACCTAACCTTTACCAGGTAAAGGTTAGACATATAGGTGACTTATAAGTTACTTAAGTGCAGTGTAAAATGGCTGTGAAATAACGTGGACGTTATTTCACTCAGGCTGCAGTGGCAGGCCTGTGTAAGAATTGTCAGAGCTCCCTATGGGTGGCAAAAGAAATGCTGCAGCCCATAGGGATCTCCTGGAACCCCAATACCCTGGGTACCTCAGTACCATATACTAGGGAATTATAAGGGTGTTCCAGTAAGCCAATGTAAATTGGTAAAAATGGTCACTAGCCTGTTAGTGACAATTTGGAAAGAAATGAGAGAGCATAACCGCTGAGGTTCTGGTTAGCAGAGCCTCAGTGAGAGAGTTAGTCACTACACAGGTAACACATTCAGGCACACTTATGAGCACTGGGGCCCTGGGTTACCAGGGTCCCAGTGACACATACAAGGCATGATAACATGCCAGGCAAGATGGTACTTTCCTACAGTCCCTCAAACTTTTTGCCTACTTTCCTCTTTTTTTGCTGAATCTTTTTGTTGGCCGAAGGACTCCAAGCGGTTTACCACTGCTGACCAGTGCTAAAGTGCATGTACTTCTCCCCTAAACCTGGTAACATTGGTGCAAACACAATTGGCATATTTAATTTACTTGTAAGTCTCTTGCAAAATGGTATACCAGATACCCAGGCCTGTAAATTAAATGCTGCTAGTGGGCCTGCAGCACTGCTTGTGCTATACACACCAGCAGCCCTTAAACATGTCTGAGGCCTGTCGCTGCTTGGCCTGTCTGAGCAGTTTTACTTCTACTTTGACTTAGCATTTTAAACCCTTTGCCAAGCCTTAAACTACCCATTTACTGCACATCAGTCACGCCTAAGGTAGGCCCTAGGTAGCCCATAGGGCAATGTGTTTTGTGAGTAAAAGGTAGGCCATGTACCTTTAGGTTTTGCATGTCCTCGTAGTGGAAAGTATCCAAATTAGTTTTTTAAGTACTGTGAGGTCTATTCCACTCATAGGTTAACACTGGGAATTCCTTATTACACGTTTAGGCTGTAATTCCTGATTGGGAAGGAGTGGCAATGTCATGTTTCATATCATTGGAATGATAATGATAAATCCCCTTCACTGGTAAAGTCGGATTTAACATTACTTTTTAAGAACTGCCACTTTTAGAAAATTGACATTTCTCTGCCTTTACGGCTCTGTGTGTCTGCAGCCTCTTTCCAATACACACCTGGGGTGTGTAACAGCTACTCTTTGTGCATTCCCTCTAGATAGCCACAAACAAGGGAAGATTAGGTGTGTCTCAGCAATCATCTGCATTCTGATGGCTCTTCCCGGGCAGGAAGGGAGGAAGGGGCTGATACCTACACCTGAATAGGCAATGTCTGTCCCCAAACAAAAGGCTGATTATCCTCTATGATAGTCTGGAGCCAGAAAGGGCCTCTGTACACTTCAAAGAGCCTTCTTTGAAGTCACTCCCACTTCAAAGGCACAACTAGGTATAAGTACCTGGTCTCTGACCTCCCCCAAATCAGACACTATTGGACTTATAACTGGACTCTGTCAGAAGAACCACTGTGCTCCATCAAGGACTGCCACTCTGCTGGACTGCTACCCTGGACGCACTGCTTTTCTGCTGTGCTGTTCTGCTGCCTGCTTCTCTCCAAACCTGCTGAGGGACAGCTGGGCTCTGCCTTGCACCCCAAGTGATCTCCATGGACTTGTTGGCTTGCGTCCTATTGCTTGAGACTCAGGGATATCAAAGTCTGTAGTCCTGCTCCTGTGCCTGGATCACTGGAACTGAACACAGATCCTTGCACCAGAGAAATCAATGCATCTCCAGTCTGCTTGGAGCAGAATCGGTGCATCTACCCTGTTGTGGGAATAGAACCACTGCATTGCTCTCTCAACCAACACATCACCTTGAGAACCCAACACTTTGAACCGAGCTTTGCCATCACAGCAGCTTGCAGATATCAACACATCCCCTCAACTGTGAGAAGAAGCCTGGTACATCGCACTTCGGAACCAAAGCATCTTGGCTCAGCACTTCGCCTTCAGAACCAACGCATTGCCACCACTGCATGAAGAAAATCATTTCATCGCCTTGACTGTTGGCCTGGCATGACACATAGCTCAACGCATTACTCATCTGAGCCCTGCATCTCCCTGTTGTGACATGATCAAGTTACTCTTTTCACCGGGCCTGCGTGGCTCCTGTCCTCGACCTGCCCTAATTTACGATCGGCTTGAACTGTTGACTTTGCCCTGGTCCAGTGCGACCAGATGCCCACCATTGGAGCAACCTTTGACCCTGCTTCTGCAGGCAGGTCGCTCCCGCTCCGCCTTCCGCGCTCCATCCCGTTTCCTTGCTATCTTTTTTCCCCGCCGCTGCGTCCCCTGCGGCCCCTCCCGCCTCCCCCCTCCTTCTCACCGTTTCCATTGCTGCTGCCTTTTTTCCCGCCGCTGCGTTCCCTGCGGCCCCTCCCACCTCCCCCCTCCTTCTCACCGTTTCCATTGCTGCTGCCTTTTTTCCCACCGCTGCGTCCCCTGCGGCCCCTCCCGCCTCCCCCCTTCTTCTCACCGTTTCCATTGCTGCTGCCTTTTTTCCCACCACTGCAGCCCCTCCCCCAGCCCTCTCATTCGCCAGGCCCTCCCGCCTCCCAGCTGCCACTCCCACCCTCCACTCCTCTTATGGCAACCGCGGTGCGGCCCGCCGCTCAGCGGGCGCGCCGCTGGCACGTCAAAGACGCGCCCAGTGGCAGAACCCCTGGCCCCGGCAACAGCCACCCCGTCAGCATTCACTACAACGCCGACACCCTCCGCGCACTCAACACCAGCCGAGACACCACCTGCTTCCAGCCCTCTCCAAAGAGCACGCACGGACCCTTCTCCTGCCACAACTGCAGCTTCACCTGCAACAGAGCCCACATACCTCCTAGGATCAAGACCAACCACCTCCGCTGCATACTCCTCAACACCCGCTCAGCACGCAAGCACGCCATCGAAGTCTGGGACCTGCTCGACTCCACCTCCCCGGACGTGGCCTTTCTAATCTAAACTTGGTGGAACGACTCCTCAGCACCCGACATCGCCATAGCCATCCCGAACGGATACAAAGTCGCGCACCGAGTCGGCACCAACAGAACCGGAGGAGGCATAGCCATCATCCACAAAGCCACCCTCGAAGTCAAAACCACCCTGGACGACTCCTTCAGCGCCGCCGAACTCCTTCACTTCCAAGTCCGCACCGACCCCAACACCACGCTCAGAGGAACACTCATCTATAGAACCCCAGGACCCAGGGCACCTTTCAACAACGCCATCGCCGACCTGGCCAGCACCCACGCACTCGCCTCCAAGGACTACATCCTCCTCGGGGAACTGAACTTTCACCTTGCAAACAACAATGACACCAATTCCACCACCCTGACCGAAAACCTCGCCAACCTCGGCTTCACACAACTCGTCAACACACCCACCCACACAGCCGGTCACACCTTTGACCCCATCTTCTCCACAAGCAACCACATCACCTTCAACCACACCACCGAACTCTACTGGACCGACCACCACTGCATCCACTTCACCTTCAAGAAACGGACAGAACACCACCTCACTGAACAACCACCACGCCGTTGATGGGGCAAAGTCACAGAATTTCAACTAACCAACACCCTAGCCCAGAATCCACCCGTCAACCCCACCGACCCCGACATCGCGGCACACAACCTCAAGCTATGGATCAACGACTGCTCCAACCACCTTGCTCCACTCAGAAAACCCTCCAACAACCACATCAACAAAAAAGCCTCCTGGTTCACCGACGACCTCCAAGCCTCCAAACGCCACTGCCGAAAACTCAAGCAAATATGGCTACTCGAATGCACTCTAGACAACCACACGGCACTCAAGGATGCACACGCAAACACCACCAACTCATTAGACTAGCAAAAAGATCCTCCTTCAAAACCCGCCTAGAAAACAACGCCCACAACTGCAAAGAACTTTTCAGCATCGTAAAAGAACTCTCCAACCTAAACGCCACCGTCAACGACATCACCTCCTCCCAAGAACTATGCGACGCCCTAGCTACCGCCTTCCACCAAAAAATCACGGACATCCACGACAGCTTCAACTCCCCTCACACTCCGGACGCTCCTACCCCACCCACCACGAACTCCACCCGCTCCAGCGGACTGACCTCCTGGACCAACATCAGCGACGACGATACCCGCAAGACCATGAACTCCATCCACTCCGGATCACCATCAGACCCCTGCCCACACCACATCTTCAACAAAGCAGACACAGCCATCGCACCACACCTACGGAAAGCCATCAACATCTCCTTCGAAACTGCAAGATTCCCGGAAAGCTGGAAACACGCCGGAATCAACGCCCTTCTCAAGAAACCAAAGGCAGACCCCAAGGACCTGAAAAACTTTAGGCCCATCTCTCTGCTCCCTTTCCCGGCGAAGGTCATCGAGAAAATCGTCAACACTCAGCTCACTCGGTACCTCAAAGACAACAACATCCTCGACCCCTCCCAGTCTGGCTTCAGACACAACCACAGCACCGAAACCGCCCTCCTCGCCGCCACAGACAACATCAGAAGCCACCTCGACAATGGAGAAACATCAGCCCTCATCCTCCTAGACCTATCAGCCGCTTTTGACACCGTCTGTCACCGCACCCTAAAATCCCGCCTCCACGCAGCAGGAATCCAGGACCAAGGCCTCGAATGGACCGCATCCTTCCTCGCCGGCAGAACCCAAAGAGTCCGCCTCCCCCGTACCTATCCAAAGCCTTCAACATCAACTGCGGTGTACCCCAGGGCTCATCCCTCAGCCCGACGCTATTCAACATCTATATGGCCCCCCTCGCACAAGTGGCCCGCCAGCACAACCTCAACATCATCTCCTACGCCGACGACACCCAACTCATCCTCTCCCTCACCAAGGATCCGCACACCGCCAAAACCAACCTCCACGAGGGACTAAAAGCCATCGCCGACTGGATGAGAGACAGCCGGCTAAAACTAAACTCGGACAAAACAGAGGTCCTCATCCTTGTGCGCACCCCCTCTGCCTGGGACAACTCATGGTGGCCGTCCACGCTGGGTCCCCTTCCGACAGCGCACAAAACCTCGGCTTCACCCTCGACTCCTCACTCTCCATGTCAAAACAGGTCAGCGCCATCTCCTCCTGCTGCTACAACACCCTCTGTGCATTTCAAAGACCCTTCTTTGAAGTCACCCCATTTCAAAGTCACAACTAGGTATAAGTGCCTAGTCTCTGACCCCACCAAATCAGACACTTCTGGACCTACAACTGGACTCTGTCAGAAGAACTGCGGTGCTGCATCAAGAACTGTTACTCTGCTGGACTGCTAACCTGGAAGAACTGCTTTTCTGATGTGCTGTCTTGCTCCCT
The DNA here is from genome assembly GCF_031143425.1 of Pleurodeles waltl. NCBI lineage: Eukaryota > Metazoa > Chordata > Amphibia > Caudata > Salamandridae > Pleurodeles > Pleurodeles waltl. The sequence goes on along the minus strand of NC_090444.1, from coordinate 612,861,857 downwards.
GCCTCTCTCTGACCCTACTGAGGGAGAGCTAAACCTTGCCTTGCACCTCAGGTGATCCCCAAGGGATTGATAGCTTGCGTCCTGTTGCTTGAGACTCAGAGATATCAACGTGTCTACCCCTGCTCCTGTGCCTGGTTCACTGTAAGTGGACCCAGATATTTACACCAGAGAAATCAACACATTTCCTGTCTGTTTTGAGCAGAACCGGCGCATCGACCCTGTTGCAGGAGTAGAGTTGGGGCATCGTTCTGGGAACCAACGCATCGCCTCGAGAGCCCGATGCCTAGAACCACTCATTGTCTTTGCAGCAGCTTGTAGAGATCAATGCATCCGCTCGACTGTGCAGAGAAACCTGGCACATCGCACTTTGGAACCAAAGCATCTCAGCTCAGAGTTTCGCCTTTGGAATCAATGACTCACCACCACTGCATGAAGAAAATCAATCCACCACCTAGACAGTGGTTCCTGCACTGATGCCTTGCTCAACGTATTGCTCGTCTGGACACCGCAGCTCTCTGTTGCGACCAGGATCAAGATACCCTGTTCACTGGGCCTTCATGGCTCCTGTCCCCAGCCTGCACTACATCACGGTGAGCTTGAACTGTTGACTTTGCCCTGGTTCAGTGCGGCCAGATGATCCCCATTGGCTCCATTGCTTCTACACACTAGAATTATTTTTATTCTTTGAAAATTCATAACTCAACTTCTAATCATTGTATTTTTGTCATTATGGTCTTGAATAATTTAGAGAATGTATCTAACCTGGTGTAGAGTCTTTTTGTAGTGTTTTCATTGTGTTAGTGTGTGTTGTGTTGCACTAATACTTTACAAGTTACCTTTTTAGATAAGCCTGACTGCTATGTGCCAAGCTACTAGAGGGTGAGCACAGGTTATCTTTTAGTCTGTATCTGACTTACCCTGACTAGGATTGTGGTTCCTCCTCGAGCAGGGTCCATACTCAGACAACCAGAAACCCAATTTGTAATAGCTTGTAACTTGCTTTGGCTTTTTATAGGGCCTCCTTTGCTGACTTTTGAAGTTTCTTTAACTCCTTAAATGTTCTTCTATAGAAGGAACTGATGTGGACAAATCTAATGGTAATATTCTGGGATACTTACCAAGGAAAGGTGACATCCAGTAGCTGAATGTTCCATGTTGTTTTTTATGTGCATTCTGCTAATCACGACATCTTACTCCAAGTCTACTATTGTTGCATTAATTGCGTAACCTTTTGGTCTCCCATATCTCTTGTGGTGATAAATACTAACAGTGGACTACAATATCTAATTGTTATACAAAGTAGACTAATTTCTTGAGGTTGAGTTAGACCCCCTGTCAGTAGAGAAGACTTCTAGAATACAATGTCGTCAAATTCTATGGGGTGCAAAGGTTTGTGATCTTTTGAAGTTGGCAGCCAGAGCAAAGAGATGAAATGGACCTTTTTCATTAAATGGTCCACAAAGACCACATTTACAGTCCATTCTTTACTCCTGAGCATTTTTTCTATAAAATCCATTGATACTGACGCTGATGGAATACTCAATGGATTCAAAAGAACCACAGACTTAGTAAAGGAAAGCTATCTGTGCACATACGGAACACGTTTTAACATGTTGTTTCACAGGAGCAAATAAACATTTTCAACAAAAAGAATTCCCTGACTACCACTAGCGCTTTAACTATTTGGGGATGCCCCAATTTTTGAATCATAAAGCCAACTATTAGCTTCTTATCTTGGATGAACTGAGGGTAGGTTCATAGTTTTTGCATGATACAGTAGCTTACTTCACTTCAGTCTCCCTGACCCAAGCTTCTTTATTGATCTACTGTGTTTCAGTACATACTTTTGCCAATGACTAATGTGTCTGCTTTAGCATTTTGTGGGGCTGATTTGTAATTAATTACAAAATCATAATTAGAAAATAACAAGATTTGCCGAAGCTGCTTGGAAATCAATGCTCCAGCAGATTAACTAAATGGTAAATTCCTCCAATCATTATATACTTTTACAGTGAAGGACTCTTTATCAACAGAAGCTCTTTGTCAGTGAGTCAGTGATGGTATATCTTAGTTCTGCTGGAGAAAAAAACTGAGAAGAATAAGCTACTGGATGCTCCAACCAAGGACCTGGATTTGTCTGAGACAAAACACTTACCAAAGCATGATAAAAAGCATCCATTTCAACAATGAATGTATGATTTGTGTTTGGATGCTGCAGAACAAGGAGAAGAAAAATGCATCTTTAAAAAACCAAAACACCTGATCTGCATTTTCTAAACATAGAAAAACTGCTGTTATGAAGTAATCTGGTAAGAGGTCTTGATTTTTTAAGAAACCTAAAGAATGAACCTCCATAAAAGTAAACAAAGCAGAAGCGTTTAGTAAGTTTGGTGTTGGCCAATGTACAATTACTTACAATTTCTTCTTATCCATTTTAATGCCTTCAGGTGTAATCAAAAGTATGAAACACAGACCTGTCCATTTTAGCAAAATTATGGTGATCTTGTATTCGTTGAAAGACTGTCTTGAAGTGTTCTATGTGCGTCCCTTATAAATCTGAATTAATTTGAATATTTTTTAGATTAACTATGTAGAATACATCAAAGTATCCTTTCCAAACCTCATATTGAATGGCTGCAGGAGTTTTGCAGAGATGACAAGATGTGACAATATTAAACTTGTCACTGTTTCCGGCTCCACCTAAATGGTATTCTCATATGAGTTTCAAATGTCAGACTTTGGAAGTGTTTCACTTCTTGACCTTGTTCTGTGGTCTAGTCTGCCATTCACTTCTCCATAGTCTGCATGGTCTCCCCAGTCTAAATAAAAATGTACAATGGGTTTTGCTGGATGTAACATGTGAGTTCTTGCAACTATGCAAATCGAGGTGGGAGTGAGTGGATTCCCAAAAGGTTTGTATTGTCTTAAACCTGACACTAGCCTATTAAAATGTTTGTATGTGTTATTTGAGCTAGTAAAACAGATATCAAGGGATGGGGGGTTTGATTAAATGAATTAAATAAATATAGTATTTTCATGATGGTTTCCAAAACAAACCAAAGAAAGCATATGTGAATGAGCATATTCTTGACTTGTAAACACCCTAGAACTATCAGCTGTCTTTCTTAACCTCTTCAGGAACTTTTTTCTTAATCACTAGTATTTGTAGAAATTGAGCAAACGTAATGTATATATAATTCCCTGAAGCATATGGGTCACAGAGAACCACATAGTATTCCCCCCCATTTGAAAACTAACTTATGTTTTTTATTCAACAAGGAAGTGACTTTTACTGTTAAGGATTCTAGTTTTCCGACAACTGTGGTCTTTCTGTACGTAACATTACTGGGGATTGATGTTTGATAGTCTAGGTACTTTACAAAAACCATCCACAGTAAATGAATACATTCTGTGTGTTTGTTGGACCTTCTAAGGTTCTATTCTCTTCTAACTTTTGGGTTATTACCAGTGTATTTGTCTCTGCTTTAGCTTCCTCTGAATGATGTTCAGCTAAGCGATTACCTAATTGGACCATTAAGTCCATAAGGTCTGTGAGCTTAGTAGGAGGATTTCCTACCCATGCCAGTACATCATTCAACTCATTTTGTAGCACTTGATAAAATAATGTTATTTTCTCTCCACTTCAACCGGTTTTAACAACCAAACAATTAAATGTAGTAATATAACTGAACATACAATGTTTCTAATGTAATAATTCACTATCCAGAGAAAGGGTAGGCAATTTTCTTTGAACAACTTTCCCATTCTGATCGTTTTTTTGTGTGACAAAATGAATGTTACTGTGGTTTGATCATCTGAAAATGTCAAAGGTTTACATAAAAATGTAATTGACACTGATAAAGAAATAATACAAATGCTTTGGATCTCCAGTAAATCTTTCAGGATGCACTAATGGGATAATTAATAATACCAATGAATATGGATGGAACTAGAATTTAGACTTCTTTAATGGATTTGAATATAATGACACTTAAAGGGCATATTTTATCCTGCGCCTTTGTAAGCTGTCTTTCTTTTCCTTTTTCTCCAACTATATTGAACTGACCTCCGGTTGTAACTTTGTGACTATATCTATTATTTGAGACAAGGGAGTGGTGTAATTCATCTCCCGGGATGGACGATAACATTGTCAGGCAATCTGTCAGAAAACAAGTCCTTGTAGTCCATATCCAACTGGAGCAATGAATGCTTAGTTACCTCTCCAAACCCACAGCCAACCAAACACAAGGGGAATGTGTTGGATAGTGGTAGATCCTAGGGAATGAGATAAGAAAGAAAACAGAGATAGTTATTACTTTGATTCCCCACTGTGCAGAGCACTGACTTCCACAGGGTAATAGGAGAGATCTAAAAACAAGATGAAGATGTTTAGTATCTTATCATTGTATTGCAGAATCTGACATTTACTATATAAATGATATATCTTCAGAACTCTGTTTTCTGTTGGAACACTGAATTCCTGAAAATTTAAACTCACATATGTAACCAGCTAATACGGGTTTGGAATCATTTCACTTATTATACCAATGAGGTAACTACTGTCCATGGTGACAGCACAAGCTTGCTGGTTTGCATATATATTCAAGGCAGTTTTCTCAAACTGCAATATAGCAAACGTTCATCATTGTTTCAAAACAATAATTTCCCCAATCGCTTATCACTGCCTCAATATAATACATACATCATGACAAAGTATCAAAGTCTTTTTTTCAAGAGTGACAGTCCTTCCTGCTCCTCATGTAGATAAACAAGGATGTACAAAAGAAAAAATTAGTTTACACTCCTTTACTGAAATCTCTGAAGCATTACTGAAAACAAGCAGAATTTGTTTCCAAAATATGATTAGATTGCCTTGTATTAATTCAAATTCCAGACCTTCCAAAGTATGTTAACAATCTCCATAGATTTCCATGAGTCATAGCAACAACTTGATTGTCTAGCAAAGGTATTCTGGGACCGTGAAAACCTGATAACTTCAAAATGGCAGCTGCCATTCGCAAACATGGTGAGAGTTCTCTGGCTTTGTGGGAAATGTAGTGTCTTTTGTTATACTCATGTGCCTCAAGTGGTGTGACCTTCAAAGACACAAAGCTTCTCATCAAGCAGCAACAACACTCCCTGCACACGACTAGCCTTTACTGCCTTTAAATGCAGGCACGGCCTGCCATTTTGTAGAGCTGCGCTTGCCTGACTCTCACATGCTGAACCATGCAGGCCACAGACCATGACACACTATAACAGTAAAATCAGAAGTGGTAAAATCAGATAATTTAAGATTAATTACAATTTCCACATTTAAATATTTCAGCTTAAATTCAAAATTAAAAATAACAACAGTTACATTTTGTTTAACATTATGTTAAAATTTACACTTTTTATAACGTTTTAATCTCCTGCAAAAATGGTTACATATTAGTGGAAATTACAAACTGGTGGTGTGTTTGGCTATGAAAAATTGTCGTTCCAACATAATGTGGAATTTTGAATCTATTTATTCTGAATTACAGTATCTACATACTCTTGAGTAAAGGGATAGACGAATCTATGGCCACTACGTTTTACCATCTTGCGGTGTCCAAGTCGTATTTGTATGAACTGCTGCCTCAAATCCAGGCATAGGTAATTTGATGACTACTTGAATCGGATAGGCTAGCGAGTTACGAGTATGAACGTTTTTGCCCTAGTGCAGACCAATGACAAAATCTATCAAAATCCTTTAATTTACTTTACAATCTTGATTGAGTTGTTGAGGTACCTGTGTGAATTATTTTACATTTCACATTTTAAAGCTTGTGCTACATTTCAACGTCTTCTTCTTTCAAATAGATTCATCATTTTTTTCCCAATTCATAAAAATTCAACATAATGATCAGGTCGCAACTGATTTTGCATACTAAACGTACATTTAACAATGATTTGTTTTCAACAACACACACTTTGAAAAAACAAGCCGTTGTTATAATTAATGACACACCAAGGTAATCTCAGACACAACTCACATCTAATTGTTTCAATTGGAGTCATCTTCGGCATTTGTCTAAAATACCTTAGTACTATAGCCGATCACCATAGATGCGCAAGGGGGGTCAGGTTCATGTCAAACGCTTTCAAGAGTATTGTTGAAGTTTTCTCCCCAAATTGAGTATCAAAATCGAGTACCAAAGCTACTTAGACAACGCCACATTAATGTAAAATTTGTGTTTTTCTCAGTTTAATCGAATTTCTGTGCAGTGTACAGGTTTTGTGCCATATCTTGTGGGAAACAATCAAATATTCTGCAGATTGTTGTTTTTGAGGACACATCCCTGCTTCACGCCATGCGTTCGCCCTAGGCCAATGTAGGCCAGAGCTATACATCTGGCCCCAGTTGTTGGAAGAGATCCTGCTAGACCTTGTAATTTGCACCCCAGACTATACACCTGATCAAAGTTTCTCCAGTAATATACAAATGCACACTTCGTTTGCAACTACCATCTAGCAAGACACCTTTTTCCATGACAGCCATGGCATTGTGCATTGTTGACATGCCCGCTCAAAAGCCCACTTCATTTAATGGTAGTCAACTCAGGGTCTGCACCAAAAATCACTCAAGTAATATAATAGCAAATATTTTTGCTGGGTGTGACAACATGGCTAACAATCTGTCACTGGCCACATTACTCAGATACCTTTTTTATGGATATGCAACAGAACGTCATGCTGTGTCCTGATACTCTACGTTTTCATAATAGCATGCAATACTGGTGCCAATAATTTCCTAACTAGATATTGCAATTTTTGTGGGAAAGTTGCCAGTAGTAAATGGAAGTTCAAAGATACGGTCATGGTAGATATTTTTAAATGAGAGACACGGGTTCCCTCAGTGACCTGATTAATCCTGTTTTCTTCACAATCACTGGTGCATGTATTTCTCTTTTTAGTGATGCATAATGATTAATAGCATCTGCGCCAAAGCAAAAATTTAAGACCCACTACATTTTTTTCTTTATTTCATTTTTATATATTTGTCTTGTGGCTTCAGTTTCATTGGTGATTTTTACGTCGTACCAAAAACCGGCATTCTAAGCGTGGTTTGCAACAGATCAGTGGACATAAAAAAATGCTTTTTATAGATCTTTATTTAACCATTGTTGGTTGTGCCTATTTACTATTTCTAAAGTGGTTAATTGCAACAAATGTAATGAAACCACTATGGCCCTCATTACAACGTCGGCGGTCTTTTCCAAAGACCGCCGAGGCTGCGGACGCCAGTACTGGTGGTATTTCTGGCTCCCTATTACGACTTTTCTGCTGGCCCAGCAGAAAAGTCACATCAGCATTGCTGCCGGCTTGTAACAGAGCCGGCGGCAATGCTGATGTGCAGCGGGTGCAGTAGCACCCGTCGCACATTTCACTTCCTGAATTTCGGGAAGTGAAATGCGCGACGTGGCCATGCCGGGGGGCCCCTGCACTGCCCATGCCCATGGAAGGGGCACCCCAAGTCCCCCTTACCGCCAGCTTTTCCATGGTGGTGTTTACCACCGTGGCCAGGCTGGCGGTCGGGGACTCATAATCCCCAGGGCAGCAGTGCTTACCTGGGGTCCCTGCTCTGCCCATGTCAAGTATATGGGCAGTGCAGGGGCCCCCAGGGGCACCCCAAGTCCCTCTTTCCGCCAGTCTTTCCATGGTGGTGTTTACCTCCGTGGCCAGGCTGGCGGTCGGGGACTCATAATCCCCAGGGCAGCAGTGCTTACCTGGGGTCCCTGCTCTGCCCATGTCAAGTATATGGGCAGTGCAGGGGCCCCCAGGGGCACCCCAAGTCCCTCTTTCCGCCAGCCTTTCCATGGTGGTGTTTACCTCCGTGGCCAGGCTGGCGGTCGGGGGCCTGCACCGCTGCCCTGGGGATCATGACCGCCAGGCAGAAGCCTGGTGGTATAGTGGAGGGGCCGGCGGTAGGCCGTGGTTATTGCGCCACGGTCATAATAGCTGGTGGTACACTGCCAGCCTGTTGGCGGTGCTACCCCCAGCTTACCGCCGGCCGCCAGGGTCGTAATGAGGCCCTTTGTGTGAGTACACTCTTGACAATTGCAGTGTTCCATAGTTTTTTGCTTTAAAAATCCCATTTAAGTTTTTTTTTTTTTGCAGTTTAATGTACTGTAAAATTGGCCCGATGATATTGGAGCACTTTACATGAGCACCATTACATTACACAAGGACACATTCATTATTTTTTTTAGGCATGAGGAGATTAATTGATTTGCCCAGAAATACAGGAAACTGAGCAGAGACAGAGACTCAAATTTGGCTGCACATTTCCAAAGTCAGCAGCTATGGACATAATGCCACATCCTCTCTCCTAGATTGTGTGGGTAAATGTACTACTTACCCTATTTTCACAGAGTGGAGTCAAAGTGGGAGTTCAACAGACTGCCTCCTGTAAGTCCAATCAGAATCCTCAAAGAGTGTAAAATTAAGGCTTATTTATAGCTTGACAATTTTCTGTAAACACCACAAAGTCACAGACCCTATGGTGGTTTGACCTAGCTGCACCCCTCCTCCCATGGTCTTGACACGAGCAAGAGCGGCTTCTGCCTAGGTTATGTTTAGTGGATGTGAGTGTGCACCAGATTGTGCATGGAAGTGTGATGTCGGTTCATGCATAGTCATAGAGCATGCTACCTATACAGTGCGGCTGTGATTACCCATTCATCGATCCCATGGGATGTTTCATCTTCCTCTTAATACTAGACTACCCATGTCTATTTGTAAATTACATTGCAGCATATTCCGTGTAGGAGGGTCAACATATTATCTTTTTCAGAGCAATTTTCTTGGTTAAATTAGTGGGTAAATCCTTTAACTCAACCACATCATCTTTAGTCTCAAGACATTGTAACCAATTAGACAAAAGTTCTCAGCATATTAGCTAGCAAAATTCACAAGAGTGTTTTGAGTCAGATGTTCATACGAGTTCAACACTCATTTGGTCCCAGACAGGAAATGATCGTGGTCATTTTTAAATTTGCAGTAAAAAACAGCTACCACCACAGTGATGGCCACCAAAATACCGCCACCGCGGCTGCTGTCCGTCCACCATATTATGAGCACTCCCGGACATCTGCCACAAGAAGGGTGGAAATCCGGCAGTGTTCATGGTGGCGGACAGTGGTAAGATGGTGCTGCTGCTACCACCAGCACCGTCACGCCAGTCCAATCCTGCCAGCTGTACCATGACCTGTGATACGGCCTGGCGGTGTTCTGCTGGCGGGGCGCTGCTGTCGGTAGCAGCGCCCTTTCCAGTTCCCTCCCAGAAGACCTCCTCGACAAAGGTAAGTTGTGCTTCCGACAGGGGAGGGTGTGGGAGTGTGGGGGTGTTGTGTGTGTGTGTCTGAGTGTGTGCATGAATGTCTGAATGAGTGTGTGAATGCGTGTGTGTGTGTTGTGTTGTTTGTGTGGTTGTATGCGTGTGAGTGAATGTGGTTAAGAATGGTGAAGGGAGTGCATGTCTGCATGTCAGTGTGATTGTGTGTAAGAATGTGTGCGAGCATGTCTGGAAGTATGCATGTATGCCAGTGTGAGTGATTGGGTGTATGAGTGGTGCATGTCGTGTCTGCGGATGTGTGCGTGTATGGGAGGAGTGAGAGGATCGGAGGGGGTGGGGGGTGTGTGTGTTTGGATCAGGTGAGGTGAGTGAGGGGATCGGCAAGGGGTGTGTGTGTTTGGATCAGGGGTAAGGGGGTGAGTGAGAGGATCGGAGAGAATGGGAGAGTGTGTGTTTGGATCGGGGTGGTGGGGTGTATTTCAATGTCGGGGTGGGGGATTAGTGTATGTATGGAGGGTGGGGGCTTTGGATGGAGGGTGGGGTTGGGGGCATCTGGTGTGTGTTGGGGATGTGGGGGAGCTGCTTACCGGTGACTGGGAAGGAATTCCCTGTCATCGGTAGGGCCTACCACCATGGTTTTCGTGGCATTGCTAAAGCCATGAAAACCATGGTGGTAGGCAGGCACATAATGCTGCCGGTGGAACTATGGCGGCCGCCAGGCTGGAGATTGATATCTCCGGCCTGGTGGCTGATACCGCCATGGTGGTATGAGTGGATAAGTGTTGGGTTCGCGGCAGCCAACCTGCCATTCTCATAATTTGGCGGTATGTACCGCCAGCCTGTTGGCGGTATTACCACCACACTAACACTCACTGCCGGGGTCATAATGACCCCCTATGTCTAGGGTTTTGGATGTTGTTATGTGGAACTGGGATACTAGGAGAAATAAACATCATTTCTGACTTATTTAGCTAGGCACTATCACAATCACTCCTAAATACAGGAGTACTCAATTTGAAGATTATACTTTGGTCACTAGCTCTACTGATAACAGTGCTTTCTTTTTTGGGTTAAATTGTTGTATTACATTATTGTTTTTGGTTAATTTATTTCGTGGCAGTGATACTGCTGGCTTTAGTTGATGAGAACTATTTACCAGGTGCAAGGAGACTTTTGGTGGAATAGTTGTTTGATTTTGGGCTGCAGGAGGCGAATATCCACTAGACATCCATAGCTATTCTATTACACATTACTGTGGTATTTGATACTGTAAGTCACAATAGCCTTCCTCAGAAGTTCAGACTTGACGGTATGGATATTCAGGGCATAGCTTTGAAGTAGGTTGAGGATTTTGTCGCCAACAGAGCCTTCTGGGAAAGATTAGCACCTTACAAACACTTGCTAAAACAATGTTCCTGTAGCATTCCCTGGGGCTTTATTCTCTCTTCCCTTCATTCTAATCTGTACCTAGCTTTTCTGGCTTACTTGATTAATTTGTTCAGGTTAAAATTTGTCTCTATGCCAACGACACTCAAATCATTATAGTTTTTAAAGAAGGTAATACAAGAGCAACAACTAACCTATGCAATTGTTTACTTCAGGTACAAAATGGATGAATTCGAACCACCTGAAACTGAATGGCTTATAGACAGAGATCCTGGGTCCTTGAGAACTGCTGCACTGATCCCAGCCAGTTTTGGCCCATACACCTGGGACCTCCACCTTTACTGGTCCCAGTGGTAAAGAACTTAGGGCCTCATTTACAAGAATCTGATGCATCACCATCGGTAAGTCAGATTTCTTGCTCTTCCTGCACATCCCCTAACGATGCCATGTATAGCTGTATTTAAAATATAGAGCTCCATTGCTCACATTTTCACAGATGCATAAGGAATTCTGATGCATCTGTTGGCTCTAAACTCAAGCATTGCTGTAGTAGCATTGTTGCACTGATGCAACTCTAGCAATGCGAGGAGTCTCCCATAGGAAAAAGCCCTGCATCAATTTTACACTTGCTCTGAGCAGGAGGTAAATATTGATGCAGTGAAGTCGCAGTATAATGCAGTGAATGTTGTAAATGTCACTGCGTCAGTTCTGTGTGGCTTTTCCCATGGGATGACTTACCCTGCATACATTATACCTGGCGCAGGCATAATGGGGCGCAGAGCCTTATGAACTGATGCATTGGGTCCAATGCATCAGTTTGTAAATATGGAGCAGTGTAGTGCACTAATAGCGCCACCGCTGCGTCAAAAAAAATGATTCAGGGGTGGCGAAAAGGTCTTTTAAACAAGGCTCTTAGGCTTTAAGATCGATACTGCACTAACCCTAACTGGGCAAGTACCAGCAGTGGCTAAGACCTGTACGCTTCATTTACACTGCTTAAAGCAAGTTTAATATCTATTTACACCTAAATCTAAATGCCTTTGTTTCATCTCGCTTGGACTATTGTAACTCCATTAATTTGGGTTTACAAGCTTTCTTTACACAAAAGCTACAATTGGGTTAAACTTTTGAGCCAGACTAGCAAGAGGCACTCCGCTCAGCTTTCCTATCTTCCCAGTATTGGCCAAATTCTACTGGCTACCAGTAAGGAACCTAATCGTATTTAGGTTGTTTTGTCTAGTACAGAAAGTAATTTACTCACTCACCTCGTTGAGATCCCGCTTTATGTTGTACACACCACTCGGAACTTGAGGGCAGCTAATCGTTTGAATCTGGTAATAGCCGGGTTTGGACGCGAAAACAATCGGAGGAAGGGCTTTCTCGTTTGCTGCTGCTCGAAATTGGAACGATCTGCCAGTCTTACTTACAAAAGAAATAAATTGTATGAGCTTTAGGTAGAAACTAAAGACCTGGCTGTTTTATGAGGTTGAATGCTAGCTACAGATAGTCTCAGTCAGAAATACATTTGATGAACTGTTTTTAATCCCAAGTTACCTCAAGGTGTGGTTGGTCTGCATTTTACAAAACAATTAAACAAAAGCAGCTATTGGCTCTCTGCTCCTCTTCACTGTGTGATCTGTTTAGCCTTTTATTTTCAAGGTTATTCATTGCATTCTTTCCAGCACTTGTGCTCTAGTTTTTACTTTTATTTGAAAGGGCTTTTTGGAATGCTCTTGCTTCTTGCCCTTCCTCACATTTAGAATTTTGTTTGCACTAGGTATTTGTACAATCAATTTGGGATTGACAAGTGTTTGGATTAGCTCCTCGTTTTTCTAGATTGTATGATTTTTATCTTTTCATTTTTTGTGTGTGATTCATTGCCGCCCACTATAATTGCATTTTCATCATAGCTCTGGTTTTTATATTTTGATAACGTTGCATTTAGCGTGACCATTTTTAGGCTGAACCCACCAGATAGCGCAAGCTGTCTTGTGCAAAAGAACTATTGTCAGTTTACCAAGCGCCAACAGTGCCTCAAAGCAAGCCCATCGCTTAGCATTGGTTGGCTTTATTGTCACTATCATTCCTTTTCAATCACATATTTTTCCCTTCCCTAGAGTATTTCCTCTTTACTTGTGTCCTTCTATTGTTTACTTTGAGGGAGTTACTTTTTAATATTTGTTCAAGCACTAAATGAGAGTGTATATGTTTCCAGCTGTCTCTCTTGTGTGCAGTTTCTCCCTCCCCATGATTTGTGTTGCTCTCTCATACACGGGCTCATACATGGGCTTCTCTCCCTCTGATCTCCCTATTGCTATCTCCTGCTTGTGTGTGTCTCTCCCCATGTTGCTTTCTCCCTCTTGTACTTCTCTCCTCACCCTCTGTGTTACTTCTCCCTTGTGTGCTGCTTTTGCCTTCTGCTCACCCTCTCAACATTGCATTTCTCACCTCCACCTGCTCGCCTTTGCCCCCCAGAAACCACCCATTGAGTCCAATTTATGCATGCATGCATGCACTGTCTCTACGAGACTACTGTAATCTTTCAGTGGGCTTAAAGCCTGCCCATTGTTTACCATTTCTTGGCTTGGTCGTACTCATCTTTACAGCCTCGTAATTGGTCACTGTAGACCTAGCTTAATTTCCTGTCTGTGGAGCAGGGACAAAGCACTGCTCCCAATGTGATTGAGGTACTTCTTTTTAACTTCTTTTTAACTTCTCAGGCCCTCCAAACAGAAGGTGTGTAACTGACAAAAACATGCACAGCAGGACAAACAAAATTGCAAAGTTTTATTTTCTATAGTTAACTTGTATCTTTTGTTTTGCCACCTCTTCTTTTCTCACTTTGCACTCATGTTTTGATTTTGCTTGTGGGCACTGTTCTCAAAAGATGGGGATTATCTTGTTCTAAATATTGCAAAGTGACATTGTTTGTTTCGTATGTGTAATTTTCAAAATCATGCCTTAACACATAATTGTTCAAAACACCCCCAATCCACCCCACTCCAATCCAATACACCCCACTCCAGTTCACACCAGTCCATTCCATCTCACCCACACCAGTCCACCCCAGTAAATCCAAACCACTCTAGTCAATAATATCCAACCCAGCCCAATCTAAACCAATGAACTCCAGTCCAAACCACTCTCACCAATCCACACCAATCCACTCAAATCAACACCACTCCAATATGCACCACTCCAATCTGTCCCACACCAATCAAAAACAATCTGTCCAACTGCAATCTAAAACGTTCCTCCCTGTTCCAATCTAGCCCACCTCAATCTAAAACAATCTGTCCAACTCCAATCTGCCCTGATCCAATCCAAAACAATGTGCCTCACTCCAATTAAAAACACTCTGCCCCACTCAAATCCAAAACAATCTGCCCCACTCCAATAAAAACAACCTGTCCCACTCCAGCCCAAAACAATCTGCCCCATTCCGATCCAAAACAATCTAGCCCACTCCAATCTGTCCCGTCCCACTCCAAAACAATCTGTCCCACTCTCATCTAACAGAATCTGCCCCACTGCAATCGAAAACAATCTGCCCCACTCAAATCCAGAACACTCTGCCCTACTCTAATCTGCCCCACTCAAATACAAAACAATCTGCCCCACTCCAATCCAAAACAATCTGCCCACTCCAATAAAAGCAATCTGCACCACTCAAATCCAAAACAATCTGCCCTGTGCCAATCCACAACAATCTGCCTCACTCCAATCCTCCCAAACTACCCCACTCCAATCTTCCCCACTCAAACAATCTAACCCACCACAAACTGCCCCACTGCAATCCAAAACAATCTGTCCCACTCCAAGCTGCTTCACTCCAAATTCAAAACAATCTGCCCCAATCCCATCTGCCCATTCCCATCCAAAACAATCTGCCACATTCCAGTCTGCCCCCACTCTAGTCCAAAACAATCTGCCCCACTCCATTCTGTCCCACTACAATCCAATCCACCTCACCCCAACCCACCCCACTACATCCCAATTCACCCCACTCCAATCCACCCTGATCCCCCTCTTTCCAATCCACCCAACACCAATACAATTCACCTCACTCCAAACCAGTCCACTCCACCCCACTTCAAACCAATCCACCCCACTCCAGTCCAATCCACACCACCCCATTCCCATTCCCATTCACCTCACTCCAGTCCACCCCATTCCAATCCTATCCACCCTATTCCAACCTGACCACCCAACTCTATTCCAGTCCAACCCACCCACTCACATACATTCCACCCCATAGAATTCCAATCCAATCTACCACACTCCAACCCTATCCACTGCACACAATCCAGTCCACCCACCCCAATCCAGTCCATCATACTCCAATCCAGTTTACTTTAATCCACCCCACTCCAGTCCAATGCAGTCCATCATAATCCAACCCACTCCAATCCAGTCCATCCTATGCCAACTACCTTACTCCAACCCACTCTAGTCCTATCCACCCCACACCAGTCCAATTCGCAGTTTTCTTCAGGCTAACTAGCAGTGCCTCATCTCTACCCAAGAGCAGGGATGATTGGGCAACCGGGCGCATGACACAAATGACTCCTCAGGGAAATCGTGGTCACTCAGATCTCAACTGTTTCTCTCAGTTACATTAGTCTCACATATGCGAGGATAATCAAAGGCAGAGTATAGTCAATAAGGTTTTATTGAAGTAACTGCATCTTAGATAATAAAGCATGTATTGCAATAACTAGGACGATGAAGCATGATAGGATTAAAATTGTGACAAGGAGAGTGAAACATAAAAATAACGCTACCATTTGGTCACTAAGATTGTTAACAATAGCTCCTACCTAGGCTATGTCAGAGCACAGGCATGTTAAGCTCTAATTCTGCCCTTCAGGTTCCCGAGGGAAGACATCATCCCTCATACCTGAGCAAGAGGCCTGTAGTCTACCTAAGCAGCTGCAGTGAAGCACTCAGCAATCAGCATTCAGTCGTGGTCATCTGGCTGCAATCTCCCTCTAATGTACATGGGTCAAAGTAGTGTTTTTATAATAAAACAGCTGATGTTCCAAGAAAGGATCCCTATGTAAGAGTGTGTATGTTTCTGTGAACACTGGAGACAAAGCTACCACTTTTGCCGCCAACCTATCTTACTGCAGCCTTGAGAAAGCACAGAGTGAAAGAAATGTCTTGTTTAAGGACGCAGTGCTGCCAAGGCAAAGAACAGATAGATAGAGAAAAATGAAACAAGACCGCAAATGTGGCTATTGTTAAAATAATATAACGAAGCTGGAATAAAACATATCACTGCACAAGGTGGTGGTCAACACAGGAGAGGAATTAGTTCTAGGAACTTGAGGTGCCGAATTTGGATCAATCTCCGTGAAGGGGTTGGGTGGCTGCAACTTCTTCTTAAATTTGTCAGGATTTTTTTTTACAGAAGTACCACACTTTATGGAAGGTGGGTTGGAATTACTTCTTAAGATAGCCTCCACCTCTTCAAATAGTATATCAATATCTTCTAGGGGATTACTTCCTTTATTGGGCAGGGAACTCATTTGGTTATTTGACAGTTTTTTCTATTTTTTTTATACCGCTAGCGTGTGCAGGAGCATCCACAGCTTTATGTTTCCCCATCACTGAGCAGCAGAAGTTATAAACAAAGAAACAATAAATAAAGCCTGGGGTTAACTTCCATAAATATAACTTACTTCAAAATGTCAGGGAGATGCACCCAGCCCGGCCTCCATTGGGCGATGACGGGCAAAGACGGGCCCGTCATGGCTCAGTCTGTGCGCATCCCGCGCTGCGGTCAACGCTTTGCCCTTTAAAGTGTGATGTAGAGCCAAGTAGCCTGGGGAACGTAATCCAACCCCAGGCGATGTGTCCTTGTGGTGCCCAGCAACCCAGCAACCAAATAGTGCGTCCCCAAGCTCAGCTACTTCCCTCTGTCGTGTAGAAGGAAAAAGTACATTCCCGCAGCAAGTAACAATTTTGGAGACCGAAACAACATTAAACTATCCCGGCTTGCATTCCAAAACAGCTCTCAATATTGAGGAGGACATAGCTGCCATTCAAGAGCACCTGGAACGCAAGTCTAATCCAGGGGACCTAGACTCCCTTCAGATAACAAGCCAAGTTTGCTGCCAAAGCGTCATACGCCCTGTGCAAGGACAGCTGTTTACAAACCATTGAATGGCTGACAGACATCTCACATTCACTACCGCTAAGAAAGGCCTTTTTCATGCCACTGAGACATTTGTATGAGAAGGGTAGTTCCCACACCTCATGGATGTAACTATATCCTATCCTTTCATCTCTGCACACTGGAATGGGTTTTAAGCAGGACGTGACTTGAAGTGTTTAAATAGGCAGATTAATAACCCCGTGTATTAACTACTCCCCAGGTGGTATTTCAGCCACAGTAAAAGGCAACTTTTCTAGTTTTTCAATATTTAACATGACACAAGTCGCTTCTTTCTTAGCCATTAATTGTTGTTGTCGCGTTAAACTAAATATGGAAAATATGTCCCTTGGGCTAACGTGTTTCCAGGGAATGTGACCTGCCTTCAGTGTTTGTAGTGTCCAACCTAACTGCATAATGGGCCTTAGCTGATTCTGTCCATGGTGTAAAGAGGACATGTCACTTTGTATTATGTCTATTGCAGAAGAAACGGTGTTGTTTAAAGTGTATATTCGGCCAGACAGGGTATTGATCCCATTATCTACAACAGCTAATGCTTCTAAAAGTTTTCCTGATCTATTTGCAATAACCAGGGAGCAGCTTCTTGTTGAGAAAGCTTCCAAATTTCATTATAGACTGCATATAAGAAGCACTTTCTGCGTTATTTTCTGGGGCCTAACAGGAAATCCTGTAAGTCTGTATTGTTAGACAGGAGATTGAGGTGTTCTTTAACGGCATCTACTGAGGAACTCTTCAACCATTGCTGGAATAGCTTCCCTACACTTTATGTTGTTACTATACCCCCATGTTCAGATGACACATAGCGAGGGTCAGGCCTACTTGTTTTAAAACACCCGCATGGAGTTTTTAAAACGTTTATGACACACACTGGTATCTACTGGCCACAATAACCACCCACCAGGACGTGAAAGTGAAGCATTAAATGTACCATTTTGGACCCGTCATCAAGCTGATCTTCAGTTGCATTTATATACTTTTGCTATTTGTAAAATTTTGCAAGGGCAGGAATACTGGGCACATTCAAATCCTTAATTTTGCTAAGCCTAAACAACTTGTCTGTTGTACAGTTTCATTTAAAAATATGATTTAAACAGGTATCAGGGATGCTCTGAATAAAGCTTCCTTTCCCTTTATTTGCAAATTATTGTTGTTCCCCACACACTTTTTAAGTCAATTCACTTCTGCCAATATTCATAGCCTTCTATAGCCAACCAGGAAACAAAGGAATCCGAATAGATGAATTTTGTATCTGTCAATAATATGTGTACATTTTCCATAAATGGCAAATTGAAATAATATGACTCAGCATTTTTAACATTCTGCCCAGAGAAATATGCACATTTTTCAGAATATGTTTTAGAACTCCCTTGTGGTGGAGGTGGGCAATCCTCCCATTGTGTGCAATTAAAAATAGTCTTTGGGGTACTTGCTCTGTGAATAAAATGGTGTCCATAATAATTATAGTGAAACATCTCACCATAATTCTCTTTGGATTGATAAACATCCTCACCTTCAAATACAGTAAAATACTGCAACTCAGTCATTATAGAATCAACTGAGTTCACATCCCAGTCATCAGAAAGAACTCCGGGTATTATTACATTGTTCATACAAAGTTTAAACACATATGGAATTTGTATGACCTCTGTTGGGCTGTATATATCAAATGTGACGTTATCCCAAACAATCCCATCAGGAATTGGTATAGCCGAAATGTTCACGAAAGTCAAGTCTCTGTGGACCTTGTGAGAAGAAAAATGGGGTTTTAAGGACTCATTCACCAGTTCAACTGCTGATCTTTCAGGAAGGTAGTGACCATGTATTAACAGAAAGAAAGAAATAACAAAGCCAATCCAAAGGAGGAAAGCTAATATAGTCAAGGAAAGCCACAGATAGTTCTATGGAAAGACAAAGTAATTTGTTTTAAGCCACTTTATCAGCTTACGTGTTTTTGGCAGTTCAGGTGTAGAAGAGGCAAATGAGTCCGAGAAGGTGTCATTGATGTCGGCAAAGTATCCAGAAGCAGTTCATGCAAAAACTGGAGCCGTATTTGAAGGAGGAGAACTGGTAGGGTTCTCCCGCGGTGGTTCACTGCAAATAACGCCATTTATTTGTGTAGAAGTCGAATCAAATCGATCAGCAATTTCCGTGTTGCTTGTTGTAAAAGATGTTAGTGGAACTAATGCAAGATCATTTTCCACCCTCCCCAAGCTCGGAGAGGTGTCAGCGTTGCTGCTCAAAACTTGTGGAGGGACATCTTGACCAGTAGTGAGAGGGATTCGGGTTCTACTGATTGTTCCTCTTGGTCTGCTGTGCAGGATTGCTCACATGGTGTAACTCGACATTGTCGATGGAGACAAAGCGGTTTTCTTTAGAACCAGGCAGCGGTGGTAGAATAACAGTTCTGGTACAGTGTATTCCCAGGACTGGGACCAGTGCACAATAGGAAGGACCAAACTCCTTTTTCACAGCAACTTTTTCATGTACTAGATCCTTAACTTTTGGAATCCAGCCGGTAGATGTTATTGGTACATCCTTAATTCCTGTGGAGGCAGCACTGGCAGAAGTGTTGTCGTCACGGAACTGTTGTAATTCCTGTAAGACAGTGACACGTTCATTTATGTCAAAAGGTGTTTCTGCCGCCTCCATACCAGGACCCTCAAGATCTGGAACATACACTTCAGTTCCAAACAGGCACCCGTATGAAGTACGACCCCACAGGGACCTTCTAGGCAGATTATTAAGTATTCTCTGGACTCATAGAGGTTATAAAGCTAACTTCGACCCGTACCTAATACTCTGGCTGTTAAGGATTGCTTTAAATCTCGGTTTCAATGCTCCACAACACTATTTCCCTCGGGATGAAATGGAGACGAGTAATGGAGTTGGACCCCTATAGAAGCCATGACGTCCCTGAATGCCCTTGAGGTGAAAGCAGGGCCCTGGTCCGGGTAGAAAGCCACAACTGCATATGTGCCAATAAAGACTTGCAAATCTTTAATAACAGTCTGAGCATCAGCCGAGCGTTGTGGCCACACCCATAGAAATGTGGAGCAGGAGTCAACAGCGACTAAAATGTATTTGTATGCACTGTCTGGTGTCAGGGGACCACGATGGTCCAAGTACACACATTGTAATGGTTTGTTTGAAATTTGGAGGGGTGTCTGCGGTGGGTGTTTGACGGTGGACCCCTTAATTTGTTGGCAGATATCACAACAAAGGACATACTGGTTGGTCTGTTTGTATAGACCTGGCTACCAAGAACGAGCCTGAAATAATGATATTGTAGCCTCTACAGCAGCATGGGCAGAGGCAACTCCCTCATGCGCTGCTTTGATCAACTGTGGTCTTCGGTCATTATTGGGAATTACTCGAACTCCCACGCCTGGTATTTTTACTTCTGCGTCTAAGAAGCCTCCAATTCTGTAGGAATATTTAGCAGGAAATGCTTTTGGTAAGGGCGTGCCTTCAGCTGTGGCTTTCACGGCAGTCCAAATGTTATTGTCCGGTTTCGTTCTAGATTGAGTTACAGCAGCAACAGAGGCCGTAGCTACTGTTGATTTGGCTGCTTCATCAGCCAGTGTATTTCCAGCAACGTGTATTCCAACGCACTGGTGTCCACGTGTATGTACAACATGAACATTTGGTAGCGTTCCCTTCAGATCCGCTATTTTCCCCCACAGAAGTCTGTGCTTGATGTTGTTACCTTTAGAATCTCTGAACCCATTCTGGTGCCAGTAATGCAGATATTCATTGAAGGACTGGACATATTAGTACAAATCACAAACAATCAGTGCTAGCTATGCAGGATCCGTATGTTCCAGTGCCATCACCAGAGCATTTAGCTCTGTTATTTGTGTAGTGCAATCCCCTAGGGTTTTGCGTGAAAGTATGTTGTGGATAGAACTTATTACCCTCCATGTGGCCGTTTACGACTGCCCAAGCAGTGGAATATTGATGCTTTGTGCCTATTGCAGGTTGTGCTGAGGCATCGGTGTACATGACTCTTTGATATTGATCAATAGGCAGTGTATTTGCCGGAACTGGGTATTCTAGTTCATACTGCAAAAATTCTTGTGTTTGTAATTTTGGGCAAAAAATATAGTCTAGAGACGTTCCCCATTGAATCCAACATGGATGTAATGCTTTAGTAGTTGGAACGCTGGCTTCATCAAGGGCTGGAATTGGAGATACGACAATGATGTGTTTACCCTGGGCTAGTGGTCTCTCTTTAATGACATCCATCTGAACAGCAGTGAGACTTTTCTCAGTGGGAGCAAAATGTTGTTCTGCTGTACAGTAAAAAAATTGATTTGTATGCAATCAGGACTGTCCACCCTCATTGAATGTTACATAGGTGAAACCAATGGCACCAGCAATTACTCTGATGACCAGATGTTTTTTATTGTCCCTTGTATGTAGGTGTTGTGCTGCAAGCATGTCTAGCTGCAATGCTCTGAGAATGTGTGTGTGTTCGACTGTCCAGAAATTACTGGAAAAGTCAGGCCGTATTAAGTCATATAAAGGTTTTATTCGTGAAGCGTAATCTGGAATGTATGTTCTGCAAAATTTAGAAAGCCCAGTAGGGATTGGAGTTTTTTAATAGTATTTGGAAGTTGTAACTGTGTGCAGTTTTTAAAGAATAGTGGCGCTAGCCTCTTTCCTTCACTCGATAGTTCGTATCCCAGAAACAGGACGCCAAGGAAGGCTATTTTTTTATTGCAGTTATAGCCGAATTCGGGCTACCCGTCTTAGATGTTGCAGTAATTCATCGTCTGTGAGGTAGATGTCATCTACATAAGGCAATGCCGCAGGGTGAATGTCGTGCAATATTGAAGTTACATGAGCCGCCAACAATCCTGGACTGTTCTTGTACCCCTGTGGTAAACGACAGAATTTTTCTGGAAGCCTAGTGGACTGAAACTTGTTAAGTATCTACTCTTAGGTGCAATATTTTGGCAGAAGAAACCATTTGAAATATCCAGCGTTGTTTTGTATTTTGTGCGCACTATATTGTTCATAAGTGCTGTGCTGTGTGAGTTTTGTATTGCATATGTTCATGTATGACTCTTTAAATGTCTATAGTCTAAGACTATTCTGTATGAATGGTCCGGTTTAGCTACAGGGAATAAAGGATTATTCATTGGTGAGACACAGGGTTCGATTATGCCCTGGTATTCTAGTTGTGTGAGGATTTCCCTCACGGGTGCTTTAGCATCATGTTTTATTGGGTATTGGGGTTGAGGTTGGGGTTGATTTTTAATTGGAATTACATGATAGGGGGAATGCTTATCCCACCCTACATGGTTGTGATTTAACGTGGGTACCTGCACCAATGCCCAATCAATGGAGTAGGATTCTGCAAGCTCATCGGGAACAAGAGGCGATAAAGAAGGTCCGATAACCTCTTCCCCAATTGGCATGTACGGACAAATTCTGGTGGCCAATCCTTTTCGGCCAGTAGAATCTCATAAATGTTCACAACGTGGTCCCAAAAGATTGAGTTGATTATGCGTTCAATGTCTCCTTCTAACTGTAACGTTACTTTGTACACCCTATCAGGCCTGGAGACGTGCATGTCTGCAGTTTCAACTTGTAAGAAGTCATCAGTTGCTTTTACCTCCAGATGGTCTTGAAGACTTCGGTGAACTATTGTGACCTCTGCTGCGCTGTCTAGCAGAGCTAGTGCCCCTGTCTTGTTCTTCAATAGAGCCATCTTCTTGAGTGGCACGACGAATCACAATTACTGCCACTTTCTTCTTTTTAAATTGGAGTTTTTGTTGGGTATGTTTCTCTTCTTTTTTACAAGAAACTTCTGCAGAGCATTGTGATTCATGTCTCGGTTTCATGTACTCAGTTCTTCGCTCTGACCGCCCACCTCTCTCACTGAGATTGGCGTGTATCAGTATATTGATAGCTGTCAGGCGTTTTTATATTATCGCTATTTCTGAGATTATATCTATTCTGTGGGGTCTCCGTATGCAGAGATTCTCCCCTTTCTTTTTTAGATGTTTGGTGTTTTTTATCCCAGCGGGAGCTTGCTAGGTAAATTTTTTATTAAATTTACCCTGAAACTGTGGTTTTGTGGGTCTGGCCCTCAGACTATCACGTCCAATACTAGAGTAGGTCTCCGTGATAATCTTTGGCAGCTCACGTTCTTGATCCTGTGAAGGAACGTCCCGGAGCCGCATGCGCACTGCTAGTGCAACTGCTTCCCCTTTAAGGTTACTTAATATAATTGAAGATACCGTGGCAAATTTGCCCATAAGTTGCATCCCCAAGTCCAGAGCCGGGGCAGACCCGTATTCATCTTAAATATGTTTTAACACTTCCTGTAAATTGGTGACTGTCGGTGTACCGTTTGCGGTAGTATAGAGCGCGGCAAATACCGTGCCCCAAGTATTGCAGTTATCTACTGTGGGAACCATCCCAAATGGCAAGCACATAGTTAATATTCTATGCTTATCCGGAGGTCCAGTATGGGGAAATACTGCTTCCAGTGCATATATTTTTTGAGTTAACCAAAACTGAATCTCTTCTCGTTTGGCAGGTGCTTCACCCATAATCGAATGTACAGTCACATGATTAATACCTGGCGTTACTGCATGTGGTTTTTCTGGGGCAGCATGTGCTGGATTTGTATTTAATGTTTGCATTACAAACTGCACTAACCGTCTGTATATTTCTGTGAGGTCAGTATATAAGCGGCGGACTTCAGCTACTGTCAAGGTTGCTGCATCAGGGTGCGGTGTATATGTGGCCAATAAAAACCAGGTAAGCCGACCATCATTACTTAGAGGACCTAACCCAACATGCAGGATTGTGTGTGGTAGGGTGCCATCAAGACAATTATTATGTTCTTGATAAGATAGAGGTATTTCTAGATATGCATATGCTGTATATTGTGCAGGTATGTTTGCAGGTGTATAGTGATGAAATGTATTTGTGTTCCCATCAGCTGCTGGAAATATGACCAAAGAATAGAACATTTCTGTTCTGTATGCTGCATGAGCTTTAATAACAAATGTAAGTGGACCCCCCTGGGCCGTTAGCCATGTGCCAATAAATGTGCAGTAAGGGGTGATTGCACATTGAATGCAATTGCTACCCGTTGTGGGTTTGCCATGGTGAATGGTACATTTTGTTCAGAGATAAGCACACCAAATGGGGATTATCCTTTTAGGGTTCAAGCTTGAACAACCTACAGCATTAGTTAGGTAATCCCTACTTAGCTGAAAAGGAAAATCCTCAATACCACGGACGTCTCCATATATAGTACTGAGGTGTCTTTGCATGTAGTCAGACAGAGATACTCAGAAGGGCCGAAAATAAGTGCGTGACCAAACGTTGACAGCGCCATGTCGCGTAGGTCTCATTAACCTAATGAGACTACTGGATTGGGCGGGCAGAATCACTTGTACTTCGGGGGACTGAGTCTGAACTCACACCAGATGACACCTGTCGGCCTAATCCGGGTTTTCTTCTGGCTAACTAGCAGTGCCTCATCTCTACCCAAAAGCAAGGATGATGGGGCAACCGGGCGCTTGACACAAATGACTCCTCAGAGAAATCGTGGTCACTCAGATAGCATCTGTTTCTCTGAGTTACATTAGTCTCACACATGCAAGGACAATCAGAGGTAGAGTATAGTTCAATAAGGTTTTATTTAAATAACTGCATCTTAGATAATAAAGTATGTATTGCAATAACTAGGACGATGAAGCATGGCAGGATTAAAATTGTGACACATAAAAGTAACACTACCATATTGTCACTAAGATCGTTAAGGATAGCTCCTACCTAGGCTATGTTAGAGCACAGTATGTTAAGCTCTAATTCTGCCCTTCAGGTTCCCGAGGGAAGACATCATCCCTCATAGCTGAGCAAGAGGCCTGTAGTCTACATAAACAGCTGCAGCGAAGCACTGAGCAATCAGCATACAGTTATGGTCATCTGGCTGGAATCTCCCTCTAACGTACATGGGTCAAAGTAGTGTTTTTGTAATAAAACAGCTGATGTTCCAAGAAAAGATCCCCACATAAGAGTTTGTATTTGTCTGTGAACATTGGAGACAAAGCTACCACTTTTGCCGGCAACCTATCCCACTGCAGACTTGAGAAAGCACAGAGTGAAAGAAATGTCTTGTTTAAGAACGCAGTGCTGCCCTAGGCAAAGAACAGCTAGATAGAGAAAAATAAAACAAGACCGCAAATGTGGCTATAGTTAAAATAATATAACAAAGCTGGAATAAAACATATCTAGGTTAAAGTGCACAGCAGCAGGCCTATCCTGCTTAAATAACGTGTATAAAACTATAGCTAAAATGGCTACACAAGAACTCCAGCCCAATCCAATCTACCTCAATCCAGTCCACCCCAATCCAACCAACAACACCCCAACCCATTCCAGTCCACCCCACCCTACCCCACTCCAATCCAATCCACCCGGCTCCAGTCCACCATCCCTGAATCCACACCACTCCAATGCATTCCACCCCATCCAGTCCAACCCACTCCAATCCACCCCACTCAACTCCAATCTACTCCACTCCACTCCATTCCAATCTACCCCACTCCACTCAAATCAAATCTACTCTAATCCACCCACTCTCTGCAATCCAATCCACCCCACCCCAGTTCAGTCCACCCCACTCCAGTCCAATTCACCACATTCTAATCCAATCCACCCCACTATAATCCGAAACACACCACTCTAGACCAATCCACCCGACTCCAGTTTGAGAAATCCACCCCACTTCAATACAATAAATCCAACCCACTCCACTCCAGTTTATTCTAATCCACCCATTCCATTCCACTCCACCCCACTACAATTCTTCCCACTCTAAACCACCCCGCCCCAATCTAATCCACCCCACCCCAGTCCTATCATTCCAATTCAATCCAGCCACCCCAATCTAATCTAATCCACCCTACTCCAAACCACCCCAATCCAATTCACCTCACCTCTTTTCAATCTACCCCACTCCAATCTACCCCAGTCCAATCAATTCCCCAGCTCTACCTCAATACAATCCACTTCAATCTACTCCAATACAATCCAGCCCACTACATCAATCCACTCCAACCCACTCCACTCTATTCCACCCCACTCCACTTCACTCTACACCACTCCGCTCTATGACACTGTACTCCAACAAATCCACTCTATGACACTACTTCCCCTCTCCACTCTGTGACACTCCACACCACTAACTTTTAGCCATGCTGAACAGCGGCACACTGGTGTACAGCATGGCAAAAACAATTGCATAGACAAGACCTATTGCTTTGCCAATGCTTGTTTTAAACTTTTTTTGAGGGGCCGGGTAGCAAATTGCTGCCAGGCCCCTCAGCCTTAAAAGTGTTTTTGTGCTGCTTCACTTTAATTTTTTCCTTAATCCATCCTGTATCAGTAAATAAAAAAACAGCACTTGTGTTATTTCATAGGTGCATGTGCTGGGTGATGCATGCATGCACCTACCCAGTGATGTGCCTAACCGCATAATTGCTCCTATTTTTTTAACTACTTTTGGCTGTGCTGCACAGTATGTTGCAGATGCTAACCAACTCTGCTAAAAGGGTTTGGCAAAGCTCTGGGCCCCAGAGGTGAGCCCTATAGGCTTTGTCAATGCTTGTTCAGTCAGCTGTAGTATCTGCATCTTGCACTCAAAAGTATGTTTTCTCTGTACCTTAAATACTGCTACTGACAAAGTTAAGACATAATATAACCCCTCCAGCGATACAGGTGATAGCGATGTTAACTGAACATTGCCAGTTGAATGCACACTTTGGAGGCTCTCAGACTAACCTTTACTAAATTCATAGGGGACAACTGTTAGAAATTGGGGGGCATATTTACAAGCCACTTGCGCTGCTGGTGCATCACTTTTTTAGACGCTCTGGCTGTGCATAGTGCAGACCCATATCTATGCGGACACACAAAGCCGTTTTGCATTGCTTTTCGTGGCCTCGTAGATATGGTGTAAGGCAATGCAGCGCAAGTCACTGCGTTGCCTTACACTGCGTCAGGTGGGCATTCCATGGACGTTGAGGTGGGTTACCTACGCAGCACCAATGGGTTTTGACGCATTCCCAGATTTACACTGCAATGTAAACCTGGGAATGTGTCAAAATCTTATGCCTCCCTAGGGCAGGCGCAACAAGGAAAAACATTTTTAATTGTTCTTGTTCTTTCCTCTTTCTATGTGTGCTGCGTTCTGCAGCATACAAAGAAAGAAGAAAATGCATCAATACATTGTTTTTGTGCATGAAATCCTGCATAGAAAGCAGGCACCCTTACACCATAGTGCCAGTGCGCCTGCACTGGTGCTAGGCAGCAAATTGTGCACCAGCATACATAGAAAGGGCATTTCTGCCCTTTCAAATTGCCATAGGGAAGAGCAGCAAAAATACTTGCGGCACTGTCCTATGCCAATCTGTAAATATGCCCCTGGCTTTCTGGTTGGCAGAGGTATGCACTTGTTCAAGCAGAAACCACAATCCTGGTCAGGGTCAATCACACAAACACCCAAACTTAACCTGTGCTCACCCTCTGGTAGCTTAGCACAGAGCAGTCAGGCTTAGCTTAAGAGGCAATGTGTAAAGTATTTGTGCAGCACAAGCAGTAAAACTGTGAAAACATCACACAAATCTAATTAACACCAGATTGGAAAATAGAGCTTAATTTAATAACTAAAACAGAACCAAAACGACAATAATCATATAAGTAGAACTGGAGTTATGAACTTTTAAAGATGTAAATGCAATATAGTGCTTAGAAGCATAAAGCACAAACCAGGGATATCTGGTCACACCAGACCTGATTAAATCCAAACATTCAGGCTGACCGCGAAGGAGCATGGGTTGAATCCAGTTCCAGATAAGTCCAGCTGAAGTTTTACCTTCTCAAGATTTGGACCAAGAGTCCCGTTCGCGAGGTAGAAGTTCGCCAGGAGCAAGGAGATCATCAGTTGTTCAAGCAGTCAGTGGTCGGCAGGGGTGACGATTGGGCCAGGAATCATGGATTGGGCAGGCTGGAGCCACGCAGTCGTGAGCAGTGATACTTGCTGTGCGAAGAGACAAACTTGTGGTGGCTCGCAATGATTTTTAAGGTGCTGTGAATGGGCCCGTTCCCGATGACAAAGAGTCCAAAAGCTTGATTTCAAGAGCCAGGGGCCCAGGAGCTGAGAGGCACCTCTTGGGAGGCAGGAGGTTGTTTAAGCTCTGGGGAGCCCTCTTGTCCTTGAGGCTGAGATCAGGGGGCCAGCAGACTAGCCTTTGGAGTCACTCTGGGGTCCTGGGTTTAAGATGGAGGTTGCAGTTCCAGTTCTCCTTCCCTAGGCAAGAGGGTAGCATGCAACAGGTCAGCAGTTCCTTGTAGAGCAGCAGTCCAGCAGAGTAGCAGCCCTTGTAGCAGCACAGCAGTCCTTCTTCATGGCAGAATATCCACAGGTCCAGAAGTGTACTGAGTTGGTAATCTCAGAGGTCCAGTATTTATACCCAGTTGGACCTTTGAAATGAGGGAGACTTCCAAGAAATGTCTTTGAAGTGCACAAAGGTCCTCCCTTCCTGCCCTGGCTCCAAACTCACTACAGGGGTATTCAGCCCTTTGTGTGGACACAACACACTGCCTATTCAGGTTTAAGTGTCAGCTCCTCCCTCCCCTCCTGCCCAGGATGGCTCATCGGGCAGTGAATGGCCCATCAGTCACACCTAAGCTCCTTTTGAGTGTGGCTGTCTAGAGGGAATGCACAAGCCCAGCTGTCACCCCACCCTAGATGAATATTGGAGACAGGTAGTAAGCACTAAATGGCTAAAGTAAGAAAATGCCAACTTCCAGATCTGCAATTTAAAATCCGACTTCACTATCAGTTTTTATTTTAAATTGTTAGTCCAGAGACACCAAACTTGAGGGTCCCATCTCTTCCTAATTGGAAATTACACTTATGAAATGTAATAAGGCAAACCCATTGCTATCTTATGAGACAGATGGGCCATGCAGTAGTGAAAATGAATTTAAGAGTTTTACACTACTAGGACATGTAAAACTTAAAAGTATATGTCCTACTTTTTAAATACACAGCACCCTGCCCTTGGGCTGTTTGGGACCTACCTCTAGGGTGACTTATATGTATTACGATGGAAGATTTGGTCCTGGCATGGGGGTTAACTTGCCAGGTCGACAGGGCAGTGTAAAGCTGCACACACAGGCTCTGCAATGGCAGTTCTGAGACATGGTTAGAGGGCTACTTAAATGGGAGGTACAATCAGTGCTGCAGGCCCAAAAGTAACATTTATTTTGCATGCCCTTGGCACATGTAGTGCACATTACTAGCGACCTATAAGTAAATTAAATATGCCAATTGGGGACAAGCCAATGTTACCATGACTTAGGAGACAGAGCACAAGCACTTTAGCACTGGTTCAAAGTGGTAAAGTGCACAGAGCTCTGAAGCCAGCAAAAACAAGGTCAGAAAAAGTAGAGGAGGAAGGCAAAAGGTTTAGAGGTGACCCTGCAAAAAGGGCTATTTCCAACAGCATTGCTAGACAAACATATGAGGCCATCTTCTATGTTAAGTGACAGCATTGAAGGCTCCATTTGTGCCTGACATAAACGGGAAGATACAGACATAATGAGACACATTGCTCTGTCCTACCAGAAAAAAAGTGGTTTAAATTATATTTGATCAGGGTTTCGATTATTTTCACACCAGTTTAGATGGGATATACTTCTTGGTTGATTTTGTATTAGTTGACTGATGTTTCACTTGTAGGTTTTGTGGGGGGGCTGTATGAAAAAAGATTTGATTTACTACTTAAGGAGATGGACTCTCCTGCAAGAATACTTTCTTTGTTGTTTCACGAAACAAAAAGTGAATATTTTTGCCCTTTGTAATAACTCATTTGCATCAACACTAGTGGCAAATTTGGACGAGAAGTATAAAATGGGGGAAAGTGCAAGAAGGCGGTAGCATTTGCAGCCGCCAGTTGCAAAACGTAGGCCATATTTATGGTCAAGTCATGCAGTGCAGCCCAGCATGTCACGTTGCTGCACTGATCTGAGTGACAGGGAAAGGGCAGGAATGCGCCATATTTAGGGCAATACGGCACATTACCGTCCTTTCCCCTGCACCAACACACAATGTGCTGTCTAGTGCCAACGCAGGCATGCTTGCATCATGGTGCAATGGTGCCTGCGTTGCATGGAGGATTGTTTCTGTGCAGGAAGGGGCACCTACCTGCATAAAATCAATCCCCTGAGATTTTTTCCTCTTTCTATGTGTGTTGCAGAATGCATCACAAATAGAAAGTGGAAACATCACAGAGAAATAAAGCTATATCTCCTTGTTATGTCTGACCTGGGGAGGCATATCGCTTTGGCGCATTCCCAGGTTTACCCCTTCCTGTAAATCTGTGAATGCTTTAAAATCCATGTTTCGCAGCGCAAGAGTGACACAAAAAGGCACATGAATATGCCCCTTAGGTATTTAATTTTTTTTCCTTTTGATTTTTGAATTAGACATCCTTATCATAGTCATGTTTGTTACACCTAATGTAGTTGCCAAAGTTAACATTCCACCAATGGATGAGCATTGTCTTCAGCATTTTTTCATAGATGGCTTGTAGTGCACATTGTAGTTCCATATTTCTTGGTTGTCAGCACTGCCTTAGATGGAACATCTTTAGTGCATTCTGGATCCAGTTCTGGTGATGAGACTATTGTCTTTTGCCAGATGGCCCAAAAGTCAACAAACAATGGTTATTTTGCATGCCCACTCGTGGCACTTTATTGTCTTTAATGCATCAACATAGATGTATCTAAATAGCACTAAAGCGCAAAAGGGAAGACTTGGTTGGGGCTCTTGTGCAACCCACCAACTTCTCCAAAGCAGATACAGCCAGTGTGTGCAGTAAAGCAGATGATGTTATTTGGAACACTAATGTAATGCAAAATGAGGGGCTCCTACTGCAAACTCGGGTAAAGGCACTCTCGGACTCTGGCATTACATGAATATAAACAAGCATTGGCAAAGCCAGAACGTCTGTTTACCACCTCCTGACTTTGTCAATGTGTGTTTTGTTTTGACATTGTTTTTGTAAGACGTTATTTTTGGAAGAGAGCTGCTGGGTCCTCACCAATACAAAAACAAGTAGTGGAAAAGCCAATAGGTCTGGGGTCGGCTGCTGCCTTTTGATTTTGGCAATACTTATTTTGTCATGTTTTTTGTAAAACAACCATTGTTGAGGGAGCTGCTGAGAACTTGCTACAAAACTCTCTAAAAGCAAAAATATGTTTGACCTCAAATACTATGCATTACCATAGTAGTCCCAGGCTCTGAAGGAAACGACTTGTGTGGAGATGTGCTCATTGTGAAAGAGATGAATGTTGTCACTCAGAGTGTAGTGAGCCAATAGCTGAAATGGATGAATCCCTTGCCCCATGCTGTGTGTTGTAATGGGTTGAAGAAAAATATGACTGACTCCATAGCAGACCAATGAATGAAGACCACTGGTTTAAAAGCCCCTATAAGTTAGTATACTACATGTATACTTTTAGTAAATTAATAAGGTCATGAATAATCTAACTAGCCTAAAAAGGTGTTAGGTTGATCCAGAGCTCTTAAGGGCGAAGGCTTCCCTTCACATTAAGTGATGCAGAGGTCTACTACTACCAGTGTATGTAAGACTAATGTTTCATGTCAATTACACATCCACTTGCTCCTCATTTTCTGGGTGGCGCAAAGTAGACTGTCCTCTTAGGATCAAGATTGATCAGTCCTTGATCTAAAGTGATTTTTATTTAGTTAGGTATCAATTAAGAAAAGATTAGTGTAATGACCATTTTCAGTGAGGGACAGGCCATTCAGGTACTATGCTTAGTTGGCCTCTCATCAGTCCTACTATTTTTAAGTGTGCTCTTTTTGGGAAACATTCTAAGTTGGTATCACAGTATTACCCTCTAAAGAAATTCTACATCTCCTGATAGCAACTGTATTACTAACTCTATGAGCAGACTCATTTTCCATTTATATAAATGTGCAAATTGAACTCTGAAGCTACTTTCGATTTTTCATCCTGTATGCCCCTTTGCTCCTACACATAGTGAGTTGCAATTGGTATTTATCCCTCCCAGCGACCAATTTACTAATAATCAGCTATCTAATAGTTCATTACCCTTTTCATCTCTCACAGGCCGACATTGTCCCTGTGGATTGAAAAGACTGGACTTTAAATTCTCATAACTTTTTTGCGAGGCCATTGGTATGAGGTTGGATGTTTTGCAGAAACCCAGACTCTTACATGCTGCCTTAAAGACTTCTGTAGACGCTATTTTCACACATAAATTGATTTTACCGCTGGGATAAGGCAGCACACCGTCCTTGAATCCGCTTTCTGATTTATTTTCACTTCTAATACCCTGGAGGACTGCCATGCAACAGTTCATCATCTCAACAGCAACGCTTGACCATGTTTTTTATTGTACACTTAGTCTGCTTAGATTGTTTAATGGTTGTGAAATATATATCTTTTCCTCTGACAGCTTCGCGAATGTTCTCTGAGATGGTGTTCAGCATTCAGCAGTAAAGTGTTAAGAAAAGATAGCTCCGTGGTATTTCCATGCATCATGCTAGCAGAGTGTTAGGCCGAACACATAAACTAGCTTTCCAGCTCTGCAAATGTGGCAGTGTGCAGCAGTCACCAGATGGGGGTTGTTTATGTTTTTTCAGTGCTCTTGAGTGGCTGCAAACCATTTGGCAGCGCCATTGCGGGCCCACCACTCTGCCTTCCGAATGGCTGCCTATTGGTGCATAAACTTTTATGTCCCTCTGTTTGTATCAGCTGCTAATTTGTTTGGTAGGTTTCTCACAGCAATCGCGCAGCACTTAAACCTAATTCCAGATTTTCCAAGGAGCAATGCCAATGCCATGGTAATATGTAGACGTGATGTGGCATGAAACGTACTGCTTGTTGCGCTGTGCCCTTTTTACGAGTGTCCTGGTGGTGTAAAGCGGTAACGTGACTGTATGAATGCAGGCTTTGGTCCTTCCCAATGGAACTTCACGTGACAGGGCTCTTGTCTACATTTAGACAGACCAATGTGCCAGCACTTGACTGGGAGCGAAGAAATGATGACTCGGTAAGGAGCCACAGAAGTACTGTGAGCTCATAAACCCCGGCTATTTGACTTGATTTCTATTTTTAAAAGGAAACCTACAATATCAGGTTGACTTTGGATAGACACATTAGTCTATTACACAACCCTCATCTCCTATGAATTGGTCAGTGCCCCCTGGCGAGGGATAGGATTGCGTGTTTTACAAGACCAATAAAAAACTGATCAATTGAAGCAGTGATTAATGTTTTAGTGCGTGCTATAAGTTTAATAAAATCACTTGCGGGCTGAAATGATGGTGGGTTCGGTACTTTCTACAATATTAGTACCCTTTTCTGTCCCTGGGCAGGTATTAGCACGTCTGACCTTAATAAGTAAACTTACAAGGGGACGCGAATAGGTCGATGAACCTTTTGACTCGCAATTAAGATGTTCTTACCATACCTCCAGTACATAATCAATAATCAATACGCAATAATCAATAATCATTAGCAATCAATAAAATCAATAATCAAGAGTCAGTAATTGTCACGCACCATGACTTTTCCAATCACACCTTTCGTAAAAGTTTAGAATATTTATTTCCCTATATTAACAATGCTAAGGTCATGTAGATTAAACTCAAAATCAAAAGAAACACATACAGAAACACCACTGGTTGTCCAAAGCGGTGGAAGAAACGCAATCTAAACAAAGCTTGAACCACAACACATTCTAAGGTTATGGTGCAAATCAGTAGCAAAGTCAACTGCGTCAATGTAATTATGTACATTAAGTTTAGCAGAGAAATTCACCAAGCATTAGTCCCTGTTATCATAATTCAATTAGTGAGAATCCTTAACTAACATCAGATTAGCATAGGCATGTTGGGCTTCATGCAAAACAATTTAGTAATACAAATTTGGAAAAACATCTAACTATGGCTCTATCAAAACAGCGCAGTTGGTACCTAGAAAGAAAAAGCAAATATGAATAATAATCACAGTTTAGGTTATACCTATCGTCAGTATGGAACAGCAAAGCAGAATCAGACTTTGTCCTCAGGACATCAGTCGATCAGGAAGGCATCAGGATTCAGCATTAAAATTCAGGAAAGGCAAAGTCTCTAAGCATTAAAGTTAAGCACGTCTCCTGCCAAGATGCAATATAGGCAATGGTCAGAATGAATGTCTTCTCTCCGTGTACGCTTGTTAAGTCAAAACTGTTAAAACTACCCCCCAAATCCCTACTGGTCAGTTAATCGTATGTTCACCCTCTGTTCAATAAAACTAAAATCCCAAATCTATGAATCCTAATATTACTCCGTTCACATGTCGTTGATTGGTTTGTCTTTCAATCTCCTCATCATCCGGCTTGTCAGGTAACAATATTGTTTCAGCTTCTACTCTAATCAGTATCTTCATTGTTCTTGTCCTGGGAAAGTTAGTCTTACACATATTACATATAAAATGTTGCATTAGCAACAACATCATCTCCTAGCAGTCGGTTCACACAAGAGCTTCCGTTATGAGCACTGTGACGGACGTCATTCTCAGCAGCCGCCCCTTGGTGCCCCAGGGCCACATATCAGTGGGAGGAAGGCCCCGGGGAACCTTCCCGTGACTGTCAACCTGACCCAGAAGCATTGCAGGATGTTTCCGGCGACCCCGAGAAGAGGACCTTGGCGGCAGGACTTCATAAAAGCCACAGCCAACGTATGTGGGAGGGACCGGAAGCAGAGGACGGATTCCGAAGATCCGCCGACGCCGAGCCAGAGGAATGCAACCAGCTGAAGGAGGACGGCGCTAAATCCGGCCACGCTCTGGAGAGCTTGGCCACACCAGGTACGGAATCGGGAAGATAAAAGGGATCGGAAACAGTGGGTTTTGTGCATGGTTTTGGGTTTTATTTTAATTTTATTTCTTTTGGTGACAAGTTACTTTCCGTCCCGCTTACAAACAAGACCTGTTTTCCTTTATTTCGTTGTGTTTGTCTTCCATCTATGACTGAGGGGCGCGGGAGCGGCGTTCTGTTTTTACAGTCCGGTCAACGCCTATAGGCATCGGTATGTTGGGCTCCTGATGCCTCCAAACAAGTTTTGTTTTCCTTTTTTTTGTGTAAGCATTATAAAAACAAATCACCCTGGAAGTGGTTTCAGTATTGGTTACTCTCTGTATTGATTTGGCACACCAACAGGTCAGCTACATCATACGAGTAGATAGGAGGGAGATTTTTTTTGTTTTTTGTTTTGTTTGTTTTGTTGTTGTTTGGGGCCGAACTAACTTAAAGGAAAAATAAAGCATACTGCACCTACCAAAAATCTGAAAAAAAAAAAAGAAAAACGTAGAAATTGAAGGAGAGCGGTTAACCTCTTTGAGCCAGAAGGAGAGAGAGAGAGAGAGAGAGGAAAAGAGAGAGAGAAAGAAGAGAGAAAAGGAAGAAAGAAAGAAGGAACTAGTGAGAAGAACTACAGGAAAGACAGAAGAGAAGCAGGAACAGGAGACACTAGTAAAAGAAAAGAAAGAGAAAGTAAAGAAAAGAAAAGAAAAGGAGAAAAGAACAAGACTAGTCAGACAAACGCAGGGAACAAAGAGAGAGGGGGTGGAAGGCAGGAAAAGAGGAAACAAGGGGAGAACGACTTACCCACTACCTGTATTCTTCTTTCTTTTGCATGCTCCTCCTGAGCGAACCCTGGGGACAAAAGAGAGACGAGAAGAGAACAAGTGAAGGCCCAAATAAAGAAGGAACAGCACTAAAGGCCATCAAAGACAATCCTAAAAACTGTTCATATCATATATCCAATCAATAAAACGTTTGCTCTGTGTTTAACAATACATCAGCGTCCCTCCATTTTCTGGCGCCTCTCACAAGCACATTTAAACAATACAACAGAAATGCACGGTTTAACTTTCTCTGAAACATTCATTTTATTAAACGCTAAAGAATACAGCTTTTACATGAGGCCTGGCAAGTAGGCCAAGACACTCGCTAAGTTGAGGCCTACAATTAATAAAGCCAAAGCAAATTCATAACCCTTAATATGACATAGTACTGCATTAGTCTAATATATATTCAACATTTCATAAGTATTAAATCATTGATTAGTACACTTCGTTAACATTGGTGGCCATTCTGCGTGATCACATTTTCAAATGTTCTGCATTATTTTTCTATGTTACTATTTTTCTACAGAAACTTATTATTCAAAATACATAAGCACTCATTAATAATTTGTATTAAAACACCTGCACTAGCAATCCCTTCTCTGATGACTAAATGCCATCACACTAACTATT
Organism: Pleurodeles waltl; assembly: GCF_031143425.1. Taxonomy (NCBI): domain Eukaryota; kingdom Metazoa; phylum Chordata; class Amphibia; order Caudata; family Salamandridae; genus Pleurodeles; species Pleurodeles waltl. The sequence continues at coordinate 612,825,580 of NC_090444.1, read as the reverse complement.
ACCCACAAATTTTGCATCAGCTAAAATTCTGTCAATTCAATCGCTTCATAATTTTGTTTCCCCCTTGAATTTTCTATGTACAATTTTTCCCTTTTCTTTTCTTCCCTCCTCTGAATATTCTTTGACCTTTTCAATTTGATTCTTTTGCATAATTTACACAATCCCCATATTCCCAATAGACAAACCATAACAATTAATATTCCCTGTAATATTTTCAATAGAATCCCATTCCAAATGTTGCTGAGACAATTTCCCACTGAAGCAAACCCCTTGCCAACCTTTTCCCAAACACCTGGTTCTTTAAATTCTTTCAAATCAGCACTTGCATTAGTCAGATTAGTAAGTAAGGGCCAGATGTAGGAAAAAATCAAATTGCGACTTGCAATTTGCGAGTCTGTGCGACTCGCAAATTGCAAGTTGCAATTTGACATGCAGAAAGGTGTCTCAGACACCTTCTGCAACTCGCAATGGGGTCGCAAAGACCCACCTCATAAATATTTATGAGGTGGGTCGCAGTTTGCGACCCCATTGCGAGTATAGGCACTCGCTAACATGGAGGCCTGCTGACGTCAGCAGGCCTCCATGTTAGCGACCTGCCTTTTAAAGAAAGTTTTTTTTTTTTTTTGAAGTGCAGCCCGTTTTCCTCACAGGAAAACGAGCTGCATTTCAAAAAATTCCGAAACCTTTAGTTTCGGAATTTTCAGGGCAGGGAGTGGTCCCTTGGACCACTCCCTGCCCTGAAAAAATAATATGGGGTCCATTCACAAAGGGGAAGGGGTCCCATGGGGACCCCTTCCCGTTTGCGAATGGGTTACCATCCACTTCAAGTGGATGGTAACTGCGACTCCATTTGCGACCGCATACGCGGTCGCAAATGGAATTGCATACCATTGCGAATCGCAAATAGGAAGGGAACACCCCTTCCTATTTGCGATTCGGAAATGCATTTTGCGAGTCGGTCCCGACTCGCAAAATGCATTTCTGCATAGGAATCACGCATTTGCGAGTCGCAAACGGCAAATTTTGCCGTTTGCGACTCGCAAAATGCTTCTTACATCTGGCCCTAAGTCTCTTATCTCTTTACTGTTCCCTGGTATATATGAACAACAATGCCTAGAATTAATCATTCTACAGACTCCACCATTCTTTGCTAAAAGAACGTCTAAAGCAAGGCGATTTTGAATCAGCAGCTAATTCAGTATCTTTCAGGAGTATGGCTCCTGAAAAATTTGTCAGCATGTTATCCACAATAGTAAACAACTTTCGAATCTTTATTGAATTCAGAATGATTCCCACTGAAGGAATCGCTGCTCCAAATATATCTCCCACTATAGCAGAAGAGGACTCCCACCTCTGTCTCTTATGATGTAAGTCAGTAATTTTTGGAAACTTTTTCATATCCTCCATTTGATAACTCTTTGGGAAAACTATTTCCAAATAACATGTCCCATACCATCCTCCTGGAAGACGATAATAAGCATTAAGACCACAGATGTAGTAAATCCCTGGAATTGCAGGGTCCTGTCCATTCAACATAAACGTCCACTTACTCTGAAACAAAAACACATGCCTACATTCACTCGTTCCCACAAATAAAGTGTCAGTGCACGATTTAGGCCTGTATATACAAAGTTTCCCTATGTGTTGTGCATCTAAAACTAATTTCCCTTGCGTTTCAATTGCACTATAAGCATAATCATTTGTGGAAGGCCTTTTCTCTAAGCATTTTTCTAATTTCTCCTTTAATGCCTTTCTCCTGTCATCTGTGTGATCTAAGAAGCTTTTCTCTAAAGGTGTAAGCAAGCATGTCAAATTATTTCTATGCACATAGGCTGTGCCAAACGTCAATGTAGGTTCAAAGAACACTCTAAATATTACTATGTCATTATCCTTAGCTACTCTACTCCAGTATCTAATTATAGGACCAAACAAGAACACTACATCGTAATTCGAATAGAAGTACTGAATGTCCTCATGGTTATAAAATCTTGTTAGTAACAAACTCCAACTTATCCCGTAGGTTAGAGGCAGACTATGATAGGTTACTCCTTCCTTGACTGATGAAGGAATCTGCGTACACACAAAGCAATTCTTCGCATCCATTGTCTCAACATACTCACTCAATAAGCGATAGAAAGCATTAGTATCCTCATGCATATATTTCTCATTAAAGCTAAACTTCTCTAATGCCATTAATGCAGTAGTTGTCTCAAAAGCAGAAGTATGGTTGGCTTCTCTTTTATCAAGAACAGACATACCAACAATCAACACCACAAACAATATCCCACACATAATTGCCAAACCAATGCTCATATATTTACAGCGCCTAGCATCTCTACCTTGTTGATTAATGTTACTCATGATCTGTAAATGATCAGAAAGCAGAAAAAAAAAAATGAAAACTTGCAGCAAAAATCAAAAATAGACAACTCTTCTTTCAGCAGTTCAGTTTCACTTCCAGGATTCCTGTCAAAATCGGTTAGTAGCTTTGTCACAATCAGGTTTCAAAAGTCAAATCAGGTTATCAATGTCTCTTCCAGTTACTTTCAACAGTCTCTTTCTCCCAGAAATGTTCTCTCAGATTGTTTCAACAGTTCAGTTCATTAGCTTCCTTCACGTGCCAAAATACTGACCCGGAATCTCTCTATCAAAACAAAAAGACAATACCTCTTGCTGCCATTCATTCGTAGTTGCATGCGCCCATTCAGGACCTGCGTATCTTCGACTTGCTATTCTCTTTCTTTTCAATTTTCGATCACCCTTCAGCTCTCCTTCACTTAGATCTTCTCTCCTTGTGGATCTACTTCTTCTTCGATTGTTGGTTCAACAACCACTTCTTTCCCTTTCTCCACCTGTGACTCCGGCAACTTATCTCCTTTCAGTGGACCCTTTGTTAATGTTCTCTTCAGTGTCAAACTTAAACCCTCTCCTTGTTCTGCGGTGTTTTCTCTTGACGGACCTGCAACTGGTTCAGGAGGAGTCAGATTGACTTTGATCCACCTCAACTCCTTCCCCTTCTGGGTCTGGCAATTGCTCTGTTTGTCTCTCAAGATCATCTGCTTCTGGGAAAGCCCTCCTCTGACTAGGCTCTCCTACTGCCTCAGTTGAGATAGGCTCTCCGTCACTCTCCTGGAGGTCTCCTCCCTTGTCTCTCGCAGGAGTGACTGAACCGTCCTCAACGGGCTCAGATCCGGTCTCAGTTCCCCTTTGTTCTCCTTCTGGCCCTGAGACTTGCCTCACTGTTATTGGTGCTCTCAACAATGCTTCTTTATGATCCAGTGGACATGCCACTTTCTTCGTGTTACTTGCGTGAATCCAGTTTGGTATTCAGCACTCTTCACAGCTGTGGTAATTGTAACTTTCTACTGAGCAGAAACATGGCACGCTCTAGTAAGGGCTGCCAGTTTTGCTACTTGAGCAGAATACTCTCCTCAAAGCCAAGAAGCTTCCAAGGTACCTGTAATTGTACCCACAGTGTATCCTGCTCTCAGTGTCCCTGTATTGTCTCTTAGATAAGAACCATCAACAAAAATAATTTGGCCATTTTCTTCCAATCGGTATGTCAGGTCTCGGTTTTGTGCACAAATCAGTTACTTCAAGACAATCATGCTCAACATCTTCCTCTTTTTCAATTTCAGCCTTTTCACTTGGAGGTAAGGTGGCCAGGTTCAGTACAGTACATCTTTTCAATGATACATTTGCTGACCCCAGAATACTTGTTTCATATCTGGTCAACCTCACTCCAGTCAAATGTTGGGTTTTCGTCTTTGTGAGTAGAATCTCAATAGAGTGAAGGACCATTACAGACAGGGGATGTCCCATCACAATGCCCTCACACTGTGTAAGGCTTTGACCTACTGCTGCAACTGCGTGCAAACAACCCGGTAAGGCTGCTGTGACTGGGTCCAAAGTAGCTGAAAAATATGCTACTGGGCAGTTTACACTTCCATGGACCTGTGTCAAGACAGGCAAAGAACATGCATCACACTCATGACAAAACAATGTGAAAGGTTTCATGTAATCAGGCATACCCAACGCTGGAGCCCTGCACAAACTGTCTCTCAATTCAATGAATGCTTCAACTCCTGCAATGGTCTTGAGATGACTGAGAAATTTGGAATCCATTGGTGACAATAACCTACCATTCCCAAAAACATCCTGACATCTCTCTGTGTAGTCGGGGGATTTATCTGCAATATGGTTGTAATCCTTTCTCTGGATATCTTTCTTGAACCTTTCTCAATCTGGTGACCCAAATATTTCACTACTTTCTGACAGTACTGCAATTTAAGCGGAGACACTTCATGACCATTCTTTCCGAAATGCTTCAACAGCACAATCATATCATACTTGCACTCGTCCCTTGTTTTGGACGCAATCAGGAAGTCATCAATGTATTGCACCAAGGTCGATTGGAAAGGCACTTCCAATGGCTCCAAATTCTTCTTCAAGATCTGATTGAATATGGAAGGTGACTCTGAAAACCCTTGAGGAATTCTGCACCAGCAATAAACTTGATCCAGGAATTTGAAACAAAAGAGAAATTGACTATCCTCATGAAGAGGCACAGAAAAGAATGCTTGTGACAAATCGATGACAGTGAACCACTCAGCATCACATGGAATTTGGAACATTATCACAGCTGGATTTGGCACCACGGACAACATTTGACCACAATCTCATTTATTTTTCTCAAATCCTGAACAATCCGAACTTTCCCAAACCATTATCGGTGAATTACATGGACTGCACAATACTTCCTTCAGAACCCCTTGCTTTACAAAGTCTGCAATTATCTGAGCTACTTTCATGAGGACTTCTTGCGGCATGTGGGACTGCGGAAGTTGAGGAGAAACTGCATTCGCCTTCACAGTAACTTTGACTGGCTCCACTCCCTTTATCAGACCTTCTTCTTTTCCTGTCAAATCCCACACCTTCTCCTTTGCTGTTCCCTGCAAATCAAAATGAAGCTCTTTCACTGTGAACATTGGGAAAAACTCAATGAAAGAGTACTCCTCATTTGTAGTTTCACACTCTATCTCTGGGGCTTGTTCTTCTTCATCATCACTATTCGTCTGAATCTCAATTCCTTCATTTGAGCAAGTAATCAAACACCTTGTTTGGCACAGCAAGTCTCTTCCTAGTAGGAATACCAGACTTGAATCACAGACTACAAATGTATGCAATCCCTGGAAGTTGCCAATCTCGAACTAGATCTGTAATCGGGTTCGTCAAATACTGATTTGCTACTCCCACAACTTGTACTGTTTCACCTGAAAGGGGCAAATTTGGAAACTTCTGCGCTTCTCACTGTAGAGCGTGTAGCTCCTGTGTCAACCAAGAATGAAACCTTGTGACCCATAACCTTTCCCTTCACATGGTGTTCTCTTTGATCTACTTCTAAGGAAGTTGCAAGCACACATGGCTCCTCCTCTGAACTATCACTCGTCCATTCATCATTTATTCCGTTCTCACTGTGTAACAGAAACTGGTGTACTGTGTTACTATTACTGTTATGCCTCTGACCTGTGACCTGTGACCCGCTGAGAAAGCATCATCTGTTGCTGCTCCATCGGGCTTGAGGTATTTGAATTTGCTGTCTAGACACCATGGGAACCTGCTGTTGCATTAGCTGAAACTGTGACATTTGTGCAAATGGCATTTGCACCTGCTGCGTGGGCTGAAAATTCTGCATTTGATTCACATTATTCAGAAAATTTGGATTAGCACCTCTCACTCTCGGTCCTCTCACATTCTGGAACGAATTGATGTCATTACTCTGCTGAACAACACCTTCCTGCACCATCATCGGACACTCCCGTTTCCAATGTCCAACGGCTTGTCAACATCAGGACAGTGTGCGCTCTATATCTGCAGTATGTTAACCTTTTGCATTGCAGACTTTAACCTTGAAAAACACTATTAAGGATGTTTGCAATAATTGTTCATTTGTAATGTATTGCTGCAGGCTTACTTAGTGTGTTAGGGTGTGGTCCCTTTCTAGGACCTTCTAGAAGCTTTTCCTGCAGCATGACTGGGTGTGGTTTGTGGGCTGGGCCAGACTCTATATAAGGGAGCCAGCCCAGCTCCACGTGCTCACTATTCAGAGGTCCAGGTGCAGAGCAGCAGCAACTTCCTGACCTTCCAGGCCTTTGCCCTTCATTGTATTGGTGATCCTTGATCAGGGCGATAAGATGGAGGTCGGGTTGGGCCCCTGACCCCGTTTTCAAAGGCATTCAAGTTTTGGGCCTAGTTTTCATGTTGAAAGATTTTTCCTTGTGCGTGTGAATGTGCTCGTGGTTTCTGGCATTTACATATTGATATTCGAATCAGCAAGATGCGCGATTCATTCTTGGCATTCGACTTTTGAGATTCGAGTCGGCAACAGTGTGCGCGACCATTTCTTGACATTTGTATATTGACTTTCGAATCGGCAAGACGCGCGATTCATTGCTTGCATTTAACTCTTGATACTCATTGTGCGATACCGTTTTTTGGCATTTGCATGGTGGCATTCGAATCGGCAAGACGCGCAATTCATTCCTTGCATTTAACCCCTGATAATCATTGTGCGCGACCATTTCTTGGCATTTGCCACCATTGGCATTCGAATCGGCAAGACGCGTGATTCATTCCCGCATTTAAATCTTGATGTTTCAGATCGCTTACAGAGTGCGCGATCATTTCATTGCATTTGCATATACCTGTTGGAATCGGCAGTGTGCGCGGTTCATTCCCGCATCTAAACCTTGATGTTCAGATCGCTCACAGAGTGCGCAATCATTTCATGGCATTTGAATATTCTTGTTGGAATCGGCAAGACGCGTGATTCGTTCCCACATTCAAATCTTGATGTTCAGATCGCTTACAGAGTGCGCGATCATTTCATGGCATTTGCATATACTTGCATATACTTGTTGGAATCGGCAATTCATTTCCCGTATTTAAACCTAGGTGTTCAGATCACTTACAGTGTGCGCGATCATTTCATTGCAATTAAAACTTCGGTGTGTAGTGTTTCCTGAGGTGCACACAACTATCCAGGGCTTTTGAATTTTCTGCAAAGGTGTTAAAATTCAAGATGTTACATTATATGTGCATATTAAGTCCTTAGTACAATTCCTATTGTTTTCCAGGGAATGTTCAGATTACTTTTTGTCCTCATGTAAAAAGACAAGGATTGTTCTTAAAAACATAATTCTAGAAGGTTCTTATATTCCTAGACAATATGTGACATTTCATGAAAAGTTCATATGAAAAGTTGTATTAACCATTCTTGATTCCTTCCCAGGTACCCAAACGTCTTGAGGCCTAGTTATAGCCCTTTCTTAAGTTATCCATGGTTACAGTATGACAATGCTTAGAATCATAGTCTAGTGAAAATCAATGTGATAAAATCTTGTTATTGTGTGGTTTAACCATTTGCTTCCTACAGGTCTCCTTCCCAGCTGTTCCCATCCTAATCCCCTTTCCCCCCGCTTGGACTCTCTCAGGCTCTGTGATTTTTCTATCAGAGTTTTGGAGTTCTCTAGTGGTGGACATGTTGGGAACGTGCGCAGACCCTGAGGATCTGGTCTCTCTGACAGGCTCCGCAAACATGACATGGCAATATTTTCTTCATTCCCTGCACATCATTCTAAACCACTACAGTCTCCAAGTCTGGACCACAATTCATATTGCCTCCACTACCTCTACCTCTCATCTGGTACTGAAACATCATGTTTCCCTGCTGCTGCTGTGGTTACTGCTGCAAAAAATTCCCTTGCACTCCTGTTTGAGTAGCCTTAATCTGCATCACCATTGCCTTCTCTTTCAACTTTTTCTGCTTCAACTCAGTCTCATTACTACAGTATTTCACATACTGCAACACCTCATCAATCGGCTTTGCTTGCCAGCAAATCAAATTACTTTTAATCATCTGGCTAATTTCAGGTCTCAGTCCTTCCACAAATCTGAACACAAAATGAAGCATGTCTTTCACCTCAATTGTTTCTGTACCACTGTAATGCTTGAATGCCTGTAACAATCTCTCATAAGATGCATGTATCGACTCCTATGCTTCCTGAGCTGTCCTGTCAATCCTCTACCAATCAATATTCTTGGGCGAAATTCTCGATTTCAGAAACTCGATCACCTTATAGTAATATTTCATTACCTCAGGAGACGGTGCACCTGTATTCTTGTCTCTCTCTGGTTCACTTGTTGACCAATCTACACTCCTCTTACACTCGATCCACAAGTCAGCTGGAACCACTATCTCTAGTAATGTGTTTACGTCTTCCCACAAACACTTCGCAAGTTTCGCAAACATGTCTGACTGCTGATACCACTCTACTGGCTTTTCTCTCAATTTTGGATAATCATTTGTAAATGACAGAATGTCACTTCTGCTCCACGGAACTTCAACAAAATTCCCCCCGGAATCTCTCTCATTGGTAAAATTTTGACTGGATTTTTATCCTACAGCACATTTTCAGTCAGTTCCAAAGAATCCCTTTTTCTCTTGTCTCCTTTCTTTACCCATCTACCTTCCCATTTGTCTAATGCTCCCTATATCTGTGCACTTTGAAGCAGTTCCTTAAGGTGTGCCTTCATTCCGGCAGATCTCATGTGTTCAAAATCTTTAGCTTCAAAATCTAATCCGTAACTCCTTTTCAAATGCATCGTTTTCTCTATTTCCATGCCGTATTTCTCCGCCAAGTCTGCTAATCTCTGATGCACATTGCTCATTTCTCTCGTAATTTTCAGACACAAATATCTCAATTCTTCCTCTGTGTAGGATTCTAACCTATTCACACTCATCGTTCCCTCAATAAGTTCACCCACTTCCATGCTTAGCCTAGCACAATCCAAATACTCCTCTCCTTTAGGGGCACTCTGTGGGGTATTCAACTGAGCTGTCAGTCCTTGTAACAAAACGTTACTTGCTTGGACCGGTGGCACCTGCTGTGCAACTGCATTTGGAGTCTGCGGTGTCAATAATCTCAAACTCTGACTAACATTTGGACCTGCCACCATATCTGGAAGCGCAATAAATTGACTAAGATCTAGCAATGGTCTTGATCCGTCAAAAGTTTGATCTACAGGAGAGACTACTCAAGCATTTTTATTATGTCCTCCACCCATTAGGTTCTGGGACATTGTTCCCTGTTCACCTACAGTCAGCTTCTTCTGCGCAAATAATGGTACCGCTGGGTCAACAGTAATAGGTAGTGATATAGCATCTGGGGCTGTTCTGGCTCCTACCCTCTGTGGAAAAGTAACTCCCATATTCTGATTCATCATCAGAGTCATTTCTGACTGTGTCCCTGTCACTGACGTAAATCTTGACATTACCTGCGGCTGCACTTGGGGCAATAAAATTAGAGTTGGCTCAGTCTGAACCAATATCGGTCTTGGAATCACCTGTTCCGTTGGCACCACTAAGTTCGAAGTCGTTTCCATAATGGGCACATCAGGATAAATTATTTTAACCTGTGGCAGTTGCATCTGGGTCTGCACTACAGAAGAGGTAGGCGCATTAAGACCACTTTGCACCGCATTCTGTGTCAGGTTAGCATTAACCTGCATAGGACTCATTGTCCCATTAACCTGTGTCGGGCTGTCAGATCAACACTAGTACTTGGGCCGCTCTCATGCACTGTATATGGTGGTGGTCGATCTATCAATAACTGTGAAATAAACGCCTCATAGTCCGAGTCCTCCTCCACTGTTGAAGACTTTCTAGCCTCCTTACTTCCGGACGGATTTTTATTAGTTTCCCTAGTAGCTTTCTTTCCTTCCTTCTCATTCTCATGTGTAATTGCCGGAAACAACGTAATTCCTTGCAAAGCCCCATCCTACATGCTTTCTGAACGCAGTCCCATCTAGCCTCGGCTAGAGGCTTTTCTGCCTTTCTCATCCTCCTCTCAAATTTCAATTGCTGTTGCTGTCTGGCTACTAGCTCCCAAATCGCTAATGCCTCAAACTGTGCTGGTCTCGGAAGGGGCTTCAATTCATATAGCACCATCTATAAATATTCCAAAACCCTCAAATTAAACGTCCCATTTGTAGGAAACACTAAGTTCCCATCTTTCTCCGTCAATTTGCACCATTGCTTTAGCCAAAGACATGGCGTGACACCCTTCTCTTCCATTACAATGTAAGCTGGTGAACTTTCTGGTGGTGTAGCCTCGCCTACACTCGTTGTTATATACGTATCTCCCGTTAGGGCACTCTTTAAAGCTTTGAAAAATGTCACTTTTTCGAACTTCTGTTATTCAAAATCAAATCAGGAAGTGAATTTTAATCCCAAGATTCCTTTCACCTACGTTCTCAACCAATTGCCTCTTACAGACAGCTGCCAATCAGTGCGCTACCCTTCTCACTAACCGACCTATCCCAGCACGGCTCCAATTATGTCACACTCACATGTACTGCGGCTTACAAAGTCTTACAGCTCGTCCTCCTTCACTCCAATTCACACAAAACTAATGCAAATATTGCGAGCACTAATCAAAAACCAAAAACCAAAAACAAATCTGCTGGTTTGCTACAGGAAAGGTAACACAATTGCTTCAGAAACCTTATGGGTTTTCCACAGATGGCTCTTTCCATACTTACAGCTACTCCTTCTTTCTCGGTCTCCTAGATTTGCAAACACAATTCGACCCGCAAATTGTACTCTCAACTCATCAATGGGTCTTTCCTGGTGCACATAGGACTCGCCAAATCTCAGTCGAAACTTTCTTTCACTCACTTGAACTCACACTCTGACTTGTCGACCACGCCCAATCAACCTACTAAACCAGACAGATTACAACATAAAACCAAGTGTCTTATACACTTTTTCAATGTACTCCGGAGTCTTAGACCACACAGGGTCCGTACATCAACAGCCATGTGGACAATTTTTAAGCACAAAGCGCCACACACATGTGAAGTTCGATGACTTCCCTACTCTTGCACTTCGGAGTACGCACGCTCCTTCTACAACTTCATTTGGAGTACGCAAACTCCCTAAAATCCTCACAAACCTCACAATTCACCTGCGATTTGCATAAGCTGTTAAAAGGGCACAATATTCCATTCACACTGTCACTAGAACGCAGGGAACATCCTCAAACAACCATTAGCAGGATCCAGGACATCATTTTCTCTCCAATTATCATCATTGAAAACAAAATCCAAATCTTAATAATAATAATGAATTCTGCTACCACCTCTGGGGCCTTCAATCCTGCTATTATCTCTGTTAGCAGCTGTCACTCTGTACCGGTCGTGTATGGCAATCTCTAGGAGACAAACCATCAGTCTCTCTTACCGTCTCTGTTCGTCTATTATTCTATACCGGACATCTATGGTAAGCTCTTAAGGAGACGAACCATCAGTCTACTACCATCTCTGTTAGCGCGTCTGACCTTAATAAGTAAACTTACAAGGGGACGCGAATAGGTCGATGAACCTTTTGACTCGCAATTAAGATGTTCTTACCATAGCTCCAGTACATAATCAATAATCAATACACAATAATCAATAATCATTAGACATCAGTAAAATCAATAATCAATAGAGTTAGTAATTGTCACGCACCATGACCTTTCAGTCATGAATAACCACACCTTTAGTAAAAGTTTGGAATGTTTATATCCCTATGTTAACAATGCTAAAGTAATGTAGATTAATCTCAAAATCAAATGAAACACATACAGAAACAACACTGGTTGTCCAAAGCAGTGGAAGAAATGCAATCTAATCAAAGCTTGAACTACAACACATTCTAAGGTTATGGTGCAAATCAGTAGCAAAGTCAACTGCATCAATGTAATTATGTACATGAAATTTAGCAGAGAAATTCACCAAGCATTAATCCCTGTTATCATAATTTAATTAGTGAGAATCCTCAACTAACATCAGATTAGCATCGGCATGTTGGGCTTCATGCAAAACAATTTAGTAACACAAATTTGGAAAAACATCTAACTATGGCTCTATCAAAACAGCGCAGTTGGTACCTAGAAAGAAAAAGCAAATATGCATAATAATCACAGTTTAGGTTATACCTATCCTCAGTATGGATCGGCAAAGCAGAATCAGTCTTCGTCCTCAGGACATCAGACGTTAAGCAAGGCATCAGGATTCAGCATTAAAGTTCTGGAAAGGCAAAGTCTCTAAGCATTAAAGTTAAGCATGTCTCTTGTCTAGACACAATATAGGCAATGGTCAGAATGAATGTCTTCTCTCCGTGTACTCTTGTCAAGTCAAAACTGTTAAACTACCCCCCAAATCCCTATTGGTCAGTTAATCGTATGTTCACACTCTGTCCAATAAAACTAAAATCCCAAATCTATGAATTTTAATATTACTCCGTTCACATGTCTTTGATTGGTTTTCTTTCAATGTCCTCATCATCCGGCTTGTCAGGTAACAATATTTTTGCAACTTCTACTCTAGTCAGTGACATATTACTGCAATAGTCTAACATATATTCAACATTTCATAAGTATTAAATAATTGATTAGTACACTTTGTTAACATTGGTGGCAATTCTTCGTGATCACATTTTCAAATGTGTGCATCATTTTTCTACGTTATTATATTTTCTACATAAACTTATTATTCAAAATACATAAACACTCAGTAATAATTTTTATTAAAGCACCTGCGCTAGCACAGGATGCCTTTAGTTTATGTAACCTGAATGTCAGGCCTATACATTAACAATTGTGTGTCTATGGTAGAGAACAGGCGGTAGTCCCTAACCTTCATAAAGGAAACATGCATTGGCAAAGCTGTTACTTCTGGCATTGGCCATCAGACCTTTGGCTTTGTCAGTTCTTGTTTTGGCATGGTTTTTGCAAAACCACATTTTTGGGAAAGCAACTGGGCCCTCTGTAAATATAAATAAAAACTTTGGCTAAAACAAAAATATTTTTTGTTTCAAAAAGCACACGTTGACATAGTAGTCCTTGACACTTATGGGAACTATTCTATGTGTGGATGTGCCCCTTGTGAAGACTATCGCTCACAGTCAGCCATTGATTGAAGTGGGCTGACTCTTTGCACCCTACTGTATGGTGTACTGGGGTGGCGGGGGAATGAAGAAAAATGTCAATGACACACAAACATGGCAATGGATGAAAAGAGCTGCCTGAAAGCCTAAGTAAGTATAATATATATTCACTTAAAAAACTGAAGGTTACGGGGACGTTATAGTTAGGTTCTGAATTTACTCGCACACAACCACAGAAATTCAGCAGTTAGAGTTATTTCAAGTAACTATAACTCTCTTCCTAAGGTAAGTATAATTCAACTCATCACACACAATTTTTTCTTCACTAATTTGCCAATGTTTAATTCATATTTTTAATGGTGGCATAGAGAATGTCATGAGTGCTGTAATAGCTAGGGTAATTAGCAGTGCATGGTGAGGGCATGAGTTATAATTAACTTAGGGTGTGAGTTATAGTTACTTGAAATAACTCTTACAATAACTCATGAATTACTATGGTTTTGTACAAGTAAATTCAGAACCGATCTATACTGTCCTTGTAACCTTTGTTTTTTTGAGTGAATTTCTATAGTTCTTTAAATTCTGTTTCCTAACTACAACATCCCTGTAACCTTTGTTTTTTCAATTAAGTTTTGTGTTTTTTTTAACATAAAGTAATTTTAATTACTATACGTGCACGGCAGGGTTTGGCTGCAGGGCCTGGCCTGTAGTCAGGCCCTGTGGCCAACCCCCTATAACCACTCACCCATGCCATACATGGCCTTTTGCATTGTGCGGCAGGGATTGGCTGCAGGGCCTGGCCTACTGCCAAGCCCCTATAACCACCTAACCCTGTGCGTTGCATTGCTGGCCCTGTGGCCAGTCCCTGCAGCCAACCCCCTATAATCACTCAACCCCAGATCAGACACGGCCGGTGTTTGTCCGCAGGACCTGGTCAGCAGCTAGCCCTGAGACCATCCCCCTATAATCACCCAACCCCAGGTCATTGTATGAAGAGACCATTGAAATAACAAACTCTCTCTCTCCTCCTCATTATGTGTTAGTGGTAATTTCTTTGCTTTACTTTCTTTTCAACTTCAACTTCAAATATCTAAGGTACATACCATAAGGTCATCAAACCCTTTTTACTTGACAAATGCATACCATTATGGGATGGAAGGGAGCAAGCTTTTTAGGGTTTGCTCAATGAGAAACTTAGAATGAGATATTTTCTGACAATTAAAAAAAAAAGATCCATTTGTCAAGTAAAAACAGCTTGATGACCTTTCGGTATGTACCTTAAATACTTGAAGTTGCAAAGAACGTAAAGCAGGGAAATAACTACTAACACACATAGGCTAGAACCCTCAACCTTCAGTGTGAGGGTTGGAGACATTAGCCTCTAAGCCACAGGTGGCTGCATATGGTTTGGTGTCCAGTCATAACTATGACATGCAACCCAAAGATTTTGATAATAAAAGACCTCAATGTTTCATCACTAGGAATGTTTAAAATTCAAAACATGAGAAAAGAAACAGACATGCTCCCATGAGATACCAGGATTTGAACCTTCAACGTACTGAGCAACAGTCCAACGGCTTCATCAGTAGGTCACAAGTGACTATGTTCTGCTGGGTATCAAAACATAGCTATAACATTCGAACCAAACATCTTATTACTTTGACACTTTGAAGTTTTTGCATGAAGACAGGACTGCGGGGGGAGCTAGGCACTACATCCTGCAGGAGCCAGCATTGCTCCTGCAAGCCGGGAGCTACTTGAAATAATATCTCCTTCCTTGCGGGAGCAATGTTTTCATCTGTTTCTCTGCAAGCATATGTGCATGCAGGGAAACAAATAAAAAACTCTGCTTTCTGCAAACAGGAGCTGTTTGCTGATTTATGTTTGCTTTTGCTTGGTGGGAGCTTGGTGGGAGCTGTCAGCTCCTACCAAGCAAAAGCAAACAGCTACCTCCCGAGGGTGGGCACGTCGGGAGGCAGCCCGAGCCAGCCCTGGGGCGTGGCAGTCCCCAGGGTCATCTATGGCTCCACGAGGGGGCCCACATGGTTCCCCTCCATTGTAGTACTTGGCCCCGGGAAAGTGGCGGTCCCTGGGGCCGTGAGGGGGGGCACATGGCTGTCCTTTAAATTGAATGAAATTCTCTGGGGAGGTGGCGGTCCCCGGTACTGCAGGGAAGTGTTGCATGGCACCCCCATTTATTTTATGGTTAGCCCCGGGGAGATGGTAGTCCCCAGGGTTGCAGGGGGGTCACATGCACCCCCCCCACATTAATAGAATAGGTTTTGCCCCTGGGAGGTGGCGTTTTCCAGGGCTGCAGGGGGAGCTGTGCGAGGGCTGTGCAGGCCCCCTGTTGCGAGCCACTCACCTGAACTCCAGATGGTTCAGATGGGGTGACAATAATCCCTGAATCCCAATGAGAACTGACAGGGCAGCAATGAGGGACAGACTGCAATCCCAGGGATTTCCAAGGGGAAGAGGGGATTGGGATGAGAGAAATGCCAGGACTTTGGCGTATTTAGATTTCTGTACTCCGGGCACTGTTGGGCTCAAAGATATCTAGATTCTGGTTCTGGATTCAGGATACTGGCAATCAGGATTGTTCAGATACAAGGGTCTGGACTCGGATTTCCCTGTAATGAAACCACACTTTAAAACAGGAAAAACTAAACAGATCTTTGGCATTAGCTAATGTCAAATCAACATACCAATAATTCACACTAGAAACATTCCCCAGTGTGATGGAAGAATTATCCAGGAATTATTATGAACTGGAATTATCATGTACAAGGAATTCACTGAGAGAAAATAACTGGGTTAATCACAACAAAACTACTTCAAATTCTTCAGTAGTTCAAGAGTCTCAAGAGCGCAGGTTTTATATGCAAATATGCAATGGCAATCAGATTAAAGTTCTCAATTGTCCCAAATGTCTTTAGAACACCAACATCAGATTCTGATTGAGAAAAACAGATTGAAAAAACAACTATGAGCACAAGATCCAGGAAGGCGTGGATATTACAAGAAATACAACTTCTCTCTAATGTCTTTCCAGTCATGAGATTGATCCGAATATTATTGCTGGCCTCAGATAGGTTTGATTAATCAGCGCTAATCAAGATCCCAAATTAAACAAAAAAACTTGTGTTACCTTATCTGGTACGACTTGTGTCTTTTTGCCAGCGCAAGAAAGTGCGATGTTAGAGATGAATTGCAAGCTGCCTGCCTTTTACAGGTAATGTGGTAACTGCGGAGAAGATTTGAAATACTAGAGGCCATATATATACTTTTTGACGCAAAACTGCGCTGACGCATTTTTGCGTAAAATATTTTACAGCCGGCTAACGCCCTTTCTTTGCGCCGCTTGGGCGTCACATTTATACTTTGACGCACAGCGGCGCAAACCACTGGTGTGAGCATTTTTTTTACTCAAACCAATGCGTCACATCATGAAGAAAAACAACGTTAACGCGGTGAAAATGACTGTGAGCCAGTTTATGCCGCTGCAAACCGGATATGCGCCGTTGTTTGACGCAATAGCGTTAAAAAGCGGCGTAAACACTGCAAAATGTGCTAAGGAGAGCCAACATGGATCCAAGATGCTTGGACAGATCCCAGGAAGATGACAACAGACCAGGAACCAGCCAGGAGGACCCACACAAGACCCAGGAGAGGGAGAAGAAGAAAAGAAAGTGTTGCTTTAGTGCAGAGGAGCAGGAAATTCTGGTGAAAGAGGTGACGGAACACCAGCACCAACTTTCTGGCACCTCAAAGTTGCCAATTAGTAGGAGAGAGGCAATATGGCAACAAATTGTTGACAAGATAAACAGTGTGGCAGAAGTACGGAGAACAGTCATTGAGTGCAAGAAACGCTGGCATGACTGCAAGCGCAGGACAAAGGAAAAGATGGCCAGGAACAGGAAGGCAGCACTGCAGACTGGAGGTGGGAGTCCAGCACCGCAGGAGGCCCTGGACCACATGGAGGAGATTGTGGCAACTGACATCCCTGAGGAGATTGTCACAGGGATTCAAGGAAAGGACAGCGCAGACTACCAGGAGACAACACAGATGTAGGGTAAGTTGCATGGGGAATTAAAAAGCACAAATATTAACTGCAAGCGGGGGGGACATACCTACTACACAATGCATGTAAGTCATGATGTTCAGGGAGTGGCATGGGTAAAGGGGCACGGAACTTGGGCATAGCCCGTTCAGAGGAAACCTGGGGCATAGTACTACACTACACCAACAACCTTTGCATGTGGGAATGCTGCCATGCCAAGGATGTTGGTAAGGTAAAGCCAGTCTAGGAGGATAGGGTACAACGTAAAACTGGCCTGCTGTCACACGTCAGCTGGTATTCTCCCTACATGAACTAGGGCTCAATTAACAGTCTCAGGCCATATCTGCAAGTGGAATTTAACATTGACAACAGTTGCCACTACCACCTCTGCTGTGTGTGCAGGTCAAGTAGCTAATGGCAGTAACGTCCCCATGGATCAAACACACCCAAATTAGAGGGTTCAGGATGACAACTTTATCAATCCCCTCTAATCAATAAAAATGTTCTAATCCTGTCAAATGTGATTGTCCATAGTTGCTACAAACATCAGCCATTGTCATAAACATTATGAGTTACACAGCACTAATGTCACACCCATGCTGCATATGTCCGGGTACACCCTGTGCCTGGGTCACAATAGCTCCAATGACACCATGCAACATCCCAAATATCATACTGCTCAGACAACAGCATTGAGGGGGAGGACATATGTCACTGGCTAGTGAAATTCACCCTCACAGTCAGAAGAGGAAATGGAACACTGCTAGGACCATCAGTGCAATCCAAGGTAGCACACATTCCCCTACATCAACATTACACACTACCAATGCTGACATCTGTAGTGTGCCATGCCAATGCTATACATAGTATATGATAGATCTCAGCAACATATAGCTGGGTGTGAAATATCTGAGACTGGCTCAGTTCCAGATTGTGAAGTGTGGTGCAAGTGCCATCAGAACAACTACAGCCAGTGCAAGGCCTCACCATGAGAATGGAAGCAGACGGAGGGTTGAGTAGGACAAGAAGGTGGCAATTCACAATTTGGCCAGAACTAACACCTAGAGGATGTGATGCTGACAAGTCCCCAAACTGATCACAATACATGTGACATGCAGGTGGGGCATAGGCCATGGGAGAATGCTAATATTAAAGACAGGAGTAATGAACAGGAACCAAGATCACAATGTGCAACAAATAGGAAGGCAGGCATGTCACATTACAAATGCCACAACACAGACACACTAATTGTACAATATCTAATTGCAGAGGACGATGGCTCTCCTGGGGATATGCCTGTCCTGGCCTACCCTGATGACATGGATGACGAGCTGACAAACATCAGCCAGCAGACCCTCCAAGATGTCCTTGGCACCCTCCAGACCTCACCTTCAGTCGCAAGGAGGAGCACAGATACAGCAGCCATCACAGAGGACCCACCCACCACCGCAATTGTACGACCTGCCAGCTCCAACCCAGCTGAGGACTCTGACGACACTGGCACCAGCTTTGAGAAAACTGTAGTTGGAGTACAGCAGGAGCTGGCCAAGGAGGTGTGGGTGGGGATGGAAAATATGGCAGCCAGCCTAGAGGGGGTGCGTCCGAGCATGATGTCAACTGCAGAACAGGCAGCAGCCATGCAAGGGCAAACATCAATCTTGCATGAACTCGAAAAAAGTGTGAAGGAAATCAGCACAGCTGTAAGAGAGTTGATACAACACCTCCAACAACAAACCTTTCAACGTGTGCACGAATTAATATTGACCCCCTCAGGGCCGGCATGACTGCCTACCACAGTGATGTTGCTGCTATTCTTAAGAACCAGCAGCTCTTCCTTGCTGCAGTACTGCCCTTAATAGCCCCACAGTTGGCAGCTACCGGGATGTCTGACTCCACGTCTTCAAACACTGAGGTGTGTGTTGCCCCTTCACAACCACCACCACCAAGGGCAGAGGAGACAACACACACATCAGAAGATGAAGACGCGGAACAGATCACCTTCACCCGTAAGAGTACCTGGTAGCACTAGTCCCTGCCACCTGGCCACTTATAACCAAGGTCCTGTGCTTTGTAACATGCCAGTCTTGCAACAGCTGCTCTCAAGCACTGTTCTCCAGCTTACTGTTTATCTTGTCACTCTGCCCTGTGATTGTCTCTCACTAACTCATTGGCAAATCCTGTCCCTCTGCACTGTCTGGCACTTCACCCCAGCATGTCCAATGACATGTCCTTTTGTACTTGTGTAGGATCACAATGGAAGGTGTCACACTAATGGACTCACAATCATGGACAATGTAAATATAGCACTACAGCACTTTAAAATAAATAGCACTTACACAAACACTTTGTCTCTGTGTAATGTGACAAATCAACCGTGAGGGAGATCAGTGACGTTTACCTCATGTCAATGATTATAGAATGTCAATACAACTGCCCTGAAAGAATGTGGGCTGATAACTATGCACTGTGGTCTGGATTGTACCATCATCTGCCCTTCCTGGTGGTTAATTCTAAGGGAAATAGAAAGTATACAGTATAATGATGTGTTGGACAGAATAAGTCTTCCTGAAGGGATGTGTAAGTCAAAAATTATTGCCTTCAAATTTTTCTTCAAACCAATCTTTACATATGTGACATTTCACCCAAAATTTTCCTAACACACACCATACAGCAGGAATGGATGTGTATGAGTGTACGTACAAATAAGTAACCTGGCTGAACAATGTAACAAATGATAGGTGTGAGTTATGTATACCATACTACATGAGATCATACTACCACTCACCTTATAAGGTTTCACTTGAACATCAGGCTGCAGGCAGACGTAACACAGGGTCCTCAATACCAAATCTGGTCCCAAAGTAGGTGAGATTGGAAACATACATCAATAATTAACAACACTTTAGGATCCATAGTAACCTTGACTGGTGGGTGCATTGGATGGCAGAATCTTAGCAAAGTAGCTCTGGTGTAGCTGCCAATGTAACAGCTCATTTGGGAATTGGTTGCAGGATGGGACACAAATGCAAATAATAAAGAGACACTGTTCAGCCATGGCAAGGCCCTGATCCCCAAGCATGTGACACATACTGTAAAGGATTACCTAAATATTTATTTAACAGTAAAAGAGGAAGATAAAACCTGGGGAAACACCTTACCTAACCTAACCTATCCTAACTACACATTACCCACAACAGGCCCTAACTAACCTAAGCTAAACTTACTTATCACATTTAACTAAACAATCTAAACATCAACCCCCCACCCCCCTTAGAAGACGGGACACATGGAGAACAACATATACTAACCCAAACACATACTATCTTATACTAAACAAATATATATGTTTTTGCATTTTTATATTATATTATATATTTATATATATATATATATATATATATATTTTTTTTTTTTAAATTAAAACACCAAAACCCCAACATCATCCCCTACCCACCCACACACATAATAAAAACCAGATATAAAATGTATCACACCCCCACCCCACAACCCACTACTACTAACTAATTTATGTTTGGAAATGCAGACAATTGTCAACATCATTTAATACCACTAATACATGTTTTACAACAAGCAGATAGATGCAAGCACACATCTGGCCATGAGTTCTGTATGCTACATTCTCTGTCCAAAAATGGCAATAAAGCTACAGGTAATGCTCTATATGGCGTAGAGTGTGTTGTGTTACCTTGGGTGTCACTATGCTTGCTTACATTGTCATGCTACTGTCTGTACTAGTTTGTGGACCACGACTCCCATAATGCATTGTTGTGATGCTTCTACGATGTGGACTGGACTACTTCACACACTTCTTCACATTACATGCTAATTCCTAAGGGGCTTTTATGCATGCACATATTGGGTTCACACAACAACATTGCACTTACCTTGAGTGGTACTCAGTTGAGCGGAGGTGTCTATATCTGTGACCCCTTTCCCTGCTTCCGGGAGGAGTGTCGATTCCACCAGTTCCTCCAGTGGTGTGGCAGGTGGCTCGGTTGGTGGTCCTCCTCCTGTGCCCCTGGCCTCTGCAAGTCTCCTTGCCACCCTCTCCTTTGCCCGGGACCGAAGGTCGTATCACTGTTTCTTAATCTCCTCAATGGAGCGCTGTGCCACTCCAATGGCGCAGATTTTACCCTGGATCTCAAGCCATAGCCTTCTCTTCTCGCTCTCAGGCACCTGGAGTGATGATTTACCAAACAGGCAGTCATGGCTCCTCACAACCTCTTCTGTTAGTACCTCCAGCTCCTGTTCACTGAACTTGAGTTTGCGCTTCCTCTCCTGCTTCTCCTGTGATGTACCTTGGGGCTCCATTGTGGCTCAGGTGATGCTGCTCCTTCAGAGTGCTGCTCAATGTGGCTGGGCTGCTCTCACTCAGGATGCTGGTTTGGGTGTGGCACCTGAAACTGCCTGGGATGACTCATTTCCTGCTGGTGATGTCATCAGGCTCCTCCAGGTGTGCATTCTCGAACTTTCTCGCTTTTTGCGAATTTTTACCGAATCGCAAAAAAATGCGCAATTTGCGAGAATGCAAATTGCGATTTGGTAGATGGGCATCACAAACCACAAATAGCGATTTTTAAGAAATCGCTAATTCCGAATCGCAATTTTGTTACATGGCCAATTGCGACTCGGAAATAGCGATTTCTTAATAATCGCATTTTGCGATTCGCAGACCCTAGTTTTCATACATCTGGCCCAAAGTGTGGAAGAAAAACCCCCACCCCAAAAGAAAGGCACAGGAAACCCTAAGAAAAAATTAGCAATGGCACATGCTAGGATGCAATGTTTTTTCTTTAATACCAAACCAAGCCTAGTTCTTATCCAACAGGTCTGCAATTGAGCCGCCTAGTGCACTACCTCTACAGCAGGGCATCACATTTTCAGTGGCCACATCAATACTCCCAAAAGGATCAAGAGCTACAGTCGTCTCCAGGAACTTTCCACTTCAATACTCCCAACAGGATTCAGAACTACAAACAGCTCCAAGAACATTTTTTGAACTGTCAAAACACTAAGAATGCACATCACCAGAGGACTGAAGACATTACCCATGGATCCATCTCAAAGACCTGCAATGTTCACAAATGTATGTATTGTTGTACATTTGTATACAATCTGTTTACATAGGGTACTGCCACATCCATTAATTATTTAAGAGCGGCCTAGTTTAATTGAGTCGATTCGTCACAGAATTTGTCACAGTCCTTGCATAGGGACCTCTCACATATCACCTACAATTACACTACACCTAGCACTAGCACCTCACACGCACTACACAGCACCCTTTTATACAACACATGGTACCAGAAAATGGCTGCCATGGGCTCCAAGACATCAGCCAGGTCGTGTTACATCTGTTCGCTGATAACACATGACACAGGTGCAGACAGGCTTTACTTGTCCCAAGAGGTAGCCCCTTGAAAAAGCAAAATGCCTTCTCCACATGTAGGATCAGGGCCAAGATACAACCCCACAAAGTAGAACCCCATAGGGTAGTAGTAATTCTGACCTGCTACAAGATCAATCCCACAGCGCTGTACCCTCTCACTGAAGCTATTGATATCCAAACTGAGCTAGATAGGATGCGCAGGAAGGGCACCATAAGGAAGGATACTGTTTGGCCCAAAGACCTGCTGGAAAAATGACTCTTAGAGGTAGCAAAACCACCAAACCAGTGCACAAACATATCTGCTCCCACTTCCTTCTGTATTCCGAGGGTGGCCCTTAACATATCTTGGGCTATCTTTGTTAACAACAAGTGGATGCCAGACATGGAGTTTCACTGTAGGGCCATCCACCTCAATGATACAAAGGCTCTCAGAGAGCCCTCAGAAGACCAGGCAGCACGCACAGGAGTCCCACAGCATGGGGACAAAGTAGGTGCAAAAAATGGCCCATGCATCACTACAACAAAGGGCACCACGCCGTCGGAGAACCACGCAGGAAGCTGCAAATGGCAGGGTAGAGTGCTGGGGACTGGAGCTGCATGATGCATGAAGAACTTCATGGAAGGATGCCAACAAGCCTTGGCAACTGCAAAACACGCAGAGCACTGGGGTACTATCTTGCGTGGGGAAGCAAACTCTTACCGCCACCAAAGTAGGACAGTTGGATGTCAGGACCATCAGGACCACTTCAGTCCACCACCTGTGATGCTGGATCGACACCACTCATCAGGAGAGGGGACCCACGCTGCCGGTCGTCGATGCAGAGAGGTGCCTGCTGAAGCAGGGGAGTGACTCCTTCATTCGAAGGGAGACTCCTTCGGTCTTTTGGTGCAGGCTGAAGACAAGCTGTCCTCTGAGGATGCACAACCGGGAAACAGTTGCAGTTGCTGGCAGAAGCTAAAGATACAATGTTGCAGAATTCATCTTTGCTTTTTTGTTGCAGTTTGTAGAGTTCCTGGAGGATCCAGATGCAGTTTCTTCAGTGAGAAGGTGAAGTAAAGGATGCAGGGGATTCCTGCTGGAGTCTTGCAATCTGAATCTGAAGAACCACCAAAGGGAGAGATCCCAAATAGCCCTGAAAGGGGGATTGGTCAGCTAAACAGGTAAGCACCTATCAGGGGAGGGCTCTGACGTCATCTGCTGGCACTGGCCACTCAGATGCTCCCAGAGTTCCCTGCCAACTTAGAATCCAAGATGGCAAAACCCGGGGACCCTCTGAGCATCACCCCTGGGGTGGTGATGGACAGGTGAGTGGTCACTCCCCTTTCCTTTGTCCAATTTTGCGCCAGAGCAGGGGACTGGGGATCCCTGAACTGGTGTAGGCTGGATTATGCAAGGTGGGCACCAAATCTGCCCTTCAAAGCATTTCCAGTGGCTTGGGAAGGCTACCCCTCCCACGCCTATAACACATATTTCCAAAGGGAGGGGGTGAAACACTCCTCTCCCAAAGGAAATCCTTTGTTCTGCCTTCCTGGGTTCGAGCTGCTCAAGCAACAGGAGGGCAGAAACCTGTCTGAGAGGTGGCAGCAGCTGGGGCTGCCTGAAAAACCTCAGAAGGCTGGAATGGCAATACTGGGGGTCCTCTAAGGAGCCCCCAGAGAGCATGGAATCATACAACCAATTCTTGCAAAAGCATTGGGGTATGATTCCAACATGTTTGATACCAAACATGCCTCTGTTCAGAGTTACTATTATGTAGCTGGACATATGTAGTGACCTATATCCAGTACATGCGTAAAATGGCGTCCCCGCACTCACGAAGTCTGGGGAAATGGTCCTGGAGGTTATGGGGGCACCTCTGCTAGTGCAGGGGTTCCCTCACACACAGGTACTCTGCACCCTGCCCTCAGAGCTGGAAGGCCTGCAATAGGGATGACTTACAAGTGACCTGGTGCAGTGTAAATGACAGGGAAAGGGTGCATGCACCTTTTCACTTAGGCTGCAATGGCAGTCCTGCAGAAGCCTTTGCATGGGCTCCCTATGGGTGGCAAAAGATATGCTGCAGCCCATAGGGAGCCCCTGGAGCCCCAATACCCTGGGTACCTATGTACCATATACTAGGGACTTATAAGGGGGCACCAGTATGCCAATTTTGGGTGAAATACTGGGTTACCAGTATGCAGAAACCATAATTTAAGGGAGAGAGCATAACTATTGGGGTCCTGATTAGCAGAATCCCAGTAGACACAGGCAAACACACTGACAAAGAGGCGAAAAGTGGCGATAACCAAGCTAGAAAGAGGCTACTTTCCTACAGTGGGGCACCCTGGGACATAGTAGGAGATATCCCTGGTGGGTGGTGACCCAACGACCATTGCCCCAGGGAGGTGGTCATCTCCCGGCCCAGGGGTCCAAATTAGACCCTCTTTTATTGAAGCCCCAGGGGTGTTGGTTCCCAGGGCTGCAGGGGGGGGGCACTTACCCCCCGGTGTTAAATTTGGTGAAAGCCCCGTGGAGGTGGCGGTCCCCAGGGCTGTGGGGGGGGGGCAGGTGGCCCCCCCATTAAATTTGGTAAAGGCCCTTTGGAGGTGGCGGTCCCAAGAGGTGCGGGGGCGGGGCAGGCAGCCACCCCATCATATTTGGTGAAAGCCCCAGGGAGGTGGTGGTCCTCAGGAGTGCAGGAGGGCCATGCATCCCCTGCACTGTATGTATTTAGGGGAGGTGGTGGTCCCTGAAGCTGCGGGTGGCCAGGTGGCTCCCTGCACACATCATTTTTGCAGCCCCGGGGAGATGGAGGTCCCTGTGATAGCATGGGGCTGGGTGCCCCCTGTATTAAAATGGCAATGCCACCTGGACCTGGCCCACCTGGGGGCTTATTAAAAAACAAGTGCGAGAGGCTGCGGTTGTGTTTTTTTTAAAAATTCACCCTACCCCGGCCTCTTTTGTTTTCTTTCATTCTTTTTTCGGGGACTTGGCTGAAGCAGAGTCCCAAGACGGTTGCCAACAATTCCTTGTTGAAGTGTTGGCAGCCAATCAGATCTTGGCACGAGACTGGGAGGGTTTGTGTAGCCTTTGCATTCCTATGTATACAAAATTAGAATTTCTTTAATTTCTCAACAACTACTGAACTGATTTACACCAAATAATGAAAAAGGCTTTTTCTGGACCAAAAACTACCTTTCTGCCAAATTTGATGTAATTCTGTCCAGTAGTTCGGGCGCTATCACTATTCAAAATCCCTATGGGAATTAACATCGGAAACTCTCCTTCTTTGACCCCCCCTTTTTTTTCGGTCCCTGCTTGACGAATCACCCCGAAACATTCCAGACAGCAGCAGAAGTGACTGTCGATTTTTTATTTTTTATTTGGTGAAGATTCGTCATGCAGCAACAAAGATATGGGCAAGTGAAAAACTGCTTTTCCTATAGAAACTAGGTCCTAACTGCAACTACCTAGTGGCGACCTATTTATGTATTAACTTAAAAAAACAAAGGTTGCAGAGACATTATAGTTAGTTTCTGAATTTACTTGCACAAAACCATAGATATTCATTGGTTATAGTTATGATTTTCTCAGGAACCATAACTTTTTCCCTAATTTAACTATAACTCGCAATGTTACATTAATATTATCAATGTTATCAAAGATGTCATGAGTGATATAATATATGGGGTAATTAGCAGTGCATGTCAAGGCGCACGTTATAGTTACCTTAGGGCACGAGTTATAGTTACTTGAGCTAACCATAACTGCTGAATTTCTATGGTTTTAGGCAAGCAAATCCAGAACCTAACTATAATGTCCGGTAAACTCTGTTTTTATAAGTGAACTTCTATGTTTTTTTAAATTCTATTTACTAACTATAATGTCTCTGGAACCTTTGTTTTTTCCAGTCAATTTCTAATTTTTTTTAACGTTAAGTGATTTAAATTACTTTACGTTAATCCAACCCAACCCTGTGCCGTTAAGCCGTGCACAGCAAGGATTGTTTGAAGGTCCGGGTGTGTGAGCAGGCCCTGTGGCCCATCCCCTATAATCACCCAACCCCAAGACACTCATGAAGAGCTTCTTTGTTTGGTGGCGATGTGATCATCATATTCTTATGTGTCAAGAACTTGTCTCCAAAATATGTAGGAAACATGCTTGAGGGGTCCTTTTAGTAAGCTGTCCATCATCCAGGGAAAATGGCAGCAAGACTTTGCATACCAGTAATGTTTATGGGGCGGGGCCAAACATGCGCAACTTCTAGGCCATTTTACACACTTGTGCTTTTTAAAAGGGAGAACACGATCTCTGGTCTGAGCAGCAGATGACAAGAAAGAGCCCACTAGTCGCAGTCACTTCCTAAGATATGACATTTGAAAAAAGCAATAATGCAAACACCTCCATCAAGGATTAAAGATAACTTTTCAAGGTGGAAATGCAGAGAAAAGTACTAGCTTTGCCTTGGTCATGTGCAAGAAGTTAGGATGATTAGTACTTTATAGAAATCAGAGCTTCAACTAGGGCACCTGCTTTGTTTATACCTGTAAGTTCTTCCTGTTGAGGCTTAATTTCTGTGTAATGGTATAGTGCCAGAATGAATACTGCCATGTGTATTTATTTAAGAAGAGGCCACAGTTTTTTTTTTAAAACATGTCAGGGATCGCATGGGAGCCTCAAGGCGCCAGGGGTCTCACCCCACTCCCCACCTCCTACCGGAGCTGACATTGCTTCCTCATGCAGGAAGCTAATGGGATTGAGCTCCCTGTGTGAAGGAGCAATACCTTCATCTGTTTCCCTGCCTGCATGTATGCAGGCAGGGAAACAGATGAAAACCCCACTTCCAGCAAGCGGGAGCATTTTGACAGCTCCTGCTTGCTGGGATCAGAGTTAGTGTTTGATTTTGATTGGCAGAAGCTGTCACAGATCCCGCTAAGTAAAAGCAAACAGCTATCTCCCGAGGGAAGGCACCTCGGGGAGATAGCTGGAGCTGGCCTGGTGGGGGGGCAGTCCTCAGGGCCATTAATGGCTCCAGGAGGGTGACCACACAGCAATCTCCTTTCTTTTGCACGGGCTGGCCCCGGGGAGGTGGTGGTCCCTGGGGCTGTATATGGCCCGGGAAGGGAGACTCACAGTCCCCTTCCCTGTTTTAAAATTAGTAATTGGCCCCAGGGAGGTGGTGGTCCCTGGGGCTTCTGAAAGCCCCTGGAGGGGGGTCCGTTTGGCCCCCCTATTTTTTTGAAAAAGTCCCAATTGGTAGCTCCTGAGGCTTAAAAAAAGCCCTTAAAAAGGGTCCCCCGTGTTCCCCCTACATGTGTATAAAATGTGCATGGCCCGTGCACCTGGCCCACCTGGGGGATACATTAAAAACAAGTGCAGGAGACTGTGCTTGTTTCTTTTTAATTTACAGCAAAATTAATGGATCCTCTGCAATTTCACTGTCTAAGTTTAAAAAAATGCTTTTTTGCTCTGTTAGGGTACCTAGGGGACCCCACCACCAAGGCTGGGCAGTTAGTGTATTTATACCCTCCCCCCATGTCTTTATTTTTGCATTTTGTTTGGGACTTGGATGAAGCTGAGTCCCAAAATAGCTGCCAACACTTCCTGGTTGAAGTGTTGGCAGCCAATCAGATCTCAGCACAAGATCTCTGGGATCCGCAGAGCCTCCACATCCCTAGATGTCTCTATTTATTTTTTCTTTTAATATCTCTGAAACTACTGAAGGGATTTACATCAAATGACAACAAGTAAGCTTTCTGGACCAAAAGCTAGCTATCTGCCAAGTTCGGTGTAATTCCGTTCAGCGGTTCGGGCTGCAGTCGTGTTCCAAATTTCTATGGGAAAATGCATGGGAAAAACGCTTTTTGGGACCCTCTGTTTTCTGTACCCTCACTTGACGAATCACCCTGTAACTTTCAAGATAGGAGCTGAAGTGACTGTTGTATTAGTTTTGAAAATGTTGTGAAGACTCGTCAAACGGCACCAAAGTTATTGGCAACAAAAAACGCTTTTTCTCTTTT
This sequence comes from Pleurodeles waltl, assembly GCF_031143425.1. Lineage (NCBI taxonomy): Eukaryota > Metazoa > Chordata > Amphibia > Caudata > Salamandridae > Pleurodeles > Pleurodeles waltl. Next base: position 612,797,119 of record NC_090444.1, on the reverse strand, counting down.
CCTATGAAAACTAGGTCCTAACAATAACTACCTGCTGGTGACCGCCACTAAGTAATATATAAATGTATGTGAGTGTGTGTGGATATATATGTGTGGATATATATATGTGTGGATATCTATCTATCTATCTAAATAACCTAATGACAGTCGCCACTAAGTAGTTATAGTTAGAACCTACTTTCTATAGGAAGAGTGTTTTTTGTTTGCCTATAACTTTGGCGCCGATTGACCAATCTTCACAAAATTCTTAAAACGTATACTTTACTAAATTCAGCTTCTGTCTCTAAAGTTTCAGGGTGATCTGTCAAGCGAGGGACGAGAAAAAGGAGGGTCTCAAAACATGTTTTCCCCATTCATTTTTCCATAGGACCTTTAGAAAAGCCCTAGCCTGAATTTGGCACGAAGCTAGATTCTGTTATGCAGATCACGCTTTTTCTGATTTGGTGCAAATCCGTTCAGTAGTTTCGGAGAAATTTACGGCCAAGAAATATAGATATATAGGGACACGGATCCTCCTCAGATCCAACTGTCCCTGTGCTGATATCTGATTTGCTGGCAACACTTCAGCAAGGTGTTGGCAGCCATCCTGGGACTCGGCTTCAGCTGAGGGCATGAGTTATATTTACCTTAGGGCACAAGTTATAGTTGGTTGAGATAACTCTAACTATAACTGGCAAATTTTTAAGGTTTTGCACATTTACAATGCAAGCCTAATTATAACGCCCCTTTAACCTTTGTATTTTTCAGTGATTTTTTTTAACGGTTTATTTTTAATTCTATTACCTAACTATAACGTTCCTGTAACCTTTGTTTTTTTCAGTGTTTATATATATTTATATATATATAAATAAGAAGTACCACTGTCCCCGATACTTTAAAAAATCGCACTCCAAGGCTTGTGTTATGCAAAAAGAAAGTTTAATGGCGACGCGTTTCGATCTCCAAGAGATCTTCCTCACAGCCAATGTAAACATTAAGTGCAGCACCACCATTAAAAACAAATAGACTTCATTAAAATGGTATTCAGTTTGCTTTTGTAATGCAGTGAGTAGTACTCTTCTCCGCACTATTTTCCAGTCTATATTTATATAAGTGGGTGCATGGTGTTTGTATTGCAGGTGAAAGACATGATGTCCATTTGGCTGTTATGAAATATGAGGGTCTAGCTTTCATAAAGAGTTTGAATAGGGGTTGTGAGTTTGCGATTGAAAAAGTTACATAATTAAATCATGTTTTTTATGAGACAACTTTCATGGTCCCTTTGAATAATGGATTGCATATTTAAATGACATGTTTATTCATATTGTTGATAAGCATCAAATTTTGTTTAGTGGTAAAAGGGCAGTAATAACAGTGATGTAAAAATAATGATATGGACACTTGGCCGAAATATATGTAAGTGATTTCCATGTGTTTCTTTAGCGAGGTCTGATAGGATATAGATACTCACAAAATTAAATTAAAACATGATTAAATATGATCTTATTTTCCCATCTAGGCGATCTGGGATGAATGCTAGCTATATTGATGTGCAATGTGGTAGCAATAGTACATTATTATTTGTATTACTATTATAATATGTATGTTACTTATATATTTTGGTAAATTGTTTCGTTATAATGGGTCACTATTTAGTGGTTCATCTATTTAAGATGAGATGTATTATTTATATATTTAACTGTCTTTCCTCCTTCATTTTGTAAATAGTTTATAGTCTTTTTACCATTTTTAATGTGATCTATTTGTTTTTAAGGGTGGTGGTGCACTTAATGTTTACATTGGCTGCGAGGAAGATCTCTGGGCGATCGAAACGCATCACCATTAAACTTTCTTTTCGCATAACACAAGCCTTGGAGTGCGATTTTTCAAAGTACCAAGGACAGTGGTACTTGTTATTTCATTTTAAAGCGGTTTCCGGCTCCCGCATATTGCACCGACCCCGTCAGGGTGGATGCAGCCGGGTAATGCCGGGACTTTGGTGGTTGTGGAATATATATATATATATAAATATATATAGTACCCTCTGGTGGTCATTGTAGGTAGTTAGAGTTAGGAGCATATTTCCATAGTAAAAGCATTTTTTGAGTTGCTTATATCTTTCACACCATTTGACGAATCTTCACGAAAATATCCCAAAAACTTTGCCAGTGCTTCTTGTTGTGCATTGAAAGTTTTGTGGAGTTTTGAACACGACTACGGCCCGAACCGCTGGACGGAATTATATCAAATTTGGCAGAAAGGTAGGTTTCGGTATGAAGATTGCGCTTTTGGATATTTGGTGTAAATCCATTCCACAGTTTATGAGAAATTAAGGAAAATTCAAATGTATATATCTAGGGCTGAGAATAATTCGCGACTGATTCATGACTATTCACGAATGCGCACGTGGATAGAAGCGCTCTTATTGGCTGGCAACAACCTGAACAGAAAGTTGTGGCCACCATTTTAAGGTCTCGGGACATGGTCCGCAGGCCTGAAAAATAAAATGAAAAGTAGCATAAGAGGACAGGGTAGAGGTATCCTGGCTCCAGGGATGTGATATAGGGGTGTTTGAACATCAAATTATGGGTTTGAAATGAGTTTTCTTCACCACTGCAGTTATTCGGGAATATTCTCAAGTATTCACAAATAAGCAACAAACAAAGATTTAAAAAAAACACTTCCAGACTCCTTCATACTCCAATTCATTCATTCATACATGCACTCAGAGACTTATGCACCCACTCACACACCTACTCAGACACTCATGCACTCACTCATAGACTTACACGCCCACTTTTAGACCGACTCAGACATTCACGCATCCACTCATAGATCCACTAATAAAGACCGGCCCTGTGGCCGATCCCCGCTGTGCATGGCCAAAGGCTGTGTGCACTGCAGTGTTGGATGGTTATAAGGGCTTAACTGCAGGCCTTGCAGCCAACCCCCGCACGGACAAAGGCTGTGTGCAGCGGTGGTTGGATTAACATATAGTAATTAAAATTGCTTTATGCTAATAACCATAAAAATACACTGAAAAAAGCAAAGGTTACAGGCATGTTATAGTTAGGTTCTGAATTTGCTCCTGCAAAACCATTGAAATTCATCAGTTATAGTTAGAGTTATTTCAAATAATTATAACTTGTTCCCTAAGGTAACTATATCTCGCGCCCTTGCCATGCACAGCTAATTACTCCATATATGATATCATTGATGACACCTTCTATGGCATCTTTGGTATTATCACTGCAACATTTGCAATACAATTATTGATGTAAAAACTGTACATTGTAAGGGTGCAAGTTATAGTTACCTTAGGGCGCAAGTTATAGTTACTTGAAATATCTCTAACTAATAACTGGTTCTATGGTTTTGTACGAGTAAATTCAGAACCTAACTATAACGTCCCTTTAACCTTTGGGTTTTTCAGTGAACACACACACACACACAAATATATGTTACAGGGAAGTTATGGTTAGGCTCACATTTTAAATAGATAAAACCATAGAAATTAATCTGTTATAGTTAGAGGTATCTCAAGTTACTATTACTTGTGCCCTAAGGTAATTATAACTCTCACCCCAGCCATGCAGTTTTTTTTTGTCAAAAACTTTATTCCAAATGTTATATTCATATCATCAATGATGTTATCAAAGAAGTCATGAGTGCTGTAATTTGTGGGGTAATTAGCAGTACATGATGAGGGCACAGGTATAGCTATTTTAGGGCACAAGTTATAGTTGCGTGAGATAACTAACTATAACTTGAATGTCTACGGTTTTGTATGTTTAAAATGTGAGCCTAACTATAACGTCCCTGTAACATTTGTTTTCTTAAGTGAGTTTTTATGTTAAAAAATTCTGTTTCCTAACCATAGAGTCCCTGTAACCTCTGTTTTTTAGCTAATTTCTATGTTTTTGTTTAACATAAAGTCATTTTAATTATTATACATTAATTCAACCACTGCTGCGCGTGACCTTCAGCCTTGCATGGCAGGGGTTGGCTGCAGTACCTGGCCTGCTACTAGGCCCTGCAGCCAACTCCCTATAACCAGCCAACCATGTGCCACGTACAGTCTTTGGGTGTGCATGGTGGGTGTTGGCTGCAGGGCATGGCCTGCAGCCAGGCCCTACAGCCAACCCCTATATCTACCTAACCCTGCGCCACACATCAGGGGTTGGCCGCAGGGCCTGGCCTTGCAGCCAACCCCCTATAACCACCCACCCCATACACACCCTTTGGCTGTGCACAGCAGGTGTTGGACACTGGGCCTAGCCTAGAGGAGTTGGGTGGTTACAGGTAGTTGGCCACATCCCAAAGATTTTGAGGGGGAAAAAGACTTCAATGTTCCATCATGAGGGATGTTTAATATTAAAAACACTAGTAAATAAATAGACACACCGCCATGAGATAGGAGGATTTGACCCCTTACTCGACTGAGGGTCAGTCAAAGAGCTTTACCAGTAGGCCACAAGTGACTCTGCTGTACTGTGCATCAAAACATAGCTATAACATTCAAACCAAATATCTTGCTATTGTGACACTTTGAAGTCATAGTATAGAAAGACCTTTGCAATACCAGTCTCTCTTGCTCTCTCTTCCATCCCATCATGAGATGGAAGAGAGATATAGTGAGAGACTGAGAGAGTGAGACAGATATGGGAAGACTTTGACAGAGAGAAATTGAGAGAGAGAGAGAGAGAGAGAGTTTTTTTTGGACTTGAAGAATGATTTACGTAGAATGAAATATTTGAGACAATTGAAAAGTAGAATGTATTTGTCAGTTAAAAAGAGTGAGATCACCTTTCTGTATGAACCTTAAACATTTGAAGTTGAAAAGAAATTCAAGCAGGGAAATTACCACAGACACACCTCTACTAGAACCCTCAACCTTCAGGTGTGAGTGTCTAAGACCTTAACCACCTCACCACAGGCTATTCCTGGTTATACACTTTCCAGACATTACTGTGACAAGGAATGCTTATCATTCAAAACACTCGTAAATAAACAGACACACTGCCATGAGATACCAAGATTTGAACCTTCAACCTACAGAGTGACAGTCCAAGATATTTAGCAGTAGGCCAGAGGTGAGCTCTTTCTGCTGTGCATCAAAACATAACTATAACATCCATACTAAACATCTTGCTTATGTGCCGCTTTGAAGTCATTCTATGGAGAGACTATTGCTATCGTTATTGCAATGGTCTTTCTGTAGAATAACTTCAAAACAGCACACAAGGAAGATGTTTGCTGCCAGGAGAGGACCATGGAGGGACCCCCGGAGTTCTAGCTGGCTCCCGTCTCTTGCGGGAGCCGGCATTGCCCTGCTTTAAATAGCAGCTCCCTCCTTGCGGGGCAGTGTTTCCATCTCCTTCCCTGCACAAATATTTGTGTGCTGGGAAGTACATGAAAACTCTTCTCCGAGCTATTTGACAGTTCCCACTTGCTGAAAGTGGAGTTATGTTTACTTTTGCTTGGTTGGAGCTGTCCGCTCCTGCCAAGCAAAAGCAATCAGCTACCCCTAGAGGTTGGGTACCTTGGGAGGTAATAGGAGCCATCCCTGGGAGGTGGTGTTTGATTTACACCAAATTAAAACAAAACTCATCTGTGGACCAAAAGCTAAATTTCTGCCAAATTTGGTGTAATTCCGCCTAGCGGTTTTGGGCTGCAGGCAGGTCTGAAGAGTCTAAGGGAATTAACATAGGAAATGCACTTTTTTACCCCCTCCCTTTTCTCGCCCCCTGCTTGACGTTTCATACCAAAACTTTCAATGCACAATAAGATTATAGAGGGCACTTCTTTTGGAAAATATTGTGAAGATTCGTCAAACGGTACCGAAGATATAGGCAAGTCAAAAAATGCTTTTTCAAGGGAAACTAGGTCCTAACTGTAATTACCTACTGGTGACCGCCAGAAGGTAATGTAAATCCAGGTAGATGTGGCCAGGCCAAGAGGGATGGGTCTCTGGGGCTGAAATCGGCCCGGGGGAGGCCACATGGTCCTCTTCCCAGTTTAAAATATGTATTTGGCCATGGAGAGGTGGTGGTCCCCAGGGCCTGGGGGTCCGCCCATTCCCCGCATTATTGTGTATTTAGCCCGAGGGAGGTGGTGGTCCCTGGGGCATAATAAAGCCCCAGGAGGGGGGTCCATGTGGTCCCCCTTTTTATTTAAAAAAAATGCCCCGGGGAGGAGATAGTGCCCGGGGCTAAATGAGCCCAATGTAGGGGGTCCCAAAGGAGCTCCTCCAATTTTTTTAATGAAGTGTCAGGGAGGTGGTGGTCCCTGGGGCTTAAAGAGCCCCCGGAGAGGGCCCTCTGCTTCCCCTCCTTCATTTTCTGTACTACCCTCATGCATGCCCATGGGACCTGGCCCACCTGGGGGGCTTTTCTGTATACAAGCAGGGGAGTCATGAATATGCTGTGATTTTGCAGCAATAATGTAAAAAAAAATGCTTTTTGCCCTGGCGGGGCTCCAGGGACCCTAGCACCAACGCTAGGGTTCATGGTATTCTTACTCTGCCCCCTCTTCTTTGCAAAGGGTATGTGTGGCACTGGGTCGGCTGCTTAATGGGGTTTTGGCTACAGGGCCTAGCTGCAGGCTGGACCCTGTGGCCAACCTCATGCCGCCCAGAGCCAAAGGGCGTGTTTGGCATGGGGTTGGGTGCTTATAGGAATTGCCAGCAGGGCCTAGCTGCAGGCGGGGCCCTGCAGCCAACCCCAGCCATGCAGGACCAGAGGCCACGAGTGGCACGGGGTTGAATGCCTGCAAGATATTGGGTGTAGGGCCTTTGGTTCTATGGTTTTAGGTATAGTTATTTCAAGTAACTATAATTGTACCCTTAGGTAACTATAATTCGCTCCCTTGCCATGCACTGCTAATTAAACAATTTATTTCATCAGGCTTGACATTTTCTGTGGCATCATTAAAATTATTAATGAGGAAACCGTGCATGGAGTGGGCAGGAGTTATAGTTACCTTAGGGTGTGAGTTATAGTTACTTGAAATAACTTTAAGTATAACTGCTGAATTTCTATGATCTTGTACGTTTTAAATATGACCCTAACTATAACGTCCCTGTAAAGTTTGTGTTTTTCACTGAATTTCTAAGGTTTTTTTCAATTCCATTTTCCTAACTATAGCACTTCTGTAACCTTTGTTTTTTCAGTAAATCTCTCTCTCTCTCTCTCTCTCTCTCTATAGATAGATAAATATATATATATATATATATATATATATATATATATATATATATATATATGTCTATATCTATATATAGCTTACAGAGCTGTGGCAGCCACTCTGTAGCTATAGTCAGGGTGACCAGAGATAGGGATTTTTTGATTTTGTGCCTTTATTACTTTGCACCCATTTGATGAATGTGAATGAAACTTTGCAGACCTGCTGCCCTTGTTTCATTTTGGCAGGACTGAAAGTTTTGCAGCGTTTATGAAAGGGGGTGCGAAGAAAAAAGGGGGGTACAGAAACCCAAAACAGGCTTCATATCCTATACCTTTTCTATTTACTTTTTTATTTTGCATAGGGCAAAAACCGTCAGCTGGATTTTTATGAAATTTGGCAGTATTACATATTAGGGGGTGCAAATGATTTTGTGGGGTACTGCAAGTAAGTAGAGTAAGTAGATGTTAGGTTTAAGGTTTTTAAACTTAGTGATATCTTGCAGCGCAATACTATTAAAAATGGGAAGGAAGCCAAAAAACTAATCAAGACTGCACATGTAAAGTTTCAAATTTACCACATGAACAACTGAAAGACCAATTTGCGGTCACATGCTAATGGAAACATATAAAGAAATGCGTAACAAATAGAATACATCTTAATCTAGATAAATTTTCTTCGCATGATCTCTTGCTCAGAAACAAAAATGCACTCTGCAAGCTAAACAGAAATCATGTTCCTTATGTACTCTTGTGCAACAAAATGGAAAAGTGGCCCAGCAGTGAGCTACACAAACTACTATATGGAGGACATGATAACACATAATAATATTATTTTTTATAACAACAAAGATTGACTTTCATTCACTTTGGCCTTTTTTTTTATTATTAATTTCATTGACAGGTGTACATAGCACTCATAGAACATTCCTGTATGTACACAAAGATACCTCATTTGTTTGGGAAACATCTGTGTCCTTCCATATCAAATGTAAGACAAGAGTTGCTCGATCAGTAAATAGGCTTCTTATGTGGCATATTCCTACTAAAAGTAGCAAGGAAGCCCAAAATATAAACTAGACTGCATGTATAACATTTCAGAATTAATACATGAACAGCTTACCAACACATTTAGGGTCACATGATTATGTAAACCAATAAACAAATACTTGACAAATACAATAGATGAGAATAAATCACATTAAATCTGATTGCCACTCTGTAGTTATAGTTAGTATTCACAAAGGTACGAATTCCTCAAATATCACTTCCTTAGTAACTTTCCACCTGTTTGACAACTCACCACAGACCTATAACATTTCCTGCCTTTTCAGATGATGTGAATTCCTGTAGTGAATCATTAAGGGTGCAAAGAGAAAATGGGGTCCCAAAATGCATTTTTCCACCAATGCATTTTCCATAGACTATTGTATTTGACGTAGAGCAAAAATGGCTGAATGGATGTACATGACATTTGGCAGGATTATACATTATGGTGCAAAAATGATGCTTTCTGGATACTACGGCTAAGTAGGGTAAATATTTTTTAAGTGATAGGGCATTTAAACTTAGTGACATTTGTCACTGCAGTACTTTCATGGAATTTCACTAAATTTTGTGAAACTACTATGGTACATTGCCATAAACTTATTTAAAAATAAATAAAAACAAGTAAATACATTTCCCTACCTATTACCACTTCAATAAAGTGGTAATAGATAGGGATAGATAGGGACCTACTACTTACCTATATCTAAGGCTTTAACACTGGACACAGCCAAAGTTTAGTAAAGACAATATAGCTGCCTTTTCATTCTAAAAAAACAGTCATTATCCAATGATATACTGGCTTGTCATTGCCATGTACCAAGGTATACCATGGCCCAGATATAACTAAAGCCTTGCTGTATTACTGGTTGAGGTTCCCTTGTGACATTCATGGGTTTTCATGGGTAATTCAATACTTAAGTCAGATTTACAAAGTAACACAAGGCAAACCATGCACAGCCCAGCGTTGATTGGTAAATCTGGTGAAATGCAAGGCAGTGCTATTTGCTGTTTAGCTTTACTCTGCACATCATAATCTACAGTTCTCCTAAATTTCACGTACATCTGTATGCCACACCAGTGTTACCAGTCCACTCTATGGCCCTCCACTGTACTAGACTCCACTCTACGCATTTACACTGTATGCAACGCCACTGAACGCCACTCCAGTCTATGTCACTCCACTGTACGCCACTCCACCATGAATGCCAATTCATACATCACACGCCCTTTGACCTTCAATTTCACTCACACACACGCCTACACATACACACATTTACATACTCTCTCTCAAATAAACACACTCACCTCCAAGTATGCACATAACATATATTTAAAAGCACTTTTTTTTACTTAACTCAGCTGCCAGAGAAGGCCTATTTCCAGCTAATTGTTATCCCTTTTTATTACACTAACAGTGAACAGTGAAACATTTTTCACTGCCAGTGTAATAAAACGTTGAGAGACAACCGAGAGTGGTGCACCAACCGTCGTCCATGAGGATGTCATACCACTGTGTTTCTGGCACTCATTTTGCCACCTGTGAGGTCAGAGGTTACAAAGACAGTACCAGGGGTAGCTAAAGGCAGTCCAGCGGTCACAACTGTGACCCCTGGTGACCCCTAAATGACATCCGTGTACTCCACTATATGCTATTTCACTCTACGCCATTCTGCTGCACTCCACTTTACTCTACTCTAGTCCACTGTAAGCCACTCCACTCTACAACACTGAAATGTACACTATTCCACTGTAATGACACTCCAAAGTATGGTACCCCACTCAGCACCACTCCAGCATATGGCACTCTACTGTACACCACTTCATTCTATGCTATTCGATTGGACTCCACTGTATGCTTTACACTCTACCCCACACCACTGTATGCTACTTCAGTCTACATCACTCCATTATACGCCACTCCACTGCACGCTACTCAACTATAGACTATTACACTGTATGCCTCTCCACTGTACAGCACTTCACTCTACACTACCACACTACACACAACTCTACTCTATGTCAGTACACTCTTTGCTATAACAATATATGCAACTCCACTCTATGTCTCTTCAGTGTAGGCCACTTCACTGTATGCCACTTCTTTATTCGATACTTCACTAAATGCTATTCCACACCACTCTGTGCTGTTCCACTGTATGCTACTCTAAGTCACTCCAGTGTATGCCACTCCACTCTACCCCACTCCATTTTACTCAGTCCCATTGGATGCCATTCCACTGTAAGCCATTCCACTGCTATCACACTCTTCCCCAATCCAGTGTATGCTACTCTACTCTACACCACCTCACTGTACCCCACTGCACTATATACTGCTCCACTATACGCTAATCCAATCTACGCCACTCTACTGTATACCACTTCACTCTATGCTATCCCACTGTATGCCACTCCACTATATGTTACTGCAATCTAAGTCACTCCAGTGTACGCCACTCAACTCTATGCTATTCTACTCTACACTATTTCACTCTATGACGCCTCCACTGTGCTGCACTCTACACCATTCCACTCTATGTCACTCCATTCTATGCTATTACAGTATATGAACTTCAAATGTTGCCCTTTTACTATATGGTATTCCACTCTACCCCACTCCACTGTATGCCACTCCACTGTATGCTGTTATACTCTATCCCACCCCACAATACACTACTCCAATCCAAACCACATGACTGTATGCCACTCCACTGTACGCTTCTACACTATCCGCAACTACATTTTATGCTACTCCACTGTATGCTACTACACTATACGCTATTACACTCTGTCACCCCCCTGTATGCCACTCTGGTCTACACTATTCCACTTTATGCCACTCCACTGTAAGCTACTCAACTCTACACCACTCCAGTGTACTCTCCTTCACTCTATATAACTCCACTGTACAAACCTCTACTACACTCTATGCCACTTTACTAGACTCTACTATAGTGTATCTCCCACACACTCCACTGACACTCCACTGACAAATTTGCACTCAACTCTATGCTCGTATGCTATTATACAACACTCTACTCCACTCTACGACAGTTTCCAACACTGTATGACACAGCACTCTACTCTACTGTATGAGATGCCACTCCAATTTACAACAGTTTCCTCACTCTACACTACACCACTTCAATGTATGCCACCCCACTCTATGCTAATACTCTGTACACTGCGTACTGTATGTCACTCCAATGTACACTATTCTACTCTACACTATTCCACTGTATGCCGCTCCACTGTACCCAACTCTAGTCTACTCTATTCCACTCTATGCCACTCCACTCTTCTACACTCCACTGCACAGTATTGCACTGTACACTATTCTACTATATGCTACTCCACTTACGGTAATCCACTCTAAGCCACTACTGTGTACACCACTCCACTGTATGACACTCTCCTCCAATCTATATAACTCCACTCTCTAAACCTCTATCACAGTTCATTGCATTCTACGACATTCTATTCCACTCCATGCCCATACACTCCAATGTACAACACTCTATTACACAGTGTAATATGCCATGAAACACATGTTGGCTGAAAACTATCAAGCTATTATTTTAGAATACAATGATGCTTAGTTGGGTATTTGCTTTATATTGACATGATCTCATGGAGATACTCAAGACAATCATCTGACTGTATATGTCAAAATATTTGTACTATGATATGTTAGAAATAAAAGGAAAAACAGAAAGTTAACATTTTTTACTTTATTGTTTATGAGACCAACAAATTTAGTAAAAGACTATGAAATGTTAAGCCAGATAGGGCAACTAGCTGTGAGATGGCGGCTTCACAGGGCCACTTTAATCTTTTTGCCTTGAGTTTAACTCCTGTCATTGATGAGGTCCTGCTGCTTATGTTTATACTGGGAGGATAATTGACAACATATAAACTGTTGGTAAATGTTTGTATTTCCAGAAATTCTGTATAACTGGATATTGTATTAAGGCATTGAATTTGGTATTAGCAAAACAATGGCTAATTATGTGAAAAAAACTAAAGGAATTAGCAGATTGCTTATTCAACTTCTAATGGGAATGCAAACATTAACAGAGATAATGCTCCTAAAGGTCTGAGAAAACTGTTTCTTAAATTAGAGAGATTGTTGCAGATAGAATCACAGAAATGGTGGGATGCAGTCACATTAAGGCAGTATCTAGATATGAACAGAATTCTAAGAGGTCTGAGTATAAATATTTTTCCAGCTGTAGACGATCTTGATCCTGCACAGGCAAAACGGTGGGAGAAGAAACTCTCTGAGACATCCAGAGACTTGATGCTGATAGAACAAGCAGAGAGTTCAATGGAGAATTTGAAGAAAGAAATAGAAGTAACCAAACAAGCAATAGCTAATTTATGATAGGATGAAGGGACACACAAAAATTATGAACTTTTAGTCCAAGTACTAGACAAATATCATGAAGAAATTGAGAGTAGAAAGGAGACTACATTTCAGAGGACTCTTTTGCTAGGAAATATGACTCTATATTGCAGAACCAGAAACTAGTTGAAAGAACAACATCTGTGAACAGTATAGCCTCTTCTAGTGCATCAAGTACAGAGTCACAAGAATCTATTGATGGGTATTTTTAATTGAATTTGTCTAGCACGTTTTTTAGAAAGGATGCGCTCAGCAGAGACCATACAAAACAGGGAACACAAAAATTTACAAGCTCAGGAAAACCAAGAGGCAAAAGAGGTGGAGCAAAACGCTCCAGAAGAAGAAACAAGAACTGGTGTCAGAACTCGATCACAGGTGAAGGCCTACAAGAAATAATAGGTCCAACTTGTATTTTATCTGGGAAACTTGTTCTATTGAAATCATCTGAGACTGATTTTGTTGTCAACTTAGCAGATAGAACTCTGACTATGCATGAATTAGAGGTTCCCAACAAAGGACTATCCTTTGCTCCTCAAGGCATGTAGATAAATTTGAATTGAAAACTGACTTGTACAAATTCACCAGGATTTTGAAATTCAACACATTTTTTGCTACCAGACCTAATATGCCTATTGATGTTAGAAATACCCTGAATAGTTCTAGTTTGACTATACAAGACTTACGTAATACCGAAGTACTAATCAGTGTATCGAAGTTGTTAGCTCCTGGCATTGAAAACTTAACAAAGGAAATGGGAATTGAGTAAAATATATTGCGAGAAAGCAGTCTGTCTAACAAATCTCATTTTGTCCCTTCATTGTCCAAGGAGAATGTCATTGATGTATTTTTTTGTTTCATGTTACAAGGTATTCATTGTATGTTCTGTAATTACAGGAGCAATAACCTGACAATAAATTAATGGAAATCACTTACTGCTTTGAAAAATGATGTGAATTTGATAATACGTCAAGCTGATGGGGGAATGTTGTTGTCTTAAATTTTAATGATTATGAATTTAATGCTTTAAAGCAACTATTGGTGGCAACGGATTATGAGAAATGTAAAGGGATCAGATATGTTATGATACAATTGAAGGCATCTACTTTGTTGAACAAATGGTTGAACTTGTGTTTTTTGGATGTAGAGCAGTTTCAATATTTGGACAAAAAATACCCCAAGATACCTATTATTTATTTTCTACTTAAGGTACACAAAGAGTGTAAAACACCACCATGTCAACCAATATTATCAGGTATTGGATCAGTGCGGAGAGAATGTCTGAGTATGTGGATTTGTATTTGGCTCCACTTGTGATGAATTTAGTGTCATACCTTAAGGATACCAAGGATCTATTATATCAAATATAAGACATTCCTTGGGACCCCAAAGTATGGCTAGTTACCATGGATGTTAAGAGCCTTAATACTAGTATTAGACATGCAGATGGCCTCAAGGCTCTGGACTATTTCTTTGCCAACAAGTTGGCTAGCTATTGTAGCCATGTTAGAATGATCGTGGAGTTTGTGGAATTTGCCCTGACCAATAATTATTTTTTGTATCAAGATGTACTCTACCACCAGATATGCGGTACAGCCATGAGTGCCAAGTTTGCTCCCTCTTATGCCAACCTTTTTATGGGTTGGTATTAGAGGGAGCATGCTTAGAATGAGAATAAACATAAAGGATACAAGCATGTACTAATGTGGGTTCAATACATAGATAATATCTTTATGATGTGGGATGGCACTGAAGAGGAACGTCTCACATATTATAGTTATTTGAATGATAATGAAGTCAATGTACAAGTGTTGCTAGAGTACAGTAAGAGCAGTATTACATTTGTTTATTGTGAGGTACATTTAGATCAACCTACTATTAATATACAAACATTTAGAAAATGAAAAGCAAGTAATATTATTTTAAATTTCCAATCAGGGCGTCCAAAAAATCAAAGAGGAATATTCTGTTGAGGGAATTACTTACACATAAAAGGAATTGCTCTAAAGAGAAAGATTGAATTCTTGAGAGAAATGACACCTTGAAACGATTAGCTGCAAGAGAATTTCCTTTAAAAATTCCATCAGAATCAGCCAAACTGGTGCAATCTATGTCCAGCGAAGTTCTTCTTAGTGATACACACCTGAAACAGATCTCCAAGCAAACTATGTGTGACACTAAAGTGGGATTTAGTTCTAAGTTTTGTGCAGAGGACAGTAAAGTCTTTGGACTACTCGAGAAACATTGGACTATTTTATCGAAAGACAACATTTTGCATGGACGTTTGAATCCAAAGCCTTTAATTAACTTTACAAAGGCACCAACCTTAAAAAATATATTGAGCCCTAGTGATACTGTCAGATTCCTACCTAAACGTACTGACAGTTGGTTAACCAGCAAATTTGCCAATACATCGATAATAACGTCAAAACATTCCCAGGACATGATGGTAAAGTAACTTTTTTCATTAAATCTTTTATTAATTGCAATACCCCTTTTTGTGAATAGCTCCTGACTTGTTCATGTGGGAAGAGATATGTAGACTCTACCATTCAATCACTCAAGTAAAGGATCAAAGAACACATTTACTGTATTCAGAGAATAGATAGTAAACCACTTCTTAGCAAACACTTACATTACAACGCAGATACGTCGAGGATTAGAGTTATAGGAATTTAACATGTCAAATTGAATTGTCAAAGAGGGGATCGGGTCCTCAAATTATGATAAAGAGAGATGTAGTGGAGGGACACTTTCCACACAGTTGACTTGGGTCTTAATCTGGATCATGAGCTGTATATGAATCTATGAATTTGTATCCTGTCATTGCATCTGTTTTAGTTCACGATTTTATCATTTTTTCCTATTCATGTACTTTATATGGCTGAGGTGTGATACCCATAATTAAAAATGCTTTTTAATGATGATCCTGGAACTGTTGCTCTTTGGGTGTGCTCTGATACCCGGATTTGTTTTTATTTATTGTGTCTATATAAAAACTCATTATATAATTCTTCTGCAGTTTGCCCTTGGTTGTTTTTTCTGGGGTTAGCTTTGATATACAATTTTCCTCTATATAGGGTGTCGACAGTACTCACTTAATCAAGACTTAGGAATGTTTAGATCTCTCCAATTGGTATAAACATAGGTTGGTTGAGGATTGTTTCCCAAACTTCTTAGGACATTTGATTTCTGTTGTTTTTCTTTGTATTAGAGGGTTTTTTACCCAATTGTGTTATTGGATCCATTGGAGAAGTGGAGTGGAATCAGTTCCAGAAGGTATAGATGTAAGCTTTTTCCTTGACTTTTTGGTTATTAGTAGATTCGATCCCTTTCATTGGTAGCAGCAATATCCTGACAGAGGAATCCGTACTGTAAATATGATTTATATACTCTTGATTGCAACAAATCTGTTAGATTTTTTAACTATATACCTCATCTTTCCGCTTGCAATGAATCAATCTGTTTACTCCCTGGGGATTTTATTTTCCACTAATTGAATAGTTTTGCTATCAGAATATGTGATTCAGTTCTGTGTACCTGATAGCAGTAGCTCTTGTCAATTGCTGCTCATGCTGTTTATTTCTGGTGCTACATTTGTAATTTCCCCTTGGAATATAAAGGTCTGTGTACCCCGTTGTGAGTTTTAATTCCACCATTTGTATCATTTTGCTACCATGAGAATATGTGACTCAACTCTGTGTGCTAAATTGCAGAAGCTCATGCTATTTGTTGCCTATACTACACTTACGGGGTTATTACAACTTTGGAGGAGGTGTTAATCCGTCCCAAAAGTGACAGTAAAGTGACGGATATACCACCAGCCGTATTACGAGTCCATTATATCCTATGGAACTCGTAATACGGCTGGTGGTATATCCGTCACATTTGGGTTGGATTAACACCTCCTCCAAAGTTGTAATAACCCCCTTAATGCCTTTTCGCAATTTTTTTCTTTTTTCTTTTGGGTGTACTATTGATAATTGGTAGTATATTTTCAATCTTGATAGTTTATGTAAATGGCTTGATTACTTTTTGTGATGTGACACTCTTGATTACAACAAATCTGTTTGATTTTTTTATTATATATGTCATCTACCCCTTTGCAATGCAAAGGTCTAGGCACTCCCTTGTGGATTTTATTTTCCATTAATTGAATCATTTTGCTTTCATTAGAATATGTGATTCAGTTCTGTATACTTAATAGTAGTAGCTCTTGTCAATTGTTGCCTATGCTGTTTATATTTGGAGTCACATAAGTCATCTCTCCCCTTGGAATGCAAAGTTCTATGTACCCCGTTGTGGATTTTATTTCCACCAATTGTATTATTTTGCTAGCATTAGAATATGTGACTCAGGCCCGGGTGCTTAATAGGAGTAGCTTATGCCATTTGTTGCCTTGCAGGGTTGGATCCACTTCCTGCCTCCTTAAAAAATGTTACAATTTTCTCTTAGGTGTGTACAACTGATGATTGGTATTATATTTTCAATCTTGGAAGCCCTTTGTGATGAGTTTTTGTATGTTAGTTTTTCCTTTATGGTGATAGCGCTCTGGTCGCTTTGATCAGGATAGTGAAGGAGTACAATTCCATTTCAAAATTTGTGACTTTCCTAAGAATGATGTTAGAATCTGCATCATTGGTTTTCTTTTGGCATAAAAGAGGGGGACTTTATGAGGTAGTTTGCATTGGATTGGTACGGATGCACAGCACAGGATCTTCCAGCAGTACTAAAAAGGTAAGAATGCTGTTGGCAGTTGATAGTTTTACTACATGCCTGCTAATGTTAGCACTCTGACAGTACAGATTTTTTCTTATTTAATTCTGTTTAGCCTCTTCTATCCTAACGGATGAAATGTGACAGAGGGATGTATTTGGAGATTTGACATGTGGCGAACGCTAGTTATAATTGGCATCTATGATGGTAGGAGTTGAGATAATTTAATTTGTATCTGTTTTGTGTTTTAAATGCTGTCCTATGGTGTAGACAGCATGTTTTTTTGTTTTGTGATAAGCTTAGTATTAGGGGAATGACATAACCAATACTTTTTGAAGAGGCCACTGGAAGTAAGACAGCTATTAGCTCTCGGTATTAGAAGACTGGTGTGGGATGTGAGGGCCCATGAGTTTGAGCCTGCACATTAGTAGGTAATGGGAATATCAAGAATAATTTAGTTCTTGAGTTATAAATAGCTCTGAGTGAAAATAATTAATATGGAAATTATATTTTGGCACTATGGAATCATCCCAGCAGATTAAACTAGGATACGTCAATGATTGTGGACCAAATGTACTATAGAGGTGATGATTGCGGAATTCCTTGTATTTATTTTGAACTGAACATTTGAGCCTTGTGGAAGATACTATGGGGTGAGTGTAGTATGGCTATGACATAGATACGGTTGCAGTACTCTGGTTTGTATTGATGAAGATTAGCTTGGATGACTCACATGGTCCTGCTATTGATCCATGCTCATAATTTGTGCTCTAGAAGGTAAGCTGAACACCTACCAAATGACATATATATGGATTTATTGCAAGAGTCACTACTTAAGATAATTACATAATGTATCATATTTCAGCTGTATGTGGAGTGCATTGGAAATCCAATTGATCACATAGTCCACTTATCTTGTGTCAAGGGAAGAACATTTTGGGAATTTCCTTTATATGCTTCATTACAGATTAATGACAAATGGTTTGTTTTCTTTAACAAAGAAGTAATTCTTTCAAAAATGTATATTTTCATTGATCAAAGTGATCAAAATCATGAGAATGCATGATTTCAATATGAATTTTTGACAACTGTTAGTTATAGTAATTAATTAGCCTTTTTGCTGTCTTTTTCTCTTTTGTTTTTTTTGTCCTCTTTTCTTATTGTTTTATGTAAAATGAAGTTGTTAATTTAATTTATTATTCCTTTTCAGTCCTGAAGAAGCAGCGTAATATGCCGTGAAACACGTGTTGGCTGAAAATTATCAAGCTATTGTTTTAGAATACAATGATGTTTAGTAGGTTAATTGCTCTAAATTTGACATGATCTCAAGGAAATACTCAAGACAATCGTCTGACTGTATATGTGAAAATATTTACACTATGATATGATATGTTAGATATAAAAGGAAAAACCAAAAGTAAAAATGTTTGACTCTATTGTTTTTGTGTCCAACAAATTTAGTATAAGACTGTGAATTTTTAAGCCAGATAGGGCAACCGGCTTTGTTGTGGCGGCTATACAGTGGCACTTCCATCTTTTTGCCTTGGGTTTAACTGCTTTTCTATACAACACATCACTCCACTCTATTCAATAAGACCCCACCCCAATTTATAACAGTTTACTACCTATGCTACGCTAGTACACTCCACTCCATGCTGCTCTGCTCTATGACACTCCAATACACTCTATTGTACTTTACTCCATGCTATGTTACACCACTCCATTCAACTCTGCTCGACTCTATTCTACTCCACTGTATGAGAATTTACCTCACTCTACAACAATCGACTCTACGCATCTCCACTGTTTCACATACTATTGTCCTCTATGCAACTCCACTGTACAACACTCTACTACACTGTATGCCACTCTCCAACACCTTACTCCTGTCTATACCCCTTCGCTCCACTGCACAACACTATACTCCATGATACTCTAGTCCACTGTTGACACTGTATACAACTCTTTGTATGCCACTGCACACCACTTTACTGTGACACAGTACTCCACTCTAGTCCACTACGCCACTCTACGCCACTCCACTCTATGCCACTCAAAGCCATTGTACTGTATAAAACTGTATGCCAATCCACTGTATCACACTCTACAGTACTATACTGTACACCACTCCACTCTGCAAAAAAATCAACAAGACTGTATGCCACTCTACTCTACAGTAGTCTACATCACTTTCAAAGACTGTATGATACCCAACTACACAATGTAGGCTATGCCACTCTACTGCATTCCACGCCACTATAGCCTAAAAAACACCACTCCACTCTGTCACTTTTCTCCATTCTACACTACCCCACTCCAGTGTACTCCGCTCCACTATACTCCACTGTAGTACACCTTATCCCACTCTATGCCACTGTATTATACTGTGCTCTAATCTGCTACACTGTCCAACACTCTGCTCCACTATGTGCAACTCCACTCTACAATACTGTATTACACTCTATGCCACTGTAGGACACTGTACGCCCATCCACTCTATGCCACTGCACTACACTGTATGGCACTTGACAACACTCCACTCAATCTTTATCTACAATACATCACTCCACTGTATGACACAGCACTCCACTTTATGAGCTCTCCTTCACTGTACTCTACAACACTCCACTTGACTGTGACACTTTTCTTCACCTTTATCCATGCTAAAACACTCTACTCCACTCTGAGACAGTCTACAACATCCTACTCTACTGTTCGACATGCCATTCCACTTTACAACATGCTGCTCCTGTCTATGATATTTAACTGCACTACATAAGACACCATGCCACTACTCTATATAACACTTTACTGCACTGTAAGAAAAGCTACTACACTCTACTCTACCCCACTCGATTCCAATCTGCAATGCTCCAGTCTATGACAATAGACTTTACAACACTCTCCTCCCCTGTACTGTATGACCCTCAACATTTTTATTACAAAATATGAAAAAAATGAAATTCAATAAAAAAAAAAAGGTTCAAGCTTAGATATAGTCAGGAAAGCTTACTTTCCCTATGCAGACCAATATTAAACTACACAAACTTAAAAAATTCTAAAGTTATAATTACAATTTATCCACCATGTTCAAATGATTACAAGTAGTGGACCTCATTACACACTCTTTTCAGCTCACTAACCAGACAACTCTACCATGCAGTGATCTCACAAATAATGATGCTCCACTGTACAACAGTACACTGTGCGAGACTCTCAGCCACTCTACGGCACAACACTACGTCCGACAACACTGAACTATCCAATACTCTACTCCACTGAACTCCACTCCATGCCACTACACTTTACAATACTCTACTATACTCTATGCCATTCTGCCACTCTACTCGATGACACTCCACTGCAGCACACTCCATTTCATGACCCTCAATTTGACATTCCACTGTACAACACTCAGCTCTACTGTTCGACATTCCACTACAATGTACAATACGCAGCTCAAGTATACAATACTCCACCTCACGATACAACACACCATGCCACTCCGCTGTATAACACTTTACTCCACTGTATGCTGTCGCTCCACTCTACTCGGCTCTATTCCACTCTATAATTCTTCACTGTTCGACACTAGACTCTACAACACTCTCTTTCATTCTACTGTACGATACTCCACTTTATGACACTCCAATCAATGACACTCCACACTGCGATTTGAAACACATTTTTATTAAAAAAATAAAAACCATTAACATACAATGAAAAAACAAAGGATAAGGATAACTCCTAGAAATACATTATGTATTCTTCCTATACAAAGCCAACTTAAAATACACAAAGGTTATAACTTGTAAAGTTATAAATATAGCTTCAATTTATAATTTAGGCACCACCTTCAAATTACTATAAGTCACGCACCTCCAAACACAGTCTTGTCAACTCATTCGCCACACTTCCTTAAGTATAACGCATGTCTCTTCCATGCACTGTTTATACCCTTGCATACTACATCACATATAGCATGTCAAATCATAACAATTATAACAAGCCTTACAACTTCTCAAATGACATGATTTGTCACAGCAAACTGCATTGTAGAGTGGTGAGTTATAGTTAGTGTTGTCTAGTTAGTAGGTGAAAAGAGTGTGTAATGAGGTCTGCTACTTATATAAATTTGGAGGTGGTGGATAAATTGTAAGTAAAAGTTATAACTATAACTTTAACATTTTGAAAGTTTGTTTAAACTTGGTTTGTATAGGGAATATAAGGTTTCCTAACTATAAGTAACCTTTAACCTTTGTTTTTTTCACACACCGAGTATTTCTTACCCAAAATGAGAGCTGCAGTTTCATGCAGCACCTTAAAAAATTAGATGAATGCATAATCAATATGTTAAAAAAATCACATCTACACTGAAGAAAATATACTTACTTAATTTTCTGTTGAAATCATAATATCTGATATACAATCACCATTACTGACACTATTGGACAAAAGTGTGATATCTGTATTTATGTCCCCTTCATAACAATGTCTACTAAATAGTATTTGTTGTCAGTATACCTGAGATATTTAATAATGAAGAACTATGGGCCAGATTTACTAACCTTTCACACAATGCAGTGTAGGCAACTCGCTGCATTGCATGAAAGGGAGAGAGCAGAAATGCATCATATCGACTAAGATATGGTGCCCTTCTGCTCTCTCATAGCGCTAGCTCACTTCAGGCATCCTAGCGCCAACGCAGGCACCTTTGCACCACAGAGCAAGGGTACATGCGCTACAAGGAGAATAGTTTTTGTGCAGGAAAGGAGACCTTCTAGCACAAAAACAATCCCTCAAGGCATTTTCCTCTTTCTTTGTGCGCTACATACTGAAACATACATACAAAAATGAAGTAACAAGGAGAAAAATGTATTTTTCTCCTTGTTTCGCCATCCTCTGGGAGGTGTAACTATTCCACATAATCCCAAGTTTACAAACCTTTGTAAATCTGGGATTGCGTGCAATCCATGGTTGGATGCAATGGGAATGCCCCTGTTCCACCCATGGAACACCTTTCAAAAAGGAATGTGTTACATTTATTTTTTACAAAGCCAAGAAAGGTGGCACAAATCGCCCTTTGCGTGGCTTTGTAAATATCTACTAGCATTTTGTGACATGGATGCACCAAAATGTAACACAACCATGACACAAAATGTTAGAAAATATCAACCTTTGTTTTAAACACACAAAAATAAAAACATGATTTGGCAAAAATTGATGGGTATGGCTTGCATTTTGAATTCTGACTAAAATATTAGAAAAAAAGCCTACTGCAATGAGAAGATAAAAAGAAAACGATTGCACTCAAATGTATTTTCATTGCGTAGTTAATCAAAACCTTTAAGACAAATTACATAAAAGTAGGATATTGATATAGAGGAAGTCTTCAACATACAATAAATAAAATGCATTATTCAATTGAAATCTATTTATTTAGTATACAATGCCTTGGAGTCAGCACACAGAACAGTTTGTGCAAGTGTGAAATAACTATTTAAAAAAAATAAAGAAACACCATGGTAGGTAAAGTGCCTAATTCAATGAAGATGCCATAGTCCGGAGAGGTGCCAAAGTGCTAAGGTGCCTATGAGAAGATTCAATGTGAATTCTATATGCAGTGCATCTATGAGATAAATCATTTAATGCATCATGATTTAGTATACTTTTGAGATGTAACATATCACCTCATGCATTACACTGCAAGCACTTCAGAGGAGGAGGAATGATACACCAAACAGTTAATAGCACAGGTGACAGAGAAATGCACCTCTGAGTGAAGCCAAAGTCTACTTTATGTATATTTTAAATAATTAGTAGCAATATGTTATAGTGACAGGTGCACTTTCAAGACAGACCCTAAACCTTGCAGAACTCCATCAAAGACAAGAAAGACCCAGTTTATCAAGTCAAGTACACTGGATGGAGAAATAATAGCCAGTTCACTTACTTGTAATCCTCATTTCTCTGACTCCAAGGCATTATCATTACACACCTTAGATTTTAGATTGTGGCACTGAAACTGAATAAAAGAGTAATGACCAGCTGTTTTTGAGCAGTGAAAATCTGTAAACATAGATGTATTATCACAGTAGACTAGATTAAACCCAGTTGGTGGATAGACTAATGGGCAATCAACCGATCAAAAATGCCAATTTATTTTGGTTGAAGATCCGGAGAAGTGTAAATCCAAGAGAAGTGATGAAACTACAGAGGCATAAGTACCCCCTGGAGGTATCCTGTGAACAGCTAATGATAATAGCAGAGTCTACATCTAGGAAGTTAAGCACTGTAGCGGAAACGATGAGAGATCCACCGAGAGGGAGTCACAAAAGCTGAAGACACTGAGAAGCCATGAAGAACTTGGGCACTTAACTTACTTCTGGGTGCTCTGAAAGGGAGTGTCCTACTTTACCATGGGACTACAGTGGAGTGGTAACACATTATTCAACAAATATATTCAGATGTGAGACTTTTCCTTGAAAAAACTGAAATTCACTGAAAGACCCCATCTCAAAGAAGGAGAACCAAGAATATTGCATGAGTATTTCCAGCAATTGAGTCTCAGCGGGGGTGCAGAGATCTCTCTCTAAGCAGCAACCAGAACCCAGAGGATTGTGAAGAATCAAGAGGGGGAAGACCTAAGGAATATCAGACACAAAATAACAAGTGGTAATTTACCGGTGCATGCAGCGCCACATCAAAGAATCATTGGCAAAGCAATTTGGCCTTGTCTATTTAAAGCGAGTGCTAAGCTATAGGCTTTGCTGATTCCTGTTGGAAACACACTGTTAAAAAAAGTAAACATTTCAAAATACTGGAGGAAAAGCAAACACATATCATAAGGGATAACAAAATTGAACGCTGAATTGAATATTTTCAAACTTTGTAAACAGCATGGTTTATTTTTCAAATACTTTTCACAAAGGAAACTCTGAACAGAATTTAAAAAGCCTGTGTAGGAAATGGGGGAATTAGTTGATTGGGGTAGGTGCCCATCTCAACTAATAACCTCAATCCTTCTTTGTGTGAATCAATATAGTCACTAAGTTAACCTGAGCTCAGCCACCTGTTAGCTATGGCACAGAACAGATAGGCTTAACTTAGAGGCAATGTGTAATATATTTATGCAGTTCCAAAATAGTTATAAAGCCAAAGAACAACACAAGAAAAATCACAAACGAGTGAGAAAAATAGAGTAAATTTGAATGAAAACCAACATGATGAAAATCCCATGAGGGTAAATGGAGTTATGAATTTTTAATGTTTGAATGTGACAAAAGTGCCAAAAAGCATTACATTGCAACCACGATCATCTGGTTGTGCTTGTCTGGTGCATAATGCAAGTTAGGACCAACCACGATGGAGTGCGGGGCAGACGCAGACACTAGATTCAAACTGGTTGAAAGTTTTACCTTCGGACTGGGGGCATATTTATGAGTCTCTTGCACCGCTGTTGCATCACTTTTTGTGTTGAAATTGCGTTGCAACCCTTTAAATCATATTTATGGGGCCATGCAAAGCCACTTTGCATTGCTTTGAATGGCCAGACATAGATATGAAGTAAGACAAGGCAGCACAAATCGCTACATTGCCTTACAATGAACTGTGTTGAATTCTGAAACACACATAGAAAGATAGAAAGAGGAAAAAGCCTCTCAGGATTATTTTTGTTTAGAATGGTGCCCCTTCCTGCATAAAATCAATCTTGCATGCAGCACAAGCACTCTTGCATTATGGTGCTGGGTGCCAGCATTGGCACCAGGCTGACGAAACTGCGTCATAGCAGGTGGAAAGGACAGGAATATGCCATATGCAGTCAAGAATAACCACACCTTTTAGTAAAAGTTTGAATATTTATTTCCCTGTATTTACAATGCTAAAGTCATGTGAATTAACCTCAAAATAAAATTATACCCATACAGAAACAACACTGGCTGTCCAAAGTGGCAGAAAAACATAATCTAATCAAGGCTTGAATTATAACACATTCTAAGGTTACAGTGCAAATTAATAACAAGAACAATTTTGCAATGAGATCACATAAAAGAAGGTTCAGCAAAGAAATGTTATCAAGCATCATTCCTTATTAGCAGATTGTCATTAGTGAGGATCCCTAACTTACACCAGATTAGCATCAGCATGTTGGGCTTCATGAAAAACAATTTAGTAACATGAATTTGGAAAAACATCTAACTATGGCTCTCACAAAACAGTGTGGTTGGTACCTAGAAAGAAAAAGCAAATATGCATAACAGACACATGGGTACAATTAATACCTCTCCTCAATTGGATCGACAAGACAAGATAGTCTTCGTCATCAGGACAACAGTCGATCAGCAAGGCATCAAGATTCAGCATCAGAGTTCAGAAAATGCAAAAGCCTTCACTATGACCCTGGCGGTCGGTGATAAAGTGACGATAATACCGCAAACAGGCTGGGGGTAACTACTGTCAAATTATGACCATGGCGGAAAGATCTCTGAAAGACAGCCAATGCACCACACCGACCGCCAGGGAGGAAACAACAGGCACCACGGTGGTAGCCGCCTACAACCAGGCGGAAGTCACAGTTCCGCCCACCATATTATGACTACACAATCCGCCACCTTTTCCGGGGCGATGCAAACGACATCAAAAGCCTGGCGGAAACACTGCACAGAAGTCAAAGGACTCACCATTGGAGACACAGGGAAGAACCACACTGCCATAGAACCAGAACTGCAAGTGTTCCCGAAGATATTCTACATCCTGCTCTACCACGAACACCAACGCAACGAAGACGACAACGGTGAGTACAGCAGCTTAGCACACAAGGGAGGAGGGAGGAAAACAAGAGTGACACACATACACACCATACACACCCCAGACCCACACACCATACACACAACCAGCTGCACAAGAAAACAAGTTAATCCCCGTAAATCGGCTGAATAATGCAAGGACAACAGGAATCTACTAAAGTGATTGTAATAAGATAAACACAGTATAAATAATAATTTTGCCACTGCTACAGATATATACAAATGTACAAAAAAGGGACACTGACCAGTCCTCAGTTCGCGTGGCCCACATGGCCACAGGGCAAAGTCCAAGGCCCCATTTGTTACCTGGATCAATATGGAGAGAACACTGCACGGGTATCAGTTGGCAAATAAGCAGGTACCTCAGGGGGAGGGGAGGGCACCTCAGCCGGAGGCGGAAACAAGACCACTTGTTCTGGAAGGGGCATCATGCCCTGTGCTTGGTCCTGGGGAGTGATAGGTCACAGTCTCTCGAATGGGTGTCTTCCCCACTGGTTGTGGATGAGGCAACATGCCTTGTGCTTGGTCCTGGGGAGTGATAGGCCACCGTCTCTCGAGTGGGTGCCTTCCCTACTGGTTCTGGAGGGGGCAACATGCCCTGTGCTTGGTCCTGGGGATTGATGGGCCACAGTCTCTTGAGTGGGTGTCTTCCCCACTGGTTCTGGAGGAGACAGACCACACAGCAGTCCATGGAGGCAGGATCACATTGAGTCTGCCGGCGGTGACTGCTGCACTGTAGTGGTGGTGTTGGTAGTGGGAGGCTCCTGCACAGCCCCTGCACCCTTTGATTGCTGCACTGTAGTGGTGGTGATGGTGGTGGTAGTGGGAGGCTCCTGCACAGCCCCTGCACCCTTGATGGTTGCACTGCAGTGGTGGTAGTGGGAGGCTCATTGCACAGCCCCTGCACCCTGCGATGTCTGCACAACCACGGTTGGTGGTGGGGGCTCTGTGACAGCTGCTGGTTCCGACTCCTTCCCCTTCTTGCCTGCTGGTGCAAGCTCCTTCCACTTTCGGATGGCAGGTGCAGGCACTTTCCCCTTTTGGATGGCAGGTGCGGGCTCCTTCCCCTTCTTGCCTGCTGGCGCAGGCTCCTTCCCCTTTCGGATGGCAGGTGCAGGCTCCTTCCCCTTCTTGCCGGCAGGTGCAGGCTCCTTCCCCTTCTTGCCTGCTGGTGCAGGCTCCTTCCCCTTTCGGATGATAGGTGCAGGCTCCTTCCCCTTCTTGCCTGCTGGTGCAGGCTCCTTCCCCTTTTGGCTGGCTGGTGCAGGCTCCTTCCCCTTCACTATTTGTGGCCTGGAATCCTTTCCACCACAAGTAGGTGCAGATGGAACTGGGCCCGTGGACTGTGTGGCTGAGGTGCTTGGCTGGGTTCTTGATACCCTGGCCATATGTACAGGATGGGGGGAGGGGTAGGGAAGAGGTCAATGGTGGAAAGGAAAAGCTTTTTAGGGACATTGGGGTGGGAAGAGGGAGAAGTAATGGGAGTGGAGGATGAGGGAGTGGTTGTTGGAGGTGTCTGCTGGATTTGGGTTCCAGGTGCATGGGCTGTATGCTGTTGTGAGGTGGATGGCTGTTGGGTGTCCGAGTGCTTGCATATGTGTACTTTAGGATGGGGGACAGACACAGTGGGAGAGGACACAGGGGACATGTGCATGGGTGTTGTGGAGGTGTCTGCCTGCGAGGTGTGTGTTCTGCTTGGTGTGGTGATGATGCTGGTAGTGGATATTGATGTAGTGCATGCAGGTGTGAGTGTGGACATAACTAGGTGGGAGGTGGAGGAGGAGGAAGAGGGGGAGACAGAGGAAATAGTGGATGTTGTTGTGTCTGCAACTGGATGGTGTTTGTGTGAGTGCCTGTGGGATGAAGTGTGGTGCTTGTGTTTGCCTGTGACACTCTTGGATCTTGTCCTGTGTGCATGCTCCTCTGGTTGTGTGCTTGGGATGGGTTGGGGTTGAGGAGAATGGGACTGGGAAGTGGAAGTTGGAGGGGGGGTGGTAGAAACAGGGACAATGGCTGCCATCAGAGAGGAGGCCAGAGCCTGGATCGATCTCTGTTGGGCCGCCAATCCAGTGTGAATGCCCTCCAGGAATGCATTAGATTGTTGCATCTGGCCTGCCAGCCCCTGGATGGCATTCACAATGGTTGACTGCCCTACAGAGATGGATCTCAGGAGGCCAATAGCCTCCTCACTCAGGGCAGCAGGGCTCACTGGGGCAGGGCCTGATGTGCCTGGGGCGAAGGAGATGCCCACCCTCCTGGGTGTGCGAGCACGGGAGACTCGCTGAGGGGCTGCTGGGAGGGTGGTGCTGGTACGGGGTGGCAGCTGTACCTGTAGCTGGGGTGGTCACAGAAGTGTCCGCCACCACCAGGGAGCTTCCATCAGAGGAGGTATCTGAGTCTGTATTGTCCCCTCCAGTCTCCGCCGTGGTGCTCCCCTCACCCTCCGTCCAACTGGGGCCCTCAGCATCGGTGGACTCTGCCTCCAGGGTCCTGTGGGATGCAGCTCCCTCTGTCGCCTGTGCCTCTGCTCCTCCGCCAGATGATGCTAATGCACATAAGGACATGATGACAAAACAAGAAAGGGGGAGAGAGAGACAAAGGATACACTCGGTCAATAACTGCACCAACACCACCGTTGGTGTACACAACACTCTCACACACAGGGAACAGCCCTACACACTAGGCAATGCACTACCAGTCACAATGCTAGTCACCAGCCCATGGATAGGGATACCTAACGCCAATTGCAGCATACCTGAGACCCACAGACCCCTGCCCAGTAGTGGATGCCTACTAGCTTGGTTGGAGTACTTTCACATCAGAACCCTGCCCAACATGGGACCTACTCCGCAATGCCAGGTCTGGCTAGGGTCACCCACAGCGCCCACAAACCCCACCCGGATACCACCCCACCAGGCATAAGTTGTATAGTAGGGCACTGTACTCACCTCCTTGTGGCTGCTGTGATGCCCCCAAGCACCCATCTAGCTACGGATAGGCCACCATCAGTATGCGGGCCATCAGAGGGGGTGGGTTCAGGGTACGACGGGCACCCCTTCCTTTTTGGGAGGCCATCCCCAGTTGGGTCTCTGCCGTCTCCCGTGCCCAGCGTCTCAGGTCCTCCCACCGTTTGCGACAGTGGGTGCACCGCCTCCAGTAAACCCCCGGGGTCCGCATGTCCTTGGCGATGGCATGCCCTGTACCCTTCTTTTGATGGGCGCAGACCTGCAGGGAAATGGACACAGGGAAAGGTATAAGTTTGACCGTCCTGCCTGTTACACTCATGGCCCACCATGTCCCTTCCTATCCCCATTAGCACACACATGGCCCACCATACATGCTGTACGCTGCCCAGGGCCCATCCACAAACCCCCCCTACATGAGGCCTTCACACACAGCACTCCATGCATTCACGTCCCATGCATTGTACTCACGGTGTACTCACCTGTTGGTCTGGAGGCTCATACAGCAGTCGGGACTGGGGTAGGACCCCATCCACCAGTCGCTCCAACTCCGCCGAGGTGAAGGCAGGGGCCCTTTCCCCAGTAACACGAGCCATGGTCGGTTCCAGACACAGGTCACAGCAGCACATGCAGTGTAGGTCCTCTCCTGTTGAAGGTCAGGTAGCAAGTGAGGAATCAGATAGAAAATGGCATTCACCTCCGCGGCGGTGCATACCGTCACCGCCGGCGTACATCACCATTGGCCACTGTACACATTAGGGCCCAATGTTAACCAATGAGGAGTTGCACTGCGGTTCTCGACCGCCTTCCGCAACAGCGCACGTCAGCGGAACTACCTCATTTCCACCTGTCCCTCCATACAGGACAGGTGGACGCCATTTCAGGGGGGTTGCAGGCCATGGCTCCTAACAGCGTCACAGTACACAAATGCACCATTTGGACATCTCCAATAAAATACTGTTACAATCACAACATGCATTGAACTGTAGTGGTTGGAATGTAAAGATATTAACCAGCTGCTTACTCTTTTGGCCCATAGATTGCAACCGCTGCGGATGAATAGTAGATGGAGACATCCCCCCATGTACAGACCCCTGGTGGACTTGGCAACAATGGAGGACAGGCACATTATCCTCATCTATAGACTTGACAGGGCCACAATCACTGAGCTGTGTGCCCAATTGGAGCCTGAACTAATCGCTGCTATCCGTCACCCCACCGAGATCCCCCCTCTTGTGCAAGTGCTATCAGTGCTCCATTTCCTGGCAACTGGCTCTTTCCAAGTGACAGTGGGTTTGGCTGCAGGAATGTCAGAGCCAATGTTCTCAATAGTGCTGACCAGAGTGTTGTCTGTCCTGATTAAACACATGTGCAGCTATATCGTTTTCCCCCAGGTGGAGATTTTGGCCACAGTGAAAGCTGACTTTTATGCAATGGGACATATCCCCAATATTATTGGGGCTATTGATGGAACACATATTGCATTTGTCCCTCCCCAAGCGAAATGAACAGGTGTTCGGAAATCAAAAGAGTTTTCACTTCATGAATGTGCAGATGGCGGACCAGTTCATCTCCCACATCAATGCTAAGTATCCTGGGTCTGTGCATGATGCCTTTATCCTGAGGAATAGCACCATCCCAAATGTGATGGCCTAACTCCAGAGGCACAGGGTGTAGCTGATAGGTGAGACTTAGGTCCCACCCAGTATATGTTGGTGTATGGGTATGGTATGGGCCCTAAGCGTTAGTGTGTGGCTAACAGTTTTCCCTCGATATTTGCAGGTGACTCTGGTTACCCCAACCTCTCATTGTTACTGACCCCGGTGCGGAGTGCCAGGACAAGAGCAGAGGAACGTTACAATGAGGCACATGGGTGAACAAGAAGGATTATAGAGAGGGCCTTTGGCCTCCTGAAGGCCAGGTTCCGTTGCCTCCATCTAACAGGTGCTACTCACCCAAGAAGATCTGCCAGATCATCGTGGCATGCTGTATGTTGCACAACCTTGCCTTGCGTCACCATGTGCCTTTTCTGCAGGAGGAGGAGGCTGGAGATGGCCGTGTGGCAGCAGTAGACCCCATAGACAGTGAGGATGAGGAGGCAGAGGATGAAGATGAGGACAACAGAAGTGCAATTATTCGTCAATACATCCAATGAGACACAGGTAAGACAGTGTATATACACATAATTGACAGTTTGATGTGTGACATTGTCACTGGCAGGCTGTGTATTTCTACTTCTATGCCCACTCACTGTACCCTTTGGCATCTCTTTTTGCAGATGTTGGTGCCCCACTATTTCTCCTGGTGTGTTCAGTGCAGCCAACTACAGTTCCTTCCATTGTAAACATTACTGTACAGTTGAATTGCAATGTTTGAACCTTTGTTAAACGAATACCTTTTGAAAACATTTGACATGCGCCATACTTTTATTTTATCAAAGTGTGTTTATTGCAGTGCTCTGAAGAAGAGGGGGTAGTGCAATGGGCTGGGGTGATGATGGAGGAAAGTCCAGGGTAGAGTCCAGTCTATTTGTATCACAGGGGCATTGTCCAACGGGGCAAAGGAAGTGGAGCAATGGCAGTTCAAGGTGGACAGGGTGACAGGGTGGGACACAAGGGTGAGAATCAGGAGAGTCTTATTTCCTGGTGGGGGTCTTGGCAATAGTCTCTGGCTTCTGCCCGGATCACAGGGAATGTTTGTGGGGTGGTTCTCCTTCTGCAGGGGAAGAGGTGCTGGTGGCCTGTTGTTCCTGTGGCGGGCCTCCTGTCCACTAGCAGCAGCGGAGGTGGAAGGCTGCTCAGTGGTTTGGCTAGAGTCAGGGGCCCGGTGGTGTGCCACTGCCTCCCTCATACTGTTGGCCATGTCTGCCAGCACACCTGCAATGGAGACCAGGGTGGTGTTGATGTCCTTCAAGTCCTCCCCGATCCCTAGGTACTGTCCCTCCTGCAGCCGCATGTTCTCCTGCAACTTGTCCAGTATTCCTGGGAATGCTGGTATGCTCCCATGCTCCTGAGGGTAATAAGAAACGCTGGGATAAAAAACAACAAACTCCTAAAAAAGAGAGGGGAGAATCTCCGCGTATGGAGACTCCACAGAACAGATATAATCTCAGAAATAAAGATAATATAAAAACGCCTAATAGATATCAATATACTGATACACGCCAATCTAGTTCCTTTCAGGACTCATTGGAAAAACTAAATGAGAGAGGTGGGCGATCAGAGCGAAGGACAGAGTACGTGAAACCGAGACAGGAATCACAATGCTCTTCGGAGGTTTCTGTTAAAAAGGAAGAGAAACCCGCCCAACCAAAACCACAATTCAAAAAGAAAAAAGTGGCAGCAGTCACAGTTCGACATGCCACTCAGGAAGAGAGTCCTCTTGAAGATCAAGAAGTGGGCTCCAGCACTGCTAGACAGCACGGCAGAGGTCACAATAGTTCGCCGGAATCTTCTAGAGCATCTGGAGGCGAAAGCAACTGATGACTTTATACAAGTAGAAGCTGCATATATGCGTGTCTCCACGCCTGATAGGGTGTATAAGGTAACGCTACAGTTAGAAGGAGACATTGAGCGCATAAGAGATGCAATCTTATGGGATCGCGTAGTAAACATATATGATGTTTTGCTGGCCGAACAAGATTGGCCACCTGAATTTGTCAGTACCTGCCCATATGGAGAAGACGTGATTAAACCTTCCTTCTCGCCCCTTGTTCCAGAGGAACTTGCTGAATCCTATGCCATTGATTGGGCTTTGGCACAGGCTCCTGCGTTATACCGGAATCACGTAGGATGGGATAAAGAATCCCCCTACCATGTAATTCCAATAAAAAATGAACCTTAACCCCAACCTCAGTATCCTATAAAACATGAAGCAAAAGCACCTGTGAGAGAAATACTCACACAATTAGAGTACCAGGGTGTAATTGAACCCTGTGTCTCCCCAATGAATAATCCATTATTCCCAGTAGCTAAACCAGACCATTCATATAGAATAGTCTTAGACTACAGACACTTAAGCAGTCATTCACGCACTTATGCTATACAAAACTCACATAGCACAGCACTAATGAACAATATAGTGCATAAAAAATACAAAACAACACTGGACATTTCCAATGTTTTTTTTCTGCCAGAATATAGCGCCTGAGAGTAGAGACTTAACAAGTATCACTACCGAATGGCAGGTATGCTGAACGCTGAGGTTAAGATACCAGGCGTAGGGGTACGATACATTCCCACGCTGGTGTGGCAGCTACAATCTTGATCTTACAGGCCTGTTATTGGTGGCCAGGTCTCTATAAAGAGACCAAGCAGTATGTCCTTTGTTGTGACATCTGTCAACAAATTAAAGTTTCCACTGCAAAATGCCCGCCGCAGACACCCCGTCTGATTTCAAAGATACCATTAAAATGTGTGTACTTGGACCACTGTGGTCCCCTAACACCGGATAGTGCATACAAGTATATTTTAGTTGCTGTTGATTCATGTTCCAGATTTTTATGGGTGTGGCCACAATGCTCGGCTGATGCTCGGACTGTTATTAAAGATTTGCAAGTCTTTATCAGTACATATGCAGTTGCGGCTTTCCATTCGGACCAGGGCCCTGCTTTCGCCTCAAGGGCATTCGGGGACGCCATGGCTTTGTTGGAGGTCCAACTCCAGTACTCGTCTCCATTTCATCCCGAGGGAGATATTGATGTGGAGCGATTAAACAGTGATTTAAAGCAATCCTTAACAGCCAGAGTCTTAGGTACGGGTCGTAGTTAGCTTAACCACCTATATGGAGTCCAGAGAGCACTTAATAATCTTTCACTGGTTCCCTGGGCTTGTCCTCCCCCTGTCGCACTGCAGTCCTCCCAGCTTCCCTGTTGTCCTGTGCCTCTGTCCCCTGAACCGTGTGCCCACTGCCACTGACCCCAGGTCCCTGAGTGTCTTGGGTTTGTGGGGTGGCTTGTGCTCCCTGTAGTGGAGGACACACTGCTGACTGACATGTCCTGGGGACAGAGGTATGGGCCCGCTGGGTGGGTGCTGTGGTGGTGTTTCCTGAGGGGGGAGGCTCTGTGGTGGTGTGGGACTGTGCCTGGGTAACTGACTGTCTGGAGATCCCTGATGGGCCAGGTTGGTCATCCAGATCCAGGTGACCAGAGCTGCTGTCATCACTGTGAGTCTCTTCTGTAGGGGGACTTGATGTTGCTGGCACCTCTTCGCCTGTGATATTGGGTGGATTACCTGTGGGGATGTAAATGCTGTGTTATTGTTTCTGCGTGTGACAAATTGTGCATGGGTGTGTTGCCCTCTATGGTTGTTATTGCCCTGGCAGCTTTGCCTTGTGTGAGATGTTATTTGGTGGGCTAGGTGATTCTCTCTAGTGTGCATGCTGTGATGATAGGTGTCCATGTAGGTCTGTGAGGGGTGTCCATGCATTGGTGTTCCATGCAGGGCTTGGTATTGGGATGAGTCAGTTGTGATGGTGGGATATGTGGGAGGTGGTGGAGTGATGGGAGTGAGAGTGAGGGTGAAGGTATGTGATGGCATGCAGGTCGGGGGTGATAGTAATAGAGATTTGACTTATCAGAGTCCATTCCTCCTCCCACTCCTGCCACGCCCTCAGGATGCATGATTGCCAAGACTTGCTCCTCCCATGTTGTAACTTGTGGGGGAGGAGGTGGAGGTCCACTGCCAGTCCTCTGTACTGCGAGCTGGTGTCTTGCTGCAATGGAACGTACCTTCCCCCGTAGGTCGTTGCACCTCTTCCTGATGCCATCCCTTGTTCTGGGGTGCTGTCCCACGGCATTGACCCTGTCCCCGATCCTCCGCCATAGCTCCATCTTCCTAGCAATAGATATCTGCTGCACCTCTGATCCAAATAGCTGTGGCTCTACCCAGATGATTTCCTCCACCATGACCTTTAGCTCCTCCTCAGAGAACCTGGGGTGTCGTTGTGGTGCCATGAGTGTGGTGTGGGTGGCCTGGGTGAGGATGTGTAGGGTCAGGTGTTGGGGTGTGTGTTGTGAGGAGCGTGTGGTGTATAGGTGATGGTGGTATGTGGCTCTGGTTGTGTGGGTGCTCTTGCTGTCTCTCTCTCTGTTGGCAATGGTTTGTATTCGTAAACGGTTGTGGGTAGTGTGGGTGTGTGTTTTATAGTGGGGTGGGTGGGTGGATGTGGTGTGTGTAGTTTGAATTGTCCAATGTGGTGTTGTTTTGTTTGAGTGTGTGTATTTTGAGCGCAGCGGTCTGTACCGCCAATGGTTTAACGCCATTGAATGTTCGTCGTGGTGATTCGTGGGTCATAATGTTGTGGGCGTTGTTCTGTTGGCGTAACGGTGTGGGTTTTGCTACCGCCAGTTTATCATTGACCTTTGGGCTGGCGGACTTGGGTATGTTGCTGCATAGTGATGGATTGGTATGTGTGTGTCATAATATGGTTGGCAGTTATCCGCTGCGGCGGCGTTATGTGGGCAGCAGTCGCCATAGGTGTAAGTGGGATTTACTGCCAGGGTCATAATGAGGGCCTATATTTTCTACACAAATCCACTACTCAGAATATTTGAACGCTCATTAATAATTTTTATTAAAACACCTGCGCTAGCAATCCCTCCTCTGATGATTAAATGTGTCATCATACTAACTACCACTCACACATTTTTGCATCAGCTAAAATTCTGTCAATTCGATCCCTTCATACTTTTGTTCCCTTTTTGAATAGTTTTTCCTTTTCTTTTCTTCCCTCCTCTGATTATTCTTCGACCTTTTCAATTTAATTCCTTTGCATACTTTACAAAATCCCTATGCTCCAATTAGGCAAACCGCAGTAATTAATATCCTCTGCAAGATTTTCAATAGAATCCCATTCCAAATGTTGCTGAGCCAACTTCCCACTGAAGTAAAACCTTTGCCAATCTTTTCCAGAGTACCTGGTTCCTTCAATTCTTTCAAATCAGCACTTTCATTAGTCAGATTAGTAATTAAGTCTCTAATTTCTTTACTATTATTAAGAATATACAAGCAACAATGCCTAGAATTAATAATTCTACAAACTCCACCATCCTTCGCTAAAAGAATGTCTAAAGCAAGAAGATTCTGAAGAGTCATAGCTCTTTCAGCAGCTAATTTAGTATTTATCAGGAGTATGGCTCCTGAAAAATTTGTCAGCATGTTATCCACAATAGTAGACAACTTTTGAATCCTTATCGAATTCAGAATAACCCCCACTGAAGGAATCATTGCTCCAAATATATCTCCCACTATACCAGAAGGACACTCCCTCCTCTGTCTCATATGATGTAATTCAGTCACTTTCGGAAACTTCTTCAAATCATTAATTTGATAAATCTTTGGGAAAACTACCCCCAAATAACATGTCCCATACCATCCTCTTTGAAGACGGTAATAAGAATTAAGACCGCAGATGTAAGAAATCCTAGGAATAGCTGGGTCCTGTCCATTCAACATAAACGTCCATTTACTTTGAAACAAAAACACGTTTTCATTCACTCGTTCCCACAAATAAAGTGTCAGTGCGTGATTTAGGCCTATATATACAAAGCTTAACTATGTGTTGCACATCTAAAGCTAATCTCCCTTGCGTTTTAATTGCACTATAAGCATAATCATGACTGTAATTCCTTATCTCTAAGCCTTTTTCTAACTTCTCCTTCAATGCCTTTCTCCTGCCATCTGTGTGATCTAAGAAGCTTTTCTCTAAAGGTGTACGCAAGCATGTTAGATTATTCCTGTGAGCATAAGATGTGCCAAACGTCAATGCAGGTTCAAAGAAACCTCTAACTAATACTATGGCATTATTTTTAGCTACTCTACTCAAATACCTAAGTATAGGGACAAATGAAAACACCATATCATAATTTGAATAGAAACACTGAATGTACTCCTGGTTATAGAATCTTGTTAGTAGCAGACTACAACTTATTCCATATGTTGAAGGCAAACTATTGTACGTAACTCCTTCCTCAACTGATGAAGGAATCTGCGTACACACATAACAATTCCTCGCATCCATCGTCTCAAAATACTCACTCAACAAGGGATAGAAGACAGTAGAAGAAAGTTCTCCTTGCGCATTAGTATCCTCACACAAATACTTTTCATCTAACCTGAACCTCTCTCTTGCCGTTAGTACAGTAGTTGTCTCAAAAGCAGAAGTATGGTTGGCTTCACTCTTATCAAGACCAGACATACCCACAATCAGTACCACAAACAATTTCCCGCACATAGTCGCCAAACCAATACTCATATATTTATAGCGCCTAGTATTCCTACCCTGCTGGCTAATGTTACACATGATCTGTAAAGAATCAGAAAGCAGAAGAAAAATTTAGAAAAACTGCAACAAAAATCAAAAACAAACAACTCTTCTTTCAGCAGGTATTTACAGCTTTCAGTCTCATTTCCAGGATCCCTTGTCAAAATCGGTATGCAGCTTGTCAAAATCAGGTTTCAAAAGTTAAATCAGGTTATCAATGTCTCTTCTGGTTACTTTCAACAGTTTCTTTCTCAAACATTTTCTCTCAGATTATTTCAACAGTTCCGTTCATCAGCTTCCTTCAAGTGCCTAACTAGTGACCTGGAAACAAAAGCACAAAAATTCTTTTTGCCATTCACTTGTAGTTGCATACGCCCATTCAGGACCTGTGTAACTCTGACTTTCTATTCTCCTTCTTTTCAACTTTCGATCACCATTCAATTCTCCTTCACTTAGATCTTCTCTCCTTGTTGTATTTACTTCTTCCTCGATTGTTTTCTCAACAGCCACTTCCTTTCCCTTTCCTTGCGACTCCAGCCACTTATCTCCTTTCAGGGGACCTTTTTTTCAGTATTCTCTTCAAAGTCGAACTTGAAACTTCCCCTTGTTCTGTGGTGTTTTCTCTTGACGGTTCAGGAGGAGTCAGATCACAGTGATTTGGATCCACCTCAACTCCTTTCCCCTCTGAGTCTGGCAATTGCTCTGTTTGTCTCTCAAGATCGTCTGCTTCTGGGAAAGCCCTCTTCTGACTAGGCTCTCCTGCTGCCTCAATTGAGACAGGCTCTCCATCACCCTCCTGGAGGTCTTCTTCTTCGTCTCTCACAGGAGTGACTGAACAGTCCTCAACGGGCTCAGATCAGGTCTCAGTTCCTCTTTGTTCTCTTTCCAGCCCTGAGACTTGTTTCGCTGTTGTTGGCACTCTCAACAACTCTTCTTCCTCATGATCCAGTGGACATGCCACTCTTTTCGTGTGACTGTCATGGATCCAATTCGGAATTCCAGTGCACTTCACAGCTGTGGTAGTTGTCAGAACTACCTGGAATGATCCTTTCCAACGAGGCTCCAAACCCGTTTTCCTCACGTGTTTCCAGACCACAACCCATTCTCCGGCTCTCAGGTTGTGCCCTGGGCCATGAATCGGTGGCAGCGGGGTTGCTTCCACCTGCTGAGAGAAAGAGCGAACCACATCAGCCAGACCTTTGCAGTAGCCCAACACCATACCATCTGTAATGTTGACAAGTGCATTCGCAGGCACTGCTGGCAACTTCATGGCTCGGCCCATAAGGCTCTCATGCAGCGACAATCCTGTCATCCTGTTGGGCGTGTTTCTCATTGACATCAAAACTAAAGGCAATGCGTCGGCCAGTTCAAATTTGTGGACGCACACATCTTTGCAACTCTTCACTTCAAGGTACCAATCATCTGTTCCACTAGTCCTGATGCTTCAGGGCGGCAACTACAAAGCAACTTCTGCTCAATGTTCAAAGATGCACACAGTAATCTAATTAGTTCATTGTTGAAGTGACTTGAAGTTCCTTCCTCTATCTGATTCTAAAGAGATCCGAAACGCGGTATCAGTTCCTTAAGCAGTAGTTTTGCTACTGTGAGACTATAACTTCTTCACAGAGGGTAAGCTTCAATCCAGTGACTCAAAATGCAAACAATCCCCAACACATATCTCACATATCCCCACACACATGCATCTCAATAAAATCCATCTGCATTCTGGTGAATGGACCTCCTGCTTTTCCAATGTCCCCGCATTCAATTGTTGGCAAATGGCAAAACGATGACAAAATGCTTCACCAACCTGTCTAAATCTTGGG
The DNA here is from genome assembly GCF_031143425.1 of Pleurodeles waltl. Taxonomy (NCBI): domain Eukaryota; kingdom Metazoa; phylum Chordata; class Amphibia; order Caudata; family Salamandridae; genus Pleurodeles; species Pleurodeles waltl. The sequence continues at coordinate 612,757,936 of NC_090444.1, read as the reverse complement.
TTGAGCCAATCCTGTTTGAACAATCGAAACATGGCATCCTTCCCAACATGTGCTTGACCATGATAATACCTATCCATTTGAGACAACAGACTAATTGGCAAAACCAATTGACCCTCTTCTGAAACCCACAATTCATCTTGTCTTTGCACACATTTCATCTTGCTCCATGAACGTTTTTCCTCCCTGTTAGCATTATTCTGCAACATTTTCAATTCCTCCAAGGTGTCAATTACTTTCAATGCAAAACTTGGACATGTTTTGTCTTCTACAGGTAACAGTTCCCACTTATCTTTGAACAATATACAGTTCAATGCGCAAAACCTTGCGACTTGATCCTCATATCCATTTCCCAATGATACAAAGTCCTGTGACTTCAGATATGCACTGCATTTCACCACGGCAATCTTTTCAGGCATTTCGATAGCATGTAACAGTTCTTTAATCCTTTCACCATTTCTCACTGGTGAACTAGAAGAGGTCTTGAAACCTCTCTGTGACCACAACTGGCCAAAATCATGGACTATTCCAAATCTATACTGGCTATTGGTATAGATTGTAACTCTCAGCTGAGCAGCAACATGGCACGCTCTAGTAAGGGCTACCAGTTCCGCTACTTGAGCAGAATACACTCCTCGAAGCCAGGAAGCTTCCAAAATACCAGTAACTGTGCACACGGCATACCCTGCTCTTAGGGTCCCTGCATTGTCTCTCAGACAGGAACCATTAACAAAGATATTTTGTTCATTCTCTTCCAACCGGGTATCTCTAATGTCAGGTCTCGGTTTTGTGCACAAATCAGTCATACTTCAAGACAATCATGCTCAACATCTTCCATCTTCTCAGTTTCAACATTTTCATTTGGGAGTAAGGTTGCTGGGTTCAGCACTGTACATCTTTTCAATGACACATTTGGTGACCCTCGAATACTTGGTTCATATCTGGTCAACCTCGCACCAGTCAAATATTGGGTTTTAGTTCGTAAGTAGAATCTTAATAGAGTGAGGACCATTATAGTCAGGGGATGTCCCATCACAATGCCTTCACACCGTGTAAGGCTTTCACCAACTGCTGCAACTGCGCACAAAAAACCTGGTAAGGCTGCTGCGACTGTGTGCAAAATAGCTGGAAAATATGCTACTGGGCGATTTACACCACCATGGACCTGTGTCAAGACAGACAAAGAACATGCATCAAGCTCATGACAAAACAATGTGAAAGGTTTTGTGTAGTCAGGCATACCCAATGCTGGAGCCTTGCACAGGATCTCTCTCAATTCAGTGACCGCTTTCATTCCAGCCTGGTTTAACACTATAGGATCAGTGACTTCCTTATGAGTCAGCTTCTGCAATGGTCTTGAAATGACTAAAAAATGTGGAATCCATTGGCGACAGTAGCCTACCATCCCTAAAAACATCCTGACATCTCTCTGTGTGGTCTGGGGATTTATCTGCATTATGGCTTTAATCCTTTCTCTAGATATCTTTCTTGGCCCTTTCTCAATCTGGTGACTCAAGTATTTCACTACTTTCTGACAGTATTGCAATTTAAGTGGAGACACTTTGTGGCCATTCTTTCTCAAATGGTTCAGTAAAGCGATTGTATCATACTTACTCTTGTCCCATGTCTTGGACGCAATCAAGAAGTCATCAGTGTACTGCACCAAGGTCGATTGGAATGGCAATTCCAACGAACTCCAAATATTTTTCAAGATCTGATTGAATATGGAAAGTGACTCTGAAAACCCTTGAGGAATTCTGCACCAACAATAAACTTAGTGCAAAAATTTGAAACAAAAGAGAAATTTGCTGTCCTCATGAAGAGGCACAGAAAAGAAGGCTTTCCCACAGGGCTTTTGCAAACCCATTATCGGTGAATTACATGGGCTGCTCAATGCTTACTTCAAAACCCCTTGCTTTACAAAGTCTGCAATTATTTGGGTGACCTTCATAAGGACATCTTGCGGCATGTGCTACAGCAGTTGCGGAAAAACTGCATACGGCTTTATAGTAGCTTTAACCGGCTCATCTCCCTTTATCAGACCTACTTCTTTTCCTGTCAAATCCCACACTATCTCCTTAGCCATTCCCTGCAAATCAGGATGAAGCTCCTTTACTGTGAACATCGGGAAAAATTCAATCAGAGGGTACTCCTCATTTGTAGTTTCACCTTCTATCTCTGGGGCTTGGTCATCTTCATCATCACTATTCGTCTGAATCTCAATTCCATCATTTGAACAAGTAATAAAACATTTTGTTTTACACAGCAAGTCTCTTCCCAGTAGGGATACCGGACTTGAATTGCAGACTACAAATTTGTGCAATGCTTGAAAGTTGCCAATTTTAACCTGAACTGGTTCTGTAATTGGGTTGGTCAAATACTGATTCGCTACTCCTACAATCTGAACTGTTCTGCCTGAAAGGGGCAAGTTTGGAACTTCTGCACTCCTCAATGTAGAGTGTGTAGCTTCAGTGTCAACCAATAATGAAACTCTGTGACTTATAATCTTTCCTTTCACATAGGGACCTCTTTGATCTACTTCTAAGGAGGTTGCAAGCACACATGGCTCCTCATTTGAACTGTCGCTCATCCACTCATCATTTATTCCATTCTCACTGTTTAACGGGAATTGGTGGTCTGTGTTATTACTTTGGTTAAGCCTCTGACCTGTGACGTGTTGAGAAGCATCATCTGTTGCTGTTCCATTGGGGCTTGAGGTATTTGAATTTGCTGTCTAGGTACCATGGGAAACTGCTGTTGCATTGGCTGCAACTGTGTCATTTGTACATGCAGCATTTGCACCTGCTGCATGGGTTGAAAATTCTGCACTTGATTCACATTATTTAAAACATTTGGATTAGGACCTCTCACTCTCGGCCCTCTCATGTTCTGGAATAAATTGATGTCATTACTTTGCTGAACGACACCTTCCTGCACTATCATTGGACACTCCAATTTCCAAAGACCAATGGCTCCGCAAACGTGACATGGAAATAATTTCTACATTCCCTGCACATCATTCTGAACCCCTACAGTGCCTAAGTCTGGACCACGATTCACATTACCTCCGCAACCTCTACCTCTCTTCTGGGCCTGGGACATCATATTTCCCGGCTGCTGCTGTGGTAACTGTTGTGGAAAATTCCCTTGCATGCCTGTATGAGCAGCTTTAATCTGCATCACCATCGCCTTCTCTTTCAGCTTTCTCTGCTTCAACTCAATCTCATTACTACAGTACTTTGCATACTGCAACACCTCGTCAATCGGCTTTGCTTGCCAGCAAATCAAATGACTTTCAATCATCTGGCTAATTTCAGGTCTCAACCCTTCCATAAATCTGAACACACAATGAATCATGTCTTTTGTCTCAATTGTCTCTGTACCACTGTAATGTTTTAACGCCTGCAACAATCTCTCATAATATGCATGTATCAACTGCTTTGCTTCCTGAGCTGTCCCATCAATCCTCTGCCAAACAATATTCTTGGGCAAAATACTCGTTTAAAAATCTCAGTCACCTTATAATAATAATTGATTACCTCAGGAGATGGTGCACTGGTATTCTTGTCTCTTTCTGGTTTGCTTGTTGGCCAATCTACACTCTTCTTACATTCGATCCACAAATCAGCTGGAACCACTATCTCTAGCAATGTGTTCAAGTCCTCCCACAGGCACTTTGCAAGTTTCACAAACCTGTCTGTCTGCTGATACCACTCTACTGGTTTCTCTCTCACTTTTGGATAATTATTTGTTAATGATAGAATGTCACTTCTGCTCCAAGGGACATGAATAAAATTCCCTCCTGGAATCTCTCTCATTGGTAAACTTTTGACTGGATCTTTATCCTGCTGCACATTTGCATTCAGCTCCACAGAATCTCTTTTCCTCTTGTCTCTTTTCTTTACCCATCTGTTGTCCCATTTGTCTAATGCTCCCCAAGTCTGGGTATTTTGAAGTAGTTCTCTAAGGTGTCCTTTCATTCCGGTAGATCTCATGTGTTCGAAATCTTTAGTTTCGAAATCCAATCTGTAACTCCTTTTCAAATGCTTCGTTTTCTCTATTTCTACGCCGTACTTTTCTGCCAGGCCTGCTAGTTTCTGATGCACATTGCTCACTTCCCTCATAATCTCGGGGCACAAATATCTCAACTCTGCCTCTGTGTAGAATTTTAACCTGTTCACACCCATTGTTCCCTCAATGAGTTCACCTGCCTCCATGCTTAACCTAGCATAATTCAAACACTCCTCTCCCTTAGGAGTACTCTGTGGGGTATTCAGCTTGTCTAACCATTCAGTCAACTGCTGAGCTGTCAAACCTTGTAACGAAATGTTACTGGCTTGGACTCGTGACACCTGCTGTGCAACTGCATTCAGGGTCTGCAGTGTCAACAATTTTTAAACTCTGGCTATCGTTTGACTCTACCATAGTATCTGGAAGGGCTACAAATTGACCTAGGTCTAACATTGATCTTGATCCGTCAAAAGTTGGTCCCACAGGAGAGACTACCCGAGCATTTTCATTATGTCCTCCCCTCATTATATTCTGGGACATGGCACCCTGTTCACCTACAGTAGGTTTCTTCTGTGCAAATAAGGGTACGGCTGGACCAACAGTAATAGGTAACAATATAGCATCTGGGGTTGGTCTGGCACTTACGCCCTGTTGGAGAGTAACTCCCATGTTCTGGTTCAACATTGAGGACATATCTGACTGTGTCCCTGTTACTGGAGTGAATCTTGGCATTACCTGCGGCTGCACTTGGGGCAGTAATAGTGGAGTTGGTTCAGTCTGAACCAACATCGGTCTCGGGTAACTCTGTTCCATAGGCACCATTAAATTCAAAGTTGTTTCCATAATGGGCACATCAGGGTAAATTCTCAGAACCTGTGGCAGTTGCACCTGGCTTTGTACTACAGTAGTAGTAGGCACATTAAGACCACTCTGCATCATATTCTGTGTCAGGCTAGCACTATCCTGCATTGGACTCATTGTCCCATTAACCTGTGTCAGGCTGTTGGATCAGCTCTGGTACTCAGACCACTCTCATGTGCTGCATATAGTAGTGGGAGATTTCTCAAAAGCTGTAAAATAAACTCATCATCATCTGATTCCTCCTCCACTGTTGAAGACTTTCTAGCTTCCCTACTTTCAAACGGACTTCTGTTAGTCTTTCTAGTAGCTTTCTTTCCTTCCTTCTCATTGTCCTGCGTAATTGCCAGAAACAATTTAATCCTGTGCAAAGTCTCCATCCTCTAAACTCTCTGATCGATGTCCCACCTAGTCTCTGTTAAAGTCTTTTCCGCCTTTCTCATTCTCCTTTCAAATTTCTGTTGCTGTTCCTGCCTGGCTACTAGCTCCCAAATCGCTAATGCCTCAAACTGTACTGGTCTTGGAAGGGGCTTCGATTCATGTAGCACCATCCTTAGATGCTCTAGAACCCTCAAATTGAACGTCTCATTTGTAGGAAATGCTAAGTTCCCATCCTTTTCTGTCACTTTGCACTATTGCTTTAGCCAAAGACATGGCGCGACACCCTTCTCCTCCATTACAGTGTAAGCTGGTGCACCTTCTGGCGATGTAGCCTCGCCTATACTCTTAATACATGTATCGTCCCTTAAAGCACTCTTAAAGCTTTGAAAAATGTCATATTTTCAACCTTTTTATTTAAAATCAAATCAGGAACTGACCTTTAATCCCAGAATTCCCTTCACCTACTTTCTCAACCAATTCCCTCTCACAGGCGGCTGTCAATCTGTGCACGACCCTTCTCACTAACCGACCTATCCCAGTGCAGCTCCAATGACATCACACTCACACATACTGCGGCTGAAAAAATCTTGTGGACTGTTATCCAAAAATTCGATTCACCCAAAACTAATGCAAAAATTGCGAGCACTAATAAAAAAATCAAAAAAAAATCTGCTAGTTTACTACAGGAAACGTAACACAATCGCTTTGGAAACTTTACTGATTTTCACTGACTGCTCTTCCTGCACTTACAGCTACTCCTTCTTTCTCAGTCTCCCAGATTTGCAAGCAAAATTCAACCCGTAAATTTTACTCTCAACTGATCAATGGATCTATCCTGGGGCACATATGACTCGTCAGATCTCAGTCAAAATTTTCTTTCACTAACTTTGACTCACACTCTGACTTGTCGACCACACTCGATCGACCTATTAAACCAGACAGATTACACCATAAAACCAAAGTGTCTCATACACTTTTCAATATACTCCGGAGTCTTAGACCACGCAGGGTCCGTACATCAACAACCATGTGGAATTTTTTTTGCACAAAGCGCCACACGCATGTGAAGTTGGACAATTTCCCTACGTTCATACTGCGGAGTACGCACACTCCTACAACTTCATTTGGAGTATGCAAACTCCCTAACCCTCATAAACCTCACAATTCACCTGCGATTTGCATAAGTTGTGCAAGCACAACCTCCTTCATTCACACTGTCACTAGAATGCTGAGAACATCCTCAAACCACCATTAGCAAGATCTGAGATTCTGGGAAAGTCATTTCTGAACTTAGGGAAACATTTTCTCTCCAATTAGCATCATTGAAAAATAAAATCCAAATCTCAGTAATAATGAACTCTCAGAGGACCAAATCATCAAGCTACCACCATCTCTTAGGGAGACGAGCCATTACCTCTGTTACTATCTCTGGTAATGCCTGTTACTCTGTACCGGACATCTATGATGGGCTCTTAAGGAGACTAACCATCACCTTTGCTACCGTCACTGTTAGCATGTCTGACCTTAATAAGTAAACTTACAAGGGGACGCGAATAGGTCGATGAACCTTTTGACTCACAATTAAGATGATCCCACCATAACTCCAGTACATGCAGATCAATAATCAATACTCAGTACACAATATCAATAATCATCAATAGTCAATGACATTAATAATCAATGGAGTCAGTAATTGTCGCGAACCATGACCTTTCAGTCATGAATAACCACACCTTTTAGTAAAATTTAGAATATTTATTTCCCTGTATTAACAATGCTAAAGTCATGTGAATTAACCTCAAAATCAAATGATACACATACAAAAACAACACTGGCTGTCCAAAGCAACGGAAAAATGTAATCTAATCAAGGCTTGAATTATTACACATTCTAAGGTTACGGTGCAAATTAATAACAAGAACAATTTTGCAACAAGATCACATAAAAGTAGGTTCAGCAAATAAATTTATCAAGCATCATTCCTTATTAGCAGATTTTCATTAGTGAGGATCCTTAACTAACACCAGATTAGCATCAGCATGTTGGGCTTCATGCAAAACAATTTAGTAACACGAATTTGGAAAATCATCTAACTATGACTCTCGCAAAACAGTGCGGTTGGTACCTAGAAAGAAAAAGCAAATATGCATAACAGACACATGGGTACAATTAATACCTCTCCTTAATTGGATCGGCAAGACAAGATAGTCTTCGCCATCAGGACATTATTCGATCAGCAAGGCATCAAGATCAGCATCAAAGTTCAGAAAAGGCAAAGTCTTTAAGCAACTTGAAAAAATAGAGGTAAACCTTCAAGAAGAACAGAAAGAATGGTGTCAGGCAAAAGCGCAATGGCTCGAATGCTGGTTTCTTCTCAGTGCAGTCCCGTTAAGTTAAATTCGCTAAAACTACTTCCCAAATTCCTATTGGTCAAGGGACCGCATGTTCACACTTTGTCCAGTAAAACTATAACTCCACATCTATGAATTCTACCATTACTCCGTTCACATGTCGCTGATTGGTTTTTCCTGCAATGTTATCATCATCCGGCTCGTCAGGTAACAATATTGTAACAGATTCTACTCCAGTCAGTGTCTCCACTGTTCTCCTGAGAAAGTCAGTCTCACACACATTACATTAATATTTTTACATTTAGCAAGAACAGCATCTTCTAGCAGTCGGTTCTCATGAGAAAACCTTCTCAGCTACGAGCACGTTTACACAATAGAATGGAAAATCACAGTTCAACTCTCTAGGACAGCCATTTATTATTAAGAAATACAGCTTGATATGAGGCCAGGCAACCAGGCCAAGACCTTCGCTAAGTTAAGGACTACAATTAATAAAGCGAATACATAATGCAAAACCTTTAATATGACATATTAGTACATTAGTCAAACATATGCTCCACATTTCACAGCATTAAACAATTAATAAGTACACTTCGTGAACACTTGCGGCCACTCATCCTAATCGCATTTTCAAATGCTACATCATTTTTCTATGTTATTATATTTTCTGCACAAATCCACTACTCAGAATACATGAACGCTCATTAATAATTTATATTACACCACCTGCGCCAGCACTTATCTTTGCAACCTATTAAAATAGAGCAGAAGAAAGAAATGCAACCTTCTGTTTCTGTTGCTTTAAACAGCTGTTTAACTATGCTCTGTAATCTGACCTGCCCTTCACCTTGGCTGCTGGCTCTGGCAGCAGGATTTTTGATGTCAGAATTCGACAGGCATAACTTATAATAGTGGAGTTCTGACGTCTTTTTTTTAATAATCATGAACTGGGTGCATCACAATTCTCTGTTTATAAAGTTATTAAAGATGGGGGTTTACTCAGGGATTACAGAATCCTGTGTATTAAATTGTAAATTAACTGTATTTTATTATAGAGTAACAGAATCCTTGTACTAGTTATAGATCAATGCCATCAAGGTCAAGATTAATCCATGTAATATATGCCATGTTTTGAATTCGAGCAAGATAGTGAAAAAAAGTTATATCGCGTAAAGATGATGGAAGACATTGATGGATTATAAGCAAAGTTAAGCAACCAAGGCAGTGCATTTGTGGCCCTGGTTGTCTGATGACAAATAGGATGGTAGCTTATGGATATTTCACACTCTGGAACAGAGGGTGCTCCCAGATTGCATGCCGTGAAGAGATAAATAAATGCAATTGCAGTTTTGAATTATCATGTGTGCATTAGATCTGGTCTGGAATATGCCATCATATCTACAAGACCCAAAAGAAGTTTTAATTTGTTGAAAGCGCGACCCTGTCACTGATCTGTTGATTGGACTTGATATAGAAGATCTTGCAAGTATCACTCAAAAATTTGCACTGTCATTTGTACAACCTTTAGAAGAGGCACAAGAACACATGATTACACTCTGACATGGAGGAGAAATTGCTGGGAACCTTTTCCTGTGACCTGACACCGGAAAAAAGGACTTTGCGCTCTTTTGCAGGCTCCCACAAGTTCCTTTCAATTTAAGTTCTTCTCCCCGGAGTCACAGAGAGCAGGGCTAAACACATGGTCCTCGAAAGTGGACTTTTGTTTGCAAGAAGAAAAGTCAGAAGAGGAGCGTCAGATGGACACACCTCCTGGAGAAACCTCAAAGGATGTCGGAGGAGCTAAGGAAGCCAAGTACGGGAGAGGAGTCGAGGATGCTAACACCCCGAAAGAGCCGAGAACGCCATCCTGCCCTAAGGAGCTGAAGACTCCACCCAGCTTGTTGGACCCAGAGATGCATTCCAGCCTGGATGCGGAAGAGTAGCAGTCCGTTCAGAGGTGGGGACAACCTACTGGTGTGCTGTTTCTCCCAGTCACGCTCCAGGAGGAGCATGGATGCTGCAGGTGCATTAAAGCATGGGCATAGGAAGTGTGGGGAATGCAGGGATGTATCCCCCCAGGTTGTGGAGTGTGGGGGACACTGGGGACGAGGGTGGGGGGGACAATGGGACAGAAGAATTTCCCCTTTTATTTCTATCATTCGCAGGGCCATTAGCATGCAAAAGCGCTACTTAGAATGGCCCTGCTTGCTGATTGCTCTTTGCATCCTGCTGTGCTCAGCCCTACCCCCACCTGCCACCTTGAAGACGAACCCGACAGAGCATATGAGGAAGATAAGATGAGGGATCAGAGTCCCACTCAACCTGACTCATGCAGGCTAGAAAGAAGACTGTGAAATACAGTATTTTGAAGTCGGTGACCCGGGTAAAATATGACGAATTTGTCCTGATGTAGCAGTACACTTTCAGTATCGCCTGCACACACTTTCTGAAGCGATTTCATTCGTTGTGGGCAGCATGGGAGAGGGATTTCTGATTCTAAATTCCTGCTGGCCCAGGACAAAGGCTGAAATTAAGGGGCCATCAGGCCTCCTTTTGTTTGTTTATTCTAGCTGGAAGCTGTCTGGAGCATCACACCTAGCTGCTATGGAGGCAAAAAATGGCACACAGCTTGCTATTAATTCACAGGTACCTAAGAGAGACATTGTTTTCACTTTTTTCAATCCCTGCATATAAGAGATATGTATGCACTATAAGACTATCTTATGTGTTGGTCTGCCCCAGAATTTACCCAAATAACAATATAAATACCACTATTTGGCTTTATTCTTCATAAGGCGTTACTCATCCCAATGCAGGGTGTCTAAGCGATTTACATCATACATAAACATTATCATTACTATTATTCCCTGAGATATACAGGGCACACAAAGATCTCTTCAGCAGGTGCCTTAACCCCCACAAGATATTTTAAAATACAGACTTTGCAACCAATTAAGTAGAACTGATTTACTGCCACATTTCTCCTTTATGGCAATATCTTTGTGGCAAAGCCTCTAAAAAATAAATGTACATATTGGGGCCCAGAGTTTGTGTCAGGGTTGCATAACGTTTTTGGCATAACTCTAAAGCAAAATCTAATTTGTTAAATATAGCCATGTGCTCATGATAGACCTTCTAAACATATGTCTGAGGTGTCAGAGCTGATGCCACTTCCTGTGAGGTCATGGGTTGTGATGCTAAGTGCAATGTCACACGCTATGATATCATGCGCTGTGATGTCACTTACATACTGCCTAACTTGGTTAGTCCCCCACTTCTTTTTTTAGTTTTTTAGGACTTGTGCCCTGAGTATTTGTAATTGCCTAGGATAACACCATTTGGTGAAATGGAAGGCGAGACTTTACTTTTTCACACCATACAATTTAGCTACTAGAAGGGTATCTCTTTCTTACATTTACATTTACACTTTATCTAAGTAATGACTTGTTGGATTACAGCGTGGCTAACGGGGAGAAGCCACGTTTCATTTTGGGCAGTTTTTCCTAGCGTTATTAGTTATGTTGTTGTTTCTGTTACATACTTAAGCATATTGAAGTATTTTGAAGTATATTATCTTTTCTGTTTTTAACATTCTCGTATTACTTGTATTATATATTTTTTTTAATTTTCTTTTTTTATGAGTAGAGACAGAAAAAATGGCAAATAAAGAATGACAGTTACATGAGGATACATTTGTGATAATCAGGGCCACTAGAATTATGCGACAGGAAAGGGTCAAATTAGGTGGCAGTTTTGACTAAGTTATGCAGCAAGAAGAGGCAAATTATGCGGCGTAATCTAACACATTTTGTGATAGTATTTCATTATTCCATCATTTTTAGACTTGTTAATACTCTCTGGGCTTAGGTTGCACCTCATTAGTATCAGGTTAACACCTAAATATAGCAACAAGCAAAAGAAAGGTTAGCAGTCAACTTTTGCAAAGGGGCCTTCATCTTGCCTTCATGTGGGCAACATGTGTTCCTGTGCTTTTAGTAATTTTTTAACTGTTTGAGCTAGAAACAACTTTTTTTGTTTAAATCTGCAGATTATGCTGCAGATGATAAATTTTGTGGCAAATGCTGCAAATCCATAATCATGCGATAATCACTGCAGCGCACAGTCGCATAATTCCAGTGTCCCTGCTGATAGCCAACTAAAGCATCAGCAATACAGAGTTTGTATCAATACATTTGCATAAATCTGCACACATTTCATAATGTCACAGGAAAATATAGTGAGTGCAGTCCAGGCCCAAAAGAGAGTGTGTAAAAGGCAATAAATAGCAAGATACAGTTTGACTGCCGCGGTGTTTAGATGGCATATTGTATTCTAGTCTGAGCAGTGGCAGCATTTATTTCATGTGCATAGAATTGTTACTCTGATGTGTGGGTTAGGCCAGAGGAGGTTGATGGTTCAACATCCTCGTCTTCAGCAACGTGGAATATAAAGGTACATAGCACACCTCAGATATATTTTTGTGTATCAAAGAAGGAAGTGGCATTTTCATCTGTGTTGCTTAGGGCAAGAACTATTGGTAAATCTTCTGAGGTGTATCATAATAGAGGAACAAAGCTGAAGTCTAAGTTAATTAGGTCGAAGCCTATCTGGTTTTCTAAAAACATTTAGGGGACTTTTGGAAAGCTTCCTTTGGAATGTATTCCACCCATTGCTTACCTTTGGCTTTAAGATTTGTAACTCACGTTAGCTTGGTTTCTACTTGTTAGCTGTATTTGTATTAGGCTGTTGAGCTTGAGTTTGTCCCTCCCAAAGAGCATCCCTTGTTTACTCTATACTTCCACCAGTGTTCGATTTCTGTAAACAGGCCTTTAAATCTTGTTCTTATCTTGTTTCACTTGCTGTGCATTCAAAAAGCAAGGTTAAATGACAGGCTCTGTCTTCCTATGGAGCTTGGTGTTTATCTTTCTTTCTCTGTCTTCACAGTGAGAGGACTTATATGACAATCATGCTGGCTACTGGGGGTGTGGCAAAGGAAGGCTTTATGTTGCTATTTTGTTCCACCACACAACACACTTTAAATGTCTGTAAATGAAATGTTCAGGTACTTAATAATATAAGTGTCGGAGAAACAAATATTTTATGATGATCAAAACAAATCAATACACTTGGTAATGACCTTTTCACTCATTAACATCTGTGTGCTGTATATTTTTATCAGTAAAACTCTATGTCTGTGCAAATGTATTGGTCATTTCAATTCAAGATTTGTTGCCTGTAATGGCAGTGTGCTACAACGCTATGCATACTCCACTTTATGTCACTCGCCTCCACTCTACTCTACTGTGCACCCCTGCATGCCACTGCAGTCTACTCTGTACCACCCCATTCTACACCTGTCTACTCTACTCTAGGCCAATGCACTCTACCCCTCTCCAGTCTAGGCCACTCTACTCTACTCTGCACCACTCTAGTATATACCCCTGTACTTTACTGCAGCACTCTAATCTACACCTGTGCACTGTATGCCACTCTATTCTACTGTGCACCGCTGCACTCTACATCAGTGCTCTCTACATCACTCTACACCACTGCACTCTACGACCCTCTGCTCTGCAACACTACACACTACGCCACTCTTTTCTACTCTGTACCACTGTACTCTACACCACTCCATGCCACTGCATACTAGACCAGTGCACTCTATGCCACTCTACTCTATACCACTGTCCTTTATGACACTCTACTCTCCAACCCTGCACTTTGCCTCTGAACTCTGTGCCACTCTACTCTGCACCACTGCACTCTACTTGCCAATGCTCAAATCTATGCCACTCTACTGCACTCTGCACAAATGCATGCTATGCCACTACACTGTATGCCACTCTACTCTGCATCACTGCACTTTAGCCCACTCTATCTTGCACCACTCCACTCTACCATGCACCACATCACCCTTCGACTCAGCTCTCTGCACCACTACACTCTGCGCCATGCAATCTATGCTGTGCCACTCCACTCTGCACCCCTCTACTCTTTAACACTAGAGTAGTGCACTCTACTCTAAACCAATGCACTTCACCACTTTACTAAAAACCAATGCACTCTATGGTAATCTACTCTGCACGACTGTACTCTGCACCACTTCACTCGACCACTCTGCAACACTTCACTCTAAAACATTACACTCATGATACTCCACTCTGACACTCTACTCCATTAAACTCTACTCCACTCTGTACCTCTCTACGACACTATACTCAACTCTGTAACTCTCTACACAACTACCTCTATGCCACTCCATGCCACCTTACTCTACTCTATTCTATGACACTCTACTCCGACTATGCCACTCCATGACAATCTATGCCACTTCACTCTATGATGCTCTACTCCACTCTACGACACTCCATGCCACTCCACTATATGACAATGTACGATGCTCAACAACACCATATTCAACTATCTACATCCCTCCACATTACTTTACTCCCCTCTATGCCAATCCACTCTTCTTTATGCCTCTCCACTCTAATCCACTCTACTCCACTCCATCACACTACTCCACTCTATGACACTTTACTCACTCCTCGACACTCTATGCCACACCAATCGACTGCACTCTATGGCACGTCAGTCTCCTTTACACCATTAACTTATAGCCATGCTGAACAGTAGCCATGCTAGTTTACAACATGGCTAACACACATTGGCAAAGCCAATAGCTCTGCATAGGTGAGAGTTGGCTTTGCTAATGCTTGTTTATAAAGTATGGAACTTCAAGGTGACTTGCAGTATCCTTATCATCTACGCCAGGGGGTACAATAGCCCATATTATACATGGTAACACCCTCAACTTTCTCACAAACCACTTAAAACATTAGTGCAGGGTTTACCAACCTGTGGTCTCAGGCCCCCCAGGGGTCCATGACACATTTCCAGGGGATTTGCAGGCCTGGGCCAGCAGGAAGGCACTTCTCCAGCCGGGGCCTCTAGAAACATGTGCAATTTTATATTTATTACTTCCTTTGTGCAGCAGTTTTAAAGGAACTGCAAAGTTCCTTGTACATCCAGCAGCTTTTGGGCAAAAAAAGCCTCACGATAACTGTCTACGTCAGTACCTGGTACTTAGATCAATTTACCTGCTGGGGAGAGATTGGAGTTTTATCTAGTGGCGGTTTTGACTCATCTAAGGTAGCGCAGATGGTTAATATGCCTGCTGCAAGGAACATGTATCATGCAAAGGAAAGTATTTTATATGCATAGCACAGTGGGTTACTACTTCTGTCGCAGAGATTATTTTGTTACAGTGCAGGTCATAAATTACAATCGTAATCTAGAACAGTAAGATATTAACTGCTGTCAAAGAACTACATAGCACAAATTAGAAAGTTAAGTTTTTTTGCCAGTTTTTCATTTTCCTTATACTGCTAAAAAAGGTTTGCCTGTGTAGAAATATATTCTTATTATTAAAGTCAATGCTAACCACTGTGTGATGTTCTGAATCATGAGTTTGTGCTTCTCCAGACCAAGCAATATTAGAAAATTCCTACCAGTGTTGATGACGTGAATCCTACACCTTGTAGTCCCCTGTAAAGTGCCCATAAACCCTACACTGTTATTGAGAGGTGCTATAAAACAAATGAATTGCATGTGACAGAGAGGCTTTATGGTTTTACTTCCTTTCCCCACCACATATTTATGTGAAAAAAGCCTTCTCATATGTTATGTAGCTAAAAAATAAAAACAGAAATCGCTTGGGAAATATAGGATCTGACCTGAGGATTCAGCTTTCCTAAATAAGACCAAACATTGAAAAGTTAGTCGCCTGAGATACAGCGCCAACCTTCCCATTAACATTTTTTTTATTTTTTTCAATATAAAATAATTATATCTTTAGTAATTCCAGTATTTGTGAATTACTGTTTGAATGTTTGAAATTTAAATCGTACAAATCGCATGTGGATCCCCAGCTTCCAGTTGTGATTCAATGGGGGTCATAAGGAGTCAAAAGGTTGGGAACCACTGCCTTAGTGCGTAGCTTCAATCACTATAACCTATTAAAATAGAGCAGAAGAAAGAAAAGGATTTGTTGCTTTAAACAGCTGCTTTAATTATGCTCCATGACCTGACCTGCCTTTCACCTTGGCTGCTAGCTTTGGCAGAAGGCATTGTGAGTCAGAACTCGACTGTAATAACCTTATATAAATTGAGTTCTGACGTCTTTTATTTATAATCGGTGACCGCATCAGAAGTAGCTGATTATATAGAAATTATTGCCTGCATTTGTACAAGGATCACAGAATCCTAAGCATTAAATAGCCTGTAACACCAAGAGCGTCTTCAGTGTAAATGCTCCCAGTTTTGACAGATGTGGAGCAGAGCTGCTCAAAAATCGCGCAGAGGTGTAAAAGTGTTATTAGAACTACGTTTCAGAGTACAGTTTACAATTATTGTACCTGATCGCTTTTGATATCTCCAGTGTGGTTTCAATTTGCATGAGGGCATGATGGGTGCAGAGCCAAAGGGCATTTTCTTCCTTTTCTCCCTCCTACTTGTATTTGATTGGTGCAAGGTTAATCAACATTTTTTTTTTCATAATTGGTCTAAATACTTTATGAATGTAAATAACAATAAAACATATTTTCTAAATGTGACAAAATGACTTCCTTTCTATCTATTTCACGTCCAAACTATAGGATTGTGCACATTTATCGAAGCCTGCAGTTCGCAAACAACGGGCAATTTGTATAGGGTCAATTGGAAAGTCCCCAGGGCTGTCCCTGTCCCCCCCCAGAAATGTATTGTCTCCTACGCCCCTGCGTTAAAGGACTGAGGGTTGGCGAGGTGGGAGGAAACACCAGGGAGGGTGAGAATAAGGACCGGGGACAGATGTAAGAGTTTATTTTCATTCAACCTCAGCGCACATGGTGACGAGCTATTGGTGTTTAGTACTTTGTTTTTATTATTTTTACGTGTATCCGACGGAGAAAGGAATCCTCCGGCACAAGAGCACAACCCTGAACCTTAACCATTCCCGGGTTGTTAAAATCAGGGGGAGCAGAAGGATACAAAGGCACAGGAACCAAACAGGTGAGATACCTGCTTAATTTCTTTTTCTCGAGTCTACCAGAGGGAAAGTCTCTAGAACTCACGACCTGCTAAGGAAAACACAGAAGCGGAAGATTATAGGCTGAGATCGGCAATAAAATACTACTTATTACAAAAATAAAGCCTTGAGTACTAGCAGCAAGTTATCTGTCTGGTTATTTATACCTTACGTATCCTTTAGGGGTGAAATTTGACACACGCTTACTGACTTCATCAGCAATGCACCACATTAGCCATGATAGAATTGTTTTTTTTTCGAGATGAAGATCAGCTTTACCTCCAGATAACTGGCACTTCGACGGTTAGTACCTTTTTACCCCAAGTATGACAAATCTCTCTATATATAAATATGAACAAACACGCACCTTTTTAAAGATCAACTCATACTGTACTTCCATTATTATTTGGAACCGGTATTCAGATGACATCTTCATTAAATGGAGAGGGCATAACAGGGCCTCAAGAAATCATTTGATGGTCAACGGCTGCGACCCACACACAATTGACAGCAAACATCTAGCTTTTCTGGACTTTGGATCACGACAGAGAATGGATAGCTTAAAACAGAGGTGCTTACAAAACTGATGGACTGAAACTCTCTTTCACATGTTACCACTTAAACAATTCTCGAGCACAATGGGAGAATCTGCCGGTGCAGCAGTTCTTACGAAATAGAGAGTATTGTTCTGATCTAGCCAAATACCGACAACATGCTGATATACTAACTGGACAGTTAGAAGGAAGAGGAAACTCGAAAAGGATAATTGACCAAGCATATAAATGAGCTAAGGACAATAATCGTGAAGAACTCCTTAAACTCAAATATGACCATCAGATAAATTCCTAATCTATGTGACAAATTACAATGATATCTCTAATAATAAGAACAAACAAGCAATCATTTGAAAATGGAATAGCCTTAACACTGGGAATTTGAACCTAAGGTCACCTCTGTTCAACTATAAGTGGAATAGGAGTCTCTGTGACTAGTTAGTGCATACACCCCCTAAGTAAGTGGATAGAACAGAGAGTGGTCTGTCCTTAGCTGAGGTTACAGGCCACTACCCATGTGGACATAGTAACTCTAATGAACTTACTAAAAAGCAAGATTATGTGGATCTGGGTTCAAAACCTCCATGGGTTTTATGCAATTTCACGAATCGCAATGGCTTTGGTGCTATACAGATGATCATTAGTTTGTGTAGGTTAGTCTACCACAAGAAAGTATTTTCAGAATCAAGGAAATAACAAGCAAAATTACCACAATTTTCTAACGATGGGTCATCAAGCCAGCAAAGTGTTTTTGACAGTAATTGAGAAAGCAGCTCCCCACAAGTCTCCTATTACAAATGTATTATTTTAGAGGTAACAAAGATGCACACATGGGAAAGGCCTGAATGATGATATACCTTGGATGTCTGTGAATCTGAACTCTTGATGTACATATTTATTTCTAGTAGCTCACAGGTACACGCAACGAGGTTCTATTACATCTCATTAACCCCATGCCTGGTAACTTCTCAATACATGATGAAAACTTCATATGTCTTCTTTATTTCTTTCCAAAACTTGTTTCTTTTTTCGTATCAAATCATTTTCTTTCCTCTTGCTACTGTCAGATGCCTGTCTGAACTTGTGACACTGATCCTCATGTTAATCAGAGGATTGGTGAGGATTAAGGACCGGACCGTGAGGATTAAGGATTAAAAACATCACAATCCTTGTCAGGGTGAGTGTAGCAAGGTGAAGGTATTATATGGTATGACTAGGTAGTCTTGTCATGGAATACCAACACAATACCAAGTAGTGGACCTCAGATTCATGACCTCGGATTCACTCTCAGCAAACACTAGCTCAGTCCTGGGAGTGTGGCAAAGAGCAGTCAGGCTACTTAGAGGAACATGTGTAAAGCATTTCACAATACCAACATGGACGATAAGTAAATCACACAAATCAAACAGAAATCCTACACCAATTTATAAAAATAGATGAGAATGTAATCTTAATTTAGTCACCAAAATGAACTTTGTAGCTTTTGTACAACCGGAGTTCTGAATTTTTAAGTCTTTAGAAGATACAGTACTTTGTAGGTTTAAAGGGCTTCCATTGAAGTAAATGGGCAAAATAGCAGTGTGCCCTAGGGCACTTGTAAGATGAGTTCCGACGAACCTACAGGAACTTAAGGTTCTGCAGGTACCTAGACCAAGATTCAACATTCAGGCTTTGGTTACCTTGCCCAGGGAGTCCAGTTGCAGAGGTGACTTGGCTGTCCTTGGTGCTGAATGATCCACGGTGGCTGGTGCGTTTTTCACTCCGTTGCAAAACTGGACTTTGGGGTGGACGCACACTTTACCCTTTGGATGTAGAGGTCTTTGGGGAGCCAGGGCCAGGAATTGACAGTTGGATCTTCACCACCTTCTTGGTGGCCCCAGGTGCAGAGGTGGCTTCTAACTGCTAATTACGGGGCTGGTTGTGCCAAACATGCTTTGCTGCTCCAGTCAAAGTCACTTCCTTCAGGCTGCAAACCCACAGGAGAGGGGTCACTGGCAATGTTGGTCTCTATGCTGGGAAGGGGTGCTCTGGAGATGGTGAACATAGTATGGCCATCGGTTTCCGGGCTGGCAACAGACAAGCCTCGGTAGCTGCAAGGATGGTCCACTGGCTTTCTGGTGGCTGGAGGTCGTTTGGTGGGGAGTAGAGGCTTAAGACTTGGCATGGGCCTTACTCCTACTCTTTAGATGCTGGGCACCAAGTTTCTTTAGGTTCAGACAAGCAGAGCCTGTCGGGTCGCAGTTCTTCAATCTCAGCCCTGCTTTCCTCCTGCAAGTTACAGGAGACTGGTACCACCAGTCAGGGGAGTCTTCCTTGGATTCTCAGTGTCCACTAGGGTCCCCTGTGCTGGGACCAAAAAGTCTTCACCTCAGGAACACATTGCGCACTTGGTTCCAGTACTAGTCTCCTTAGGACTCTCTGTGTCCTCTCTAGCGCTGGGGCTGGAGGCCAGGTCCTGTTGTCGGTGCAGACATCTTTTTGTGCTTCTTTGTTCTTTTCCAGATAAGAAATGAGTTCTGGTGCCAGGGGAGCTCCTTAAATCCTGGTTTAGGAGGTGTTTAAGGATGTAAGGGACATTGGCCAATGGGCTACTAGCCCCTGTGGCTAATCTGCCCCTGAAGTGATGACTTCCTGTGGTAGTGCTTCTCTTTTCCACCCAAAACCCACTATTCTTCCAAGATAGCAGAACCCTCCCTCCCTCCCTCTGTGCAGACCTCCTAGCCCAACTTAAAAGTGTGGCTTGTCTTTTGCAGGTGCACACCTCCCGAATAGCTAATTTCCCACCTGCCTCACTGGACAGGGCAGGAAGGGCTTTGTCCTCCACTGGGGGGACAGCTACTTACACATCAAAGGCGGGGGAAGCCTTTGAGGAACACCGCCCTGATGCTTTTCTCACTAGCCAGCCTGGGTGGGAGGAGGTTTGACCTCCTTCCTGCTCAGGCCCTTTGTCATTCATCCTGCCAAGGTGCTAGCACCACCAGCAGGAGGTCAGACTTTTGTCTGTGGTGGCAGAGGCTCGGGAGAGCCCATCAAAATAGTACAGGACTTCATAACTTGGTGGGCACCCTCTAAGGGTGCCATCTGGGCATCTGCTTTTTAATCATAAACATGGGCATCATGTTCAGGGTTAAAAAGCACAGTGTTTGATAGCCCACATGACAGAATTTGTCTGGGCCATTGCAGAGCTGGACATCTGAGCAGTGGTCAGATGCCAGCCCCAGTTATCCAATGGACCTCCGGTTACTTGAGCCAGCATCACGTTTTAAATGCCAGTTTGGAGACAAAAGTGCTCCTGTACATACGTCCTCACTCCTGGGACAGTGTACCCTGCCTCCTGAACTAGAGGGGGCCTGCCTTAGGGGTGACTGACACTTCAATGGGCAGTAACAGCCACTGTGCCTGTACCTGGTGTGGGCAGAGTCTCACTCAAGCAGCAAGCTGCTTGTGCAGGCTGACATGGCAGCTCTGCAGTCTCTCTTTCACTCGGGTTACTCAGGCTGGCACAATCAGTGCTGCAGCCCTGGTGACCCCCTTTACCACCCTGGCCCTGGGTACTCTGGGTGCCCTGGGTACCATTTACTAGGGACCTACTGGGGTGGCAAGGTCCTTACCAATTGGCTTTTGCAATCTCAACATACAATTTAAGGGAAAGAGCACTGGTATTGGAGCTTGGTTAGGAGGCCTCAGTACATTCACAGGTCAAAAACAACAGCATCTGACAGCAAAAAGTGGAATGTGACCACCCAAAAAAGTGGCACTTTAAAACAGTGAACCATAAAAGTCACATAATTAGCCCATGCTTAACCATCTTGTAGTTTGGCACAAAGTAGTCAGGCTTACCTTAAAGGCAATGTGTAAAGTATTTGTACAGCACACAAACAATAATAACGTAAAAACACAACACAAAAATATCTGAAAGCAATATAGAAAAATAGAGTAAATTTGAATGAATAAAATGACCGCAGAACAACAAAAATCCAATCAGTGGAGCCAAATATATCTAATTTCAAGTTGTTTAGGTAGATTTGATGACTTAAAACACAAAGCACCAGTCACTCATGGTAATCTGGTCATGCTAGACCTGGAGAAAGTCACAAGTGCATTCCAACCACGATGGAGAGAGGGCAGGATACAGGGACCAGGTTAGTACTGCTGAAAGATTTACCTTCTCAAAGCTCAGTGCAAAGAGTTCTATTTGTGGTCGAG
This sequence comes from Pleurodeles waltl, assembly GCF_031143425.1. Classification (NCBI taxonomy): domain Eukaryota; kingdom Metazoa; phylum Chordata; class Amphibia; order Caudata; family Salamandridae; genus Pleurodeles; species Pleurodeles waltl. The sequence goes on along the minus strand of NC_090444.1, from coordinate 612,736,511 downwards.
GAGCCTGTGAGAAGCAGGTAGAGTGTCGCGGAGGGCCATTGCTGTGGCACGAGCAGGCCTGACATTACAGATGGTCATCGCTGTAGTGCAAAGATTCGGTCGTACATCGCTGTCACTGGTTGCTGTAGCTTTGCATTGGTGATCACCACAAGCTGCATTGCTGTAAGCCGAAGTGCAGCTATTGCATTGCTGATAATTGTTGGTAGTTGCTGTAACATGAATAGTCAGGTTCACTGGATATTTGCGTTGGCAGTTGTCACAGGTGGCAGAGTCTTGGTGTGAACAGATCCGTTTTCCAGTTGTGAAGAGCTCAAAACTACAGGATTTCACTTTTCTCACAGGAGGAGCTCATCTGATGCCAGCCAAGTGTGCAGGACCTGAGAAGACACCTCTTAAAGATCAGGAACTCACTCCAGCCGAGGTCAGAGGGGCCCAGGCAGTACCAGTTGCAGGCCAGGCAGGCCTAGTGCAGCAGGTCAGCTGGGCAGCTGCAGGGAGGCCTCTGGAGTTTGTTGTATCCCTGTAACTCAACAGGTGGTTAACCAACTAACCCTTGGAGTCACTCAGGTTAGCCTGGGATGAGTGTAACTGGTCCATTCTTCCTTTTCAGTGAGCAGGGCAGTCCTCAAGCTGCAGGGCAGCCTTCAATTGGCAGGGCCAACCCTCTGGGGTCAAAGGCAGTTCTCAAGCAGCAGGGCAGTCCTCTGGTAGACGCGGGGCAGTCTTTTGTGCAGCAAAGCAGGCCTCAAGCTGCAGGGCAGTCCTCAGGAGAGCAAGACAGGCCTTTCTCTGTAATATCCACAGTCCAGGAGAGTACTGAGGAATAGTGCTGAGGGTACAATATTTATACCCGGTGCCACCATTTTGAAGAGGGAGGATTCCAAATACTGTAGTGGATCCTATTCAGTTTTAATGGGAATCAGGAGTTAGCTAGTCTTCTGGCTTGCAGGCCTGTGCCTCCTTCACCCAGTGACTTTTAACCTACTTAGCTTGCTCTGTTTTGGCACATTTATTCAATTAATTCTTCCAAGACGGCTGCCATGTTTATAGTTCGGAAGATGTTTTAATTTCAGTACCATTCGGTAAAGGCGTCACTGTCAGCGTCAAAGATAATTGAGATACATAGGTTGTCACGTTATGCACTTTCCCACTTTGAGGGAAATGTTTATATAATTTCCACCCCAAGCATGCCTCCTATCTATTGTTTGGGAACATACCTGCGTCAGGGGTCCTACCAGTCCTTTATAAATACATTTCACACAGAGAAGTTAATCAGAGGGATTCCTACCAGATGCCATCAACGCTATCTGTGATACACGTCGTCTTGATGCTGATCCAGTCTTCGTGTCCCCACGGAGTCTGATCTAGAGACCTCATTCCAAGGTAACGAGGGTTGAGGGGCTCTTCTCATGGACATGGTACTGACAGATTGGGTTTAACACACCTAGCTCTCTTTAGGTTAGAGATTAGGTTCATCATGTTAGGGCATTAGGGCCTATTTCACATCTATTTCATATTACATATGGTGGGGGGTCTTCATATTCATGACTCTTGTTTTTACCATTCTGTTCCTTGCATTATTCATTATCCTAATCATTGCAGGCCATGCAATTTATTGTAGATAGCAGTCCTGTCAATAAAACATATTGAAAACTTCACTGCATCTCTTTCATTGCCAGTGTTTGATTGAGACATGTTGTTCATGTTAAAAAGGGGTAATCTCCGTTTAACACGACCTCTCTGAGATGTCTCACTCTTCAGTCCATGCGTAAAGGCTGGCAAATCACCTTTTACTATTTGGGTTTTTGTTGAGGTACTGCTTGTGAGCCAGGAGGGTTGTGACGACAGTTGTGACTTGTTGAAGGATTGGCATACTCACCTACAAACATAAGTGCTGTCATCCTTAAACTAGCAGTCTTGCCTGGAGCAAGAGTCAAACTACGACAGTACTACCCTCACATCAGGTTCTTTAAAGCTTTTCCCTTCCCCTGTCAAAGCTCCAAGATGTCTGGGTGACAAAAGATTAGTGTCAGTTTCCTTTGTGTGTGCTAGAGGCAAGCCCTTTGAAGTGTAAGTGGGGCATGGCACAGCTCTGCCCCTAGCCATCCTGTAAGGTTGTTAATTGGGCTAGGAAATTGTGCTGGTTTTTAATCCTTGAAACATCCACAAAGTCAGGGAACTATTTTTCCCACCAGAACTTAGTCACGCAGTGAGTGCAAGACGCATCTAGTGTCAGCTGCTCTCCACCTAGGTGGTGTTTAAGTGAGACACAATGCACTTTTGTCTCAACTTGTTGGGACTGGACTACCAAGACAGGTGTAAGGAGAAGGCTCTGCCCACATTTCTGAAACTTCTCCTATCCCCAATGTGGATACATTAGATACACATTTGGGAATCACACTTCTTTTTGAGGAAACTGCCACTACTTTGCATGCTTCTTGTATGAGAGTCACTGAGCAGAGGCAATACTGTCCAAAACCTATTTTGGTCACTGCCACAAATTTGAAGAAGTTATGATAAGCTCTTTTGAAGCTTCTTGATATAATTTAATCTAAGTAATATATACATTGACATGAGGATCTAACCAACTAATACTGATGGGAGTCATTATTATCATTCGCTATGTCGTTAACCAAACATTATAATTTTACTCATGCAAACTTAGTTTGGAAGGTTTCACAAGAATGTATATGTCATTTTTCGGGCTATACTTCAGCATCCTGATAGTTCATGTCTTTAGAGACCACCTATCTTAAACTTTCGAAGGGTAAGACATAGGCCCTCATTGCAACCCTGGCGGTCAATGTTAAAGTGGTGGTAATACCGCCAACAGGCCGGCGGTAAAAAAATGGGATTTGGACCCTGGCGGTTACCGCCATCCAACACCGCCACTTTAACACACCGACTGCCAGGGTGGTAACAGCGGATGGGCTGGAGACTTCGGTCTCCAGCCTGCTGGCCGTCACATTCCCACCCTCGGGATTACGACCTGGTCTACTGCCATGGTTTTCGTGCCAAACTTACCGCCACGAAAACCATGGCGGTAGGCACTATCAGTGCCAGGGAATGCCTTCCCTGGCACTGATAGGGGTCTCTCCAGCTCCCCACCCCCTCCGCAGAGTCCTTCCCACCCTCCCCACCTGCTCCTGCCCCCTGCACATATACACACACAGACACGCACCCATATACACACATGCATACACGCATACCCACCACCACCCACGCATGCACACATACATATCAACACACCGCAACACACACCAACATACCTTGTCACACACATGCATTCACAACACACAACACTCACAATCACTCATTCATGCATGCATCCAACGTGACTCACACCTGCATGCACCCATCCCAAAACATACACACACACACACACCCCACATACACACAACACCCCCTACCCCCCTCTCCGGTCAGAGAACCCGACTTACCTGCTTGCAGGGGGTCCTCCGGCCGGAAACGGTATGCGGTACTGCTGTCAGCAGCAGCGTCCGCCAGCAAAACACCGCCAGGCGGTATCATTGCTCATGATACAGGCGGCGGTCTTTTGCTGGCGTGGCGGTGCTGCTGTCAGCAGCGCCGCCTTACCGCCGTCCACCGCCATGATAGTAGGCGGTGTTCCGCCAGATTTCTGGCAGAATACCATCGGTGGTCATAATACGTGTTGCCGGCTGGTGGCCACGGTGGCGGTATGTTGGCGGCCATGGCGGTAGGCGGTCAATACCACCAATGTTGTAATGGGGGCCATAATGTTTTATGTTGAAACACCTCCCGGTGCAACACTGGAGCACACTGTGGAAAGCACATGCATTATTGCACCTTCCTGCCTTGTGTGTATTTATTTGGGTGCAATGTCAAATTACTTTCATGTCTGAATCTCATACAAATAATATTGAGATACTCTTCTTAAATCATAAATTTCTCAGATTATCTTCATTTTCAGATCTATCAGCTTTGCATCTGTTGACAGTAGTGCAGCAAGCATCTTTGGGTCAAGTAGTAGTGGATATTTTCAAACTATTACTCCCATTGAAGCAATTCTTATACAGAGAATAAATATTCATGGTTCTGAAGAAAGCCTGCTTGAACCTCTTGAGGCGGTTCAACTAAGTGCTGAAACACGTTGACCAATACTAAGGTTTGAATCATTCCCCTTTATTTTAATTATTCCCATATGGGGACAAGAATACAGATGTTTTAGGTCCACCATGAGGTATTTTTAACAGGTTTATCTCTGTGTGTACTTCACGAGAGAGACTTCACCCCAATGTATTTTTTCCTCAACAAGTATCCATCATAGGTTTCTTGAGAAAACTCCAAGAGCTCCCCTGCCTTGGAATGGTCATAGCCCACACCACCTGGGATGAGGAGGAGCCCTATGACGATGCATGTAAACAGATTAGTTGTTGAGGGCTTACGTACTTTAACTGAGAATTTCTCATACAAGCATTAGATTTATAATGATCCAATGGTTCACCAATTTTTGATCTGTAGGTATCTTAGTTTTTGTCATCCATTACAGGAGCCTTCTACAGATTTATGGTTGCTTCAATGTTTGTTGAAGCAGAGCTGTATCAATTTCATCAAGCTCAAGATAGGCGAGTTTTAATAATTCCACGTATATTCTGGCTAACTATTCTCAGCACAGTGCCATAGCATATTATATTTCATGCTCCTGTGTAAACTGGATGAATGTAAAACAAGTGTGTAAGGGTATGCATTATTCCCCACAATAGATAGCCTCCAGTATCATTTGAATATACAATAAAGTGTTTTATAACATTCCACAACAACCTAGATCCCACACACGTCAGCTTCAGTCGTTATGAGCAACCCCCCATAATTAAAGAGAAAAGAAATTAACAGTAGAACGGTCCTGATATCCGCTGCAATTGCGCTTCCCACCTGGGGGTGCCAAGGTACAGATGTCATGGTCCAGGGCAATAAGTATTGCCCATCATTGTAATGAAAGAAGGACTCTCAAGACCACCGCCCAGCAGACCACTACAACAACAAAATGAAACTTTAAATAATGCATCAATTATATGCCAGCTGACAGCTGAAGTGAACTTATGTCATCTAATATATCTATTACCTATACTACACCTGTGAACAATTACATGCATAACATTATGCTCTAAGTATACCTAGACACAAAAATGACTGTCGATGACATACAATATATTTTTAGTCAATGTCGCTTAAGTAATAGTGGCCTCTTGGTTTTCATGTAAGTGATCTCGGGCTGCTGAAGCCAGATTTCATTCTGCCTCAGGTGTTTGTCTATAAGTTCCTGGACTGCTTCAGGCTATTTGAAAAAGTGTGCCTCTCCATTATGTTTGACTCTTAACATGGATGGGTCATCATTGAATGTATATAACTGATTTACTTTGCTGCGTCTTCTTGACTTCTAGAAAAGAGCATCTACCTTCTTGCATCAATTCGGTAAAATCGGGATTTATTGCAACGGTATAATCTCTTTATTGGAGTTCCAAATTTGCCCTATTCAAATGCAACACAACATCTCTTTCTCTATAATTAAGGGGGTGTACTATTATTGGTCTTAGAGTCTGTCCTGGTCAAGGTCTTGGAGCCAAGGACCTGTGCTCTTTATCCACTAGGAACACCTGATAGAAGGCCTTCCATCCTAACAGGGACTCCAGTATGTCCACCACAAATTTCTCCATGTTAGACACAGATGTGGTTTCTGCTTACCGCGTGCTGTATACATTGTGTCAGCGTGAACATCCCTCCAGGTCCTCATTTTCAAGTTTTACCATCTTTATTTTCACTGTCAATTTACTGAATGTATCTGTTACTCCACTGGTAGAGTCCTCCACATTAGAAATTCTCATCTCAGCGGTAGTTAATCATTAGTTAAGCTTCTTAGTTCATTCCTTCAATTGATCCCTTTGCATTGTAACTTGTCTACCTTCCCATCTGTGGCCTGTAGGCTAGCTTTCATTCCTTTAAACAAAATAGGAGCTTCAGCTTCACAATCATGGGGATCTGTTTGTTTCTGCTGCACGTCCTCTAACTGCCTTGTGCCTGGTCTTTTATTGAGCTGCAATGTCCCTTGCCTCTTGTCCATCTTGCCTATTGTTCAGACATACACTGGGCTACTTCTGGTCAGCTGGGCTTTGACTATTTTACACCTGGACTCATATTCCAAGCTGAGCGGTTGGGATCGGTATGCGTGATCAGCTAGCCGAGTTTACCAACTACTCCAAGATGCTTCCCATGTCTGGTCAAAGGCACCCACATTCAAAGGTGGCGGCTTACAATTGAGTGAGTGAGTGTAGTGTAGGTTCGGTGGGAAAAGAGTCATCACAAGATTTGCTGATTAGCTGTTTTTATTTGTGGCAGTAATCTCCAGCAACACTCGTCAACTTTCACATCTGCTCCTCTCTTTCCTCAGTCCAACCCCGTCTTCTTCATGACATAACATTCCAAGAACTTGGTGACACAATAGAATGTGATGGCGTGAAAGAATACACACAACAATGAGAACCAGCAAGGCACCAATTCTGGAAGGTGGCTTGCGCAGTTTTGCGGCCTTGCTTCATTCCAGCTGGGCACAATGCATTCTAATGCAATGCAACTTAAACAGATTGGGGGTTTCAGGTCCCTTGCTGCCTACCCACCTGACAGGAGCAGAGAGTCCTGACGGGCTATGATAGCCTACAGTAATACATGAGGGGACTATGGGGCTCCAGACACAGACCCAATCATGCAGTGTTTTCAGGGCCCGCACCTAATGCTATTAGGCACTAATTACCACATCTGGAGGAGTTCTCCAGTCGGGGCTTTCCGTATCATATTCACATCTCTATACTGGTTACCCAGCTGCACCATCTATTTAGCATTCGGGGTGAATAGTGATGACGTTCGGACAGTTAGGCAGCAGGGTGATGTTCACCACTTTTCCTGTTGGCCCGTTGAAGCACCCAGTTTAAGCAGCCATGTTGTTTCACTGCTGTCTGGTGCCCCACTCATGCAGTTCTTTGACAAGTTCCTATTCAGTACATTTCAATTCAGTGACAATGAAGGACCAAGGAACTCCTAGATTTGTCTTAGACTTCCAGACTGCAGGGACGTCCCTGTGCAAGGGCATAGAAAAACATCTTCAATTTCGTGGCTAACGGACAGGGATCAGATATTCTCTGGCTTGCAGGAGTGATTGTTGGTTGGTGAGAAGGCTCACAGTCCTCAATGTTGTGTTAACTCTCACAAATCCTCTGCAATGATTGGGTGCTGTGATAAAGCAAAATGCCCTCAGAGAAATTATGGCACTCAGGGTTCCTTGCCTATGGACCGTGCTTTAAGTGGGAACCAGAAGGTGGGGGACCTCTAAAATGGCTACTATAGTTTATGACACATATGCAAGAAATCTTTACAAGAGGCATGACCTATGTAGCTAGTGGTGCATCCTAGTACATGTATAATAGAATGCTGTGCTTGGCAAAGTCCTAAATGTACCCTGTTGGACAAAGAATAATCGAAAATAGGAGGCAACAAAATAATTATTTTATAGTTAATATTACATTATTATTCTGGGCAATAAGCCATACACTATCAGAGAAGGTAAACTAACTGCAAGCCTTGGCTGATTGCGATAACTAGGGAGTCAAGTATACAAAGGGGATAGGTTAGTTATTCAATAGGAGTGAGATAGTCTGTTAGGGCCTGGAGCACCAATAGGTAGCAAGAATATCCACCATGGTCCTTCATTCCTGTGTTACAAAGCAGACTTTTGGTGACATTGAATTGAAACTCTGGCATGTGACACTTTTTTCTTCTGCCGTCGAAGCACAGAAATAGAGGGGCCCAAGAAGCTGTGATTAAGGGCCAGATGTAGCAATTTCCGAATTTATGATTCGGAAATTGCGAGTCGGTGTGACTCGCAATTTCCGAATCGCAAATTCGGATGCAGACCGGTGTCTCAGACACCGTCTGCGAATCACAATGGGGTCGCAAAGACCCACCTCATTAATATTAATGAGGTGGATTGCGTTTTGCGACTCCATTGAGATTCCCTGCACTCACAGAGATGGTGGCCTGCTGGAGACAGGAGAACTCCATGTCTGTGACTGCTTTTTAAATAAAGCAGTTTTTTTTTTGTATTGCAGCCCGTTTTCCTTAAAGGAAAACGAGTTGCAATACAAAAAAATAACGAAACCATTTGGTTTCGTTTTTTCGGAGTAGGCAGTGGTCCATTGGACCACTGCCTGCTCTGAAAAAACATTTATGGCAACATTCACAAAGGGGAAGGGGTCCCATGGGGACCCCTTCCCTTTTGCGAATGGGTTACCACCAGTGTGACACTGGTGGTAACTGCGAATTGCTTTGCGACCGCAGTCACAAAGCAATTTAGCTTCGCGGTGCGAGTCGCAAATAGGAAGGGGACACCCCTTCCTATTTGCGAGTCGCATTCACATTTTGCGAGTCGGTACTGACTCGCAAAATGTGAATGAGCATTGCGATGTGTGTTTTGCATGGCGCAAACTGCGATTTTCGCAGTTTGCGCCATGCAAAACGCTACCTACATCTGGCCCTTAATGTGCTTTTCTTGTATTGTTGGTGCTCAGCCCTAGCAGATGTCAGCACTCAGTGATTGTTATAATCTCTGCTTTTCAATGAGTTGATGGTCAGGGAGTCAATCACTGTCTTTTGGAGGTCCTGTTGCTAGGTACTCACTCTGAGGCTATCACATGCCGTATTATTGTAGCAAAGGGTGAGAGACTTTAGGCAAGCTGCACTCGGTTAGCAGTCTGCCCCCACACCTTCTTGTATCTCCTCCTCTTGACTGCTCATTCAAACACAGTCTTGGGTCGGACTGGGCAGCGGTCTCAGGTCTCAGATCACTTCAGTACTTCTTGAACAATCTTCTTCATGGCGGGATGTGAAACAACTAGACCTCTGGCACTGGGCTGAATGCAGGCATGGGCTCTATGTGCGAGGCAGTCTCCCTCTTTCTTAATCTGTGTTTCAGCAATAGCATGTGCATTATCAGGTCTGGGGTATTCTGCCTCTGGTCTATCCTTTCTCTGCAAGGGTACACAGGGCTCTTTTGCAAGTCAAAATGTGAACTCTGGTTTGGCCAGCTTGTATTCAAAAACAGTGGAATTTGTGTTTTAACTGTCTAGCCACTCAGATGTAATGTTGTCTCTAAACATTTGGAAGGAACCAATTGTTCCATAGTGGAAATTCCCGTGATCAACTATAACAAAGTTACAAGAACACTGGTTTCCTTGGGTTGGCGGGCATTGGATAATGTCTATTTAGTTTTGTAGATTGGAGACAGGTTTGGCCAAACTCTGGCTGTTGAAGGATTCTTTCTTCTTCAGCAGCTCAGAACACAGGATGCAGGGGATGGGCAGGCAGTCAATCTCTTTAGTTAAGGTCTGCAGCACAGTACTAGCCACTGTGCCTCATTCAAGTGTTGTACCCCTCACGTCACTGGCTTTAATCTGGCTTGATCGAAGTAAGTTAAAGATAAAGAAGCCTTCTTTCTCCTTTCAAAGTGATGTGAATTTAAAACAGACACTTGCAGCTCAATTTATGATGGTTTCAGAAGAGGGGTCTGAACGAGAGTTGTGCAGGGAGCATGCAGGGAATGGCAGCTGCAACTAACACTGAGCTTTATGAAGCACCCTACATCTTCAGAGGGTTCACACACACACACACACACACACATATACACACACACAGGTCCGCCATCAGTAAATAACCTACCACTCATGCATTCAAGCACTCGTCACAAATAACTCTTACTCTCAGGGAGAATTTAGGGCACAATTACAACAGACAACTTGACGTTTTACATGGAAAGCCAGTAAACAGCGTCTTCTCTGAAGTACAGGCAGAAAGATTATACTCCTTGCCTATAGCACTGCTCAACTGCCACCAACCATTAGTAATGTCATGTCATGGCTTGGTCACAGGAATGGTATTTACATATGATAAAGGGGGTACCACTTTGAATGTATCCCGATTATCCAATAGAATCTAGCACTCTGCTGGTGAGCAACATCCAACATTTAAAAACATGTGATGCCATGGGACCTATGAAATTATTAGTCTTATGCAAAGGCCAACACACTAATACCTGTATTGTGCATAGTAGCCCCGCAGCACAATAGATGTGTGCCCACTTATTTGCGTCCGTGGGCACTTTGGTATTACAGAAGAGGTCACAGATGTCTGCATAGCCTCTTTTGTAATATGGATTATGCCAGCCATAAATGTGCGGGACATGATCTAATGGAGGAGTTCCTTCATTTGCATGTTGTGTGGCTCCATGGAAATCAGGGAATTCTTTACACCCCTGTCATATTACAGATGCTGGTGCAGAGGCTAAGAGGCAGTCATACGACACACTGTCCATTTGCCACATAGAGGTGGCACACAGTCATTGCACCCCAGAGGGCACTCATACGGCAAAGTAAAAGGGGTCCCAGGCACCCCCCTAGGCACCCCTCTGTAGGTGGGTGCAGTCACTCACTGTACCAATATGCTGGGATGTCCCTACCCCATTTTGAAGGTAAGATCGGGTAGTCATCTGCACTGAAAGGCGGACAGCAGCTTCAAAGAAACGGTCTGCCTTTCACTGATGCATGCAGGCACAAGTTTGTACATGCACTGTGAATAGCACATTTGCTGTGATAGGGCCCACTGTCCCTGTCTACCTCAGGTGCACTCAGGTAAGGGTGCACTGTGGTGCACTGTGGGACAGTGTATTTCGAGATAGGTCAGAATGAGAAAATGAGAAGCAGAATGCCGCTTGGCTAATGTTTTAGAGACGGTCAACTAGCCTGCTGGTTCTACGACCAGAAGACAGTCTGCATCCTGATGGAAATTCAACACAGACATTATTATTCAGAAAAAAGAGCAACGGGAAAATTCTCAGATATGGTGACAGCCTTAAACAGAAACTGGTTTTGGAACCCAGACAAGAGGATAAACTTATTTCCTTAAGTTATTTCACTAATAGTTTATTTATATTATCCTGTTATTCATCCAATCTTTTCTCACACCATCCTGGCCAGAACCAAAGGGACGAGGCATTGGCTCATGACAAGTCTATAAACGCCATTTCATACGTGCTTTATGAAAATCAAATTATATTTATGAGGTGTACCCAATCTCATATGGAGAGCCGTCCAGACCAAGAAATAACAGACATGCATCCCAATATTGGCAGCAGTCTCTTAACACTCTGTCAAGCTTCTCAGAGAGCAGAAAAAGAGTTATCATAATCCATTTACCATGTTGGAATGTATCCTCTTGGACAACTGTTACCCTGTTTGGTCTGTGTGTCTTTTCTCTGCCCTTTGTACCAAAATGCAGCTGTCATTTTGTTTATTAGACTGCTACTTTTATATAGGGAAAGGCGTGAATGTTTTAAAACGTAATGAAATATGGAGGAGACAATCGATGGGACGCAACGGAGTTTTTAAATTCTATGCATTTTTTTTGTATCTATGTGCATAGGGTTTTTTATTAGCTGTTAAGAATGCTATTATTACATAGGATGTTTTTATTCAGTGATATTGTATTAATGATGCGGATATGTGTTTTATTGTTTTAGGTTTGAAGGACTACGGTCTTAAAAATCAATGTTTTGAACTAAACAAGCTGTTCAGAGTGCAAGAAATGCTCCAGTCCAATATCCTTAATGTTTGGAGCAAGAAACCGCAGTAATGGAACTGTGTTGTGTATGAAAGGGGAGCATCTGCACCTACTGTCCAGATTTGTAAAACATATGCACTTGGTAGCTTGTCTTATTCAATGAATGGTAACAATCATGCAGTGCAAATTACCGTTGAAAGGGTTCTACTGATTTATGATTAAAGTGTCACGTAATTAATCTTTTTTAGGTCTGGCCTAGAGACAGCTTTCTATGTCTCCCCTGCACAGTTTAATTAAAAAATCATAAATGTAAATACACACATATTTACATGTGCAGAGGAGCTTTGGGTCCATCCACTACAACTACTGACTGGTCTGTTCCACTGCCAATCACACTTTGCTTCTGCCTACTGTAACAAACAGAATGGACCAATAGGTGTGCCCACTCCAGTCATTGGCACGTATGCACTGTGGCTGACAGCATTTTTCGCAACACATGCACATCCGCTTAAGAAGTGCAGTTCAGTGCCGACGCTCAGGCTATTGTCAGCACTTTACTTTGCCCATGTTTTTTCTTTCCTTAATGTATCTTTGATGGCCATTGTTTTATGACTAAACTACTTTCAGTTAACATTAATTCACAGTCAATAGTACAATTTCTTTGCACCAATAAGATTATTTTCCTGCAATGTGCATTAAAACTAAAAGGGTTTCTGTAAAAGATCATCAGCCTGCTAGGAAGCACTCATACAGTTCTATAAAAAAAATGCCATGATTAATCTTCTAAAATGTTAATTTCAAGCATACGTTAGGCATGTTAAGGCAAACGCGTGCTTTATTTCCTTAGTTCCTTATTTTGCAACATAAGCATGCAATATAAAAATAAATAAATAACCCTTGAATCAACTTGCCAAGGCTAGATCTATAGGCTTTGGCAGTGCTTGTTTGGATTCTATTTTGAGGGCAGGGCTGTGGTTTTAACTGACTAAGCAAATAAATACACATTTTAATTTGGTCACATGCCATATGTGACCGTCAGATAGATACTCCTGGCCCTTTAGTAAAGAGCAGTTTGAACTCTCTGGCCTGTATAGTTGTATTTTTCACTTGTTTGTATAAAGCATCATCTACAGAAGCCCAGAGACTTGTGAAACCGTGGCATCGTGCCAGAACGCGGGGCAAGCCCAACCCCCTGAAACAGCTTGAATGAAACTGAGTACACCTATCTAACCTTCATTTATTTCATAAACACATTCTGGGAGAGTCATCATCAAAAGAGAAACTGCTTGCTAACTGCGCCTGGGTTTCAGATAGCTGTTACATTGACTTAATCCTATACAGTTGCTCTCCTTTTTTGCACAAAATCTGATTATTCACTAGATGTGGGAAAGTGTTCTAAATGTGGGAAAAGGCACCAGAGGTCTCCTTTGACAATCAGTTCTTTAGAATATATTGATTTTGCTAGCTGCACACTGGGCTATTGTGTCTGGCAGAATAATGAGGCAGCCAGCCTTCTGTCTATTGCTGTGTGGTTATTCACTCCTTTGTTTCCTCCAGACAGCGGCCTACATTTATTCATAACTCTGAATTTGACCTTCAACCCCGTCTCCTCTTGGTCCGCCTAGAGAAGATGGCTGCCACGTCGCACTTTGTTATTATTTTAAAGGACCTTTTTAAGTTTACAAGGGGGCTTCAGCTCACAGATGGCAAGCACAATATTTGTTTGCATTCGCATGAGGTTTCCTCTCATGTCACGGGAAATGAACCCCCATTCATTTTAGTATGGTTCAGAATAATCAAACAATTGCCTCAATTAGTCATCACACAGTTCGCGTTTGTGTTTTTGCACCATTTCATTGGCTTCCTTAAAAGCCTGCTGCATAGATACCATCCATGGGGTGAGGAAACAGCAGTTTTGCAAAAAAACACACAAAATGCTCTGTACCCGAGGACTTACCGGGCAGTACCGCTTTTGGGGTGAGAGGAGTTGGGGGACAAACCAAAGAGAGTTGGGGGCCGAAACCTAGTTCCTTCTAAATCCCCTCACAGCACTTATGCCCGGGGCAACCTCCTGTGTACAGAGGTTTGCAGATCTAAAGCATTAGGCCCGGGTCAATGTGTATGCGAATTTTAGTTTTAATGAAACGTGAAAGCAAATTAGACATTTTTTGCATGCCGAGAACACATTGTTGTTCACAAAGAGGGGATTATTGCTTTGAGCAGAGGCTCGGGGTTATTCTGTCGATAATGCACTGCGGTAACCTCTGCCCGTCTCTTTCATTCCTTTGAAGAATTCACATGAAATAATTCATGCACCAAAGCAACCCCTGCCAAGATACGTAGTGTGCTGTAGCCACAGGAATCCCACACCTGCCGCGTGCTCCGTCTTTTACTCATCACACTGTGCTGGGCGGCAGTTACTGTAAACGGTCAAACAGTCCCCTCAGACGTCACCCGGGAAGCCTTCAAGCGATTTCCCATTTAAAGCGCATTCGAAGTGTTAACTGTATAATCAATGTGACTACTATTACTAGTGCAAATGTACGTTTTACTTAGTGGCCCTTTGTGCAAAGTCGAGAAATTCAAATAACATTCGATCAGGCATTACAATATATCTGGAGGGTCACTCCTGGTCCCCAGCCAGTGCTATTTGGGCCACTTAACACTGCAGAAGGATTGCAGAAGGGAAATATTACAAATTCAGGTAGTGTTGCTGAACGATAGCCTTAACTTCATCCATTGTACTTTTACTCACTGGGCATGTATTTCTTCACATGATCAACACAAAACGAATCAGGAGACTGAGGACAATCCAAGATGTATTTTGCTCTTCTAGCTTCTAAACACATGTTGTGTCAATATGTGAGGTCAGTGGATCATGGTATGGCATGGAGATGTATACTGGCAAACTGTCACTAAGAGACATGGGAGAAAGCATTTAGCTATGTTTGGTGAGGTTTGCTCACGTTCGGAAGGATGTGCAGTTTGGTGGACAGATTACTCGGTCCTCCAACTCTCGGTCCGCCTGCCTCATTGACAGACAGGTGGACCTTTAGTTTTCCATCCATGGAACCCCCACTGGCCCTATCAATGGAATACTCCGTCCATCGGCCTGACACAGTAGAAACTGTCAGAGGAAGGACATTACACCATCTGCCCTATTAATAGTGGAGGGTATGTTTCCATGTTTTCCCTATCCGTCACCACTAGGAAAAACCTAGTGGTGAGAAACAGGAAAAAATAATAATGACCCCTGCAACCTGGGATAAATCTCCCGGGAGTATGAGTCATTAGATTTCTGTTTTTCAAACAGTGAAAAACCAAAAAAAAATGTTAAAAGTTTGGTGTATGGTTGTCAAAACCACCACAGGTCGTACATCAAACTTTTAGTAAATTGAAAGGAACCGCCATAACAACAATTCCTTGCAATGTATAGAGATAGCCCCGGGGAAGACAGTCATCTCTAAATTTGGTGGGGAGAGTACCCCCTGAGATGGTGGAGGTAATGTCCTCCTCCACCAACCTGACAGACGTTACCTCTTCTACCAACTTTCTAAATCAGGCCCTAAAATTATTGCCCTGAGCTTAATGATTCTTAGGAGGCTAAGGCCCTGATGTATTAATTTACCATTTATTCGGTTCGAATTTGAGAGATCTAAAAATTTGCAAATTGTAATCCGCAAAATGATATGGACAACTGCAATCTGGACCAAATAACTGAATCAGAAAGAATCACAGTCGTAAATATGGAGCCCCAATTAGCTATTTGAAAAGTAGTTGTAAAATGCTAAATGCAATGGCAGTTGCTGATGGCATCACCCAACCAAGAAGTGTGTTAGGAGAAGTGCTACACATTTGACAAAATGATTACAGGTCCTACCAAATGCAGTGCAACAGTGAAATGACCCAGAGTGCAAACTAGAAGCCACTGGAGAATTGGAGAGAAACGATAAAGGAAGTTTAGTGACCAGGAACTTGAGATTCTGGTTGAGTAATGTTTGGCCAAGAATTAAAAACTTTTTTGAAGTGCCTCACACACTGTTCCAGAGGCCAAAACCTGTATATGGAGGTGCACCCAACAAATAATAAATGTTGTGGGTGTTACTAAAAGGACAATGAATGAGATGCGAAATGTTGGTTTGAGCGGGGGTTTGGGACAAAGAAGAGGTTGGTAAGGAGGCGGAAGCAGCAACAGAAAGGAGACCCAACACTGAGCTACCACTTACTGTAATGAAATAAATATTTGAGCACACCTTCCAGACAGAGACAGTGCCTGGGGACAGTACAATTTAAACATTAGCCCCTGTTCCAAAAATATGAAGTAAGCCACCCGAAAACTGAAGAAGTGACATACAAATATGGCAATGGGTTTGTTTACTTATATTCATGTACTATATCGGGGGTGAAATCCTAGAAAGTGCCATGAATCTTTTGTGAGAGCATCAAATCGCAGAGTATGTATAAACATGAACCAGCAAAAAACAACTTTTATACGCAGCCACAAATTAACGCAGTACCATACTGAGGAAGTCCACAGTTGTTAGGGCACACATAATCCACATGTGGAGCCAAGATCATTGTACACAATGCTTCATTGGAAATGGAGTCCAAATATCATATGTGCAGATATCCTACTGAAATAGTTTAAATATTTGCACCCAAGAGGAAACCCTAGGGGTCATTATTTACACATGCACCTCAGATTACACCTCAGTAAGAATTGTCTCATATGTTGCAATTGGACAAGTGAAATGTGACAGAAATACAACAATTGTACATTCCCAGGCCAAAAGATCACTATCAGATCCAAGTGACAACATACATGCTTCACAGAGCTACCATCTGAGAAGAACCACCCTGAGTATGTCGGGCAGCTCTCAGGTTATAGAAAATACCCTATTATTAGCAGGACAACTAAAGGAGCGAGAACTGCAACAGTTGGAGCCATTTCGATCAGAATTGTCACAACCAGTCCTGGTAACTGCAATACAAACTGTGCGCTCACAGGTGCACCAGCAACAACTCCTCTCTGATTCTGCCACAACAACATACTCAGATAGTGCAACACATACTGTAGTTGCAAGGCCTGGTAGGCTCCTAAGACATGGAGATAGAAATATGGGACATGAATTACTAGAAGGCACACCAACTGACAGTTCTATTCATTAGAATTGTCAATGTTGACAATGCAACACAGATCATGACCGTATCAGAGCTGATCAGGAGGGTGTGAAGGCACAAGGCATCCTCTTTTCCTTTCAGTTTTGATCTTGATAATGATCTGTGAATAAACAGATACTTTTTGTTAGTATCACAGTGTGCCATTGCCATTTAATATACCTTGCTTTGTCATATACCCTGGATGTAGTTATTTGTCACATCAGTCCAGCATGCACGTCCTGCTGCGGCTCTTGCTGCACCCTCTCCTGGTGATGGGGTACAAGGATAATCATCCTTGTTGAAGTCCTCGTTGTCATCTGATTCATCACTATCTGTTTCCAGAGTCAGACCCGATGCTGTGTAACATGGCACAAGTGGTTATTAGCCTACACCACACCCTGGCATTATATTCAAGTGCATCCCCACTTCTGTGAAGACAGAGGGCTCTGTCTTTCAATAAGCCCAATATCAAGAACAGATCTGGTGTACCTGTATGAAGTGTTATATCTCTGTTCTCTCTAGCCCCCATTACGAGGTGTGCAGAGTTTATTTACTGCATGGTTTTCAGTGATACATCCACTGTACACAATTACAAGTGTACCAGTTGTTTACACACTAAGGCCCTCATTCCAACCCTGGCGGTCTCTGACCGCCAGGGCGGAGGGCAGCGGAAGCACCGCCAACAGGCTGGCGGTGCTTCCAGGGCTATTCTGACCGCGGCGGTAAAGCCGCGGTCAGAAAAGGGGAACCGGCGGTTTCCCGCCGGTTTTCCCCTGGCCCAGGGAATCCTCCATGGCGGCGCTGCTTGCAGCGCCGCCATGGGGATTCCGACCCTCTTCCCGCCAGCCTGTTTCTGGGGGTTTTCACCGCCAGAACCAGGATGGCGGGAACGGGTGTCGTGGGGCCCCTGGGGGCCTCTGCACTGCCCATGCCACTGGCATGGGCAGTGCAGGGGCACCCTAACAGGGCCCCATACAGATTTTCACTGTCTGCATTGCAGACAGTGAAAATCGCGACGGGATCCACTGCACCCGTCGC
Organism: Pleurodeles waltl; assembly: GCF_031143425.1. Taxonomy (NCBI): domain Eukaryota; kingdom Metazoa; phylum Chordata; class Amphibia; order Caudata; family Salamandridae; genus Pleurodeles; species Pleurodeles waltl. The sequence continues at coordinate 612,718,673 of NC_090444.1, read as the reverse complement.
ACCCCTGCAACACCGCCGGCTCCATTCGGAGCCGGCCTCTGTGTTGCAGGGCCTTTCCCACTGGGCCGGCGGGCGCCAGAGCGGCCAAATGGCGGTAACCGCATGGCGGGCGGCTACCGCCGCGGCCAGAATGACCGCCTAAGTATTTCTAGATGCTGTAATAAACATTGAATCACCACGTTAAGTATTTCTGGGTGCTGCAAACAGCTGAAGCCAATCTATTGCTGTGGTTGTGATTTATAGACAACGTATTTACAATCTGGCCCAGAGAAGAGGAATGTCTTGTTAAATTTAATTCCTAAATAAATGAAAATGGTGTGAATGTGGATCTAACATTTGAAATGAGCAAATCAAAGGCAAGAGATATGAATGATTTGGGACTCGCAAATCGGTCGCAAATAGGTTAGCAACTGAAAAAGTGGTATTATTTCATGTATGAACTCCATTCACTAACCAAAAACAGCGATGTGAATCAATATTTTTGCTGACTGATATTTGTGTGTTGCAAATACAGAATCTGCATTTGCGGCTTGCAAATCTGGGGCCAGATGCAGGAAACACTTTGCGAGTCGCAAATGGCAAAATCTGCCATTTGCGACTCGCAAATGCGTGTTTCCAATGCAGAAATGCATTTCAGAATCGCAAATAGGAAGGGGTGTTCCCTTCCTATTTGCGATTCGTAGTGGTTTGCAATACCATTTGCAACCGCATATGCGGTCGCAAATGGTGTCGCAGTTACCATCCACTTGAAGTGGATGGTAACCCACTCACAAATTGGAAGGGGTCCCCATGGGACCCCTTCCCCTTTGTGAATGGACCCAAAACTATTTTTTCAGGGCAGGTAGTGGTCCAAGGGACCACTACCTGCCCTGAAAAAATACCGAAACTAAAGGTTTCGTTTTTTTTTTTAAGTGCAGCTCGTTTTCCTTTAAGGAAAACGGGCTACACTTAAAAAAAAAAAACTGCTTTATTTAAAAGCAGTCACGAACATGGAGGTCTGCTGACTACAGCAGGCCTCCATGTTTGCGAGTGCCTATAGTCGGTATGGGGCCGCAATTTGCGACCCACCTCATTAATATTAATGAGGTGGGTCTCTGCGACCCCATACCGACTCGCAGACGGTGTCTGAGACACCGTTCTGCATTGCAAATTGCGACTTGCAATTTGCGAGTCGGAAGGACTCGCAAATTGCAAGTCGCAATTTGCAATTTTCCTACATCTGGCCCCTTATGTTTAAGACCGTCGCAATTAGCGACTAGACACAAAAATGGCCGATTGCACATGCAATTTTGAATTGATTTGTTTCAGGAGGTACCTAGGTGCAAACTATAAAAGTTGTCCCAGAAGGCATCGGGGTTTCCACAACAGCTTCATTGTATATGATAGTTAGGAGGATGCAACTACTTACTGCTCAGCAGAGGAGGAGGAGGAGGAGGAGACAAGAGGCAATCTTCAGAACCAGGCTTACCATTTTTCCAACAGACAAACGGAGAAATCTTAGAAAAGTACAGGCTAAGTAGTGCAGTGAGATTAGATTTGATTGAATTGCTGAAAGCACACCTTGAAAGCAGTACTCTGCACAGCACTTCTATCCACACTCATGTGCCGGTGTTGTGCTGCACCTTTTGGCCTTGGGCAGTTACCAGAGTGTGGTTTCTGTTGCTGGTTGGGTGTCAAAAAGTGCACTGCTTCAGTTTTTGCGGAAGTTCCTAGATGCCATGCTTCTAAACATCAGCAGGTACATATACCTACCCAGGAATGCGGAGGAAACTCAAAGAACAGAGTTAAACTTTACAGGGTGGCCAAATTCCCCATGTCTTTGGGTGTGCAGATGGATCACATGTTCCTAATTGACCTCTAGCCCATGTAGAATACCTGTTTTGGAATAGGAAAAATACACATTAACTCAGTATCCAAGTTGCTTGTGTAATTATAGATGTTGTGGCAAAATACCCAGGGATCACCTATGACTCATACATCTTCAGGCACATTGGAATACTCCTACCTCTGGAAGGAAGGAATTTTGAGTATGGCTATTTATTAAGTAATATGATGCTTCCTCACAACACACCTGAATGTGATCTTCAAATTTCAGGTTCTCACACTTTCGTATTTTGTTTCAGGTTAAAGCGCATATTTGGTAAGGCTTTGGATACGTATCCCATACCTAGCCACAGCAAACCAAAAATGAAAGTCATTACAACATAGCTCATCAACGCACCAGAGCAGTGATTGAATGAATATTTGGCATGCCTAAATCAAGATTTCAGTGCCTTCACAAGAGTGGAGGTGCACAACAGTATGTTCCTGAGAGAGCCTGGAAAATTGTTGCAAAATATGCCATGTTGCACAACATAATGACCCTACTTATCACTTTGGAGTACACTGATTCTGAAGATGAGAATCATGAAACACCTCTTCAGCTGCTTGGAGATCAGAGGATAGCACTAAAGGGGAGATGCAGACAGGATCACATTGCAACAAATTACTTCTCAAGGTAAATTCTGTGTGACACTACACTCACTAAACTGATGAAAGCAGTGTTGATGCAGCGAACTACAGCAACCTTTTGTGCCAGGCTACTATATTCATTGTTTAGGTTGTAAACAGTATGATAACCAAGTGGTCAGTAAAGTACAAACAAATGTTGGTTACAATACCAAAATAACTACAACCATGCTAATATTATCTAACAATATGATGTGTCCAACACTGCTTCCTGTGGCTACATCCAACATGGCCTGCCCCTCCAGCAGGAGTACGGCTGCTGCTGTGTCGCAGGGCACGTGCATCACTGGCAGAAATGCTGCTAACACTTGAGATGTCTTTGCTATCCTGAGAGACATCTCCAACACCACCTTCTATCTGTGCATTTTGTAGCACTTCAACTGCAGATGTGAAATGCCCCAAACCCCAGATAATTCCACTACTAGAGTGTCCCATTTCCACCTGCAGGGTAACTGTTCTTCTTGATAGGGTGCTGTGGCATTGGCCAAATAACCAATGGAACAGGTTAGGCTGTCCATTCTATATGCAGCGGAACAATCTCAATGACTTTGATAGGCACATTCAGTCCCCTTGTGCTGGCATATTTCCTGAATGGTAGTGGTGGGCAGTCCACATTGGTATTCATGGTAGTCAGTTTTGTTCCTCTGCTCTCAAATCCAAATGAAATGTATTGCTGCATGTTCTGTATCTTCCTGTTCATGAGTTTCATCTGCTTGTGTTGCAGACGTTGAATTTGGATCATGGACGCCTCAAGGTCTCCAAACAACTGTGCGTTGGCTTCAGGATCTACAGTGTGACGTGCCACATGGCACCGACTGCACCCATGCCCTGGAACACGCTGCTGTTGTTGCCTCATACATAGGTGCCGGATTGGACTGGTTGTCAGAGTGACTTTGTTGTCTTCTATTAATGCTGCGTGTGCTGACAATGAGGTAGTGCTACATTGGGTTGGTGCTGTGCTTGGGTGACTGTTGATGTGGATGGATCCTCAGCTGCCATGTTTGTGTCCTCCACTCCCTCCAAATTGGTGTCATCACTAACTACCTCAGGGAGATCTGTGGGAAATAATGAAATTCTGTTTACTCACCAATATGATGAGATATCAATGTGAATGGTTTGATAGCAGTACCTCAATACATGTATGCATTTAAGTCATGTGCTGATTCTTTGACTAAATGCCCCATAATGCACTATAATGGTAATTTTTTTGACTTACTTGGGGAACAACCATCTGATGTATGCTACAGTTCTATGTGGACTTAGACATAGATGTAAGGTCTGAGATGTGACAATAGAAAAGAAATTACACTTACTTTATGAGGTTCCAGGTGCTGAGATATTGATCTTCCCAAATCCTACAACATACTCAGGCTCCTGTGTGGTCTCAGCCATGGTCTCCAGAGCAGTGGGTGGGAGTACAGTTTGGGGGGCACCTTCTGTTAACCAGGATTCCGATAGTCATGTTGCCACCATTTTTTTTACTATGCAACCTGAGAGTGGTGAAGAAAATAGCATTTTCCGAAATTGCAATGCAACTTAATACCAACTTGCAATTTGTGTGCTCAACTGTACGCACTTAAAGAATTGCAATTTCCTATTTGTGATTAGCAGAGATTTTCAATTAGGAAATCATAATTCTTTACATGCATACATCTAGCCCCTAGTGTTTGCTTTCTTGACTGTGAAGGTTTTGTACTTGAAACAAATTACAAAGCACATTATTTATAAAACAGACCAATGTCAATAAGGTGTTGCATGATTCATCTGTGCACTCGAAACAGATTAATGCAGTGCCAGATGTACAAAGCATTTTTCTTGTTGCAAACGACCTAATTTGTAGAATCAGTTTGTCTGCAACTAGAAAAATGCTTTTACAAATGTAAAAAATGCAAAATGTAATTCAGTAACTTGTTACTGAATAGCCTTTTGCATTTGCGAGTCAGTATTTGGACGGGGTGTGTTTTAGGCATCCCTTCCAAATATCAAATCAGTATTTTATGTGTTACTGTTTTGAGACCGAAGTCCATCTGGGAAACGGTAATACTTTACCACCAGTTTAAAACCCCTTCCCCTTTGAGCATGTAAAGAAAAATATTTTTTAGACTACTGCCTACTTTAAAAAAATTAAACTTTAACGTTTTCTTTTTTTCTTTTTAAATGCATCCCATTTTCCTTTGAGGAAAACGGGCTGCTTCTAAAAAATAAAGATTGTTTTACTAAAAAGCAAACACCGACAAGGTGGTCTGTTAACCTCAGCAGGCCACCATCCCTGTGATGGCTGTGATTCCTAATGGGTCCCAAACTGCAGCCTATCTTCATGAGGTAGGTCATATTGCAAGCAACAAGGAACACCTAAATGAAATTCAATGAGTTTCACACATTAGGAATACCAATTTCCTAATTGCGATTCAGAGAGGATCACAATTAGGAAATTGGTATGACTAATGTGTGAAACTCATTGAATTTCATTTAGGTGAAATACATTTCATTTTTAAGTATTACTTTTAAATCTTGAACCTGTGGTTCTTAAAATAAACTAAGAAAATATATTTTTCTACACAAAAACCTATTGGCTTGGAATTGTCTATGAGTGTGTGTTCCTCATTTATTGCCTGTGTGTGTACAACAAATGCTTAACACTACCCTCTGATAAGCCTACTGCTCGACCACACTACCACAAAATAGAGCATTAGAATTATCTCTTTTTGCCACTATCTTACCTCTAAGGGGAACCCTTGGACTCTGTGCATACTATTCCTTACTTTGAAATAGTGCATGCAGAGCCAACTTCCTACATTGGTGAATCAGCGGTGGGGTACAAGACTTTGCATTTGCTGGACTACTCAGCCAATACCTGATCACACAACTAAATTCAAAAAAGTGTCATTAGAAACAGATTTTTTAAATTTGAGCTATTTTTCTACATTTTTAAAAGTCCTACTAGGGCCTTGGGTTAGTCCCTGCTAGCATTTCTTTTAGAGTTTAAAAGTTTTGTAAAAGTTTGAATTAAGTTCTAGAGATAGTTTTAGATTCTTAAAAAGTATTCCAACCTTTAGAGAAATAATGTCTACTGCAGAAGAGATAGTGATGGAACTCAACCTCACCCCTTACCTGCATATTAGGATGTCAGAGTTAAGGTCTCTCTGCAAAATCAAAAAGATTAAAACTGGTTCAAACCCTACCAAAGTACAGCTCCAGAAGCTTTTGGCAGAGTTTGCTAAAAACAACCCCTCTGATGATACCTTCCCAGAGGGGGAAGCTAGTGATGTGGAGGAATTCCCACCGCCAGTCCTAGTTAGGGAGACCAGGGTTTCTCCAACCCTGTCTCCACAAGTGATAGTCAGAGATGCTGCTTCTTTCACAGGAGAGTCCAGCAACTCTGGAAGCATTGAGGGCAGCCTCAATGAAGAGGACCTCCTGCTAGCCAGGATGGCCAAAAGATTGGCTTTGGAGAGACAGCTCCTAGCCATAGAAAGGGAAAGACAAGAGATGGGTTTTGGTCCCATCAATGGTGGCAGCAACATAAATAGGATCAGAGATTCTCCTGACAAGACTAGGGTAACCAAAACTTCCACTGGGGGCGACCAAAAAAAAGGGGTTACAAAGCCTCCCCAGGAGAAAGTGGGTGACACTAGAAATAAAGAAAAAGAGTCCTCTGTAGGCCCCCAAAAACCAGACCAGGTGGGTGGGCCCCAAGACACAACCCAAAACAAAGGTGGGTACCAGGGTAAGAACTGGGATGCCACTAAGGCATGGTGCCAAAACTGTAGACAGACAGGGCACCACACCAAGGACACTTCTTGTCCCAAAAACAAAACCCCTTGCAAAATCCCAGGGGTGACCAGTGTAGCCATTGGGGATGACTTCTCAGATGAAGAGGACTTCATAGCCTTCAACTGGAAAAAGGGCCCAACAGGTGAGTTGGAGATTCCAGAGGGAAGTAGACACTTCCACCACCTACTGGTGAATGGAATCCCAGCCACTGCCCTGAGAGACACTTGTGCCAGTCACACTATTGTGCATGACAGGCTGGTGTTCTCAAACCAGTACATCCCAGGTGAGACTGCCAGAGTAAGAGTTATCCCAGACAGGGTCACTGATAAGCCTGTGGCTTTTGTGCCCATAGAAGTGGGTGGGACATTTAGCTGGAGAAGGGTGGTAGTCAGTACAGACCTCCCCCTTGATGGTCTCAATGGAAATGACTTCCCAGAGGTTAGTCAGAGTCCAAGAGAGGAATTGGTACAGTGCCAGTCCTCTCCCAAGGATTCTGGAGGTGCTACCCCTGCAGTAACTGCAAGTAGGCCCCAGAAGAAAAAGAAAAGAAAACAGAGTAGGAAGGGTGGATAACCTTTAGCCAAGGTTCCAGCAAGCCAAGGAGATTCTGCTCCAGTAGGGGAGAACTCCAAAAATGGAACTGGTAAAGTCCAACCTGACCCACAAGAAGTCCTGGCTAGTCAAACAACTGTTAAAACTGAGTGGGTGGCTCCTCAGTTAATAGAAGAAAGAGTGGAAGAAGGGTGTTTACTACAAGATGTAGTAACCCCCCACTCTAACAAAGCAGACAGGCACCCTGAACCCAAAGAAGCCTGTAACTTAGCCCCTTCCCTTGTAGGTGAAGAGCTAAAGGTGTGGTTCTGGGCACTGACAGCTGTCAGTTGCCTCTGCTGGGTGTTAGCCTTTATGGCTGCACAATCCTTGGCATGGTGGTCTGACCCCATGCCAAACAGCAAGTTAGGCCCCCTGGCCCTATTGGTCATGGTGGGGTTACTCCAGCTCTGGGTAACCTCTTTGGGTAAGCTAGGGGTGACCCTGGCTAAGATAAGATTAGCAGAGGTGGATACCTCTAACCCCAAAATAGAGAGAATGGGTGAAGACATTAAAAGCACATACAAGAGGCAATTCAGGCTAGGTCCTATCACTGTGGAAGTGGGCCAGTTCCCCAGAGGGAATGACCTGAACAGGAGGATGTAAGGCAGAGTAGGCCCTGCATCAAACCAGCATATTTCCTCTACTCTTCCTCGCCTGACAGACTAGGAAGAGTCTCCCAGCTTTGGCTGAGTCTCCTGGCCTGTGGGCTGGGGGGGGGGGGAGCTTGTGTAAGGAAATGGCTCCCTGTTGCAATTACCCCCCACTTTTTGCCTGATACTGATGATGACTTGACTGAGAAGTGTGCTGGGACCCTGCTAACCAGGCCCCAGCACCAGTGTTCTTTCACCTAAAATGTACCATTGTCTCTACAATTGGCACAACCCTGGCACCCAGGTAAGTCCCTTGTAACTGGTACCCCTGGTACCAAGGGCCCTGATGCCAGGGGAGGTCTCTAAGGGCTGCAGCCTGTCTTATGCCACCCTAGGGACCCCTCACTCATCACAGACACACTGCTTGCCAGCTTGTGTGTGCTGGTGGGGAGAAAATGACTAAGTCGACATGGCACTCCCCTCAGGGTGCCATGCCAACCTCACACTGCCTATGGCAGAGGTAAGTCACCCCTCTAACAGGCCTTACATTCCTAAGGCAGGGTGCACTATACCACAGGTGAGGGCATAAGTGCATGAGCACTATGCCCCTACAGGGTCTAAGCAAAACCTTAGACATTGTAAGTGCAGGGTAGCCATAAGAGTATATGATCTGTGAGTCTGTCAAAAATGAACTCCACAGCTCCATAATGGCTACACTGAATACTGGGAAGTTTGGTATCAAACTTCTCAGAATAATAAACCCACACTGATGCCAGTGATGGATTTATTAAAAAATGCACACAGAGGGCATCTTAGAGATGCCCCCTGTATTTTACCCAATTGTTCAGTGCAGGACTGACTGGTCTGTGCCAGCCTGCTGCTGAGAGACGAGTTTCTGACCCCATGTGGTGAGGGCCTTTGTGCTCTCTGAGGACAGAAACAAAAGCCTGCTCTGGGTGGAGGTGCTTCACACCTCCCCCCTGCAGGAACTGTAACATCTAACAGTGAGCATCAAAGGCTCAGGCTTCTTGTTACAATGCCCCAGGGCAATCCAGCTAGTGGAGATGCCTGCCCCCTGGACACAGCCCCCACTTTTGGCGGCAAGCCCAGGAGAGATAATGAGAAAAACAAGGAGGAGTCACCCACCAGTCAGGACAGCCCCTAAGGTGTCCTGAACTGAGGTGACCCCTGCCTTTAGAAATCCTCCATCTTGATTTTGGAGGATTCCCCCAATAGGAATAGGGATGTGCCCCCTCCCCTCAAGGAGGAGGCACAAAGAGGGTGTAGCCACCCTCAAGGACAGTAGCCATTGGCTACTGCCCTCCCAGACCTAAACACACCCCTAAATTCAGTATTTAGGGGCTCCCCAGAACCTAGGAAACTAGATTCCTGCAACCTAAGAAGAAGAAGGACTGCTGAGCTGAAAACCTGCAGAGAAGACGGAGACACCAACTGCTTTGGCCCCAGCTCTTCCGGCCTGTCTCCCCACTTCTAAAGACACTGCTCCAGCGACACGTTCCACAGGGTCCAGCAACCTCTGAAGCCTCAGAGGACTACCCTGCATCTAGAAGGACCAAGAACTCCTGAGGACAGCGGCTCTGTTCCACAAAGACTGCAACTTTACAACAAAGAAGCAACTTTGAAACAACACACGTTTCCCGCCGGAAGCGTGAGACTTTGCACTCTGCACCCAACTCCCCCGGCTCGACTTGTGGAGAACTAACACCACAGGGAGGACTCCCTGGTGACTACGAGACCGTGAGTAGCCAGAGTTGACCCCCCTGAGCCCCCACAGCGACGCCTGCAGAGGGAAACCCGAGGCTCCCCCTGACCGCGACTGCCTGCTTCAAAGACCCAACGCCTGGTAAAGACACTGCACCCGCAGCCCCCAGGACCTGAAGGATCTGACCTCCAGTGCAGGAGCGACCACCAGGTGGCCCTCTCCCTTGCCCAGGTGGTGGCTACCCCGAGGAGCCACCCCCTTGCCCGCCTGCACCGCTGAAGAGACCCCTTGGTCTCCCATTGAATCCTATTGCGAACCCGACGCCTGTTTGCACACTGCACCCGGCCTCCCCCGTGCCGCTGAGGGTGTACTTTTTGTGCTGACTTGTGTCCCCCCGGTGCCCTACAAAACCCCCCTGGTCTGTCCTCCGAAGACGCGGGTACTTACCTGTTGGCAGACTGGAACCGGGGCACCCCCTTCTCCATTGAAGCCTATGTGTTTTGAGCACCACTTTGACCTCTGCACCTGACCGGCTCTGAGCTGCTGGTGTGGTAACTTTGGGGTTGCCCTGAACCCCCAACGGTGGGCCACCTTGGACCCAACTGTGAACCCTGTAGGTGATTTACTTACCTGCAAAACTAACAAACACTTACCTCCCCCAGGAACTGTTGAAAATTGCACTGTGTCCAGTTTTAAAATAGCTATTTGCCATTTGTGTGAAAACTGTATATGATATTTTGCTAATTCAAAGTTCCTAAAGTTCCTAAGTGAAATACCTTTCATTTGAAGTATTACTTGTAAATCTTGAACCTGGGGTTCTTAAAATAAACTAAGAAAATATATTTTTCTACACAAAAACCTATTGGCCTGGCATTGTCTCTGAGTGTGTGTTCCTCATTTATTGCCTGTGTGTGTACAACAAATGCTTACCACTACCCTCTGATAAGCCTACTACTCGACCACACTACCACAAAATAGAGCATTAGAATTATCTATTTTTGCCACTATCTTACCTCTAAGGGTAACCCTTGGACTCTGTGCATACTATTCCTTACTTTGAAATAGTGCATACAGAGCCAACTTCCTACATTGGTGGATCAGCGGTGGGGTACAAGACTTTGCATTTGCTGGACTACTCAGCCAATACATGATCACACGACTAAATACCAAAAATTGTCATGAGAAACAGATTTTTGAAATTTGAGCTATTTTTCAAAATTTTAAAAAGTCCTGCTAGCGCCTTGTGTAAGTCCCTGTTAGCATTTCTTTGAGAGTTTAAACGTTTTGTAAAAGTTTGAATTAAGTTCTAGAGATAGTTTTAGATTCTTAAAAAGTATTCCAACTTTTAGAGAAATAATGTCTACTGCAGAAGAGATAGTGATGGAACTCAACCTCACCCCTTACCTGCATCTTAGGATGTCAGAGTTAAGGTCTCTCTGCAAAATCAAAAAGATTAAAACTGGTTCAAACCCTACCAAAGTACAGCTCCAGGAGCTTTTGGCAGAGTTTGCTAAAAACAACCCCTCTGATGATACCTTCCCAGAGGGGGAAGCTAGTGATGTGGAGGAATTCCCACCCCCAGTCCTAGTTAGGGAGACCAGGGTTTCTCCAACCCTGTCTCCACAAGTGATAGTCAGAGATGCTGCTTCTCTCACAGGAGAGTCCAGCAACTCTGGGAGCATTGAGGGCAGCCTCAATGAAGAGGACCTCCTGCTAGCCAGGATGGCCAAAAGATTGGCTTTGGAGAGACAGCTCCTAGCCATAGAAAGGGAAAGACAAGAGATGGGTTTTGGTCCCATCAATGGTGGCAGCAACATAAATAGGGTCAGAGATTCTCCGGACATGTTGAAAATCCCTAAAGGGATTGTAACTAAATATGAAGATGGTGATGACATCACCAAATGGTTCACAACTTTTGAGAGGGCTTGTGCAACCAGAAAAGTAAACAGATCTCACTGGGGTGCTCTCCTTTGGGAAATGTTCACTGGAAAGTGTAGGGATAGACTCCTCACACTCTCTGGAAAAGATGCAGAATCCTATGACCTCATGAAGGCTACCCTGATTGAGGGCTTGGGATTCTCCACTGAGGAGTACAGGATTAGGTTCAGGGGGGGCTCAAAAATCCTCGAGCCAGACCTGGGTTGATTTTGTAGACTACTCAGTGAAAACACTGGATGGTTGGGTAATTGGAAATGAAGTGCATGACTATGTTGGGCTTTATAATTTGTTTATGAAAGAACACATTTTAAGTAACTGCTTCAATGAAAAGTTGCATCAGTATCTGGTAGACCTAGGTCCAATTTCTCCCCAAGAATTGGGAAAGAAGGCAGACCACTGGGTCAAGACTAGGGTAACCAAAACTTCCACTGGGGGTGACCAAAAGAAAGGGGTTACAAAGCCTCCCCAGGAGAAAGTGGGTGACACTAGAAATAAAGAAAAAGAGTCCTCTGTAGGCCCACAAAAACCAGACCAGGTGGGTGGGCCCCAAGACACAACCCAAAACAAAGGTGGGTACCAGGGTAAGAACTGGGATGCCACTAAGGCATGGTGCCAAAACTGTAGACAGACAGGGCACCACACCAAGGACACTTCATGTCCCAAAAACAAACCCCCTAGCAAAATCCCAGGGGTGACCAGTGTAGCCATTGGGGTGACTCCTCAGATGAGGAGGCCTTCATAGCCTTCAACTGGAAAAAGGGCCCAACAGGTGAGTTGGAGATTCCAGAGGGAAGTAGACACTTCCACCACCTACTGGTGAATGGAATCCCAGCCACTACCCTGAGAGACACTTGTGCCAGTCACACTATTGTGCATGACAGGCTGGTGTTCTCAAACCAGTACATCCCAGGTGAGACTGCCAGAGTAAGAGTTAGCCCAGACAGGGTCACTGATAGGCCTGTGGCTTTTGTGCCCATAGAAGTGGGTGGGACTTTTAGCTGGAGAAGGGTGGTAGTCAGTACAGACCTCCCCCTCGATTGTTGTAGGAAAGTACCATCTTGCCTGGCATGTTACCCCCATTTTTCACTGTATATATGTTGTTTTAGTTGTATGTGTCACTGGGACCCTGGTAACCCAGGGCCCCAGTGCTCATAAGTGTGCCTGTATGTGTTACCTGTGTAGTGACTAACTGTCTCACTGAGGCTCTGCTAATCAGAACCTCAGTGGTTATGCTCTCTCATTTCTTTCCAAATTGTCACTGACAGGCTAGTGACCATTTTTACCAATTTACATTGGCTTACTGGAACACCCTTATAATCCCCTAGTATATGGTACTGAGGTACCCAGGGTATTGGGGTTCCAGGAGATCCCTATGGGCTGCAGCATTTCTTTTGCCACCCATAGGGAGCTCTGACAATTCTTACACAGGCCTGCCACTGCAGCCTGAGTGAAATAACGTCCACGTTATTTCACAGCCATTTTACACTGCACTTAAGTAACTTATAAGTCACCTATATGTCTAACCTTTACCTGGTAAAGGTTAGGTGCAAAGTTACTTAGTGTGAGGGCACCCTGGCACTAGCCAAGGTGCCCCCACATTGTTCAGAGCCAATTCACTGAACTTTGTGAGTGCGGGGACACCATTACACGCGTGCACTACATATAGGTCACTACCTATATGTAGCTTCACCATGGTAACTCCGAATATGGCCATGTAACATGTCTATGATCATGGAATTGCCCCCTCTATGCCATCCTGGCATTGTTGGGACAATTCCATGATCCCAGTGGTCTGTAGCACAGACCCTGGTACTGCCAGACTGCCCTTCCTGGGGTTTCTCTGCAGCTGCTGCTGCTGCCAACCCCTCAGACAGGCAGCTGCCCTCCTGGGGTCCAGCCAGGCCTGGCCCAGGATGGCAGAACAAAGAACTTCCTCTGAGAGAGGGTGTGACACCCTCTCCCTTTGGAAAATGGTGTGAAGGCAGGGGAGGAGTAGCCTCCCCCAGCCTCTGGAAATGCTTTGTTGGGCACAGAGGTGCCCAATTCTGCATAAGCCAGTCTACACCGGTTCAGGGACCCCTTAGCCCCTGCTCTGGCGCGAAACTGGACAAAGGAAAGGGGAGTGACCACTCCCCTGACCTGCACCTCCCCTGGGAGGTGTCCAGAGCTCCTCCAGTGTGCTCCAGACCTCTGCCATCTTGGAAACAGAGGTGCTGCTGGCACACTGGACTGCTCTGAGTGGCCAGTGCCACCAGGTGACGTCAGAGACTCCTTGTGATAGGCTCCTTCAGGTGTTAGTAGCCTTTCCTCTCTCCTAGGTAGCCAAACCCTCTTTTCTGGCTATTTAGGGTCTCTGTCTCTGGGGAAACTTTAGATAACGAATGCATGAGCTCAGCCGAGTTCCTCTGCATCTCCCTCTTCACCTTCTGATAAGGAATCGACCGCTGACCGCGCTGGAAGCCTGCAAACCTGCAACATAGTAGCAAAGACGACTACTGCAACTCTGTAACGCTGATCCTGCCGCCTTCTCGACTGTTTTCCTGCTTGTGCATGCTGTGGGGGTAGCCTGCCTCCTCTCTGCACCAGAAGATCCGAAGAAATCTCCCGTGGGTCGACGGAATCTTCCCCCTGCAACCGCAGGCACCAAAAAGCTGCATCTCCGGTCCCTTGGGTCTCCTCTCAGCACGACGAGCGAGGTCCCTCGAATCCAGCGACACCGTCCAAGTGACCCCCACAGTCCAGTGACTCTTCAGCCCAAGTTTGGTGGAGGTAAGTCCTTGCCTCACCTCGCTGGGCTGCATTGCTGGGAACCGCGACTTTGCAAGCTTCTCCGGCCCCTGTGCACTTCAGGCGGAAATCCTTCGTGCACAGCCAAGCCAGGGTCCACGGCACTCTAACCTGCATTGCACGACTTTCTAAGTTGGTCTCCGGCGACGTGGGACTCCTTGGTGCAACTTCGGCGAGCACCGTTTCACGCATCCTCGTAGTGCCTGTTTCTGGCACTTCTCCGGGTGCTACCTGCTTCAGTGAGAGCTCCTTGTCTTGCTCGACGTCCCCTCTCTCTGCAGGTCCAATTTGCGACCTCCTGGTCCCTCCTGGGCCCCAGCAGCGTCCAAAAACGCCAAACGCACGATTTGCGTGTAGCAAGGCTTGTTGGCGTCCATCCGGCGGGAAAACACTTCTGCACGACTCTCCAAGGCGTGGGGGATCCATCCTCCAAAGGGGAAGTCTCTAGCCCTTGTCGTTCCTGCAGTATTCACAGTTCTTCAGCCTAGTAAGAGCTTCTTTGCACCAACCGCTGGCATTTCTTGGGCATCTGCCCATCTCCGAGCTGCTTGTGACTTTTGGACTTGGTCCCCTTGTTCCACAGGTACCTTCAGACAGGAATCCATCGTTGTTGCATTGCTGATTTGTGTTTTCCTTGCATTTTCCCTCTAACACGACTATTTTGTCCTTAGGGGAACTTTGGTGCACTTTGCACTCACTTTTCAGGGTCTTGGGGAGGGTTATTTTTCTAACTCTCACTATTTTCTAATAGTCCCAGCGACCCTCTACAAGGTCACCTAGGTTTGGGGTCCATTCGTGGTTCGCATTCCACTTCTGGAGTATATGGTTTGTGTTGCCCCTATCCCTATGTTTCCCCATTGCATCCTATTGTAACTATACATTGTTTGCACTGTTTTCTAAGACTATACTGCATATTTTTGCTATTGTGTATATATATCTTGTGTATATTTCCTATCCTCTTACTGAGGGTACACTCTAAGATACTTTGGCATATTGTCATAAAAATAAAGTACCTTTATTTTTAGTATAACTGTGTATTGTGTTTTCTTATGATATTGTGTATATGACACTAAGTGGTACTGTAGTAGCTTCACACGTCTCCTAGTTCAGCCTGAGCTGCTTTGCTAAGCTACCATTATCTATCAGCCTAAGCTGCTAGACACCCTATACACTAATAAGGGATAACTGGGCCTGGTGCAAGGTGCAAGTACCCCTTGGTACTCACTACAAGCCAGTCCAGCCTCCTACATTGGTTGTGCAGTGGTGGGATAAGTGCTTTGAGACTACTTACCACTCTTGTCATTGTACTTTTCATAAGAGAAAAATATACAAAACAAGGTCAGTGTATATACACATAGCCAAAAAGTTTTGCATTTCCTCTTTTCACTCTTTTCTAAGTGCTGAAAAGTACTTCTAAACTTTCAAAAAGTTCTTAAAAGTTTAAAAAGTTTTTTTTTCTGTCTTTCCAAAAAGTTCTGAAAACTTTTTTTTCTCTTTGTCTATCACTTTTACTCTCTCTAAAAAATGTCTGGCACAGGCCAAAAAGTTGAACTGTCCAAACTTGCATATGATCACCTTAGCTGGAAAGGAGCAAGGAGTCTCTGCATAGAGAGAGGTTTGAGTGTAGGGAAGAATCCTTCTTTAGAACTGTTAATTAATATGCTTAGAGTACAAGATAAGGCCATAAGTGCCCAATCTGTAGAAAAAGTAGCTAATGGTTCTCAATCTGATCCAGGGACTCCCCCAGGAAAAGGTTCAGGAAAGAAACTTCTCAGCCTGCCCATTACTAGACAGTCTAGCATAGTTGGTACAGAGGTTGAATCACATCATACTGATGATGTGCTCTCACATTATACTGGTAGCCAAGCTGTTAGGGTGCCCTCTGTAAGGGACAGGTCTCCTTCTGTTCATTCCCATCATACCTCTGTATCTAGAAATGTCCCTCCCACCCACCCTGATGACAGATTGTTAGAAAGGGAGCTCAATAGATTGAGAGTGGAGCAAACCAGACTGAAGCTCAAGAAGCAACAGCTGGATTTGGATAGACAGTCTTTAGAAATAGAGAGGGAAAGACAGAAGATGGGTTTAGATACCCATGGTGGCAGCAGCAGTATTCCCCATAGTCATCCTGCAAAAGAGCATGATTCCAGGAATCTGCATAAGATAGTTCCCCCTTACAAGGAGGGGGATGACATTAACAAGTGGTTTGCTGCACTTGAGAGGGCCTGTGCTGTACAGGATGTCCCTCAAAGGCAGTGGGCTGCTATCCTATGGCTATCATTTACTGGAAAAGGTAGGGATAGGCTCCTTACTGTAAAAGAAAATGATGCTAACAATTTCCAAGTTCTTAAGAATGCACTCCTGGATGGTTATGGCTTAACCACTGAACAGTACAGGATCAAGTTCAGAGATACCAAAAAGGAGTCTTCACAAGACTGGGTTGATTTCATTGACCAGGCAGTGAAGGCCTTGGAGGGGTGGTTACATGGCAGTAAAGTTACTGATTATGACAGCCTGTATAACTTAATCCTGAGAGAGCATATTCTTAATAATTGTGTGTCTGATTTGTTGCACCAGTACTTGGTGGACTCTGATCTGACCTCTCCCCAAGAATTGGGAAAGAAGGCAGACAAATGGGTCAGAACAAGAGTGAACAGAAAAGTTCATACAGGGGGTGACAAAGATGGCAACAAAAAGAAGGATGGTAAGTCTTCTGACAAGGGTGGGGACAAATCTAAAAATGAGTCTTCATCAGGCCCACAAAAACACTCTGGTGGGGGTGGTGGGCCCAAACCTTCCTCTAATCAGAACAAGGAAAGGAAACCATGGTGCTATTTATGTAAGATAAAAGGCCATTGGACAACAGATCCCAGTTGTCCAAAGAAAGGCACCACAGCTCATACCACTACAACCCCTACTGCTACACCTAGTGTCCCTACTAATAGCAGTGGTGGTGGGAGCAAACCTACTAATAGCCAATCCAAGGGAGTAGCTGGGCTCACTTTTGGTAATTTAGTTGGGGTTGGTCTGATTAGGGAGACCACAGAGGCTACTTTAGTCTCTGAAGGGGCTATTGACTTAGCCACTTTGGTTGCTTGCCCCCATAACTTGGAGAAGTACAAGCAACTAACCCTAATAAATGGTGTTGAGGTCCAGGCCTACAGGGACACAGGTGCCAGTGTCACAATGGTGATTGAGAAACTGGTGCACCCTGAACAACACATACTTGGACACCAGTACCAAGTAACCGATGCTCACAACATAACACAAAGCCACCCCATGGCTGTTGTAAATCTCAACTGGGGGGGGGTATCTGGTCCAAAGAAAGTTGTGGTAGCTTCAGATTTACCTGTAGACTGTCTATTAGGGAACGATTTGGAGACATCAGCTTGGTCAGATGTGGAGTTGGAGGCCCATGCAGCAATGCTGGGCATCCCAGGGCATATTTTTGCTTTGACAAGGGCTCAGGCCAAAAAGCAAAAAGGACAGGGAAGCTTGGATCCTGGAACAATGGACCAAGTGCTCCCTAAAGCTAGGGCTAGTAGAAGCAAACCACTTCCTACTATCCCTCCCTCTACAGTGGATTCTACTTCTGAGGAAGAAGAATTCCCTCCCTGTGCAGAACCTACACCAGAGGAGCTGGAAGCAGACACTGCTGAGCTTTTGGGTGAAGGGGGGCCTGCCAGAGAGGAGCTGAGTGTGGCACAGCAAACCTGTCCCACATTAGAGGGTCTCAGACAGCAAGCTGTCAAACAGGCTAATGGGGATGTCAGTGACTCACACAGAGTTTACTGGGAGGACAACCTCTTGTACACTGAGCAAAGGGATCCTAAACCTGGAGCTGCCAGGAGATTAGTGATTCCTCAGGAGTACAGAAAGTTCCTCCTAACACTGGCACATGACATTCCCTTAGCTGGGCACCTGGGTCAAATGAAAACTTGGGACAGATTGGTACCACTGTTTCATTGGCCTAGGATGTCTGAGGACACAAAAGATTTTTGTAAGTCCTGTGAAACCTGTCAAGCCAGTGGCAAGACAGGTGGCACTCCAAAGGCACCCCTTATCCCACTGCCTGTGGTTGGGGTTCCCTTTGAAAGGGTAGGGGTTGACATAGTTGGCCCCCTTGACCCTCCTACTGCTTCAGGCAATAGGTTTATCTTGGTGGTAGTGGACCATGCCACAAGATATCCTGAAGCTATTCCTTTAAGGACCACTACAGCTCCTGCAGTGGCAAAGGCCCTCCTGGGAATATTTTCCAGGGTGGGCTTCCCAAAGGAAGTAGTATCAGACAGAGGAAGCAATTTCATGTCTGCATACTTAAAGGCCATGTGGAAGGAGTGTGGTGTAACTTACAAGTTCACAACACCCTATCATCCACAAACAAATGGACTGGTGGAGAGATTTAATAAAACTCTCAAAGGCATGATTATGGGACTCCCTGAAAAACTCCGCAGGAGATGGGATATCCTTCTACCATGCCTCCTTTTTGCCTACAGGGAGGTACCCCAGAAAGGAGTGGGCTTCAGCCCCTTTGAACTTCTTTTTGGACACCCTGTTAGGGGTCCACTCACACTTGTAAAGGAGGGTTGGGAACAACCTTTAAAAGCTCCTAAGCAGGATATTGTGGACTATGTACTTGGCCTCAGATCAAGGATGGCTGAGTACATGAAAAAGGCCAGTAAAAACCTTCAGGCCAGCCAAGAGCTCCAGAAGCAATGGCATGATCAGAAGGCTGTTTTGGTTCAGTACCAACCAGGGCAGAAAGTGTGGGTCTTGGAGCCTGTGGCCCCAAGAGCACTCCAAGATAAATGGAGTGGTCCACACACAATTGTTGAAAAGAAGGGTGAAGTCACCTACTTGGTTGACTTAGGCACTGCCAGGAGTCCCCTTAGGGTGCTCCATGTCAACCGCCTGAAACCCTACTATGACAGGGCTGATCTCACCCTGCTCATGGCAACAGATGAGGGACAGGAAGAAGACAGTGATCCTCTACCTGATCTCTTCTCTTCCACAGAACAAGATGCTCTTGTGGAAGGGGTAGTTTTGGCTGATTGTCTTACTGCTGAGCAGAAAGATAATTGCATAAATCTCCTAGGACAATTTTCAGAACTCTTCTCCATTGTGCCAGGCACCACTTCTTGGTGTGAGCACACTATAGATACTGGAGACAGTTTACCTGTCAAAAGTAAGATCTATAGGCAGCCTGACCATGTCAGGGACTGCATAAAGCAAGAAGTTCAGAAGATGTTGGAACTAGGAGTGGTTGAGCACTCTGACAGTCCATGGGCTTCTCCTGTGGTACTGGTACCAAAACCCAATTCTAAAGATGGAAAGAAGGAAATGAGGTTTTGTGTAGACTATAGAGGTCTCAACTTGGTAACCAAAACAGATGCTCACCCTATACCCAGGGCAGATGAGCTAATAGATACACTGGCATCTGCCAAGTATCTAAGCACTTTTGATTTGACTGCAGGGTATTGGCAGATCAAAATGTCAGAAGATGCTAAACCTAAGACTGCATTTTCTACCATTGGAGGACATTACCAGTTTACTGTAATGCCTTTTGGTTTGAAAAATGCACCTGCCACTTTTCAGAGGTTGGTGAACACAGTCCTGCAAGGGCTGGAAGCTTTCAGTGCAGCATATTTGGATGATATAGCTGTCTTTAGCTCCAGCTGGGATGATCACCTGGTCCACCTTTGGAAAGTTTTGGAGGCCCTGCAAAAGGCAGGCCTCACTATCAAGGCTTCAAAGTGCCAGATAGGGCAGGGTAAAGTGGTTTATCTGGGACACCTTGTTGGTGGGGAACAGATTGCACCACTTCAGGGGAAAATCCAAACTATTATTGATTGGATTCCCCCTACCACTCAGACTCAGGTGAGAGCCTTCCTAGGCCTCACTGGGTATTACAGGAGGTTCATTAAGAACTATGGCTCCATTGCAGCCCCTCTTAATGACCTCACATCCAAGAAAATGCCTAAAAAGGTATTATGGACAGCAAACTGTCAGAAAGCTTTTGAGGAGCTGAAGCAGGCCATGTGCTCTGCACCTGTCCTGAAAAGCCCTTGTTACTCAAAAAAATTCTATGTCCAAACTGATGCATCTGAATTAGGAGTAGGGGCAGTCCTATCACAACTTAATTCTGAGGGCCAGGATCAACCTGTTGCTTTTATTAGTAGAAGGTTGACCCCTAGAGAAAAGCGTTGGTCTGCCATTGAGAGGGAGGCCTTTGCTGTGGTCTGGGCTCTGAAGAAGTTGAGGCCATACCTGTTTGGCACTCACTTCATTGTTCAGACAGACCACAAACCTCTACTTTGGCTAAAACAAATGAAAGGTGAAAATCCTAAATTGTTGAGGTGGTCCATATCCCTACAGGGAATGGACTATACAGTGGAACATAGACCTGGGAGTAGCCACTCCAATGCAGATGGACTCTCCAGATATTTCCACTTAGACAATGAAGACTCATCAGGTAATGGCTAGTCTTATTGTCCTTCGTTTGGGGGGGGGTTGTGTAGGAAAGTACCATCTTGCCTGGCATGTTACCCCCATTTTTCACTGTATATATGTTGTTTTAGTTGTATGTGTCACTGGGACCCTGGTAACCCAGGGCCCCAGTGCTCATAAGTGTGCCTGTATGTGTTACCTGTGTAGTGACTAACTGTCTCACTGAGGCTCTGCTAATCAGAACCTCAGTGGTTATGCTCTCTCATTTCTTTCCAAATTGTCACTGACAGGCTAGTGACCATTTTTACCAATTTACATTGGCTTACTGGAACACCCTTATAATCCCCTAGTATATGGTACTGAGGTACCCAGGGTATTGGGGTTCCAGGAGATCCCTATGGGCTGCAGCATTTCTTTTGCCACCCATAGGGAGCTCTGACAATTCTTACACAGGCCTGCCACTGCAGCCTGAGTGAAATAACGTCCACGTTATTTCACAGCCATTTTACACTGCACTTAAGTAACTTATAAGTCACCTATATGTCTAACCTTTACCTGGTAAAGGTTAGGTGCAAAGTTACTTAGTGTGAGGGCACCCTGGCACTAGCCAAGGTGCCCCCACATTGTTCAGAGCCAATTCACTGAACTTTGTGAGTGCGGGGACACCATTACACGCGTGCACTACATATAGGTCACTACCTATATGTAGCTTCACCATGGTAACTCCGAATATGGCCATGTAACATGTCTATGATCATGGAATTGCCCCCTCTATGCCATCCTGGCATTGTTGGGACAATTCCATGATCCCAGTGGTCTGTAGCACAGACCCTGGTACTGCCAGACTGCCCTTCCTGGGGTTTCTCTGCAGCTGCTGCTGCTGCCAACCCCTCAGACAGGCAGCTGCCCTCCTGGGGTCCAGCCAGGCCTGGCCCAGGATGGCAGAACAAAGAACTTCCTCTGAGAGAGGGTGTGACACCCTCTCCCTTTGGAAAATGGTGTGAAGGCAGGGGAGGAGTAGCCTCCCCCAGCCTCTGGAAATGCTTTGTTGGGCACAGAGGTGCCCAATTCTGCATAAGCCAGTCTACACCGGTTCAGGGACCCCTTAGCCCCTGCTCTGGCGCGAAACTGGACAAAGGAAAGGGGAGTGACCACTCCCCTGACCTGCACCTCCCCTGGGAGGTGTCCAGAGCTCCTCCAGTGTGCTCCAGACCTCTGCCATCTTGGAAACAGAGGTGCTGCTGGCACACTGGACTGCTCTGAGTGGCCAGTGCCACCAGGTGACGTCAGAGACTCCTTGTGATAGGCTCCTTCAGGTGTTAGTAGCCTTTCCTCTCTCCTAGGTAGCCAAACCCTCTTTTCTGGCTATTTAGGGTCTCTGTCTCTGGGGAAACTTTAGATAACGAATGCATGAGCTCAGCCGAGTTCCTCTGCATCTCCCTCTTCACCTTCTGATAAGGAATCGACCGCTGACCGCGCTGGAAGCCTGCAAACCTGCAACATAGTAGCAAAGACGACTACTGCAACTCTGTAACGCTGATCCTGCCGCCTTCTCGACTGTTTTCCTGCTTGTGCATGCTGTGGGGGTAGCCTGCCTCCTCTCTGCACCAGAAGATCCGAAGAAATCTCCCGTGGGTCGACGGAATCTTCCCCCTGCAACCGCAGGCACCAAAAAGCTGCATCTCCGGTCCCTTGGGTCTCCTCTCAGCACGACGAGCGAGGTCCCTCGAATCCAGCGACACCGTCCAAGTGACCCCCACAGTCCAGTGACTCTTCAGCCCAAGTTTGGTGGAGGTAAGTCCTTGCCTCACCTCGCTGGGCTGCATTGCTGGGAACCGCGACTTTGCAAGCTTCTCCGGCCCCTGTGCACTTCAGGCGGAAATCCTTCGTGCACAGCCAAGCCAGGGTCCACGGCACTCTAACCTGCATTGCACGACTTTCTAAGTTGGTCTCCGGCGACGTGGGACTCCTTGGTGCAACTTCGGCGAGCACCGTTTCACGCATCCTCGTAGTGCCTGTTTCTGGCACTTCTCCGGGTGCTACCTGCTTCAGTGAGGGCTCCTTGTCTTGCTCGACGTCCCCTCTCTCTGCAGGTCCAATTTGCGACCTCCTGGTCCCTCCTGGGCCCCAGCAGCGTCCAAAAACGCCAAACGCACGATTTGCGTGTAGCAAGGCTTGTTGGCGTCCATCCGGCGGGAAAACACTTCTGCACGACTCTCCAAGGCGTGGGGGATCCATCCTCCAAAGGGGAAGTCTCTAGCCCTTGTCGTTCCTGCAGTATTCACAGTTCTTCAGCCTAGTAAGAGCTTCTTTGCACCAACCGCTGGCATTTCTTGGGCATCTGCCCATCTCCGAGCTGCTTGTGACTTTTGGACTTGGTCCCCTTGTTCCACAGGTACCTTCAGACAGGAATCCATCGTTGTTGCATTGCTGATTTGTGTTTTCCTTGCATTTTCCCTCTAACACGACTATTTTGTCCTTAGGGGAACTTTGGTGCACTTTGCACTCACTTTTCAGGGTCTTGGGGAGGGTTATTTTTCTAACTCTCACTATTTTCTAATAGTCCCAGCGACCCTCTACAAGGTCACCTAGGTTTGGGGTCCATTCGTGGTTCGCATTCCACTTCTGGAGTATATGGTTTGTGTTGCCCCTATCCCTATGTTTCCCCATTGCATCCTATTGTAACTATACATTGTTTGCACTGTTTTCTAAGACTATACTGCATATTTTTGCTATTGTGTATATATATCTTGTGTATATTTCCTATCCTCTTACTGAGGGTACACTCTAAGATACTTTGGCATATTGTCATAAAAATAAAGTACCTTTATTTTTAGTATAACTGTGTATTGTGTTTTCTTATGATATTGTGTATATGACACTAAGTGGTACTGTAGTAGCTTCACACGTCTCCTAGTTCAGCCTGAGCTGCTTTGCTAAGCTACCATTATCTATCAGCCTAAGCTGCTAGACACCCTATACACTAATAAGGGATAACTGGGCCTGGTGCAAGGTGCAAGTACCCCTTGGTACTCACTACAAGCCAGTCCAGCCTCCTACAATTGTCTCCTTGGAAATGACTACCCAGAGGTTAGTCAGAGCCCAAGAGAGGAATTGGTCCAGTGCCAGTCCTCTCCCAAGGATTCTGGAGGTGCTACCCCTGCAGTAACTGCAAGTAGGCCCCAGAAGAAAAAGAAAAGAAAACAGAGTAGGAAGGGTGGATAACCTTTAGCCAAGGTTCCAGAAAGCAAAGGAGATTCTGCTCCAGTAGGGGAGAACTCCAAAATGGCACTGGTAAAGTCCAACCTGACCCACAAGAAGTCCTGGCTAGTCAAACAACTGTTAAAGCTGAGTGGGTGGCTCCTCAGTTAACAGAAGAACGAGTGGAAGAAGGGTGTTTACTACAAGATGTAGTAACCCCCCACTCTAACAAAGCAGACAGGCACCCTGAACCCAAAGAAGCCTGTAACTTAGCCCCTTCCCTTGTAGGTGAAGAGCTAAAGGTGTGGTTCTGGGCACTGACAGCTTTCAGTTGCCTCTGCTGGGTGTTAGCCTTTATGGCTGCACTATCCTTGGCATGGTGGTCTGACCCCATGCCAAATAGCAAGTTAGGCCCCCTGACCCTATTGGTGATGGTGGGGTTACTCCAGCTCTGGGTAACCTCTTTGGGTAAGCTAGGGGTGACCCTGGCTAAGATAAGATTAGCAGAGGTGGATACCTCTAACCCCAAAATAGAGAGAATGGGTGAAGACATTAAAAGCACATACAAGAAGCAATTCAGACTAGGTCCTATCACTGTGGAAGTGGGTCAGTTCCCCAGAGGGAATGACCTGAACAGGAGGCTGTAAGGCAGAGTAGGCCCTGCAAAAAACCAGCCTATTTCCTCTACTCTTCCTCGCCTGACAGATTAGGAAGACTCTCCCAGCTTTGGCTGAGTCTCCTGGCCTGTGGGCTGGGGGGGCTTGTGTAAGGAAATGGCTCCCTGTTGCAATTACACCCCACTTTTTGCCTGATACTGATGCTGACTTGGCTGAGAAGTGTGCTGGGACCCTGCTAACCAGGCCCCAGCACCATTGTTCTTTCACCTAAAATGTACCATTGTCTCCACAACTGGCACAACCCTGGCACCCAGGTAAGTCCCTTGTAACTGGTACCCCTGGTACCAAGGGCCCTGATGCCAGGGAAGGTCTCTAAGGGCTGCAGCATGTCTTATGCCACCCTAGGGACCCCTCACTCAGCACAGACACACTGCTTGCCAGCTTGTGTGTGCTGGTGGGGAGAAAATGACTAAGTCGACATGACACCCCCCTCGGGGTGCCATGCCAACCTCACACTGCCTATGGCATGGGTAAGTCACCCCTCTAACAGGCCTTACAGCCCTAAGGCAGGGTGTACTATACCACAAGTGAGGGCATAGGTGCATGAGCAATATGCCCCTACAGTGTCTAACAAAACCTTAGGCATTGTAAGTTCAGGGTAGCCATAAGAGTATATGGTCTGTGAGTCTGTCAAAAACGAACTCCACAGCTCCATAATGGCTACACTGAATACTGGGAAGTTTGGTATCAAACTTCTCAGAATAATAAACCCACACTGATGCCAGTGATGGATTTATAAAAAAATGCACACAGAGGGCATCTTAGAGATGCCCCCTGTATTTTACCCAATTGTTCAGTGCAGGACTGACTGGTCTGTGCCAGCCTGCTGCTGAGAGACGAGTTTCTGACCCCATGTGGTGAGGGCCTTTGTGCTCTCTGAGGACAGAAACAAAAGCCTGCTCTGGGTGGAGGTGCTTCACACCTCCCCCCTGCAGGAACTGTAACACCTAACAGTGAGCCTCAAAGGCTCAGGCTTCGTGTTACAGTGCCCCAGGGTACTCCAGCTAGTAGAGATGCCCGCCCCCTGGACACAGCCCCCACTTTTGGCGGCAAGTCCAGGAGAGATAATGAGAAAAACAAGGAGGAGTCACCTACCAGTCAGTACAGCCCCTAAGGTGTCCTGAGCTGAGGTGACCCCTGCCTTTGGAAATCCTCCACCTTGATTTTCGAGGATTCCCCCAATAGGAATAGGGATGTGCCCCCCTCCCCTCAGGGAGGAGGCACAAAGAGGGTGTAGCCACCCTCAAGGACAGTAGCCATTGGCTACCGCCCTCCCAGACCTAAACACACCCCTAAATTCAGTATTTAGGGGCTCCCCAGAACCTAGGAAACTAGATTCCTGCAACCTAAGAAGAAGAAGGACTGCTGAGCTGAAAACCTGCAGAGAAGACGGAGACACCAACTGCTTTGGCCCCAGCTCTTCCGGCCTGTCTCCCCACTACTAAAGACACTGCTCCAGCGACGCGTTCCACAGGGTCCAGCAACCTCTGAAGCCTCAGAGGACTACCCTGCATCTAGAAGGACCAAGAACTCCCGAGGACAGCGGCTCTGTTCCATAAAGACTGCAACTTTGCAACAAAGAAGCAACTTTGAAACAACACACGTTTCCCGCCGGAAGCGTGAGACTTTGCACTCTGCACCGACTCCCCCGGCTCGACTTGTGGAGAACAAACACCACAGGGAGGACTCCCCGGCGACTACGAGACCGTGGGTAGCCAGAGTTGATCCCCCTGAACCCACACAGCGACGCCTGCAGAGGGAATCCCGAGGCTCCCCCTGACCGCGACTGCCTGCTTCAAAGACCCGACGCCTGGTAAAGACACTGCACCCGCAGCCCCCAGGACCTGAAGGATCCGACCTCCAGTGCAGGAACGACCCCCAGGTGGCCCTCTCCCTTGCCCAGGTGGTCTCCCATTGAATCCTATTGCGAACCCGACGCCTGTTTGCACACTGCACCCGGCCGCCCCGTGCCGCTGAGGGTGTACTTTTTGTGCTGACTTGTGTCCCCCCCGGTGCCCTACAAAACACCCCTGGTCTGCCCTCCGAAGACGCGGGTACTTACCTGCTGGCAGACTGGAACCGGGGCACCCCCTTCTCCATTGAAGCCTATGTGTTTTGGGCACCACTTTGACCTCTGCACCTGACTGGCACTGAGCTGCTGGTGTGGTAACTTTGGGGTTGCCCTGAACCCCCAACTGTGGGCTACCTTGGACCCAACTTTGAACCCTGTAGGTGATTTACTTACCTGAAAAACTAACAAACACTTACCTCCCCCAGGAACTATTGAAAATTGCAGTGTCCAGTTTTAAAATAGCTATTTGCCATTTGTGTGAAAACTGTATATATTATTTCGCTAATTCAAAGTTCCTAAAGTTCCTAAGTGAAATACCTTTCATTTGAAGTATTACTTGTAATTCTTGAACCTGTGGTTCTTAAAATAAACTAAGAAAATATATATTTCTACACAAGAACCTATTGGCCTGGAATTGTCTCTGAGTGTGTGTTCCTCATTTATTGCCTTTGTGTGTACAACAAATGCTTAACACTACCCTCTGATAAGCCTACTGCTCGCCACACTACCACAAAATAGAGCATTAGAATTATCTATTTTTGCCACTATCTTACCTCTAAGGGGAACCCTTGGACTCTGTGCATACTATTCCTTACTTTGAAATAGTGCATGCAGAGCCAACTTCCTACATTCTTTTAAACAGCGATTCCGAGTGGGTTGCAAATCGACCTACCTCGTGAATTTCAATGAGGTAGGTCGCAATTTGTGACCCAGTAGGAATCACAGCCAACACAAGGATTGTGCCTTGATGAGGTCAGCAGACGACCATGTCTGTGATTGCTTTTTAGTAAAGCAAACTATTTTTTTAAGTGACCTTAAACAAAAAAGGGATGCCTTTAAAAAGGAAATATCGAACTTACATTTTTTTTAGGAGTAGGCAGTGGTCCAGTGGACCACTGCCTGCTCTTAAAAATACATATAAAAAAAATATATTTTTTTCATTCTCAAAGGGGAAGGCATCCCTTGTTGACCCCTTACCATTTATGAATGGTTATCACTACCTTTTAGTAGTCGGTCAAGAAAGAATGTTTGGTATTTGAAGGAGGTACCCTAAACACGCTCCTTCCAAATACCGATTCGGTAATGTATTGTGATTTGTGTTTGTACATATGTAGAAACTGTTTTACAAATTGGGCTGTTTCCGACTGCAAAAATGGTTTATACTAATGGGCCATAATTCCTAGCAATCAGTTGTATTAGAAAATTAGAAAAAAAGTGAGATCTGTAGAAGGGACAACAAAGAACAACTTCTTCAAGAAAAAGAGAGCTTTTTGATTTATAGACTTGAAACAGCAATCAATGGATGTAATGTACACAGTGAAAAGCATAATTTCTTGTGAACTGTTAGCAGGCATTGGTTAGTACAATTTTGTTTCCTATCAGAGGTATCACAAACAATAGTCACCAGATGGCTAAAATTATTTATTGATATTTCATTATATACACAAAATTTTGTTTATGTCTCCAAAACATTGAATAGTTATTTTAGCTTCACAATGTCTGTTCATAGTTGGGATTATTAGTTAAAGAGTTGTCCTGATGTGTATGAGCAACCTGGTAGCTCGACATGTAAGCACTTGATTTCATAATCATACATGCCAGCAGTTTAAGCCCCGCTCATGCTGTTACAGTGTGCTCATCATAAAATGCTTTTCTTCCCAAATATGTCTGATATGGAAAAATGAATTATGAACACTATTATTTAATAGCCTTAAATATTATTTGTAGTGGTTTACTTCCTATGTAAATGACAAGATATTGTATTCCCCAGTAATAGAGATGATGACTTAACAGTTCACCCCTTGATCACAGAGAACATTTATCACACAAGATAACCTAGTATTCAGTGATCTACAAATATTGTTTTTCAAATCATTTATTCTATTAAAAACTTCTTACTATGAACCTTTACCTAGTAAAATTATTCTACTCTTCAAAAATTATTTTCTGCTTAGAATGAAGGGATTTGTTGTTTTAATTTTTGACAAATAATGAATGGTCTTTTTTTCGTGATCATTTATAAATTGTTGCCAGTCCTGTTTTTTGCTACTATTTAGATGGGTGACAGACTATAGGAGCCTATGCTAATTTGTAAATGGCTTCCCATATTTGTTTTATGCTACGACAGAGATGCATAATGATCTAGAAGGCCAGTTGCCTGCTTTGTGTGAACTAGTATCTTGAAATAGCAGCCAGTATACATTGAAAAGTCACTGTAGGGACAAACGTTTCATCAGCAACCTTTACATAAAGATAGTTAGAGTGGTATTATGCTCATTTGGAAAGCCGGTTTGGGACCTTTATCCTGATATGCTGTAATCATTAAATTAAAAACCAAAACAAATACTTAAATATTTTTGCAGTAATGAATGGATAAATACATCTGAAGACGTATGAATTGCACACGATTAGTAAGCTTAATATAATTTTATGTAATTCTCTTAATAGTGATTTATTGAAAAGTATATTTGATTCATGTTCAGCCATTCGTTTACTTCTACAGAATATCTATGAAATTGTGGAGCTAAATGAGGGAACACTGATCTTTCTGTACACAATAATATGGTAGCAGTGGTATAAAGTTTGCCGCGCTTCTCTTAAAATAGGGTAAGCAAGGGAACAACTACAAATGATGTTCACAACAGGTGGGGCACTATGCTACCACAATAGTGTCAGTAATATGTGGGAGAAAATTCCCCCACAGCCAAATCATACACAAATCACCCAGAGCAAAGTACAGTATTTTAAACATTAAATTCCACAAAGTGAGACCAATTTACAAAAAGAACAGTTCAGTAGCAAAAAGCAGCTAATGCTTAGTTTATCAACGAATGGCAGCCGACACTTGCTTCCACTATGGCGACTTTTTCAATGCTGCAAAAACAATATTACAAGCAATCTTTGGATTACACATACATCCAACAATAAATTGAAAAAAACTACACCAACATGGGAAAAAACTGGTGTAATTCAAATGTGAAAAACAGTGTACACAAGACAAACCATAAGTAATTCACTGAATAATTGTTTAAGAATTTGAAAAAATCGCCCAGGTGAGTCACACAATGAAAAAAAGGAAGTGTCTTGAGACCCCATGGAGAGTAAACATAATGCATGTGGCTGTTTAATAGATAAGTGAGAGATGAAAAATAGATATGTAATGGAAAGGTTAACAGAGAGGATTAAGAATGAGTAGCCTGAGAAAACCGTAGAGACAGAAATGAGAAGGTACCTATGTGTAGTCAAAAAATGCCAGGAATAGTGGGTTGTTGATTTCACAAATTAAGGTATTGTTGAAGATCCTCATTTTTAGAAAGACTCCGACCCCCTGTAGTGCTCTCTGTCTAGCACGAATCGGCAATAAGGGACAAAAAAGGAAAGAAAATGAGTAAAAGAAAAAAGTGAACGAGCTGGACAAAACAGTACGTACGAATGTAGAAGCCTATCTGTACAAGAAAAGCGAGGTATAAAGCTTACGGGAGCTGTCAAAGTAACCAAATTCTCCGGAAAGCCATGATAAATTCCCATAGGAGCACTGGAAGTGGAATAAGAATAAATTAGGAATTTCTCCACCAAACTAGCAAAAAATGAGGGCAAGAAATAAGGCCTATGCACTTACCGAGAGTCCAGAGTAAGGTGCTATATACAGAAAAAATATATCCAGCACTGCCATTGTGAACGCTATAAAAGTGTTGTACATAGTAAACAAAGAGATGGAACTAGTGTAAAGAGAAAGAAGTGAAGCGTGGAAAAGACGCATATTACGAACCCCAGCCGTTCAGCCCACCATGCTGGCGACGGCTGAAAAGCCCGCCACCGGCATGGTGGGCTGAATCGCCGTATAATGAACAGCGTGAGGGCCGCCAGAGGCGGCCCTCACCCACCGCCAGGCTCCCTCTGACAGGCAGCCTGACGGTTGATGGCATCTTTATCCGACAGGGCAGCGCTGCTGCCCCTGGGATAATGATCCCATTTCCTCCAGCCTTTCCGTGGCGGGTTTCCCCGCCTGGGAAAGGCTGGCGGAAGGAGTGCTCCGGGGCCCCACTGGGGGCCCCCGCACTGCCCATGCACTTGGCATGGGCAGTGCAGGGGCCCCTGTGCAGTGCCCCATCACGCAGGTCCGCGACGGGTGCAGCTGCACCCGCCGCACAGAGGCATTGACGGCGGCTCCATGTGGATCCGCCGGCAATGTCCCGGCCAGGCGTTCTTCTGGGCCGGCGGGCAGAAACAATGTTTCGGCCCGCCGGCCCAGCAGAATGTGTATTATACGGCCGGCGGAGTCCCAGGGGGGCTGGCGGTGTATTGAAACACCGCCAGCATGAACACGGTGGTATTAACTGCCGTGTTCATAATGAGGGCCTAAGAATGTTGTCGCATAAAAGGTTAACACGTATGTAAGGCACCACAAATTACCTTAAATAAAAAAGGATTAAGTGTAGGAGGTAAAACTATAAAAATTCTAGAAATAGCAGATCTTACCATGCACCATCTTTAATGTGTGTATAAAGTTGGTAATAACAATGACATAATATAAAACCTAAGAAAAAAAATGAAATAAAACAAAGGATAGACAAATATAAAGAAATACATGTTAAAGGAGGGTGAAAAGTAAAAGAAGAAGAAAGCAAAATGCCAAAGACGCAAATGTATTATGTGAAAAGGCAATATGCTGCACAGTAGGTCCAAAGTGGTGCGAGAGAAAAGAGGAAATAAGTAAAATAAAGGGATAAATACCATTAGTATCAAACGCCCGAAATTATCAGAAATAGAGTAAAGATAATGTGGGGGATGAAGATCAAGATTTGTCAAGAGGACAGCTCATAAACTGCAAGCCAATAGGGCAGAAAAATGATTACGTAGTGGGCCTGCACAACGAAGACCAATGGTGTAAAGTCATAATTGCATCAGCATCCTTAGGTTACATACTAAAACTTCATAAAAAGTATAATGAATGTAAAATCAAAACTGCATAAACAATGAATAGAAGTATCAACGTTCATGGATCATCTAGGAAAATGTGCAGCTCATGGCCCAAATTAAGTCCCTGGTCCCCAGCTCTTACTTTGGTGATCCAGTTTGTCTGCAATTTGCATAATGTTTGGACTCTATCACTTCCTCTAGGATGCTCAGAAGCCACTCCAATCACATGAAACCTCAATTGAGATAGCTCACATGTTCAGTGTTGTGTGTTGAAGTGAGTAGATAGTGGATAATTCCCATTATGGTTCCTGATTGCATGGATGTGCTCTTGCATTATTTCTTTTAGCAGTCTTATGGTACTTACTCTGCAAATAAGTTGACAGGTGCATAAAGTGCAATAGATCACAAATTTAGTATTACAATTAATAAATTAATTAATGGTGTGTTTAATGTAAGTACTGTAATGGAAACATTTCAACTTATCAAGAGCGAAATGGCACATGTTTCAACACTTGATGAAACCTTTAGGCTGTGGTATGAGCCCACCAGGTGTAACTGTTTTTTTTACTCTGAGTTAAAAAGCTAGGACAAATTTTGTATTTGAAGCGTTCTGCCCCTGCAAGTAATCAGGGGTTTTCTGGTGACAATACCTTTCAATGATAGGTCTAGGTTCAAAATGTTCCAGTGTTTAAGGAGAATCCTGTAAAGAAGATACCTGGAGCTGTTGAAGGGCGTAACCAGTGATAGTCTTGTATTTTCTTTCTTGGGAAGTTATGGCGTGGTACTTTGGAAATTCTGTGTTTGGCTTTGGATGTTACTGAGGCAGGGTAACCTCTAGGCAGAAATCTTCTTTCCAGATTTATAAGTTCACTGAGAAATGTGGATTCTTTACTATAGTTGCGTTTGAGTCTCGTCATCTCAGCTGGGATCTAGGGTGCCAGCTGGAGGTGTGGAGAATGGCATTGCAGGCAGTAGGTTTTCTGAACAAAGTAGAAAGAATCTTGGAGTCCTTGCTATAGAGATTGAGGTCCTAATACACAATCTGTTTCTGACTGAATTGATGTGTAAAGGAGATGTTACAGGAGTTATTGTTTAAAAAGGTGACAAAGTCTGATAATGATTGTATACTCCCTGTCCAGATCAACAAAATGTCATATATTTATCTGCCCCAAAACACCATATAGGTTAATAGCCATCTCTTGTATAAGTTGGCAATGAGGGAGAACATTTGGAGCCCATTACATGTTGACATTGACGAAACCAGGCCAGGCACCATTATGAACAAGACGTTGTTGTCCAGTATCAATGAATTAATTCCAATCAGTATGTTAGTATGCTCCTGGAAGTTAGCATCTCTCAAAGAGAGAAAATCACGTATGGCTTGGATTCCTGCAGACTTGGGAATGGAGGTGTAAAGTGAAACTATGTCTAAGGAGACAAAACCAACAGTCCTGTCAAAGTAAAGTCCATGAGTTGGTTTGGTAAGTCTTTAGTATCACGTACATATGAAGGAAGATAGTGGACATATGGTTGTTAAAATATGTCCACATATTCTGAAAGGCACTTGGTACGGGAGCCAAAGCCAGAAATAATGGGTCCTTGTTTATGAATTTTGGGTGGAATGCAAATGCAAGGAGCCTTCGGTTGTGGATTGAAAAAGTATCAAAATTCTAGATCTGATATAAGACAGAAATCCCTCCATCCCTTAAGTTTCTTTTCTAAAAGGGTAGTAATATTCTTCAGTGGTTGGTGTCTAGTCTGAGGTAAGCTGTTGTGTCTGAAAGTTATCAGTCAATTTCACTAATATGATCATCCCTATTATTATAACAATGCTGCCTCCTTTGTCAGCTTCTTTGATAATAGTGTCGGAGGCTGTGGACAACAGGGTAAGGGCATTTCTTTCTTCCAAGGTAAGATTATCATGATGGTATCGATTGTGCAACTCGTCCGAATCCTCCCATGCATATAAGTCATTAGTTACCAGTTCATAGAAAGTTTGCATTGTTTGTATTTGTGGGGGGTGAAAGGTAGATTTGGGCACTAAGCCACTATCATAGCTCAAATCAGGGGAGATACCCAAATCAACTAAGATTTCTCTGAAGGAAAGTGTGGATAAGTCAGCAAAATCCAAAGGTAGGCCTTCTATGTCCTTAATTGTTTTTTGCAAGGTCCCTTCTGTATAGCAGGGTGCGGAGTGGGGTGATGTTGTTTGATGGCAAAGAATTTCCTAAGTCTAAATTTCCTTATGACTTTGAAAGTATCAATATGCAATTGTGTGAAGTCAGGTCTAGATGCGGGGCAAAATGCTTCCTTAGGAGAGGGGAAGTCAGGTTGAGGTATGCAAGATTGACAATGGCGGTATCATCAGATAAAGTTTCTTTATTAATATCCATGCTTGTTGCAGTAGCCATCATATAGTTAGAGTCAGTCAAACTTTCTGGGATTTGGTGCCTGATCTGGTAGTCATACCCTCTGTTTTTGGTTGACCTGTACCTGCCTTTTCCCCTTCTGTTTTTCTTGTGTGAGCTACTTGTTTGTTGCCATTTGTCAGGGTACCTTTGCAGTATCGTTCTACTTCTCTTAAAAAAGTTGAAGAAGAAATTAGGTTGAGTGGATCTGAGGTGTTGGCACTAGTGCTGTGGCTGGCCTCCTGATCACTTCTAATGTTGGAAACATCTGTCTTGCTATTAGATACATTCTTGAAATCTCACCAGCATTGGTTTTTGTTGTAACTTGGTTAGTGTGTATATTGTCACATTTGGGTGCAGAGGTAAATATCCTGCTGCTCCTGTAGTCATTTTCATCTCTCTACAATCTTTATGTGGGATAGAACCTAAATCTAACAGAAGCCACACATAAAAATTCTTAAATATTAAAGGAGGTCCTTAGTACACATCAGCTGCATCTTAAAGATAAGAAGGCACGCAGAAACTGGAGAACTAGTATTCAGTTCACATCATATGCCAATTAAAAAATTCACTCAGTCATTTGGCTTATAAATTTGAGATATGACTTGGCTGCATTAGACGCAGGCACTGGAGACTGACATGGGGCTCTGTGTGAAGTGAATTATAGTTGACAACGAGACCAGTTAGGCTTGTTACACGGTAAAGTGATTATGAATATAAAACACTGAGAGTTTCTGGTGACGGCCATTGATTGGACTGTGGTGACCTCTTGAGTTTGTATTGGGCAGCACCGTTTGAAGGTGTAGTTGAAGTATGTGTTTCAGTCAGATTAAGGGTGTGATGACAAAGACTAATTAGACTGCAGCCGCGGAGTCTTACTTTGGTGCCTATTGATAGGGTTACCAGACAACACAAATGTACATCGCTTTGATATCGATCCAAATGACATTTGTTTCTTTAGGAGACCCCAGCAGTCCTAAAGGGTCAAAATGATGACATACCGCCCTTGGTTATTTGATTAGTTGGGATCTACATTGTGCTAAAGCTGATGCACATGTATTAGTGGAACAATTGTATTAGAAACCAGGGAACATTTTTTTGGTGTCTTTTATATATATTTTATGTATTTATGCACACACTTGAGCACTGCCTCATCTGCACTCTTGTGATAAATATTATATTGTCTTTTGTATGTTTACTGAAAGAGAATATAGAGCATCAACAGAAACAATCTAATTATGTTATGTGTGTATACAGCCCAAGTGTGAACATACAACTAGGATGCCTGAATAATGCATCCACTGTAGGTGTCCCTAGATATACACAGGAGGTATACTCCTTTTAAAAAGAGACCCACAGTGAATTCTGAACATATAATTAACCCTGGGTCTCCCGGCACAAAGAGAAGCCAGGCTTAACTTAAAGGGAATGTTTAAAGTATTTATGCAGCACACAAACAGTAAGAAAATTAAACCGAACACAAGAAAAATCCCAAACCAATTTAGAAACATTGAATACATTTTAATAAATTATTTGACACTAAAACAACAAAAACCCAACCAATAAAACTGGAGTTGTGCATTTGTAAAGTTTAAGGTTCAAAATAGTGCATAAAAGATAAAAGCACCAACTGTGGACATTTGGTCACATTTAGCACCACAACAAACGGACCAGGAGTATATGAAAACCTTTTGGGGGTTCAGGTCTCACTCAGGCTGAGTCCAGGTGTGGGTTCAAGATGATGGGGGCCTGGTTTGTCCCTGTGGGTCTTAACAAGAAGCCATCAAATGATCCCTTGGAGTCAGTTCTGATAGCCCTAGTCCTGGGCGGAGGTGCAGTGCTCAACAGCAGGGTTGGTCTTGGAGGGTTCAAGGCAGGCAGCAAAGCAGTCTTTCCAGGTACAGCAGCAGTCTGGCAGAGAGCACAGCAGTTCACAACGGGAGGCAGTATCTGAGACTGGGTCTGAGAGCCCTGTTTTTATACACTGCCACCCTGCTTCTAGAAGTTTCTGGAAAGGTTCTTTAAAGTTCTTGGAATTTCAATATTCCCCTGCCCTGGCTCCAAGCTGGCTGCACTGAGAATACAGGGTTTTAGTCCTACTGTGAGGAGACATCACACAGCCTATTTAGGTGCAAGTGGGGCTGTGCATAGCACTATCCATCCATCAATCTAGTTAATGACCCACTGTGGCACAGCTAATCCCACTACTGGACGACTGTCTAGAAGGAATTCACAAAGTCTAATTGTCAGCTACACGCAGTCATCTCCTCTCACTTAAGAATTACAGCTTATTAAATATAATAAGGAATCCCCAATGTCACCCTACGGAAGGGGTAGGCCTCAAAGTAGTGAAAAACAAATTTGGGAGTTTTTCACTACCATGGCATGTAAAACGTAAAGGTACATGTCTTACCTTTTAATTGCGCAGAACACCATCCTATGGCCTTCCTAGGGCCAATCTTAGGGATAACACATGTAATAAAAAGGGAGTTTAAGGCTTGGCAAGGGGGTTTAAATGCTAAGTCAACATGTCAGTGTGACACTGCATTTTTTAAATTCGGTTTGGGATTTTTATTGTTTGTGTTTTGACCTTATTACTGTTTTGGTACTTCATAAATACTTTTCACTTTGCTTTAAGTTAATGTTGTCTGCTTGTGCCTTAGCTACTAGGGGATTGAGCTTTGTTATTGACTTTGTGTTTCACCCTGACAAGTTAGTGTTATTACCACTTGTAGTGGACAGTCAACCACCAAAATAACAATCCCCTTTCTTATAGTCACCACTCATCGTTTAGGTCAAAATAATCAAAATTGCCTTGTGGATGACGTCACAACCTCCACTGGGAATCTCCAGTTACGCACCCTTATTTTGAGGATGGGAAGCCAAATCATGTGTGACAAATATGAGACTGTTTCCATGCATGTGGTCATATTACAATAGTTCTGCCAAAGGTTTAAGTAGGACAAAGTGTCACGTGGTGTAGATTGAAATTAATATTCTCTCAAGGCTCCATGGCATAAGCACAAAATATATCCTAGTGCCATCATGTTTATCACCTTGAGGAATGTTTTGATTGTGTAGAGTTCTGGGTTTATGCACCACCACCACCTATTCAACAATAGGTCAAACACTAAGCAAAGGTTACCCCTCCCCAAAACCATAATGTCTGTTTGTGTTATCCATTAGCCTAGAATCGTCTTGCAAAAAGCTGGAGTGTCAACATTTGGGCTGAATGTATTAACTAAGGTTAGGTTCCTCATTAATTAGGAACCTTGAAAATATTGTATCTGCCCTCGGGGTCAGAGAGAATCTGAGGTAGCCAAAAAAACTCAATCATTTTTGGATCTGGATGCATATCTGCTAGAGAAGTGGCTTAAACATAAAGGTAACACTTATCCCCCTTGCACACTGATTTCCCCAAATATCAGTGACATGCATCCAGTGCTTAACTTGTGCAAGTGTTTCCCTGTGCTCCACACCAGCACTCAATTGTTAACAATGGCACCTATGACATTCTCTCACATAGTGGTGCTATCTGCCTATTTTTGTATGGAGAACATCAGTTTAACATACAAATGCATATTTAAGAAATAATGGAGTGTTCAGGCCATTCTTACTGCTTTGGGTGACCTAGAATTGGCCTAACCGTCACATTTATAATACTGCGAGTTTTATTAAGGAGAATTTATATTGGCATGTGGCAGTGACGACAGTTCCAGGCAGTTGTGCAACCTGCAATGGCCTCTTGAGCAGTATGTGAGGACCTGGCACTTATTTATTTACAAAGTAAGCACTGCATGTATCTCTCCATAGATCCTGCGTAACAATGAAATTCTGACATAACTGGTGAGACAAACACGTGGATATTTAAGCGCCAGCCCATTCTGGAGGCCATGTGCAATATGATTAACAGTTAAAGTAATAGCTCATCAAATCAAATCAGGGTTTATAAAGTGCAACTACTCACCCTTAATTGTCTCAAGGTACTAAAGGGGTTTGTCCTCTGAGCTTCAGTCGATGAGCCAGGTTTTAAGGTCCTTCCTGAATTGGGGTAGTGATGGTGACTGCCTAAGGTGCAGGGGCAGATTGTTCCAGCTCTTTGCCGGGAGGTAGGCGAAGGATCTCCCACCAGCCGAGGTCTTCCATATGCGGGGTAAGGTGGTCAAGCTATCAGTCTTGCCATCTAGTGTTTTCAAGCACCACTAGTCTATCTAGCCAACCACAAGAGCCTTGTGGTCGTGAGCAGACATTTCTGGGTGCCTACTGGTCCCCCCTCAATCACAGGATAACTTTCTCCATTTTGGTTCTGTCTTGTTCATTCTCTGCAGTGTGGTGGCAGTATTCAGAGTGGAGCAGTGCCAACACTATGCGCAAGTTCTACACCCCTAGCTCAGATCCAGTTAGGAGTGATCTCTCACAATGCCATATTCTTCACCATGTAGGTGACCACCATGGAAAAGACAGACCGTGCCCTGATACCTCCAGCCCCTGAACAATTATTTACTAGATGCAGTCTCAGGAATCAGGGGGCCATTGCCACCTGTGCTTTAATACCAGAGAGTGACCTTCCTCCCATCTCATAGTTCATGAGGGAAAACGAGGTGGAATGAGCAGCAGCCCCCACCTCCAAAGTGCTCTCCAATAAGTTTCACCCTCACATGTATGTGCTCCCAGGCCACTACTGCCGAGTACACCCCCCAATTGTTAGTGATTAGGACACAGGGAAACAGGGGAGCACACTCATCACCCTTGCCAGCAAGCACACACTGTTCTTCCCCCAATGGCCCAAGAGTTGCCATCCACCACTTTGTTTTCAAACCTGGCCTTAGCAGCTGCCAAGAAAATCCAGTGGCCAAAATCCAAGATGGCAGCTGTGGGCATTCCCAGCTACCGCATTTGCTGTGGCTGGTGTCTCTGCTGAGGTACCCTCTGATGCACCATAAGTCAGGGCGTCAGGGAGGGAAGGTGATGGTATAGCCTGACATAGTAAATGATGTAGGCTAAACCTCATGCTCACAAACTGCCCCTCCCCCTTTGGGCCTCTG
This sequence comes from Pleurodeles waltl, assembly GCF_031143425.1. Taxonomy (NCBI): domain Eukaryota; kingdom Metazoa; phylum Chordata; class Amphibia; order Caudata; family Salamandridae; genus Pleurodeles; species Pleurodeles waltl. Next base: position 612,679,990 of record NC_090444.1, on the reverse strand, counting down.
AGACTATGCAGAAGGCCGAGAGAAGCAATCTGTCCTCAAAGCACCAAGGTTGCATAGTTTCTCAGTGTCCCTAGGTCCCGTTCTGGTCCTCAACTGCTATATACTATTCCTGTTGTTACGGCTGCACATTCTCTGAAAAAGTTAGGATTAGTTACTGGCCTGGGTCAAGAGCTCCGCAGTTACACAGCCATGCTAGCCCATGCCCTTTGGGCACAGCTTTAGGGCAGCCAAAAATTTCAAAAACAAAATTACCAGGTGCAGATCCACAACCAGTAATTCCACTTCCAGAGAACCTGGTAAAAATATTTGATCATGATATTAAGGCCCGGATTTTTGTTGCAGAATTAGAATAACCCGGTGAAGTCTTTCCACTCTCAAGAATTTTTGAACTTGTAAGAGGTCTTCTGTCGCTGTCAACTGAGATCAGGTCTCATCATCCACAAATATAATTCATTCGCAATACGCAGTGTCACTTACAAGACTGACATCGGTGTTTGTTGTGGTGCTGACCATCCCCTTGGTAAAACAACAGGTGGCTCACAACCACCTTTTACCTGATATCCAATTTCTAGCTGGTCATTGAAAGCCATAGTAGTGAACTGTAGGAATCGTGTGTACTCACTAGGAACCATCCCACTAGGTCCCCCGTGATGCATACAGAATTCCACACCCACCACCTCTGTACTGAGGACATGCTCTTTTTATACAGGTGCTCACTGTCTGAGAAAACATAGCAATTAATATGTGACATATCAATAAGTGGATGCCACCCACATAACCTTTGTGAATTGTGCTATTACATTGAATGGGATATCAGTAGCCTGTAGTTCACCAGGAATACTGAAGAATGTGACATATGGGTGAATCTGTGACAGTGTGTCATCCAGAAGGTTCATAAATACGATTGATAGAACATTCTGCAGGATGACACTTGCCAATGTTATTGCCCCTCAGTAGCTTTCTGATGATGGTAGGTATAGGCTACGCAGGACTCGTGTGGGTGTAGGGATGGTGTGGCTGCATTGGCTGTGCCTGCCTAGAACGGGCTGCAGATCATCTATTATCCTACTCAACCTACAACTAACATACACGTGCATCTGACTCTCTTCAAAAACTGAATATTGTCTCACTTCTCCTCTCACATACCATCACTGCCATTGTGAAAGTCTGCATTTCATTCAGGTATAGGTTTATTTTTGTACTTACACTTGGTCATCACGTTTCCAATTAAAGGAAATTAACATTGCTGTTTCCGGTCGGTATTTAATTAGTGTGACTCATTAATCGGTACTTGATTTTACTTGCATGTTCTGCATTATTTATTTGCAATGCTGTCTATTTTTTCGATTGCATTTTTGTGAGGTTTTCTACATTATTACCAGCAGTTAGAATCTGATTTGTGATTCGTAAACCTAATGCAAATTATGGCCCTCAGGTCGAAAGTTGGAAGTCAAGCAACTTCTTCTATCGCCTGGCTTAAAGAATGTACAGAATGAACAATATGGGATGTGATTTAATGACAAGTGACAAGAATACAGACTGTCAAGACACGCAGTCAAGTGCACTGATCAACATGAGCGCACACTCTAATGACACTGCAATAACAGTGGCATACTTAGTACAGAAAGGGGGCCCCAAGCTAATTCATTGATGTATTCTGTTTCTATGACACTGTGCGATGTGAGTGCACAGACTAAGGTTGCTGTAATACGCACACTAGTGGCTTTACCTGAATAGGGGAGGGGCAAACTAATCCAGTGATATCTGCTGCCTCCAATGACATAAAACAGTGCCACTCCTAGATCATAACAGGCTAAAAGTGGAGCTAGACTAAAGACGTTCCCTTCAAACTATCTGCACACTGTGCCTTCAGTACAGTTATTTCTTTTAGAAATTGTGTGTGGTTCATTAAAGTGTGGCCATACTGTATCCAGATCCAAAGTTGATAGCGAGCTCTGCAGCCATACAGAGAAGTGCTGAAAATGTAGGTGTTTCAGGAGGTCCTTTTATTCCTATCAGACTATTCAAAGACGATCAGCCATAGACACAGACCCACACTGGGCTGAGGTCGTAAATAAAATTGATAAATTGGCCTCATGCATCCAAAAGCACTAATAGAGACATTTTCTGGATATGATGGAGAAGACAATTTTCACTGTGGACTTTCAGCCCATGATCTCCAAGATATAACCATTCGCCACACAAATGAACACACTTTTGGTGGTATTGACTTACCAAACAAGCAGGCTAGTTCTGGTCTTGGTGGAGGACACTTCAATCAGCAGCCAAACCTGACATCAATTTATGATCTCTTTTGCAGCCATGAGTGAGGAATTTGAGAAAGACTGAGCACCACTCAAAACTTCTCATCTTAAAACTCAAATTGCAATCTGTGAATCTGCAATATGGCCGAACGAGTAGGATCTGTTGGTGGTCGCATGTCTGAGGTTGAGTTACACCCTTGCAACCTGGAGGGAACCACTCATGAGACAAAAAGTGGTAGAACAAGAGCAAAGGACCAAAGAACTAACATGTAACGAAGAAGACTTGGGGAATCAAATGTGCTGGAATAACTAATATATTCCAGCAAGCCTTTCCAAATCAGGCAGATTGTAAAATCAACTACCAGATTCAGCCAGATCAATGCTTTCCCTTCCAGTAGCCCAAACACTCAAGAGGGAATATTCGCCTCTGTTCAATACTAATGTTCGGTAGTAAATTCATTTTTAACAACTCATGTATAAGGCAGCACTCCCAAATTTTCCAGGGAATGAGTGATCCCCTTTTATTTGTGTGTTCAGACAATCATGCAATCATGAAGCATCTGCGGTGGTTACGACAGTTAATCACATCTGTTCAAGTTGCTGAAGCACAAGTTTATCTTCAGATACCTGATAAACAAAAATCTATCTATAATAATCAGACAATTGTGAACCTCAGAATCGCCTGCTGGAGAGTTGCTAAATGTTTAGTCTAAGGGGCCAATGTCTGATATTGAACGAATGGCGCCTGCTACAAAAATAACTCCTTGGCGAGTCTGATTTAATGTATTCATGGTTTCATTTTTTTTTCTTTCAAGCGTGAGAGCTTGGCTTCCGTCTTCCTGACTATGAACTTCTGTAGAGGTAGTTGAAATTGCAGTGGGTAAGCCTTCAAAAATGACTCAGGGAAGCAGAAAATTTGATGAGTTCAAGGATTCTTATGCTGCAAGTCCTTCACTAAGCTGTAATTCACTATGACTGATGTTCTTAATGAGGATATCTGCATCCTATCATGGAATGTCATTGGCAGTATGATGATTTCTGTTAGACCTGTCAGCCTTAGGGTGGTCTTCCCCCAAACGTTTTTTGCCTACGTACCCCAATTTTTTACTTGAGTTTGATTTTGTTGGCCTTGGGATTTTCTGCACTTTACCACTGCCAACCAGTGCTAAAGTGCTTGTGCTTACTCACCTAAGCATGGTTTAATTTAATTTACCTAATTAGCTTTTTAATTTGCTTATAACTCCCCTGTGGCTGTAAATTAATTGCTTCCAGTGGGCCTGCACCACTTATTGTGCCATACACTTAAGTACCCTCCAGAACATGTCCTAAGCCTGCCATTGCAGCCTGAATGCAGTATTGCACTGCCATGTTGACTTGGCATTTTAACCTCCTTAAGCTCCCTTTTTATTGCACATGCATCACCCCAAGTTAGGCCCTGGACAGCTCATAGGCCGGGGTGGTGGGTAAGTAAAAGGTTGGACACGTACTTTTAAGTTTTACATGTCTTGTTAGTGAAAAACTCCTACATTCGTTTTTCACTACTGTGAGGCCTACCCCTCCTGTAGGATGACATTCAGGATTTTTATTACATTTATTAGGATGTAATTCCTAATTGGGAGACAGTAGATACCGTATTTATCGGCGTTTAACACGCATCGGCGTATAACACGCACCTCATTTTAAGAGGAAATTTCAGAAAAAAAACCCATTACATTTTATTGGCGTATAACACGCACACATCATTTGCCCCCTATTTTCAGGGAGAAAAAGTGCGTGTTATACGCCGATAAATACGGTATGTCATTTTTTGTACCTATGAAATTGGAAGGCTAAACACTCTTTTTATTTGTAAAGTTGGATTTTTCTAACAATTTTGAAAATGCCACTTTTAGAAAATTTGCATTTTCCTGCCCTCAGCCCTTTGTGCCTGCAGCCTGTTTTAGGTCACATGAGTGGGTGCAGCTGACAGACTTTGTGACCTCCTTCCAGACAGTCACACGATAGAGGAATTAGGTGTGCCTTGAAGGGTCATCTGACACCAGGATGAGGAGTGGTGGAGCTGAACACAGCCCCACTTACACCTAAATAGCATGTGCTCTCCCTACACACACAGGGCCTAATAATCCTGTAGTGTCACAGCAGCCAACTTGGAGCTAGGATAAGGGAGCCAGGAAATTCAATGCACATTAAAGAACTTTTCCACAAGCTTCTATCACCTTATATAAGAAGAATAAAATAAGCACCTTCAGACACATTCTTCAGTTGACTACTGGACCTGTGGAAGGATTCTCATAGGTCTGTCTGCCACTGTGACTTGCTGTGCATGCTGCCAGACTGCTGGTGTGCTAGGGGGGACTGCTTTGCTGCCTGGAGCCTACCTTGAACCCTCGGAAGCCAGCAGAAGTCGCTCCAAGGGCTAGTTTGCTGGCCTACTGTTCAGAGCCACAGGGACAAAAAAGGCTTCCACCATCTTGAACCCGCAAATTGACCCAGCCAGGGGAGTCCTGGACCTAAGTGGTGTCCCACCAGTCTTGGACCCTTGGTTGTGGTGCTAAATGTGCCCAGATGGGCCATTTCCAAAACTGAGGACTTAGGCAAAATTTGGCCAAAAAGTGCTCTGAGAACCAGGGCCAACCTGCTCGCCCATCCACCTGAGGTGCATCACCAGTCAGATTGACTTCACAGCTTCTCCCGCTATGAGGTTGTCCGCAGCAGTAAATCTGTTGCAGCAGTCCTTCGCTAAAGGGGTGTCTTCAGCTACAGCTTTCTGCCTCATCCCATTGGAGTTTTTTTACTTCCATTTTGGTGACTAAGTCTGAATGTAAAAATCATCACAGTGGCTTCGGCACAAGGCCATTTGACAACAATGGTCCCAGCTTGGACACTTCCTCCAGCCTGGCCCCACTGAACTTTACCTTCTCAGACATTCTTCTTCGCAAATTTTTCTAAGTCCGAAGGTAAGCACTGATCAGGTCCAATCCACTTCTTGTATCCAAACCACGTTCCATCGCGGTCAGTCTTACTTATGGACTTTGACCCAGTCTCACGCAACTACATGTCCGTAGTTGATTCTTTTATTTTTTTACGTGCTTGCTTTTACTAAAAACTTTAAAAATTCATAATTCCAGTTCTACTGATTGGATTTTTATTATTTTGGTCTCAAATAATTTATTATAATTTACTCCCTTTCTAAATTGGTTTGGGATTTTTCTTGTGCTATGTTTTCACTTTATTACTGCTTGTCTGCTGCATAAATACTTTACACAGTGCCTCTAAGTTGTCTGGCTGCTTTTTGTGCCAAGGTACCCAGGATTAAGTACAGGTTAATTTAATGATCTTTTGTGGTTCACCCTAAAGGGATTGTGGCTGTTGCCTAACCAGGGCTCTCACCCCAGTAAACCAACAACCCAATTTCTCTCAGTTTCTAAAATATTAAAGCAGAATAAGCAATACATGGATGCAGGTTTAGTCTGTCTTGAAGAAACTAATTTTAAAAGGCGAGATGTTGAAACCTGGGACTCGTGGTCATCAATTCATAGGGAAACTAAACAAGAATGCTTAGACAGAGGGGTTGCTTTACTTAGAATGGGCAACACTCGATACTCACATATGAAAAAATACCTGCTCTGATACTACAGGAAATGTGTTGATTTCAAGAAACGATAGAGGACTCACTCGACGATCCTTCCCAACTCATTCCCGATAGAATGCATCTCATCCCAAAGTAAATGCAAATAATATAATGATATTAGCACAGAACTAGGGTAGCGGAGATTCTGGCCTCTGATTCCCTACCGGAGAAACGTCCACCATATTTAGAGATCAATGCCCATTTGTCAGGGTTTTTATGATGAAAGACCACTTGGGATGTATTGGATTCCCTTGGTTTATTTGGGCCCATTCAGCATCTGTTTTTCTTCTCAAAAGACAAACTCCGAAGCAGGAATTTCCTTTTGTACTCCGACTCAAAGGGATATTTCTCCTTGTGTGTGGCTGACTGTTTCCCTTCCCTGGTACGACAGAGAGAACCAGTGACAGTCACACAACCCCAAAAGACCCAGGCGAATGTCACTATATCCTGGTATCCTAGTGGCAGTCAAGCGTTAGCTCACTGGATGCCACCAGTGAAGTAGAGTGAGGCTCTGCGTGCACATTCAAGAATCCAGCAGTTGCCACATCTCTAAATGGGACTGGGGACTGCAAAATCTACCAAACTCTAAATGAGTAAAAAAAAAAAGTGCCTTACAGTTTTTTTTTTTAATCTCACCCATGATAGAAATCTCTTGCGACAAAAAATAGTGGCTTTGAGAGAACAAATTAACAAAACTTAAATTGTAACATTTCAATTATTGATATGACAACAGCTAAATAATTTGAATCAGCGGACAATGAAAACAATTACGTTCGTAAAGCATTTAAAGACAAGGATATTTTTAACAATTCGATTTAATGTATAGTAAACCATATGGAAAATAAATTGACAAGTCATAGCAGTGTGCAGCATAGCTCTCAATTCCAGGAGAATGGACAAGCTGGTGAAAATGAGAGATTCTGAATGGAGAATATTTTATGTTTGACCTTGCAAAACCAACCCATGTAATATAGCTGCATTAATCAAAATGAACAAAATAGATTTCGTTCATGCACCTTTGTGTTTTACTTTGCAGCATTCAATCAGTTCATGAGTTGTGTAAAAAGTTCTAAAAGACCAAAAGTAAGGCCTAAACTAGAAACATCAAAATCTCATTATATTCATAACCATTAAGGTTTTGGTCACAGATGCATTTTTTTATGACATTGACAGGTAAGTGTCTTGTTTCATAAGACAAATCAGACAAATGTATTTCTATTTCTATTTTATGTATTTATGTATTTTATATATTATGTATTTGTATTTATATGTACCTATTCATTCCAGGCACTCCTCATTTTAGCCAATATAAATGGCAATTCTACAAACTTATTTGTGGCTTTTAATTTTTTATATCTGGTTATTTGTCCAAGCACACGTGGAGTATTTCTATTTGCCAGTCTGTGATCACTGAGTCTAGTACTCCTTCCAGGTATTGTGGTATTGTGTTGCATTCCCTGGCATTTCCTTTGAACACCTGGCTAATTCCTTTTTCTGTAAATATATATACCGGCTGAACACAAATCGGGAATCATTGATGCCAACTTTGTGTATTCTAGGTACTTTGACCATTCCTGCTCTAGAATTTATTTGCCTGGTTTCGCCTCCCATTTTGCTTTAAGCTCGGTTGTGTATGCAGTATGAGGTTAGAGCTGAACAGTATAAGAGTGATCTTGCTCGTTCGTTATGTCTGTGCATCAATTTTAGTTGCAGTAGGCCCGCTTTTGTCGGTTCAGCTACTTCATGCCTCCATGTCAGCGACTCTGCCCTAGAGAGTGCCCCATACTTAGGATCTGACCTCTGGGTACATCGTACGCCACCCTTACATTGTCGAAGGTGCACATGAGATCGTGCTCACACAAGTCATGTGATTTGTCAAATCTTGCCTCAGACTATTCCATTTGTCTCATTCTATAGGTATCTCGCAGAACTTAGAGGTGCACAATATTGGTAGATTGGGCTCATACAATGCAGGCTCTTTCAATAGTTTCGTTTACCTTTGCTAAGTTAGTTGGACTGTGTGCAATAACTTTGAATGTGCAGACGTCAATTTCATGTCCCTTAATACCGCTTGTGTAGGGTACCACTGAACAATCTAGCTTTTATGTCATTACTCTCCAGGTTATTATTGTGAAATCACTTTTTGGCCATTATAGTTGAGTGGCTGAATCACACACCTTCTACCTAGTCCGATCCTCCCAATCTGACTGTATTCTTTAGTTTTTGTATTTTCTTTATTGCTACTCTCCTTCATCCCCTGACCATATAATTTCAGCTAGTAATGCATGTTGCTCTTTAAAAAGTGTTTTTAATGGCCACCGGCAGAGCTGCAAAGTGATATAATAGTCTCGCAAGCAACACCATTCAGACTATCCCTGCCTAGCTTAACAGTGACAAGGGGAGTTTATTCCAGAAGGAAATTAGGGCCAGATGTAGCAAACATGTGCGAGTCGCAAATGGGCCGCAGCGCTATTTGCGACCTTGCAAAATGCGAAATGGGATGTACAAATCCCATTTCGGAGTGCCAAATAGCGATGCAACCCATTACCGACTAGCAAAATTTGCGAGTCACAATTAGGAAGTCGCAAATTGCGAGTTGCAAACCGTATGCAAAAGCCAGTCGCAAATTGCGACTAGTCGCAAAAAGGCTGTTTTGCACACCCAGATTACCACTGATTCAGAACAGGTGGTAACCAGAACCAAAGTATAAAAGGAGACCCAGAAGGCATCTGGGTTACTCAAAATGGCTGCACTATACGTGATTGCATGGAGGAGGAGAGTCCAGGCTTCCCAGCAGAGGAGGAGGAGGCAGACAGGAGAGGATATACCGAACCAGGCAAACACTATTTCAACAACCTGAGGAGGAGATTTATGATAAATACAGACTGAGCAGTGCAGTTATCTTAGAGATTATTGCACTGCTGAAACCTCAGCTTGAACGCCAGACAATGCGCAGCAGCGCCATCCCCACACATGTGCAAGTGCTATGCTCACTGCACCTCTTGGCCTCGGGTAGCTATCACCGGGGTGATTGCAGTGGCAGGTGGGGTATCCCAAAGTGCCCTCTCAAGATTCTTCAGACGTTTCCTAGATGCCATACTTGCACACAGGTCCAGATATATATACCTTCCCAGGAATGAGGCAGAAATTAACAGCACCAAGTTGGACTTCTACAGAATTGCCAACTTCCCAAATGTAATAGGGTGTGTGGACGGGACACATATACCAATTTGCCCACCAGCAAATCTGGAATATGTGTTCCGCAATAGGAAATGTACCCACTCACTAAACATCCAGGTGGTATGTGACGCCCATAATGTCATTACTGACATTGTGGCTAAATATCCAGGGAGCACACATGATGCCTACATATTTAGGCACAGTGGGATACACCAACACCTAGAACGTGGGGAGTTTAGAGAAGAATATTTATTAGGTACTGACGAGTACACTCTGAAGCCTTACATACATGTTACTGCGTAACCCTGTGATGCCCTGCTAAATTTGGCTCTTTTGTCAAACAGGTGACAGTGCATATGCCCTGAGACCATGGATACTCACCCCATACCTAACACCTGGTAATCAGAATGAGAGGCGATACAACATTGGACATCAGCGAATCAGAGCTGTAATTGAGAGGACGTTCGGCTTGTTGAAGCACGATTCAGATGCCTGCACAAAAGTGGAGGAGCACTTCAGTATCCCCCAGAAACAGCATGCAAGATAGTTGCCACTTGTGCCATCCTACACAACATTGCCACCAGACGTGGGCTATATCTCACCCCTGACGACACAGATTCGGAGGATGAGGAGCAAGAGCTACCACACCGACAGCATGGGGATAGAAGCATTGCAATGGAGGGCAGACAGAGACGGAACCACATAGCAACCCACTACTTTGGCAGGTACGTGGCAACCGTGACAACACTCACTAATGTAAGACACACATTGCCCAGTTGTGTAGTTCAACAAATTAACCCTTTTATTGCAGGACTATATTGTGGAAACAATAGTCAACTATACTACAGAATGTAAAACAAAAGTTTAGTCTGACACATTATGTGCATGTGCCTCTGTAACACCACATATCAGCAGCTCACAGCCTCCTGCGACTGTGGTTACCGTGGCTGACTCCAGGTTGGTCCCCTGATCCCTTCTGTGCACTGCTACTCCGCAACACACGTGCATCAGTGGCAGACACACTACTCACACTGGAGACCTCCTCACTGTCCTGTGGAGTATCCCCAATGCCCCTTGCTGCCTGTCTGGTCTCCAGCAGGTCCACCACATGGCTGATGCGGCCAAGTCTTAGAGCCACATCTCCTGCAAAATGGCCTAGTTCCACTTTCAGGCTGACAGAGCGCCTTGACAGGCAGGTTGTAGTGGTAGCCAGGCGCCCTATAGACACACCTGGCCTGTCTAAACGGGCAGCAGTGTTGCGCTCCCTGCGCCATGCTTGTGCCCTGTCGGCTACCAGTTCCCTGTCCGAGTTGTCTATTGAGGTAGTCAGGTTACCCAAGTGAGCGTTCATTGTAGTGAACTGGTTGTCCATATTTGCCAGCCCATGCGTGAGTGTGTTCTGCAGTCTTGAAAGTTTATGGTTCATTAACCGCATTTGTCTATTTTGCAGCCAGTGACTCTGCAGTAAGGATGCCTCCAGTCCCAACAAATCCTCATCGGTAACATCCTCCTTACGCACAGACTGCATTGTGCGTCGTTGTCTACGCACTGAGCCAGCTGATCCCTGTAGTTGACTTTCCCTAGGCATTGGCCCCGGTATCACAGTGGCTGTCTCTATACCCAGAGTAGGATCATCCATGTTCTCTTGTGCCGATTGGACGGGTGGTGTTGTCCTGCACTCCCCTGCGGTGTCTGTGGTAGCCTCCTCCTGTGTGTCAGTGCCTTGATCCTCTCCCTGCACAATGGCGCTGATGGGGGGCCTTGTGGGAGACCTGTGGGACATAGGGGATACACTGTCAGTGTTGCACATATGTTTGATGCCTCAGAATAAACATTTCCCTATATTTGGACTACTGTACTCCATTGCCCATAATGCACTGTTCTACAGGTTGCAAAACTGAGAATGGAGCTAATCTGGAGGTGCATGCTGATGTGTACTGTGATTTTGTGCATTTGTGCATGGTGCATAGGCTGGTGTAAATACGTTAATTTTGGTACTTACCTTTTCATGTTCCTGGTGCTGAACTGTCTAGGTCTCCGATGCCCAGTACAGCCTCCGGGTTCAGAGTTGTCTCCACCATGGTTTCAATGGCTGTAGGGGGGTGGTACCGTAGATGGCCCTCATCCAGTGCCATGCATCTCCCTCATGCGCTCCCCCATCCTTTCCTTGGTCCTGGAGCGAAGGTCATACCACCTTTTGCGGATCTCATCCAGGGTGCGGTGGCTGACACCGATGGCATTTATTTTGTTTAGGATGTCCTGACAGATCTTCTTTTTGTGGCTGTCAGGGACACTCATTGCTGCCTTGCCAAATAATTCCTCATGGTGCAGGTAGCAATCCTCAGTGAGCACCTCCAACTCCTTCTTAAAAATGTACGTTTTTGTTTTCTGCCTCCACTGGGTGTCTCCTTCTCCTGTGTAGCCATTATTGCTGCAGCTCCTCTCACCTGGGTGTGGCTCTGCAGTTTGGGCTGGGTGTGCTCCTCCCTGTTCCATGGGGTTACTTCCTGGTTCTGATGTCATCACTTAGAACCAGGAAGTGGGTTTTTCAAAAGTTTAATTTGCACCTGCGTGCAATTTGCGAGTCAGTCTCAATTTGCGACACAGGACCACACCCTTGTGCAATTTGCAACCTCACAAATTGCGAGGTCGCAAATAGCGACCTCACAAAATGCAGGGTTGCAAATTGCGGTGCGACTCCGCACTGAATCGCTATTTGGTATAGCGATTTTTCCTGGCATATCGTTTTGCGAGTCGGAAATAGCGATTCGCATGGAGTTCCGACTCGCTATTTTTTGCGTTCCTACATCTGGCCCTTAATTCCTTGCCTAGTAGCTGTGACTGCCTTGCCTATGTTCCCTGCCACAGCTTTCTCCTCATTGTGATAAAGTGCACACCTACGTGCTTGAACTTGTCTTGGTTCTATGTGTAGCATGTCGTGGGGAAGCAAGACTCCTTCCCTTTGCTCATAGGTCTCATTGGAGAATATACATTATTTTGGCCAATTGACTCATAGCCATGATGTTTTGCCAAACCCTTCTAGAGTCTCTGTCACATTTTGTACACACCCTCCAGTCTGTTGTAAGTTTAATAATGTGCCATTTGTGTCCCCTGTCTATAAATATGCAAGCAAGTGGCTCGATTACAGGAGCAAATAATATATGATAGAGTGGGCAAACTTATCTGGTGCCTCTGAACATAGTCTGTAGATCTGTGAACACTCTGGCCAGCGGCTCAGAATGCAGCAGTATTATCCATTTCAAGATTCTCCTTAAACATCATATGACCATCCAAAGGTGTCAAATGTTTTCTCTCTTTCCAGTTAAATGAAAATTGAAACAGGACCATTGTGGGGACTTCATGCACTAATTAGGGCAATATAGACAGAAGCATGTTGGCCTATGCCTTTGCAAGAATTGTTTAATCTAGATTTAGGAGAGATAGAGGCAGTGGTACTTCACATACATGGGATCTTGACCTTGTTTTGGTAGAACCACTATAATTGCTTCTCGTTTTCATTCTGGCAGTGTGCTTGTTTGCTTCGCTATATTGTGTATATCCACTAATTGAGGGGAAAAATGAGTTTTCCAAGTATTAACAAAATTTCACTGGAAATCCATCAGATCAAGTGGATTGCCTCTAGCCAGCTGGTCGATATCTATGTTAATGATATCAATTGTGATGGGCTCTTCCAGTTTTTCCATTTGTTGCGGTATAATATGGGGGAGTGGAGAAATATCCAAATATGTCTACATCTGGTATTCTTCTATCTCCATTTAACGGTGCTGACTACCTATAATAATCTAGGAAAGTCTTCTTTATGCTGTCTGTGTTTTGACCATGTCCCTGGGATCAGCAAATATAGCACAACCACCTATTTTGTTCCACCCATGCAGCACGCCCAGATTTGTTGCTTTTCGGATCACCTGTTTTTTTACCTTTTACTGTGGGTGAGTCTCACTACATGTGCTTCACCCATGGTAATCACATAGCAAACCGACTGTGCTTGTTTCCCGCCACTGTCCCCCTTTTAAGATAAGGCCGCTACAACACAGGAAGGGTTAGGGGCACTTTGCTGGTTACACAAACATGTGTGCACACACATGTGCAGATGTAGATGGGCTGCACGTAGGAGAATACTGTTGTGTGCACGGGTAGTAATGGGGACTCTGCAGGATTAGATGTCCACCTGGGATAGGCATTATATTGTTAGTGTACACTAATAGGGAAAATCAGTGTGATTTACTGTTTGTCTGTAGTGACACTTTATTTTATACATTGGGAGAGAACTGCCTTAGAGTGCACTTTCACCTTCCTTGGGCCTATGGAGACCATTGGCGTCTTGAATTGGGGTGCAGCCTGTGTGGGAAAATCAATTCTGTAATTTTCTAAATGATATCTGTACTGTTGATGCATGCGCATTGTCTGGTAAATACCCCTGGGGTGGTCCAGGGCCCAGCACCAGAGATATTCTATAATTGTTTCCCTCAGGGAAGGGGCGTGCGTGGAGCCCCTCCCCTGACTTTTCTAAACATCCGGGGACCCAATCCCCCAGGTTTTCACTACTCTGGCAGGCAGCGACACCATCAACGAAGCCAGCAAGCCAGAAATTATTGGGGGAGCACTGTCACGCACCCCCATGTGTGACCAGCCTCCTTCTCCCCATGCCACATCTGCGGGGGAGTAGGAGGTCACCACAGACCCCTGCACTTGCTCAATGGAATAGGTAAGAAGAGAGACCTTGCTGGCTCCCCCGACAGCAGGGACATGAAGGGGGAAAACAAAGAAAATGAAGACCGTGGCTCTCCCTGACACAGCGGGAGAGCTGCTAATAAAATATTCACTACTCCCGAATGATCGCCCCATAATGTCCTGTGGGGCTGCGTCATGCTGCACTGTATCGGCCCTAATTTTGGATATTTGTCCCTTGTGGTGCCGCAGGGTGGCAGGATTGCCACCAGACACATTAGGAAGCGCACAGCCTTCCTCCAAAAAGGACTTGAGGAGTCTCGACGCTAAGTTGGGCGGTACTCACAAACACTAATCTCTATGGAATTTCCAGCATTTTTTCAAGGACTTCCAAGGTTGGAACATTTGTTCTACAGCTGGAAGTGCTGCACTCTCTAGGGGTTATGTTTATGGTTGCAGTTGTTATGGTCTGAAAGGCCTGAAGGTGGTTAAAGGAAATACATTTCTTGGCACACCCCTTAGGAGCCAGATTTATGGTTTCAATTTAATGCCATTATAAACTTCAAATAGAGGGGTAGTAGTGATATTGCTGATCGCACCTCCTCGAATGCTTAGTAATACATAGGTAAGTAAAGTGTTGAATCAATGAATATGGATGGTGCTCCTAGGTACATAATGCCCTACAACCAAAAGGCAGAGCAGTGTAGCTGAAACAGCTGCACTAGCATAACATACAAGAGAAACATACCCTAACACTCAAAGTCAGTCGACAATTATTGTAAGTCATTTAAATACACATTTGTGGAAAACATTTCAGATTCAACTCTTTTATTGGCATGTAGAAGCATCCTTTCTTCACAACGCATATGTCATAACATCAAGAATCAACACATGATGTGTCACCCTCGTGACTTTTTCAAGACTGTAAACTACATAAACTCAAATAAGTCCAAGATACATAGAACAAGGAGACAAAGACAGGGATAATAGCAATACTGGTGACAGTCTAATAGGTGTGCCAAATTAATAATTTTATATAAATAAAAAAATGTCAACAGCATGGAGGAGGAATCTATCATCTACTCCTGTGTTCATATGCACAAGTCATGGCAGACAACCGAAAAAGAAAAGGAAAACAGAAAAAGTACACTGAGGTAGGAAACCAAAATGAGAGTATTCAGAATGAGTGCAACCAACTTTCTCGTATACAGTGTGCACCAGTGAAGGTAGAAATAAGAAGTGGAAAGAAGGGGGTACAGAACAGCGTACATTACCAACCTACAAGTTGCAGAAATGCTCTCAGTTGGAAGAATACCGCTGCAAAGAAGTCCAAAAAGTGGAATAAATATAAACAGAGTTAATTAGATCACGGAAACCATAGTCAAAAAGTGAACCTGTAGTCATATGTGAGAATACCTGCAAAAAAGGCCTGAAATCAATCTTGAGAAAACTTAAGGTAAATTCTGAAGCATCCCCATCAGGAAAACAGAACAAATGTTGCCACAAACCGTCTAAACAGTAGTAAAAATTGGGTTAGCCCATCTTAGACCAACAAGTCACTTCATTACCACGCATGTGAGTTTTAATTAAAACGAATATTCAAGACAGAAAAACTGCAAATGAATTTTAAAAAGCATGTCACCAGTATGATTTCACATACCACAACAGCTTGTCTTCAGATATAGAACATGCTAGAGCCAACCACAGGGCTTCCAGGAGTTGAAAAGATATCCAGAAGTGTCAAAAAGGATGTGCCATACGTCAGTGGACCATGGGCGAAGAACCTTCATAAGTCCTCACCTACATTAAACATTAATGGTCCTGACCCTTTTTGCAGGTTTCTCCCCAAACTTTTTATCCTCTACCTCCTTTTTTTCTGACCTGTTTTTGTTGGCTTTAGAACTCTGGGCACTGTACCACTGCTAACCAGTGCTAAAGTGCAAGTGTTCATGGATAAAAGGCACACATCCAACAAATGTCCACTTTCAAATCCATCTTTATTTTTTCGATTCTTGTGTTCCAACCATGTATTATTCCAGCCATTTCTTGCCAGTTACCGCAAACATGTGTTTCGTCAGGGGTGTACCCCGTGACTTCATCAGAGCTGCAAACTCCTTGTTTTCTGTCCTTTTGTGATCTAATTCTCATCCTCAAGATTGGTTGCTGTGTCCTGCTTTTTGTATCCTCTAATCCCCCTTGTTGTGAAATCTTCTTTGATCTCATGAATGATGGTACTCCGTAGTATTTGTAATTAAGTATGTCAGATGGCCATAATTGCTGATTCCGGCGTCCGTTAGCTACAGCTAGTACGTTTCCTATGATATCTAAAGTGCAAGTGCTCTCTGTCTAAATTGTATTGGTGATTGATTTATCCATGATTGGCATTTTTGATTTGCTAGTAAGTCCCTATTACAGTGCACTTAGTGTCCCCAGGCCATGTAAATCAAATACTACTATTGGGCCTGCAGCATTGATTGTGCCACCCAGATGAGTGCGCTATAACCACCTCGCTCTTTCTCACATCTTCCGAAACCTCACCTCTTCCCCCACCTCACAATGTTCTCTCCCTGCCTCATCTCTCTCATTGTCAGTTTCCAGAGACCCTTTGAAAGCCCCTGAATGCCTATATTAGTGATCAAAGAGGAACTTGCCACTGGATGTAGGAAGCAAGGGAGAAGCAGGAAAGTAAGAGACATAGAAATCCTGGAATGGCACTTACATCCCTTCAAGGTTCATCTGTTTCAAGAGATGGTACCACTTGTCTAGATCTATGGAATGGGTAAATCTTCATCAGGTGGAAGACAGAGGGGTGATCGTAATTACGCAATCTAGCCTGTGGCTAAACAATATAGTACAGAAGGAATTTATGGTAATCATATTTAGCAGTGGTCGTGGTTGATATGAGGCCGAAGATAACCAGGATGCAAGTGGGAGGCCCCTGGATGCTGCAGCAATGCACTCACACTCTACAGAAAAATAGTATAAGACAGCACAACAGAAGGTGATGCAAAGCAGGAGCAAACAAGGTAACCGAAAAGGGAAGGAAAACTACAAACATCAAGGGTAGGCTATAACTGGTATAAACTAGTATGTGAGCAAAAAGTCATTGCAGCTAAGCAAACATTACTAGGCATAGTCTAACTGTCTATGTGGGTCTAAATAGTACTCTTCCTCTTTTTCCGCAGAAGTAACCGAAACCCAGGAAAAAAGCACCAACTGCTACACCAAAGTTAGTAGTTTAGTGCCTTAATTCTTCCATTAGCCCTTTTCCAGAGTCTCCTGGTTCCCTGTATCTGCTGTTTCTGCGAATCCTCACAGTGCACTCCCCCAACAGAAAGCAAATAATTGTCCCTCGGAGGAACAGTATTGGGCCCAGGTCTTAATAGATGTTGTTTGTGATACCTCTAATGTTTGGACGTATATGAAGTCTGCTGCTTTCCAAAACATTTTTTACACATTGTAGCCCTACCAGGCCATTGATATTGCTACTGGCCACAGAAAAACCAGAAATCAAAGATTTCTCCAACTTCGTATTCAGGGAATCTATTCAGTAGTATACCTGGTAGCTTACTTGAAATGGCTTGTTTTATTCAGGATATATGGAAAACAGAATGTATTTGCCACTGTGAAGAAAGTGCTAGCGGATTTTCCTCTTCTACTTGTGATTGTGATATGGACATACAATCCTTGGTGTGAACTTGGAAGGAGACCCAGAAATAGTAAGGTGCTTAGTGGAGAGCTAAAAGTTATCATCTTTTTGTTGGCCCAGGCGTTTCTGTGATGTTTGCTTGTGATGTTTGCTTGTGAAGTAAGCTTTGCCTGAAATAAGTTCTGATGAGCAGCTTTCTTGACTTCATTAGGTTTCTCTGAGTGGTGCAAGAATCTGAGACGTTCCAGTGGTGGCCATACAAGCAGAAAAAGGGAGGCCTCCCAAATGCCGAATGTATTGCGTTGTTATAATCAAACACTACTGCCATTGCCCAGTGGTGTAAGGCATTCAGATGGTCCATAAAAAAACATCTTAAGTATTGTTTTAATGGCTAATTCAATCATTCCATGTGTCCATCAATTTGTGGTTGTAATTAGTTGATAGCTACTCTTTTTGTCAGTTCAGTCAAAAAATTGAAGTGAACTGAGGTCTTCCGTCTGTGATTATGACTTGGGGTATCGTGTACAAACAAAAACGTGTGAGTGATGAATATTTCTACTTCTTTAAGGGACTGAAGTGTCCCATCTTTGTGACATAGTCTATCCCATCTAGATAGTAGTGTGGCCTTGTGATGGAGGTAAATTGCAAATGATAATGAGTATGCTGCCCGCCAAACCCTCTCTTCTCCTGCCTCATTTAGAGGTAGGTGGGCCTACACTGACAGATACCCCATTAATTCTATTAAAGGAATACTGCCTCCATCGTCCCAGTGGAGTAGGAGTTGTCAGAGGAAGGACATTAAGCCATCCGACCTATTTAGTGTAGATGGAATAATGTCTTTTTTCCCCAGAAGGTGAGTGACGGAAAAAAAACATGATGATCTCCTCACTCTAGGAGTTTATTCTCAGTTTGTGGGGCTCTTTTGTTTTTTTGTTTTTCAAAGAGAAACCCCTGCTTTGGGAGTTTGTTTTAAAACAAAACAAAGAAAGTTAAAAGTTTGGTGGATGGCCATCAAAACAGGCAGGGGCCACCGACCAACATTTTAGTACATTGAAAGGAACTGCAGTGATGTCATATCCTTTGAATGCACTGAGACAACCTCTAGACTGAGGGTCATCTGTAAAGTTTGTGGGTACTAGTCCACGGATAGTGAAGATAATGTCCTCTGCCACCCTAGTGAACTGTACACCATCCGCTGAACATTAAATCCGGCCCTTAGTCTGTTGGTCTTGCAGGGAATGTACAATGTTTCTTTATGATCCAACAAGCCATCTTTCAGGGTTCTTTGATGAAATCTTTGTTCCACCAATTCTTTTTGAGTTACATTCTGTTATGACTGACCAACCAAGTCCAAGATATTTAATAAAATAAATATGAAGAGAGGCAGTTTGCTTCCAACTTCTGGATCCTACTGTTGGGATAGAGCGTCTGTTTTCTGATGGTGATTGCTACATTTATATGTGATGATATATTCAAGACTAAAAAGAATAGTGCCCATCTGACAAGACTAGCACTACCACATCTCAGACTGACCAGATATAGGTGACCTTTATGATCAGTGCCCCTTCAAATTTCTCTGCAATAGAACTGCCCCTATACTGAACAAAGAGGCATCATTAGTAGGTAAGTTGTTGGGGGCATCAAAGTAATTTTTTGAGATATTTGAGAGCTTCTATTTCTTCAGAACTTCATACAAATATAGCCCATTTCTTGGTCAGCTGTACCACAAATCTCATGAAGGTTGAAAAGTATTTAATGAATTGTTGATAAAAATTGGCATTTTAATCTCTGTATCTCAGAGTGGGAGACTGCAGGACTGCTTTCACCTTTGTAGGATCCATACCAACACAATTGGAGGAAATTACAAACTTAAAAAAATGACATGTTTGATTCTTCAAACTGACATTTGTCTTCTTTGGCATATACTAAATATGTTCTCAAACGCGTAAATGCTTCCTTTGCATGGTCTAGATGTTCCTTCAAAGTTGTAGACTATATCAAAATATTGTCAAGATAAACTACCATGTATACATTTAGAATATCTTGAAATATGCTGTAAGGCAGTAGAGATGTTACATAACACAACTGGCATGATAATAACTCTTAGCATTTTTACTTGATCCAAGAGTACAGGAATGAGAGAAAGGGGCTCACATTTTCTTACAGTGATGGCGCTCAATTCTCCGTAATCAATATAAGGTCTAAATTCCCCATTAGCTTTTCTCACAAAGGAAATACGATCCCCTGGCATTGATGGGTAGGATCGAATGAAACCTTTCTCTAAGTTATCTTGTAGATACTGTTGTAGCATTTTATATACCATTATACCCAGTGAGTAAATGTTGTCATGAGGAATGTCTTCTCCTGGCATTAAATCAATTCTGCAATTCTATTCCTGGTGTGGTGAAAATCTGTCTTCCCCTTTCTTACTAAAAGCATCTGAATATTGAGCATAATATGTAGGAATATTGTTATTCTCAGTCTTTTCAATCTTTCCTTCAGACTTCATTGAATTTGGTTGCAAAACAAAGCAAGTCAGAAGTTGCACATATTTTAATTATGGATTGGGAAAACAGTGTTCTCTGTGATATGCCGAGTTGAGACAGATTTCTGAGGTTGTCCAGTTGATTTGTGGATTGTGAATTCTCAATTATGTAGTGCTAAAGACTATCGGAAATGATGTGGCATGAGTGAGCTCAAATGACACTGCCTCCCACGCCCAGTCTGGGTAGCCTTTAATATAGGAAGAGTCTGTTTAGTCTCGATTTTCTTGTATTGCTTACCTAGTGATAAAACTCTTGCAGGAAAACCTAGGAATTATTGTCCACAAAGTATCCCAAGGCCCCAGATTCAACCAGAGTATATACTCTAAATGGCCTATGTGAAGACAGGATCAAGATTGGTAGAAAATGATGTGCTCTTTCAGTAACAGACACTTTAGTATGTACTATTAAAGTTGGTCCTGAGTTTGTTGTTTGTAGACCAGCTGCTTTGTTTCTCGATAAATACAACATTTCTTTACTGAATGCCCTCAGTTTCTCCAATAAAACAGAGCAAAAGACCAAATTTGTCTGCCAGACTTTTTCTTTTATGGAGAGAGTCTTCCTAGATTCCCTGACCTGCCTAGGTTCTTCTGCAGTAGTCAAATCTTCCATTGCTTCAGGACCTCAAGGGATGTAAGTCATTTGAGTAACATTTATTTTTTGTTTTTTGTTGCTGTTGCTGTGCATTGATTTGTAATGTTTAATCAATTAATGCTGGGGTTTTAGATGGCAGGTTGGCTGCCATAGAAAAAGCATCTTCTCAATCCTCATTTAAACCTTGGTAGAATGCAACAGCTCCGCATTAATCTATCAATGCTTCTTCTGAGACAAATTGTTGAAAATTACTAATGTAAGTAATTAAATCTTGATTGCCCTTGTACTAAAGTTAACAGCTCTACATATGAACTAAATGTTCATATGGAATTAATTGAATGTTGCTTCCCCAAAAATAGCTGACAACTGACATGAGTGCCTGGGTTGCAGCTGCGAAAACTGAACCAATTCCATCTTGTGTGTAATACATGAACAAATTGCTACAGCACTAATACATGCTTGAACTTTAACAACTAATAATTAATTTTTTTTTTTTTGCAGAGCTCAACTTCAGATGGTATGAGAAGACTGGGAAGTGAGATATATTGTTCCTGTTTTGGCATTTGTGTTTCTCAAGTGAAGTCAAAGGCTGCGATATTCCAAACAACTCTAGCACCTGAAAAGTAAACGGACGCCACCTCGCAGATATAAACATCACCCCACATTTCTCCGAGTCTGCAGGAAGATTAACACTTACTGTACACCCTGATCATGAAACATTTTCCATTGTCAGAAAACTAGCAGAGGAATTCCGTCCAGCATTCTGACACACAGCACTCCTCAGAGTGCCATGCCTTCAGATCAGATTCTGGAAAATGCACACCAGTGCAGTTCCAAAAATGAAAATTGAAGCAGTCCTGCTCAGGAACAGACAAACGTGTGCCTTGTAGCTCCAGATTGAGGCCAACCACATAATGCAGCCTGGCTCAGCAGCAGTCCCAGCTGTCAAGGGAGACTGGTCACAGGAAAAAAGATAAGAACAAGATTTACAAGCCTATTTACAGAAACACAGCAGCTCCGAGGAGCTGCTCTGAGCACGTAAAAGCAGGACTGGTCTTCTGAATTGCTTTTCAAGAAAGATAAAAGTAGTCTCTGAACAGATGTTAAAATGGTGACTAGTGTACTTATACAGTGCTTGTTCCCTGCTTCTGGGAAGGGCTAAACAGAGCAAAAGGCATGAAAAATGCATGCCATGGACAAATGAGGTGAAAGTATAGGTGAATGATAAAGGAAAAACAACAAGTGATGGACGGAATGCTGAACATTGTCAAACACTCACCCCCAGTCACAGATCTGGGTTTAATCCATCATTCATTTGCTCACCATGCCACCCCAGTTTGGACCCAGCCATATGCAAATCAGTCTTGACCCTGTTCCTCATGGGAACAGTCCAGCCCGAACTGCCAAGCCAGGTCCTCACTGGACCGGAAACAAGCATCCTGGGACCAGTTTCGGGGTTTCACCCCTCATCAGCCAGGCTAGCTTGAATCCAGTGGCATGGGAAGCACGGGACCCACGTCTGGGCATACCCTTCCCACTTAGGGCGACAAAGCAAAAACAACAAGTGATGGACGGAATGATGAACATTGTCAAACACTGACCCCCAGTCACAGATCTGGGTTTAATCCATCATTCTTTTGCTCACCATGCCACCCCAGTTTGGACCCAGCCATATGCAAATCAGTCTTCACCCTGTTCCTCATGGGAACAGTCCAGCCCGAACTGCCAAGCCAGGTCCTCACTGGACCGGAAACAAGCATCCTGGGACCGGTTTCGGGGTTTCACCCCTCATCATGATAAAGGAGCCAGCAAATGGGAATCCAATATGTGGCCTGAAGCCCACAATGTAGATACACCATGGGGGTCATTTTGACCTTGGCGGTCTTGGGACCGCCGTGCTGAAGATCGCCAGTGGTGGCGGTTTTCTGCTCGGCGTATTATGACTGTTGGCAGCCCTCCGTCCTTTTTCGGACGGAGAGCCACCAACAGCCATACTGGCGGTCGGCGGGGAAGTGGAGGTTGCTCCACCTCCACCGCCACATCAACAGAACACCGCCCACCGAATCACGTCCTGTGATTCAGCGTGGCGGTGTTCTGTAGACGGTGTGGTGTCGGCGGTGGTGGGCGGAACGGAGAAGAGGCGGATGACCATGGCAGTAACCGCCATGGTCATAGTTGCAAAAATTTGACCGCCAGCCTGTTGGTGGTCTTACCGCCGCTTCTTCGCCGTCCGCCAGGGTCGTAATGACCCCCCATGTCTCTTCGAGACAGCGCAAGCACTGTCTAGCTGAGACCTAAAAACCATTTGAGGAGAATCACCAAGCCAAAGATGTCTTTAATACTTCCTTCAGAACACTGACAATGTCATTCTTGGCTTTTTCAATCATACTTAATTAAACCCCTCTTGTCTCTGTCTGATTTGTTATCCCTCATTAATATGAGGGTATGATAGATTTAATCAGAAATTCTGTAAATATAACACAAAGCCACTTCCACAGCTTTGGTGTAGCCAGTGTTATCACCGTAGTGCTCATCTTATGGTTCACCATAATGATTAAGCTTTAGCATCCAATAACCACTCTAGAGTGCATTGCTACCCTCTGTCCCATCCAATTCAATCAAGTAGCAAACCCCGATGCTGAGGTGTTCAAATGCCATCAGATTGGTCACAATTGCTGCCTTTAATTGATAAATGTCCTCTTCTGTGGCTGTGCCCACTTGTTTTCTCCTAGTGTGTGGAGGTCATTTTTCTTTTCTTTTTCTATCTGGCACTAATGGACAAAACTAATATTTCAGACTGTCCACTCAATATACGGTGGGTGGTCTGAAGTACTTTCTCTGCTGGTCTCTTCTTCATCGATCCAACCATAAGGATGATTATCCACCCGGCTCAAAATAGAACATCCTCCATGCATTCTCTCTTCGTCCTCCATGGCCCTTCAGGATATCCTGTCAGCCATATAGTTCTATAAATTACTGGAAATTGTGATCCCTATCAAACATTATGCGCATTGATCTTCCCAACTAGCTAGTTATCTTTGTTTTCCAAGACATCTCTTGCAAGTGTCTGCAAAGGTCACATAGCTTTGTGTTCTGTTCCAATTGGATAATTCACTTGGAGCATCAGCAAGCCAGATAATAGGCAAATGAGGGGCGGGGTAACGAGGCATACAGTCACCAGCAGAGTAGCTACAGCATGTTACAAGGGTTTTTCAATAAGAGCCCCCAGTTCACTAGATCTGTTCTTTACATGCTTCATCTCCAGGAAAAAGGGATGTGGTGTCCAAAATGGCAGCCTTTTTGCCACATCAAAGAATGATGCGTGGAACACAGTAAGTAATACATTTGTTTGATCAGCAGTGCCAGCCGAGGTTTACAAGGAAAGTCTTTGGCTGGTGCCCTAAAATCAGATGATTGCAGGATTTGTTTACGTGGGAGTCATGATTGCTAAAAATAACGCAATTTCCTTGCACTATTTGGCCTCACCCCCTAATTACTGTGTCCGGTAGCAAGTTCTTCTTTCTTTACCAGTGGAAACAGTCAGGGACTGCTGGGCTTTCACTGGGTCTGAAAATATGGAACCCTATATTTCGCAAGACAAAAATGGACCAGTCTGAAAACCCCATCCATATGATGCTGCAAGCCAATTCCAAAATGCACAAAGAGTGAGAGGTCAGATGCCAAGAATGGGCCTTTTTGTTAAAATGGTTGGATCAGATAATTCTGAGCCCTGCAAGCTTAGATCTGGGCGTACTGTATAACATTCGGTGCTATCAATCCACCTGGTAGCAATAGCATATATAAGTTACTCACTACTCTTTATAACCAGTTGATGCCAGCATCTCCTGAAAAATTAAGAGGGGATCCTCATATATTCCAAAGTTTTCAGGCCCAGTGCCAACTACGCTTCTTTGCAACATCTCAATATTTTCTCAAGAAAATTGGAAGATAGCATTCATATTATTGTACCCTAACAAGGATGTGCTCATAATGGCTATACCTCTCATTTTAAATCAAAGTCCTTTGCTGACCAGTTGGTCTCAATTTTCAAATCGGTGACAACGTTAACGCACCTTAAATAAAATTCATAAGCAAGATGGTTCTTTGAGAGTGATGTTTTATTCAGTTAAATGTAACAGGAGCACCTGGCACTCCAGCAAAATGTCTGAGAAAAAACGCTAAGCACAGGACGTTATACCCTTGTCCAGCAATGAAAATGTACTCAATGGTTTGATTCTCAAACATGACAAACAGATGTACATTCAGCATATGTGTAACAACTCCTTCCTGGTACACTGATAACATTTATTAAACAGTGCATTCTTCTCACTGCGGTTGGAAGGCGAGTGGGACCGTTGCATCGTTTATTTTTGGCTCAGGACTGCTGTAGGAGTCCTGCCATAAGTGGCAGTAGGATCCCTGTCCTTTTTTGGCAGCCATATATGCCTTTGTTATTATTTTTAGGATGTTTCTGTTTGTTTGCATAATTTACCGTTTGATGAAGAAGCAATCCTTCCAGTGCTGTTCTTTGTGAAGGACTCAGAAAAGGGAGGGGTTTCTTCGAAGCAGTTTATAGGATTCTCAGGTGCACACTGCCGCACTTGCACTCACGCTGCCCATGCACAGTGAGATATGATATGCATCGGAACTGGTGAGTCAACCTTTTGACTTCAAGAAAGGAGTATTTATTGGGATAATGGCAAACACCCATCATCGTGTCTGAAATCGGAGGCAATCCCTGTTACAGGTACATTCTTATGAGCGTAACAGAGGTCGATGCCCTTATGATGATTGTTTTCACTTGTCTCTTGCAGCCGTAGCTGTGCTGAAGGGCCCTGTCTTCCTCTGAAAGAGCTTGGTTACAGATGCTGCAATATGTTACATCACAGCTCATCACTTGTGCAGCATTTAATCAAAAGCACTCATTTCTGGGCTGAAATTATAATTGACGCAAAGGGCAGACATAACAAGGCAGGAACAAATACAAACATCCATGGGTTCATAGTCAGTGACATGAGTTCTTAAAGTGTAAAAGGACATTTATTTGGGACAGGTTTGCCTTATATACTGTACAATAACATTAACATTAAACTTTTAACCAAATTTGAACCCCCCCACCCCATCTTATAAAACCTTTCCAGTCTTCTTTTCACTCATCCTTCCAATAGCTGCCGTTCATCCATTTTTCACCTCAATTTGACCCACACATCCTCCTTTTTCATCCATCCCCTGTCTGCTTCGGGCATCCCCCACTCTATCATCCTTCACCTGTTTTCTTTTTCCCTCTGGAAGGGTGGGCAAGCCCGCATCTGACTCTCCACCCTCCCCCATCTACAGTCACACCCTAAGCAGCAAACCTGCTCTAAATGGCATCCCCCACTTAAACCAAGACTACACTCCACGCACTCCCACAGTTATCTCTGAATGCAGGGCGGGTGGGTGGTCACAAACTTCAACACCGTGCTGATGGTTGGCATGGGAGAGGCCGGCCTACGCCCCCACAGCTTAAGTATGCCACCCATGTCCCACCCCCACAGATCCCTTGGCCAATCCTGCCCAGCCATCGTCACTTCCCTCCTGAAAGTCCCGTGGAGAGACTAGACTGCGTCTGCTCTCCACGGGGCCCCCCATAGTCATGGACTTCATTTAAGGGTCAATAGGGTTTGTAGTTACGACCCTTTGCATGTCCCTTGGGGTCCCTGGCTCTACCTTTGCAACCCCTGACCTCAGAGGGATGACAGAAAGTTGTAGGAGGTTATTCCTCCGACACCATCTGACGAGAGGTGTCATTTCCGGCAGTGACTGGAAGTGCCAAGGAGCCGATCGGACTCCGGCATCTGGTAAGACACATCCTTAAAATAAAATGTTCCTAGCTTAGCAAAGTGACACCTAAACACATGTCAACTTAAATTTAAATTATATCCAGGTTTTTTTAATGTGTGATATTTTAACTGTGTTGTTTCTTGTTCTTAGTTGACGTTTTGAATAGGGCGTAACACATAAGCACTGAGAAGTAAACCGTGTTGTGGTTTTAACAGCCCTCGCTCGACCTGATGGCTCACTGGTGGACGGTCTATATTTGGCCCCATTCTCACAGGTTCAGATTCTGCTGGGCCCACTCAACTTTCCATCCTTCTGAGGTGAATAGAATGAGTACCACTTAGTTATTGTGTTAATGGGTATTAAAATGAGAAAACGGTGAAGTAACACTGCTGAATAACGTGCTACATTGTGCTGCACAATTTGCCCTTTCTTGATGTGTAGTTTAGGTAACCTTGCTGAATAATCTGGTCCGCCTTGCTCCCTAAATTCTGTGGTCCTCATGCAGAGATGTATTCTGGGAGGTGAGCCTGTCTCCCTGATGAATTGTGAATCCATCCCAGAGGCACTGAACCCCCTCTGATCGGCCAGGTGCCTTATGTTAATATAAGCAATGGGGCTAGGGACACACACAGATGAGGATGAACTTCAGTCGAGGGTCCTCTAAATGTCCTTTCCAGGAGGCAGCCCAGCTTAAGAGTGACTGTGCTCAGCTGCTGTTATGGGGGCACTGAGGCCGTAGATATTATACTGAGCAGAAAGCTAAAATAAAGAAATTTTAGGCACTCACAAAAAGCTTGTGTCTCCCATCTATGTACACATGGCTCCGTGCAGACTATTGCTTTAAGAAGCTAAACATATTGAGAGATAACTGATTGGTGATTGATTTGTCATTGCTAGATCATACAATTTCCCACGAACAGTGTGTTTTAGCACTAGAGAGGCTGCTTCCTGGCACTGCATCCCTGACCACCACCCTTCAGGCCACTGAAACCCAAGTTCCTTTTTTCCTAATCTCAGATATGCATCTTGTGGGACAAATGAAGAACTTGGTTTAGTGGAAAAAACATGTCATTTAAGAAGTCCACTCACAACCCACAAGATCCCTCACCATCAAGAAATAATCCAGCTCTACCCATCCCAAGTGCCAGATCCGGGTGCTAGATCCTACTTTTATAAAAGCTGTCCTCCTGATCCCAAGATGAGCACAACCTACTCAATGTGCATCCATTCCCATTCGGCCAATGCAAAAGTGTTTCTAAATATTTGTTTAGCTAGTGAAAACCTGTTTTGTGTAGAGTTCACACCACAGTTTTGTCATTTCTAAGTGCTGTAAGTAACAATTAATAATTATTACACTACCCAAATAATGGTTCTTTAATATACCCACCTCAGACAGATGGAAAGTGAATCTACTTTTCAAGTATTTAAATGTGTAACCTTCAGATCACCACATTTGTCAGTTGTGAGCTTTCAGCCTGCTCAGCCATCCTATCGGTCTGGTATGCTTCAGCCACTTCACAGCGCTTTAACACACTGTAAGCAGGCAGAAATGCAAATTAATACTCACATAGTAAAAGCGAGTAGAGTGGGCATCGTACATCAAGGAGTACAGAGTGGGAAGTGATTCTCTGCTCTCTTGGGTCCTACATCCCTCCCTATGAGCCCACTGAAAAGCCAGAATGGTCAATCTATGCAGGCAGGTGATCTGTGTGGGACTAGTTCGCATTCCAGCAGTATTTGACAATCATCAAATGCCCAATTTTTAGGTTGAGCCTGCGACAGTGCATGCGCTTTCGCTTTTTTCGACACATAATTCCACTCCACTACATGCTACTCCATGACACACAATACCACTCTACATAATTACACACGAGACAACACAATCCCACTCTGCATAATTCCACTACACTCAATACCACATAATTACTAGCCACATAATTCCAATGTACAACATGCCACATAATTCCTCTACACAACTCCACTCAGCACAGCACAATTCCATGCCATACAATTCCACAACAAACAATTGCACATCAACCCACATAATTCCACTTCACACCACATACATACACTCAACTCCATAACACATAGCTAAAAGACATTAACTTTGACGAAGCGTATAGCTCTCATATTGCTTTGCCAATACTTGTTAGACAATTAGTAGCAAATTCGGTAAAATGGGTGTGTTATAAAGCAGCACATTAGACATTAAATTTGATTGAAACAACCGTGGGGAATAGGAACACAAATTTACAATGTGTTTGGGATTCTCTCACAAGGACGTCCCAGCAACATAACAAATTGGTAATTCTATAGCACTTAGATCAGAGAAATTGTTTAAAATGTTCAGACAGGCAACTGTTCTGCTTTTTTTACTCTCACGTTCCCTCTCGTTAATTTTCTATTTCTTTGTTGCCAACCCAACCAAGGTCTTCGAAAAAAGATGTTACCAAGTATATTCCCTTCTTTCTGGAAAATCCAGTGTATATTATCCTCTCAAGCAAAGAGGTTGCCTGACTCAGGGCACAGCATCTTGTACACCCCGCTACTAGTTTGCCTATAAGATAACACACAAGAATTAGTGAATCAGTTACATTTGTAGCCTTCTTCTTCCCACTTCTGCCTCCAGCATCTGGGTTATCCGATGGCCAGTCTACAGGAGCTACCGTGAAGTCAGCTGTGACTGAGCTCCCCATATTGTCTAAAAAGAAAAACATGCAGTCATACAGATTTAACTAAGTATATCCTTTGCACACCTAGCTTGAACTTAAAGGGAATTCTCAGAGAAACTTGTGTATCTAAATAAACAAACAACACAACAGTCAAAGAAATAAAGTTCTTAAATACAAAGCCAGGTTAATAAATAAACAACAATGTAATAAGGAAAATGTCACCTCAGTGATGAAAAACAAATGATTGAGCTAACCCCTCAGTACTCTATCCACTAACAGCAACATAAAAATACACCAATGCACCAAGGATACAGAGCTGAATCGTGACTTCTCCCCAGTTATTGACATTCAGCGACAAAATCTTTAAAACCAGGATTTCCATCACCTACTTAAAGCTCAATTCAACCAAAACAACAGGCAACAACAAATTCAAAGCTGACTTGCCAATATGAACCTGGACAGTTCCCACCCCCCAACTAACAGCCAAAACAAATTCACTCAGATTTACCTTTGATTTACCCGTGACATAAACCTCTTCTTCAAGAAAAACATGCACAAGAAATGCAAAACGGCATGGTACTACTTCACCTCACCCCTGATGTAACTTCACTGCTTCCCATTCAGAAGTTGTTTTCAAGACCAGCTGCACTACTTAGAATACCACAATAAATGCCATGCCTCCTATATAGCTTAGAAACATCCCACAATTAGGCCCAGTTTAACTTAGATGTTACCTCAGGTTGTGTCACTCTTTTGGCACAACCCGATGCAAAATCTATTCTGGGGTTTACAAAGCCACACAAATCCCAATTTGTGTGCCATTTTAAAAGAAATATCTATGGATGTTGACCAAATCCCTATGTACAAAGACTTATAAACATGAGTTTGCACCAAAATGTAATGCCTTCCGTAGGCTGGCGTAATGAGGATTAATATCTTTATTTCTCATTGTTTTTTCTTCTTTACATGTGTGCTGCATTCTGATGCAAAGGTGCCTACATTGGCGTTAGGCAGCAAAAGTGCACCAGCCCTAGGAGATAGCAGAACTGCGCCATATCATTGAAAATATGGCACAGTTCTGTTTTTTCCTTTTCATGCAATACAGTGCAGCAATTTTGAAATGTTTGAAAATATGCCCTTTATTGAACACCATAGCAGGTATCAGGAAAACCTTACACAGGAGACAAAAACTGCACAAAAGTAAAAAAAAAAAAAAAAGAAAACAACCTTTGAAATCAGTGGCAAAAAGGCATTCAGTGCTAGTGTACTAGTGTGTGGAAAATCCTACAAATATTTTTTAAAGGACTAGACTGCGTCTAGTTAAAAAAGGACTAATGCCCTCAGTGCCTGCCCTACAATGTCAGAACTTCTACTGGAGTCCAGGCAGCTTGAGAAAAACCCTTTTAGTGGGATAAAGGGGTTCAGATGCTTGATGAACGGAAATTGGGTGAATGATGGATCTTCCCCGAGAAAGTTCTTGTCTTTAAGGTTTGAGTCAGTGGGTGATGCTCGCCGGTTGTATAGAAGACAAGAGCTCAAAATGAACTGCCTGTGGCTCAGTGCCTCAGACTTTGCAGCTCTTACAGAGTTGAAAAACATCATAGTGGGACAAGGCGAGTTTTGAGTCCAACACGGTTGTGCCTTGGTTATGAAGATTTTGAGCCAGATGTATAAAAGTTCTATTTTGCATTTCCTAAATAGCGAGTTTTAGGTAATTGCTATTTAGGTAATACAAAATGGAATGTAACAAAATAGCGATTCCTGAATAGCGATTACTTAAAATTTGCAATCGCTATTAGGGAATGAGACTCCATTCGTTCCTTCGGACCTGAAGGCCCACAGGTGTGAATGGTTTTTCCTTTTAGGAATTTGTAAATTAGGAAATGTAAAACCAAGGGTCCTGAGGGCCTAAGGCCCCCTTTGATGTACCCCCCAAAACACTTGCGCACATGTAAAGCGCACACACCGGGCCGGCTTTAGTGCTGGTGCAACCTGTGAGACAGTCTTTTTTGGTGCCCCCCACCATATGACCAACTCCTCGGAATCCCTTACTACCACTTGGCAAATAAGCCCCTCATCTCTTGATAGCCCCCATTTCACATCCATTCATTTGTTTTAAAGCGCTTGTAAAGGCTGGCTTTACTAATCCACTCAGTTATCCACATAAAAAATAGTTCTGTTCTTTGCAGCAGACATGTTAACTCTCTACGCTACTTTATGGCGAGTCAAAGCTGTCACTAGACAAAACTCCCATCTCTTTCCCTATCAGGAACATTAATCACTAGAGGTATCTTGACATTTTAATTGCTTCCTGAAGGCTGGACGCACAAGGAACTTTTCAACAGGTGCTTTTAAATCACAAGTTTCATAAGTTATTGCTAAGCACAGCACCCCTCCTGGTGTCAGCACCCCCAAATCCAGGCCAGCACCTGATGCGGCTGCACCGCTCACACCACCCTAAAGCCAGCCCTAAGGGCATGTGTGTGCAACATGGCACTTTAAAAATGCATTTTTAATGCATTTTTTAAAAAATGCACATGGGTACCACCAACTTGAAGTTGGTGGTAATTGCATTTCCTAAATGCTAGGTTCACATTTAGGAAATGCTTGATACATGTGCATAGGGAATCGCAGATAGGAATTCCCTACTTACGATTTCCTATTTAGGGAATCACAAATTGCGATTCCCTATTCGGAGTCGCAATTTTAGGGAATCGCAAAAAATTGTGTTCCCTAAAATAGGACTATAATGCCTTTCATACATTGTGAAAGGCTATTTTGCATTCGCAAATGGTAGAATTTACCGATTCACACCGTTTGCAAATGCAAAATCCTTTGATACATCTGGCTCTAAGTCTCTTAGGCTCCTGATTTTAACTACCTGCAAATATGGCTCTATTGTTGTAAAAAAGTAATGCAAACTGGCCCAGGTGTGTTAGTTAGAAGAAATCTCTTAGGCTCTTCTAGCTTTCACAATCCACAAGTATGGGCCTTTTGTCCAATGGAAAGTACTTCAGAGTTCTTGTAAATCCTTAGAACTGGTTTATTCAGCATTGGTTCCTAGTAACCCAGTCCTCTAGAAAACAGATATAGCAGGCCTTCCTACAACCACTACCAGCTCATACTGATCTGAGTAACAAACTAGTAAGATAAGAAGTCCCTAGGTAGCTAGTAGATCCATCTGTTACAGGACCAGCTTCCAAGTCGACAGGTTTCAAGCACCACTTCCATGCACAATCTTGTCATCAATGATGTCATTTCAGAGGTTGCAGTCATGTTATCAATGATATCAGAGATAATTTCTTGGGTGATGTAATCTGTGGGGTAATTAGCAATGCATGGTGAGGGCACAAGTTATAGTTACATTAAGGCACAAGTTATAGTTTCTAGAGATAACTATAACTGGTGTATTTCAGAGTTTTAAAAAAAAGTTTTAACCTTTAACCATTGTTTTTTTCAGTGAATTTCTAAGTTTTTTTTTTTTCAATGTAAAGTAAGATATAATTACAATTCCTAACTATTTCATCACCCTAAAATTTGCTTTTTTCTGTGACTTTCTAAGTTTTGTTTTACATAAAGTAATTTGTTATTACCATACGTAACCCCACACTGCTCTCGGTCTCCAACCATGTGTAGTGCAGGATAGGCTCCTGGACCTGGACTGCAATCAGGCCCGGCTTCCAGCCTCTCACAGGCAAGCAATCCCATGCCTTGCATGGCCATCTGGCATGCGCAGCTTGCGGTTGGACATGCAAGCATGGCAGCCCTCAGGCAGACTTACTGGCTTTGGCAAACAGCCACAACACCATACTATAGAAAGTGGGCCTATTGGCTTTATCAAGAGGTGAGCATATCATTATATTTACAACAGGTCTATCATCTTTCTGCAAAAATCACCAATATTTTTATTCAACTGTATAATTCAGTAATTCTCACAATGCAACCTTTAATAACAGTGATTATTATAAAAACGCTTAATAACATTTTAATAAAAAATAAAATCAACATGTCAACCTGTGAGTCTTTCTTTAACATAGTTTTTATTGCATATTGTGGGCTAAAAATGTTAAAAGAAAGAGCCAGAGGTTTGTTTTCTTAAACAATACCAACATGTCTATGAGCCTTTCTGTTATTATTTTTCAACCTACAAAATGCAATCATGAAAATGACCACAAGCGGGCCTTGCACTCCAGCTGAAAAGCATATCGCTCCACCTAGGAGTGTTTTTGAAAAATATGAAAAGTTCTCCTGGGGTAATAGATTCAATGACCCAGGAGACTTACTTTGTTTTTTCTTTTAATGGTGCTTGGGGGCTGACCCAGCCCTCCCACAACATTAACAAAATGTTTGTTGGTGTCATTGCCCCTTGTAGGGACATCTCCAAGCTAAAAAGAATAAATTTAAAGAGCCCTCACAGGACATTATGGGTCACTCCTTCAAGGAACAATGAATATTAAATGAGTGGCTCCTGACTCTCATTTATTATTCATTTTTAACATTTTTTATTTTGGGCATCTCTGTGCTCATCTGGGACACCATTTGTTTTTATTATTGTGGATGGTGCATGCAGCCCCCCTCCCCTAGCCTTCACAGGCCCTGGGGACCGCGCCCCCTGGGCTATACTCATTTATTAAGCTGAGGGGATACTCTCACCCTTACTGAGCCTCCATAGTTCCCAGAGACTCCAACACCTGGGGCTATTTTCTTTTTTATGGGAAGGGGGTGCATAGCCCCTCCCCCTCAAGCCTCTATGGGCTCACAGGATTTCATCCCCCGGGGCCACTTTATTTGTATGTGGCAGGGGCACCCTCCCCTCCATCCACGAGCCTCTAGGGTCCCCAGGCATCCCTTCAACTGGGGCCTATTTTTTTAAGGGGAGTGTGACATGTGGCCCCCTCCCTGAGCTTTATGCCCCAAGGGCCTCATCCGGGGTACCCACAACAAACAAAGTTGGGGTTGTGGAGGGAACTCCAGGGCTCTTGTAGCCCTGCCATCTACCCAGCCTGGTGCAGAAGGAGCTGGCATTGCTTTTGCCTGGCCGGAGAAGGTATGGGCTCCCCAGGCCTTAAGCGGCTCAGGGAGGAGGGCAGCATGCCCCCTACACATAAAAAATTGAATGACCGAGGGGGTCTTGGTATTCGGGGCTCCAAGAGGACCACTGCCTACTCTTAAAAAATTGAAAAAAAACTTTAAATTTTTCATTTTTAAATGCATCCTGTTTTCCTTAAGGAAAACGTGCTGCATTTAAAAGAAAACGATTGCTTTATTGAAAAGCAATCAAAGAAATGGTGGTCTGCTGAAACTCCTGGAGTTTCATACATTCCAATAGTGATTACTTAATTGCGATTCAGAAACAAATCGCAATTAGGTAATTGCTATTGAATACAATGATACATCTAGCCCTCAATGTTCATTTCAAAATTAATGCCCAACTATGGACAGCTTTTATCTGTATCAGACCCCTTACAGTCACAAAACCTACATTGAGAAATGAAGTTGATATGAGTAAAAAAAGTAGATATTGTAAGCAGTGGTAACTCTATTGAGAGAGTTTACTCTGCACCACACTGTTTGCAGACAGTGAAATTCACATGGGTATTACACCACAGAGTATTGAAAAGTATGTAGTAAGAACAGTGTACACTCTGTACAACACTTGTCAAAAAGACACTATTCGCTTAAAATAACCAAGGTCTGAAGGTGCTAATGATCATACTACCTGTAGCCTTCATACTGCAGTGTAAACTTTAGAGATAGCCCATCTTCTGAAGCAAAAAAAGCATGTGTACGTAGGTTAGTACCTGGTGCACCCAGTCTTCTCTGATATGTAGAAATTGTCATGCTGAGTCAATTCTGTCTAATACCTCAAGGATGCTTACAGTACTTAGTATCTACTACATAAAATCTTTGCCCTGTTTCTTCAGAACCAGAAATCTTGTGTGGAACATACTGGTCACAAGTCATCAACTGCCGTCCGCACAGCATCACTCTTCAGTTTGAAGATTTGTACCATTTTCAATATCTCTACAAACCTATGAGGCATGAGAAACATGCGTTTTGAAAACACTTACACCCATTAGCTGGACACAGGCTGTACAAAATAAGGTAGAAAAGTAATATGGTAGTTACCCGCCACTATGTAAGCTGTAAAACAAATTAACACACTAATTGGATGATGCCATCAATGATGTCATCAGTGATGTCATCAATGATGTTGTTTGAGATGTCATCAGTGATGTCATAAATGATGTCATAATACGTTACGAGTGATGTAATATGTGAGGTCACAAGCAGTGCATGACAGGGGCCCAAGTTATAGTTATTTCTGCTAACTATAACTGGTGAATTTCTATGTTTTTTTTTTTAGTTCAAAATGTTAATGTTGTCTCTGACATATTCACCTAACCATAACATTACTTTTAACCTTGTTTTTTCAGTGAATCTCTAAGTTTTTTTTAAACAAATACAGATCTTTTATCACTATTCATACCTACCTATAATTACCTCAACCTTTGTTATTTCAGTGAATCTCTCCCTTTCTCTCTTTCTCTCTCTCTCTATATATATATATATATATATATATATATATATATATATATATATATATATATATCTATCATATATATATGCACTATATATATCTACATATATATATATACATAGACTATACACACACATGTCCTTTATATATGTATGTATATATAAATATATGTATATATATAGAAAAATAAATGTTTATATATATATATATATATATATATATATATATATATATATATATATATATATATAAACATTTACATTTATTTAGATAGGAAAATATTAGATTTTTTATTTTTTGTAGGCAGTCACTCATGTTTTCTGCTTTCTTTCTTTTGTATTCTATGTATTCTACTAATAGTTTGTCATTTTTTTTCTCCAGTCGGTTCCCTGCTGCTGCTCAAGTTTTAAAGTAAGACTTATTTTAACTTATTTTGTAGGGATTTTGGTGAGTTAGTTAGTAACTAACTGGCGGTTTGGGAGCTGGAGATGCTGAAGTGGACGATGGAGTGATCAGTCCAGGTGAGTTCAGTGACATAGTTGTATCTAACACGGTTGTGCAGAGGAAAAGATGGGTTCCAGCATGTGACCTTCGGAGTGTGTGGGGTCACAGATGATGTGGGTCAGTCCGAGGCTGCTTATACTGTTGAGGAGGTGTGCAGTGTTGTTGTCATTGGGGTTGTCAATGTGGAGGTTGAGGTTGCTGATGAAGATGAAGTCCTTGGCGTCCAGGGCACAATGAAGTCTGCAATGGTGTTGCAGAAGCAGGAGCATGGGCTCGGTGGTTGGTGTGCAAGGGTGCCTCTAAAGGCCATCTTGATGTCAGTGTGGAGCATGAAGTTAAGGTGATCCATGGGGGTGGTGGTATTGTCAGTGGTAGTGGTGCACTGTATGGTCTTTTTGTGGATGTTGGCAGTTCCTCCTACTGGCATAATGGTGCAGTCCTGGTGGGTAATTTTATGTCCATTGGGGATTGATGTGGCTATGTCTAGGGTAGATGCGGGATTGACCCAGGTCTCGGTGAGGAAGACGATGTTGGGTGCAAGGGTGGTGATGAGGTCCCACAGTTTGGTGGCATGCATGTGCATGGAACGCGTGTTGAGGGGGAGGCATTGGAGTCAGTGGGTTGCTTCTGGTGTCGTGTGGTGGGAGGACAGCGCGGTGCTTTGTGGCATGACAGTGGTCACGCTGGTGCAGGACAAGGTGCATCTGGTGCAGGAGAACAGTCCTACCATGGAGTTCAGTATGGCATGCTAACAGTGTTTGCTGGGTCGTCCGGCGTTGAGTACTTGGAGGTGGGAAGCGTTGTACTTGTAGGTGGTCTGGGAGACAGGGGTCCTGGCTGAGTGCGGTTCAGGCATGGACGGGCACAGATGGCCTTGCCTGGGAGGAGGGAATGGTGCAGGAAGGCAGTGGATGGGGCTATGCAGGAGGCAGGAGAATGACGGCAATGATCAGTAGGTGGGAAAAAACAGGCGTCAAAAAACTAAAACGTTAAGCAGCGGAGATGGTACAAGAAATGAGAAATGGAATTAAGCAAGAGAAAAGGGTAGTCAGACCGAAGAACAAGAACTAATCGGCAGAATAGCAGAAGAAATAGGAAAAGGAATTATGCAAAGAGAAAGAGAAAAACACAAGATATTGGTAAAGGAGTTAAGCAAAGAGAGACAGAAAAGCACAAGAAATGGGCAAAGGAGAAAGAGAAGACTGCAGTCAGACAAGAGCCCAAGAG
This sequence comes from Pleurodeles waltl, assembly GCF_031143425.1. Lineage (NCBI taxonomy): Eukaryota > Metazoa > Chordata > Amphibia > Caudata > Salamandridae > Pleurodeles > Pleurodeles waltl. Next base: position 612,642,673 of record NC_090444.1, on the reverse strand, counting down.
TTGAGCAGCAGAATTAATGAGGTAGTGGCGGAAGCAGACAGCACCAGGGAGAGCTGTGACTGGAAATTCTAATGAGGTGGGTGGACCTTCAGTTTGGCAAAGAGTTTACTCTGTTGCCTTTTCAACAGAGTAACCCCTCCACCAAACTCTAAATCAGTCCTTATTTCTTTAGCTCAATATTGGAGAGATATGAATCCCTCACTGGGCCGCCTATGTAATCTGTCTTTAACCTAAAAGAGCCATAAACTGCTCAATGAATACATCATTTTTTACCACTTCTTTTGGTATTTATAGGAATCAATACAGGCAGTCCATTCTGTAATAATGATTACCACCGGATTGTAACCCATGCAGGATCAACAGCAGAGTTAGTTATGGAAAAATGGCTGTCACTCCTTGTGAATGATAGTCGTGCCTAGCCCATATTCAAGATAGATCAGTGTACAATGGAACAGTAAGCAACAAAATTAAACCATCTTTCCCAAAGGTTGGGAAGTAAGCATTGCTATTGGTGGTGCTGAGGCAGGTGGGCAGCCAAGGCGTTAACAACTGGTGCCTGAGGTCTTGCAATAACCAGTTAAAAACTAGCTAATAAGAAAAGGGGTTGGAGATGGCGATGTTGACAAGAATTGGGGTCTGGTTGTAAGAGTATCTGGACATCGTACATTGGTGCCTTGATGAATGTATTGTCCAGGGCTGTGTCCTTGCTGGGATCTGGGGATGAAGCGAGTCTGCATGTTTCAAAAGATCTAATTGCTGGCGTTACCCCTGGCTTCTTCTGTATGCAGGGCTTTACTCTTGGTCTCAGCCCATTTTATGGTGGTTTGATGCCATACCCCTCACGTGGGAGGTGCCATAGCCTTCCACTTCATAGTATCTGCCAGTCAGGTGATACGTAGGGCAAGATCTGGAAAACAGACAGCTACTTTACCCTTTTTGGGTATTTATATAGCTTTTTAAGTTGTATAGGGCAGTGATAGCAGACAGCCTATCCAAACCTTAGACCAGTAGTTGATGGAAAGTCACATACCAGTTGATGAAGGCCTACTGAGTATGTAGCACAGTTAGGGCAGGAAGCAATAGCATTAAGAAAATGTTCATTAATTTTATCAGGAAATGAGTAGGCTTTCTGTAGGATGTTAAACTATGTGTAATAAAACTTAGCACTGCACGGTATAGAGTGTTGATCATGATTATTCTTGCCCTTTCCCTATTGTGTTATACTATTTTGTCCTTACGTGTGTTAAAGAGAGGCTGCACTAATGTTTGTGTGTACAATTGGAAGGCCATGTATAACCAGCCAATTCTTCCTCTACCATTGCAATTACAAATAAATTCTGAACCAGAGGCTGTGTTACAGGTTCTGCATTATCAGTCTGTCATTTAACCTGAAGGGCACAAAACAAGACACAATACATTTGGTACAGTCCACTGTGCATGTGGAACTGTTCCCTAAGTAAGTCAGAAGAGAGGAGTTGGCCATCGTGAAATAGATTTCCTAGTCAAGTAATATCCACGTCTTCCATCTTTTCAGATGGCCAGTCGTAAGTTAGTTTAATGTGTTTAGTGATCTGCAGTCTTCTTGCAAAACAGCTCAAAGCTATATGTATTAACCAAGGCCACTCTCACTCAGGTAAGGTACTCGGGAGTAGGAACTCATGTAACCCCTCGAGGCGGCGGGAATGTCCGCTAATGCAAATTTCTTCCAATGAGAACCCGAAAAGCCAGTGACTTGTTGATTTGCTCAGAGAATACATCATACTATTGTCGCCAAGGTATTCTGTTCGGAGCCAAAGGTGTCACTCATATCTGTGTGTTAACTTGCTGAATCAGTTGAACACTGCTAAGGCCATGTAATAAAGTGCACACTACATGGAGTCAAAAATCACTGGAAGTATTGTGGATCCCCACTTAATTTCTCAGGAGGTGCCTAAACCCACAGAAGATCTCCAATGGCATCACTGAAGAGGATATTACTGACTGGAGAAAAGGTGGAGGTACTCGGCTGTCCTGCAAGTGAAGAAACCTGATTTAAGCACATTTCCTCATAAAACTAAAAGCAGTTTTATGAATGCCTGGTATGACTTGTACTATTACCTACAGCAGAGTGGGATCATAACTCATGTTAGTATGGCTGCCTTGGAAACTGTCAAGAGGTTTTGAGTGATGTCCTACAGAATCTGATGACAATCTGTCTTACTTGCCAAAATGTTATATTACCCAAACCAAAGAGGAGGTTCCAAGCAGAACTAAATATCTGAGGGAAAGGCAAATGGGATGCAGAGAAAAAGAAACAAGAAACACACCAAGATTTTCTGTGCCACCACTATCTCTTGTCTCGTGTCTTGTCTCATAGCGAGGTTATTAACCAATATTCTGTGGTAATGGATTGTCTCTATGTGCAGGAAAAGAGCATGTAAGACATTAGTAACAGCATTTACCATAAGGAGTCTGCTAAAATGACGGTCTATGGCATACCTAAACGGAAGTGGGGGAAGCCGGTCATACAGCTGGTGAGCAAGTTAAGGAACCACTGCAACAGAAAGGGACCAGGCCAAAGAGAAACAAAGCAATACAACAAAGCCAAGAGCCACGTCAGGGAAGCAGGTAAAGGTCATGAATTCCAGTGGAACTGAACAGAAAGAAAATTACGAAGGTGAGGAATGATGTAGTTATCAAACTCTATGTCAAGCAGAAAGCCACTGTACCCTGGAAAGTTGGCAGGCAGTGTCCATTTGCCTAACTGGTGTTTAAATAGTACCACTACCTGACTTGTCCTGGAAGTCTCAATCATTAACCTTTAGTGTTCCTGTCAGTCATGGTGCCCTAAAGTTCAAAGGCCGGTCTGTCACAGTCTTGAAAGAAAATGCCTCTATGATCTTCCAGCAACAGAGCTCAAAGTCCCCAACCTTTGCTGATTTCTGATACCTCGATCTTTATCAAGCACCTTGATACTGTAAAAGTTTAGAATTTCCTAGCTTCGAAGGAAAATCAAGAGTTTATTAAAGAAAAGATGTGATTATTATGCTGACCTTTTTTTTGTTTTATTTGAATAGCAGTGAAGAAGACTAAACTACATTTGCCAATGTTACTAGAACATAATGACCGATAAAAAGCAAATATTAATCAAATGGGCATCCAGCATCTTAGTCATTAATCTTGACTGAAAATAATGATTACTCTTTTCTTGTCAGAGAGACCAACCAAGCAGTGTGAACCACTGGAGTTATAGGAAGAACATTAGTAAAAGCCAAGTAAACGGTAAACAAGTCCTTAGAAACCCAATGAAATGATTTGGCAACACATGTTATGTTATGTTATGTTAGGTTATTTGTATTTGTACCGCGCACAGCTGCCCCAGCAAAGGGGCGTCCCGGCGCTTTGAGAAGGTAAACACAACACAGCACTAAAAGCGGGCAAAAGAAGACAAAACACAACAGATAAGCTTAAACAAATAAAAAGGTCTTAATAGCCCGCCTAAACTGAAGGAGCTCATCAATGGCCCGGATTTGTGGAGGAAGAGAATTCCACCAACTCGCTGCCAGGACTCGAAAGGAGCGGCCCCCAATTCTGCTCAGCTTAAAGCGCGGAACCACTGCTAAGTTCTGGCCTAACGATCTAAGAGTGCGAGAGGGAACATAAGGAATCAGCAATTTCTCCATGATTTGTGGGGAAGTACCCTTTAAGATTTTAAATGCAAAACAGAGAACCTTAAATCTAATCCTCTGCTGCACAGGGAGCCAGTGGAGAGAGCGCAGAGTATTGGACACCGAACATCGCCTGGGGAGACCAGTCACCAGTCGGGCCGCAGCGTTTTGAACCCGCTGGAGCCGCCGAAATTCTGACTGGTTTATCCCCGCCAGTAGGGAGTTGGCATAGTCCAACCTAGACAGCACTGATGCTTGAACCACCAGCTGTCTTGTAGGTGCATCAAAGAATTTGAGGATAGGTCGAAGTCCTCTGATGATGCCATAGCAAGAAGCCGCCACCTTCTTGGTATGACAGATGAAACTCAGAGAAGAATCAAACCATACCCCCAAGTTTTTTATCTCTGCCGCTGGGAGGGGAGTCACACCCAACTCCGAAGGCCACCATTTATCATCCCACAAAACCACCTGTTTACCAACCACCATAATCTCCGTCTTTTTGGTGTTTAACTGGAGACAGGTGGATTTCATCCAGTTAGCCACTTCCCGCAGACCATCACAAAACCTGGGAGCCTCCAGGTCTGAGTCCCCACTCAGTGTGACCGCCAGCTGCGTATTATCTGCGTAGGATACCATGGTTAGGCCCCACCGCTTGACGACCGCAGCCAATGGTCTCACATACAGATTGAAAAGGGTGGGACTCAGTGAAGACCCCTGTGGGACTCCCTGGTCTAACGGGTAGAGTGACGACTTACCGGGCGGGATCGCCACCTGGAATGACCTATCCATAAGGAAGGAACGAAACCAGTGCAAGGCGGAGCCAGAAACGCCCACCTCCTCAAGACGCCGAATCAGAATTCCGTGCGAGACCGTGTCGAAGGCGGCACTAAGATCTAATAACAACAGTGCTGCCGTCCGACCGGAATCCATCACGGAGCGCAGATGCTCGACCATCGAGAGGAGGGCCGTCTCCGTACTATGACCCGCGCGGAACCCGTTCTGGGTAGGATCAAGAATGTTAAACCTACCAAGGTGGTCTGTAAGAGTGGCATTCACATGGGCCTCTGCTATTTTCGTGGCCCAAGGAAGAAGGGAGATAGGGCGGTAGCTTTCAGGTTTAAGGGGGTCAAGGGTCGCCTTCTTCAGAATTGGCGTAACTACTGCCTGCTTCCATCTAACGGGAACCACTCCAGAAGAAAGAGACAGGTTGATCAAGGACAGTACCGGGGAGCGGCAAACCGGTGCCAGAATCTTAAGTTGGGCCGGTTTCAACGGGTCAGCCGGAGAGCCAGACTTAATTTTGGCACTGAGATAGTCAAACATCTCCAGAGATAAGGGGGGTAAGATGGAAAGACATTCCCCCTCACCTAAGGTGCGACCAACCTGCTCTAGCATCAGGGAACCCGTTGGGAAAGTGCGATAGATCTTATCTCATATCATCTCTTAAGACATAGCAGTGACTTGAGCAGTTTCCATTAATGCATAAGGGGTGTGTCGGCAGTATCAAAAGACAGGATAATACTTGCTTCGGTGTTTATAATAAAATCTAGGCTTTCCTTCACAAGAGATGGAAAATTATACATTTTATGGCAAGACCAAAAGCTGCTTTATGCAGGGATGGTTCCTGTGCCTCAGCCTTGAAGCTCCACCCTCCTAATTTTGTGAGTCATGTGGATGTTAATTGCTTAAAGCAAAAGCAATTACCAACCACATGCCTAACAAAACAACTATGTACCGTGGTGCCTCCCTTTTTCTCACCCTCCCGCACTCGAGGGTCAGGTAGCCAGGCCATTTTCCAGTGTGACACATATGCTTGTACGCATGTACCAGGCAAAGTTTTATTTTTCTTTTGGCTAAGTAGGGCTGACCTAGCACAAGCCCAGGTCTACCGTAATGTGGGCCCTCAGGGACCATCCATTAATGAAGCCAGCAGCGTCATATTTTAAAAGCCGCCCCATGGTGTGCATAGCATCAACCCTGTCCTCCCTGGGGCTGCTTGTCGGTCATTGCTGAGGCTGCATCACCACCCCACCCTTCCCAGGTCATCACAGGGTGGGGCGGAGTCAGCAAACAACACTTATCACACCCCTCCCTCTAATGACCTTGGAAGGGGTGGTTTAGAGGAGGCTGCTAGTGATTCCCTCATGTCTTTGTTCAAAGAATCCTTATACAGCGAGGACTAAGTTGGCCAATACTACATAGTACACAGTACTACATACGGTAAGCCCCCATCTTTTCTTAGCCCTTGTGCTTCTTAACATTCACCTTGTCATGTCCACTTTTAAATCACTGTACTTTTTGTAAAGCCCTAGTCGGCATGATGACTTCACTCTGAGGAAGGCTGAAGTGTAGAGTGCCACCTACACTTTGTTGCCTCTCGGCCAAGAGGCTGGGCTTTGACCCAAAAGGATATAAAATAAAGGACCAGGCGGCCCTCGTGGTATTTCCCGGCACACAGTTAAGAAGTGTCTTCTTTTGTAGCCGGTCCCGCACAAGGCCTGGCCACGCCGCAAGGCCTGCTGCACGTCACCACATTGGCAATGAGGATGGAGCGCGACCCTTGCCTCCTGGCCCTCTGGCGCACCCTCCATATCTGGGACCATGCCAGTGCACAACAGCCCGTGCACGCTCCTGTGGGCCCAGAGGCGCGGCTGCCTCGCCCAACCACCTTCAAGAGGGCAGCCAGACTCCATGATGGGGCCGCGCCACGCCGCACCGCACCTTGGCACACATGCCGGGTTCGGCACCTCGTGGGAGCTACCACATTACAGAAGGCTCTGGCCCCACCCCCTGGGACGATCGAGGAAGACAAGGTGGCTGTGGACTACATTGCGCTCACAAGCGTTGGCGTGGTTCACACATGCGACAGCTGAAGGTTAGTGGGCTGCCTGGCACCCCCCTCCCCTCAAGGACCCCAAGGCTGCCTTCTATGGTGCCGGTTGCTGTGAAAGGATGCCACTGCCCCAACTCAGCCCTGAATAGCAAAACTGAGGGTATGTATGCTACCAAGTGTATCCCCTAAAGACTTGCAGCAGAGAGAAAAAAATATATGTATTGACAATATAATAATCTGAGAAAGGAAAAAAAAAAAGCGTGGAGAACTTTTGAACCACAAGGCAGACATGTTTTTTTTCCTAAAAAAAAATTAAAAAAAAAACATAAAGATGAGCACACCGGTCCAGCCTGACCGCCCATGCACTGCACCCAGTACAGGGGCGCATGCATCAGTCACTGCATTGCCTCCCTTCAGCCAGTTGACAGACCCAGCCACAGCCTCAATACGTTGGCGCCACTGGCTCGGCAGATTGAGACACTATTTCCAGGCCAGCCGGGAAATGGAAGGCCCAGTCCAGAAGTCCCTCATGTTACATTTTGGAGGTAATGAGCTCTACGAACGGTTCGAGAGGCTACCCAACATGGGTGGCGACGATGATTTTGATGCAGCCATGGACGCTCTTAATCAATACTTTGTCCCCCAGCTGAACCACAAGTATGAGAGATTCAAGCTAAGACAGGCTAAGCAGACGAACACAGAGTCGGTGGACATGTTTTACATGCAAACTGCGCAAACTCGCAAGCACATGCACAGGCCTCAATTATCATGAGGAGATAATTGCCCAAATAATCCAGGGGTGCCACTCCAACCTACCACACAAGGTCATGCCACGCCAACCCGGCATCTCGCTGGACAAAATCCTAATCCTGGCTCACTCCCATAAGCTCTCCAACAGCCATGCAGAGGACATGGCAGCAGCGCTGGGGCGGTCCACCCTGGCACCGAGTTCAACAAAACTGACCCCAATGAAAGAGGAACAAATCAATCTCCTCCAAGGGTGCCCGAATAATCAGTGACTTCCTCACCCCCGAAGCCGGACGACGGGGGCTGCGGAAACTGAGGAGTTGACCACAAAACACTAGGGGTGTGCCCGGCAAAGTGGAAGGCCTTCAAGATGACACCCTCAATCCTTGGTACTGCAGATCCCTTCAGGGTTAAATTATTGTTTTGCGTCTGCAAGAATACAATATGTTTTGTTCAGGACATTCCCTTCTACAGTATAAGCAAAATCATGCAATTTATTATAAATTGGTACATGTATGTTCTCATCTAAGACCTCTCACTTTCCTATGGTAAAGAAAAAATACAGGACATGGATTAATAAGTATCCAGATAGGATACTATGACTTTACTACCACACCCTTAATTATCTAAAAAGAAAGACTTCTGAGGCACACCCTACACAAATGGAATTAGAATATTCCTTCGATGTCTTAAGAAAACAAATATCTATAAGAGTAGGGATTTGAGTAATGTCCCATGGAGTGCCAGAAGAGTCTTAGAAATAATAGTCTTTAGATTCCAATCAATGTGTCATAGTAGAAAAATCACCAAATAACAGCCCTGTCCTTCTTTTGCAGAGTAAACAACCATCATCCACAAAAGGTCATGTAGGGGTCATTACAACCCTGGCGGATGGTGTTAAAGCGGCGGTAAGGCCGCCAACAGGCTGGCGGTCTTTTTTTTTGTATTATGACCATAGCGGTTACTGCCATGGTCATCTGCCGCTTCCCCGTTCCGCCCACCAGGGCGGAGACGACCACTGGGCTGGAGACCTGGGTCTCCTGCCCTGTGGCTGTGACAATACCGCCGCCGGTATTGTGACCTGGCTTACCGCCGTGGATTTCCAGCGGTAGGAACCGCCATGAAATCCATGGCGGTAAGCACTATCAGTGCGAGGGAATTCCTTCCCTGGCACTGATAGGGGTCTCCCCCACCCCCCACCCCCACCCCGACTCCCTCCCCTACTCCCCACCACCCCTGCCACCCCCCAAAGGTGGCAGGGTCCCCCTCCCCACCCCAACCCCGACATTACCTTACACACACACACCTGACACGCACGCAGGCACCACCAACACACATACACGCACACACCGACATACATGCCAACATCCACACACACACTCAGACACGTACACCCACATTCACACATTCACGCACACATCCATATAGACATACATACAGACAGACACGCACACATTTCTGAAACACGCAAGACCCACATGCACCCACACAACACCCCCCCCTCCCCTAACGGACGATAGACTTACCTGTTCCGTTGATCCGCCGGGAGGGGACGGGAGCCATGGGGGCAGCTCCGCCAACACCACACCGCCATCAGAACACCGCCGTGCAGAATCACAGGACGTGATTAGCTCGGCGGTGTTCTGTTGGCATGGCGGTGGAGGTGGAGCAACATCCACTTCCCCGCCGCCCGCAAGTATGGCTGTTGGCGGCTCTCCTTCAGAAAAACGACGGAGGGCAGCCAACGGTCATAATACGCCAAGCGGCAAACCGCCACTACTGGCGGTCTTCCGCACGGCGGTCCCTCGGCGGTCTTCTCAAAAGACCGCCGAGGTTGTAATAACCACCGTAGTCACAGCACTGGACGGTAAGATTGTATCCAACAATGTATAGTAATCATACACCTTACCAACTTAGAAGAACAGTCAGCTGCTGGCCAACCCTCCTGCACCCTTTGTGTAACACTAGGTACCTGGAGAAGTATATAAATACGAAGAAACACCATGGAGCCAGCAACAGCAGTCAATCAAAAAAGGCAGGAATCGCCAATAAATGGAACTTCATAGTGGAGGAGACTTGTCTGCAAAAAACAATTCTTCAGCAATACTGCAAGTAACACTGCCATTTTTAGAAACAATTACAAGGACAAGAGACGGTGCAGCTTTTATACTGCTGCACATGAGAATCTCAACCGCTACTAGACAGCATTCCCCACCTCCTTCTCCTCACTTCCTGGTTTCAGAGCGCTTCCATGCTGTGTGCCCGAGCAGGGATGTGTGGCAGCAGCTGTGGCAGTACCTCACCTGCGAGAGAGTTCATCTAGTAAATACCCTGTATGGTACACACTGCACCTTTGGATGTTCTCCTGATTAATTTTATTTGGTTGAACCAGCTGAAATATAACACTGGGAAAAAGGTTCATAAATATGAGGATGTGGACTTTGGAGAGGGAAGCACCCATTAAATTTGGAACCACAAGGTGTCAGTCTTTAACGGATGTGATAAATACCATATCACCATCAGGGCACTCGTAATCAAGGCTTTCGTGGGTAAGAAGTAACTATCTTCTGAACGTGATAGTTGTGACCTCACAAATTCCCCTCTTTGAGCCTGATGTTCGAGAAACCAGTTTAAGAGGAGATAATGGTAGACTGGATTTGCATCAATAGATACTGTGCAGTATGGACTTCAAAGTTTATTGGCTTCTGCTACATCATATTGTTTTGCATGGATTCTAGGTTATCTTGTCTCTCCGGGATGAGTGGTGAGAAGGTCACTTCTTTTATGATACCTTCATTGTAGGGGCTAGGGGCAGTAAGTTGTGAAGTAAAAGTAGAGGTGTATTTTTTCAAAATGAGTTAGTTCTGGAATGGTTTAGCTAGTGGCTAGAGCAGCTAGTAACTCCAGGAATACCGTTTCTTTTGATATGATTTCATAATGGAGGATGTTTCATCATTACTGGGTTGAGCAGACATCATTATAATTGTCTGATGCTGACTTAGAACATTTATGTAAGAGCGGCCACAGGTGCAACATAATAAATTTAATACAGATGTGGTGCTTTGCAAACTCAATCCAAGACTAATAGACACATAATAGTAACATTGGCTTGTGACTGAAGACACACACTTGCTAGAGTGCACCTAAAGATGCTTCATGAAGGTGATATGCTTTATGGCTGCCTATCTATGTCCCGCTGACTCTTTGTCCTACTTACTTCAACTCTTGTTCAGGCCTTCCATTCTTTCCGTAGGGATTACAGTTGTCAATCACACAAATAATAAAAACAAGTCAGGTTTTCATGATATGTAAAATGATTGCGCATGGCAAGCATCTCTACTAATCAAAATATTTTTAGGTTTTTCCGGCGACAGCACATGTGCTGTCACAGGCGAGACCTAACATGCTCACCCGCTTGCGAGAGATGTTACATAAACAAAACGGGTTTGCAGCCTGCCCATTACTTACCATTGACTGGTTTGATCCCATTTCCTTCCTTCCTATTTGTAAATGCATGGGTGCTTCGCATACTTCGTAAATGCATGGGTGCTTCGCATACTTTTTGTGAATTTCTCTCTTTGCTAGAGCACGGACCAAGTATGGATTAATTAAGTTTCCTTTCTCTGATCCGGCTTCAATTGAGATACATTTTTTTCTGTTTCCCCTAGATTGTTGCTTCCTCCCACCCCACCAAAGTCGTCCCTGGCTCGGGTGCGCATGTGTGTGTGACCAGTCAGTATTTTCTTTGTTTTCCACTTCATTGTTGCTTCCTCCAGCCCTACCCAGTCGTTGCTTGCCCATCACCACATCCACTCCCCTCCTCGCTGCTGTTTTCTTTTCCACCAGAATTTATTTATGCATTTATTTTTTGCTTTGCAGTTTTATTTATTGTAAACTCGACCCGAAGGTTTTGGAGCGCTTTACATGCACAATGGTTGCATTACACAAGGACACAATTTTTTTTGTAGGCACAAGAGAGTAAGTGATTTGCCCAGATTCACAGGATGTTGGGCCAACATCGTGACTCGAACCTGTTTCCCAGCTCCAAAATAGGCAGTTCGGGCCATTACATCACAAGCTCTACCTTAAGCATTGCTCCAGAAGATCACCATTGTCAGAAAAACAATGGTAACAATTATGTCATTTTACACTATTATCACTAAGATACACAGCATATATTTCTCTCTACAACATATTGTGTCATGTTTGTGCTAATTGGGAATAACCCTTCATTCAGACTGCACTCTGCTAAAATTAAAATACATTAGAGAGCCACAGGACTCTTTAAGCATTGCTTTTAGCCATGCTACACAGCCACGCCGCTGTATAACAAAACTAAAAAACATTGGTAAAGCCAATAGCTCTCATATAGGCGAGGCCTACGTGCTACTTGGCGGCTCTTTTAAGAGTTCAACCAATACCTAAAGGTGCCTTCCTTTTATATAGCGCTTCATACCATGCTTCTGCGATTAATAACAGGTGCTTTTGTAATTACATTTAATGTCACTCAACTTACTCACTTTTAAAAAGCTATTGCGCCCATGCCTACGTTAAAACGTGTGACCTGTGCCTATTGTCGATGCTATGCCTCCAATTATTAACAAGTAATTGCTCAAATTAACTGTTGATATTGTTCAGTTTTATTGAGACAGAAGTGCTGTACATGTTTCTTTGTTTGAATGATTGTGTTTCTTTATAATTGCTATCTATTAAATGGAAATAAAAATTATTGTCAGAAAAAGCCTGGCCCATACGTCACATCAGCTATCAGCAGCAAATTTTAACCAACTGGAACACCTTGCTGGTCTCTCGAAAAAAATCTAAACCTCCTTCTACATCCAGAAATGGTAAAGAGAAGAAAAGCCAGCTGAGTACAAGTGAGAGCTCTGGCAGTGCTTAATTTGTACATAAAAACGTGCGGGTGCCCAGAGCCCTCCTCTTAAACACGTGGCTGCTGCAATTAAATGTGCGAGCAGGAATACTGAGGCAGCGTAATCCTGAAACCATCTCGGGCCTCTTCAATCCATATAAAGCCCCTCCCTGCCCCTTCAGCTCACTCTAGCAGCTTTCTACTTTCTCCCTTTGTGACGCTTTTTCGTTTTTCCCTTCATCCCCGTCTTTCCCGTATGTGTCTTTTGCTCAAGGCAAAGGCTTGAGGGAGAAGAATAAGCCAAGGCCCGCAAAAATAAGTGCCGGTGCTCAGCACCGGAAACAAGCAGCACGAATTAAGCACTGATTCTGGTTTCCGAAATTATACTAGTGGTACTGCTGCTTACAAAAAATAGAAAGGATGCAGAAACACTGTTTTCAACAATTAGCATGAAAATTTGACTGGAAGGCGATTACACAGAAGACCAATTTCTTTGAGATACTAAGGGAATTATGAGTTTAATTGCATTTTTTTCTCTTTGTGCTTAGTGTTAATATGCTACTTTATGGTCGATGTGGTCTTAATTAATAACCGACAAGGTGGAAAAAATAATACATTTGACTTCCCGAAATCCCATTTACTGAGACTGTAACATTTTATCTAATGTTACGGTGGTAGAGATTGATTTAGAGTAATCATCTTATATTGTAGCAGTGAGCGCCTATTTCTTTGTTTTTTTTCCTTCTGAGATGCAGTTTGTGTCTCAATTAATTTAGCAACATGAACAAAGACCACGGATTTGTTTGTTCCTGCTTTAACACATGCTTGTTTCCTAAAAGTACAAAAGTAGCAAAGTCATCCAAGGCTGTTCTTTTCCCAGTCCTCCAGGGACTTCTAATAACTGTGCATCATCAGTTCAGGATCAGCCCACTTGCTGAATTGAGCAAGTTAAAGTTCTCATAGAGATACAATTTACAAGCTGAAAGCAAATACAGTATTAATTACAGTTACGAAAATAAAGAGCTCGTGAAAAATGTTTTTGCTGTAGCTTGTCTGCATAAATATAAATATATAGCAAAGAAGTAAGAAATTAAAAACACAACTGGTCATAGCAAGGAGTACAAGCACGCCTCTTAAACATGTTCGGAAATGTTTAGTGAAAAACGAGGGACGACTAGACAGGGTACGTTTGTGAACATATATTAAAAGATGGCTTCTCGAATCCCTATGTCTGCTGATAGAAAACATTGCAGTCAAATCCTGCAATAGGACTTGTGCCTTAGCTGGTAGTAGCATAGTCGACATTAATGTGGACTATGACCAGGGGCGGCTCCTCTGCAATGACGAAGGAGTGTCACCCCACTGGCCTAGGGCCAGCAGCTGAAAAATGAAACGATATATAATTATCATTTTATTTTCTAGCTGCTGGCTTTTAGCCAGCATGTGCAGGGCAGGGCTGGGCCATGGGAGAGGGGAGGAGTGTAGTGAGTGCACATAAGTGTGCATGTCAGTTTCACTGGCCGTCTTTGGCACCACAGACTTCAGTGCACTGTCTGAGTGGCAGACCAAGCCGCTCAGACCAATCCTGATGCTGCTCTCATGCTAGTTATAGCATGAGAGCAGCACCAGAAATGCATGGGGAGTCTGTGCTGGTGTCCCAAGGACTGGACACCAACACCATTGGGAGAGCAGCGAGGTAGCCAGCGGCGGACAGGTACTTAAAAAAAAAGATTATTTGTTATTTTCTTGTTCCCTCCCTCTCCCCCGTGACCCTGCTCCCTCCTTTAGATTTGTGGCAGTCGCCACTGACTATGACTACCCTAAATAAACAAGCGTGAAAAACCTTTACATGAGAGAGTTCTGGGACACCCATGTGCCAGACACAAAGGGGTAGAGTAAAATGACCCTTATGAGTATAAGAAGTAATACAACAGGAGTATTCTTTACATACTCTTATTTGCCTTTTGTGAATCAGTCCCTACACCCCAAATTCCTTATTAGCAAAAGTGCAAAAAGGGACAGCACATTCTATTTGTACTAATTGTATAAGAATATGCCTGAATGGTCCCATTTTATTTCTATTTTATGACATTTGGGGGCTAATTCCCAAAGGCGTGTAAACAAATACTACAGGACTACTAACTTGCATAGTTAAAAATGCCTTTGTGAGAAGGTCCTAGAAATGCTGAATTATGGGTCAGCATATAAACATTAATATGCACATCGGGCACTCTGTTTGTCCACTGAAGGCTGGAAGAGTAATATGAATGTGCGCTTTTCCATAAACTTAGCAACAAAGAGCCCGGAGTATTTTTGGGGTCTCTGACAACTCCACTGCAACCATCTTCCTCACAGTACCCACTCTTTAAAGATCTTTTAGAGATGGTTTTATAGTAACGTGAGTGCAAATTGCTCCTGCAATAAATGGGCAAACAGTCTATAATCTGATTATGATTAAGCACTAAGCTCCTGGTCATAGAAGGTTGGAAACTCCTTTGCTAAACAGCAAGGAGAAGACTATACAGTAAGAAGTGCCAAACAAAAAGGGGTGTGGCTAAGTGGTAGATAGAGAGCCAACCATTTCTGGTGGGCCCCCTCTCTCCCCCAAACCATGCATTACCCATTACCAAATCAGAGCAACAATACACCAAAGGTACAAAGGTACAGTTTCTAATTAGGGAGGTGTTTGTACACATAACTGCTGGGTGTTGACGTGGGTCTCTACAAATGTGCATAGAAATGTGGATTGCATGGCACTTAACTCTCTCTTTCCTTACCCCGAGCTGTCTCTGCTCAGACTTGTAATCCATTTAAAATAGTATCACTAGCTCCCAGGTCTAAGTGGAAGAGGGAACTAGCCAGTGGGACGGGGCAGAACTGTGGTTCCAGTTGTGCCTAAGGGAAAGGGCTTCTGCCTTGGGTAATTTAAGAGCACTTGTTGCAGAAAGCTTCTTGCTCAGCTGCACTGTGAACAGTCATGCAATGCCCCATGGAGTGAGTTTAAAATGCCAGTCAGGGTGAAGAAAAACATCGATTTAAAAGCTGACTGAATAAACTCTGTGAAGGAGGGTAAGTGAAAGTCATCTCCTCTACCCAAGCTCCCTATACTATGACCTGAAGTATGATGAGGGCACAGGAGCTAGTTATCCAGGCTAGACAGGGAAGGAAACCCAGTCACCTGGTGCAAGGAAATGCATTTCTAATGAGCAATAAATGTGTATCTGTTCAAGGCAGTTCCTTCATAGCCAACGGTCCTTCTACAGCATGACATGCTGATCCCTTATTGTGCTGTCAGCTAGATACAATCAGCTGAGAGGGCCTGTACTGAACAAGGGTAACCTATTTGTAAATAAAGCTTTACTTTGGAAGTTTATTTTAAGTCCCTACCCCAATTATTTTTTACGAAAGGGTGTTGTAGTACCAGTGGCTGGCCATGCGTGGTGCTGAATTTACTCCAGCTCTGAGCTGAAGCAATTTACTACTGTTTTGGGTGAATAGCAATGTCCCTTTTCTTTTGTGGGTCAGTGCATCTAATCAGCCCATAAATAGTCACAATATGTCCAGGGATCAGTAACAGCTTATAACAAAATGCAGTAAACAACAACGCCCCCCATGCAAACCATGAGGCAGCCCACTTCAAGCTTAAATACCCATAGGAAGCTTTTCCAGCAGTACATCTCCAGCAGCCACCCGCCCTGTTCTCATCTCTGCGTCGCCGTGTGTTGTGGGTGCATACGCTCGCCCTACAGTAACCCACTAGTTCACTCTTCATCAAGTCTTTGGGAGCCCACACCATCTGCCGAGGCTCCCTCTCCTGCCAGTTGTTGAAGCATGTCTGCTCAGTGGCTGATGTCATCCTCCACCTCGTTAGCTACACTTTTCCCTCCCACATTTACAACTAAGTAGGAAATTTACATGTATGAGAATCTCCCCATAGAAAAGATAGGAGAGGTTTAGCTGTAGATTTATATTAGTAGGTTTTTGAATATCATTTTGGTTTACTTTAGTGGTACTATTGTAGTACTACTAAATGCAGTTTGTGAACAGGTCCGAATGGACTGATGTGACAATAGACATTGTTTTGGGGTATGCCGTATGTCATAAAAGGGAGTACCCAGTCTTTATTACAGTGCCCCTAATTGGAAAAAGAAAATAACTTTTCAGTAAGGAAACAGGAAGGAAGCCCAGTCCCATGTCTTAAGTCCTCCATATTGTTCGGTTTCATGAAAACATGAGTTATAATCTTCACAAAATGTATTTTTTTAGTAACTGTTCTAAGAAGCCAAGAAAATGCAAAATCTTTCAGAACCCATTAAATGCATTTTGTAAAGCTTCCCTGAACCAGTATCTGCCTTACTTTGAGCAAACGTCTTGTAACTCCATTGCTTTCCACTGTTTGCAGTTGAATTTTATGTAGATGAACATAAATGCTTAATGATTGAAAAAGCAACAATATTGCCAAATACAAATTATAGTTAGATTTCTACTCCGGACATATTGAGTAAACCCAGATAGCGGTTTTTATCAAGGTAAGTAAATAGCCGAATTAAGTGTGCGGGTAATTGTGAGTAGTAAAGAATATTAAATCTACTGTTAATGGCGGTTGGATGAGCGAGAAGAAAGTGCTGTTTGGGATATGAATAATTATATGTATGTGGCCCACTATTGCAAAAAATTGTCTCTAGGCGCTAGCCATCATAAGTTTGGCTAAGAAAATAGAATTTAGAAGAGGTGACCTTTTACATTTATCCTACATTTATCGAGGTTACTTTCCATGCTGAGAGTGGTTGATCGTTCCTTCTGCCGCTTGACAGTAGCTGCGGGCCCAATAGTCTGCCAGTCTCAGGCACGAGAAGAGGGGACAGTGTTCTGGCCAGGATAAGTGGAAGATGGTCAGCTGTAAAACTAACACCCGTCTCTGCTATCTCCAGTAACCAGATGACTCCGCGTCACCAACGACACAGTGCTGCAGTTCTGGGTGTTTGTTTAACAATGAAATACTTTCTGGGAATTGTGGTACTTGTTAGTTGATCCAACTGAACTAAAACACCAAAACAATTATTTGTAAAAGAAAAGTCCTGGGCGTGTGCATTGCAAACTTCGTGACATGGAGACAGCTCATCTGATAAACTTACTGCTGCTGCAGTGTTCCTCTGTAAACAGGGCCCAATCCAATAATAGATTAAACTCTTTCTTTGGAAGATAAGTGACTGCATGTGTATACGCATGAATGTATCGGTATATGCATGTCTGTGAGTGTATAAGTGTGTTTCTGTTTGAATGAAAGGGAGTGTTAGCGCATGTCTATAAAAGATTGGTGCCCTGGCTTAATGGTACTCCCTCTTCACACAAAGGCATTCTGAGATCCCAAGCATGACTGTTGGACATTCTTCACATATTTTTGGAATTGTTAACATATTTGTACCTAAACCTGGCAACATCAAGGCCTATCATTTGATAAATAGGGGGCATTCTTAGAAGAATTTTATGTCCCCCAGGCATGATATTGCTCCATCCGGGCCATGTTGCAAGCATTATTGATATACGTATGTCTACCCTTGGCACAATGAAAGCCCATGTTTGACCTATCATGGGTACTCTTAGTGTAATTGTGTATACTTCTGGCTATCCTTGGCAAATGTGCAGTCCAGTCTCTACTTATTGGGCCATTCTTGACATAATTATTGAAATCCCTGGCACAATGCTGGTGAAAATCTCTGCCATATGAGGGATATCCCTTAATCTAATAAACAATGATGATAAAGGTGCTTGAAGTCAGAATATGTCAGTGTGTGACAATAATAATAGATTGGTCAGGATAACCTGTGCTTCGGTTTGGAGAATCATATGAGTTGGGCATGCTAAGGCCTTTTGTTTGTGTCAACATACGTGGCAGTTCCCCAGTGATTGAATGCACAGATAAGGTTCGCTTCATTGCGCCTCTGGAGAAAGAACCACATTCGGCTGCACCCAGAGTCTGATAGGCAGATAGTTAGAAGAATGTAGGAATCCTTTTTAAAAAGATAAGCTGATGATAAATATGTCATTACTAAAAATTAAATATGGCAATTAGTGTCAGAATGCACTAAACTTATTTTCCTGTCCAGCGGGAGTGATGCAGTTTTCCACACTTCTCTACACCATCAACCATGCATAATAGCAACATCTTGGTTAACAGTAGAGTGAGGGAAACGGGAATAAGGTAACAGACAATAGAGACACTGTATATCAACACTCTGACTTGCCACTTTGCGGGGCATTAGTGTCTAGTGGTCTTAATTGATATCTTCAGAATATCTCTGTGTCTCAGATTCTGTATTTTTGTGGAACACTGACATACTTGAAAATTCTTTTTTGTCAATAAACACTTTCTAGTTCAGATACACATTCAAGGTTGTCTTTTCTTAAACCATAAAATTACTATATGCATTGTGAATATTTCAACAGTCTTGTCATCATCTTAGCTTAGGCTCTGAAAGAAATATGCCACAGAAATATAGTTCTATATTCCTTGAAGGTAAATTCTGAAACAGTACTTAAAGCTATTAAAGTTTTTTTCCAAAACACAACTTAATCCTTAAAATACTTTTCTGCATTCAACGTCAGCTTCCAAATACAGTTTCAAAGCAAAAACAATCTCCAGGGTTTTCACAAGTTCTGGTAACAATGTCCTGGCTGCAGTAACGTAGTCTCTTGACTGCCTAGCAAGGACCCTGTGAACCACGAGGAAAATTATAACCAAACTTCAAATGTAGTTTGTTCTTGGGTGCCTATGCAAATTCCAGAGACACAAAGTTCAACATTAAGCAGCATCAACAATCTATGAGCACTGCCAGCTCTTCCTTGAAACAAACTCAGTGCTAATGGTTTACGGACCCACTAAGAGCAAGAAAGTGAGTTCAAACCACAAATCTTGGCAATGTCCCTGCCCCTGTACTCCTCACCTAAAGACCTGCTGTCAAGCTGTGGAGATATGAAATTGCCCAGATTCATGAAAACAATAGATGGCATGATTCATCACAGGGGCCTCCTTTGCTGGCACCAAGGTGATGCAAGGTCGAATTATCTTGAGCTCTTTTCAGAAACTTGTTGGTGTTAGTGAAATATAGTTCCTGCACTAATATAGTTTTAACTTGAATTAGGGTATGAATTGTTTTTTTTATTTCTTCCTGTCATGCACCAGCTTAAAAGCAAAGTCAATGAGTGGGTAATAGGTAGTTAGGGTTCCTCACACACTACCTTTAGTTGGACACCATGTTTTAGCCCTGTCCCTGTACTTAAAATTATACTGAGTTTTCTTGAGAACCTTTTAGAGACCCTCCCATATCACCTAAGGGTTTTCTACTTAGTGCCTTATTTAGACCTTGGCAGACAGACTGTAGTTTAGTAGTTTAAGTCGACTGTAGATCAGTCCATCAGGCTGGCAGTTATCCGTCCTCCTTTTATAGGGTTTGGCCCAATAGTCTGTCATCTGTCATCATGGAGCAAGGTTGGTGCTCACTGCAGCTGCCTGGAGGAATGCTGGCACCTCGGACGAGGTAGGACAAGTGCAAAGCACCTGAGCAGGCAGGTCCCAATACTTGAGCAATCCTGTGGATCTGCACTGCCTTAAGTGCGTCACCTCAAGCTCGATAGAAAAGAACTTGGGCACCCTGCTGCCCAGTACCGTGGACACCAATTCAGGAAGAGTTCTACGCTGGGCCCCTCCACATGCTCAGGGAAGTCCAGAAAGCAAATGTTATTCCATTGTGAGCAGCACTCAGCTTCCTCTGCCCTCAGCTGCAAGGCAGTAATGTCCCCTTGCATTTCCTGGAGGTGAGATTGTAACTCCTGCACCATGGGTTGCATCGAGGTTAGACCAGACTCCTCATCATTCCTCTTCTCCACCAGTCTCCAGTTCGGAGCAAGTCCACATCAATGGACACAGCATCTATCTTCACTTCCAGTGTGCTCTTAGTGTTCAGGATGGCCTGCACTATATTTTCAAATTAGCCTGAGTGTTTATCCAGTGTGAGTTCCAGGTGGCACAAAACATCCCCCCTCTTTGCTGGGCCCCCTTCATGAGGCACAGGGTTCATCCCAGAGAAAGAGAGAGGGAGGCGCCTTGGGAGGTTTGTGTTTCGCCATCAACTCACGCAGAGGTGCCCAGTTCCTGCAGAGTCACTCCACTGCATTGCATTGTGCCACAGGTACACCGGGGCTTATGAAGTACCACACACTCCGCAACCAGCAGCAGAACACCCCACCACTTCCAAGGTGCATGAGCATCGTTGTCAGGTATGTGCCAGTCATGGCATTCACAGATCCCCAGGGAAGCATATAGTCAGAGTCACCTACAGCTCAGCTCCTCCTCCCATCAACCCTGCACCAGCGAAGTGAGGCTCACCAATGGTGACTACAGTCCATAGCCTCTTTCAGCCCCAGTAAGTGTCCACTTCCAGGCCCACACAGGGTCCACTCCTGGACAGCAGCTCCGAAGTGGGCCTCTGCCTTTAGCCCAGCATGTACAGTTCATACTTCAGTGACCAAAAGTATCCTGAGGCCCCCTATGACAACAGCATCCTCACAGGGGAGTCACATGCCCCTTCTGAGGGCTCCTTGTGTTCAGGGGCCCCACTGCCAATGTTAGAAGCCAGGAGCAAAGGGGGAGGGGGAGATCCCCATCGTGATGTGGTCCTAAACCATGAAAACCATGCAAACAAAGCCCATGTCCAGGCACTGAACCATATCTGACCACCGAATAACCATCATAAACTACATAACAGTACTTCAGTACGGTACACTGAGGTACATGGCAGACAAAGTCCCACAGCTCCTGGACAGCTGGACCCTCCATGACCCACAAGATGGCTGGCCCCCATCCTTCTCCCGGCTTTTTCCCTGTCCCCCGGTGTTCTATTCAATGCATAGCCTGCCTGGCCCTTCAACATGGGCACAGGCTTGTCCAGTACATGGAGACAGGGTCCTTATAGTAGGTCATCTGCTGGGGCTGTAGGATCTGGCACAGGCTGTTGTTTCCCGGAGAAATCCATCATATTGTTTGTATCTAAGCCAGTTGTGGAGGTATGATCCAGCTGAAGCACAGCAAATGGGTTACAGTTCTGATGCAGCACCTCCACTTCTGCCTTCACCTGCTCCTTGGCTACCTGGTCGGTGTAGGGGCATGGCCGTTGCCTCTTTGTATTCTTAATTCTTGTTACCACATAAATCTTTACTCTCTATTATATTTCCTTAGGTTGCATGGTACTTCATTATACGCAGCAATTTGTTTACATAATGGAAGAGGGGATTCACTCAAGTATTCTTACTCCAGTAATAAGCAATATCTACACACTATGTACATTTCCTATCTTCCTAGTAGATTCGCTGATTCCCACGTTCTTGTCTATTTTACAGAACAAACTTGGGTAATATGTACATCTCAGCACTGACTCTGTGGGACCTGTGTTTCTTTGTCTTCCATCCCCTCTTCCCCATTTCACCTAGATCGGCTTTGATTTGTGCTGGGCTGACTCTGTAGTGGGTCAAGTTAGGAACTGCCCTTGTGAAATTACTATCGCTCCTGCAGAAACTAAGGTGAGATCCAACAGTAACTCCAATCCTATAAACACTGGGAGAGTTTGTATATCTGGGGAGGAGGAGGCGAGGTCAGATTTATAAATCTAACTCCAGTACCAAGAACACTGTAGAAAGTGCATGCAATAGTGGGATGCAGATTCCCAATTCTCACTACAATCATGTAAATGCTAGGGAAGGTGAATATGTTGTGTGTGGAGGGAACATCTGATTTACTATTCTAATTCCAGTTCCAGAACATATAATTAATATTTAATTAGTGGGTGTTAAGAGCCATCATTCTAAATCCAGTTGTATTATCATTGGATAAAGTGCATACATTTTGTGGAAAGTGTCTGCGTTACTATTCTATGTCCAGGACGTCTAAATATAGAGAAGTGCATATAATTGGAGTCAGGTGTACAGATTTACTATTCAAACTCCCGAACTACTAACATTGAGAAAAGTGCATATATTTGTGGGGTGGTCAGATTCACTTTTCTAACTCCAACAAACATTGGGGAACGTGCATATATATGAAGGAGCAAGTTTACTATTCCAACTTCACTCCCAAAAACATTGATGAAAGTGCACATAATATGGAAAACATTGTTTGCAATGATGGAAAAACCACAATGAATTTTTTTACCACGAGTATGCCTTTACTATGGATACGTCCCCACCATGCATATTTTTTTCATCAAAAATTCTACTGCAATATTACATTAACATCATTAATATTATTAATGATGTTATCAAAGATGTCATGAGTGCTGTAATTTGTGGGGTAATTAGCTGTGCATGGTGAGGGGGCAAGTTACAGTTACCTTAGGGCACGAGTAATAGTTATTTGAGATACCTCTAACTATAAGAGGTGAATTTCTATGATTTGGTACATTTAAAATGTGAGCCTAACTATAAAGTCCCTGTAACCTTTGTTTTGTAAAGTGAATTTCTATGCTTTTTTAAATTACATTTCCTACTACAACATCCCTGTAACTTTTGTTTTTTTCAGTGAATTTCTACGTTTTTCTAATGTAAAGTAATTTTCATTACTATACGTTAATCCCACCACCATCGCAAACGTCCTTTGGCCGTGCAAGCCCGCAGTTGGCCACAGGGCCTGGTCTCTGGCCAACACCTCTACTCACCCATCCCATGCTTGTCCACAAGATCTGGCCTGCGGCAAGACCCTGAGCCAACCACTATAACCACCCAACTCTGAGCTGGGCACAGCCCTTCGGCCATGCACATCAATAACTGGCCACAGGTCTGCAAACCCCCCTTCCCTGGCGATATCAGCACTGGGGACCACAACCCCTGGGGCCTGGCCTTCTAAAATAGTTTTTTGTGGGAATGGGTGCCCCGTGGCGGTTCTCGGCCCCTGAGACCCCATTCCCCAAAGCCCATCCTAAATATTTTGGGGGTTGGGACGGGGGCCATGTGGCCCCCCTCGCAGGGCCGATCTCAGCCTCAGGGACCCCATCCCCCGGGGTGCAGACTAAATATTTATTTTGGGGGGACATACGGCCCCCCTCCCTAGGCCGCTCTCATTACGGGGGACCCCATCCCCTGGGGCCTTAATATTAGATTTTCATTTGAGGAGGGGGCTATGTGGCCCCCCTCCCCTGGCCACTATCAACCCCAGGGACCCCATACCTGGAGGCCCAGCCTAAATATATATTTTTTGGGAAGGGGGGCCGCATGGCCACCCATTCCCAGGCCGATCTTGGCCCAAGGACTGCATCCCCGGGGCCCAGCATAATTATTTAAATTTTAGGGGGGGAAGGGGGCCCACTGGTCCCCCTCCCCTCAGCAGATCTTGGCCACAGGTACCCTGTGCCTTGGTGCCTGGCTTTGTGACTTGGGTGCTCTCCAGGGCACCAAGTCACAAAGTTGGGGACCAAAGGGGGAGACTCGAGGCACTGCAGTCCCAGCCGGCTCCCCACCTCCTGTTGGAGCTGGCATTGCTGTCACAGAGAGGGAGCTGCTAAACATGCAGCTCCCTGTCTGTGAGAGCAATTATTTCCTCTGTTTCCCTGCCTGCAGCTCTCCCTCACTGGGAGTAGAGTGTTTGCCAAGTCACAGCAGCATCTCTGTCCTGGGTGGGCACCCCGGGACATAGCAGGAGCTGGCCCTGGGGAGTGGTGGTCTCCATCAGTGGGTCTGTGAGTGGAGCCCTTTGGACCCCCTGCAACATCAATAGCCCCAGGGAGGTGGTAGTTCCCAGGGTCCAGGGGTCTGCAATGGAAGGCAGGGGCTGCGGGGGGGCCAAGTGCCCCCCACATTGATTTCAAATATGTGCCCTGGGGAGGTGGAGGTCCCTGGGGCTGCAGGGGGCCGGGAGGCCCTCCTCACTCAATTAGAAATATATGACCTGGGGAGATGACGGTTTCCTGGGCTGCGGGGGACTGGTTGCCACCACCCACATTTGATAATTGTAAAGGAGCCGGGACCTGGCCCTCTTGGGGGCAGCATTTAAACAAGCGCGGAAGTCCATGCTTGTTTTTCTTTTACATTTTCAGCGGATCTGAGGATCCACGGTGGCGCCTGCTAAAAAAATCTGAAATGCTGTTTTACTCTTGATAGGGAGGGGGGAGTCCCTCTGGGACCCCAGCACCAGAGCAAAGGGGTCAGGGTGTCCAGACCCTGGCCCCTTTTCTTTTTTTAATCTTTTATTCTGGGACTTGGATGAAGTGAAGTCTCAACATGGCAGCCAATCAGATCTCAGCACGAGATAGGGAAGGTTTGTGGAGCCTTTATGTCCCTATATATACAAATTTGGATTTTTGTTTAATTTCTCTACTACTGAACAGATTTAAATTTTGTGTAGATTCAGCAAACGGCGCTAAAGTTGTTAGCAAAACAAAAACACAGATGAACAGTCCTTATTTTTAATATTAAATTGCAAGTCCGAAATGTTGATTCCACACAATTCCGTAGATGAGATGAGTTAAGATAGAAAGTAATGAGGTAAACAAACAGCCTTATATTCTTGCAATTCCATAGACCAGGTGAATGTAACTCAGGATAGACAGCAAACGCGTTTCGCCCAATAAAAGGGCTTCTTCAGGGCTGTAATGTAACCAAAAACACATATGTATACTATGCTATCCATTACATAAAAAATATAAATATCTAGGTGAGTGTAAAAATACAAATTATGAAAGTGAACCGAGGAAGAGAATACTGTGTACCAACACGTTAGTAAAA
Source organism: Pleurodeles waltl (assembly GCF_031143425.1). Taxonomy (NCBI): domain Eukaryota; kingdom Metazoa; phylum Chordata; class Amphibia; order Caudata; family Salamandridae; genus Pleurodeles; species Pleurodeles waltl. The sequence goes on along the minus strand of NC_090444.1, from coordinate 612,617,808 downwards.
GTAATAAACCTGTATAGAACATGTTCCATGTCATACACCAGGAAAATGATATTGTGAGAAATATGTGAAGGTTATCAAATGGTAGATTGATTAAAAACAAAGTTGTGATGTTTATATAAAAAAGTGTGTACATACAGTGTTAGTATGTGTCCAATAAAAAGTGAAATCCCAAACGAGAGGGGGAGCATCCAAGTATCAAGTTGAACGAGTAGAGCAAAAAAACGTACCATCAATGGTATCCAGTCAGTAATAATAGTAACGATTCTACAGAATTGTGTGGAATCAACATTTCGGACTTGCAATTTAATATTAAAAATAAGGACTGTTCATCTGTACCATCAGAACATTGGATTTTTTCTTCTTTTCCTTACACTATACACTTAATTGTTTACATTGCGGTGCACCGCCCCTTTGAGTGTTTTCCAGTGGGGCTGCCTCAGCCCTGTTTAGTTCCTCTTTGCAGCAGGAACTTTGGTGTAGTTGCACGCTCACTGTAACCTAACAGCAGCATTGTTGTTTTCTATTTGCATTTTTTACTATTGGGTATTAATAGGGATGGTGCGTTGTCTATGAGCTTGCTGCAACTCTTGTCTATTTGTTTTTACTATTCTAACTCCAGTTTAACTAAACCTGGGGAGAGAGCATATCATTTTGGGGTGGGGTGAAATTTAATTCCAGTCCCATGAACCTTGATCAAAGTGCATAGAATTACAGGACGGGATGTACTGTTCTAAATCCAGGCCTCCTAAAATTTGGGAAAGTGCATACATGGGGGTGGGCAGAATTATTGTTCTATCTCCAGTAAAACTAACCTTGGACTAAGTGCATATAACTGGGGAGGTTTAACTTAAATATTCTAACTCCATTCCCACTTAGATTGGGGAAAGAGCATACATTCTGCTGGAGAAATCTTTTGAGAAAAATAAGCCACTGGCTGAGCCTGCACAGTGTCTAGATTTCTGTAAAATAAAATACCCACACAGCATCATTACAGGTTTCAATTTCAATAGGAAATGGATTGCGATATTGCAAAATAGGTGCTCAAAGAAAAACTCATTTTCAAAAAATGAAAATGATTGATCAACTTCTCTAGCCCATAAAAACTGCACATTTAACTAGGAACCAAACCCCAACACAAATTGGAAAGGCCCAAAATACTTTGAATAGCCTTAACTATAGTTGGTATGGGTCTCTGAAAAACTGCTGACACATTCTTCTCGTCCATTTTAATACCCTCAGGTGTATATATGTACCTCAGGACCAATACAGTGGTAGTATGACACACTACCTTGTCTGTCTCATCAAATAAATCAACCCAAAGTTGTAAGACACCCTTGACGTTTTGTATGTGAGTATCCAAATAGTCTGATTAAATTAGAATATTTTCCAGATAACCTATACAAAACACATCTAAACATCCTTTTGCACTCTTTTTTACTAGAGGGCATGCTCATCTGAAGTCTTGTCAGAAAGCTCTAACCTTGTAGTGCGAATTCAACGTGTAAGAAATTAGAGCATTAGTTGAAGGGAGTACGAACCCACTTCAAATAGTAATCACAATCCTTGTCGGGAAGAACCACTGAAGTCACTAATTAAATCTGTATTTAAACATCTGGTGGCTTGGAACAAAGCAGTCAGCTTAACTTAGAGGCAACGTGTAAACTATTTAGGCAGCAGTCAAACAGTAATACAGTGAAAGTGCATTAAATTCCAAAACCAATTTAGAAAAATTTACAAACTTTGAATACATAAAATGACACAACATAATCCAATAACTAGAACCAGTGGTACAGATTTTTAAACATTGGATTAAAAATAGCACCAAACAGCACAAACCACTAACCACAGATACCTGGTCATGCTAGACTGGGTCAAAATCAAGTTACGGCTGACTGTGATGGATAGCCGGTCAGGTATAGTGACCATTTTTGGTGAAAAGTTTACCTTCTGACTTAGAAACGGTTCATGAGAAAATATGATTGCTGATGAGTCTGGATCCGAAGCAGGGATCAACAACAGTGGGCTGCTGAACAGTGAGGTACCGGTGAGGTTGTCGACGAAGGGTGAAGAGCTCTGAGCGGGCAAAGTCTGTACCCAGGTAGGCTTTGATGTCTATTGGATGCTGCATAATGGCAGTCCTGCTGAAACCCTCTATATTAGGACTTAGAATCTTTTATGGTAGGCAGACCTTCTTCAGTGGGGCAAATCAGCAAGGAGAGGACGACCGACAATTCAATGTTCAAAGCTGCAGCTTCAACTGCAAAACCTGTTTTGTCAGTTCTCCAGGCAGAAAGTTGGCAAAAAAAGTTTGTAAGTCTCACCTCTTGCAGTGTTAGGACAAGAGAAGCACACTCTATAATCAGCTAAGGGTCAGGATTTGGGGGAGGGGCATCATTAGAAGTTTAGGACTCACTCCAACAGAGGCCACCTGCAGGGGCCAGGGCAGGTCCAGTTGGAAGTGGTCAGATGGGCAGTTGTTGGAAGCTTGCTGTCTCCCTGAAGCTCAGACAGGTCAACCAACTGACCCTTGGAGTCACTTCTAGGTTCAAGGCAAGCAGGTCCAGCCTTCCATCAGGTTCTGCAGACAGGAGGGCAGTCCTTCATCTGATTTCTCACAGATCCAGGAGTGTTGTGAGGATACGTCTGTGGAGTCCACATGTACACCCAGTGCCAGCTTGTGGGTGGAGGACAATCCTTTGTGTACCCCTAAACTAGTTCTGGCCAGTTGCTCCCCTCCTACTGGGTTTGAAGCCAGCCTGACCAGAGAGACAAAATGGAGGAAGGCCTAGATATGAGCTTCATCTGCCTGTGACAGGGTAGGCAGCCTTTGAAGCTCAGGAAAGGGCTGTGCACAGACCCCAGGCCTTCCTGTCAAGGGAAGAGACACGCCCCTCCCACACCCAGAGCCCTTTGTTCACTGGCTGGGAGGAATACAGATTTCACCATAGGGATGCCACAAGAGGTCAGAGTTTATGAAGAAGGGATGAGAAACTTTTAAGGTCCTCATGTGAAATACGAAGGTATGCAAAAATACTAGTAAATAATTAATAAAGGTTATTTTCTGAAACACCTCTCTGAAATGCAGTCTAAATCCTTGAACACAAACGGCTTTCTAGAGCACCCCAATGAATACCACAGTGCCTGGGTGACAGTGATATCAGGGAATGTAATGTAGGCCCCTGCAGCCCTTCAAGCTCCCCCCTCAAACTTCAGGTGGCCCCTATTCAGCTCAAGGCCAAGGTATATCAGTGAGATATTAGGTACTCAAGGCCTCCTTTTCACAATCTGCCTGGAGGCTCCATAATTTTGCGTAAGGCCACTGTGTTGTACTAGATGTGGAGAAAAACAGGCTGAAGTCATAAATAATCAGGGAGAAAGAGAACAAAGTTTAAAACAACGTTCTGGCTTGTAGGGAGATGGAAGATGGGCAGATGTGGATTGTGGATACATGGAAGAAGAGAAAAGAGGCTTTAAGGGTGGGCGGTGTAGTGTTGACGCCGGAAGCGGTCAACACCACAGAGAGACCAGGAAGGGGAAAGTTGGAACTCACCCCTATACCAAAGGTGCAAGATGGATTGCACCGTGACGACAGGGGGAAGGGCATGAGAGGGGAGGCGAAAGGCGGGAAGCGGCATTCGAGTGAGAGAGCATTTGAAATAAAGGACTCGGTTTATAACGCACTCTGGCGCTGAGTCTTTATTTCAGTCGGCGCGTTTGCACATAGCGCGACCAAACAATTTGGCGACGAGAGTGGTGACGCCTACCCCCGGACCACCCAAGACTGAGCCTGCCGACCCCGGGCCTACCTCTCAAGAGGCAGAAATCACCTGCGGCCGTCTTCTCCCGCGGCGATTTTGGCTGCTGAAGGCCCGGCGCACTGGCGCACGAACGGAGCCCTGCCGCACCTCCACCCGCCTCACCCTCACGCCGGGACCACGGTAAGCGGTGCTCCGCTGCACCAGCGCACGTGTGAGCCCCGGCAGCAGCGTCTCCTCGATCGGCGCGCCGGCCGCCGAGGAATCAGGACAAGGGAAATCCAGTGCGCACGTGCGGCTGAGAGGGCCTTCCCTGACACGCCCCGCAACGGCCGTTGCGCACACATCAGCTCCGCTGCGCAAGTCTGCATAAAAAACAAATCCTCGCAACGCACGCAAGAGAAAAAAATAAATAAATACCGGAAGGCTCCGCTGCGCAAATCTGCAAAAGAAAAAAAAAAACAACAAACAAAATTAATAAAAGTACACATCACAGTCTGCAGCCAACAAAAAAAAATACAAAGAGGACATACCTGGACTTACAGTAAACCAAAAGAACACTGGAGACTCCTCTGCGCAAATCTGCAAAAAAGGAAAAAGAAAAGCCCTACAACACAGAAAGTAAACACCTGCACATGATTTAGAACAAGGGAGTCAAACAAAAAGGTGTCTGGAAAGCTGTTGTGAGTAAAGACTTACTGCAAGGAAAGCAAGGCTCACGATAAAACACAGGTGCTACGAAGTTTGTGGTTTTCTTTCATTGCCAAGCAAGACATTATCTACACCAGATCCATGGCCGGCATTCCACCACTAGAGCCTTTCACAGTCACAGGCGCACCCACAACCCAAGCAGCAAGGTGGAAGGTCTGGGTGGAGCGCCTTGAAACATATTTCGAAGCACTTGATGTGCAACCAGAAAGGAGGAGGCCCCTCCTTCTCCACATCGGAGGAGCAGACATACACAAAATTTTCAAGTCTGTCACAGAAGCGAGGCCACGAGCATATGAAACTCTAAAAGGAGCAATCACAGCACATTTCGAACCATATGCGAATCCGGACTATGAGAGGTTCCTCCTGCGCCAAGCCAGACAAGTCACCGACGAGTCCGTGGATGTCTTCTACGCTAGGCTTAAAGAACTAGCCAGCACTTGCACACTGCCCGATGAAGAGGACGAAATCAGGGCACAATTTATTCAGGGATGCTCATCATCAAACCTTCGAGAACGCGTCCTGCAGCAACCGAATATGCAAATGAAGGACATCCTCACACTTGGGCGATCACAGGAACTCTCACGGGCCCGAGCAGCGCATATGGAACAGACCCCTGCAGCGCAACCGAAGGCGGAAGCAGCCAATGCGGTAACAACGGACATGTCGCGACAAAAAGACACCTATAAAGGGAGACCCAAGAACAGATCGTGCAAATGGTGCGGAGGCCCAGCACCACACCCAACGACCTGCCCGCCCCGGGGCAAAATATGCAGCGCATGCGGGAAGTTAAACCATTTTGCCAAAGTTTGCAGGTCTGCACACAAACAGACAACCACCGGTCCGAAGAAAACAGTCAAAATGGTCAAAACTGCACTGGATCCAGATTCGGATAGCGACATGGACAACGACTCACACGTGGTGCACATCATACACGCTGTTGGGGGCCGACGCCTACCCACATGTCAAGTCACGATCCAAAGGTCACCCATATCGGCACTAGTAGACACCGGAGCATCGATCAATCTGATGGCCATGGATATATATAACAACCTACCCAAGCCACTGCCGCCGATAAAAAACCCACCAACGTACAGGTGTTCGCCTTCGAAAACAGCCGCCCTCTAGTGATAGCAGGAACATTCACCACAGATATCTCCCACGAGGACACCGGAAAAGCCACAAAGATCTACGTCTCCAAAGACGGCACCGGATTCCTGTTAGGCTGCCAAACAGCCCAAGATCTTGCATTTTGCTTTCAGCATCCACGCCAATGCACTCCACCAACTCATGCAAGAATTCAGGACCCTGTTTGAAGACATCAGCTGCCTGAAGGGCCCCCCCGCTACGGCTTCATATCGATGAATCCATCACCCCAACAGCACTCAGACATCGCCGCGTTGCGTTTCACCTTCGCCCCAAAGTGGAACGCGAACTCCACATGTTGGAACAAGCAGGTATCATCGAGAAGGTCACTGGTCCAACACCATGGGTATCCCCAATGGTGGTCGCGAAGAAACCCAAACAGCCTGACGCGGTCCAGATATGCGTTGACATGCATATGCCCAATCTGGCAATAAAACGAGAACGGCACCTCACTCCTACGATCGACGACATCCTCAGCGAGCTGACAGGATCCTGCTGGTTTTCCAAAATGGATCTTCGGTGAGGCTACCACCAGATCATGCTGCACCCCGAATCCAGACCCATAACCACATTTTCCACTCATAACGGGTTGTGGCGATACAAAAGACTTAATTTTGGCATATCAAGTGCAGCAGAAGTTTTCCAACACGTCATCAAAGAAGTCCTGCAGGGACTCCCAGGAGTCCTGAATGTAAGTGATGACATTTTAGTTCACGCACCAAACATTGAAACACATCTAAAACGACTGCGAGCCGTATTCGCCAGGCTACAAAAACAGGGACTGACTCTTCACAAGGACAAATGCGATTTCCTCAAAGAAGAAATATGTTTCTTCGGATATCACTTCTCAAAGCACGGAGTAGGACCGGACCCCCAGAAAGTCAAAGACATCCAAAAAGCCCCAGCGCCAACAACGGTGACAGGAGTCAGGAGTTTCCTGGGCATGGTCTCATACTGTGGACGGTTCATGAAAAACCTAGCCGACATCACAGGATCTTTGCGGCAACTCACACACGCGAATCAACCATGGATGTGGGGCGAGGAAAAAGAAGCAGCTTTTCAAGCCACCAAAAAGGCACTGTCGGCTGACACCACGTTAGCGTTTTTCGAACCCCAGCGACAATCACAACTTGTGGTCGATGCCAGCCCCACTGGCCTTGGGGCAGTGCTAACACAGAAACAGGACTGTGGAGAGTGGGCCCCCATTGCTTTTGCCAGCCGCACACTCACACCAACAGAGCAAAGATACTCACAAATCGAACGTGAGGCCATCGCCATCCACTGGGGGTGCCGCCATTTTCATCTCTACCTATATGGCAAGTCGTTTTCTGTTGTGACCGACCACAAGCCCCTACTGCCCCAATTCAAAGGATCTTCCTCCAAACCCCCACCCAGAATCAAGAAGTGGATCCTGCAGCTACAGGAGTACGATTTCACGCTCGTCTACCAACCCGGCACAAAAAACCCGGCAGATTTCCTATCCAGACACGCACGGCCGGCTACGTCACAGGAAGTAGAAGAAGCCCGGGAAACTGAAGAATACGTGAGGTTGGTAGTAGAACGAGCACGGCCTCTACCCATACCACTCAGCGAGGTAGTGACAGCGACTGAACAAGACGAATGCCTACAGCTGGCCATAACAGCCACCCGCACAGGGGAATGGAGACCACTCCAGCGGCCAGACTCGTTCCGCACGCAACAAGCTCAAGCCCGCCTACACGCCCTATTCAATGTGCGCCAGGAACTTTCCGTGACTGAAGAAGGCTGTCTGCTAAGGGGTCTCTGCCTCGTGATGCCATCCAGCCTCACAAACCGGAGAAGTGTCCCTTGCCCACGGGGCACACCACATCAAAAGCCCGCCTCAGGAACAAAGTCTGGTTCCCAGGTCTTGATAAATTGGTCGAAGACACAGTGAAAATGTGCCTTGTCTGCCAAGCTAGCGGCAACCCTGACCCCCCAGCACCTATTATAACAGAACAAGGACCGTCAGCACCATGGCAAACAGTGAGTGCAGATTTTGGACATCTGCCAGATGGTTCACACATGATCATTGTGGTCGATGACTATTCACGCTATCCTGAGGTGGAAATAGTGCAGTCAACTTCCGCGCACACCATCATACCAAATTTGAAAAGCTCATGGCTACTCACGGGTTCTTTGGAGAGATACGCACAGATAACGGGCCCCCATTCAACAGCCACGAGTGGGCCGAATTTCTAGCGTCAATGAACACCAAACACAGACGCATCACACCCCGATGGCCGCAAGCAAATGGGGAGGTGGAAAGATTTGTAAGAACACTGAAAAAAGTCATCCGAATTGCGGTGGCAGAAGCAGAAAACACGGAAAGAGCCATTTACACATTTCTAAGGGAGTACAGGGTAACACCACACGCCACCACAGGGGCCACTCCCAGTCAGTTCTGTTTTGGCAGAACGGTGATGGACGCCATCCCGCATCACCCGTCCTGGAGGGCGAAAACCCCACCACCCAATACGTCAACAGCAAGGAGAAGCGTGGCAAACAAGTATGCCTCCCAGAAAAGAAGAACACGCGAAACGAGGGTGCAAGTGGGTTAAAGGGTTCTGGTCAATGATCGCCACCCAGGCAGCAAGTTCCGTCTGCCTTTTGAGGCACGACCATGGACCGTGACTGCAGTGAAAGGCACCATGGTGACAGCCAGCGACCCGGGGTAGGAAGAATGTCCGACGGCCGGCCTTAACTGATGTGTTAGATGGACCAGGCCCACGGTCTGCGTGATCCCATGAAGCCCTGTCTCTAATTGGGAGGGGCGACGGATAGGACTGACATACTGGGTCCAAATGGACTTTTGTAAGTGACTGACTATACTAATTTCTTTGCTTTCGCTTGTCAGCATTTGTAGGCTAGAGTATTTTGAGTTTATATGTGGAGAAGCATTATCATATTAGGTCCTGAGGAAGCGTCATAGGATCCTTTTTGGACCGAACAGACGCGAAACATGTCGACCCGATTTTTGAGGGGGGTCTAGTAGTCCCTGACCACCCATTTCATGTGAGAATGGTCAAACATTACATTGACCTAACTCTCCCGGTAATTGTTTTAATCTTGGCCTGCTCCCTACACCAATAAAGATAAACCTCTCAGAGAGTTTTTGAGCCAATTTTACCCCTAGTTTTTCTCGCTCTCCTTTCTCTTCTTTTCTTTCCTCCCGACTCATCTGCGGGATAGTGTGGCATCATCAAAAAAGATCTCCGGCAAAGAGCCCCCCGAAAGGGTGGTGCCCGTCAGACATTGCAGCGCCAGTCTGACGAGGAGCTGGTCCGATGATGAAGCATGACACCCATTTGGGTGTGTGAGGACTCTTGCTCCTATTGAAAAGGACCCCCTATTGAGTAGGATCTCCTAACACGCTCCCTGTTTGGTTGTTTGTTTTTCATGTCTCTTAGGAACAGTGTATTTCATTATTAGTGACAGCCCGGCGAGGACCAGAAACTGTAACCCGAAATGTAGCATTGTTCAAACATCTGCCCCAGGAGACACCCAAGGAGGGAGACAGGAGCAGCGCCGAGGAGAGGGCGGAATCAGACGCAGAGACCGACGAGTGGAGTACAACAGGAGAAGGAATAGGAAGCAGCCAGGAGAGCCAGACAGATCAGCCATCACCAGAACGAGGTCAGACCCAGGGGGCAGGATCTAGAACGTCTGACCTAAACGAGGAAAGAGCCCAAACGTCAGGGCGGTCTGGCAGAGGAAGATACATGCTAAGACACAACCCTGACCCATCAAGGCGGTATGCTGAGTTCCACATGTGACTGATTTGCAGAGGCGACAATTCAAGTGATGTCTCAGGCCTACCAGTGGCCACCGGTCTAGGTTCTGTTTTAAAGTTCTGTTAAGAGTTTTCCGTTTGTTCTCACTCTCTTCCCCGTTGGGAAGGGATGTAGTGTTGACGCTGGAAGCGGTCAACACCACAGAGAGAGACCAGGAAGGGGAAAGTTGGAACTCACCCCTATACGAAAGGTGCAAGATGGATTGCACCGTGACGACAGGGGGGAGGGCATAAGAGGGGAGGCGAAAGGCGGGAAGCGGCATTCGAGTGAGAGAGCATTTGAAATAAAGGACTCGGTTTATAACGCACTCTGGCGCTGAGTCTTTATTTCAGTGGCCGCGTTTTGCACATAGTGCGACCCAACAGGTGGAACCACCGAAGAAAATTTGCTAGCGCGCTGGAGTCTATTGTGGTGTCGGCAAACGTTCCAGAAAGGCCGTACTGTCAATGGAAGGGAACGTGCTGCCCGCAAACGCAGAGGTAACAGTTTAATTTGTGCAGCCACAATCTCGAATAGGGAAAGAATGCACATAAAGAAAGGCCGGCGTGTTAGGAGCAAAGTAAAAGATTTTTCCCTACCTTGCCTTAAATGCCATTTATTTGCTGAGAAATGGTAAAGCATTTTAGTCCAAGGAAACAACAATAATTGTTGTGCCATCCAGAAGTAGTGAAGATTAGTGATAAGAAGGCACCCGAGGGATGGGATGAGGAATGCCAGCACCTGTCATTTGACTTGCATTTTCCAGGAACACACGGTTGCTGGCAGAGACAGATTATAGAGTCTAGCGGGAGAGGAGGCGATTTATCTTTATGAAGCTAAAAAGGCTAAGTCACCAAGGGTTTGGCATGCACTGTAGGGTTGGAGTAAGTGAACCAGCCTGGGTGCCGGGCCCTTCCAACGTCAGTCAACAGGTGCAGAAGCAGAGCGCATGCGTTGGTGTTCCAACTGTGTCTGGTAAGGGAAATGCGGTATTCATGCAGCCTGAGTGCTCTGTTGGTGAAAATATCATGAATGCTATCCAGGAACCGAAATAAAGTGAATGAAAAAAGACCTACGTCTGTTTGATGTCATTCTGATTAATTATATAATTATTAACAACAAAGCAATAGCATTGCTACTACTACTACTAATAATAATAATTACAGTTATAATTAATTCCTTGATTGGCAAGTTTTTTTGTCATATCCCTGGTTCAATGCAGTTTTGTGCCCACACTAAGCTTTTCGTACTGTCTTCAGGTGCTGACAGAAGCTCCAGGTCATCGAGGTTAGCAAAGAAAACTCCCAGGACAGCTTGTGTGTACTATGATGGCAAGTTCCACTTCCAACATGAGTGAGACAAGAGGATGTTCTTTCACGTTGTTTACATTAAATACCGAACATGGCTAGCCACGTGAGCATAATAGCTTTCAAGTTTCGAAAGAGGTCCTGCAGGAGATCCCTTGCCGCTCCAGGGCTCCAGCAGGCTGCTAACATCGAGAAAGCATAGGAAAAAGTAACAATAAACCTGTTACCACTGTGCCATGGGCCTAAAGGAGTCTGAACCGGGGTCTGCAGCGGAAATAATGAGGATCCAGAAAGCGTTAGAACCAGGATTTTTTGGCCAGGGATCATAACAGGCAGTAAGGGGGCTATGCCAGGTACTATACTAGGCAGTGAGTGGGCTGGGCCGACAGCCACAGTTAGTGCCTCATATGCCCATAAGCAGACTCCAATGGCATAAATCCTCCTTATAGGTACCTAATCCAGACTCACTTGTCTCTACACTGCCATCATAAGACAGAAGCAGCGCCATGTGTGCCCTTATATTAATAGGGAAGGACATTGCAATATTCTAATCAAGCGTTTTTCTGCAGTTGAGGCTTTGATGTATTCAGCTGACCATGGCTCCAAAGACATTGGACTGCCAAATGAACTACTGTCAAATTATCTTTTTTTTCGAAATCCACTGTTTAAACATAGAGCTTATCTTTCATCATCTAGAGCAGTGGTTCCCAACCTGTGGTCCGGGGACCACTGGGGGTCCGCAAAGCCTCTTCAGGGGGTCCGTGACTGCTCAGAAAATAAATTAAAATTAACAGATTAGGTCCCCAGCTTTCAGTAATGGCTCAGTATGGGGTCGCTGGATTCCAATAATGATTCAGTGGGGGTCCCCGGGTTCCAGTAATGATAAAGTGGGGGTCCACAGATGAGAAAAGGTTGGGAACCACTGATCTAGAGTGATCATGGAGTTATTGTCAGAGACATTACACATTCTCACTCTCTTAAGTTCACATTTAATGCTGGTAAGTAAAGCAAAATGCAGCAGGCAGGCTGGCTTGGAGAAACTAAAAGCCCAGTCTTCAATGAGGTTGTAACAGCCTTCTGGTTGTCACTTTAGCTCAGAAAAAAACAGTTATTTAAATCGCAAATAACTATTTGGTGTCATTCTCTGTTCAACTAGGTCATGAAATACGTTCCACAATGGCCTCTCTGGTTGGACTGGTGAGATCCTCCGGTGTTCCAATACTTGCATAACACTAGAGTTGCTAGGAGAAAGTGGTTGATTTCAAGGTTGTATAGCCTTTAACTATCTGCCTCTTTGTTTTAGGCTAGAATAAAATCATCTTGCATTCCGATGCAGACTTAAACGTATCCTATTTTGCTGAAACCATAGACATCTACAGTAGCTTCTCCAGGGTCCCTAAAGGTTAGTTGAAAAGCAGTTGTAGACAAGTTGGGCCCTATTCACAAAGGTATATCTCATCCATAAATGTATCTTTATGGCCGAAAATACCTCTATTTATGCATTCCAGGAATTCATAGAGAGGATTCCTAAATGCATTTACTGCTGCGTATTTCTCTACTATGAGTGTGGAACAATCCACAGTCGTAAATTCCACTCAAGAGATGGGAAGAGAACATTACAAAAATATGGTCAGGTGGTAATGTAAATGACTGCTTGTATTTTAAATGTTCTTTTCATGAATTGAATCCTTTCTTCCTTAGTAAGTACTAAATGAATAAGTTACTTTCCTTCGGTAGCGCTTCTTCTGGTGGATACTTTAGCTACCTGTGGATTCCTCAACTAAAGAATTCTCCCCTCGCGCCAGCTTCGACGGAAATTTCTTCTAGCTCTGCACGTCAACGATGATGTCACAATAGCCCGACTCCACGCAACACCGTATGACGTCATCTAGACAATAAGAAGCCCTCGTTGACGTGCAGACGTCAGTTATCACCATTTTTTACGCGCCTTAGTGGCGAACAGGTGAAAATTGCCCTTGAAGAGAACATAATCACATCAAAAGAAGTGAAAACGCAACATTTATTACACTAAAAATCATACGAAACAAAATATGCCAGTAAAATTCAATCATGTGTACTTGAATTATCAAAACCAGAGAAAGAAATACATATGTACATGCTATAACTATATACATAAAGCAGGTATATATATATATATATACACACATATATATACAAGACAATGGAGCTCACCCACGGATTTCGTGGAACGACCAGTCAAGCAACGGGGAGGCGGGTGGGACCGTGAGGAATCCACAGGTAGTTAATGTATCCACCAGAAAAAGCGCTACCGAAGGTAAGTAACTTATTCTTCTGATCGATACACCTGCCTGTGGATTCCTCACCTAAAGAATAGAGTCCCAAAGCAGTACTACCTCCGGAGGTGGGTGCCTGAATGGTCAAACCAAGAAATCCTGCAGCACTGAGCGAACAAAATGGCCATCCCTCCTAACCTCAGAATCCAAACAATAATGTTTGACAAAAGTATGGAGGGATGCCCAAGTTGCCGCCTTGCAGATTGCAATCACAGGAACACCCCTAGCTAAAGCCGAAGAAGCAGCCTTAGCTCTGGTGGAATGAGCATGAAGCCCCACAGGTGGTTCTTTCTTAGCTAAGGAATAACAAAGCTTGATACAGAGAATGACCCACCTGAATAGCATTCTCTTGTGGACTGCTCTGCCTTTCCTCTTCCCCACGTATCCAACGAAGAGCTGATCATCTTGCCTGAACTCCCTCGTCCTGTCGACAAAGAAGCTCAATGCTCTTCGTGGATCCAGTCGATGGAGCCTCTCTTCCTCCTTGGATGGATGAGGCAGAGGGTAAAAGGAAGAGAGAGTAATAGACTGCCCCAAGTGAAAGGGTGTAACAACCTTCGGAAGGAAAGCCGCCTTGGTCCTTAACACCACTTTGTCTCTAAAGAAGGAAAGGTATGGAGACTCTACACTAAGAGCCTGAAGCTCACTGACTCTTCTGGCTGATGTTATGGCTACCAGGAATACAGTCTTAAGAACCAGCAAACGCAAGGCACAAGAATGCATTGGTTCAAATGGCGATCCCATTAGAAAGGTTAATACCAAGTTAAGGTCCCACTGTGGCATAACAAACGGTGTGGGTGGAAACCTATTAGTGAGACCCCTAACAAACATCAAAACAAGTGGAGATTTAAGCAAGGAGGGTTGATCTGGGAGGCACAGAAAAGCCGACAGTGCTGATAAATAGCCTTTAACTGTCGCAACTGCACAACCCTTCTGTGCCAAGGAAAGAGCAAATAATAATATATCAGACAAGTGAGCCTTTAAGGGATCAATTTGGTTCTCTCCACACCAATGTACAAATCTAGCCCACCTACTTGCATAGATCGATTTGGTGGAGTGTCGCCTGGCTGATAAAATAACATCCACCACTTCCGGTGGGAGAGAAAAAGCACTCAGATTGCCCCGTTCAATCTCCAGGCATGAAGGTGCAGACTCTGGAGGTGGGGGTGTAAAATCTGCCCCTGCGACTGCAAGAGGAGGTCCACCCTGTAAGGGAGACGGAGCGGAGGGCACAGAGAGAGTTGGAGAAGGTCTGTGTACCACACCCTTCTTGGCCAATCTGGGGCTATCAAGATGACCTGGGCCCGGTCTTGGCAGATCTTCCTCAGAACTCAAGGAATCAGGGGTATGGGAGGAAACACGTAAAGCAACTGACCCTTCCAGGACATCTGAAACGCGTCCCCCAAAGCTCCTTGCACCGGATACTGGAGGCTGCAAAATAACGGGCACTGCGAGTTCTCCTGAGTAGCAAACAGATCTATCTGCGGACATCCCCACATCTGGAAGATGTAAAGAACCAGATCCGGATGAAGACGCCACTCGTGGTCGACCGAGCTGCGTCGACTGAGAACATCCGCACGTACATTCAGAACTCCGGCCAAATGATTTGCTACCAAGCAAACCTTGTGGTCCTGAAGCCAGGACCAGAGTCGAAGAGCTTCTCTGCAAAGAAGGTACGACCCCACTCCTCCCTGCTTGTTTATATACCACCTCGCGGTAGTGTTGTCTGTCAGGACCTGGACTGACTGACCGCGAATGGAAGGGAGAAAGGCCTTGAGAGCCAGACGTACTGCCCGCAATTCCAACAGATTGATGTGAAACCTCTGTTCCACTGGAGACCAAAGGCCTTTGACCTCCAGGTCCCCCAGATGAGCTCCCCACCCTAGAGTGGAAGTATCCGTTACAACTGTGGCCACCGGCGGAGGCAGCGAGAACGGCCTTCCTTGCGACGGGTTCCCGATCGCAGTCCACCACTGAAGATCCACCGCAGTGTCTCTGGTGATCGTGATCGAATCCTCAAGATCCCCTTTGTGCTGAAACCACTGCCTGCGGACGCACCACTGAAGAGCCCTCATGTGCCAGCGTGCATGAGTGGCCAGCAGTATGCAAGAAGCAAACAGACCGAGCAGACGAAGGACCTTGAGGACTGGAACTACCGCTCCATTTCGAAACATCGGAATCAACGCCTGAATGTCCTGAACCCGCTGGGGCGGAGGAAAGGCCTGATTCAATGTTGTGTCCAGTACTCCCCCTATGAACAGGAGGCGTTGAGAGGGCTCCAGGTGAGATTTGGGCACATTGATGGAAAAACCCAGGTCGAACAACAACTGAGTTGTCGACTGCAAGATACGGCGCACGAGCTCTGGAGTCTTGGCTTTGATCAACCAATCGTCCAGATAGGGAAACACCACTATCCTTCTTCTTCTGAGCTCTGCCGCTACCACCGCCATCACCTTTGTGACGACTTGAGGTGCTGAAGTAAGACCAAACGGGAGGACCGCAAACTGATAATGCTATGACCCCACCACAAACCGGAGATACTTCCTGTGCGATTTGAGGATCGGAATATGGAAGTACGCATCCTGCAAATCGACAGACACCATCCAATCTCCTTCGTTCAACGCCAAAAGAACCTGTGAAAGGGTAAGCATTTTGAACTTTTCCTGCCTGAGGAACCAATTCAAAATCCTCAAGTTCAGAATTGGTCTCAACCGACCATCCTTTTTGGGGATCAGGAAGTATCTTGAATAACAGCCCTGACCCCTCTCTTGCTCGGGAACCAACTCCACCAACACCTCCTGTTGCAGTAATAGAAGATGGTCTTCCGAACAGAAGGATGGGCGGGGAGGGAAGGGACGAGGGAACTCCCGAAAGGGAAGAGCGTGTCCCTTCTTCACAATGTCGATGACCCAAGAGTCTCATGTTATAAACTCCCACATTGGAAGAAATTGGGCAAGTCTCTCCCCTACCGGAGACATGTGAACAGCGAGTGGTGGAGGACTAAGGCTGCTTTCCCTGCTGCACCCCTCCTGAGGAAGAGGAAGAGGCAGAGTGCTGCTGGGTGGCTCCTCTTGTACGTACTCTGCCCCTGCCCCTGAAGGATCTGTAAGGCAGGGAGCTTGCAGATTGTTGTGGTGCCTGGAACCTGCCACGAAAGGAGGAGCCACGTCCAAAACCCCTGCACTTCCTATATGACCTAAAGGTAGAGGAAGCGGCTGCCTGAAGTCCCAACGACCTCGCTGTGGCTCTGCTCTCTTTGAAACGTTCAAGAGCAGAATCTGCTTTTGTCCCAAAGAGTTTTTCGCCGTCAAAAGGCAGGTCCAGAAAAGTTGCTTGTACATCCGAGGAGAAGCCTGATGAGCGCAGCCAAGCCTGATACCTCGACCATATGGATGTACCCATAGCCCTTGCCACGGAGTCTGAGGTGTCCAACCCAGACTGAATCACCTGGGTCGCCGGCGCTTGAGTGTCCGTTAGTAAATGCAACACCTCTTGTGGCAGGTTAGGATGACCCTTCGCTTCCTCCATAAGGGCATGAATGTAACGTCCCAAAATGCAAGTTGCATTGGTCGACTTCAAGGCCATACTGCATGAAGAAAAGGCCTTCTTCGCTGCGTGGCCCATTTTCTTAGACTCCCTGTCCGCAGGGCCCCCGGGGAACGAACCAGGAGATGACCGGGAGGAGCACAATGCCTGAACAACCAAACTCTCCGGAGTTGGATGTTTGGAGAGGAAGTCCGGGTCACCTGGAGCCGCCCGATAGCGCATTGCTACCGCCCTGTTGACAGCTGTAGAAGTCACAGGCTTTCTCCAAATGTCCTTGATAGGGTCCAGGAGAGCCTCATTGAAGGGCAAGAGAGGCTCCGCCACCACTGAAGCCGGATGCAGCACTTCAGTCAAAAGGTTCCTTTTCACCTCAGCAGCCGGAAGAGGAAGATCTAAAAAGTCTGCAGCCTTCCTTATTACTGCATGAAAAGAGGCAGCCTCTTCAGTATACTCCCCAGGAGAAGCCAAATCCCATTCAGGGGAAGTGTCAATACCACTTGCAGTATCCAGGCCCTGAAAATCACCTGAAGGCTCTAAGATTTCGCCTTCCTCCAGATGTTGTCTGCTATATTCCTCCTCCTCCAGGAGGCGTAAAGCTAGTCTTCTGGACCGAAGCCTGGATTCGAGTCCTGGCGTCGATAAGGCGTCGGCCGACGCCAAAGATCTTCACCGGCGCCGCTCTTCGGATCCATCCGACGCCGGACCCTTCGGCACCACAGGCAACTTGACTGTGGACTGGATCCGTGGAGAATCCACCGGCGCTGGAGTAGCAGACGTTGTAGGCGTCACAGGTCTCCTGGGCGACGCCAAGGGCATCTGCGCCGTAGCGGCTTCAGAAGGCAAAAATGGCATGAAGGATGTCGGCTTGTAAGGAGCCGGAGCACCCAAATTAAAAGCCAAAGGGCCTGATGGACCCGCATGCCCTCCACCAGGCGCCATGGTGGAAAAAATATTGAACATAGCATTTAAAAATGTCGCAGGATCCGTACCCGGCGCCAGGAAAGCTGGATATGCTTGCGGAGTCGGCGCCGGCATAGAAGCCGATGATGGACCAGGCATCTCCTGTCCCGAGGAAACCGCCGGTTCTTGAAGAGGCTCGACTTCAAACACCGACAAAGGTGAAGTCGGAGAAGCCGGAGTCGTAGGAGGCGGAGGAGTGACGGTCGGGCTAATCTCCCACGTCGGACGGCGCCGAGCTGATGGAGATCTGGATCGACCTCTACGCCGAGAGTCGTGACGACGCTGAGAGTCTCCATGGTGACGATGAGTCTTCGAAGATTGCGAAGAAGACTCTCTACGATGTTGCCTTTCCTTCCTCTTTTTGGAACGGGCTAGGAATAATTTAGCCTCTCTTTCTTTAAGCGCCTTAGGGTTCATGCGTTGGCAGGAACCGCATGACTCGACCTCATGGTCGGAACTAAGGCACCATAAACAATTTTCATGGGGGTCAGTGACCGCCATCCGACCCCCACACTGGTTACAAGGTTTAAAGCCAGATTTTCTTGGCTGCGACATTGTAACTTCAGATGCGCAACTGTAGCTCCCTGTTAGCCTTGAAGAAAAACCGTTATTCGAAGGCACGGAAAAAAGGGAACTGACGTCTGCACGTCGACGAGGGCTTCTTATTGCCTAGATGACATCATACGGCGTCGCGTGGAGTCGGGCTATTGTGACGTCATCGTCGACGTGCAGAGCTAGAAGAAATTTCTGTCAAAGCTGGCCCGAGGGGAGAATTCTTTAGGTGAGGAATCCACAGGTAGGTGTATCCATCAGAAAAATAAATACACTCACTCACTCATTGACTCACAGGTCTGCATACTTAAACTACATGCTAGTTGCAGCCATATTTACCTTGCAATAGTCTTTATATAACCAGCCACATATGCCAACTTAGGAGCACTATGGGGGTTATTCTAACTTTGGAGGAGTGTTAATCCGTCCCAAAAGTTACGGTAAAGTGACGGATATACCACCAGCCGTATTACGAGTTCCATAGGATATAATGGACTCGTAATACGGCTGGTGGTAAATCCGTCACTTTTCCGTCACTTTTGGGACGGATTAACACCTCCTCCAAAGTTAGAATAACCCCCTATGTGTCAACATAGCCTTGCATGCCGAATCACTTGCTATATTAAATCAGGTTTAATGTACTATATCCAGGTACTGGCATCAAATGTATTGTACTCTTAGCTACACCTGTGAAATGCCTAGTAATAGTCTTTACGTACCTGGGTATTGCCATAATTTGCCTTCACACTGCCATCATTTGCTTGATACAAACTCATATGCCTAGATATGTTCATCACAATGCAGCCCAGGTATTTCCACTATTATTATCTACAACTGTTATTTGTAATACACGTTGGGTAAGGAATCACTTCAAGACACAAGAGTTTTTTTTTTTTTTTTTTTTACTGGTTTCTGAAATCCCTTGGAAGCCAGAAGGTGTTGCGATTTTAGGCAAGGGCATTCCAAAATTTGGGAACCAGTGCGAAGAACCTATGCTCCCTTATGGTTTGGTATTTCACATAGGAGGCTGAATGACCATGTAGGATGTTTTAACAATGATCAACAGGCATAGCGACATTTCAGCAGCTGGCCAACCCCAAAAGTGTCACTTTAGATTTTTGCGGCATTGGGTGTTTGTCTACTTGGTATCATCCATTGCTTTTCTTCGGGCCACTACATACATAATAATTAGTGTGTTATCCACGAACAATTAAACAAAGGATAGCATGTGACGACCGGGCAACTTACCCTAGGCTATCAAGGGGAAGCGTGGTGCATTGGGTTGAAAGTATCAGATAGATGCAACTTATTCAGCAAGACAGCATCCCCTAGTTTGCTTCAGCTAGAATTTATAATTAAGCTGCCACCTGGGCAGTCTTTGTCCCATGGATAGGGGCAGAAGGTCCGACTGATGGCTTCCAATGGGACTCCTTTTGCGCAAAGCCTTGATGCTCATAACCAACACATTGCAGATGTATGAATGTCATTCGCCAAAGGTTTTTTAAGGATACCCTGCTGGCACCAACTACAAATGGAACTGCCCATTGCGTCACAGGTGCCACCCCTGTTGTCTGTCCCTTTCTTTGACATAGTTACTTTAGGAAATTAAATTGATTTGCTGTGGGAGAGAGTGGTCATGAGCTGGATACAAGCTGTGACTGAGCTCCCCCAAAGGTTAAATAATCACATCCCTAAAAGGAGACCTATTTTATTTTAGAAATACAGTACTAAACTCGTGATAGCTTGGCACAATCAACAAGAACTTCTTCAGAGAAAGTGATACCTGTGCAACCAGAATCCAAAACGAATACCAGTAAAATAAATAGCTTAAAAAGTACAAACCAAATTAGCTCAAAAGAAAAAAATGTAATCAGTAAAAATCCATAGTGCTGAAAAAATACCTCTGAGCAGGAAATATAGCTACGATGAAGCTACCAAGTTTGTGTCTTTCGAGTAGTCTTGGCACTCTCTCCCTAGAGGACATTTTTCTAAGTAACAACTGTTCCCAAAAATTCTTCTGAGCCACAGGGAAATGTAAACTTCACAGACTGGACCCGCATACTTTCAGCCCTGGGAGTCAGTAGAAGACTGGTATCACTAGCCTTTGAAAAAGTTTCTGGATCCAGACATTCAATAAAAAATTGACGCACAACATCTCTCTACAGGCCTACATTAGGCACGCAGGAATTATTCAGCACAGAAACAGAGAGTTCGTCTTATCTTGATATCTTCCATGTAATTCTCTTCTGTGAGTTGGTCAAGAAGGGCACGTTAAACTGTAAAAGATTGGTAAGAACCTTTCAGTAAATAGAACTAAGATACCCGGCATCCTTTTATCTACCTTCCAGTAATTAGAACCACTTCCTGTTCCAGGAATATGCTTTCAGGCAAGAAACCATTCCACTACCCTTTGCACAACAAAAACAAATCATCAAAATGGATTCAATTCACTACTGTGCACAGCTCCTGGAGTCTCCTAACTCCACCCCAGGCTTGCCCAGTTAATCCTAAATCCCATCCCCTGTAACTCAACATATTTCTAAATGAAATGTTCTTGATTTTTTTCGTCTCATGATGTGTCATCATAATATATGAGTACGTTTTAATGAATATTAAATGAATAGGATGTTTGTTGTTTATTGCATTTTTGCGCAGTTCGCACATGGTTTACAGGAGTATGCTTTTCTACTCGATGGGGAATTTTTAAGGTGTTTTCTACTTGACCCTGTCACCTTGGTGCTTTAAAAACAGTGTTGGTAAAAAGTATGCTACATGGTATTAGGAATGTGCAACAGTGCCCTGAGTTACTGACAAATTCAACCTGACGGATGGCCACAGACTAATAGTTGTGACAGCGTTGATACCACCAGAGTTCCTAACGGCCTCACCCCTGCAAACTGTCTTTTCAGTTTTCTGCAGCACATTCTTTCACAGCATCCAGTGTGTTTGTGGATTGAGATTGTCTGCCACAAGAGCGATGTATCTAGCTAGCATTTCTTGAAGTTTTGTGTTGAGCCAGACTCTAGGGTGTGGGAGGACTGGAGAGACAGCCATCTCTTTGAAAGTGCAGGGATAGATTTTGCATTGTCCTGCTCTTTATTCCTATCATGTTTTATCCCTATTATGTTGTTATGTGGTGTTGGGAGACTGGAGACATCTCTCTGTCTTTTGTAATGTGGGGATAGCTTTTTGCCATATTATGTTTTGACCCTTTCAGGTGTTAAACCTTTTGACACATCCTGCTGTTTGTATCTTTCAGTTTTTAAGCCCATCAGTATGATAGGTGATGTGGGATGACTGGAGACACCGATCTCTTCAGAAGAGCAGTGCTAGCATTTTGCCATGTCCTGTGTTTTGTTCCCCAAGTGTCTGTTCTCCCAAATGGCTGAGGAAGGTAAAGTGTGAAGGGTTTCTTTCCTTTTGTGCCAGTGTTTTGAGTCCCACTGAGCAGGGGATTCCCAACCCACCCTTCCTTCCTGCTGATTCAAGAAGACACAGACTGTGTCTGTGGAATCCTTAAACCTCAGAGATCCCCTTCCCCGTGTTCTCTCTCTGAGGCTTGGCTGGTGTTGCACGTTCCTCAAGTCAGTCACTAGTGCAGGACAGCTTCCCGTCTCATCGTTCTCCTCCTCGTTGCCAGGCAACCATCGTCAGAATGTCTCCTCCTCCTCGTTTCTCCTCTCTCTCCTGTGAAGTCTTTCCTCTGTTTTTATCCTGTCACCTTCACTAGTCTGGCCTTGTCCTCTGTCTATTGTTACCTTTGGTGTATCCCGATCCTGAAAAAATAAAACGTCTTCTCTTCTTTTTGTTTCATGGCATGCAGAGGGACGTATGGCTGCTCTGGAATCCAGGTAAGTCATCATGTGGCTCCTCCTCATTCTCCCTAATGTGACAGGACGCTGCAGATCCTGGAGTGCAGGCTCTAGGAAGATTTGTAGTTATCCACCTGACTCCCACATCACCAGTATTTGGGACTCCTGTGTTGGGCTCTCCATTTATTTGGACCTGCGACTGCTGTGAAAAGAACCATGGCTGCGCCTGTGCCTACACATGAAAGCAATGCAATCAACAGAACCTTCTGGGAAAAGGCAAGGCATAGTGGTGGCAGTGCTGCAACTGCTACCCTCCAAGACCTAAAACACTAGTGCAGTGATTCTGAGGTAAATGTTACTGCTGGGGCTCACAGAAACATTCAGCACACTTGAACACTTCCAAAGTTGGTAAGCACAACAGAGGACACCATATATTTATGGACTGGCCATAGGGTCAACATTCAAGACAGAAGCGGAATCACTTGATTGCTGTTAACATTTCCCATTGTTACTGCAGTTGATAAAGGGTTCCCTGTATCTGTATTGATATGCATGTCATTGTGTAGTACTGTTTTGTGTCTAGATGAAAACACTCTTTCTCATCTAACATAAAGCAATGATTAGATAATGTGTTTATTAAGTTGCATTCTGTGTTTATGAGTTCAGAGTGTATATATCCACCCCTCATCCTTGAGTAAACCTTGGACTCCTTGACTTGCCACTCTGAGAGTCAAATGCTCAAGCGGTGCACTGGGTCTTAGCTTTCAGAATTTGTAGTAGAACAACCCTGGGGTAATTGTATGCCAAAATATTGAGGAAACAAATATTATGGGGCCAAAACATTGAGACCTCAATATTGAAAATTAAAATAAAATGAAGGTATGTTTGTATGAATAAGTATAATGTTACTACATCTAGGTACCTTGAAGATATATATTTTATGAAGATACTGATGGCGCTTGGGACCCCATCTTTTCATCTGGGGTCAAAGGGATCTTTTGTTCTCTGTTCTGAGGGGTGAATAGATCATTTTACCCAATCAATCAAAACTATTACAGTACAACTCAAACGTTATACATTAACCCTCAGAGTCCAAATAAAAGTTTCAAAGGCCTTTATTACAGACCGTAGAAACATATAAAAGACCAAAACTTCATTAGCAACAATGCAGAAAATACGGAAAAGTACTTGATGTCTTGATTCTAAAATTAAGTTCTCTTTCCTAACCATTGAATCTAGTTCATAAACTATTCTAATACTAAAGGAATATCTAAGAAAGGTTTGCAAACAGAACGTTAGTAAAAGATTTTGTCGAAGTATAATGTCTAGGCCTCACAAAGGTCCGCTCTGAGCAAGGGGCAGCAAGGGGCATAGAGAGTCTGAATTCCTTGCCAGCTAAACTACTCTAAAATCTTGGTTTTTCCAGGTGTGATGACATCATGACAAAAACTCTCATTTGAAAAACAAAACTGTAAGACAGTTTTAACAATTCAGTTTTCTCAGGCCTTTGACACCCGACCTTGATACACTCTTGCATTTAGGAATCTCAAAAGCTATAGCTGCCAGTGCCAAGATGCTCCTTTCATCTATTAGCTTTCTCTCAGACCCTTTTATCTCTCATACAAAATGAGCTCCTTGTTAACTTCACCACCTATAGCTTTGGATAACTGGCTTTCACGTTGAAGATTAGAACATACATAAAAAAATGAGACCTTCACTCCACCCAACTAAAATGAAAACAAATATACTTTTAGTTCAAATATATTCAAATGTCTAACTCGATGTATATAAAATGATTATAAAAATTAACATTTCTAAAATACTACAACATTGGCATTCTCACAAGCGAGTATTAATGTTGCTTGCATAAACAGTATCTCTAATTGTGCACTTTTACTAATATATCTCAGTGCACTATGGTTAACAATTAGCTATACAAGTTACAAAAGGAAAATAACCACCCCTTCTTCTTCACATTTTAGGAAGCATAATGGCGCAGCCAGGTTATGCTCCTATAACCCTCCCTCTGTAGATTTATAATGTCATCACAAACCCTCTTCATTCTCGAATGAGACTCTCTAATTTAAAAGCCCTTTGCACCATATATCGCCACATAAGCGTAATTTTTTTAAGCTAACGTGGCAAAATTATGGAAAAAATACAGCACCATATTTACAAAGTGGCGCAACGCATGCATTGGGCCACCTTGTAACCTTTTGCGCCACATTATGCATGTGCCATGCATAATGTATGCAAAGGGGCTGTTGCCTCATTAGGGTGACCGCAAAAATGGTGCAGTGGAATTTAAGAGATTCCACTGCGTCATTTTTTGTAGCTACTTTTAATGCCTGCTCAGAGCAGGCATTAAAAGGGCACACACCATTGGTTACAATGGGCCCCTATGTATTGTTCAGCGTTAGTGCCAAAATGTTGGCACTAACCCTGAACAGTACATCAATAGCATCACAAATGTTGACGCTATTGCCCCCTACTCCGCGCCATGGTGCGCCGTATTTCAAATATGGTGCACACATGGTGGCGGTAGGGGGCACAAGAAAAGTGGCGCTGCACTGGGTGCAGCACCACTTTTTTAAAATCTGACCCTAGTCGTTTTGAACAGCTTTTCTCTGGATTCTTCCAAACGCTTCATGTCATCGTAATATTTACACTGGCTATCTTTTAACTCAACCTCTGCTCTCTTTCTCTTTTTGCTTTGCTGAACCCTCATTCCTCCAAAAAATTTGTATCCAACTAACAGAACTATTCCCACTAAGGAAATAATCAGCAATGGTCTCAACACAAATCCTACAATTCTACTTCCCAAATTTCCAAACCATTTATCTATAGCAGAAAATCAATTTCCATTCACTTCCCACGCACCAGTCACTTCCAGCTATTTCAGATCCTTTGTCAGCCTCAAAATATTCCAGATATGCTTTTGCAAATCATTACTTTTATCTGGAATAAAGGTACAGCATTGTTGGACCTTAAGCATCTGACAGACTCCGACCTCTTTAGCGAGTAACATGTCTAACACAAGACGATTTTGTAAAACCACTGATCTGATCACACTCATCTCAGAATTTATGACCAGTAATGTTCCAGCGTTAGTAGTGTCTAGTTTATCCACTGTAGTAGACAGCCTTCTAATTTTCAAATCATTCAAACTCACCCTCATAAATGGGATCAAAGCACCAAAAATGCCTCTGACCACATCTCCTGCAACCACACCTCACTTAGATATAGAACTTTGAGTCCAAACAGGATCGTCAAAATTCTCCACATGATAAATTCTGGGAAAGCAATCCCCGATAAACACGTTCCATACTATCCTTTCGGCAATCTAAAATAAACATGTTTTCCACAAACAAAATAGGCTCCAGGGATAACAGCGTGTTCTCCATCCAAATACAACTTATAGTTCTCTCGAACGTCAAAAGTGTGTTGACGTTCTCTTCTTCCCACAAACACAAAATCAGTCTCAGAACTTTCCATCCAGATGCACAATCTTCCTTTGTGTTCCCAATTTAAAGCTAAGACAGCTAAGTTTCCAGCTAACTGATGTTCTATTTCTTCCTTTGTCCATTTATTTTGACTCCGGAAATGCTCATATAGCTTCAGGAATTTCTTCTCAGCATCTGATAATTCACAAGTTAAATTATGTCAGTGTGCATAAACTGTGTCTAGAGAGGAAACAGGTTAGAAAAGTCTTGCAATTATTTTTTATTTCAAAGGGAGCTGGACGTCTGTTCAAATGGTCAGCTATAGGGATCTTTGAAAGAACTAAATTGTAGTTTCAAAAACAATACTGATAATGTCCTTTTCCATAAAACAAACTCAACAAAAGACTACATGAAATTCCATAAGCCACAGGAATATGATGATAGATGAGGCCTTCTAAAACAGAAGCAGACAATTGAGTGCATGCATAACGATCCCTCGCTTCCATAGTCTCTACATATTCATATAATAAGCGAATATATTAATTTGCAGAATAATATCCCATAGATGCATCTAAGTGTAATGCTTTCTCATCTAACTTACTACCTTACTTAGGATTAATAATTTGGGGGGATCACTAGAAGATATCTCCTCTTCTATTGGACTGGGAGGGGAAAACACTCCAGCTAGCAACATTATTAGTATTACAAAGGAAATGATCAATAAAGCACCTAATATGTATTAACATCTATTTCTCTTGTTATATCCATTACGTCTTTAGAATCAGATCTTTTATTAAGTAATTATGGCAGCAACAAAACATTTGTAATTGATTTCACCAACGCAAGCAGCAAAAAAAGTTCAAAAGTTAATTTATCAACAGTAAAAAATATTCATGTGACTTCCCTAGCCCTACTCCACGTTCTTCTAAGTGACAACCCTCTTTCTTCTACTGAGGCCTAGGAAATCTTCCAAACTCTTGATCCCATTAATGTAAATGTCTCTAATGTGCATGCAAACTAAACTCATAAATGACTGTGAAAGTTCAAGGTACAGTTCAATCACAATGTTCAGCTCATGGAGATTCAGCCGAACCTATATGCTGACTCCAATACTCCCAGAATTTCTTGATCTGCGTCATTTGCAAAGTAGGTCTACTCAACTGTAGAATACCTATGACTAGGCATTCTTGTTCTTTTTGACTTTCTCAAGGCCACACCTTCGTCTTCACTTTCACTCTGATCAGAGTTCTCAGATTCCTCAGCAATCACCGGTGGCACACTGAATTTAGGCAGACTCACTTTTCCTCATTCTTGTCTTCTGGGCCAACGGTCTCCAGCTTCCACTTGCTCTCTTCCAGCACTCATTCTTTCTCTGGGGTCTGATTCTGACTCGAACTTACTCGCCACAGAACTAGAGACTACTGTTTCAGTTTCAGAGTCAGTCATGACTTGCTCAAGACCCTCTTCAACTTGATGGAGTGCTACTTCAGGATCCGCTTGGTCCACAACCACTTGGCTGACCTGTTCCGGTTGTCTTTCTTGCACCACTGGTTCCTCTGGGACAGGCGCTGTTGTATCAAGAGGACATTCAACTCTGTCAGCATGGGAAGCATGGATCCAATTTGGAAGATCTCCACACTTCACAGGAGTTGTTGTCACTGGGATCACTTGGTAAGACCCACACCACTCTGGTTCCAGACACACTTTCCTGATGTGTTTCTTCACCAAGACACAGTCGCCAGGACTAAGGTCATGGCACTATTCCTATAGTAGAGAAGCTGTAGTCGATCTGACCTGATGAGACACAGAATGCACCACATCAGCTAGTCCTTTGTAATAGTCTAGGGCCATATCATCTGTTATATTCACAAGTGCATTCGCCGGAATTGCTGGCAGTCTGATCTCCCTCTCTATGAGGAGTTTTCGGGGGAACAGTCCAGTTTTTCGATCAGGTACACTCCGAAAACTCATCAACAAAAGGGGCAAAGCTCCAGGCCATTTCAAGGATGCAGACACCTTTGCCAATCTCAATTTCAGCATGCCATTCACCTGCTCAACAAGACCTGAAATCTCAGGTCTATAAATGCAGTGCAATCTCTGTTCCATTTGCAATGCTGCACACAACAATTTCAGAACCTCTTTGTTGAAATGAGTTCCTTGATCTGATTCCAAGGAGGCCAGGAAGCCAAACCTAGGTATTAGCTCCCTCAATAGCAATTTGGCTACAGTAAGACTATCATTTCACCATATGGGTACGCCTCAAGGCAATGTGAAAGAATACACACAATAACCAAAACATACCTCAATCCGTTGCACACAGGTGTCTCAATTAAATCCATCTGCATTGTATTAAAAGGTCCTCCTGACCTCCCTATGTGACTCAATGTAACTGCAGTTCTCTTTCCACCATTGTGTTGTTGACCCACAACACATCGGTGACACAATGCTTCAGCCATTAATCTGAATTTAGGATTGAACAAAAGTCTGTCTGGACAATCTCACTATAGCATCCCTACCAATATGGGCAGGGCAATGAAAATGTCGAGATATAGGAGGTAAGAGGCTATTTGGCAACTCTGGTCTTCCATCCATTGAAACCCATATGTCATCATCTCCTTTGACACAACCTGCCCTGACCCAACCTTGCTATTCCTCTCAGACACTTCCTCTTGGAGCCTTTTCACCTCATCCCAAGTATCAGCGGTTGGCCACAAAAGGTTAAAGTTAGTCTCAGCCATTCCCTCATTTGCAAATTCAACATTAAAGGTACAGACATTATGGGCATGGAATTTTGCAACCTTGTCGGCACACCTATGGACCAAAGCCACATGATCATCTCCAGAACAATATGCAGGGCACCTGACCACTGTGACTTGTTCAGGCAATTGTAATGCATCAAGGAGGTTTTTCACTTGTTTGCTCTTCCAGATCGGAGATCCAGAGAACGTCATAAAACCTTGCTGAGCCCACAGTTGTCTGAAGTAATGAACAACACCAAAGCAGTATTAACTATCAATAAAGACTGTCACTCTCAATTGATCAGAGGCACAGCATACTGCAGTAAGAGCAATCAATTCAGCTCTTAGGCAGAAAATATTCCTTGAAGCCAAGAACCTTCGAAAACTCCAGACAAAGTACAAATAGCATTAGCTGGCAGCAAAATAGCAGGATTCAAAACCCTGCAAAATTTGATTGTCACATTTTGTGCAGCCAATATAATATGCTTGTACTTAGTAAGTTGACTACTTGTTAGATGCCGCCTTCTGGTTCCAGTCAATAAAAGCTCTACTGAATGAGGGATATACACAGTTGATGGCTGCATCACAACAATATTTTCGCACCTCTGTATGCTAGTGCTAACTGCAGCTACTGATTTTAAACATCCAGGCAGTGCAGAAGCAACAGGATCTAATGTGGCGGAAAGATACACCACAGGTCTCTTAGCATTTCCATTTGTTTGAGGCAGCACTGAGAGAGCACAGCCCTCCCCCTCACTGCAGAAAAGTGCAAAAGATTTGTTTTAATCGGGCATCCCTAGAGTCAGGGCACGACAGAGACATACTCTCAGCTCTAGAAATGTGACAAGACAATCGCCCCATGGTGCCGGATCAGACACTTCCTTGTGTGTCAGCCTCTGCAAAGGCTTAGCCACCAGGGAAAAGTTGGGTATCCACTGTTGACAGTAGCCCACCATTCCCAAAAACATCCTGACTTCTCTCTGCGTATTTGGCGGACCCATTTTCAGTATTGCTGAAATTCTCTCTTGTGACACCTTTCTCACTCCTTTCTCAATGTGGTGCTCAAGGTATTGGACTTGTTTTTGACAATATTGTAACTTTCCTGGGGATACCTTATGACCATTCTCAGCCAGGTGGTTCAGTAATGCAAAAGTATCCTGTTTACAAGCTTCTTGGGTATTCAACGCCACCATGAGGTTATCGATATACTGAATCAGGGACGAATTGCATGTCATGACTAAGGATTCAAAATTTTGTTTTTAAGATCTGATTGAACATCGATGGTGACTGAGTATACCCCTGTGGAACTCGGCACCATGTCCAAACCCTGTTTCCGATGCTGAACACAAAGAGGAATTGACTATCCTCATGCAACATTATTGAAAAGAAGGCTTGACACAAATCAATGACTGTGAACCACTCAGCCTCACATGGATTCTGAAAGAATATTACACTTGAATTCTGAACCACAGTGTAACAAGGGACAAGATGGTTTATTTTCCTAAGGTCCTGTACAATTATATATTTTCCATTTGGTTTCTGAAGACCCATGATGGGAAAGTTACAAGGACTTCCCATGATCTCCTTCAGAGTTCCCTGTTGTATAATGGACTCAATTACAGGAGTTATTCCAGCAATCATTTTGGGGGTCAAACTATAGGGTTGGGTTTTCAGAAATTCAACATTTTGTCTAACAATAATCCGGATAGATTCACAACCTTTTATCAGTCCGATATCCTTTCCTGAAAAATCCCATACTTCAAGTCTCACTGTTTCTCTCAAATCTGGAGGCAAATTGTAAACTGTTAACAAGGTCACTAAGGTGCTATGTTTTTTACTCTTCATCAACTTGAAGACAGCATCCTCATCTTGGGTATGAACTTCTATTCCTGCTGGAGTACAATAAATGACACAGTTCAGTTTTGACAGTATGGGCCTGATTCTAACTTTGGAGGACGGTGTTAAACCGTCCCAAAAGTGGCGGATATACCACCTACCGTATTACGAGTTCCATAGGATATAATGGACTCGTAATACGGTAGGTGGTATATCCGCCACTTTTGGGACGGTTTAACACCGTCCTCCAAAGTTAAAATCAGGCCCTATATCTCTTCCCAAGAGATTCACAAGACTGCGATCACATATTATAAACTTGTGCTTGTCTTCAAAGGACCCTATTTACTGTGACTGGGTCAGTTTCTTGAGCTGTCATTTGTTTCCTCTCCACAGCAAAAACTTGGACTGTTTTTTCCTGAGAGGGGTAGGTTTGGGACTTCTACTGTTCTCAGAGTAAAATCGGTAGCACCAGTGTCAACCAAAAATGACAATGGATGGCCATCCACTTCACAATCTATGAATGGTCTGCTCTGGTCTACCTCTAAGGCTGCGCCAAGCATGCAGTCTCCCTCTCCACTCAGGCACTGTCAGGATGACCGATCAGAGCCACTTCTTTCACCTGTGTCAAACAAAGGGAACTGTTGAAACTGGTTATTATCCTGTACCCCATTCATTCTCATGCCCTGATTTATATTCTGGCATGATCCAACAGCATTACCGGAGCACATTGGGGCACATTAAAAATTTAGCTCCTGGGTCTTTGGATGCTCTGTATCTAGTTATGATTGTTATACTGAGAAGGCACAAATCCTGCATTTTGGACCTGATTAGCCGGATTTAAATGACATTCCTGCTTCCAATGTTCCAGCGTATTTCAGAGGTGACAAGGAGGTTAACTTTTTAGAATTTTTACATTCATTTATGTACTAGGATCTATTGGGACTCCTCAATCTCTACCTTGCATTGGATTCTGTCGCTGTTGATATTCACCGTGCATTGCACTTGCTTTGTTTACAGCTATTGGCATCTGGCTAGTTTTTTGAGCAGCTTTCTTTTGGGCAAGCAGAAACTTTTCCTTCAACTCTTTCTGCTTCATTTCTATTTCATCATAGCAATATTTAGCATAATGCAAAATCTCGTCAATGGACTTATTCTGGCAACAAATTAAATGCTGATGAATCATAAGACATATCTCTGGCCACAATCCTGTCACAAACCTCGACACAAAATGCTCCATATCCTTTGCATCTAAAGTCTCCATACCAGTATACTGCTTAAATGCTTGGAACAGCCTTTCATAGTAAGCATGGATCAATTCCTTTGGTTCTTGAGTTGTTCTATCAATCTTGACCCAATCAACATCTTGAGGGGGCACCCTCCCTTTCAGGAATGTCATACCCTCCTGATATTTCTTCATCAGCAATGGTGAAGAGCCCTTAGTCACTACATTGCTAGTCAGTTCTGTCTTAGGCCATCGAACAGCTATTTTGAACTCAATCCACAAGTCACTCAGAACAACAATGTCAAACAATGTATTCAAATCAATCCACAACACCTGTGAAATTTTCACAAATCTTTCAACCTGTCGATACCATTCCACTGGCTTGTCTCACAATTTTGGGAAATCACTAGTAAATGATGCAAAATCGCTTCGACTCGATGGCATATGTATATAACCACCACCAGGCACTTTTCTCAAGGGGAAGGTTAGAACACCTCCCTCTGCTCCAATGAGTGGGAGTTCACCTCAAGGTTTCTTCACCTCTTTCCTTTTCGCCCATTTGGTCTCCCACTTATCTAATTCATTCCATCTCCTAATGTTCTGAATCAGTTCTTGAATCTTATTTTTTAATTCTGGAGTTCTCCTGTTAGGAATGTCTTTTTCACTGAAACACACTTGATAGCTTCTTTGCAAAGCCTTGGTTTTCTTTAAGTCTACCTCATATTTTTGAGTCAATTCTACCAATTTATCACAAACTTGGCCTCCTTGTTTAGTAATCTCTCTACACATGAATGCAAGCTCATCTTCTTGATAGGTCTCTAACTGTTCCACGTGAATATTTCCAACAATCATTGCATCTATTTCTACAGTCACCTTTGCCACGTTTAAAGTTCTCTCTCTGTGTTGATGGGAGCGTGCCCTGACTCACTTCTGAACTAGTACTCTCCTTGGATGGGGTGTTTCCATTAAATAATTGTACCCAATCATCTATCTCCTTCGCACAAATGGATTGTGTCACCACAAGATTCTTAGGTGTGGAATCGCATCCCTGAGCACCATTTCCCAAATTCAAAGGTGTTTCCATACAAAAGAATTATGTGCGTGTATCTTCTGATATGTACCTATCGAAGTGCATCCTGACACATTCAAAGTTGTATCTGCACTCGCTCTACATGGAGTGCTAGTGTGAGTTGGAACTAAAGGAACAAACTCCCTAACGCCTGAAGTATGTGAAGCTCTGCTCTGCCTTTCAGCATTGTTGGGTACAGTCAAATTGTATGTATTTTTCCCAGAATCTTCTGTTTTATATATAGGAACTACCGGTCCTATAGTAACTGGGACTGGGAGGGTATCAACAACACTCACTGTAGGATCAAATGGGGCACATTTTCTCAAAACTTCATTTCTTAACTCATAGGGTACACTAGTTGCAGTAACTCCCACAGGACTAGGGGTCATCTTAATGGGAGTAGTCACAAAGTTACTCGGACCAACAATCTTATTTCCACTTTCATCCCTAACTTCATTATATAGAGCTGGACGTTCTAAACGTAACAAATCCAAAAGACTATCTCCAGAGCCTTCACCGCTGTCCATAATCATATCATCAGGCTCTTTTTGTTTACTCTCTTTCGATTTCGGAGTCGTTTTCCTTTCCCCTTCTCCATTAACCGCATATTTCATCAAAGCTAGATACAACCTAACTCCTTCTATCTTATCAGTTCTCCACCTTCTCTGCTCGACAACCCATCTAGCATCTGCATAAGTACGCATAGCTCTGTTCACTCTGCCCTGATATTTTTCTTTTTCTCTCGAATGAGCAGTATGTTCCTAAGCATTAATTGCTTCACATTGTGTGGGTCTGGGAGGTGGCTTCATTTAATTTAACACTCTCCTCACATTTTCAATAATTCTCAAGTTAAATGTGCCATATTGTAGGAATGTCAATGGACCATCCTTTTCTGTGACCTTGTACCATTGACCAAGCCAAATGCCCATCAGAAGCCCCACATTGATTGCCATTTAGTGATCTGGTATACCTTCCGGAGGCACCACTTCTCCCTTCCTGCTGGGAATGTGAACATCTCCTCTAAACATATCTTGAATAACTTTAAGGCATTTCATATTTCAAAACTTTTCACAATATTCCAGTTCGACTAAAATAACGTATCCACAATACTTTGCTCTGACCGAACCACCAATCACAGCGCCCACTAATTGCAGCCCAGTACCGCACCAACCAACCTATATCAGCTTGGCAGACTGTGACATAGAGCTCACTCCTCGCAGCAGTCCCTGCTCCTTTACAATCTGCAAGCACACTTACTCTGAAACCTCACACACATACAAAATACAATACAATAACCTTTGTCTGCTTCACTAAAGAATGAACAGGTTTCAATCACACAAGGAAGTTCACAATCACGTCTGATGGGACCTCTACCTGCCGGGTAACATCTAAGTCAGTGCAGTTTCTACCTGTGCAATAAGATTCGCTATACCAATTTGGCTTGCCCTCATGCAAAGTAAGTCTCTATTTTAACTGTGCCATTGATGATGTCTCTCAACTAACAAAACCACTCAGCAGACAATATAAATGGTGTTTTCTACATGTTTTAAACTATACCAGAATCTTAGGCAATGCCGGACCTGATAGCCATTACAATGTCTCTATAAAACACAACACTCACACAACATGTAAACATCTCCACAAAACACCATCCAATTTCACAATCACCGCGAGCTGAATGCAAACCACTTCCCTCTGCAATCCAATTAATACTCACTCTTCCCCTGCCAGTACAACTCTCATCCGATCCTATGCAACTTCACCGATTCTCCAACTCTGGGCATGGACAGTAAGGTTTGGGCTCTGGGAACTAAGGGCCATATGTACAATCACATTTTCCCATAGACACAGAATGGGTAAAACCCTTTGCTACATCTGGCCCTAACTATTTTAGAGCCTAATTCCAGTTCTCTGCAGTCCCGAAAGAGAACCATCCTTGTTTGCTACCATCTGATGGAGCCGGGGGGCCCATCTTTTCATCTGGGGTCAAATGGATCTTTTCTTCTGTGTTCCGAGGGGTGAAGAGATAATTTTACACAATGATTCAAATCGATTACAATGCAACTCGAAAGTCACACATTAAAATTCAGAGTCCCAAAGTGCTTTATTACGGACTCAAAGCCAAAGTTACGTAGGTGAGTCTCAAAATCATAGTATAGAGATACAAAATCACCAATGGAGAGTTAAGGCATTGCACAATATTAAATCGAAGCAACAAATAAAAGATCAAATCTCCAATAGCAACAATGCAGAAAATCAGGAAAAGTACTTGATGTCTTGATTCTAAAATTAAGTTCTCTTGCCTAACCATTGAATCTAGTTCATAAACTATTCTAATACTAAAGGAATATCTAAGAAAGGTTAGCAAACAGAACATCAGTAGAAGATTCTGTTGAAGTATAAGGTCTAGACCTCAAAAAGGTCCACTCTGAGCGAGGGGCAGCAAGGGGCAGAGAGAGACTGAATTCCTTGTCAGCTAAACGATTCTTAAATCTTGGTTTTCAGGGTGTGATGACATCATGACAAAAACTCTCATTTAAACAACAAAACTGTAAGGCAGTTATAATGAACAATTCAGTCTTCTGAAGCCTTTGACACCTGACCTTAATATACCCTCGGATTCAGGAATCTCAACGGCTATAGCTGCCAGTGCCAGGATATTCCTTTCGTCCAGTAGTGTTCTCTCAGACCCTCTTATCTCTTGTTCACAAAAAGCTCCTTGTTAACTTCAACACCTACAGTTTTGGAAAAACAAGCTTTCACGTTGAAGATTAGAACATATGAAAAGAATGTGATCTTCACTTCGACCAAGCAAAATGAACACGAATATACTTTTAGTTCAAATATGTTTAAATGTTTAACTCATTGAATATAAAATTATTATAAAGAATAACATTTCCAAAATACTACAACATTGACATTCATGCAAGTGAGTATTAATGTGGTTTCCAAAACGTTAACTCTCATTGTGCATATTTACTAATGTATCTCAGTGCACTACGTTTAACATTACATTTTATAGGTTACAAAAGGAAAATAACCACCTCTTCTTCACATTTTAGGAAGCATAATGGCGCAGCCAAGTTATGCTCCTTCAATACCTATATGTGGAGTTAAGTATTGTGAATCTATACTCATGTATGCATACTTACCTTGTTGAAATTTTGGTCCTCGATATTTTAGCCATATTATTTTTAGCCCCAATATATTTTTTTCACCTAATCCTCATGCACAACACTTAGATGTACATTCTATAGGTAACACACACAACCAACACCCTTAAAAACATGCATACGAAATGTAGGTTGACCTGACCTCCCAGGTTTTCTTGGACACACTGGTTTTTTTTAACAACTGATCTTTCAAATGTCTGTAAATTTAGAACATGCCATGATTTTCGAGAAGGGTAGACTAACTACAAAGGGAGGGAAGTCTTCATGTGACCCAGTGCAGGTTTAGCAGCCATTATCCGAAATCAGTTGGAGTCACATCACGCAAGTTTCCAAGGTCCATGCCTGGTTAACTCATCCACGTCAGACTTAAAGCTTTGCATTCCGGGGCTTATATTTCGGTTTATGCCATTATAAAATCGGAACTACAAGACCAATAATGCAGATCATAAACCTGGAGAGGATGGCCTACTCAAGCATGTGCCTAAGAAACTTGAGAGCTCTGTTAATTAACACAGACCCATCTGACGGTAAAAGGTGCATTTAATTCCACATTTAAGTGCTGTGTGATGTGTTTTCTATATTGGTGAGAGCTGGCAAGTAATTTTATGCAACACGTTTGTTGCAAAGGTGTATTATGTGGTGTGTCCTGCTTCTTGGTTTTCGGAATCTGGTCACCCTGAGCAAATGGAGTAGAGATAAATTTGTCCACCAAGAAAGAACTTTGAGCCTCATCAGGGCAAGAAGGTGGTACAGAGAGAACAACCGAATCCAATAGCCCTTGCACAGATATTAAAGAATGACTGCTGAACTGCTCCTAGGACACATTAGAGCGCTACAGTATAGACAAACTCTGGAGTTAAAAGCACGAAGAAGTATTCTAGCACTACTTCTAGGCTAGACACGCATAAATAAAATTACACTTCCTGGAGGACGTTTCTACGTGCACCTACAGACTGCAATCAGCTCTGCGTTGCTTCCTAAAGGCCGACCTCTTCAAGTTGAAGATTCTTGTCGGTAGAAGTGAACAGTTTAGTAATTCAGGAAACAGCTTTCGCGCCTTCAGAACAACATATTGCTTATTTAATGGCCGCGTCGTGGTTTCAGTCAAGAGCCTTTCAAATAGCCCTTGCTTCTCGCCTTCTGTTGTGCTTATTTGGAAGCTCTTCGTTTCTCGCTTCCCTTTCTTCCCGTCGGCCATGTTTTCAGCGCCGGACTCTTTAGCGCCGCTTGGATAATTGGGAGAAAAATGCTCGGATAAATGGCTGGATTTACACACACAGACAGAGTTGCGCTTGCCTTGAACAGATACAGGGAAACAGAGATGGCTGAATAGCAGTCGTGCTGCTGACAGTGCGTTGATTCCTTCTAATCAAATCTGATTTTTTTGTGCGTAGTAGAATCTACCAGCTAAAACTAATGAGCACAAAACTACATTGATTTGGCCCGAGGTGGACGAATAGAACATCTGGCATATTTGGCACCAATGACACAGCTGGCATTGTTGGAACCGTCTCCGCAGAAGGTCCAGATGCAGAAATGGGAGAATTGGTACAAACAGTGCAGATGGAACACTTGGAACAGATGACAGTGGGCAGAGCTGGCGATGCTGGCACAGGTGTCATAACCTCAACAGCTGGCACAAGTTGTGACAATCCTGGGATTTCTTAGTGCAAGGCACATGTTCATTTTGGCTTTGGCAGCTGAGAGATAAGAGCATTTTATAATTAGTAAATGTGCCATTTAAAAAAGAACTTTCCCACTCATCCTTAAGGACACCATGCTCCAACTGTTAACAGTTGGAATGTGGAGTATTTTTCGCAAATTAGAATCTCCCAGTGAAAGCCACAATTGATAATACAGATTTCAGAAAATGTAATTAGAAATGCGAATTCTCAGTCCGATAATAGACACGAGTAGGGATTCTGCATAAAAGGTTTGTTAAAAAAATGAACAGTCGAAATCTGGGGCTTGATTACCAAGATCAAGATATTAAACCGCGCTTTGTGTGTAAGCCAAACTGTGTTTACCCTCGAATTCAAAAGATTATTTCTCCTCACGTTGCGGCGCTAAACAGCAATATGAGCGGGGCTGCAATGCCCAGATTAGAGGCAGCTGCAGCAGGGTTTCAGTATTAGGTGAAAAGACAGAAATAAAAGTTGGTGGACATTTTATCGTTGATTTGCAGAGTTTCTGATCTGCAATCGATTGGTACATTTCCTCGGGCAGTAACGTAGCGAAGACGCTACAGGTCCTGGTACAAGGAAGGAAAATGCCCCCTAGGACTGCTGTTGGGGTAGGTGATACAGCAATTATCGTGGTTCAATGGGCCCCGGTGCCACTGCACCTCCGGCACCAATGGTAGCTTCTCCCCTGTCATGGCTGTGACAATGATTAACCCTGTGCTCAACCTTAAATCCTTCTGAAAGTGGTCCTGCAACACCATTTCAATGGCGTCTTCATACTTATTAGTATATTAGCATTTTATTTAAGCTAGTATTTTATTTTGCTGGCATTTGTATAGTCGACTCTTATTTGTAGTGCTTTGTTTTCGATTAAGCAGTGCCTCACTGTACCATTCTGGCCTTCCAAAGTCCATGGAAAGGATTGATGTTTAGCAAGGGTGGCCGGGTGTCCTGTGAAGTAGGTCCTGCGTTGGATGGTGCACGGTGTTTAGCACGGGGGACCACAATACGACTGTATTAAACCCACAAAGCAAACAAAAAATATTAGTTGCCATCATGGTATTAGCACGCTCGCCAGTTTTGGGCATCACAGATATGCCATGCAATGGCACAAGAGCTTAACATCTGTTTCAGAGACCAACGGTGAGCAGTGCCTGGCACTTAACTGTATTTTTGCATATTTACCTTAGTTGCTTAGACAGATAGTAATTCACCACCGTGACCTATCTTCTTATGAACATTTACAATTCATTGCCCCGACCTACTCTAGGAGATGCAATTTCATATGCTGGTGGTTTTGAGATTTTTCTTTTGGTCACATTTGGCCTGTGGTTATAGTGTACTGAGATTAACTACTTCATAAACCAGTCACTCTTTTCAGCTTTCTCTGTAAAGCTAAATTTGTTTGTACATGCAGAATATTGCTTAGTTCAATGAAAATAGGACTGTTAATGCAATGAATGTCAGTTCAGTTTGTACAGACACATGATATGTATGCTTATATGCCCTGATAATTATAAAGCTCACACTTAAAGGAGTTGTGGAGAGGGGAACAAAGCAGGAGGAAGGGCAAGAACCTGATCGGAGCGACTGATGAAGTGTTGAAGTGGTGGGGTAATCCAGATATATCTAGAAATGGTGTTCCAGATCCATGGTGTAAGTAAGCAGGCATTTCTTCTGGGACCCGAAGTACTAAGAGACATGTCACAAAAAGTGGTCGCAAATTGAGCACCGACCTGTCTCTAATGTTGTAAAGTAATCTGTGTCCTAATAAGTACCATCATCTGAATGGAGGGACCAATGTCCCTAAGAACATTACTTGCCAATTTAACTATACAGGAGATGACATAGACTGCAACAGGATAAGAATATAAAGAAAGACAATGCTGCAAAGAGGTACGCACAGCATAGCAACCACAATTGAAGAATAAAGGCCCTAATTTAAGAATCTCTGGATAGCATGAAGCAGTCAACCACAAAGTAAGGTGTTATGTATTGATCTGATCCTGGCACAAGTCGGGAGGCAGTGACTTCCACACATAAGGGGAAAGTGATCAAACATAACAACGCCAGCAGTTAGAAGTAATTGTGCATTGTTAGAAATGGGGTTTCTGGTTGACAGAGGAATGCACTTTGATCAAGCAGGAGCCACCTTTCTAGTCAGGGTAAGTCACAAACACCTTAAATAAACCTATTCTCACCCACTGGTAGTTTGGCACAGAGGAGTCAGGCTTAACTTAAGAGGCAATGTGTAAAGTATTTGGGCAACACTTCAAACAATGAAAACACCACATAAAAAGATGTCACACCTGGTTCGAAAAGTAGAACTTAATGTAATAAATAAAACAAGCAACACAAAAAGATGATGGATGGAGTGCTGAAACTTTTCAAACAGTCACCCCAAGTCACAGATTTGGGTTTAATCCATTGTTCTTTTGCTCACTATGCCGCACCAGTTTCGACCCAGACATATGCAAACCAGTCTTGACCCTGCTCCTCATGGGAGCAGTCCAGCTCAAACTGCCAGGCCAGGTCCTCCCTGGACCAGAAACAAGCATCCTGGGACGGGATCAGGGTATCAGCCCTCATCAGCCGGGTTAGCTTCAATCCAGTGGCACAGTGAGCAAGGGCATTTCATTTACAGGCCCTGGGCAAATGTAGTGCAGGTTACTAAGGACCTATAGGTAAATTAAATATGCCAATTGGGTACATGCCAAGCAAAACATATTTTGGGGATAGAGAGCACAAGTACTTTGGCACAGGTTATCAGTGGTAAAGTGCACATAGTCCTAAGGCCAACAAAAGCAAATCCAGTATAAAGTGGAAGGTTAAAAGGCATACTGTTTGGGGGTGACCCCATAGAGAGGGCGATTTCCATCATGCACCAAAACCACAGGACTGAACTTTGGTCCTCTGTGATAGAGCCTCAAACATATACAGTATAGGGATATATTTAAGAGGAGATGTCACCTGTACTTGAGGCTTGTGAAGGTAGGGCCGAATAAGATGTTTATGCTGAGGAGGAGTCCTAATTACCCAATTGCATACATGGAAATAGCAATTCTGCCAAATGTGATATTCATTGAAGGAGGTACCTTAGCACCAGAAGTGGAGATAAAAATTATAGCTAGGCAAAGAGGGGTCAAACTGAACAGTTAAGGTGGATGAACACAGCTTCTTCTTTAAAAGTCTGAGATGGAATTGGACACATGGAGATGACGGTAAGGACAGCTTTAAGGATCACCAAGTAGTGATCATGATCAGACATTGAGAATTAGGGTGGCTAGAATGATGTGTGTTCATTATGCGGAGCTGTATGAGGACTTCCTACATCTGATTAAGGCTCTGCCGAAAGTACTGTCTGGCCATTATCTTTTCTCAAAATACTCTTCCCTTCTTTTCTCTACAGCCCAGACACGGGCTAGTAAAATATTATACAGAAGTGCATCAAAGGATAGCTGCTGGGGCTAATGTTGAAATCATGCAGTATTGGGCCAACGTATGTTAAACTCCTTTTCTTGCTCATATTGATCCAACAACGAGTACCTCAATATTCAATTTTAATTTTAACTCTCTTAAATCAATACATCAAACCCCCTGATTCTATTGTAAATAATTGCAATTTCTATCTATTCAATGTTCATGGCAGTCCGCTCCATGTGAATGTTTCTATTCCATGTGATCCTGCCTTTGTGTCGTAGATACTCAGAAACATTTAGTCCTGGATGACTCAGCATTATTGCAAAGTAAAGTCTAAAATTCATGTTGAGAAAGAAATTTCAACCTCAAAACTCACATTAGATCCTTGTCAAAAGAAGGACAATATCAAATCAGACTCTTGTGAGAAAAGAAACCTTTTCTTCCTAGCGAAGAATTCCAAATTGTTCAATTCCTAGTCTTACAAATATCAGAATATGGTAACTCCTTACTTACTGGAATCAGATAGTTTCAGATTTACACATTTTTCTTCTTAAAACAGCTTTACACACTACTTGGAATCTAGTATTTATTTACACATTGCTTTATTTGAGGTTCTTGTAAAGCATTTCAAACAACCAACGGTAGCGTTTGAGCACTTTTGACAACTTCACTCCAATCATGACTTCTCTGAGGTCAACTTCAATTGAGGCTGTACCTACATTTAAGCTACATTGTACAGAGAGCTCTCCACTCTGCATTACAGAATTATCTAGCACATAAAGTAGTCCTCTCAGGTGTCAGAGACAATTGCATAGCTCAGAATCTCTTATGCTTCAATACTTGATATGTAGACAGAATACATTCTCAAACAATCAATCTTTAGGAGGGCACTCACACCATGGAAACTTCATTTAATCTGTTGTCAAAACAAACCCCTCCTATATAGTCTTTAAGTTTGAAAGTAAACAGTTGTTATTCCAATGTGACTCCTCTATGCAATCAGTATCCTTGCATCTACTAATTGTTAGCTACCAACTCTCATTAGATCTTAAACACCAACTATGAGTCTGTTCTGGCTCAACCATATAGTTGAGTAAAATGATTGATTATTTCTGTACCTTTCATAAATTTCAAATGAAGCCCCTTTCTGCTTTTTTCTCACCCCTACCAGTAAATTATATATTTTACCACACCCATGCCTTTTAGTTGCTCCTGAAGGCTATTTCAACGGCTTGCATTGTAATGACATATTCTTACATCTATGTTTCTTATACTGGCATGATTTGTCTTGTGATAATCTGTCAAG
This sequence comes from Pleurodeles waltl, assembly GCF_031143425.1. NCBI lineage: Eukaryota > Metazoa > Chordata > Amphibia > Caudata > Salamandridae > Pleurodeles > Pleurodeles waltl. The sequence goes on along the minus strand of NC_090444.1, from coordinate 612,576,027 downwards.
TGTTTATAACCATTGTGAGTCTAAACTGCACCATATAAAACTATTAATAAATACATTAAAAAAATGTAAGCTTGGTGAATTCACCTTTTTTACATGTTGCTGAGAGGACATTGATCACTAATATTCTTGTGAAATTACCTTAAGGTGAGAAAGGGAAGAGCAAATTGGTGGCATGAAACTAATAAAAAGAAAGAGAGAAAAATAGGGGGAAAAATGAAAAGCAGTTTCACAATGGGTAATAAACAATGACATCCCTTTTGAGATGTATTCTGGGAACATTTCTTTGCAACATGAAATCAATGAGTAAAATAATTATAACACAAACTCACAGATGACTCAACTTACTTATAACTTTTTTCATCAGGTTGCACTCAAAAGTGTATCAAATTGTCATCTAATTAACTATATTCTTGAGCCATATAGAATCAAACTCAAATGACTTAGCTGAAGTATTTTAAGACAGAAATACATATCATTCATCAGCACTTTCTACACACTGCTTCAGGTGGCTCAGACAATACGTATGCTTAACATGTTGGCACTAACTGCTGGTGTTTTTGTTTTTCTCTATTCTAAGTAAAATGGGAGTGTGAAACAGAGACTTAATGCAGACAGAGACATCTCTCTGGTTTTCCAGTGCTGGATAAGATTAGGGGTACGAATGTTAATAGACTTAATGGACCCAATTCGCAAACTGCATTTTAGTAGTACATAAAGTAGTACTCCAGTAGCACTTTTTACTTACTACAAAATGCAATTCACTAACCTACGAGTGGAGCTATCCACCTCTCCTATCTTTTCTGGGTGGAGATCTCCACCCCAGTGGTGATCTCTGCACACTTAAGTATATTATGTTTTTGTAAATGTGGAAGAAACCAGGGGGGTGGGGTGGAAAAATAAGTATTTACACAAAATGGATGGAAACAAGGAAACATTGAGGAAGGGTTTTGAGGAACATTATGATACAAAACATACATACACAAGAGAGTAAGACCACTGCAATTCACTTAATATACTTCTGCAGTTATTACAGTCCCAACTGTTTTAAAACAGGCTTAAATGTACTTCAGCCCAACCCTTGAGTAAGTCAAACACCACACATGGCCAACCAGTGGTACTGCAACACACTGCCATAAAAACATGGAGGCAGGAAATTAAACTCACACCCCATGTGAATTAATGTTAAATAGTTAAATTTATTAAATTCGTTCTACATTTTTATTCATGTACATATACATATATGTGTGTGATAAAAAGTAAGTATAACTTTTACTAGTTTTAGTATTATTATTAAATCTAACAATATGCTTTATTTTAACAGAAATCTAAGTTGATCTTTTTAACTTATTTTTCCAAAATATAAAATTTTTGTAAATATGTAATACACAACATTTAACCAAGATTACTTCAAATTTAATAAAAATAAAAATGTAAGTGATGGTGAGTATTTTCAAGTTACAATTTAAAAAATATTTCTATATTAAATAAATATATGTGAATTATTTTATCATGTAATACATATCTAGTTTGAGGAGTTAATATGTTGTAACTTTTTATTTCATTAGTTCCACATCCATTTTAAATATTTCACATTTGTATTTTACATTAAAATATTTGCACATTTCTTTAATATAAAGGCACTTTATTAAACATCCTCATGTTTTCACTTAAGGAGATTTCCACCCTTGTGGTGTAGAACTCTACCAACAGGTGCAAAGTTACTTGTGGCAGCTTTACACTCATAAATTAATTCAAAGGCGCCTCTGCCCACTCGCTGTTGGGAGGGGAGTGGAGACGTGTAAGATTGCCCAATTACTTACCAGTCTTTTTAATAAATCCTTTCTAATGGTCACACAATTGTGAGATCATCTAGGCACCATCCTTTAAAATGTCCTTATCTGTTAAAGAACCTGTGAAAGTGTCAAATCATCCAGACAATGACATTGATAAAACACCTACTGCAACATGAGCCTGGGACCAGTGTCTTGTCATCTATACTTCAAGGTCTGATAACAAAAATAACATAAACAATGTAGTCTGAATTGACATATTTTGCCACACTGGTTTATACTAGTGTGTCTTAAGACTAATATATTGATGGATACAGGTTATTTCAGAAATTCCTCCAACATTCCGCCGGTAAGATTGGAAGTTAACAATATAAAAGACTCATCAAGTGGCCATTTAGACAGATAGATACTTTGGCCCAGGTTATCGTATAGGATACTGCTAGAGATCCTGACAGAAACCACCAGATTGCCATACTGCAGCAACATCCATTCCCATGCTGAAAGCTGACACTGAATCAAGTTTGAGGGAGAGGAGCTGAATCCAGCTGATGTGTGTTTTCCTTTTGTGGAAGCACTCTCTCCTGGCACGTGATGACTACAGCTTCTGGTTGTAAAAAGGTATGCAGAGCTAGATGCAAGTTAAGCTACTCCATACTCATAATATAATAAATAGAAGTAATATTTAGGATGGTAGGTTGGCAAATTACATTTTGACACTGTTACAAATGTTCATATTATTCTTGTTGTTAGTGACATGCATCAGTGCTGTTTTGGTAATATTCTGTGTCGTTAGTTCATATGTGCTAAGCAACAAGATGAGAATGCTGAAATAAAACACTTTTAAAAATAAAGGCCCTCATAATGAGTTTGGTGGTTTTCGGGCAAGACCGCCATGCGAAATGGCGCCACCATACCACCAGTGGTGGCGGTGCAGCGACAGACGGATTACGAGTCACAAAACACAAACCGCCAGGCCAAGCCACAGTGAAAGAGTGACTGATCAACTGCTGGCCCTGCCACGGCGACACCATTCCGACCGTCATATTTAGAGGCCACCTCCAGCACAGCGGTACATGCATGGCAGTAAACTGTTGGCGGTTCGCACTGAGGTGGTACAAAAAAATGGCACAGCCGAAAGTAGCCAACACCACATTGGCTAGTTTGAATATCCCACACTTGAAACCCATATACACACCATGCACACCTGCACACCTCACCATATAAAACCCCAACACACCCACACCCACAACCCCTAGTGACAACTATGAGCAGACACACTCGACACAAAGCACACCACAAACACAACAAAAACAATCACAAAGCACACATTGTACAAATTACCACCACAGCCCACCAGCACCCACAGCCAAACACCATCACATTACCACACACCCGCACTGTACAAGACACGCACACCACATTCCCACCACACAACATGTCACTCCAGAAGCACTAACGGTTCACTGACAATGAGTTGAGGGTCATGGTGGATGAGATCATCAGAGTAGAGCCACAGCTCATGGGAGTCCAGGTACAGCAAACATCTATATGTAGGAAAACTGAGTTATGGCAGAGGATCGTCGACAGGGTCAATGCAGTCGGCACCTACCTACGCACAAGGGAGGACATCAGGAAGAGGTGGAACGACCTCAGGGGGAAGGTCCATTCCATGGCGTCCAGGCATCAGATAGCCTGCAACAAGACTGGTGGTGGGCACCTACCTCCTACCCTTGACTTGAGAACCTATGAGGAGAAGGTACTGGACATCATGCAACCCGAGGGCCTGACTGGCATCAGCAGAGGGCTCGATTCTGGTAAGTCAACAATAGCCCCCAAGCACCAACCAACCCTGCCCTGCATGCCTCCCCCCCACCTACCACCCTACTAGAACCCACCCCACTGCACCTGTCCAAACCCCCAACGTCCCTCTTCTGCATGCCACACCCCCCCACTCCCACAATCCCTACTCACTCACTCCTAATGCATGGATGATAGCCTCAATGTGGAGAACCACAGCTCCCAAAATCCAGCACAACCCCCACAGCAACACACCACAGACCCATCGCACAGTGGGACATCTGCATGGACAACTATACCACTGCCCACACCAACTGGCTGCCATGACTTCGTCCCAACACATGGCAATGACAGCAATGCCAACCACCATTCACAACCCCCGTGCAACATGAAAACCATGCCACAAACCCCTACACCAAATCAATGTTTGCAGTGTAGCAGCTGTCATTGCCATCACTGGGAAGCAAGTCGAGCCACTGCATGCATCACAACAGGGTCATAACAACTACAGTTACACATCTAATCTCTACTGTTTCCATCTACAGGTGCCCCTGCCACTGCTACCCTGCAGAGGATGCCAGCATCAGTCAGCCATCCCCAGGATGAAGACCCCACTAGATGTCTGGATGGGGATGACTTGCGTGGGCAATCTAGGACCACTGGATAGTCCACCAACAGCAGACCCCTCTGGACACACCGGATGCTCCCACCCAAGTGGCAACAACACCACAGCCAGCCCCTAATCCCCAAACCTGTGTCCCAGGGACCTCACAATCAGAGGTGTGCCCCATAGAACAGAGGGCAGAGTTAAGGGCACACACTCCAGACAATGAAGGTCCTGCTGCTACTGGGAGTGGGCTAAGTGTGCCAGGGGCACAGGCATAGGGTAATGGGAGGGGAACCATGGTCCAAGGCTCTCCCAAATAAACACCATTGAGCACAGTTACTGCCTACGTCTTTATTTGTCATGAGTACGACTGGAACCACCAATACATGTGCAACTGGCAACCCATCACCCAGCACATGCATGGGAGGGTGACAGATGGGGGGAGCAAAAAGACGGGAGGTCGATCATGGAGCAGCCAGTGGCTGGAGATATGTGTCAGGGGAGGCAACAGGTCAGGCAGGGACCAGAGTACACCACTACAATGTTCTGAAAGTAGAGCAAGACAGGGACAATATTCACTGTAGGAGTCACAGATGGCAACTAAACACAAGTGCACTGTAGGAACAGGTATCCAAGGCATATATGGTAGTCAAGTCCACAACCATACGGCCACAAAAACAAAACATACCAACCCAATGGTACCACCCTCACAGCACCTAGCACCAGAACTGAAGCCATTCCCACTGCCACCAACAAAAATTTAGCACTGCCACCCAATGTCAACTCCCAGGATAGATGCTGCACAGATGCAACAACCCTGTGTGGCACACACATAGCACTTGAACTGGCAGCTAAGGGAACATTTTACAAACACGTTGATGGCACTAGTGCACCAGCACAACAGTTGCCTGACTATAGGCCTGACCTGTACACTGTGACTACCTAAGTCATGTGCACAAGTGACACCCCCCCAACGCACATAGAGGCGGAGCTGCAACCAATGCTGTCAGTGGTCACAGACAGCAGGTGGTATCAGGGACAAGGTAGACAGTTGAAGAGGACACATACCAGACAGTTGACACATACATGCATCTCAGTCGAAGTACTGTTGAATCAGCTCTGCCCTGGAGTCAGCTGCATCCTCATCATCCTCCTCTTCATCACTCCCCATGCCCCCTTCATCAGCCACTGGTACAGCTACACCCTCCTCTGCATCCGGCAATGGGATGTGAGGCCTCAGGGCCAGATTGTGCAGCAGGCCACAATGATCTGGCACACCTTCTGTGGGTTGTAGAGCAGGTCACCCCCAGAGATATGCAGACACCGGAGACTGACCTTCAGCAGGCCGTAGCACCTTTCAATGACTCATCTGGTACGACCGTGGGCCTCATTGCAATGGTCCTCTGCATCTAAAGTTGGATGCCTTACGGGTGTCAGGAGCCAGGGCAGGTTGGGATAGCCAGAGTCACCTGTGTGCACATAGGTAAGAGGCATGTCAAGACTGGGAGAGCGATAGGGCAGGGATACAAGAGTGCAGAGAGCTGAGGAGGCACACTTATGCAGGGGTACATGCCAATAAGCCAGGCCAGGTCCCTCATAAGTAATGCCATCATGTGTGGGACACTGCTGTTCCCCAGGATAAAGGAATCATACACAGAGCCTGGGAACCTGGCCGTCACCTGGGAAATATATTGGTCCACGAGACACACCACCTGCACATTAACCGAATGAAAGTTTTTGCAGTTCCTACAGACCTGATCACTCTTCCTGGATGGCACAAGGGCAATTTGGTTGCCATCAATGGCCCCAATGATATGAGAGACGTGTGTCACTCCGTAGAATGCAGCCTTGACAATAGGCAATTCTGCACGTTGGGGGAACCGGATGTAGTTGCCGAGATGCTTGATCAGGGCACATAGTACATACCTCAAGATGTTGCTAAACATGGGCTGCAACATCCATGCTGCCAGGCCCACTGTGATCTGAAAGGAGCCTGAGACAAGGTAGTTGAGGACTGACAACACCTGCGCTGTGGGAGGGATGGCATTGGGATGGCGAATGGCAGGCACCAGATTCGACTCCAACTGGGCCACCAGTTTCATGATGGTCTCACTGTTCAGGCAATAGGTCTGGATGATGTGACGCTCCTCCAGAGTGGCAAGGTCGACTAGGAGCCTGTACATCCGTGAATTCCTCATCCTCAACCTTACATCATACCTGGAAACAGGAAAGAGTTGGTATTATGTCATGCACCATAGACTGTGTAGACAGTGTTTATGTAGCCACAGGTCACCAAATGTCACCCATGACGCACTAACATTTTGCCCACAATATACATTGGACATGTAAAATGGTAGCTGTCTGTCCTGCATGCATGGGACAGGTGGAAGTGAGGTCACCCCGCCGGCGTATCACGTCATGGTGGTAGGCGGTCACGTCCGCCATACAACTCACCGTTGGTTAACACTGTTGCCTATGGGAGGCAGGAGCCAATGTGATCACCACGGGTGGTGATGGTGATGTCCGTGGCAGCCGTGACCACCATTTAATGTGCTATTGGTCACTTGACTCCTGAGCCTTGTGCACTGAAGACCTCCACTTCGTGTGCTGCTGTGTTCTGACTCTGTGAGCCAAGATGCCATGTCTTGCAGGAGATAGGGCCCAAGCCTTCACCCAGGAAGAGTTGGAGCAGCTTGTGGCGGTGTCCTGCCCCTGCGTGGACAGTTGTATGGGGCACCAGAGCAGCAGGTGAGCCCAATGTCATTGTCTTGTACTGTATGTGAGTTGTGCGCATGGAGATGGTGACCTTGGTAGGTGGCAGTGTGTCTTTAGCATGGACATGGGAGAGGGGCCTAAGGCTACATTAAGCAACGGCGTGTGGGTGTGGAAGTGTGATGTGTGCTCTCCACTGCTGTCCCAGGGATGCCACTCTACATGACTGGGTCCTTCTGTCTGTGTCACCCATGCAGGTCAGTGCCCATCCGAAGAAGAAGATTTGGCATGCCATCGCCAAGCAAGTACGGACCCTGGGGGTTCATGCCTGGCAGAGCACCCACTGCAGAAAGCGGTGAGAGGACGCTGGGCACGGAAGACCACAGAGGCCTTGCTGGGGACGTCCTCCCAATGAGGGAAGGGTGCCCATCGGACCCTAAGCCCCCTAAATGCCCGCATATTGGAAGTGGCCTACCCTGAGGTGGATGGGCACTTGAGGGCAGCACAGCAGCCACATGGGGTAAGTACCCACTCTCACTTGCTACATGTGTTGCCATAGTGGCTCTGGGTGGGCACCTTTGGGTAGCTGTGGCGTGGGTGCTTGGTACAATGATGTCCATTATGGGTAGTGGCCATCTGGGCAGGATTGGTGTCATAGGTATGGGTAATGCCATGCAGTCAGTGGTAGCGGGGAAGCTTCCTCCAATGTTGAAACTGTGTGGCCATCTACTAGCTAGATGTGCTTGCCAGCTCATGCCAACAGGATGATTAGACCAGGGGTGTCAGCCCATTGTGATTAGTCCTTGCCAAACACTGTACCAGGGGTGGATCCCGGGACCTCAATCAGCTGGAAGGCACTGCATGTGTAGTGTGGTAGGATGCACCAAGTGGTCACAGTGCTAATTGACAATAGCTAAGTAGGCCTGACAACCAGCCATGCAGGATTCTGTTGGGTGTGCAGTCCATCACATGCCTGTCTCAACAGCCATGGGTAGTGGGCAGGTACTGGACAGGTGTGGCATGTATGCCACCCCTCATGTACATGTTAGCATCAGTCAGACCATCAGCGGTTGACATGTGCTTTGTTATGGGTCCCCCATGGTTTTCCTTAATTGTAGGATGTGCTCGGGTGGACATAGTGTATCATGGCATGGCATCAAATGCTGATGTTCTACCCTGTGTTACTGTTATGCCGGTATTGACCGATTGCACCCTGTCTCTCTCTCTCTCTCTCTCTCGCTCTCTCTCTCGCTCCCTCCCTCCCTGTCCTCCTCTGTCTTTGTGTGCATCAGCATCATCTGGTGAAGGAGAAGGGGTACCGGTGAGTGGGAAGCTGCAGCCCACTAGACCCAGGAGTCTGACACCAGCGGAGCCGAGGGGACCAGTGCGACAGAGGGCGAGGGGTGTGCCATGGGGGAGACAGGATAGACCACACCATCTTCTGATTCCTCCTCTGATGGCGGCTTCCTGGCAGTGGCAGACACATTTGCGACCACCCCAGCACCATCCTTGTCGTCCGCCCCCTTACCAGCACTGCCCTCCCAGTAGCTCCCCACCCAGTTGCCCATGCCTGCTCACCCAAGAGGGTGGGCATCTCCTTCGCCGCAGGCACCCTGGCCCCTGCCCCAGTCAGCCCTGCTACCCTCAATGAGGAGGCTATTGAAATCCTGAGGGCATACATCTATCGTAAATGCCATCCAAGGACTGGTATCCCAGATGCAACAGACCAATGCGTTCCTGGAAGGCATTCACAGTGCCTTGTCTGACCTACAGAGATTGTTTCAGGCTCTAGCATCCTCCTTGATGGCAGCCAGTGTTCCATCTTCTTCCGTACCCCCTCCAGCTACCTGTCCCCATACCCACATCCCTCACCCATCCAAGGCACACCAACTGACCCACATGCATCCACATCAACAGACACGGTATGCATGGACAGAAATAAGCACCACAAACGCCACCACCGCCATGCACACACACAACCGACACATGCAGACATGACAACATCCACACCCTGCACTGACTCCCCCCACCACCTCCCCCTCACAGTCAGTACACCACTCACACCTACAGTCAGCACTACATCATTAATTGATCCTGCCACTTGTGCCCTCACTGCCACTGTGACCACATTATCTGACCCCCATTTATGCACCCTATACACCACTGGCGCAGACACCATGACTGTCAACACACCTACATGCAGCACATCCACCCTACCTGCAGACACCACCCTAATATACACTCATGCGTCCCCCCTGCTATCTCCCTGCATCTCCTCCCCACCTCCTCTCAGTACATCTAAACGCCTGCACTCACCCACGCAACAGACCCCCAGCACACACATTTCATCCACCTATGCACCTGCACGCAAGGCACCTCCATGTACACACCTCACAACCATATCCACTCCCTCCACTCCCAAACGTCCTTACCTTGACCTCCCTTGTGTCCCCAAAAAACATTTCCTCAAAGAGTTTTCCCTGTTCCACACCACTACCCCAGTCCCTTTCCCCCCCAGCACCCTGCTACCCTTCCAAGGCCCCTGCCTTCCGCCTCCCAGTCCACCACTGCCCCTCCCCATACCCCTCCACCATCTGCCACTTCAGCCCCTTTCACCTCCTCTGCTCATCCTGCCAAACCCAAGCCCATGCCCGCTGATCCACTTCCAAGGCCAAGCCCATTCCCTCCACTTCCAAGGCCAAGCCCACCCCCTCCACTTCCAACTCCAAGCCCAAACACCCCCGGCTAAACCACCCCTCCAGGGGCAAGCCCAAGGACCCCCTCCCTCCAAATCCACCCCCATGTACACCCCCTCCAAGCCCAGACCAAAGGATCCCCCCTACAAGCCCAAAGACCCAGGCTTTTGGTGGCAGTGGATCCACCCCGGAAATCCTTGCGGTGTGCGACCTCGCAATGTGGACGTGGGATACTGCCTGACCACCGGCCTGGAGATGGCTGCTGCCAGGAGTGCCAGCCCCTCCGCAGTGGCAGGACGAATAGTAACTTGGCTGTGTTCTGCAGGTGCCTTCCCAGTGCGACCGCCAACTCCACTGCAGAGATCCGCTGACCACTAAACTCGTAATGACGGCCAAAGTAGCTTTCTCTTAGCGAAGTAATAAAGCAAAGAATTGGGTTTGAAATACCACTGCGTCCCTGACTCTATTTGAGGGACTATCAGTAAACCAGAAAGCACGGCCATCACATCAATTATGTATTGAATGGGGTTGTATAGGGCTACAACAACCTGTACTTTTATGCTGAAGCATTGATGTACTGAACTATGTTCAAGCTAATAGGTGAGAAAGACAAACCTAGTAGATCAACACCAATGCCTTAGTTTATGTAACAGCTCTGTAGTGCTCTGAAGACATTTATTTTTTGTTAACTCTGCTTTGTTACTTCATCAATTGATGCAATAGACCCCATAGCACCATGCAGACTCTGGTATCTGTGCACTTTTTAATTAAACAAATAAATAAAGTCAAAGAAGAAGTAAATCTATCAAGATTGGAGAGGTATCCCCTATAGCCTTAATGGAGACATTGTAATGTTTTTGTTATACACATATTTTCAGATTGATAGTGGAAGTCCTAGATTTACTCCTATGGCGGTACTTCTGTACTTGGAGCGCATTTCTGACTCGTACAATGAATTTCAGAAATATGTATGTTGTAGTATCCTTGGACTACGTATTTGTAAAAACTGTTTTTCATTTGGAAATCTAGCAGATGTATATTTCCAATTGGCCAGTGGTACAAATGGTGCATTTGCATGAGTTAGCTGTTTTCCATCCTTGGGGAAACCATTTTCTCATGGAGAACCTGAAACAAGTGGAAGAGTACTTTCTACCTGACAGCACTTTTGAAACAAGTATCTTCCGGCCCATGAGGGGTGCAGCGCGCCAACCACTTTTGGGGTACCTGCAAAGATTTTCTCTTCCTCCTTTGAGGTGTCACAACAATAGAATCACCTCAAACCTACTCCTTTCTAGATATTTGCTTGCTTGCAAAATTGAGCCACTCAGATGTAATTTTACATGCTAATGAACCCATTCAGATGTGCAATTTCATGTTTTGTGAATTACCGAATTGAATTTGCACTCCCTCAATTTTGTGAACAAATAGCTTTGTAAATTGAGACCGTAAAGTGTTGCATTTTCTTCTCTTCCAGTCTTCTTTACTCTTTTGAATAGATGAATGTATTTCGAGCCATCTTTCTTAAATGCATATTTTATACATATTCATTGCTTTTGTATGTTTTTACATAACTAAATTGTCATACCAAATACACTAGAAACAAGCATTTGCAATGCAACGGGTGTCGCGTTTGCTCATGTTCGAGCTGATAGCGTTGTAAACTCCTAACCCGACTTTTCACCTATCGGCAAAAGTGCATTTTTGTACGTAAGCCGAAAAAGTGTATTTAACTATGTAAAGCGCTCGAATTCTGCCAAGAGAAATCGTGCTAGTAAATTAGAGAAAAAGTAGTCCACGAGCCGGACAGAAAAAAGCGAGCCTCGCATGTTTTCTGTACTTGGTCGATGCGCTCAAGGAGGGCTAGCCTCTGGAAAAGGCATGACGTATGCATGCCTTCGACTAATGAAAGCAAGCAGATGTTAATAGGCAAGCCCACGAACCAATGAAAAACACTGATATGACGTCGACAGGGCTCCGAGCCCTTTTCTAAACCCTAAAGCGTCTCGCTGTGATACGCATGCACAAGCGCATGCAACACAGGCTTGATCCTAAAAAGGACCTTACGCTCCATCTAATTAACAGTTTAAAATTGTGGAACTCTAATCACCGTTCTTATTGCATACACAAGAACTAATAAGGCTGCCCACAGAACCACACATTTAAATGACAAATGTGCTCCACTTCTAGTTTATCACAAACCCGTTAACTTCTCTCAGAGTACTAATTATTCTTATTTTAATCTTTCGTATTTTTTATAAAATAGTAAATGTAAGAGAATGTGGAAACATTATATAGAATATACTTGATTGGAAATTGTGCCTTTTTAGGACTGGCTAGACACGTCATTAGAGGTTGCTAGAGTTCATGTGATCAATACCAACAAAAAATGCACAAAGAGGGGTTTTGGGTCGACCCCTTAAAACAATGGTTCGTTTAGGTAAGTCTCCACCATTTCCCAAAGAAATATCACTCACATTGTGGATTAGGTCGGAGGGCAATATCAGTCTCACCAATGGCTATGAGTGATTAGTTGTGTTTGTCCATCTGCCTCTATTGCTTCCCATTTCGATCCATTTACGGGGAAGCAAAGTGTCTGCGCATGTGTGAATGAAGCTCACTTGATTCAGGTCCCTCGCACACATAAAGCCAAATGGGGAGACAAAGCTTTTACAGTAGCTGCAGCCAGAGGATGGAACTCTCTCCCACAGATTATTAGGCAAGAATCAGGTTATATGAAATTTAGGAAAATGGTGAAAACTTGGCTCTTTCCTCGTTAATTGTTTGGTACATCAAGATCAGGGTCTTTGAATTAGTTTGTTTCAGTTTCTTCTATTGGATGTTTTTCTGTCTTCATTATTCCTGTTATTTTTCTTATCCTCTGTCTATCTTTTACTACGTGCTTTCTTCCCAGCGCTTCAATGCTCTTTGAGTAGGAACGCGCTTTATAGATCTCGAATTACATTACATTACATTACTGCAACAGAGGCAACTTTGAGTTTCTAAAAGTGTTATACACTTCTGGTGATGCTGTCCTATTAGTGATTTTGCACCTAAATGTAATTTTGCACCTGAATGCGATAATCCACTTCAATGTGATGTTGCTGCTTAAAAGGATGTCATACTCAGCTAAAGTAGACTTGCATTCCAGCAACACTGCTGCAAGATGAAAGCACGTCCCGTTGAACTACCCACTTACAGATCCTGAAGGGAGGCGGGAAGGCGCCAGAAGAGTGATTTGCCTATAAAAAGGATTCCAGTCTTAAACAGAAGCCGAGAAACTAGCAACCAAAAGGCCTGACAAAACATTCCCCCTCCTAACAGTAAGTGATTTATCGAAAAATATTCAAGAAGAATCCAAGGAGCAGGAAAGAAGAGAAAAGAAGTAGACAAAAATAGAGGTTATGATACTACATAGCCCCTACTCTAACTGCAGCATAGCTCTAAATACAAGCTTTCACCACAGTCACGAAAATGTACAACTCTAACAAAACCAAATAATTCATGAAGTTGCTTCAAAATCAGTTACAAGAATGTAAATATCAAGTAATTATCCAAAATAGAATATCCTGAAAGAAAAAGAATGGCATGCTTCAACGATAGGATTGGAGCAGGGAAAACAGGAAACAGGGTATTTAGAAAAAAAAGTATGGTCTCAGGAACTTTCTAGCAGAAAAAAATAAGGAGCATTCAAAATGGATAGCGCAGACTGCTGCTTTCAGCCTCCATCCCTGGATGAAAAGTAGTGACTGGTGTTGAGGGAGGGAGTGACCGTTGTAAGTGTTCACCATTATTTATTACATTGTATGTACATGTGATCCTTCTGTCTGCAGGGGCTTTGCACACAGAGCAGAGTCCAAAGATGTGACCACAGATCCAAAGACCTCAGCATTGATCACTCTAGTCCCAAAGACAACCTCAACAATGACATTAACAACTTCAATAACTGGCTCAAGAACTGCTTGGACTCTCTTGCACCCATCAAACCCAACAAGCATAGTAGATCATTCAATTAGGCCAGCTTATACAGTACACAGTAGACCTCCGAGACACCAAACCACACTGTAAACAGCTAGAATTGAAATGAAGAGCCAGCCACAGCACCACTGACTGATCTACCTACAAGGCTGCACTCAGATGCTGTTTACAGCAAATAAGAGATACCAAGAAAAAAGCACTAGTGGACCACAACTTTTCAGTCGTTAAGGATCTCATCTCACCCTCAGCCACTGTCACCAACATCGCTGCCTCCCAGCAGCTCTATGACAACCTATCCAACTTTTTTCCACAGCAAAATCACAAAGATCTACAGCAACTTTATATTCTCATAAGGTAGAACAGCAGGTTACCAATAAACGCACCTAACCCAACAATTCCCTCAGTATAAAAAAGTAATATTATTGAAATTTGTTTGTTCTTTGCTCATTTGTGTGACCAACACATGCTGCCAAGGGGTAACCTTTAAACAAAAAGGAAAAAACTAAATTTAGAACACCAGTAGTGCACCACTACCAACAATATTTCAATGTCCAATTCCTTGGTATAATATTATACAAGTCTTCTCTTTATTCTGTTTTCTTTTTTTTTAAAACCATATGTATCCATAGCAGCAACAGCCAATGCGTTTCGTCCTTTGACATAGGACTTCTTCAGGGCTAGTCAATTGACTTAAAATTGATTCATCATATAATTTTCCATGTGGCCTTTACTACATCCAAATAAACATCGTCAGCAAGAAGTCAACTCCCTCTATTCCCTGCAGCATACCAATTGAGGGAATATTCTGGTATTTGTAAACGAACAACCGGTTTTCGACCAGCTGTTGGCTTCCTCAAAGTAATCCTCTCTTCTGCCTTCAATAATCTGCTGGAGAAGATTGTAGCCCATCCAGTCATTGAGAATCTATTCGTTGTCAGGAACAATATATTACACATCCTGTCTCCCGACAGAGGGTCTCAAAAACCGCGAAAGCTTCTACCCAGTGCTGCCAGGTCTACAGCAACTTTGTACACCAACCCAACATCAGAGAACTCATTGCTAACCTACCCTATCCACAAACCAAAACAGCCACCTTACCGAATGGAGAACCCTCACCAGAAACGACACAGAGGCATTCATGTAGACCATCCACTCAGGGACCCCAAGAGACTCATGCTCCCACCACAACTACAACCTGTGAATATCACCAATCAGCACCAATCTGACCTACTTTATCAACACCTCCATAATGTCTGCCACTTTCCTGGACAAATGGAAACTTGCAGAAATCAATGCCCACCTCAAGCAGTCCATAGCCAACCCGAATCAACTGAGCAACTTTGGATCCATCTCCCTGCTTTCCTATCTAGATTAAAGTGAATGAGAAGGTCATCAACAAGCAACTCACCTCAAATCTCACCATCTTCTAAACGACACTCAATCAGGATTCAGAAAGAACCACATCACCAAAACAGCATTAATTGTGGCCACTGATGACATTCAAATCTTCCTGGACTGAGGAGAAACAGCGACCCTCATTCTGCTCGACCCCTCTGCAGCCTTCAACACTGTCCCCCATAACACCCTCATCAGAAGAGTCCACAAGCCTGGCATACAAGGATCCGCTCTCAAATGGATCTGTTTGTTCCTCCCAGGAAGAACCCAAGGGGTCAGACTGCACCCTTCACATCAGAGGAGAAGAAATTGATATGCAGAGTCCAACAAGGATCGTCCCTAAGCCCCACTCCTTTCAATATGTACATGACACTCCTAGCCAACATCATCCAATCACAAGACATCACTATCATTTCCTATGCCGATTACACCAAACTCATCCTCTCCCTGACAGACAAAACAGCCACTGCCAGAACCAACTTCACCAACTGCATGACTATGGTAACAGTCTTGATGCGGATCAACTGCCTACAGCTCAACTCCGACAAGACAGGAGTTTTGGTCTTTTGCAATAAGACCTCCCCATGGGACTTAACATGGTGACCATCAGAGCTAGGACCACACCCATACCCACAAACTATACAAGAAATCTGGGGATCATCCTAGATAATAAGTTCAACATGACAGCTCAATTCAATGCAATGTGCACCTCCTGTTTCCACACTCTACGCATCCTACAAAAAATCATTAAATGGGTGTCTCAGAATACTAGACATACCGTCACACAAGAACTCAACACCCGCAGGCTGGGCTACGCCAACATTCTTTATGCTGGAATCTCAAACAACTCCAACACAGACTCCAGATCTTCCAGAATACCGCTACAAGACACATATTCCACCTCCCACACTGCACCCACATCACACCGCACCTCAGGAAGCTTCAATGGCTCTCCATTCACAAGCGCAGCCAATTCAAGCTTCTCACTCACACATGCAAAGCCCTACACAAGACAGGACCTTAGTACCTGAACAGCAGCTTACAATGTCAACAACCTACCAGAAACCTACGGTGTGCCTCACTCTCACTCGCACACATTCCCCGCATTCTTAAAAGCAAAACTGGAGGTCACTCATTCTCCTACATCACACCCAGGACATAGAATGACCTCCCTCAACACATCAGAGCTTCCTCCTCACTTCTTGAGTTCCGCTCTTTGTATAATCACCTCTTGTGTACGCTGTACAAATCACTATAACATAACATACAAGGAAGAACAGCCAACTGCTAGGCCTTGCTGCCACACAACTAACTGGAAGGATGTTGCAGTGAACTGTAGGCTAGCCAGGCATCAGCACTGAATCCTGCCCTCCCATACATGGGAGCAATGCCCATAGGCAAGAGACAGTCCATGAGGTAATCCCAGTGGTAAGATACCTGTGTGCAGGCAAGAGCTGTGAGACAAAATGTTGCTTACTTTTTACCAAGGGGGATTTTACATCTAAATATAAAAGTGGTTTTACATCTCCATGAAATTGTTGCTCCTAAGCATTTTCTGCACTCAGACAGACGTTGCACCAAGGGTTATTTTACACCTCACCATACTGTCAAGCAAAAGTGATGTTCTACTGGTGTTCCATCTTAATACTAACTCAAGACTTTCATTGGGTTATAATATTACTTCCAAAATGCATTATAACTTTTTTAATAATATTGCAACATATTAGATTTTTATTCCTAAAATGTATTTAATTACATGGTAAGATAGTTTTAGTGATTAAAGAAATGTAGTTAATAAGCATTTTTGTACTGGTCGATATGTCAGTATTTGTTAATGGGTTGTAGGGTTATGTAGTTGGGGTTGTTTTAAATTACCAGTGTCTTGAATCTGTATTTAGTTGATAATGTATTAGTTTAATATTTGTCTAATTCAAAAGGTCAATAAATTAATTAATGTAAAATAAACTCAAATGGGTTGTATAGTTATAAGAGTAAAATGGTGATTTTAATATTTGTCAAAATAATTATTAAATTCTTGTAAATACATATATGTTGGATGGAAATAAATGGGAACAATAGTAAAGATATTTTTATACAAACATATATGTTTTAGGTAATTTTGTATTTTGTATTTTGTATTTTTTTTAAATGTATTATATTTATAACTAAAATAAATATTGATTTATAAAGTGGCTTAGTTTTAATGCTCATATGGCGCTAAATCTTCAAATTAAAAATAACAATAAAAAAACAGTTTTAATGCAATTAAAATAATAATATTAATACGTTAGTTTACATTTACATTTATATTTACTGTAATGTTTCCATACAAAAAGGATAGTAAATCTCAACTCCCCAAAAATAAAAAATTTCCCCAATGAGTATTGGTTTGGAACAGTAAATCAGTTTAATTGGAAACGAAGAGCGGGTGAGGCTGAGTATGATCCCCAAAATACCTCAGACAAGTAGTGTCTCACCCTTTGACACTTTGTAATTTAAATTCTAGATGACTGGGGTCATACAGTCATGCTTAAAATAATCACAATATTCTCAACACTGAAAGTTTCTGTACTTTATTCGAAAAGAGATATACAACATTTGTTTTGTAACTATAAATTTCACAAAATGTCACTTCCTCAGGGCCTTTTAGGTATTGACAATAATGTTTCTGTTATAATGTAGATGGACATACATTAACACAAGAAATACACCAAAAGTAGACAAAATGTATATATGTTTGCCTCCTTGTTATTGTTTTCCATATTCTTGATTAATACTGTGTTAAAAGTATATTCTTAAACGTCTACCCTTTGTGATTTTTGTTTGACACTCATGTTTTTATCTCTTTATTTTTTCACCCATGCCTCCTTTCTTACTCTTTGTACAATAATAAATGAAGTCCCACACATTTAAACAGTTTCCCCAGTTCATGTGGGTTTGTAGTTTTATCATTTAATGTAATCATCCTAAATATATATATAAATCTATCTATCTATCTATCTATCTATCTATCTATCTATCTATCTATCTATCTATCTATATCTATATATAGTTATATATATAGATATAGATATAGATATAGATAGATAGATAGATATCCATATATAGATATATATATACCCCCACTGTGTAATTATTGGAACCCGGCGACCCCCACTGAATCATTATTGAGTCCTTACTGAAGGTTGGGGGGCTAATCTATTAATATTATTTAATTTTCTAAGCAGTTGCAGACCCCCTGAAGAGGCTTCATGGACCCCCAGGGGTCCCTGGACCACAGGTTGGGAACCACTGATCTAATGAGTATGTTAGTTGGTTTTCTAGTTTACATAGTGGTGGATAACTACCATATTACTTCTCTACCAAATTTTGTACAGCCTGTGCCCAGCTAATGGGTGTAAGTATTCAAAAAACACACGTGCTTCTAATGCATCATAGGAGGGTATAGGTATTAAACACCTTATAAATCTTTGTTTTGAAGTGTAACTCTATGTGCAGATGACTGGTGATGACTTGTGTCCAGTATGTTCCTTACAAGTTCTTTGGTTCTGCAGAAATAGTTTTCAACAGGGCAAAAAATTTATGTAGTAGATATTAACGGCCTTACGAGGCTGGCCATCCTAGGACCGCCAGCCTTGCGGTGGCAGTCGAACTGCCGCACTCCAGGTGGGCTGACCGCCATATTACAACCTTGGTGGGCAGAGCCGCCTAAAGACTGCTGTCCCCAGCAGGAACATCGTTACCGACTTGGTGATGGCGGTCGGGGTTGTAACCAGCCAGTGCGAAACTGAACTCAGTACCGCTTGGCTGATTACGACCACACTTTCTGCCAGCCTTTTCATGGCAGGGAACATTATAATATGATCGGAGGAGGGGGGTCGTCACTGCTATGACGATGGTGTCCTCCCTGTGAGTTTGGCGGTCCAGCGGTCAGACCGACAAACTCATAATGAGGCCCTAAGTATTGTAAGTAGCCATGAGTTATCAGACATAATCATCTCAGCATGACAATTTATACATAACAGAGAAGACTGTGTTAACTAGGAACTACCTTTTGGACATGTGCCTCTTTTGCTTCCAAAGACGGGATATCTGTAACATTTTCACCACAGTTTGAAGACGGTACATAGTATAATCTTTAGCACCTTCAGACCTTGGGTACTTTAAGCGAATAGTGCATTTTTTAGATGTGTTGCATAGAGTGTACACTGTTCTTAGTAGATACTTTTTAATACTCTGTGGGGTATTTTGGATGAGAGTTTCACTGTCTGCAAGCAGTGTGGTACAGAGTAAACTCTCTCTAAAGAGTATACACTGTTAACAGTGCCCACTTTTCTACTCAAATCAACTTCATTTCTCAATGTAGGTTTGGTGACTGTGAGAGGTTTGATACAGATAAAAGCTGCCCATGCTAGGGCATTCATTTTGGAATAGACATTGAGTTTCTTGAGGAACTTGGCTTCTCTGAACAGTTGTACACATATTGAACACTGTGTGCAATGAGAAATTCCCATATGTCTGAGGTTGATTGTTAATGTGAAGTAGGCTACCCATTAAGTTTACGGTATAAGGTCAATGTAGCACAGAACACATGCTTGCTACACCTAAGGGATTTGTATCTGTGATGGCATTAATGATTCTTCATATTATTCTGAGCTATTTTGTACCTACTTCCAGGCCTCTACTGACATGTTGACTGCGGGCAGGAAAACAGATCTCAACTCTGTTCCCAGCCAGCTGGAGTACTTTTAAAGCTCCTGCTTGCTGGGAGCAGACTGTTTTGGCCCCGTTTGGCAGGAGCAGACTTTGTGTTTGCTTCTATTAGGCAGGAGTTTTAAAAATAGTCGCACTAGGCAGGAGCAAACACAAGTTTCCATGCCCAGGGAAACTATGGTGTCCCGAAGGTGGGCTTACTAGGACATAGTATGTGAAGCGAGTCCCGGGGATGTGGTCCCTGGGCCATTAGAGGCTCAAAGAGGGGAACCCTGTGGCCCACTCCCTTTTTATCAAAGGCACAGCCTTGAGGGATGGAGTCCAGAGGGCATTTTAAATGCACGGTGCGGGAGCTGTGGCCTCCGCCCCTTAAATAAAACATTGGGCTTCACTGGTTGGGGTACCCAGGGCCCCATTTGGCTTGAAGAGGGGGGCCGCACACCCACCTTCCCATATTTATTAAATCAGGCCCTGGAGGATGGGGTATCTGTGGCCAAATACAGCTTGGGGGAAGGGACCATGTGCCCCCATTGACATAATAATAAATCAGGCCCTAGGGGATGGGGGTCTCAGGGGCTCGTAGAGGATGACTGCTTGCCCCCTACCCTAATTAACTAAATTCTGCCCCATGGATGGGGTCCTGGAGACTGAAAACTGCTTGTTGAGGGAGGCTGCAAACTCCATCTCCTTAATTAAAGAATGCAGCCCTGGGCTACCATTTTGTTTTTTATTTTTCTTTATCCTGTGGGATCACAGTGACATTTACTGAACTTTTTTTCAATTGTGGCTGCAGGGGTGTTCCCTCTGGGCCCCCCTCAAGGGGATCAGAGTATCCCTACCCTGCCTTCTCATGGTATTGTGTTTATACTAGTTCAAGACAGGGCCCTAAATCCCCGAGCTCTGTAATTGCTGCCAGCAACATTCTTCTTGTGTTGCTGGCAACCAGAGCGCACACTCCAAGATGGTCCATGGGAAAAAAAACTCCCTGGACTAATCAAAAAACTGTACTTTTTAAAATTGGGTTACAGGAGCTCTCGCAGAATTCCCTTGAACCCAACCACCCAGATATATAAATATCTTTTAACTTTAATTTCTCAAAAAATATTAAATGGATTTACACCAAATCACAAAAAGCTCAATCTATGACCAAGATCTAGATTACTGCCAAATTTGGTGTGATTCCGTGCAGAAGGCTTAAAAAAGTCTATGGAAAATTCAAAAGGATCCTGTTGTTTGGGACCTCATATTTTCTCAGCACCCGCTAGATGGATCACCCCATAACTTTCCATGCACTAACCAATCCAAAGATAGCACCTTTTTGGAAAGTTTTGAGAAAACTTGGCGAATGGTGCTAAAGTTATTAGCGCATTTCTTATACCCAGAGATGACCGACACTGGGACATAAGATTTCCATATCCTTGTTGATACAAAAAGAATGTAAGCCACACTGGAGTGCTGATTGCTTCTCAAAATGTATACTTAAAAGAGCACATGACACGTTCGGCCTGTCCTGATCTTGATCACATAATCCATTCTAAGAAAGTGTGCATATTTAGTAAACAAATATAGAAGATGGATCTCCATGCCCACCCAAAGAGCACACAACATGCTTCGTGGGCTACACATTTCAAACTACGGCATAAAAGCAATGAGAAAATACCTATCCATGAGTTTAACAAAAAGCAACTGTTGCGTAGTACCTATTCATGTTTGTAGGCAATTTTGGGTCACCACTCCATCTATGTTTGATAAAGACATAAACATAAAAGAAATACTTTACACTAATACAGAAGACTTTAATCTGTGAGGCACGCCCTACTGGGGGTTCATGCCTCCATTCCCAGGAGAAATTTGTAAATTAAGGTGGCCTAGAGGTGATTTTGTAGTTTTAGTGCATTTCTAAGCTGTCTTCATTTGCAAGCAATTGAAGTGCCTAAAAAAAGTATGTGAACTGTGATCCTGGGTATCAGGGAGTCGACTTGAGCCCCCTCCCACCACCGTCTTTTCAATTTCAAGAAGAGGCAGGCATCTCTAGGTCAGCCTTAACCCTCAAAGTATGGTTGTTTCTCTATTTGTAAAAGGGGAGGTAGTGGGTAGCAAGGAGGAGGCAGGCAGGGTTGTAATCAGATGCAGTCCTGATCCCCTGGATCTCCTAGGCTGCTGAGTAATGGCCGAGATGCAAGAGGAAAGGAGTCAAGTCCATGGATAATGTCAAAGAGATATGGAGCCTTTTCATGTCACCTTCTCTGACAGATGCCTCAGGGTACTGTGGGGGGAGGGAGCACTTTGGTGGGTCTTTTATTTTTTAGGGTCATCGCAATCATTAGTGCAGCAGGTGCTGTGGGACTGTGGCCAGGGCTGTGAGTGGCCACTGCACCCCAATATTAGTTGTTGTACTATGAAGAAGGGGAGTGGGAGCCCATTTTCTAGTATTAGGGCCTAGGTTATGCTTGCTGTGCATGGAGCAGGGTCCAAGCAATGGGAGAGGGAAGTGGGGGTGAGATGTGGGGCTTTTGTCCTTTAAATTTTTTTTTTTGCTTTTACACAAAGGGACAGAAAGCCTGAGTTGTGCCTCAGGACTAGGAGTGATGGCCCAGTGGCCTTGCTTGCATTAGGACCCAGTGCACACTTACTGTGCCAGTATTGTTTTAGGCCTCAGCGTATTCATCCTGCGTTGGGGAAAATTGAAGCAGAAGGGAAACATTGATTTGGACATCAGTGACATGGCCGTGAGGGGGATGGGCAAGATAGGAAAAAAGGCCACAGGAGACAACCCGCTTGGTAAGGCAGTAGCTACCATCAGTGAAGAAGGTGCAGCAGCACTGGGGTGCAGGAGTCCAAGGGGCTAACTATTTCACAATTATTTCTTTCTTTAAAAATTAGGTATGAGCCATGCAAGCATTAGGGCAGAGGGCACTTTTGCTGCAAAAAGGTGGGCAACACGAGGGAGCTAACTTTTTTTCTGAAAAGGAGAAGATGTTGGGTAATGGTGACAGTTGTGACTTTGGAACTGGGGAACCAAGTTCAAGTCCCAGCATTGGCTCAACATCCTGAGATTGTTGCTAAATCACGCAATCTGCTTGTGTCTTGAAAAAATATGACCTTGTGTAATATAGCTGATGCTCATATAAAGTGATCCTATAGCCTAGGGCAGTGGTCTTCAAACTTTTTAATGCCGCGCCCCCCCAGTTGAAAAATTAAAATCTTTGAGCCCCCCTCAGAATTTTTCACAATTATTTTAGAAAGATGGCAATGTTTAAATAGGTCTAATCCTATTTAAACATTGCAGTTAAGTACTGTTACCTTTTAAAAACTGCAATAACATGCTTCTGCTTAAAACAAAGGCATGTTATCTGTATAATATTTATTGTGGCCAGAGTTTGGCGCCCCCTCTGGGATCACTTGAGGGCCCCCAAGGGGGGCCCGCCCCCCAGTTTGAAGACATCTGGCCTAGGGACAATTTTACATTATATACATTAAAAAAACTCCACAAAAAAGGACAGTGAGCACGCTTCAAGAGTTGATGGATGGTCAGGCATGGTGGGGAAGGGGGTGAAAGAGACAGAGAAGATCGCCTGTTCCTCAGGGCTGCAGATATTATTAGTGCAGCAGGTGCAGTTACATTGGGGCCCAGGAGTGTGACAGGCTCACAACACCCCAAAGAGTGGATGTAGACTTTTTTGATCAATGTATGTTTTTTGTTTGATGTTTTTTTATGTCTCATATTTAATGTGGATTATAAGCGCCACAAAAAGTCTCCCAGAAATGATCTCATAAGCCTCACCCCCTGTGCTCAGTCCTGCCCCTTCCTCTCCCCTAATCCTTGCCATAAAAGTTTGGAGGGGGCCTGGCATCAAAACATTTTGTTTTGGGGTTGCCCAGAACAAAAAAGATTGAGGACTGCACTCATATATGAAGGATAGTTTAATTATTGTTGATTTTCATAAGGGAAAGGTATATTCTCTTGACCTCATATTGTAGGAAATGCTACATTTGTGGAATTATCACAGCAATAGCAGCCTCATTGATGTATTACCATGCATAATCTTGAACTTGAGGAATAATCACTGATATACTAGTGTCATCTATATGTGGTATTCTTGAGTGTTCAAGCATGAAGATATTAAACGTTTGTATGCAAAACTAAAGCCAAGTGACAAGGAATTCCATATAGGTATAGGGACTATATGGGTCAGTTTCATTGTTATATATATATTGTTTGTTGGGTATAATTCCAATTGAGGATATAGCTGCATCAGTGCGACCTTCCCATAATCAAGATAAAAATGAAAAAGCTCATATTAGACATAGGGCCTAATTATGAGATTGGCAGTTGGACCGCCAGACCGCCATGTTGGCGGTCCCAAAAAGACCGCTGCGTCGGCAGTCCCTAGCACCCCGTATTTTGACATACTTAGGCAGAACCACCCCCCCTACCAAGTAAAAAAGGCAGACTGTCAATGGCACTGCACTCTGCTATGTAGGTGGTCCAACCACTAGGGCTGTCAGCGCCGCAGCCAACCGTAGAGCCTATTATGAACACACAGTCACTGAGGTGGTGCCCCTGTGGCGGAAAGGCAACGCCAGCCGACCGGTGTTGTCTATGCTCAGCATTGTAATAGACAATTGCCTATTGGCTGAATACAAAAACAACACAGCTGACACACATTGGCCCAGTGGACACACCTGCAAAGCACACTATATACCACATTCCCATACAGACCACAATCCTTTGCATTTCCCCTAAAGTCTGAAGAACACTGACCACCACTTCCTCATTTTATAATAGATCAGGCACCTTGTTATTTTTTTTCCACCATCCCATCTAAGACCCTACGCACACTTTTGTCCATCCACTCCCTATTGCACTTCCCCTGTTAAGTAAGTCTCTGTCACCCATTTTAGTTGTCCACCATGTCACATCCAAAAATCCCCATTTTTCTGAAGATGAGTTAAGAGTCACGGTGGATGAAATCATAAGAGTAAAGCCACAATTGTTTGGAGCACAAGGCCAGCATACTCCCCTCAATAGAAAAGTGTAACTGTAGCAAAGGATCGTCGACAGAGTGAATGCTGTAGGCATCACCCAGCGCACAAAGGAGGACATTAGGAAGAGGTGGAACGACCTGAGTTGCAAGGTGCGTTCCTTGGCCTCCAGGCAACAGATGGAGGCCAACAAGACTGGTGGTGGCCCTCCCAGTGCCCCATTAAGACTCTTTCCCTGAGGGGAGAAGGTCTTGACCATCCTGTATCCTGAGGGTTTGAAAGGAATACCGGTAAAGGAGTGAAGTCTAGTAAATTACAACACAAAAACTGCAATGTCATGCATGTTCACAGGTCAGCTTTTACCACTGTTCTGTTTGTGTACTTAATCAACAATCAATACACAGAGTATCTCAGATGTAACACCATCAATGTGTATTGTTGGACACAACATCACAGCTACCAGGATCCATCGCAGGCTATATGTCGAAATGGTGCTGTAAATCTTACAATATCAACAAAATCCCAAGATTCATGGTATGTCTCAACATGTAAATGTATCCTCAAACCTAAATGCAGTTTGCTCACAAATATATAATACCCAAAATGTGGCTGGTGTGTAGCTGATGGAGTGCCCTGACTGCAACTCCCTGGAGGCCTTGTGTCTGTAACCCCAAACACCAGCCCAGTGTTCATTTGGCCAAAGACCCCTGTTTGTGAACTCTCAATTGAAGTGTACTCACCTAGGAGGATACCATTCGGCAAGTGTGGGAAGTAGGGGGAGTGACCTAACGAGGCCTTGAATCTGTAACTCCAAACACCAGCTGAGTATCCACTTCCCCATAAATCCCTGTTTGTTAACTCTCAATTGAAGTGTACTCACCTGGGAGGATACCATTTGTCAAGTGTGGGAAGTAGAGGGAGTGACTTGACTGCAACTCTCAGGAGGCCTTGGGTCTGTAACTCCAAACACCAGTCCAGTTTTAAATTTCCCATATATACATGTTTGGTAACTCTCAATTGAAGTGTACTCACCTGGGAGGATACTATTTGTCAAGTGTTGGAAGTAGAGGGAGTGACCTGACTGCAACTCCCAGGAGGCCTTGTGTCTGTATCTCTGTAACTCCAAACACCAGTCCAGTGTTCACTTGGCCAAAGACCCTTGTATGTGGATTCTCAATTGAAGTGGGCTCACCTGGGAGGATACCATTAATCAAGTGTGGGAAGTAGAGGGACTGATCTGACTAAGGACAGGAGGCCCTATTTCTGTAAGTCCAACCACCAGCCCAGTGTTCACTTGCCCAAAGACCACTGTGTCTTAACTCTCAATTGAAGTATACTCACCTGTGAGTGAGCAATGTACAGATAATGCTCAACTCAGAGACATGTCTGCCTTCCTAGCTCCATCTTGACCTTATACCCAAGATTACACTATTGAGGACAAGAATGGCACAGTGTGTGCCCCAAGTATTCCTAAGATCATAAGCTGCATCCATAGATTGGCAGCAGCAGCAAATACATTGACACACCACTACACACGTGAAGACAGTAGTCACATGTACAACAAAGTTCTGTGTTTGCTTGTATCTCACTCAACTACGCCTCCAAATGGTCAAAGGCACATGTTGATTCCACACTGTGTTGGCTTCACTGTTGGTAAGATGTCATTTACAGTCCATCAGCCAAAGTGCAACTGATCTGCATATCTCATGAGCTGCTCGAGTCTGATAGTTTAGGAAAGGTATGCACATGTCATGTCAAACAGTCCAATACCATGGTAACTGTGAAAAAAAGCCTCTTTTGCCATGGTTACCCTCCAGTTTGTGCCTGGTAGTTGATGTAGTCTCAAACTTGTTAGTGCCCAGGGCACCTGCTATCCAGGTTCCCTGGGCCAGATCTCTTTCCCTAAAACTGTTGTGATGCAATGGCGTCATTGTCAACACCTTTAGCTGCCACTATAAGTCCCTAGCATAGAGTACTAAGGGTATGCCCCTGAGGGCAGCAGCACAGATTGTGCCACCCTCTAGAGCCATGCATCTAGAAGTACCCAGCCCTACCATTGCAGGCTGTGTTCTGATGCAATCCTTAATGCATGTTCTGTACACTGGTCAGTGCGAGTTTCCCAGCTACATGATGGCTACTCTGAACCCTGGATTGTTTAGTATCAAACAGCTCAGAATGATAAACCTAAACTGGTACCAGTATTGGATTTATTACAAAATGTACCTAGGGGTCACCTTAGAGGTGCCCCCTGCAAAAGCTAACTACCCTGGCATGGTTGCTGGCCAGTTACAACCAGCCTGTCACCACTAAAGAAGATTCTGGAACCCTGGGATGAGAGATCCTCTCTCTGGGTCTCAGAACTAAGCTCTTCCTGGGTGGAGGTGCAAACACCCCCTCCCTCAGGAATATTCACTGCAATGCTAGTAAGCTTCAAAGTTCTTATGGCCCTTGAAACTCAATCCCCAAGCCTGCTGCTAGCAGCAGATGGTTGCCCCGTTGCAAACCCCTACTTTTGGTGGGAGCAAAGGCGGGAAACCACACAAAGGACAGGAGGAGTGGTCATCCCCAGCTTGCACCACCCTTAAGGTGTTGCATGTGAGGTAACCTCTCCATTTCATTTAGATCCATCTTTCATGGAAGGAAAATAGTCAATAAGGTGTAGAGAAGTGACCTCTGCCCACAGGAAGTAGTCACTTAGGGCCTCATTATGACTCTGGCATTAATGCCCGCGCAAATTACCGTTGGTGCTGGCGGTAACCATACCGCCGTATTCTGACACCAACAACAAACTCCGCCAGGGTGAACGGCGGTTTGAAAGCAGTGGTAAGCAGAACAACACCGCCACGGCAGAAATACTTCACCCACAGCAATATGACCCACCAGTCAGCACAACGGTGTGTCGACGGCGGAAAAATGTCAGCAGCGTGGGGCGTGGGGCTGCCTATGCAGACAATGGGAAGCTCTGCAGGTGTGACGTCCGACCCCCGTGGAAGGTACGTTATATGCACTTGATGGGTGTGTGCGGGTATCCCTTTGTGTGCTCTGTGTGTTTGGGGTGTTTGTGTGTGTGACTGTGTTGTCACGGTGCGTGGTTGTGGTCCATGTCGCACATTGATGTACGTGTGTTTGTCTGTGTAAAAGTGTGAGGGGGCATGCTGTGAGGGGATTGGGGACATGTATGTGTGTTGGTGGTGTTGGATGTGTGCATGGGAGGCAGATCTGGTGTGCTGCGTGAATCCCCCTTATACATATAACGGTGACCGCCAGGCTTTTTGCAACGGTGTGACCGCCGTGGAAAGTGTGGCGGTGCAACGGGTTGTTATGGCGGCGGCTGTATCTGGCTGAAAAAGTGTCTGGAAACGCCTACCGCTGCAACCGGCGGTGGCTAAGCCTTGGCGGTACAGGCGGTGAACTGGATGTTTTACTCACAGTTCACCGCCGTGGTCAAATTACGGTGGTCCGCAACGCCAGCCTGTCGGCAGTGTTAGCACCGGGTTTGCGCCCACCGCCGGGGTCATAATGAGGGCCTTAGTGTGTGTAGCCACCTTAAGGTAGATGATCCATTGGTCACTGCTAAATACAGCGTTTAGTGAGCATCCCTAGACCAAGAGATGAGATTCCAAGGACAAAACAAGACCAGCAATAAAGAAGACCCCAGACCCAGGAATCGAAGTTATGCTGCACAATGAAAAGGTGCCAAACCTTGCCTGCTGCACCCAGAACTCGACAGTCACCGCGGAACTTGGACACTGGACAGACTCCAAAAACCCCCAAAGGATGTCCACTCTTTAAAAATCACCAAAGATCTCCCTCTAAAGTAAAGGAGACACTCTCCTGCAACCCAAGACCACAGACCCAGTGAAGACCATTTCACTGACTGGCTGTTGACCAAGGAACTGGACACTGCCGCTGGACCAAACTCCAATCGCCAGACTGTGAGAACAAACCCTGCAAGTGTGCCAAGTTTGGTGGAACTGTGCCTCCAATGTCCAAACCGTGCAATCGCCGTAGGTACTGGTCACCTAACATCAGACACCAAGAAGGACAGTCCATTCCGGACTGTAAAAGGACCAGAAAGAAGCCCCAGTCAAGGGACTTCAGAAATCACCAGGACCTCCCACCAGAGTGCTGCTGCTGACCTGCAATCGACCCTCGATGTGACCTACCTCCTGTTTCCAAGGCCACCTTTGCACACAGCTCCTGCCTTACCGATTCGCTCTTCACCTGGCCACCGTGTGCCCTGCACTGAAGAACCAGCTATGCCATAAGGGTCCCCCACTTCTTGCGATCTTGACACTCCAAGGGGACCCACCGGACTTACCTTTAAGTCCACCGGTGCAGTGCTTTTCCATGTGGTCCCCCGCAGTGGCCTGTCATCAGCTCCAACGACGTTCTGCAGCTGCTCCTGCCGAAACCGTGAGCTGTCCGAACTTCTCCAGCTGGTCCATAGTGCCTACCAACAACCTTGACATACCTGCAAAAGGAGACATTGGTAAACACATTGCCTGATTTTATGTGCATTTTCTAAGTATTTTCTCCATTTGATTCTTATGGTACGTAATTATGCAAAAAAGACAATTTTTATTAAAACTTAAAAAATTCATAACTTAAAAAGTACCCGATTTTGATGATCTTGGTCTTAAACTTTTTATAAAAATCTGGAGTATTTTCGTAAATTGGTCTTGAGTTATTTCTTTTAGTGTGTGGTCTCATTTATTGATACTGTGAGTATAACAAATGCTTTGACTTCTCCAAGGTTAACCTTGCTGCTCGACCAAGCTATCATAAAACTTAGAGCATTAGGTAATCTAGTTTTTACCTCTGTAAACCAAAGTGTGGTTGCCTGGACTCCCTGCACAATGTGCCTAGCTTTGCACACTACATAGAGGGCCAGCCTCCTACAGTAAGATGGCACAAAAGGCTAGCCTACCACTTACGAATGTCCAATGTCTCTGGTTACTGTAACACAAAAGCTGTGGAGGTAGATGCCACACCTCAACCAGTAACAATGTACACCCTTCATCAACAGGTAGAACTGCCACTGGGCACCCGAAGGCCACCGAATAGACTACCACTACCTCCCTGGATGGAGCCCTCAGTGATGACGATAATCCTGGACTTGTGGATGTGAAGGAAGGTCCTGGCTGTTCAGGGCAAGCTAGTCGGATGGCAACAAAGAGTTGCACTATAGCCACAATATCACCTCCCAGCCCTGTTGCTTCAACATCACAGACAACCATGCTCCCCTAAACCTGTGTACCTAGCAGAGTTTCCACCATCTTTTGTCACCCAGCCCTGAATTCTGAGGTGCACCTCAACACTCTAGACACTGAGGGTCCAGGACCCATTTAGAGAGGGCATCCAGTGAACAGAAGGCTGCCGTTGGCGGTGAATGGAAACCCGCCATATAATGAACGAAAATTCCGACCCTGCCAAAAATCACCAGACCACCACTCCCCGCCATGACCCTGTTGGCGGGAATCCCGGACCTCTCCACCCCGCCACCACCGAGCACACCCACATCCCGCCCTCCAAATAATGATGCACAAATCACCTTGGTGGACAGTGGAGGCCGTACGACCATTGGCGGTGACGACCGCCACGGGCGGTAAGTGGACTAAACAGCAAGAAGTGCACACATTGGATAAGTGTGCATTCCACACACCTAACACACATCCACAACCCCATAAAACACCCCTAGACATACCCCACAATCCTTTGCAACGAAACTAGGCCGAGATGACGGAGAGCACCAGAGGCAGACACCGAACGCCACCATACAGGAGATGCACACCGACCCACAGAAGAGCACCTTCACCGTGTTCCCAGCCCCGACACCATTCACCATACTCACCATGTCACCCCCCAAACATCCACGCCTCACAGAAAGGGTGTTAAGGACCATGGTGGACGAGATCCTGAAGGTGGATCCACAAATATTCGGGGCCGAGGTGCAGCACACACCCATCTCAAGGAAGATGGAGCTATGGCAGACCATTGTGAACAAAGTCAATGCAGTGGGACAACATTCACGCACCAGCGACAACACCCGGAAGAGATGTATCGACCTGCGGGGGAAGGTCAGGGGCATGGCATCAAGGCACCACATTGCAGTTTAGAAGACTGGGGGAGGACCGCCAACAACACCACCAGAATGCACAGACTGGGAGGAAAAAGGCACTGGCCATCCTGCACCCTGGGGGATTCACTGGACTCACTGGAGGAATAGACTCAGGTAAGTAATCAACATATACCCCATATACACCATACCTGTAATGCATGCACCACCCCACCCCGCCCACACCCACCAGAACCAACACCCCACGCAGGCAACTGCCACTAAATCCACCCCCCATGTATGACCACAAACCCACTAACAGGCCCACATCCCTCCCCCTGTGCACAGCCACCTACCCCTGCAAGTACCCACTATGGAATGACACCCCCCACCACAATGCAACCCCACAGTCGAAGCAAAATGCAGTGTCAACCTCACAAAGGCATCCTGTAATGCCAGTGAAAGTAACCCCAGGACAAAATAGCCCAGTACTGTTCACCCCAACAGACACTACCACCCATGCCACCCTAAAGGACAGGACAAGGAGTGCCAGTGCCCCCCAGGGAGACAGAGGCACCTCACAGGACACTGGTAAAGGATCCCTGGACACGGATGAGCAGGCAGGCCCCTCACACAGTCATGGACTGTCACCATGCAGCAGCCCCACCCAGGAAACCACTGTTACCCCTACCACCCAGTCAAGACCAGCAGCCCAGGGCAAGCGTCCCCACCCCAGTGTATCCAGGCCACAGACTGGTGGAACACAGGTACAGAGGCCACAGTCTCCCACTCCCAACATGCAAGAAGGCGAGGGCCCCAGTACAAGTGGTACTGCCAGACCTGTGCAGGGGACACAGGCACAGGGGGCTAGGGCAAGTACAAGGGTGTCAGTGGGCCAGGGGGGAGGCCACAGGATGGATGCAGCAGCTCAGGACGTGATATCAGAGGTATTGGGGGCCTATCAGCATACCCATGACAGGTTTGCACAGATAGTGTCCACCCTGGAGCACAGTCAGAGGATGCAGCAGGAACACCACCAACAGGCCATGGAGCAGTGGAAACAGCACAATACCACTATGGCCACCATAGCAGGAGCACTGCTGCAGCTGGTATAAACCCAGTCTGAGACCCACAGAGGACAGGAGGCCCCCACTACAGCGCCGGACACCCACCATGAAATTACACCATCAGCAGAAACATCCCTGGAACTTCCCTCACAGGAAACCCAAGGGCCTACCATGTCATCCCCTCAAGACCAACAGCAGGTGCCCAAACAGACCCTCAGGCCAGGATATGGCACTGGAACGCCGGCAAAGAACAAGGCCCCCTTCAAGAAGTAACTCTGGAACACTCTGCACAGCAACCATCCCACTCAATCAGCCGCCACACATTGCTAAGTGGCAATCTGAACTAATGTGAGAAAAGATGGACCCATCAATACTACCAACAAGGTTGCCACCATGTTGGCTTTGAGGACACCCACCCCCTATGACTTGCCATCACTGTAAATAGTACTATTCACTCCCTGCAACCATTAAAACACATATCACACCTGTAACACTGTCCCCTGTGTTAAAATGTGAACAAAGTGAAGTATGGATGCAACTGGCTGACAACCACTTGATTGTCAAATCTTTGCAAGAAGGGAGTCCTGTGTGCCTAAATGTGGGCCCTAAGTAAATGCAGAAAATATCAATCTGTACCATGCAGACCTGGACCATGTTTCACATGTCATTAGCAACCCCCCCTTTATGACTGAGCACACTGACAGTATGTGTCACAAACCCCAATGTCAGCCCTTAGTCCCACACAGTTACTGGAAGTAGAGTTGTATCAGTTGGGTCCTGGAATTGACATCTTTCCCTTCCTCATCATCACCATCACTCTCCTCCCCTCTCTGAGGTAGCTGGTCAGGACATACAGCACACTCCGCCTTCAAGAGGGGGATAGAATGTCTCACTGCCACGTTGTGCAGCATGCAGCAGGCCACCACTATTCTACACACCTTTTCAGGCCCATAGGCCAGGGAACCCCCAGAGATAGGTAGACAATGAAATCTAGCCTTCAGGAGACCTATTGTGTGCTCTATCTCCCTCCTAGTACGTCCATGGGCCTCATTGTAATTCCTCTCTGCATCCGTCCTAGGATTCCTCACTGGTGTCAGGAGCCAACGCAAGTTTGGAAAGCCAGAATCACCTAGAAAAAGGTGCAATACAGAGTAGTCATTGTTGAGCCCCTTAGTCAGACAGCCTGGCTGTCTGCTATGTGTCAGTTAGTGACAGACACACTTACCTATGATCCACCCTCTGTCCTCATGGAGTTGTTCCATCCTCTGTGGCACACTACTGTTCCTCAACACAAAGGAATCATGGACTGAACCTGGGAACATGGCATTCACATGTGAGATGTACTGGTCTGCAGTACATACCAATTGGATTTTCATGGAGTGAAAGTTCTTTCTGTTTCTGTACACCTGTTCACTGACTCTTGGGGGGATAATCGGTATGTGGGTGCCATTGATGGCACCTATCACATGGGGTATGTTGGCAAAGGCATAGAATTCAGACTTGATGGCAGGGAGGTCAGTACTTTGAGGAAACCTCACATAGGACTGCAGGTGTCATATGAATGCATTTAGAAATCTTGTCAGTACCATGCTGAACATTGGCTGTGAAAATCCAGCACCCATGCCCACTGTCACTTGAAATGAGCCCGTGGCCAGGAAATGAAGGGCAGAGAGCACCTGCACTTCAGTAGGGTTGGCATGCTGATTACGATTTCAACAAGGCTAAAGTCAATATCAGTGTTGCTCCAAATCCAGTTTATTATTTGAGAAAAGCAAACCATACGCGGTAGGAATGTAGACACTCATAGGTCAAAAGGAATATATGAGTTAGGCCAGCCAACACGTGTTTCGCCCCACAGGCGCATAGGCCAGGGCTTTCTCAAGGCTGGGAAAGAAAAAGAAATGTCGTGAGACTAGATGACATGATAAAATAAAGTGTAGATATGTTGAAATGGGTAAAGGGAAGCTAAAAGGTTGTGCAAGGAAATTGTGCAACATGGCTGAATGATAATACATATTAAAAGGATATCCAATAGTAATGAAACATTACAATATTATATTATATTATGGCAAAAGTCTTTAGCCACACTACACTAAGGCTCAGTGGGCTGCAGGTGTATCAGGGGTACTAGGGGAGTATACTGTTGTAATATTAGTGTCTTTCCACATCCAACATCAAAACTTCAGTTTGTTGCAGCAAGTATACAACCAATAAACTGAGAGAGAGGTGTCTGGTGAAAGCAGGGTTTTCCATCAACAGACAGAGAATACACAAGAATTGTCTTAGCATCCTATTTCCTTCCTCTCATGTGTACCCCAGTGTTATATGTAAACCCAGAAGACCTGTCAAACAGGATTTGACATCCCCAGCAGGATCTGATACTGTAGTTTCAAAGAGAATGCCCACAGCTCCCATCCTGCATATTCTGAGAGGAGTCATCTCTGTACATTCATGTCAGCCTGTTATTTGCTCCTCAGAAGCATTTCACACCTTTTTTCATACCCTTTGAAAAGCTAATCAGTGGCTGGGAAAAGTTGGAGAGAAAATTTAAATTTGCAGAAATTTCAAGCAGGAAAAAGGTAACTTTCTAAAAATGTCCTTTTCCGTAATATTTATTAAAAATTTGGCTTCACCATTGAATTGGATGTTTAATAACTATTTAAAATAGCTGTTTAACTATTTTTCTACCTATTCCAATTCCTGAGATACAGTATCAGGATTGTGATCTGTACTTTGGTGTTCTACAATAGACAGCTTGGCCTGCCACAATGCAAAATAGCTTTTGGGTGCTAGCCACTATAAAGATATGTTTACATTAACTTTGTGCATGTCCTATAAATGTCATGCATCCTGCTGTGTGGACCACAAGGCCTACACAGGAGGACTTGTTAGTATTTAAAAGGGAGGTTTTGAACTGTCAAAAGATTTATTTTGACAGGTTAAATTGCAGTTTTTACACTGCTACAGTCAGGCTACGATAGTAGGCCTGACACTATTGTCGTCCCATACACTAGGGTCTAGGTAAGAGTAATATACCAATTAGAAATATACCACTTTAATCATGTTGAAAGGAGGAGCACAGGCACTTTATCAAAGGTTGCAGGGGAAAAGTGCAGATAATTCTACAACACGTAAAAACAGTTAAGGCAAAATCTGGGAGAACATGGCACAAACAATGGTAATTTCCTACAGGTCTACAGTAAGGTTAGTGGGAATAGTTATAGTGGTTTGGTTAGTCAGGTTAAGTAAATTAATATATTCTTTTTGTAATACATTTTGGCCTAGTGTATTGTGTAGTGACCTTTTTAGTTTTTGTATTGTAGTTACATAACTCTATTTATGGTATGTAGCATGTGTAAGTGTGTTCTGTTTCTGACTTTGGCAATTATTTGTTTTGCTATTAGGATTTTTTTTTTTTTTGGTGACATGTAATGCAGTGCTATTGGAAAAATTTATTCAGTTCCCATGCTTTTATGGTGGAATAGGTTATAGTAATCTTTGAGCTATGTTTCCAGGTAGTCCTTGGTTGTTTGCAAAGTGTAGGTCTTTGGTAGTTACCATCTCATGCATTTGTTGTGCTTGTTTAGAAAGTTTAGGTCATGATTATTTGGCCAGGAGTTTCTTTTGGCCTCGGTCATGAAAGCTATGTTAAAGTTTACAATTTCTGTTAATTATTAATGGGTAGGGTGGCTTTTTCAAGAGTATCTTGAAGGATTTATGCCACTCTTCCAGTGCATTATTAGGTTTGGCTCCTAGAAAGAGCATACACCTTCCACCAGGGTTTGTGAAATTGTGTGCACTGAATGATGCACATTTTCAATTCAATGCTTTCAAAATAGTCTAAGAAGGGAATTTGTTTTACTCATTTGCTTGAGAGGCTGGTCATACTTGTAGTAAGTCATAGGGCCCTAGACACAATGTTGCGTTTGCATGTAAGATCTCCTCAGGTGTAGAGCTGCACCTACACCTATGTGTAAATCTTCTAATTGATGGATTCACTATTTCCATGTGCAAAAATACACCTAGATGTAGTCTTACAAGGTTCCACGTGGGGGTGGAAACTGCTTTGACTGAATTTAGAAGCGGTTTAGAGGACTTTTTTTAAGTTTAGAGGTTTAGTAAACCTAATTTCTTTCAGAAAGCAGTTCCTTTGCTCATATATTCTGAGGTTCCGAGGTTTTAGAGTGCTTGCACTCGGACAAAGTCTCCTTTGCTCTGAGCAGTGCCAGGTTTGGCGGCAGGGCAGGCTGGGAGCCTGTGCCTGAAGTGCAGCGGAGAGCGGCGGTGCGGTCAAGGTAAGGTTTTTTTTTAAATATTTTGTTTTACTTTTGTTTTGTTCCCCCCGCCCCACCCCTTTGCCCCATCACCAGCTTCAACTGAGTGTGTCATATGGCCACAATACCGATGTCCACCTTTTACCTTTATGCTGCTACTTACTAGCACAATTTTGTCTCTAAACCCACTCCCAGTCTCCTGACTTTGCAATCAGGGTTATTTTAGAACTAAATGAATCTGTGTGGATACATTTTATTGTTTTGCTCTTAAATGTATTTTTGCACCAAAGTTGTCACCACATTCCTGCTGATGCAGCACAACAGGTAATTTCGCACATATGTGTGCAGCTAAAAGTGCTTCTGAACACCTGCTGATGTTGCTCTAAAGGTAAGTTAGCACCTCTACTTGCTTTTGCACCTTAATGAGATTGTTCATCTAGCATGATTTATCCTCATGCAACTGCTTCTCTTGTCTGCTAATGTTCCAGCAAGGATGATTTTGTACCCACACATGATTTTCCCCTTAAATGCTTTTTGTACACCTAAAACAGTTTTCACACTCCCTTTGATTTTACAGTAAGTGTGATTTGTAAACCTAAATATGAATGTGCTCATAATGTGATACCACACTTCAGCTTACTGTGCACCAAGAGTGATATTTCATCAACCCAAGCAATACATGCCCCTAAAAATGTTTCCACTCTTCTGCTGATGTTGATTCAACGTAGTTTTTAAACCTAATTCACCAGGATGATAATGCACCTAAATGTAATTTTTTAACCTAAATTTGTTTTTCTAAAGGTGTTAACACAATCTACTTTACTGTAGCGTACTGTAGCTTCAAAGTGATTTTGCACCTTAAAGTGACTTTTGCACGTAAATGAGATATTACACCTACACATGACTTGTAATCTTAACAGTTTTCCATACTTGTGCAAATCTAGTACCATGGGTGAAGTGTGACAGTAATACTTATGAACACTTTTTACAATAATGTCACATCTTACTACCTCATTTACTCTCTGTACTGTTTGTAGCTGCGGTCCCATAGTGAATCTGCATCTTACGACCAACTTCATTTTCATGTCATCCATCATGACCACCAGAAATATCAGTAGAAACTCCTTGATCCCATTCCCTCTTGCCCTACCCACAAAAACCTTTTAATACCAACAACAATAACACCAATGCTGTCGCGGTGTGGCGGCGCGGCGGCCGCAGCCGCAGGCTCAGGCGGCCACGGCGCGGCATTCTACCGCGGTCTGCGTGCGGGCCGCGGGGAAAGCCGTGGCCGGCATGCGGACCGCGGGGGAAGCCGCGGCCTGCATGCAAGCCGCGAGGGAAGCCGCGGCTTGCGTGCGGGTCGCGGGGAAAGCCTCGAGTTCGTCCGGGGGTTGCGGCACTCGCCGTGCCCCCTTCTTTTGTCTTTCCAGGAAAGACAAACGCGGCGGGAGAAAGACCTCGAGTTTGGTCTAGATCCTGCCGCACACAGCGCATTAGTGCGCTTTACATTTTTGACAGCATGTACTTTGGGCACTTACCAGCATGCACAGGCAAAAGCCGGATATTTGCACATGATGGTGCTTTTATGCAGACCTTTTCCCTTTCCCAGCATGCTACCCACTTCCTCTCTTCCCAGCATGCATTATTTTTCTTTGTTTGGACGCATGCACCTGATTCACTATTATACTCTTTTTCCCAATTCAAGATGGTGGTGTTTCTACTTCCTGTTTCTTACTTCCTGTCTAGAGGTATATAAGGGGAAGTCAGCTGCTTGTTCATTGCGTTGCAACACTCCTTGGTGGTAGTCACGCTCTGACTGGTTTCTTCCTGTGAATCCAGTGTTTCCTGACCTGTCTTCGTTTTCCAGTCTTCCTGCACCCCGGATCTTCAGCTCCAACGCCTTGGTGTCCTCCTTCCTTTTCAGGGAGTTCCTGTTGGAGGTTTTTTACCCTACTGGGGTTTTTCCTCTGGGACTCCTTCTGGAGGGCACGGACTGTAGTGGCTTGCTATTGTCAAACAGCACCGTGGCTACCGGAAGGGGTCACCCCTACCTCGGCCAGTGCAGAACCTGCCGGAACCGGGGCCGTTCCCCAACTCTTCTCAACTTCGACGGTAAGCCCATTGAAAACCGTGACAAATCCATCTGCACCGACCTATTTTGTTTTGTACTAGGAACATACCCTCCTTGACTGAAACACTATGCTTTTTCTTCTTAATCTCAAAGAACACAAAGATCCCTTATGTAAACAAATCCATAATTATCCATAATTATCAAAAAACACAAATATCAGGGACACGTTACCCTGTAAATAAATGGGAAGGTCATGATTCAATCCTTGAATATAATCCTCCACATCATCACTGCTTTGTTTGGTACCTTGGATGGCATAAAAGATTCTACCAATCTCGGGACATCAACATCGATACAATGACTGCCATGATATCAATGCCTACCATCTCTACTGTCTACAACATCTGTCCCACTCCCCTACCTCCTCATTACAAATAACTCACCTCTTGGGGACAG
Organism: Pleurodeles waltl; assembly: GCF_031143425.1. NCBI lineage: Eukaryota > Metazoa > Chordata > Amphibia > Caudata > Salamandridae > Pleurodeles > Pleurodeles waltl. The sequence continues at coordinate 612,537,427 of NC_090444.1, read as the reverse complement.
AAACTAGATGCATAATCCCAGCATAAATCAAGGTAATCTGGACTCTACCCTCCTATGTTGACACAAACCAAAATACTGCCAAGGACCAAACCCACATCCATCCAGATAGCCACCACTGGCCCTTGATACAGACTCCCTTTGTCCACCAACCTCCCACCCCTCAGCTACACTAAAATAACACGGCACACACTAACACCAGAGACGGGTTGCTCATCAATGATTCACGAGAAGTATGATTACCTGCATTATACTTCCTTTCAGCCACTTACTACTGAGCACAAATCTCTCAACCACTGCCCAAAATGAACAACTTCAAATCAAACTGAGGCCCTCATTCGGACCTTGGCGGGCGGCGGAGGCCGCCCGCCAAAGTCCCGCCGTCAAAATACCGTACCGCGGTCGCAAGACCGCAGCGGGTATTTTGACTTTTCCCCTGGGCTGACGGGCGGCCGCCGAAAGGCCGCCTGCCAGCCCAGGGGAAAACGATCTTCCCACCATGAAGCCGGCTCGTAATCGAGCCGGCGGAGTGGGAAGGTGCGACGGGTGCTACTGCACCCGTCGCGTATTTCACTGTCTGCTATGCAGACAGTGAAATACTAGCGGGGCCCTCTTACGGGGGCCCCTGCAGTGCCCATGCCATTGGCATGGGCACTGCAGGGGCCCCGCGACCCCCCCTACCGCCGTCGAACTGGATGGCGGTAGGGGGGGTCGGAATCCCCTCGGCGGATTCCAATGGGCGACGGTACACTGGCGGGAGACCGCCAGTGTTGCCGGTCCGACCGCGGCTTTACCGCCGCGGTCGGAATGCCCATTGGAGCACCGCCGGCTTGTCGGCGGTGCTCCCGCGGTCCACCAACCCGGCGGTCATTGACCGCCGCGGTTGGAATGAGGGCCTGAATTTGGAAAACTGGCCTGAAATGATACCAAGTCTGCAAACCACATGTTCTATCTCTCTCCGCCACAACTTTAATGCTTAGTATTCCCCCATGCAGACTACCTGTGTTGTAACCAATTCACCGAAATAGTCAAATCTCACAGCATATCCTCTTCCAATAGTCTCCAAGCTATTCAACCTACATACAATCAAAGGTCAATCTACACATGAAACTTCAGAAGAATACCTACTCTCTACTGAGTATCCATCTCCACACATCACATCAATGGTGCCCTCTTGAACAGTTGGTCTCCAATCTTATACGCAACTTGCAAATCTTCCCTCATCTAAAATTGTAACCTTCATGGTATTGCACTCTCTAAAAACTGGATCTGTTCGTTTTCCACATCACTGTCTTACCACTAGAAGGCAGCTGGATACAGCACCACAAAAAACTGGTGTGACGTTGCATTTAGCCACATAAAATCTCTTAAATACATACTGAGGCACTTGATAAACATCTTGTTGCAATGCCTCACTGTGGAGTTTATAAACATAACACCTAAGCCACTGATGCTGATCATATTCCAGCCACTCTAGTAGAATACAGAATTTTAATCATGGTCTCCTTGAATGTCAAACTGACCAACACACCCCCTAGTGTGATCAGAATTTCAACCTCCACAGGGAAAAAACAAAGACACACTACCGTCCTCAAACCCTTCATAACATGTTACAATTACCATACAAAGTATCTTTCCTGCTTAGAATGAGCACAATATATTGGACATAGGTTTCATAAAGATACCTCACACAGTGATCTCTAACCCTCTCAAAAATGTATTGGGCAGACCACGTTTCCTTCCCTTTCAAAATTACAGCCTTCCTGCATCATTCCACTGTTAAACTGAAGAAGGAATTGGCCAAAACTAGATACCTCAACCACATTGTAAACAAACAACACCAATATGTCTGTCTTTAATGTGCTAATGCATGCAAACACATCCATGGACACATGAGCAGTTTTGTGTGCTTTTCTATGTGCAACCTCTTTATGCGTAACCTATGTCTGAGCCCTTTTTTTCTTGGTTTCCCAAGCATGTGGTGTGCTGAAAGCAAGCAAAAAACAGTGTTGGGCATTTCTGGTTGGCTATGCCAATATAACAATTTAATCGTGGGTTGTAACTGAAAATATTAATGTGAAATGATTTAACTTTTTGCAGTGATCTTACTCTGTGCTCCTGTAGTAATTGTTCCCAACTGTAGAAGTATTTGTCAATGAAAGACAGACACAAAAACACAATTTGATGTGCGTAGGGTGTGCTCACTTAAATGTTTAACTATATTCACAGGTCATCAAGTAGTTTTAAGGCTGTTCTTTATCTGTGTGCCTGTTACGAAAGTTGCTTCATACAAAAAACAAGCTGTTTGGGCATTATCTCATTGAGCGAACCATAAAGCATGCAAGTGGCACCTCAAACATATATCCTCCATAGAAAAATAATAAGCAATATTAGCAGCTCACAACAATATAGACAATTTAATTGCAAAGACAAACCAGACAGTGTGCCCAAGGTGTCGTTTCTGAATTTGGGTGAAGTATTATGGTCCGATTCACAAGCGCTTGTGCGATAAAGCCAAAAATGTACTACTGCCTTAAGCAAAAAAACATTAGTATAATTGTTCTGTTTCTACACAGGAAACTATGGGGGTCATTACGACCCTGGCAGTTGACGGATAAGTGGCGGTTTTACCGCCAATAGGCTGGCGGTAAAAAATTTTGAATTATGACAATGGCGGTTACCGCCATGGTCATCCGCCACTTCTCCGATAAGACCGCCATGGCGGAGACGAACGCTGGAGACTTGGGTCTCCAGCCCGGCAGCCGTCACAAGACCGTCGGCGGTATCATGACCCGGCTTACCGCCATGGACTTCATGGGGTTTGGAACCGCCATGAAATCCATGGCGGTAAGCACTATCAGTGCCAGGGAATTCGTTCCCTGGCACTGATAGGGGTCTCCGCCACCCCCCACCCCTTCCCCCGAGTCCATCCCCAACACCCCCACCCCCCTACCACCCTCCAAAGGTGGCAGGACCCCCCTCCCCACCCCTACCCGACATCACAACACAGACACACACCCGACACGCATGCAGACACCACCAACACACATTCCCGCACACACACGAACAAACATGCCAACAGACACACACACAGTCATACATGCACACCCTCATTCAGACATACACGCACACATCCATACAGACATAACTACAGACAGACACGCACACATTTCCATTCACACTACACCCCGCATGCATACACGCACTCACACACCCCATCTACATACTCACACGCACAACCCCATGCAACCACACATCACACAACACCCCCCCACCCCCCTCTCCTAATGGACGATCAACTCACCTTGTCCGTTGATCTTCCGGGAGGGGACGGGATCCATGGGGGCTGCTCTGCCGCCACCACACCGTCAACAGAACAATGCCACGCCGAATCACAGAACGTGATTCGGTGGGCGGTGTTCTGTTGACGGGGCGGTGTAGGTGGAGCAACCTCCACTTCCCCGCCGCCCGCCAGTATGGCTGCTGGCGGCTCTCCATCCGGAAAAGGATGGAGGGTTGCCAGCAGTCATAATATGCCGAGCGGAAAACCGCCACCACTGGCGGTCTTCAGCATGGCGGTCCCTCGGCGGTCTTGTGAAAAAACCTCTGAGGTCGAAATGACTCCCTATATCTTGCTTATGTAGTATCTCTTAACATACATCCTTTTGTTGGTGTGGGAAAGTATTTACAAAAGATAAGTAAAAACTCAAAAACGTTTGAGCTTGTAGTGTGCGGTGTTTTCTGGTGGATTCACACATAGTGGCCATAACCCTGCCATTGACAGGAAATATGCTCACTGTAAATTCCAAAATGCGCCAGATCAAATAGCAATATTGCTGTTAAAACATCCACTTGGAGTTTTAATAAGATGTTGCCACATAAAGATTTAGGGCCAGATTTACCAAAATGTGGTGCAGCGCAGTGCTGCGCCAAAATTTGCAGCACCACACTGTGTCACTTTAGAAACACAGAGATGCGTCATATTTACTGAAATACGGCACACCCCTGTGTTTCCCTCTGCACTGGCACCATAATGCAAGTGTGTCTGTGTAGAGGGGATTGAATGTTTATGTGCAGTAAAGTGTCCCTTCCTGCACATAAACAATCTGCAATGGCAATTTGGCACTTCTATATGTGCTACAGGATGCAGCACACATAGAAGTAGCAAATCGTCATTTTTGAATGATTGTCTATGTGCAGGAAGGGACGTCTTCCTGCACATAAACATTCATTCATAGCCTTTTGCTCTTTAGCACACATGGAAAAAGCAAAAACAAGGAGGAATTAAAGTTTTGCTCCTTGTTGTGCCATGCTAACTCCACCCCTGTTGTGGCGTTAGTTTTTGGCACTGCCACAAATTTAGGCCTTCCTGTAAATCTGAGGTAGCACCTAAAGCAATGGGTGTTGTGGTGGAACGCCCACAGCAACACCCATTGCACACCCCTCTGACGCAGAAAACCGCATTGGAGGGGTATATATTCACAAAGTGGCGTTAAGCCACAAAAAGTGGCTTTGAGCTGCCTTCTAAGTGTGGTGCACTGCACAGCGCCATCGGAGCGTCACAAAAAGTGACACTCGGTGGTGCTAGGGCCGTGTAAATCTGGCCCAATGTATTGTTAACTTGACCATGACCAAATTTTGGTGCCGATATTTTTGTCAAGATATTTCAGCGGGTCAATATTCTGTGCATTATTGTGGTGGAGAAGATGGGTAAAATTCATTTCTGAGTCTATGACTTAGGAATGGAGTTTTCCCTTCTTAAATCAAGGTATTTGTTCACCTATGTTGGCTCGGGGGTGAAAATAGCTTTCAGAATCAGACCAAACAAGAGGACAACATGGAAATATGTGGTTGATTCTGCAGAAGTAAGGGAAGTACTAAACTCTAACAACCTATAAACTGTACACACTAAGAAGTTATCAATAAACTGTATGCGGTTAATTCATCACATTATAATTCACTAATAATTAAATAGTCCGATTTGTGTGGAAGAAAGCACAAGACAACCAGTTTCTTAATGTAGTCCTCTATGTTTCCAAGAACAAATAGCTTGTATAAAACATATAAATTCTTGCATTCAGTTGAATACATACACATCATATTTGCATCTCTCTTATTCATTGTATCGTTAGTATAGTTTAACTCCTGCATTCTAGAGCTCAAGTTATATAATTTCAGTAAAAAGAAAAACAAATCATATTTTAAAGAATTACTTATTGACTAAAAAAAGAATTGACTAAAAAGATAAGTAAAACAATAAGCAAAAGAAATGAGCCAAACTCCTCTCCTCAAAAAAAATGAGATGAAAAGTAGTGGAGTTTAGTAGGATACTACCCCAGTGAAAAAGTGGGTTTCAAAGTATTATTTGGGGACTGGACCAAGCAGGGCCAACACACTGAAAATAAAACATCAAAAAGCAGGGGATGGGATTATGAAGTTACTGGGGCAAGGGAGTAGTCAAAGGTGTACGCAGACATAAAAGAAACACCAAGGCCCATATTTATACTTTTTGACGCAAACCTGCGTTAGCGCAAGTTTGCGTCAAAAAGTATAGCGCCGGCTAGCACCATTCCAGGACGTCAGCAGGGCACCATATTTAAGGAATAGCACAAGCTGGTGCTAAGTCCCGGTTAGCGTCAAAATACATGACGCTAACCGGGTAGGGGAGGTGTATGGAAAACTGGAGGTTGTGCGGGAAAGAGTGGCACTAGTCAGGTTAGAGTAAAAAAATGACTCTAAACTGACTAGAGTCATTTTTTTGATGTACAACCCCCAAGGACATGACTCCTGTCCTAATAAAGACAGGAGTCATGCCCCCCAGCCCAATGGCCATGCCCAGGGGACTTACGTTCCCTGGGCATGGCCATTGGGCACAGTGCCATGTAGGGGGGCCCAAGTTAGGCCCCCCATGGCACTTTTTAAAATAAATTAAAAATACTTACCTAGACTTACCTGGGATGGATCCCCCCATCCTTAGGTGTCCTCCAGGTGTGGGCGCGGGTGGGTGAGGGTGTCCCTGGGGGCAGGGAAGGGCACCTGTGGGCTCTTTCCATGGTCTCTGACCATGGAAAAAGATCCACAGGTCCCCTGAAGCCTGCCCATACCCAGGCGTTAAATAATGGCGCTAAGCAGGCTTAGCTCCATTATTTAAGGCCCTCCCCCTCCCATGTGTGATTTTTGCGCAGGAGGATAAATAAGGCGCTAGGGCCTTTGAGTAATTTTTTGCCCAGGAACACCTACCTTGCGTCTCATTGACGCAAGGTAGTTTTCCGCAGGCAAAAAATGACGTTAAATCCAATATTTTGGCGCTAGACATGTCTAGCGCCAACATATAAATATGGAGTCAAGTTTGTGCCGGATTTGCATAAAACAAAAAAATGACACAAATCCGGCGCAAACAGAGTATAAATATGCCCCCAAGAACCTAAAAGTGAGGAGAAGCGATGTGGGCTGTGGGGTCTTAGGAAGGGAACCCATTAATGCAAAGGAGGAGCTTAGGAAGGAACACCCTAAATTAAAAACGAAATTGGAAGTTGAGGGCAGGAGACAGAAAAAAATTACAAACAGGAATGAGCAATGGAATGCAGAAAAAACAGTTTTCACTAAGAAGGGCTATCATCTGTTTAATTTAGCAAGCCTAGTAAATTTCATTCAAGTTGAAACATTAGGCAAAATGTTATCGCTAAAACAGTTTGGCTTATACTGGGAGAGAGAAAACAAGAACAATCGGTTATTTCTTTCTTCTAAAATCAGATTATCTTGGGTGGGAGGTAGACTCGAGCTTAAATTATTTTTCCAGTGAAACACAATAGATATTACCCACGTTTTACACGGTGTTCTCCTTAACTACTTTCAAGCAATGACCACAAGGACAACATTTAATCACAGTTAGAATTGTTTCATTATCATTGCTGCAAATACAGTTACAGTATAAACAATATTTGTGTATAAGGGCTGCATTGATTGTTTCAGAATACTACCATGATCTCTTCCTCCCTTGTAACTTTGTTCTGGAACAACCTACAAACAGCAGCTCCATCACTGCTTCCCCTTTTCATAAAAAAAGATGCCTGCACTAAAGTTAAATGCATATTTCTTGCCACATTTCTACTGGTGTCACCAGATAGAGCAACAATATCGTAAATAATAGAGCATGCATAAATTACATTTGAAATATTATATTATGCATTTCAAAAATATGTATTTATATTTGTACAAGAAGGCTCGTTTGTAATCTAATCTAATCTAATGTAATCTAACATAATCCAGTGTAATTTAACCTAATCCAATCTCAGATGCAAAACTAGATTTTTGCATCTGAGTTATATGCTGAATATGCTGCATATCTGTAAATATTTTCTTACTGTAGAATGTAATCCAACATTAGAATTCAAACATCTTGGTAGAAGAATGCCGCTGTCACAATTCAGTGACTTCAGATACACAAAAGGAGATGGGAGGAATATTGCAAATAGTCCCACCACTTGCAATCACTCTGGGTAGCATTCAGACCCATCATTTTTCGACCACTGCTCCACTCTAGACGGAGCCACACCCAATTCAAAGCATCCCATGGAAACAATCAAGCCAGATAAGGCCCACTCCAGAAGGGAACACAGGCAAACTCTGACCTGATTCAGGCTTGTTAGGCCTTGTCAGTAAGGTACAATTTGCATCCTGTGGCACAGCATGCAAGAGAATCACATCTGGGCATACCCTTGGCCTCTTAGAGCATTACATCAAACACAGACATGATAATGGAATAAATAATTGCAAATAAGCTAAACCACAGGCAATTGTTCAGAGTAGCATTCCACCTATTCCAAATGAGTGACTTGTCTCCTACTATTGAGGGTTATTTAAACAAATGTGGGTCTTTAAGTTCTATTCAGTGCAGATAAATCAACTATTTTTGTTGAAATCATGGTGGTATCTATGTTTCGCCTAAGATGCACACATGTGTACCTGCCCAACCTCTCTGTTGATGACAAAGAGTCAATAAAATGTATCAGCAACATTACATTTTCCCTTCCTCCTCTAAAATTGTAATACCACTGAACATCTGTGGTATATCCCAAGCCTTTCACCCAGGAATATTAGAGCAAATTTGCAAATAACTCACCTGTAACCCCTTAAATAAAGAGCCGCTCAGAAAATGCTAATTGAGTGCACACTCATCTTTATGGACAGTGACACTGTCTTGCAAGCCACCAGAGCTCAAGGATTACTTCCTTATGACAATGCAAAGGTACTGCTTTTTCCATATTTTACATTGGTGGTACAGCAATAAAGGCACACCTTTGAAAGTGTGAAGACTGAACTCAAAAAAGAGAAACCCTTTATCACAGAAAAGAACACCTGGTACTTCCTGTCTCCTGATGACATCTGGGAGTGGAGAGAGAACGGTAGCTGTGATTGAGGGAGAAGCTGACCTGCTGTTGGAGTATCTGGAGCCAAGACCAACGTAAGGAGTGTGCTGTGGCAGAAAAACATAATACCAACATAGAAAATCTGAGCAAAGATTACGAGAGGAACAAGATTGCGAGAGGAGCAGTAAAGAGAAGCAAAGTCAGTAAGAGTTTACATGTGCAACTATTAAAAAACCCAAATATAAGGTACGAGCATCGAGGAGACTTTAGGATTTTGAAATAAGTATTACCGTTAAATGAACCTTGCAAAGTGTGCATGTTGCCGTTGTGAAGTCCGCGTGTTGCCGAAGAGACACGCATGTGTTCCAGCATGAGTCATACTTCCCTGCATCTGCTGCCCCTAGAAACAAATGTGGAAGCCACGTCCAGCACTTATGGAGAACAAAGGCTACTCTCTTTAGAAATTGCATGAAAGGACGTGGCAGCCATCTTAAAGGATTGGGATTGGAATTGATTTTACCGGTAATAGGCACACCTAAAGCAACATGTTTGTTCCTTGGAGATTTGTAATTACAGTGATAAGCACACGTAAATGAACACTTACTCAGTACTCAGAAGATTAATTACTAGTGATTGGCACACCTCACCCTATACATGCCTGTCAACTGTGAATTTATAAATACGGTGATTGGCACACCTCAAAGGGAAACATATTTAAATTTACTCAAGAAATAAATTGCTACCGGTGATGGACACACCTTACCAAATACGTGCCTGTCAACAGTGAATTTATGAATACGGTGATTGGCACACCTCAAAGGATATATATTTAAACATTTATTACAGTAATAATATGCGGTTCTAGTCAACAATTTACACTATGGCAACATAGTATTTTAGTATTTTAGCATTTTGCCCAACAGGTACTGAACTTACTCCCAAATGGGTAGAGTGGAAGGAGTATTTTGTAAATTATATAGTGACTGTAGATGAGGCTGGAAAAATGTCTGCAGACCAAAAAAAGAGAATTTTGTTGCATTCATTAGGTCCTTATGGACTAAAACTATATAACCAAATGTTGAAAGCTCCTACAGTCAGAGGCTCAAATATCTTTGAGGCGGCCCTGAAAGATCTTGAGATCTATTTTGCCCCAAAGATTTGTGTCGCAGTAACCAGGTATACATTTTGGTGGACAATTATGTAAATGAATTACAAAAACTATCTATTTATTGATTGTTAGTTTGGGTCATTACAAAATGAACTAATTAGACATCAAGTGGTGATGCATGTCAAAAACCAAGGCATTCAAGAATGTTTATAGGTTAGTGGGGATTCATCACTTGAGAATGTAATGAACATACTGCCTAAAGCTGAGATTTTATGTAGATGTGCTAAGGAACTATTAACAAAGGATAAGGGAACAGAATTAGTCTGTAAACTAAATCCAAAACCATGCACAAGAATTTCAATGCCCAATCAATGACCTCTTCAAACGACAAAAATTGATGTTTCAGATGTGGCAGTATGGAGCATTTGGCTTACAGCAAGACCTGTCCTGCACTTAAAAAGAAATGTAGTAATTGTGGTACTTTTGGTCATTTTGCCAAGGTGTGCAGGAAAAAAACAGAATGATGTCAAGTGTATACTTGAAAACTCTGAACTGGAAGAGATAGATGGGGAGAAGGTAATGAAAAAGGATATTACAATGTGATGAATCTCTCAAATGCCTTAATTTTAAATATCAATAATGAATGCTTAAAAACAAACCTGAATGTCGGATAAGCATTGGTGGCTTTGATATAAAAATATTTGCAGATTCTGTTTCACCTTACACTATTATTAATGAAGACATGTGGAAGGTAAAATGTGTAGGAAAAATTGGAAAGGTGTTGTGCAAGCCAGATATAGAACCAAGGATATAGTGGAGAAAAAATTGATATGCCGAAATATAGGTGGTTAACATTCCGATTTAAAAACAGATATGCATGGGCTAAACTGTACTTGCTAAGAAAGGTCCCCTGGTACTAGGGTGGTTAGACCAAGGGAAGTTACATATCATTCTTGACCCTAACAGTCAGGAATAGGTGAAAGTTGTGGACGAGGGTTCAAATATTGCTAAAAGAATGTTGTGCGAATTTCCATCAGTGTTAAACACCACAATGGGAAATCTGAAAGGATTTGAGCACAGAATACTTTTAAAAACCAATGCAGTACCAAAGATGCACAAGGTTAGGGACATACCAATTATGATTAGAGAAAAAGTGTCAGGGGAAGTGGATAAATTGGTAGCATCAGGAGTGATCGAACCAATCGAATCCTGAGAGTGGATATCTCCACTGGTAGTAGCCAGACGCGGCAATGGAAAGATCCATTTATGTGTAGATTTGTGTCACTTGAATGATAATATACTAATTGATCATTTTCGTTATTAAAAAAAAAACTGAATGGTGATGTGCGTTAAGGGTGCAAAAATGTTTTCCACCATAGACCTATTGGCTGCTTATCATCAGATTTCTTTAACATCTGATTCAATGAAGTACGCTGCTTTCATCACACCTTTTAGGTGCTTTCAATTTAGAAGAATGCCTTTTGGACTAGCATCCACAGCAACAGTATTCCAGAGGCTCATGTTCAAGCTATTTGGAAAAAACCTGTTCCTCCAGGATGACGTTCTAGTTTATGGAAGGAAAGGAGGAGCACGGCTCTAGGCTGCGTGAGGTAATGTCTATTTTGGAAAAAATGGGTTGACTGTGGAATTTTCAAAGTGCAAATTTGCGAGGCAGAGTGTTACTTATTTGGGACATGAAATTGGTGTTTAAGGAGTTAAGCCAAAGGAATCTTTAATTGTGCCATAAATAAAGCTCCAGCCCCTTGTAATAAGGATGAGGTCAGATCGTTCTTGGGGTTAGTTGAGTACCACAGTTTGCTGAAAAACGTTTTCATATCAGACAAGTATTAACATTTGTTCACATTACTTTGGAAATAGACAAAGTTCTGGCTTTGCAATGTTTTGATCCAGATCCAGCTATATTACAACAGATGCCAGCGGTAAATGGTTGGGAGAAGTGTTGAGTCAGAAAAACAAGGAGGGAAAAGAACAAATAATATCCTTTGCGTCCAGAGCTTTGTCACCAACAGAGGAAAGATACCCCACAACTGAGTGAGAGGCAGTGGCATGCGCATGGGCTTTAGATCACTTCAGAGCCTTTGTGTGGGGAAACCAGTAACAATTTTGTGTGACCATAAACCTCTAGTAAGGTTATTAACAACTGAAGGTACTGTGAATGCTTCAGCAAGAATTGCCAGATAATTGATACAAATGCAGGATTATATACGTAAACTGGTGTACTTACCGGGCAAGGACAATGTGGTGGCAGACTGTTTGTCAAGGATGACAACCAAATTACAGGAATGTGAAAATGAGAATTGGAATTAATTTTGTACACGGAGAGGGTGGTCATGCTGTGTGCAAGGAAGAATGAATGGAGGAATGTGATAAGGATGAGGAATTAATATTAGTCAACAAGTACATGCAAGAAAACTGGCCAGACAAGTGTAAGTTGCAAGCGGAGATTAAAGGACTTGCTAAAGCTATGGTAAGTGCCAATTGGGTTCAAATTGTGTCTAATGCGTTGAAGGACTATTTTAGAAGGATTGGTGTACAACACAAAACCCCATCCTTGTACAATCCGAGTTGTAATGACATAATGGAAAGTTTTCATCAAGTGGTAAAAGGAGTAATTCAGCCAGCTATGGCTCAAAATATAAATTGGGAGGTACAAGTACACAAGGCCGTGTAGGCCTATAGAGTAATGAGGAACGATGTTACAGGGTTATCGCCATGTGTAATTATGAGAGGGCGTAAACCCAGATCTAATTATAATTCAAATTGGATACACCAATCGAGAGTTGAACAGTGGTACCTTGGGTCAGTTCAAAACATGATGAAGGAAAAACATTCAGACACAACATGGGGTGAAGCTGGTTAAGATTGCTGTTGAAGATTGGGTTTGCATCAAGAAACCTGGTAAGTTCACTAAGGGACAAAGTCAATGTTTTGAAATAGAGGAAGTAGCAAAATTACTAAACAATGCTTTTAAAGTAAATAGTGGAAAAGTATGGCAAAAGTGGGTAAGGAAGCTAAAGATGACAAATATTGTGTCTCAAAGGAGGAATTTCAATGGTTGGATTATTACATTGGAAGTGATGAAGGAGCTAATGGGAATGATGACATTGGCTTGATTCTAGTATTTCTATAAATGAAGATGAAAGAGTAGAGCAGAGTGTTGTAAATAGTGAGTTGGATGTGAATTTGAATGCAGAAGTTGCAAAGGGAACGAGAGTAAGGACAGTTCCAAAGTGGCTTAAAGGTTTTTTTTATGAGAATAATTTTTTCTTTGTTAAGAATGATTATATAAATGTGCACAGTATATGACAATTTAGTTTGTAATCATATAAAGTTATAGCTCAGTTCATTAGTTATAGCATAGGTTTATGAGCTGGCGTCAATGTTGTGGTAAGTTTCCCACTGGGCCAGCGGACGAAAATGCTGTTTTCTCCCTCTGGCCAGCGGGGAAAGCATAATAGGGCCAGCACAACTGTCTGAATGGATGCGGGCAAAGAGCAAAGAGTCTATCAGGAGGCACACTAACTGTGCGCCACAAAGAAATGATGCACAGTCATTGCACCTCATGAGTGCAGCCCATTGGAGGGGGTAAAGTGGGTCTCATACACATTCCAGACACCCTTCTGCAGGTAGATCTCTATTACCCTTTGAAGTGAAGTCTGCATGTTTAAAGACAGAGCGTATGCTTCAAACAGCTTGTTAAAGGGCCCCTACGTGGAGACTGTGGCAGTGCACGCTTTCTATATTACAGTCCCTGAAAGTCAGTGGGTTAGAAATGAAAATAAAATAGTATCATTTTTCAAATGCTGAATTGACATAGACTCATTAATTTGTAACTGTAGGAAACAAATGTTTCAATGAATTATTTTACATTTGTCCTAAAATATCTAATTCCACATATATCATTCATCAAAGTCTAAAAAACTTCTCTGTCTCTCTCCCTCTCTCTCGCTCAAGTTCTCTCTGCCAATCTCTTTTGCCTAATTTCTTTCCCTCTCTCTGAATCTCTCACATTCTGTATATCTCTCTCTTTTCCATCCCATTATGGGATAGAAGAGAGAGAGAGAGAGATTGTTAATGCAATTGTCTCTCCATACAATGACTTCAAAGACTCAGACTAGTATCTGTGGTCTTTTCCCTTCTTCAATTTCGTTTAAACTTCAAATGTATCAGGTTCAGACTGAAAGGTGATCTCATTCATTTAAAATGAAAAATACACTTTTCTTTTTAATTTGTCCTAAAACATCTCATTCTACGTATATTATTCATAAAAGTATAAAACAAATCGCTCTATCTCTCTCAAGTTCTCTCTTTAAATATCTTTCTCTTAATTTCTCCCAATCTCTCACTTTCTGTCAATCTCTCTCTCTCTTCTATCCCATAATGGGATGTAAGAGAGAGAGATTCTTATTACAATGATCTCTCCAAACAATGACTTCAAAGAGTCGGATTAGCAAGATGTTTGGTACAAATGTTATAGTTACATTTGGATGAAGAGTACACCACACCAGAGTCCCTTGTGGCTTAATGGTGAAGGTCTTGTACTATCATGCAGTAGGCTGAAGGTTCAAACCATAGTATTGCTTGGCAGTGTGTTTGATTTATTTACTAGTATTTTGACTGTTAAAGCTTCCTTGTGATGGAACATTCACATCTCTTTCCTGTCACATGTGTGGGCTCAATGTCATAGGTATGTCTGGAAACAGCACATCATTGAGCCATGTATGACCAAATAGTTGAAGTCATAGGCCCTCACACTCAACGTTTTGAGGGTTCTGCTCAAGGTGTGTTAGTGGTAATTTCTACTTTTAAACTTCAAAAGTTTGAGGTTCATACTGAAAGGCGATCGCATTCCTTTTAAATTACAAATAATCTTGTGTTTTAATTTGTCCTAAAATAGCTCATTCTACATATATCATTCATCAAAGCCTAAAAAACGTCTCTCCCTCTCAAGTTCTCTCTGTCAATCTCTTTCTCTTAATTTCTCTTCCTCTTTCTCAAGCTCTAACGTTTTCTCTCTCTCTCTCTCTCCCATCCCAAAATGGGATGGAAGAGAGAGAGAGAGATTGTTATTGCAATAGTCTCTCCATATAATGACTTAAAAGAGTCAGACTAGCATGATGTTTGGTACGAATGTTATAGATACATTTGGATGCAGAGCACACCATAGTCCATTCTGGCCTAATGGTGAAGATCTTGTATTATTGAGCAGTAGGCTGAAGGTTCAAATCCCAGTATCACTTGGCAGTGTGTTTGTTTATTTACTAGTGTTAAACCTTACTAGTGATGAAATATTCATGTTCCTTTCCTATCACATGTATGAGTTGAATGTCATAGGTATGTCTGGAAACAGCACTTCACGCAGTCACCTATGGTCTAATGGGTTAGGTCACAGACCTTCACACTCAAAGTTGAGGGTTCTGCTCAAGATGTGTCAGTGGTCATTTCCTACTTTTAAACTTCAAAGATTTAACATTCATACTACAAGGCGATCTAATTCACTTTAAATGACAAATACTCGTATCTTTTTTAGTTGTCCTAAAATATCTCATTCTACGTATATCGTTCATCAAAGCCTAAAAAACTTCTTTCCCTCTCTCTCTCTCGTGTTCTATTGTCAATCTGTTTCTCTCAATTTCGCTTCCTCTCTCTCTGAATCTCTCACTTTCTTTTTCTGTCTCTCTCTTGCTTTTTCTCTCTTTCATCCCATATTGGGATGAAAGAGAGAGAGAGAGAGATTGCTATTAAAATGGTCTCTCCATGCAATCACTTCAAAGAGTCAGGCTAGTAATATGTTTGGTACGCATATTATATAGTGAGGTAGCTTAGAGTAAAAAAACACCAGAATTGTGCAAAATGTGTTACTAATATGGCACTTGGCACAGTGTTAGGTAGTCATATGAACAATGATTTTTGATATAGAACCCAAAACTCTGACCCCCCATTTTAGGCGTGTGATGTCATAATACAAAATGGCCACAGCAATGTCCAGTAAATTATCATAAATGTAAAATTAGTCTTCCAGCACATAATTGTAATGGTTTTTTAGCCAAGGATTTCTAAAACTTTTTTAATGTAATTGACTCATAGTACAGTATGATGAGTATGTAGATATATTGTAGATAGACAGGGTATTTGACATAACCCCTAACCCCTTAACTTTTGAACGGCTAAAGATAGAACTTTTAAACAAAAATCATGGTTCATCAAAAAATGTCTAGTTCATGTTGTTACTATTTTAGGGGCACTTGGGCCCCATATACATGGTGTACCAAAAGTCGGTTACACATTTTTTTATGAAACCCTGCATATTTTTGCTACAATTTATGTTGTAATATAAAACGGATTTTGTAAGATTTAACCATTAAAACATTTGTTTATTGAAAAAGAATGAAGATATATGTTGTTATTAAGTTTGTTGTTATTTTAGTCAAAAGTATTTTTAAAGGTTACAACTTGACCAGTCATCTAAAACATGTCCTCCTGATTGCATTGTCCATCACAAACACAAAGGCTAGTACATGGAAGAGACAATCGTTTACATTTACAAGCATGGGTACACAGTGTTTTACATCCACACTTAAAAAGTTCCTTGCAGTATTTTGAAGCATCTGACAAAAGTGACCACAGAGGTTCATATCCAGAATCTTCCCTCTCTCATCCCCACTGAGCTGGATCAGGTATATCTGGATACACATTCTACCACTGAGACCACACATATCCCTCTTGGAAAATAGTTATCTTGCAGTGATGTAAAAGAGCAGCCTCACTTGGTGGCACATTTCCTAGAGAGCGATTAAGTTTGGTCACCGTAATTCTTCGACACTCCTTGGCAGAATCTGTTTTCATGTTCTTATTGTATAATCTAATTACAAATTGCTGAAGCTGACTGAAACTGTTGTTCAAAATATCTGATAGCCAATGAGAGAGGTCAATAAATGTTTCCTACAGCCTGAAAATGTTGCCATGTTTCACCAACCTTTTTACATGCCATGACCTGCATATGCATATACAGTGTTGCAACCTATAAGTGCATGGGAAAATACAATACCATCACAAACACTTTTGCAAAGTTTATTAGCATACTCATGGCTAGGCACTAGTCTTTGATGTTTCCCAATACCAAAATCAATCCACAAATTTGAAAGATTTAAGCTGCTAAATGCATAAAGTCAATCACTGCTGCATCAAAATCAACAGTACGCATAGTTATAGACTTCTGGCCACTTTCACTAGCATGTTTCGCATGTAATAGTATTTTGGTATCAGCTTCTTCTTGATAGCATGGTCTGAGTTTAGATAATTCAGATTTTCTGACACATTCACCACGTTATCATCCTTTATCAGTACTACAATTATAACATTGGTATCTCAAGACTCAAAAAGTTTGAAGCCAAGAACTTGAACAAATCATTTTTGTTATCTTCATTTCGTAGAAAAGTCACCCAGGTTTTTGGTATCTTTGTTGAACCTTTAACACAATAGCGTGGACCAAAACCTCACCTATTTCTTCCTTATTTTTTTCAGAGATCCCTCTATGTAACAGTCAAATACTATGTCTACTTGTTTCAATTTGTTAAGTATGTTCATTACATAAGGCTGGAATATTTAGGTGATGCAGTCTTGATAATTGTGTAAATTTTTGGGTTTTAAGAAATGGATTACTACTGATCCATCCACAATAACAAATTGCAGTGTCTGGAATGTTATTCCTGTTATATACACCACCATTAAGCTTTTGCAAACAAGAGATGATGTGATACTTTGTCCCTCTTCTTAGCAATCGTCCCTCAGAAAGTGATGGGGGATAATCAAGATTCTCATGGGCGAAAAATTCCTTTAAATCTCCTTCTCTCTTTTGGCAAGCAATATACAGTCTAGTGAAAAATGAGCAGTCACTTTTTGAGATGGATACTTTGTGGTACACTGATTTTGGGACTACCTTATGAAATAAACATAGCTTGTTTCTAGGAATGGGTTCAAAAACAGATTTTTTGCAGCGTACCATGCGTTCTTGAACAAACGTTCCATATTGAGTTCTCCCCAGGTCATCAGCAATGCACACAGATTTATTAGCATTATCACTCATGATTAAGTTGGATGCAATATTCATAACATTTTCTCTAATACCACAGGCATAAGGATTTCTTTAATCATGCGAAAACACTAAGGTCCTCATTAGGAGTTTGGCGATCGGAAAAGGCAGCCTGCCAAACTCTACAGGTCAGGACACCACCAGGGTGATCTCCTTCCCGCTGGCCCTATTATGAGTTTCCCGCCCGCAAGATTGATGTAATAGCAGATAGTAGAAAGCGCAACAGGGCTGTCCATTGGGGCCCCTGCACTGTCCATGCCAAGCACATGGGCAGTGCAGGGTCCCCCATGGAACCCCTCCCCCGTCTCTGCAAGCTTTAACATGGCAGTGCAACAGCCATGTAAATGCCGGCAGAAAGGGGACCCGTAATCCCAAGGGCAACGCTGCTTTCAGTGCTGCTCTGACAAATTAACACCACTGGCACCACCAGGCCATTGGCTGGTGAAAAAGTGGCCATGCTGGCAGTCTTATTGTGGCGCGTTCGCCACGGTTGTCATATGGAGACCGCCACCGCAAGTCTGGCGATCCTAGGACCACCAGACTGGTAATGAGGACCTAAGTTCCTTAACATTATTCACAAATCGAGTGTCGCAAGATACACTGCCTTCCTGGTGAACACAGTTATTTTCGTTTTCACAGAATCCCAATTCTTCATTGAATTTTCCCAGCAAGTTGGCAATTACAGGTTCAGACACCATCCATTTCATAAATGCACTAGGATTATCAAGAATACCAACTGTCCCGCCAGCTAATTTTTTATCCTTGTTACACTGCTCATGCATCTGATCATGAGATATGCAGGAATAAGGTCTACCACTTTTACAAGCAATCTAATATCCATTTGAAAATTCTTTATAAACCTCTGGAATTCTTGTTTTGAGCTCAACAAGCATCTTAATGATCACTGGCATCCAGCCGGCATAGTGGGTGTGGTTCATAGCAAACATCCAAGGATCGATCATTTGCAGGGTGACAATAAACTTCTAAAAATTTGCTGATCGAATGGTATCAAGAAATTCGAATAGCAGTCATTTGAGTTGAAGTGTAATATTGTATTGTATTGTATTGTAATAGTATTTATGTAGCGCTTACTACCCCTAATGAGGCGTCGCAGTGTTTTTCGGCGAGTAGCACGCTACTCTGGAACCCAAAAGGAATTAGTGGTGGATTAGTATAGGGAAATATGAGTACAGTTTTAGTATTATTATGAGTTAATTTGAGCCGCGGATATGTGAGTTGTTAGCTGGATGGACTGGAGTAATAGAGGTGTGGAGGAGAGAAGAATCCAGAAGTGTTGGTTGGGAGTTTATGGTAATAGGATTTAGGCTTGGGATGAGTAACGGGGGATGGAGGAGGGAAGAGTCTGTGGAAAGGGTTAGGGAGAGCGTAGTAGCAGGGTGAGATAAATGAGGGAGAATTTAGTAGGGCTGTTTGGGAGATCATGGTAAGAAAGTGAGGTTTGGGTGAGTTAGATGTGGAAGAGGAGGGAAGAGCCTAGGCAGGGTCATTTAGGAGATGAAAGTAGTAGAATGGATTTGGCATGAGTCAGAGTGGGAATGGAGGATACATTGATAAAGACATGACATATGGTGATGGGTAGACAAAGTGTGATATAAAATGAGAGCAGGGATTCATAAGTATCTAATATAACAACGTATCTAGGAGTTATGCAATGACCTATGAACATGTTAAGCATTGAAAAACATACACAAATATATATATATATATATATATATATATATATATATATATATATATATATATATACACACACACACACACACACACACAAACATACATACACACACATATATGTACATACATATACATATTTAACCCATGAGTAAATATACTTTAGGCAAATAGGTTTAAAGTAAGGTGTGTAGTTTTTTGTTATGACATAGTACCAATATATATTTTCTAAAGAATTATATATAACTAGAATATACACATAATCAGATAAAAAAGAATTATCAACATAGGCATAAGCAGTCCATAGCTGTTTGAATATGGTGGTTATGAAGGAAAGAGCCAACTTTTGAGTAATTTTCTGAAGACAGGATAGTTATCTGTGGCTCTTATTGTTGGGGATAATGAATTCCATAGTTTGGCTGCTTGAACAGAGAAGGATGTACCACCTATAGTCTTTTTCTTGTATGGTGGTGTTCTAAGGCGGGGTACCAATCTTGAGTGGAGATTTCTTTGTTGAATGTATTTGGTTATTTTGTTTCTGATAAAAAGCGGTCCTGTTCCATGTATAGCATTGCGGGTGATACAAAGCAGACTGAAGGTGCATCTTCTGGCAAAGGGTACCAGTGTAGTGCTAACAAGGCAGG
Organism: Pleurodeles waltl; assembly: GCF_031143425.1. NCBI lineage: Eukaryota > Metazoa > Chordata > Amphibia > Caudata > Salamandridae > Pleurodeles > Pleurodeles waltl. The sequence goes on along the minus strand of NC_090444.1, from coordinate 612,517,504 downwards.
GGAGATGTGGGCTTGTGGCTTTACATGTAATAGTAGCCTGGCTGCAGAGTTCTGAATACGTGGTAGTTTTTTCATAATAGATAGAGATGATCCATGGTAGAGGCCATTGGCATAATCCAGTTTGGATAGTACAAGCGAGATAGTAGCTTGCCCCTTGTGTGGAAATCCGAGATGGGGAAGATGCGTAGTAGAGTCTTCAAGGTAATGAAGCTTGATCGTGCTAATTTGTCCACTTGGGCATTCATTGTTAACTTGGAGTCCATGGTGATTCCAAGATTTTTAACTTCCTTGGATAATTGAGGAGGTGGTCCGAGATCGTCAGGCCAGGCGCACAGTGGGTCATAATTTTTCCAGTGACCACATATAAGTATTTCTGTTTTGGAGGCATTTAGTTTGAGATGTCTCCAAGTCATCCACTGATCAACAGCTCTAAGGCAACTGAAGATTTGTGAGTTTTCAATGTTTTTGGGGCATTCTAATTTAGGTAGTATTTGTGTGTCATGTGCATAGTTGTAGCATGTGAGATGAAAATCATTGATCAGTTATGGTACTGATATCATGTAGATGTTGAAAAGTAAGGGTGAGATGATTGATCCTTTGGGGACCCCTGCTTTTGTGAGGTATGGTTTGGATGAGAAGGGGGGCGAATAGAGGATGTTAGTTCTTTTTTGAAGGTAGGATGTAATCCAGTCGAGAGCAGTCCCTTCTAAGCCGACTTCCTGGAGTCTTTGAATTAGGGTTTCATGGTCAACCATATCAAAGGCATCCGAGAGGTCTATGAGAAGTAGTGCAGCAACTCCATTGTGGTCGACTGTGTTTTTAAGATCATCCCAGATTGCTATGAGTGCCGAATCAGTGCCTCTTCCTAGGAAGAATCCAGTATACCAATATTTGAAATGACAATCTCTGCGACTCTTAGTGTAATCCAATCTTTCATAGATATTTGCCCATGGGGGCATGGCCTGAGGCCGATGGCGACGGCAGCAGCTTGACAAGCTCCCAAGCAGGGGGCCCCAATATTCTCATAATCTGATGTGCATCCACGGTTAAAAACTCAGCGAGGTGGCGAGGGCTGCTGAGAAACCTAGTGGCACCTTTCTGCACTAGAAAAAGGTGCGGAGCTGGCCTGAACAGTGAGGAGCCGGAGAGCGAAGCAAAATGGCGGCCTCGGGAACTGAGATGGTGTCCGGTAACGACTAGGAAGGCCTGGAGCTGCCTGCCCGAGAGTTGGTGGCGACTGAGAGATGGTGGGACACAGGGAGGAACGAGAACGTGGGCAGCAGAGCCTCACCCGTGGGCTGTGGCTGCTCCTCCGTACGGAGGAGTGTCCCCCTGCCAACAGCGGCAGCTGCAAAACCTTTTAAATAAAACAATAATAAACTGTGTTTATTATTGTTTTGTTTAAAAGGGACGGGCACGGGGGTGATGTGCACTGAGGGGGACTGCTCAGCACTTCCCCTCAGAGCACATGTGTGTTTGGCCGGCCTTCTCCGGCCGGCCAAACACACATGCGCTGTAGGCTGTCTCCAGCCCGAGAACTGTGTTGCCGGGCTGGAGAGAGCCTGCACAGGCTCCCAGTCTGCCTGGGAGCACCCTGGCGGGGAGCTCCCTGCTTTGGGCAGCGTCAGGATTGGCCGCAGGGCAGGCTGGGTCCCTGTGCCTGCGTCCAGCCAGCAAGGAAGAGGAGCGCGGCACGGGACCGTGCGGATCAGGTAAGTGTGTTTAAAAAAATAAATAAAAATGTATGACATTTTAGAGCCCCCTCATGCCTCCTCCCCACCCCTTCCGCGGCCCACGAGCCACTTTGCCCGTGGGCCCCAGGAGCCAAGTGAACTGTGGGGTGAGAGGGAGAGAGAGAGGCAGCCGGGCAGCGGCAAAAGCGCTTGGGGTCCATGGTCGTCGCTGAGAAGACGGTGGATGCCACGCAGGCCCTATCAAAGGGAGGTAGCGGATAGCACAAGCAGGGGCTGACCAGAGCATCCTTGAGGAGAGGAATGAAGCACAGAGGCTTGAGGCATGCGCTGCAACAGTGAGACAAGGCAGGGCTCCCCCTGCATCAAGGAGGGATGACCCTGCAGGCGGGAAACCGCTGATGAAGGATTTTGTGCCCTAACAGAGTGGCCTGGGTGAACAGTCGGTGTCACGATCCGTATGATGCTTCTCACCTTTGACTGAAGGGTTTGAAAGAGCACCTAGTCTTCTGCTGGTTCTGGATAGACCAAGATAGGGGCGACCCTTTCTAGTATCCACGATGCTGCTTGACAGGAAAACGCCAAAGCAGACTGTACCCTCCAGAAGGAGTCCCAGAGGAAAAAAAACTAAAAGTGGAAAAACCTCAAGAATAGGAACTCCTGAAAAAGACAAAAAATTAGGAATGAAAACTGGAAAAAAAAGGAAAAATTCAGAACCAAGGGAACAGGAACTGGAAAACAAACGACGAACAGGAGCGAAGGTCACCACCAAGAGGAAGTGTTTGCAACCCAGGGCAGATCAGGACTGAGTGACTTATATACTAGAAAACAGGAAGTGACAACACAGGAAAAGGAAACAACACCATCTTGGATTGGGAAAAGGCCCATAGAAGAGAATGGGAAAAAAGTAGCTGCATAAGAGAAAAAGGTAATGGTCGGAAAAAGGAGCAGAAGAAGACAACATGGAAACCTGCAAGAAGACAGCATGGAGACCAGAAAGAAGAAAAAGACACGAGCCCAGAAAAAAAGAAGAAAAGAAGAAAAAGAAGAAGGAAAGGAATCCACCACCAACGGAAAATAAAAAATATTACAAAGACAGGTAAGGACAACACGACCAGGAACATGAAAAATGCTTTCTGGCACCCTTTGCAAGAACTGGACAAAAACGCGGAGGACAGCGCTCCGATAATCGGGGTCACGGTCTGACCACGGTTGTACACAGAGACGTAGCGGTTAAGTGCGGAGTCACAGTAGGTCCCCTCCCCGAGGCCCCAGGCTTGTTAGGGTAACTGGAATAAAAAGGCGAATCAATTGGGGGGCATGAACGGAGGAGGCATCCTCCCAGGAGCAGTCACTGAGGGAATAACTCTTCCAGTGGATCAAAAACTGCAGTTTGTTCCGAGAATATTGAGAATCACAGATTTCCTGTACTTCATATTCAGGATGGCTGTCCACAGAAAGAGGAGGAGGATTTCGAAAATGCCTGTTGTACGGATCAGAAACGAAAGGTTTTACCTGGGATACGTAAAAAACAGGATGAACTCTCCAGGTATGAGGCAACCTTAGTCAAACAGCGACAGGAATCAATACTTGCAAGATCCGAAAGGGTCCGTAAAAAAGAGGTTTGAATTTGTTTAGGGAAAACCGAGAGGGCAGAAATCTGTAGGAAAGCCACACCTTGTGTCCTACTTGATAAGAGGGTGCCTTCTGACATTGGTGATTCGCCTTTCGTTTCATTGCTTGTTTAGAGGCCAAAAGAGTGGTATGGATTAGGCCAGTGGTTCCCAACCTGTGGTCCGGGGACCCCTGGGGGTCCGCGAAGCCTTCTCAGGGGGTCCACGAGAGCCTAGAAAATTAAAAAATATGAACAAATATTGACAAATTAGGTCCTCAGATTCCAATCATGACTCAGGCGGGGGTCCCCGGATTCCCATGATGATTCAGTGGGGGTCCCTGGGTTCCATCAATGTTAAAATGGGGGTCCACAGAAATCAAAAGGTTGGGAACCACTGAATTAGGCCTTGGATTTGGTGGATTCGCCGTGCAAAAGAAGTGACTGCAGGAACAAGCGAAGTCTTACTAGGAATAGCAGACATGGCTCTAGGATGGAATCTATAGGTGCAGTAAAAAAGGTGTTGCTCCGGTTGCACTATGAACTGTATTGTTATAGGAGAATTCAGCAAGGGAAAGAAAATCCAACCAATTACTTTGAGAGGCATTACAGTAACATCTTAGGTATTGTTGGAGTTCCTGATTCACACGTTCAGTCTGACCATTGGTTTGTGGAAGAATCCAGAGGACAAGGACACGTCAATGTTTAATAAGGCACAAAAAGCTCTCCAAAATCGTGACACATATTGTAGCTCTCTATCAGAAATGACTTCTTGCGGAAGACCATGGAGGCAAAAAATATCTCGCATGAATATTCAACTCATTTCAGGGGCTGTTGGTAATTCCTTTAGGGCTGTAAAATGCGCCATCTTGGTGAAGGAATCAACAGTTACCATGATGACATGGTTACCAGAAGAAGACGGTAGGGAACAAATGAAATCTGTGTAAAGGGTAACCCATGGAGCTGAGAGAACAGGTAAAGGCATCAATAAACCTGTTAGTTTTGTTCTGGGTATCTTGGTCTGGGCGCATACAGGGCATGCTGAGACATAGGTTTCCGTATCGTTCTTAAGCGTAGGCCACCAAAAAGATCGTTGAAGCAGTTCCTGGGTCTTCTTGATTCCTCGATGCCCAGCCACTGGAGAATCATGACACATTTGCAATGCCTCGGTCTGTACCTTTTTAGTAGGTAAGAAAAGGGTTATTTGACGATAGAAATAGTCTTTTTTAGTAAAAGAGTTCTTTATTCCACTGTTCAAGTGGAAGGAACTGGTACTCTGATTTGACACGATCCAGAAAAGATTGAGTAACCCGTATGATTCTACTGGACTCAATGATGTGTGGAGAGGAGGTATTGGCGATGTCAGGGTATCGACGGGATAATGCATCTGCCAAGAGATTCTGGGACCCAGTCATATAAGTCATCACAAAATCATATTGGCTGAAAAAGAAATCCCATCTTGCTTGCTGACTATTACGGCACAGGAAGCTTCGAAGACATTGTAAATTGTGGTGGTAAGTCCTGGCATCAAAAGGCTCTCTAGTTCCCTTCAAGAACTGTCTCCATTCTTTACATGCTACTTTGAGAGCAAGTAATTCCCGTTCCAGTACTGAGTAATTACGTTCTGCTTCTGACAAAATGTGAGAGAGACAGAAAATAGGGTGTTCTAATCCATCATCATCTTGTTTTTGTAGTAGAACCGCTCCTATGGCTCTTTCAGATGCATCAGTCTCTACTATAAAAAAAATTGTAGTATCAGGTTGTCGAAAAATGGGTGAAGGACTTCTTTAGTTCCTGAAAGGCCCGCTCAGCACTTTCAGTACAGACAAACCCCTTCTTCAGATTTTCTTTTTTAATAGTCTGGCTGATGAAACTTTGTTGGTGGGCAAAATCCTGAATGAATTTTCGGTAGAAGTTTGAAAGCCCAAGAAAACATTGAGTTTCCTTTATAGAAGAGGGAGAAGGCCAGCCAAGGAGGGCTCTTACTTTGTTTCAGTCCATGGATAGTCCTGTCTGATTAATACTGAACCCCAAATACTTCACTTCGGTCTTGTGGAATTCACACTTCTCTGGTTTGCAATTTAATTGGCTCTTTTTGAGTCTTTCCAAAACCTGTAGTACATGTTCAGTATGTTGCTCAGGATTACGGGAGTATATCAATATGTCATCCAGATAGATTACTACATTGTGGTTTAACAAGTCAGAAAACACAGAATCCACGAATCGTTGAAAAACAGAAGGTGCATTGGTTTATCCAAAAGGAATAACACAATATTCGAGAACGAGGTGAGTGTGTGTCCGTGTTTTTACTGCTGCTTTTATCAATTTTATTTAACATTTGCTTTATTACGCGATTGTAATTACTGTTAGAATTTAATCTGTGTCCTACTCATTTTTAAAGTACAGAGGGGCCGGTTTTTAGGCTCTTTTTTTCGACAGATACCTTTTACTCTCACGTGCACTCTACACTTTAGCTAAACATTTTATTAGGCACTTTTCTTACCTTGCTGACGCTTTCCTGAGGGCTGTTGGGGAGCACATTTTCGCTGGTGGTCCTTTTAGTTTTTTGGACCTGTTTTCAGGAAGTCTGGGCCTGTTAGAGCCCACTTCCGGTTTCCCCAGCAGGGACCGCGGTTAGCGGTCTAGTTGATCTGCCTTTATTTGATCGAAGGGGGATAAATGAGGACAGCAACACGGCCGCGCAGAACAAGGTGAGCACATGTCCGTGTTTTTACTGCTGCTTTTATCAATTTTATCTAACATTTGCTTTATTACGCGATTGTAATTACTGTTAGAATTGAATCTGTGTCCTATTCATTTTCAAAGTACCGAGGGGCCGGTTTTTAGGCTCTTTTTTTAGACAGATACCTTTTACTCTCACGTGCACTCTACACTTTAGCTAAACATTTTATTAGGCACTTTTCTTACCTTGCTGACGCTTTCCTGAGGGCTGTTGGGGAGCACATTTTCGCCAGGGGTCCTTTTAGTTTTTTGGACCCGTTTTCAGGAAGTCTGTGCCTGGTAGAGCCCACTTCCGGTTTCCCCGGCAGGGACCGCGATTAGCGGTCTAGTTGATCTGCCTTCATTTGATCGAGGGGGGATAAATGAGGGCAGCAACACGGCCGCGCAGAACAAGGTGAGCGTGTGTCCATGTTTTTACTGCTGCTTTTATCAATTTTATCTAACATTTGCTTTATTACGCGATTGTAATTACTGTTAGAATTGAATCTGTGTCCTACTCATTTTTAAAGTACCGAGGGGCCGTTTTTTAGGCTCTTCTTTTTAGACAGATACCTTTTACTCTCACGTGCACTCTACACTTTAGCTAAACATTTTATTAGGCGCTTTTCTTACCTTGCTGACGCTTTCCTGAGGGCTGTTGGGGAGCACATTTTCGCCGGGGGTCCTATTAGTTTTTTGGACCCGTTTTCAGGAAGTCTGGGCCTGTTAGAGCCCACTTCCGGTTTCCCCGGCAGGGACCGCGGTTAGCGGTCTAGTTGATCTGCCTTCATTTGATCGAGGGTGGATAAATGAGGGCAGCAACACGGCCGTGCAGCAGACGCGCGCAGCGGGTGTGCCAAAGACGATCCCGTCTGCGCCCGTCCGCGCCAGACCTGGCCTGAGGGCCAGGGACCTTACACTTCACTCTAGAAGGAATAGGTATGCCTTCTCTGAACTTAAGAGTTTCGCGGGCCCTCGGTGCACGCACACACTTATTTCTGGCATTTCCTATGCCTGGAGGTGTGCGCAGTGCAACTGGATGGCGCCTACGCCACTTACGGTGGAAGATAAGAGAACCCGGGGAGCCCGGGGAGAAGGAGGAAACAAGCCAGAACATGCTCCTGGTGGAGGCATAAGGGATTTTAGAGTTGTGGGTTCCTTTGCCCTAATTAATGCCAGATCCCTCCTCAAACACAAATTTGAAATTAGTGAACTTATTTCCACATTTAATATAGACTGGCTCTTCTTAACAGAAACCTGGGCGAGGCCGGACTCGGATTCCGACTTCATTGAGGCAGCTCCCGTCGGCTTCTCTTTCCATAGGGTAGACAGAACCACGGGCAGAGGAGGAGGCCTGGCTATTATCTGCAGGTCCGACCTCATCCGCATCTGGAGCAGCACAAGCTACACGTCAGAGGCCTGTGAAACTAGGGCCTTCAAACTTTTTTATGGCAATTCCTTGGTCTCAGAAGGCTTGCTAATTTATCGCCCCCATGGTCCCCTCCCCAAGTTCCTCTCTCCATGGACTTTCTTGTTGGAACTCCTTTTCCTGGCCCCTAAAGCAATTATTTTAGGAGACTTTAATATTCACTTTGATGATACGAGCGACCCGCTGGTTACTGAATTTCTTAACCTCATGGCGGCTTTGGACTGGGTTTTAAAGGATGGGTTGGCCACTCACAGAGCAGGCCATACCCTTAATGGGATTTTTACCCATCCTGAGGAGGAACTTAATCTTTCAACTACCCCGTTAGAGTGGACTGACCACTCGCTCCTGACATTAAAATTTTTGGTTAGACAGCCTCTTCCGACACCCACTCCCCTGAAAAAACTACTAAGATCTTGGAAAAATATTAAGGCAGAACCTTTGGAAATGGCATTAATACAGAGTTGGAAAGATCCTAAGGTGTCTACTCTGTCACCGCTTGCCAGGTTCAATCAGGGCATCACTCTGGCAATGGACTCATTAGCGCCGGCGAGGGCCTTTGCTCCACGCACTGGGAAAAAACCCAGCCAACCATGGTTCTCTCGGGACCTCAAAATATTACAGAGGAAATACCGACAGAATGAGCGCTGCTGGAAACTGAATCCTAGGGACAATGAGAGAGCCAATTTAAAATTAGCCTTAAATACTTATAAAGAAGCTTGTTTTGTAGCCAAATCGGACTATTTTACACTTAGAATCAGGGAGGCAGCTAACTCCTCCAGAGAGCTATTTAGAACTATTAATGTTCTTACTACTCCCTTAGGCACACCTAAAGTGGAGAACTCCCAAGTTTTCTGTAACAAAATAGCCAAATTCTTTGAAAGTAAAATTCTTAACATCTAATCTAGTTTCACCCCGGACAAGGAGCAGGTGAATTCTTCTCCGTGGACAGCTATGCCATTGCTCCCTGTGGTGGCATCCAATGGGGCTCCAGATAAGCCATGTTTACTTTCTAGGTTTAAAACGCCATCTCAAGAGGTTATTTGCAAGCTGCTTCTTGAATGCAAATCAGGTTCCCCATTAGATCCTTGTCCCCCCGCCATCCTTCGACTGGTCCCGGAGTTGGTGGCATCCACGCTGGTCCCTATTTTTCAGGAGGTCCTTACGACTAGCCTATATCCTAGGGCATGGAAAGAAACCATCATTATTCCCTTAAAAAAAAGGAAACTGGTAAACCTGATGATCTGACTAATCTACGCCCAGTAGCTCTGCTCCCCTACATGGCCAAAATTCTGGAAAAATAGATTAATAAAGAACTGGTCGATTTCCTGTTAGACTCAGGGGGCCTAGACAGCTCGCAACACGGTTTCCGGAAATCCCATAGTACGGAATCAGCTCTCATTGCTTCATCCGATACCATATGCAGACTGGTTGATGAGGGTCAGGGGGTCTTCCTGGTGCTACTGGACCTGTCGGCAGCATTTGACACCATTGCCCCACACATCCTGCTAGAACGTTTACATCGGGTAGGCATTAGAGACCAAGCTCTCAAGCTTCTTGAATCCTTTCTATCTGATAGACGGGCCACAGTCAGCAGTGGTGACTTTAGATCCCCTGCCTACCTTCTGCCGTGCGGGGTCCCTCAGGGCTCTTCTCTTAGCCCGACGCTATTTAACGTGTACGTGGCACTGCTGGCAGAACTAATTCGCTCTTTCGGTTTTATCCCGACCTCCTATGCGGATGATACCCAGCTTATCATCCCGATTAACAAAGATATGGAGGAAGTGGCGACCCACTTTAACGCCTGCATGATAGCGGTGAACAGCTGGATGAAGGCCAATTGGCTAAAATTGAACTGCGAAAAAACGGAGATCCTGTGCTTTGGGATCAAGAGGGAATATTGGTCCTCCATTTGGTGGCCCAAAGAGTGTGGCACTCTCCCTGTGCCAGGGTCTAGCTCTAGGAATTTAGGATTACTGTTCGACGATCAATTGTCCTTAAACCCTAGGTTAATCAGATAATTAAAACTTGCATGTGGACTCTGAAGAAATTAAAGAAAGTCTTTCCTTTTATCCCACAACCTTGGAGAACTACTGCTACTCTGGCTCTGGTCATTTCCAGATTGGACTACGGGAATGCGCTTCTGCTCAACCTGGATAAAGGATAGCTAAATAAGCTACAGCTGATGCAGAACACCGCTGCTAGGCTACTTTTGAAGCTGCCTTGCGCGGCCACTGCTAAGAAGTGCCTCAAAAACCTACACTGGCTTCCCGTGATCCAACGGATCTCTTTCAAGGCCCTCTGCATTACTCACAAAGCCGTCCATGGGATTGGGCCTAAGGCCTTGACCACTAAACTGCAATAGTGTAGACCTAAAAGGTTGTTGCGCTCTGCCACCGCCTATCGAATTCAAACTCCCCGTACCAAAAAGGCAAAGTGGGGCGACAGAGCTTTTACTATTGCAGCTGCTAAAGCCTGGAACTCACTTCCACTGGAACTAAGGAAAGAACACAATTATCTGACGTTTAGGAGACTGGTTAAGACCTGGCTCTTCCCGCGATAAGATTCAGAGCCTCCCCTTTAGCGGACACAGCCTCTCCCCAGTTAGCGCTTCGATGCCCTTGAGCCGGAATGCGCTTTATAAATACTCAATAAATACATACATAGTGTCCGAATGGAGTACGGAAGGCTGTTTTCTATTCATCTCCTTCCTTGATAAGCAAAAGATGATAGGCACCTCTTAAATCCATTTTAGTGAACATCTTGGCTCCTTGTATGGCGTCCAGTATATCCCAAATAAAGGTAAGGGATAACGATCTTTGAGTGTTATTTTATTGAGTCCACGAAAGTCAACACATGGACGCAGATCTTTCGTCTTCTTGGGAACGAAGAAAAGAGGAGCCCCAGCAGGATATGAAGAAGGAGTAATTAACCCATTCTTTAAGTTGTCATCCAGGTATTCTTTGAGTACCTTCTTTTCTTGATCTGTCAAAGAATACATTTGACCAAATGGAACTAGCTCATTCGGAACCAGAGGAATAGCACAGTCATAGGTTCGATGAGGAGGTAAGATGGGATGACTAGGTTTCTGAAAGATGTCAAAATATTCCTGGTAACAATCTGGTACTCCTTAAATCATATTTATAGCGTTTCTGAGAGGACTGATAGAATCTTTTGGGAGACCAATATGAATTGGTAGAAAAGCAATTTTGCTGACAAAACTGAGATGTTAAGGATATCGTTCTCATTTCCCAATTGATATAGGGGTTGTGTCGGGTTAACCAAGGTATTCCTAAAATCATCGTGTGATTAGGCGAGGATATAAGATTAAAAGCAACATGTTCTTGGTGCCTTCCAATATTCAAACAGAGTGAAGGAGTAGAAGCAACCACAGGCCCAGAGGTTAAAGGGGAACCATCTACTGTGTGTACTTGTTCTGGGGTTTCCTTAGGAATAAGTGGAATTCCCTTATTCTTAGCCCAGGTCTCGTCTAAATAGATACCGCTAGCTCCACAGTCTACGAGAGCAAAGAGTTGTTCTTCCTGACCTTGTGAACATTGTAATATGACCGAAAGGATAAACAAGGTGGACATACTTTCTTTGGAGGAACATATTAATGGTAGGTCTGGAAGGACGAACAAGGCAACAACGAATCAGATGGCCAGCATTACCACAGTAAAGGCAAAAGACCCTTTCGTCTTCTATCCTCCTTTTCAGACTCAGATAACGGACCACTGACAAGATCAATCTGCATGGGTTCTTTGGTAGAGGATGGAGAAGCTTCAGAATGGACTTCATCAGTTTTCCAACTGATGGTACGGTTATCTCCAGGCTGATATGGTACTTGCATTCTTCTTCTTTCCATCTTACGTTCTCGTAATCTATATTCAATATTCATGGCTTGGTCCATTAATTCCTTCAAGGAACCGGTTGGAGTAGAATGTACTAACTCATCCTTGATTTCTTCATGCAGTCCTCAGCAGAAAAAAGTTACAAAGGTGCGTTCCACCAAGGTGGTTTCGGCTGCCAACTCTTTAAAGCGGGTTATATACTGCAAAATGTCCTGATTGCCCGGCTGTATATCACATAAAGCCTCCTCTGCCGCTGCTTTTACCCCAGGCCTTTTAAACATATGCTTGAAAAGTTTCAAGATGGCAGGATAATTATTCAGGACGGGATCTTCTACGGAAACCAAGGGAGTTGCCCAGGCTAGTGCAGGGCCAGGCAAGGCAGTGATCAGATAACCCACCTTAGCCTTATCAGAAGAAAATTGTAGCAGACAGAAAGCAAAGAAGACCGTTAGGGTATCCAGAAACTCCTTTATCCTCTGAGGATCCCCAGAATATCGAGGTGTAGCAGCAGATACGGGTGGCACATCCATTGACCAGGAGGACAGAACTTGTCTTAGTGCAGTATTTTCAGCCCGCAATTGCAGTAACTCTTGAGCTTGTTGTTGGATGGTCTGCAGCACGGCTTGTGCATTTTCTACTACGTCTTCCTGTGGTCCTTCCATGATCTTGCAACGCAGATTTTTTGGGCGCTACAATCTGTCACGATCTGCACGATGCTTCTCACCATTGACTGAAGGGTTTGAAAGAGCACCCGGCCTTCTGCTGGTCCTGGATAGACCAAGATGGGTCAACCCTTTCTAGTAGCCACAATGCTGCTTCACAGGAAAACGCCAAAGCAGACCGTACCCTCCAGAAGGAGTCCCAGAGGAAAAAAAAACCAAAATGGGAAAAACCTCAAAAACAGGAACTCCTGAAAAAGAGGAAAATACAGGAATGAAAACTGGAAAAAAAGAGGAAAAATTCACAACCAGGGGAACAGGAACTGGAAAACAAATGACGAACAGGAGCGAAGATCACCACCAAGAGGAAGTGTTTTCAATGCAAGGCAGATCAGGACTGAGTGACTTATATACTAGAAATATGAAGTGATAACACAGGAAAGGGAAACAACACCATCTTGGATTGGGAAAAGGCCCATAGAAGGAAATGGAAAAAAGTAGCAGTATAAGAGAAAAAGGGCATGCTGGGAAAAAGTAACAGAAGAAGACAACATGGAAACCTGTAAGAAGACAGTATGGACGCCAGAAAGAAGAAAAAGACAAGAGCACAGGAAAACAGAAGAAAAGAAGAAAAAGAAAAAGGAGTCCATCACCAACAGAAAATAAAATATAATACAAAGACAGGTAAGGACGACGGGACCGGGAGCATGAAAAATGTTTTCTGGCACGCGTCGCAAGAACTGGACAAAAACGCAGAGGACGACGCTCTGATAATCGGGGTCGCAGTCCAACTACGGTTGTACACAGAGATGCCGCTGCTAAGCGCAGCATCACAGTCGCGCCGGAAAAGATTATTGATGTGTGCAACGGGCAAAGTTGTGCTGCTGCGGAGACAAGAGAATTGAAGCCACATTGCTCCATGGGATTTTCTCGGAGGGAGAGTCGCAGAAGTGACTATCGGGGCCGGGGCTCCCTCAGTACACTACTGGTGCCACACCTCAAAGGGAGATCGGGCTGAAAGAAAAAAAAAGTGCAGTGGGGCTGGAGACTCTGCTTATAACTCCCTCCTACAAGGTGTGCACAAGACTGTTCAACGAGGTCAACAGTGGCATGGGGTACCTCCATACTTCTCTCCCCCCCGGAGTGGACAGGTGGTCTAACGATAGCGCTGCACCCCTCTGGATCATGGATGATCAGGGGAGAGGGTCTGTTAGGGGCGGCCTAGTGCTGCCACTTGTACCTAGTGATGGATGGGGCCAATGAGTCGCAGCACAAAAGGGATTACTGAGGGGCACTTATACCTCAGACTACCGCAGTAAATGACTACTAGCCATGACACAAGGAGGTGATGTGAAAGGGCAAACAAATTAGCTTCAACTCACCTGGTCTTAAGCGATAGCAGAGCTAGACCTGGTGGTACAACAACGGAGTGCTATACTACTGATCTGAAGAAATAACAACGGGGAAAGCTGCGAGGAAGAAAGACATTGTTTCCCCCGCTCAACGAGGAACCAGATGCAGATGGGACTATGCAGCAGGGCCCAACACTGCAAGATGTAATCCAAGCCATAACAGTGATGAGAGAGACATTAGAAATGAAAATTGATACGCTGGGGGCAGATCTGAGTCTGCTGAGAGATGATCACCACCAACTGGCAGGGTGCATCACCAAGACAGAGAGAGAGGTGGCGGGCCTGCCCCCGGTGATAGCACAGCTAACAACTTGCTTGACAGCAATGGAGGTGAAAGTGAAGACCTTAGAGATGCGAGCTGAGGATGCGGAGCATAGATCCCACAGCAACAATAGCCGACTAGTAGGAATACCAGAGCGAGTAGAAGGGAACAGCATGATCGCCTATCTAGAGGAATTTATCAGGGCCCAGTTTCCTCAGGAGGGCCTGTAGCCATTTTTCGCTCTTGAACGAGCTCATAGGGTGCTGAGTAGGCCACACCTGCCGGGGGCTCCACCACAGTCCGTAATGGCAAAGCTACCGTTTTATAAAGACAGGGACTACATTTTGGAACAAGCCCGACAGAAGGAGGAACTGATGGTGGGCAACAACAGAATACAGGTGTACCTTGATTTTAGCTGTGAAGTACAGAAACAAAGTGCTGCCTTCAATGAAGCTAAAAGACGCCTCCACCGGATGGGAATGACTTATAGCATGCTGTTCCCAACACGTCTTAGGGTGGTGGAGACTGAGGGGGTCCTCTTTTGCCCTACCTGACAGGAAGTCTGGAGCTAGATTGACCATCATCCACAATGTGGACCTAAGGGGATGCGAGGGGAGCAACGCCCATTGAGACCAGAAGAAGAAGAAGGACCTACCCATTAGGGGAGGTCCCCCGTCGGAGGGAGAATCGCACAGTGAAAAGAGGAAAGCGGTCGAAGCAGTGGCAAATATGAGTGACTCAGGCGGTAGATCCCCCCCCAGGGATGGAGAATAGTTGCATGGAAGACTCAAAATTGGACTCGGCCTCCAGTAGGTCAAATTCTTCCAACATAATACTCCCTCAGGCCACCCCTGGTATTGCAGATTACATTATATAGAGATCGAGCAAGGGTTGCCTATTACCTAACGCTAACTGAGAGATATTCAGTGTTCAAGGATTGCTAAAAGACCTAGGTAAGGAGCCCCCAGACTTTTCTGGGTAAATAGTATTATTTGTTCAAAAGTGTTTTTTTCAGCTACCCATGCCTGTTTTACTGTAGACTCTCTGTGTTTCAGGCAGCTTGACCTTTTAAAGTAGTGTTTAAAAAAAAAAAAAAAGGTTGCTGTGACTATGTGAATTACCTTTCTAGTTTGTGGCACATGACTCCATAGCACCCCCCCTTTTCCAAGTGAAAAAGAAGGCTACATACATCTTGCAGAGTGTGTTTTAGGAGACTGTTTAATCTGTTTCTGTGTTTTAAATTGTGTTTAGAAACTGTCTGCTACCCCTGTTTTTTGCCTTAAAAAAGCCACATTTCAGAGTGCGCCACAAGCAGTATTCCAGTGGTTGTTTTTAAACAATCTCTCCCTTACCTGGAAAGTAGACTCTGCTAGCTTTGAAGTGTGGATTCAGCCTGTCTGTATCCAAGGAGATTCTGAATAGAGCAGCAGCCTCCTCCCTGCCCACAGGGACTGGACTGCTGATTGGCTCTCAGAGTCCCTGGCAACCTGGGCCCTCCCCCCACACCTGCTCTGGCCCCTTAAGTTTGTGGAGGGAAGCCCAAGACAGCCACCTCCATTTTGTGAGCCTCAGCATCTTCCCTGTGTCCTAGTACAGCCCAGTGTTCAAGGATTGCTAAAAGACCTAGGTAAGGAGCCCCCAGACTTTTCTGGGTAAATAGTATTATTTGTTCAAAAGTGTTTTTCAGCTACCCGTGCCTGTTTTACTGTAGACTCTCTATGTTTCAGGCAGCTTGGCCTTTTAAAGTGGTGTTTTTTTTATTTTATTTTTGCCGTGACTGTGTGAATTACCTTTCTAGTTTTACGGCAAATGACTTCATAACCCCCCCCCCTCTTTTCTAAGTAAAAAGGCTACATACATCTTGCGGAGTGTGTTTTAGGAGACTGTTTAATCTGTTTCTGTGATTTAAATTGTGTTTAGAAACGGTCTGCTTCCTCTGTTTTTTGCCTTAAAAAAGCCAAATTTCAGAGTGTGCGACAAGCACTATTCCAGTGTTTGTTTTTAAACAATCTCTCCCTTACCTGAAAAGTAGACTCTGCTAGCTTGGAAGTGTGGATTCAGCCTGTCTGTATCCAAGGAGATTCTGAATAGACCAGCAGCTGCCTCCTCCCTGCCCACAGGGACTCGACTTCAGTTAACTTGCTCCTTATATACGTTCCTATTGGTAGTTGCATATGTTGTTGTGATAGGTTGCTGTTGGCTGGTCTTTCCATTGGTTTCTGGTTCCAGGGCTGGGGCTGTGATTGATGGATAGGGCTGATATTCTGATTGGTTACTGGTTCTAGGGCTGTGATTGGTGGATAGGGCTGAGATTCTGATTGGTTACTGGTTCTAGGGCTGTGATTGGTGGATAGGGCTGAGATTCTAATTGGTTATTGGTTCTAGGGCTGTGATTGGTGGATAGGGCTGAAGTTCTGATTGGCTACTGGTTCTAGAGCTGTGATTGGTGGATAGGGCTGGGAATCTGATTGGTTGCTGGTTCTGGGGATGGGGCTGTGATTGGTGGTCAGGATTAGGGGTATGAATGGTGATTAGGGCTGGGTCTCCCATTAGTTGTTTGAATCAGGGTTACAAAACTGATTGGTTAGAGTTAGGATAGGTTCCTATTGGCCTGTAGGTCTATTTAAGCCTAGGACTCGGGGCGTTGAGGCAAAGGGCGGAGAGGACAAGGGCAATTGTCTGTTTGGGCCTGTTCGGGACAGGGAGGGACTAGGGCCTAGTGCCAGAAATGCTGCCCAATTCTCAAATGACCAGGATTGATTTCAGTTCCTACACATCCGTCAACATGCAAACACATTATCTGTAAAGACATCCAACTCATGCATCCCAAACTGACAGCAGATAGATTGCAATGTCCCATCACCCAACACAATACCCATTATACAACACATATACATATATCCTCCACAACTACAACAGTCAAACACCTGCATTCTCACAACAAACACTACTCCGTCCACTCCCACTAACACAACCTGCCATCACCCACACAACACAAAACCACACTATACATTTCTCTCAGCCTTCAAGATACACACTCCCTGTTCATACTAACCAACAACACTATCCTCTGTTTGCTCCACACTGACCACCTTTCATCATAACATTGCCCAAACCTAGCCTTCCAACACACAAACTACAAACACCCTTCGCCTCTCTTCACCAATTACAGACAACCATACAATCCCCACACTTCACTCCACCACACATATTACCTCTTCCAGTCATCACAACTAACACTAACTCCCCTGACACACATCCATCCCCTCTTACACACCTCATATATTTATCTCCAAAACACATCAACACCCCCTCTAACATTCGAATTCCACTCACCAGCACTAACTCACATACAAATCCCTCACCAAAAACAACTACATCAATATCCCCTCTCACTATTCCACAAAAACAATACAGACCACACACATCAGCACATCAAATCAACACAAACTTTCATTATACTTATCGTCACACCCATTCCCACCCTCAGGACTACACAAAGAATACAAGTCCCGTCCTATCTTTACCTCTACTTTCTCACTCTTCACAAACACCTACCACAAGCACCCCTACCCAGCAACTTTCATTCACTCGCCTCTCCTCCATTGCACAATTTAGAGCCTTACATCATGATCCACATGCTCCTCCACCACCGCTAACCCATACTCCATCTACACTAAACAGACGCAAACACAATAAACAACATGCCACTCTTAACAACCTCACATCCCCTTGTCTATTACATAAGAAGACTACCCTACAAAAAACAGTACACTCTTCATGTCTCTCTTAGCCACCAAGTCCTCCACCCACACACACAGACCCAACAAAATGCCTCCTTAACCTTAAGAGGAACACTATATTGAAAAACAAGACTATTGTGACCCTCACACAGTTATCACAACTAACAACACTCCTGCTTCAAGCTCATATTATACTGCTTACCCTTCTCCTAAGCAAAACAACCCTACCACTAATACACCTTTTCTAAACTGCCAGCTCATAAATGCTCGATCACTCTCAAAAAACAAGCACCACATCTACGACCTACTCACAGACACACAACCTGACTTACTATTCAGAACAGAATCTTGGTTGGGAGATGACATGGCCCCAGTGTTGTACGAAGCCCTTCCTCCGGGCTGTCAAACCAACACACAAAACCATATAGACAAGATAAAAGGTGGACTAGCTAATTTATTCAAACAGGCAATAAACCTCAGTAAAACAGACATTTCCATACAAGGTTGTGAAGCCCTCCTCACCAGATGCCACCCTACTCCAACTTTCTCCTGTAACTTTCTCCTCCTTTACAGACCTCCACCTAACAACTCAACATTCCCAGATACTTTTCTAGATACAGTCTCAAACCTTATTACACTATACTCCAACCTATGCATTCTTGGGGATCTAAACATTTGGTTTGACAAACCCAATATGCCCGATCCAAAAGCTATCACCACTGGCCTACTCGCATTGAACCTACATCAGATTGTACACAATCCCACACACATCGCTGGACACATCCTAGATGTCACTTTTGCTAAGCCTGAACTAGTTACTGTTCATAGCATCACGCCAATCACATGGTCAGGCCACCATTTGATAACTTTCCAACATAAAACTCCACAAATCAACACACCCCACAACTACTTACATACATGCACCTATTGACCATGGCGCAAACTCAATTTTGATGACTTAGAAACACACCTAACAGCCAACACAAATCTAGATACAATTAATTCTGTTCCAAAAATTTATGAGTGGCTACAGGAAGCTTTTGATATCCTAATACCACTCAGAAAAACTAAACACGACAAAAGAAAGCCAACATCTTGGAGAAACACACAACTTAAAAAGATAAAGCAATAAATGAGAAAGTTGCAGCACACCTGGCTCAAAACAAACTACAGTCAAGACAAACTGCAGCTACACAAACTTAACAGAATATACAAATCATCAATCAAAAAAGCAAAAAAAGGTACTACTCAGACATAATTCAAAATACTAAATCTACAACCAAGGAATTTTATAAAATTCTCAATGAATTTCGAAAACCTAAATGCATGGAAAGAAGTCATCCCACTACTCGAGATTTCACAAACAAACTGACAACTCATTACACAACCAAGGCAGACACACTGGACTCCTATTTAAAACAGAAGAAAACCATCAGTACCAACCCCTTTCCTAAACTACCCTCTAAGAATAAACCAACCCAGCCTCCACAGTCCTTCCAACAAAAATCCCAAGGTGAATTTATGGATTTGGTCAAAGCAAGCAGGCCTTCCGGTTGCCCTTCTGATCCTTGTCCACCACAAATCTTCAAGAACATTCTTTTATCTACTTTTGCTGCCACACCTGTAAGAAGAATCATCAACAACTCTTTAACTACTGGAACTTTTCCTGTAGACCTTAAAAAGGCATACATACAACCGTTATTAAAGAAAACAAACCTAGACCCACAGGACCCCCAACAACTACAGACCAATCACAAATGGACCTTTCCTGGGCAAACTGATAGAAAGAACAGCATTCACCCAGATGTCACAATTCATTGAAGACAATACTATACTTTCAGACTTCCAAACTGGATTCCAACCAGGAAGAGGCACTGAATCGGCACTTATCGCAATCTGGGATGATCTTAAAAACACAGTCGACCACAATGGACTTGCTGCACTACTTCTCTTGGACCTCTCGGCTGCCTTTGATATGGTTGACCATGAAACCCTAATTCAAACACTCCACAAAGCCAGCATACAAGGGACTGCTCTTGACTGGATTACTTCCTATCTTCAAAAAAGATCTAATATCATCTACTCGCCCCCATTCTTGTCCAAACTCTACCTCACGAAAGCAGGGGTCCCCCAAGGTTCAATCATCTCACCTTTGCTTTTCAACATCTACATGATATCATTACCAGAACTGATCAATGATTTTCATCTCTCATGCTACAACTATGCAGATGACACACAAATACTACTTAATTTAGAATGCCCCAAAAACATTGAAAACTCAGAAATCTTCAGTTGCCTCAGAGCCGTTGATCAGTGGATGACCTGGAGCCATCTCAAACTAAATACCTCCATAACAGAAATACTCATATGTGGTGACTGGAAAAGTGTATGACCCACTGTGCGTCTGGCCTGACGATCTTGGACCACCACCTCAATTATCCAAGGAAGTTAAAAACCTTGGAATCACCATGGACTCCAAGTTAACTATGAATGCCCAAGTGGACAAATTAGCACGAACAAGCTTCATCACCTTGAAGACTCTATGACGCATCTTCCCCCATCTCGGATTTCCACACAAGGTGAAAGCTACTATCTCGCTTGTACTTTCTAAACTGGATTATGCCAATGGCCTCTACCATGGATCATCTCTATCTATTATGAAAAAACTACAACGTATTCAGAGCTCTGCAGCCAGTCAACTATTATATGTAAAGCCACAAGCCCACATTTCCCCTGCCTTGAGAGCAGTACACTGGTTACCCGTTGCCAGAAGATGCACTTTCAAGCTTTGTATCACCTAAAAGCTATACATGGAACAGGATCACTTTTTATCAGAAACAAAATAACCAAATACGTCCAACAAAGAAACCTCCGCTCAAGATTGGCACCCCGCCTTAGAACACCAACATACAAGAAAAAGACTATAGGTGGTACATCCTTCTCTGTTCAAGCAGCCAAACTATGGAATTCATTACCCCAACTATAAGAGCCACAGATAACTTTTTTGTCTTTAGAAAACGACTCAAGAGTTGGCTCTTTCCTTCATAACCACCATATTCAAACAACTACGGACTGCATATGCCAATGCTGATAAATATTTTTTCTGATTATGTGTATATTTCTAGTTATGTATAGTTCTTTAGAAATTATGTATCGCTACTATGTCATAACAATAGCTACACACACACTCTTTAAACCTGTTTAACTAAGTATATTTACCCATGGTTCTAAGTATGTATTGTATGTACATATATGTGTGCATATGTGTGTGTATTCATGTGTGTATACATATGTATATATTTATATATATGTATGTATGTGTGTATGTTGTTTTGTGCTTGGCATGTTTGTGGGTCATTGCATGGCTCCTGGGTGGGTTGTTATACTAGATATCTATGAATCCCTGCTCTCATCTTATATCACACTTATCTACCCATTATCATATGTCATGTCTCTATCAATCTATCCTCCATTCCCACTCTGACTCATCCCAAAACCATTCTACTACTTTCATCTCCTAAATAACTCTGCCTAAGCTCTTCCCCCCACTTCCACATCTAACTCACCAAACCTCACTTTACTACCATGACCTCCCAAACAACCCTACTAAATTCGCCCTCATTTATCTCACCCTGCTACTATGATCTCCCTAACCCCTTCCACAGACTCTTCCCTCCTCCATCCTCCTTTACTCATCCCAAGCCTAAATCCTATTACCATATGCTCCCAATTAACACTTCTGGATTCTTTCCTCCTCCACCCCTCCATTACTGCAGTCAATCTAACTAACAAACTCTCATATCCGTGGCTCAAATTAACTCATAATAATACTAAAACTGTACTCATATTTCCCGATACTAATCCATCACTAATTCTTGTTGGGTTCTAGAGTAGCATGGTACTCGCAGAAAAGCGCTTTTGACGCCTTTTCAGGGGTACTAAGCACTATATAAATACTATTACAATACAATACAATATAGTGGACGTGATCCGACCCTCTTCAGGAGGTGGGTGAGTTTATGAAGACCACTAAACAAGGACGCACAAAACTGTTTATTGTTTATTATGTAATCCTGATTGGGGCCCTGGTCAGGGGGCCCGAGCTGCATGTTCTGGCCTGAGATTTCCCCATGCTGTTTATTTGGATCAGCCCATATAGTTTGGTTGACGTTGAACCTGTTTGGACAGGGGGCTTTGCCCAGTTTGTCCTGAGGAGGGGGTGGACGTTGAAATGTTGGAAGGTTACTTGTTTGGGGTTGCAGAGATTGCATAGATACATTGAACAGTTTGATGTGTTTGGGGGCTTCTGGAGCACACGTGCTGGGATTGGGGACAGTACGGCAGGGCATTCAGACTATTTGTGGCTAATATGGCTCCGCAATCAAATTATAAATTGATGTCCTGGAATATCCGAGGCATACACACCATTTCTAGAAGGTATAATGTCTTTTCATACTTAAATAGGCGGGCATACATATGCGCTGCTACAAGAGACTCATCTAACGGCCCAGGAGGGGGCAGTGTTGCAACGGAGGTGGCGAGGACAGGCATACTATACTAGATACTCTGCCTTTGCTAGGAGGCTTCCCATCTGAGTGAGAGTGGGGATGCCTTTCCAATGTACAACACAAGTAATGGATCCCGAGGGAAGGTATTTAGTAGTGAGCGGGAGACTTGAGTGTAGTGACCTGACAATAGTTAGCATCTATGCTCCAAATGTGGAACAATGCTTGTTCACAACAAACCTGTCAGGGCAGTTGGCTAATTATTTGATGCACAATATACTGATTGGGAGGGACTTCAACTGTGTGGCAGATGTAGAGATGGATACCCTCTGTTGAGAGATGCACCAGCGAGGAGACTAGCGCAGACTTTCTCAGATTGGCAGGGGGAATAGGGGTAAGTGGACACAAGGTGAGCGAGTCATCCCCAAGACAGGGATTATTTCTATTTTTCTAACTCATATAACTTGCATGAATGCCTTGACACATTTCTGTGCTCCTGTGATGTTAATGGCACAGTGACGTACGCAGAATACTTGGCCCGTACGATCTCGGACCATAATCCCGTAATATTGAGCTGCGACTGGCACCAGCCCTGACCTGAGATACCCACCTGGAGGCTCAAACCGCTGATGCTTGAGGACCAAGTGGTCAGGGAGGAGTTAAAACAAGGTATAAATGATTATTTCAAGGAGAATGAAGGGATGGGCTTGAGCACGCAGGTAGAATGGGAAGCATTTAAAATTACTCTAAGGGGGCAATGTTTAGCGATGGGGATGGTATTGAGGAAGACCTTGGTGGCGGATGTACAGGTAGCTGAGGAGGTACTGCGCCAGATTGAGGGACCGAGGCCTGAGCATCTGGACATGCAGCAGCCTTTGTTAGGTAAGAAGGAGGAGGAAGCCACTAAAGTAGAGGGACTCAGATGCTTTGACTATTAGGGATATATGGCGCATGTGCCATAAAGCAGGCACCTTGTTTGCCTGGTTGGCCAATCCAGCAAAGACAGGGATCCCAATCCCAGAGCTAGAAACGGAGGAAGAGGACCAAGAATTTAGGCAACAGGAGATTAATGGTTGTTTCCTTAGATACTGTACTCAGTTATACCGGAGCACAAGCACCTGGGAGGTAGAAGCAGGGTGGCGTATTTAGACTCTGTGGATCTGTCACAGCTAACACCCAAGGAGGCTGAGGAATTGAGGGTGGATATCACACAACAGGAGATCAAAGCAGCCATAAAGGGTATGAAAGGGGGAAAAACCCAGGGACAGGTGGGTTTTCAGTGGAATGGTATGTGACGTATGCAAACCAATTGGCACCCAAAGTTGAGAAACTTTACAACAAAGCCAGAACAGTGGGCCGACTGCCTGACACTACTCGAGAAGCATTGATAGTGCAATCATTGAAACCTAGCAAACCTCCCTGGGACTATAAAGCCTATCGGCCCTTGTCGATGTTAAATGTCGATTTTTAAAATTCAAATACTGGCCATGCATTTAGTTTCCCATATGCCACAGCTGGGTGCACCCAGACCAGGCTGGGTTTATTTCTGAACATAGCACTTTCCTCAACATTAGACGTCTACTCTCCATTCTGGACTAGAGATCCCCGGATTATAGGGGGGCGGTGATCATGACTGTGGATATAGAAAAGGCGTTTGATAGGTAAAGTTGCACTATCTGTATGCAGTGATGACATGAATGAGGCTAGGGAGTGGCTTTATGGCTTGGACTAGGTTGTTGTGCACAAAGCCAACAGCACGTGTGCGAACGAATAAAGTAATCTCACAAAGCTACAGGGTGGAGAGGGGGATGCAACAAGGGTGTCCTCATCCAACCTGCTGTTTGCTTTAGCCGTGGAGCCTCTGGCAGCTAGGGTGTGACTGGGAACACTCTACAGAGGACTGAAAGTGAAGTGGCATTGGCATAGAGTAGCATTATATGCGGATGACATGTTGCTATTTCTACAAGATGCTAAGGGGGAGCTAGCTGGGGCTAGGATCATGCTGGAGGAGTTTGTGAAATTATTGGGCCCCAAAGGTTGTGGAATTGGCACCACCCGCCAGGTGACCTACCCCCATTGCAGTGGGCCCCAAGATGTGTGTCTTACTTGGGTGTTAGGATATACCATGATTGAGTGGATTTATTAGAAGGAAATGTGGGCAGTGCCCTCACAGCCCTGGAAACTAGCATAGCATTTTGGCCAGCCCTCCCACTATCAGTCATAGGTAGAATAGTGCTGCTGAAGATGACTGCCCTTCCTCGTCTCTTACATTTCTTTGGGGCACTGCCCTTGTGGATACCCTGGGTGACTTTCAGGGCATTAGACTTAACAGTGATATCATTCATATGGGGCTCCACCCGCAGACAGGTCGCACTAACTACATTGCAGCATCCAGTGGAAGAGAGAGGACTGACGGTGCTGCATTTTGAGGGATACTATCTGGCGGCCCAGTTGCAGTGGTTTGTCCAATGGTTGGTGGGGAGACAGGGACGGGAGTGGGGGGGCTCATTTATACCAGGGTTGACTGACTTAACACAAATACTAATGGGTGTCAAGCTACTTCAGCGACTGATACTGAGCAACTCAGAGTGATTACAAGATGCTAGGGAAGGTGCCTACGATGAGCCTGGGTCAGAGTGCCCTACTTACCAGCCCTGCCGGTAACGATGCTGGAAGCCCTTCCTCATGGGGGGGATTGAAGAAACCTGGCGGTTTGGGTAGAGGCAGGGGTTTCCACTCTGGGGGGCCTCTATAGGAATGGGGAATTGCTCTCATTTGAAGAATTTAGAGTGGACTATGATATTCCTAGGGGGCATGTCCTCTTGTATAATTTGGCTACTACGGCGATACATCGTAGAAATGGTTCTGTTGAGCCACTGGTGATGACCAGTTGTGGATATCTAGCCCTCTTCTCAGGTACTGTTAAAATGGTTTCCAATCTGTACAAGGCTATAGGAGAAGATCACCACCAGCCACTTGAAAAGCTAAAGGCCAAGTGGGAGGAAGATTCGGGTACCCCGATATCGGAGGCAGCCTGGGGTGCCATACTCAATAGAATGCCCAAGGTCTCATGGAATGCTAATTTTAAACTCATTAATTTTTACGTGCTGCAGAGAGCATACTTGATCCAGAGCGTATACAACAGTACTTGCAAGTGGAGGAGGCAAGTTGCCCCAGATGTGGGGAAAATGGGGCACTGCTGCTCCACGTGTCATGGAACTGCCCTCAATTGCATCAATACTGGGAGGGATTCACGGAGCAGCTGACCTCTGCATTAGATGGGTCCATCCACTGCACTCCGGGGCACTGTCTGTTGAGCTGGTTTACTCACTGTTGAAAAAACAGTGACCAGTAGGTTTCAGGATTTGCCTTTCCTACTGGTGAAGCATGAACTAACACGTAATTGGAAAACAGTGGGGGGCCTGACTATCACAATGGCGTAAAGAACTGGAAAAATGGCAAACAATAGAGGGTGCAATATTATTAAGGGAGTCAAAAAGGGGGATTGGGTGACTGGAGAGCGCACAGGAGACCATAGTGGCTGACTTTCAG
Organism: Pleurodeles waltl; assembly: GCF_031143425.1. NCBI lineage: Eukaryota > Metazoa > Chordata > Amphibia > Caudata > Salamandridae > Pleurodeles > Pleurodeles waltl. The sequence continues at coordinate 612,492,070 of NC_090444.1, read as the reverse complement.
GTGGCCATGGTAGATGAGGCCGTCTCATCTTTAGAATAGTCTTGCCTGGCAATAGCTGATGCTGATACAGGGTGACCTCCACGGGAGGAGGGTTTGTTCTCCTAATTCCAGCTGAATACTGATGGAACTATCATGAATATCGAACACATGACGCACCCTGAAACCCTTTCAGATGAGGACTGTTTTATTACCTTATTGTCGAGACGGGGCCACTCACCTGAAAAGCAGGATGTCTGCAGGGGTGATGGTATGCCCCCGACCTCCTGGAACATCTCTTGGCACTTCCTGGTGGACACAGAAACCCCAGAAGGTGTCCCAAAAGGAAAGGGGGTGCGGAAAAGAAAGAGACAAAACACTGCCACGTCTTGCCGGTCCAGCCAGGCACCCTGTATCTTCGGGGGGCAGGTCGTTGTTGACAGCGTGATAGTAGAGTTAGTGCACTCAACTTCCTTGAAACTGAATCTCTCTCTCTGATGTGGGCACGGGAGCGTTAGAAGAACACTGGGATGCTCCAGCACTTTTCTTGGATTATAATAACTGTTGGCACAATTACTAACACTGCATTACCAAAAACCCAAACTGAGTACAATAACAATAAGTACTGCGACACTAGGGCTGGCTTCACAGAGATTCACTGTTGTACACTACAATTAGAACTGTGGTTGCACTTATCATGCTCAAGAAAGACAAACAAGGGCACTAATTATATCACATATAACTTTCCTGTATGCATAGGGTTAAACTAAAAGGAACAAAAACAATCCAAGAAATACAAAGGACCACTCAGGGTTTAAACAGTTAGGATGGCACAGTTTGGTTTGATTTCACTGTGTGTGTGAAAAACCCTTCAAAAGCAAATTCCTCAAACCTGAAACACGGGCATGAATGACACAATTTAAATCCAAGAGTTATGCTATTAGAGAAAGAAAAGTCACGTAAATGCTCTTTTAAAATTGCACTGTCACTTTTTGTAGTACTTGAGCTCAAGCAGATATCCTGAAGTACATTTAGGCAATTAACTACAATAATAATGTAGAATGTTCAGAAATGCATTTATCTCTTCAAGATAACCACTCTGCCAAAATACGAGGTCTGAAATACGCCAACTGTTCCAGGAAAGCGCAGCGCTCAAAGACCAAATTCCCTTGAGAATACTAGTCACTTAGCTGCAGTCTTTTCCAGAGTGCTGGAGGAATGCCTAGTGTCAGCTGGTACAGGAATGTAGAAAATAATTGCCTCAAAAGTCCTGAATACGAGGATGACAGCAGGAGCTGGACTGCCAAATCAGATGTTGAGATCAGGAAGCAAAACAAAGCCAAGCAGGAAGGCATGCTTCACTCTGCTATTTATAGCCAATCAGGAAAGCAGTTGAGTTTCCACATGTGGATGAGTCACCAAACCCAATTAGAAGCACATGTCTACACCACACCCAATTGGAAGCACATGTCTACACCTGCTCACATTAGCAAACAAGCATTGGTAAAACAACTATTGATAAAACCAATTGTGTAACACAGCACATTATGGCCCTCATTCTGACCTTGGCGGTCTTTTCGCAAGACCGCCGAGTTACCGCCGCGGTAAAGACCGCCGACCGCGGCGGTATGCCGCTGCGCGTATTCCGACCGCTGGGAGCGTTCTGCCGGAAAACCGCCAGCAGCCACACTGGCGGTCGGCGGGAAAGTGGAGACTGGTCAACCTCCACCGCCACGCCAGCAGAACACCGCCCCCAGAATTACGACCCACATTTCTGTGTGCCGGTCTTCTGTTGGCGGTCTTCTGTTGGCGGTCACGTCCCTATGGCTCCCGTCGCCTCCCGGAGGACCAACGCACAAGGTAAGTTGATCGTCTGTGAGGGGAGGGGGTGGGGGGGTGTTGTGTGATGTGTGCGTGCATGGGGGTGTGTAGAGGGGGTGTGTGAGTGCGTGCATGCGGGCGGGGGGTGCTGCTGTGCCTATGGGCAATGTGTGTAGTTCGGCGGGTGCGCATGTTGGCATGTATGTGTGCGGGTATGTGTCCCCGTTGTGTATGTGTGTGTGTAGGGGGTGTGCATATGTGCATGTTGGGGGTGCGTGCATGTCGGGGTGCGTGTATGTGCATGTCGGGGTGGGGGGGGCAGGGGGTTCGTACCACCTCTGGGGGGGTGGAGGGTGTGGGGGGAGGACTCGTGGGGGGTAGTGGGGGGTGGGGGAGACCCCTATCAGTGCCAGGGAAGGAATTCCCTGGCCCCGATAGTGCCTACCGCCATGGTTCGCATGGCGGTTCCCGACCGCCAAAAACCGCGGCGGTAAGCAGGGTCATGATACGGTTGGCGGTCTTGGGTCGACCGCCGGGCCGGAGTGCGCAAACTCCAGCCCGTCGGTCATGACCGCCGTGGCGGTCGGAGTGGGAAAGTGGCGGTCGATCGCGGCGGTGACCGCCGCGGTCAGAATGCCATTTTTTGGACCGCCGGTCTGTTCGCGGTCCGACCGCCGCCTCTCCGCCGACCGCCAAGGTCAGAATGAGGGCCTATGTTTACTTAGAAACATGAAGGTTTAACCAAGAACAGAGAAATTATTTAACCCTAATCCCTGGGGATACTGACAGATAACACAGGAGGCACCTTGGGGATTCCTGACACTTATATTAGATGCAATTGAGGGGGGATGGATGTGTAGTTGGGGGTTTGTTCTTGCTGTTGATTGCTGAAGGCTGGTGGAGAGCATCACTGGTAGTGGATGTATTTATATGAATATGTATGCAAGGTACAAAAATGTATACTCATGATACTGCTACCTAATTTTCTAAGTGAAATGAATGATGTAATAATGAGCCCTGCTGGGCCTTCTGCTTTATTGAAAACCAATAAAACTTGTTTAAAAAAAATAGATACTTTCCCATTAGTAGATACATCATAAGCCTCCTTCAAAAGTATATACAGTGATGCAAAATTAACTTTGTGTATGTAGCGGGATTGCTTTACACGAGACCCTTTTAAACATTGTCCAACTTTACCCTCACTGGTAACACTGGCTTCAAATAGAATATCGGCCCAGCCACTACCATCAAGCTAATCTAAAATTCCAAGGAATTACATTTCAATGTGTAATGCTCCCATCATGACTACCATTTTGTCTTCCTTATACAGTTCTGGAAGTAACCACTGTAATTGTTTAACTGTTGCTTAAACTGGTTGATGTCATGTCACCATTGGAGTTTGATTAGTATTAATTGTGGCCAGTGTACGCTTTAGTATAGCACAGCAGTGACGTACCATCTAAGGATAATTTATTCACTCATTTAATAAAGGTAGCAATACATTATGGCTTTTTGTGACAGAACCACTCCTGTTGGGGTGGAAAGCAGTCCAACTGGGGTGGCTTATATTGATTACATTATGGCGATTAAGAGTTTGAATCATCTGCAGCCATTTGTCTGACATAGATCATTATGAATAGGAGGAGGCTGGAAGGCATTGATATTACTTACAGGTACATTTGGTTGTTTTTTGTCATTGTACATGGTAACTGCAAATACCACTCTGGTAGGGATGACGTACATTTCTTGGTCCACTCATTTTCTTTGATTTTTAAGAAGGATGATATACCCTGTGCATCTGATTATCTCTGTATCAGAGATATGGCTATTCTGTGTAATGAGAGAGTAGATGAAAATGACGAGGGAGTTTGATCAATATTGTCTTTTGCAGCACAAGTGAAAGTGGAGAGTTGAAGGTCTGTTGGACACACAACCCTGTCATTGCAGGATTGCTTACATTGGGGCATATTTACAAGAGAGTGGTGCATCATAAATGATGCACCACTTTTCTTGTGTCCTATTGCGCCTCCCCCTAATGACACCATGTGTGGGCTGTATTTACAATACTGCACACCATGGCGCACTTTAGGCCTGTAGCTTTAAAAAATGTTGACGCCGTGGTGGCGCTATGGTAGATTAGCGCCAAAAATGATGGCGCTAATCCACCAAAGTCAAGGGAGGCCCATTGAGTACAATGGGAGCATCAATTTAACACCTGCCTAAGGCATGTGTTAAAAATGACGCTAAAAATGGCACAGTGAAATCTCGTAAATTTCACTGCACCATTTATGTGGGTCTCCTTACGGGGGAACGCCCCCCTTTCAAACATTAGGCCTGGCACAAGCATAATGCAGGACAAGGGGTTACAAAGTGGTGCAATGCTTGCAGTGCGCCAATTTGTAAATATGGCGTGATGAAAGTACCTTCTTACCGCCACATTAGCATAAAAAATGATGCTAATGTGGTGCAAGGAGGCGCAAGAGGCTTGTAAATATGCCCCTAAAGGACATATTACTCTAAATTATGTACAACTATGCCATTTCTTACCACCATGAGTGTGCCATATTTACAAAATGGTGCAGCATGGTGGTAAAAAAAGGCTAGCACTAAAGAAATGATGAAACAAGGTGGTTGATGCTTAGCGACGCACATCTGAAACCAAGAAACAAAAAACAACAAACCCAATAGTATGTCGTCAGCAAGTCCTGTGGCGGGTGCCAGCCTGGTGCAGAGAAACCCAACCACCGAGGGTTTCAAGGTGCACACACACAGAGGTGGATGGCGACAACCACCTCTGTCGAGCGCTGTAGGTTACAAAATCTAAGAAAAGAGCAAACCGGAGCACTCCAAACTAAGAGAGTCCATAAGTCGGGTGACTTAGTGTGGAAAAGTTTAATCCTCAGTAATTGGTCGTTGAATCATAGTTCAAAATTGTTTGAATCCACATATGAGAAAGTATATAGCAGGTTACAATAACAAACTGACTCCTCAGAATGAACAGGCATAGATGAGCAACAAAACAGCCAACACGTGTTTCGTCCTCTCGGACTTTTTCAAGGCTCTAGGTATACTTTTTAGGTAAAGAATGGCTGATGGTGTTCAGTTAGAAACCCCACAAAAATGCCAAAAAGAAGGCACGAGGTAGAAAAATGCAGAAGTCAGGACATGCGAGTCCTCAGAGCGACCCCAATCAGCCCAGTACAAGCCAGGATGTCTAGACAGACTCCAAGGAGAAGGAGAAACGGAAGTGTAGGTTCAGTGAGGAGGAGAATCAGATCATGATCACAAAGGTAACTGAGCCCTAATACCAGCTGTTTGTCACCACTAAATTGGCAATAAGTAGGAAGGATGTCCTATGGCAGTCCATAGTTGAGAAAGTCAACAGTGTGGCAGAGGTGAAGAGGACTGTGACCATTTGTAGGAAGCGCTGGCATGACTGCATGCGCAGAATGAAAGAGAGACTGTTCAGCAACCGAAAGGCAGCATTGCAGACCGGAGGGGGAAGTTCTGCACCCCTGGAGGACCTGGATGAGCTGGAGGAGATGGTGGCAGTGGTCATCCCAGAGGAGTTGATTACTGGAGTCCAGAGGCAGGACACTGCAGCACATGAAGAGCAACAACAAACACAGGGTAAGTTGCAGCGCGGGGCAATGTTGTAAATAACTCATGGCACAAAGGGGAGACACATTGGTGGCACTCTATGCATGCAAAAGGGTTGCAAGGGAGAAACAGTAATTGTGAAACACATGTAATGTGCACTGACCCCCCGCACCCCTGCACACAGGCCACCCTCACAACATTGCCTTCAATGTATCAACTGAACCATTTGGCAATGTTTAACTCTCATTGGCCATCATCTACCAGGCCTGTTGTGGAGGGTGGGCCATCAAGGGCAGGGATACACCTTCCTGCACCACTGGGAAAGGGCACTAAAGTAACTTGCACACAACATACGGGGAATTTCTGTCATTACAGTCTGTGCTGGTGCACAATTTGCTTCCATGTGCTTAAGCAGGCACACCTGCACCATGCTGGAAGGGTGCCTGTAATTTGGGGATGATTGCTGTTGTGCATCAAGAGACACCTTCTTGCACAACATCAGGCACAAGTGGTGTTTCGTCTCACTATGTGTGATGTACAATGCAGCACATAGAGTATCATGACATTACTGGTACAAACAAAGATTACACTCAACCTCATGTCACTACTATGCAAACCCTGAGGTGGTGTATGAAACTGCAGGATTCCCAGATGTGAAAATCTGGGAAGTCTCCTAAGTTGGGTGGGTTACATGTGTGTTTTGTGGGAACGCCCCAAGCAACACACAAGAAATTACAACTACATGCAGTGTGAGGTATGAAAGGGGCACAAAATATTAGGCCATCAAAAGCCCCACAAGGTACCTTCCTTGGCCTAGTAAATATGGACTGGCGCTCTGCCACACTGGAGTGTAACACAACAATTATGCTCTCTTAGGGCAGTGTGCAGTCAGTGTCTGGGAAATGCGGCCCATTGTTAAACATGCATGATTAAATCATGCAGTGCAGTACAGCAGCCCAGCCTGCTGCGCTATTCTGCATCCTCTTGAATGTGCTGGGATGTGTAGTTGTCACTAACCTGCAATGCATCCCTGGAGTAGCCTTGGAGATGCCTAACACCAACACTGACACACATTGAGCATGGTGCCTGTGTTGCAGGGGTGCCTGTGTTGCAGGTATGATTGCACATATGCAGAAAGGGACACATCCTGCACCATCAACAATCAGGAATGCTGTCTTCCACTTCCAATGTTTGTTGCCATTGAAAGATGGAAAAAAAAGGACCAACAGCAATGTTGGTCATATGTTGCACCACTAAAATGCCACCCCTGGGGCAGTGAAGCAACCTGAGGCATTCACACACTGACATGTTTCACAATGTTTCAGCTCCTTATGCCAACTCATGTGTGTTGTAACAGTGATGCAAGGGGAAGAACTGTCCACATGCATTCTCCTTGTCATCTCATTGCATTGCGGAGTCTTCAAATGAACTACCCAACATATAACACACACCACCTTCCACCTCATCCAGAGCCCTCAACTCCCAGGACCCAGACATCATCTGCCAAAATGCAGCAGAAGGAGTCGGGCGGGAGCTGACACAGCAGGTGGGGATAGAGACCATGGTGGGCAGCCTAGCGGGAGTCCATAGGTGCCTCAGTTGGATTTAGGACAACTCTGCTGCCATCAGAGACACCCACTCTCCGCTACTTGAACTCCAGCAGCCCTGGCCAACATAGCTGGTGTCCTGCGGCAGAGACTTGAACAATCGCCCTCCCAAAGTGGCACCAGTGTGAGTGTCAACAGGTTGGGGGCTATCCAAACTGTCCTGGAGTCAATGCAGTGGATGCCGAGCTCCGTCAGTGACAATCTGGCTGCCTACCACCTTGATGTAGCTGCTGCGCGAAACCAGATGTACCTCCTTGCTGCAATGATGCCTTTCATCTTTCCACACATGACAGCTGCCAGGACCTTCAAATCCACATCTCCAGCCCCTGATGTGTGGCTGCCCTCCTCAACTTGAACACCAGCACCACCCATAGCATGGGTGGCACTGCACACATCAAAGGATGAAGATTTGAAAGGAACAACATTGATCCGAAAAACCAGCCAATAGCTACAGTCTGTGGCACATGGGCTGTTTCTCTTTTGCTCTGTGTGTAAGAATATGCCAGTGTAACAAATGATATCAACGTCCACTCTTCACTCTCCCACTGTTAACCAATCACACATGTGAACTGTCATTGGAACCAACTCCTACCTATTGGCAATGTGATCACCTCCTCACTGATGCACTCCTCTCCTACACATGTCTCATGACATGTGGGCCCCCTTGGACTGTGTCTGGATTTCAATGGTTTGTGGTCTCTCATGGGGTTAGTCTCCTGTGTACTGTACAGTACAACCAATTGCATTATTTCACCTGCAAATAAATCAACTCTAAAGATCAATTGTCTTGAATCTGTGTCTGAGGCAGTGACTGTGTGAACTTTATGAATTTTGAGAAGCCTATAAATTGAGGGACTTATGTACCAAAAAAATAGGGCAGAGCGGTGTTGCAAGCAATGTAGCTGTAATGAGCTGCATCATAACTAAACCATTCAGTGACATGCTTCATCATCAGGCTTTGCTCCTCGTCAGGCCGGCACTGCAATGCCTGACGGGCCCCTTCGTGGGGGCTCTTTACAGGAGATCTTTTAAAGTTACTTGCCAATGGTGAATGCAGTAATGTGGGATTGGTGAGGTAAACTGTTAAAATTGAATAGAGGGACCATATAATGGAATATGTATTAAGGATATGGGCCTCTGTCAAGATTAAAAACAAAGAAAGGTAAGGGGAAATTAACAGTAATGTCTATTTTTCCCTACTCATATGTAATGTCTTATTTTGAAAAAACTTATCATTCGGGGATATAGTATGTGGAGGGCAGGGCTGGGGATTCCTACCCTGCCCAAAAATTGGAAAGGTCAACATGTTTCTCGCTAAATTAGTCTGCAAAGATCTAAATACGATTCATCAGGACCAAAAAAGATCATACCTAATCCTCACTGATACGATAAACTAAATTGGTTAAGTGGAACAGGAACCTAAAAAGAGGGGAAAAAAGGGTTGTTAAACAAACCATAGTCTAATAACACAGAGTGCAAAACAATATATGCCAGTGAAAATAAAACCACACTAGTAGAAACAACTAGTGATGTTCTCTACAACCATGAAGATGTGTGGGTGTACGCTTCTAGATATCAAAAACTAAAATAGAAACATGCTTACCCTCCTCAAATTCAAGGATGGGCCCCTAAGGGATAGCGACGGGCATGTGTGATCCAGCAAATGTAATAATCTGCATCCGTGGAGTCAAAGGCAAGGGATATACTCATGTGGATGTCTTATTGACTAACTCATAGGATTGTATTAATAATAGGCTACACATCTGTATGCATATAGTAATCCATAAAAGAGTATATAAATGAATGACAACTAATGTAGTTAGATACTATGCCTATGATGTAAAAAAACCCATCTGGTAGGGTACTGGGACGAAAAAAATATTCTGACATTAGTAATCTAATGAACCAAAGTAAGGGTTATCTAGGTTGTAGGTACTCATGTGGATTGAAGAGAGAGATTGAAAATCCCTGTCAGTAAACTGTTGAGATACTAGTACAGGCAAGGGTGGAATAGTCAGTTAAATGGCTGTAGTCAGCCTTCATCTGGATAAAAGGTAAATTACAGCTCCCACCAAGTCATAATTAGCAAAAGCATCTCTCAAAATCGATTAATGTTACAGATGTTTTCAATGTCTCAATATTCTACAATTGGACAGCTCCCACCAAGGGGCATAACAAAGTATACACTGATATATATGTACTTCATCTGGTAGCCATAGTCCCACCAACCAAAGTAAGCATCAAGTAATGGTGGCGGTTATCGGTAAATCGAGTGAAAGCCTACCCAAGCCCTCGAGAGCTAGTATTTGAAACATATCAAGTGTAATATGAGAGGGGTCCGATCTGTGAGTAATGGCCTGGGGGCAATAATAACAACACCCGGAATCTTGTACTTCTACCAATGCCTCCAAAGCCTGATTGACAGCTCCCACCAAGCGACATACAAATATAAATTTACAAATGTGCATCACGAGGTATCTTTTATCAAGGCAACCAAAATGTGTATCTAGTAATGGTGGTGGTAATTATTTATACGGACACATACCTCCCCAAACCCTAAAGGGTTTTGTTTTAAGTATGCCAGGCGAGACAGTGATTCATAAGACGGGCAAGTGCCCAAAAGGTTTAATTCCAAGGCTGCCAAGTGTAAAATGGGTTAGGTCCGGCCCATAGATATCTGCTCTGGACTGAGGGCAAGAAACTTACTTGCACTTGGATCCTTCGGTATTGCATAATAAATCTGTATTTAATCCAAAGGATGCCCCACAGCTAACTGCTGTACTAAGTGACAAAACAAAAAAGAAGGGCTTGCGTGGTGGAACATTTAATGATGGTCCTGTGCATAGTACTCCCATATAAGTTACAAAAGAAAGGATGTACAGTTCCACAATGAAGGTGATTGATTTCAACCTAATTTAGGGGAAATCAACTGTTCCCTGGGAGTATTCAAACTCAGGAACAAGGTAACAATTGAAGTCCTAACTTTTGAAATAGGAGTACTCCACGAGATTGGACAATTACAGCCTACCCAGACTTTTCAAAATCTATCCAATGATGAGAGACAAGCTCTCCTCTCCCTATCTCAGGATCCAGACATTACTATTAAACCTGCAGACAAAGGAAGAGCTATTGTGATCTTGGATACCACCTTTTACAGACTGGAATGTATGAGACTGCTTAGTGACACCTCACACTATGAACACATAGGCCCTCATTATGACATTGGCAGTAAATCCGGCTTACCGCAGCAGTGACGGACGCCAACATACCGCCGTGGTGGCGAGTATCCGTTCGTCATATTATCACACACACACACCCCAATCCGATAGAATACTGCCACATACACAAATCTGCCAGCCCAAAGGTCAGTGATGAAGTGGCGGTCTTAACACCCACACCGTTACGCTAGAAAAACAACACCCACCACATTATGACCCACGAATCGCCATGGCAGACATTCAAAGGCGGTAAACCATTGGCGGTACACACCGCTGTGCTCAGAATGGACACCCACATAAAAAACACTACATTGGCCAATACTAAAAACACACACCTGACACCCATACACACGGCATACCGACACACTCACACCACTATAAAACACACACCCACAGTACCCACAACCCTTTACAAACAACAAGTACTGCCAGGAGATTTACACGAACAGCACAGAAACAACCAGACACACACACCACTTATACCCATACATCCCTCACGCACCCCACCACATTACTCAACACATTCTCACCAACACACACCACACAACACCCATGTCCCCACAAAGGCAACCCCCTTTCACTGATAAGGAGTTAAAGGTCATGGTGGAGGAAATTGTAAGGGTAGAGCCACAGCTGTTTGGAGCATAGGTACAGCAAATATCCATTGCAAGGAAGATGGAGCTATGGCGGAGAATCGTGGACAGGGTGAACGTCGTGGGACAACATCCAAGAACAAGGGACGACATCCGGAAGAGGTTGAACAACCTACGGGGGAAGGTACGTTCCATTGCAACAATGCACCAACTCACCATACAGAGGACTGGTGGTGGACACCCACCTCCTCCCCCACAGCTCACAGCATGGGAGGAGCAAGTCTTGGCACTACTACATCCTGAGGGACTCACTAGAGTAGCCGGAGGACTGGACACTGGTAAGTCAACATTTACTACTTATCACCCACATACCTGCATGCCATCTCACCCCCTCACCCTCACTCCCATCACTCCACTCCATCCCACACACTGAACCTACACATATGACTAACCACAATGCTAACAGGACCAGAGGGACTACAAATCCCAGACTGCTTTGTGGCCCCAGAAGGCGGCCATCTTGTGCATCACCTGCTCCCACTTGCCAGATCCAACGAGCGCTATAAAGCGTGAGGGGGCATACCGCAGCGCAGGACACGCTAACAGGACCAGAGAGACTACATATCCCAGACTGCTTTGTGGCCCCAGGAGGTGGCCATCTTGTGCATCACCTGCGCCCACTTGCCAGATCCAACGAGCGCTATAAGGCGCGAGGGGGCATACCGCAGTGTGGGAATGCGCTTACAGGACCAGAGGAACTACATATCCCAGACTGTTCTGTGGCCCCAGGAGGCTGCCATCTTGTGCATCACCTGCTCCCACTTGCCTGATCCAACGAGCGCTATAAAGTGCAAGGGGGCATACTGCAGCGCTGGACGCGCTAACAGGACTACATATCCCAGACTGCTTTGTGGCCCCAGGAGGCGGGCATCTTGTGCATCACCTGTTCCCACCTGCCAGATCCAACGAGTGCTATAAAGCGCAAAGGGGCATACCGCAGCACGGGACGAGTGCAGGACATGCCTGTAGGAGGCTGGACTGGCTTGTAGTGAGTACCAAGGGGTACTTGCACCTTGCACCAGGCCCAGTTATCCCTTATTAGTGTATAGGGTGTCTAGCAGCTTAGGCTGATAGATAATGGTAGCTTAGCAGAGCAGCTCAGGCTGAACTAGGAGACGTGTGAAGCTACTACAGTACCACTTAGTGTCATATGCACAATATCATAAGAAAACACAATACACAGTTATACTAAAAATAAAGGTACTTTATTTTTATGACAATATGCCAAAGTATCTTAGAGGGTACCCTCAGTGAGAGGATAGGAAATATACACAAGATATATATACACAATAGCAAAAATATGCAGTATAGTCTTAGAAAACAGTGCAAACAATGTATAGTTACAATAGGATGCAATGGGGAAACATAGGGATAGGGGCAACACAAACCATATACTCCAAAAGTGGAATGCGAACCACGAATGGACCCCAAACCTATGTGACTTTGTAGAGGATCGCTGGGACTATTAGAAAATAGTGAGAGTTAGAAAAATAACCCTCCCCAAGACCCTGAAAAGTGAGTGCAAAGTGCACCAAAGTTCCCCTAAGGACAAAATAGTCGTGTTAGAGGGAAAATGCAAGGAAAACACAAATCAGCAATGCAACAACGATGGATTCCTGACTGAGGGTACCTGTGGAACAAGGGGACCAAGTCCAAAAGTCACAAGCAGCTCGGAGATGGGCAGATGCCCAAGAAATGCCAGCGGTTGGTGCAAAGAAGCTCTTACTAGGCTGAAGAACTGTGAATACTGCAGGAACGACAAGGGCTAGAGACTTCCCCTTTGGAGGATGGATCCCCCACGCCTTGGAGAGTCGTGCAGAAGTGTTTTCCCGCCGGATGGACGCCAACAAGCCTTGCTACACGCAAATCGTGCGTTTGGCGTTTTTGGACGCTGCTGGGGCCCAGGAGGGACCAGAAGGTCGCAAATTGGACCTGCAGAGAGAGGGGACGTCGAGCAAGACAAAGAGCCCTCACTGAAGCAGGTAGCACCCGGAGAAGTGCCAGAAACAGGCACTACGAGGATGCGTGAAACGGTGCTCGCCGAAGTTGCACAAAGGAGTCCCACGTCGCCGGAGACCAACTTAGAAAGTCGTGCAATGCAGGTTAGAGTGCCGTGGACCCAGGCTTGGCTGTGCACGAAGGATTTCCGCCGGAAGTGCACAGGGGTCGGAGTAGCTTGCAAAGTCGCGGTTCCCAGCAATGCAGCCCAGCGAGGTGAGGCAAGGACTTACCTCCACCAAACTTGGGCTGAAGAGTCACTGGACTGTGGGAGTCACTTGGACGGTGTCGCTGGATTCGAGGGACCTCGCTCGTCGTGCTGAGAGGAGACCCAAGGGACCGGTAATGCAGCTTTTTGGTGCCTGCGGTTGCAGGGGGAAGATTCCGTCGACCCACGGGAGATTTCTTCGGAGCTTCTGGTGCAGAGAGGAGGCAGACTACCCCCACAGCATGCACAAGCAGGAAAACAGTCGAGAAGGCGGCAGGATCAGCGTTACAGAGTTGCAGTAGTCGTCTTTGCTACTATGTTGCAGGTTTGCAGGCTTCCAGCGCGGTCAGCGGTCGATTCCTTATCAGAAGGTGAAGAGGGAGATGCAGAGGAACTCGGCTGAGCTCATGCATTCGTTATCTAAAGTTTCCCCAGAGACAGAGACCCTAAATAGCCAGAAAAGAGGGTTTGGCTACCTAGGAGAGAGGAAAGGCTACTAACACCTGAAGGAGCCTATCAGCAGGAGTCTCTGACGTCACCTGGTGGCACTGGCCACTCAGAGCAGTCCAGTGTGCCAGCAGCACCTCTGTTTCCAAGATGGCAGAGGTCTGGAGCACACTGGAGGAGCTCTGGACACCTCCCAGGGGAGGTGCAGGTCAGGGGAGTGGTCACTCCCCTTTCCTTTGTCCAGTTTCGCGCCAGAGCAGGGGCTAAGGGGTCCCTGAACCGGTGTAGACTGGCTTATGCAGAATTGGGCACATCTGTGCCCAACAAAGCATTTCCAGAGGCTGGGGGAGGCTACTCCTCCCCTGCCTTCACACCATTTTCCAAAGGGAGAGGGTGTCACACCCTCTCTCAGAGGAAGTTCTTTGTTCTGCCATCCTGGGCCAGGCCTGGCTGGACCCCAGGAGGGCAGCTGCCTGTCTGAGGGGTTGGCAGCAGCAGCAGCTGCAGAGAAACCCCAGGAAGGGCAGTCTGGCAGTACCAGGGTCTGTGCTACAGACCACTGGGATCATGGAATTGTACCAACAATGCCAGGATGGCATAGAGGGGGCAATTCCATGATCATAGACATGTTACATGGCCATATTCGGAGTTACCATGGTGAAGCTACATATAGGTAGTGACCTATATGTAGTGCACGCGTGTAATGGTGTCCCCGCACTCACAAAGTTCAGTGAATTGGCTCTGAACAATGTGGGGGCACCTTGGCTAGTGCCAGGGTGCCCTCACACTAAGTAACTTTGCACCTAACCTTTACCAGGTAAAGGTTAGACATATAGGTGATTTATAAGTTACTTAAGTGCAGTGTAAAATGGCTGTGAAATAACGTGGACGTTATTTCACTCAGGCTGCAGTGGCAGGCCTGTGTAAGAATTGTCAGAGCTCCCTATGGGTGGCAAAAGAAATGCTGCAGCCCATAGGGATCTCCTGGAACCCCAATACCCTGGGTACCTCAGTACCATATACTAGGGAATTATAAGGGTGTTCCAGTAAGCCAATGTAAATTGGTAAAATTGGTCACTAGCCTGTTAGTGACAATTTGAAAGTAATGAGAGAGCATAACCACTGAGGTTCTGGTTAGCAGAGCCTCAGTGAGACAGTTAGGCACCACACAGGGAACATATACATGCACACCTATGAGCACTGGGGCCCTGTGTGACAGGGTCCCAGTGACACATACATATAGGCCACAAACCTATGAGCACTGGGGTCCTGACCAGCAGGATCCCAGTGACACATAACAACCATACTGAAAACATAGTGTTTTCACTATGAGCACTGAGGCCTGGTTATCAGGATCCCAGTGAGACAGTGAAAACAGTGACAAACACCCTGACATACACTCACAAACAGGCCAAAAGTGGGGGTAACAAGGCTAGAAAGAGGCTACCTTCTCACAATGCCCGGGCAATGCGCCCATCCGTGACCGACCGAGGCCGGGCAGGGTCAACCCCCTGAGTTTGCCTTTTTGCCTTAGCCACTTCGAACTGTTCTGTCCCCCTTAGTCCTCCCTCAACTATCATCTTAGGCCCCTGTCTCGTCCCATTACACTGCCACAGATATGGGCAAAAGAAAAGCAATCAAGGGTGGGGTTGGGGCTGGGGGGAAAAAACACAAGAAAAACTTCAAAATGTCGGGCTGTAACGCAGTACTTGATCGCATTGTTAACCTCCTAGCTGGTTGCGGGGAAATATTAACTCCATCACCCGGCACCGACCACCCATTGAGTCCCAAACCGTGCCCTGCAACCCAATCATTGACTAGTAAGCAGGGAAGCATACTCAATATGTTTAACAAAGCAAGGGTACGGGTGAGGACCGAGACTAGCGCAGTGCCCACCAACCCCGCAGATTCAGTCCCCAGACCCTGTTCCTTTCACGACCCAGCTATAGAGCCCCCTTCATCACCTGTCTCT
Organism: Pleurodeles waltl; assembly: GCF_031143425.1. NCBI lineage: Eukaryota > Metazoa > Chordata > Amphibia > Caudata > Salamandridae > Pleurodeles > Pleurodeles waltl. The sequence goes on along the minus strand of NC_090444.1, from coordinate 612,476,570 downwards.
TGTACCAATCGTTTTAATCTGTTATCATGTCCCTCCGCTCCACCTACAATTCAGGATCTCGCAGTTTCACCTGCCCAGGCCGGGGCAGAAAGCTTCGCTAATATCCAGTCATCCCTCCCTCCCCCAAACGGCGACTTGGCAGGTTGCATACAAACACTCAGGGCTGAAATAGCAGCCCTTAAGTGCATAATACGTGACCTCACGGTCACAGTGGGGCGTCGCATGGAAGAGAGAGGGAGAACAGCTAGGGAAAGTGCTGCCACCCCAGCCCAGACAAACACTACCACTCTGACTCTACCTGATCCCACCATGCTCCATCACAGCAAACACCTTCGAGGCCCCCCCATTTTCTCTACTTGTGGACCCCGTCCCTAGGACTTTGGTCGGAGCCCATATATTGGGTTCCCGCACACCAGCAGGCGCACAAACTGACTATCCTCCCACTAACCCCGAGAACACAAGTTCCAACTCCACACCCTTCACTTTAGGGGAGGGCCGTTGCTCTGGTAGTACCTATTCTCCTAAGACTACCACTCTCCCTCCCCAGAAAATCTTTATGACCAACGTACCTAGATCTAACTCTCGGGGGTAGGAAAGGGGAGGATTCCCTGATTAACAAAGTCACCCTTTGGATTCGTCATAGCAGAGGATGTCTTTCAGTAATTAGGAAAGATATTCTTAGGGCCAGATGACACCGGTCTCAGAGCTCACTGTTCGATTGTATTGAGCTCCTCCTAGCAAATGGGCAGCTAGCCTATGACTTAGTAGCCTTAGATCAAAGAACTAACCCACGGGTGGGTTCACCATACAATTTACCCTTGAGCCATCCACTCCACTTTGTGTGCCACCCTCCCTAGTAGCTCTAGACCAAGACACTGTCTGTTCCATGATTGATTGACCATCCGAGATTGAGGTGCAGGCTCCCCATGTTAGACCTGATAGTAGCATAAGCTCTAACAATTGTGGCTGCACCGATAGTCACCCAGCGGTCATCGCTGACCAGACACACAGGACTGTCTCCAATGCTTCCCCCAACGTCACCACACTAGTCACCTCAGATCTCCAGGCCACTATCCAACTCCCCGACTACCGGCCAGAAAGTAAAGATTGTCTCATGGAATGTGGCAGGCATAAAATCCAAGCTTCCGTTGCCCCACTGGAACCTTTTCATCAACCAATACGATATATGTACCTTCCAGGAGACCCGGCTAATTGAACCTGCCCATAAACCCGGCTATGCAACCTACCATATACCTGCCACTCCCAGCAAGGTGTGCCACCCATCAGGGGGTCTCCTAATTTGGGTAAAAATCACAGTACAGAGTATAATGAACTGATACCCACTGACACCCCTGACATCCTTGGTATTAGCCTCAAGGGAACAGGGCCCACTGCCACTGGGGGATAAGGGGGACCAACCGCTCTGTGACCCTTCAGTCCCTAGAGACTCAACTGGTTGAAAGACCCTCCAAACATGCCCTTATTGTAGCGGGGGACTTTAATACCACCTTTGAACCCCTTGGTCTGGACCATGTGGGTGATCTCAGGGAAGAAGATAACATTTGGCACATACCCAGGTTGGAGCTCCCCCCCATTAAGAAGTGGTACTCGGCTGCCCTTCAACTTAACGCCCTGACCCTTGGTCAAGGTCTGAGGGCTGTAAATGGAAGAACCAAATCAGATAAGCATGCCACCCACATGTTCACTGGTTCACAGGGGAAGAGCCACATCGACTATATATTGATGGACCTTAGATATTGGCACACTGTTGATGATATGGCAATCCGGACCCGAACGGACAGTGACCACAATCCACTCTGTCTCAGTTTAGAGTCACCGAGGGGCAGGGTGCCCCCGGCAACAACCACTACCAAAGTAGCCAAAGTGGTTCAGGCTGAGAACAACAGACGGCGACTTAAATGGAACAAGGTGATCCTGCGAGACGACATTCTCTCTTCCATCGATTTGGACCTGACACTTTGTGTATCATTGATATCTACGATGGGAGAGAATGTGGGAAGCTGTTCCTCCCTGATCGATGTTCACACTGAGTATTTCCAAAGATTGGAACAGCTCATATCCCTGCCAGCTGCTCACAATTCCGGCAGTGCTTCTCCCCGCGAGGGGGTTAATTGGTACAATCGGGACTGCCGGCTGGCACGAACAAAGCTAATTAGCGCAATCAAACATAAGGATGTCGCCCGAGTTAGGTCTCTGCAGAACCAGTACAGACAGATGCAGAACAAGGCCAGGAAGGACTGGGAGGAGGAAAGGTGGAGCCTCCTGAGGCCTGCATGTGAACGCAGGGACTCCAGATCTTTTTGGGCCATAATAAGCAAAAGAAACCTAAAGGGAGCCCCTGCAATTGGCAATAACAACCTGCCCTGAGATTGGTTCCACCATTTCAACTCCCTCTATAATGTCGGAAGCCAACTCGTAACCATCTAAGCCCAACCCCAGCCGAGTACCATCCATGGGGATTGTTTGTTCAACTTGGGAGACATCCGAGAAGCAATTGACAACATAGTTTGAAAGCTGCTGGCCCGACGGCATCCCTGGAGACCTCTTCCTTTACAACATCGACAAATGGGCCGAGTAAATTCTCCTTCTATCCAATGCAATTTGTCAGGGGAGCTCCCATTCTTGAGTCCTGGAGGGGTGCCGAGGTAATACCCATTTACAAGAAAGGCGACAGGTCCGTACCCACCAACTATAGGCCCATTAGCCTTATAGGTACAGTACAAAAGGGATTCTGTTGTGCACTACTATCTAAAAACCAAGATTGGATCAATGAGAACGGCCTTTTATCACCACTCCAGGCCGGCTTTAGGTCCAAAACAAGCACCATAGAGCAGGTGTTCAGGTTTCTGCTCTTGTATTGGAAGGTCGTAGAGATAAGGAAGGGGAGTCTCTATGTAGCCTTCATTGACCTTAAATCAGCATTCGATCTGGTACAACAATCCGACTACACGAGGCCAACTACGCAAAAATACACTGGGGGAACCAGGGCGATCTGACCGATCCGATTTGAGTAGTCAGGGGCGTTTGGCAGGGCTACGTACTAGCTCCCACTCTTTTTTCCCTTTATTTGAATCAGGTCATCGATCATCTCACCTCACAGCCCTCTGATGCACCAGCCCTAGGCAACGAAAATATCACAACACTTCTGTTTGCAAATGACACCCTGAAAGTATCCAAAACCCTGATGGGCCTCCAATCCTCGTTGAATCGATTTAATGATTTCTGCTCCACGAGAGGCCTAGAAATAAACACCTCTAAAACCAAGTTCATGGTCATGAACCCCAACAGGTCCCATAGAGGGGGCCTTTTCCTATGTGGGTCTAAACTAGAACTAGTTAACACCTTTGATTACCTGGGGATCAAACTATCAGACTCAATGTCCTGGAAAGACCATATTAACTCCACATCATTAAATTTCTTCCAGTTAGTGGGTGTCCTTTTAAGGGAGCACCATGCCTCATCATCACGACCAATAGCTGCTGCTCTCCACATCTATAACATGAAGTCTGTTATGGGGCTGAACTCTGGGGCTTCGAGGATGTAAGGGAACTCACCTGTATAGAGAATATGTTTATGAGAAAACTCACCTCTCTGCCCCCAAGCACCCGCTTCTTCCTCTGCACATGGATCTGGCCCGCAAACCGCTAGGCGCTATAGCTGGTCTTAGGCTGCTGCTGCTCTGGAGGAGAATCATGGCAACTCCCGAACTTTCTCCCTATGCCACCGTGTTTAGGGAAGTTTGCTCTTTGGATACCTCCAACAAGATCAGGTGGATCCACTCAGTTAAGTCAGCATTGATTGCCATTGGGATGGGAAACTCGTGGAATTTTCCACACACATGGCCACTACCGACTACAGAAAGAGTGAAGTCCTGCTATTGGGAGTGGGTATCCCAGTCCATATCTCGCTCGCTCTCACTAGGGCGTCTATCTAGCGAGTTTCTGGACTTCAAATCTACCTGGTCGCTAGAGCCTTACCTGGACTGCATTTTAGGTCCGACCGGTAGGAAGCTCCATATACAGTTCAGATTTGGTTCCCTCCCTCTTAATACCTTTACCAGCAGATGGCAAAACAAGGCCCCAAGTAACAACTTATGCCCTGCTGTACCCTGTACCAGGAGTCAACTGCCCATGTTTTCTTTGTTTGTCCATCCTACGCTCACCAACGAAGAAATGGCTCATGCCAACTTGCAAACGGCTTGGGACCCGAGATCATGCTGTGGCCATGAGAATCTTAAAATCAGACTCCAGTCCGCCCATTGCCATTGCAGTTGCCAAATTTCTCGGGGGAATGTGGCGCACCAGAAGGAAATCGACTAAGACAGTCTAGCCCCAAGTCTTTGTAGTTATACATGTCTATCTTTGTCCCAATACTGTATCTTGGAACTGTGTTATGCCATATTCTTTATATTGTACTGCATTTTGTGCACTATTGTTTTTCTTATTTATTTCAACCCAACCTATTTTATGAATTCTAACCTATTATCTATTGTGGCGTTATGCAACTTTTATGGCACTGGATGCCAAAATAAAGTTTTTATGATGATGATGATGATGATGGCTAATCACAATGCCAAATCCTGCATGCCATACCAATGCATGGACACCTCTCCCAGCCCTGCATGGACACCCATCACCAAAGCATGCCTAGCATGGAGAACTAACAGTGGCAGTGGGCACACCGTTCAGGGGACAGAGGCACAGGCCAACAGGGACACTGGAAGGACCGCTGTGCGCCAGGGGGAGGACAGGCCTAGGGAACCGACTCTCCAGGAGGCACTCTCCGAGATCCTGGGAGCCTACCAACATTCCCAGGACACGATGGTCCAGATCCTTGACAACGTGCAGGAGAACAGGTGACTATAGGAGGGACAGTATCAGGGCATCAGACAGGACTTGCAGGCCACTAACACCACCTTGATCTCCATAGCAGGGGTGCTGGCAGACATGACCAACATCATGAGGGAAGCAACAGCACAGCAGCAGGCCCTTACCACTAGCCAGTCCATTGACCAGACCTACACTTCTGCTGCAGCTAGTGGGCAGGAGGCCCCGCCACAGGACCCACAGGCCACCAGCACCCCTCCCCTGCATAAGGTGAACCACCACACAAACATTCCCTGCGAACCAGACAGAAGCCAGAGACACTTGCCAAGACCACCACCAGGAAATTAGACTCTCCTGAGTGTCCCCCTTGTGTCCCAAACTGTCCCTTGTCCACTTTGAACTGCCTTTGCCCCCCTTCTTATGGCCCCTTGGACACTATACCTGTGCTACAAACAGACTGGAACAATACCCTGTACCTTCCTCCATCATCACCCCATTCCATTGCACTTTTCCCTCAATTTCATAGCACTACAATAACCACCCTTGAACACAGCTTGACTACTAGTATTTCATGTTTTGAAACTGTGCCTTTATGGAAACAGTCACATCTAGTGTATGTGATCTGAACACTGTGAGTGCATAGAAATAAGGACCCGAAGCTGTCTATAGTCAGCCCATCAGTACACAGTTGTTATATCACCAACATCTGTAAAATGACAAGCCATAGGTGACAGTAAGTTGAGATGCAAAGGAAGTTAATGCCATCATGCTACAGCCACACAGAATACACCAATAGTCAGAGGAATGGTCAGTTGCACTGTCTCACCTGTGTGTCATTGGAAGTATTGACGGATAACTGATGTTCCTCATGATCCTCATCCTCAGCCTCTTCATCATCACTGTCAACAGGCCCTACTGCTGCCACAGGGGCATCTCCAGTCCCTTCCTCCTGCAGAAAGGGTACATCTGAGGGCCAGGCTGTGCAACATGCAGCATGCCACTACTACCTGGCAGATCTTCCCGGGTGAGTAACACAGGGATCCACCTGTCAGATAGAGGCACCTGAACCTGGCTTTCAGGAGGCTAAAGGTCCTCTCGATGATCCTTCTGGTTCACCCATGTGCCTCATTATAACGTTCCTCTGCCCCTGTCCTGGCATTCCTTACAGGGGCCACAATAGGTTTGTGTAGCCAGAGTCACCTGGATGTATTGATGGATAACATTTAGCTTCACACAATGATTTGGGGATGACACCTGAAGGCGTACACTAACATACAGTGGGTGGGGACCATGGCTCACCTATTAGCCACACCCTGTGCCTCTGTAGTTGGGCCATCACATTTGGGATGCTGCTAGTCCTCAGGATAAAGGCATCATGCACCAACCCAGGGTGCTTTGCATTGACATAGGAGATATACTCGTCCGCCAAGCACACCATCTGTACCTTCATGGAGTGAAAACTCTTACGATTTCTGTACACCTGTTCATTGTGATGGGGGGCACAAATGCAATATGAGTTCCATCAATCGCCCCAATTATGTTAGGGACATGTCCCATTGCATAGAAGTCAGCCTTCACTTTGACCAAATCCTCCACCTGGGGAAATACAATGTAGCTGCACATGTGTTTAAGCAGGGCAGACAACACTCTGGTCAGCACTACTGAGAACATTGGCTGTGACATTCCTGCTGCCAAGCCCACTGTCACTTGGAAAGAACCAGTTGCCAGGAAATGGAGCACTGATAGAACGTGCACTAAAGAGGGGATCTCAGTGGGGTGACGGATTGCAGATATCAGGTCAGGCTCCTATTGGGCACACAGCTCTGTCATTGGGGCCCTGTCCAGTCTATAGGTGAGGATGATATGCCTGTCCTCCAGTGTTGCCAAGTCCGCCAGGGGTCTGTACACTGGGATATGTCTCCATCTCCTATTCATCCTCAGTGGTAGCAATCTAAGGGACAAAGGATTGAGGAGCCAGTCACAAACTGAACATTGGAGCCAAAACAGTAATATGCATGATGTCAATTTGTATTGGGTAAGTGGGATTTGTCCTGTATGTCCAAATTTAAACTGTGACGCAGTTATTATCCAGGGCCTGCCCTCCCACCTCCGAAATGGCGTCCACCTGTCCTATATGGAGGGACAGACGGAATGAGGTTATTCTGCTTATGTTGTGCACCGTTACGAGAGGCGGTTGGGAACCGCTGTGCAACTCTTCATTGGTTAACTTTGGGCCCTATGGGGTACACTGGCCAATGGTGATGTATGCTGGCAGTGACGGTATGCACAGCTGTTTACGTGACTGCCATTTTCTATCTGATTCCTCACTTGCTACCTGACCTTCAACAGGAGAGGACCTACACTGCATGTTCTGCTGTGACCTGTGTCTGGAACCTACCATGGCCCATGTGACTGGGGAAAGGGCCCCTGCCTTCACCTCAGCGGAGTTGGAGAGACTGGTGGATGGATCCTACCCCAGTACAGACTGCTGTATGGGCCTCCAGACCAACAGGTGAGTACACTGTGAGCACGATGCATGTGGCATAAATGCATGGAGTGGTGTGTGTGAAGGCCTCGTGTAATGGGGGTGGGTGGATGTCCTCTGGGCGGCATATTGTTTGTGTGCTGGGCCATGTGTGTGTAAATGGTGATGTGAAGGGGTATGGTGGGCCATAAGTGTGACAGGCAGGACTGTCTGACTGATACTATTTTCCTGTGTGTATTCCCTCTGCAGGTCAGCGCCCATTAAAAGAAGTGTATACGGTGTGCCATAGCCAAGGATGTGCGGACCCTGGGGGTCTACGGCAGGCAGAGCACCCACTATCGGAAACGGTGGGAGGACCTGAGACGCTGGGCATGGAAGACCACGGAGGCCCAGCTGGGGATGGCCTCCTAATGAGGAAGGGGTGCCTATCGAACCCTGACCCCTCTGATGGCCCGCATACTGGCGGTGGCCTGTCCTGAGCTGGATGGGCGCTTGAGGACATCATAGCAGTCACAAGGGGGTGAGTACAGTGTCCATCATTACAACTTACACATGGTAGGGTGGTATCTGGGTGGGGGATGTGTGTCAGTGGGTGCCCCTAGCTCAGGCCTGACATTGCAGAGCAGAGCCCCTGGTGGCAAAGGTCCAGAAGGGATAATCCTGCTACCTAGCTCGTAGGCATCCACAACTGGTCAGGGCTGCATGGGTCCCAGGTATGCTGCATTTGGTGTTGTGTGCCCCTCCCCATGCCTTGGTGGCTAGCAAAATAACTAGCAGTGCAATGTATAGTGTGTAGGGCTGTTCCCTGTGTGTGAGAGTGGTATATACACCAACGGTGGCGTTGATGCAGCCATTGACCAGGTGTATCCTTTGTCTCTTCCCACCTCCTTTTTGTCACCCTGTCCTTATGTGGATTAGCATAATCTGTCGGAGGAGCAGAGGCACCGGTGACGGAGGGAGCTGCATCCCACAGGATCCAGGAGGCAGAGTTCATCGTACCAGTGGGACGGAGGGAGAGGGGAGCACCACGGAGGAGCCTGGAGGGGACAGTTCAGATACCTCCTCCGATGGAAGCTCCCTGGTGGTGGCAGACACCTCTGTGACCACCTGAGCTACAGGTACAGCCGCCACCCCGTACCAGCACCGCCCTCCCAACAGTCCCTCAGCGAGTTGCCCGTGCCCGCTCACCCAGGAGGGTGGGCATCTCCTTCGCCCCAGGCACCTCAGGCCCTGCCCCAGTGAGCCCTGCTACCCTGAGTGAGTAGGATATTGACCTCCTGAGATCCATCTATGTAGGGCAGTCAACCATTGTGAATGCCATCCATGGGCTGGCAGCCCAAATGCAACAAACTAATGCATTTCTGGAGGGCATTCACACTGGATTGGCGGCCCAACAGAGATCGATCCAGGTTCTGGCATCCTCTCTGATGGCAGCCTTTGTCCCTGTTTCCAACCTCCCCCCTCCAGCTTCCTCTTCCCAATCCCAATCCCATTCCCCTCAACCCCAACCTATCCCAAGCACACAGGCAGATGAGCATGCACACAAGGCAACACACAAGAATGACACAGGCAAACACAAGCACCACACATCATCCCACAGGCACTCACACAAACACCATCCAGATGCAGACATACCAACATCCACAATTTCCACTGTCTCCCCCTCCTCCACCTCCCTCACAGTTGCGTCTACATTCACACCTGTATGCACTACATCCTCATCCACTACCAGCATCACCACCACACCTAGCAGAACACACACCTCAATGGCAGACACCTCCACAAAAGCCATGCAAACGTCCCCTGTGTCCTCTCCCACTGTGCCTGTCCCCCCTCCTAAAGTACACAAACGCAAGCACTCAGACACCCAACAGCCATCTACCTCACAACAGAATGCAGCCCATGCATCTGCACCCAAAATCAGCAGACAGACACCTCCTACAACCATTCCCTCTTCCTCCACTCCCAAACTTTCTCCCTCTTCCCACCCCAATGTCCCTAAAAAGCTTTTCCTTGCCCAACTTGACCTCTTCCCTACCCCTCTCCCCCGTCCTTCACATCTTGCCAGGGTGGAAAAAACCCAGGCAAGCACCTCAGCCAACCAGTCCATGGACCCGGTAGTCTCCACACCCACTTGTGGTGGGAAAGGATCCAGGGCACTTGAGCAGAGGGTGAAGGAGCCTGCACCAGGCAGCCTCAAGGAAAGGATGCCTGCCCCAGCTGCTGCCCAGAAGGGCAAGGAGCCAGCCCAAGCTGCTGTCCTGAAGGGCTAGGAGCCAGTCCCAGCTGCTGCCAGGAAGGGCAGAGAGCCAGCCCCAGCTGCTGCCAGGAAGCAACCCCAGATTAATTTTCTTTGTTCTCTACTCTTTACTGATGAAGGGCTAAACCCAGAAACACATGTCTAGGGATATACAGCAATGTCTGCACCAACTCTGGTGAAAAACGACAGATAATTTTCAAGTAAGCGCTAATTGTGAACTGCATGTACAAGGATGCAAAGGGGTGAACTGTGCTGGGATGTGAGGCAATGTGCTCCCAACCCCCCTTCCTGTTCAAAGGGCTCCCTTGAGCCAGTGAGCTGACAAGATTTGGAGATGCACCTGTGTGCCTGTGAGTGGTACTTGACCTGAGAGGATTTTGGCAGCATTTCCAGCAACCCAGATGAATTTTCTTTGTTCTTCACTCTCTACTGATGAAGGGCTAAACCCAGAAACACGTGTCTAGAGATATACAGAAATGTCTGCACCAACTTTGGTGAAAAACTACAGATAATTTTCAAGTAAGCGCTAACTGTGAACTGCATTTGCCAGGTTGCAAAGGTCCTCCACAATTTCATTCACATGATACCCTTGTTAAGAGTATATCCTGGGATGCTTTTGAATTTCCTGAGATTGTGGCCAGCTTACCAACCCCTATGACTGTGCATTTATGTGAAAATCCAATGTGTGTCCAAAAGAGCAGACATTAGGCAGTTATGCAACATGAATGACTTAAGGTTCCCCATGCAGGCAAATGTTGGAATGTTTAGGACAGACATTTGCCAAAGACGTGTTTAGCATGCCATGCTTGTTTTTGGTTTGCGTTTTTCATGTTTGATTTCTTCTGCCTGCTCCAGTGGTATGTTTGGTATATTAGTGAAAAAATGTATATGATGCAATCATGGGTCATAGTGCACTTTCAGTACAATATCTTTGGTCATGACAGTGACTGACATGTTACCCTCTGCAGGAACATCACTACTGACAGGAGGTGTTTTACAAAAACACAATTGGCTATGGTGATTCTTACCATTAGTTAATGCTTACAATTTAGGACCACACAGAGCTGTGAGCACCTAGGGGAGACATTAAGGTTGCATTTTATGACAATGTTTTCTCAATGAAAACTTTGACAGTACAATTCCACCCTGCATAATTTTGCACAGTATCCCCTTGTAGCACACACTGTGCATGGCAGAGCTGTAATCAGACAGGGATGGCAGGCTACACATCAGTGCACCCTCAAGTGCAGGTTTCCAAATGTGCATCTACTCTCCCAAGCCATATTATCTACTAGAGTCTTCCAGGTTGTTGATGTCACCCTTGCCATATTATATACTAGGGACCTACATGGGATTTCTGGCAGCCTTGCCCTATTATCTACTAAGGACTTACAGGGGATTTCTGTCAGTCCTGGACTCTTATCAACTGGGAATTACATGAGTTTGTGATTTGCAATGGTATATGAGCCTTTATTGTTTAGGCAATCCATTAGTAGATAGTGGGACACAGACATGTCTGTAGTCCCAGGGTACATATATTGTCAGTTTACACATTCATCACTCTTACTTGTTTGTGCTGGGCAAACACACAGGTGGACTTGCAGACAGCGTGACTTGGGTGTTAAGTAGCCTGCACAATGTGTGTGCATATGTGTTTGGTCTTACATATCTACAATGTTGTGTTGTGGATTGATATATGGAGATTGTGTAGACATTCCCACTTGTAGACGCTAGATAGTGTACTGTAGGCCTCAATTGCCACATTGCTGGCACTGTTTGGACAATTTGTACTTCTTCAGCATCTTCAGCATCCTCACTATCCAGTCCTTCATGCATGCCAGTGTATTTTGTCCATGTGATAATTGCCAATGAACCTTGAGTTTGCTACAGGACAAGCAATGTTTACCATAGCATATCCATTATATGCAGGCTGAGCGACTGGCATCCACACATCTCCAGACTCCAGCTGCAGCTCTTGTGTAGTTTGTGAGTCACTCCACAAAGTAGCTATGCCATTTCAGTACAGAAGTTTCTCAGTTGTCCTTTAATATGTGTGTGGTTAATGTGGGCACTCACACACATCTGCTACCAACATCCTTTGTCAGAAGCACAATGAGTGTGGGTCGATTGTATGTGTAATCCTGACAGCTATGCTACACACATGCATGTGAAAATATGTCTGTGTTGTGATACACACATGGAATTAGCCAAGGGAATGAGACATGCCATAACATTGTTTGACATATATGGAAGATGAGTACGTATTTGAGTGGGAAAGGCCTAGACATACTGGTGCAGCGTCCTCTGTATGTCACACACTATTTGTCATGCATGTGGCTGTCACTGAGGTATATGTTATGAATATTCACCTGTGACTTAGACATTAAGACATTGCATTGCCACATAGCTGACATAGACCTACTGTTTGGGCACTGACTGCTCTTGCCCTACCAAGGGCTGACATGTGGATAACATTCCTCACATGGAGTAACAATGCGGCTGCTGTCAAATTTCAACCCAACAGAGCTGTGCGACATATGTGTTACTATGTAACATGTACGTTAAGCTTGCAATGAAAACATTACACCCGCACAATCCATTCTCATTGCTTTGTGTGTAGTTGTTTGGTGTTCCTGAGCATGTTCCTACTTGTTTTCCCACTGTTGTGGCCTAGTCTTCCTTTCCTAGATGTGTATGAGTTGTCGTTGCATTTGTATGTGATAGATACTCTAAGACACTTATGTGATTTGGTGATTTATTTATAAGTTTATTTTAAGTGACGTGTTAATTTCAATATTCACGTGAAGATATTCTAAACAATGTGTGAACGTCTGCGTGCCCCACCAGTGGTATTTTGTCCTTCCCCAATAAGAGGTGGGGCATCATTGTCCCCATCTTCCACGCTGGGGTCCTCCATATGTTCATCCCAGGGGACTTTAGTCCGCACACAGATGTTGTGCAAAATTGCACCCACAGCTATCATTTTACATACAAGCAGAGATGAGTACAGCAGTCTCCCCCTGCTAAATCTAGGCATAAGAATCGTGACTTCAGGATGACGAATGCCCACTCCACAACATTCTCGGTGCATATGTGAGCAACATTTTAGGCCTTCTCAGTGTCATCACCCATGGCTGGCAGCCATATCCTTGGTCAGCTGGAATGGAAGAGGGGAGACAGTGTCAGATTTGCCCTTGTGTTACTTACCAACTGACCTTGCACAGTATTGTCTATGAAGTAGAGATTCAGACTTGTATCTGGAATTTTGCGGTTTCCGGTTTGCATGCATGATTGTAGTTGTGTGTGATGGTGCAACTTCCGGTCAAGGGTACAGGTTTAGGGGCTTGGTGATTGTGTGAATAGTGTGGCATAACAGTTCACTCATGCGGGATGTGTGTGATGTTGCAGATTTTGGCACATGTGCCCAGTAACATGGGACCTGCCAATGAGCCATGTGTGTTTTCTCCCATAAGGTGGGATTAGAGTTTTTGGGGCCGCATTAGGTTACCATTTTCCCATAAATGTGAGGATGCTTCAAAATGCTATGGGATTTGTGGTGCGTCACCCACTGCAACACCCATTATACACACACCTTCCACACTAAGGGACATATTAGAAGAAAGTGGCACATTAGTCCTGATGCACCCGTTTTCTTGCATCCCCCTTTCCCCTCCTACCAACACCATTGTTGTGCGGTATTTACTATCCGGTGCACCATGGCTGTCATTTCCACAACAGAGTCAGAATATTTGATGCTGTTATTGCACTTTGCTGGACTAGTGTCCAAAATATTATGATGCTAATGCAGCAGAGGTCAGAGAGACCGATAGATTATGATCGGGGTGTCACTTTTACACCTGCTCTGAGGAGGTCTGCTGGAAAAAATAGCACAGTAAAATCTTGTTGCATTCACTGTGGCATTTTTTCTGGCATCCTGCGTGAGAACGCCCCTGTTGCATACACCATGCCTGACATAGCCATGAGATGGTGCAAGGATTTGCAAAGTGGGACAATGCATTCATATCACCAATTTGCAACATGACACGGGTAAATGGCCATATTAATGCCACCTTAGCATCATAGGAATGACACTAAAGTGGTGCTAAGACAGCACAATGGGTATGTAAATATGCTCTGAGTGATGTGTGTGAAGGTGCGGTGTACAAGTTGGTGTTAAGGCACAAAAAGTGACTTGAAACCACCTCGTAAATGTGGAGTGGGCATTGCTCCGCCACAGCATCAGTACCATTGATGCTATAGTGGTGCATGGGTCTTGTACATAGGGCCTTTTGTGATGGTGATGTGCATTGGATATGTGGAATAATGCATATTGCATATGTGTTGATGAGCAGTCATCCATGAGTCACTTCTATGTGTGCAGAGTGTGGTGTGTGCATAGTTTGGCTCATTTGCTGTATGTGTTATGTGGCGTCTGCTGGCTTACCTACAAGTAGGCCATTTCCATACTGTCCACCCTGGAAACGTTGATTGATGATTGAGTGCCTGAAGATGAAGGCATCATGAACAGTGCCAGGATATTTAGCAAGGACATTTGTGAAGAGCCCCGGATGGCCTACAATGGCCTGCACAATGATTTAGTATGTGTGCTTCCTGTTGCTGTACAGGTGTTCAGTTGCTGCCGGTAGCACGAGTTGCACATGCGTGCAATCTATGACACCAAACGTATGGAAACCCAGCGATAGCATAGAAACCTTCTTTTATCTCCTGCTACAGTTGCTGAGTTTTGGGGAAGAGGATGTGGTGGGGAGTTAGACGGATGATGGCATCTAGTATGGTTGGCAGGAATGCAGAGAAGGGCTGGAATATTCCACTAACTCATGTTGCAGTTGTTTGGAAGGAGCCCCAGGCCAGCATGTACAGCACAGCAGGAGCCTTGTCAGGGGTGATATGTTGGTTTGCCTGTCTGCTCTTGCCAGGATAGCGGGTGATATTTGAAGGAGCAGCTGACTGATGTACTCTTACTTCAAACAATAATATTGTATGATGTCAATTTTTCCTTAGCACGTCTTTTTTTCAACAAGCTTGTAAATATGACCTGGTAGGCTAGCGTAATGTTTTAGGAGCTAACACCTACCCTGCATATCATTGTCGGTAAACAACGCAAGGTGAGGTGGCACTCCTGCAAAATGAAGCACGCCTAAGAAAAGTGGAGCAAGACATGTCTAGCACCACTTTGTAAACATGGCACTGATTTAGCACCACCGTTGCACCGAAAAAAAATCCTTGTAAATATGCCCCACTGTTTGTTAGTTATTGTTGCTGTCACTTCTCGAACACACTTTTATGACAAGCATATGCCTAATTTGTGCAGTTTGTCAGCTAATTCCTGTTTTCGAGTTTTAGCATGCACCATTAATCCAATATAACATTATCTTTTTTGTGGTGATGTTTCCTTTAGGATTTGCCTTTTTACACTTACTGCTGTGATACCGAACAAGCTGTGAGACTGACACAGCTGCACTACTCATCATTTACTGTGCTGTCATTTGAAATGTCACAACCTTCCATAATCATTCGTATTAAATTTAGTATAGCAGTTCCTAATGACTTTTCTTGGCAAGTTTCCTCAAACTGTCCACTAAATGCATCTATTTTAAGTTGAAACATTTCTTTTTTAATAATAGCAGCTGCATTGGCCAGGCAGACACCATCCTGAAGAGCATTTTTCTTTACAGATACTGAATATATTTTCTCCTATATCATTTTTGCATATTAGAAGAATATCACTATCTTTTGGATCAGCTGCAAATTCTGATATGAACACAAGAATCTTTTCTTTTGATCATGTGCTGTGTACATGTTTGTTTGCATTTTCTACACCTAATTCTGTCATAGAATGAACTATGAGTGATTTGATGTTAGATAAAGTAAATACTGGTGATACTTCAAAGTTTTAAAGTGTATCTTCAAGACAGTTTAAAATTTCACCTAATACCATGCCATTGATTAATGTCAATTTGTTGTCTTCGCTTTTTTCTTTGTTCTGTATTTACCGAAGCCGGTTATAAAAACTAACAAGACACTTTTTTGTGGTACTTCGCTTTGGTCACAACCATATCACCATCACCTAACTTGACGAGTACTTTTGAGTCACTTAATGCAACTGCAGCATCTCAAAATCGATTACTAAAGTCAAGTATACAAACATTTATAAGCTCTGCCTCTGACTCTTCGTACCAGAAGAAACACATATCTTTGAATTCACCAACTATAAATGAAGCACGTGTAAACCTTGAAGTACTCTCTTGAAAACTGTCTTGAACTAGTTTAAGTTTTTTTGATAACCTTGCAGGTTTGTGTTTGCCAAATTTGTTTCTACACATTTTATGCCATTTTCCACATTTTTTATTTAACAGTTGTCAAACTACATAATTTTTTAACAATATTGTCTTGATGATCGATGGAAGTCCTGTTATTTCATCAGAAGTTAGCAGATCGTCAAGCAAACTTTTGTACCCAATTGCTTTATCAAGACAGTTACTATTAGCTGGAAACACTAAAACTTCCGCTAAATCTTGTTGACACAATACACACAGATCCCAATCAATCGCAGTTCCAACATTTTGTGTACTAGATATAAACTCTTTATTAATATTTACAAATTTGCATCTTCTCTTGGTAGACATTTTCACTCATTGGCAGTGGATAATCTTTTCACAGTTTCAGAAACCTGCAGCAACAAAAATAAATGATTCGTTTACAAGGGCAGTACAACATACTTTTCTATTTACATCATAAGGTATTTACTTACTGGGTCCATTAAAAATTTCTCATACTTTGTCATGAGTCAAGTAAAATGCAGAATCTGTACCACTTTTGGCATTCCCGACAAGAAAAATGTGTGAAATTATGTGATGGATGCCTAACATTAGATTCATAATTGCTATACAAATAATAGCAGTGGCCATTTTCTTTATGACGCTATAGAGGCAAAGTAGACATATGATTTTGGGGTCTATGTCATCTCTCATTTTTTACCTTTTTATTAAGCCCTGTGCAAAGTTTCATGTTGGTATCACATTTTGCACGATTCTAATGCTAAGCTACCTACCTAATAGTTAGGTTTGGATGCAGAGGCAGAGAAAGTCACTTCTGGTCTAATGGTCAAGGTCTTGTACTGTTGCTCAGTAGGCTGACCCTTCAAATACTAATATCGCTTTGCAGTGCGTTTATTTATTTACTAGTGTATTGACTGTTAAATCTTCCTAGTGATGGAACATTTACGCTTCTTTCCTATCACATGAGTGGGTTGAATGTCATAGGTATGCGTGGAAGCACTACAACAAGGTGTCACCTGTTATAGTTACATTTGAGGAGTGACCTGCTCCTGGCACCTTTTGCCACAGCACTTGGCTGACCCATCTGCTCTGCACCCGGCCTCACTTGCTCCTGCACCAGAGAACCAGCTGTGTTCTAGGGGTCCCCTCCACTTTGCAACCTTTACACTCCAAAGGGACCCACTGGACTCACCTTGAAGTCCACTTTTGCTGTGCATTTCCAAGTAGTCCCCCACTTTTGTCCTGCACCATCTCCAAGACTTTCCACAGTTGCTCTTGCTCGTACCCGGGAGCTGCCAAATCTTCTCTGGCTGACCCACAGGACTCCTTGGTGACCTCAACCTAAAAATAGGAGACATTGGTAAACTCATTGCCTGATTTTATATGCATTTTTAAAGTTTTCTTCCATTGATTGCTAGGGTGCGTAATTATGCACAAAAAGTCTATTTTTGCTAAACTTTGAAAAATCATAACTTAAAAAGTACTTACCCAATTTTGATTGATGATCTTGATCTTAAACATTTTATAAAAATCCGAAGTGTTTTTGTAAATTGGTCTTGAGTTATTCTTTTGAGTGTGTGTCCACATATATTGATATTGTGAGTCCAACAAATGCTTAGCACTTCTTCAAGATCGGCCTAACTGCTCGAGCAGGCTACCTTAGGAATTAGGGCATTAGATGGTCTAGTTGTTATTTCTGTAAACCAATGTGTGGTTGCCCCGTCTCTCTGCACAGTGGGCATCATTTTTTCACATTATATAGAGAGACAGCTTTCTACATTTGGTGTATTAGCAGTGGGATACATTCTTTGCATTTGCTGACATCAGGTTGTTCATTTGTGAGCATACTAATAACTCTCCAAATTGTAATTAGATTAATTGCATTTTTTATCAGTTGGCTAAAATGTTTGCAAAATGGTTAAACTAACTGCTAGGGCCCTGGTTAGGTCTCTACAACAATAGTTAGGGTTTAAAAATCCTTACTTTAGTTGGCCTTATCCAAAAGGGCTTCTAAATTTCTTAAAAGGTCCCAACTTTAGTAGCATAAACATGTCAGAGAACCAGAGCCAGGAGATCGACCTGGCCCCAAAAGGCATATAACCATGCCCAATTAAGGAAACTGTGAAAGCTGTACAAGATTTATACTGGGAAACATGCCACCTCAGAAAAGCTTAGGCATCTAGTGGCACAGTATGAGGTAACCAACTCCATAGAGGAAGTAGATGATGAAGCCTTTAAAGGACAACATGATACTGTGGACAATGGGGATGAAGGTAGCTCCTCTACCCCTAACACTAGTGCACCAAGAGAAGAAGACCTGGCTTTGGCCAGCTTGACCAAAAGACTGACCCTGGAGGCTCAGTGTTTCGAAATTGAAACAAAAAGAAAAGAGTTGGGCCTAGGACCCTTCTTTGGTGGCAGCATACAAGTGATGAGAGAGAAACCTTTCAATCTCAAACTCCCAAAAGGAGTTGTCCCACCCTTCTCATAAGGCGATGATATAGACAAATGATTTTCTGCCTTTGAAAGAGCATGTATTGGGTGGGAAATTGAAAAGAAACATTGGGGCACACAGTTGTGGAAGTTATTCTCAGGGATAGTCTCCTGACACTAAATGAGGCAGATCCTAAATTTTATGACCTTATGCATAAAGTTCAGGGAGGCTTGAAAAACCCAGAGCCAAACTTGGTTAGGGTTTGTGGACTATTCAGTAAAATTGTTGGGTGGCTGGTTAGCTGGTAACAAGCTACAAGATTATGATGGGATGTATGAACTGTTCATGAAAGAACATCTGCTAAGTAACTGTTACAATGAGAAGCAACATTAATAACTGGTAGACTTAGGTTCACTTTCTCCTGTTGAGTTGGGGAAGAAGGCAGACCACTGGGTCAGGACAAGGGTCATCAAACTATCACTTGTGGAGGAGACCAAAAGAAAGAAGCCAAAAAGCGCCCCCCCCAGGGAAAGATGGGAGCCAGAATAAAAACAAAGAGTCTTCTCAATGCCCCCCAAAGAAACTACACGGGAGGGTGGGCACAGAGATTCCTCACAGCCTAAGGGTGGGTACAAAGGTAGGAACTTTGATCCCAACAGGGCTTGGTGCCATAATTGCAAGAATAGAGGTCACCAAATTGGAGACCTTAGCTGTAAAACAAGAAAAATGCCTCTAGTCGACCTGCAGTAAATGAAGTTGCTAATCTCCAATTGGGATCACAGTTGTGGCTTGACCATGTCAGTGAATCCACAGAGGCAACACTAGTCACAGGGGGAGGGCTACAATTATGTGCTGCCTGACCTAGTAATATGCAAAATGCAGGCAGCACCCTTGATAAGTGGGGCAAAAGTTGAAGCCCTGAGGGACACAGGAGCTAGTGTCACCATGGTGACCCAGCACTTGGTCCACTCAAATCAGTTCCTAGTAGGGAAGTCTTATCCTGTCACCAATGCCGGCAAAGAGACAAAGTTCCATCTAATGGCTATGGAAACATTTGACTGGGTGGAGTAGTTGGACAGAAAGAAGTGGTTGTGTCCCCATCTATCCCAGTATATCGTCTGCTTAGAAATAACCTGGAGCATTCCCTCTGAGGTGAAGTAGAACTGAAGACCCATGCATCCTTGCTTGGGATCCCAAAATGGGTCTGTGCTAAGACTGGGGCACACAGCAAACTGCAGAGAGAGAAAGAAGTGTTTGATTCTGAAATAGTGGCCCAACCTTCCAATAGAAAAGGCAAGAAGACTGGGGAGCCAGCATCTATATAGATCTCAAGTCAGAACCCTTCTTCTCAGAAAGAGGACTTGTTATTCCAAAGGAAACTGAGCCGGCAGAGCTTGGGCCTTCCCACCCAGAACTCTTGGGCCAATGGGGACCCGCCACGGAGGATCTGTACCAAGGACAAAGAACCTGTCCTACTCTTGAAGGTTTGAGGCAGGGAGCTACACAGGAAGAAAAGGGTAGTGTCCGTGATACCCAAAGGGTTTACTGGGAGGATGGATTCCTGCTTACTGAGGCCAGAGACCTCAAGCCTGGTGCAACCAGGAGGGTGGTAGTACCTCAGCAGTACAGAGAGTTTCTCCACTCTCTAGCCCATGACATTCCCATTGCTGGGCATTTGGGCTAAAATACAATTTGAGCAGGCTAGTGAATAATTTTTACTGGAATGTCCCAAAAGGTGAAGGACTTTTGTCAGTCCTGTGTCACCTGCCAAGCCAGTGGCAAAGCCGGTGGCCATCTAAAGGCCTCAATAATCCCACTACCTGTGCTTGGGGTGCCCCTTTGAAAGGATAGGGGTTGATATTGTTGGACCCCTTGACCCTCAGACAGCATCAGGAAATAGGTAAATCCTAGTGGTACTGGATCATGCCACTTGATATCCTGGAGCCGTACTCCTTAGAACCATCACTGCTCCTGCAGTAGCAAAAGACCTCCTAGGTATTTTATACTAGAGTTGGGTTCCATAAGGAGGTAGTATCAGACAGAGGTTCTAACTTCATGTCTGCCCATCTCAAGCAAATGTGGAAGGTTTACTACCCCCATACCATCCACAGACAAATAGGCTGGTAAAGATTTAACCAAACCCTAAAAGGCATGATTGGAGTGCTCCCTAAAAAACTCAGAAGGAGATGGGATGTGTTACTTCCATGTCTGCTTTTTGCCTACAGGCAAGTGCCAAAAAAGGGAGTAGGATTCTCTCTATTTGAACTTGTGTTTAGGCATCCTGTTAGGGGGCCACTGAGTCTTGTAAGGGAAGGCTGGGAGAGATCTCTCAAAGAGCCCAAGCCAGACATCGTGGACTATGTACTTGGCCTATGTTCCAAGATGGCAGAGTACATGGAAAAAGCAAGCCAAAACCTTTAGGACAGCTAGTCATTTTTACCTCTCTAAACCAACGTGTGGTTGCCCGGACTCTCTGCACAGTGTACAACATTTTAGCACACTACATGGAGAGCCAGCCTCCTACATTTGGTATGAATGTTATAGTTACATTATAGTTACATTTGGATGGAGAAAAGAGCGGAGTCACTTCTGGCCTAATGGTCAAGGCCTTGTACTGTCACTTAGTAGGCTGAAGGTTCAAATCCTAGTATCAGTTGGCAGTGTGCTTGTTTATTCAATAGTGTTTTGACTGTTAAACCTTCCTAGTGATGGAACATTCATGCTTCTCTCCTGTCACATCAGTGGTTTGAATGTCATAGGTATGTCTGGAAGATACATTGTGAGATTTTTAAGGTCACAGAAAATCATGGTGAAAGTTGACGTTTTTACTCCAGGTGTGTCTGTGGTCTTTTCTCTTCTCTTATGTCTTTTAAACTTCAAAAGTTTAAGGTTCATACTGAAAGGTGATCTCACTCACTTTAAATGACAAATACATTTTCTTTTATTGATTTGTCCTAAAATTCAATCTGTCTCTCTCAAGTTCCGTCTATATCTTTCTCTTAATTTCTCTTCCTCTCCCTCAATCTCTCACTTTCTATCTCTCTTTCTCTCTCCTCCATCCTATAATAGGATGGAAGAGAGAGATTGTTTTTGCAATGGTCTCTCCATAGATCGAATTTAAAGAGTAAGACTAGCATGATGTTTGGTGCAAACGGATATAGAGCAGGTCAGTGTCCCTTCTTGATTAATGGTCAAGGTCTTGTACTATCACGCAGCAGGTTGAAGGCTCAAATCTTAGTATCACCTGGCAGATTGTTTATTTTCTGGTGTTTTGACTGTTAAATCTTCCTAGTGATGGATAGACACTCAAGTTGAGAGTTCTATTTCGGGTGTGTCTGCGGTCATTTCCCTCATTTCATTTCTTTTAAACTTCAGAAGTTTCAAGTTCATACTGAAAGGTGATGTCATTCGTTTTAAATGATAAATACTATTTACTTTTGAATTTGTCCTAAAATATCTTATACATCAGCCCTCAAAGCCTAAAAACCTTCTCTCCCTTTCCCTCCCCTCTCTCTCTCTCAGGTTCTCTCTGTCAACCTCTTTCTCTTAATTTCCCTCCCTCTCTCTCAATCTCTCATTTTCTGTCTCTCTCTCTCTATATATATATTTTTTTTTTCCATCCCATATTGGGATGAAAGAGACATATAGGGGCCAGATGTATGAAAAAGGCCTTTTGCTAATCGGAAATAGCAATTTTTAAGAAATCGCTATTTCTGACTCGCAAAATGCAATGTATCACATTTGCAAATCGGTAATAGCGATTTCTTAAAAATCCCAAATGCTATTACCGAATCGCAAATTGCGATACCGGCCCCCATTTGCACCTATGGACCTGTATGCCCATATTTGTGAATTGTTTGCATTTCCAATATTGCTAATTCCTAACTGGAATTCGCAATTTTTGGAAATGCAAAGTCCAGGGTGCTGGGGGCCTTAGGCCCCCTCTGCTGCACCCCAAAATATTTTTTTACACATGTAAGGTGCACACATGCCAAAAGGGCATGTGTGCTTTACATGTAAATTTTAAAAATGCATTTTAAATGCATTTTTAAAATTTGCACATGGTTACCACCAAGTTCAACTTGGTGGTAAATAGCGATTCCTTAATGCCCAATTCGCATTAAGGAATTGCTTCTTACATGTGCTTTAGAAATCGCAAATAAGGATTCCTTATTTGCGACTTCTTATTTAGAGAGTCGCAATTTGCGGCTCTCTAAACAGGGTCGCAATTTTAAGGAATCGCTATTTTAGCGATTCCTTAAAATTGCATTCAGAATGCCTTTGATACATTCTGAAATGGCTTTTTGCATCCGCAAACGGGCATTCGCACCGTTTGCAAACGCAAAAAGCTTTGATACATCTGGCCCATAGAGAGAGATTGTTTTTGCAACGGTCTCTCCATATAATGACTTGAAAGAGTCAGACTAGGGTTGAATGTCATAGGTATTTCTGGAAGCTTCAGAGTCAGATGTCACCTGTAGCCTTATGGTTAAGATTGCAGACCCTCACACTGAAACTTGAGTCTTCCACTCCAGGTGTGTCCATGGTTTTTTCCCTTCTTTAATTTCTTTTAAACTTGAAAAGTTTAAGGTTTATACTGAAAGGTCATCTCACTCATTTTAAATGACAATTACACTTTTCTTTTCAATTTGTCCTAAAATTCTATGTATATAATTGATCAAAGCTTAACAAACTTCTCTCTCTCCCAAGTTCTCTCTGCCAATCTCTTCCTCTTAATTTCTCTCTCTCTCTCTCTCTCTCTCTTGATATCTCACTTTCTGTCTCTCTCTCTCTTTTCCATCCAATAATGGCGCTGTAAAGTGCCCCTTTTTGGATGGTTGACCCGAATGTTTTGCTGTCAGATGCAGTTGTGTTTTTACCTGTTAGTGTACCGAGGTCTGCTAACCACACCCCAGTACCTATGCTCGTTTCCTTAAATCGTATGTTAAATTGCCAGCTGGCAAACACCTTTCCACCCCTATACATTCCCTTTAAATGGTTCGCAGGGTACTCAGGGCAAAAGTAGTAAAGGGGTACCAGGGCTGCAGCACTGATTGTGCCACCCTGAGCACCCCAAGTAAAAGAGAGACTGCAGAGCTGCCATGTCAGCCTGCATGAGCAGCCTGCTGCTCGAGTGAGACTCTGCCCACACCAGGTACAGGCAGAGTCCCTGTTACTGCCCATGGACATGTCAGTCACCCCTAAGGCAGCCCCCCTCTAGCCCAGGGGGCAGGGTGCACTATTTTATGAGTGAGGGCATATGTGCAAGGGCACACATGCCCCGTGCTGACAGCTAAACCCCCATGCTGGCCAGAGTAACTGGCAGTCTATTGGATAACATGGGCTGGCATCTGACCACTGTTCAGATGTCCAGCTCTGCAATGGCCAAGCTGGATCCCATTGTGTTTGATATCAAACACTGTGCTTTCTACCCCTGAACATACTACCCATGTTTAGGATTGAAAAGCAGACTCCCAGGTGGCACCCTTAGAGGTTGCCCACCAAGTAACTGAGTCCTGTACTGTTTTAGCGGGCTCTCCCGAGCCACTGCTGCCTCAGACAAGAGTCTGACTTCCTGCTGGTGGTGCTAGCACCTTGGCAGGATGTAAGACAAAGGGCCTGAGCAGGAAGAAGGTCTCACTTCCTCCCACCTAGGCTGGCTAGTGTGAAATGTATCAGGGCGGTGAGCCTCAAAGGCTTCACCTGCCTTTGATGTACAAGTAGCTGTCCCAAGTGGAGGAAAAAGACTTGCTGCCCTACCGGGCTGGACAGGTGAGAAATTAATTATGCAGGAGGTGTGCACCCTCATAGGACCTGCCACACCCTGAAGGTGAGCTAGGTGGTCTGCACAGCCAAGGGAGCGTTCCGCCATCTTGGAAGACCCTCAGAATAGTGGGTTTTGGGTACAAAGTGATGTACTCCCACAGGACATTACAACTGCGGGGGGATTTGCCTCAGGGACTAGTAGCCCAGTAGCCACTCTCCCTAACACCATTACACCCCCCCTAAACCAGGGTTTAAGGTGCTCCTTGGCACCAGAACTCAGATCTTACCTGGAAAAAATTAGAGAAGCACAAAAAGATGCCTGTACCAACTACAATTCCTGGACTCTAGCCCCAGCACAAAGAAGAGGACAAAGAGTGACCTACGTAGACCAGTACTGGAACCGCATGCCTGACATGTGCCGGTGGTGAAGACTCATTGGTCCCGCCAAAAGGGACCCCAGTGCACACCGAAACTCCAAGGAGACACCCATGACTAGTGGTACCAGTCCTCTGTAAACTGCAGGACTAAAGGTGGGCTGAGATCGAAGAACTGCGACCCGACAAGCTCTGCGAGTCTGAGCCTAAAGAAACTAGGTGCCCAGCATCTTAATTGTGAGAGTGAGGCCTGTGCCAAGCTTCAAACCTGTACTCCCCACCAAACGATCTCCAGCTGCCGGAGAGCCATGGACAATCCTTGCAGCTACAAGGGTGTGCCTGTCACCTGCCCAGAAACCGACGGCCACATGACGTTCACCGACTCAAGGGCAACCCCCCAACATAGAGACCGATGTCGCCATCAACCCCTCACCTGTGGGACTGCAGCCTTAAGGACGTGACTTTGACGGAAGCAGCAAAGCATATTTGGCACAACCAGCCAGATGATTGACAGCTAGGAGCTACCTCTGCGTCTGGATCCAGTGGACGAGGAAGTGAAGATCCAAGTGTTGATTACTGGTCCTGGCCCCCCAAAGACCTCTAAATCCGAAGGGTAGAGTGTGAGTCCACCCCAAGCCAAAGAAAATGTTCTCTCTCTCTCTCTCCCTCTCTCAAGTTCTCCCTATCAATGTCTGTCTCTTAATTTCTCTCCCTCTCTCTCACCTTCTGACTCTCTCTCTCTCTTCCATCCCATAATGGAATGGAAAAAAGAGAGAGGAAGAGATTGTTATTGACCAGTGTTTTGACTGTTAATCTTTCTCTGTGATGGAACATTCATGATTCTTTCCTCTCACATGTGTGGGTTGAATGTCATAGGCATACCCTTCCCACTTAGGGCAACAAATGCAAAAAACAACAAGTGATGGACGGAATGCTGAACAATGTCAAACATTCACCCCCAGTACAGAGACCTTGGCATAAATCCATCGTTTTTTTGCTGCCCATGCCATTCCAGTTTGGACCCAGCCATATGCAAATCAGTCCTGACCCTGTTCCCCATGGGAACAGTCCAGCCCGAACTGCCAGGCCTGGACTTCCCTCAACTAGAAACAAGCATCCTGGGACCAGTTTCGGGGTTTTACCCCTCATCATCCAGGCTAGCTTGGATCCAGTGGCATGGGAAGCACAGGACCCACGTCTGGGCATACCGTTCAGGACGGAATGCTGAACAATGTCAAACATTCACCCCCAGTATGGAGATCTTGGCCTAAATCCATCGTTTTTTTGCTGTCCATGCCATTCCAGTTGGGACCCAGCCATATGCAAATCAGCCTTGACCCTGTTCCCCCTGGGAACAGTCCAACCCGAACTGCCAGGCCAGGTCTTCCCTGGACTGGAAACAAGCATCCTGAGACCAGTTTTGGGGTTTCACCCCTCATCAGCCAGGCTAGCTTGAATCCAGTGGCATGGGAGGCACGGGACCCACGTCTGGGCATACCCTTCCCACTTAGGTCAACAAATGCAAAAACAACAAGTGATGGACGGAATGCTGAACAATGTCAAACATTCACCCCCAGTACAGAAATCTGGGCCTAAATCCATCGTTTTTTTGCTGCCCATGCCATTCCAGCTTGGACCCAGCCATATGCAAATCAGTCTTGACCCTGTTCCCCATGGGAACAGTCCAGCCCAAACTGCCAGGCCAGGTCTTCCCTGGACTGGAAACAAGCATCCTGGGACCAGTTTCAGGGTTTCACCCCTCATCAGCCAGGCTAGCTTGAATCCAGTGGCATGGGAAGCACAGGACCCACGTCTGGGCATACCCTTCCCACTTAGGGCGACACATGCTAAAACAACAAGTGATGGATGGAATGCTGAACAATGTCAAACATTCACCCCCAGTACAGAGATTTTGGCCTAAATCCATCGTTTTTTTGCTGCCCATACCATTCCAGTTTGGACCCAGCCAAATGCAAATCAGTCTTGACCCTGCTCCCCATGGGAACAGTCCATCCCGAACTGCCAGACCAGGTCTTCCCAGGACTGGAAACAAGCATCCTGGGACCGGTTTCGGGGTTTCAGCCCTCATTAGCCAGGCTAGCTTGAATCCAGTGGCATGGGAAGCACGGGGCCCACGTCTGAGCATACCCTTCCCACTTAGGGTGACAAATGCAAAAACAACAAGTGATGGACGGAATGCTGAACAATGTCAAACATTCACCCCCAGTACCGAGACCTCGGCCTAAATCCATCGTTTTTATGCTACCCATGCCATTCCAGTTTGGACCCAGCCATATGCAAATCAGTCCTGACCCTGTTCCCCATGGGACTCAGTAGGCTGAAGATTCAAATCATAGTATCGCTTGGAAGTGTGTTTGTTTATTCACTATTGTTTTGACTGTTAAACCTTCCTAGTGAAGGAACATTCTTGTTTCTTTTCTCTCTGATGGGTGGATTGATTGTCATAGTTATGTCTGAAAATAACATGTCAAGGAGGTAACTGTGGCCTAATCGTTAAGGTCACAGACTCTCCCACTGAAGGTTGAGGGTACTGCTTCATGGGTGTTCATGGTCATTTATCTTTTTTAATTTTGTTTAAAATTGAAAAGGTTAAGGTTCATACTGAGAGGTGATCTCACCCATTTTAAATGACAAATACATATTTCGTTTTACTTTGTCCTACAATATCTAATTTTATTTATATTATTCAGCAAAGCCTAAATAACTTATTTCCTTTTCTCTCCCTCTCTGTATCTAAAGTTCTCTCTGTCAATCTCTTTCTCTTAATTTCTCTCAATCTCTCACTTTCTCTCTCTCTCTTCCGTCCCAGAGAGAGATTGTTATTGCAATGGTCTCTCCTTTCAATGATTTCAAATAGTCAGACGGGCAAGATGTTATAGTTACGTTTGGATGCAGAGTAAAGCAAAGTAACTTCTGGCCTAAATGTCAAAGTCTTGTACTGTCACTTAGTAGGATGATTTTTCAGATCCTGGTATTGCTTAGCAGTGTGTTTGTTTATTCACCAGTGCTTTGAATTTTATACCTTCCTAGTGATGGAACATTCATGATTCTTGCCTATCACATGCGTGAGTTGAATGTCATAGGTATGTGTTATGAAGCGGAAACTGCGAGTTACACACAGAAGCTTTATTCGGTTACCAACCCAAAGCAGCACATCTTGACAGCTCCGCCAACCGCCATAGAATGCCGATACCCTCAGACCTCAGAACCTCAATGACATCAAGGCTCCAGGCTCTCTGTGCTGGAACACAAGTGCAGGCCAGGTTCCAGGCTCATAGGCATTCTTCAGCACAACACAACACATCCCCTTCCCTTACATTAAATATTCAAAGAACATTAAGAACATTTAACATGGAATAATAAAATAAAGCATTAAATAAATAAATAATGAACATAAATGACCAACTATATAGAGAATTTGCAAACAATAGTTAAACACAGGAATTAACTAGAGGAAAATAATCTACAAGGATTTAGGGTGCATAACCTGCAACTTTACAAAGTAAGGGATTAAAATAATGATTTGCAAAGTGTTAGAGAATATAGTCCTTAACCTAATACAAGATATTATGTTACATAGTCTTCCAACCACAATGGTTTAGAGCGTACTCTGGAAGGACTTTTGATGCGTGGTAAATCTTTGGGTCCGGAAGAGGAATGACTTCCATCCTGGCTCCCCAAGGTAGGTGAATTCGCTACCAAGTTGTTCCACTTGACAATCTTGGACATGCTCCACACATCCCCGTCATCAAGGACCACAACATTTTTCTTCACCTCTCTGATGTGGAAAGGCCCCTTGAAAGGTGACATACCCTTAGTGCAGAAGCCGGGATTCTTTACCAACACCATGTCGCCAACCTTCCATTCAACATTAGAAACACCATGTTTGGTATTATAACGCAACCTGTATTTACTCTGATACCTTTCTCTAAGTTCAGGTGCCTTGTCAAATCTGCTCCAATCAAAATTATCTTGTACCACCCTATTCTTGAACCATGCCGGGAATAGCTTGGTACAAGCTGACCTCCCCCTCATATACTCAAAAGGGGCAATGTTGGTGATGCTATTAGGAGTCATGCGATACGCCCACCACATATCCCTGAGGAGACTAGACAAGGAAACCCTGGTACCAATAGCTTCTTGCACACAAGACTTCACCATTCTGTTCATACGCTCAGCAAGACCATTGGCCTGAGGTTGGTACAGTGCTGTCCTTAAATGTTCAATAGCTAAAGAATCCAAAAAGGTCTTTATGTATAGTGAAGTAAATTGCACACCATTGTCAGTGACCAGTTGACTGGGTAAACCTTCCCGAGAGAATTCCTCTTCCAAAAACGTAATGACTGTTCTGGTATCAATTGAATTTACACATTTGGTCACAACCCATTTGGACGCATAATCCACCATGAGTATAACATAACGCTCATTTGCTGGCAGAAGATGGAAAGGACCCATGAAGTCAAGCCCTAGTTTCATCCAGGGTTTATCAGGAATCACAAGTGGAGAAAGTGGAGCTTTAGCTACAATTTTGCTTTTGTCACTACGTGCACAGCTCACACAGTACTTGACCACTGACTCAGCATCACGATCTAAACCAGGCCACCAATAAGTTGTCCTGAGTCTGGACTTAGTCAGGTTCCTACCCAGGTGTCCCTCATGAGCCAGATTCAAGATTTTATCCCTCATGTCCCTGGGAGGTACAGATTTAGTACCCCTAAACAACTCCCCTCCTCATAAAGAGAGTTCATCCCTCACATTCCAATACCCTTTCAGAGAGTCTGGAATATACCTATACTCCGGCCATCCCTTGACAATGAACTCAAGAAGTTTATGTCTATCAGGATCCCGCTCCACCGCTGATTTCCATTCTTCCTCATTTATGGCTTTCTCTCTCACCCAATTGACTACTTCAATCTCAGGCTCTTCACTACAATCAATTGAGGATCGGGAAAGGAAATCAGCCACCATATTCTTTGGCCCAGGTATATATTCCACGACAAAATTGTATTCTAGTAAGCCTTCTACCCATCTTTTAATCCTAGAGGTTAATTCTTCCCCTTTCTTCGAAGAGAAAATTTGAACAAGAGGCCTGTGATCAGTCCTCACCACGAAAGTTAAACCCCACAAATAAAATTTAAAATGCTTGATAGCCCACATGCATGCAAGAGCCTCCCTTTTAATGACCGAATAATGTTGCTCAGCCTCTTTGAGGAAACGGGAGGCAAAAGCAATAACTTTCTCTTCCTGGTTTACACTTTGGGTTAGAACTGCTCCCAAACCCTTGACACTAGCATCTGTATACAAGGAGGTTTAGGCACACACATCAAAATGCCCCAAAGTGGGCATCTTCCCAATGCAATCCTTTATAAAAGAAACCGCGGCTACACACTCCCTAGTCCAGTTGAACTCACACCCCTTCTTCAAAAGAGCTCTCAAGGGTTGGGTCACGCTTGAAAAATTTGCAATGAATTTAGAGTAATACTCCGCTAATCCTAAAAATGACCTCACCCCATCTCTATCCGTAGGTTCAGGCGCACGGACTATGGAATCCACTAATTCCAACTTGGGTTTGATTCCATCACTAGAAATGGTATGGCCCAGATAAGTCACTGAAGTAACTTTAAACTTACACTTTTCCTCCTTCACAGTAAGACCGGCTTTGGCCAACCTTCCTAAAACTTCTCGAAGGATTTTGTCATGCTCAAACACAGTTCTGCCATGAATCAATATGTCATCTTGGAAACACAAGGTACCAGAAATTCCCTCAAGAACCTTCTTCTTGATACGTTGAAAACAGGCGGCCGCAGAGGCCAGCCCGAAAGGCATTCTCAAAAACTGATAGGCCCCTAATGGTGTTACAAAGGAGATGAAATGTCTGGACTCAGGGTGCAGAACGATCTGATGATAAGCCGAGGATAAATCTAAAACACTAAACACTTTCGAGCCACCCAGGCACGACAACTCTTCCGAGGTATTAGGTAAGGGTTGGCGATCTACCCATATATGCTTGATGAGATCCCTGAGGTCTACACACATGCGGATCTGCTTCCCATTATCCTTCGGTGCTAGAACAACAGGGGCTAACCATTCAGAAGATTCGATCTCTTCAATCACACCAGCCTTCAATAACTTATCTAACTCCACCCGGAGAGGTTCTAACATCAATTTGGGTACCCTTCTGACCTTGTGCACCACAGGAACCTCGTGTTCAAAGCCAACAACCCAACTTACCACTAAACACTCCTGGAAATTCTTTACAAATCTCCAGAGGGTTCTCCTTATTATGTACCTCCATAACTTGTTGTTTCTAATTGGGGTCTAATTTAATACCCATGTCCCGTTGGTGGCACCAACCTAAAAGATTATTACCTCGTTTGGCTACATAAACTTTTCCCATAGTGGTCTTATCTTGAAATTGGATGTTCATGACTCTATATCCAATCACCTCTATCCTAGCACCCCCATAGCTGACCGGGTTAATATCGGGTTTAAGTAAAGAATCAGAATCCTCTCCAAAAATTGTCTGCCAATTTTGTTCACCCATCATGGTGTAAGGAGATCCAGAGTCTGCTAAGACAGTAACAGTCTTGCCATCAAGACTAATGGTGCATTCTGGCATAATTACAGGTCCTTCATCCACCCTCCCAGAGTTGCCCCCAACCTGGTTGACCTCTTGTTCTACATAGAGAACCATCTTATTCACAATCTCAGTGACTAAATCTATATTGCTTCTGTCATTGTTGCAGACTCTGGCATAGTGACCTTTCTTCCCACACTTCCTACACAGGGAATTGCGCGCAAAGCAATTTGAACTATTCGCCGCATGTCCAGAGTTGCCACAGCGGTAACAACGAAGAAATTTAGTGTCTCTCCTTTTCTCCTGGTTTGATGTCTGTATTTTACTGTCATTGCCAACCTTTAGTACTTCTTCCTGAATACGTGGTAGGTGTACAGTGCACAAATTATCTCCTTCTGGGTGATTCATCTCCTTGATCCAGTTGCTGGTGCTTTCCATACCTTCAAGAATTGTAATGGCTTCCCTCAAATCAGGGTTCTTTGTAAAAAAAGTTTCTCTTGGACTTTCTTGTTTTGGTACAACGTACCAACTGGTCACGAATAAGAGAGTCCGTAATATCACCAAAATCACAAGTGCGCGCTAAAGTACGTAGGGCAGCGATAAAGTTACCAACACTCTCAGAGTTACCTTGGGATCTGGCAAAAAATGTATGCCTTTCCAAAACGACATTAAGTTTCGACTCAAAATGTGCTGCCAACATTGCTACAGACATTTCATACATGTCTCTGGGTTCGCCCTCCGCTCCCCCAAAGGTTAGAGGTTCAAGGCTATCACAAATGTTTCTGCCTTCAATTCCTAGATTGTACAGTTAGAACAGCTTGTTTCCTAGCTGGAGAGAATTTTTCCCCTCCTATGGCTATTAGGTAGGAGTCAAACAGATTCTTCCAGCGCTTCCAAGGAAGAATGGGGTCCCCTTTATCTGACAAAAATGGGGGCGGTTGTGACATTGTAGATGTGGCCATTATGAGTAGTAATTGTCTGTAAAGAAGAACACAACGTCTAAAAAACTGTCAGATTGCCTGGTTGCAGGACCGCAAGAGAACAAGTGTGGTTTAATTCCTCGGAAACCAAAAGGAACACAGTTTTAAAAAAATGGTGCAACTTCAGTAGAAAGGAAGCGCGTTACGTCGTTGCTTAGTAAGCAGAGCTTCCTGAATGGAAAATCATACGACAATTAAAAAAAAACAGACTGGGCTTGGGCCTGTATCCAGTTATGGGGACGAGCGTTACGTTGTTGCCTAGTAATGCGTCCCCAAACTTCTCGGAATGTTTGTAACACACGGCGATTCCCGGGCAGGGACGCGCGTTACATTGTTGCTTGGTAACGCGTCCTCTGGCCTTTGCGGAAAACCAAGCACGCGGCAATGACGTTACGTTGTTGCTTGGTAACGCCTACGCGGAAGGCTGAGCACGCGGCGTTGCTCGTGCAGGCATGAGGCGCGAGAATAACTTCTTCTGTGGTCGAGAAAAAAATTTAAGTTCTGACGGAAAAGAAGACAAAAACACTTGCCCCAATAGGAATGTTCTCGTAATTTGCCATGTCGGAATGTTCCTCGCACTACTTGTTTCACACTCACTTTGGGAAATCTGCAGCAACAGGAGAAGAGTAGATCAACAGCAGGCCACGGATATCATCTGGTAAGGACTTGTGGGTTCAGGGTTGGTTAGACTCTTGTCGCCAGTGTTATGAAGCGGAAACTGCGAGTTACA
Organism: Pleurodeles waltl; assembly: GCF_031143425.1. NCBI lineage: Eukaryota > Metazoa > Chordata > Amphibia > Caudata > Salamandridae > Pleurodeles > Pleurodeles waltl. The sequence goes on along the minus strand of NC_090444.1, from coordinate 612,443,797 downwards.
CACAGAAGCTTTATTCGGTTACCAACCCAAAGCAGCACATCTTGACAGCTCCGCCAACCGCCATAGAATGCCGATACTCTCAGACCTCAGAACCTCAATGACATCAAGGCTCCAGGCTCTCTGTGCTGGAACGCAAGTACAGGCCAGGTTCCAAGCTCATAGGTATTCTTCAGCACAACACAACAGTATGTTTGGAAGAGTTACAGTGAGCTGTCACCTGTGGCCTAATGGCTAAAGTCACAAACCTTCACACTGAAAGTTGAGAGTTCAACTCCAGCTGTATATGTGGGATGTTCCCTTCATTAATTGCTTTTAAACTTCAAACGTTTAAGGAGCGTACCCAGAGGTCATCTCACTCATTTTAGATTGACAAATACACTTTACTTTTTAATTTGTCCTAAAATATCTCATTCTAAGTATATCATTAATCAAAGTCTAAAAACCTTTTCTCCCTTAAATTCTCTATGTCAATCTTTTTCTCTTAATGTCTCTATCTATCTATCAATCTCTCATCCTCTCTCTCTTCCATCCCATAATGGGATAGTAGAGAGCTTGAGAGATTGTTATTGCAATGGTCTCTCCATACAAATACTTCAAAGAGTCAGCCTAGCAAGATGTTTGGTACGAATGTTATGGTTACTTTTGGATGCATAGCAGACCAGAGTCACTTCTGACTTAATGGTCAAGGTCTTGCTCTGTCACACAGTAGGTTGAATGTTTAAGTCCTAGTATTGCTTGGCAGTATGTTTATTTATTTACAAGTGTTTTGACTTCTAAACCTTCCTACTGATGAAACATTCATGTTTCTTTCCTCTCACATGTGTGGGTTGAATGTCATAGGTATGTATGGAAGCCACCCATAAATGAGTTACCTTTGGTCTAATGTTTAAGGTCACAGACCCTCCCAATAAATGTTGAGGGTTCTATTCTAGCTATGTCCGTGGTCATTTCCCTGTGTTCACTTCTGGCCTAATGGTCAAGGCCTTGTACTGCCACTCAGTAGTCTGAGGGTTCAAATCCTTGTATTGCATGGCAGTGTATTTGTTTGTTCACTAGGGGTTTGACTGTTAAACCTTTCTGGCGATGGAACATTCAAGTTTCTGTCCTCTCCCATGTGTGGTTTGAATGTCTGAAAGCATCACAGTAAGGTGTTACCTATGGCCTAATGGTTAATGTCACAGACTCTCCACTGAAAGATGAGAGGCAACTCCAGGTGTGCTGGTTGTCTTTTCCCTTTTTAAATTTCTTTTAAAATTCAAATGTTTAAGGTTTATGCTGAAAGTTGATCTCACTGTTTTAAATGACAAATCCACTCTTCTTTTTAACTTGTGCTAAAATATCTCATTCTATATATATCATTCATCAAAGCCTAAAAAAGTCTCTCCGTCTCCCTCTCTCAAGTACTCTCTGTCAATCTCTTCCTCTTAATTTCTCTCCATCTCTCTCAATATTTCACCTTCTCTCTCTGTTTCTTCCATCTCATAGTGGAATGAACAAGAGAGAGAGAGATTGTTATTGAAATGGCCTCTCAATACAATGACTTCAAAGAGTCAGACTAGCAAGATATTTGGTACGAATGTTATAGGTACATTTGGATGCAAAGCAGTTCAGAGTCACTTCTGGCGTAATCACCAGGGTCTTATACTGTCATGCAATGGGCTGAAGGTTCAATATCTAGCATAGCTTCACAGTGTGCTTGTTTATTTATTACTGTTTTGACTGTTAAACCTTCCCTGTGATGGAACATTCACACTTCTTTCCTATCACATGTGTGGGTTAAATGTTGTAGGTATGTTGGAAAACAGCACAAGGAGTCACCTGTGGACTAATGGTTAAGGTCACAGACCATCACACTGAAGGTTGAGGGCTCTGCTCCATGGGTGTCTGTGGTTGTTTACTTTATTTAATTTCTTTTGAACTTCAAAAGTTTATGGTTCATGCTGAAAAGTCATCTCACTCATTTTAAATGACAAATACACTTCTTGTTTTAATTTGCCCTAAAATATCTCATTTCACGTACATCATTCATCAAAGCCTAAAAACCTCTCTCCCTCTCAAGTTCTCTCTGTCAATCTCTTTAGCTTAATTTCTCACCCTCTCTCTCAGTCTCTCACCTTCTGTCTATCTCTCTCATCCATCCCATGATGGAATGGGAGAGAGAGAGAGAGAGAGAGAGAGAAAGAGAAAGAGAAAGAGAGATAGAGAGAGAAGGAGAGAGAGAGAGAGAGAGAGAGAGAGAGAGAGAAAGAGATTGTTATTGCAATGGTCTCTCCATACAATGACTTCAAAGATTCAGACTAGCAAGATGGTTGGCACAAATGGTACAGTTATATTTGGACAACAGCAGACCAGAGTCAACGCTGGCTTCATGGGCAAGGTCTTGTACTGTCACGCAGTGGGCTGAAGGTTTAAATCCTAATATTGCTTTGCAGTGTTTATTTACTAGTGTTCTGACTGTAAAATCTACCTAGTGATGGAACATTCATGTTTCTTTTCTATCATATGTGTGGGTTGAATGTGGGTTGAATGTTATAGGTATGTCTGGAAACAGCACACCAAAAAGTCACTTGAGTCCTAATGGTTATAGACCTTCACACTGAAAGATGAGAGGTCTGCCCTTGGGTTTTTCCCTTCTTTAATTTCTTTCATACTGAAAGGTGATCATATTTGTTTTAAATGACAAATATTCTTTTCTTTTTAATATGCCCTAAAATAACATTTCTTTCCTTTCACATGTGTGGGTTGAATTTCATAGATAGGTTTGGAAACGTAACATTAAGGAGTCACTTGTGGCCTAATGGTTAAGGTCACAGACTCTCACACAGAAAGTTGAGGGTTTTACTCGAGGTTTGTCTGTGGTCATGTCCCTTCTTTAATTTCTTTTACAATTCAAAAGTTTAAGGTTCATACTGAAAGGCGATCGCACTCCTTTCAAAAGACTAATAAACATTTATTTTTAATTTGTTCTAAAATATCTCATACTAAATATATCATTCAGCAAAGCCTAAAAAAGTCTCTCCTTCTTTCTCCCTCTTTCTCTCTTAAATTCTCTCTGTCAATCTCTTTCTCCTAATTGCTCTCCCTCTCTGACATTCTCTCACTTTCTGTCTCTCTCTCTTCCACCCCATAATGGGATGGAAGAGACAGCGAGAAAGAGTGTAATTGCAATGGTCTCACCATACAATGACTTCACAGACAGACTAGCAAGATGTTTGGTACAAATGTTATTCTTACGTTTGGATGGAGAGGAAACCAGTGTCATTTCTGGCCTAATGGTAAATGTCTTGTACTGTCACTCAGTAGGCTGAAGGATTACATTCTAATATTGCTTGGTACTGTCTTTGTTTATTCACTAATGTAATGATTGTTAATCCTTCCTAGTGATGGAACATTCAAGTTTCTGTTTTCTCACATGTGTGGGTTGAATGTCATAGGTATGTCTGGAAACAGCATATCAAGGCGTCACCTTTGGCCTAATGGTTAAGGTCATAGACTCTCACACTGAAAGTTGAGTGTTTTACTCCAGGTGTGTCCGTGGTCATTTCCCCTCTTTAATTTCTTTTAAACTTCAAAGGTTTAAGGTTCATACTGAAATACTGAAAGGTGATCCCACTCATTTTAAATGAGAAACGCATTTTCCTTTTTAATTTGTCCTAAAGTATCACATTCTGCGTATATCATTCATCAAAGCCTAGAAAAAAATCTCTCCCTATCTCTCTCTCTCTCTCTCTCTCACGTTGTCTGTCAATCTCTTTCTCTTAATTTCTCTCCCTCTCTCTCTATCTCTAACTTTCTGTTTCTCTTTCTCTCTCTCTTCCATCCCAAAATGGGATGGACGAGAGAGAGATAGAGGGAGAGAGAGAGAGAGAGAAAGGTTGTTATTGCAATGGCCCCTCCATACAATGACTTCAATCAGGCTAGCAAAATATTTGGTATGAATGTTATACATGCCAGCTTCACCTCAGGTTATAAGGAACGCCTAGCCTGTACAAAAGATCTGCTCCATCTGTACTAGACAAAACTTGGACCGACCTTCAGGAATGTTAAGTAAACGTTACTGCTACATGGGATGGTGAGGCTATGGCTGAGGCATCTGTGTAACTTAAACTGAAAATTGGTTTATTTTGGTGCTGTTTAAAACATTAAAACAAATACAACAATTACAAATGTACATTATGAAAACATAGACAACAATAAACATGCATGTTATATAAAAAACAGCAGTACCAAAAACAGCATAATATAATTAAAAGAAATAAAAAATAAAGCCATGAGGAATTCATGAAAAGTAAAAAGATCACAGCATTAACATCTGAAAGTCGGGCTACTTGATAACAAAACACACAGTTCAGCTCTTCTTTTCACAGCCACTGTGAGAAATCGTCCCAAAAATTGCAAATCAGAAGGTATGTCAGAGAAATAAATTATGAAAAAGCAGAGTAGCATGACCTGTGAAACTCACCTCTGTTAAAGGAAGAATGCTTTTTTCACAGATGTCAGAATACAGTTTTTGTCTTTTACCTTGAAGAGTATTCCAATAACACAGTTCAGTATGATTTTTAAGAAAGGCTGTACCAGTAAACAGAACAATACAACTAATATATGGAGAAATCTTACATATTGTCAACCCTTGTCAGTTAGGAATCAATCACAACAGCTGTTTACAGAATGAAATGAGCTTCTCTTAAGTTGGCACCATTTCTTTCTATGTACGTCTTAACAGCTAAATAACATACTAAACACTTCTTACCTGCCCTCTTGTTCCTAACTGGATTAGTAAGGCAAATTCTTAATTAATAAATAACGACTATTTACTAGAATTAATAATTTGCATTTGAAATCAACCTGCTACACAGCATAGAACTGTGTTTTCCTTAGATTGGCCAAACTAGACCCTGACTCCATTTCGGAATTCAAAATGTTACCATTTTTCATTGTTACTGTCTCAACACACAGCAAAATGTGCACTGAAATAGTATTAAATACAAAATGTTCTGTGACTCTTTCATCACCCTTGGTGAGATCCAGTGGAAGCTTTCCTCTCAAATGTTACTGTTCGGGGTTTTTTCTGCTCGATGCTCAGTGAGTCCAATCATTTCATAAGCTTGTCATTGTTATACATGTACCTAGATTTGTACTTTCAAATCCATTGACATTAGGGAAAATTGGGACTAATTACTATTCATTTATGGGATGATGTTAGCTACTGTTGCATTTTATTCTTTATTGTGATTTGATGAACCCATGTGTTATATTGCTCACCTCAAGCTGGCTGCATGATTTTTGCTGTGAAGTTTGCTATATAAGAGGGCATTCTGGAGGTGAGCAAGATTTGCCTTGCCTGTCTCTTAGGGACCAGACTTATGATACCGACAGAGATCTTAAGTTACCACATGCTGCATTTGAATGAGCTTTATGAAATTCCCTATGAAAGATTAACTATACTTTTTGTCTCTGTCATGATCTTTAACTATTAATAAACTGTTGCGGTTTCTAACTTATGTCTGACTCAAGAAGGCTTAATTAACTGACCATGTTATTAGACTCACAGACAATCTTAATCTATTAGGGACATATTTTCTCATATTTTCTTGAAGACAACAGCACCCTTAATTCTGCACATGCACTTTATCTTAAAGTATCTGATAAGACAGTGCCGAACAACAATCTCTGACACATTTAAGTCAAGGAATCATGAGCCAATTATCCATAAGTAGAGAATCAAAGCAGAAGGGGGAGTTAATCTTATACGATCTTGGGCATACTCCATACTCCATGCACAACCTTTGAGGATCAAAACAGAGGAAGCTGGCTGAATGGGGGCTAATGAACACCTCAGCAATTTGTATTCCTTTATTGGCATCAAATGAATGTTTGAGAAGCTCCAGATCCCTTCTCTGTATATCACAAAGGAAATATATTTGGCCTTATATAGCATTAACAATTAAGCCAGAGATGTCTAAGTGTTGACGCAAGACTAGAATATGCTCCCTGAACCTATAAGAAGCAATTTCTTTTATCTACAAGCAAGAAAATTTAAATTCAGATGAAAATGGAGAATAATACTGAGATACAGGATCGGAGTACTAAGCGTAACTGTAATTGTGAAGATATATGTACATCAGCAACAGAACTGGAGATAGTCTGCAAATATACTTCAAAGGTTTCTAAGGATGCAAGGTCAAAATATACAAATACTTACATTTTTTTTTTTTTAAATATATTTATTGGTTTTATTTTACAAAATATGATACAAATTGTTCAATTTGCAACTGCAGGATAAACCAATACAATGGCTAATTAACTAAGTCATGTAACAATTACACACACCCCCAATATGCACTTCACGGAACACTTCTAATCTAGCGGTATCATTTCTGGCTGCACCCTCTATGGGTTTATCCTTCCTTGTTGATTTTATATAGGCATTCGCTCGAGACCAGTGTGGACCTTGCTTTGTGTGCATGAGTTCCCTAATTGTCTGAAGGGGGCCTCAACTTAATTAATGTATGCAGATGGCTCCCCTGGTTTTCTGCTCCCCATGTATCGCTAAAACTGTGGTGGCATGGATTTAGTGGGTGACTATTACTGGACAATTGAGGGGGGATGGTGTGCATGCTCTGTGGTGCCTGGGTGTCCTATGAATTTTGTTTCAGAGATGGGGGGTGCAGAGGAATTTGTGCTGTGGTTGTTGCAAATACGCATGCCCCGGTTCATGGCGGCTTCTCATCATTTTTGGCCTCCAGCTTTGTCACCATATTCTCCCATGTAGAGCATCCTGTATGCTGTCGCCCTTCACGCACCATTCTTTTTAGTACCTGATATTCAGTGCGAGTCCAGCGTATTATTAGAGAGTACCAGGATTTCAGGTCAGGAGCCTTGGCGGCTTTCCAATGCATTGCTATTAACCTTTTGTACATTAAAAAGGCCAGGTCTATGAATTTGTGTAAATGTCTTTGTTTTTTTGGTCTTTTCCTAAGTCCCAACAGACAGGACCCGGGATCCGCTACTAGTGCAAGTCCCGTTAGCCCAGATACCTCCTCTGCCACATCTGCCCAGGCCTTTTGTATGTTCGGGCAGTCCCATACCATATGATAGAAGGATGCCGACGTTGCTCTACATCTAGGGCATATTGATACTGCATCTGGGAACATGCGCTTTATTCTGGCTGGGGAAAGATATGTTTGATGCGTGTAGTTAAATTGGGTGTATCTGAATCTGGGATTCCTTGACACAACTCTGATGTGGGACAGGGCCTTGGGCCAGTCATCCAGTGGTATCGGAGTGGGAAGTACTGCATTCCATCTACCCCATGCTTTCCCTGTTTGTGCATCCGGTGTCCTGTTGAGGGTTCTGTATAGATTGGATATTATTTTTGTTTGATCACTATATTGTAGCAGCTGGTGAAGCACAGGGGAGATCTCTGGTTCCGAGGTGCCCATTCCCCATATTTTCCTAATTTCGTGACATATGGCGTGATATGTCAGAAACTGCCCCGGATTTATCTCCGTGAGGGCCTGGAGAGCCTCGAACGTCATTAATTTACCGTCTTCATAACAATCCCCTACGGTCAGTATTCCTGCTTCATTCCACAACTTTACAGCTTGCATCCTCGCTGTATTTCCCACCAATAGGTAGTTCAGCGGTACGTGTGGAGAGTACGGGAACTTGTCCGTTCTTTTTTGCACATACCTGGCCCAACACGTATGCGCGACTGCCAGCAAAGGGTTAACCAGTGCCGCTCTGGGGGGCTTTGACGATAGCCAATTTAAAAGGGGGATCCCGTTCCGCCGGGGCTCAAGGCTCATAGGTTCCGCTTGCTCTGGTCTGTGGATCCAATGTTGGATCCATTGAAGTTGTGCAGCTGCGTAGTATTTTTCAAAATTCGGAGTTCCTAAGCCACCGTTATCCAGCGGATGCTGCAGTGTGGTTAGCGCCACTCGTGCTCTGCCACCTCCCCAAATGAGCTGCAGTAACGCTGTGTTTAGGTTGCTAAAGAAGCGTTTGGGAATGATTATCGGCAGGGCCGCAAAGTAATATAAGAGCCGAGGTAGAATCAACATATTAGCAATCGCCACCTTGCCGGGAGGCGAGAGAGGGAGCTTGTTCCAGAATTGTAGGGAGCCTTTTATAGAGGTTAGCGCCTTCCCCAAATTCCCATCTCTTAAGTCTTCCGTGGCGTGATATATGTTTATCCCTAGGTATTTAAATGTTGTAGGGCACCACTTAAGGTGTCCTACCTCTGGAGGATCATGGTTACTAGGAGCCCTTTTTACCAGGGGAAAGACACACGACTTCTCCCAATTTACCACAAGGCCAGACAGGCCACCAAATTCAGCTAATAAGGATATTACGGATGGAATAGCTGCACAACCGTTCCTGATATATATCAAAGCATCGTCAGCATATAGTGAGATCGTGTGATGTAGCCCATTTCTAATGATTCCCCATTTGTGCTCCATGTGACGAACTTTTGCCGCTAACGGTTCCATTGCTATGGCAAACAGTAGCGGGGATAATGGACAACCCTGCCGTGTCCCCCTGGAAATCGGGAAACTATCAGAGATCACCCCGCCTGACTTCACCCTCGCGCTCGGATTAGAGTACAATGTCCGAACCCAGCGGATGTAGTTAGGGCCTATTCCCATGCGGGCCATCGTGGCCAGCAGGAAGTCCCATTCGAGCGTATCAAAGGCCTTTTCTATGTCCAATGAGAGCACCATTTCCTCCTGTGCATTCTTGGGGGTATCTCCTATTATACTCAGCAACCTACGAATATTTAGGAAAGTGTTACGCTTGGGAATGAAGCCGCACTGGTCTACATGTATCAGTGAGTGCATGAGGGGGGCCAACCTGTTGGCCAGTATTTTGCCTAATATTTTACAGTCTGTGTTTAACAGTGATAGTGGTCTATAAGATTTCACATCCGTGTGGTCACGACCTTGTTTAGGGAGTACCACTATCATGGCTTCCCTTTGGGATGTGGGTAAGCTTTCTTTAATCCACGCCTCCTGGAACACTCCCAGCAGATGGGATTTTAGACTGGGTAAATAAGCTTTGTAGTACTCCGAGGGGAGGCCATCCGCGCCGGGCGCTTTGTTCCTGGGCAGCTGAGCAAGGGCTAATTCTATTTCTGCTGTTGTTATGGGGATTTCAATTCCATCTCTATCTGTTTGTGGTAGCTGGGGTAGGAGGGAGTCCGCCAGAAAGGCCTCTAGCTGTGTAGCTGTGCACGAAGTACGTTTAGTGTATAAGTTAGAGTAGTAATTCCTAAACGTCTCGTTTATTTCTGCTTGTGTAGTAGCCATCTCTTGCGCGCTCACCCGGATGGCCCCTATTGGAGCCTGCTGTCTATCCTCGCGGACTAGCCACGCTAACATTCTACTTGATCTATCTCCTTCCGTTTGCAACCTGGTTAGGTAATATTTATAGTCGTGGCAGCGGAGCCTGCTATCTGCCTCGTTGTATTTTAAGCGCTTTTCTTTGAGAATAGTGCTGGCAATTTCCCCCCGTGCCACCGCTTTCTCTGCAACTCTCAGCTCCTTCTCAAGTTTGCTAATTTCGGTCTGTAGGGAGCGTCTCACTCCCCACGTAGTGGACATACATACTCCGCGGGCCACTACCTTGTGGGCATCCCACTCTATCGCCCGGGTTGTTGCAGACATAGGCCCTCATTCTGACCCCGCCGCCCGCCAAAGTCCCGCCGTCAGCTTACCGTTCCGCGGTCGAAAGACCGCGGCGGTAATTCTGACTTTCCCGCTGGGCTGGCGGGCGGTCGCCTTCAGGTCGCCCGCCAGCCCAGCGGGAAAGAGGCTTCCACGATGAAGCCGGCTCGGAATCGAGCCGGCGGAGTGGAAGCTGTGCGACGGGTGCAGTTGCACCCGTCGCGTATTTCACTGTCTGCACAGCAGACAGTGAAATACATTTAGGGGCCCTCTTACGGGGGCCCCTGCAATGCCCATGCCAGTGGCATGGGCACTGCAGGGGCCCCCAGGGGCCCCGCGACCCCCCCTACCGCCATCCGGATCCCGGCGGTCGGACCGCCGGGATCTGGATGGCGGTAGGGGGGGTTGGAATCCCCTCGGCGGCGCAGCAAGCTGCGCCGCCGTGGAGGATTCAATGGGGCGGCGGTACACTGGCGGGAGCCCGCCAGTGGTGCCGGTCCGACCGCGGCTTTACCGCCGCGGTCGGAATCCCCATTGGAGCACCGCCGGCCTGTCGGCGGTGCTCCCGCGGTCCTCCGCCCTGGCGGTCTTTGACCGCCAGGGTCAGAATGACCGCCATAGTGTTTACTTCCCAATAATGGCTTATAGATTTCCCCAGTGTAGCAGCAAATGCTTGATCTTGTAGCGCCTCCGCCTGGAATCTCCAAGTGGGAATTACCTGACGTGCCCTGCCCCAGTTCAGAGTTACCCGCAGTGGTGCATGGTCTGAGATTGTCTTTGCCAAATATTCGGACTCAGTGGTCAGCGCCCCTATTTCGCGGGTGCCCCATACTATGTCAATTCGAGTGTGGGTGTTGTGTGGGACCGAATAAAATTAATATTCTTTTTGCTCTGGATGGCCTAACCGCCATACATCGTATAGGCCCATAACGTTTGCCCATTCTTGTAGGGGGCTTGTAAACTTCCTGTTGATTGATGCGCTCTGGTGGGCGCTGTTTCTGTCTAATGCTGCCACTGGGGTACTGTTAAAATCACCTCCCCAAACGGCTAGGGGCATGGGGTGGGACAGCAACGTTGGGGTGAGAGTGGTAAGAAAGCCTGTGATGTTACTGTTGGGGGCGTATACCCCAACCACAGCCAATTGTCTGCCATCTAATCTGCCCTCCATTACTACGTACCTCCCTCCCTGGTCTATCATGTGTGTTGACATGAGGAACGGAACTCCCGCTGCTATCCAAATCAGCACCCCTCTTGCAAAGGTCGAATATGTTGTGCCTATCAGCTGGCCCCCCCATTTCACGCGCAGGTCTCGCAGATCCCCCTCTAGCATATGTGTCTCTTGCAGGATAGCGATATGCACTCCTAGTCTCTTAAGTCGAGCATACACTCTAGCCCGTTTGCTCGGCATCCCAAGGCCCCTGACATTCCATGTTAATATGATATACTGGTTCCCCATGTTGCTTCTAGAAGACATCTTGTAGGGTGCTGGGGGTATGTTGCTGTATTATGGGCCTGGTTTTAATATTGACCCACCTCGTCTCTGCCTTTCTACTGCTAATATTTAGATATAGCGGGTGCGAGTCCATCTTTTGTGCATTAAGTGATTCCGATCGCCGCATTTCTGCTAAACTACTGATCCCCTCCCCCCTAATTAAACCCCCTATACTACACACAACTACAGTGAAACTACAAAACTTAAAAATGTGTAACATAACTTTTATCCAGTTGGATTCGCACAGTGGGATTCTTATAACTTACAGATGTGGCTCTTGTAAGGGGCTCACATCATGCCGCAGACTGAGTCTGCCAATATCTTCGGGCGCCCCCCCTTGGTATATTTCCGATCCCTCTGGCCCCACCCACCCACCACATGCCGCCTGTTTGTGCCCCAAATCACTTAGCTTAGTATTTATATCAAAGATGTATATTGTCGGAAGCACTTTATCCCCTCATCTCGGCAGTGTCATGAAGTCTCTATAAGTTTTCCCAGTTGCTGTCGCCATCTCTAGTGTTCACTCTGGACCTGAGCGGGTGGTTTATAGTTCATCGGCAGATCTTGGGGTGACCTTCGGCCCACCTAGTTCTCTTGTTGCCATGGATACGGAGCTGGCTGTATCTGAGTCCGGTTCCAGCTCAACAAGCCCGCCGGGAGTTATACTGCTGCTTTGCATATGCAGCGGCGTCTCTTTGAGCACTTTCGCTCTTTCCTCTGCTGCTTGCCAGTCATTAGGCTGGCCTCTGGTGCGCCGTTTGAATCGCTTCCCTGCAGTGGGTCTCCGCCGTTTCTCATCCTCCTCTGCATCTTCCCGGGGGTGTGCAAGGCCCTTGGCATGGAGCCATGTCCAGGCATCCTCGGTGCTGGTGAATATATGAGTGCGGTCCTCCATCACCACTCTTAACTTGGCTGGGAAGAGCAAGGCATATTTTATGTTCTGTTCTCGTAGGCGTTGCTTGATTTTAACAAAAGAATTGCGCTGATTCTGCACCTCTTGCGTGAAGTCTGGGTAAGCATTGATGTTCGAGTCTTCATACTTGAATGGGCCCTTATTGCGGAATTGTTGCAATATTACATCTCGGTCTCTGTAATTCAAGAACCTGGCAATCAATGGTCTGGGGGACTGGCCGGGGGCTGGAGGCCTGCCCAGGACTCTATAAGCCCTTTCAACCGAGAAAAACTTGGATGGAGCCCCATTTAACACCTCCTTAATTAGCCACTGCTCTAGGGAAATTTCTGTTTCCGGTTGACGCATACTTTCCGGAAAACCCAGAAATCTCACGTTATTTCGGCGCGCTCTGCTCTCCATTTCCTCGGATCTTCTCCAGAGTATCTTCAGCTCTTCGTCCATGCGCTGAATTTGTCTTTGGTTCCCTTGCGCTATTGGAGTTAAGTCGGATATTTCAGCTTCGGTTGTTTTCACTCTTTCAGCTAGGCTTCGGTGGTCCACTCGTAGGAGGTTCAAGTCTTGTGCAACTGCGTCAATTCTGTTTTCTAAAGATGACTTAGTGTCCAAGATCGCCTGCAATACTTTCTCGAACTGAGCAGAATGCGCCAGGAGTGCGTTTTCTAGTGACTGCAGGGATGGATTAGATTGTTGGTCAGCAGATATTGATCCTTGGGTGGTTCGGTCTGAATTCTTGGCTGATTTGGCTCTGTTGGCCATTTTGGCTGCCTCAAATTCTCCTCTTAGTCTGCTGTAGCTTCGCACTTTTTGGCCCTTTTAATTCGTTGAGTTAGACTATTGCTGAGTGTCCTGGATGTGGTGTGTACATACGGCGTTGAGAGCGTGGGGTCCAGCAATGTCAATGGAGGGCGTAGCCTTGTTTTTACGCGTGCTTATGTCCTGTGGCCGGGCGTCCGTTGACAAATGCTGCGGCCGCCGATTTTCACGACGATTCGACGATGAGTTCTCGTGAGACTGCCTGCGGGGCCCACCGGTGTTCGTGGGGGGCGTAGCAGCCGGTGGAGAGCTCTCTCACCCTCGTAGGTGGCAGCTGGGCCTGGTGCCAGAGGTTTCCCCAACAGGAGGGGGAGCGTGGTTGAGGGCCGAGGCAGGCGGCGTGGCCCTGGAGAGATCAAGGAGCGGGACGAGCGTCTGGAGCCGCAGATGGGCTCCGTGCATCACAGGGCAGTCCAGGCAAGCGCCGACCGTGGAGGACCGGAGCGGCCCCAGCACCCGCGGCACGCACCAGCCGTCTATGCTATGTGCGTTAGCAGGTCCAAGCCTATGGAGGCGCGTGGCGCTACTTAATCTTGGCGGCGGGGGGAGGTGGCCGGAAGTCCAGGAGTGTCCCCTCGGTGTGGGACTGAATTTTTTCACCCCCCGGGTTCCCCCCCTCACCTCAATATGCTGGCTCCCATTAGTGGTCCTCTGCTCCTTCCTGGGCTGTTTATTCTTGGCTCTGGGCTGAGGCGCCTTTCCTTTGCTTTTTGGAGTGTGTCCGCACGTCCCTGTCGCCGCGATGCCCAAAATGGCGCCCGACCCCCTCGGGCCGGCTGCAGCTCCGCGCGCCCCGGGGGTAGCGCGAAGAAGTCCTTGTTCAGCCCGTGTGGCCGATGCTCCCCCGTCCCTCCGGACGCGTGCGGAGTGGGCGGGGGCCGGCCGCGCGAGGCGAGAGCGTGGCTGGAGCCGCGAAGGCAGCTCCCCCCGCCCGTTGCCGCACCCGGCACGAGCCCTCGGGGCCCGGCCTCGGCCCAGCAGTACACCGAGGGGCACGCTCGGTCCGCGACAGACGCTCCGGACCCCCCCGATCGGGCCACCGCCACGGCCGTGTCACCAAATTTGCGGGGGGCGCCCTACAGGATGTCTTGGTCGAGCCGTGGACGGAGCGCTCGTATCAAGCGACCGTCCCGGCCGCCATTTTGGCTCCTCCCATACAAATACTTACATAACACTTACATGACCCCCAAAAGGTATGGGTGGATACACAGACAAGTCAAAGGTGTGGATCCCTCACTGCAGACTTCTTCCACATGGGATAGAGCTGTGAAATGATTACCACTTTCTGGAAGGAAATGACAGACATTTTGAAGAGCACTAGATAGACACAATCTGTATTTGCAAGCAGCTTGCAATCTGGGGTTGTTTCTCAATCCTAATGTGAAAAAAGTGGGTTATACATTTATAAGTCACTGTATATAAGCAAAGAGATATATAGCCATGCATTAGAAGGCAAGGGAGGCACCACCATAGGAGAATAGAAAAGAGATGTTAGCAACTAGGCAAAGAGTGAAGTTATAGTGCTGCTGGGAGAGGAGCGGAAAGGAGCCTGCAAAAAAGATCACCCATCTTTGGGATGAAATATTAGCTGACTTTGAGCAACTCCAAAGTAGGAATGAGAGTTAGCCCAATCTAGATATAGGGTCTGTTTGGGATGATCTAGGCTAAGAGCTGCTTTTTGATGGGATGTATGGATGGGATAGGTGCTGTAGGGGAGCAAGAACCACAACTTTGCTTAAACAGGTTACATTAAGCATAACTCTGTGATGATCAACTTACCAGTCGTGCATGCAGTGAAGGCCATGCATGGGTAATGCCTGTTAGATGACAGGAATGTTCCAAATGAATCAATGTGGCACTAATGTCACAGAAATGCATAGACTGAAGCACAAAAGGGCATTAACAGCACTAGTGTATTTTGTGTCATGGTTTTCCTGATGCAGACTTGTATCTGTTTGATGCTGCAATATTAGCAATATCTCTCCATAACAAACTCTATGTACTTCAATATGAAACTGGGAATTACTGAAAACCGAACACAGGCAAACATAGGTATCTCAAAAATACATGTTTACTAGCACCTCTCCATGCGTATTGAATAAATACCTCAAGCTTCGTCATTACACACTTTTATGGGAGAGGAATATAGTTTCCACTTAAGTTCTGTAGAACTGCAAAATAATCAATAACATTAATTAAGTGGTGTTCCTTTCTTTTCACAATAAATGCATAGAGTGGAAAGCTAATACCTTATAGACAATGTTCATAAATATACATGCATGTGCAATTGCCCTCTTAAGAATTCTTCTTGTTCCCTCACAGAGACATTCAGTAGAACAAAGAAACTCCAGTCTTAAGAGTGCTATAGGCGCATGTGTGGGAATTGCTGTGTGGCAAAGGCATTATGTTGTAATGCCTGCAGCTAAAGGCTGTTTACTAAACAGGGCAAATTAGGAGGGCTTCCTTAGAACAAGTGTTTTAATTTCCAAATGAGAGATCAGCCCCATGAAAGATAACAAAGGAGATTTCCCTAAAGGCTCCTTTGAAAGTGAGTCAATGGAGTTTTGTTGTCAACCTTCACCCTGGAGAGTGGTTCAAGGCAAGGCTGCCTCCTAGCTCTGCTTAGATCTTAATTGACTAGCTTGTTGGATATGTTGAGATCTGCTAATAAGGAGTCTTGGACTGGACCCTATGTCGGGATGTAGAAGCATGTTTTATTTTATGTGGAATCCATCTTGTCTTGATCACGTTTTATGATATTCAATGATGACAAAGGCCTGCAAAGTGTGATAGGATTAGGCTGCCCGCAGACAAACTAATGTACCCAGACAGATAGCTTGCAATGCAATGCTTACTTAAAAGAGACACCTCATGCGACATGCATTGCTACTTTCTCCCTCAACAGACAGACATCTGGATGTCCACATAGGTCTGAGGCCAAGACCCTGAGTTTTATTGGATAGAGATTGTGAAGAAATTGTTTAGTTGATGTCTTGGAAAGTCCCAACCATTTGAGTAATGTGGAGATCATGCTTGTGTTCATCCTTTATCATGCTGCCATCATGAAATGTTGTTTTACAGTGATTGCTGAGATGCTTAATATTTGTGTAACTCCATGAATTTCCTGATCAACATCACACCATGCATTTGCCCATGGTGATGATGAAATACCTTTTTTGTATCCTGATTGGAGGATGTATTTTGACGCCTTCGTGGTTTCCATGCATAAAGGTTCCGGCAGATGTTTCTCTTATCAGACATGCTGTTTTGCTAAACACAAGGCCCCATGAATTTATGAATACAGCTAGGTATGAAACTTAACTTTGCCTGTGTCTCTTTTTTTTTTTTTAATATCTTTTATTAATGTTTACAACAAATAAATAAATGACACAGATTCGTCACTCATTCGCAATTCTCCCTTAACTCCCAGCCCTCCCCCCAATAATGCACTTCTGTCCCACCATATTTATTTCCATTAGTCATAGCATTCTCAATATGGTGATCCATTCCTTCACGTATATTATCAGTTATATGTTTAAGTGATAGAGGTGTCTTCCGTATCAGACTCTGATGTTGTACTTGTATCTTCTGGTATTGGATTGTCTGGGTACTTTAAACTATCTAATATTGTGTCCCATTGTTTTGCTATATCCTTTGACTTCCTACTCTGCACAGCTTCTAGTACAATTCCTTCAACTTCTGCCCATTTTATCAGTGTGTCGTGCCATCTATATACCCGAGGGCCCCCTGCATCTTTCCAATGGGATGTAATTTCCCTTTTGGCCAGGATGAGTGCAAGATCAATAAATTTATTAGATGTTTTATTGGCTGAAGGGCGAGGGAAGTCTCCCAATAGCGCCATCAGAGGGGAAGGTGTCAGTGTTCTTTCCGTGCTAGCTGATA
Source organism: Pleurodeles waltl (assembly GCF_031143425.1). NCBI lineage: Eukaryota > Metazoa > Chordata > Amphibia > Caudata > Salamandridae > Pleurodeles > Pleurodeles waltl. The sequence goes on along the minus strand of NC_090444.1, from coordinate 612,427,011 downwards.
TTTTTCTAAGTATGTCTTCCCAATATGATCTTACTCGTGGGCAGCTCCATAGCATGTGTTCTAGCCCTGCTGCTGGTTCTGAACATCTGGGGCAACCCCCTCCACTTGTATTAAACATCTTTGCTAGCATTTGTGGAGTTAAGTAGACTCTGTGATATATATAGAGGTTAATTAATTTAAATCGTGCATTTCTGGATACAGGGTATATGTGGGAGGTAATCTTAGCCCATTGCTGTTCATCTATGGTAATTCCCAATTCTGTCTGCTATTTTAGTCTAAGCTTGTTCAAAGGTGTGTATGTGCTTTTATGTAATGCCTGGTAGATTGCTGAGATCACCCCTCTTTGCTCTCCCACTGAACAAATAAGTCTGCAACCTTCGTGTACAGGAGGTTCTTGTGTGCCTGCTTTCCATGTCCTTTGTATAATTCTAGTGATTGTGTTATATATAATAAACATTTCTGACGGAACATCAAACTGTTCTTGCAGTGCTGCAAAGGTACGTAATTTCCCGTTGCTGAACAAGTCTCCCAATACTGCTATGTTATTTGCTGCTAGTTTTTTAAATCCTATTAGTACTGGGCTGCCTGCTACGTGCTTCAGGCATATTATTGGTACTTCTGGCGCATATGGGATCTTTGTGCGTGTACGCCGCAGATATTGCTCCCAGCAAATTCTTATCGAAGTCCACTCCAGTGGCAATTGCCGCTGTTTCCCCCTAGGGTTCAGTAAGATGTTTAGGATATCCTCTAATGAGCCACTTAAGGTGTTTTGCAAACCTTGTACAACTTGCAGTTTACTAATTAACCTTGCCAGCCATTGTAATTGACCTGCCCAATAGTATATTTCCATGTCTGGGGCAGCTAACCCTCCTTCTGCGGTGGGTCTTTAAAGAGTATGCAATACAATTCTATGCCTGCCCGCTCCCCAAATAAAACTCATAATCATTGATTCAATATCCTTAAACACTGATCTCAGAATTGTCAGAGGCAGTGTAGAAAAATAATACAGCAGTCTTGGCAATACTATCATTTTTAGAAATGCAACTCTTCCTGTGACTGTCAAAGGTAATGTTTCCCAAAATCGCATGTTTGATCTAATCGTCCTTAGTGATCTACAGTATGTATGTTCCCCTCTATTAAATCCTCTGTTTTGTGGTATATGTTCACCCCCAGGTATTTAAATGTATTAGGTGTCCAAGGCAGTCCCCGTGTGTCAATGATCCTCGGGGACCCCTCGATCAACGGGAAAACCGCAGACTTCTGCCAGTTGAGCTGCAAACCTGATGCTCCCCCAAAGCTCTCCAACATGCTCATTGCTCCCAGTAAGTCAGTCTCAATATTCCGGAGGAAAAGCAGCATATCATCTGCATAAAGTGCAATATGGTGAGTCCAGTGTTTAACTGGTATGCCTTTAAAGTGTAGGCCCGTTCTGGCCATTTGGGCCAGTGGTTCCACAGCCACTGCAAACATCAGAGGTGACAAGGGACAACCCTGCCTGGTGCCCCTACCTATTTGAAACAAATCTGATATAGTGCTGCCCATTCAAACCCTCGTAGTTGGGTTTGTGTATAGCAATTGTGTCCAACGGACGAATCCTTTTCCTATGCCCAGTTTCAGCATGACCTTCTCTAAATAATCCCATCTCAGGCTATGAAAGGCCTTTTAAATATCCACTGATACAATCGCTGCCTGCGTCATTGTTGAGGGTATTGCGTGAAGTATTGAGATCAGTCGTCTAATATTTTGTGCTGTACTATGTTGGGAATAAAGCCAGATTGCTCTTGATGAATCAATGAAGACATATGGGGCAACAGTCTGGTGGCTAATATCTGACTAAGTATTTTATAGTCCATGTTAAGCATGGACAGCGGTAGGTAGGATCGAACATCATTAGGAGGTCTATCTGATTTCAGTAATGGTATCATGACAGCTTTGATAGCGGACTGAGGTAGGTATCCCCTTTCCCACGCTTCCGAAGTTAGTGTGCATAGGTGCGGGGCTAATTGTTCCTGGTACATACCATGGAACTCCACTGGAAGTCCATCTGCACCCGGGACCTTCCCTCTTGCCATATTTGGATTGCGGCTTTGATCTCTGATACCGAGATAGGCTCGGCAAGGGCAAAACTATTCTCGTTCCTCAATTGAGGGAGAACAAGTTCTTCTAATTCCTGTATATGGGAGGCATGAAGAGTTTCGGTAGGTAATGCGTATAATTTGGAATAGTAACTAGCAAATCTTGCTTTTATTTCTTTCTGACCATAGATACAACTACCTGTGGTGTCTTCAATTTCTACTATTACTGTTTGCTGTTTCGGTGGAGTAGCAAGCCAAGCCAAAAGTGCTCCTGCTTTATCTCCCTATGTATGTTGCTTAGTTAGGTATTTCTTATAGTCAAAGCGGGTCAGCCTTGTATTTGCTTCAGCTATTTTCACTTTAGTTTCCACCAGAAGGGGGGTCAGATTTGGACAATTCGGTCTTCTACGTTTAATATCTCTAAGGAAATCCTCGAGCCCCCAGATTTCCAATTCCAGTGACCGTCGGACCCCTATGTTCTCATTAATACAGATTCCTCTGATTACTGTTTTGAATGTCTCCCATTCAAGTGCTCTGGAAGACGTTCCTGAGTTGAAGGTAAAAAACTCACCAATTGTCGTTTGCAGTAGGTGTTTAAAAGCTTTGTCTTCTAGCATTTCTGCTCTGAGATGCCATGTTGGAATACTGGGTCTATCTTTACCCCAGGTCAGCGAAACAAGTAGAGGGTTGTGATCAGATATTGTACGACATAAGTATTCAGCTGTTACTACTTCGCTTTGTATTTCAGGAGATGCTAGGAAAGTGTCAAGGCGTACATGTAAGTCGTGTAATGTGGAGTAAAATGAGAAATCTCAAATATGTGGGTGGAGCTGTCTCCAACTATCTCCCAGTCTCCAATGTTGCTGCCATTCTGCAAACAGTTTAGCAGCTTTTGTAGTCTGGGAGTGTGGCAGGGGAGGATGAGATCTATCTAACGTGATATTTGCTATACAGTTAAAGTCTCCTCCTATTATGTTGGGTCCTAATAGATAGGGTCCTAATTCCAGCGATAGTCTATTAAGGAAAGTTCCCTGTTCTTGATTTGGTGCGTATATACTACCTATTGTGATGTCCTTTCCCGCTAGTTTCCCCACTACCAAGACATATCTCCCTTTATCTATCATCTCGTGAAGTTTTTCGAAGGGGACTCCCGGTCGAATCCACAATAGTACTCCCCCTGGCAAATGCAGAGTAAGTAGTAGCGGTTACTTGGCCTCTTCATCCCTTCGTTAGGGCTCTGACTTCATGTTCTATAAGGTGGGTTTCTTGTATTAGAGCAATGTGAACTCCTCTTCGCTTAAGCTGGTTATAAACCTTATAGCTCTTAGACATGTTATTTAAACCCCAGACATTCCAGGTAGCAATTTTATACTTCAAGGAAACATTCATGAGTTTCTAGTATAGTGTAATTAGGATGTGTACCCTCTCCAGGGCATTTAGGCTTACACCTCAATAGTGTTTCTTTAGCATGAAAGATGGGTAATATTATGGTGGTGGATGCACGATTTTTAAAACACACAAAATTAACAACTCAAAATCCCAGCTCCCTTACCCCAGGACCGGTAACTTCCACTATCCCCGTCCAAACTATGAAAACAATAACTAGCATCTTATAGGTGGGTGACGCGCCAGAAGCCAAGAGCCTACACTCCGGGCCGTCCACAGGGCTCAACCAGATTATATTAGCGACCCACAGGTTTATTATTCAAGTTTCTTTGTCCCTTTTCCCCCCTGGTGTACTATGGTAATACATATTATAGCCTTCGATAATAACATCCTGGTCATAGGTTATTTAAGCCATTATACTTTTCCTTCATTCCCCTATAGATTACCTATTATTCCATTCAGACCCTAGGCCTTTAAAAGTGTTATAAATCAATATAACTGTCAGACTGCTCGTTATTACTCATGGTCCCTCACTATACTAAAGTTCAAATAAGATCTTCCGATGATCTTGGGGTTGCTTTGGGGATACTGATGGAAGTATCCCGCGAGGAAACAGAGGAGCCCCCACAGCTCGAGTCATGATTGGATATAGCCCCAGATGATTGGGTCAAAGGAAGGCCCCCTCCACTCAAAGCTGCTGCCGCACCCATTGCCTCTCACATTTCTTGGAGTGTTTGGTGTCTCGGAGGAGCTGCCTCCATCCCACGTTTCTTGGATCTACTGCATTTCCTATGTGACGTTTGGATGCCACAGTTCTGGGGTTTTGAAGAGGTGAAGTTCAGAGATTCCAGCCAGTCCCATACCAGTTGTGGTGAGGTGAAAAAGTGGGCTTTGCCCTCGTACTCTACTCTCAGTTTGGCCGGAAAGAGCATTGCATATTGTATTCCACGTTCATGGAGCAAACATTTGGAGTCTTTAAAGGAGGCTCTTTGTGCTTGCGTTTCTTTCGTAAAGTCCAGGAAGATCATGATTCGTTGGTTTTCCAGATTTATTTCACCCTTTAGTCTAGCTTGTGGTAAAATAAAGTCTCTATCTCTGAAGTGAAGCAATTTTGCAACTATCGGTCGAGGTCTTGCTCCTTGTTCGGGGGGGGTCTACTAGGAACTCTGTGAGCTCTCTTGATTGCAAAAAAGGATGATAGACCCTCCGGGGCCACTACCTCCCTTATCCAGTTCTCTAGGAAAGTCTCCATGTTCGCTGTTGAGGTTTCCACTCCTTCCTGTAAATCTATCAGTCTGAGATTGCTCCTGCGGGCGTGGTTTTCTGCGTCTTCCACTCTTGCTTACAGCATTTTTACCCAAGAAGTAAGTCCAGTGAGGTCTGTGGATAAAGTCTTTTGGATTGGGGTCAGTTGTTCGAGAGCCTTTTCATTTGACCCCACTCTTTAGTCTACCATGGTCATCTCTCAATAATGAAAGATCTACAGTTAGATTGTCTATTTTCTGCTCAAGGGCTTCGCGAGATTCCCTGATTGCTTGAAGTATCGTATCCAGCGTTGTTTCTTGATTCAGTGTGCTATCCTGAGTACTTAGTTTAGAAGTTTGTTCAGAGGGCTTAGTTACGTTCATCTCCTCAAGATCCTGGCCCTCACTTTTTTTGGTTTTCCCATCGTATTGCCCCTTAAGCTATTCTCGTTGGTAGATAAATGCTGCTTTCTCCAGTAGAGCACAAGGTTTTATTTAAACAGAGAGTTTTACAGGAAGGACCTATCTGCCGCCACATTGAATTTCAAAAGATGTCTGAGTGGGAGGGCAAACAGCGCCAGAGACATCAGCTTTGCAATTGTTCACTTTCCGTACATATTATATTTACGTCAATGATCTGAGGACTCCGGGGAGGGTCTTACAGAGGACTGGGCTGTGTGATTTTCCTGCCTTATTAGAGTGAATGATTTCCTTCCATCTCACAGCCATTCATTCTTTTGTTAATCTCAGGCCTTAACTATTCCCCCCTGCCCCTGTGATATACTTGTTTCCAGTCTAGGTCTCCCTTAATAGTTGTATTTTATCACAGTGTGTTGTGTTCTGTGATCGCGCTGTGTGTTCAAATGCTCTCAGCTTCCGTACTCAAGGAGGAGTGGGCAATCCTGTCTGTTTCTATTGCTCTATTGTTTCAGAGCAGCCGGGTCCAGCTCTATGAACGTCTCCTGCCGCTTTATCTAGATGGGGCATTCTGCCTTCATTCTCGCTTCCATATAAACTTCCCCTCCCACTCATTTCTCCTCCGATTCTCACCAAGGGGGGGGGGCACCACTACTTACGCCTCCATCAACGGTGAGGTCTGCTCCAGGTGTCCACAGCCTCTGACGGACCCCCGAGTCTTCCGACAGGGAGAACGCGGCTCCGGCTCTGGGTCGTGCCCGCCATTTTGTTTTCTCTCGGGTGCGAGCTCCTAGCTTCGGATTACTCTTTGCCGCTGCTCGATTTACCGGTTGCAGGCTCCAGTCTAAGCTCTGACCCCTCAGAAGCAGGAGGCACTGTCCGGGGTCCCGTTTTGGGTTGTTATTCTTGCAGGATTATGTGAGCCCCACTTACGGCCCCGGGAGCGTCGCGCTTAGGCGTGCCGCTTCATCGGCTGCAGGCCATGCCCCCTTTCCTGTGCCTCTTTATTTAGCTTCAATATGGACGACTGAATATCTTAATTTCCTTATATACTAGCAGCCTGCTTCTCTGCCGGAAACCTGGAAATGTCCATTTGCAGGCTATACATCTTTACAGCGTATGGACAATCCTCAGGTCTTTAGATAAACTTGTTGAAATCAAGCCATTCGCCTCACGGACTGGTCCTACACCTCTAGCTTTGACTGCCCACATCAAACTTCCAGGCAAGACTTCACATACCTGAAAGAAGTGACATGGATGTTTTCCTTGGACATAACACACTGACAGCCCTGGGTCATTTATTAAGAGCTGGACATACTGGAGAATGCTCACTGTGTTTTTTATCTGAGGGGCTGCAATGTATAAGAAGGTAACTCTTCCATAATTGCTACACAATTTGCGAAAGCACAACCTACTGGGCCCTGGAGACTTCTGCTGCAAATTAAAAGCAGTGCTTCAGACTTTACTGTAAGTCAACACACCTAGGAATGCTCTATCAATGCTATGCAAGAGTTGGAGCTTTTTCTAAAAGGACAATTTCTGGTGAACATTTAATTTTGAATACAAATGCTTTTTATAATGAATATAATCAAAACCATTGAATTATTACATTACACTTGAAACTATTTTATTAAGAGGTTTAGAAGTGTGTTTATTAATATGGTTTAGTTACACTAAATCGTAGAGACACAATTTTACTAAAATGGATGCTGTTTTATTGTTGTGTTCATCTGGCTCATTACCCCGCCCAATCAATATCCCTCTGCGTGCCTTCTCTCCTTAAAGTTTTCCCAGAGCACAGGACACTGTGACATAGTTTGTGATATTCCTTAGAGAGCATGTATTGTGAATTAAACTTTCTTCGTATTCCCGTAACTTTCTGATGGACACTTCCGCAGGAAGTTCTGATGCAGACTTGCTAGCTTACTGGTGTATGAGTCTATATTTGAAAATATTTCATATTCTGTTGTACATCTCTGGACTATGCTGTTGCTGTGGAAGCTAATGCAGGATTTCCTCTACCTTAGAAATAGGTTAGTGTTATAATACTTTCTGTGATGATCATCTTTGACGTGTTATCATTAGTCATGCCATCCTGAATTTACAGTTTTTGCTTTTTACTGATGCGTAAAATGTATATAAAAACCCTTGGTTTTGGAGGTGATGAGATAACATTCTTGTTCCTCCTAGGGATGCTGTTTGTTCTACTTATGATTTTTGTTGCTTATTGGGCCTTAAAATAACTCTGATTTCTGACTTGTACTCTGTATCTGAGCCTTCATGGCCTACATTTAGCATTTCTCTGTAATAACTATTTTGAGATTTTGTAATAAAACACTTTAATTTTTCATTGATCTAAAACTCCCTTTTTGAGTGGCCCCAGTAACTTTGGGGCATATTTATACTCTGTTTGCACCAGATTTGCATCATTTTCTTTGCGCAAATCTGGTGCAAACTTAACTCCAGATTTATATTTTGACCCTAGACATGTCTAGTGCCAAACTATTGGAGTTAAAGTCATTTTTTGCCTGCAGAAAGCTATCTTGCATCAATGAGATGCAAGATAGGCGTTCCCGGGTAAAAAATTACTCTAAGGCCCTTGCGCCTTATTTATCCTCCCGTGCAAAAATCACGCACGGGAGGAGGGCCTTAAATAATGGCCCTAAGCTTGCTTAGGGCCAGTATTGAACAATTGGGTATGGGCAGGCATTAGGGGTCCTGTGGGCCTTTTTCCATGGTCAGAGAGCCCCCAGGGACACCCACCCGCAGCCACACCTGCAGGACACCTAAGGATGGGGGGACCCATCCCAGGTAAGTCCAGCTACGTATTTTGTATTTGTTTTCAAAGTGCCATAGAGGGCCTCACGTAGCACATTAGCGCAGTTCAGCGTCAAAAAGTATAAATATGGGCCTTTATTGATATTACTCTGCTAAGTTGATTCTGTGGATCTGATATCGAGGAGGGTGGAGACTCCTATTGCAAGTTCAAGTGTGCTGGAGCCGAACTCCTGAAGGTAAATTTGGGGGATAAAATATTAGTGCGCAGTAAAAAATAGACGCCGGGCTTCCACAAAAATGATAGCAGAGGATGGTTGCGTAAGAGCACCCCCTCCTCAGTATGGGTTATGCAAAAGATTTTCATGAAATTTCAAACCTGTAATGCCCAGTCCAAAGGTGAAGGGACGTTTAGTAACTCTGCCCAAAGCCGGGTGCCAGAGACTCTCAAGAAGTGATTTGCTGAGTGTTCCTGATCGATTTGAAGTATAAGTATGTATAGGGTGAACTGCATGGGGTGTGCAATTGTGGTATATGTTAAGAGTATGTGTTTGAGAAATGGGTTTCTGATTTTGTTGTGAGTTGTTAGGATATGCAATGGTTATTGTGGGTTCAATTGATAGATTTATTACTGTTATACTGATGTATTATTCATATTTGTAAATAAATGTATTTGAAGATCATTTGAAGCTCTATTGGTTCTAATGGTTCATTTGGTTATCATAATCAGTGAAATCCAAGATTTTGAGATATATTGGTTTTATTTATCTGTAGTTTTAGTGTGTAGAGTGAGCTGCCAATTACAGATTGATAGGGATTGTGAACTAAAGTTTTTTTGTAGGTTGTGTGCTTAATTTTGATTGGAGATTACTGCGTGTGAGTGCACGGGAGCAAGCGCTTTGACCAGGGTGCATTACTGCTGGATGTGAGTCGGCCTGGTATGAGTCATAGGGCCTGATTCTAACTTTGGAGGACGGTGTTAAACCGTCCCAAAAGTGGCGGATATACCACCTACCGTATTACGAGTCCATTATATCCTATGGAACTCGTAATACGGTAGGTGGTATATCCGCCACTTTTGGGACGGTTTAACACCGTCCTCCAAAGTTAGAATCAGGCCCATAGTACTTTGTGAATGTTTTCATTTTTACATTTTTTATTTGAATTTTGTTCTTATTTCTAAAGTCCTATGGTTTTGATCGAATTATCTTACCTGAGTTATTTACTTTTTCTTCCTGTCTAAGTTAAACAGACAGGGTTTTATTTAGTTTATGGTTTACAACAGGTTTTGCAATTGTTTTCCTGTTCACAAATAAGTTGTGCTGTAATTGGTTAGCCAGGCAGGAAGCTAAGGCTGCGATTGGTGATAGGTCATCACAAAGCAGTGCTCAGATTGATTGGTTGCTGACAAAGTCGTGTTGTGATAGACTAACTTTTGCCAAAGCTGTGCTGTGATTGGTTGTTGTTTGCTATCATGTTTGTTGTAATTTAGGGTTGCTTTTTGAGTTTGGTTCATAAGAAAATAATGAGAAGTTTTTTAGTAAAGTCTAAAGTTACTGTAGTACCTAGGGAGGGTTAGAAATTACCAGTAGAAGGAACACCTACATACAAGATGATGAAAGAGATTGGGAACTATATCTGTACCTAGATTTTAGATTAGAATAAATATACTGCGGCCCGTATTTATACTTTTTTTAGCGCCGCATTTGCGCCGCTTTTTGACGCAAAATGGCGCAAACCTACAAAATACAATGGTATTTTGCAAGTTTGCGCCGTTTTTGCGTCAAAAAACGACGCAAATGCGGCGGAAAAAAAGTATAAATACGGGCCTGCATGTGATAAAGTTTTATAGTTTCCATTGCAGGGTACCTTTAATGTTAGTAAGCTAGATTTCTTGAGACAAACCATGTATGACATGAAGCGATGACTAGATCTGCACACATTGAGGCTGTTAATAAATGAGATTGCATGGCAGCAGAGAAAGAAAGAAAGCGACAAAGCCGTTGAAGAGTTCATTTAAATATTCTCTTGAAAGTAAAATGGATGCACAGGAAAAGGGTTGGAGCGATGATATGATCAATTATCTGAAAACATTCCTAGAGAAATAAAAGAGGGAACCAAGCAGATGTTTCCGATGAGGCAGATAAATTTACAAATGAGCTTTTGAATTCTAGACCTCCTCTATGGACTGTAAGACCAGCAGTGACAAGTGAGATTAACTCAGGATCTCAGACAGATGCTAGGGAAGATGGTGGTATGGTTGTGTCGTGAGGTTATTTTAGTAAGCTTTTATGGGCACGTTATTTTAGCTACAGGTCTACCACTTGTACCCTTCAACCTAATAGCCTAAAGTGACAAAAGCAGGTGAATACTTCATTTAAATATTGTCTTGAATGTAAAATGGATCTGCAGGAAAAAGGTTGGCTCGAAAATATGATGGAATATGTGAAAACATTTCCTGCCAAAATTAATAACAATGATGACAAGGCCAAGAGAAATAAAAGAGAGAAGCAAGCAGATTATTCTGATGAGATGGATAATTTTACAAATGAGCTTTTGAATTCTGACCTCCTTCATAGACAGCGAGACCAGCAGTGACAAGTGAGTTCAGCTCAGGACATGATACGGGTGCCATGGAAGATGGTGGTACGGTTGTGTTGTGAGGTTATTTTAATAAGCTTTTATGGGCACCTTATTTTAGCCATAGGGCTGCAGCTTGTATTCTTACATTAGGGCAGTTTTCTCAGAACACCAGCTGTTTTATTATAAAACATCCATCTGCAACCTATACGTTAGAGTGAGAGTTCTAGCCAGAAAGTTGCCACTGCATGCTGTTGCAGCTGTCTATTGAGACTTGATGTCTTTTGCGCCTACATGGAGAGGACTCTCAGTAGACCAACAGCCCTCTTCGCTACTACCATATTCAGGTATGGTGCCCAGAGATCCTGAAGAGTGGATTAGGGCTAACACTATGCTCTAGTAGTACCCTAGTGGTGTAGGCAATTCAACACTTAGCATTCTGACACTATGGTGGGACTTTTCTTATTTTTCACTTTCTTTGTCACGGCATTGCTATATATTGTTTTATCATCCTAATCATTGCAGTACATGCCATTCAATCTTGAATGCAGTTGATTCAATAAAATACTTTGAACCAATTCCTGCTTCTGTTGTCTTTGCATGTGTGAGACGAATGTAAATGAGAGAAAAGGATGAGATCTGTTACACCTCGATTCCACAAATCATCGCCACTTTCAGGTGCTGGTGAGGTACTGCTAGCTGTCCAGAAGGGTTAGGCCGATAGTTGTCACATGGTGTGGAATTGGACTTAGCTCCCCACAGCCTAGTGGTGCTGCTGCCCGAATCCAGCAGTCTCCTTAAGTATAATAAGAGCCAACACAATATTGTACAGAGTTCTATTGCTACTGTAGTGGTATTGAGTGCACAGACCAATATAGGGATGGCTGTTGTGCCGAGCACAAGTGGAAACACATAATTTGGAGTACAGACTCAGGTGTCACACCTGTAAGAACAGTTGTGGTTGAAGAAGTCCCTAAACAAATTAATATTGGCATTTTTAAGCTTGACTTTGTTGAAATGCTGCAGTAAAATATTGATTTAAATTGATTGTTGACTTGCATTGCAAATGAAATTAGATATTTGATTAAGGAAGCAGCCAGACGTGCAAATTAAGCACATGATATATTAGGAGAATTTGCTGAATTAAAGATTGACATCAGCAAGATGAAGAATGTGAAATGAAATTACAAAATAGATTTGACAAATGATTAAATTAAAATGATGGGTTTAATTACATTAAGAGCCCATATTAAAGATTTAATTGAGAAAAATAGGGCCTGGGGACATTTGAAGAAATATCAAGAAAGATGGAAAAAGGGACAGCAACAATGCTGTTTGAGATTGTAGTTCCTAGTGATTTGTGGGCTGAGTGTAAGGCTGTTGTTGGATGACCTCTACAAGAACCAGCAAGGATTACACCTAGTGGTGGTCCTTCTAAAGGGGTAGCTATCAAACACAAGAATTTAATTGAACATTTGAAAACGTTAGTTCCTGAGAAAGATATACATTGCAATAATACCTTGAGAAATTCGCAAGAGCCGAAAGAGTAAGTGCATGCCTTTTACAAGAGGCTTATGCAGATTTTCATGAGACATAGTGAAGTTGGAGGCCCTAAAAGGGACGGGGCTAGTGGATTTGTGTCTGCTTTTTTTAATAGTTTGAGACCAGACACTATTAATCACATTCAACAGAGTGAATTGGGTTAGCAGACAAAGAGTATAGATGAGATTTTGAAATTGGTGAATTACAGTAGTGACTATATGGATGTGAAACAGAAAAGGATTAAAGAGAAGCTCATGAATGCCCAAACAAAGCAGTTGGAAAAAGGATCTCAGACTCAAATGGATTCAAATAGGAACCTTGTTCATTCTGGTATAAATGGAATGAATCGGATGCAACTGCAAGGGGGTGGTAGAGGCACTGGAATGAATGTGAGTGATGAAATTATGAAAAGAAATACAGCTTATCACTTTTGTGGCAAGACTGGGCACTGGAAGAGGCAATGCCATCAGAATCCTAACAGGGTTCTCTGGAAAATAAAACAAATTTCACAAATGCAGAGAAATAATGTGATTGTCCCAACATCTTGAACAGAACATGCAGAGTCATAAATAATTTCTAATACCAATGCCTACAGCCCCAGTACTGCAACAAAACATGAGGAACGAGATGTCTTATAGTGCAGGGTACCAGCAGAATCCATTGATTCTGAGTGATAAGTTGGCAGGGAATGATTGTGCCTGAGGAAGGAGGAGAAATGCATACTTGGAGCAGTCCCAGAAGTAGACCAAAGTGGCCCATACATTGACTGAGAAGTCAATGGACATCCCATTTAGTTTTTGATTGATGTGGGGGCTACCCGTTCTAGGTTCATTCTCTGCAAGAGAAGACCAAGTTTTAGGGATCAGCAATAAACAAATTAGTAAGCAGGTTACAGCAGATGTTCCAGTTAAAATTGACTAGATGGAGATTTAGTACCAGTTTGTTTTATGTGATCCAAGTCCTATGAACTTGTTGGGAAGGCACTTGCTCTGGAAAATAAATTGCATGTTTCGTTGCACATTGGATGGTGTTAGAAATGAAACACAAGATGAGGATTATATGTTCAAAATAAATTCATTAGATTCAAGAGTTGAGTTATTTCCAGTTCTAACCAAAGAAGACTTGCCTCTGGAATTACCACACACTGTTAAAGATGAAGGGTGGGAATTTCTGCAAAAGAGATTGGATTGATTAAAAGAGCAAAGCCAGTCAAAATAAATATTGAACCTGACGTATATCCTAGAACAAGACAATACAGCCTTACAAAAGAGGCAGACTAAGCAACAAAGCCAGAGATTGAAAAAATGCTTGGCAGGGAATCCTCTGGGCGTTACTTGGTAGTCCGTTTAATTCTCTTGTGATGGAAATGAAAAAGCCAAATGGAGTGTGGAGAATTGCACAGGAGCTCCACAAGGTTAGTAAAATTGTTGTTCCTTGTTGTCCAGTGGTACTGAATCCAGCATTGATTTTGTTTTGAATTCCATCAGAGGCCGAATGGTGTACTGACTTATGCCAAGTGTTCTTCTCACCTCCATTACATGAGGAATCACAATTTATTTTTTAGTTTAAATTTAAAAAAAAAAGTTCTTGTATGGTGAATGATTCCACAGGGGTATACGGAAATTCCTTTTATTTTAGCCAAATCTTGAAAAACGATCTAGAGTATTGGAGATTGCAGTGTGATTCAGTCTTGATGTAATATATTGATAACCTACTAGTCACATCTAAGACAAAGGGGGACTGTAAACTTGATACAATTGTTTAATTTAGCTGCAAATGGATAGAAGGTTTCCCCAACTAAAATGCAGTATTGTAAAATAGAAGTCATCTATCTTGGACACCATATTGAAAAGGGTGAGAGTCTCTAGAGAAGAGGTTTCTCCAATTCTAATTGTGTTAGCTGACCACCCATAGAGGTCCAGACACTTCTAGAAATTGTTCAGTACTGTTGTCTGCAAATTCTAACCTTTTATTTGATTGCAAATCAAATCCTTTAGTGACACTGACATGTAGTGATGTCCAATATCCGGTACCATTTGAAACTGAAAGAGAGTTTGTGTCATGCACCACACTCGGGATGCCTGGTTACAATCTGATTTTTTTTTGTTGTGTAATGAGAAAATTTGATGCACACTTTAAATTTTTACACAGAAACAAGAAGTTTTAATATGTTCAGTGGCATTTCTCTCTACTGTTTTGAATCCTTTAGCTGTAAGTCTTCCAAGTTGTGTGAAGTAGGTTGCAGCTGGTTTCAACGCCATTGAACAAAGTGAAGGGATTGCCCTGGGCCATACTTTAATTGTATATGTCCACATTCAGTTGAATTTCTTTTGACAAGAACAAGAACCCAACAGATAACAAACAACAGACTGACTTGTTACTGGCACATCATACGTGCAGCAGATAATATTTCTGTTTGAAGGTGCAATGTTTTAAATTCAACAACACTGCTTCCTATTTCAGACAAGAGTTGAGAAGACAGGGAAAATGAGGAGACCGATGATAAACCAGATCATAACTGTTTGAAGGAAACTGATTTATGTACAAAACCAAGACTAAATATTAAAGAGACACCTTTGGAAATGCCTGACCTAACATTGTTTGTTGATGGTTCAAGTTTGATATACCGGTATGGAGCACTGAGAGCTGCCTATGCAGTATGCGCTATTTCTGAGATATCAGATGCCACAAAAGATTAGAAAAGGAAATGTGAGAAGCTATGCTATAAAAAGAATTATCAGGATTTGTTTGCAACTGCTGAGCATAAGTATGTGCTTCCTGATTCGATATTGTATCTTGTGTGCAAGTATTGGGACACATACAGGTAGAGACAGTATAATTCACATTTTCAAAAAGTACTGGGAAAATACAGGATCTCAACATGTTCCAGATGTTTGACGTGTCATTTAAATAATCAAGGCAAAAGAATAGTTACTGTTATGAATTATATTGGAAATAAGATGGCCCATTTACAAGACTCCAAGCAGATTTTATTGAAATGTCAAAGTGAAATGGTTTGAAGTACGTCCTGGTAGCTATCTGCTTCTTTTCTAAATGAGTGGAGGCATTTTCCACAAGAAGAACAGATAGCCTTACAGTGGCCAAATTGTTGTTGAGAGCATTGATACTGAGATTCGGTCTTCCAACGTCTGTTGAGAGTGATCATGGAGTCCATTTCAAAAATTACATTTTCAAAATAATTTGCACAGAATTTTAGATCAAGCAGAGATGTCATTGTAACTATCAGACACAATCTTCTGGTATCATGGTAAGAGCGAACCACACTCTCAAAAGCAAACTGGCAAGAGTCTGTTTTCAACTGGTTTAAAGTGGCCTGGTGCCTTTCCTCTTGTTTTGATGAACATGAGAAGTACTCCTGACAAAAAGATGCGTTTATCCCCCCATGAGATTAAAATTGATAGAGTAATGATGCTTACATATCTATCTTCAGCTGCACGAGTTTCAGTAACTGATGACGTGCCGGATTATTATAAGGGTCTGTTAGATATTGTAGAATCTGTCATCAGGTGAATGTGGCAACATAAGAATCTAAGATATTGTATGCCAAGGACTTAGTCCTGGAGACTGAATCGTAATCTGAAAGCATGTCCACAAGAGCTGTCTGAACGAGCATTGGAAGGACCATATCAAGTAACCTTGATGGTGAACACAGCTGTGAAATGCTCTGGTGTGGTACAATGGATCCATGCTGCTCATACAAAGAAAATCAAAGTAGCTGAAACTGTGGATGAATCAGTTGGTCCATAGTCAAGCACATAAAGCTAAGCCCAGGTTCATAGTGTGACTCCAGAGGGAGGTGAAGAATCTGAAACTGGTGAAAACAGAGCAAACGCAAATTGAAGGGGTGAAGTTTCAGCTTAGTGAAAGCTCTGACGACAATCTGAAACTCCTGAACTCTGGTTTTAAACAAGAGATCATAGGGAAGAGATGTCACCAAGTAAAAGAAAAAAGCATGAGTGGCAGCAAGAAGACGTAGACTCTGATTCAACCAATGAGTTGTTGCAGTTGAATATCAAAGTTACAAAGACCCCCAAAGGAAAGAAGTTCACAGTGAACGGAATAGACAAAGACAAAGCTGATCAAGGATCAAGTTCCATTTGGAGTCTGAGTTTACTTCCTTTGAGAGTAAGGAAACAAAAAAAGACTGCTGCTGAGAGAGATATCCTGAGGAACATAACCTGCAAAAGAAAACATTGTGAACCAAGTTCCTTTTTCTATCCTACCCCCCCCTCCACTCACTTATACTTTTACTTTTACTAATTTCTACTTTAGGTCTGAACCTCATTATCAAGTAGCCAGTTTTTCTCTCATTCACCTTTACTCCCACGTTTTCTCTTTGTTCCCACTCAATCTCTGTCATATAACATTTTTTTTCTTGTGCTCCATCCATTCTTTTGTTTATAACTCCATCCTGTTCTTTTCACTCCTTTTCACCCTGTATCTTACCATGAATTCTGTAGTTCTTTTGGCTTTTGGATGTCAACAATGTTCTAACAGTCTACAGTCATTTTTTATCTCTTTTTTTCACCTTGTGACACAGAGCTTGTTCTTTGACTTTATTCTAGGAAGACTATCCCACCAAGATTTCTAGAAAGGCTAAGGGCCAGATTCCAAATTTTGGGAATAGTGATTTCCATATTGTGGATTTCAGCAAATCAAAATAAGGAAATCACTATTCCTAATGTATGAAACTTGTTGAGTTTCAATAAGTGATTCCTAGTGGGTCACAAGTCGACATACATCATGAATATGTCAGCAGACCATCATGTTTATAATTATTTTTTAATAAAGTAAACTTGTTTTCTTTGACATGCATTCCACTTTCCCTAAAGGAAAACGGGATACATTTCAAAAGAAAAATGAAACTTAAAAGTTTGCAAACCCAAATTGTGAATCCGTAACAAGTTTCTGAATTGTAATTTTGCTTCAGTACATAAAAAAGGTTTCTTTGCAGTCACAAACAGTGCGATTTTGCAAACTGGGGCTTTTGAAACCTCCAAAAAAGCTTTGTACATAAGGCCCTGTGACGGGTCGACCCTGACCCGATTGATCCAGCCATACCCCTGGGGCACCAGTGCAGCCTTTGTTCCTGACCCGGGTACACACCGGTCAGGAACCTATCAGCAGAGACTTCCGGGTGACGTGGGGCCTCGTAAAGCCCTTCGCGCCGTACACCGGACAGAGAGGAGAGAAGGAGAAACGACAGCCGAGACGAGGCACACAGCGGTGCCAAGCAGGACAGTGACAGGAACCGTAGAGGCAGCAGCACTCCGAGAGGCAGAGGTGGCAACCCTGGAGGCGGTGCAGCACCAGGACCACCAGCGGCAGCCAAGGAGGCAGAGCCAGCACCAGACGCGGGACCACGGGCTACAGCAGGAGGAGCGGCAGAAGAAGGTGGGCAAGTCATCTTGGTTGGGTCGCTCGCCGCAGACGCTGACACCAGGGCGTGGTGTCAAACCCCAGGGGTGCCTTCCCCACAGCAAACATCGCTGGGCCAGGAGGCAGAACAACTCGAGATCCGTCCACGCTCTGGGGAGAGTGTGGCCGCTGCAGGTACAAGGTACTAGGGAAAAATGTAACACACAACGAAAGGAGCGAGAGGCGGGAGGGAGGATAAGCAGTCCCCCTGCATGATCAGAAACACTGGGAAGGGACAAGGGGAGCAAAGAAAGGATTAAGTAGTTTTGGTTTGTTTTGTTGAGCGTGTTAGTTTGTTTTTGTTTCTTTTATTTTGTTTTGGGGCATTGGGGTTCAGCCTTCAGTAGTGCAACGGTAGAGAACCAAAAGGGGCTCTTCCGAGCCACAGAGTCCAAATAGACGGGGTTTATGAAACTGACCTAACATAGGAAAGGAAGACAAAGGAAGCGCACATTGGTAGTATATAGCCCTAATCGAACCTAAAGAGGTAACTCAAAGAGGGAAAAACCAAGGAAACAAGATGGCCTCTGAAGAATAGAGAAGAGACCAGGTGAAAACAAGAGAGAACAGACCTACAAAGCCAAAGATAGAGAAAAGCCAAAGAGCAGAGAAAGAGAAAAGAAAAGAAGCCAAAAGAGCAGAAAGGGAGAAATTAAGAAGAAAGAGAGAGCAGGGAAAACAGAATAGAAAAAACTGAAGGAAAAAAAAAACCCTTACCAGAACACTCATGGTTGTCTGTCTCTTCTTCTTCCCCACATGTGGCTACTGAGAGCCCATCTGGAAGAAAGAAGAAGAAGAATTTGAACACCCCATGAACCCAGAAGCAGTATTCCGAAATACATAAACCACAACTGTCATTCTATTTAATAAAGACATCGTGTGAACAATACCACTGGATAAGAGTGGTCATTACAGTATCCCCTGTCACCGGCCTCTAATGTTGAAATGTTACACGTCTTTGTTTGCCTGCTTTCAATGGCATTATGACTAACCACTACTCTTATATTGGCACCTAACTAAGGAACACTCAAGTCGTTTGAAGACAGGAGATAAACTATGAAAGTGATCAAACATGTTTGCTGCTGTCTGGAATTAGCTGTTTAGCTGCAGGTTCTACGGTTTTAACTGTGCTACAGTTCCAGCTGCAGTGGCTGGAGGGAGAAAGGTATCTGTAAAGTGATCAGAGATGCCTGTTGACTTTAAGATCTCTACTTCAAAAGGAGCTGTGGGTGATGCGATGGCTAAGATTAAGATCCAATCCTTGGGGGAGTGTCCCCATGCAAAAAGTCCTTCATAATATATGCAGATAAGGTGTGTTTTGGGAGGCAAGACAAGAGGGTGTTGACCCTAGCATCAGCAGATCAGACTGCAGCAACCCAGCACAGTAGAAGGCCCCTGTATCCATAAAGAGTCAAAAGTGTACAACAGGACCTATTCAAGGCTCTCTTCATAGATTCCAGAAGGGGAAGACTCATAGAAGAACATTGTAACTAAATGTGCTTGTATTGAGGCTGCCATTTCAGACTCAGTTAATTGAGAATCTTCAACTTTGGGTGCCTTGCATAAAAGTGACGTCATAACATTTACTAACTCCTACATCAACAAATTTGCAGGCTTCAATGTTCATGAAGTTTAGGTGTGGGGAGATTGGATGTTCTAGAGATAGTTTTTGTTGGAACCAGGGTCCAATTTTGATATCAACTATGCCCAAACTCCTTCACTATCCAAGCAAGCAAGCCTACAAATGGAAACAGATTTTCCAGTAAGGTATCACTGGCACATGTTTAATAGCCTGTTTTGATCAGCACGCTTCCCACCCAACCTTTAAACCCCTTCGATGCAGAGGATGGCTCAAAGCCATCTTCCACACTGTTGCTCGCATAAGGAGGACGACTCTGAGTCATCACCACACACAAGGCCTTCACCAAGGGGATTTCCTCAAACTAAAAATAGCCTCTGGAGCTTGGGAAGAAATTCCCCAGCTCCCAAGGCTTTTTCAGTTTTTTCACTCATTCAGTGAAATGTTGATCGGTGCATATGGCGTGCTGATGTAATTTCAATGAAAATGAAAGTGAAATGAGCCAATCGCCCAATTCACTTCCACTGCATCGGTGCTCGGGGGCCATCTCAGCCCTCTGAGCACTGATTCAGATGGGGAGGTATAAATGGAAAGGGGAGAATCTTCACTTACCAATGGTACTTTTCCCTAATGGTTTCCTGCTTCAGGATTGCTGCAGGAGGGTGAGCCCCAAGCAGGAATCCATCCTATAGACACTAGAGAGGGGGGGGGGGGAGCCTTGGGCAAGGGTTTGTGCTTCCCCCTAAAAAATAAAACCGGTCTTTTTGCATCCCCCAGGGTGTAGATGGGAGCCATTGCCCCCGGGGGGGGAGAGGTAGGGGCAATTATGCCATCTGCTTCCTGAGAAAACAGAAAACCCACTAGATACCAGAGATTACTTTTTTTTTATTGTAGGGGTTGGGGCTGCCAGGCATGTTCATTTCCATGACCCCACCCCCATAAAAAAGGGGACACAGTCTTTCTACCCAGAGGGGTAGATGGGGCAATTACCCCCATCTCTCCCCGGGGGGGAAGAAAGCCCACTAGATACCAGGGATTACTTTTATTAATTACAAATGTTTCTCCACCCATGTTTATGCCAAGTAGTCCTAGGATATGCAACGCACTTGCTATAGTATGCGCTCGTTCACCTGCCAATTCGGAAAACACAACTAGTCAGTAAATATTTGTTATCTTTCACCGAATATGTTTCATTAGCCACATATGTGTGCAAAACACTCATGCACAGTATATCATTCTTAATACTTTACAAACATTTTTGCGTTGTATAATCTCGCCCATGAGACATTCACTTTGTAACTATTTCATTGAAGGGGAATTGCATCTGTTGTTAATCCTTCCATGTCTAGCTTAATTGTCACTCGTCCTTAAAATGAGAACAACTGTTCTCAGTCTTGTGGACGTGATGTTTTCTCGATATCGGATGTAAATCTTTTGAGACAACATGTCCAAAATACCTCAATTCCAATTGTGAGGCTTTCTGTGACACAGATGAAGATAGGCAGGTTGAGGTGTAAAACACAAGAGGTTCGTTCTCCTTGCCAAACTCTATGAATATTTCTTCATGTCCATCTTAGTTAGTTTTAATATATTTCAGATTCTCAGTCTGTGCGTCACAGACGAATAGGACTCAATACATGGCCTCCTGATGTCTTGTCTTGTCTTGTAGGCAAGATCCACTTTACCTGTAACAGAAAGAGCTATGGGAATTCACACCATCAAACCATTGGCTACTCATCTATATCCTTTCACATACCCCTAGAAAGTGCCACAGTTCCCACTTGTTTGAAACACAGAAAGAGCAATCAGCATTCATCATATCACTCCATCAGCTTCTCTATGACTAACCGAATGGAACTCCTTATATAGTGGAATGAATGCCCTGTGACGTCCCATTTTCAGACATTGCCCTCTCTCTAGGATTGGAACTTGTAAGATTTGTCTCACCTCTTTCTGTATTTGGTAACTCGGATAGGATGGCTGAGGTCAGGACCGACTTAAGCTCCACGCCCTTCCCAGGGTGACTCGTCCCTAGGAAGCTGTCGGATTTGAGGATGGGAAGGACATGGTGGCTCTCTTGAGTTTCAGGAAAAATCTAAACCACTCACGGAATACTTCCACTTCAGGTAAGGGCTAATCATGCAATGAACCTTGAGCCACGTCCTATCCCACCCAAGAAGACTGCCACTGCAACCGAAGTGGAGCAGCTTCCTGATCCGTCTGCAAATTTCAAGCCAGGCATACAGAATGAGGCTGAGAGACACTTATAATTTAGGATAGTGAAGACAGACACACTGCCTATTTTCTTAGTGCGGGTGTACCCTGCTCTGCAAAGGGCACTTGGTGCAGAAATTCCTCTCAAACATCCACAGCAGTCTAGCTAGCGGTGAAGGGGACGTTTAAAGCTATTTATATCTAGCCTGGTGAAGTGACATACGTCTTCAAAAGGGAGGACAGCGGGCAGGTGGCTTGTGTTCTGTCCTATGACTTCTCATCGGATATCTGCTATGTCAGCTCTCAGAGGTTGGGTTTATACCACTCAAGCCTGTAATGAGGTGGAAGGAGGGGGCGAACCCTTAAAAATGAAGTAGTCCTCTCTTCTATGGAGAAGTCTTTGGGTGGTGTTAGCGGTTAGGGAAAGCCTCGAGCCATTTAGGCCCTCATTACGCGTGCCCCAGAAAATGAGTTCAATCTTAGGGTGACGACAATCCAGCCCAGATGAGCTGGTCCCTGAGGGCCTACTATATAATGAAGAACTACAGGGGAATTAGTCATTCCATGCCCGAATACCCTGGACATCTCTCCTTTTCCTGGACTTCAGACTGACACAAGACAGAAATGTGTGGGTCCTCAAAGTCTTACGTCACTGTGCACCCTGGTGGAGAGGGAAGCATCACAGAACACCAGAGAGCCTAAAAAAACAATCGACGTGTGAAGGTATGACGTGAGCTGGCAGAACTCGGGAATGTGGTAGGCACCTCAACTAAAGACACAGAATAGCTACCCATTAATTACTCAAATGAGAGGCAGTTCGCCTCCTCTCTCTTTAGCATGCCGACAGGCAGGTTTGTGACTTTATCTTACTGGACAAATTTAACTGTTTTTGCTCAGGTTTTACTGTTTTATAACACAGCATTATATTGGTCTTCAAAGTGCAGTGAGAATGTACTCTTAAAATGAGCCCCTGTCACATCTGAAATGTATTAGGCTCCACCTCCACCTGCAGCGCTCCCCAGAACTGGATAGGGCTAAAGCCCCCGAGCCAGGGACAGCTGCGGCACCGAGTGCGACCTGCAGCTGCTTTGGATAAGACAGCCTGGCACCAGGAACCCTCAGCTGCCTGCTGTCCCCGACACCTGCCTGTTGAGCATCAGATGCCACTGCAGCACGTCGAGAGAAAACAACCAGGCGATGTGTGGTTTAATATTCCTTAAATAGACCCAGGACTGGTCTCTGCGTGGAGGAGGGGTAAACCACTGCCCCACGTGCACATTTACATTCACTTATTTATTAAGGAGTTTATAAAGAGCTGCCTATTGTACACGATCGTGAAACCTACCCTTCCCGCAATCGGTCTAGATTCATGGCCGTCGTCTTGCTACGAACTGTGACTGTGCCGTGTTGCACGATCGAGGGTCACTGTATAGCTATTTCCACACGTCATCAGTGTTTTAAATCCCTAGCTACCTTTAAACTATATGGGCCGATTAAAAAATCCTCGAATCACTGTGGTCACTCCTCGATTAAAAAGTCTCTGACAACCCATTACCATACACCTTCTTTAAAGAAAAAAAGTCATAAAGTTTTATAGAACAAAATACACAACATACACAACATTTCAGCATCCACAAATACACCATCCAAATCCCCGGAATGAGTGAAAGCTGTGAAAACTAAGTAGACAATGTCATTTTGGCAACAATTCGTCTCATAAAATATAATTGTACTACGTTATATTCTTTTCCACTTTTGAAATCCTATTGTAATTAACATCGTACTGGGTGCACTTCTGTCCCTAGAGTAAGTCACAGTGATTAAGAATTTCAGACTTTGTTGATTTTCCTCGGGCCGCCCTAGTCAAATACATTTTCCTCCTGGTCTCCAAGCTGGAAAAACAGTCCCTCACCAGGTGCCACCGTGCCTGCCCCAGGATGGGGTACGACCATACCATTAACACAAGAGCATGCCTGCATGAGCATGATCATTTATTTGTTACCTGAATTTCCTTTAGTTGTTTGTCACCCCATTTTTCCAAAGTTCCTGATTTTGGAGCAGAGCCAGGTTGCAGTTTACACACTGACGTTTACTGACTGCATTAGTATTTTTGCAAATCGACCTATGTAGCGATAGCTAGCTTCTGAAAATACTGAATGGTAATAGATTGCAATTTGACCTACCTTGGGAATATTAAAGAGGTAAGTCACAGATTGCGGCCCATTACAATTCGCTGCCTCCACGGGGAAGGTGGCCTGCTGGAGTCATAATTAATGCTGCCCAGTGCATTCCTGAGTATGGAGAACACCATGTGCGAGCAACTTCCACATGGATGTTCCACCACTGATTCATCACAGAGCTATGTTGGGTATGCTTCTGGTGAGAATCTTGTGAGTTGTATGACCCAGTTCCTGAAAGATAATTTTTTCTGCCACGTTTGGTGGGCCTGGTCAGCCCAAGACAATGTTATTAATGTAGGTCCATTTCATTGTGTGCCTTGGAGGGGAGGGGATGGGAAGAAACGTGATGGTTTTTATATCTGCACTAGTCAGTGGTGCATGGCTCTTTAAAAACTTCACAATATTACCACTGTTTAATAGGCCATGAGGCCCTCTTAACACTTATCCCCAATAAAGTAGGATCTTATTACCTCACCGAATAGTGGCTCCTGAAATTCGAGCTGGGGAAACACCCTGATTTGAGGTGAAGTTTGCCTTTGGTTCCAAGGGTTGCATGTTCCCACTTCGATCCCTCTGTGTAATCTGCCTGCTATCTTCGGAGGTCCGATACCAGTGGTCCCCCTGCCGTGGAGCGCTGTCAGCTGTTGGAATTGTTGCAGATTATTTTGGATGTTTGTTTATCACTCATATTACCAATGCCTTTCAGGCGATGTTGACTTGGCGCGTGGTAAGTGTGCAGTGTCAGGCTTTCAGCTGTGGCTGGAGATTGTTCTTTTGCCACAGAGTTCTTCATGCCTCCTAACAAATTGGAGCTATCAATACCAGCAAAATTGTGTCATTTTATTTTGCTATTTCCCTTGCTACAGTGGTACCACTTGGTGCTTCGAGCCTTAGCTGGGAGCTATCTTTGGTATCGTGTTGCCGTCCGTTTGATAGGAAGACATCCTGGGATTACTTATCCCATCTGGTGCATTTAGGGCCAGATGTATGAAAACACAATTTTGCATTTTTTAAATAGCCACTTTATAGAAATCCCTATTTAAGAAATGCAAAATGTAATGTACAAAGATACTGTTTTCCTAGTAGCGATTCCTACAAACTAGGAATCGCTATTAAGAAATGCCGTTGTAGTTGAGTTAATGGGCTGGTTTTGCATTTCCTAAATGGTGGCTTCTTATTAGGAAATACCAGTTTAGGAAATGTAAAACCAAGGATGGAAATGGGCAAAATGCCTCCCTTGGTACACTCCAAAAATAGGGGTGCACCTGTAGAGCACATGAATGCCTAAGGGCCATGTGTGAGCTCTATTGCAATGAGAAAAAAATACTTTGGGGTGTTTTATTGAAATTGCACCTGGTTACCATCGACTTCAAGTCCATTGTAATTGCATTTCCTAAATACCCATGCTGTATTTAGGAAATGCATGGTACATTAGAATAGGAATCGCAAATAGGAAATCCCTATTTGTGATTTCCTATTCTGGGAATTGCAAATTGCGATTTCTACAGGTTTGAAATCGCAATTTGCGATTCCTTGTAGGGCTTTGTGCATAGGAAAAGCCCAGTTTGCATTTCTTGGTGGCCCAAAATAGCGATTTGGACCACTAAAAAATGCAAATGGGCTTCGTGTATCTGGCCCTATGTATTTTAATGGCTGGGGCATTGCTTATCACAGGCCTTACTTTTGGATGATTTTGTGTGTTGGATGCATTCCTTGATTTTTGGTAGCGGAAGGGGGGTACACTGCATATCTGAGACCGATTCATTAGTGGGGGTCGAGTGTAGGGATATGTCCCTGTACACCGTTGTCTTTTTTGCAAAGATTGGGTACATGAATAATGATCTAAGGGCCAGATGTACAAAGCCGTTTTGCATTTTTTAACAGTCTGAATAGCTATTTTGGGCAGTTAAAAAATGCAAAATGTGCTTTTCTAGTGCACAATGCCCTTTAAGGAATAGCACATTGCGATTTCTACCCTGTAGAAATTGCAGTTTGGGATCACCTGAATAGGAAACTGCAAATAGGGATTACCTATTTGCGATTCCTATTCAGATGTACGAAGCATTTCCTAAATGCGAATTGGGCATTTTGGAAATACAATTACCATCTACTTCAAGTCGATGGTAACCATATTCAGTTTAAAAGAAACACCCCAAAACACTCTTTAAAGTGCAATAGAGCACACATATGCCCTTTGGGCATATGTGTGCTCTACATGTGAACCATTATTTTTGGGGTGCACCAAGGGGAGCCTTTTTGCCCATAGCCATCCTTGGTTTTACATTTCCCAAATAGCGATTTCCTAATAGGAAATCACTATTTGGGAAATGTAAAACCTGCCCATTATCTCAAAGGGCATGGGATTTCTTATTTTTAATTTCCTAATAGCGATTCCTACTTTGTAGGAATCGCTATTAGGAAATTGGTATTTTTGTACATAGCATTTTGCATTCCCTAAATAGCGATTTCCATGAAGTAGCTATTTAGGAAATGCAAATTTGTATTTTAGTACATCTGGCCCCATGACCCATCGCAGTTGGTTGCCTTATGATCTGTTTTTTTCCTTGCTTTTCTGCTTCCATGTTATTATTTCCTCGCCTTTGCCAAATACAGTTGCAGCTGGTAAAGCCTGTTGTGGCAAACAATAAGGCTATATTAGAACACTAGAATGTTGGGCGCTATGTTGAAAGCAATGGAGTGCCTGTGGACCAGTAATGAGTGGCTCCGCCTTCTGTTTCAACATTTTAAAGAGTGTTTTTCTGTTTAAATCAGGAGATTCTTCCCTCAGTGGTTGGAATGAGTAGCCCTTCTACCTTGGGCTATGCTGATCAATAAACACCTTATCCCTTGCTATAGGCACTCACCTGAGGCACTGACGTACAACTTGGATAGAAGGCTTCACGGCCAATGTAGCTGTTAGCAGCATGCTGTGGCCTTTACTATGAACTTCCACAGGAGGGCTCGGATTAGGGTTTAGATTGGTGTTCTACAGAAGAGGGAAGATTTGGCAGGGTTAGGGATTAGATAGGATCAAGGAAGATATGTTGGCATAATGACCTGTTAATAATGTTCACAACATTTCCCCAGAGAGCTTCTCCTAAATGAAGATGAGATTACATTGTCTGTGTAGGATACATCTTTTAGAAATTAGAGGAACCTCATCATAGATGGTTGTAGTGTGTCCAGGGACTGCTGTACTAATGTCCATTGTTGAACTGTTGTTGATGTTTTGCTGAATTTAGATGCTCTAATGCTTGACATTTTTATTGCTTGCTGTGCATTTCTCCTTGGAGTAAATAGGTGATGGGAGGAGGAGGGCTGTACACAGTGCTTGCTTGCCTTAAGGAGAATGTTGCTTCTGATGGGGATTCAGTGGTGATGGGTATGCAAAAAAGTGGTACTGGCCTCTGAGTTTCGTGATCTGTAAAGAGCTCATAGACTTTGATAGAGCGTCCAGTCTTTATAAATTACTTGTACTTGGACACGCCGGAGGTCGGTGAACCTTTTAACCGAGTTGGGTTCTCCTCATCCAAAAATAGTCGGATCACTCAAATCAATGATCAATAACCATTATAATCAATACCCAATACTCAATTAATAGATCAAATAACACATTAGGAATCAATAACAATTAGTATTTTGACGCACCATGACCTTTCAGTCATGAATAACCACACCAGTTTATTAAAAGTTAATGAGTTTATTTTCCCTATATTAACAAAGCTAGCACAATATAAGTAGGTCTCAAAATCAAATGATATACGTATACGAACACTACTAGCTGTCCATAGCGAAGGAAGAAACGCAATCTACGCAATATTTGGATTATAATGCACTCGGTTATAGCAATGCAAATCACTAATATAAGTAACTGAATTTGGCTAATTGCATACATCGGTCAGCATAACAAGATTTCAATTTAGCATGGTGCATCAAGTGAATACCTCAACTAACCTCTAATTAGCATTGGCATGTGGGGCTTCATGCAAAACGAATTTAGTTAACACAAATTTAGAAAACTTCTAGCTTGGGCCCTATCAAAACAAGCATTTGGTACCTAAGAAGGAAAACACAATGCATAATACAATTATCCTTTCATATTTACCAAATACAATCAGCATTCAAGAAAGGTCTTCGTCCTTCAGGTACCGGTTCGATCAGCATGGGGCAGATTTCAAAGGGGCAAAGTTAAAGCAAGTTTCCTTGCGGCAGCAAGGAAATTGGGACAAAGGTTACTTCATGGACAGGACGGGGCATAGTAAAAGTTAAAGTCTCTAGGGTGAGAATTCTTTAAGTCTCTTTCCCTGCGACAGAGAAAAGGCATCAAATAGTCTTTAAAAATGGCGTCTTGAATCAGGCTTCAAAATGGCATCAAGGAAAAATGGCTGACTTCTCTTTGTCCGGTGGGCTTAAGTAAGAAACGTTCCAAATTCTTCAGGGCCTTCCATTGGAGAGTTCATAGGGTGGCTTCCTTTTGACCAATGAATAGTGTCTTTCTCCTAGTACTCATTTATGCATAAGGTGTCCTTGGGGCCTTGGAACACAAGTTGCAACAAAGTTTGCCAATTAATTCTATATCAGTGACTTTATTGTCTGCACCTGCAGAAGCTGACCTTGCTTCAAAGGGGATGAAACTAGCCTAGCACGAAACCTTGAGATAAGTGTATTAGTAATTTCTACTGGAAAAATACAACCTTAAAGTAAAAGAATATGTCTTTGTTAATACAAGTGAAAACCACGCAGTAAAATTTTAGACCAGGCAACTAGGCCAAAGCCTCTGCTAAATTGAAGCTAAGCATATAACAGTTTCAACAGGAAAATCATAGAATACATTTGCAATTATGACGGATTACTACATTGTCAATTCTTCATGATTAATTAAGCTTGTTTATAATAATGGCGAACTACCTCGTGGGCACATTTTCCCACGTACATTATTTTTCTTTGCTAAAATCACACTACCTTATACGATTTTGATACATGATGTATGAATATTTGTTAGTCTTTCTTTTTCTGCCTCATCAACTTTCAATGTCACTAGACCTTCTTAGATCAGTGTTTCGCTCTTTTTCTCTTGATGTCTGATATCAAAGCTGTACAAAACCGTACCAATGGGGTGAAAGACCTGATTTTCATCCCTTTTATTTTTATAGGGGAGTGAGCATCTGCCCTTCTGGACGATTTGCTTGAAGACCTTCAGCAGGCTTTCTACATCTATATTGGGTCCACATCCAGCTGTAAGTGAGGCCAGGTTGATAAAAACGACATCTGCTTGGTCGTTTCTGTAGGATCCCCTCATTATTTTTAGTGTCTCTTATTGACCTCTCTGCACAGTAAAACGTCGAGTATGAAACTGATTGTTTGCACTGCAGTAGTACCGCTTAACTCTCCCAGTTCTAAATACCAAAGAAAATGGTGACTCTTGTTAACAATGAGTTTTTTTTTAAAATATGCCTTAAGCTGGGGCGTTGGGAGACTACCCCATTTATACAAAACATCTGTTCTCTTCAGAGGCTTGTTGCTTGCTTTGGCCATTTAATGGAATAAAACTGAAAGACTGAAGTGCGTCATCCATTCACTTGAAAATGCGGACCTCTGGTTTGAACCATGTATGAATTGAACAATCATTGTGAAATACACTGAATGATTATGCATAACGAAGGCCTTGCAGTTGCTTTAATGTTACAACAAAATACATTGCTTTGATCACTATAGGGGTCTATATATAAAAGGTAACAGGTTAGACCAAATGACTATGTATGAAATATTTGTGTATGTGAGTCAGTTGTAAATGACATATACATCTGGTAGCATTGAAAACATTGCCTTTTTGGTGAAAACAGAATAACCAAGGTTAGGCAAAGTTGATAAGTCTGGTGCTGGCAGCCAACCTCTTGTCTTCACCAATGCATGTTTTGTTTGTCCCCACCCTTGTGTGAGCTGCCTGGGCCACATCAGTATTAAAAGAAAAAGAAAAAATAAAGAAAGAAAAAATATATTTTGGGTCTCAAAAAGCACACATTGCCATTGTAGTCACTGACCCTGAATGAAACTGTTTTGTGCATATGGGTTCCTTGTGAAAGAACAGAATGTTGTCACTCACAGTGAAGTTAGCCAATGGCTGCAGTGGGCTGACCTAACACCAAGTGATATGATGAGCTCTAGTCAGCGGAAGAAAAATGCAAATTACGCAATTACAGATCAATGGATGAAGAGGGCTTTCTGAAAGTAGTCAAAAGTACATATTGATATAATTTTACTGAAATCAAAAAGGTCTTGGTCAACGCCAGGCCTAAAAAGAAAGCCTTTTCTTTCCCACATCTGGAACAGGAATGAGGCACTCCCATTTGCATGGAATGTAACCGTGTGGGAGCCAAGTAATGTGGAGTATGTAGCTGAACTGGATTAATTTAAAGCTTGCCTTCCTATGTACAGTGATCATATACTGCTAAGCTACAATCCATTCTCTTTCTGTAAGGGTTTTCCCCCAAGTCAGTTTCCCATTTACATTTCAAGCTCTCCAAGCTGTTCCAGAGGTTACCCTTTATAGTTATATAAATCATAGTAACCAGTTTGTGATGGTTCCCCCAGGAACAGCAATGCCTGAAAAACAGCATCTGCCACCGGTTTCCATTGATACGCATCCCCATGTTAGCTTAACTACTCTGACCAAGTAAGCATGAGTTTAATAACTGTCCTAGTGGAACCTCAAATTCCTCCCTGGGACTGGCGAAGGGTGCAATCTTGCCAGAGATATAAAAATGCCCCATCTGGGTGCCAGAGCCCTGGACACTGCCACAATTCACATGGTCAACTCCACGCCTAAACTTAGAGAGACTCCATAGTTGCAACTCAGGGGCATATGCTCTCCATGACTAGCTGACTTACATGTCCGCTGACTAGCAGGTCCGCTTATTTAGTGCTCGATGTACAAATAAATCTGTAATCATATTGCTACCTGACCACTCCATCATCTACCTTTGCTTCAACATACACTGGGAGAACATCTGGTCTTCACAGTTCTCTCACCTCTGTGATGCAAGAGAGCAGCATGCTTTGTGTCTTATAAAAGTTTTTGAGCCTCTCGCTAATGTTTTTTTATCTGCCAGTTAGTTTGCCATTCAGCCTTTATACTGGTGTGATTTCTTGTCGCAGGGCATCTTGCTTCACCAGCAAGGCCCAAAGTCTTCAAAGCGTCGACCATTGTTGTACACTACATGGTGGTTTCGCACAACATATTCTTGCTAATTTCCTCTGCCGCTTTCTTGAGTTCCTGTCCTACCCCTGCATAGCTGAAACTCTGTTTCTAGATCATGAAGCAGACTCGGCTGTTCTGTCTGGGACCACTTGGCCTCGTGGTCATGTCTCATCAGGCTCCACTGGTCACAACATGAACGAGGGTTTTCTCAACCGAATTATTTGCTCTGCCCGTGAATAATTGGCTCGTCCATCTCTCTCAACACCTACATTTTTTGTCCCTTTTTTCGTTCATGGGGAATGGACAGCCTAAAACATACTGCTCCCCTGTGACCAGTGGTCAGCAAAGTAGCAAACGTCTTATTCACAAGTGAAGGTAAAACCATAGAAACCATTTACATGCTCATAAATCATTATATGGTGTGTAAGTGAAGAAAAGCATGCATGGGGTTACAGACAAATAAGGACCGTTGGCTTGAGACTGATAAACTAGCTGGATTCAATCTTAATGACACATTCCTACTTGGCAATTGTTGCACTTAGGTGAAGGTCCAAGGATCTGGCTGTTTTCCAGCCGACGACGTTCCTACCTTGTCAGGGGATTAAAAAGTCATACCACATCCTGAAAAACAAATGGCCTCCACATTTACTCTCTTATGGACACTCTTCTCCCTATGTTCTCCTATTCTCCATGATCTTCTCTGAAACTGTTGATTGTTAAAAAGTATATTGTTATGATGAGGTCATGTACATGGATAAACTTCTTGCTGTTTGTGTCAAGCTTATGTATACCAATTTCCAGACTCTCTGCTCCATCAAGAGAGTATTGTTGATGCTGCACTTAGATCTGCAATAATCCTTCTACTCTTACTTGATATGTTTTCTTTTATATCTGTTTTGTTTACTCTGATTTGGTTTATTTGATTTCACATCACTGTATTATCTCCCTTTTTTAAAAATTTGTTGTAAAATCCAGTAAAGAATTTGAAATAAAAAAAGTCATTATCAGGTCTGTGATTGCGGGAGAACATCTGGGTGGGGACCAGTGGGCTTCAACTGAAAGAAACAAAAAAATAGAAGGTGAGCGTTAATAGCTCAAAAATAAGTTCAAGGCTTGTGCAAAAGTGATAACACTGCAGAGTCAGCAGCACAGTCCCTCTAGCTCAGCGGTTCATAAACTTTTGACTTTGTGACCCCCACTGCATCACTAGTGGAACCCAGGGACCCCTGCCTAAACAGTTTTTAGGATGTGAACCTCAAAACATATTTTTTTTTTTAATCTACAGAAACAAGTATACGTCAAACACATACACAAATTATGAAATATTTTCTTTAATGGACATATGAAAATCGAAATGATAATTTTAATGGAAGGTTGGAGCTTTTCAGAACGTGGGTTTATTTCTAAAAGACAAAGCTATATTCTATGCTCCACCATATCTCTCTGTCTTTTTTGTCTTTAATGTATCCGCTCTTTTTGGTCAGAGCATACTAGTGCTTCATTTGAGGCCACAATTCATCCATACTCCAGTTTGACGTACTTTTACTGTTCGTGCAAATCAACCTATGGATATCAACTTAATTTTTAGCCTCCAGTTTCAAATTCCTTCACATTCACAGAGCATTTTAAACATTTTCTATTTATTTTCAATGTAGCTTTGTTACTTTTTGTTGGACTTGGCGTCCTTAGGATGGTCTTCCATCAGACATTTTGCCTTTTACATCCTGTTTAATGATTCTTTTTGTTGGCCTTAGGACTCTGAGCACTTTATCACTACTGACCAGTGCTAAAGTGCACATGCTTCTCCCCTAAACATGGTAACATTTTTGTATACAAAATTGGCACCTTTATTTAACTTACAAGTACCTGGTAAAGGGCACTATGTGTGTCCAGGGCCTGTAAATTAAGGTCTACTAGTGGGTCTGCAACACTGTTTGTGCACTCCCCACACAACTAGCCCTTTATTCATGTCTCAGGCCTGCCACTGCAGAACCTGTTTGTGCAGCTTTACTGCCACCTCGACTTGGCATTTAAAACCCTTTACCTCCCTTTTTATTACACGTCACCCTTAAGGTAGGCCCTAGGTAGCTCATAGGGCAGGGTTCTGTGTAAATAAAAGGTAGGCTATCTATTTTTAAGTTTTGCATGTCCAGGTAGTGAAAAATCCCTATATTTGTTTTTCACTTCTTTGAGGCCTACTCCTCTCATAGTGTAACATTTGGCATTCCATAATACACTTTTAAGCTATAATTCCTAGTTAGAAAGGAGCAGCTGTATTATGTTTCATATCTTTCGAATGGTAATGATAAATCCTCTTTACTGGTAAAGCTAGATTTAACATTACTATTTTAGAAAAACCACTTTTAGAAAGTGGATTTTTTGCTTTTTGCTGCTTTTACAGCTGTGTGCCTGAAGCCTGTGTCCAATACACGTCTGAGGTGGGTGACAGCTAGACTTTGTGCATTCCCTTCGGACAGCCACAAACAGAGGAAGGTTAGGTGTGTCTGAGCTCTCATCTACATTCATCTGCCTTCTGATGGCTCTTCCTGGGCAGGAAGGGTGGGAGGGGCAGACACACCTGAACAGACAGTGCCTGTCCCCACACAAAGGGCTGATTACCCCTACTAATAGTCTGGAGCCAAAACTGGGAAGAAAGGGTCTCTGTGCACTTCACTGACCCTTCTTTGAAATCATCCCCACTTCACAGGCACAACTGGGTATAAGTACTGGGTCTCTGACCCCACCAAAGTAGGCACATCTGGACCTAAAACTGGACTTTGTGAGAAGAACTGCTGTGCATCAAGGACTATTACTCTGATGGACTGTTGACCTGGAAAGACTGCTTTTTTGCTGCACTGCCCTACTGCTCTCTGACCATGCTGAGGGAGAGATGGGCACTGTCTTGCAACCAAAAGTGATTTCCAAGGGCTTGTTTGCTTGCATCCTGATGTTGAGACTCTGGGATATCAAAGTTTCTCCCCCTGCTACTGTGCATGGTTCACTGGATCCAGATACTTGCACCAGTGAAACTGACGCATCTCCTGCCTGCTGGAAGCAGCAATCGATGCATCAACCCTGTTGCAGGAATAAAATTGGTGCATCGCACTTGGGGCCTGAGCAGCATCTCCGGAACCTCTGCATCAACCGATGCATCCCCTGCCTGATGGATTCTGCCCCCGTGCATCGGCATTGGCGCACCACTGAAACCACTGCAACGCTGAAGGCCAATCGATTCACCCGTTCGACAGAGTGGAGAAACCTGGCTTTGAAGCTCGTCTTTGGAATCCAATGCATTGCCATCAACGCTTGTGAAAAATCAACGCATCCCTTGACTGCAGGAGTGATATCGACACATCTACTGACGCATCGACCCCGCATCTCATGTTTGCAACCAGGATCAAGGTACTTTCTTCCCAGGGTCTGCGTGGCTTCTGTACCCGGCCCACAATCCATTGTGGTCTGTTTGAACTGTTGACTTTGCCCCAATCCAGCATGACCTCAAGTAACCTATGAAGCACTAGTTGCTTCTAAGTGCCATTTTTACACTTATTCTTCTAAAATGTATATCTCAACTTGTACTTAGCGGATGTTTGACATTTTGGTGTTGTTTTGTTCAGAATAAAATAATCTACTTTTCTAAACCTGTGTGGAGTCTTTTTGTTGTGTTTTCATTGTGTTACTGTGTGTACAAATACTTTACACATTGCCTCTTTGGATTAGCCTGACTGCTCTGTGCCAAGCTATCAGACGGTGAGCACAGGTAACCTCTAAGTGTGTATCTGACTTACCCTGACTACGATTGTCGTTCCTGCTTGTACAGGGTCCATACTCTGACAACCAGTAGCCCAGTTTCTAACATGTGTCTATGCTTTATCGATCCCGGGCCAATTTTAGTGCTGATGGCACTTGGCATGACAATCTTTGTTAATTCCCCAACAATGGCTTTTTTATGGATTTCTCCATTACCACCCACCAACGATACCTCCCATCTCTTCATAGTGCCTACCTCATATTTATTGATTTTTTTATAGCATTAGTCTTCCCAATGCAGGTGTCAGAGCACTTTACATCACACATGCATTTTATATAAAAATTCATACAAGTATGTAAATCAGTGCATAGGAAATGAGGGCTACCAGGTGTATGAGTTTCATATGAGCCATACTGGTAGGCATTGAATGTTAAGTGTGCTTGGCCTGGAGTAAACCAGGGTCAGAATTTAAAATGTAACACAGTGGTTGGGGTTGTCTGCCCTACATAAAAATGATTACTATACAAAGTCACCCTTACTAGCAACCTTTTGTTTTCACCTTTTTAATACTGGCTAGGGTGCTATATCAGAGAGATTGTAGTTTATGCAAGTAATAAAAGGATCTCTATGACAAAATCGTTAACTTACTGGGCTATCTACAAGAAATACAAATCTGTGATCTGCATGTTAAATGCTGTGTTTTGCAGCAGGCACATTTACCTTTTTTACTTGTGATCAGTCAAAACTTTCACTAAGCAAAACAGAGACCTCTTCCGCAAGCGTATCAATCATCACAGTTAAGTAGACATTTTTATTATTACCTGAAAACTGCAGATCATGTGAGGAATTTACCCCACCCTACTTCATGAACCTTTAGCCATCTGGAACAGCAGATACACTGGTGTACAACATGGCTAAAACATATTGCCAAACCCAATAGCTCTTGCATAAGCAAGACTGACAGGCATTGCAATTGCTTGTTTGTGTTGCTAATATCTTTGGCACTGTTTGACATATCTGAATAAAACTTTTTTTTTTTAAATGCTACTTTTTGACTAGTTTGTACGTGGAAAGCTTTAGGGGATTCATCAAGTGGGAGCCAGGAAAAAGGGGGCATCCCAAATGTGTTTTTCCTAATTATTTTTTCCATAGGAACTTTACACACAGCTGCAGCCCAAACTGTTGATTGTATTTACACTTAATTTTTCAGAAAGTTGGATCTTGGTCCAGAAAGGGTGCTTTTTTGAGATTTGGTGTAAATCGATTCAGAAGTTTTTTTTTTTTCCATATCTTTTTATTGATATTTCAAAGACAACAAACATCATCAAATTTGCACCTGTCGTATATCTCACATTATCTCCAAGCCACTTTCTCCTTCCCATCTATCTCCCCCTTCAGTCATTGTCTAGGTCTCGCGCATTGCTCCTTAAATTACCAAATCCTCACCAGGAAGTTCAGAGATCCCACAAATCTGACCTCTATACATATTCCAGCCATTCCAAATTCCCCCCATTTCCAGGGACAGCCTGCACCCTCGTACATCACCCACTCTGTCATCATGCACCAATACATGTCTTGCCTACATGCCCCGAAGTCTGGTTCCTTCCTGGCTCCCCAGGATTTCACTACATTTCATTTTGCCACCACCAGGCCCAATGTCATCCATGTCCGTTGGGCACTGCCGGTGTCTGACTATTCCCAGATATTCAGAACACATTGTTTTGCAGTGACATTTATACGTTCACTCAAGCAATCCACCAGTGTAGACAAAAACTCCTGAAGCATTGGGCGCTCCCAGAGGGTGTGGAAGAAGGTACTCGTTTGTCCACAACCATGCAAACTTTGGACATTCCTTGCCCTCCCCATCTTTACCATCGTCGTTTGGGCATAATAAGAGGAATGAAGGATCCGTAGCTGGATCAGCCCAAACTCTGAGGATATGGCCACCTCTCAGGGGGCCTCCAGGGCCTCTTGCCATTCTCTGTCTTTCAGCTCTCACTCCCACTGCCTTTGTTTTAAGGCACCAGGTGTGTGATTAAGTCATTTTTAATAGGTCTGTGACGTGGCTTTTGGAGCATGAATTTGTCTAATGGCCTATCCTGAAGCGGGGAGAGCTCGGGATAGTCCATCCCCTTTGGGATCACCCTCGAAGCATGTATCGGAGTTGCATAAAGCTATATGTTTCGGAGAGTGCTAGTTTATACTGCCGTTGCAGGTTGGACCAGGGGGTAACATTACCCTGAACCCAAACGTCACCCACTTTGGAGATTCCAATAAGGTCCCATTTGTCAAATCCCAGCTGCCTTTTTATTGTGTTGAGCATATCCACATCCCAGAGTGTAGTAGCCTGTGTAACCATGTTCCCCTCCCCCCCTAGGAATGCCACAGCTGCTTGCCAGAGGTGTACTACTGTCTGTGTGGGGTCTGGAGAGCCTCTCTATCTATTCCACCCATGTAGGGCTTTTAGGTATCCCCATGGTCCCAACACATACCTATTCATATGGAATGCTGGTTCTGTCTGTGAGAAAAAAGCCCAGTTAGTGATCACAGTCAACTGTGCCGCCAAATAGTATTTCTGCACATCTGGCATTGTGATGCCCCGTTGTATCAACCCTATGTTAATTTAAGTAACGCTATATGTGCCAGGCAGCCATCCCACAGCAAGGAGCAAACCTGATTCAGAAGTTTTTGAGCAAATAATGCTCAAAAACCTTGTATATTTCAAGACACAGAGGACCTGCAGGGCTGACAGATCTCTTGGAGAGATCTGATTGGCTGCCACACATCAACAACAATGTGGTGGCGGCGATCTTAGGAATCAGAACTCAATCCCAAGTCCTAAAAAAATACAAAATAAAGCCATAAGGGGGCAGATAGGATACCTTCATCTCCTAAGCCTGGTGATGGAGTCCCAGATGGACCATGCTTGGGGCCAGAAACGTTTTTATTTTTAAAGTTTGCCACAAATTCACAGAGATTCAGCTAATCTGTGGTAAATTTACAAATGAAACCAGCACAGTAAAAAAAAAAATACTCCCTCACGGTGGGTTCTGGGAGGTGGGCTGCGTGGCCCCCTCCCCTATTATTAGTTTTTGGCCCCAGACGATGTGGTCCATTAGGCCTCTTAAGGCTTGGAGAGGGGGCTATGCACCCCCTCCCCTATACCTAATTTATGGCCCTGAAGGATCGGTTCTTTGGGGTCCATGTTGGCTTGGAGAGGGGCCATGTGCTCCCACATTTTTAAATCGCCCACCAAGCGGGAACATGATTCCTTCCCTAACTGCAACAGCTTTGGCAGGGAAGGTACGTCTTCTCCCAGCCAGCAGGACATTTAAAAATGCTTGCGCTGGGTGAGAGCAGAGATATTTCTCCTGTCCAGAGGCAGCAAGCATATACAGATGCTCCCTCCAGGTGAGAGCAGTGCTGGCTCCCGCAGAATGCAGGGAGCCGGCTGAGGCCACAGTGGGCCTGGGGGCCCTCCCACAGTCTCCTCTGGCTCTTCCTCTTTACAATAGAGTTTAGCCCAGGAGGATGGAGTCCCCGAGACCTACTATGGCTCAGGGAAGGGGGCAGCGCACCCCCTCCCCTTTGGTATGTTGTTTGGCCCCAGGGGACGGATCCCTGGGGTCTAACAAGGTTGGGAAGGCTGGGCACCCCCCTTCCTCATTATAAGGGGTTGTCCCAGAGGGATGGGGTCCTCGAGATCCGTTAAGGGTCTGGGAGGGGGTCCAAGCACCACCCACCCCTAAAATAATTGTTTTGGCCTTTTAAGCCTATAGTCAATTTATGGCTTCAGGGAATGGGTCCCTGGAGCCCATTTGGGCTGGAGGAAGGGGGTTCACATGCCACCCTGCTCTAACATAAATGTGTGTGGCCCTGGGGAATTAGGTCTCCGGGCCTATTAAGGATCAAGGAGAGGGTTTGCCTAGCCCACCTCCCCTTTTTGATGACATTTGGCCCTGGTGGGTGGATCCCTGGGTTCTAATAAGGTTAGGGAAAGAGAGCCACATGGCCTCCCTATACTTAATGTCATTCTGCCCTGGGAATAGGGACCCCAAGGACTATTAAGGTTTGGGGAGGGGGCATGCAGCCCCTACCTCTCCTATTCTAAGCAATTCAGCCCCTGGGGAAGGGGGTCCATGGGCCTATTAAGACTAGGAGAGGGGGCTGCATGGCCTCCTCATCTTTTTAATGCAATTCAGCCCAATGGAGGGGTCCCTGGGGCCTATTAAGGCTCTCAGATTAGGGTGATGCTTCCTCCTCCTCCCCTATATTCAAGTAATGGCCATGGGGGATGGGGCCCTCAGGGATACTATTGGCTCGGGGAGGGGGGACACAGCCTGGGGTTGGCTGCCTGCAGGGAGTCAGAAGCAGGGCTTGGCTCTACATATAGTAACAAAATATTACATTACATTAAAAAAAACTAAAAAAATCACTGAAAAAAACAAAGGTTAAAGTAACGTTTGAGTTAGGTGAGAATGTAATTGACAATGTAACATACATTTTAAACATACAAAACCACTGAAATTCACCAGTTATAGTTAGCTCTGGTAACTATAACTTGTGTCCTGTGTTAACTATAAATCACGCCTTCGCCATTACCCCACATATTATATCACTCATGATATGTTTTATGAATTCATTGATAATATCAGAGCAACATGTGCAATGAAATTGTTGATAAGAAAACTGTACATGGCAGGGATGCGGGTTATAGTTACCTTAGGAACAAATTACAATTTCTATCGCTAACTTTAAGCTCTAACTAGAAGTGGTGAAAAAAATATATATTTATATATTTTTTTTACTGAAAAAACGAAGGTTACATGGACGTTATAGTTATGAAATAGAATTTAAAAAAACATAGAGATTCACTTAAAAAAAACAAAGGTTACAGGGACGTTATAATTAGGCTCACATTTTAAACGTACCAAATCATAGAAATTCACCGGTTACAGTTCAAGTTATCTCAAGTAACTATAACTCGTGCCCTAGGGTAACTATAACTTGCACCCCCGCCATTTATCACAATCATGTGCTTCCCAGATATGTCTTGCCATGGCATATAGGAAGTCTTTATTAGGGATAGTTCTGAGATGTTGCAGAATACATAGCTTGAGCTTATTAATGGTACTTCCCACATATTTCTTACCACAGGCACACCCCAGAACGTATACCACATTTGTCATCTCACAAGTTATCCTTTCACTTATAAGCTTGTATGTTCCATTATACAATAGTAAGGATATCAAATTCTGGTCATAAGAGCAAGCTTTACATTTCTGACAAAGCCAAAATCCCTTTTGTTTCAATGCCAGCCACTTAGAGTTAGCCACTTAGAGTTATTGCTACTTCTGCTATGCATGAGCTCTTGGTCGGATGATCACCCAGTGAGGGTGTCCTTTTGTATGTAATTTTTGAGTGATCAGGGAGTATCTGATTCAAGGTGTCATTCATAATAAGTAACTCCCAATGTCATTCAATTAACTTTTTAACCTCATAGCTCGACACATTAAATTTCATGATGCTTCTGGTATCATTGCCCACTTCTTCAGGTCTCAGAGTGACTTTCTTAGGAACCAGCACCTCCTCTCTCTTCTTTCCCCATGCTCTAAGTAGGGCATCATCTAATTCTGATTGTGGGTAGCCCCTGGATATAAATCTTTGGCACATTTCACAAGCTTGTATGCCAAATTCAGCATCTTCCAAGCAATTGTGTCTAGCTCCCAGTAGCTCACCAAATGGTATGCTCCACTTAAGTGCCCAGGGCTGCCCGGGTATGCCCACTACTGGCATGTAATAAACTGTTGCTGCTAGTTGGCCTCCTATGGACCCTGGTACACATCTTGACATCTTGGATATAAACTCCTATATCTAAGTATGTTATATCTGTGGCACTTATAGTATGGGTAAACTGATCTTCTAGGAATTATTGTTGAATGATTTAATGAAGTTAACACAATCTTGCTTCTCTCCCCCCAGAGAATTGTTCAAGATGGTAAACCATCTTGTATCCCCTCCAATGCACCAGGCACTGGTGAATTCCCAGGAATTCTGTGAAAAGGTAGCCCTATATTTTAGGGACAAGATCTTAAATAGCTTTTCTGAATTCCTCAAAGTTGAGGACCAGCTAACTGCTAGGTCAGCGGAAGCGCACTCCGATAAGTAGCCCACCAGTGGCTAGTTAACTAAGTTTACCCCTCCTGCACAGGAAAAGATCAAATCCCTGTTAATCCAAACCACTTCAGGATCACCAAATGACCCCTGCCCATGGAGGGTGCAGCAGTTGGCCCCTGAGGTCATTGCAGAATCCCTGGAAAATGTCTACTCCTCTGTGTTGGATCCTGGTACCCTCAGTGCTGGAAGGAAGGAAAGTAATCTCTTTGAAGAAAAAGCTGCCAGAGATGCTGATGACCTGACAAATCTTCGGCCAATCTCTCTGCTACTTGTTCCAGCAAAAATTCTGGAGAAACACATTTTTCAAGAAGTAGTCCACTTTCTCTGCGGGCATGAACTCCTGAATCCTTCTCAGCATGGTTTTAGGAGCCATCACAGTACCGAATCTGCTTTGCTTACGGCTGCTGACTATGTTCATCAGCAAGCTGACCAAGGTGGAGCGACTGTGTGAGAAAGTAGCCTCTTTCTAGCCTTGTTACCCTCACTTTTGGCCTGTTTGTGAGTGTATGTCAGGGTGTTTTCACTGTCTCACTGGGATCCTGCTAGCCAGGGCCCAGTGCTCATAGTGAAAACCCTATGTTTTCAGTATGTTTGTTATGTGTCACTGGGACCCTGCTAGCCAGGACCCCAGTGCTCATAAGTTAGTGGCCTATATGTATGTGTTCCCTGTGTGATGCCTAACTGTCTCACTGAGGCTCTGCTAACCAGAACCTCAGTGGTTATGCTCTCTCTGTACAAATTGTCACTAACAGGCTAGTGACCATTTTCACCAATTTACATTGGCATACTGGAACACCCTTATAATTCCCTAGTATATGGTACTGAGGTACCAAGGGTATTGGGGTTCCAGGAGATCCCTATGGGCTGCAGCATTTCTTTAGCCACCCATAGGGAGCTCTGACAAGTCTTACACAGGCCTGCCACTGCAGCCTGAGTGAAATAACATCCACGTTATTTCACAGCCATTTACCACTGCACTTAAGTAACTTATAAGTCACCTATATGTCTAACCTTTACCTGGTAAAGGTTGGGTGCTAAGTTACTTAGTGTGTGGGCACCCTGGCACTAGCCAAGGTGCCCCCACATTGTTCAGGGCAAATTCCCAGACTTTGTGAGTGCGGGGACACCATTACACGCGTGCACTACACATAGGTCACTACCTATGTGTAGCTTCACAATGGTAACTCCGAACATGGCCATGTAACATGTCTAAAATCATGGAATTGCCCCCCCAATGCCATCCTGGTATTGGGGAGACAATCCCATGGTTCCCCGGGTCTCTAGCACAGACCCGGGTACTGCCAAACTGCCTTTCCTGGGGTTTCACTGCAGCTGCTGCTGCTGCCAACCCCTCAGACAGGTTTCTGCCCTCCTGGGGTCCAGCCAGGCTTGGCCCAGGAAGGCAGAACAAATGACTTCCTCAGAGAGAGGGTGTTACAGCCTCTCCCTTTGGAAAAAGGTGTTAAGGCAGGGGAGAAGTAGCCTCCCCCAGCCTCTGGAAATCCTTTCATGGGCACAGATGGTGCCCATCTCTGCATAAGCCAGTCTACACCGGTTCAGGCATCCCCCAGCCCTGCTCTGGCGTGAAACTGGACAAAGGAAAGGGGAGTGACCACTCCCCTGACCTGCACCTCCCCTGGGAGGTGCCCAGAGCTCCTCCAGTGTGCTCCAGACCTCTGCCATCTTGGAAACAGAGGTGCTGCTGGCACACTGGACTGCTCTGAGTGGCCAGGGCCAGCAGGTGACGTCAGAGACTCCTTCTGATAGGCTCCTCCAGGTATTGCTAGCCTATC
The DNA here is from genome assembly GCF_031143425.1 of Pleurodeles waltl. Classification (NCBI taxonomy): domain Eukaryota; kingdom Metazoa; phylum Chordata; class Amphibia; order Caudata; family Salamandridae; genus Pleurodeles; species Pleurodeles waltl. The sequence goes on along the minus strand of NC_090444.1, from coordinate 612,384,661 downwards.
CTCTCTCCTAAGTAGCCAAACCTCCTTTTCTGGCTATTTAGGGTCTCTGCTTTGGGGAATTCTTTAGATAACGAATGCAAGAGCTCATCAGAGTTCCTCTGCATCTCTCGCTTCACCTTCTGCCAAGGAACTGACTGCTGACCACGCTGGAAGCCTGCAAAACTGCAACAAAGTAGCAAAGACGACTACTGCGACCTTGTAACGCTGATCCTGCCGCCTTCTCGACTGTTTTCCTGGTGGTGCATGCTGTGGGGGTAGTCTGCCTCCTCTCTGCACTAGAAGCTCCGAAGAAATCTCCCGTGGGTCGACGGAATCTTCCCCCTGCAACCGCAGGCACCAAAGAACTGCTTCACCAGTCCTCTGGGTCTCCTCTCAGCACGACGAGCGAGGTCCCTTGAACTCAGCAACTCTGTCCAAGTGACTCCTACAGTCCAGTGACTCTTCAGTCCAAGTTTGGTGGAGGTAAGTCCTTGCCTCCCCACGCTAGACTGCATTGCTGGGAACCGCATGATTTGCAGCTGCTCCGGCTCCTGTGCTCTCTTCCAGGATTTCCTTTGTGCACAGCCAAGCCTGGGTCCCCGGCACTCTATCCTGCAGTGCAAAACCTCCTGAGTTGTCCTCCGGCGTCGTGGGACCTTCCTTTGTGACTTCGGGTGAGCTCCGGTTCACTCCACTTCGTAGTGCCTGTTCCGGCACTTTTGCGGGTGCTGCTTGCTTATGAGTGGGCACTTTGTCTTGCTGGATGCCCCATCTGTCTCCTCACGCAATTGGCGACATCCTGGTCCCTCCTGGGCCACAGCAGCATCCAAAAACCCTAACCGCGACCCTTGCAGCTAGCAAGGCTTGTTTGCGGTCTTTCTGCACGAAAAGACCTCTGCAAACTTCTTCACGATGTGGGACATCCATCCTCCAAAGGGGAAATTTCTAGCCTTCTTCGTTCTTTCAGAATCCTCAGCTTCTACCATCTGGTGGCAGCTTCTTTGCACCCACAGCTGGCATTTCCTGGGCATCTGCCCACTCCCGACTTGATCGTGACTCTTGGACTTGGTCCACTTGTTCCACAGGTACTCTCGTCTGGAAATCCATCATTGTTGCATTGCTGGTGTTGGTCTTTCTTGCAGAATTCCCCTATCACGACTTCTGTGCTCTCTGGGGAACTTAGGTGCACTTTGCACCCACTTTTCAGGGTCTTGGGGTGGGCTATTTTTCTAACCCTCACTGTTTTCTTACAGTCCCAGCGACCCTCTACGAGCTCACATAGGTTTGGGGTCCATTCGTGGTTCGCATTCCACTTCTAGAGTATATGGTTTGTGTTGCCCCTATCCCTATGTGCTCCCATTGCATTCTATTGTGACTATATATTGTTTGCACTGTTTTCTATTGCTATTACTACATATTTTGGTATTGTGTACATATATCTTGTGTATATTTGCTCTCCTCATACTGAGGGTACTCACTGAGATACTTTGGCATATTGTCATAAAAATAAAGTACCTTTATTTTTAGTATATCTGTGTATTGTGTTTTCTTATGATATTGTGCATATGACACTAGTGGTACTGTAGGAGCTTCACTCGTCTCCTAGGTTCAGCCTAAGCTGCTCTGCTAAGCTACTATTTTCTATCAGCCTAAGCTGCTAGACACCCCTCTACACTAATAAGGGATACCTGGCCCTGGTACAAGGTGTAAGTACCCCTTGGTACCCACTATAAGCCAGGCCAGCCTCCTACATTGGTTGTGCAGCAGTAGGATAAGTACTTGCAACTACTTACCACTTTGTCATATTGTACTTTTCATAAGAGAAAAATATACAAAACAAGTTCAGTGTATGTACACCTAACCAAAAGGTTTTGCTTTTCTTCTCTTACTCTTTTTGCTAAGTGCTGAAAAGTACTTCTAAAACTTTCAAAAAGTTCTTTAAAAGTTTTTAAAGTTATTTTTTCTGTTCCTTAAAAAGTTCTGAAAACTTTTTCTTTCTTTTTCTGTCCCTTAAACCCTTTCTATAATGTCTGGTACAGGTCAAACTGTTGATCTGACTAAACTTGCTTATGATCACCTTAGCTGGAAAGGAGCAAGGAGTCTCTGCATTGAAAGAGGTTTAGGGGTAGGGAAGAATCCCTCAAGAGAACTGTTAGTTAATATGCTCATTGAACAGATTAAGACCTTAGTTGGCATATCTGTAGAGAAATAAGCTGATGGTTCACACTCTGATTCTGGGAATCCCCAAGTAAAAGTGTTAGAAGGGAACCTTCCCAGCCTGCCCCCTAGCAAGCCACCTAGCATGGCTGGTACTAATGTGAGTTCTCATCACAGTAGGAGTGTTACTTCTGTAGGCCAGAGTGTTAGAGTGCCATCTGTTAGGGACAGGTTTCCCTCTGTTCATTCACACCATTCTTCTGTGTCAAGGCATGCCCAACCCACCCTCCCTGAAGACAGAATGTTAGAAAGGGAACTCAATAGATTGAGAGTGGAAGAGTCCAGGTTGAAGCTTAAAAAGCAACAGCTGGATCTAGACAGGGAAGCATTTGACATAGAAAAAGAAAGACAGAGGTTGGGGTTTGGACCCCATGGTGGCAGCAGCAGTATTCCAAATAGTCATCCTATAAAAGAGCATGATTCTAGGAATCTGCACAAGATAGTTCCCCCTTACAAGGAGGGGGATGACATTAACAAGTGGTTTGCTGCACTTGAGAGGGCCTGTGTTGTACAGGAGGTCCCTCAAAGGCAGTGGGCTGCTATCCTATGGCTATCTTTCAGTGGAAAGGGTAGGGATAGGCTCCTTACTGTAAAAGAAAGTGATGCCAATAATATTACAGTTCTTAAGAATGCACTCCTAGATGGTTATGGCTTAACCACTGAACAGTATAGGATCAAGTTCAGAGAAACCAAAAAGGAGTCTTCACAAGACTGGGTAGACTTTGTTGACCATTCAGTGAAGGCCTTGGAGGGGTGGTTACATGACAGTAAAGTTTCTGACTATGAAAGCCTGTATAGCTTAATCCGGAGAGAGCATATCCTTAATAATTGTGTGTCTGATTTGTTGCACTAGTACCTGGTGGACTCTGATCTGACCTCTCCCCAAGGATTGGGAAAGAAGGCAGACAAATGGGTCAGAACAAGGGTGAACAGAAAAGTTCATACAGGTGGTGACAAGGATGGCAAGAAGAAAATGGTGAGAAATCTCAGGATAAGCATGGGGATAAGGGTAAAACCAAAGATCCTTCTTCAAATCCTAAACACTCTTCAGGGGGTGGGGATAAAACAAATTCTTCCTCTTCTTCTCAACCTGCACACATTAAAAAGCCTTGGTGCTTTGTGTGTAAAAACAGAGGCCATAGGCCAGGGGATAAGTCCTGTCCAGGTAAACCCCCTGAGCCTACCACCACTAATACATCAAGCTCTAGTGCGCCTAGCAGTAGTGGTACTAGTGGTGGGACTGCTGGCAACAGTCAAGTTAAGGGTATAGTTGGGTTCACTTATGGGTCCATCATAGAAACTGGGGTAGTCAGTCCCAAGACAGTTTCTGTCACACCTAGTGGCATTGGCCTTGTCACACTGGCTGCTTGTCCCCTTACAATGGATAAGTACAGGCAGACGGTTTCAATAAATGGTGTTGAGGCTCAGGCCTACAGGGACACAGGTGCCAGTATCACTTTGGTGACTGAAAACCTAGTGGCTCCTGAACAACACATCATTGGACAACAGTATAAGATTATTGATGTCCATAACTCCACTAAGTTTCTTCCCTTAGCTATAGTTCAGCTTAGTTGGGGTGGAGTTACTGGCCCTAAGCAGGTGGTAGTGTCACCTAGCTTACCTGTAGATTGTCTCTTAGGTAATGACCTAGAGACCTCAGGTTGGACTGAGGTAGAGTTTTATGCCCATGCAGCCATGCTGGGCATCCCAGAGGAATTGTTCCCTCTCCTTTCTACTGAAATGAAAAAGCAAAGGGGAGAAGGCCTGAAAACTCAGGATCCCTCTCCATCAACAGGTAAAAAGGGTATCACAGTATCCCCTAACCACCCTGCCATTTAGGATACCATTCCTGTGGTGGGAGAAACCTCTCCTGGGGTGGAACCTGTTCCAAGGGAAACATCAGCTGGCATAGCTGTACTCCCTGAGGTGGAAGTACCTCTCTGTGGGATAACTAACATTGGTGAGGAAAAGAGCACCATTTTAGTTAACATGGAGCATCCCTCCAACCCTCCCAGAAAAACTTTAGTGCAGAAACCCTGCACTACCTCACAACACTTAGGACAGCATCCCTGCCCTAGTGTGGAGCTAATAGGACAGCATCCCTGCCCTGCTCCAAATCAAGAGAAACAGCATCCCTGTTCTCTCTTCCAGCCATATGGACAACGTTTTTGCCCAGCTATGGCTTTACTGAGACAGCATCCCTGTCTGGCATTTTCATCAATACAAATAGGTTCAGTGGACAATTCCCACTGCTCTAAACTAAAACTTACTGATAGAAACTCTGAAAATACATCTTCACATTGTTGCTTAGCTAAAAAACTTCAAACAGGGTGGTTTACATCCCCACAGGGAAGTAACAATATAGTGGATGATAAAGGGAGTAACCAGTCTATTGCAGAGCTACTCTCTACTTATCACCACTTAGACAATAAAGTCTCAACTGGCCGAGGTTAGCCTTATTGTCCTTCGTTTGGGGGGGGGGGTGGTTGTGTGAGAAAGTAGCCTCTTTCTAGCCTTGTTACCCCCACTTTTGGCCTGTTTGTGAGTGTATGTCAGGGTGTTTTCACTGTCTCACTGGGATCCTGCTAGCCAGGGCCCAGTGCTCATAGTGAAAACCCTATGTTTTCAGTATGTTTGTTATGTGTCACTGGGACCCTGCTAGCCAGGACCCCAGTGCTCATACGTTTGTGGCCTATATGTATGTGCTCCCTGTGTGATGCCTAACTGTCTCACTGAGGCTCTGCTAACCAGAACCTCAGTGGTTATGATCTCTCTGTACAAATTGTCACTAACAGGCTAGTGACCATTTTCACCAATTTACATTGGCATACTGGAACACGCTTATAATTCCCTAGTATATGGTACTGAGGTACCCAGGGTATTGGGGTTCCAGGAGATCCCTATGGGCTGCAGCATTTCTTTTGCCACCCATAGGGAGCTCTGACAAGTCTTACACAGGCCTGCCACTGCAGCCTGAGTGAAATAATGTCCACGTTATTTCACAGCCATTTACCACTGCACTTAAGTAACTTATAAGTCACCTATATGTCTAACCTTTTCCTGGTAAAGGTTGGGTGCTAAGTTACTTAGTGTGTGGGCACCCTGGCACTAGCCAAGGTGCCCCCACATTGTTCAGGGCAAATTCCCCGGACTTTGTGAGTGCGGGGACACCATTACACGCGTGCACTACACATAGGTCACTACCTATGTGTAGCTTCACAATGGTAACTCCGAACATGGCCATGTAACATGTCTAAGATCATGGAATTTCCCCCCCAATGCCATCCTGGTATTGGGGAGACAATCCCATGATTCCCTGGGTCTCTAGCACAGACCCGGGTACTGCCAAACTGCCTTTCCTGGGGTTTCACTGCAGCTGCTGCTGCTGCCAACCCCTCAGACAGGTTTCTGCCCTCCTGGGGTCCAGCCAGGCTTGGCCCAGGAAGGCAGAACAAAGGAATTCCTCAGAGAGAGGGTGTTACACCCTCTCCCTTTGGAAAAAGGTGTTAAGGCAGGGGAGGAGTAGCCTCCCCCAGCCTCTGGAAATGCTTTCATGTGCACAGATGGTGCCCATCTCTGCATAAGCCAGTCTACACCGGTTCAGGCATCCCCCAGCCCTGCTCTGGCGCGAAACTGGACAAAGGAAAGGGGAGTGACCACTCCCCTGACCTGCACCTCCCCTGGGAGGTGCCCAGAGCTCCTCCAGTGTGCTCCAGACCTCTGCCATCTTGGAAACAGAGGTGCTGCTGGCACACTGGACTGCTCAGAGTGGCCAGGGCCAGCAGGTGACGTCAGAGACTCCTTCTGATAGGCTCCTCCAGGTGTTGCTAGCCTATCCTCTCTCCTAAGTAGCCAAACCTCCTTTTCTGGCTATTTAGGGTCTCTGCTTTGGGGAATTCTTTAGATAACGAATGCAAGAGCTCATCAGAGTTCCTCTGCATCTCTCTCTTCACCTTCTGCCAAGGAATCGACTGCTGACCGCGCTGGAAGCCTGCAAAACTGCAACAAAGTAGCAAAGACGACTACTGCGACCTTGTAACGCTGATCCTGCCGCCTTCTCGACTGTTTTCCTGGTGGTGCATGCTGTGGGGGTAGTCTGCCTCCTCTCTGCACTAGAAGCTCCGAAGAAATCTCCCGTGGGTCGACGGAATCTTCCCCCTGCAACCGCAGGCACCAAAGAACTGCTTCACCGGTCCTCTGGGTCTCCTCTCAGCACAACAAGCGAGGTCTCTTGAACTCAGCAACTCTGTCCAAGTGACTCCCACAGTCCAGTGACTCTTCAGTCCAAGTTTGGTTGAGGTAAGTCCTTGCCTCCCCATGCTAGACTGCATTGCTGGGAACCGCGTGATTTGCAGCTGCTCCGGCTCCTGTGCACTCTTCCAGGATTTCCTTTGTGCACAGCCAAGCCTGGGTCCCCGGCACTCTATCCTGCAGTGCAAAACCTCCTGAGTTGTCCTCCGGCGTCGTGGGACCTTCCTTTGTGACTTCGGGTGAGCTCCGGTTCACTCCACTTCATAGTGCCTGTTCCGGCACTTCTGCGGGTGCTGCTTGCTCCTGAGTGGGCTCTTTGTCTTGCTGGATGCCCCCTCTGTCTCCTCACACAATTGGCAACATCCTGGTCCCTCCTGGGCCACAGCAGCATCCAAAAACCCTAACCGCGCCCCTTGCAGCTAGCAAGGCTTGTTTGTGGTCTTTCTGCACGAAAACACCTCTGCAAGCTTCTTCACGACGTGGGACATCCATCCTCCAAAGGGGAAGTTTCTAGCCCTCTTCGTTCTTGCAGAATCCTCAGCTTCTACCATCCAGTGGCAGCTTCTTTGCACCCACAGCTGGCATTTCCTGGGCATCTGCCCACTCCCGACTTGATCGTGACTCTTGGACTTGGTCCCCTTGTTCCACAGGTACTCTCGTCTGGAAATCCATAGTTGTTGCATTGCTGGTGTTGGTCTTTCTTGCAGAATTCCCCTATCACGACTTCTGTGCTCTCTGGGGAACTTAGGTGCACTTTACACCCACTTTTCAGGGTCTTGGGGTGGGCTATTTTTCTAACCCTCACTGTTTTCTTACAGTCCCAGCGACCCTCTACGAGCTCACATAGGTTTGGGGTCCATTCGTGGTTCGCCTTCCACTTCTAGAGTATATGGTTTTTGTTGCCCCTATCCCTATGTGCTCCTATTGCATTCTATTGTGACTATACATTGTTTGCACTGTTTTCTATTGGTATTACTGCATATTTTGGTATTGTGTACATATATCTTGTGTATATTTGCTATCCTCATACTGAGGGTACTCACTGAGATACTTTGGCATATTGTCATAAAAATAAAGTACCTTTATTTTTAGTATATCTGTGTATTGTGTTTTCTTATGATATTGTGCATATGACACTAGTGGTACTGTAGGAGCTTCACTCGTCTCCTAGTTCAGCCTAAGCTGCTCTGCTAAGCTACCATTTTCTATCAGCCTAAGCTGCTAGACACCCCTCTACACTAATAAGGGATACCTGGCCCTGGTACAAGGTGTAAGTACCCCTTGGTACCCACTATAAGCCAGGCCAGCCTCCTACAGACTGTTTTGGTGATGCTGGATCTGTCTGCAGCCTTTGATACCATCTCTCCATCTCTCCTGCTTCAAAGGTTGCAACAGGATGGGCAGAGGAATTAGGCTCTTAAACTACTAGAATATGTTTTAGTGAATAAAACTATCACAGTCATTTGTGGGGACTTTAGAGACAGGCTGTTTCAACTTCCTTGCGAAGTACCACAGGGTTCCTCCCTTAGATCCACTTTATTCAACCTTTATGTCGCTCACTTGGCGCAGATGGAATGCTCATGGAGCTTCAAGTTTCTTCATATGCAGGTGATACCAAAATTCTTGTTCCTATCGCAGATGATTGGGAAGCGGAGGCGGACAAATTTGGGTCTTGCATGGTCAGCACTTGGATAACACAGAACTGATTATAAATTAATGGAGAGAAGACAGAAATTGTGATTTTCTAAGCCAATAACTCGATTGGGAATAGCTGTTAGTGGCCTGACACTTGTTGGTCGCCCCCTTCATTGGTGAATGCGGCAAGGAATCTGGGCATCATTTTTTATAATAAACAGACCTTTGAGAGCCTGGTTAACCAAACAGTGAGCTCTTGTTTCTGGATGATTAAGACTCTGAATTTTGTTTTTCAGTTTGTACCAGAGGAGCTTAGGGTGTCAATGGTCCTGGAGCTCATCACTTCTCATTTGGACTACTTTTACACCCTCTAATTAAATGTCAACCAGTACTCCCTGAACAAGCTTCACATTATTCAAAATGCTATGGTCCAGTTAGTCTCAGGCTTACCTAAAAACAGCTCAATTAGGGAGAGCTTGAGTTCTCTCCACTTGCTTCCAGTGAGGAAGCAAGTTAGCTTTAAGGCCTTATGTGTGGTGTTCAAGGCCCTCCATCAGCAGGGCTCACACTACTTCACCTGGTATGCTCCCAGTAACTCATTAAGGTCTACATGGCAGAGAAAAGTTAACGTTCCCAGGTTTTTGGAAAGCAATATGGGGGGGAGGGAAGAGCCTTTATGGTGGCAACTGTAAGGCTATGGAAAAAGCTGAAGGATCTCTTCAGAGGAGTTCATTCCTACCTGATTTTTAGGAGGCTGGTGAAAACCTGGTTGTTTTCGGCAGCATAATAGGTGGTCTGACTTATTTGGTTCCCTTGTACCTTTCTGGTCTCACGATTTCTTCACTTCACTTGGTTCTTTAGCACTTTGATGCCTAATAGGTTTAACCCACTTTATCAATAAATAAAAAATACCTTAGAAATGTCATCGATATTAAGTACCCAAAATATTATATGTTCCAGGATATGTGGGTTTTTCTCCATCCAGATCGCTTCCGACGACCCCAAAGTTAAGTTGGCATAGGTGGAAGTGAAAGATGTCCCCATGGCAGCCCTTTCTTCTGTAGATAACAGGCGTTGTCAAACAGAAATACATTGTGTGTTAAAACTATAACAATTCATAAGCATCTTTGTGTGTTCTGAAAGACTGATGGACTGCTGGACTGTGATCTAAAAAAATATTTGCATGCCTCCAAACTATCTTTGTGTTCAGTGGAGGTATATAGGGCCACCACATCCACTGTGGCCATCAAGTACCCCTGAGTCCAAGGGATGTCATTAAATCTATTGAGGAAGTCCATTGAGTCTCTGAGGTAGGACGGCAATGCTGGCACATAGGGAAACAAAAAAAAATCTAAGAATTTGCACGTAATCTCCAGTAAGGAGCCAATTGAACTCATGATTGGCTGCCCAGGTGAGTTCTGGATATCTTTATGGACTTTGGGCAAGAAATAAATAGTAGCTCTAATAGGTGATTATTCTTTAAATAAGCAAACTCTTGGTCATCCAATAGACCTCTCTCATGCCAACTCGCAAGCTTCTGATGGTACTCTTTGGCATGCTTTTCAGTTGGATCAGAGCTCAGTCTTTCATAATTTTCTTGTTTAGTTGCCTTTTGGCATCCTTAACATACTTAATCTGATCCATCATTACAATATTGCCACCTTTATCCAATAGTTTTATTATAAGACTGTCATCTTGTGATTCTTTTATGGCAGCCCAGTCAACCCGTATCATATTCATATGATGAGTATCATGCTTTTTTCTCTGCTCTTTACATGAAATGCTGTGTAGCCTTGTGATGGTCACTTCTGGGAAAACTTTGATCTTATTACCAGCTGGAATTTTGACTTTGGTTCACACTTACGACTCACAGTTGTGTCAGTTGGAATCCCCATCTGCTCACAAAGCTCAGAATTTGTTAGGTTCTCAATCCTTGAGAGTCCAATGCCCCTTCCAATTCTATTTCCAAGGTTGAGAATGCTTTAAGATGATTCATGTCAGCTGTCGTGATGGACGACATATGTTGCTGTTCAGGCATTTGAGTTTCAATGTTCCTTTTCAGGAAGTACTTCTTGAGGCTGTGCCCGATGGTGGTTGGATTACAGTATAGTAAAGAAAATGAATATATGTTTAAAAAAAGTAGAAATTCCTTGAGAAAAACAAAGGTTACAGGGACATTAGAGTTAGGAAAAAGAATGAAAGAAAACCATAGAAATTCACTTAAAAAAACAAAGGTTACAAGGACTTTATAGTTAGGCTCACATTTTGAACGTACAAAACCATAGAAATTCACCAGTTATAGTTAGAGTTACCTCTAGTAACTACAACTCGTGCCCTAAGGTATCTGTAACTCTTTCCCTTTCTTTGTTATCCGGAAAAGAGATAAACCACACATATATTTATTCAGAAAAATGCTTGTTCTGGCAGTGAAAAAAAGCCTTAAGCGTTTCGGTCTCACCCACCTTTTTCACAAGCATACTTACACAGTCCATCACCAGTGTTTATATACGATTTCGTAAACAAACATTCACCATCTCAAAAAAACATCTTGTGCTTATTATCTAAAAAATAATATGGGAAACAGGAATAACTTTTAAAATGCATAAATGTGTCAAGCAGCAATTTGTTTACATTTAGTAGTTTTGTTCTTTTTGCCCAATATTCCAGTCCGTTTGTGGTGTTATATATATATATTTCCCAATGGCAGGAAGTTATAATTAAGATTGTGTGTCCATAGGAAATGTCTTTTTTGTTTTGCTAATAACTTTGGTGCTATTTGACGATTCTCCACAAAACATCTACCTTTTTGCCTAGTTTCTGCATGGAACGTTTTTGGGGTGATTCATTAAGTGGGCCCAAGAAAAAAGTGGGGGCCCAAAACACAAAGTCCCCATGCATTTTCCATAAACTTTTTTAGGCAGCGCCACTGCAAAGACTGTTGAATGGAACTACACCAAATACGTCAGGAACCTAGATCTTTGTCCACAAAGTGTGCTTTATTTGATTTGGTCTAAATCTGTTCTGTAGTTTTTGAGAAATTAGGATGTAAAAATATATGTATATATGGATAGCTGGGTTTGAGGGACTTAACCAAGTTTAAAAAAATAGTGGGTTCTTATTGTGCCAGGGAGCTTTTTTCCCCGTGGGCCAATTCACTCCCAAAGGATGCATGCTCCCGTGTGAACGAGCGCTCTGATTGGCTTCCAGCACTATGAAGAAAAATGCATTACAGGACTTGAGGACTAAGGGCTTGATTATGACCTTGACTGATGGGATACTCTGTCAAAAACATGACGGATATCCAGTCCACGATATTACAAGTTCAATTATATCTTATGGCACTTGTAAAACGGCGGGGTATCCGTCACGTTTGTGATGGAGTATCCCATCCTCCAAGGTCACAATCAGGCTCTTAGTCCCCTCATCTGAGTTGAATTTAAAAAAAATAGGGGGCAGGGTTGGGATACCTTGCCCCCTCAGCCCTGTGTGGGGGGATCAAAAAGACCCCCTCCTGAGTCCAAAATAAAAACAAATCTGCCGTTTTTGCCACAGTCCTGCAGGATCATAGCAAACAAAAAATAAAGAAAATGGCTGCCTGAAATTTTTTATAAATAAATAGGGGAGGAGGTGTAAATGGGGTCTCACACTCTGAGACAATTTTGGGCCTGGAGACCCCATCCTTGGGGGATGGGTTCCCTGATTAAGGTGAAGGTGTACACAGCTCCGTTCCCTGAGCCTTCACAGGCTTGGGGGACCCTTTTTCATGGGGCTGAGATGAACAAAAAATTGTAGTGGCCAGCACAGCCCCCCTACCTTAAGCTTTCACAGACCTTATGGAACTCACCCCCTTCAGCTGACTTGCTTACTCTGCCCTGGGGAATCCATCAGTGTTGGCAGGGAAGGCATGTCTGCTCCCAGCTAGCTGGAAATTTAAAAATGTTCCCACCTGGTGGGAGCAGACTTCTGTTCACTGGAGTGTGAGCAGGGAACAAAATACTGCTCCGGTCTGGAGGGTGCAAGCATAAACAGCTGCTCTCTCCGGGTGGAAGCAATGCCAGCTCTTGCAATGTGCGGGGTGCTGGCTGGGACCAAAAGGGCCCTGAGGCCTCCCCTGTAGTCCCCAACTGGTGATTTGTGGGTGCCTCAGGGGGGCACCGAGGCACCCAACCTTGGGCCAAAAGGGATGTGGTCCCTGGGGCCCAAGAAAGCTCAGGTAGAGGGACACATGCCCCATACCCTCATTAATAGAATTTGGCCCTAGGGAATCAGCTCCCCAAGGCCTAATAAGGTTCATGAAGGGGTGCAACATGGCCCCAAGCTTAATAATAGAATTTCACCAAAGGGATAGGGTCCCCAAAGCCTATTAAGGCTCAGGCAGGGAGGCCATGTGGCCCCCCTTCCCTTTTTTATGGTATTCAACCCCAGAGTATGGTGCCCCGGGAGTCTCCTAAGGCTCAGGGAGGAAGCCACAAGTCCCTTCACCTATAGTTAATTTATGGTCCAAGAGTCCTAGGGGCTGGGGCCCATTTTGGCTCAGGGAAGGGGGAGCTACATGTCCCCCTCCCATAATGTAAATGTTTGGCTCCAGGGGATGCGGTTCCCAGGGCCTCTTAAGGCTTGTGGAGGGGAGGCACACGCCCCACCCCTATATTTAGACTTTGGCCTTGGGGAGTGGTGTCCCGGGGGCTAATAGTGGTATGGGAAGGGGGGACCACTTGAAACTAGCTGCTTACAAAGTCGCCAACCACCTACCACACATGGCCTTCAGCCATGCATGAGGAGAGGTGGCTTTACACATGGTAATATAATATTACTTTATTTAAAAAAAAAATACTCTAGAAATTCACTAAAAAACAATGGTTTAAGTAACATTATAGTTAGGAAGTGTAATTATATCTCAATTTAAATGTTTTTAAACATAGAAATTGACTGAAAAATAATAATAATAAGATCTGATATTGTTTTTAAAAAAAACTAAAACATTCACTGAAAAAAACAAAGTTTAAAGTGACATTATATAGTCGCAATGTTGCAAATAAAAGAAGCTTTGCTAACTATAACTAGTGAATTTGTGGGGGTTTTACATTTTCACATAACTATAACGTCAATTTAACTTTTGTTTTTTTCAATGATGAATATATATTTACATGTATGTTAGTAAACACACAGACACTTACATACCTTAAATATGCTTACCTTTTGTTGTAGAGGTGTGTGCGGTAAATGCATATGCATATGCATAGTAAAGGCATACGTGGTAAAGGCAGTGCGTCCTAAAGGATGCATCGTAAACAAATGTTGTTGTAAAGACAGCATTGTAAGGCTGTCCCTCACTTTAAGTGCAATTGTACAGTTCATCGCCTTCTTCATTCCTACTTCATGTAGCTCATGGAGGTGATAAAGTATTCTTGCTCCATAGATCATTCATATTTTAGTATCTTTTGCTGAAGAACAGGTGAACATTTTTGGAGCATTCACAGAGGAGGTTTTCCTTACAAGGGATATTTTTTCATGCACAATGTTCTGGATGGGAATTTATATCTGAAGACAGCCCTCAAGAGCCCATAATGTTCTAATCTGCATTGTAATCCCTCCCCCAGGCGGATTTATTAAATGTTCAATACTAAGGGCCTGATTACAACTTTGGAGGAGGTGTTAATCCGTCCCAAAAGTGACGGTAAAGTGACGGATATACCACCAGCCGTATTACGAGTTCCATAGGATATAATGGACTCGTAATACGGCTGATGGTATATCCGTCACTTTACCGTCACTTTTGGGACGGATTAACACCTCCTCCAAAGTTGTAATCAGGCCCTAAGTGTTCAACCTCTGTGTAACACTGATGTTCAAGAAAGTTTAGATATGTAAATTGTTAGCAGTGGGTTTTTCAACCCATCCTCTTCTTATGCAGTATTAGAACCCCTACTTCGAGGGATCAGAAAGCTGAAAGAAGACTGTATGAGACTTAAACAAAAGGGAAGTATTGCTAGATTTATCAACTCACATGAAAAAATAAAATGAGGTGAGGCTTCAAAGACTGGTTGTCCTGGAGCCAAAAGTCATACTAAAAACCATTGGGAGATTCAAATAAGCAACAGATTATTCCTTTTTATTTGTGTATGAGAGTTAAACACAGCTCTCATCATTTCACTGGGATGTATGCAATGACAACGTTTATACCTCCAAGCCCAACTGGGGAAGGCATGTAGGCATGGCCTTTAGTTATACAATCATCAAGGGTCCCATTGCTGATTTTTCCCACAGTGACTCTCCCTGGTTAAGAAAACATAGGGTGGCGAATGGAGAAAACTCCAGTGTCTAACAACTGCAAGTATAGAAAAATATTTTCTTGTTTGACTAAAAAGGACAGACTCTATAAATCCAGAGGCAGTAGGGATCAGTAGATCCTGATAAAGGCCATCAACCCAGTTGGGCATTAAAAGACAGGCTGAAACATGTTGACCGGAGATTGTAGAATTTTAAGGGGCCCATAGATCATCTTTTTTTCCCTGTCAAATAGTCTGAGTATCACTTTAGACAGTTTTAGTTTCTGCTCACAATTCAACCCCTAAATATTATCTAGAGCCTGATGGCTGAAGGAGCTCCACCACTGTACACACAAAGGTATATGAGGTGTTGTAGCATGCCCTATGATGAACCAGGCCATGATGGTGGAAGAGGCCATCACGTACATAAAGATGGCATACCGTTAAAAGGTAACAATAATGTGAAAAAACCTTCATCAGACTCCGAGTGTGATATAGGATATTTGGGAGTCCAACTGAAGAATTGTTCCTCTCCCTGTCTTGTGGTGTGTTCATGCCTCTTAAATATTGTCAGGTTAATGATTGCACATCAAATGTAACTTCTAATTCTTTGTTGGTGTGCCCAATGTTTTATTCTCCATATATTTAGAAGTCTCATCTAACTCTCATTGAGATGCATACAGTTAAGGGGTTTTGTCCCAGGGTTTCCCTTCAATGAAACCCCCCTCAGCATTGCTCATCTTACAGGCTGATATCACTTATCAATGTTGAGACCAAAATCTTTGCAAATATACTAGCAAATTGAATGATGAAGGTTATAACTTCTCTGGTTTACCAGGGCCAGTACGGGTTCATGCCAGGCCACAGCAACATACACTGCCTTAGGAGAATCCACTTGGTTCTGGCCAGAAGGAGCAAATTGGTAAGCCCATACCTTTTTCTCCTGCTAGACTTTGAGAAGGCATTTGATTCTGCAGCCTGGAGTCCTATAAAAAAATAATTTCAGTACCTGCTTTCTGGCATACATCAGAACCCTAAATTCATCACAAGGGGCACAAATCAAAGTTAATGGTCCACTCTCAGATCTCTTCACGATTGAGAGGAGCACTAAATGAGGATGTCCCCTCTCTCATTCATTTCCACTCTAAAGGTTGAGCCCTTGGCTGAATGGATTAGGAGGGATGCACTGGTGGGGGACTTTAGCTGGAGGGGGCAAACGGAAACAATGTATCTTAATGTATGCAGACAACATGCTTCTTTTCTTACACAACAGTTGGAAATGACCATTGTATGCATGGTAAACCCAAAGAGTTTTGCCTTAACCATCCTATGTTTGCTATTTTTGTTGGATTTAGGACTCTCTGTACTTTACTCCTGCTAACTAGTGGTAAAGGGTTTGTGTTCTCCCTTCCAAACATGGTAACATTGGTTAACACCTGATTGGTACATTTAATTTATTTATAAGGTCCTATTAGATGGTGCTATATGTACCCAGATCCTGTAATTTAAATGCTACTAGTTGGTCATTTCAATCACTGTATCACCCACTAAAGTAGCACTGTAAAACCTGCCTTAGGCCTGCCATTGCAGCATGTGTATGTATGTGTGTTTAAAGTTGACAGTGATTGCTACTCAACTTTATTTAGTGTAGTCCCAAGGTACACAATTAATTTTCCAAATGCTTGATGACCACAGGCTCTATCAAATTTTTCATCATGCTTCTCACTTCCATCTGTTTCTTATTGCTAATTTCTTCAATTTTCAACCCACCAAGACTATGGGGGTCATTCTGACCCTGGCGGTCCAAGACCGCCAGGGCCACGAATGACGGAAGCACCGCCAACAGGCTGGCGGTGCTTCAATCCCCATTCCGACCGCGGCGGTAAAGCCGCGGTCGGATTGCCGGGGCCGGCAGTCATCTGCCGTTTTTGCCCCGGCTGGGAGAATCTGCCAGGGCAGCGCTGCAAGCAGCGCTGCCCTGGGGATTCTGACCCCTGTACCACCAGCCTGTTTCTGGCGGTTATCACCGCCAGGAAGAGGCTGGCGGTAAGGGGTGTCCTAGGGCCCCTGGGGGCCCCTGCACTACCCATGCCACTGGCATGGGCAGCGCAGGGGCCCCCTAACAGGGCCCCATGAAGCTTTTCACTGTCTGCCTAGCAGACAGTGAAAAGCGCGACGGGTGCAACTGCACCCGTCGCACCGCCGCAACACCGCCGGCTCCATTCGGAGCCGGCTCCTGTGTTGCAGCCCCCATTCCCGCTGGGCCGGCCGGCGCAAACTTGGTTAGCGCCCGCCGGCCCAGCAGGAATGTCAGAATGGGGGAAGCGGTATTTTGGCCGCATGGCGGCCAAATGCCGGTTCCCGCCTGGCGGATGGCTACCGCCGCCCGCCAGGGTTGGAATCAGGCCCTATATATGTTAAAACAAATTCAATGTTTCTTTTTCTTGGTACATCATTTCCAGTATTCATATCATAAATCGGCATATCATGCTTCTTAGAATGAAAAATTTACATCCAGTAGTGCAGTAAATTGCATTTATTACCCTGATGCATTTTGGAGCAACTGGTCCTTCTTCTCTGGAACTTCAGTGAGATGCAATTTTACTGTTTTGTTCATGCAACTTAATTGGCAACTGCATCTCCTGAATGTGTGTGCAGATGAGCAGAGCGCACAACACAGCAGCGCAAAAGTGAAGTTAGAGTGAAAAAATTGATAGTGTGGGACAACAGAGTGCAATTTTGAGACTTCAATTGAACTGCCATTTTGACGTGACACAATAAACCTTTTTTGCCAAGCCTAAATCTTCCTTTTTAATACTTATATGTCACCCCTAAGTTAGGCCTTAATGGTTCATAAGTCAGGGTGGATGGTAGTTCAAAAGTAGGACAGATGTACTTACGTTTTACACATCCTGGCAGGGGAAAACTCCTAAAGTCATGTTTCACTGTGGCAAGGCTTGCCTCCGATAAACTAACATTGGTATACCTTATTACATTTAGTAAGTAATACATTCAGTATGGGAGCAGCTAGAAAAATACTTTTTCCACTCTTTATAATTTTAATTTAAAACTATTTTATGGCAAAGTCGAATTTTTTATTAATTTTGAAAATGACACTTTTAAAAATGTGTGGTTTTCCTGCCTAAACCCAATATGCCTCTGCCACTTCCCAGGGTCACATGGTAATGGCTCTTCTGTGGTGTGATGTGTACTCATTCCAGACAATGGACAAAGGACCCAGGTGTGGGGAAGGAAGTTCCTTTCCCCAATGGCCTGGGGTGTTGTATCCAGCCCCTTCGTAGCTTCAAAGGGTAGGCTGAGGGCTCTACTCAGTCCCTTCCTTACTTCAGAAGATGCCTGCTCTGTCACTGGCAGATGCAGCACACACCTCAGCCTGCCTGCTATTTGTTTCTCTAGAAAGACTGGAGCCAGACCCAGGGAAAACTGAAGAACTAACCAGAACTCAGTTTAGTGGTAGATAAACATCTGTCCTTCACCCACAGGCTGGCACTTGGTATACACTTTGCATCCCCAAAACCTGAAATCAGAACACTCTTGGGCCTGAGAAGATTCAAAAGGAGGACTGCCCTGCTGTCTGAAGAAGGAAGATTGGGACTCCTTGCCTTGAAACCATGTCCCCAGAAATGACTCCAAAGGTCAGTTGGCCGATCTTTTTGAGCTAGAG
The DNA here is from genome assembly GCF_031143425.1 of Pleurodeles waltl. Classification (NCBI taxonomy): domain Eukaryota; kingdom Metazoa; phylum Chordata; class Amphibia; order Caudata; family Salamandridae; genus Pleurodeles; species Pleurodeles waltl. The sequence goes on along the minus strand of NC_090444.1, from coordinate 612,366,625 downwards.
GGAGACGATAAGCTTCTAGAGGCCTCTCCTGCTTTCCAGCTGATCAGACCCAAATGGATCCCCATTGCTGGCCTCTGTGGAGTGAGTCCTGACCTCCTGACGTGCTTTCCTCAAGGTCCTGGACCATTGGCTGGAGTCAGAGTGTCCACCTCCCTGCTCAACTGAAAGTTTCACTGATGCTGCATAGTGAGAATTACCCTCTTGATTGCAGAACCTTGCAGCTCTTGATTGGTGGTTTCACTGGATCCAACGCAGAATGGCACAGAACCTTGCATTTCAGTACCGTGCAGCCCCTGACCAGGGGTCTCATCCGATCAAACTCAAAATGGTGCAGGGCATTACAATGCATCAAAGTACTGCACAGCTCCTGATTGGTAGCTTCACTGGATTCAAAGCAGAGTGACATAGAGCATCACACTGCAGCACTACGCAGCCCCTGGTGAGTGCTACCCTGGATTTGATACAGCGTGACAGAAGGCCTTGCATCACAGCATCACACAGCCGCTACTTGGCAGCCTCACCTAATCTGACGCAGAGTGACACAGAGCCTTGTATCGCAGCACCGTACAGCTCCTGATTGGCACCTAAACTGACCCAACACAGCGCAATGCAGAGCCTTGCATCGCAGTGCCAGGGTCAAAAGTTACAACTACCACCAGACCGTGCCTGGTCCCATACCTGACTTGCACTCCATAACAGTCAGCCTAAACTATTGACTTTGGCCTGGTCCAGCATCACCAGGTCCCTGCGGTTGGCGCTATTTTCACCTTAAACTTTAAAACTCATATCTCTAGTTCTACTGATTGGATATTTGACATTTTTGTTGTCATATTTTATTCTAAAATATTCTATATTTTTCTAAATTGGTTTGGGAATTTTTATTGGGCCGTGTTCTCAGTTTATTAAAGTTTGAGTCCTGCATAAATATTTCACACATTGCCTCCACGTTGAGACTGACTGCTTTTTTCCTAGCTAACAGATGGCTAACCACAGGTATATTTAATGACTTTTGTGGTTCATCCTGACAAGGATTGTGACAATTATTTGAGAAGGGTTCTCATCCTTCTCAACTAAGAACCAGTTTCTTTCTATAACCCCTGCTCAACAGATACCCACAATATGAAAATGTTAAATCTCTATGGAGTTGTGGGAGGCCTGGAGGTTAACTAATGTAAATCAGTGCTAATGCCTCTTAATGGAACAGTTGAAGTGATGTTGTGGCAACCTAACCTCAATGTCCACCCAATGAACTTTAGGTACCCGGGGCTGTATCTAACACTACAACCCCAAATTGCATTGGATATCAACATAGCTTCCTTATTGACCAAGACCAATAAATGGCTACATAAAAGGGTGATCCTCCCCTTATTGATCATGGACAGAGTAGTGCTATTCAAGATTAAAGTAGCTACAGACTATCCAACAGAAATTCTATGATAAATTGAAAGCCATGCTCAGGGGGTACCTATCGGCGGCAAACAACATATCTCCTTAGCCAAAACAGGCAAATGTTTTATGATGGAGGACTGGGTATGGCAGACATTCAATTTTACTGATGGATAATTAACATTACTGATAGAATGTTCAGAGAGACAGAGATGTTCAAGCACATTAACTGGAGTTATATCACTTTCAAGAAGATGGTCTCCTGAAATTCCTGTATAAATCAAATATAACCACGACTCTCCCAACTGGTCACAACACTGACTGTAACTGCCTGGCACAAGGCACTCCACCATATTTGGCTGGCAGGAAAAGACCACATAGCAGACCCTGTTGTGGCTCAGTGACTGGCCCCCTTCTGCCACTAGGCCACCTGAATGTAGAGGTTGCATGGATGCCATATAGGGGTTGCCTGGGGTTGCAGCTGCGACCCATGGCTTGCCCTTTGCTACCCCTGGCACTGCTTTTAAAACCCCTGGCCTCAGAGGAACCAAATTTAGTGCCAGGAACACAGTGAAAGCTCATCCGTTTGAACGTAAGCTGGGGCTCCACTCTTTGTTTTATGCCACTTTTTTACACTAATAGTGAATTTTAATAATATATTATTCACTACTAGCATAATAAAAATGGAGTACAATTAGATGGAATATTCCCTTTCATGGCAGCTGAGGTAAGTTTCAAATGTATATTGTTGGAGTGCTTGCGGGTGACAGATCGAGATCCTCATCCTGGGAACATCCACATCAGCCTGGGAAGACTCCTGGTGGCCATGGATCGGCAACCTCCAACCCCAACAAACCATGCACGCAACCTCGGCTTCATCCTGGACTCATCGCTCACCATGGCTCGCCAGGTCAACTCAGTTGCATCCTCCAGCTTTCACACACTCCGACTTCCCCGGAAAATCTACAAATGGATCCCAAAGGACTGCTGCAAAACCGTAACCCATGCCCTGGTTACCAGCAGACTAAACTATGGCAACGCCCTCTATGCCGGTACCACCCAGAAGAACCTAAAGAAATTACAGCACATCCGTTGGACTCATCCTGGACATTCCCCGCCACAAACATATCTCCAGTGTCCTAAGAGACCTCCACTGGCTTCCCATCGAGAAAAGAATTAACTTCAAGCTCCTCATCCACGCATACAAGGCCCTCCATGACCTAGGACCCGTCTACCTAAATCACCACATCACCTTCTACTCCCCCACCAGACCTCTCCGCTCCACTTAGCAAGCACTAGCCACTGTACCCTGCACATGAAAGGCTTCGGCTGGTGGAAGATCCTTTGCCTACCTCGTGGCAAAGAGCTGAAACACCCTGCCCCTGTACCTCAGGCAGTCACCATTGCTACCTCATTTCAGGAAAGACCTTAAAACCTGGCTCTTCAGCTGAAACTCAAAAGACAAACCCCCTTAGCGCCTTGAGACCTTTGCGGGTGAGTAGATAGCCTTTATAAACCCTGATTTGATTTGATTTGTTTATGTGTGAGAGCGTATGTATGTATGTGTGCATGAGTGAAAATGCAGGTCAAAAGTCATTTGATGTCACTTCAACTACCCCTAGCATTTTGGTGAATTGATGTTGTTGAGAGGTTGGGACTATACTGTATTGGGACCTCCAAACTGTGAGACAAATGGAACAGGAAACACATAAAATAATTTAAAAACTTCAGTGGAGAATACAAAATGCCCGTCTCAATTATTATTCTTAAGATTCCTTCAGCTGAGGCACATACTTAATGCACTCCGAGAGCAACTGACATATATCTGTAGTTTAACCCCCTAGAGGCCAAACTGACTCTAGATCCATTGGCTAAGAGCAGCATATCACGGATATACTGCTCATTGGTTGTGAATCGTAACCCATCCATCAGGTGTCCCCTTTGGTGTCACGAGAATGTGGGACTGGAGTTGCCTAGTCTACACGGCCTTATCTGACTTTAGATTGTCTGCATGCGACATAGACGTCATTTAGGGGTCGCAGCTGGGTCCCTTGGCTTGCCCCTTGCACCTCGGGCACTGCATATACGACCCCTGGCCTCAGAGGTGGCAAACACAGACCTAGGAACACGTAGGAAGCTTGTTGTTATGGACGTCAGTTAGGGCTCCAACGACCTTGCTTTTTATAAAAAAAAATATTACAGTAATAGTGAATAATTATATTCACTATTAGTGTAATGAAAAAATGGAGTACAGTTAGCTGGAGTATGACCCTCTCTGGCAGCTGAGGTAAGTAACAAATGCTTTTAAATGTATGCCGAGAGCATGCATGCAGGTGGGAGTGTGTTTATGTGAGTGTGTATTTATGATTGTGTATGTATGTGTAAGCATGGGTGTGTGAATGAACGTGAAGTTCAAATGATGTGTGATGTCCCGTCTACTACGCCTGGCCTTTTTGGTGAATTGACGCCGATGGCCTGCGAACACGGAACTGTTGTTGTGATTACTTGCCTTGTAGTTCAAGATGTCAATTATGGAGCAATGTATTCTACATAATTTATCTCAGTACACTAAAGTCTTACCATGTTGTCTTCTGTATGTTCTTAAAAATCTGTAAAATCGTTCTGAGAAAAAAGTGTGATGCTTTAGGAATTGAGTTTAGCCACTGCACAATCTAACTTTGCATCTGCATTTTTCATTGGTAGCGCTAGTAGAAAGAAATCCAGTTCAGATGAGAAGGAGGTGAAGGAAGTTAGCTGTAACCCTGTCTGTCTGTTTGAATATCAGTATTAATACACTAACTGACCTACAAGGCTGTCCCTTTCAGAGCTCAGCAGCTCCTACCTGGCCATCAGACAAATTATTTTTAAGGGAGCCAAGGAATCTGTACCGAAACGCAAAGTTTGAAAGGCAAGAACACTTACAAAAAATAAATCATTTGTGTTGTCAACTCAATCGGAAATTCTTTATTAAAAGGAAAACAAAACGAGTTTCAATTGTAAATCTGATTTCTACCTTTGTGGCGCTTTTTCGTTTTTCTCTTCCTCCGGGTTTCCCATATGTGTCTTTTGCTCGTAGCAAATGTTTGAGGCAGAAGAATAACCGCCAGCCCTCAAAAATAAGTGCTGGTGCTCACCACCGGAAACAATAAGCACAAATTAAGCATTGCTCTTAAAGAATGCAAACTACTTTACAAATAGGATTGTTTGATCCCTGCACATATGATAAATATAATTGTATCTAGTCATCATCTAGTTATGGGTTTTTAATTAACAAATGAGTGAAAATTTGGTTCTATATTCAGTATGTGTTACATTTACTCTAATTGGGCTGGCAACCCGGATAATAGTGATCGGAAAAACATAAGCCAAACACTGCATATATGTAGTCCAGTGTACATGGGCTACTCAGGGAATCCTAAGTGTGAAATAGGGTAGCACTGAATAGCACAGCTTCATATCTATAATTAAACCATCCAGCCAAGTGAGGGGATGGGTGTGCAGAGCTGACTGCATCAATGCATAAAGGCGTTCACTGCGAAGAAGATAAAGTTTGGATAGGCATAGAGATTGAAGCCTGTCATCACCTGGTAGAAGCCCTACCTCTAGTCTGAATTCATATGCAGAAAAGTGTAAATATTAATTAAACAAGGAATCACCCCACGAACCAACTAAGTCTTCATCCACCTTTCTGACTCATACCTATACGTGCCTACCTATGAGCTGCCTAATTATATGTGTGTTGTGTGCTTCGGTATGTGGGTATTTATGTTACCTGTGTTTATGGGCCTTTGCTGCTGGTGTGCGTACCGGCAATTCAGTTATATGGGTGCTCTTTATCTATTGCACTGTGTGAAAGATAACTATTTCTGAAGGTCACTGTGGATGGGACATGCACATCTGCTTGTCTGCGGGAATGGAAATCTTGTAGGTCTGTTTGCACAGGTACCTATATATCTGTTGTTCTATGTGCGTGGATGAATGCTGATGGGTGGTACGTTTTTATAATCAGGCCTTGATATCTCTGAAAGTGCCACCAACACTAAGATGTGTAAAGCATCCCACTGAAACTCGAAAGTGGAATTCTGCTCCTCGGTGGTATTCCACTTTATTCACTGCAAATACTGTTCTGCTCAAATTCTCTTCTTTTTCATTTCATACATATCAGATATAATCACTGAATAATATTAGCTGTTGCAGTTTAGCTTAACTATTTCTTGAAAGGTGCACATAGCTTACAGGATGACCCTGTGTCCACCACCTTTTCCAATAAGTAGGTTTACTTAACACCTCTGAGCCAATCATCCACCAGAGGAGGGTGGTCTTTTAACCACTTCCTGCACATTTCCCTCCTAGCCAGCAGCATCATGTAAAAAAATCAACCTACACCAATCTGTCTTTGTTGCATTCTTTTCCCCTTCACTAAACTCTGAATCAAAGAAGACCAAAGATGGGCTTATCGGAATATCAAGCCTTAACACAGCTGATAGAACATTATCCACAGCTTGCCAAAAGGATCCCAGGGAGGGACAGTCCCAAAAATATGTATATCTTTGGCTTCCCGAAACCCGCTCCTTTTACATCTGCTGTTCTCATGTCTCATAATCCTTGCCATCTCCAAAGGAGCCCAATAACACAGGTGTAAAGTAAATACATGGTTCTTTTTTAGAATAGCAGGTTTAACTGTAGTGTAGAGTAGTGTACAGTAAGCTCAAAGCCACTTGCCATACATTTTTAACTTCTGCTTGCGGCAAGTCTGCCAGCCAAGGCGCATATATTAGCTTAGACTTCTAATCCAAAGCTGTGGCCATATGCCCATACCAAGTGGGGGCTTCTTTCTTCTTAGGGCTGAGGTTTTGCAAGTCCTTTTCCTTCTGTGTTGGCTCAGCTTTAGGCCCATCCTGTTTATTTACCCACAAGGTAATTTGTATGTACTTACAGGCAGAAATTTAGCTCTCAGTTTGTTCCGTCCATTGTTCCCAGGTTAATGGTATACCTTTGCATAACAGGTCACCCATCTCTTAACCAATTCCTTCTTAGTAGGTTTACACAGTTTATCATTTTAAACACTCTAGAGCCCCAGGGCAATACCAGATTGGCGCCCACGTACATAAAGTAAATTTTGAAAATATTCCTTATTGCGAACCATAACTTAGCTGCTGCGTGTAGAATTCTCAATCTGATGTTTTTAAAGAACTTGGGTGACCCAAACGTATATATGAAACCTGTTTTAGAAATACCTTCAGTCATACATTACAATATGTTTCCAATTGAACTTGAGTATGGTGACACAATTAACTTCCTGCAATCTTTTAGTTGGAATGCCAAACAATAGAGCTGGATATCTGGTAAACACAAGAATCTCTTAGCCAATTTCCTCCTAAACGTCTTCCATGCCACCCTCACCCCTCTTGAAGACCAGATGAAACTGCTTGTATACCCTTCACTTTTTCATAATACATTCTTATCATGTGTCAGAGGTACGTTAACAAACAGGAAGGCTAGCTTTGGTAAGACTACCACCATGACCAGGTTGGCTAGCCCATATACCGGCAGAGGCAAATTCGTTAACTGGCTAAAGAGCATTTTGACCTCTCTTTTAAATTGGTCTCCAGTATTTACCCTAAATCCTTAACCACCAATACCTGCAGATATTTAATGGTCTCCTTTCTTTCCATCCCTTTCCAGTCACAGTCCCAAGACTTACTTCTGTTTTATCATGATTGACTTGGGACTCCAAGTACCGACCAGAGGTTAATATTTCCTGCCGTAAATGGAAAAGGATTTTGCCTACATCTGCAATGTAAATAATAAGGTCATCCGCACACAAGACTTACTTCTTCCTGAAACCCTTGCACTCAAAGGGAGTTATCACATGAATCAGTCTGAGCCTTACATCAAAATACTCCATATATAGATACAATAAGAGGGGGGAAAGAGGGTACCCTTCCCTCATCCCTCTCTTTATTCTCACCTGCCCTGTCAGAAAACTGTTTACCAAAATTCTTGCCATTGGAGCCTTGTAGATTGATTTAAGGCTTGATCTAGAATTCTGTGAATGGTTTACTCCGTCACAACAGTGACGGCAATTCCGCCGCTGTAATCGAAATCCCATAGTCTCTAATGCGATTTAGATTTTGGCGGCTGTGATATCTGTCACAGTTTTGACGGAGTAACCCGTCTGGCGAATTCTAAATCAGGCCCATAATGACATTGCGAAAGACACTGTCTAATCCCATATGTTTTCAGTAGCTCCCCCAAGTATACGCAATTAACCTGGTCAAATGCCTTAGCTGCATCAATCAATAACACTGCTAAGAGGGCAGAATGAGTAGTAGCCGGCTCAATAGAGCCCACCATGGTATATGTTAGCTCGTAGCTAGAAACTGACTGGGAACAAAGCCTTTCTGATCCTCATGGGCTAACAATTTTACTTATCGAACTCGTCTCTTTGCCAGAACTGCAGTGAAAATGGAATAGTCACAATTTAATAAGGATATTGGCCTGTAGGATTCACATTTATCTGGTGGTTTGTTTGGTTTCAGAATAAGAGAGATGCCAGCTTCCAGCCATGAAGCTTTAATCTGAGTTCCATGAATTTATTAGACTGCGCCTTCAGAATTGGAATATTTTTTTCCACCAGTTTAACATAAAACTCTGTTGGTATGCCGTTCGACCTGAGGGATTTCCCTTTATTACTCTTCTTTCGTGCTCATAATCTTAGCTTCACTGATTCCTGGCCCAATGCCCCCTGAAGTTCACAATCTAGTTTGTGCAAATGGTTCTTTCCTAGCCAGTTCTCAAGTTCCGAGATATTAGGGGCACATTCATCTCTATACAAATTCTTTCCTGAGTAGTGTTCACAGTGGCATTTATACTGCTTTCTATAACTTTCTTTATGTTATTTCTATTCTGTTCAATTCTTGCATTTCAGGCCAGCAGTTTGCCATACTTCTCATCATATTCAAAGTGTGCAATCTTACCAGTCTCCCATCTTTCCTTGATTTGTGCTTTTAAAGGCATTTTGTGCTGTAGAAAGATCCTTAACTTATTGTGATCTCTCTTCTCTCACACGTTTTATTTAGTAACACTGAATAACCCACATTTCTTTTCCTACCTCTGTGCTTCCTCTATCCTTATTTTATTACGATGGGAAACTGCTCCTATAATTCATTCCTCTAAGAAAGCTTTAAAAGCATCCCGGACTATGTGAAACCTAGCTGTTCCCATTTTTAAGTCAAAGCAAGTCCTGTGTTCTCTCTTCATTTTAAATTACATCTTCTTCTAGGAGGATTTCTATCGAGGGTCAATCTTGAGTCTATCTCTTGTTATTGTTTAATACGAAGTTCTATGTAGACCAGAGCATGGTCTCATATGCATATTGAGCAATGTTCAATATGACTTACATTATCCACTTTGTTATTATCTATTAAAAAGAAATCTAAATGGGGGTAATTACCATAATTCCTACAGTGATAAGTATACCCTATTCTGCTTCCCACGCTAAACCTCCAAACATCGCTAAGCTCGAGTTACTTTCTGTGGAAGGATAAATATGTGAGTGATTTGGGCTGTCACACTTGCTTATACAAGGTAGATCTATCCAGTATGTAATCCAGCAGAATATTAAAAACCTCGCCCATGATGATCAGATGATTGAAATCGAAAATATTATACAAGATTTCCTTCAGGGGGCCCGGGTCAACACTATTGGGACCAAGTCCAAAACATAGATACAAATAATTAAAAATTTCCTGATCTTTACTATTTCCTACCTACCCCTGTCATCAACTTTTTACTCCACAACTTCCAAACCTGACTGCTGCTTTACCAATGATCTCACCCCTCTTGGCCAGGTGTAGGTTTAAAGTGTACCCTGTGCCTGTGATGTGCAAACTACTTACTGTAGCCTTAAAAAGTGCTACAAATTTTGATTTTGAAAGATGTGTGTCCTCCATTATCATTACAAAGGCATTCTGATCCTTTAAGTATTGAATAATTGTTGCTTCCTCTTCATCCTTACAACATTCACAGTCCACATTAATATTGATAAGGACTGACCCCCTCTTTCTCCTCCCTTAGTCATGCACGTTATACTGCCTAGTGTGATTAAAGCTTGACCCATGGAGCTGTGTAAAAACAAAAAACACTTGAGGACCTATCTTTTTTCCATTTTCTCCCATGTGCTCCCCACCTCGTGCATTCCACCAGAAACTCCACCCCACTACCGTGTTTGACAGTATCCTAATGTTGCGTTTTGAGCTTGTCTGCAGAGACTTTAACCATATGTTCCGCACAGTAATGGTTTTCCCCATTCCTCTCACTTTGTTTGTTTTGAGTTGCAGAATTACCCAATCCCCATCCTCGTATATAACTTTGAGTAAAGCGGGGAATTTTACCTGGGCTTTAGACCCAATCTCCTTCAATTTATCAGCGCACTTGCCCAGCTCCCATTACCCGTCCTTAGTTGTTTACAAGATATCTGAACATTTGCAGAATGAAATTCCTCTAGCCTGCAATGTCCTTAGATTTATAGTAGTGCCTAGGATCTGCTCCTTCACTGCATATGAAAGTAAGTTCACAAGAATCTTCCTAGGCCTCTTACGGCCAGGGGTAGGTTTAAAGTGTACCCCGTGTACCCTCTGGATTTCCTGATCCAAATTAATCGAGACATCTGCCAGTAGCCCTGCCTCTTTTAGAAAACTCAATACAAAGGTCTTAAGGATGTTACCTTCTACCCCTTCTGGCACCTTCAAAATCCTTAGATTATTCCTTCTCTCATTATTTGCCAGTCTTTCCATTTTATCAAGGGATTCTCTATTCTTTTGCTTCCAGAGCTGAAATTCTGAGCTATGTGCTTCCAAAACAATGTTCAGATTTTCAACTAGCTTTTCTAGCACTCAGTATGTATAGCTAAACTATCCAGCTCCTTCTAAAATCCTGCACCAGAGTTCTGTATTTCTTTTTCATTTGCTTCCAACATTTCTAAACCCATCTCCATTTCTGCAGAGAGACTTAGCAACATTTTCTAAATACTCGCTTCTTGATTAATCTCCAGTCTTTTGGGGTCAAGATGCAGTCCGGCATTCTTCATGTTGAGCTGCCATCAATTTAACACTTCTCAGCATCCTCTGTTGTCTGAGTGGCAAAGGGCTTGTACGTATTGGTAGTTGTACTACCCAAGTTCAATGTTTCGTGTCCCCCTGACCTGATAACACCCAGAGCTATCCCCATTGAACTTTCTCTCAGGTTTCTGCTTCATGTTCTCTCATTAGTCCCTTCAAACTACCTCTCTTCATTCTATACTCACTTTTCATTCTTAAGAAAGACCAAAGCACGGGGATCACTTTAATAGTGGACTTCACCCTATGCTGTTGCCTACTTTCCAAGCCAGTGCTGACTTCTTATGTGCCATTGATGTAATACGGATTTTATTTCTGACCTCTGTTTTTCCCACAACTCCCTTCAGCCTTCCCTCCAGGATCCAACCTGACAGACTCACACAATTTTCCTCTCTCAACAATGCTAACCTCTCTCAATCCGTGTACCTTTCCAGTGCTGACCATTATTGATCCTACCATGATCTTGTAAGTATGTTAGTGTCTTTGTAAAAATGTCATTGGACATGAGGAACTTTATATCTCCTACAAATATCTACATTCGATTTAACTTCAGCTGTATGTAATCTAAATTTGCAGATAGTCCCCTTATAAATGTTAGTGAACCCCCAAATTGTACCTATACTATCAGTCTATTGTACTGACCATATCTATGGCCATGAAAGCTATATAAACGTATCTTCAATTGGGTTGTGCAAACCACGGCCATATCAATGTCCAACTGTGTATACCTTCACCCAGTGATCAATTTGAAATTCAGTGAGATAGCTATAACTTACAAAATGAAGTACTTACGGCCTCACATATTATATTGCTCATGATATGCTCAATGACATCATTGATGATATCACTGATGATATTTCAGTTGACATCTTTGATAACTTCACTAACTAGGGTGAAGTCTGTATAGCAGGGGCTTGGCAACCAAATGAACCCAGAGTGTCTGGAGGGAGTGAGTGTCCGCAAACAGATGTGCACAGGACAAAGGTTGTACATAGTAAGGACTTGGCCACTCAATGGAGCTTGGGTGTCTGGAGGGAGTGGTCTCCCCAAGAAGAGCTGTGCACAGGGCAAATGCAATGCGCAGTAAGGGCCTCTCAACCCAGTGGGACATGGGTGTCAGGAGTGAAAGGGCACTCTATGAGAAATTATCCACAGGCAGAAGGCTGTGCATAGTAGGGGGCTGGACCACCTAGTAGGGACTGAATGTTTAGAAGGAGTGGGATCTCCATGAAAAGTTGAACACAGGACAATGGCTTGGCCTCCTAATGGGGCATGGGTGTCTTGAAAGAATAGACTCTCCATGAAGATGTGTGCCCTGGGTGAAGGCTATACTTTGCACTACAATTATAGAGTAAATTGAACCCAAGTAGGGTGGATATCTTCAGTGATGTCATCAATGATGTCATTTGAGATGTAATCAGTGTTGTCATCAATGAATTAAACATGTAATGAGTGACGTAATATGTGAGGTCATAAGCAGTTTGTGGTGGGATCACAAGCTATCGTTAGCTATAACTACAAATTTCCATGTTTTTGGGGTTTAAAACTTTGAATTATGAAAGACATTGGCACCTAACTATACAATCTCTTTAACTCATTGTTTTTTCATATTTAAAATGTAACATTAAGACTGACATTGTCACCTAACTACAATATCCTTTTAAACTTTGTTTTTTCAGTTAATTTCTATGTTGTTTTTAATGTAAGTTAATGTAATTTTTGTATGCTTAACTATAATGTCACTTTAACCTTTGATTTTTTTCAGTGAATTTCTAGCCTTCTTTTAATGTAAAGTAACATCTTATTACAAATAATAAGCCCACAATTGTCTCCTTATTGAGAACCAAATACCCCATTGTTGCACTGGACACTCTCAAGGTAGTGAAGCAGAGCAGTCCAAAGCCTACTCAGGATAGGTGGGGTGGGTTAGCAATCCTAATTGCTGGCACACCACAGTATCGCACAATCAATTATTGTCCACTGTGTGCTCTTTTTTGTAAGAAAGAAAAGTACATTTATTACACATACACTGCTAAATACTACTCATCTGATAGATGGAAATACCTTTAGTCCCACTGTTGCGCCGCTGCGCGCGGCACGAGCCAAACATGCGGCTCGGGCCGCGGCGCGCGGCATGAAGACGCGCCGTGTCCCCAGCCTGCTGTGCACACTACGAGGCCCCAAATTGGGCATGGGGCCTCGTTCTTTCACAGCGCGACGCGCTTACATGCAGGTCTAACCTCCCCCACTCACCTGTTCTTATTATCTTCTTCTTTTTTCTTCCTTTTCATTGTGCCTCCCTTTATGTTTTTTCTTTTTTCCCATATTACCCCTCTCTTCCCAGCATGACTTAGTTTCCCTACTCTCTATGGCTCCTAGTCAATTATGTTCTATGTGTTTTTCCCTATCTAAGATGGTGTCCTTGCACTTCCTGTTGGTCGCTTCCTGTTTTTTGGTATTTAAGGGCTGTGATTCTTTCTCTCCTTGCGCTGCAACACTTTCTGTTTGGGTGGTGTCTTCGCTCCTGCTTCCTCGTATCCGATACTGGTTCACGTCTGTTCCAGTGTTTTTTCCTGTACTTTTGCTCTTGTATTTACTTATTCAATTTGCTCCTGTTTCAGGAACCTTTCCTTTCTGGAGGTTTTTTCCCCTTTCAGTTTTTTTTTCCCTCTGGCACTACTTCTGAAGGACACGGCCTGCCCTTGGTGTTTCCATTGCCTGTAGCACCATGGCTACCAAAAAGAGTTGCCCCTATCTGGGCCAAGGCCGAACATTCAGGAACAAAATCCTCGCCACTCGTTCTGCAGACTCCAGGTTAAAGCAGCACGTAAGTCGTGACAGCCACTCTCAAATGACATTTGACTTCTAGTGGCTAAAGACCTCCATAATAACAATCTTCCTCACCTATACTAGATGAAACATCACAATTTAAGTAGGGTGCCATTTTAAATAAGGCAGGCTTACTTGCTTTGTCAAGAGGTCAGAACATCAATATATAGAAGGCAAGCCTATTGCTTTTGTCTGAGGGTCACCATTTCAATATGTATAAAGCAGACCTATTGGCTTTGTCAAAGGGTCACCACATTATTAAATCAGCAACTTGTTGTAATACACTGTTGAAACCAAAAGAACCAATACCACAATCCAATGTATTCGTTATTAATACACACACTATAATATCCATTGATAAATGTCACCAACATATTCTAAATAATTCACTCTTAGCCAATACAGAAACAAACATGTGGGTGAGACACTTTTTAAACAATCTTTAGTTCACACAAAAGGGCCAACCACAATGGGTCCACGCACTCCAGCTGAAAAGCATTGTTGTATAGCTATTTTAGTAATGTTTTAGACACGTTGTTTTAAGTTAACTCGGCCTGCCGCTGTGCACTTTAACCCTGTTACATTTTATTCGGCATTGCTTTATTTTTCAAGCAATAGCAACATTTGCGATGCTGTTTTATTTTCTTTATCTCATTGTACTTTTGCCTAGGAAAGCATTATGTTCTTAGTAGAACATTTATTTCACTTTGTGCTTTCTCCAAGGCTATAGTCAGATAGGGTTGCCAACAAACGTGGTATGCTGTGTCTCCAACCTTCACAGAAAACACACACTCATACGTGGGGACTATTTTTTAGAATGTCAGCTGTTTTATTATAAAAACACCTGTTTGTCCCAGACACGTTAGATGGAGATTCAAGCCAGAAGACCACGACTGCATGCTGGTGCTGACCGCTCGCTGCAGCTACATGCCTAGACGGCCGGACCCCTAATTCACATAGGGACGGTGTCTCTCTAGACTACAGGCTTCTACTCCAAGTATGAGGGATGATGTACCCACAGGGGAGAAACCCAAAGGGCAGATTAGGCTTATTATGCTGTGCTCAGACATAGTTTAGGTAGGAGAAATATATCTATCACTCCTAGTGACAGTATGGTAAGACTATTTTTGTGTTTTACTCTCTTAGTCACCTGTTTGCTTTTATTGTGTTTTATCATCCTAGTTATTGCAATACATGCCTTTTTATCTAAGATTCAGTTATTTCAATAAACCCCTGTTGAACCATATTCTGCCTCTGTTGTCTTTGCCTGTATGAGACCTATTGGTAACTGAGAGAAAGGGAGGGAATCTGATTGACCACGATTCCCCTGGGTAGTCTGCTTTGTCACGCGCCCAGTTGCCACAATCATCTTGGCCAGAGATGAGACGCTGCTAGTTAGCCGTAGAACTCGGATTAGGTTGACAGGCGTCATGTGGTGTAGAATTCTACTGAGTAGCCACAATCCAGGTGATCCTGTCTCCCAAATCCAGTAGCCTCATTACCATAATGAGAATCCTACACAACCTGGCGCCACCAACGTTTGGTCAGGCACTAATATTCAGATCCTCCTAAGTATCTCAGTCTCATCTAAGGCTAAAGACACCTTGATGGTGGTATTGATGATTTCCTCCTCAGCTAAATAGGTAGTACCTATCTTGGGCTGTAGGATGTTCAAGCTTGAACCTTAAAAGGACTAATCCCCAATAGACGTCCTTATCTCTGAACTTGGCCCGACCTGGCCTTTATTGGCCACATAAACACCACACCCTAATGCAGCAACCTTAGTGGTAGCCAAGGTTCGCAGCATTTATATAGAGCTCATAACAATATATAGATTATTTGTACAGTATGTCATGCAAACATTAAATACTAACCCAGCACGTGCTGCCCCAGTGCAAGAAGATGCAGTCATGCCAGGCATTAACCCTGCAACTGTACATTCGATCATGGGTAAGGTACTCACCAGGCGGGAAGAAATCCCACGTTGGTTAGCTCAAAAAATAAATGCACTAGAAGCAGTTTTTCCTCGTACTGGACCTCAGGATAAGCATAGAATTCTCACTATGTGCTTGCCGTTCGGGATGGTTCCCACAGCTGATAACTGTAATACATGGGGCACAGAATTTGCCACTCTGAATACTACCGCACATGGTACACCAACACTTGCCAATCTTCCGGAGGTGTTAAAACAAATTCAAGATGAATACGGGGCTGCCCCGACCCTGGATTTGGGGATGCAATTAATGGGCAACTTTGCCACAGTATCCTCAATTATATTGAGTAATATTAAAGGGGAAGCAGTTGCACTAGCAGTGCACATGCGGCTCCGTGATGTTCCTCCACAGTATCAAGAACAGGAGCTACCAAAGATTATCGCAGAGACCTATTCTAGTATTGGTCGAGATAGTCTGGGGGCCAGACCGATTAAACCACAATTTCTAGGCGGAGCTAATAAAGATACTGCCAAGCAAGCGCCTGAAGGTTCCAAAAAATGCTGGCATTATAAACAACAAACACCTAAAAAAGAAAGTTGAGAATCTCCGCACGTGGAGACCCCACAAAATAGGTATAACCTTAGAAATTGGGATAATATAAAAGCGACTGACAGATACCAATATACTGATACATGCCAATCTCGTTCCTTTCAGGACTCACTGGAAAAACGCAGTGAGAGAGGTGGGCAGTCAGAACAGCGAACTGAGGTGCAGATTTATACTTTTTTGCGCAAAACTGTGCTAAAAAGTATAGCGCCGGCTAGCGCCATTCCAAGACACTGGCCAGGCACCATATTTATGGAATGGCGCTAGCCGGTGCTAATGCCCTGTTAGCGTCCTTGGAAAGGACACTAACATGGCTGGGAGGCGTAGGGGGAACCGGGGCTTGTGCGGTGAATTATGACACTACACTTTTTAAAGGCAAAACAATTGCCTCTAAGCAGTGTAGCACCATTTTCTGGCGCACAACCGCCATAGACATAGCTCCTGTCTTAGTAAAGACAGGAGCCATGCCCACTACACCAATGGCCATGTCCAGGGGACAAATGTCCCCTGGGCATGGCCATTGGGGCCAGTGCGTGCAGGGGGCCCCAAGTCAGGGCCCCAGAGCAGTGTTGGGAAAAAAAATATATACTTACCCGGACTTACCTGGGATGGGTCCCCCATCCTTAGGTGTCCTCCTGGTGTGGGTGGGGATGGGTGAGGGTGTATCTGGGGCAGGGTCTCTGACCATAGAAATATGCCTACAGGTCCCCTTACGCCTGGCCATACCCAGGCATTAAATAATGGTGCTAAGTGAGCTTAGCACCATTATTTAAGGCCCACATCCCGTGCTGGATTTTAGCACGGGGGATACATATGGAGCAAAGGCCATATTGTCCTTTTCTGGACAGGAACGCCTACCTCATTGACACATGGTAGGTTTTCCCATCCAGAAAACACCGTTAATTCTATAACTTTGGCGCTAGACATGTCTAGCACCAAAGTATAAATTTGGAGTTAGATTTGCACTGAATAAGCATGAAAAAGAATTACGCTAATTCAGTGCAAACTGAGTATAAATATGGTCCTGAGTATGTGAAACCGAGAAAGGGCTCACAACGCTAGTCTGAAGTTTCAGTTAAAAAAGAAGAGAAACTTCCCCAACAAAAACACCAGTTTAAAAAGAAAAAAGTGGCAGCAGATACAATTCGGCATGCCACTCAAGAAGAGGGCTTTACTGAAGAACAGGAAGTGGGCACTGGCATTTCTCGACAGTGCAGCAGAAGTCACAATAGTTTGCCAGGATCTTCAAGAGTATCTGGAGGTGAAAGCAACTGATGACTTCTTACAAATTGAGAACCCTCAGACTCATCCATGAACAATCCATTATTTCCAGTTGCAAAACCCGACCATTCATATATAATAGTCTACAGACATATTTAAATAGTCATAAAAAATCATTTGCTATACAAAATGCACACAGCACAGCACTTATGAACAATATGGTGTGCAGAAAATACAAGACGACCCTGGATATATCTAGCAGGTTTTTCTGCCAAAACATAGCGCCTGAAAGTAAAGACCTAACAAGTTTTAGCACCCTTGGCGCTCAGAAAAAAATCTGCTGACTCCCACATGGGTACAAGAACAGCCCAGGACTGTTCTCGGCTCATGTAACATCAATCTTACACGACATTGACCCTGAGACGTTGTCATATACTGTATATGGATCTTAGAGACGACTACCTCATGCAACATTTAAGACGGGTAGCCCGCATTATTGTAGGATTTGCCGAAATCGGCTACAAATTAAATTTCAAATAAACGAAAGTATCCTTCCTTAGTGTCCTGTTTCTGGGATACGAATAGTCGGATGAAGGCAGGAGCCTGGAACTCCAATTTCTCAAAAAATGTGCACAACTACAACCTCCAAACACAATAAAGAAGCTCCAGTCAGTGTTGGGCTTTTTAAACTTTGGCAGAACATACATTCCAGATTATGCACAATGCATCAAATCATTGTACGACTTAGTACGGCCTGATTTTACTGGTAAATGTTGGACAGTTGAACACACACGCTTTCTAAAAGGTTTGCAAAAAGACATGCTTGAAGCAAAACACTTGCATACAAGGGACAAAAATAAACATCTGGTCATCACAAAAATTGCTGGTGCCATTGGTTTCACCTATGTGACATTCAATGAGGGAGAGACCGACCCAATTGCATGTAAATCACACTCATACTCCATAGCTGACCAACGCTTTGCTCCCGCTGAGAAAATCCTACTGCTGTCCTGATGGCAGTCCTTAAAGAAAGACCTCTAGCCCAGGGGAAGCGCATTATTGTTGTCTCCCCCATTCCAGCACTAGAGGATGTTACCAAAGCAAGCGTTCCTATTGCTAAAGCACTACATTCACATTTGATTCAATAGGCTACGTCTCTGACAGCCACTGATGTTGATTATGTCTTTGACTCCAAATTACAGACCCAAGAATTCTTACAATATGAACTTGAGTATCCAGTTCCAGCAAATACATTGCTTATCAAAAAATATCATCACATTTTGTATACTGATGGTTCAGCCCAACCAGCGATAGGAACAAACCATCAATACTCTGCTGCTTGCGCAGTTGTGAGTGGTTACATGAAGGATGGCAAGTTCCATCCACAAAATACTTACACGCAGACTTTAAGGAGGTTGCACTGCACAACTTTCAGAGCTCAAGGCTCTGGTTGTGGCACTGGAACATACGGATCCTGAGCAGATGACGTTGATTGTCAGTGATTCAAACTATTGTGCCCAGTCTTTCAATTAATATCTGCAGTACTGGCGCCAAAATGGGTTCAGAGATTCAAAAGGCAACACTGTTAAACACGCACTTCTGTGGAGGAAAGTACGGAGCTGAAAGAAACGATACCTAACGTCCATGTTGTGCATACACTAGGACATCAGCGTGTTGGAATATACATTGAAAGTAATACTTTGACTGATGAAGCAGCCAAATCAGCAGTAGCTCTGGCTTCTGTTATTGCAGTAACTCGTTCTAAGCTAAAAGTGGATGATGGAACACTGGCAGCCGTGGCAGGTTCGGCTGACGGCACACCTTTTCCTAAAGCACATCCTCCTAAATATTCCTTCCAGATGGCAGGCTTGTTTGATGCACAAGTAACAATACCAGGTGTTTAGTGAAAGCAGCGCATGAGGGTGTTGCTTCTACCCATGCTGGTGTGGCAGCTACAATTTCACTATTACAATCACAATAGTGGTGGCCAGGTCTATACAAACAGACCAACCAGTATGTCCTTTGTTGTGACATCTCCCAGCAAATAAAAGAGTCCATCGTGAAACGCCCACTGCAAATACCCTTCTTAATTTCCAACAAACCATTACAATGTGTGTACTTGGACCATTGTGGTCCCTTGACACCGGATAGTACATACAAATATATTCTATTCGCTGTTGACTCATGGTCCAGATTTCTGAAGGTTTGGCCACAACACTTGGCTGACGCTCGAACTATTATTAATGATTTGTAACTCTTTATCAGCACATATGCATTTGCGGCTTCCTACTCAGACCGGGGCCCTGCTTTTGCCTCAAGAGCTTACAGGGATGCCATGGCTTAGTTAGAGGTCCAACTGCATTACTTGTCTCCATTTCATCC
Organism: Pleurodeles waltl; assembly: GCF_031143425.1. Lineage (NCBI taxonomy): Eukaryota > Metazoa > Chordata > Amphibia > Caudata > Salamandridae > Pleurodeles > Pleurodeles waltl. Next base: position 612,347,148 of record NC_090444.1, on the reverse strand, counting down.
CGAGGGAAATATTGTCGTGGAGTGACGATACCGAGATTTAAAGTAATCCTTAACAGCTAGAGTATTAGCACAGGTCGTAGCTGGCTTACACACCTATATGGAGTCCAGAGAGCACTTAACAATCTGCCTAGAAGGTCCGTGGGGAGGCATACATCATACAACTGCCTTTTTGGATCTCAAATGTATGTTCCAGATCGTGATGGTCCTGGCATGGAGGTGGCGGATACACCCTTTGACATAAATTATCGTGTCACTGTCTTGCAGGACTTACAACAGTTCCACGATGAAAACGCATCTGCCAATGCTGCCTCCTTTGGAATCAGGGATGTACCGGTAACATCTACCGGCTGGATTCCTAAACTTGGGGTTCTAGTTCATGAAAATATTGCTGTGAACAAGGAATTTGGTCCTTCTTACCGTGTACCGGTTCCAGTCCTGGAAATACACGGTTCCAGAACTGTGATTCTACCACCACTGCCTGGCTCTAAAGAAAATTGCTTTGTCTCCATCAACAACGTCAAGCTACACCATGTGGCTGATCCTGCACAGCAGACCTAGAGGACGCCTGAGTAGTACCCTGATCCCTCCCACTACAGACCAGTATGTTCCCCTACAAGTCAACAGCAACACTGATACCTCTCCGAGCTTGGGGAGGGTAGAAAATGAGCTTTTATTGGTTCCACTTACAACTACTTCTACATTGATTTCTGCTAATATGGAGCACCTTTCTACAAATTCTACACAAACAGATGTTTTAACCTACTATACACCCCAGAGGGAATCTTCAGCAGTTTCTCCTCTTCAAAATACACCTCCAGCATTTGTTTGTACAGATGATGGTTATTTAGTCGATTCTGATTACTTTTCTTCAGACTCATCTGAAAACTGCAACAAAATTGTCAAGAGCACAGAAGCTGATACATTGGCTTAAAATTAAATATTTCCTTCCTCCACGGATTTATCTATGGCTTTTACTGACTGTACTTGCCTTTCTCCTATGGATTGGGTTTGTTATTGTCTTCTTTCCCCTTATGCATGGTCATTTTCTTCCTGAACGCTCTACAGTTGAACTGGTTGATGAGGTCCTAAAACCACATTTTTCATCACACAAAATTTGCAGGGACTTGTCCCAAGTGAACATTACAGCCATACCAACTCCCGATGGGATTGTTTGGGACAAAGTATTATTCAATATATATGGGCCTACTGAGGTCATTCAAATACCATATGTCTTTAAACGTTCCATAGCAGATGTGATCACACCCGGCGTGGTTTCTGATGATTGGGATGTGAAAACTGTTGATGCAATGATGTCTGATCTAAAGTATTATACAGTATTTGAAAATGAAGATGTGTACCAATTTAAAGGAAATTGTGGAGACATGTTCTGTTATAATTATTATGGACATTATTACATTCACAGAGCAAGTACCCCAAAGACTATTTTTAAATACACACAATGGGAACACTGCCCGACTCCACCAGTAGGCAGTTCTTAAACGTATACTGAAAAATGTGCACATTTTTCAGGCACAATGTTAAGAATGCTGAGTCATATTATTTTAAATTGTCAGCAATGGAAAGTCAAAAGGTTTTATTGACAGATACAAAATTGATTTACTCTGATTCCTTTGTTTCCAGATTGTCTATAGAAGGCTATGAGTACTGGTTGAAGTCAATTGACTTAAAAAGTGCGTGGGGAACACAAAATTGGCAAATCAGAAGAGGAGAGGCTTTATTTTGCGCATGTATGATTCCTGTTTAAATGGTATTTTTAAACGAAACAGTACAACAAACAAGCTGTTTAGGCTTAGCAAACATTAAGGAATTGAATGCGCCCAGTATTTCCACTCCTGCTAAATTTTACAAATGGCAAAATTATGTAAATGTGTCCAAAGATCAGCTCAATGAATGGGTCCAGAATGGTACATTTAACGCATCACATTCATGTCCTTGTGGGTGGTTATTTTGGGCTGTAGAAAGCAATGGGTGTCATACGCGTTTTGTTAATTCCTCTGGGGTTTAGAATGAATAGGCCGGACCCTCGCTATGTGTCCCCAGAACACTCGGTATAGTGACAACATATAGGTGGTCATTACAACCCTGGCGGTCGGTGTTAAAGCGGCGGTAAAACCGCCAACAGGCCGGCGGAAATTTTTTTAATCATGACCGTGGCGGAAACCGCCAACATAGACAGCCACTTTAACACTCCGACCGCCAAGGCGGTACAAACAAACACCGCGGCGGTAACCGCCAACAGACAGGCGGAGGACAATGTACCGCCCACAGAATTACAACAGTCCAATCCGCCACCTTTTCCGGGGCGGATTTACCGCGAACAAAAACCCAGCGGAAACAGGACTTGGAAGGGGAAACGCTCACCTCTACACACCCCACGAGGAATCAGGACACCATGGAACCCGAGCTCCAGATTCTTCCAGCCTTTATCTTCCTGCTCCTCTACCAGGAGCACGAACGCCGGTGGCGAAGACCACGGTGAGTACTGCACCTACGACACGGGGAGGGAAAAAACAGTGACACACACATGCAACACGAAAAAAACCCACCCCCACCCTCACCCACGACAACACACACACTAATACATCATGATACATTACAGTTACACCCCCAACCCCCTATGGAAGAATGCAAGGACAAAAGGAAATGAGTCAAATGATTGTAATATATTCAAACACAGTAATAAAAAATATATACATATATAAAGATATGCACACTATAAACAAATATATACACCAAGAATACAAGTCCAAGGTATTCCACTATCATAGTCCGTGGACTACTGGGCCCAAAAGGCATGGGCGAGGCCCACACAAGATACCCGAACAAGACGGAGAGAACACTGCTGGGGCATCAGATAGAAAAAAAACAGGCACCTCAGGGGGAAAGGAAGGAGGGGCACCTCAGCCGGATGAGTGCACGACGCCAGATCCACGAGGGGGCTCCATGCCCACTGTTCAATCCTGGGGAGTGCAAAGCCACAGTCTCTCAAGTCTCTACAGTGGGTAGTTTGCCCACTGTTCAATCCTGGGGAGTGCAAAGCCATAGTCTCTCAAGTCTCTACAGTGGGTGGTTTGCCCACTGTTCAATCCTGGGGAGTGCAAAGCCACAGTCTCTCAAGTCTCTACAGTGGGTGGTTTGCCCACTGCTTAATCCTGGGGAGTGCAAAGCCACAGTCTCTCAAGTGGATAACATTCTCCACTGGTTCTGGAGGGGGCTTTGTGCCCATAGTGCTTCATCCTGCCAAGGACAGAGGTAGTGGATGTGATACTCCACTGGTTCTGGAGGGGGCTTTGTGCCCTGAGTGCATCATCCTGCCAAGGACAGAGGTAGTGGATGTGATACTCCACAGGTTCTGGAGGGGGCTTTGTGCCCAGAGTGCTTCATCCTGCCAAGGAATGAGGTAGTGGATGCCTTTCTCCACTGGTTCTGGAGGGGGCTTTGTGCCCAGAGTGCTTCATCCTGCCAAGGACAGAGGTAGTGGATGTGATACTCCACTGGTTCTGGAGGGGGCTTTGTGCCCAGAGTGCTTCATCCTGCCAAGGACTGAGGTAGTGGATGCCTTACTCCACTGGTTCTGGATGGGGCTTTGTGCCCAAAGAGCTTCATCCTGCCAAGGACAGAGGTAGTGGATGCCTTTCTCCACAGGTTCTGGTGGGGGCTTTGTGCCCAGAGTGCTTCATCCTGCCAAGGACAGAGGTAGTGGATGTGATACTCCACTGGTTCTGGAGGGGGCTTTGTGGCCAGAGTGCTTCATCCTGCTTGTGGTGGCCTCAGTAGCGTCAAAGTCTTTGGCGCTCACTGGCCTGCGGTGCTTGTTGCAGCAGTGTCCTGGGCAGCGGTGCTGGTGGCAGCGGTGTCCTGGGCAGCGGGGCTGGTGGCAGCGGTGTCCTGGGCAGCAGGGCTGGTGGCGGCGGTGTCCTGGGCAGCGGTGCTGGTGGCGGCGGTGTCCTGGGCAGCGGGGCTGGTGGCAGCTGTGTCCTGGGCAGCAGGGCTGGTGGCGGTCTTGTCCGCCGTGCAGATTTTCTCAGACTTGCCGGTTTTACTGTGCCTCTACCCCATCTTGGATGGTGGCACAGCTGTCTCCACACTCCCAACTGTACCCCTGGGAGCAGCTTTGGTGGCTGATTTCTTTCCTCTTTCCCGCCGGGCACTAGCCAACTTTTTGTGCTTTACAGGTGGGGGACTGTCCGTGCTCTGGCTCCTTGCCACACTGGCTGCCCTGCTGCCTGGCGCATTCCAGAAGCCGGTTACTACTGGCTCCACTGGTCCTGCAGATGTTGTGGCTGAGGAGCTGGGTTGGGACCTGGAGAGGCAGGCTCTAGGAGACTGAAGGAGGGGGGAAGGTGAGGGGAAGAGGTCTAGGTTGGACAGGAAAAGTTTTTTGGGAACACTGGGGCAGGTAGATGGAGGGGGTTTGGGAGGGGAGGAAGAGGTAGTGGTTGTAGGAGGTACACGTTTGGTGACTTTGGGTGAAGGTGCATGGGCTGGAGGCTGTCGTGAGGTGGATGGCTGTTGGGTGGGTGTGTGGCTGCGTTTGTGTACCTTGGGAGGTGGGCTCACAGACACACTGGTATATGACACAGGGGATGTGTGAATGGTAGTGGGGTGGTGACTGCACGTGAGCGGGTGTGGGTGTGCTGGTGATGGACGTAGTGGCTGAGGATGTAGTGCATGCAGGTGTGAGTGGAGACAAGACAGGGAGGGAGGAGGGAGACGAGGAGGAGGGGGACACAGTGGAGGCAGTGGATGTTGGTGTGTCTGCATGTGTATGATGCTTGCGTGAGTGCCTGTGGGATGTGTGGTGCTTATGTTTGCCAGAGCTTCCCTTGTGTGTTGAGGTGTGTGATGGTGTGCTTGGGATAGGCTGAGGTACAGGGGTTTGGGTCTGGGTGGAGGAAGTTGGAGGGGGAGGCTAGAGACAGGGACAAAGGCTGCCATCAGTGCTGAGGCCAGAGTCTGAAAAGCTCGCTGATGGGCTGCCTGAACAGAATGAATGCCCTCCAGGTATGCATTGGTTTGTTGCAACTGCCTCTCTACACCCTGGATGGCATTCAAAATGGTAGAGTGCCCAACAGTGAGGGACCTGAGGAGGTCAATGGCCTCCTCACTGAGGGCAGCAGGGGTGACAGGGGCAGGGGCTAAGGTGTCTGGGGTGAAGGAGATGCCCACCCTCCTGGGTGAGCGGCACGGGACACACGCTGAGGGGCTGCTGGGAGGGCGGTGCTGGTAGGTGGGGTGGCGGCTGTACCTGTAGATGCGGAGGGCACAGATGGGCCCGCCACCGCAAGGGAGCTCCCATCAGAGGAGGAGTCCGTATCGCTGGTCTCAGCTCCTGTCCCCGCCGTGGAGCTCCCCTCCCCCTCTGTCCCACTGGTGAATTCAGACTCCGTTGTGTCACCCTCCAGGGCCATGTGGGATGCAGCTCCCTCCTGCTCTGGTGCCACTGCTCCTCCGCCTGATGATGCTAATGCACACAAGAACAGGGAGACCACAAAAAGGGGGAAAGACAGAAGAAAGACATGTTCAGTGCAGGCAATACCGCTACCGTTGGCGGACACTACTGACACAGAAGCCCCCTGCACTACGTCATGCACTTGGAGTTCCCTAATCAATCCAAGGGACATGGGTTACAAGGCTATGCCCGATTGTCGCACACATGGATGTCACAGGAGCCTGACTAAGTGTAGTTGACACTATACACAGGTGGGGTGGGGTGCCACAGGGCCTGCCTTAAGAAGGGACCTTGCCTACTAAACTTGCCCTGGCCTAGGGGAACCCACAGCCCACCTCTCCCACCCAGACACCTCCAATGCACGCTGAATCAGCAGAATGAGAGTGTACTCCCCCCTTGTGGCTGCTGTGATGCCCTCAAGCACCCATCCAACTCCGGGTACGCCACCGCCAGGATCCTGAACATCAGGGGGGTCATGGTGTGACGGGCACCCCTCCCACGTTGGGAGGCCATCCCCAGCTGGGCCTCCGCCGTCTTCTTGCTCCAGCGGCGAATGTCCTCCCATCTTTTCCGGCAGTGGGTGCTCCACCTGTGGTAGACCCCCAGAGTCCGGACTTCCTTGGCGATGGCACCCCAAATGTCCTTCTTCTGGTGGGCAATGACCTACAAGAATAGTACAGGGGACAAGGAGAAGATATTACCATCTGCACCGTCACAGTCATTGGCCCGCATCCCTACCCTTGCCATGACGCACATGCACTCACCATCGTTTCATGCACGCCTCATTCTCAACCCCACTATCTTTCATCCACAACACTCCACACAGGCATTACCACTACAGCATGCTCACAGTGTACTTACCTGCTTGTCTGGAAGACCGTAGAATAGCGTGTACTGGGGGAGGACCCCATCCACTAGTTTCTCCAACTCCTCCATGCTGAAGGCAGGGGCCCTTTCCGTAGACACACGGGCCATTGTCTCTTCCAGACTGAGGTCACAGCAGCACTTGCAGTGTAGGTCCTCTCCTGTCGAAGATCAGGTATCAAGTGATTGAACAGAGAGAAAATGGCAGTCACGTCCGCGGCGGTGCGTACCGTCACCGCCGGCGTACATCATCATTGGCTCCTGGGACCCATAGGGTCCAATGTTAACCAATGCAGGATAGCGCTGCGGTCTTCGACCGCCTACCGCGACGGTGTACAATGCCAGCGCAGTTACCTCATATCCCCTTGTCCCAATTTACAGGTCAGACAGCTGCCATTTCATGGGCCCACATGGCATTATTTTGGACTGCGTCACACATATCTAGGCCTTGCTTAAACACTAATACAGACATATGTCGATTTGCTAATATTTTCGGATTAAGCTGTGTTTACGTACCTCAGATTTGGTTGACTCTCTACTCGCTGTTCTCCTCCATAGGCACCGTCCGCTGGGGCATGTGAGGAGATGGCGGCATCCTCCGGTGTACAGACCACTGGTGGACCTGTCGACAATGGAGGAGTGACATGTAATCACCACCTACAGACTTGATCGTACCACAATCCTGGAACTGTGTACCCAGTTGGAGCCAGACCTGATGTCAGCTATCCGCCATCCCACAGGAATCCCCCCTCAAGTGCAGGTGCTGTCAGTACTCCATTTCCTAGCAAGTGGGTCTTTTCAAACTACAGTGGCCATAGCATCAGGGATGTCCCAGCCTATGTTTTCCAACGTGTTGTCCAGAGTGTTGTCTGCCCTGCTGAAACACATGCAGAGCTACATCGTTTTCCCTCAGGTGGAGGATTTGCCTACAGTGAAAAGTGATTTCTATGCCCTGGGACATATCCCCAACATCATAGGTGCCATTGATGGGACACATGAGGCCTTGGCCCCCCACCGTAGGAGTGAACAGGTGTACAGAAACCGGAAGAGTTACTATTCGATGAATGTGCAGATGGTGTGTTTGGCAGACCAGTGCATCTCCCATGTGAATGCCAAATTTCATGGCTCAGTGCATGACACTTATATTCTACGGAATAGCAGCATCCCTTATGTGATGGGGCAACTCCAGAGGCACCATGTGTGGCTATTAGGTGAGGACATGGACCCAATACAGTGTGACTAGGTGTCTGGGTCTGGGGATGTCCCTATGAGTTAGTGTGTGTCTAACAGTTGTCCCTCGACATTTGCAGGTGACTCTGGTTACCCCAACCTGTCATGGCTACTGACCCCAGTGAGGAATCCCAGGACAATGGCAGAGGAACGCTACAATGAGGCCCAAGGGCGAACTAGGAGGATTGTAGAGCGGACCTTCTGCCTCCTGAAGGCCAGGTTCCGGTGCCTCCATATGACAGGTGGTTCCCTATTCTACTCACCAAAGAAGGTGTGCCAGATCATCGTGGCCTGCTGTATGCTTCACAACTTGGCTTTGCAACGACAGGTGCCTTTTCCGCAGGAGGACGGTCCAGATGGAGGTGTTGTGGCAGCTGTTGAGCCTGTGGACAGTGAAGATGAGGAAGCAGAAGAAGAGACATAGACAACAGGAACACAGTGATCCTGCAATACTTCCAGTGAGACACAGGTAAGAAGACAACACTGTCTGCTACATCTGATGTAATTCTACTACCTCTCATCTGTCTGTCATTTTCACCCAGTTTATGGTCACTGAGTTGTCACTTTCCCTTACGGTTTCACAGATGTGGGTCCCACTGTGTGACATCTGCTTTGTTTCCGCATGGACTAGAGCTGTGTGACATAGGTATGTTGACATTACAGTTGATATAGCATTTTGCCACTGTTATTGCTAATACACATTTTCGAAAGCACAGACAGACTCCTGATTGTTTTGTGATTTAAGGGTGTTTATTTAAGTGCTCAATAGTGGAGGGGGTTGTAAAATGGTCAGGGGTGATGGTGGAGGAATGTCCATGGCAGAGTCCAGTCTATTAGTCTCACAGGTGCATTGTCCAAAGGGGCATATGAAGTGGAGCTAGGGCAGTTTAAGTATGGACAGGGTGACAAAGTGGGACAGAAGGAAGACAATCAGGGTGGTCTCATTTCTTGGCGGGGGTCTTGGCATTGTTCTCTGTCTTTGCCCTGGATCTCAGGGACCGCTTGCGGGGTGGTTCTCCATCTGCAGGGGGTGGGGTGCTGGTGTGGTGGTCCTATGGCGGTGCCTCCTGTCCACTAGCGCCGGCGGAGGTGGTGGGCAGTTCATCGTCCAGGCTAGTGTCAGGGGGCCCTTGTTGTGCCACAGTGTCCCTCCTGGTGTTGATGAGTTCCTTCAGCACCCGTACAATGGTGCCCAGGGTGGAATTGATGGATTTGAGTTCCTCCCTGAAGCCCAAATACTGTTCCTCCTGCAGCCGCTGGGTCTCCTGAAACTTGGCGAGTACCGTTGCCATCGTCTCCTGGGAATGGTGGCAGGCTCCCATGATGTTGGAGAGGGCCTTGTGGAGAGTGGATTCCCTGGGCCTGTCCTCCCCCTGTCGCACAGCAGCCCTCCCAGTTCCCCTGTGTTCCTGTGCCTCTGTCCCCTGAAACGTGTGCCCACTACCACTGCCCCCAGGTCCCTGGTGTTGTTGGGGTGGTGGGTTAGCCTGGGTTCCCTGTATTGGTGGACACACTGCTGATTGACGTATCCTGGGGACAGAGGTATGGGCCCGCTGGGTGGGTGCTGTGCTGGTGTTTCCAGAGAGGGGAAGCTCTGTAGTGGCTTGTGACTGTGTGAGGGGAACCGACTGTCCAGAGGTCCGAGATGGGCCGGGCTGGTCATCTTGATCCAATTGGACAGAGCTGCTGTCATCACTGTGGGCTTCTTCTGTGGGTGGAGTGGACATATCTGGACCCTCCTGTCCGGTGACGTTGGGTAGGGGTGTAAAGGCATGATTATTGCATCTGTGTGTGCCATGGTGTGCAATGGGTGGGTGACTGTGTACCCCAGTGCTTGCATTCCTGTGTAGGACCTTGTGTGATGATGTTTTAGGGGGGTGTATGGGTATGTGCAGTGGCCATGCTTTGGTGATGGGTGTCCATGCTTTGGTGTTACATGCAGGGCTTGGGTTTGGGATGTGTGGTTTGTGATATTGGGACATACGTGAGGAGTTGGAGTGATGGGGGTGAGGGCGAGGGTGGGGGTATGTGATAGCATGCAGGTGGGTGGGGGATGAAGTAGTTAAAGGTTTGACTTACCAGAGTCCATTCCTCCTGCTACTCCTGCGAGGCCCTCAGGATGCAGTATAGCCGCAAGGTGGCATCTTGAGACCACGGAACGCCCCTTCCCCCGTAGGTCGTTCCACCTCTTCCTGATGTCATCCCTAGTTCTTGGGTGCTGTCCCACTGCGTTGACCCTGTCCACGATTCTTCGCCATAGCTCCATCTTCCTAGCTATGGTGGTGTGCTGCACCTGTGATCCGAATAGCTGTGGTTCTACCCGGATGATTTCCTCCACATGACCCTGAGCTCCTCCTTAGAGAACCTGGGGTGTCTTTGCAGGGCCATGGGGTGGTGTGGGTGATGTGTGGGGTGGTGTGTGTTGTGATGTGTGGGGTGATATTTAGAGGTGTGTTGTGTGAGGTGCTTGGATGTTGTGTGAGTGATGGTGTTGAGTGCCTGTGGATGCCAGTTTGTAGATGGTGGTGTCTCTCTCTGGCCTTCAGTCATAATTGTTGACATAAGGGTTTGTGGGTGATGTGGGTGTGTGTTTTATATTGTATTGGGTATGTGGGAATGGTGTGTGTATGTGTATCAGGTGTGTGTATTTGGAATTGTCCAATGTGGATGTGTTTTGTAAATGTGTGTGTATTTTGAGCGCGGCGGTGTGTACCGCCAATGGAATACCGCAGTTGAAAGACCGCCTCGTGGATTCGTGGGTCGTGATAGTGTGGGCGTGACGGTGGAGGTTTTGTTATCGCCAGTTTATCACTGACCTTTGGTGTGGCAAACTTGTGTGGGTGTCTGGATTTTTTGCAGATTCCGAGCTGTGGGTCATAATGAACGTGGTGGAATTCCGCGGCCACGGCGGTGTGTTGGCCAATGTTGTAATTACCCCCATAGTGTAGGGAAACAATGAGAGCAATTGATGAAGGTCTCCTCACTTGATGCTGTCAAAGAACATCTAAGTCTCCTGTCCAATAACACAGATTTACAGGATTTCCTGTTAGGCCCCAGAAGACAACGCAGAAAGCGCTTCTTATATGCTGCATACAATGAAATATGGAAGCTTTCCCAGCGAGAGGCGGCTGCCCAGTTAAGGCAAATAGATCAGGAAAACTTACAGAAAGCATTAGCCGTTGTAGATAACGGGATTAACACTTTGTCTGACCAAATATACACCTTAAATAATATAGCATCCTCTGCAATAGATATAGTACAGAGTGATGTATCATTTTTGCAACATGGACAAAGTTAGCTAAGATCCAATATGCAGTTGGGCTGGACACTACAAACATTGAAAGCAGGTTGCGTTCCTTGGCAACACATAAGCACAAGGGAGATTTTTTCCACATGTAATTGAACGCAGCAGCAACAAATAATGGCTAAGAAAGCAGCAACATATGTCATGTTGAACATTAAAAAGTTAGAAAAGTTGCCTTTTACTGTGATTGAAATACCATCTGCTGAATGGCTAATACATGGGGTTATTAATCTGCCCATTTCAACACTTCAGTTTACATCCTGTTTGAAATGCATTCCAGTGGGCAGATATAAAAGGCTGGGAGATAGTTACATACACTAGGTATGGGAGCTTCCTTTCTCGTACAAATGCTTCAATGGCATGAAAGAGGTCTTTCTTAGCTGTAGTGAATGTGAGACTTCTGTGAGCCATTCGATGGTCTGTAAACAGCTGTCCTTGCATGGGGCATGTAATGCCTCAACTACAAATTGAGCTTGTTATCTAAAAGGAGTCGCAGTCCCCTTGATTAGACCTGCATTCCAGGTGCTCTCCAATGGCAGCTATGTGCTCCTTAACAGTGAGAGCTGTTGTGGGATGCAAGCTGGAATAGTTTATGTCATTTCGGTCTCCCAAATTGTTACATGTTGCAGTGAGGTCCTTTTTCCCCCTGCGCAGTTTCAAAGAGTGCCAGGCGTTTGGCCTCATATTGGTACTTCTGGTGTGAATTTTGACAAGGTGGACAGACTAAAGGCTTTATTGTTTCAAAAACATGTAGCGCTTACATCTGCACATGCGACCTATGCGCTTCAGGTTGTGAGGTCATCAGCAAAGATTCAGTCCCTTTTAACTACAAACTTTCAGAGACTCTTTGGTGACCTTGTGGGACGAATATTTAATGCATCCAGTAGTACTGGAATCGCCCACTTTTTTAAGGCTGTTGGTTCTGTTCACACCTTCTCCTCTATATTCGGTTTAATACCATCAGCCATAAATTCTATATTTTTGAGTGTTTTCTAGGGATTTCCGATTACTTTAATTATAATAGGTGGCATTTTGCTGTTGATATTTTTTCTGTGCAATGGCTGTCCCATCACAGCAGGGAGCACTGAAAACGCTACCTCCAGCACAAGCACCACTCCTGGAACAACTGGAGTGTGACTGGTCTTTGTCGTTGTCACACTCCTAGTGACAGTATGGTAGGACTATTTTTGTGTGTTACTCTGTTTGCTTTCATTGGGGGTTATTACAACTTTGGAGGAGGTGTTAATCCATCCCAAATGTGACGGATATACCACCAGCCGTATTATGAGTTCCATAGAATATAATGGACTCGTAATACGGCTGGTGGTATATCCGTCACTTTACCGTCACTTTTGGGACGGATTAACACCTCCTCCAAAGTTGTAATAACCCCCATTGTGTTTTATCATCCTAGTTATTACAATGCATGCCTTTTTATCTAAGATGCAGTTATTTCAATAAAGACCCATTGAACCAAATTCTGCCTCTGTTGTCTTTGCCTCTACGAGACCTATTGGTAACTGAGAGAAAGAGAAGGAATCTGATTGACCACGATTCCACTGAGGAGTCAGCTTTGTCATGCATCCGGTTGCCACAATCATCTCAGCCAGAGATGAGGCGCTGCTAGTTAGCCAGAGAACCCGCATTAGGCCGACAGGTGTCATATGGTGTGGAATTCTGAGTGGCCACAATCCAGGTGATCCTGTCTCCCAAATCCAGTAGTCTCATTACCATAATGAGAACCTACGCAACAGCATACATATTCATTTCAGAATGCTTTAAAAATGTTGAAAAACTCTCCTGGGGTCATGCAGGTTTTGATAAACATTTCCTGGGGGGCTGTTGCGCTTCCTGCACACCCCACAACAGTTAAATAAATTATTGGTGATGTTCTTGCTCCTCCATGGGGAACCACGAAGAAGAATAAATGGCATAATCAAAGCCCTAACAGGGCATTATCGACCACTCCCTCTGAAGCAGTGAATAGTTTATGAGTGGCTCAATCAATCAATCGAGGAACTTGCAAAGCGCACTACTCACCGTGAGGGTCTCAAGGTGCTGAGGTGGGGGGGATGGGAAGGGAGGGGGAGATCCTGCTACTGCTCGAACAGCCAGGTCTTGAGAAGTCTCCTGAAGGTAAGGAGGTCTTTGATCTGACGCAGGTGGGTGGAAAGAGTGTTCTACGTCTTGGCAGCGAGGTGCGAGAATGATCTGCCTCCGGTTGTAGTTCTGCGGATGCATTGGACGGTTGCGAGGGTGAGGTCGGAAGAGCGGAGTTACCGGGTTGGGGTGTAGAAGGAGAGCCGTTTGAGGTTGAGGTATTCTGGTCCGGTGTTGTGCAATGCTTTGTGAGCGTGGGTGAGGAGTTTGAAGGCAATTCTCTTGTTGACAGGGAGCCAGTGCAGGTCTCCGAGATGGCCTGTGTGGTGCCAGTGGCAGGGGATGTCCAGGATGAGGCGTGCAGAGGCGTTCTGGGTGCGTTGCAGCCTCTTCTGGACTTTGGCCGTGGTTCGTGCGTAGGGCATTGCCGTAGTCCAGTTTGCTGCTTACGAGGTCTTGGGTGACTGTTCTTCTAGTTTCGGTGGGGATCCATTTGTAGATCTTTCGGAGCATGAGGAGGGTGTTGAAGCAGGAGGAGGAGATGGCGTTGACCTGCTGGGTCATGAATAATGATTAGTCTAAGATGAATCCTAGGTTGCGTGCATGGTCGATTGGAGTCGGAACGGATCCGAGGGTGGCAGACAACCAGGAATCATCCCATGCGGAGGGGGTGTAGCCGAAGATGAGGACTTCCGTCTTATCGGAATTGAGTTTGAGGCAGCTGTTCTTCATCCATTCGGCGATGACCTTCATTCCTTCGTGGAGGTTGGTCTTGGTGGAGTCCTTGGTGAGGGAGAGGATCAGCTGGGTGTTGTCGGCGTATGAGATGATGTTGAGGTTGTGAGATCGGGCGATGTTAGCAAGCAAGGCCTTATAGATGTTGAAGACGGTCGGGCTGAGGGACGAACCCCGGGGTACGCCGCAGATGCTTTTGGTGGCTTTGGAGCGGAATGGAGGGAGGCGGACTCTCTGGGTTCTGCCGGTGAGAAAGGAGGTGACCCAGTCCAGGGCTCTGTCGTGGATTCCTGCATTGCTGAGGCATGTGCATAGGGTGTGGTGGCAGATGCTCAGCTGCTCATATCCCTTTCTGCATGCACGGCCTCAAGGTGTGCTTGTTTTTTTGTTGTTTTTAACAAAAATATTTTATGGGTGTCCAAATCCCAGCAGCCAGCACCCATCCTCGGATGCCAGCATGGGAACTGCTATAGTTTAAACAAAATATTTCTTATTCTCATCCGCAAGAGCATCCTTTCTTTCTGCTTCTGCCTGCGGCTTCTCCCTCCTTCCATGTCCCTGGGACTCTTAGCTCACTTCAGGCCCCAGGGGATGGAGTCAAAGGGCCAATACTTTGCTTTGGGAGGCATGGCCACACACACACACACACACACACACACACACCCTCCCCATTATACTTTAAAAAAAGTACAACATTTGTGTTGATTCCCAGGGATCGGGTCCCCGGAACCAAAGACAGACTCAAGAAGGAGGAGCAGCGAGTATCCCACTCCATAAAATTATTAAATAAAGAAAGAAAATGTGCACCCCTGACATGCCCCGAGGGGAGAAAAGGGGAGGCTAATTTTAAAAAAGGGTGCCCCGTCCTTTTTTAAAAAAAATCAGTCGTTGTCCCACAGAAGTAATAATAATTTAAAGAAATTTGACCCAGCACAAGGGATAGGTGGTCAGCGTAGGTCTTGTCTACCCCGTTATATCCTTTTGAAAAATATTTTCAGGACAGCCCAAGTCATGTAATTGCCACCACTAGATTTGTGTTCACATTGCGGCCAGCCAATCAGAGCGCTTGCTCTAAAACAATCACTGTCGGCCAGTCAGAAGCCTTGAATTTATAAATTTCAGCTCATCTGTCAAAATAGCTACAATTATTGAACCCAGAACTACTGGACGGATTTACACCATATCACAAAAAGCACACTTTCTGGATAAAGATCTAGTTTTCTGACAAATACAGTGTAATTCTGCTCAGCTGTCAGCAGTTTTAGCTGTCGTGCTGTCCCTATTGACTATGGAAATGGCATTGGGAAATTGCATTTTGGGACCCCAAGACAGTTTGATTTTTGCCTATAAGTATATATACTTATAGGGGCTTTCAGCAAGCTCTTTTCATCCTTTGATATCTTGTTTTGTCTTACATAATTGTATCTGCCTACTACAGCATACACCATAGCGCAATAGATGAGCCCACTTCTTCCATTGGCTAACTTCACTGTGAGTGATGAAATTCTACTCTTACACAAAGAGCACATCCATGTAAAGTAGTTACCCTCAATACCAGGGACTATTATGGCAAAGTGTGCTTTATGAGGTGAAAAAATATATCTGGTTTTAACCAGTGTTTGTTTTTAGGTTCAGCCTAACAAAGGGTTTACCAAGTACAAAGAGGTGCTTGGAGCCCACCCACTGCTTACCATTGGTTGGGGAACAGCTGGTGTTCATGCTCACTTCCTTGACAAAGAACGATGGTCTTCCCTCTTAAAGTAGCGGCTGCACTACCGGTCACTCCCCAAAACATTCCACTTACTTCCTGCAGAACATCTGCCTGATCAAAACCTTTATCTGTGCATTTGCCCAGGTCCTATGCACTCCTCTTCCAGGCTCATTCCTCAAACATTTCCAGTAGTTGGCATTGCCCCCATACTAGTCATTCGCTCTCCTATGATGTCCTGCTACATGATAGACAGACATTGCAGATGCTCTCCCTCTGCATAGAGCACCAATCTCCCTGTTGATGTTCCGCTACCGCCCCTTCACCTCCCTACCTAGCCATCACACATATGCCATCTGCTGCAATGAGAAGGTCTGTTGTCGTGAATATTTATAATGGTTGCTGTTCATTTTTTCTCTTTTTTTTAGTCATTATTCATTGAATTTTTCCTCTTCTATTTGTCACCATCTATCACTACTCACCACTTACCCTAAACAAGGACTAAATGCATAATCTGTTCGGCATATGCAATGTATAAAATGTCACACCTGTTTCTATTTGCTTTTGCACAGCTCCTTCTGGTATTGTTGTTGCACTGTTGTATACAGGGCCAGATTTAGATTGGTGCAACTGGTGCGACCGCACTGGGCGCTGACCTGGAGGGAGGCACTGACCTCAGGGGGGTGCTGTGTGGAGCAAAACTATAAGATTTAAAAGAACCCCCTTCTGTGCCCAGCTTTCAGGAAGCAATACAAATGTAGAAATAACATTTGTGATAAATGTTACTGCTGGAGAGAGAGAGATCTGAGTATTTTTTAGTGGTAGTTTTGACTCACCATAAAGTAGTGCTGATGGTTCATATGCCTGCTGCAAAGAACAGATCTGTATTCTATGTGGATAGCTGAGTGAATTAGTAAAGCCAACCTTTACCAGTTCTTTAAAACAATTTAAATGTATGTGAGAAAGGAGGTATGGAGAAATGATAGGCACTTTGGTGAGGAGGTAGTGAGGGAATTTGAGAAGGAGGGCATGTGGAAGGGGGGGCAAAAAAGACTGTTGCACTAGGCGCCACCAGCGCCAAAGCTGGCTATGGTTATATGCAAGCATAAATGCCCAGCAAGTGTTGCCATTGATTATATTAACGTGCAAAATGTCACTGAAAATGATTGTTAGAAAATTGCTTACCATTGGTTGGCTTTTCTGTCACTCTCATTTGCATGCATCTTATTCCTGTCTCAGTTTGTTAATCTTGTGGTTGTCCCTCTGTAGTATTATCAGTTAAAGAGGTTATGTTGAAACATTCCTTCATATTGCGTCATAGTTGTATACCTTTATGTGCTCTCATGTTTCTGGAATGGTGGGCTGGTGGATGACAACTACAGCTGGTCAGTTGCAGCCTGTCTCCTCATTGAGCGGTCCGTCTCGCCGCGGGCAGCATTACGAATGCAGCAAACTCCAGATTTAAAGCAGCTAAATTTGTGAAGTGATTACTACATATTGGGGACAAAGGGAACGTCTATGTCTTGCTGCTGCCACCCACCGCCTAAGCTGATGATTCCGTTGAGCAGAGCGCTGTTAAGCGGAATGCACATTCATAGAGGAACTGAGTGTCAAGAAGCGGAATTTATACAAACTGCTCTCCTAGATGGCCAGATGTGCGGTGTTGCTTTTGGGGTCAGTGCCGATCCGAAATACTAATGGCGCAAGTGGCCGTCGTGCACCAGCAGTCATGCACCATTCAAAATGCTTACGGCGGAAGAGGCAGTCACGCTCCAGCAGTGTTACTAGGATTGGCGTGCCCCCATAGCACCCTCTGTATTACCAAGAGCTGTGCGCTGCTTCCAGTGCATGTGTACAATTTTAAAAAGGAACAAAACCTGCATGTTTTACACTAACTTATGTGCTTCAAGAAATAAAACAAGGATTTGTGCTGGGCCAATCAAAAAGGATTTTTCTTCACAGCATTCAGCATAACTGTTGGAAACAGCCCTTTTTTGCAGGGTTATCCCCAAACTTTTTGCCTTCTTCCTCCTATTTTTGTCTGATGTTTTTGCTGGCTTATTGTTCCTGCGCACTTTACCACTGCAGGTCAGTGCTAAAGTGCAAGTGCTCCCTGTATCAATTGTATGGGTGTTAGTGGTTTAACCATGATTGGTATATTTGATTTACTAGTAAGTCCCTAGTAAAGTGCACTATGTGCACACAGGGCCTGTAAATCAAATTCTACTAGTGGGCCTGCAGCACTGATTGTTCCCTCCACAGGAGTAGTCTGTAAACATGCCTCAGACCTGGCACTGCAGTGTCCTTGTGCACAGTTTTAAACTGTCAATTCGACCAAGCAAGTGCAGCCACTAGCCAGGTCCAAACCTTCCCTTTTAATACATGTAAGGGACCCCTAAGGTAGGATCTAGGTAGCCCTACGGGCAGGGTGCAGTGCATTTAAAAGGTAGGACATGTACTGGTGTGTTTTACATGTCCTTATAGTGAAATACTGCCAAATGCGTTTTTCACTATTACAAGGCCTGTCTCTTCCTTGGATTAAAATGGGGACTGCCTTTAAATATCTTTTAAGTGCAGTTTTCCTTTGGGAGCAGATAGTGACCTGGAGTTTGTATCTTTGAACTCAAAATTTAAAAATAAATGTTTTGATAGAGTTGGTTTTTAGATTGTCTGTTTGAAAATGGCACTTTTAGAAAGTGGGCATTTTATTGCTTAACTATTCTGTGCCTCTGCCTGCCTGTGGAATCCACGTCTGGGTCAGACTGACACGTGGGCTCTTTGTGAATTCCGGCTAGACAGTGACACAAAGGGAGCTAAGGTGTGTCCTGCATGTCCTAATTAGTCTACCTGGGCTAGAGTGGGGAGGGAGAAGCTGACACCTGTGCCTGTCCTCACACAATGCAGTCTCCAACCCCTCGGAGTGTGTCTGGGACAAGGCCTGGGCAAAGCAGAATCTTATGAAC
Organism: Pleurodeles waltl; assembly: GCF_031143425.1. Lineage (NCBI taxonomy): Eukaryota > Metazoa > Chordata > Amphibia > Caudata > Salamandridae > Pleurodeles > Pleurodeles waltl. The sequence goes on along the minus strand of NC_090444.1, from coordinate 612,328,771 downwards.
AACAGAGACTTTCCTTTGAAGTTTGCCTACTTCAAAGGCAGAAATGAGTATAAGTAATTGACCCAAACCCCCAGACCTAGAGAACACTTCTGGTTCAAGAGGAACCTCTTACATGGAGAAAGGCTGAACTGCTGGAGGAGGAGTACTGCCCCTTTCCTATGTGTGCTTTGCTGGGATGGCCTGCAGTTGCTGTTTCTGCCTTAAAGAGGACAAAGTCTGGACTTTCCTGTGCAACCTGCTTGTGAAGTTTCTCCAAGGGCTTGAAGTATAGGTTGCCTCCCATTGGAAGTCTCAGGGATATCAAATATGTCAAGTTCATCCGCCTACAGCACTGGGAACTGTGTGTTTTGTGCTGCAACAGAAGAAAACCCCCTACCATGGTATCAACGATGCTGCTGCCTACACTGTGACCTGATGACGCCACATGGAGCTGTGCCCCACTTCGCACCGCAACCCTGGTCTCGCTGACACCTCCACCTGATGCTGTCACCGAGCTGCTGTTTGCAAGTGACCTGTGAGCGCCGCACTAAGCAACGCCATGCTCACACTGCAGCCTTGGTATTGTCGATGCCTGCAACCAGGCCAGAGGACACCGCTCCTGAGGTACACGATGCACCGTCCTGTCCCGCACCACAGCCACGGTATTGGGAATTTAGGCTTTAGTTATATTAAGATGAATGTTTGATATTGGTAATTCTGATAACGGTATTTGTTTAATGTTTTAGAAGCTTTAGAGTAATAGAAAGCACATCCCAGAGCAGTAAAACATTCCAAACCTGGAAACTAGAGACCAGGATCCAAGAGGTACTTTTAGAAGAACATTTCTAATAAATAAAGGGATAGTCAGGAACCCAGTTAGGAATAGGTTGTACTTATCTGTTCTTTGTTTATGTTTCATTAGGCACCAGTTTCTACAAAAGTCAGAGAGGGCCGCAGATTTGTGCAGCACTTCAACAGTGGAAACGCAAGAACGGTGTTGTCTCTTTATTTTATTTTATCCACTTCCCCCCTTCCCTTGAGCTTCTGTTCTTAGTGCACTGTTTTAAAAACTAGTGTGCTGGAACAAGCAGTTTCAGGGTGGGGTCGGATTGTCTTCAACCTCCATCAGAACTGAACAAGGACTCAGGTGAGCTGGGCTTTGACAGAAGCACAAGCCTTTAAAAAAAAATAATAATAATAATTTCAGTTCTGGTGGACGATGAATATCGGGGAAGAAATAGAGGGCATTGACGTCACGGATATGGCGCAGGCCCTAAATGAGGACTTGGCTCATAATGAATCAGTGTCTGGCATCTTGCAACATATGCAAGAGGAAATAGAGAGATTAAAGATGGAGAATACCTCTTTAAAACAGGATTTAAGCAGGTATAAATTTAGGGTATCTCAGTGGAACACAGCTTTTACGCCTTTGTTTAAAACCTCCTCAGAGACAGGGGCGCCATCAAAACATACAACTTTGCCTCCCCCAGTTGAGGTCACTGTTAATGTTCCTAATGCTGTGCCCTTAGCAGCACCTGAATGTTTTCATGGAGATGGTAACAAATTCCATGTTTTTATCAATCAATGTCAATTACACTTCGTTTGTAAGCCACAACAGTTCCCTACTGATGCTACGAAAGTGGCATTCGTCTTGTCTTATTTGGGTGGCACAGCAGCCAATTGGTCAATTCCTTTCGTGGAGAGAGATGATCCCATCCTCCATAATTGGAATCAATTTAAACGTACCATGACCAGCCTTTTTGCAAAACACACTTTCATGCAGGCAAGTGATAATGAGCTTTTAAATCTTAAACAAGGTAACAAGGATTTATTGACCTATCTCACTAGTTTTAATCGTTTACTCACCGAGACACAGTGGCCAGAAGAAAAGCGTGTTTCCCTTTTCTATAAAGGTTTGAGAGACGAGTTAAAAGACGCGCTGGCTCATATCGTTGATTTGCCAGAAGACTATTCGGACTTTGTAGATTTAGTTGTGAAATTAGAACATAGACTAGGAGAAAGAAAGGGAGATAAATACAAACTGGAATCACGGTTAACTTTTATTAGACACGAGAAGAAAGACCCAGATAATAAACTCCCTGAACCTGAGCCTATGCAAATAGGGACACTCAGAGGTCCACTCACATCAGAGGAAAAAGAAAGAAGGAGAAAACTTCAATTATGTTTATATTGTGGAAGGGCAGGTCACTTTGCCAGAGAATGTCCAGTAAAGCCTAAAAATCCACAAAAGGGTGCTGTTTCCTCCACCTCCTCAACTGAATCGGGAAACGATTAAGCTCGACAAGGGGAGAGGTTACTTGTTCGAGAAAACATCTTAATCAAACCTCTAATGCTGCAGCCTTCATGGTACCGCACATACCTAGACATTTCATAATTCAGGTCGTTTTAATTGTTACTAACCAAGTGAGGCATTCTCTCCCTGCCCTACTGGACTCAGGCGCAACAGGAAATTTTGTGGATAATAAGTTAGCTGAAAACTTAGGACTTCCTATGTGCCTAAAGCCTTGTCCAGAAGCAGTATGTGCAGTGGATGGGTCAGAATTGACCTCTGGATTAATCACAAAACAAACAAGTCCACTTGTTATGGTCTGTCAGAACGGGCACACAGAGGTGATTAGCTTTGATCTGATAGATACTCCTAATTTTGGTTTGATTCTCGGGGTACCCTGGTTAACAACCCATAACCCAAAAATTGATTGGGTGAATAGAACTGTTACTTTGGATTCCTCTTTCTGTAGAACCAATTGCTATCAAGAAGCAGGTACAGAACAGAGCACAGTATTACACTGTGCTAGTATTACACAAGATGAACCAAGTCTCCCTCCTGAATATTCTGACTTTAAAGACGTCTTTGATCCAGTAAAGGCTAGTGTGCTGCCCCCACATAGGTCTTATGACTGTCGTATAGATCTTATCCCAGGGGCCCCTTTACCTAATAACAGAGTATATGCTTTGACTGACGAAGAAACCAAATACTTAAGAACCTACCTAGATGACCTACTACAGTCTGGGTTCATCCGTCATTCCACATCTCCGGTGTCATCTCCACTCTTTTTTATCCCGAAGCCGGATAAATCCCTGCGCGCGTGTATCGATTATAGAGGACTAAATAAGGCTATAATAAAGAATAAATATCCTCTTCCTCTAATACCTGTGTTGTTGGATCAATTAAGACATTCTACTGTATACACTAAACTAGATCTGCGGGGAGCTTACCACCTGGTCCGAGTAAAAGAGGGGGATGAGTGGAAGACAGCTTTCAAGACAAAGTTTGGTTTATTTGAGTACACAGTAATGCCCTTTGGGTTATGTAATGCCCCTGCGGCCTTTCAGTTCTTTATAAATGAGGTCCTACATGAATTCCTGGACGTTTGTGTCATAGTATACATAGACGACATCCTCATTTACTCTAAGAACTCAGAAGAACATACCCAACATGTTCGTGCAGTATTATCAAAGTTAAAAGAAAATCATCTTTTTGCTAAGTTAGAAAAGTGTACTTTTAATGTCAGCAAGGTGGACTTTTTAGGATACTGCCTGTCACCTCAAGGAATAACTATGGATGTAAAGAATATCAGTGCTATTGCTGATTGGCCAGAACCATCCTCTGTAAAAGATATTCAGAAATTTCTGGGTTTCGCCAATTTTTATAGGAGGTTTATTGCACATTTTGCAGACATTGCGGCCCCAATAACTACCCTGTTGCGGAAAGGGCAACGATTTCTTTGGACTGATGAGGCGGCACACGCCTTTCAACTCCTAAAACAAAAGTTCACTTCAGCCCCAATTCTGAAACATCCTGATCCTGACTTGCCTTTTTTTGTTGAAGCGGATGCTTCACAAGTAGCTTTAGGAGGAGTTCTCTCTCAACGAGATGCAGTAGATGGCCAGTTACATCCTATAGCCTTCTATTCCAAAAAGTTATTACCAGCTGAACAAAATTACACTGTGGCTGAAAGGGAACTACTAGCTATCAAAGTAGCCTTTTCAGAATGGAGGCACCATTTAATGGGAGCCAAGTACCCAGTTACAATCTTTTCTGACCATAGGAACCTACAGTTTTTTGGATCACTTAAAGCACTAACACCACGTCAGATGCGCTGGTTAGATTTTTTTAGCACATTTGACTTTGTAATAACCTATAGACCAGGTGCACAACAAATTCAATCTGATGTGTTATCTAGATACGGACATACTTCAGACATGAAACAAGATAAAATAGGAGAACCCATTATTCCTCCCCAAAAGTTTTTGGCACCAGTACAACAGAAGGATTTCATTACAGATCTATATAATGCACACATGCAAATAGCACCTCAGGATTGGTTAAAGGATTCCCATAACACAATACAACGAGGTTTATTGTATCACGACAACATGCTGTTAGTGCCCACCTCTGAATTACAAACACAGGTGATAATTTGGCATCACGCCTCACCGTTGGCAGGTCATCCTGGTTGGGTAAAAACCCTGGAAAATGTGCAAAAACACTTTTGGTGAGACACTATAAGAAAGGACATTAAGCAATTTGTCACTACCTGTCCAATTTGTGCAAGACATAAATCTTCTCATAAGGCCCATGACGGCTTGTTAATACCAATGCCAACACCCAAACAACCTTGGCACACTGTGAGCGTAGACTTTATTGTAGGTTTACCACCTGTAAAATCTTTCACAACAGTGTTGGTTATAGTGGATTTTTTATCTAAAATGGCACATTTTGTACCATTACGGAAATTACCCACGGCAGCAGAATTTGCCGATATTTTTATAAGGGAAATTGTGCGTTTACATGGTTTGCCAAGCAAAGTGGTGTCAGACCGAGGGAGCCAGTTCAACTATAAATTTTGGAAAAAATTATGTAAAAAACTGAAAATAGATGTGGCATTATCCACTGCTTTCCACCCAGAGACAGATGGACAGACTGAACGACTGAACCAAACCTTACTTCAAACGCTACGTTGTTTATTGGCTGATTATTCTAGTGAATGGTTGGAAGCTCTCCCTGTAGCGGAGTTTGTTTATAATAATACTGAACATTCAGCTCTACTTTGCTCACCATTCTATTTCTTGCAGGGGTATCATCCAAGAGCTATACCCATTTTGTTAGAAGATTCTCTGTTACCTACAGTAACGGATAGACTAACGAGGTTAGGTGACATACAAGACAAAGCCAGGAAACATTTATTAAAGTACAAGGAAAGCATGAAAAGACAAGCAGACAAACACAGATCTGAGGCCCCAATGTATAAAATCGGTGACAAGGTATGGCTCTCCACAAAGAACCTAAACATAGACGGATCCCGAAAGCTGCAACCACGTTTCATTGGACCCTTTAGTATAACTGCCATAGTAAACCCGGTAACAGTAAAATTAGAATTACCAAAAGAATATCCAGTACATACTACATTCCATGTGTCCTTGCTTAAGCCGTACAATCCAAAAACCTGACCTGAACCACCACCTCCACCCATACCAATTAAGGGAAATCTAGAATATGAAGTGAAAAGCATAAAAGACTCAAAAAGAATTAGTGGACGTCTGTTTTATTTAGTAGAATGGAAAGGATATGATGAATCGGAGAATTCATGGGAACCAGCATCATATGTACATGCCCCACAGCTGATTAGACGGTTTTATTTAAAAAATCCAGGAAAACCCCGTCCTGTAGGAGGGCCTTTGAGGGGGGCAACTGTTAGGGTTTGTGCACAGCAAAGAGCATGTCCCCTCTCACTGCACTAGTGGGTTCTGTAATAGTTCCCTTTTAAACTTACTATTGAAAGCCTTTCTTGTTATCGCACCTTCCCCCCCCTAGGCTTCTGTGTATGTTGTTTAATGTGCTGTTTTGTTTACACATTGGGCCTTGCTTTTACCAAGGCTTCTTTAAAACACTCCTCTCTAGGCCATGTGTTAATTTAACTCATTTGCATAATAACTGAAACTCTGCACACCTTTCAAGAACATGTGCAGCATGTGAGGACCACACCCAGCTCTTCAAACCACACCCAGCTCTGCACACCTTTCAAGAACATGTGCAGCATGTGAGGACCACACCCAGCCCTGTCTATAAAAGGCAGCCCCCGAGCCTCACCCAGTGCTTGTGCTCGTCTACCTCCCGCTTACCTGAGGACAGATCCCTCGGCGCTGGCACTCCTGCTCTCTACAGACTTTCATTGGCTTCAATGGGCGCAGCTGCTGGCTCTTCCTTCTTCCGGTTTCCGGTTCCTCCTTGCCTTAGCCTCTCTCCTGCAAGCAACCTGCAAAAGAGAAAGAAGACAAGGTTAGACTGATCAGTATCTCTTGCCAGCAACAAGTAAGTGCAAAACTTTTATTACCTGAAAGAACTTTGACAACAATTTCTGGATTCGTGTATAGACAATTTGAAACAAGATACCTTCCACGAACATTGTGATTCAAACTCTTTGTTACAAGAATACTTTGCGGAACTTTGTGAAGCAAACATTTTTTTTTTCATGGAACTTTTAAGAATCGAACCGTGGAAACCATTAACAGCAAGGCAAACAGTAAATCAAGGACTTGCACAAATTACATGCTGTATTTTGACGTAAAAGTACAGTATTTGTTTTATAAAAGATTCTGGAAATATGGGAAAAGTGAGTCTGCTATTGGGAATTTAGGCTTTAGTTATATTAAGATGAATGTTTGATATTGGTAATTCTGATAACAGTATTTGTTTAATGTTTTAGAAGCTTTAGAGTAATAGAAAGCACATCCCAGAGCAGTAACACATTCCAAACCTGGAAACTAGAGACCAGGATCCAAGAGGTACTTTTAGAAGAAAATGTCTAATAAATAAAGGGATAGTCAGGAACCCAGTTAGGAATAGGTTGTACTTATCTGTTCTTTGTTTATGTTTCATTAGGCACCAGTTTCTACAAAAGTCAGAGAGGGCTGCAGATTTGTGCAGCACTTCAACAGTGGAAACGCAAGAACGGTGTTGTCTCTTTATTTTATTTTATCCACTTCCCCCCTTCCCTTGAGCTTCTGTTCTTAGTGCACTGTTTTAAAAACTAGTGTGCTGGAACAAGCAGTTTCAGGGTGGGGTCGGATTGTCTTCAACCTCCATCAGAACTGAACAAGGAATCAGGTGATCTGGGCTTTGACACGCGGTCCACTGACGCCATCGACTCCAGCAACGATGACGCTGCTGCCTGCACCGTGACCTGGAGACACCGCACATCGAACCGCCCTGCTTCACACCGCAGCCCTGGTCTAACCAACGCCACAGGACACCGTCACCGAACCACTGCCTGCACAGTGACCTGTGGGCACCGCACGTCATATCGTCCGGCTTCGCACCGCAGCCCCGGCATCAATGACAGCACTACTGACTTCGTCAACAGCTCAGAGTTCAATCTGCAACACATATGACTTCAAGGGGCCGACGACTCCTGCACCGACTTCCGGAACCAACCCCAGTGACACAGCACTCTAGATCTCATTGTGATGATCATGATGCCCTACATTTCCAAGGTACTGTTTGCCGGTCTTCCCAACAATGTAGCTGGCCTGCAACCCAGCGATCGGCCTGAACTGTTGGATTTGTTGTTCACGATGCCATGATAGCCCCAGACAGAGCTATCCATTTCAAGGGACTGTATTGTTAGGTAATTCTTGCAAAATTCATATCTTTATTACTGTATTTGGATTTTTCTCATTTCAGTCATGGTTTACACAGATAAATATTGGCTATTTTTCTAAAACTGGTGTGGTGTCCTTTTGTAGTGTTTTTTTTGTATTACTGTATGTTATGTGCAAATGCTTTACACATTGCTTCTGAGATAAGCCTGACTGCTTGTGCCAAGCTACCAATGGGGTGAGCAGGGGGTATCTAAGCTGGGTATCTCCCTTACCCTGACTAGAGTGAGGGTTCCTACGTGGACAGGGTGTAAACTGACTGGCAACAAGAGAATCATTTCTAACAATAAGGAAATTGATGGTACAACATTTGGGCCAATTTTGCTGACAGTTTGTTCTATTGCAGTTGAGGTGATATTACATAACTCCATTTCAACTGATAGAATTACTCAAGGCTGACATTTCCTGGGAGTACTTTCTAATACACCTTTATAATGGCATCTTTACATCAGTTTTGCTCAACCTCTACCCTTCCTCCTCCAGTCACCTGGGAAACCTATTATTAAGTGGAGGCAATAGCTATGAATGTTTGAAAATTATTTGGTGGCCACTGATGCCAGAGTGTTTGCATCTAAGTGCAAATTAGCATTATTATTTGGGTGTTTGGGACAAGTAGCACAGAGAATCTTTGGCCTTTTACCAGTGGCGCCATCAAGAAGCAGAGGATATAACTGGAATGTTTCTACAGAAGCAATTGCTAGACTACAAGCACAATATTCAGAAGAACCTAGCATCATGTTAGAATGTCACAAATGTTTTAAATGCAAGCAGGCAGTGGATGAATGTATTGAGGAATACATCTCAGTACTAACGATTGTAGCTGCTGCGTGTGAATTTGGAACGAATGTAGATACATATATTCGGGACCAATTTGTTTTTAATTGTTCTGCAAAGAAAATTTCAGGAAATACTTTTGGGTTGTAGAAACCCTTTATTAGCAAAGGTATTAGACCTGGAAAAAGGAATTGAAAGGTCAGTGGTTTCAGCCAAAGCTCTAAACCTGAGGTTTCCATTAGTGCAGTCACTGACGTGGATGCATTTGTTGTTGATGAGTTGATATGTTTGGTGAAGTCAGCTCCAAAGTTTTGGAAAGTCATTAAAAAAACAAGTTACACATGTTACAGTTGTGGTTCAAAATCATACCTTGGCAATACTCCAAGTTGTTCTGCTATGAACAAGTGTTGTTTGACATGCAAAACGGTAGGACATTTCCAGGGTGTATGCAAGAGCAGAAAATGGTGTGATCAAAATAAACAAGGTGCATGTGGATGAGGATACGTGTGTTGGAAAACTGAGTAACATTGTGCTGTCAATTGAATGTGATGCAATATCTCTTTCTCAAGTGATAAAAGGACCAATGTGTGTAGCAAAAGAGGGTGATGTGACTTTCTAGGTGGCAGCAGATTCCGGATCACCTATCATCATCTTGAGAGACACAGCCTTACAAGAAAATTAGGTAAATAATATTACCCTGATTCCGACCCTTAATAGCCCTGGGGAAAAAGACATTCATATGTTAGGATATTTTGCTTCAGAAATCAAATGTCGGGGCAGAACTACATGTACTAAAGTGTATGTTGCAATCAAAAACAAGGACATAGTGAGATTTAGCCAAGATTACACCTGAGTTTGCAAATTCTCAAAAGCACCTTGCAAGTTTAATGACTATGTTATGTGTTGAGCAAAACTGAAGTTGTATTCTGTTTTATGTTACATTGTATTTCAATTTAAGTTTGTGTAAGGGGGAAGGTGTGTGGTATTATGAGTTCAAGAGGTTAAGTTCACACGATCCCTCATCTGACGTGGTAGTTGTATACTTTTATGTTGCTCTTATAGTTCTAGAATGGAGCGCTGGGGGATGGCAACTACAGCTGGTCTGTTGCAGCCTGTCTCCTGCATGAGTGGTTTGTGAGCAGCATTACAAATGCAATAAACTCTACTATTTAAAGCAGCTAATTGTGTGAAGAGATTACTACATATTGACGATGTAGGGAAAGTACGCTGTGTTGCCACCGTCCACCAACTAAGCTGAGGACGCCACTGAGCGGAGCGCCATTGAGCGGAGGGCACATTCATAAAGGAATGGAGTGTCATGAAGCGGATTGAATTCAAAATACTCTCCTAGAGGGCCAGCAGAGCTGTGTTGCTTTTGGGGTGAGTGCTGATCCCCAGGTGGCAGTCAGCAGCGCAAGTGGCAGTCACGCAACAACAGTCATGCACTTTTCAGAATACTTAAGCACAAGTAGCAATCGCACGCCAGCAGTGTTACTAGGAGTAGCGTGCACTTATAAAACCCTCAGTATTTCCAGGAGCCACACGCTGCTTCCAGTGCATGTGTACAGTTTTAAAAAGAAACAAAATGCACATACACTTTCTTTCTTCAACTTTAAGCCAGGTGCAGAAAGCCCCATAAAACTAGGTGAGTTACCCATTCCTCAGGTTGAGTGTGAACCTAAAGACGCAAACATTGCATCCATTTTAGAGAGCTGTAAGGAAGTTTTTTTTAAATAAAGTAGGTTTGGTCAGAGGATTTGAAAATTGGATTCTACTAAAACTCAATGTTCAACCTATTGCTCATAGAGTCCGTCCAGTACCTTTGAGTATTAAAGAAGAATTTAGGGAGGTTTGAAAATATTATGTGAGGATAGTATAATTGTACCGTACCAGTCATTTCAGTGGTTGTCCCCAGTCGTGGTGGCATGTAAAAAGTCAGGTGAAATTAGATTATGTGCAGACTTACATTCCCTTAATAAAAATATCATAATTGATGTTCATCCCCTACCTAGGGTACACAGCTTATTGGACACTTTAGGGGGAGCAAAGGTGTTTTCCATTACTGACTTATGCTCAGCGTACCATCAAGTGCTCCAAGCAGAAAAATCTTAAAAGCTGACAGTGTTCTGGGGTGTACAAGTACAAGTATGTGAGATTGCCGTTTGCAGCAAGTGTTTTTCAGAGGTTAATGAAACATCTTTTTGAATGGGTACAAGGAGTTCAAGCATACCAAGACGACCTCTTTGTATTTTCTGAAAGCACTGAAAAATACAATGTGATATTGAAGGAAGTGCTAACCAAATTGACTAATGGTGCCCAATGCTGATTTGGCACAAGCGCGTTGGAATACTTAGAGCACATTATTTCAAGTAATGGGGATTAAATGTGAATTTTATTTAATCAAGGCTGTGGAAGATGCTGGACCACCTAAGATTAAAGATTTACTATGCTCTTTCTTAGGCGTGGCTGAATACTATGCACATTTCGTACATGGGTTCGCCTAAATGGAAGAACCATTAAGAGCCTTACTAAGAAAAGGAACCAAATTTGAGTGCTGCACACGTGTGGATGAAGTATTCACTGCAGTGAAGAAAATGATTGCAGAAGCCCCTGCTTTAAGTGCTTTTAGCGCAGGATACAAATGTTCAATAATTGTAGATGCCAGTCTCACAGGGTTGGGAGCTCTTTTGGCTCATATAGTGGCAGGTGTGGAGCAAACAGTAGCATTTGCATCCAGAATGCTAAAACATGCAGAATGCCACCATAGCACTATTGAACGTGAAGCCTTGGCATGCACGTGGGCAGTGCAAAAAATTCAGATCATACATCTGGGGATCGAAGTTTGATCTCATAACAGATCATAAGCCTCAAGTCCTTTTACTTCAGAGTATGCAAAGTGTCTGTTAGATTGATGAGATTGTTGTAAAAACTCCAAGGGAACACATTTGATGTAAGGTATGTGTCTGGCGGAAAACATTTTAGAGCTGACTGCCTATCCAGGATGGCATTGAATGATACTGAAGAAAGTGATACTCACACTGAGTGTGTGGTTACCATAAGGGATACCACGGTATCAGGGTTGTTGACATTCATGCAGACAGAATGGAATGAGGCAAACACAAGCAATGAGAACTTAGCTGAAGTGAAAAAAAATATTGTGGAAAGATGGCCAGAAACTAGGAATTTGATGGGTGATCTAATGGTATTTTCTCAGGTGTCTGATGAACTATCCATGGGGGGGGTGACATGATTATGAGACATGATTTATTTGTACCACCGGAAAAATTTAGAAAATCCTTGATCAAACTAGCACACCAGGGACACCAAGGTATTAGCAGAACTATGAAGTGGTTAAAAGAACACTACTGGTGGCCTTATTTTTAAAATGCACAAATGAGATCAACAGTAGACAACTGCCCCGAGTGCTTCGTGTCCGATAAGCACTGAAAAACAATGAACATACCCTTGCAACCTGTCCCCTTTCCCAATGCACTGTGTGATAAAGTTGCAATGTATTTTGCTGGCCTTTTTCACTACTTCTAAGCAACATGAAGTATCTGATTATATTAATCGATTACCACTCCAAGTGGATTTATTATTCTTTTGTCAATGCTCCCAGTACTGCGTCTACCATTACATTTTTGAACTAAGTGGTTTCTATAGAGGGTTCACTGAACGAGACTGTAACAGATAATGGCACTCATCTTATCTCTAATGATGTGCAAGTTTCCGTAGTTACATGATGTTAAACATATCTAATGGCTTGGTAGAACGGTCTAACAAGTTTGTGAAAGAAAGTACTCAGTCAGCGTTGGTGTCTGAGCAGAATGTCAAAGAAGTTGTACACAGGAAAATTTGGAGTTATAAAATGTTTCCTCATACCACTACAGGTTTTGCACCTATTACTTTGATGCGGGGCAGAAATGCACATTCAAGTTTGTATCCAACATGGTTGCCACTCAAGGAAAAAGTGCAACAATGAGTAACTCTGATATAACATGCAACAAGGTTCTTCAAAAGCAGAAAGACATGAAACAAAGATTAGAAAGTAGTTACATAGGCAGAAGTAACCCTGCTTTGGAAGTCAATGATTTGGTACTGATAAAGAAATCCAGGTGTGTGAAAAAGGGGAGTTCAAATTTTACCAATCCATTCAAGTGAAGAAGGTCAGCAAAGGTGCAGTATTACTTGAAGGGAAAGGGTGGTGAAACATAAGCAGTTTGGTGCAAGTTACTCAGGATCAAGCTGCATTAATACAAAAACAAAAATGTGATTGGCCTCCTTGGTTACAAAGCGACAGGGTAAATACAAGTAATAGTGGCTACATTCGCTCAATTGTGAGCACTGATACTAAAGTTCAGCATAGTCAAGATAGATTAGATGGTGGCACAAGTAGACAGCATGTTCAAGAGCCAGGGATGTCAGTCTATAGCAACAATGTTAAGGAAAGAATGGTGTTATGTACTGCAAGTTGCTTAAAAGTACCTTGCAAGTTTAATGACTATTTTATGAGTTAATCAAACCCGAGTTTGCAAATTGCTCAAAAGTACCTTGCAAGTTTAATGACTGTGTTATGTACTGAACAAAACTGAAGTTCTATTTTGTTTTATGTATATTTAAGTTTGTGTAAGGGGGAAGGTGTTTGGTATCATGAGTTCAAGAGGTTAAGTTCACGCGAGCCTTCAAATCACACAGTAGTTGCTCTCATGCTTCCTGTCTCTTCCATCCACCCCTATGTGGCTTTGGCTTCACTTAACCCACTTTCTCCTCTGTTGCTTTGGGTTTCATACATTGCTTCCGCTAGTGCGCCCAGTCCTTAGTAAGTAAACTTACAAGGGGACGCGTATAGGTCAATGAACCTTTTGAAACGAATGGAGTATCCTAGTCATGAAGTGACCACTGAACCAAAGACCAACATCAATAAACAAGATAAACACTTTATGAAACCACAATAGAAATCATACTCATAAGAAATAACCACTACTCATGATAAGGGTTAACAAGTTTTACTCCTTATTGCTTACAATTCTAAGTCATCTGTTAGTTCAAAGTTTATTCAAATCAACTCTTTATTAAGTCATCAGTTAAAATACATGGGGGGTGATTCTAACCCTGGCGGTCGGTGTTAAAGCGGCGGCCAACCCGCCAACAGGCTGGCGGTCCAAAAAATGGAATTCTGACCCTGGCGGGAACCGCCAACACAGCCCGCCAACTTAACACTCCGACCGCCGCGGCGGTACAGACAAACAGCGCGGCGGTCACCGCCAACAGGCAGGCGGCAGACAATGTACCGCCCACACTATCATAACTCACCAATCCGCCACCTTTTCCGGGGCGGGAGCACCGCCGATAAAAACACGGCGGAAACAGACTACGAACGGGAAAACGCTCACCAAAACACACTCCACGAGTACGGAGGACAGCATGGAACCCGAATTAAACATCCTACCTGCTCTCGTCTACCTTCTCATCTACCACGAGTACGAAGTCCGGCGCAGACGACAACGGTGAGTACTGCACCTACGACACACGGGAGGGGGAGGACGAAAGGTCACGGGCACACACATATGCGACCCCCCCCCCCCCAATCATGTACTCACCAATGCAGAGCACCAAGTCACAGTGACACCACCCAAACACCCCTGAAAAATGCTAGGACATAATCATATTTGGAATAAATATTTATGCACCAAAAAGCTCCAGAAAATTAGCGTACAACCATGAAAGATATCCACAACAAAACAAATGACATACACATCAGTGTATAACTGAAGTACCAAGTCCTGCACATCCTACGAATTCAGCATGTCCGTGGGCCAAAGTCTTGAGAAACAAGGGCAAAGCCCACACAGGAGACCTGAGTCCTTTGGAGAGAACACTGCAGGGGCATCAGATGTAAAAACTACAGGCACCTCAGGGGGAAGGGAAGGGGGGGGCACCACAGCCACATGAGTCCACGAGTCCAGATCCATGAGGAGCCACCATGCCCACAGGACCATCCTGGGGAGTGCAAAGCCACAGTCTCTCAATGTCTCTACAGTGGGTGGGCTGCCCACTGGGCCATCCTGGGGAGTGCAAAGCCACAGTCTCTCAATGTCTCTACAGTGGGTGGGCTGCCCACTGGGCCATCCTGGGGAGTGCAAAGCCACAGTCTCTCAAGTCTCTGCAGTGGGTGGATTGCCCACTGGACCATCCTGGGGAGTGCAAAGCCACAGTCTCTCAATGTCTCTACAGTGGGTGGGCTGCCCACTGGACCATCCTGGGGAGTGCAAAGCCACAGTCTCTCAATGTCTCTACAGTGGGTGGGCTGCCCACTGGACCATCCTGGGGAGTGCAAAGCCACAGTCTCTCAATGTCTCTACAGTGGGTGGGCTGCCCACTGGACCATCCTGGGGAGTGCAAAGCCACAGTCCATCAGGTGGATGACAGTCTCCACTGGTTAAGGAGGAGGCATGGTGGGCACAGTGAACCATCAACGGTGCTTGAGACGGCGGGGCCCAGCGGAGCGGTGCTTGAGACGGCTGGGCCCAGCGGAGCGGTGCTAGAGAGGAAGGGCCCAGCGGAGCGGTGCTTGACAGGAAGGGCCCAGCGGAGCGGTGATTGATACGGCGGGGCCCAGCGGAGCGGTGCTTGAGACGGCGGGGCCCAGCGGAGCGGTGCTTGACAGGAAGGGCCCAGCGGAGCGGTGCTTGACAGGAAGGGCCCAGCGGAGCGGTGCTTGACAGGAAGGGCCCAGCGGAGCGGTGCTTGAGACGGCGGGGCCCAGCGGAGCGGTGCTTGAGACGGCGGGGCCCAGCAGAGCGGTGCTTGAGAGGAAGGGCCCAGCGGAGCGGTGCTTGAGACGGCGGGGCCCAGCGGAGCGGTGCTTGAGAGGAAGGGCCCAGCGGAGCGGTGCTTGAGACGGCGGGGCCCAGCGGAGCGGTGCTTGAGAGGAAGGGCCCAGCGGAGCGGTGCTTGACAGGAAGGGCCCAGCGGAGCGGTGCTTGAGACGGCGGGGCCCAGCGGAGCGGTGCTTGAGAGGAAGGGCCCAGCGGAGCGGTGCTTGAGACGGCGGGGCCCAGCGGAGCGGTGCTTGAGAGGAAGGGCCCAGCGGAGCGGTGCTTGACAGGAAGGGCCCAGCGGAGCGGTGCTTGAGACGGCGGGGCCCAGCGGAGCGGTGCTTGACAGGAAGGGCCCAGCGGAGCGGTGCTTGAGACGGCGGGGCCCAGCGGAGCGGTGCTTGAGAGGAAGGGCCCAGCGGAGCGGTGCTTGACAGGAAGGGCCCAGCGGAGCGGTGCATGAGACGGCGGGGCCCAGCTGAGCAGTGCTTGAGAGGAAGGGCCCAGCGGAGCGGTGCTTGAGAGGAAGGGCCCAGCGGAGCGGTGCTTGACAGGAAGGGCCCAGCGGAGCGGTGCTTGAGACGGCGGGGCCCAGCGGAGCGGTGCTTGACAGGAAAGGCCCAGCGGAGCGGTGCTTGAGACGGCGGGGCCCAGCGGAGCGGTGCTTGACAGGAAGGGCCCAGCGGAGCGGTGCTTGAGACGGCGGGGCCCAGCGGAGCGGTGCTTGAGAGGAAGGGCCCAGCGGAGCGGTGCTTGACAGGAAGGGCCCAGCGGAGCGGTGCTTGACAGGAAGGGCCCAGCGGAGCGGTGCTTGAGACGGCGGGGCCCAGCGGAGCGGTGCTTGAGAGGAAGGGCCCAGCGGAGCGGTGCTTGAGAGGAAGGGCCCAGCGGAGCGGTGCTTGAGAGGAAGGGCCCAGCGGAGCGGTGCTTGAGACGGCGGGGCCCAGCGGAGCGGTGCTTGAGAGGAAGGGCCCAGCGGAGCGGTGCTTGACAGGAAGGGCCCAGCGGAGCGGTGCTTGAGACGGCGTGGCCCAGCGGAGCGGTGCTTGACAGGAAGGGCCCAGCGGAGCGGTGCTTGAGACGGCGGGGCCCAGCGGAGCGGTGCTTGACAGGAAGGGCCCAGCGGAGCGGTGCTTGAGACGGCGGGGCCCAGCGGAGCGGTGCTTGAGAGGAAGGGCCCAGCGGAGCGGTGCTTGACAGGAAGGGCCCAGCGGAGCGGTGCTTGAGACGGCGGGGCCCAGCGGAGCGGTGCTTGAGAGGAAGGGCCCAGCGGAGCGGTGCCTGACAGGAAGGGCCCAGCGGAGCGGTGCTTGAGACGGCGGGCCCAGCGGAGCGGTGCTTGACAGGAAGGGCCCAGCGGAGCGGTGCTTGAGACGGCGGGGCCCTGTTCAGCGGTGCCTATCTCCACGGCGGGGCCCTGTTCAGCGGTGCTCTTCTGCACTGCGGGCCCTGTTCAGCGGTGCCTATCTCCACGGCGGGGCCCTGTTCAGCGGTGCTCTTCTGCACCGCGGGCCCTGTTCAGCGGTGCCTATCTCCACGGCGGGGCCCTGTTCAGCGGTACTCTTCTGCACCGCGGGCCCTGTTCAGCGGTGCCTATCTCCACGGCGGGGCCCTGTTCAGCGGTGCTCTTCTGCACCGCGGGCCCTGTTCAGCGGTGCCTATCTCCACGGCGGGGCCCTGTTCAGCGGTCCTCTTCTGCACCGCGGGCCCTGTTCAGCGTTGCTCATCCAGCAGGTCAAGGGAGCCAGACCTGGCCTGGACTCCCTGTTCAGTCGCCCTCGGACCGTGACATTTCTGGACCCTTCGGGGACGGACTCCTGGCCTCCTTAGTGTCCTCCTTCCCAGCTGGGATGTGGCATGTGGGGTCCACCTTCTCCGCGCTCCTGCTGCCCTTCCGCTCCTTTGATGGGGCTCTCGGGCCCTTGCCTCCCCCAGATGGTGTGGGTGGTGAAGTGGCCGCACATTGCTCCTTGGGGGCAGCCCTGTCGGTCCTCGCACGGCGGTCCTTGGTTTTGCGGGTCCTCTTGCCGGGGGGGGGGGCTGGACGTGTCCTTGCTGCTGATCGATGTGTCACTGCTGGCAAAGGGTGGGCTCCAGAACCCAGGCACAACAGTGACACCCGAAGCTGGGCTGGTGGTGGCTGCGGTGCTCTTGGGACTCTTTGAAGATGGATGGGGGAGGTCATCGGGGGGAAAGAGGTTAAGGTTAGCCAGGAAAAGTTTTTTAGGGCCAAGGTAAAGGGTAGGAGAAGTGGAGATGGAAGTGGAGGTAGAGGAGGTGGTTGTAGGAGAGTCAGGTGTGCTGTCATTGGGTGAAGGTGCTGGTGCTGTAGGCTGTCGGGAGGTGGATGGCTGTTGGGTGGGTGGCTGCCTGCGTTTGTGTGTCTTGGACGAGGGGGTGACAGACACAGTGGGAGAGGACACAGGGGACGTGTACATGGCAGTGGGGGTGGTGACTGCACGAGTGTGGACTGTACTGGAGGGTGAGGTGGTGATGGAAGCACTGGCTGATGTTGGGGTGCATGCAGGTGTGAGTGTAGACATCACAGGGAGGGAGGAGGGAGACGAGGAGGAGGGGGACACAGGGGTGGCAGTGGCTGTTGGCATGTCTGCATCTGGGTGTTGCTCGGGTGAGTGCGGGATCTGTGGTGCTTGTGTTTGGATGAGCTGCTCTTGGCTGTTGAGGTGTGTGCAGGCTGGTCTGATGGTGTGGATGGGATAGGCTGAGGAACAGGAGACAGAGACAGGCTGGAGGCAGTCAGAAGAGGGAGGCTGGAAACAGGGACAATGGCTGCCGTCAGTGCTGAGGCCAGAGCAGTGAACGCTCGTTGATGGGCAGCCTGACCCGAATGAATGCCCTCCAGGTACGCATTGCTCTGTTGCACCTCCCTTTGCACACCCTGGATGGCATTCAAAAGGGTCGTCTGCCCAACAATGAGCGTCCTTACCAGGTCAATGAGCTCCGCACTGAGGGCAGCAGGGGCAACAGGGGCAGGGGCTGAGGTGCCTGGGGCGAAGGAGACGCGCGCCTTCCTGGGCGAACCGGCACGGAGCGAAGACTGAGGGGCTGCTGGGAGGGCGGGGCTGGTGCGCTGGGTGGCGGCTGTACCTGTAGAGGCGGGGGGCATGGATGTTGCCGCCACCCCTAGGGAGCTCCCATCCGAGGACATGTCGCTTTCGCTGCTCTCACCAGCGGTCCCCGTCGTGGTGCTCCCCTCGCCCTCCAGATCACTGGTGCCCTCGGTGTCTGTTCCTGGGCCCACCGGGGCCTTGTGTCCTGCAGCTCCCTCGTGCTCCGATGCCATATCTCCTCCGCCTGATGATGCTAATGCACACATGCACAAGAAGATGAAGAGAAAGGGTGGGGGGAGAAAAAAGAAGACCAGGTTGAGTGCATGCAATGTCAACACCGTTGGCGGAGAGGACAGACACAGGTGCCTAATGCACTAAGCCGCGCATTCGGGGTACACTACTCAGTACTACTGACTAAGACAACAGGCCAAGAGACGTCAAACGCGCACATGGGAGATGCTGGACCTTCAATGGCTGTACTTGTCACCCTACAGAGGTGGGGGCCGGGGGCACAGGGCCATGCCTAAGGGAGAGGACTACACTACAGAAAGCGCCCTGGCCTAATGTCACCCACAGCCCTCCTCCCCCACCCAGACGCCTCCACTGCGCAGAAAGATAGGAGAATGTGCTGATACTCACCCCCTTGTGTCTGCTGTGATGTCTTAAAGCGCCCATCCAATTCAGGGTAGGCCACCGCCAGGATCCGGGACATCAGGGGGGTCATGGTGCGACTGGCACCCCTCCTAGGTTGGGAGGCCATCCCCAGCAGTGTTTCTGCGGTCTTCCTTGTTCCGCGGCGGATGTCCTCCCACCTCTTGCGGCAGTGGGTGCCCCGTCTGTTGTGGACCTCCAAGGTCCGGACTTCCTTGGCGATGGCACGCCAAATCTCGATCTTCTGATGGGCGCTGACCTATTAGACATGTACAGGGTGGAAAGGAGGAAATCATCAATGGCCTGCATGTTAGATGTAATTGCCCCCCCCCCACCCACTTTGCCATATGGCACATGCTCTCATCTGTCGGGCGTTGCACTCCTCATTCGCCCCCCACCCCACCAACTTACATCCACCCCAATCCACACAGGCATAGCCCATTCCATTAGCACCCGGGGTACTCACTTGTTGGTCTGGAGGACCGTAGAGTAGCGCATACTGGGGGAGGACCCCATCCACGAGCTTGTCCAATTCTTCAGACGTGAAGGCAGGGGCCCTTTCCCCAGTCGCAGCAGCCATTGTATCTTCCAGACCGAGGTCACAGCAGCACTTGCAGTATAGGTCCTCTCCTGTGGATGATCAGGTCTCGAGTGATTAAGCAGATAGAAAATGGCGGTCACGTCCGCGGCGGTGCGTACCGCGGCGGTGCATACCGCGACCGCCGGCGCACTTCGTTATTGGCTCCTGAAACCCATAGGCTTCAATGTTAACCAATGCGGCTTTGCGCCGCGGTCTTCGACCGCCTACCGCCACGGTGTGCCCCGCCAGCGCAGTGACCTCACATCCCATTGTCCCACTTCACAGGTCAGGCAGCCGCCATTTCAAGGGCCCACATGGCTTAATTTTGACTGCGACACACAGGCCTAGGCCTTGCATTGCCACACATACACGCCTTTCAACCCATTGCCATTCTTTAACTGTGCAAGCTGTCTGTACGTACCTGTGGTTTGGCTGACTCTGTGCTCCATGTTGTCCTTCCTAGGCACCGTCCGCTGGGACTTGGGATGAGAAGGAGGAATCCTCGCGTGTACCGACCGCTGGTGGACCTGTCGACAATGGAAGAACGCCATATAATACTTCGATACCGACTTGACCGTGCCACTATCCATGAACTGTGTGCCCAGCTGGAGCCAGCCCTGATGTCCCCCATCCGCCAACCCACAGGGATTCCCCCTCTGGTGCAGGTTTTGTCAGTCCTCCATTTTTTGGCCAGTGGGTCATTCCAGACCACAGTGGACATGTCATCTGGAATGTCTCAGCCTATGTTTTCTAAGATTTTGAGCAGAGTGTTGTCTGCCCTGATGAAACTCATGCGGAGCTACATCATTTTCCCCGAGGAGGGTGACTTGCCCACAGTGAAGGGTGATTTCTATGCCCTTGGACATATCCCCAACATCATTGGTGCCATTGATGGGACCCATGTGGCTTTGGTACCCCCAAAAGACGATAAGCAGGTGTACCGAAACAGAAAGAATTATCATTCGATGAATGTCCAGGTGGTCTGTTTGGCTGACCAGTACATCTCCCATGTAAATGCCAAGTTCCCAGGGTCAGTGCATGACGCGTATGTGATGCGAAATAGCAGCATCCCCTATGTGATGGAGCAGCTACAGAGACAACGTGTGTGGCTAATAGGTGACTCTGGTTACCCCAACCTGCCGTGGCTACTGACCCCAGTAAGGAATCCCCGGACTAGGGCAGAGGAACGCTACAATGAGGCCCATGGGCGTACAAGGAGGGTGATTGAGCGAACCTTTGGCCTCCTGAAGGCCAGGTTTAGGTGCCTGCATATGACTGGTGGATCCCTAATGTACTCACCAAAGAAGGTGTGCCATATCATCGTGGCGTGCTGTATGCTTCACAACCTGGCTTTGCGACGCCAGGTGCCTTTCCTGCAGGAGGATGGTCCAGATGGTGGTGTTGTAGAAGCCGTGGAGCCTGTGGAGAGTGAAGAGGAGGAAGACTCTGAGGACGACACAGACAATAGGGACAGAGTGATACAACAGTATTTCCAGTAACACCCAGGTAAGAATCACCCACGCCATTTCACAATTGCTTCTAGCCTCCTGCATCTATACTTTCTGTAGTTCCCCACAGATGTTTTTTATTAATTTATGCCTTTCCCTTCCCTTCTCAGTGCTGTCTGACTCAGTACCTGACTTCTGCTTGGTTCGCCCATGAAATACAGCGTATTGACATTGGTATGTTGTCATGACTAATTGACAGAACAGAAATTGAACAGTAATATGTTATCCATTTGTTAATAATACAGCATGACTCAAAACAGGTTTGTGTGCAAAATGTGATTTATTTACAGTGCTAGATACCGGTACATGTGATTCTAAGGGTGATGGGTGGGGGTGGAGGAATATCCATGGCAGAGTCCAGTTCTCAGTCTCACAGGTGCATTGTTCTTTTGCCTGTGGAAGGATGGAGCATAGGCAGTTCATGGTTGGACAGGGTGGCAATGTGGGACAGTGGGAAGACTTGAGGGGGTATGTCCTGCTGGCGGGGGTCTTGACATCCTACTCTGTCTTTTTCTTTGGTCTCAGGCTCCTCTTACGGGGTGGTTGTTCTTCAGCAGGAGGTGGGGTTCTGGGGGGCTGTCGAGGTGTTGGGACCTCATGTCCACTAGCGCCGGCGGAGGTGGTAGGCTGTTCCTGGTCCGGCCTAGTGACAGGGGCCCTGTGTGGTGCACCATGGTCCCGCAACGCGTCCTCTATCCTGTGGAGGGCCAGGACGATGGTCCCCATTGCGGTCCCGATGATTCTCAGCGCCTCCCTGAACCCCATGTAGCGTTCTTCCTGCTGTGCCTGGATCTCAGTGAACCTGGCCAGTACCGTCGCCATCGTTTCTTGGGAGTGGTGGTATGCCCCCATGATGGTGGTGAGGGCCTCTTGGAGAGTGGGTTCCCTGGGCCTCTCCTCCCCCCCCTGTCGCACAGCAGCCCTCCGAGCTGCCCGGTTTCCCGCGGCCTCTGTCCCCTGGCCGGTGTGCCCGCTCCCACTGCCCCCAGGTCCCTGTTGTTGTTGGGGTGTCGGGTTAGCCTGGGTGCCCTGTAGTGGCAGACACACCGCTGATTGAGCTGTCCTAGAGACAGAGGCATGGGCCCGCTGGGTGGGAGCTGTGCTGGTGTCGGCAGAGGGGGTCGGGTCTGGTGTGGCCTGTGTCTGGGTGAGGGGAACCGACTGCCCAGAGGTCCCCGATGGTCCGGGCTGGTCATCAGGTTCACTGTCGACAGAGCTGCTATCCTCAGTGTGGGCCTGTTCCGGTGGTGGGATGGACACTTCTGGACCCTCCTGGCTGGTGTGTTGTCATTCGGGTCCTGCATGGGGTAAGAGAGTTTGGTTATTGTTTCTGTGTGTGCAATAGCATGCGTGTTGTGGGTGCCCTTGTCCCCCAGTGCAGGCATTCCCTGGAGGGAGGTGTTGTGAGGGTATTTAGTGGGGGGGAGGGGTTAGTGCAGTGGTCATGCTTAGGTGATGGGTGCCCATGGTTTGTGTTGGCATGCAGGAGTTGGTGTTGGGATGGGTGGGTTGTGCTGGTGAGACATTGTCAGGAAGGATGTGTGCTGGGGGGTTGGGGGTGAGGGTGGGGGTGTGGGTTGGCATGCTGGTGGGGTGTGGGGGATATAGTAGTTGAGATGGGACTTACCAGAGTCCATTCCTCCGGCTACTCCTGCGAGGCCCTGAGGATGCAGGATGGTCAAGACCTCTTGCTCCCACGATGTAAATTCGGGAGGGGTGGGTGGGGGTCCGCCGCCAGTCTTCTGGTCCGCGATGTTGTGCCTGGAGACCATCGATCGGACCTTCCCCCGTAGGTCGTTCCATCTTTTGCGTATGTCCTCCCTATTCCTGGGATGCTGTCCCACCGCGTTGACCCTGTCCACGATCCGCTGCCATAGCTCCGCCTTCCTGGCTATACTGGTGTGCTGCACCTGCGAGCCGAAGAGCTGGGGTTCCACTCTTTGGATTTCCTCCACCATGACCCGGAGTTCTTGGTCCGAAAATCGTGGATGCCTTTGGGGTGCCATGGGGTGGTGTGGGTGAGGTGTGGGGTGGTGTATGTGATGAGGAGTGTGTTGGTGAGTGGTGCTTTGTGCTACTATGTGGTGTGTGTGATGGTGTAGTGTGCCTCAGTGTGTCTTGCTTTGGATTGTCTGCTGTGTCTCTCTCTCCTTCTCTCAGTAATTGGGGTCGCAGGGGTTTGTGGGTGATGTGGGTGGGTGTTTTATAGTTGGTTGATTGTGTGGGAGTGGTGTGTGTATGTGTATCAGGTGTGTGTTTTTCAAATTGTCCAATGTGGCTGTGTTTTGGTGATGTGTGTGTATTCTGACCGCGGCGGTGTGTAGCGCCAATGGAATACCGCGTTTGAATGACCGCCGTGTGGATTCGTGGGTCGTAATGGCATGGGCGTATTTCTGTTGGCGTGACGGTGGAGGTTTGGTCATCTCCAGTTTATCGCTGCCCGCCGATGTGGCGGGCTGCAGTGGAGGACGGATTTTTGGAGGTTTGGCCGTTGTGGGTCAGAATGACCGTGGCGGTTGACCGCGGCCGCGGCGGTGTTATGGCGGTCTTCTGACCGGCGGTAAGGGCATTTTACCGCCGAGGTCAGAATCACCCCCATGATCTCTTGAAGAAAACATATGCGACAAAGCAACATCATAAACTATGGATATCAGCATTAACAATGTAATTCAGCAATAAAGTTTGTCAGTCATTCGTCACTGTCTAAGTCACTCCTAACAGCCTAGCTAACCAAGATTAGCATTAGCATGGGGGTCTTCATGCGAAAACAATTTAGGAAAAACATTAATTTGGAAAAATCTACCTAAGAGTGAATCTCTGTAAAACAGCGCAGTTGGTACCTAGAAGGAAAGGTATAAAATTGTCAGTCACATTTCATAGCTACCTATACAGGATGGATCAGCAACAAGTCAGTCTTCATCTTCAGGTCATCAATAGTCAGCTTCAGATGAGGCTCACAGAGTATGAGCCCAATATCAGCACCTCGGACAGTGTATCCTGATGTCATCAACTTTTTCCTCGCAGTTCTGAAACCTCACCCTTTGTTATGACTTTTTATTAGGGTCTCGTAGACCATCCCACTAATTGCTAATTGGTCAGTTTATCAGAAGTTATGACTCTAACCTATAGTTTTTGTTTACTAAATCTTTGCGTTTGCATATGTCTTGTGTTTCATAAAACTGATTAGTTCTTCCTGCAATGAGAACATCATCGCATACGATTCTTCAGTCAGTGCCTCTATTGTTCAAGTTCTGAGAAAGTACATTTAGCCTACACTAGACATAATTGTATCAAATTGTCTTCATCGTCTCCTGTCCGTTGGTACATTTGCAGAATGTTCTAGCTAAGTGGCCTGAACTCTGAGCAGATCAAGGTCTCTGTCTCCAGTTACCAGTCCTTTGCGAGGCATTCAAAATCTCCATGTTCAGAGCAAGCGAGGCCCAGTGAAACCAGGCCCTTAGTCCGGCTAATCTAAGAATATGAATTAATATAAAACATAGGTTATACACTTCGTTATGAAATATTAGTACATTTTTCTCATATGTTTTTCATTATTTTGCATCTTTTAGTTCTTTTAGTACACATGGTGATTACTCCCCGAGAGCACATTTTTAAACGCATACATTATTTTCCTACAATTATTTTCTCCATGCATTTTTTTCATTAGTAAACACACACATAAGTCGTTAGAAATTTCCTAATTAACATATCTGCTCCATCACTTCCATTCCCAATCACCCTTCACTTAAATTTTTTGTAAATGCTTTACTGTTTTGTTTTATTTTCTGTTACCAATCCTGCTTTGGGGGTGCTGTGCAGCGTGACTAAAAGCCATTGGCAAAGCTAATATGTCACAAAAGCAAGAACAACTGGCTTTACCTATGCTTATTTATATTGGCTCCTCAAAAATACGTTTTACAAAAAGCAAGACAAAAACAAAGCAAGCATTGACACAACCAAAAGGCACACAGCCTTCACCAGACTAATTGTCCTTGCCAATGTGGGTTCTCTCTTGCTCTGTTTCACAACCTGACTTTGGAAAATACGTTTTGATTACTAAAAACGTGTGTGGTGCTCACCACCTGCGACAACGGATGTTTACCTCCTGCTTGTCCTTTGTATCCTAAGGTACTCTGAAACCCGAAAGACTTACTTTATGCTACATAAAACAAATAGAAACAAAATAACAGAAACAAAGCACATTGATAGTTCAGATTATTTCAGAGATACAAATTCTCATTGGAATGAACATCATTGAGATGTTTCCGATTTTTGGTTGTATGTTTTCTGGCATTTATTTTTCACAATACCAATAAACTGTTATGTGAAACTGAGATTTTTATAATAGGTTTCCTTTTTCAATTTAGAAAAAATAAACAAATATGTCATGTAAATTAAATTGTTTAGCCCTGGACTACTATTTCTCCTAACTAAATGGACTGTGGGCATGTTTTGTCATTTTTTTATTTGCATACGTCGTGCCCAAGCAGAGCCAGACAAACATCAAAAGGAAGCTGTGGCTGAGCTGAAAGGGGAACTAAAGGACATCTGTGAAGTGGTCTCCAACTGGCTTAGACGCTTCACCTCTGTGACAGCTGTAAGTGAAATGAGGCCCATCACCACTTGCTGGGATGTGTTTTATTTTCAGTAGGGCTTTCTTCAGCAGCATTGAATGAGCTGGGAAGCTTTTGACTGAATGTGCCTACAACAACACTCATATCCACGCTGGGGGCTCTGAGATAGTGATTTAATGAGCAGTGATACTGTGCGGATGCCCTGCTATGTACGCGGTATATAAGACCCACTGTCTATAAAGCCATAATTAGGTTTTCCTATTAAATTTGAGGAATGCTTCGTTTTATGGATAATTGAGAATCCACACTCTGCTTGCTGCCCTCAAAGCTTCTGGGGCGTATCAGTCAAATCTATGCCCATAGAACTGGAAGTGGAAAAATTAAGAGCCAAGTCTGGCAAAGAAAAATCTTACCATAATGACACATTTACTCCTATGTGGAAAGCTCACTTTTTTTGATTTATTGGGATGTTCAGAGATTAGAATAATTCCAGGGTACTTTTTAACAGTGCAGTATATTATAAATTTGAAACCATAGGTCAGCCTGCTGAGATTATTCTCATGGTTTATCTAATCCCCAGTCAAATGGTTGTAAATTGATGAATGTTTTATTCAAAGGCCTCAAACGATAGCAGGAGATATTTCAGGGCTAGCAAATTCTTCTGCAAAAGTCACAGATGTTCCAGAGAAAGCAACACAGTTTTACACAGAGGAGTCTGCCGAATTGAACATCTTTAGGTCATACATCAGGAAGAGGGTCCTACTAACATGTCGGAAAGGCAGTTTAGTGCTCCACATATTGTATCATCTCTAAGGAGATTGTAGCATCTTCCCCAGCCTGGGTACCCACCAATGACTACGCCACACATGGAGCTGTGCATTATACATCTTTATTGGTCTGCATGTAACCATGAACTCAACATTCTAACCCTGCATCCAATTCACTATGCTCTAACACTTACGTCACAGTTCTACTGAGTCCATCAGGAGCCAAAAGGGTTCTGTCATTGCTAACTCACATGACACTACATTTCCCTCTCTGTTAAATAAAAAATATATTTTTTACAACTATATACACAATTATAGCTCATGAATGAGCCTTCATGGTGCTCTAATCACATATTGTGATTGTGTCTTCAGAGACTGTGGACAGGCAGTAGAAGTGTCCGTGATCAGATTTGGAGCTTTAGGAACAACAGCAGTCAGTGGGTTTTAAATTGTTCATTCAGACCAAGCCTAACAAGTGATGAGTCACATGTCGGAAATGCGAGGAATCTTGTGTAATGGACTTCCAGGACAATGACCTGTCACCAGGTGTCCTTTGTTGGTAACAACATGAAATGGTTCAGCATCAAAGGGAACATCAGATTTTTGTTTTTGAGACTGGCGAACAAGCACTCGATCTCCTTTAGTGACAGTAATGTCCATTGCATGTCGATTCTTAACTTCATAGGCCTTCTTTTTTCTTTTACGATCCAAGTCATTTAGACAGGTTTCTTCCTCAGTGCTTGATCTCCTGTTGGTCTATCGAAGTAATTTAGTCGTCATAGTGCCCCCAAACATCAAGGTTGCAGTGCTTTAACCTGTGGTCCAGTGAGAGGTCGAATGATATGTTTGAAAAGTAGAATTTAAAACAGGCTTAAGGTCAAGCTTTTCCAATACAGCACACGGAACAGCTTTCTTAAAAGTACTCCAGAAACATCTGGCAGGGCCATTGGCTTGTGACCACAGACGTGTGCTCTTGTGATGCTTCACATTGAGATGACTGAGAAAGCCTCTGAATTCTCAACTGTTGAAAGGTGAGTCGTTGTCAGAGTTTGGGATCGAAGGAACACACCATGTCGCGATCATGCCGTCTAATCTTGCGATGACTCTGTCTTGAGTGATATATGAGCGATCTTCTATCAATGGAAAACAAGAGTCATCAGGTGATGTCCATTGTCAAGAGTACTGAAGAAGTCAACGGCAATTCTTTCCCATACAGGTTTTGGCAATTCTGACATGTTTAAGGGGTGTTAAGTGGTTTTGGATGAAAGGCAGTTGCATAGATTACATGCCTTCAACTCTCTCATTGAGATGAGGGAACCAGACTCTGTCTCGGAGAGCTCATTTTGTGGCAATGATTCCACAATGTCCTTCATGGACCACTTGAATTCTCTATTGTTGTAGACTCTCCAAAATAGAAATTCTCAAACCTCTCATGACAATGCCTTCTTGAGTGATGGGCAATTCATCTTTGACATTTTTAAGCTTCTAGTATTCATGGTCACTGGTAAGAGGTCAAGTGTGCTGATTCCAAGGCTGATCTTTAATAATGTCTTTTAGTTGTAACATGTCACTAGCTTTACTCGTGACAGAGACAATCACTTCCAACAAAATGGCCTGTTTTATTTCACTATGAAATTTAAGTAGGCTTCAGCTATCTTGGAACGGATACCAGAGCACTGTAGCGGTACTCTTGAGACATAGTCAGCAGAGTTTTGATCTTTCCCTGGACTGTGCACAATTGTGTAACTGTACTCTTGTAACTGTAGACCCCAACATTCAATGTGGGAAGGCATCTTGGCCTTTGGAATGCGAAAGATGGTCAACAATGATTGTTGATCTGTCATAAGCATGAAAGACTTTCAGTTTAAGAACATGTGGAAATGCTCAGAAGCCCACACTACTGCTAAACTCTTTTTCTCAGGTTGGGAATGAGCGCATTGAGTTTGAAGCAAACCTCTGCTTGCATATGCCACAATATATTGTCAAGCATTTGAGTGTCCGCTGTGCTGTGCAAGAATAAAACCTAACCTGACTGGGCTAGTGTCAACAACAACTTTAATATGAAGTTTTGGATCAGTAGCATGCTCAATAGCATGTCTGATTTTGTTGAAGCTTTACTTGCATTAATAAAACCAATGAAATGAAACATTATTTTTCGTCAACTCTCTCAAAGGAGCAATTATGGTGGAAAAGTTTTGTATATATCTAGAACAGCAGCTGGGCATGCCAAGGAATAATGTAACATGGAAACATCTTGTTGGGGGCTGGCAGCTGACAATGCTTGCACACTAAGTGGATCAGGTATTATGCCCCATCAGAAAAGATATGGCCAAATAATTTTAGCTTTGTCTTATAGAACTCACACTTCCCAGCATTCAAAGTTAAACATGCATCAGCTAATAAATGATGCATTTGTGCACGAGCTTTATCGTGCTCTTTCTGTGTAGCTCAGAAAACCAAGATGTCATCACAGTAATTGAAATACGGGCTGTATGATTCGTCGGATAACATTTTGAAAAAGCTATGCAGTTGATGACACATCCGCCAAAATCTAAATCGCATTATATTCTACGGGATTTAGATTTTGGTAGACAGAATATCCGTCACCATTGAGAGGGTGTAACCTGTCTGCCAGTATCCAAATCAAGCGCTTCGTTTTTTATATCAGAATAGACCAATATGTGTAGAAAACATTGTAATGTACCTGCAGTTCTCCTTGAGTTTCAACTGATGATATTCTTTATTTAAATCAAAATGAGAGAAGACTTTTGCACCATTCAATTGTGTTATCATGTCAGCAGTGTGCGAACCTGAATGTCGCTCTCTTTCAATTGCTTTGTTCGCTTGATGCATATCCACACAGATGAGTACAGCTCCTTCACTGTCCTTTTTGGTCACTATCACTATGGGAGAAACATATGGTGTTGGACCGATATATAACGCTCAATTATATCATGTTTAAGTAATGACTCAAATTCTTTTTCAACAAATCCTTGTAAATGAAATACAATTTGTCTGTGTCTTTGAGCAACAGGACAGATATCCCCATTTATGTGTAATTGTCCTATCATAGTCTTAAGTTTTCTTAACCCATGAAACAACAAGGGGAACAAAATTACTATTTTGTGATAAGCATTCATGTTATAGTTCACTGAGATCAGTCCCATATCAGCAGCTGTGCTACAACTGAGTAAACAGGCACTTGACGCCATACCTTGATGTACATAAATGCATGCTTGTACTTTTGTTTTTTTGTGTTTCATCACTGCTACAAATTAACCTTGATTTTTTAATGGTGTCAATGTAGGCAATGTATATACTTTAGTTTTTAATGCCGCCAGTCGTGCCGATGGAGATAGTTCATCATATTTCATTGCAGGCATGTTTATTGAAGCACCACTGTGGATCATGAAAGGTATTGAACGACCGTTTAATTTCAGTGTAATCTTCGGAAAATGTTTGAATGACTTTGATGCTTCTTCATATAAACCTTTTTTTGACTGGTATTTTTCTTCACATGCGGCTACTCCAACATGCACATATTTTTCTGAGGTGATCATCGACATTGCACAATCATATTCTTCACTTTCACTTGATATCGATACTGACACATTTTTTGATGATGAATTAGGTGATGATCGACTTCGTTTTATGTGAATTTGATTCAGCTGGTGCTGTTGCTTGTCCTTGTGGGCATGCGTCGTACGTCGCTTCTGGAATATTTGGTTGATCATTTTGTCTTCTCACCGTGACACATGTACTTTTTTCTTTGCACTGCAGACCGTTACAAAATGGTTCTCCTTCCCACAGCCCTTGAATATCTGTCCAATGACAGGACATTTATCTTTTAGTGCAGCCTTGTGCTTCTGCCTGCTTTTCGTGTTCCTGAGTGACTCACTTTGGGCACCTCCGGTCTCCATGTCAGCAGCGTGTTGAGCGGCATGCTCTTCAGCTTTGGCGGCCATGAGAACTCATTCCAAACTAAGAGTTTCTCTCAATGTTCATTGTCTGAATAAATCTGACAGGGACCCATCAATAACTTTGAGATTAATTGCTTCCTCATCATTAAATTCATGGGACTTACAGTATTTGATGAGCGTATTGAGTCTCTCAACAAATTTGTCTATGGTTCTCCAACTCTTTGTCGTTCCTGTCTAAAAATGTACCTTTCGTAATCTATAGTCAGCAATGAATTGAACTTGAGATTCAAGACTTCTTTGAATCAACAGTATGTAACTTTGTCGGCTCTGGGCATTCTTTTTATGACTTCTTTTGCACCCTCATCAGCAAGATTCTTAAGGTATTTGATAATCTTCTTGTTATCTGTTTCTTCTACCACATTAATTAAATCAGCAAATGTCTCTATCGAAGCAGTCCATCTGTGGCCAATATTCTGCTTTTTGGTGGTATTGAATGGAGGTGTTGGTTTCAGAAAGGCAGCAGCATTATAACAAACTATGGGATTGGCTGACACTGAGAATGGAGTTCTTTCTGATACTGTCTGCTGTCCACTAGGACCTGATCCATTCACCCCATCTTTATGGCCCTGTGATTTGCGGCCTCTGGGTCTTCTTGGACAGTCTGTGGAACTGTGACCTCTCTCTTGAACTCCAATTGAACCCTTCACTTTTCTGGAGAACTCTGGAGTTGTTCTAAGCCGCCACCCAGCAGCTTTGGTGGTGTGTCGCTTCAAGTATTAGACAGCTCAGTAAGCACGACCCCTGTGCTTTTTCTTGTATCTCTTAGCCCACCGCTGAGGTCGTAGAGCACTTCTTAAAGAGGCTCTTGTAAATGCAACAATAGTATACCTTTTTATCAATTATCCTGTTAGCTAATGCTTTTGTTTGTTCTACTCACACCTGACTATGGAAGTTTTCAGCGCTGCTTTTCTGTATCAGTTTGTGTCTGCCTCTAGCATTATCACTTCATCTGATGTATTACTTTAGATTGCATAGTAGCGCAGTACCTCTCTTTATGGATTTACCAGTACGTTCTTGGCCAACTATGTGTAGATGTCTCAGTGAAGCTTTCTTTATCTTCAAATGCTTCATGCCAACTGGAGTTGCTCTTTCACTCCAAATACACCAAATGTTGATTCTGCAATTTGACAGAGGTACAGGTGGCACACACAAGCAGTTTGCTTGGATCATTGCAAACTCTCTGGAAGACCACTGTTGATCTTCGGGTTACCTATCCCCTATCTCATCACCAGTTGTAGTGTCTTCCCTAGCTTGGGAACCCACCAATGACTACACCACACACGGAGCTACGTATTACATGTCTTTATTTGTCTGCGTGCAACCACAATCTCAACATTCTAAACCCGCATTCACTTCACTATGTACTTACACTTATGTCACAGTTCTACGGAGTCCATCAGAAGCCAAAAGGGTTCAGTCATTGCTAACTCACACAACACTACAGAGTTGCCAATTCCAAATGCAATTTTTAGCATATACACAGTGGAAAAAACAATTTGGGCTGGGATGAGACGATGTATATCCATTCACGGAGAGTGCGCAAATGGAAAATATGATTTTTTAAGTTGTGAAGCCAAGAAAGCAAGAATGAACTTGAGTTAGCAATACCAACTATAATTACTATTGTCTACCAGAAAGTATGAATACTCTGAAGACCACTTCAGTTATACATCTCTGGGTCCAAAATGTTTCTAAATGTCTTTAGTACGTCCTTCTTAACATTTGGGAGTTGGTGAAACAGTCAATTCCATTTCTCTTTTTTTCTCTAAGGGTCATTCTTTAATGGCATTGTATCCATTTTTAGATGTCATCAAATACATTAAACCAGCAAAAATGCATTTGTCTTGCTCAAGAGTGGTAATGTATTTTACCAGGTTTTATACTAGTTCTGACTCCCTGGTAAGCTTCTTGAGTGTAAGTAAGCCAATGTGGTTCTAGGTTTTCTCAAGTTTAACCATATTACACTTTGGTGAATTACCAAAACCAATGCAAGTATGAAAAAAATGACTGAACTCATAAAAAACTTCTTTTAAAGTCAAATGAGGGGAGATTTTAGTTTAAAGGCTCCTGTCCATTTCATATTTATCAGGCTGTTTGACTACAATTTGAGATGAAGATCATTGTGAACATTTTTCAAAGTTAAGTCCGAGACAATGACTATTATTCCCAGTACTAATATATCCCCATCCGTATAATGAGCACATGAGATTACTGTCATTACGTTTAGATTACAATGTGGGTCATGTTTGAAATTTGTATGATTCATGGTAGTTATCTGTCTTTGATCGTCGTTCAGGAGGCAGAAGAACTTAGTTTGTGCTAGTGTTTTAGGTATAATTTGTTAGTAGTGAGAATGAAGCAGATTTTGGAGAGAGTGATGCCTTGCAAATCGTGAATCTGGCCATCTGGGATTGTTCATTGTAGTTTCTAGGGGTTTTGATTCTCACTCATAGATTTGGCTGAACAAATATTGCACAGTTTAGTATTAATGGCGAAACATATAGGGCCAAGAGCTTAATTTGTAAATATATATGTGTGTGTGTGTGATGGCCTTCCAACACGACATTTTCACACAGATCATGTCCCTGGGAAACAGAGTGCAAGCTCTTTGTGATTTTTGTCACACCATTGATCACACTCGCCCATTTAGCTCTCACTCTGAAACTGTATCAGTCATGCCTGGAAATGGTTTTCTTCAGACCTCGCCAATCCCCCTTTCCCCCTCAATGGTCAGCCCACACCCAACCTGGTAATTCATTCATAGCCACTGATCCCTGCTCCAGTGGTTAATAACTTTCGTTCTCACAGGCATGTTGGTCTGAAGAGCAACACAGTTGGGGGCCATGAGTCTAGGGATCGCTTGCAACTTCCCCCTGAATGTACACCATATGTTATTATGCTTGAAGGTGTCCCTCCTCTGAGCACGGGCATGCACGAAGACTGGCAGGGCTGAGAAAATAAAGCTGCTCATTGGTGCACAGTAAATTCAGGTTGGCCATCTGACCTAGGGGATTAAATTCTTATAGTTAGGAGGGTTAGGAGGGTTGACTGGTTGGGCTACTCTTCTATATCTTTTAGGGGAGATTGTGCTGTGGTAAACTTTAGGAACCCCCGACTGGCAAGAAAACTACTCGCAGACTGGTACACCTCACGAGTAGGAGGGGCAGGATTTGCACCCTCGAAGAAGACTTCTTTTATCAGCCCTCATCCCTGCCATTGTTGACCAAGAATATGCCTGGTTCAGGCCCTTTCTCGGTTGCTCAGTCCATTAATCCCTTTGCCCATGAAAAACTTTTGCTGCCATTTCATCCATGTTGGATGTAGAATGATTGGCTGTATCTGAGGATGCTCCTTCATGTTCTCTCTGAACATCTTTTGATGCTGGCTGTAAGCTTCGAAGGGAAGAGACATTGATCAATTCCACTACCATAGATGACACTGGCAGATCAGATAGTCTTCTCCTCGTGTCTTGGAATATAGTGGGAATTAGCAAGAAGCTGGGTAAAGAGGACTGGTTAGAACTAATTAACCGAAGGGGGAATTAGCGCCTCTTATCTCCATTAGAAAAAGCAATTTCAAAGTTGAAAAGCTGTTCTGTACCTCCCTGCTGTCAAGTTTTGTGCTTGCTATTCCCTGGGATTTGGATGTGTTATTAATTAATTTCTATTTTTTTTTTTTTTTTACAAATCATCCTGTTGTCTTGATAAGTGATCTGGGTAAATGTTTAACTAAACATTGCGAGTGACACCCAGATAAGCCATTTGAATCTGCACTGAATTAGGTGATAATTAAACACAGTCTACTTTTCAGTTCAGATTTCTTTAAGGAAGATGATTTCATTCCATTAACTTATACAGGGAAGGGATCTAAAATAGATTTAATTTTGTTTCCCCCTTACATAGTCCCATATTTTCAGGACTCTTACATTTCTTCCCCTACCCACAGTGATCACAATCCCATTGCTGTTAGATTAAAATGTCCAATGCCCAATCCTCGAATGTGTAGTCCTGTTCCTGAACTTCAGTTCTCTCAAAACTATGGTTTTCATCTCAAATGGGCAAATGTTGATCACAAAAACTTTTTCAGAGTCTGATATTACAAAATCAAGAAGTAGTGATGTGCTGTTTATCTGAGGAGGCAATGGTTGGGGAAGTTCTAGAAAGCTTTGAAGGTCTTGTCAACATGCTTGCTAGGAAAAAACAAACTGAACATCCCCTATTTAAATGGTCTAACACTGCTTGCACTGCTGCTCTAAAACAATTTAAAAAGGTATCAAAAAAGGTCTCCCTGCAATGTCAAGGAGGTCACACATTTCAGGTCTGTCTATTCAACTGCTTTAGAAAAGAGAAAACAGGAGGTTAGGAGGTGGGCATGAGAGAACTTGCAAGCTGCGTCTACACTTCGGGATGCCAGGGCTTTTTGGGAAGTGATAAACAGTCCCTTTTTCACTGATGAAAATCAATTCAGAATCGACTTTCATATTCCTGCAGAGTAGTGGGTCTGTCACTTCTCTAAAATCTTTGGTCAGGATCTTCCTTCTCATGTTCATGGCAAAGTTAGGTCTCCCTCTTATACTGAAACCCTAGCCCTGAGTAACTCTATTCAAGTCAGTGCAGTAACCAAAGCTATATTAAGGTCTCCGGCAGGAAAGGCGCAAGGACCAGATGGAGTGTCAATTGGTGTTTTTAGATAGAATCCAATTTTCTGGGCACCCCTTTTAGCAAATGTTTTTCGGGTGCTATCCCTAATTCCTGCAAGAGGGCCATTACTGTCCCAATTTTTTAAAAAGAGGATGGAAATAGTCCAACTTGTTACCAACCAATGTCCCTCCTTGACTCCTCCGTAAAAAATCCTAGGGACGTAATCCTGCAAAAATTGGAAGACTGAGCTGTAGAGAATAATTATTTCTCAGAAGTGCAATTTGGTTTTCTCCCAGGGGTTGGGTCAGTAGAGCAAATCCTGAACTTGCTTTTACTGTCTGGAAAAAATACTCAAGCTAGGGGTAGAGCCCTTCACAGGGCCTTTAAAGTCCTCTCCAGCGCACTAGACATAGTTGACAGAGGCAAGTTATGGGTTTTGATAGGCAAAGCAGGGATCAAGGTAGCCCTGACTGACCTTTTGAAACATCTGCACTGTGGTACAATGATCCAACTCCGATTTGGCACCAATGGAGAGTGGACAGTGTACCCCTGCTTTCCAGCAGAGGAGTCAGACAGGGTTGTATTCTGGCACCCTTTTTATTCATTTCTTGAATCAACACCCTTGAGGTCGAACTGATGGCCAGAAGCAAGGATCTCCCCATGGTTGGGCATTGTCCAGTCCTTCTTTTGCTTTATGCGAATGACACAGTTTTAATCACCCATTCCGCAAATGGACTGCAGTTGCTTTTGGATTCTTTTAATGATTTTCATGGAGTGTTAATTTTGAGAATTAATGATCTCAGGATTTTGTTGTTGGATGTCCCGAGTTGGGGCATGCTCCTGAGCCAGAGAACTTGGAAATTTGCAGGGGCAATAGAAGCCAATTTTACATTTTCCAAGAACTTAGGCCACAAGCCCATTAATGAACTAATGACTCACTATAAGAGCAAACGCATTGCTTTGGTAACTTACGGGGCCAGAGTTTGGGGCTTCACTTCATCTGGAAGCTTGCAATTGATCAACAACAGATTTATGTGCAGATTGCTGGCTTGCTATAAGAGTACCGCTAGCTTTAATGCTCTCCCTTTTTTTCAGGACATAATTAGGGCAGCATCGCTGCTTCCTGTGGTCAAGATCTAGCACTCGCTCCACACTACATTTAACAGAGTGGTGGTTGAAGGCTGTTTAAGACAAGACCGCTAGGATCCATCCCCTGGTTAGCCTACGTCAAGAGTACCTTTTCTGACCTAGGCCTGTCAAATTTGTTTTCCTCATCTAATGCAACTGACAATAGCTCAACAAATATGGTTCAGAACTCTTTTTAGCAACATGGAGACCAGGCCGGACTCTCTAAATGCTTACTTATGAGTTCGGTCTGTCGCTATTTAGAGATAAAACATACTGAAGAGATGGAAACATATTTATTGTGTACCTTGAATTGCAAAAATAGATTTTATTTAACTCCTTTTAGACTAAGTACTCTGCACTTTTTGGTAGCTTATCCTCAGCAGGGTCCTCAGTTCTCTGCCCTCTTCATTGCCCATTCGATAACATCTCAAAACAAACGTTTGTTCATTTTATGCTTTTTTGTGGTCTTTACACCCATCCTAGAATGCAATTTTTATGCTCATTACTGCGTTCATATGGTCTCAGATCACAGTTTGCATGCCTGAAAAGTTTACAGCTTTTAGATTCGGAGTACTGTTGTCTAGCAGTTATAAGTAATTTTCAACAATCACTTAGAATTACAAAAGAGGAGAATGTCAAGATTTCCTGCAAAAATTGAATTTTAGGCCACCTCCT
This sequence comes from Pleurodeles waltl, assembly GCF_031143425.1. NCBI lineage: Eukaryota > Metazoa > Chordata > Amphibia > Caudata > Salamandridae > Pleurodeles > Pleurodeles waltl. Next base: position 612,291,946 of record NC_090444.1, on the reverse strand, counting down.
CTGCCCTTGTTGTAACTAGCTTTTAAAGAATTGGTTAAATTGTGCTTTGTATTATCCATTACAACCTGATCAGTTTCAAGGGTCATAAGAATGTATTATGTCTTTTGAGAAACTTATGTATTACTTTTCTGTGATCGTACACTGTTTATGTGCTTGTATGCACTTCTGTTCTTTGAGGAGGTTTGATTCTTTTTATGTCTCTTTTTATGGCTTTCAGCCAAATAAATGTGTTTGAAGTATTTGACTGAGAGAGAGAGAGAGGGTTTATGTGTGTCTGTGTGTGTGTGTGTGTGTGTGAGTAGGGTTCCTGAATATCAAGTTTGCCTAGTTTTATTTTGACCAAATGCCTCTTCCCTTCAGCACCCTACACTTCCTGTCCCATTATCTCACTCTTTAGGTCTATTTCATCTCTGCTTTCATACATTTTACTTTCGCCTTTCCCTTTTTCTCCCTTTTCTTCTCTATTCTTTCTTGCTTTGAGTCAAAGTGTGATGAAGAAAAACAAGCAGCAGTCATCAAAAATCAGTACACTTGTCCATCACCAACATCCATTGGCACATAGTACGAACCTCTATGGATCAGGTTTGGGGAATTCTAGCAGTCAACGGTAATTAAATATTCAGCTATAGATTACCACACAGCATATTTTTTCCTGTCAAAGCATCTAATCTACAGAAATGTTCAACTTCTTATATTCCATATGCAATTTATGATAGTGTACATTTCCTTTAGAACTCAAAAGCATAAGAATGTCTACAAGCATAACTGTGACTTGTAAAACTCCTCATGCATAACAGCAAGCAAATGTGCATTTACACAATCAACTTTTCTGTTTCTCCTTAGGGAAATTATATTTTACTATGAATAAAACCCTTCTTTGATACACTGCTTAGTTTTGTGGGTGCTACTTTTAGTCACATCCTGAAAACCCACTCATTCCTGACATTGACGGGGTAAATTTGCACCTGTTTCCTGGAGGAATGAAAACAAATGGTGAATACTCACAAACCTATATGTTTGTGAATGTTCACTAGCTTATACTGTCATGCCGCGGGCCCTGACTCTGGGCAGGATGTGACCTGGCTTGCCATTGCGGTACCCTGTGCGGTGCTCCATTTCTCTTCCCGGAAACGTCGCTGGTTAACATCGCAGCCCGCTGTGGCCATTCTGGCGTTGCGAAAGAATTCCGCAATGCCTGTTTTGAATCTATGTCAGGAGGCTGCAAGGCCTGTAGTGCATTAAATTAACACTGTGGCTCCAATCAAAGTCTATACAGTTGGTTTTTTTGCCTTTCTCTTGGACCCATGTTCTGATCTTTCCTTCTTCCTTTCTTGTTCCCAGAATGTATAGGGAACAGTCTTCATACTCATCTTTCCAACATTGGGGCCTCTCACTTGTTTCCTATTGCTCTTTCCTTATCCAAGATTGACGCCTTTACTTCAACTCCCTTTGTGTCACTTCCTTTCTATGAGTAAATAAGGGGCTGAGCTTTTCATTTTCTTGTGTTGCAATCTTCTTCACTTCCGTCTGAAGTGTCCTCGCTCCGTTGGTGCATCTAGATCCTGCCTGGTGCATCTACGTTCCTGTTGGCATGTCCTTCTTGGATTCTCTTGAACTTCCTGATTTACTCTGTTCCCGCCTTGGCCCATCTTGTTGTTTTCTCTTGGCTCCTCCTTGATCTCCTACTGTGTATTCTCCTTTTCTTGGGAGTTGCAATCTGTGTTAAGAGTTTTCTATTTGTTTTTTTTTCCTCTTGGGACTGCTTCTGGAGGCCACAGTTGGCTATGATGTCCCTTCATCAGAAGCACTGTGGCTACCGAAAAGGGTTACCCTTACGTTGGACAGACCAGTGTAGGAAAGTCCCCTCTTTCTGGCATCGCTATCCCCACTTTTTTGCCTGATGTCAGTGTGCTCAGACTGTTTTCACTGGGATCCTGCTAACAATGATTCCAGTGATTGTGCTCTTTCCTCCAAATTTAACTGCTTTGGTACTTCTTACACCCCACAATTGGCATACTGGTGTACCCCTGTAAGTCTCTAGTACATGGTACTTAGGTACCCAGGGCATTGGTACACCAGGTGTCCCACATGGGCTGCAGCATGTATTATGACACCCATAGGAGCCCATGCAATCTGTCTGCAGGCCTGCCACTTGCAGGCTGCGTGGAAAGGTGCATGCACCCTTTCACTGCTTGTCACTTCACCAGGTCACTGTAAGTCACCTCTATGGTAGGCCCTTCCAGCACAAAGGGTAGGGTGCAAGTCCCTGTGGGTATGGGTACCCCTGCATAAGCAGAGGTTCCCCTATGAACTCCAGTTCCAATTCCCTGGACTTTGTAAGTGCGGGGAAGACATTTTAGCTATGTACCGGCTAATGTTCACTACCTGTGGTCCAGCTACATAATGGTAACTCCGAACCTAGGCATGTTTGGTATCAAACATGTCAGAATCATACCCCAATAATGATGCCAGCATTGGTGGTGTTATTCCATGCACTCTGGGGGCTACTTAGATGACCCCAAGTACTGTTCCTACCAGTCTTTCATGGTCTGCGACCAGCCCACGCTGCTCCAGCCCCTCAGACAGGATTCTGCCCTCCTGCTGCTTGACCAGCTGAAGCAGGGCAAGGCAGAACAAATGATTTCCTGTGGGAGAGGGGATGCAACCTCCTCTCCCCCACAGACAGGATTCTGCCTTCCTGTTGCTTGGCCAGCTCAAGCAGGGGAAGGCAGAACAAAGGATTTCCTGTGGCAGAAGGGATGCAACCTCCTCTCCCTTGGAAATAGGTGTTACTGTGCTGGGGAGGGGTAGCCTCCCCACGCCACTGGTTTGCTTCGAGGGGCACATTTGGTGCCCTCCTTGCACAATCTGGTTTGCACCAGTCTGGAGATCCCTGGTATGCGCTCTGGAGTGAAACTGCGTAAAAGAAAGGGGAGTACCACTCCCCTGTCCATCACCACCCCAGGGGTGTCGCCCAGAGCTCCTCCAGGTGGCCACTTGATTCGCCATCTTGGAAGCAGGATATGAAGATGACCCTGGAAGCATCTGACAGGTCAGGCTAGGGAGGTGATTCACTGACCCCCTCTGATAGGTGGTCACCTCAGGTAGTGACCAAGCCCCTTTTTGGGCTATTTGGGACTCCCTTAAGGGTGAGTCCCCAGATTCGCCATGCAAAACTCCACCAAGACCTCTCTGCAACAACATCTTCTGCTCCTGGCCACCGGAACGTCTGCTGGACTTCACAAGAACCAAACAAGACTGCAACACCGAGATGACCTTTCCTTGCAACATTGTTTCCGCTGCTCCTGTCACCAACCTGCAACATTTCCATGGCTGTGCATCCCCTGTGGTTGGCAAGACTTTAGCTGCACCAAAGAATCAAAAAGGAATCTCTCTTGCAGTGAAGGAGTCACTCGCCTGCATCCAAAGGCACCTAAGGCAACAACGTCAGGCTGATTGGACCTGCTGTCCTCTGGCCATGCGAAGATTCCACAATTCTTGTGGTTCTGAGGTGTCCACTCAGTCCTCTCTGCCTTCTGTCCAACCTGGGAGATAGTGAGCCCTTGCCCCTTCCTCCAAGACAGATCCCCTGAGCACTGCGACTGTTGCAGCAACCAAGGCTTGTTGACTCCTGCTCTGAGGGGTCTTCAGGCTCAGAGTAACCCTGCCCCCCAGTGCTCTAACTCTGCAAGGAGAGTCTCCTCTATGCTGCCCCAGCGCCGTGGGACTCCTCGTCAGGTGTGTTGACTGTGCCTCACTGCGACTTACTGTGCCTGCTGCCAGTGAGTTGCTTGTGGGGGTCGGACTACTTTTGCTGGCTCTCCTGTCTTCTGAAAGTCAGCCCGGATTCCCATCCAAGGGTCGAGTCCCCAGGACCTTGCTGGTCCTCTTCAGCTCTGCAAATCTCCAACAGCTCCAGTTGCACTTGCTTGTACTTGTTGGTTGTCCTCCTGACCACAGACCCATCTGCAATCCGACGACTGACGAGGGACAGCTCCTAGATGACTTCAGGGACTCCTCCACAGCTCCTGGACCCTGCAGCTGGATTTCATCCATCACCGTCGACCTGGATCTTCACCCACAGGAGGGTGGGCATTGCCTCCTGCTTCACCTAGACATTCCTGCGTGGACTGAACTCTGTCCCCTTCTTTTGCAGGTCTTCTTTATCCAGAATCCACTGTTGGGTTCCACCGGCCTGGTCCTGCATTTGCAATATTCCATTTACAAGTCCCCATGTTAGCCTATGTGACGACCAGGAAACTTACCTCTCCTCACCTGGTCGCTGGGGGTCTTCTAGATACTTACCTCTTGGGATTCCACCATCTCCCAGCTCTTGGATAACTACTCCATATGCTCTGGTGGGGGACCCATTCCTCTTTGGCCCCCCTATAGGGCCCTTGCTATTTTATGCTATTTCCCAATACTTACTTGTTTATGTTTTGTATGTACTTACCTCCAGAAGGGGGTTTGCCTATAGTAATATAGTTTGGTGCTCCTGTGAAAAAGTAAATTTATGTTTGCAACATTGTGTGGTTCCTTTCATGTGTGATAAATTACTGTGGGACTACTGTTGTATTGCAAGTGCTTCACACTCCTCTTAGATAAGTCTTGGCTGCTCGCCACAGCTACCAATATCTGGCTAGCTGGACATTGTAACACTATCTAATAAGGATTGCCTGGACCCAGTATGAGGTGTAACACCATAGGTGTCCACCACACACTGGGCTAGTCTCCTACAACCAGAACCTACATGAACTGACGCTGGGAATCTTTTATTTTAAAATCTTTTTAATTGAAGTTTATAGTGTATTGAAATCCAACAACAAGGAAGAAACCATACAATTACATCCGCATCACTGTTATGGCAGTTTTGAGTAAGAGAGAAAGTCAAGGGGTATGGGGGTGGGTATTTGGGGGACATTATGACCAAATGATAGTGGTCACAGAGCAAGTATTCAACTGTAATATACTTTATATCACAAGGGCATCGATAAACATGAAAACATCTTATACAATTTGTAAAGCGAAGACTCTTTGATAGTGTGTACAACCAGAGTACGTCAGCAGAGAGGTACATGTTCAACATGTCTCATGCATATGAGAGACCATGTGTGGATTAGTGTGAATACAGTTATATAAGCATTGTGACCAGAACGCATCCGCCCGCCTCATTCTGGACAACCCACGCTGTGACCACATCTCACTCCATCTCGGAGACCTAAACTGGCTACCAGAATCAAAGAGGATCACCTTCAAAATCCTCATCCACGCACACAAGGCCCTCCACAACACAGGTCCCACCTACCTCAACGACAGACTCACCTTTCACACCCCCACCCGCAACCTTCGCTCCGCCAACCACGCCCTCGCCTATGTTCCTCGCATCTGCTGCACGACCGCCGGAGGAAGATCATTCTCCCACCTTGCTGCAAAGGCCTGGAACTCCCTACCACTCCACCTCCGCCTGACCGATGACCTTCTATCTTTCAGGAAACACCTCAAGACTTGGCTTTTCGACCAGTAGCTCACCCCCCCAGCGCCTTGAGACCTACCGGGTGAGTAGTGCGCTTTACAAATCCCTGATTGATTGATTGATTGACCATGGAGCCAAAAGGTGAGTTGGGCTATTTTGCGGGCAGCGCCCTTTTGCGGACAGTGTTCCTTGAGGTAATGCAGCAGAACGAGAAGACTGGCTTGGCGGGCCTGCAAGCAGTTGCAGATTAGATGTGTCTCTAGGGGCAGCAGGGAACCTATCACGTACGGATGAGGGTATATTATTATGATTTGTTCATGGAGGTCGAAGGTCGTTTTTAGCTTCTATTTTGATTATGAAAATGTCCCATATATCGCTACCCCCAGTGCTAGACCCCTGCACATCAGCACCCGCAGTACTTCTGCTTCAGCTCCTGACAACTGTAGCAGTGTGTGTAGCCATCTGGTAGTGTCTGGGACTGAAGGTACCTTCCAATGCATGGCAATAAGGCGCTTAAAGGTGATAAACGCCATGTCTATAAATCTATGGAGGTGTTTGTCCCCTCGGTTTCTGTGACGTAATCCCAGTAAACAGGATTCAGGTGTGGGTGTTAGAGTGTGGTCTGTTATGTCAGCAGTGGTCTCTGTCACCTGATGCCAGGCCGCTGCATTTAATGCAGGAAGGGGATAAATATGCTTGATGCAAGTAGTTGAACTGTGTGAAAGGGAGCCTAGGGTTGCGTGGCTTGTAAGTATGCCCCTAGGTATGCAACTATCTTTATGAATCAGGCTTATTAGACGACAAAATAAAGCTTTTCCTCTCTATTTCTAATGGAACGAGTTAAGCAGCCAGATCGTATTACATCTTTATTATCTACTGGGAAAATGTGTCCAAACGTATTTTGTATTAATTTACTGTTTAAGTAATAATAAATCTAGAAGTTTGTTTACATCTAACGTAATTCCACACGTTTGAAAAGTAGTGTACATCGGGTTAGGTGTAGCATTGTCTTACTAATAGGGAATGTAGCGGTCAGATTCTGCCCTGGTGTAAAGGTTTAGGGAGTATGGTGTGAAGCAGAACACTTCACTCTCTCTACTGTGCCCATTGTCAAACATGAAAATGCTATAAGGACTGCAAAAAGCATAGAGTATTGCAAAAAGGACAATTTCAAAAGAAACATCCTATTTTATTTATCAGCAAAGCAGTTGTTAGCTTTGTTTTCGGTACTGGGATGTGGTAGTGGAGTTGTATTCATTTCCACGTTGAGAATGAAAACCGGATTTCAAACAAGTTTTTTTTTCCTTGAGCCCGTTTGGTAATTGGAGTTACAACTGTCCACCGGAGTTAGAAACAAGTCTTGGTGCATCACAAGTGTAGCCTGGTAGGAATGGACTGGTTCTATTTGACAGGGTCAACTTAAACTGACTGTATCTTTTTTGCCCAATCGATAATTACTCGTGATGTTCTGCTACGGCACAGTTAGGCTGGGCACAAAGACTGCCTTGTACACGTATTAGTTTGCCTGATGTGTTTTATTATTTCATTTTTAATTCGATTTTGTGTTACAAAATATCATCAGAGACGCTGTGCAATCAGCTCTGAACATCTGTGCCTGATTGTATGGCTGGGCGCAGTCCTGGTCTGTTAGCGCATGCACCTTTCTTGTGTGCGCCCATTGCAGAGCAGGAGTGTGTCCCATTACAAAAATAATGCTCTCTCCTTAAAGGACGTAATGAAATACTGATAACGCGTCCAGCCCTTATAAATTACCTGTACCTGGACACGCTGGAGGTCGGTGAACCTTTTAGCCGAGTTGGGCTCTCCTCATCCTCGAATAGTCGGGTCACTTAAATCAATAATCAATAACTATCGTATCCGATAGTCAATACTCAATTAATAGATTGAAATAACACATTAGGAATCAATAACACTTGGTATTTCGACGCACCATGACCTTTCAGTCATGAATAACCACACCGGTTTATTAAAAGTTAATGAGTTTATTTCCCTATATTAACAAAGCTAGCACAATGTATATGAGTCTCAAGACCAAATGAAATATGTATACGAACATTACTAGCTGTCCATAACGGCGGAAGAAACGCAATCTACGCAAAATCTGAATAATAATGCATTCAGTTATAGCAATACAAATCAGTAATATAAGCAACTGAATTTGACTAATTTCATACATCGGTCACCACAACAAGATTTCAATTTAGCATGGTGCATCAGATAAAATCCCTCAACTAACCTCTAATTAGCATTGGCATGTGGGGTTTCATGCAAAACGAATTTAGTCAACACAAATTTGGAAAACTTCTAGCTTGGGCCATATAAAAATAGCAGTTGGTACCTAAAAGGAAAAACACAATGCATAATACAATTATCCTTTCATAATTACCAATTACAATCAGCAATCAAGAAAGTCTTCATCCCTCAGGTACCGGTTCGATCAGCATGTGGCAGAATTTCAAAGGGGCAGAGTTAAGGACAAGTTTCCTTGCAGCAGCAAGGAGAATAGGGCAAAGTTACTGCATGGGAAAGATGGGGCAATTTAAAGTTAAAGTCTCTAGGGTGAGAATTCTTAAAGTCTCTTTCTCTGTGATAGAGAAAAGGGCATCAAGATGTCGTCTAAGATGGCGCCTGGCATTTGGCTTCAAAGATGGCATCAAGGAAAATGGCTGACTTCTCTATGTCCAGTGGGTTTAAGTAAGAAACATTCCAAATTCTGCAGGGTCTTCCATTGGAGGGTTCATAGGGTGGCTTCAATTTGACCAATAGAAAATGTCTTTCTCCTAGTACTCATTTATGCATACATTGTCCTTGGAGCCTTGGAACACAAATTTCAACATAGTTTGCCAATTTTCGATATCAGTACCTGCAAAGACTGACCTTGCTTCAAAGGGGATGAAAGTTGCCTAGTACGAACCTTGAAGATAAGTATGTTAGTCATCCCTACTGGAAAAATACAACTTTAAAGTAAAATATTCATTTTATTAGTTCAAGGAAAAGTCACGCAGTTAGAATTTGAGGCCAGGCAACAAGGCCAAAGCCTCTACTAAATTTAAGCTAAGCACACACAGTTTCAATAAGAAAATCATGGCACACATTTGCAATTATGACGGATTAGTACAATTTTCAATTCTTCATGATTAATAAAGCTCATTTATAATATTGGCGAACTACTCCGAGGGCACAATTTCCCTCGTATATTATTTTCTTTACTAAAATCACACTACATTATACGATTTTGGTTATATGATATATGAATATATGTGGGCCCTTCTTTTTCTGCGTCATCAATCCCTCCTCTGATGACTAATTATGTCATACATCAAATCTTCCCACAAATTTTATTCCATTAAAATTCTGTTTAAGTAATTTGGCACTTCAGTCAATTCCCTCTTTCTTTTGGTTCCCTTTGATTGTTCTCTGTATATTTCTACCAATTTGTTTTCTATTTTCTCTTCTTTTCTCCTTTTGTTTCTTGTTTTCAATATTTGAATAGCCTTCCATATTCCCCAAATTCCTAACAAACAAATTAATATTATTAATATTCCTTTTACTATTTTCAGTAACAATCCGTTCCAAACATTGCTGAGCCAATTTCCCACTGAAGCAAATCCTTTTCCAACCTTCTCCCATACTCCTGGTTCTTTCAATTCCTTCAAATCTGTACTTTCGTTAGTTACATTTGTAAGCATCTTTCTAATTTGCCCACTGCTGTCCGGTATATAAGTACAACAGTGACGTGTACCAAGCATTTTGCAAACGCCACCATCCTTTGCTAAAAGAATGTCTAAGTCAAGCCGATTTTGAAGAGTCATAGCTCTTTCTGCAGCAAGTTCAGCATCCATCAGGATTATAGCTCCTGAGAATTTTGTCAGCATGTTATCCACAATAGTAGACAACTTTCGTATTTTAATTGAATTCAATACAACTCCCACTGAAGGAATCAAGACTCCAAATATATCTCCTACCACACCAGAAGCTGTCTCCCTCTTCTGAACATGATGTGATTCAGACAGCTTTGGAAATTTCTTTAAGTCGTCCAGTTGATAAACCTTTGGGAATATTATTCCCAAATAACATCTCCCATACCATCCTTTAGGAAGACGATAATAGGCGTTAAGTCCACAAATGTAATATACCCCTGGAATAACTGGGTCTTGTCCATTCAGCACGAACGTCCATTTAGGTTGAAACAAAAACGTATGTTTACATTCACTCGTTCCCACAAAGACTGTGTCATAATATGATTTATGTCTATGTATACAGAATCTCCCTATGTGTAATGTATCTAAAGCTATTTTTTCCTTGTGTCTTTATTGCAGCACAAGCATAGTTATCTACAGATGTCCTCTTATGTAACTCCCTTTCTAATTTCTCCTTCACCTCTTTCCTCCTATCGTCAGTGTTATCTAAAAAACTTATCTCCATCAGTGAAAGTAAGCATGTAAGGTTCTCTCTATTTGCGTGAGCTGTGTGGAAAGGTGACAATGGTTCAAAGAAACCCCTCATCAATTTTATATAATAATCTCTTGCTACTTTACTCAGATACTCTATTATGGGGATATATGCAAATGTAACATCCTGATTGGAATAAAAGTAGTGAATATACTCCTGGCCACAAAATCTGGTCATTATCAAACTACATGTAATTCCGTAAGTGAGAGGCATGCTATGATATGTCACCCCTTCCACTACTGAATTAGGTATTTGTGTGCATACATAACAATCTTTCGCATCCATTGTCTCAACATACTCACTCAACAAGCGATAGAAAACATTAGACAAAAGTTCCTTTTTATCTTTCGTCTTTTTCGAGTTTCTTTAAAGGTGTTAGTTCAATAATAGGTTTAGAAGTAGAAGCATCATTCGTCTCTTTCTCATCCTTTCCATGCATTCCAAGAACTATTGCTACAATGATTAGTACACATGCAGTTATTAGACCTATACACACATATTTACAACACTTAATTTTATGCCCCTCTGTAGTGTAGCCTGTCATGATCTATATAGAATCAGAAAGTTGAAGACACTTTATCAAATCGGGTTTGCTGATATATATAAGGCTGAACGAGTTCAATGTTCACACGGTTTTCTTTAGCAGCTTCGTCTTTTATCGGTTTAGCAGCTTTGTCTCAAAATCTGTTTCAAAGTCAATCAAGTTTAGCAATGTCTTAGCCGGTTAAAAGTCAATCAAGTTATCAATGTCTTATTCGGTAAAGTTCATGGAGCTTCACTTGTCAGGTGCCAAAGTGAAGTTCCGCCTCTTCGTTCTCAAGACTGAGAGATACGAATTTGTCTGACCAATCGTTAGTGGCTATGTATGCCCACTCCGGACCAGAATACCTTCTGCTCGGTATTCTTTTCCTTTTCAAATTTGCATCTCCCTTTGATTCTCTTTCGCCGGTGCTTTCTTCCTTGGCCGAGTCTTTCTCTTCACTTGGTGTTGCTATTTCGACAGACGCTTCTTTTCTTTTCTCTTTCAACTTTGGTCCTCAACTTTCGTTTAATGTTTCTCTGATCCTTAACTTCACTGGCGATATGCTTTGTCTTCATTTTGCACTTTTTTCGCCTGATGGACCTGCAACCGCTTCTGGAAGGGTTAGAACAATTTCACTCTGTCCTGCCTTGTCTTCTCTCTCTAGGAGATCAATCAGGTTTTCCTTTTCTTTTCCTGTATCATCTGCTTCTGGGAAAGCCCTCCTCTGATCAGGCTCTCCTGCTCCTTCACCTGTCTCAGGCCTTTTGTCTCCTTCACTTGTCTCAGGCTCTTTGTCCCCTTCACCTGCCTCAGGCTCTTCGTCGCCTTCAGCACCTTTGTCGCTTCCTGAGGCTTCTCCTTGGTCCTCCTCAAATGGATCAGTTGTTTCTTCCTCAGAAAATATCTCTCCTTCCTCTATTTCTACCTGTTCGCCTCCAGGTTCTCTTTGTTCTGTCTCGGTGCCTGGTACTTTCTTGTCAGACACTGGCGATTTCAGCGCCTCAACTTCCTCTTCTGTGGGGCACGTCACCCTTTTCGTGTGACTGGCATGAATCCAGTTGGGAACTCCCGCACACTTCACAGCGGTAGTAGTTGTCAGAATCACTTGGAAAGGTCCTTTCCAACGGGGTTCCAGACACGACTTCCTCACGTGCTTCTTTATCACGACCCAGTCACGTGCTTTCAGGGCGTGTCCTGGACCTTGGATCGGTGGCAAGGTGGTTGCCTCCACCTGGTGAGAAAAAGAGCGCACCACATCAGCTAGACCTTTGCAGTAATCCAACACCATATCATCTGTAATATTCAAAAGAGCATTTGCAGGAACTGCTGGAAGCCTCATGGCTCTGCCGATGAGGATCTCGTGCGGGGACAGTCCAGTTTTCCTATCAGGGGTTTTTCTCATTGACATTAACACCAAGGGCAATGCGTCAGGCCATTTTAAGTTTGTTGAAGCACATATTTTCGCCATCCTCGATTTCAATGTGCCATTCATTTGCTCCACTAGACCTGAGGCTTCAGGGCGGTAGCTACAATGCAACTTTTGCTAAATGTTCAGCGCTGCACAAAGTAATTTTATTACTTTGTTATTGAAGTGACTTCCCCTATCTGATTCTAAGGAGATCGGGAATCCGAAACGTGGTATTAGTTCTCTCAAGAGTAGTTTTGCAACTGTGAGACTGTCATTTCTGTGTGTAGGGTATGCTTCAATCCAGTGACTAAAAATACACACAATCACCAACTCATACTTCAGGCCTCCATGTACAGGCATTTCAATAAAATCCATTTGCATCCTTCTGAATGGACCTCCTGCCCTTCCAATGTGGCTCAAATTTACTACTGTTCCTTTCCCTGCGTTCATTTGTTGACAAATGACGCAACGATGGCAAACTGCTTCAGCAACTTGACGGAATTTGGGCTTAAACCAATCGGTTTTGAATAGTCTAACCATGGCGTCCCTTCCAAGATAGGCTTGTCCATGGTAGAATCTGGCCAATTGCGTCAACAGACTGTTTGGCAGAACCAATTTCCCTTCACTTGAAACCCACAAATCATCTAGTTTTTTTACGCATTGCAATTTGGTCCATGAGAGTTTCTCATCTTCACTAACATCGTTCTGTAAGGACTTCAATTCATCCATTGTATCTACAACCTTTAGAGCAAAAGCTTCACGTTGTTCAAGTTCTGGCTCATTTATCAAGTTCCATTCATCTCTGAGCAATATACAGTTCAATGCGCAAAACCTTGCGACTTGATCTGCATATCCATTTCCCTAAGAAATGTAATCCTGTGATTTCGAATGTGCACTGCATTTTACCACTGCTACTTCTCCTGGTAACTGGATGGCATGCAACAGTTCTCTTATTCTTTCACCATTTTTCACTGGTGATCCTGAAGAGGTCATGAAGCCTCTCTGTGACCACAACTGTCCAAAGTCATGCACTATTCCAAATCCGTACTGACTGTCAGTGTAAATGGTGACTTTCATTAATGCGGAAAGTTGGCAAGCTCTAGTAAGTGCTACCAGTTCCGCTACCTGTGCAGAGTAAACTCCTTGAAGCCAAGATGCTTCCAAAACACCTGTTATTGTACATACAGCATATCCTGCTTTCAATATTCCTAGTGCATCTCCTAAACATGAACCATCAACAAAAATAACTTGATCATTTTCTTCCAATCGGGTGTCTTTGATATCAGGTCTTGGCTTTGTACAAAATTCAGTCACCTGAAGACAGTCGTGTTCGATGTCTTCAGCGTTCTCAGTTTCAGCATTTTCACTGGGAAACAAGGTTGCTGGATTCAACGTAGTGCACCTTTTCAGCTGCATATTAGGCAATCCCAGAATTATTGTCTCGTACCTTGTAAGCCTAGCACCGGTCATGTGCTGTGTTCGGGAACGTGTCAAAAGTATCTCGACTGAGTGAGGGACCATGACTGTTAAAGGATGTCCCATCACTATTCCTTCACTCTGATTTAGACTGATACCAACTGCTGCTACGGCACGCAAGCACCCTGGCAGTGCTGCTGCAACCGGATCCAAAGTAGCTGAAAAATATGCTACTGGTCTGTTTACGCCACCATGGGCTTGGGTCAAGACAGACAAAGAACATGCATCACGTTCATGACAAAACAATATGAAAGGCTTTGTTTAATCAGGCATACCTAAAGCTGGAGCCCTGCACATGCATTCTTTTAATTCAATAAAAGCATCCATCTCATCTCCTTTCAGCTCTATTTCATCCTGCGCATCCTTCTGGGTCAGTTTCAGTAATGGTTTTGCTAGAGTTGAGAAATTGTGAATCCATTGGCGACAATAGCTCACCATTCCCAAGAACTTTCTCACCTCTCTTCTCGTCTTCGGTGGACTCATTTGAAGTACACTTGTTATTCTTTCTTTCATAATTCTTCGTGACCCTTTCTCTATTTGGTGACCCAAATATTTCACTTTCTTCTGGCAGAATTGTAATTTCGAAGGGGATACTTTGTGTCCGTTCCTTCCCAGATGGTTCAATAGGGCAATGGTATCAGCTGTACAGTCACTTTCTGTTTTGGATGCGATCAGCAAATCATCAATGTACTGCACCAAGGTTGATTCAAATGGTAATTCCAATGATTCCAAATCTTTCTTCAGGATCTGATTGAAAATTGATGGTGACTCCGAAAACCCTTGAGGAATTCGACAACAACTGTAGACCCTGTCTAGGAATTTGAAACAAAAGAGAAATTGGCTGTAATCATGAAGAGGCACAGAAAAGAATTGCTTGTGACAAGTCGATGACTGAGAACCACTCAGCATCACAGGGAACTTGAAACATTATCACAGCTGGATTGGGTACTACGGGACAACATTTGACTATGATGTCATTTATCTTCCTCAAATCCTGAACAATCCGGACCTTTCCACTCGGTTTTATCAGTCCCATAATTGGTGAATTACATGGACTGCTTAACACTTCTTTTAGTACTCCCTGTTTTACAAACTCATCAATGAGTTGGGCGACTTTCATGAGGGTGTCTTGCGCCATATGGTATTGTGGGGTCTGGGGAAAAGTTACATTTGGTTTTACAGTCACTTTCACTGGTTCTACTCCTTTGACCAATCCTACTTCTTTCCCTGTCATATCCCACACTTCCTTTCCGACTGTTTCCTGTAACTCAGCAGGAATATCTGCTTCAGTGAGCATTGGGTAAAGAGTAATCAGGGGATACTCTTCATCGACAGTTTCCACTTCGTCCCCTCCTACACCGTCCTCCTCTTCCCCATCACTGTTTGTCTGGATTTTAATTCCATCATTTGAACACATAATCGAACACCCCAATTTGCACAATAAGTCTCTCCCTAATAGTGATATCGGGCTTAAGTCACACACCACAAATTTATGTGACCCTTAATAGTTACCAATTCTGACTTTCACTGGATCTGTGATTGGGTTTGTCAGATACCTATTTGCTACTCCCACTACCTGAACTGTTCTCCCTGAAAGTGGCAAGTTTGGTACTTCGATGCTTCTGACTGTAGAGCGTGTAGCTCCGGTGTCAACCAAGAATGAAACACAGTGACCCATAACTCTTCCTTCCACATACGGACCCTTTTGATCAACTTCCAATGATGCTGCAAGCATACAATTTCCCTCCTCGTCTGAACTTTCACTCTCCCATGCATCGTTTATTCCATTCTCACTGTGTAACAGGAATTGGTGTACTGTGTCATTTTGGTTCATTCCTTGACCCGTGACCTGTTGAGGAAGCATTACTTGTTGCTGATTCATTGGTGCTAAGGGTATTTGCATTTGCTGATTAGGTACCATAGGAAACTGCTGTTGCATTGGCTGCAACTGCGCCATTTGTGCACGGGGCATTTGCACCTGTTGCGGTTGTATGGGTTGTAAACCCTGCATCTGATTCATATTATTCTGAAAATTTGGGTTTGGACCTCTCAATTTCGGTCCTCTCATATTCTGAAATGCATCGACATCATTGTTTTGCTGACCTACACCTTCCTGCACCATCATTGGGCACTCCCGTTTCCAATGCCCGACGATTCCGCACGTGTGACATGGCATCACCTTCTTCATTGCCTGTATACCGTTTGGAATCATAACAGTATTTAAGTCAGGACCATTATTCACAAAACCTCCTCGACCTCTGCCTCTCATCTGCGGCTGAAACATAGCATTTCCCTGCTGTTGCTGCTACGGTATCTGTTGTTGAAAACCTTGCAAACCTTGCAAACCTGTCTGAGCTGCTCTAAGCTGCATCACCAATACCTTTTCTTTCAACCTTTTCTGTTTTGTCTCAATCTCATCACTGCAGTATTTTGCATAGTTCAACACTTCATCGATCGATTTTGATTGCCAACAAATCAAATGCATTTTAATCATCTGACTGACCTCGGGTCTCAACCCTTCCACAAATCTGAACACGAAATGGAGCATGTCCTTTGCTTCAATCGTTTCCGTGCCACTGTAATTTTTAAACGCTTTCAACAATCTCTCATAATACGCATGTATTGACTCTTTAGCCTCTTGTGCTGTTCTGTCAATCCTCTGCCAATCCACATTTTTCGACGCAACCTTGGTTTTCAAGTGCTCAATCACCTTATGGTATAAACTCATTACCGTAGGCGATGGTGCACCTGTGTCCCTATCTCTTTCTGGTTCACTCGTCGGCCAACCTACAGCCCTTTTACAATCTTCCCACAAATCTGCTGGAACCACAATTTCAAATAAGGTATTTAGGTCTTCCCAGAAACATTTTGCGAGTTTCACAAATCTATCTGTTTGTTGATACCATTCGATCGGTTTCTCTCTTAATTTAGGGAAATCATCCGTGAAGGATTGAATATCACACCTGTGCCATGGTACATGTACAAGTTTTCCCCCTGCTGTCTCTCTCATCGGCAACATGGTTATCAGATCGTCGGTTTGTTGTGCTTTTTCGTTCCGATCTGGGGTACTTTCCTTCTTCTTGTCCTTTTTCTTAACCCACCTGCTTTCCCACTTATCTAGACATCTCCAGACCTGTGCGCTCTGCAGTATCTCCTTAAGGTGCGTTTTCATCCCTGCCGATCTCATGTGTTCGAAATCTTTTGTCTCAAAGTCTAGCCTGTAACTTCTGCTCAAATGTTTAGTCTTACCTATATCAATCTCGTTTCTGTCTGCAATTTCTTGTAACTTCTTATGTATGCTGCTCACTTCTCTTGTAATCCTAGGGCACATGTATCTCAGCTCTTCTTCTGTGTATGAGTCTAACCTGTTCAGACCCATTGTTCCCTCCACTAGTTCATCTGCCTCCATGCCCAATCTTATTTTATTCAGGTATTCTTCTCCCTTCCCGCTGGATGTACTCTGTGGGAAATTCAGACTGTTGAACCATTGTGTTAGCTGTTGTGCGTTCAGTCCCATCAGTGTAGCACTTACATCAACTGCTAATGATGGTTGCTGTAACGTTTCAGTCTTTGAAGTTAACGCTACTAATAGTGATGGATTTGACCTTACCACAGTCGACGGAGCACAAATTGGAATTGGACTAAATCCCGACAAGGACCCAGATCCATTTGGCAGTGTTGCTATCGGAGTCGTTTCTGGAGTGTTTTCTACGCATCTTCTCCGTCTCACTTTGTGTCATTAGCCCTTGGTCGCATACGTTTGGGTTTGCCTGTATATACAATGGTACTAACGGACCCACAGTGATAGGCAGAGATATTGCATCTGGATTCTGTCTGTTCCCCGAATTCTGTGGCATGTTAATCCCCACATTATGGTCCATCATTGCTGGCATACCTAACTGACCCTCTGTTACTCGAGTGTACCTCAGCACTTCTTGTACCTGCTTTTGAGGCATCAAAAATTGTGTTGATTCGGCTTGAATCAATGTCGGTCTTTGATAACTCTGTCCTCCCTGGGCCACTAAATCAGAAGTCATTCCCAAGTTATGCTCATCACAGCAGTGCCTTTGAACCTGTGGATGACAATTATCGACAGGTTTCAATTTAGGCACGTCAGGATATATTCTCTGAATTTGTGGTATTTGCGGTGAAAAAGGCATGTCGGAACCGTTCTGCCTTTGTGACATTCTCAAATTCGGTGTTACATTACCCTGTGTTGGTTCTGGAGGGGCAGTACTTATGCTTGAGCCTTTTTTGCTTTCCACATATGGTGGCGGACGATCATTCAGCAATTGTATAATGAACTCCTCATCATCTGACTCGTCTGACCTTTTCGAGTTTCTGTTGTTCTCTCTATCTCTGGACTGACTCCTGTTTGTTTTATAGGTAGCTTTCCTTCCTTCCGTCTCTGCTTCATCAGTAATTGCTGGAAACAATTTAATTCCCTGCAGTACGTCTGATCTCAAAACCTTTTGTGTGCTATCCCATCTAGCATCCGCTAGTGTCTTTTCTACTTTTCTTATTCTTGTCTCAAATTTCTTTTGTTGTTGGTTTCTAGCTATTAGCTCCCAGATTGCTAGTGCCTCAAACTGTGCTGGCTTTGGAGGTACTTTCATGTCGTATAGCGCGAATCTTAAATTCTCCAAGACTCTTAGATTAAACGACCCATAGATAGGGAACGCTACACTTCCATGCTTCTCTGGTAATTTGCACCATTGCTTTAGCCAAAGACATGGTGCTACACCCTTTTCCTCAATCACGATGTAAGCTGGTGTACCCTCAGGCGGTGTTTCTTCTCCTACATTTGCTTTAATATAAACATCTCCCCTCATGGCACTCTTAAATGCTTTAAAGAATTTAATCTTTCCGTCTTTTATTTTTCTAAAATATGTAATCAATAAGTGACTTTAATTCCCGGAATACTCTTCGCTCGCCTTTCCCCACCAATTGCGCTTCATGGACTGTGTCCAATCCGTGCGCGACCCTTCTCACCAACCAACCTATCCCAGCGCGACTCCTAGTGACGTCACACTCGCACACTGCGGCTGGCAAAGTCCCACAGCTTGTCCTCCTTCATTCAGCTTCACTCAAACTAATTTCTGCAATACATCGCGAGCACTAACCAAAAAGAAGAAAACAAATCTGTCGGTTTACTACAGGAAGGGTAATACAATCGCTTCAGAAACCTTAGGGATTTTTCACTAGCCTCTGCAGTTATTCCATCTTTCTCGGTCTCCCACTTTCGCAAGTAAAATTTGACCCGCAAACTTTACTCTCAACTGATCAATGAACTATTCTAGCGCACTTTAGAATTCGTCAAATCTCAAAGTCAAAAATTTGCTTTCATGCGTCAATATTCATACCGACTTGCTGACCACGCCCGATCAACCTACTAAACCGAACAGATTACAACATCAATCAAGTGTCTCATACACTTTTCAACATACTCCGGAGTCTCTTGACCTCGCAGGGACCGTCTCAACATCAACAACCACGTGGGCAATTTTTCCTGCACAAAGTGCTACACACTTGTGAAGTTCGACGACTTCCCTACTCTCACACTTTGGAGTCACACTCCTCTAAAACTTCAACTGGAGTCCGTAACCCCCCCTAAAATCCTCACAAACTTCTCAATTCATCTGCGGCAATAAGCTGTGCAAGCGCAAAACCCTAACTTCACTCATACCGTCACTAGAAACGCCGAAAACATTCTCACACCTCCATGTCCTCCATTCGCAAGCTCCGAGATCCCAGGAAAGTCATTGGGGACTTAGGGCATCATCATCTCTCCAACTTGTTTTATCAAAGAAAATTCTAACTTAAATCCGTCTATTGCTCGGATGGGGTCCCAAAGGGCGAAACCATCAATCTCTGCTACCATCTACTGATAACGCGTCCAGCCCTTATAAATTACCTGTACCTGGACACGCTGGAGGTCGGTGAACCTTTTAGCCGAGTTGGGCTCTCCTCATCCTCGAATAGTCGGGTTACTTAAATCAATAATCAATAACTATCGTATCCGATAGTCAATACTCAATTAATAGATTGAAATAACACATTAGGAATCAATAACACTTGGTATTTCGACGCACCATGACCTTTCAGTCATGAATAACCACACCGGTTTATTAAAAGTTAATGAGTTTATTTCCCTATATTAACAAAGCTAGCACAATGTATATGAGTCTCAAGACCAAATGATATATGTATACGAACATTACTAGCTGTCCATAACGGCGGAAGAAACGCAATCTACGCAAAATCTGAATAATAATGCATTCAGTTATAGCAATACAAATCAGTAATATAAGCAACTGAATTTGACTAATTTCATACATCGGTCACCATAACAAGATTTCAATTTAGCATGGTGCATCAGATAAAATCCCTCAACTAACCTCTAATTAGCATTGGCATGTGGGGTTTCATGCAAAACGAATTTAGTCAACACAAATTTGAAAAACTTTTAGCTTGGGCCCTATAAAAATAGCAGTTGGTACCTAAAAGGAAAAACACAATGCATAATACAATTATCCTTTCATAATTACCAATTACAATCAGCATTCAAGAAAGTCTTCATCCCTCAGGTACCGGTTCGATCAGCATGGGGCAGAATTTCAAAGGGGCAGAGTTAAGGACAAGTTTCCTTGCAGCAGCAAGGAGAATGGGGCAAAGTTACTGCATGGGCAAGACGGGGCAATTTAAAGTTAAAGTCTCTAGGGTGAGAATTCTCAAAGTCTCTTTCTCTGTGATAGAGAAAAGGGCATCAAGATGTCGTCTAAGATGGCGCCTGGCATTTGGCTTCAAAGATGGCATCAAGGAAAATGGCTGATTCTCTTTGTCCAGTGGGTTTAAGTAAGAAACATTCCAAATTCTGCAGGGTCTTCCATTGGAGGGTTCATAGGGTGGCTTCAATTTGACCAATAGAAAAGGTCTTTCTCCTAGTACTCATTTATGCATACATTGTCCTTGGAGCCTTGGAACACAAATTTCAACATAGTTTGCCAATTTTCGATATCAGTACTCGTATTGTCCGCACCTGCAAAGACTGACCTTGCTTCAAAGGGGATGAAACTTGCCTAGCACGAACCTTGAAGATAAGTATGTTAGTCATCCCTACTGGAAAAATACAACTTTAAAGTAAAATATTCATTTTATTAGTTCAAGGAAAAGTCACGCAGTTAGAATTTGAGACCAGGCAACTAGGCCAAAGCCTCTACTAAATTTAAGCTAAGCACACACAGTTTCAATAAGAAAATCATGGCACACATTTGCAATTATGACGGATTAGTACAATTTTCAATTCTTCATGATTAATAAAGCTCATTTATAATATTGGCGAACTACTCCGAGGGCACAATTTCCCTCGTATATTATTTTCTTTACTAAAATCACACTACATTATACGATTTTGGTTATATGATATATGAATATATGTTGGCCCTTCTTTTTCTGCGTCATCAATACTGAGCAGTGGTTTTGCTGCTCCACTGCAGGCAGACCTTGCTTAACCCTTTAGCTTCTGGGCCTACCCCCAGCCTCCACGCTGAGCCCTTTTTTGGCTATTTGGGGCAGTTCACACTTAGGCCCCCATAACTTTTATGACTACATAAGCTATCCATGTCAAATTTGCCTCCTTTTTTCCAACATCCTTCGGATTCTAAAGGTACCCAGAGGTTGTGTGTTCCCCTGTAGGAGAGCAAGAAATTAGCCAAAATACAGCTAAAATTTTGTTTGTTTGGAACAAAAGTGCTGCAGAAGAAAGCATCTGTTTTTTCCCTGCAATTGGGATCAACAAAGGGTTTGCAGTGCTATAATCACCATCTTCCCATCTTTCAGGAAAAGGCAGACTTGTCCCAGAAAACCAAATTTTTCAACACAGTTTTGGTATTTTACTGGGACATACCCCATTTTTACTATTTTTCGTGCTTTCAGCCTCCTTCCAGTTAGTGACAGAAATGGGTGTGAAACCAATGGTGAATCCCAGACAGCTAAACATTTCTGAACAGTAGACAAAATTCTGAATTCAGCAAAGGGTCATTTGTGTAGATCCTTCAAAGTTTTCCTATAGAAAGTAACAGTTGAAATAAAAAAAATATTAAAAATAGAGGTGAACAAAACAGCCATTTCTATCTACTTTTTCTTGTGTAACTTTTTCCAGCTATGGTAGATTTTTAAAAGCAATATACTCTTACGTCTGCTGGACACTTCTGGTTGCGGGACATATAGAGCTTGTAGGTTCCTCAAGAACCCAAGGTACCTAGAGCCAAAAAATGAGCTCCACCTTGCAGTGGGTTTTCATTGTATACCGGGTATACAGCAATTTATTTGGTAAAATATAAGGAGTGAAAAATAGGTATCAAGGAATCCTATGTATTTCCGAAATGAACACAAGAAACGGAGTTTCGAAGCAGTGGTTATTTCCACATCTCTGAATTTGGGGGTACTCATACTAGCATGCGAATTACAGGGCATTTCTCAAACTGACTTCTTTCTTACACACTTTCTTAAATTTGGAAGGCACAAGCTGTGGATTTTGGCCTCTAGCTCAGTCAACACCTAGGAAAACCTACCAAACCTGTGCATTTTTGTAAACTAGACACCTAGGGGAACCCAGGATGGGGTAACTTGTGGTGCTCTTACCAGGTTCTGTTACCCAGAAACCTTTGCAAACCTCAAAATGTAACCAAAAAAATCACTTTTTCCTCACATTTCTGTGATGGAAAGTTCTGGAATCTGAGAGGAGCCACAAATTTCCTTCCACCCAGCATTCCCCTAAGTCTCCAGATAAAAATGGTACCTCACTTATGTGGGTAGGCCTAGCGCCCGCGACAGGGAAGGGTCTAAAACACAACGTGGACACATCACATTTTTCTTATGAAAACTGATCTGTTTTGCAAAGTGCCTAGCTGTGGATTTTGGCCTCTAGCTCAGCCAGAACCTAGGGAAACCTAGAAAACCTGGGCATTTCTGAAACCTAGACACATGGGGGGAACCCAGGATGGGGTAACTTGGGGCGCTCTCACCAGGTTGTGTTACCCAGAATCTTTTTCAAACCTCAACATTTGGTAAAAAAAACACTTTTTCCTCACATTTCGGTGCTGCAAAGTTCTGGAATTTGAAGGAAGCCACAAACTTCCTTCTACCCAGCATTTCACCCACATCCCCCAATAAAAATGGTACCTCACTTGTGTGGGTAGGCCTAGTGCCCGCAACAGGAAATACCCAAAACACTACATGGACACATCAAAATTATCAATTACAAAACTACCTGTTTTTGCGGGGGCACCTGCGTTTTTGGTCCTGGGCTCAGCAGCCATCTAGGGAAACTTAACAAACCCAGACATTTCTGAAAACTAGACACCCGAGGGAGTCCATGGAGGTGTGACTTGCGTGGATCCCCAGTGCTTTCTTACCTAGAATCCTCAGCAGTCCTCAAATTTAGCTAAAAAATCCTATTTTCCCTACATTTCTGTGTGGGATCACCCCACCGGCACAAATTTCCTTCCACCAAATGCTCCCCTCAGTCTCCTGATAAAATGATACCTTACTTGTGTAGGTGGGCCAAGTGACAGGGAAGAGCCAAAAATGTTTAAATTGAGGGGGAACCAAAGGAGGTCCAAATGGGCAATTTGAAAAAAACGTTTTTTTAGGCTGACAAGAGGGGCAGAAGTTTTATCGGTATAGATTCGACAATGCTGGGTGGTAGGAATTTTGTGGATTCCTGCAGATTCCGGAACGTTCCATCACAAAAATGTGGGGGAAATGCAGGATTTCAAGCAAAGTTGGAGGTTTGCAGGGTATTGTGGGTAAGAAAATGGTGCGGAGTGATTGTGAGGCACACCACCCTGGACTCACCCAGATGTTTAGTTTTCAGATGTGTCTAGGTCGTGTAGATTTTTCTTGATGGCAGCGTCCCAAAGTCCAAAAACTGCAGCCCTCACCATTCCAAGTGGGACGATTTGAGAGTTAGTCAAGCTCTCATGGCCCAGATGTAAAATCAAAACCCCAAATAATCAAATGTCCTCTTGCTTGCCGTTGTGATATGATCCTTTAGTGTGCAGGGGGTAGAGCTTAAAGACTGTTACCCCCTTCAGTGGGGTGGGGGCATAACCATGCCCAAACTGGTTGGTAGCCACCACCCCACTATTTTCTTTTTTTTTATTCCCTGGTATCTAGAAGGCTTTCTGCCCCCTCCCCCCAGCAGTGGATGGGGGGTAACTGCCCCATCTGCCCACCAGCTGGCACAACTTTGTCCCCATTTATTTGGGGTGGGGGTATGGCCATACCCCCAGCCACTTTTTTAAAACAAAATCTTCCCTGGTGTCTAGTGGGCTTTCTGTCCCCAAGTGGGGGCAGAACTGGCCAACAGTAATGTGCCCCATGGGGAGCGTCCCTTGCCTGAGGGGCTGCCCCCGCCAAAGAAAGCACATACACACACACACACACATACAAATCTCTGGTGCCTAAGTGGTTTCTGCTCTCCTTGGGGGCAGATGGGCCTAATAGAAATAGGCGAATCTGCCCGAAGGGGGGCGGAAAAGGCCTAAAATAAATATGCCCCCCCCATGGGAGCGACCCTTGCCTAAGGGGTCACTCCCCACCTGTACATTTTTTTACAAAAAATATCCCTGGTGCCTAGTGGCTTCGATCGGCCTAATTAAAATAGGCCGATCTGCCCCCACAGGGGGCAGAAAAGGCCTTTAAAAAATACCCCCAGAAGAGTGACCCTTACCCAAGGTGTGGCTCCCCTTCATTGTTTATAATTTAAAAAAAAACTCCCTGGTGTCTAGTGGGCATTTTGTGCAGCACAATCGCTATGCGATCGTGCTGCAGAAATGCTCAGAGAGACATGAAAGGAAAGGAAAAGCTTTTCCTTTCCTGACATGCCTCTCTGATCTCCCCCACCCCTGATCAGACGAAAAATGAAAGCGTTCCTCTCCCGATCGCGCTGGAAGCTGGGCTTCCAGCACGATGGGGGTGACCTCTCATGAGGTCAGCGCGCGATCATGCACTGACCTCATAAGATGTCACTTCCCCTTCTATCCCTGCCCTGGTGGGGGTGCGAGGCTCTGGGCCGGTGCCAGGACATAATGGTTATACCTGTGGTGCAGCAGCGCAATGCCACCGGACGTAACCATTACGTCCTTGGCGCTGAAGGGGTTAATAGAGTGCCCATGTGGATCTCTGGGCTGATTTTAGCTTGTTGAGTTTGGCATCAATAATCCAGTCATTTTGTGTTACTGATGTATTAAAGACACCAAGCTAGCTAGTATTTTTATTATTTGTGTAATTTTGTATCTGCCAGTCGTTTTGTAGTTTTATAGCATTACAGCAGTCATGCTTTGACCTATTCTCAATAAATTAGGACTGGAACAATGAAGATAAATGAAGGGGTAATTCCCTAATTGCTTACCAGTGATCTTCATTACTCTGAGTTACAGTCTTCCTTATCACAGTCCTGGGTTCTTTCCTTCCATCTACTCCTTTCATGGGTCACACATGACCCATGAAAAGACTGATGATGACAGGATATGGAGCACCCTGAACAAGAGTAGTTTCTATTTATGCCCCAGAGGAAGGGAAGGAGCCATATCTTAGGACCAGTTAGACATACCTATTTGTATGATATAGGGTTGGAATCGGTACATCGTTTTACTGAATGAGCAAACTTCAGTACTCTGCATTTGGTTTAAGTGTGTAATTTGTATTTAGCGAAAGCTGTGAGAACAGAAAAATCCGGCATGACTCACCCAATTAGGCATCAAGGAGAGAAGCACACACAGGCATGGCAAAAGACACCTGTGTAGCAAATGTCAGTTCTTAGAATAGAGTTACAAGATCACAGATATCACTTCTCAGCAGACAGCTTTGTAAATGTGATCATAAGAAATAGCAGAAATGAGAGCAAGTGTACTTCAAAGGTATCTAAATTCCTAGAGCTGGGATCATTATTATTCTACACACACATCAGTTTTCTAAATTAAACATTTCACTTGCCAATTACAATCATTGTCTTGTTGAGGTGAGGTAGGTTTTTCCTGTTAATGCACTAATAAGGCCTAAGAAACAGATGGGTACATGATTAGGCTTTAGCATAGTTAAACTTTGTTGACATTAATAGATACACCCTGCCTAATATGCTGTGTGGCCTTTCCCAGCACGTTAGTCTGGTAAATTTGTCACTGACAAGGTAAGTTAAGCTTCCAAGGTTTGTACCCATATTGCTGTAGCATTAGTGCTGTATTGGGTTTTCCAATTTACATTTGGTCCCCATCTATGCCTTTGTTTTATCTATCCCACCTCTGATATGGCGTGATGGATCTGAGTCCTGGTCGTACTTTCTAGCACCATGTGGGCATGAAGGATTTGCAGCCAGGGGTATCAGTCCTGCTATGAGCAGCATCTAGGTTTTGCAGGTGTTGTGAATTTTAGGGATTCCTGCCCTTCTTCAGGTGCAGTGTGACTCATAGCTGTCCCTGGAGGTTTTTTTACCATGCTATAAAACCCTCCATCAACCTATGACTCACAGGGTTGTTTAGTGTTGACAGTTGTCTGCTCTACTGGAGCTAAACAGGTGTTGTGGTACCTTTTCACCGTGGTGGTCAGACAGCAGCATCTTCTGTCTTTGATACCAGTTCTATTGGCTTCAGAGGTTCCATTCCCTGACTGATATACTTGCAGAGGGTGGAGGATTTGATGCTCCGTATAGTGTCTGCCCTTCCAGTTGATCTGTGGATTCCAGATCCTCACACTCATCTCTGCAACCTCTAGCATGGAGGCTGCAGAGCCACTTGTGCTGCAGGTGTTGTACGACATAACAGCACCTCCCACCCACACCCCCAAAAAAGTTTGCTTTATCCTAGTTGCCACTGCTCTTTTGTTTAACTTCTTTCATTGCCCGGGATCTCACCTGGCATTAGAGATGTCATGCATCAGCGGCTTCTGTCCCGACTGTACCCTCTATTTCCCATCTTGCCTATTGCACAGAACTGGAGGCTCCTTTCTTATGTGATCTCTGGTGAGGAGGTGGGGGTCGGACAACGTATCTGCAATGGGGATGTACACTGGGGGGATGAGATTAGGCATGATTGGGTCAGGGGGTTCATAAAGGGAGATGGGGGTTAGTATCCTTAGTGTTAGCAGCTGAAGTTGTTAGAATTGTGGTAGGATTAGGGTCTGGAGAGTGATGCCAAAAGGGGGAAATGACTCAAAAGTATTTGCTGCAATTACCTGGTATGTAGGTGTCCATGACCACACAGAGCCATCATTCCTGATCCGTCTAATCTCCTTCTCCAGCCTTGAGGTTTGTGATCTGCAGGCTGGAATATGAGCCATGTGAGTAGTGGGGCTGTTACTTGGGAAAGGGTTCCAAATAATGGCAGTGGAGCACTGTGACACCTGTTTGTTCCACCACACCACCAATTCATAATACAGCATGTATAGAGTTGTTTTAATTCTAGTATTGCTGTTTTCCCCCTATTAATCTCATAAGAGTTAGAGTGTTTACCAAAATGTATTAACCACATATTTTTTACCACAACTTTTCACTTTGTTCACCCAGTGATTGGCAACTGAAAATAACCACATCTGTGTGTTTCTTCATACCGGAACTGTTGGTATTTTTGAATTGGCTGTGAAAGTAAGTGCTTTGATGAGGCTTTGCTGTTCTTGAGTGTTTAACTAGGATTGTACTAACCCTGGCTGTGGTCTTTTTTTATTTTGATAAACTCACTTAGATGTATTGAAGTTTTAACGATAGTAAGCATGCACATTAAAAAAAATTAAATGATCATACAGCCCCAATGTGTTCTGGTGTTTCTTGACTCTCCAGGGCTTGACTGGTCACCTAGGACAGGGTTCTGCAAAGTCGGTCCTGGAGAGCCGGGTCAATGCCACAATTTTAGCATATCCACATTTAGAAACAAGATGTTTCAGAAATCTACATTTTTCTAAATGTGGATATGCTAAAAATCTGGCATGGACCCGGCTCTCCAGGACCGACTTTGCAGAACCCTGACCTAGGACATAGGGAAAACCCTGAGTTGGCTGAAGACTAAGGGCTGCTTTAAGTGGTGAATTGATGGAGTAATCATCAGCTATCTAGTCAGGCAAACAGCACTTAATGAACACAGACACTTTTCTTGGGGATACTTATATCATTTGCTCACTAGAATCCTCCTGGGGATGGTTGGACTCACTCGCTACTCTTGTTCAGAACATTAGGAGGAGGTTGGTATGAACATATTTTCCATGGCTGTTTTTAACTCCCATATCACTACTGACTCCCCCTCTACATTTCAGTTATTTAGACTACTTGGTTATTATCTCGCAAGGCGAGTTTGTGGGTTGCAGGCTTTTACTCATTTGTCTGTAGAGGCCCAATGGTTCCAACGCTGTCCTGCCATTCACCGTTTCAGATCTTCCATTCATTAATTACAAGTGAGTTGAATACTATTCATTGAGTGTAGGTGAAAGAATGTATTGGGCTGTTCTGGATTTATCAGCGTTAATGTTACACTGATTACTATTCAGATATTTCTGTAGCTTGATTGCCACTTGATTAATAACTCTGGTCTTTTCGTGGTACATTTCCCCAGCTGACTTAATTTCTGCCAGCACCCCAATTTGAATACTTTTACTTTTGTTTCTAAAAGGAGTGAGCCTTTTTAGATTGAGTTTGCAAGCGCTTTTTGACCTGTTGTAAATATTCTGTGGGCTTTTAACCACGGCCATCTCAAGCCCATCACTTTCACTCATTTGTGGGCTTGCCTTCCAAAAATCCCTTGATGTCATTGGTAAATGCTTTACATTTGTCCCGCCTTGGGGCAGTTTTGTTGCTGCCTTGCAGACTGACCATGTTACATTATTGCCTGATTGCCGAAATACTTCAGGGTGGGCAAACTATTTTTTCTATTGTCTCTCCCCTTTGTGCTCAATGTTGGCCATGGCGTTCATAGCGCAGAACAGCATGAACTCCATTGGCAGTATTGAAGCGCTGGTCATATTGTTCACAACTGTTTCCTAATCAGAATCATTTCTTTTGGCTCTCTCCTTTGTGCTCCATAGCTTTCACAAAAACACATGTAATTGATAAATGCTTTAAGAACAACACAGAAATCCTCAAAGCGGCTCTCTCAACACAGTGGGAGAGCCGATACTACAAAATTTACTGCACTTGGGTAACTCACCCCGTAATGCTTTCCAGGCCATTACTTTTAGAAAACATGCTTGCTTCATAACTCAGCCTGTGGTAGTTGGCACCCACTTCACATGGTCACGGTCGAGGTCACAAAGCAATTCTGCATCGCGATGCGAATCGCAAATAGGAACACCCCTTCCTATTTGCGAATCGCATTCCCATTTTGCGAGTCGGTAACTAAGTTACTGACTCGCAAAATGGGAATGTGCATCGCGATGCGCGTTTTGCATGGCGCAAACATACAAAACCTTACGTACATCTGGCCCTAAGATTCTAGGGGTTAAATATATGATTATACTGCATTTCTTTCTACCATTTTCTTTTCATGTGGTTATGCTCTCTAGAGGCTAACTATATGGTTACATGAACACGTTTCCTACAAATCATTGCAGTGTTCTCTAGAGGCTGTTCTACACATTGCAGTCAACATATCAACATAGTACAATATTTCCGGCACGGAAACTTGCCCCATAATGCTTTGCAGGGCATTATGTTTACAAACCATTTTTGCCCATAACTCAGCCTGTGGTGGTCCTAGGACAATGGGACCCTCAAAACATTCACCACAACATGCTCTTTCTGTCTACATAATCTCTGGGTCCCCACACTAGGCTAGTATGGACCCCAAAATAATAACCCCTCTCACCATTCTGTGTCTTTTGCAGCTGGTAATAATTTTATCTTAAGGGCCTTGTTTGTTATATCATTGCAGTAGGCCTGCTACTCTTCAAAATGTGCCATGCACTATGTCCTCTAGAGGCTGAATATATGGTTTCACTGCATTACTTTTTGCCATTCTATTTTTCATTGGTTATGCTCTCTAGGGGCTAACTATATGGTTACATGACCATGTTTCTTGCAAGTGCTATTTTTATTGTGGTGTCTTCTAGGGACTGTTCTGAGTACTACAGTCAACATCCTACAGTATTCACAGGCACGAACACTCGCCCCATAATGCTTTGCAGACCATTACTTTTAGAAAACTTGTTGGCTCATAACTCAGCCTGTGGTGGTCCTAGGACAAAGGGACCACCTCCAAAACTTTCACCACAATGTGCTCTTTCTGTCTACATCATCTCTGTGTCTCCACTCTAGGTTAGTGGGGTCCTCAAAGTAATAACCAGTGTCTTTTTAGATGATCTCATGGTTGTAACCTTTGTATTATAGCTGGGTGTAGTTTGGGGTTTAAAGGCCTTATTTGTAATTTCATTGTAGTAGATCTGTTAGCCCTAAAAATGTGTAATGTGCTATGTTCTCTAGGGGCTAAATATAGGGTTACATGACCATGGGCCAGATGTATGAATCAGTTTTGCTGGTTGCAAACAACCCATCGGGACCATGTAAGAACGTTTTGCGACTGGGAATGCTGTTGCATAACATTCTCAGTTAGCACCAACTTCAAGATGGTGGTAACCCATTCGCAAATAGGAAAAGGTCCCGAAGGGACCCTTTGTGAATGTGGCAGCAAACATTTTTGAAGAGAGGCAGTGGTCCCAAGGACCACTGCCAGCTCTTCAAAAATGAAAAGAAATCTTTAAGGAAAACCGGCTGCATTACAAAAAAAGACTGCTTTATTTAGAAGCAATCTCAGACATGGTGGTCTGATGCCCCCAGCAGGCCACCATCCCTGTGACTGTGGCCATTCCCAAATGGGTTGCAAATTGAGACCTGCCTCATGAATATTAAAGAGGCAGGTCTATTGCAACCCACTTGGGAATCGCAAACAGTGTCAAACACACTGTACTACATCCCAGTTTGCAATTTCCTTTATGGAATCGCAAACCACTTTTCACATAAATCTGGCCCCATCTTTCTTACAAATGCTATTTTCATTGCGGTGTCCTCTGGGAGCTGTTCTGAGCATTACAGTCTAATGCAAAAAGTGTATTTCTGATAAAGGCTTTTATGAGGTTTACATGATATTTGTATAGGTTTTATTAATGTCTCCTTATTGCAATTATGACCAAGATTCAGGCCAACTCAACATCCTTTTTACACTATGACTGTATGAACACTCTTGATATGTTTGGGTGACCTTCTAGTTTATTTCTCTCGTTACTCCTCTGTGGCTGTCTTGTATCTTTTTTTTGGGAATTGTGTTAGCCAGCCAGCAACTCTGATGGTGGGGTGGTGAAAGACTTATTCTATTGGAATTAGCATGGCAGATTTAAATTAGGATGCTAAATGGCAACATTTTCATTTTTGGCTGCAGATAGAGGAAGGTAAATGGAAGTGCTTTAGTTATATGCAGAGTCACTGGAATTATGTGGCAGGAAACAACCAAACTATGAGGCAGGGTTGATCAATTTATGTGGCAAGAAAAGTCCAGTTATGAATTTACAATGCCAATAGCTCTAACTCAAGCAAATGCAAGACCTATTGCATTGCAAATGCTTGTTTTGTTTTGAGAGTAAGGCATACATTCTGGAATTGGCCCCTATTAGTGCACGAGAACCACATTTTTGCATTGCACTCAATTTAGTTGCCATGTTTTTTATGCTCCTATTGATGGAACCTTTCAGTCCATGAGCCTCCTGCTTGCCTGTCACAGGTGTTTCCACTGAAGCCATGGACAACCCTCAAAAGGTACAGGATTTACAGGGATGTGGCAGCATTCACACTTTTACTTCTCCACCACTGTCAGGAGTTTGCATTGTGAAAGATCAGTAGCTGCTCTGTAGTCTGCCCCACCCATGTGGCATGCACAGAATGGTTACAGTGAAATGGTTAGCAGCTGCACTTAGACTGAACACTTACCCTCAGGAAAATGAGGAGAGACTAGCTTCCCAAATAGGGACATGACATGTAAAAAGCTAACCAGGATTGTGGGTAACATGTAGGCACCTGTGCAGAGAAGAAAATGAGAGGGACTGTATTATACAGGGACCAAAACCATCAACCCTTATTCTCAGCCAATTGCCAATGACAAGCAAACCAAACCCTGGAGAAAGAGGGGTATAGACAATAAAAGGAAAGAGGCATATGCCTAAGGGTGGCCACAGGGAAGGTAACACTATAAAAACTCAAATACCCGTTCAGTTATCTGAAGATAATGGTCACAACAGACGTTCGTACTACTGCCTTTTCTACGTTTAGGGATGCAGACTGGGAGAAAAGGGTACTTCCTTTCATTTAATAGTGGGTGTGTGTTAGAAATTGGGTTTCTGGCTGGCAGAGGTATGCACCTTGTTGAAGCAGGAACCACAATCCTAGTCAGGGTGAGTCACAAACACACCCTAAATTAACCTGTGCTCACCCTTTGGTAGCTTGGCCCACCGCAGGCAAGCTTAACCTAAGAGCCAACGTGTAAAGTATTTGTGCAAAACTGCAAACAGTAAAAACATTTAAAAAAACCACAAAACAACGCCACACAATTAGAAAAATAGAACTTAATTTAATAATGAAACAGGACTAAAATGACAAAAATCCAAATAGTAGACCTTGTGTTATGAATGTTTAAAGTATAAACTGCAATATAGCACCTAAAAGCATAAAGCGCCACCTACTGCTATCTGGTAATGCTGGTCCTGATCAAAATTTCAAGCCGACCACGATGGAGCACGGATCAGGTGCAGCCCCAGATTAGTCCCGCTGGAGTTTTAACTTCTCAAGTATTGGACTAAATGTCCTGTTCGTGGGGAAGAAGTTGGCTGGGAGCAGGGAGAGCGCCACTGGAGATGGTTGACAGGGCACAAACAGCCAGCCAGCGTCAGGGATAGGTGGGCTGGAGCCTTGCGGTTGGGAGTGGCGATACCTGCTGTGCGAAGGGACATGCAGCTGCTCATGCTGGATTTCTGGGCAAGCGACGAGGTTCCATTGTGAATGGGCCTGTTCATATTTGCAGAGCCCAAAAACTTGACTTAAGGAGGGGTAGAGCCACATCAAGGGCCCAGGACCTGAGGTGCACCTCTTGGGGGTTAGAAACTCTTTAAAGACAGGTCCAGGAGCTGTGAAAACCTGTTATGTCCTGAGGTTCAAATCAGGAGGCCAGCAGACTAACCCTTTGAGTAATCCTGGGAGCAAGATGGAAGTGCAGGCCCAGGTATAATTCCTCAGGCAGGAGGGCAGCAAGAAGCAGGTCAGCAAGGCAGCAGCTCCTTCAGAGTAGCAGTCCAGCAGATTGACAGTTTGTCCTTTATGCAGCACAACAGTCCTTTTTCCTGGCAGAGTATCCATAGGTCCAGAAGTGTACTGACATGGTGGTGTCTGAGGGTCAGTATTTATACTTTGGTGTCCTGGTTCTGGAAGGTCAAAGAAGCTTCTAGACAGTAGCTTTGAAGTGCAAGGAATTCCTTTCTTGCCCTGCCCTGGCTCCAAGTTGGCTGGGGTTAGAATACAGAGTGGTTAAGCCCTTTGTGAGTTGACAGGACATAGCCTATTCAGGTGTAAGTGTGAGGCTGTGGCCAGCTCCTCCCTCCCATCCTGTCAGGATGGCCCATCAGGGCTCATCAAGTCACACCTAAGTTCCCATTGTGTCTGGCTGTCTAGAGTGAATACACAAAACCCAGCTGTCAGCCACCCCCAGTCAAGGGATCAGAAACAGGCTGTAGGCACACATGGCTAAGAGCGGAAAAATGGCAAATTTCTTAAGGTGGCATTTTCAAAATTGTAACATTAAATCTGACTTTACCAGTAATGACTAGTTATCATTACAATTCCATATGTACTACAAAAGACAGATCTACCTCCCCCCAACCAGGAATGACAGCGTATTAAATGTAAAAAGGAATCCCCAATGTTATGCTATAAGAGGGGTAGGCCTCACAGTAGTGAAAAGCAAATCTAGGAGTTTTTCACTACAAGGACATGTAAACTTTAGAGTGCATGTCCTACCATTTCATTACACTGCACCCTGCCCCAAGGACTACATAAGACCTACCTTAGGGGTGACATATGTAAGAAAAAGCAAGTTTAAGACTTGGCAATGTATTTTAAATGCCAAGTTGACATAGCAGTTTAAACTGCACACACAGGTGTTGCAATGATAGGCCTGAGACATTTTTAAAAAGCTAATTAAGCAGGTGCCACAATCAGTGCTGCAGGCCCACTCGTATCATTTAATTTACAGGCTGTGGGCACATGTAGAGCACTTTACTAGGGACTTATAAGTAAATGAAATATGTTGATTTGGTATATGCCAACACAACTATGTTTAGGGAGGGAGCACACACTTTAGCACTGGTAAGCAGTAGTAAAGTGCACAGTCATAAGGCCAACAAAAACAAAGTCAGCAAAAAGTCAAGGGAAAAGGGCAAATAGTATGGGGGCGACCCTGCAGAGAGGGCAATTTCCACCGATGTGGATAGACAACAGAAGTTCTGAAAACTGCCCTTTTTCTCCTTGACAGCCAAAGAGGGGTTAGATCTTGAACCCCTAGATCATGATCTAGAGAATATCTAGTGGGTTGGCTGGACCTGCCTGATTCCATTTTGTTACCGCTCAGCCCAAGCATTTTCTTTTCTTGTACTGGAGCCTCAGCCCTCCATAGTACAATTGTCAGGCCCATTTGAAACCCTTGCTGTATTAATCTTGTTGTATTTACATTGCCTGATTACCTCATTATTCCTTTTTAGGTTTGG
Source organism: Pleurodeles waltl (assembly GCF_031143425.1). Classification (NCBI taxonomy): domain Eukaryota; kingdom Metazoa; phylum Chordata; class Amphibia; order Caudata; family Salamandridae; genus Pleurodeles; species Pleurodeles waltl. The sequence continues at coordinate 612,257,812 of NC_090444.1, read as the reverse complement.
TCAACCATTGTTTATCAAAAATACTGCTGTGAATAGGTAATTTTTCATTCTCTTCTTATCATCTCCACTACAGCATCTGAATCTGATACTGCATGATCAGGAGTTCCAATGGTTAATTCCACATCTTTCCTGCTTATCAGTCTCTACCACCCTCTTTGGCGTTGACAGTGTTTTGACAGTCATACTTGGATGGCATTAAAACACATCTGATTTGCCATAGAATCTACTCCTGTAACCCAACAATCTCTTTTGGGGATTTGATTCATTTCACAACTTTTTCCCAACCATCAATACAATCATGTGTACTTTTTTGTACTTACTCTCTATGGTCTAGGTGCCTTGGTCTCCTCAACACAATACTTTTATTGCTCATATATTTTTGGGGATTCTCACTGCACTTATATGTATAAACACAGTATTGCTTTTGCATTACCGTCTTGAATAAATCTGTTAGGACAAAACACTTGCTGTTTCTGGAGTTACTTTGTAACTATTGGAATCATACCACTTACAACTCTAAACTGTGTGACATGGACCCTGATCAATGAATTGTTTTAGATTATTATTGTTTGCGCTCCCAGATGCTTACTCCTCAGTCCTGAGATGCAATTGTCATCCATTTACTCACACAACACTTTTGGGAAGCAAGGTGTCATAGTTGGTGAGCATCCATTCTTACACAATCTGCTCCATGGGATATAGTATACTGTGTAGCCATACTTTTGCCACTGGGAGTAATTCTCTTATTTCCACTGCTGCAATTGTAATAGTCTGTTTCAAAAGAGATAATGATGTTAAAAAAGGTGAGAGTAACTGACCACTCTGATGTGTGCTTGCCACAACCAGTGTTACACAACTTTCTGTGGTCACCTTCAGTCAATGAGACATATGGCACCCTACCGCTTTAACTGTAATTCTAACATTTGTGTATGCTTATATGAGGCCTGTTTTTTGTCTTTGGAATATCTACTGTTACATTTACGGTTTTAATCGTGTTTTCTTATAAATTGTCTTAGGATGATTATTTTATCACCATCCTTTGATTTTTTTTTAAATAAAAATAAGTAATCTATTACTGGTTTCTGTCACTAAAAGTTTGTATTATTGTAACTTGTTGCCTGGACGTCACGTAACTAAACCTGTTATTAGATTTCTCATGGTCATGTCTGTTCTGTCTTCTTGATACAACATGATTGTTTCTATACGTGCACCACACTTCATGTATTTTCATTTTTCATTGTTTTTTCAACAGTGCCCTCCAAAGCAGTCTCTTGTAAATGTATTTGAATTGCATGTTTCTTCTATCTTGATGAAGGCACCCATCAGCAGATGTTAGGAATTGGAAAAAGTAGCAACACCATTCACTTTGAACCACACCTCTAATGGCATAGTGTGAACGAAGCCCAACCCACCGTAGAAGACTTCAGTTCGTACTTCCACCACCCATCTATCTACCTATCCTTCTAACCCTTCAGTCATCCCTAATTCTCATCCGTCCCTCCTTTCACCGACCCACCTGTCCATCCACATATCCACCTTTCACACTTCTAGACACCTTTCTGATGTCCTACCATCAATGCATCCACTCACCCATCCGTCCCTGCACCCATCATTCCTTTAACCTTTCCATCTATCCTTACGCCCTTTCATCACTCAACTCATCCTTTGACCCATCATAATTTCACCCCTCCATTAATGTATCATTTAGCCTATCCATTTTTCTGTCCATTTATAGATTAATCCATTCTTTCACCCATTCATAGTTTCAGCCATCCTTTCACCAAAGCAATAACGTTTTATAACCTTTGATGCTAAGTTGTGTCCTCGGAGTGTAAATGCTCACTCTGCATTGAAGTCTGATGAACTGATAGTTTAAATATATAGTTTAGAGAAATCTTCAAGATCTAACTGATTTTTGGTTCGAGTATTTTCTCGTATTTTGGATCGAGTATGAGATTTTTTGTGTGGTACTGGGGTGTCTTGCTCTCTGTTGTGGCCTCCTTCACCATTGGCCTCTCACGTCAAACACAGGTGTTATACAGGCTCTGGGAGTGGTATCGCTGGGTAAACAGTCATGTTTAGCCTTCTAAAGTTAGACTGGATATCTGGGAGCTTAGAGGTAGCAGTTTATTTGAGTGGTTGACCTGGAAGCGGTCCTGGATCCGTGCTACCTGTGTAGAGCGGGCCTTCATCGTCAGGAACATGCATACCCACAGCTGATAATACGGGCTCGAGACCAAATACTGTTGTGGCGAGTTCTACGGGCATGGACTGTCAAATCTTCATCAGTATCACAACATGTGTGTTTTATGCAGATATAAGCATAACATTTTGCTTTTAAAAACATTGAGCATGTAGTGATAATATGTTGGTATTCAGATGGGAAACATTTCTTGTCACACACCACAGTAGCACACCATAGATAATCGCGCATAAAGACACCAGCCTCTCATGCACACAACACTGCAAAATTCTGGAGATTTCCGTCACAGAAATGTGAAGAAATTCAGGGTTTTAAGCAGTAGTTTGATGTTTGCAGAGCAACATGGATAAGAAAAGTGTTGGCATCCATGTGAGCCACGCGACCTTGGAATCCCCTTGGTGTATAGTTTTCAGACAAATGTGCTGTAAATAGGGTTTCCTGTCTACTGGCCAGACTTAGAAAGAAATATGCCATCCATCCACATCCCAAAGCGAACAAATTCCAAGCTTCGTTCTTACTCTTTCAAAGGCCATGTTCTTTGAACCTACCAGGCCATTATCATAGTCCAGTCCACACTTGTGAAGTACCCTTTTGATTACAAGAATTGTTGGAATGCAGGATGGTGGGGAAATTGCTTATAAATAACACTATTAAGTAATAACATGACAGAGGGATATGGGAGATTTGTTCACATGCACAGCAAAGAAAACAGGGAAAAAGAAATGAAATTATGAAAATAGGGGTATACACAGAAAAGGGGGGCAAATAAAGAGAGCATGAGAAAGATACAAAAGAAAAAGTAAAGATGAAGAGCAAAATTGGTCCAGAGAAAGAAAAAAGAAACAGGAGGAGACAAGAAGTGTGAAAGTAGGGAAGCAAACTTAAAAGGAAATAAGAAAGAAAAGGTGAAAGGGAGTACGGAAAAAATAAAAAATAAATGGATGGAAGGGTGAAACGAAAGACTAATGGAAGGATGGATGGAAGAGTGAATGGAATGATAGGTTAAAGGGAAAATGGGTGGAAGGATGAAGAAAGAACAGTTGGGTGGGTGAAAGGATGGATACATGTATATATGAATGGGGGAAAGGATGGATGCATATATGAAAAGTTGGATGTTGGATAGATGGATGTATGGAAATGGACACATGAATAGACAGAATGTTGAAAGGATGGATGGTTAAATGGAAGAATATAGGGTGAAGGGTGAAGAGAACTACGGAATGCCAAGCTTGCTCACTTTACATATTCAAGGAAATTAGAAGCATAGTTCAAGTGTGGGTATTTCAATTTCACAGCTAGTGCATAGTCGCTAGCTCTCAGTACTGTGGTCTTTTGAACAAAGTACATTACTTTATATCGCTGCAATTGGAAGTCTGACAGACATAATTGTGCATCAATTTTGTTCATTCGCTTTCCTGTAAAAAAAACTGGCAGGTTATAGAAAACCTTGTTGCACTTCTTTATTGGTGTTCCCCACTTGTATTCACTATTCCTTGATTTGAGCAATTAGATTTGTTGTAAAATTATTGGACTAACTACACAAAAAAACCCTCCAGAAGTCATAATGGTGATTACCTTTCAGTAATCTATAACTTGCTGGAGACTCACGGATTACACCTGCTTCCCCACAGATTATGAGCATCTACAAAACACAAAAAGAGGACATGATTTCTGTATTTTTAGGCTATAAAAAATATATGCAGTGACTGATTCTTTGCCGGGGCTCATACACACAATTCCTTCCTCTCAAAATTAGCTCCTGGACAGAAACACAATAACTCATCAGCACCTGCTAAATGATCGTAAACATCATACCAATCCTGAAAAGGAAAATACAGCAGAATAGCAAAGTTACCAAACGATAGAAGATTTTTAAAAAATGATGGCATCCATGACTGCTGTTCATTTGGAAACATCACAATACCATGGAGTTCATTAACAAGCTCCAACAAAGAAATCCCAGTGGCAATCAACAATACAGTATATCAGTCATCTGCACAGCAAAGGACAGCAAGGGCCTGATTTATATATTGGCGGACGGGTTACTCCGTCACAACTGTGATGGGTAGCTGTCTGCCAAAATATAAATCCAATACGATATAATGGGATTTATATGTCGGAGGACGGGCTATCCATCACTGTTGTGACCAGGACCGGCTTTAGGGCGGTGCGAGTGGTGCGGCTGCACCGAGTGCTGACCTGGATTGGGGGGTACGGACCTCCGGGAGGCACTGTGTTTAGCAATACCTTAGAAACTTGCGATTTAAAAGCACCTGATGAAAAGTTCCTTGTGCGTCCAGCCTTCAGGAAACAAAGGAAATGTCAAAATTCATCTTATGATTAAAGTTCCTGCTAGGGGGAGAGATGGGAGTTTTGTCTTGCAGCAACATTGACTCACCACAAAGTAGCGTTGAGGGTTAATATGCCTGCTGCAAAGAACAGAACTATATTTTGTGTGGATGGTTGAGTGGATTAGTAAATCCAGCCTTTACAGGGTTTTAAAACAAATAAATGCATGTGAAATGAGGGCTATGGAAAGATGAGGGGAGAGATTTCCGGCTGGTAGTTAGGGAATTAGAGGAGGTGGTCATGGTTGGAAGGAGCCAAAAAAGACGCTGCACAGGGCGCCACCAGCGCTAAGACCAGCCCTGGTTGTGACAGAGTAACCCGTCTGCCAAAATCTAAGTCGGCTCTAAATTGGCGTTTGAAATGGTGATTTGTAGTAACCAGGAAAGCACAGATAATTCCTTGTTTAAAGCTACATTGATGTTTTAAATGAGTTTGAACACTGCAGACAAATTACTGACCTTATAAATGCTTGTTAAAGTGTGTGATTGTTCAGTAATCGGGCACCAGGCTACTGTAACAGCCTCAGTCATTGCCTACCTACAAAACTATGAAATAGTGTCTAGTTACAGCAAACCGTTTCACATTTCAATCATTCTTCTCACCTTTTCTTCCTCATTTCCTTTGTAAGGTCCGGATCAAATGGGTGCACTTCTTTTGTTTTATGGCTGTGTAAACCAGCCCAAACCCTTTGGTCAAATAAGGGCCCAACCCCTTTTCTTGAGCTATCCAGGCAGACAAACCGCAAAAACCTTTCCTCCTAAAAAAGTTTGCCAGGCTTGCCATTTTGACAGCTGGTTGAACTCAGCCCAGCACATTTTTGGGTCATGGAGTCTCACAGTCAACCTCCTATACAGTGAACTGCCAGGGGTATCAGTAATCTAGCGCCAGGGGGTCACAGACAAATCATTAGAAACTGGTGAGGAGCAACATGCTTTTTGCTTTGCAATACTATGGCTGCCTGGAGGTAAAATGAATATCGGCTGGGATAATTTGTACTGAGGGGACACATTACATGAAATAGACACCCACCACTAGCTGGCAACAGTGCTCTAGTTCACTCCAGCAGAGGCTGGCCTGGCACCCCTACAGGAATACAGCTGGCCATAGGTAAATGGGGGCTAGTTGGGAGTTGAGATGTAGGGAGAGTCAGCTCCAACCCCGTCTTGTGCATCCACACTGACCATCAGTATGTAAACAATATGTAAACAAATGCAGTCTATATTAGCTTTAATTGACTGCAGTACATTTAAGAAAGCAGTACTGTAATATGATATTGCACTGTGTAACAAAGTAGTGGAGTGTGGGGACTGCGTGTGATGGGTGCATATGGTGCTTTCCATAAATCCCAACCTCGACGTATTATATTGCACCCCAGCTTTCTTATGTTTACCGCAGGTAAGCAGAGATAATGAAGCCACGTTTATTTGACAGGGCACTGGGGTTGTGGTGGAGGGGTATTTACAAAACCTTTCCGTGAAGAGCAAAGGGACACAAAGTGGTGCAAAATACTGCAATAATTTACTTACTGTTATAAAAGCCTACCCGTGCAGCGAGAAACTATGCAGCGCCATGCAAGCTGCTGTGCAGCATTTAGTAAATCATCCCCTAAAACAGCAAACTGTAAAATTGTCTTTGCCATAGGTGTGCGTGAAACTCCGCCTTCAGCAGCTTGAACAGGAGTAAGGTATCACTGTGTAATTGTGTGAAAAGTGAAATAATAGCAATTGCGGTGTATGGCTCAGGTGCCTTCCTTGGAAGGCGCTGATCTCCAAACAAAAGCTCATAAATGTAACTTAAAGAGGACAGTATGATTGGAGCTTTGGGAATGGATGAATGAATGAAATTTGACTTATAAAGGGCACGGCTGCTCCAAGGAGTGTCCTGGTGCTATGCTCATCAGCACCTTGCAGAATACAATTGGACTGTCTGTTATTGTTTAAAACGCCAGGTTTTCACCTTTTTTTTAACAGTGAGATATCATCCTGTGAGCATAACTCAAGGGGGAGTTTCTTCAGGGGCTGACGCCGCATATGTCAAGGTCGGGAGCAGGAGGGATGACGGGGACGACGGAGGAAACAACATAAAAAAAAAAAAAAAGAAAACCTTACATCGCGCCGCCAGTCTCCCGCCGCTGTCTCCTGCCGCTGCGCTCCTCTAGTGGTGTCCCAGCACCCGCTGGGACACCAGCAGAGCCTCCCCAGTAATCCTGACACTGCTTACATGCTAAACGTAGCATGTAAGCAGCGCTAGGTTTGGTCTGAGCGATAGTCACTGCCACTGAGACACAAGCCGGGGGTCTGTGCTGTTTCTCCAGCCCGGCTGTGTATATAGCCGGTTTGGAGAAACATAAGTGCACATGTGTGTGGCCGGCCTCAGGTGACTGGCCAAACACATGCGTACCTAGTGCACTCTCCCATCCTCCCACCTCCTGTGGCCAAGTCCCGCCCCTCACTGTACAATTAGTGCACTCTCCCCTCCTCCAACCTGCTATGGCCCAGTCCCGCCCCTCCCTGTACACTCTGCTGGCTGAGCCAGCAGATGAAAAATGATGAAAAATAAAATGATAGCAAGCTATCATTTTATTTTTCATCTGCTGGCTCAGCCTGAGGGTGATATCCCTCCATCACTGTAGCGGAGCTGCCACTGAGTTTATTCCATGCAGATGGCCCTAGGTAGGAAAAAGCACGGCCCCCAGATCTAGTGGGGTGAAACTTAGGGATCCCCGCCTGAAAGCTGTTATCTGACCACAAATTTCTAGAGGGGGTGGAAAAGCTGAATAGAGCAAAAGCGCACAGAAAGATGGGATGGAGGCAGGAGGTGGGTGGATGGAGCATAAAAGAGGTGAAGAGAAGAAAGGATACATGATGGAGGGAAAGAATTAAAATGGATGGATGGATAAGAGAGTAAAGAAAAGAGGGAGAAAAGACATACACAAGTATGGATAATTTCTAATTCTAAATTGCATTTATATAGTGTTTACTACCCCTAAAAAGGCATCAGACTGCTTTGCAGCGAGTAGCACGCTACTCCAGAATCAAAGATTAGAGTTTAATAAATTGAGATACAAAATACTCCATATGGCCCCATTACATTCAAAATGTCTTTGGTGTGAGGGGAGCAGCCCTGAACGAATGCCAGGCTTTCTTGGTTCACTTGCTTGCTCAGTGTTATCTGTGATGCGGTTCAAACTAGGGATTATTTAATTTTTCTGTCTACTCCCCTGCTTTGCCATGAACATCTTCTTGTTTGGTTGCACTCCTTAGTTTTCTCCACAAGTAACCTCACCACGCAGAGTGTGGGTTTCCATATTTTCTCACTCCAAACTCAATCTCGGCGAACTGCAGTTTGTGATGGCATCTGCTTAGTGCTTAGCTGCCTTGAGTATTCAGCACCCACAATTTTGTTTCTTTCATACCTTTATAAATAACGTTCAGATTACCTTGTGAAAACGTTTTCCCCATAGATAAATACATTTATCTCATAGGTGATATGGTGACATTATTAAATTTAGATAATTAAGACAAGTAATATAGTCATCAGTGTTATCACTTTCTTAGCAGACTAAAAACATCCTATTTGATAATACAGTGGGAAAAGTAACCGATAACGTGGTTTACCAGAACAGGCTTGACAGATGCCAGTTAAGATACTCAAAACGTAGACACAATACACATGAATGACATCTGAGGGTAGCAGCTTTTATCCCTGGCTTCCCTTTGTGTGCAAGCCCCGGCATCAATGGTCATTGTTGGAAATGGCCCAGTTTGCATGATCATCCTGCAGCACTGATTGTGCCATCCACATGTAAGCAGGTCTCGGGCGTGCCACTGCAGTGTCTGTAGTTTTAAACTACCATTTCAACCTTGCAAGTGCACCCACTTGCCAAACCCAAACCTTTCCTTTTACTACACTCAATTCACCCCTAAGGTAGGCCCAAGGCAGCCCCATGGGCAGAGTGCAGTGTATTTAAAATGTAAGACATGCACTGGTTAACATGGGTATGACCTTGAAATATCTTTTAAGTGTAACTTCCTATTGGGAGCAGATAGAGATGTGGAGTTTTGGGTCCTTGAACTCACAATTTAAGAACATATCTTTTGGTGAAGTTGGTTTTTGAATTTTGAGTTTAAAAATGCCACATTTAGAAAGTGGGCAGTTTCTTCCTTAACCATTCTGCCTGTCTGCTGAATACACGTCTGGGTTACGATGACAGTGGGGCTCTATTGGCCTAGCCCTTTTTGCAGGATCCTCCACAAACCTTTTGTCTCTTTCCTCCTATTTTTTACGACTTGTTTTTTTTGGTTTTAGGACTCTGGGCACTTTACCACTGCTGACCAGTGTTAAAGTGCAAGTGCTCCCTGTCTAAGTTGGTATTGGTGATTGGTTTATCCATGATTGGCATATCTGATTTACTAGTAAGTCCCTGGTACAGTGCACCTTGTGTACCCCAGGCCTGTTGAATCAAATACTACTAGTGGGCCTGTCACACTGATTGTGCCACACACACGAGTAACCCTGTAAACATGCCCCAGACCTGCCACTGCAGTGTCTGTGTATGCATTTTGCAAACTGCTAGTTCGACCTGGCAAATGCACCTACTTGCCAGGCCCAAACCTTCTCTTTTACTACATGTACATCACCCCATACGTAGGCCCAAGGCAGCCACATGGGCAGGGTGCAGTGTATTTAAAAGGTAGGACATGTACTGGTGTGGTTTATTTGTCCTGATAGTGAACTACTGCTAAATTTGGTTTTCAATATTGCAAGGCCCACCTCTCCCATAGTTTAACATGGGGATTGCCTTGAAATATCGTTTAAGTGTAATTTCCGATTGGGAGCAGATAGAGATCTGGAGTTTGGGTATCTGAACTCACAATTTAAAAATGCATCTTTCAGTGAAGTTGGTTTTTAGATTGTAAGTTTGAAAATGCCACTTTTAGAAAGTGGGCATTCCTTTGCTTAACCATTCTGTGCCTCTGCTTGTCTTCTGGAATACATGTGTGGGTCAGGATGACAGTTGGGCTGTTTGTGAATTCATTCTAGACAGTTACACAAGGGGAGCTGAGGTGTGCCCTGCATATTCTGATGGGTCTTACTGAGCTAGAGTGGTGGGAAGAGCTGACATTTACACCCTAATAGGGCTATGCCTGTCCTTACACAAATCAGTCTCAAACCCTATAGTGTGTGTCTAGGGCCAGGGCAGGAAAAGCAGGGTCTTGTGCACTACAAAGACTTTCCTTTGAAGTTTGCCTACTTCAGAGGCAGTAATTAGTATAAGTACTGGACCTATGAGACCACAACTTCAGAATCCCTCTGGACAGAGGACATTCTACCAGGAAGAAGAGTTGGATGCTGTAGGAGGGACTGCCACTCTGCCTGTTGCTTTGCTGTGCTGGCCTGCTGCTTGCTGCTTCTGTCCTGGGAGTAAAAGAACTGGACTGTGGTTTCTACAACCTGCTTCCAAAGGTTCTCCAAGGGCTTGGACTGAGTGTTCCTCCTGTTAGAAGTCTTAGAGACATCAAAGACTTTGGGGGTCATTCCGACCTCGGCGGTAAAAGGCGCTTACCGCCGGTCAGAAGACCGCCATACCACCGCTGCGGTCGCAGTAAACCGCCACGGTCATTCTGACCCGCAACTGACAAACCACCAAAAAAAAACGACAACAACAAAAGTCCACCACACCAAAGGTCAGTGGGAAACTGGCGATGACCAAAACTCCACCGTCACGCCAACAGAAATACGCCCATACCATTCTGACCCACAAATCCCCGCAGCGGTCTTTCAACGGCGGTATTCCATTGGCGGTACACACCGCCGCGCTCAAAATACACACTCCTTTACAAAACACTACCACATTGGACAAATCAAATTATACACACCTGAGACACATACACACACCACTCCCACACACCCAATTAAATATATAACACACACCCACAAACCCTTACGACCACAATTGCGACTGAAGGACAGAGAGAGACAGCACAGCATAGAGTAGACCATCACACAGAGGCAAATCACAACATCACCCACACAATTTCCACGCACAAAACACCATACACCACCACACTCACCACACTCTACAACACATACACCACCCCTCACCTCATCCACACCACCCCATGGCACCCCAAAGACACCCCAGGTTCTCAGACGCAGAACTCAGGGTCATGGTGGAGGAAATATTTCGGGTAGAGCCCCAGCTCTTCGGGGCACAGGTGCAGCACACCACCATTGCCAGGAAGATGGAGCTATGGAGCAGAATAGTGGACAGGGTCAACGCTGTGGGACAGCATCCACGCAATCGGGATGACATCAGGAAGCGGTGGAACGACCTACGGGGGAAGGTGCGTTCCATGGAATCAAGGCACAACAGCGCGGTACAGCGGACTGGCGGCGGACCCCCACCTACTCCCCCAGAATTCACAGCATGGGAGGAGGAAGTCTTGCACATCCTGCATCCTGAGGGCCTCGCAGGAGTAGGCGGAGGAATGGACTCTGGTAAGGCAAATCTCCACTACTTCATTCCCCCCACCCCACCTGCATGCCAAATCATACCCCCACCCTCACCCCCACCCCCATCACACCAACTCCTTGCAAATGCCTCACCATCACATCCCACCCATCCCAATACCTAGCCCTGCATGCGTCCCCAAAGCATGGACACCCATCCCCAAAGCATGCCCACTGCACACACCCATCACCCCCACAAGCCACTGTCACAAAAGCCCCCACAAGGGAATGCCAGCACTGGGGTACACGGCCACCCACCCATTACACGAAATGCCACACACAGAAGCAATAACGATACTCTTATACCCCTGAAGGACCCGAACGCCACCACACCGCCCAGGAGGGTCCAGAGATGTCCATCCCACCGCCAGAAGAGGCCCCCAGTGACGACAGCAGCTCTGTCTCCCTGGACCCAGATGACCAGACCGGCCCATCGGGGACCTCGGGACAGTCGGTTCCCCACAGACAGCCACAGGCTACACCTGACCTAACCCCCTCTGGGAACACCAGCACAGCTCCCACCCAGCGGGCCCATGCCTCTGTCTCCAGGACACGTCAATCAGCGGTGTGTCCACCACTACAGGGCACCCAGGTTGACCCACCACCCCAACAACAACAGGTTACCTGGGGGCAGTGGTAGTGGGCACACTGTCCAGGGGACAGAGGCCCAGGGAAACAGGGGTACTGGGAGGGCTGTTGTGCGACAGGGGGGGGACAGGCCCAGGGAACCGACTCTCCAAGAGGCCCTCTCCTCAATCATGGGAGCATACCACCACTCCCAGGAGACGATGGCTACGGTACTGGCCAGGTTCCAGGAGATCCAGGTACTGCAGGAGGAACAGTTCATGGGGTTCAGAGAGGAACTGAGGAACATTAGTTCCGCAATGGGGACCATCGTCGTGGCCCTTAACCAGATAGTCACCACATTGCGGGACCATGTGGCACCACAAAGGGCCCCTGTCACTAGCCTGGACCAGGAACAGCCTACCACCTCCGCCGGCGCTAGTGGACAGGAGGCCCCCACACAACGACAGGCCACCAGAACCCCACCTCCTGCAGAAGAAGAACCACCCCGCAAGCGGAACCTGAGATCTCACAAGAAGACAGAGTAGGATGCCAAGACCCCCGCCAGCAAACGATACCCCCTGATGTCATCCCACTGTCCCACATTGTCACCCTGTCCAACCTTGAACTGCCCCTGCTCCGTCCTTCCACAGGCATATGGACAATGCACCTGTGAGACTGAGAACTGGACTCTGCCATGGACATTACTCCACCATCACCCATCACCGTTTTACAATCATGTTCCTAAATGTAGCACTTTAATTAAATCACTTATTGCACTTAAAAAATCTGGAGTATGCTTGTATTTTGAACAAATGTATTAGACATAACGGTGCAAGAATGTTCAGTTACATTGTGATGACAACATACCACTGTCACACAGCTGTAGTCCATGGGCAAACAAAGCAGAGGTCACGCAGTGGGGCCCACAGCTCTGAAAACGGAAGGGAAAGTCACAACTCAGTTAACAGGAACTGGGGGGGAACTCAGACAGTAGAGAGGCAGGAGACTTTAAGTAAATGTAAAATGGCGTGGTTGATTCGTACCTGTGTGCTACTGAAAATACTGTTGTATCACTGTGTCCCTGTTGTCTGTGTCGTCCCCGTCGTCTTCCTCCTCTTCACTCTCCACAGGCTCCACAGCTGCTACACCACCACGATCTGGACACTCCTCCTGCAGGAAAGGCACCTGGCGTCGCAAAGCCAGGTTGTGAAGCATACAGCAGGCCACGATGATATGACACACCTTCTTTGGTGAGTACATTAGGGATCCACCTGTCATATGCAGGCACCTAAACATGGCCTTCAGGAGGCCGAAGGTTCTTTCTATAATCCTCCTAGTTCGCCCATGGGCCTCATTGTAGCGTTCCTCTGCCCTTGTCCTGGGATTCCTCACTTGGGTAAGTAGCCACAACAGGTTGGGGTAACCAGAGTCACCTATTAGCCACACACGGTGTCTCTGTAGGTGTTCCATCACATAAGGGATGCTGCTATTTCGCATAATGTACGCGTCATGCACTGACCCAGGGAACTTGGCATTTACATGGGAGATGTTCTGGTCAGCCAAACAGACCACCTGGACATTCATCGAATGATAACTTTTTCTGTTCCTGTACACCTGCTCACTTCCACTGGGGGGAACCAAAGCCACATGGGTCCCATCAACGGCACCAATGATGTTGGGGATATGTCCAAGGGCATAGAAATCACCCTTCACTGTAGCCAAATCGCCCACCTCAGGGAAAACAATGTAGCTCCGCATGTATTTCATCAGGGCAGACAACACTCTGGACAAAACCTTAGAAAACATAGGCTGAGACATCCCAGATGATATGGCCACTGTTGTTTGGAATGATCCACTTGCCAAAAAATGGAGTACTGACAGAACCTGCACCAGAGGGGGAATCCCTGTGGGTTGGCGAATGGGGGACATCAGGTCTGGCTCCAGCTGGGCACACAGTTCCTGTATAGTGGCTCGGTCAAGTCTGTATGTCAGTATGACATGTCTTTCTTCCATTGTCGACAGGTCCACCAGCGGTCTGTACACGGGAGGATTCCTCCATCTCCTCGCAAGTCCCAACGGACGGTGCCTAGGAAGGACAACATGGAGCACAGAGTCAAGCAACCCACAGGTACGTAACCACAGCTTGCACAGTACACGATTCGCTATGCATTGAATGGCTTGTATGAGTGGCAATGCAAGGCCTAGGCCTGTGTGACGCAGTAGAAATTAAGCCATGTGGGCCCTTGAAATGGCGGCTGCCTGACCTGTGAAGTGTGACAATGGGATGTGAGGTCAATGCGCTGCCGTGGCACACCGTGGCGGTAGGCGGTCGAAGACCGCGGCGCAAAGCAGCATTGGTTAACATTGAACCCTATGGGTCTCAGGACCCAATGACGATGTGTGCCGGCGGTCGGGGTACGCACCGCCGCGGTACTCACCGCCGCGGGCGTGACCGCCATTTTCTAACTGCTTAATCACTCTAGACCTGATCATCCACAGGAGAGGACCTATACTGCAAGTGCTGCTGTGACCTCGGTCTGGAAGATACAATGGCTGCTGCGACTGGGGAAAGGGCCCCTGCCTTCACTTCTGAGGAATTGGAGAAACTTGTTGATGGGGTCCTCCCCCAGTATGTGCTACTCTACGGTCCTCCAGATCAACAGGTGAGTACACAGGGAGCACGTAGTATGGGCTATGCCTGTGTTGAGTGGGGTGGATGTAAGATGGTGGGGAGGGGAGCGAATGAGGAGTGCAACGCACGACAGATGAGAGCATGTGCCACATGGCAAGGTTGGGGAGGGGGGGCCACTCACATCGACCAAGCAGAAAAGTGATGATATTTCTTTTTCCACCCTGTACATGTCACATAGGTCAGCGCCCATCAGAAGATCGACATTTGGCGTGCCATCGCCAAGGACGTCCGGGCCCTGGGGGTCCACAACAGACGGGGCACCCACTGCCGCAAGAGGTGGGAGGACATCCGCCGCGGGAGCAGAAAGACCGCCGAGGCTCTGCTGGGGATGGCCTCCCAACCTAGGAGGGGTGCCACACGGCAATTGACCCCCCTGATGTCCCGGATCCTGGCGGTGGCCTACCTCGATTTGGATGGGCACGTGAGGACATCACAGCAGACACAAGGGGGTGAGTATCAGCACATTCTGCTATATTAGCGCACAGTGGAGGTGTCTGGGTGGGGGAGGAGGGCTGTGGCTATCTCTAGGCCAGGGTGGTTTCTGTAGGCTAGGCCCCTCCGTTTGGCATGGCCCTGTGCCCCCGCCCCCCACCTCTGTAGGGTGCTAAGTACAGCTATCCATGGTCCGGGCTCACCTATGTGTGCATTTGTCGTCCATAGACTTGTAGGCCAAGTCACAATAATTGAGTAGTGTACCCCGAGTGCGCAGCGTAGTGCAGGGGGCTTCTGTGTCTGTCCTCTCCGCCAACGGTGCCGCCAATGCATGCACTCAACATGTCTTTCTTTCTTCTCCCCCCCCCTTTTTTTGGTTTTCCTGTTCATGTGTGCATTAGCATCATCAGGCGGAGGAGAAGTGGCATCGGCGCACGAGGGAGCTGCATTTCACATGGCCCCGGAGGGCCATGCAACCGACTCTGAGTACACCAGTGAGACGGAGGGCGAGTGGAGCTCCACAACGGGGACCCGTGGAGACGTCAGCGACACCGACCCGTCCTCGGAAGGGAGCTCCCTTGTGGTGGCGGCAACATCCATGCCCACCGCAACAACAAGTACAGCCGCCACCCAGCGCACCAGCTCCGCCCTCCCAGCAGCCCCTCAGCTTTTGCCCCGTGCCCGCTCGGCCAGGAAGCCGGGCATCTCCTTCACCCCTGGCACCTCAGGTCCTGCCCCAGTTACCCCTGCTGCCCTCAGTGCGGAGATCATTGACCTCCTCCAGATGCTCATTGTTGGGCAGTCTACCCTTTTGAATGCCATCCAGGGGGTAGAAAGGGAGGTGCATCGGAGCAATGCATACCTGGAGGGCATTCATTCGGGTCAGGCTGCCCATCAGCGATCGTTCAACGCTCTGGCCTCAGCACTGACGGCAGCAATTGTCCCTGTGTCTAGCCTCCCCCCTCCAACTTCCTCAACCCAGTCCCACTCCCCTGTTCCTCTGCCTATCCCAGACACACCTACAGACCAGCCTGCACACACCTCAACACCCAAGGGCAGCTCATCCAGACATAAGCACCACAGATCACACAAGCATTCACCCAAGCAACATCCACATGCAGACATGCCAACAGCCACTGCCTCCTCTGTGTCCCCCTCCTCCTCGTCTCCCTCCTCCCTCCCTGTGACGTCTCCACTCACACCTGCATGCACACCACCATCAGCCAGTACGTCCATCACCACCACACCCACCAGAACAGTCCGCACACGTGCAGTCACCACCCCCACTGCCATTTACACGTCCCCTGTGTCCTCTCCCAGTGTGTCTGTCACCCCCTCTTCCAAACGCAGGCAGCCACCCACCCAACAGCCATCCACCTCACGACAGCCTCCAGCACAAGCACCTGCACCCAAAGACACCAGACTTCACTCTCCTACAACCACATCCTCTTCCTCCACTCCCATACCCACTACAACTACTCGTCCCTGTCTTTCTAAATTGATTTTCCTTTCCAACCTTGACCTCTTTCCAACAACTGACCCACCCCCTCCATCTCATAAGACTCCAATCAGCACCTCAGCCACCACAAGCCCTGCACCTACTAGGATCATCGTTCAGGGCTATTGGAGTCCACCAGCTCCGACATCGGCCAGCAGCAAGGGGACAGCCAGCCCACCCCCTGGGAAAAAAAACAAAAAAGGGAAGGGCCGGCGCAACAGGCCTCAGACGGCTGCCCCCAAGGACACCACCCTTGCACCGTCACCTGGCCCATCCACAAAGGGAGGCAAGGGCCCCATTTGGGGTGTGACGGAGGACACCCACTGGCCCAGGACTCCAGCACAGGAGGGCCCCGCAAGCGAAAGGTCGGATGGCGACTGAGCGGGAATTATTGGCCAGATCTGGTTCCCCAGGAACACAAGACAAGCACCGCTGAACAGGGCCCCGCCGTGAGAGGCACCGCTGAACAGGGCCCCGCCGTGAGGAGTACCGCTGAACAAGGCCCCGCCGTGACAAGCACCGCTGAACAGGGCCCCGCGGTGAGAGGCACCGCTGAACAGGGCCCCGCCGTGACAAGCACCGCTGAACAGGGCCCCGCCGAGACCAGCACTGCTGAACAGGGCCCCGCCGTGAGGAGCACCGCTGAACAGGGCCCCGCCGTGAGGAGCACCGCTGAACAGGGCCCCGCCGTGACAAGCACCGCTGAACAGGGCCCCGCAGTGAGAGGCACCGCTGAACAGGGCCCCGCCGTGACAAGCACCGCTGAACAGGGCCCCGCCGAGACAAGCACCGCTGAACAGGGCCCGCAGTGAGGAGCACTGCTGAACAGGGCCCCGCCGTGACAAGCACCGCTGAACAGGGCCCCGCCGTGAGGAGCACCGCTGAACAGGGCCCTGCCGTGACAAGCACCGCTGAACAGGGCCCCGCGGTGAGAGGCACTGCTGAACAGGGCCCCGCCGTGACAAGCACCGCTGAACAGGGCCCCGCCGTGAGGAGCACCTCTGAACAGGGCCCTGCCGTGACAAGCACCGCTGAACAGGGCCCTGCGGTGAGAGGCACCGCTGAACTGGGCCCTGCCGTGACAAGCACCGCTCCGCTGGGCCCTTCATCTCAAGCACCGCTCCGCTGGGCCCCGCCGTCTCTGCACCGCTTCGCTGGGCCCTTCATCTCACGCACCGCTCCGCCGTCTCTGCACCGCTCCGCCCTTCATCTCAAGCACCGCTCCACTGGGCACCGCCGTCTCAGCACCGCTCCGCTGGGCCCTTCATCTCAAGCACCGCTCCGCTGGGCACCGCCGTCTCTGCACCGCTCCGCTTGGCCCTTCATCTCAAGCACCACTCCGCTGGGCACCGCCGTCTCTGCACCGCTCCGCTGGGCCCTTCATCTCAAGCACCGCTCCGCTGGGCACCGCCGTCTCTGCACCGCTCTGCTGGGCCCTTCATCTCAAGCACCGCTCCGCTGGGCACCGCCGTCTCTGCACCGCTCCGCTGGGCCCTTCATCTCACGCACCGCTCCGCTGGGCACCGCCTTCTCTGCACCGCTCTACTGGGCCCTTCATCTCAAGCACCGCTCCGCTGGGCCCTTCATGTCAAGCACCGCTCCGCTGGGCCTTTCATCTCAAGCACCGCTCCGCTGGGCACCGCCGTCTCTGCACCGCTCCGCTTGGCCCTTCATCTCAAGCACCGCTCCGCTGGGCACCGCCGTCTCTGCACCGCTCCGCTGGGCCCTTCATCTCAAGCACCGCTCCGCTGGGCACCACCGCCTCTGCACCGCTCCGCTGGGCCCTTCATGTCAAGCACCGCTCCGCTGGGCCCTTCATCTCAAGCACCGCTCCGCTGGGCCCTTCATCTCAAGCACCGCTCCGCTGGGCCCTTCATCTCAAGCACCGCTCTGCTGGGCACCGCCGTCTCTGCACCGCTCCGCTTGGCCCTTCATTTCAAGCACCGCTCCGCTGGGCACCGCCGTCTCTGCACCGCTCCGCTGGGCCCTTCATCTCAAGCACCGCTCCGCTGGGCCCTTCATCTCAAGCACCGCTCCGCTGGGCACCGCCGTCTCTGCACCGCTCCGCTGGGCCCTTCATGTCAAGCACCGCTCTGCTGGGCCCTTCATGTCAAGCACCGCTCCGCTGGGCACCGCCGTCTCTGCACCGCTCCGCTGGGCCCTTCATCTCAAGCACCTCTCCGCTGGGCACCGCCGTCTCTGCACCGCTCCGCTGGGCCCTTCATCTCAAGCACCGCTCCGCTGGGCACCGCCGTCTCTGCACCGCTCCGCTGGGCCCTTCATGTCAAGCACCGCTCCGCTGGGCCCTTCATCTCAAGCATCGCTCCGCTGGGCACCGCCGTCTCTGCACCGCTCCGCTTGGCCCTTCATCTCAAGCACCGCTCCGCTGGGCACCGCCGTCTCTGCACCGCTCCGCTGGGCCCTTCATCTCAAGCACCGCTCCGCTGGGCACCGCCGTCTCTGCACCGCTCCGCTGGGCCCTTCATCTCAAGCACCGCTCCGCTGGGCCCTTCATGTCAAGCACCGCTCCGCTGGGCACCGCCGTCTCTGCACCGCTCCGCTTGGCCCTTCATGTCAAGCACCGCTCCGCTGGGCCCTTCATGTCAAGCACCGCTCCGCTGGGCCCTTCATCTCAAGCACCGCTCCGCTGGGCACCGCCGTCTCTGCACCGCTCCGCTGGGCCCTTCATGTCAAGCACCGCTCCGCTGGGCCCTTCATGTCAAGCACCGCTCCGCTGGGCCCTTCATGTCAAGCACCGCTCCGCTGGGCCCTTCATCTCAAGCACCGCTCCGCTGGGCACCGCCGTCTCTGCACCGCTCCGCTTGGCCCTTCATCTCAAGCACCGCTCCGCTGGGCACCGCCGTCTCTGCACCGCTCCGCTGGGCCCTTCATCTCAAGCACCGCTCCGCTGGGCACCGCCGTCTCTGCACCGCTCCGCTGGGCCCTTCATGTCAAGCACCGCTCCGCTGGGCCCTTCATCTCAAGCACCGCTCCGCTGGGCACCACCGTCTCTGCACCGCTCCGCTGGCCCCTTCATCTCACGCACCGCTCCGCTGGGCACCGCCGTCTCTGCACCGCTCTGCTGGGCCCTTCATCTCAAGCACCGCTCCGCTGGGACCTTCATGTCAAGCACCGCTCCGCTGGGCCTTTCATCTCAAGCACCGCTCCGCTGGGCACCACCGTCTCTGCACCGCTCCGCTTGGCCCTTCATCTCATGCACCGCTCCGCTGGGCACCGCCGTCTCTGCACCGCTCCGCTGGGCCCTTCATCTCAAGCACCGCTCCGCTGGGCACCGCCGTCTCTGCACCGCTCCGCTGGGCCCTTCATGTCAAGCACCGCTCCGCTGGGCCCTTCATCTCAAGCACCGCTCTGCTGGGCACCGCCATCTCTGCACCGCTCCGCTTGGCCCTTCATCTCAAGCACCGCTCCGCTGGGCACCGCCGTCTCTGCACCGCTCCGCTGGGCCCTTCATCTCAAGCACCGCTCCGCTGGGCCCTTCATCTGAAGCACCGCTCCGCTGGGCACCGCCGTCTCTGCACCGCTCCGCTGGGCCCTTCATGTCAAGCACCGCTCCGCTGGGCCCTTCATGTCAAGCACCGCTCCGCTGGGCACCGCCGTCTCTGCACCGCTCCGCTGGGCCCTTCATCTCAAGCACCTCTCCGCTGGGCACCGCTGTCTCTGCACCGCTCCGCTGGGCCCTTCATCTCAAGCACCGCTCCGCTGGGCACCGCCGTCTCTGCACCGCTCCGCTGGGCCCTTCATGTCAAGCACCGCTCCGCTGGGCCCTTCATCTCAAGCATCGCTCCGCTGGGCACCGCCGTCTCTGCACCGCTCTGCTTGGCCCTTCATCTCAAGCACCGCTCCGCTGGGCACCGCCGTCTCTGCACCGCTCCGCTGGGCCCTTCATCTCAAGCACCGCACCGCTGGGCACCGCCGTCTCTGCACCGCTCCGCTGGGCCCTTCATGTCAAGCACCGCTCCGCTGGGCCCTTCATGTCAAGTACCGCTCCGCTGGGCCCTTCATGTCAAGCACCGCTCCGCTGGGCACCGCCGTCTCTGCACCGCTCCGCTTGGCCCTTCATGTCAAGCACCGCTCCGCTGGGCCCTTCATGTCAAGCACCGCTCCGCTGGGCCCTTCATGTCAAGCACCGCTCCGCTGGGCACCGCCGTCTCTGCACCGCTCCGCTTGGCCCTTCATGTCAAGCACCGCTCCGCTGGGCCCTTCATCTCAAGCACCGCTCCGCTGGGCACCGCCGTCTCTGCACCGCTCCGCTGGGCCCTTCATGTCAAGCACCGCTCCGCTGGGCCCTTCATCTCAAGCACCGCTCCGCTGGGCCCTTCATCTCAAGCACCGCTCCGCTGGGCACCGCCGTCTCTGCACCGCTCCGCTGGGCCCTTCATCTCAAGCACCGCTCCGCTGGGCACCGCCGTCTCTGCACCGCTTCGCTGGGCCCTTTATCTCAAGCACCGCTCCGCTGGGCACCGCCATCTCTGCACCGCTCCGCTGGGCCCTTCATCTCACGCACCGCTGGTCCATTGGCAGGGCCGGATCTGTGTCGGGCAGGGCTTCACGAAGCACTCTGGCCAACATGCCTCCTCCATAACCAGTGGAGTCTGTAATCCACCTGATGGACTGTGGCTTTGCACTCCCCCGGATGGTACAGTGGGCAATCCACCCACTGTAGAGACTTGGAAAACTGTGGCTTTGCACTCCCCAGGATGGTACAATGGGCAATCCACCCACTGTAGAGACTTGAGAGACTGTGGCTTTGCACTCCCTCGGATGGTACAGTGGGCAATCCACCCACTGTAGAGACTTGGAAAACTGTGGCTTTGCACTCCCCAGGATGGTACAATGGGCAATCCACCCACTGTAGAGACTTGAGAGACTGTGGCTTTGCACTCCCCAGGATGGTACAGTGGGAATGGAGGCCCCTCGTGGATCTGGCTTCGTGGACTCATGTGGCTGAGGTGCCCCCCTTCACTTCCCCCTGAGGTGCCTGTTTTTTTATTATCTGATGCCCCAGCAGTGTTCTCTCCAATGGAATCGGGTCTCATGTGTGGGCTTTGCCCATGTGTTTATGCACATTGGCCCACGAACAATGGAATGTAGCCAATATGTGCCGGACTTTTGGACTATGTATATATTATTCATGTTGTAATATATTTATTTGATAAATTTCATATTTCACTTAAGTTCAAATATGCTTTAATATACTTCAATTTTAATGAACATTTTATTTTGTCTTTGCATTATTCCGGGGGGTTTGGGGGGTGTCACTCTGACTTGTTGCTCTGCATTGGTGTGTAGGGATTGGTGGGTGAGGGTGGGGGTGGGTGTGTCGCGTGTTTGTGTGCCCGTAACCTTTTCTCCTCCCCCCTCCTCTGTGTCGTAGGTGCAGTACTCACCGTTGTCTTCTGTGCCGGCGTTCGTGCTCCGGGTAGAGGAGCAGGAAGACAATGGCTGGTAGGATGTTTAATTCGGGTTCCATGCTGTCCAGATTCCTCGTGGAGTGTGTATAGGTGAGCGTTCTCCCGTTCGCAGTCTGTTTCCGCCGTGTTTTTATCGGCGGGGCGCCCGCCCCAGAAAAGGTGGTGGATTGGTGGGTCATGATAGTGTGGGCGGTACATTGTCTGCCGCCTGTCTGTTGGCGGTGACCGCCGCGCTGTTTGTTTGTCCTGCCGTGGCGGTCGGAGTGTTAAAGTGGCGGCCTGTGTTGGCGGTTCCCGCCAGGGTCAAAATCCCATTTTTATTACCGCCTGCCTGTTGGCGGGTTGGCCGCCGCTTTAACACCGACCGCCAGGGTCGGAATGACCCCCTTTATCTGTTAGCACCTGGCTCTCTTGCGGAGAGTCCTGACTCGCCAACGGGTGCCAAATCCAGTTCCTGGGGCCTTGGGAGTGAGTTCTGGTGAAACCAAGAAGAAACCAAGTCCATCAACTCCAGAACGACTTTGGAACCTGCGCTGCTGTCTGACTCCACGCTGCTGCCAGCACCGGAGCCAGGGACCCCGTTGAGTGCAATGACGATGACAGACACCGCAGGCCCGATACTGCTGCAGCACCTCCGAACTCCCGCCACAGCGTGAGTGCTGATGTCCAGGACACCCGATTCCAACTCTGCCACATCACCTGTGGCCTGTGGTGTGATCATGACACCGCAAAATTGACGCCTTGCATCTTGACCTACTGGATTCATTGACCCTGCCTGATCATAAGGAAATGACGGCTCACTACTGGCGCCGCATCATCTCCCCTGCTACAGTAAGGAACCAACCCATCACCTCCTCTGCCTAGCAGTAATGATCCAACACCTCACCTCCCCGCTAGCAGTAAGGGAGCAATGCCACACTGCCTCCAGCGACACCTCACCTCTCCGACTCCGTGTAATATCTTTGTTTAATTGTTTTCAAAGGTACTGTACCTGGGGTCCGCCTTACTAAATGACCGTCCCACACTCGATCGCGAGTGGCATTGGACTGTTCGGAATGACTCCATCAAGATGTTGTGATAGCCCCAGATGGAACTATTGTGTTTCTGAAGTTTAATCTTTGAAAATTCGTATCTCTGCTTGTGTATGTTGGATGTTTGTCGTTTCGGTCTTGTTTTGCTCAGATAAATATTGGCTATTTTTCTAAACTGGTGTGGAGTATGTTTTCACTGTGTTACTGTGTGTGTGTGTGTGTGTGTGTACAAATACTTTACACATTGCATCTGAGATAAGCCTGACTGCTCGTGCCAAGGTACCAAAGGGGTGAGCAAGTGTTATCTTAGCTGTGTGACTCCCTTACAGTGACTAGAGTGTGGGTCCCCTACTTGGACAGGGTGCAAACCACTGTCAACTAGAGACCCCATTTCTAACATTGGTAATCAGCAGTGAGGATAGGACTTGTATTTGTACTTGACATACAGTGATTGGTGTACACTACTTCCATATTGCAGACCATTAAGTACCAGCATACTGTTTTTCTCTTTCTGTTTTTGCAACTCTTGATTTTGGTCACAATCATGTCTCAGCCTGGTGAGCCATCAGCGGTAGCTAGAGATTTGGTGTTTGAGTAGGAGAGGCTGGAAACATATACGGTGCCTCAGCTCAAAACGTTCCGCAGCAAATGTCCTTTTAAAGGCCTCACTAAGAAGGAGGAGCTGCAAAAGGTGCTGCGGGACTGTTTGGCAGCCAGAGAGGCTGGGGAGCACACAGAGGAAGAGAATGATGTTGTGGAGGAGAAGGAACAAAGTTTGCATCTGGGATGGCTGGAGGAACCAGCATCACCTGTGGGGCGGGTGGCTAGCCGGACCAGACAGAGCTGGCAGCCATGTTTCCTCCCCAGGTCTGTCTCAAGAGGAGCTGAAGACTAGGCGGAAAGCAAGGAAACTCAAGTTGGAACTGGTGAAGCTTAGGTTAAAGCAGGAGGGAGAAAAAGCTTTGGAGGAAATGAGACTGGCCCTTGAGGAAGAGAAAGTTATTTTAGCTCAGGAGTGCAGTCTGATGAAGCTGAAAGCCAGGAAGTGTGGGTTCAGCTCAGATGGCGTCAGCGAAAGTACCATATCCAGTACTAAAGAAAGGATCCACATTCCCAGATACTTGGTTTCTCAGGAGGGGGTGACCAACACCAGTGGGCTCATGCATATGAGGTAGCTTCAGAGGTGTGCAGGGTCCCTGAGGTGGATTGGGGAACTGGCATGGGGAGCCATTATCTTGGTGGTTGGAAGAACACTCTACTGGCTCCAAAAGGATGTGATAGGGAGAGGTGTACCCCCATGGAGCAAGCCCTGGTTAGGGAGTATGGAGTCACCCTAGAGGATGTTAGGTTGAGTTTGAAGGAAAGTCAGATACTGTCTCACCAGGTGGGGGATGATGTGGGGTACTTTTTCCAGGCACTGGATGGGTGGGTGAAGGATAGCATGGTCAACAAATGTGAGGCGCTGTACACTGTGATTGCCGGAGAGCATATGTTCAGCCAGAGTTTTCCAGAACTATGCAAACATCTTGTGGAGTATAAGCTCTCTGACCCCAGGGATCTTGCACTAGAGGCAGCCCTCTGAGTGAGTGCATGAGTGTCTGGGATGGCATTGGGGAGTGGGCCCAAAGAGGATGACTCAGGTTCTCCACTTCAAAGTCAGGGGGATGGTTGCATTGCCCAGACAGGTCCCAGTGTAGTGTGGGGGGGAGGGAAGAGTCCCACACCCTTTCCAGGAATAGGAGGAAAGGGTGGGAGTGGGCAGAGGCCCAGGCCACCCTATCTTTAGCCCAAGTGATTAGACTGCTCTCAGTAAGGGTACAGGAGACCATCCACTGATGGGGGTCCCATAGTTTCAGGAGAACTTGGGGGGAAGGGAGACTGTCACAAGCGTTCCACCAGTTCTGGTGTCTGGCAGCACCACTCCGGAGAGGAGGGTGCAGAAGTCCAGATGAAGGGATGAGAGAGGAAGACAGTCCCCAGTGGAAAGACCCGTGAGTCAGAGATTGCCCGCCCTGAGGTCAGGGCAACCCAAGAATCACTCTGGTGACACCACTTTTGGCTTGGGAGGGCTTGATGGTCTGTCAGGTGGACAGGGGTCAGGAGACCTGTACCAGGAAGACTCTCACACAACACATGAGAACTATGTTTCCCTTGGGAGGTGTGGTTGTACTCCCCTGGAAGTCCTGGCTTGACAGGCACATGCTCAGCCTAAGGGTACAGAACCTGGGTTGAGGGACCAGTTGCAGGTTAGCACCCCTGAACTGGTAGGAGAATTGTGCATGGCAGCCTCCACAGGTGTCCTAACAGTTGTGAAGTCTGGGGGTGCAACTCCCATAAGGGGGTTACAGAGCCCCGGGAAGGAGGGCTGGGGTAGGGAGAACACACCCCTGACTCCTTTTCAGACCCTGGGCTGGAATACCCATCTCAGGATACCACCCCTGAACTGGTGGGAGGGACAGTGGACACAGAGTTCCAGTCACCGGGGGATTCTGCCCCCCACTCTGATAAACCAGAGAGGTTAGAAAACCCTGGAAGGACTGAGGCCTGGCTCTCATTACTGACAGCAGTCATGGGCAACTGTGGGTTGCTGTCCTTGTGACAGAGTTGTCCTTGGGTTGGGGCCAGGAGTCGAACCCTGAGGGTGGAATGGACTACACCCCTATGTTGGCCATGGTGGTATTGTCTGCCTACTGAGATACATCAGTGAGCAAAGTAAGGTTGGGTGCTGAACACATGCCAAAGGTGAGGAGAAGGATTTTCCATGGTTTAGCTTATTGGGCCCTGAGATTATGGACAGAGGAATCCAACTGGGTTCAGGAAGGCGTAGAACTGGAACGCATCCCTGCTGTTGTGGGCCAAGGTCCATGTTCTATCGCTCCAAGCAGGGAAGCCCATCAAGGTATTGATTGATCTCCCATGGCTTTAGGCTGGTGGTGGTTGTTTTGGACCTGGCCCTTTTTGCAGGGTCCTCCCCAAACTTTTTGCCTCCTTCCTCCTAATTTTTTCAGACCTGTTTTTGTTGGTTTTAGGACTCTGTGCGCTTTACCATTGCTGACAAGTACAAGCGTTCCCTGTGTAAATTGGTATTGGTTATTGGTTCATCCATGATTGGCATATCTGATTTACTAGTAAGTCCCTATTACAGTTCACCATGTGTTCCCCGGGTCTGTAAATCAAATGTGCTTCTTGTGGGCCTTCAGCACGGATTGTGCCACCCACATGAGTAACCCTTTAAACATATCTCAGATCTGCCACTGCAGTGTCTGTGTATGCAGTTGTGAACTGCCAGTTCTACCTAGCAAGTGCACCCACTTGCCAGACCCTAACCTTCCCTTTTACTAAATGTATGTCACCCCTAAGGTAGGCCCAAAGCAGCTCCATGGGCAGGGTGCAGTGTATTTAAAAGGTAGGACATCTACCTCACCTCTCCGGTAGCAGTAAGGAACTGATGCTGCCACTGGCTCCAGCAACGCCTCACTCCCCCGACTCCATGCAACATCCTTGTTTCATTGTTTTCAAAGGTTCTGTACCTGGGGTCCATGCAACTCTGTGACAGGCCCACAATCCCTTGTGAGTGGTGTCGGACTGTTGGGAACAACGTCGTGGTAGCCCCAGTTGGAGCAATTGTGTTCCTAAGTGCTATACTGAAGTTTAATCTTTGAAAATCAGTATCTTTGCCTGTGTATATTGGATTTTTGCCACTTTGGTCTTGTTTTACTCAAATAAATATTGGCTTTTTTTCTAAACTGGTGTAGAGTACTTTTGTGGTGTTTACACTGTGTTACTGTGTGAAAGTGTTTGGGGGTGATTCTGACCCCGGAGGTTTTAGACCGCCGGGGCCAGGGTCGGCGGGAGCACTGCCGACAGGCCGGCGATGCCCCGCAGGGCATTCTGACCACGGCGGTAAAGCCGCGGTCAGACCGGCAACACTGGTGGTCTCCCGCCAGTGTACCGCTGCCCTGTTGAATCCTCCAAGGCGGCGCAGCTAGCTGCGCCGCCGAGGGGATTCCGACCCCCCCTACCGCCATCCAGTTCCCGGCGGTCCGCCCGCCGGGAACCGGATGGCGGTAGGGGGGGTCGCGGGGCCCCTGGGGGCCCCTGCAGTGCCCATGCCACTGGCATGGGCACTGCAGGGGCCCCCGTAAGAGGGCCCCTACAAGTATTTCACTGTCTGCTTGGCAGACAGTGAAATACGCGACGGGTGCAAATGCACCCGTCGCACCTTCCCACTCCGCCGGCTCGATTACGAGCCGGCATCCTCGTGGGAAGGTCGTTTTCCCCTGGGCTGGCGGGCGGCCTTTTGGCGGCCGCCCGCCAGCCCAGGGGAAAACTTGAAATACCCGCTGCGGTCTTTTGACCGCGGCACGGTATTTTGGGGGCGGAATTCTGGCGGGCGGCCTCCGCCTCCCGCCAGAATCAGAATCACCCCCTTTGTGTGTGTTCAAAAACTTTACACATTGCCGCTGAGATAAGCCTGATTGTTCATGCCAAGCTACCAGAGGGGGTGAGCAGGGGTTATCTAAGCTGTGTGACTAGGGGTAGGGTCCCTACTTAGAGAAGGTGAAAACCACTGCCAACTAGAGACCCCATTACTTACAGGCTGTTTGTGCATTTACTACACACAGTCACACAAAGGGAGCTGAGGTGTGCCCTGCATGTCGTGATAGCCCATTACCAGGCTGATGGGTCTTCCAGGGGTACAGTGGTGGGAGGAGCTGCCACTCACCTGAATAGGGCTGTGCCCCTCCTCACACAAAGCAGTCTCTAACCTCCATGGAGTGTGTCTGGGGCCAGGACAGGGAAAGGGAGAGTTGTGTGTACTACAAAGACTTCTCTTTGAGGTTTATCTACTTCAAAGACAGAAATGGGTATAAGTACAGGATCTCTGGCACCACGTAGTTAGAATCCTTCTGGACTGAGGAAAGTCTGCCTCGAAAAGAGCTGGATGCTGTAGGAAGGACTCCCACTCTGCCCATTACTTTATTGTGCTGGCCTGCTGCTTGCTGCTTCTATCCTGGGAGTGAAAGAACTGGACTTGGCTTTCTACATCCTGCTTCCAACAGTTCACCAAGGGCTTGGACTGAACTTGTCTAATGTTAAGAAGTTTCAGGGACATCAAAGACTTCATCTGCCTGTGTCTGGGCTCTTCTGCTGAGAGTCCTAAATTGCCAAGTGTTGCCAACTCCAGTCCATGGGCCCTTGCAAGTGCAAGCTGGTGATCTGAAGGAGAAAATCCACGCATCAACGT